>NC_090926.1:118248029-120748029 GCF_040938575.1 Ambystoma mexicanum | reverse complement strand
TGGTCCAATGAAATCGCGTACGCGTGCTGACGCGCTTACGCGCTAAGGGCCTTTCCTCGATTTTCACGCTGATGTGCAGGATTTTCACGTGCCAAATCACTCCGTATCAAGCTGGCCACGCGAAAACACACGGAAGACCACGCTCCTGCCCAGAAGGCCGAATTACTGCCCCCCAGTGCCCCGAGCAGCCTCCCACGTGCCATCTGCTGCTGCCTGCCTGCCTGCCTGCTGCCACCGTGCCCTGCCATTTGGTGCCTGCACATCAGCCATCTGCAGGTGTCCAGTTGCTGTGTCCACCCCTGCTGGAACAGAAGACTCCCGACTCGGATAACATCGCTCCACAGCCCAGCCCCAGGACCCAGTTGCCCACCCACTCCTGCCCCTGGGGTTGCCATGTCGGGCACATCAACATCTGGCACCAGTGGCAACCCCCAGCCAGAGGGGCAGAGGGGCACCAGCTTCACTGCCACCGAAGTTGGTGTCCTGGTGGAGCAAGTCCTGGGGCAGTATGATGCCCTCTTCGGATCGTCCCGGGACGGGACAGGATTTGGGCCGACTGTGTGGTTGCCATCAACGCGGAGGGGGTGGCAACCCTCACCATCCAGAAGGTCAAGAAGCGCTGGGAAGACTTGAGGTCCAGGACCCTCATGAAGGCCCGGCGCTCGTGGAGGGGGGCCGGGGCCGCATGAGTTCCATCCAGTTGAGGGTCCTGGAACGCGCACACCCAGCGCTCCACGCCCAGGTCCTTGAGAGGGAGACCCGTCTGGAGTTGAGCGGTAAGTGGCCAAGCATTGCTGTGTGAGACAGGGCATGTTGCAGTGTGCTGGTTGTCTGATACTTGCCTGCATGTGTGACATAGGCCATGTACGCATGTATGTGTGCAGGGACATCATGGGAATGCATGTGCGACCTGTAATGTGTGAACCGCACGGTTGTTGCATGTGTTTGAATGCGACATGGGGAGCCCTGTGCAGATTGCACACATGAGAGCATGGCAGTCTCTGTTCCTGGACATGGGTGGGGGCGAGGGATGGGTGCTGATGCCAGATACATATGTGGTATCCATGTCTGTGTGCCTGATATGCGTGTCTGTGACTTGTGAGTGCCATGGATGCATAACACATGTCTGTGACAATGTACAGATTCACTGATGCAGCCTAGTCATCCTTGTATCCACTGTGATTGGGGTGTACGGGGCCAGATGGATGTGACTGAGGTGATGTGTGTGCATGTGATAGGCATGACCCATGATGCATGTGAGTCCCATTACATTGTATGATTCGAGAGTCCATTGGACATGCATTGAAATGTCCATGGCACGGACCATGACTGTCACTGTGTGTGTTTTGCCTGGACTGACACATGTGTTGTGGTGTGACATGATGGAAGTGTACTTTGACAGTGGCACTCATCTGCTATTGCTTCCTGTCTAGGGGACCATTGTACAGTACCCTGATGCTTGTGTTCTATGTCTCCCTCTACGCAGCGGCTAGTGAAGGAGAGGGCGGAGACGGCGCTGTGGAGCAAGGCGGCGGGGATGCCCCCACGGCTGCAGCGGAAGGGGTGGGTGAGCCCCCACAGGGGCCTGCTACGGCGGTAGACGGCGAGGAGCCATCCAGGTTGGTGGTTTCCACAGAGGAGGAGGAGGCCGCCACTGAGGCGCACATGGGGCCTGGTGGGGGCATCCCTGCTGGTGCAAGTGGTGCAGTCCAGGGGCAGGGGCAGGAGGCAGCACAGGTCACCGTGGAGGGGCCTGTGCATGTCGCTGTCCCTGAACCTGTGGGTGCACCACCTTGCACCAGCAGGGATGCCCCGTCCCAGGCCCGTCCGCAGGTAGAGGGGATGTCCATGTCATCTGACTCCCCTCCACCTGCGGACGAGGGGACCCCTGGCCGTGTGGAGAAGGTCCTGATTGGGGTCGCGATGCGCACGGCTGTGATTCGTGATGCCGTGCGTGCTTCCCAGGAGGAGCACGCACGTCATCACGAAGAGCACCGTGCCGACATGTGTCGGCCAATCTGGCGGCCCTCTCCTCCTCTGTAGAGACTATACGCCAGTCGTTCTCCTTGCTGTCTTCCGGCCCAGATGCCACCAGGGCCCCCTGTGGACCTGCCCTGACCAATGCAGCCAGCTCGGTGGGGATCCCATCCCTGCCACAGTCGGGAGTCAGAGGTCCAGCAGGGGTGGACAACACAGCAACTGGACCCCAGCAGATGGAGGATGTGACGGCATCATCGGGCAGGGCACGTGCACGACGGCGTCGGTGGTTTCCATCATCCTGGATGCCGTCGTGCTGGCAGAGGCAGTGGCGTCGGAGGCAGCAGCAGGCTCGACGTGGGAGGCATCATGGCTCGGGGCCATCAAGATCAGAGGGGCAGGCATCGGCCAGAGGGCAGGAGAACCCTGGGATGGTAGTGTCTTCCGTGTGGGAGCAGTTGGTCCAGCGGATAGGTGCGGAGCGGCAGCGGGCGGAAGAGGAGCGGCTCACCATGGTCAGGGCGGAGTTCTCCATGCGTCGGGCGTTGAGGCGGGCTGAGTGCCTCGAGGAAGCTCGCAGGGAGTTTGTGGTGAACATGGGGTTATCCCTGCGAGACCTCGGGGCCAGGACAGAGTCCCGCCTCCAGGACATCGACATGGAGTTCGATGACGCCCTGGCCGGCAACATCACAGAGTGAGCCGCAGGACTTTCCCGCTGCCATTGTATATAGTTATATAGTTAGTGGTAGGTTTCCTTTAAATTTTAATTTTTTTTATTTGGTTGCGATTGGACAATGCGCCACTTTTTTGTATATAGTTCAGTTTTTAGTTAGTTGACATAGTTAGGTTTCATTTGGTTGGGCTCATGGAGCCGGGATTGTCTTGTAAATAGTTATTCTATGGATTTTTTTATTTCTTGGATTTTTTTCATGGACATTCATCTTCTTTTTGTTGTTTTGCTTTGTGGTTTTTCTAATTTCATTTCCATTCAAGTTGATTTTCAATACATTTTTATTTTCATCCTTCAATGTGTCGTATCATCTCATTGCTTTCATGCATGTCATGTTGGGTGTTTTAACATTCACTTGCAGCCATTGCGTGTGACAGACATGTGTTCATTTGCATTATTTACATTGGGTGTGTAACATGTAATTGCCTTTGATATGTGGGTGGATGTGATAGTTGGTTGGGCCTTTTGGCAGGGGAGGATGGCCATTACGGACATGATTGGGGATTGTTGGGACCCAGGTGCAGGGGGGCATGGATGGGACATGGGCGAGGGCCTGCTGGCAGGTGCCCCACAGTGCTGGGGGGTGGGGGTGGTGGGGGACATGAGTTGGACATGGGTGGGGGCCTGCTGGCAGGTGCCCCACAGTGCTGGGGGGTGGGGGTGGTGGGGGACATGAGTTGGACATGGGTGGGGGCCTGCTGGCAGGTGCCCCACAGTGCTGGGGGGTGGGGGTGGTGGGGGTGGTGGGGGACATGAGTTGGACATGGGCGGGGGCCTGCTGGCAGGTGCCCCACAGTGCTGGGGGGTGGTGGGGGACATGAGTTGGACAGGGGTGGGGGCCTGCTGGCAGGTGCCCCACAGTGCTGGGGGGTGGGGGTGGTGGGGGACATGAGTTGGACATGGGTGGGGGCCTGCTGGCAGGTGCCCCACAGTGCTGGGGGGTGGGGGTGGTGGGGGACATGAGTTGGCCATGGGTGGGGCCTGCTGGCAGGTGCCCCACAGTGCTGGGGGGTGGGGGTGGTGGGGGACATGAGTTGGACATGGGCGGGGGCCTGCTGGCAGGTGCCCCACAGTGCTGGGGGTTGGGGGTGGTGGGAGACATGAGTGGGGGCCTGGTGGAGGGTGCCCCTGGATGGTGGGGGGTGGGGGTGGTGGGAGACATGAGTGGGGGCTTGGTGGAGGGTGCCCCTGGATGGTGGGGGGTGGGGGTGGTGGGAGACATGAGTGGGGGCCTGGTGGAGGGTGCCCCTGGATGGTGGGGGGTGGGGGTGGTGGGAGACATGAGTGGGGGCCTGGTGGAGGCCGCCCCTGGTGGCTGGGGGGTGGGGGTGGTGGGAGACATGGGTGGGGGCCTGGTGGAGGGTGCCCCTGCACTGCTGGGGGTTGGGGGTGGTGGGAGACATGAGTGGGGGCCTGGTGGAGAGTGCCCCTGGATGCTGGGGGGTGGGGTGGTGGGAGACATGAGTGGGGGCCTGGTGGAGGGTGCCCCTGCACTGCTGGGGGGTGGGGGTGGTGGGAGACATGAGTGGGGGCCTGGTGGAGGGTGCCCCTGCACTGCTGGGGGGTGGGGGTGGTGGGAGACATGGGTGGGGGCCTGGTGGAGGCTGCCCCTGCACTGCTGGGGGGTGGGGGTGCAGGGGGACATGAGCAGGTGTGCAGGGTAGTCCCCTGTTTTGTGGGCTGTTTGCAGGGGCCGTCAAGGGTGTACAGGGAACACCTGTGAGGACCCACCCAGCCTAATTGCGTGTGGAACTTCCCGCGCACCCCTGAAATACACGTACCCTGCTGAAATCGCGTGTAAAACTTCCCGCGCACCCCTGAAATACACACGCCCCGGCTATTCGCGTGTGGAACTTCCCGCGCACCCCTGAAATACACGTACCCTGCTTAAATCGCGTGTGGAACTTCCCGCGCACCCCTGAAATACACGCGCCCCGGCTATTCGCGTGTGGAACTTCCCGCGCACCCCTGAAATACACGTACCCTGCTGAAAACGCATGTAAAACTTCCCGCGCACCCCTGAAATACACGCGCCCAGGCTATTCGCGTGTGGAACTTCCCGCGCACCCCTGAAATACACACGCCCAGGCTATTCGCGTGTGGAACTTCCCGCGCACCCCTGAAATACACGCGCCCAGGCTATTCGCGTGTGGAACTTCCCGCGCACCCTTGAAATACATGTACCCTGCTGAAATCACGTGTTAAACTTCCCGCGCACCCCTGAAATACACGCGCCCAGGCTATTCGCGTGTGGAACTTCCCCCGCACCCCTGAAATACACGTACCCTGCTGAAATCGCATGTAAAACTTCCCGCGCACCCCTGAAATACACGCGCCCAGGCTATTCGCGTGCGGAACTTCCCGCGCACCCCTGAAATACACGTACTCTGGCTAATCGCGTGTATAACTTCACGCGTACCCCTGATATGCACGTTACCCGCTTTACGTTCCTTGTTTGGCAGCCCTGTAAACTGATCCAGGGTTAGCGCAGCCCTTTGCGATGATTTAGCGATTTTGATGGCTTTTCCTTGCGCGAGGGCGTTCTTGGGGGCGTTACTGGCGCTGCTGCAGGGTCGCTGCGATACTCTGTGCCACGGCTGGTTTGGGAGCCTAAAATCCATGAATACGCTGTGCGCGGAAATCGGTTTTAGCGCACGTGCCTGGCGCAGACAATCGCACGCGGACACTCTGCGCCAGCCGCTTGCGACACTTTTTTGTGAAATTCTATGAATTACCCTGTCGGTCTGAGCAATCTAACCTTATCCCACTGAGGGTGGTGCGTGGGGGGAGATCACCCCTAACGACATTTATATTTTTAATTGTGCATGTTAAAATCATTTTTTGGGTAAAATATGTCTCTCTCTGCCCTATCGGGGCTTTATTTTTTCCAGTTCTGCACTTTCTGACTCTCACAGCCTCCATGTGTGCCCCATGTCACTCACAATTCCCAGGACCATCCCAATTTCAACATTATTTTATCTTCCCCTTTTCCCTCAGCATTTCAGTGGGTCCGTCCACTCCTCCTGTGCTGTTTAAGTGGCACACATGGCTCAACAACATACAGTATGATGAAATATGTTTGATTTACATCTCTCTTCCTAACTTCCACTTCAGGGTCAACAGAGGCAGTGTCCTGCATTTTTTTTTCTCTGACTACAAGGGCTAGGAGTTCTATGTGCCCCCAGAGTTATCAATAGGCTAGTGCCCCCCAGCATCATCTTGTGCCTTTAGGGACAGCATCCCTGCAGGTCAGCCTGGTTGGAGCCATTCTCCACCCTGTCACACATTGGTGCATGCTAGCCATTCCCTGCGTGTACAGGGTAGTGCCGCTTGCAGAGTACTTATAGAGCGCTTTGTAGCTCTGTGACAGGCTCATGTGAGCACTCTGAATGGCTGCAGTCTTAGCCCCTCTGAGCCCCGGGGCGCCACCTGATTGCCCACTGAGTATGTTACTCTTACCCTAGGCAGGAGGTTTAACTTTTACAGCTGCCAACGTTTCCCCTCTAACTTCTTTACCCTTTTCCTCCTTCACAGCGTAACCTGACAAAGATCTCTTGCCCACACACATGTACCAGTGACGTATGGATGGTTTTGATCTGTTCAACAATTTGTTGCATTTTTGTACTATTCATATTTAGTGGCAGGTACTTTGAATTTTACTCAGCAGATATTGGAAACCTTTGCCGCCTTCTTCGAAATGATCTTTGTTGGGTACTCGGAGCACTATTTTATCCGTTTGATTTTCAATGTTTTATTTATTGACCCATACTAGGCCACAACATTCTAAATTTGTAAATTCTTAACTCTAATATGTCTTTGCTGTATGCTTGCCCTGCTGGAAAAGTGCTTCTTATGATATGATATGTTTAGTTATTTATAACACGCTTAATATCCAGAGGTTTCTAAGCGCGGACCCGAGGATCGAACCTGTGTTGCTCCATGTCGTCTTGCTTCCAAGTTGCTGCTGAGCTATCCTCCCAAGACTGGGGAATTGTTTATTAGATGAAAGATGGCTATACTGTTAACATCTATTCAAAAAGCATACGGAATTATACTGTCTGATTTAAATATATGTGTTATTTGTTTAATTTCGCTACTAATGAAGTTCAATTTTTCTTTTAAAGAATTTCTACACCATATGGCAAATTCACCTGTTTATCACTCACTTATGAAGGAAGGGCAACTCTGGGGGCCAAGTAATACCACCTGCTAAGTCAACTGAACCTTAGAAGCGGTATGTGGCGTGCGTCTCAGAGTTCCACCAGTGCTCCCTTAGCTGCCGCAAGAGTAGAGCAGCTGCTTAGAGCAGAAAAGAGACCCCAGATCATTCAGTTCAGAGGTCAGCACGACTCTAATAGTACATTGGAGTTCCATAGTACACTAAGTTTATGGAAAAAGCCATAACACTCAAAGTAGAACTGCAAATGTGAACTGGAAATTAGACTCTGCACCCATGTTTCGACCTGAGAACTTGCTGCCCTCTATAAACGGAACAAGCTGACTGCTGCTCAGATCGAAAGGGATAGACAAGGAGGTGGGCGCTCTCGCATGAGCTCCAGCGACATTCTGGGCCACAATGCCGTTACAAATGCCTGACAGACCCGGTTCCGCCTGAAAATCGAAGGAAACGTGCCGCAATACTAGATGACTACGCACGCAAAGTTTGGGCACAATTCGTGGCAAGAATCCGAAGTTGCAGCAAAGAAAAGCTCCTACGCGCTGCGTGACAAGCAACCCTGAGGCACGCCGAAGGACAGGACGAGGAGTCCGGCACCAAAACAACACGAGCCCCGGGAGCCAGATACTGTGCCTGTACCTGCAGGAAAGTCGCGGGCGCTCCGGCCACCGTTGAGCGCCTGCTGACTTCAGAGAAACACCCTCGGGGGCTTGAGACGAGAGGTGCCCGAGGATCGGGCCCCGAGAGGCGGCCTTTCCCTCGGGTGCCCCTCTCGCAACCTCGAGCATCCGGAGGGGCACGGAAGGGAGTCCATACGTGATTGTGGAGGTCGGGCCACCAACGCTGAAGACACTAGAGCACCTGGGTGAGGCGCGGAGGGGTGCTCCCCCCTCCCCCCGGTGATCATTAGGGTGGATGCCACGCGCGGCGCCTGGGCCGCGGATTGTGCCGGCACTCTGAGGGCCACGCAGCCCCATTCAGGTCGAGTCGGGGCCTCCTCACATTGAACCGCCACCAGGGGACAGTCCTCCCAGCTGCAAAACACCACATCTCCTCAGAGCAACACTGCCCCACATTATAACTGCATGGCACAGCAGGAGGGAAACTAAAAGGATTTCATGAGTATAAACACCCCTTACCACATAACCCTCAGGTGAAACAGCATCAGCAGACCCCATGTGTTGCTGCAAACAGACATTAGAGGACAGCAATTAAGATATTGAGGAGACCCCCCCTGCGAGGAGGAGGAACCAATATAGAGGTTACTGGGGTACCTATAGAATATAACCTCCAACCTAAGCAGCAAGTGGAGCAAGGAGACATTGGCCCAATAAGAATATACACGCTCAGAAGCGTATTGAGCTTGTCCATCGCAGCAGATTCAACCCTTGCCGAGGCTGGGCAGTCGAGGAAGCCTTCCCAAGAGAGAGGACCGCAACTGATATAACTCCAAGACAAAAAAAAGCCCATGCCCCCCGACGAATGACCAAGAACAAATCCTCACCTCAACAACGAGCGAACCCCTAAGCTCACTTAGTGATCATAGAAGATGCTGACAAAGGCAAGAGGCTGACAACAGGAGGGAGCAACAAACAACAGAACTGAAACATAAATAGTGTAGGCGCGAACAGGCGCACAAAGCAACCTGTGACAACAAGTCAAGCCCCTCCATGAGAACTGTATAAACCACCACTTTACAGCCGCAGAGTAAATAAATCATGCAAAGGAAGAAGACTGCTGGGCTTGCACCCGGGTGACTTTTCTTTTGAAAAAACGATGCCCAAGGGCTTTGGTCCCAAGAAAGGAAAAGGAGCTATGGAAAAATACATGACGACAACAAGAAAAGAAACAGAACCTACGATGTCCAAAGAAGTATCCCCACAAGAGCAACCATCTACCCCCGTACCAATGATGGACCCCCAGGCGGTCTTTATGGCCATGCAACAGGGCTTCTCTGCCCTCAATGAAAAACTTGATGGAATAGCGGCAAATGTCACCTCCATTAAAACACAACTGAATAAAACCACCTCACGCATCACTGAGGCAGAGACACGAATCTCGGGCACCGAGGATGCACTAGAGGCCTTAAAGTGTCCACTATGGCAATAGAACTGGGGATGATGAAAACCAAATGCAAAGATTTAGAGGCTAGATCACGGCGGAACAACATCCGTATAGTCGGAGTACCGGAAGAGGCATTGAAGGGGTCTATGGAAAAGGCAGTAGAAGATCTTTTGCGCAATCTCCTGGGAGATCCTGGATGGTCAGCAATGTTCATCGTGGAGCGAGCACATAGGACACTCGCCCCGAAGCCAAAACCTGGTGCAAACCCTAGACCTATAATAGCATGCATGATAAACTACAGGGACCGAGACTTAATACTGAAAACTGCCAGAGAAAAACAAGAACTAAGGTGGGAATCCAACACCATACGTATCCTTCCGGATTTCACATTGACGGTGCAGCAGGAAAGACGTCTCTTCACCAGGGTTAAGAAGCTGCTGCGTGAGAGACAGGTCCCGTACGCCATGCTGTACCCGGCGAGGCTAAAGATACAGCACCAGAAGAAAACCTACTTCTTTATGTTTCCCGGGGAGGTGGCGAGCTTTGTGGAAACACACATACCAGCTCCGGCTAGGCAACCAAGAACTGAACAAGACTCTTGAAACCCCGAAGTTGCACAGCAGCAGGCACGTAAATAGTGAATAATGAACTTGGGAAAATGAAGGCCCCCTTTGGGTGGCCCACATAGGGGGTGAATACGTGTTACCTTCCAGATCATGTTGTAGAGCCAAATCCCCACATGTGTCGACATGAGTGAGAGTAACAACATATGTAACCGGACATATTGTAAATGTACATTTACGGTGATGGCACAGGATGTCGCTACTGTCCCCCCTGTAGCAGGTGCATAAGAAGGTAATGGGAGGGTAGTGGGGGGGATCAACGGACATAGTTGAAGTTCGGGGAACTATGAGGGTGGTGGGAGGGACCACAGTATGTTTGTTGAGGTTCAGTTACGAAATGAAAGGTTTCAAAACAAAAAGCACACAGGCACTAAGCACTACTGATGTTAAGTACACAACCAAAATGGACCATGACGCATATAACCACATCCACTTTATAGATGATGGCTAATGCAAGCACTGATGACCTAAAATTATTGAGCTGGAACGTTCGTGGTTTAGGATACCAGATAAAAAAAAGAAAGATCCTGGCATACATTAATAGGCAGAGCCCTAAAATAATCTTCCTTCAAGAAACACATTTAGGACCGCAGCAAGTCGGACACCTTGTACCGAACAGGGGGACACACTAGTATTACACGACATACTCTAAACGGGCAAGGGGGGGCGGCGATTCCTATACATAAAACTCTGCTGTTTACCTGCCTTAACCCTGAATGCGACCCCGAGGGAAGATACGTACTGATTCATGGCCCTCTCCATGATAGGGAGATAGTCCTATTAAACATATACGGTCCAAATATAGACGACTCTGACTTCTATTCTACATTATTTGAAAAATTGGCGAGCTACCCCATGGCCTACCTGATATGTGGCGGTGACTTCAACACCATCCTAGATGTACACTTAGATCGCACATGTACAAAACCTAGAGCACTGACGAAGGCAGCACAGAAAATACTCATCCACATGAAAGACCTAAATCTAAAGGATGCATCTCACAAAAAGGGAATACACGTACTACTCCTCAGTGCACGACTGCATTCCAGAATAGACCTATGGTTGGTTAACAGCGAGGTATTGAGCTGGGTCACCAGTGCCCATATCTATCCCAGAACATACTCTGATCACTCGCCAATACAGCTAACATTACGAATACCGGACATTACAGTGAACAGGCCACTGTGGAAATTTAAACCTGCGGCCCTGCAAGATTTGATTTACAGAACGACATTGGCCCAGCAGATACAGCAATACTTCAACATCAATGAGGGCTCTGTGTCCAGTCAGGCAAAACTATGGCAGGCGTTTAAGCTCTCTATAAGAGTCAATTCAATATCCGCTGAACACGGAGTCCTCAAGGATATCCACAGTAGTTTGGTGCGCCAGGAGGCACAAATAGCCTCTTTGCAATCTCCTTACGCACACTCCCCAACATTGCAGTTAAGTTCAGAGATTACAATTAAGCTAGATGAATATAAAGAAGCGGCGGATCGAGAGATACGTTACTTCGACAAACCGATGGCAGCACGTCGATATGGGGAGAGAGAGCACCCGGGAAGGCTGTTGGCCAGAATGGTGCAGGGTGAAAGGGGCTCTACAATTATACCATGCATAAAATTACCGGATGGTACAGTGGCCACAGAGAATATTAAGGTGAAGGAAACATTCTATGAATTCTACAAAAAGCTGTACTCCCCCCAGTGTATTGCAACTGAAGAGGAGATAGACCACTACCTCGCTCAAATACCGACACTACTCTCCGACGCTACTAGAGAGTCACTAGAAAGCCTGATCACCGAGGCTGAGATAGCAGAGGCAATAAAAACACTACCTAATGGCAAAGCGCCAGGTACAGATGGTCTCGGGACGGAATTTTCTAAAGAATTCAGTCAATTGTTGGTATCCAGGCTATATGCAGTATGGGTGGAAGCTTTAAACAACGGGGAGCTGCCCGAAACCACCAGGGAAGCAGTAATTAGATTATTGCTTAAGCCAGGGAAACCCCCAGAAGAATGCGGATCATACAGACCACTGTCACTGTGAAAACAGAAATAAGAATATCGAGGCTGAGTACCCCAAAAGGAAATACACCGAACACGGGTTACAAAGGAACATACAAAGTACTTTATTTTATACTGAACCCACTTACAAAAACAGAGCAAAATCAGATAGCTATCGGCCCTCAGTACAACACAACGAACTCCAGCGTGGTTCAGTGTGTTCAGTGAGAGACGTTGTACATTAGAATGCATTCGCTTTTTATACATTTAGTGGGCTCGTTGTCCAGCCCCACTTTGGGTTAATATTGCTTTTAATACATCACCGATCTAGGGTTCGTGCCAAGTCTCAAATAACCGCATATAACTGGTTTGCCTTTAATACATGTATCAACAAGCGTATGCAATAACTGTGTATTCTGAAGTTTTCCATGCAGGCCTTCATAAACATTAATACAATGTAGTTAAACAGATGTTCTTCGTTCAGTATTTTAATACATTGTCTCAACATATGCTCGTGGATTAGTTTCATTGTACGAGTAATCCTTCTACACATAGGTCAATGAAGGACAAGGTCTCAGTTCATGACCTCAACAAGTGGCCTGCAGGCAAATTACATA
This sequence comes from Ambystoma mexicanum, assembly GCF_040938575.1. NCBI lineage: Eukaryota > Metazoa > Chordata > Amphibia > Caudata > Ambystomatidae > Ambystoma > Ambystoma mexicanum. The sequence continues at coordinate 120,735,838 of NC_090926.1, read as the reverse complement.
TTAGCTATGTACAGAGGTCAAGACGGCCATGTTGTATTCTGGAATGACATCGTCCACCATTTTAGCTCACAGGGTGACTTTTACACAACGAATCCTAAAATGGCGGTTTGACCTAAAATGGCGGCTTACATGGATTTAAGGTCAGGGCCTTGCAACACAGATTTCTATCGCAAGCGACTTTCGAGCAGCTTGGTGTATGCCAATATTAATATATTTATTACAATAGGAGGCACAATATTTATTTATTTATTTATTTATTCACATTTGTTAAGCGCACATCAGACCGAAGGCATCGTGGCGCTGGTTACAGTGTTTCTTAAACTTAGTTACACGCAGTTGTGCCCTTGGTTACATTGGGCAATGGTTATGCTTAAGTACATGTACATAGAGAACACAGAGGTGGTCAGGTGCACAAGTTAGTTGAAGAGAGCAGTTTTAAGTTGTTTCCGAAAGGAGAGGAGGGATGATTCTGCTCTGAGGTTGGTGGGCAGTGCGTTCCAAAGCTTAGGTGCCAGGTATGGGAAGCCTATACCTCCTGCCTTGGATCTATTGATGCGTGGTATGGTGAGACGGTTGGCGTATGTGGATCTGGTTGGTCTTGTGGATTGGGATCTAGACAGTGTGTCAGCTAGGTAGGATGGTGCTGTGAGGTTGATGCATTTATGCATTGTGGTGAGGATTTTGAAAGCAATCCGGTCCTTGACTGGGAGCCAATGCACGGCTTTCCTGGCTAGGGTGATGTGCTCTCTTTTAGGTATGCTGAGTGCTGCTCTGAGAGCATTATTTTGGGTGGTTTGGAGCCTTGCTAGGTTGTTCTTGGAGGTGCCGGCTAGGAGCGTGTTGCAGTAGTCCAGTTTGGCTCCAATAGTGGCTCTTGCGATGGACAGGCAGTTTTCTTTTGTTAGGTACGGTTTTATAGCATTGATGAGTTTAGTGCTCAATGCCGATGCCGAGACCATTGCGCTTACTTGTTTATCCATAGATAGGGTGGCATCTATGTGAACTCCTAGTGTTTTAACTGATGATAGGACTGGGATAGTGCAGTTGTCTATGCTAAAGTTAGTTTAAAGTGGGTTGAGGTTGGCAAGGGTGGGCTTCTGGCCTAAGATGAGGATTTCAGTTTTGTCCCCATTCAAGCAGAGTCTGTTGGTGGCCATCCAGGCTTGTATGGTAGAGTAGATTAGTTGGAGGGAGGTGGAGTCTTGATGATAGTTACCAGTCAGGGGCAGGAGTATCTGCGTGTCGTCAGCGTAGTTCGTGTAAGTGATCCCCATAGCGTCCAGTTTGTCGAATAGGGGCTTAGTAAAGAGGTTGTATAGCATAGGGGCTGTGCAGGAGCCTTGAGGAACCCCACAATGAATGATGGATGGCGCAGCATGAGCTGTGTTGGAGAAGACTTTCATAGCTCTGCCTTGTATGAAGGAAGTTACCCATGAGGCCGCGTCGTTGGAAAAGTGTGCTGCTTCTGTTAGATGATTGGTGAGAGTGTCGTGATCTACTAGGTCAAATGCTGCTGATAGGTCGAGGAGGAAGAGGAGGGCAGGCTTGCCCTTGTCAAGGATGTTAGTGATTTCATTTTTTAGGTCTAGAAGGGCGGTTTCGGTTCAGTGTCTCTTACGGAATCCAGATTGCCTTTTGCCTAGAATTGCGTTGGATTCTAGGTACTGTTGTATCTGTATATGTGCGGCTTTGTCAAGTAATTTTAGAAGGAATGGGACTGTGGTTATGGGGCGATAGTTGTTAGGGTTCTCGGGGTCAAGTGTGGGTTTTTTTAGGAGGGGGCGCACCCAGGCCTCTTTGAGGGTGTCTGAGACTATGCCTGACCTAAATGATGCGTTGATGAACGCAGTGAGGAGAGGAGCGAGCTGCTCAGCACATTCTTTGATGATTTTTGGGGGGCATATGTCACCCTTACAGAGTGACGGTTTGAGATGTTTGAGGATGTTGATGACCTCAGTTTTGGTGATTTCGGTGAAAGTGAACTTGGGTATGTTGTTGGCTTTGACACTATGTTTCATGTGTGCATGTGAACTTTGCTTAGGTAAGGAGTTGTAGTGGTGTGATATCTTTTTTTGGAGGAGGTTTATTTTTTCTAGCATGGCTGTTTGTATGCCTGTGCACCAGGCCTCGTCCTTGATGATCTCGTCTGGGCGAGTGGGCGGTATGGTTAGTTCTTTAAAGATACAGAATAGCTCTTTAGATTGAGAGTTGGCCGCCGTGATGCGTTGGTTGTAGGCTTTGGATTTGGCTCGGAAGATGGCCTTTTTGTATTTTTTGGCTATGGTTTTGAATATATCTTTTGTGTTGTCGCAGAAATTACGTTGCCAGTTCTTGAGCGCTTGGCGTTTGTCTGTGCGGATTGCTTGGAGATCCTCTGAGAACCAAGAGTTGGAGTGGAAGGATTGTTTCTCTTTTTTGCTTTCTAAGGGGGCGGCAGTGTTGACTGCCCTTGTGATAGAATCTTTAAATATTTCAGTGACTGTATTAGGGTCTGATGAGAAAGGGGGCTTTAGACAGGGCATGTTGAGTAGTGCACTGATATTAGCTGCTGCAAATTTTTTGGCACTTCTGGCTAGTGTAGTCGCAGCTTTGGTGGGCACTCTACTGCTTACAGTGCAGGGGATATCGAATAGGATGAGGTTATGGTCTGTCCATGGGAGGCTGGTGTTGGCGGTGATTACTATGTTGCAGTTGTGGTCAGAGATCCAGTCTAGGGTGCGCCCTTTGGCGTGAGTGGGCGCTACGATTTTTTGGGAGAATCCTAGGTTGTGGAGGTCCTTGGCTAGAGATAGGGCAGCTTTGTCCTTGTGGTCGTTGAGTCCTAAATTTAAGTCTCCTAAGAGGAGTGACTTCGTGGATTTCTTAATGTTGTTTCCTATGAGGTGGTTAATTTGCCCTTGGAAGTTGGTGGAGGGGCCAGGTGGACGATAGATAGTATGGATATTAATAGTACAGTTAGGTGATGGTGCTAGTTTGATAGAAAGGATGTCAACATTTCCGTCCTCTTGATGAGGTATGGTTCTAATGGGTAGGGTTTCCTTGTGTATAAGGGCAACCCTCCCTCCTGTTTTGGTCATTCTATCTTGTCTGATGATGGCATACCCTGTAGGTAGGGCTAAAGTGATGGCAGGGCCGGACGCTTGGTGAAGCCATGTCTTGGTAATGGCCAGTATGTCTAAGTCATTGGAGGTAAGTAGGTCATGTACTTCTAAGGCGTGGGCATTGAGGGATCTAACATTGAGGAGAGCGCACTTGTATGGAGTATGGCCGGAGTTCTGAGGTCGCATGGTAGGAAGATTTGGTGTAGTGGTATCATTAATAGTGGCGCAGGGATTACTGCTGGGTATATTGATTGTAGACTTACTCCTGTGGTATGAGGTAGAGTTCCTTTGATGGTGTGGTGTACTAACCTTCGTGGTACGTGAGCTGAGTCTGTAATTTCTGAGTGTTAAGTGTGCAGTATTGGCCTGGCGTATGAAGGGAGCTGTGCGGGCTCTGACTCTGCCTAATCTGAGGTTCGCGTCTGGTGTCAGTGCCGTGAGTTGTGGTAGAAGTGTGGGCGTGCGCATACGGTCCATTATAGTTGGGTCTCTCTGTGAGTGTTGGGCGAGAGTGTGGTCTCTGTTGTGGCTGAGTAGTGTGATCATGAGGGTTAGTAGCGCATATAGTAGGCAGGTGTGGAGGAGCGAGGAGAACATACTGGGCGTGAGTTAGATACACAGGGCAAACTAACACAGTGGATGCAGGCTATCACAATGGAGGCAGGCTATCTCGGTGGAGGCAGGCTAATATAATAAATATACTTTCTATTGCAACAAACCCTCCTTTTGGCCTATGCCAAGTGCTGAAAACTACTTTGGATCTCCTTGCAAATAACTCCATGCATCATTGTCTATGCACCCTGAATCATTATCAGAAATATTATTACCATTAGGTCTTTTGCTAAAATATCCTTCAATATGTATTTTTTGGTAGTCTTATCTGGGGCATACACTTTATGTCCTATCGAATCTATCGCTTGTGAGCAACATCCCCCTAGTATCGAACACATACCAGGCAGACACTGAATACAGCAACAAAGAAACAACAGTATTCCCAAAATAATCAATAAGACCGAAAGCACCATCCAACCCCAAGATCGCAAGAAGTCCCAGAACCAAGCGCTCAGATCCCAGTTTCCCTTGGGAACATGCACTTCGGAACTAAGGACGTGCAGATTCTGTATTGCCTTGAAGATAGTTGGGGAGGAATCTGGTACGAAAACACAGCAAGCGGATCCTACTAATTTGCATACTCCACCACGCTCAACTAGAATGACATCTAATGCTATTCGATTTTGAAGTGCTACTAATCTTATCGCCTTTTGTTCTAACGTCATATTATAGAGTATGTCTGTGGTCTGGTTGATGGTTCTCTCCAGTACTCTCGCTAGTTTTCTGATATCTTCTGAATTCGCTATCTGCCCCCAAAATGGCAAAACTGATTTAGCTATATCTCCCAAGACTTGTGCTGGGGTCTCACCATTCCCATTCCGCCGTGGACGAGCCTTCGAAACAAACTTCTTTTGTACTAGCTATATACATCCCAGGTAACAGGATCCCTAAATAACAGGTTCCCTGCCAATCACTGGGCAACCATGGCAATTCTACATTACCGCAGACAAAGTAGATAGGTTTGCCTACATACAAAGGTCTGTTCTCCCCTTTCAAATTTGCAATGTTGGCACAACCTAAAAAATTTCCCATTGACTGAGTTCTATTCCTCTGTATGCAAAAACAAACTGAATCGGGGCTATGGATAACAGTGTAAGAAGAAGGCATGGCATCCTTATTGCCTATCAGAGCCATTTTAAAGGATATCAAAGATTGGAAAGGACGAGACAGTTTGTCTGAAGGCCTAATAGAAGCAACATTAGGTTTACTCCTATTTGCAAAAAAGCGAGCATCCCAGCGAGTCAAAACACGTTTCTAAAAACTATTCAAATTGGTGCCATCAAAGTTCCCTGAGATGCTATCATTCCATCGGCCAAAGAACAGTGCTCTAAGAGAAGCATAGCAGGCAGTTGTCAAAGGTAAAGGATGAATATACCAACCTAGCCCCCTATCCCTGTGTTGTGGGCAATATGAGCAGACCCAGCAGTTGGATTTATTAAAAATGGCATGTGTAGCATTCATGATAAGTAGTAGAGTGTTATTGTGGTACCTTTGTCTGTGCTGGGAATCCCGAGGGGATAAAGTGTGCAATTGTACAAAGGGAGTAGGAACAATGGGTGCACTTTCAGTAGGCAACAAAAGTTCTAAAGAGTGAGTTTCCTCGAGGTACCATAACCCTAAGGCAGCGACTATTAAAAAACCAAATATCATTATAAGAATACAGCAATAGGTTTTCGGGGCCCAGGCATTTTGTCCATTGTCCCGGTTGGTCACCCTCTTATTTACAAGTCCCACACGAGCGGTAGCGGTGGTGGGCATCATAGTCTTCAAACGAAAACTCCAAAGTTTGTTGCTGGCTACCTCCCGGTCGAGCGACTTCTTAGTCCTTCCATCACCCCAGCCACCAGAATCCCCTTTCTCAAATGTGGCCAAAAAGCAAGCGCTCAATGACTCTTTTCCTTCTCCTAATGCCCAGCCGAACCGTGCCGTAAGTCTATCTTCGTGGTCACAGGTTATATCGTACTTTTCCTGGTACTGATTGATCCGGAAACAATATGTCGTCACTTCCTGCTGGAAGCAACGTGCCGGAGGCAAATGAAGGGGCTGAATTTGAAACAGCCGTTTCCGGGTGCAAAATTTGTGGAGAGTGTGGAGACAAAATGGCAGCTTCCCCAAGCCTCCCGGGCTCAGAGATATTCTCCGACACACTCTCAGTGCTGCTTACTGCTTTGGGATCATTGGTTGTAATATTAGCGAGGGGTTCTGTTTCTTCTGTAGCGTGTGGCACAGGGCGAGGAAGTTTCTTGATGTGCGACGCGTGGATCCAGTTCTTTCGTCCAGCTACCCGCACCGCTGTCTGGGTGACCAACAGGACTTGGAATGGCCCACGCCAGCGAGGTGCGAGGCAGGAGGTGCGGTCAAATGATTTGACAAGCACCCAACTCCCAGGCCGTATGCCTTGGCCCGGGCCCTCGTATCGCACAGGTAAAGCTTCTCGTACCTGGTGATAAATCAAATACAGGTTTTTAGTCAATTGGCTACAATAATCTGAAAGTAGTACATTTTCAACATTCTTTAAAGAACAACATTTTGGAAGGTTCCAGATATTGGCAGGTCTCCCCTTTACCACCTCAAATGGAGAGTGCCCAGTCTTAGTTTGAGGGGTTGTACGCATGGCTAGTAACACTATCGCTAAGGCGTCTGGCCATTTTAGTTTGGTGCCGGAACACGTCTTAGCGAGCTTGTTCTTGATGATATCGTTGTGTCTTTCTACTAGTCCGGCGCTCTGAGGATGTCTGGCTGAATGGAACCGTTTGTCAATTCGAAACGCTGTACATATCTGTAGAATTACAGCGGCGACAAAATGTGGACCATTGTCCGACCAGATAACTCTCGGCAGGGAAAGCCTCAACCCATTTACTAAAGGCACAAATGACCATGCGGACATACTTTAGATTGTTGCATCGTTCCATTTCAATTAAATCAAAGTGAATAACTTCGAAGGGGACAGAAGGTGGGCCAAAACTTCCCCTTGGAGTTGATGTCCCCTTTCGCACATTGTGTTGTAGGCAAATCATGCAGTTCTGGACATAGCGCTGGGCAATTTTCAAAATCTTGTCATTTGCCCAAACCTTTTCTAACATTTCCGTAACCTGCTGGGCACAAACATGTGTAGGGCCGTGTGCCATGACAACCATCATCATGACATAGGCGTCAGGTAACAGCCATTTTCCTTCGACCATGTCCACCCAACACCCATCATCATCAAGTTTCCCCAAGCCTACAGCCCATCTGTTAGACTCTTCCATTGTGGCATCAGCTTGGATATCCCGTACAGACCCAACACCATCATCCATTACATAGGCATCTACAGTCTCCCTTGAAACATACATCTCCATGAAGAGATCTGTGGCAGTTCGTCTAGCTATCTGATCAGCGAAAGCATTCCCTTTTCCAATATCATCTACAATCTTTCGATGTGCTGCACATTTCATAACTGCTAACTGAGTAGGGAGCGCAAGCGCTGAGAGTAGTTGCACTATTAGGGAGCCATGTTGAATCTTGGTGCCATGTGAAGTTAGGAACCCTCTTTCTGACCAAAGTCTCCCAAAGCTGTGAACCACCCCAAAGGCATACTGACTATCAGTATATATATTTACTGCAAGCCCATCGGAAAGTTCACAAGCTCAGGTCAATGCTATAATCTCTGCGGCCTGCGCAGAATTATGCGTAATTCTCTTAGTTTCCACAACCGTACTCAATGTAGTGATTGCATAAGCGGCTGTGAATGTACCATCCGGAAGTTTAAAGCAGGAGCCGTCACAAAACAGCTCTCCTTGTGGATTATCCAAAGGAGTATCTTTCAAATCAATTCTACCCTTTGTTTCTTGTTCGGTCGTATACAAACAATCATGTGACTCTTCATCGCCGCAAGTAGTATCTTGCGGAAAAGGTAGGAGTTCAGCCGGATTAAGGACACAACACCTCTTAATTTGAATATGAGGAGCAAACAAGATCAATTCATATCTTGTCAACCGTGCAGAAGTGAGGTGTTGAGTTTGAGTTCGGTTCAATAGAACATCTACAGAGTGAGGCACCATCAGGGTTAGATTATGGCCTAGGACCATTCCCTCACTCTGTTTTAGAGACGTGACAGCAGCAGCGACAGCGCACAAACATCTTAGCAAAGTGCATGCTACAGGATCAAGGGCGGAAGAATAGTAACCGCACTGCCTATTCTTCCCTCCATGTTCCTGCATTAATACAGCCAAAGCACATCCATCACATTCATGCACAAACAACAAAAGGCCTTTTCATAGTTTGGTGTGCCCAAAACTGGTGCAGAGCATAATGCAGTCTTAAGCAAGTCAAACGACTGCTGGTGTACCGCGTTCCATGGCAATGCCGGAGAAATGCCCTTCTTTGTCAAAGCCACCATCGGTTTGATCACTAGTGAGAAATTTGGGATCCACAACCTACAGTAAGAAGCCATACCTATCAAGGCCCTAACTTCCTTCTGCGTATTTGGGAAAGACATGCCAGAAATGAGTTTTGTTCCTTCAGGTGTCAATGTTCTTCCCTCCTTTGACATGAGATAACCTAAATAGGCGACCTCCTGACAACAATATTGATTTTTTTTAAGCGAAGCTTTGTGACCATGCTTAGCTAGATGAATAAGTAATAACACAGTGCCCTCCTTACAGGCACTCTCAGAGTCAGCAGCTAGAAGCAAATCATCAATGTACTGAAGCAAAGTACAGGTAGAGGGCAATTCAAAGTTGTTCTTTCAAAGCCCTACTATAAATACTAGGACTCTCTGTGTACCCTTGAGGTGCACGAGTAAATGTAAACGAGCGTCCCCCTAAGGTGAACGCGAACAAATATCTACTATCCTTGTGTATAGGAATACTAAAGAACGCATTCTTTAAGTCCACTACACTAAAGTAAGTAGCTGTAGCTGGAATCATGGTTAGGATTGTCGTTACATCAGGCTCAATTGGAAATTGTGGTGCCACAACTTTATTAATGTCACGTAAATCAATTATAAAACGGAATGGAATTACATTATCGCCTTTCTTGTACACGGGTAAAATCGGACTATTACACAAACTTCCTGAAATTTCTTCAATCACACCGCGATGCACAAAATCGGAAACAATACATTTCAAAGCTTGCTCGCCCTCAGCCCAAATCTTATACTGGGGAATGCGTGGCAGCTCAATTCCATGTTTCAAAACTATCTTAACAGGCTCAATCTGTAAAACACCAACATCATTGTCGTCGGCAGCCCACAAGCTCTCTGGTACATCAATGAATTCTGGAGGCAAAGGTCTAGTCAAAAATTGCGAGGCAGAAAATTGCTGTGGTGAAATTGTCAATCACACTCCATCAGAAGAACAATAAATCACTGCATTTAATTCTTTTAACAAATTCAACCCCTGCAAGTTCTCTCCGCAATCCGAAGTCAACAGAAATGGACACTGGTCCGTAAAGGGACCCAAAGAAATAGGTACCGGCATAGAAACCGGACAAACAACTGGTGTACCGGAAATCCCTACAGAAACATTGGTTTGGTCTGACAGTGGAATGTTTGGAACCCGCGAATGATCAATGGAACCCTTCTGTGCTCCAGGATCTATCAAAAACTGATGTTTCCTATTTCCTACCACCATTTCAACGTAGGGACCTTTCTGATTGACGGGAATAGGTGTAGGTTCCAAACCCTGCTTTGGGCAATCCTAACGAAACAGAATATCATCAAAAGGAAGCGCTTCAGATAAATATGCAGCGGAAGGATGATCAAATATATTCCTGGTGTCCACACTCAGAGTCTGATTGTCCTGCGAAAAAGGTTGCTGAGGGTCCTGTGTAAACTGACCTCTACCAGGGCCCCCTAAACCCGGGCGACCTCTGGATCGCCTACCCATATTACCAAATGTATTATTCAACCTTTGTTGAAGGACGGGGCATTGTACTCGCCAATGACCCTCTTGACGACAATAAGCACACTGGTTAATATTCACAGGACCCAAGGGCACATTCCCCTGTGGGACATACTGACCTGTAACCTGAGAACTACCCCCTCTGGGGCCTCTAACAATTTGCTGCAATAGCACTTTATTTTTTAAATCGCCTTTCTGTTTTTCAATCCTATCTTTTTCATTATTGACATGGTTCTCATAGTACTGAGCCATGTGCAGTACTTCTGATTGTGATTTTGCCTGCCAAGCGCTCTCAGAAGACATAATCCGTGACTGGATGTCAGGCAGCAATCCACGTACAAATTTGTCCACAAATAATCTTTTCCCAGACTCTGTGCCTAGGTCTTTTCCACTGAAATCCGAGAATACATGTTCGAACCGATTAAAGAACTCGGTAGCACCTTCAGACTTTCCTTGGACACAGGCCGTAAGCTTGTCCCAAATAATTCTCTTTTCGGGAATTATGGTTTTTAATTTAGCAATGATTCTTTCAGGCAGAGTTAATATCACCTGTTGCGGTCTTTCGCCTACTGGCCTTTCCCCATCGAGTCCGGTTATATTCGCCCATGTATCTCCCAACCCGGGTACATCGTCAATAGTTCTAACTTGTTTCCATAAATCTACGGGCAGGATTACAGGAAACAACAAATCAATGTCACCTAAGGTGAACACTAAGGACTGCAAAACGGATTCTATCTCTTTACAGAACCCTGTCGGATTTTTCCTAATATCGGGGATAGATTGCCTAATAGTATTCACTTCCTGTCTTGTGAACGGGACGTGAACAAACTGTGATACATAATGTGCAGGAATGTTCACAGCGACTATATTATTTACAGCATCGGCCGCAACCTCAACCTTCGGGACAAATGTCGGAGGAACCTCTCTCATAGGCAACTGAGAAATAGGTGACTCCGAACGCTTACTAAGCAACAGAGCCAAGTCGAGCGCTAAAGCAGTCGAAGAAGTGTGAACTGAAAAAGCTCTCTTATAAATGCTCAATAACTCTGTGGGACAACTAATCTTCCTTTTTACACATTCATCCTGCAGGTATTCTACTATTACCTGTATCACTTTCCTCTGCATTTCTAACGTATATTGACTATATGTGTCATATACCTCAACTGGAGTTATCGATATGTCTGAAATCCATCTAATCGCGTCTTTCTTACAAATTCGCATTTCCTCCGATATCGGTTTATGACACGGAAGGAACCGTTTCTGTACATACATATTCTCCTCTTCATCATCCTCATTCTGTAACTTTTCTAACTCCTTTCTATACCCAAATAACCTCTCGACATGCTTATTTACCTTCTCCACAGTGTTTCTAGAAAGCGCTAGAGTATTTAGATCCCTTAACCCTTGCGGATCATCCGCATTATTTAATCTTCCCCACATTAAACATAACTGAATCCCTAAACCTTCAATAAAAACATTTTTCTCAGGAAAATTATCCGTATTACAAAGTGTGGCAAAAACGCTAGCTTGATCATCCTTCTCCATACAATGCTTAGCCCATGCAATTAACTCACGTTTCTTCTCCGGCGGTACAGTATTGCGAGTGACAACTTTTGTTCCTGTACCTCGATCGATTACAAGCGGCTCAGGACCACTTGGAAGAGAGGGAGCAGGCAAATTCGATGGAGATACTATAACTGGTGTGATAAAAAGAGGCGCAGGAGCAGGTGGAGGGACAAAAACCGGAGGAATAGGAACAACAAGTTGAGCAGGAGGAGCAGGAATAACAGCAGGAAGAGGTGCAGCAGTGGGAAGAGGAACATACGGAGGCGGCGCAGAGGCACCAGGCCTTCGTTCATTTAATATTTTGTCAATAAACTCATCAGAAATATGAAGATCTTTAGAAAGATAGATTTTCTGAATTCCAAGTGAGAAAGCCCTATCCATATTTTTAGTCGCCTCATACTGTTTGTTTTGGTCATATAACAATGCTTTTTCAGCGTTTGTTTTATGACAACGTGTATGTTTCTCTCTACCTTTAAGTTGTTGCAACACTTCTCTTTTCCAATTCTGCAAAACATCAAATGCTGAAGGTCTAGCCTTTTTCTTTAACAAGACTGACTCCAAATATTCAATTACGAGGGATCTTGAAACTACCATTGATTGGCCACTGAAGTTCGGAGGCATGTCTGGTTTGCATGTGCCAAATATCATTAAATACTATACTTCCAATGCCATACTTACAGTACATAGTACATGCCGGCGACCCCTCCTGTGGTGCGGGATGGCTAAATTCCAAAGATTGTCTATCATTGCGGAATAATTCCCTAAAGCAGGTAGACAATTTCCCAGGCATATCTCAAATTCTTGGTGTTACCTGGTCAATAATTGTGTCTGCAGATACAATGCGCCAAAATTAAAATTTTCAGGGTTAAATTAAGAATTGGGTCATGACTCACCTGACCAAACCTAAGGAGGACCGATCGGTACTTCTAAGAATCTTACCTAACTAATCTTACCTCGTGTATGGTGATTTCGGCAAATCTGCCAGCCTCGATAATTGGACCCTTGTCAAGATGCCGTCTCGGACCACACGCTTATCATCCAAGGATCGGGTCGTGCAGCGCTGTTGAGGTGTCGCGTCTCATTCAGGGGGCCCCTTATGTCACACCGTCCGATCCCGGTCCGATAGCGTGCGTCAACCTTCAACAATCCGTCATCAATCTTGTGGGTCCCTATTCGGGCGCCAACTGTGAAAACAGAAATAAGAATATCGAGGCTGAGTACCCCAAAAGGAAATACACCGAACACGGGTTACAAAGGAACATACACAGTACTTTATTTTATACTGAACCCAGTTACAAAAACAGAGCAAAATCAGATAGCTATCGGCCCTCAGTACAAAACAACGAACTCCAGCGTGGTTCAGTGTGTTCAGTGAGAGACGCTGTACATTAGAATGCTTTCACTTTTTATACATTTAGTGGGTGCGTTGTCCAGCCCCACTTCGGGTTAATATTCCTTTTAATACATCACCGATCTAGGGTTCGTGCCAAGTCTCAAATAACCGCATATCACTGGTTTGCCTGTAATACATGTATCAACAAGCGTATGCAATAACTGTGTATTCTGAAGTTTTCCATGCAGGCCTTCTTAAACATTAATACAATGTAGTTAAACAGATGTTCTTCATTCAGTATTTGAATACATTGTCTCAACATATGTTCGTGGATTAGTTTCATTGCACGAGTAATCCTTCTACACATAGGTCAATGAAGGACAAGGTCTCAGTTCATGACCTCAACAAGTGGCCTGCAGGCAAATTACATATTAGCTATGTACAGAGGTCAAGACGGCCATGTTGTATTCTGGAATGACATCGTCCACCATTTTAGCTCACAGGCTGACTTTTACACAACAAATCCTAAAATGACGGTTTGACCTAAAATGGCAGCTTACATGGATTTAAGGTCAGGACCTTGCAACACATATTTCATTCGCAAGTGACTTTCGAGCAGCTTGGCGTAGGCCAATATTAATATATTTATTATAATAGGAGGCACAATATACTTCGTTTTTTGACATCACTAATAAATACTGATGCGAAGATCTTCGCAAAGATACTGGAAACCCGATTAACCCCACTAATGCCCTACATGGTTCATGAGGACCAAGCTCTGGATTTATTGTAGGTAGGTCCACAGCGTTGAATATCAGACTGTGCCACAAAATCCTGGTGACAATATCCCCAAAACCCAAGGGATATCGGTCTCTCTTGATATGCAAAAAGCATTCAATACAGTCTACTGGCCTTTCCTATTCGGGGTAATACGAAATTACGGATTAGGCCCCAACTTCATTAAATGGATCCAAATACTATATGCACGCCACTACGCCAAGGTAAGAGTGAATGGCACTTTAACGGACATGCTAGAGTTACTAGGAGGCACCCGACAAGGCTGTCCGCTGTCACCCCTAAGGTTAATGTATTCGCCCTAGTAATAGAACCCCTGGCTGACATCCTCAGGGCTCGCTACAATTCACATGGTCTGTGGGTTGAGGGTAAACTACAGATTATAACATTATATGCTGATTATATTCTTCTGCATCTCCAGAACCCAGATTGTGCATTGGGCAAAGTACTGGCAGAAGTTAAGAAATTTGGTGACTACTCCGGCCTAAGGCTCAATACCAATAAATCGGAGATGTTCCCACTCACAGAAAACACAGTAGAACCCCAACACCTACATGGTCTCATTTGGAGCCCGATGCATATACTGTATCTGGGAGCATACGTGGCAAGAACCGCCCAACTGTCCCGAGCCTTAAACTACAGCACATTAGCTGATACCCTATGCGCAAAGATGAAACACTGGAGCGCCCTCCCCATCTCAATGATAATACTTCCAAAACTGTTCTATCTATTTAATACGGTGCCGGTCTGGTCAAGTCGTGCACTATTCACAAAAATGAAGAGTGCCTGGATCACATTTGTGTGGGGAAGACATCCCAGGCTAAGCTGGAGAACATTAACAGACACATTTCCATGGGGTGGGCGGATGGCACCGGACCTAGAGCTCTACTACCTGGCAGCACAGGCACACTATGCTGCCCACTGGGCCACAAACTTTCTCGACCCGGGGAGCCCACCTCAAGAGCTGTGTACACGAGCATCAACCATAATGCTGCATAAAATTATGAGATCAGGCCCCAAACACCACAACTCTATAGACCCTACTCAGGTAACGACCACAGTGTGGGCCAGAATAGCCGATATTTTTGGTACAGACAGATTATACCACTCGAGTATGCCGATCTGGGCTGACCCCCATACGCCATTCACCCTGGATGGTGAGGTAGCCGCACACTGGATTACTAGAGGCATTGTTGAATGGGGGCAGCTATTCCCAGACAAGCGCTTTGCGACATGGGAAGATCTCAAGGATATAGTGGGAAATACAACCACACATAAGTTACAATGTATGTGTGTAAAAGCAACCATACACAATGCATACCCCACCTTCCCAGACGAACCAGAGATAAACATGGGGCTCGGATATATATTTACAGGTGGGACACAGAAAATCACAGCCTCTGCCCTATACAAAACCATAGTTCAAACACGCCCAGCAGGAAACCACACAGCCAAAAATAAGTGGGAACAATATCTGGGGCAGCAAATAGAAGATCACGAATGGACCCAGATTTGCACACTGACCAAGCACATATCATGTAACTCTAGGTACAAACTAATACACTTTGAAATAGTACACAGGACACACTATACCCCTGTAAGACTCAAACACATCTACCCAGCGGCTGTGGGAACCTGTCCGAGGTGCCAAACCGAAGACGCAGATATCTACCATATGCTCTGGGCATGCATTAAGCTGAGAGACTACTGGCCAGAGGTTTGCATAGCCCTGGGTGAAATGGCAGACCAGCCCATGCAATGGATACCTCGGCTGTGCCTGTTGGGCACGGTGGGGAAGATGAACCCGACATGGCGAAAACTCTTGAACTTGTGCCTGTTGGTATCTAAAAGAGTAATACTAATGAAGTGGAAATGCGCTGCTCCGCCGACCAAGGCAGACTGGGACAGAGATATGTTGTGGATAAACGACACGGAGGAGCTATAAATAGACTCGGTACTACCCACTTCTAGGCCCAGAAACATATGGGACAGATACAAGCAGTACCTATCGGACAAGGCCGAATCCGAAGACCCAGACTCAAACTAAATGTGATTGTGTAAGATGTAATGCTAGAAATGTTAAACATGTATGTATGTGCTATTCCTGTGTGCAGTAATAAAACAAGTTTGGAAAAAAGGAAAAAAAAAAAGGGATAGACAAGGATGGAGTATGCAGAGTAACTCCCAGAAGAGCCCAGCCTCAGTCCAAGAGGAGCCCTGCCTCATACACTATAAATATCCTGATAAAGTTCTTAGCAGGCTGAAAGAACTTCCAGCAGGACCATTCCAGGGCTTGCCATCAGAAGAGCCGCAGTTCAAAACCCATCATAATTCAAAAATATCCATATGTCTCGCAGCTTTCTTGTGTATAAGCTAAAAGGGTAACTAGAAGTGCTTTGCTCTTTTGTTTTCTTGTTCTTTGTTCCAACATTACCAGGATCAGACTCCTCCGCACTTTGGAAGACTCGAACTCTTGAACATTGCTGAGCTAAAGACATGCAGTCTCAGGAGGATAGCTCAGGGGAAACATGCTCGTCTTGGAAGCAAGACGTCATGGATCAACGCAGGTTTGATCCCTGCGTCCCTGCTTAGAAACCTATGGGTATTAAGCGCGTTTTATATAACCAAATAATAATAATAATGCGCATGTCTTTAGACATTTAGCATAAAAGGACAAGCCTGGGTGCTCTAATAAAACTGTGACAGTGATCTGGTGCAAACACTGGGACACAACATGAAGAATAGAAAAACACTGATGGAAAAATGGAAAAACTTGCATTCCTGACATAAAACCAGTCCAGACAGAAGTTATTAAAAGGGTTTTCAAACTGTCCAGAAAACCACTAATTTCTCTTGCTTGTGGTTACACTTGGAGCATTTTCAAATCTATTTCCTGCCAATTCTCTACACTTTGGCTTCTCACTACTGTAGGGTGGTTTTTGCTGTGGAGTGAAGTGCTGTACAAGCAAACAGTGGTGTCATAGTCTTATGTTAACAGTCAAAGCATAGTAACATAACATATCGGAAAACGGTGCCAGACTCTGACTGCATACCGGAGAACAGACAGCTGGCCCTTCCGTCATTACCTACCATGTTTGATGCACATTCACCACCACAGTCTTTTGAGCACAGCCTGTGAAGGAAGCCCAGGGTATATGGCTATGTATTACTAGGCCATGCTCCCAAGTAAGAGACCTCCCTTTGTTACTGTAAGTAAATGAACGTCTAGAATGAAATGACACAGAAATAACTCTTAACAATAACCATTTTTTTTAATTGTGTGAGGCATTTTTCAATTTCACTACACTAGCTTGACCACTCCATTCCCATACCTTCTGTTATCAACAACATTCACCTTTAGACACAGACTATCCATGACTATGCCACTTTTGGCTCACACTTGTCAGTCACAGAATTAACATTCTGTAGTTTGACTTGCGGTACAACATGTAGAGATGCCCGTCAAATATGCTACCAGTCCTCCAGTATTGCCTGACCACAAACTCAAGGACCACATGCATCTAACATTACATTGTGTACTAACTTAAACATTTCCAAATCTGCCTTGTAAATACATCCCAATTATCACAATACTTTGTGACATATCCGCCTGCCACCTACTGCAGAACAATAGTCCACCAAAATAACCGACATGCACCCATGCTGTCACAAAGTGTTCAGTCCCACTGCATTCCTCCCTCCCTGAGTTTGGAACATCCTGTTCCCATTCTCCTATCTTCCTCTTGCTCATTTCCCTTTCCTCCAGCAGACTAATGTCTGATACTTGTGGTGGGGGCATAATATGGCACTCCATGGGCAAGACTAGGAACTCTGAAACTACCAAGGTAGTGATTTACCACAGTATTACGGCATATTAACATAAAACAGCATTTGGGGGAAGAAATTCCAACAAATTCAGCCCAACTGAAGGGGCTAGACCTATGAAAGGAAAGGGGGTAATTAAATAAGCAGTTTGTCTCTTGTTCATGGTTCCATTCATGGAGCATGACTCGGGAATCTGTGCACATCTGGCGTAAAAACCATGGCATGGAATGGAAAATTGGAGCAAAATGGAAATATTATGGCAACAAGGAAAGGCAAGTAGATGGAGTGATTGCACAACCCTCCTTGGGATGTTAGGATGGCGTTCCAGAGAGAGAGTTATGTTGCAGTGAGAGGAGGAGGAATAGAGGAGTCAGAATTAGCACCTGTGTTGACCAATACATATTTGCCAACTACCTAGAAAGGCACAGAAAAGCAGGTGGTCGAGTCAAGTGAGCCACCCTATAGAAGAGACAAGGTTGAAGGGAGAGGCTGTACTCAAGAGCTTGCTAATAACCTGGGCCCAGAGACCGGCAGGAGCCAGGCCTCTCAGGTGAAGTTGGAGAATAGCCCGCTTGGCGTTCCAGCCCAGTTATTAGTGAAATCTACAAAACCACCAGCCGAACTAAACACTTTTTCACACTTAGAGAACCAAGTTTGAAAAGGTAGAAAAACCTACCCCAAGGTAGCCAGGTAAATGAGAGAATTCCTAGCCAGAAACAGAAAGAAGAACCTCTATAGCAAGATGAGTGCAGTATTTGGCTTGTGTGAGAATCCTGAGGGTATTCTCCCAAGTGGACCTCTAGAAACCCTTGTTTAGGTGGCCAGGGAAGGGCTGATGCACTCAGATCCCAACTATGGGGGGGAACGAGCGTGAAAGGATCACTTGGATGGGGAAGCCCAGGGTTGTGCTCGGGGGAATAACCCAGGTGAGACGAGGTATTGTAGGGAAGAAGGAGAACAGAATGGGATCCCTGAGACCTTTGTATGCTGTACCACATCTGCCTCCTTTCCTCCCAATGATGCTCTCTTGCCCAGATCCAATGGCCTCTCAGAATATAACCAAACCCCTGGGAACCCAAGCCCTGTTGCATTCAGAGACTATCTCTCCCAGAAGCCCTGTTTACATGTGTCCTACCTGAAGACTCTCAGTCATTGTCCTCCCTGTCCCTCTAATTATTATGACAAAACACTACCCCTCTCATGATATTCCCCATTCAAGTCACGAACCCTACAAAGCTCACCTTTCTGAGTTAACCAACCATCCCCTTTCTTATAACACCTTTTCCCATCCTACCACGTAGGATACTCAGAAACTCTAACCCCCTCTTTTCTGACATGAACACTTTCTTACACCACGAAAGACAATGGACTGACACCAGAGCCGTTTACCTGGCATGTCCCGACACAAGGGTCAGGCAGAGTCAGGCAATTAATAACAATCACACACATCTGACGGCCCTTTCCTTTCCCCACAGGGATAAAGGTGGAGCATGAGAGCACACTACGAACAAGGCAAACCGAGACAACTATCCCAGTACGGCAATTCAAGAGGAGGAGGAAGGCGGTGAGAACCGAAGGGTCAACAACGAGAGAAGTGACTTTGCCCTTTCCAACCCAGACCTGCCAAGCCTCCATCAAAGGAATCATAAGACTGTGAACAATAGCCAGCGTGTGTTGCAGCAGATGTCAACGGTACACCAAGCCCTCCTACACTGATAATCAGGACAGGGAGAAACGCCTGCTACCGTGGTACCATCCTTGACTCCAGAGACAAGAAAAGCCAAGCGGTTCATCACAGCCGGAGAGTCGAGGGGAGTACCGAAAAGAAATCAAACTCTAATGAACGGAAGTTGCAAATGGCAAATTGAGGGAAAATCAAAGAACTGTTAACTTCTATGGGGAAAAACCAGCTGAAGAGGGGTCCACCACCACATGGGTGCTCATTCGAGAGACTCTGGTTAATTTCTCCAGGGGTGAAAAGCCAACACCCACTGGCACGTGAACTCTAGAAGGGTCTGAGCCCAGAAGAAGGGGATCCAGGGGTGAAAAGCCATCACCCAAAAACATGTGAATTCTAGAAGGGTCTGAGCCCGGAAGAGGGGGAACCAGGGGTGAAAAGCCAATACCAAGTGGCACTTTAACTCTAGAAGGGTCTGAGCCCGGAAGAGGGGGATCCAGGGTTGAAAAGCCATCACCCAACAACATGTGAATTGTAGAAGGGTCTGAGCCCGGAAGAGGGAGATCCAGGGGTGAAAAGCCATCACCCAAAGACACGTGAATGTAACAAATGTTATCTTTTGAATGTAAGCCATAGTAAACCCGGCGGTGGGAGGCCGACATTCGAGAGGGGTCTGAGCCTGGAAGAGGGAGACCTAGGGGTGAAGAACTATCACCCTAGAGCAAGCAGAAAGGAACATTTGATTATTATTTTTAACCTATCAGGCCCTTGGAAGCAAGAGACTTTTTATAGAAAAGAGACTTATCCACAAAAGGTCCTGATAGCTGACAAAAGAACTGACATCTCGTGTTGGGAAAGCTGAAGAGTGTGCTGTGTTCAGGAGTCCCACCTTGTCCCGTGCTCAAAACATGGGGAAGGGAGACCCCACCTACCACATCCTGACTTATCATTTGTGAACACCTCTTTCTTGTGAACCCTATCCCACACTCTTTTGTATTTAGTTGTAAGGATTGGCAACAGTTTTTTATTTTTAGTATAGGCTCTTTTATTTGACAAGATGCCACTAGGACTGCCTTATTTTTATTTGATGGTCACAGCTTGCTCCCATCTTAGATTTAGGTTTAGAATAGGCATTTTTCCAACCTGCATATACAGTTTAATAAACACCCTTGAACTGTGATCACTTGTGTCTGTCTTAACTGTTGCCACCAAAAGTTCCTTACACTTGCCACAGTATCACTCTGACAAGGTCAAGGCAAGTGTAAAGACAAAGGCAAATAAGTGTGCTGGGGCATTTTAAAAACCCTGAGACTGTGAGTGATCTGGAGGATGTGGTCCTGCCGAGGAACCCTGCAGGAAATTGTAAATTAGTTTAGGGGGCAGACTCTAGAAATTGGTACACTATGTCCTTCACTAAACTTCCTATATTCCTCTTTCACGGTAACCTTAATATTTTCATTTTGAGTTCATCTCTTGCTCAATAGGTTTCACTCCAAACCCCTCAAGCAGAATGTGAAAAAAAGCTGTTGAAATAACTTGTTTCTTGTGTTCTGTGGTATTGACTGCAAGTTCAAATGTTGCTTAACCTGTCTCATGAACCCTGTATATTTTGTTCCATAGATCAACTGTAACTTGACTGGCATTGTATTGACTGTAAAATCAACTATAGGTTAAATTGTTTTGACCGCTAAATCAATTGCAGTTTAACTTGTCCAATGTGCCTGGTACGTACTCGCCCTTGATCAACTGCAGCATATCTTGTATCTATTAAACGCAAGATCGATTGTTGTTTAACCTGTCTCATGAGTCATGCGCCCTGTATATTCTGATCCATAGACCGAATGTAGTCTAACCCACTCCACACGCTCTTGTATGTACTGGCCCTATCCCCAGTTGCAGCCCAACTTGTCTCATGTTTCTATTTGCGCTAGAGATACACTCTACCTCCCCTCTTGACCGTATGCACACACCCGGTGCTTAACGGTGGCTCAACCTACTCTCACGACTCACCTGATTCTCTACACTGGATCTTCCCACGGGTCCGTCCTCCTTTTAGCATGTTCTTATTTTTATGCGTAGCCTAGCTCAACACGCCCCCTGTGCTCAAATGGACTCACTCCCTCAATACGCTTGCCCTTCTAACGGCCGGCAGCAGTTCAACTATTAACTGAACCACATTAGGCCTTTGACTTGCACCCTGTCCCTACAACCTGGGTACCTTGCTCACCTACGAGACCACTCTTCAGTACTCTACCTGTCAAGAGACACACCTCAATTTCATGGGATTCTATTACGCCTAACGACACGTGTTCTTCCCAGCTCATCATTGACACCACCTCCCCAACATACTAATATCTTCCCTACACTTGCCCTGCCAATCAAGAACTTCCCCACAGTCACGACCAACCCTACCTTCCTCCTGCAACACACCCTCACCAACAACACACGCACAATCACACTAACAATGACGCACAATCCCCCTGACTCCATTACCATCTTGCCCATATGCTTCCTGTCCCCTGCTAGCATACACCACCATAGCCTACCCTGGTGGTCGCACCAACAGACCGATCCAGTCAAAGAGACATCAGAAACCAATCAGTTTATGACAGTGTCGCCCAAACACAGCCTTGGCCTAACTTGCCCATTAGCCACAAGAGACCACAGACTCACAATTCAAACAGCCACGGGACAAAGGCTCCTGACCTTAACAACCACCGCCTCGACCACTTGGAGGAATATACATCTTAACTCCAGAACCTCCAACTGCGCCACCACAGCATTTTAAGACCACACTAGTGTCTTAAATTATCGGAACACACCCACCATTGCCACTCAACCTATTGCAGGAAATACACAACCATGACACCTAGCAAACTATGCCTACCAGCCTACCCTGTTGCACTCAGAAACTATGTCTCCCAGAATCCCTGTTTTCCTGTGTCCTACCTGAAGACTCTCAGTCATTTTCCTCCATGTCCCTCTAACTATTATTTCCAGAACTCCCAATCTGTTGTTACAAAACACAATCCCTCTCATGATATCCCCCATTCAAGTCACGAACCCTACAAAGCTCACCTTTCCGAGTTTACCAACCATCCCCTTTCTCATAACACCTTTTCCCCATCCTACAATGTAGGATATTCAGAAACTCTAACACCCTCTTTTCTGACATGAACACTTTTTTACACCACGAAAGACAACAGACTAACACCAGAGCCTTTTACCTGGCATGTCCCGACATACCCTGTTGCACTCATACCCTGTTGCACTAACCTAAAAACATTTATGCTCAAGGGTGCCCTTCTAAAATGCCCTCATCACTCCCAGCACACACCTTAGATATCGCAGACCTTGGGCCTCATTACGACCCAGGCGGTAAGTTACCGCCTGGGTCGTACCTTTACCACCATGGCGTAAACTATGTTTACGCCATGGTGGTTGGCGGACTTACCACCCCATTCCGAGGTTGGCGGGGCGGTAAGTCCCCAATCCCCATTTACCCTTCCCCATTCCCATTTTTGCCCCATAGGGCATAATGGGAGTGGGGAAGGCGTTAATTACGCCACCGTAAATTACGGTGGCGTAATTAACATCAAGGCCCCTTAGCGCCATGGAAAAGCAGGTGTTAAAACCTCCATGGCGCTAAGGGACCTCGGAATCAGGCGGTAAGGGTCGGCGCTGTTTACGCCGCCGTAAACCCCTTACCGCCTGAGTCGTAATGAGGCCCCTTATCTCCTCAAATAAACTTGACTTCATAGCCATTACCGAAACCTGGCTCCATGCAGCCACAGACCTGGCACTCTCGCTCGTTGTCCCAGAAAGCTATACTATCTATAGGACCGATAGACCAACAGCCAAAGAAGGTGGAGTAGCAGTTATTTCTAAGAACTATGTCAACATTAGGGAAATACTTAATCACTCATTCCAATCAGGTAAATTACTCTCCATCAAAATTGCCTTAACTTTCACAGCCAGCCTGAACGCTCACATTATCTACAGACCTCCTGGTCCGATATCTTCATTTGAAGATGATGTTGCACAACTCCTCTCCACAAATACCAAGCCTGGCTTTCAAACCATACTATTGGGAGACTTAAATCTGGGCCTCAATGACCCCACTGATGATAATTCCTTAGCACTTGCCAACACCATCACTGCATTCGGCTTAACACAACTCCACACATATCAAAGGTCAAACCCCCGACTGGTTGGCAGACCTCATCTGCAATACAAACATGCTCTCTAACTCCCAATGCTCGTAGTTTGACCATCACATCATCGCATTTAGCATCACTAAGAATTCTGCGACATACAGCCCCCTTCCTATTGCACGAGCTGCATTATCCAGAAATTCATGCAACATCACAGTTGAAAAAATCCTCCCCCTGCTACACCCTTTTACTGCACACCAAGACCTCCTTACCAACGATCCTACCACCATGGTAGAGATACACAATTAAAATCTCCTAGCAGCTATCGACAAAGTAGCACCCCTATCCATGCGCAAAGCTAAACCCCTAGCCCACCTTCATTCATGGTACACTCCTAACCTTAAAACGATGTCCAGCACTAAGAAAACTGCTGAAACCAATTGGAAAAAATACACGACCGAACCGAACAAAGCAATCTTTTCCGTGGCCTCCAAAAACTACAAACATGTTATCTTCCAAACTAAAAGCGCCACGTAGCACGAGAGAATTCCTAATGCTAATTCAGGGACCAAGGAACTTTTCTCCAATCTACAAGAACTCAAATCGTCAGTGCCACTGAAATAAGTTTGCCTCAAAGATGCGAGCGGGTGCACTGACACTCAGAAAGCCCTCCTTGATAAAATAGCCATTCTACAGTCCAAAATCAAGTAGAAATCAACCTTAAAGCGTCCAATCATAACAGACCTTTAGCCACGTTAGTCAAAAAATTGGCACGCAATTTGATTTCACCACAGTCTCTGACACTGAAGTCCTGAAAATCATCACTAGCCTCAAACCTTCAAGATGCCAAGGCGACATCAGCCCAGCCTCACTCATCAAAGACTATGTGCCTCATTACAAGGTTGCCGGTCCGGTAACAACGGTACCAGTAAGATTGCCGGTACCATTTTTACTCGACCGGCAAACTACGAGGAATGCTTGCGGGTGCCTGTCAGCCCGGCAGGTCTGACCTATACAGTAGCACCGGCACCTTTGTTAACGGTGCCGGTGCTACCAGCCTCCCCATTCCCATTGAGCTCTATAGTGCTCAAATGGGAATAGGGAGTAACAATTACCTGCACCCGGCAATGGGCAATTATGGGGTCGGCAGGGCCAGAATTCCCCGGTAATTGCCGGGTGCCGGTAATTTCATGACTCCAGTATTTACCAGCATGCATACCACCTCAGTCATAATGAGGCCCTGTGGGTCTGAACTGACACCGTTCATCACAAGCCTAATCAATGCATCTTTTGAAAGCAGCACTGTCCCAGCTAATCTTAAAGCTGCGTGGGTCTTACCACTGCTAAAAAAAAAGACCTTAGACCCATACATACCGACAAACCGACAAACTATGGACCCATAACTCCTTAAAATTTTGGACAGAGCAGCGTATCTCCAGATCCAAAATGATCTGGAAACCAACAACTTCCTTGGCCTACACCAATCTGGTTTCCTCCCAAGCATGGCCGGAATCATCACTACTTGACTTAAAAATAGAAATGGATGAGTTCAAAGATAATGGCAATCTAGCACTTCTCCTCCTGCTCAACCTTTCTGCTACATTTGATTGAGTCAATCATAACATACTTTGTAAACACTTACCTTCAGCAGCCCACTTCTCACTGAAAGTTGTACATTGGACACAGTCCTTCTTAACTAATAGAATCATGAGAGTTTTCTCACCTACCTCAGCTGCATTGCCAATCCCGGTCACTTGCGGAGTACCTAAAGGCTCCTGTGTTTCCCCTACACTTACAACATCTTCACTAAATTGCTATTTGACCATCTTGACCTCTTGGGTGTCACCTACACTAACTGTGCAGATGACACCCAAATCCTCATACCCATCTCAGGCTCTAATGACACAGACTCTAAATCTCTTAACACAATCTACAAATACATCCAGGCCTGGATGGCTCAACATGGTTTGTGACTAAATGATGAAAAAACAGAATTACTCCTCATAGGATCACAATATCGTCTTAACAAACTCTGCGATTCCTTCAATTCCTTCACTATTGACAGCAACACTATCAGGGTGTCTAAAGAAATAAAAAATCTATGTTTTTACCATTACTCAGCTCTCACCTTAACTAGACAAGTCAACGCCATGGCATCTGCAGTAGCTTACATGTCTAAGCTTATCAATGCCTGTAGACCTTTCCTGTCGTCCAACAGTTGCATCATGCTGGCTAAAGCCTTTATCTTGTCCAGACTAGACTATTGGAATGCCCTCTATGCTGCCACCAATAGCCACAATATCAAAAAACTTCAGGTAATTCATAATAATGCCTTAAGAGCATCCCCAAAAAACTCACATCTCTATGACTAGACAGAACACCCACTGGTTACCTGTCCAAGAGATAATTCTATTCAAAACCCTCTCTCTGACGCACTAATGTCTATCTAATTCAGCCCTCAATTATTTAGCCAACACATTTTCCACGAACCAATCCAAAAGGCCCACGCCTTCAGCATACTCTCACCTACTCTCCATCCTCAGATTTAAGTTACAGAAAGCTGGAGGTAGCAGCTTCCCAATGGTATCTGCCAAACATTGGAACAACCTGTTAAAATAATCTTCTCTCAGCAACCCCAGCTTTATCAACAACCTGAATGAAAACTGCAACATAAGATGTATGATGTAATGTACTATTCTATGTATAGACGTAACCATTGTCAAGAACAGCGCTCAGATGCCTCCGGGCTCAGTGCGCTATACAAATATGAAAATAAATAAATAGAATAAGTCTTTCTACATCAAAACCATGTACTTGGCTGGCTTCCTGGAAATAGATCACTGGAGTAGCCAACATCCTCCAATCGAGACATTGGGCCTCATTTAGAGTCTGCCGGTCCGGAAACAACGGTGGCAGTAAACTCGCTGCCACTGTTGTTTCTGGACCAGCAGATTACGAGTTCTGCGGGCAGGAGGTGTCACTCCCGCCAGGTCTGACATGGCGGGTGTAACACCACCCGCCTGCAGACGGAAATGGAAACACCGACTCCATCATAGACGGAACCAGTGTTTCCATTGTCCCCATCCCCATGGAGTCCTACTCCATGGGAATGGGAATTAACGGAATTCTGCCTCCGGAATTACCGGGTCACCGGGGTTGCAATGCCCCGGTGATTCTGGAAATCAGAGAGGCGGTAATTCACTACGAATCTGCCGGCAGCCTGCTGGTTTTTCCAGCACGGCTACCGTCGGACTCGTAATGAGGCCCAATGGGCCTCATTACAAGCCTGCCGGTCCGGAAACAACGGTGGCGGTAAACCCAAGACTACGAGTTCTGCAGATGGGTGGTGTCACTCCCGCCAGGTCTGACCTGGCGGCAGTAACGCCACCCGCCTGCAGACGGAAATGGAAACACCAGCACCATCATTTACGGTGCCAGTGTTTCCATTGTCCCCATCCCCATGGAGTTCGACTCCATGAGAATGGGGATTAATGGAATTCAGCCTCCGGAATTACCAGGTCACCGGGGTTGTAATACCCAGTGATTCCGGCAATCACAGAGGCGGTAATTCACTATGAGTCTGGCGGTAGCCGGACGGTTTTTCCAGCACGGCTACCGCCGGACTAGCAATGAGGCCCATTGTCAATTTCAATTCAAAATACTATTGTTTTGCGTTGAGATTCATAACACTTTCAATTGAAAACAGACATCAACCTTTCAATCCATAGAGGGGTTCCCGGTTTGATAAAAACATTAAATACATACCTTAAGTAATGCATACATAACGCGTAAATCAATCCACAAGTACTGCCCTAGGCAGTGGTTAAAATCACATAAAACATACTTTCTACTGGGGTTCGTTATGTTTAATTCGAGCAAGAAATACAAACTAAAAAAGAACTCAAAAATATCCTACAAAATCTAATGCAAAACACATATGAAACAAATAAATACACCTTACAGGCAGTAAAGACAATTTTGTTTGGAGCATACGCCCCATTAAAGCACCATGTTAAAACATGTGTACACATTATAAGAACATACAAAGATGACACACACATATAAATAAAAAACGAAATATTGATGATAAAATTGTAACAAAAGAAAGAACATCCATCATTAAAGAAATGCCTATATGCAAACACTCTATATATTATAAACATGTATGCGGTCATTGAGGAATGCCAAGATACTTAGACCTCAGGGATCAGCCCATTTCCGTGTAATTTGCCACCGCCAATACGCTCGGTTATGTTTAAGCGTGAAGTGCAGCTTAAAGTCCTCTTGATTGCAAAAATCTTAAGGTGAGCCTTAGTCATTTCTTTCTCACTGACAAGTACAAATGACAGAGGAAGAGGGCATGGATTAGGTCATCTCTTACTAAAGGACAGAAAGGACAAGAATCCCAATTTACAACCCCCTAAGGACAAGTAAAGTCAGATTGAGGACGTGTGCACAGGTGCAGTTTAATAAACCAGCTGTACTCGGTGTATCATATGCTGATCTAGCGCTATGTATCTCTTCTCTCTCTCCATATCCCGCTCTCTTTTTCTCTGAGTCTCACTGTCTTGCTCTTTCTCTCTCTTTCTCTTCCACCCTATCTCTCTCTCTCTCTTTCGCTGCAGGTGGGAGTCGTGTAGTCAGGTCAGTGTTTTCTAAAACCACAGCAGCCTTTTTTACAGTAATGCAACCAGAGAAAACGCATACATCTTGAAGGAGGAGGGGTGTTGTGTTTTTATTTTGTTGCCATTTAAGCTATTAAAAAGACCATTATTTAATTGTACTAATATTGTAAAGTGCTAATTTTAAAATGAGACAATGTTTATTTCTAATTATCACTTCCATTTCATACTGTAGGCATAATACGAATCTTACACTTGTCTTACCGAAGAACACACATCATGAAAGCCTATAATAACCAAATACTTTATTTCCTGATGGGTTATCATTGCAAAATGAACAGTCCGGTACACTCCTCTTGTACTAAATACCCTTCTGTAAGGGAAAGAGGACAAAGATAACCAATGAGGGTTTTCTGCTGCTTTGCATAAAATCAAAAACATTTTGGGGGCATAAGAATAACCACAGAATTCTACATTTGACAAATATCTGCGATAAAAGTGTTGCATGCCTGAATCAGGAAGTCTTCCGTTGGCACTCATAGGATATATTCATTCGGACAAGCAAATAATTTGGACTTGTGGTTTAAGTAGCTGTGATACCTGTACTCTATTTGCTGCGGCTGTCTACAGTCTTTTTTTTGGAGAATTTTAGAAAAGGAGTGGTTGGATCTTAGTGTGAGCATCACGATTCCCCAATGTACAAATATCCTTAGAGATTCACATACACATAAGGCCTTCCCCTGAAATGGCTCAATCTCATCCAAACAACCTCTAAAGTCAAAGATGAATTTATTTTGCAACTTTTCACAAGTAAGTCCTTCTATCTATATTTCCCCAGCCAAGTCGCAATAGGCCCTGGACAAATGTTTTTAACTATGTCTTAAGTAAGCTTACCAATCAAAGAAAGGTTGTACCAAATGAAATTGAATCTAAAACCTCTAGCCATTTGCCTAATGCTTTTCATCCAAAGCAATAAAGAAGAACCTAAAGATTTAACAACATAGACAAGAGACTAATGTAAAGAAAGGTCGATGTAAGTGTGAAATAGCGTGAACATTTTTTATTTATTTTTAGTTTGTTTTGTTTATTGTTTGTTTGTTTGTTTATTTATTTCTATAGCGCTCCGGACCCGGGAGTAAAAGGGTGCTTAGTACATGTTACAAGACATAATACATGGTAAAAACAATAACAGTAGGGCAGCAAATATATACAGAATATACAGACAGTAGAGGTAATAGCAACCAGATAAGGCAAAATGAGACCTTTGCAATATGTACAATTTATAACTAAGTCTAAATTCACAGTTGACTTTTTGTCAGAAACCACCCAATGGCAAGTTTCCTGAACGACTGGAAGGATTTGGAAGACTTAATATTCAGTGGCAGGGAGTTCCAGAGTTGGGAGGCGAGGACAGTGAAGCTCGAGCCTCCGGCTCTTTTGGAGGTAAATCTAGGTACAGTAAGACATAAGGTATTGGACGATCCCGTGGTTCTGATGGAAGATTTCATGGTGAATTTATCTGTAAGGTAGGGGGGGCTAGATGGTTGAGAGCTTTGTAAGTAAGGCAGAGGGTTTTGAGATCAATTTTATGTTGGATGGTAAGCCATTTGCATGTAGATCTAGTGGCAGAGATGTGCTCACGCCTAGGAATGTTTAGCGCTGCCCATAACACATTGTTTTGGAGGACTTGGAGTTTACTTATTATCGCTTGGTTGGCACCTAAGTAGAGGCTGTTGCAGTAGTCTAACTTGGATTGGATAAGAGCTCTAGCTAGTGTGAGGCAGCTATTAGAGGAAAGAAATGTTCTACAGGCTCTAATTAGATTACCTGTATAGGCAGTGGCTGAAGCCGTTGAATTGACTTGTTTAATGAGGTTAATATTGGCATCAAGATAGAAGCCGAGTGTTTTTACATGTTTGGCGATCGGGATGGTATTGCCATCAATTATGATGTTGGAGTAGTTGGGACTTAGTTTTTGTAGGTTGTTCGGTGACCCAACAATGAGCAGTTCGGTCTTCTCGTCATTCAGGCAGAGGCCATGTGTGGCCATCCATGCCTGAATGACAGAGAAAATTTCATTGATCCTGGCTACATCAGTATTGTAGTTGCCCGAGATGGTGAGCAGTATCTGGGTGTCATCCACGTAATTAGTGTAGGTAACAACCAGACGGTCCAGTTTATCAAAGAGGGGCTTTGTAAAGATATTGTATAGGGTCGGCTAGACACAAGAATCTTGTGGGACACCGCATGTGATAGGGATAGGGTCTGCTGCAGCCACCGGAGAGAAGACTATCATGGTTCTATTGGCCAGGAAGGACTGTATCCACAAGACAGCAGAAGGGGAAAAGTGGGCGGCAGAGGAGAGGTGGTTACAAAGTATCTTATGGTCAACCAGTTCGAAGGCTGCTGAAAGGTCTAAGAGGAGTAGGATGGCAACCTTGCCCTTATCTTTAATTTCGTCAATCTGACTTTTGAGACCAACAAGGGCAGTTTCTGTTCCATGTTGAGGTCGGAAGCCAGACTGACGCAAACCGCGTAATTGGTTGGCCTCTAGGTAATGCTGATTTTCCAAGTAAGCAACTCTATCAAGGATTTTTAACAGGAAAGGAACGGTAGTGATAGGCCTATAGTTAGTAGGGATGGCTGGGTCCAGGGTCGGTTTTTTTAGTAGCGGGAGGACCCATGACTGTTTCAAATTATTGGGTACCGAATTGGTAGAGAATGACACATTTATGAGCTTGGAAATAAAAGGGGCGAGGTCTCTTGCTGCATCTTTTATAATCTGTGCAGGGCAACTGTCCCCTTTGTAATTTGACGGTTTGAGGTTATGATTTTTTGCACTTCTAGGGTGGTTACATTTTTGAAAGTGAAGCCATAATTAGTGTTAGAGGTGGTGGGTGGGTTAGGGATGGGGGGCTAGAGGTGGGGCTGCTATTGGAAAGTTGTAGTCTTTTATTTTTGTTTGTAGGCCAGTGATTTTGTTCGCATGGGCATCTTCGATACTAGTGCACCAGAATTGGTCGTTGACGGACAAGTCCGACGGTGGACAGGGGTTTTCTAGCTCCTTCAAGATAGTGAATAATTCTTTGGTATTGGAGTAGGCATTGCTTATTCTTGTATTGTAGGCTTCCTTCTTCGTGCAAATTATTTCTTTTTTATATAGGGAGAATGCATTAGTGAGGTTAATTTTATTTTCCTCTGATGGGTTCATTTTCCAAAGGGTTTCCAATTTGGATTTTTTCTTTCTTAGAATTTTAAGTTCTAGTGTGTACCACGAGTTAAGATGTGCTTTAGGTTTACCTTTACGTAGTTTTAGAGGGGCAACAAGATCAATAGCTTTGCTCATGGCGTTGTTGTAGGTGTCTACTAGTAGGTTAGGGTCCGATGAGTTGGAGACCGTATTTAGAGTGGGTAGAACTAGTGGGATGAGGACTTCAGCGGTGATGTTCCACTTATTTCTTGTCAGACATGCTGGTGCTGGTGGGCACTGTCTAAGGTGTGGGTTATTAGTGCTAATGTCAAATGAAAGTAGGAAGTGGTCGGTCCATATAAGTGGTTGTGGGTCCTTGCAGATAATGTTACAGTTGTAGGCAGCGAGCCAGTCTAAGGTTCTACCTTTCTGATGTGTGGGTAGGGTGTTAAATTGAGTGTAGTTCTGTTCGCGAAGTGTATTAGCAAGGGAGGATGCTGGAGCGTCATGTGGATCGTTATATCCCAAGTTAAAGTCACCTAGAATGATGTTCTGTAATAAAGGTTTAGATTTTTCATCTATTAGGGAGGTTATGTCTTCCTCAAAGGAGCCTATGGGACCAGGAGGTCTGTATATTAGTTCTAGGGTGATAGTATTCTTAGGGGTGGTTTGAATTTTAATGGATAAGTGTTCACAGGAATTTAGAGGAAGGGAAGTCACAGATCTGATGTCAAGCGAGGATTTGAATATAAGTGCTACACCTCCTCCACGGCATTAGGTCTGTCGGCCCTGAGGATAGAATAGTTGTCTGGAACCGCGAGGGTTAGAGAGGGACCTGCTGCAGCATGAAGCCAGGTTTCTGTGGTGGCGAGGAAATCCAGGTTTGCTGAACCGATGATGTCGGCAATTTCTGTGGGGTGGGCCACGAGGTATCTAACATTAAGTAGGGCTCCTTTTAGTGGTATGGTATTAGCAATGATGTTTTTATTAGTGACTTTGGTTGTAGGATTATTGGTCATTTTGTTAAGTAAAGTGGGGAGTCTGCAGCCTAGTCTGTCGTTACGGGACATGAGGTTAGGGTAGGCTGTAGGGCGATGTACTAGCATATTACTTGAGTTCTGGATAATGTCAGAATGGTCATCTGTGACAAGGTTGGGTGGAGGATTACCTGAAGTAATCTGATTTTAGTACTGTGGTCTGTGGGTAAGCTGTAGGGGAAGGGAGGTCAGGAGGGCAGAAAGGGTGTTGGGCAGGGAATGGGGTGGTGTCTGGGACAGCCAAGCTTGGCGAGACCATTACTAAGTGGGATAAAACTATTTCTGCTACATGGTGTGAGATCGGGCATAATGCAGAAAGGGAACATGATGAGTACTAGCCAGGTTGGCATACTTTTGATAAGGATTCAGGGTGGGATGCTGGAGGGATGGTGGATGTTGTTGGCTATGCTAATGCTTGTGCGCCCTGGGGCAGACAAGCTAGTTAGAGGTAGCGCTAGAATCGGATAGGATAGAATCACAGTTGCAAAGTGGCTTGAAGTGGAGCGACTAACAGGTAAGTTTAGGTAGCGGCTAGCTAGCGACCATAAGGCACAACACAATCAAGTGTAGTCTGTTAGTGACCATACAGGCCACCTAAATTCGAAAATAAAACATGGGGCTAAATGCAAGACGTGCAGTGTGCAGGCAAGTAATACCAACCTACCTAAATTCGAGAACCAGACATATGGCAAGATGCAGTGTGCATGTAAGCAGTAAGAACCCATCTAGATTCGAGAATCAGACATATGGCAAAATGCAGTGTGCAGGTAAGCAGTAACAACCCATCTAGATTCGAGATTCAGACATATGGCAAAGTGCAGTGTGCAGGTAAGCAGTAACAACCCATCTAGATTCGAGAATCAGACATATGGCAAAAATGCAGTATGTGGGCCACTAGCAATAAGGATCAGTGCTAATGCTCACTGGTCGGCAGGCATGCATGGAAGTAGGTGTAACAGACTGGTCAAGCCAAATAGATCAAGGTACAGGAACATAGCAGTGGCATTCAGTGGCAATAGCAATAGATGTATTATAGGCAATCGAATTTGTTGAATTGGTGAAAGGCTTTCAAGTCATCAGATGAACATCAATCAGACAACTATGCAATCAGGTGCAGCGAGCGGCGCTGAAATGCAATAGGGCAGATAGGGGCGTTAGATCCAGGTTCAGAGTTAGATAGTCACATGAGGGATTGGGGAGCTGCTATGAGCTACATGGTCGTGCCTTTGGAGGGTGGTGCACGTAGATGGTGACCGGGTGTAACAGAGATCAGGGACAGCTATGCGTGCACGGGGTGCGCTGCTAATGCGCTCATGTGCTCTTAGGCCAGAGTCAGTAAGGGGTATGTGCGGCGTCCTGGTGGTAAAGGATTAGCGCATGGGATGGCGTTGGTCAGTGGGTTCATGGGGGGTGCGGGTAGAATACTGGTGGGTCGCTTACCAGGTTGCTTCATGCGCATGGGGGCGAAGGTTCACGTCGAACTTCCACACTAAAGCTCGCCTGTGTAGGCCAGGGGGACTAGCAAACGGCAGCTCCGGCAAGCAACAGGCAAGAAACAGGAAGTAGCCTTGCGATCGTGGGCCTTGAGGCGAGGGGGCCGGCTACGCCTGCCGGCGGGCCATCAGGGATAAATGGCCCCGGCAGCCAATCAGGCTAGGATAATGCATGAGGAAAACATTGCTGGGCACTTGTGCCATTGGGTGAAAAATCGAGCGGCCATTTTGGAACGTTTTCGCCTCGTGTGTGGCTTGATGGAGGACAATAGGTAAACAAGTGAGAACTTCTACCTTAGTAGAATGATATGAATGAAATGAAACACTTGTGTAGAGGCGCGTTACAAATACCATATCATATCATAGGTAGACGTGTCTCTGAAAGTAAGATCTGCTAAACAGAACCCCACCCTTTCACAGTGCATCATGCCAGACAAGCATACTGCACACATGTGGCCTTGCTGAACTGTCTACTGACACCGCCTAACAGCTGCATTGTTGTTTGGCAACATGGCAGTCACACAGTAATTTGCATTCCTGCCATGAAGTGTTGGAACCAAAAGACCAGCAGTCAGGATCAATCTTTATCTTATAGCAATACTACACCTGAATTAACATTATATACTTCTAGGCCCCAGGATCAGGTGGCAGATGACAAATTTAAATATAAGCCATGTCTGCTTATGACATGGTGCTCTGTGGGACTCCACAATTATATTCGCCAGAACCTAATGATGTCATGTTATTATCAGCTTCGTTTCTAGCAACACTTCTTGTCAGAAGCTCCTTAGTATTCACTTTCTGGGATGGAATTTCCACCCAAAAAACATTTGAGCATAGTCCTAGTGAAAGCCTTTGTCTTTCCTAGGAAAGGGTTGTCGCTTCCGAGGATGACGGGGACTGCCTCAAGGGACCAGGGAGAAATCCAGTACTTCAAAAGGCAGGATCTACTAGGCCAACGCAAAGCCATATCAAGGTGTTAATTAACAGAGTGTAGAGGAGCAGCTACATGCATCTGCAGGAAATCCTGCCACCCTCCCTCCTATATGTTGGAAGCCTGAGATTGTACCATAATTGACACCAGCAGTTGTGCCAATACCACAGCGGATATTCGAAAGAAGGTACCCATTGAGAAAACCCTATCATATGTATCCCCGAAGAGACGACAATCTGAGGGAGGAACTCCCTGAAGGAATATGAAAAGGATCAAAGAGTGAATCTAGTGACGTCACAAGAAACATACGTGACGCCCCGAGAATACTGGCTGAAGCGAATGCATGGATCTTACTAAAACTGATGACGAAGTTAAGAATCGAGTAAACTTTCATCTGCAAGAAGAAAATTGCACATGTGTGAAGTGCTCCAGAAAATCAACCGTTCAATAATTGTACAGATGCTGTAATGCAAGTATATTAAGTCATCATAGAAGCTGGCTATAAGTAGTGATTAGAATGTAGGCGAAGCCACCAATGTATAGGAGCTGGACATCGGTGTCATGAATTTAGTAAGCTGGACCCATGGAGAGGAAAGGCCGAGAATTGCGTAAGTAAGAATAAGCCGAGATCATGGAAGCGCATGGCGAAGCTGTCTGGCCTGGTATCATAACTGAAGCAGCCAAGGTTGGTTATCTATTCTTGAAAGCAGTGAATGTGCGAAGGATGAATCATCCCTTGTTAAGGTGCAAAGAAAGAACAAAAAGACTGCCAAGTTTTATTCATTTAAGACATTTAAATGCTGCAAAATGGACCAAATCGAGGTATCCTGTCACGTGAGCCAAGGATGGAAATAGAGTTGAGCTTGCAGTCCTAGAACAACGATAGTGAGAGCCTGCACTCCCATATAGTCCCACAGACAAGGATACTTTGCAAGGCCAAGTACACAGGCAATCCTCATGTCAGAAGGCATGGGTGATGACAGATGCTGGGCTAATTGGGTGGGGAGGTAAAGTCAAGTCCACCTCCTGGCACCTGGTTTTGAGCTTACGTGCTGCTAAGTGAACCGAATATTCCAGACATGGTACAAGCGTGCCAACCAATTGTAGAGGGCCGTATAATGAAGGGCCTTATACTGTGAAGACCAATGTAATTAATAGTGTTAAAGATGACTCATTTTTAGAGGTAGGCAGAAGTTGTCCACCTGATAGTGGGCAGCAAATTAAAATCCTAGTCCCTTTGCAATGTATACTTAGATGTTCCCCTTAAGCCTATCACAGCCTTTGATAGGTTTTCTATTATTTGCCACGTAGTATGATGTCACCTCTGATGTATTTCTTGCATATTAGGATGTTTTATGAAAAAATCAAGCCTGAGCGAACATCCGTTGTTATCCATTGTAACCTCCCAGTTTTAGATAACTCTTAATAAAACAGTACCTTTGTCATCTTCCTGAGTTGGTTGAATTATTTGGACTCAGAATTATTTTGCAACCCCATCTATTGCATGCACGTTACTAATGGGCCATATGCTCAAGTGGTAGTGTTGCGGATGTTTGAAAAATATCCAAACAAATTAGTCTCCAGAGTTTCGGATGATCGGGCATCCTCTGCCATTGGCTGTAAGATCACAGGGTTTCCTGTGGAGAGTGGCCGATAGAAATAAACTTGCAAGAAGAACCTAGACGGTGGGCAGGTCCCTCTTTGACAAAATCCATGTCCGATTTCCACAGACGCTCTGCGGATGGAAGGCAAAATGGTCAGATTGACGAAGGAGTCGATACCGAAGGCCTCGAGTTGATTAAATAATAGTGAGTAGACGAAGGGCAATGGAAAATGAAGGGGATGGGATTGTGATAATTTTTTGAGTAACAGGAAATATTGTGAAGAGTAAAGGTTGCGCCTAGGAGTCCTGACTCAAGGGAGTTTCAGAAGGAGATGTCTCAAATACAAATGGGGGTAGATCTGAAACATATAACACATAATCAGGATTACCTAAGGTGACGTCTCAAACCCTGTATACGGTATGGAATAAAGGCGAGAGAGATAAGGTGATCAAAGTGTTTATAAATTTGTATTGTCGACGAGTCTGAATGTTGTTTGTTGAGTAAAAATATCGAAGAGCAATAGAAGTTGTGAAAAAAATGAAAGGTTGAGGAGCAACAGTGATTGAGGCTTAGTGAAGTGATTGGCGACAATCAACAATATAGATATAGCCAGTCAAAAAAATAGATATATCAAATAAGAAAATAGATAAGATATTGAAATAAGAGGCTTGAGCAGCAATTGATGGTGCATGCTCATATTTGTTGTTTTGAAACATTGAAAGGTGGTGATTTAAGCAAAGGCGTAGAGGTTATTTAACAATCTGGTAAGTATTGACAGTCAAGTGAGACTTGTCATTATGGGAGACACTCCTCTTATGCATTTATCCAAACCCTTACCAAATCACAAGCCCAAGCTCAAACAGTATAGTGCGGAGTGGGTGAAAGTTACAACAGATTAAAATGTTCATGCCGTTGCCACAAGGGAGATCATTGTCAAAAGCGGTATTGAAACACATGACCACATACTTGCATGCTGCGTACAAAGGGGAGAAATTCAAGAAAAGATTAGCGTTACACATTCCGTAGCTCCGTTAGTTTGTGGGTGATAACCTGATGAAACAGCACGTTGGATTCCTAGAATGCGACAGAGATGTTTCCAGAATTGTGAGACGTATTGAGGTCCTCGGTCTGATATGATCTTGGAAGGAAGTCCATGAAGGCGGAAAATGTATTCAAGGAAGATTCCAGCGAGTTCTGATGAGGATGGTAGTTTGTACAGGGGTGTGAAATGAGCCATATGAGTGAACAAGTCAATGGTGACCATGATAGTCGTGTATCCCCTGGAAGGTGGTAATTCCACAATGAAGTCTGTAGCGATGAATTTCCATGGCCTTGTCGGTAGTGTAGGTTGCAGTAGGAGACCCGCCAGTCTCTTGTTATCGTGTTTGTTTTGACTGCAGCTAGAGCAGGCTCGGATGTACAGTTGTACGTCAGTCTTCATTCTAGGCCACCAAAATTGTCTTTGTATAAGACGGAGAGTGTTGGTGATGTCACGGAGTGAAGGGTATCGTGGCAGAGGTTTATTATCCTTTGTTGTAGTTTCTTTGTGGGAATGACTAGAGCGTTATCTTTGTACAAATAGCCATCCTTGGATCTCAGATTCCATGGATTCTTCCTTGAAATATCCTTCCGGAGCTCAGAGGATTGGGTTTGCATCCGGACTTCTTCCAAAAGACTGACTGCTTGAGCTACAAAAATCGTGTGGGGAAACATCTTGGGATAGGCTTGATCTTCAATAGTTTCGTAATCAGGACGTCGAGATAAGGCATCAGCAATTAGGTTTTGTGATCCAGGAACATGACTGATGTGGAACTGGTACTGGGCAAAGAAGAAGGCCCAACGGGCCTGGTGTCTGTTCCTACACACCAAGGATTGTAGAACTTGAAGGTTTCGATGGTCCGTGCGAACCTGGACTGGATGTCTAGCTCCCAGGAGTAGATGTCGCCATTCTGTGAAGGCTAGGCGGATGGCTAACAGTTCCTTTTCCAAGACGAAATAATGTGTCTCACTGGGAGTCAGGGTTCGTGAAAGGTAAGCAATGGGGTGTTCCAACTTGTCCTCAAATTCTTGCTTCAAGACTGCTCCTATGGCGTAGTTAGAGGCATCCGTCTCCACTTGGAATGGCCGATTAATGTCAGGTTGGGCTAGGATGGGGGCTTGAGTAAACTCTGTCTTTAGGCGTTGGAATGCCTTGTCCTGAGGTGCAGACCAGAGAAAAGGAGTGTCTTTCTTCAAGAGAGCGATGATCG
Organism: Ambystoma mexicanum; assembly: GCF_040938575.1. NCBI lineage: Eukaryota > Metazoa > Chordata > Amphibia > Caudata > Ambystomatidae > Ambystoma > Ambystoma mexicanum. Next base: position 120,697,763 of record NC_090926.1, on the reverse strand, counting down.
GTTGAACAATCTCAGAAAAGGTGGGTATGAACTTTCGGTAGAAATTGGCAAGCCCCAGGAAGGATTGAACTTATTTCATGGAAGTGGGAGCCGGCCAAGATAGTATGGCCTTTACCTTCGAATGATCCATACCAATTCCTTCTGGACTAAGGACAAATCCTAGATAAGGAACAGAAGTAACGTGAAACAGGCATTTCTCAGGTTTGGCTAGGAGTCTGGGTTCACATAGTCATTGTAAGACTGCCTTTATATGCTCTTCATGCTTTAAAAGGTCCTTGGAGTAAATCAAGATATCGTCCAGGTAGACGATGACGAAGAGAAACAGTATGTCAGAGAACACCCTATCCATGAATCGTTGAAAGACTGCAGGGGCATTAGCAAGTCCAAAGGGCGTGACCAGATATTCAAAGTGTCCAAAAGGTGTTCTAAAGGCTGTTTTCCATTCGTCTCCTTCCTTGATAATGATAAGAAGGCTTGTAGAACCACTAGGTTGTTCTGTCCAGGAGAGTTCAAGGATGGAATAGATGTGGAGCAAACATCTCTCTCCCATCACCTCGCTCCATCTAGGATCGGGAGCTGGCTTTTCCCGAATGCCGTGGAGGGGCTAGAGGACATTCTCTAACCAGGTGTTTATCCGATGCACAATACATGCACAAGCCTGTCTGGATCCTTCTCATCCTTTCTTGTGGGGAAATGGGTCCACGGAAGGCTCCTATTTGCATGGGTTCTGGGTCAGTGTCAGGGTTTGGAACAGGATCAGTTTTTACTGAAGTCTCAAGAGAACTTTTATGGAAGGGCATCCTGGTCTTTTTTTTCTCTCTGCCTTTCTTTCCTGGATAAGAAAGTCTATCTGCATGGCTAAATCCATAAGAGCCTGGAATGAGCTAGGATGAGCCACTCTGGCTAATTCATCTTTTATATCCTCGTTTAGGCCCCTACGGAAGAGAGTGAAACTTGCTTCTGAGGACCAATCTGCTTCCTTGGCCAATTGTTTGAATCTTGTGACATACGTCAGCATGTCCTGGGATCCTTGCCGAAAGTCAAGTAGGCGTTCATGGGCACTATAAACCTGTTCTGGGTGGTCGAACATGGTTTTGAGAGCCTGTATGAATCCGTCATAATCATCTAGGAGGGCATCTCCAGAATTGACTAAGGGATTAGCCCAAGTCAATGCATTTCCTGCGAGGTGTGAGATTATAAAGACCACCTTTGCCCTGGAAGTTGAAAAATAATGGGGCTTTAAGGTAAAATGCACCAAACAGGAGTCCAGGAATCCACGAAGGAATTTTGCAGACCCATCTTACTTGTCTACGACACCACCCAGTAACTCACTCTCTTTTGTAGCAGAATCGCGAGACAAAACAAGTTGCTTCAGTGCGGCATTCTCCGCTTTTAAGTTCTGCACCTCGGTTATTAGTTCTTGCATGCCACGCATGAGATCCTGGATGGCCTTTTCCATATCGGTTTCAATGTCGGTCGTTCGGCGTCTCAAACTGTCATGAATCTCCCCCCGTCTCACCTGAGATCGCTTCTTGCATGGATCCGCGGGAAGATTCTTCTTGCGGGCGGATCGGGTTTTGTACAGGGCGGCACGAGTCTCTTCCGACTCCAGCGTGCACTCAGCATTCCAGGATACTCGCCGGTTCAGGACGTCCAGGAAGGAAGAAGCGGTCGCAAGGATACGTGGATTCCAGGAACAGGGTGGAAAGGAGAGGGTGGAAGGAGTGGGTATAAGGGTCCAGGAACTTGGATAACAGAAGGGTTCGCCAAGCTGCGAAGTACATGTCTAGTCACTACCTGTTGATAGCGTTGAGACACGCGGGGCCGTGGGGCGTGGCATATTTATGGGACGTACTTCATCCGCCGTGAAGGCTAGTGCGATGCGTTTCACGTGATACGGCCATGTTGGGAGAAACATGAATGCAAGCCCCGCCGCGATAAGGACCAGGAAGTCCAGAAGGGGCGTGTTCTATGGGTCAGACAACTCATGCAGTTAAGCAAAGATAATATAAGGACGAACAAGAAAGAAAAGACAAGGAACGAGAGAAAAGATTGAGAGGGGAAAAAGAAGAGCACAGAGTGATGAGAACAGATATATCAGGAGGAGCAAGAGAAAAAAGAAGAACAGCCAGAAGAACAAAGGAAGTATGACAATAGACAGAGAGTGATAGAAGATAGGGATAGAAGAGAAAGGAAGAGAGAAGAGGAAGCACAAATACTAAAGGACAAAAGATTACAGCAACAAAGGGAAGAAGAGGAAAGAAGGAAGAAATAAGGAGAGGAGAAGAACAAAGGCAAGAGGAAGAAAAAATTAGATGGGATAAGAGAAAGCAAAGAGAAATAGATGAAGAAATGGAACAAAAAAGGAGACAACGAAGTATATGGTACCAGTCTCATTCATAAGGAACCAATGGGGTCAAGCCCTGCAATATGACGGGTTAGAAAAGAAGAGTTCCCTTTGATAAAGGGAGCAACACCAACAGCATCTAGAGTAGTATTGGAAGAAGAAAGATTTGATGTGGCAAGCATTGGAGAAAGGATTGAAAAGGTCTATCAACAGTTAAAGGAAGGTGGTAAGTATGGAATTTGCGGGAAGAGGGGTCAATCCCCAGTATTTCAGTTATGAAATGAAGAAGAAAATCTGTTCAGTCACGAATGTAGAACATTGTCTTCAAGCAGACTGAATCTGGATAAAGGTGAAGGGGATGATAGTCACACTGGTTGGGGAATACACATGTAGGATGAGGAAAGAGAGTCCATTCTTGGAGTAGAAGGAGGGAGCGTGTGCGCCCCTGAAGGAGGTCTGAAAATAGATAAAGAAGTGAGATGGTCAGATATGGAACAGCCTATAGATAGGATGCCAGATCCCATAGCATAGGACGATTGTATAGTGAGAAATCGCCGCCATATGTGAGCAGGTTAAGGTTGTTACCCACAAGGAGACAGACAAGGACGATGATTCCTGCCATAGATAGATCAATTGATGGATCTGACTGTGGGAGGGGGTTCACTCAGTTTCCCTTATTGGAAAAAAGGGGAGCAAAACCACATTATATTATATGGCCACAGATGGACAAGGATAATTTAAGGTGTAAGCTCCTGAGTTTGACTTCAGGTGCCGGGAAATGTATATACGAATTAGAAAAAATAACAGGAGGAAATATTCTGGCCATAGGGGACATAAAAGGTCTTCTGGCAGCTGTTCTTGGGGAGAGGGCTGATGGCATATGGAGAACAGCGGGATATTCAAGTGTGACAGTACAGAACACAGCGCATGATGGAGTGTCAGTTAATAATTGTAGGGCAGACTTTGGAGGGCTCTCAGGGTACAGTACCCTGATACATCAGATATGGGTGCAATTATGGCATATAAGATGAAGGAAGATGAAGATCCTATTGCTTACATTCAGGATATTCAGGAGAAATGGCAACTTGAAACTAGCGAGCCATGAGAAAAAGACAGTGACATTATTTTACAACATTTTATGCCAGGGATTGCCTGAGCCAGTACAGAGGCAGATGAAAAAACAAGTAAGGATGGAAGCGAAGCCATGGGCTGAGATACAGCTGACAATAGTACATCATTGTCAGTTATTACAAGAGAAAAATAAGAAGAAAGATGACAATAGGAAAATTGAGGAAGCCAAGTAAGTTCAGAAAAACTTTACAAAATTTGCCATACAAGGGGCGGTATTGACAAGCGGAGAAGGAGTGGGAATGCAGGAAACCATAGGTGCATCGTAGGTGAGTAATCTACACCCGATGGATCAAGGTGGATATGGGCTTGTGCCACAAGGTAGAGGTACAGGCTATAGAGGAAGAGGAGGTGGATTCCAAAATAATAAAGGTGGGTTTCAGGGAACACAGAATGAGAACCAGAGTACTAAGGGAGGATATAACCAAGGAGGGCTTGTCAGACGGGCACCCCCAGTATGTTGGACTTGTGGCATGACAGGGCATATTGCGCGCATATGTGGAAGTCAAGGGAATGTACACAATGATACATTTTCAAGAGGGGGGCAGCATTTCCTCCACCATATAGCACACAGACTAGAGAAGGGTTTGCCTAAGGTCACACATTTTATCAGACACAAGTGCCATGAGTACAGCAACAACCACAAGTGCAGATTAATCCACCACAAGTGCTGTCACAACAGGCCCCTATGCAGACACAGCAATATGCAAACACCGGACATATACTGACACCCAGAATAGGACATGCTACTCTGCTAGGAGGAAATCCTTTCACAGGGACTGAAATGAGCCTGTACCCACAATAGGACAGCTCACAGGTTGACTTGATGTCTTCAGGACTATCTTTGACACCATACCCCCAAGAGGAATCAAGGGTCGATGTGACGATAGAAGGCAAATCTTTTTCATTTCTTGTAGACACTGGAGCAATTTGTTCATGTATACGGGAGCGAAAATATCCAATGTCAAGGATTGCCATGAATGCTCAAGGGTTCTCTGGAGCTACAAGTTGAGTTCCTTTTACCAATGAATTACCAGTCTCTATGGGAGAATGTGACATGTCTGTTCCTTTGTTATATTCACAACAGACACCGGTTAACATTTTGGGGAGAGATTTAATGACAAAACTAAACATGACAATTTCATTTACTGATCAAGGAATAGTGTGCTCCACTCCAGGAATACACTATTTAAATGTGGGAGACTTTATAGTGGCGTTCACAGGGCAAGTGACTCTGCGGGGCGTTCCAATAGTTCCAGAGATTTTTCTATATGGAGTAAGCATTTTATTGACATGGCTACCTGGCCTGGTGGGAAAAATTGTGAAGATACCTGATGAGTTTTTGTTTAGACCGCAAATATCTGTGGACAAAGAGGGAGGACAGACTATCCCTATGGAATTAGAAGCAGCCATAGTACGAAGGGAAATGGCAATGCTCAAAGAAGTAGATGATGAGGGCAGACCATGGAGAACAGTATCAACTCTCGAGGAAGGGTACATATTGACTGACATAACTGATGGCGACATGTTCAGGGAAGACTGAACAGATGATGAATTAGTGTTCTTCATTAACATCAAATACTGGATATGGATATAAATGAGGGAATTCCCACAGCGAATGGAGCTAATGCGGCAACGGCCAGCATTTTCTCAGGAAGACCTGGAGAAGGTACCAATGGTCCTCTGGATCACAGGCCCATATGTTGAAGGTTTATTAAAGGGAATAGGGGAGGTAAAAACAAAGCTTAAACCAGGAGCAATTTTACCTCAAGCAAAACAGCACCCATGTCTTGATAAGCTGATTTCAGCACTAATGAAACAAGGGATTCTGGTGCCATCAGAATCATCGTACAACACTGCGTTGTATACTATCAAAAAATCGAAAGGAGGGTTGTGGAGATTTATACAAGATATGAGACCGATTAACCAGATTGTAGATACAGAGTTTCCTTTTGTTCCTAATCTGGCAACGATACTGTGCAGTATCCCGGTGGAAGCTCGATATTTCACAGTGGTCGATTTGAAGAATGCATTCTTCTCGATCCCGTTGCACAAGGACTCACAAGACTTGACCTCTTTTACATTTCGCCAAACTAGACTGAAACATACTAGACTCCCCCGAGGGAACTGTGAGATGGATTTAGGCAATATTGCTCTCAAGAGTGCGTAAATGACATTTTAATTTGCAGCACCACAGAAGTTGAGTGCAGACAAGATTCTGTTCAGTTGATGATATTCTAGCAAAAAAGGGCTATAAGGTAGACAAGGAGAAATTACACTATTGTCAAGAAGGAGTGTTATACATAGGTCAGTTGATTTGACATGAAGGAAAGAAAGTGACACCTGAAAAAGCTGAGGTGATTATGATGACCTCAAAACCAAATACAGTGAAACAGATTCAACAGTTTTTTGCGGTTAGGCAACTATGGTAGAGACAGAGTGTTTCATTACAGTACGTACATAAGACCACTTTTGCAAGCTTTAAAGAAAGCACAAGAGGAAAAAAATAAAATAGAGTGGACTGAAGAAATGGAGGAAGGATTTGAGGAGCTGAAAAAAGCAATTTGTACAGCACCTGTTTTAGGAATTCCCAATTATAAATCTCAATCGTTCGTGATTGAGAAGTCTACAAGTATTGTCATGGGCTGCTCTATGACCCTCTTCATGAAGCATGCTCTATTTGCTTTTCAGAGAAACCCAAGGGCACATTGACATCCCAGAGAGCTTCAGCTTATGAGGTCATTATGTCTAAACCAACGATTAAAGTTGTGAGATGTAAAATAGTGAACCCTGCTATGTTGATAGCTGAGCCAATAGAAGGTGATCATGTGTATGACTGTGCTAATTATGTCGAATTTTATGATGATATACCCCGTGTGAAGGAAAATGCTTTAGCAGAAGGGGAAATTCTCTTTATTGACAGTTTTTCGAAAATGTATGAGACTAGTGGGGAAAGGCATTCAAGCGCAGCAGTAGTGAGACATAGATTAAATGGAGAATTTGAAGTTGTAGGAAGTGCAAGGCTACCATCTCACTTTTCAGTGCAAGCGGAAGAATTAGTAGCGCTCATTGTCATGCTGGAGAAACACAAAGGGCAGGATGTGATGGTGTACAGTGACTCCACTTACGTAACTTCAACCGTACACGCAGGGTTAGCATGTTGGAAAAGGAGGGGTTACCTCTGCGCAGATGGCACTCCAGTGCAACATGCATACTTATTGGATAGGCTTATTAAGGCACTACAACTCCCAGTGGCCATAGCGGTCGTTAAATGCACAGCGCATACTAAGCGAACAGATTTTATCCCTTGCGGGAACAAAGCCACAGACGAAGAAGCCAAAAGGGTTGCATATTCCCCAGACATTTCAAGTTTTGATGCTGAGAATATTAAGGAAAAAGTAGTTACAACTATCTTAGTGCAAGAAGAGTTTAATAAATTATCGATAACCCAACTGATGGAGATTCAAGGCAGTGCACCACAAGAAGAGCATGAATTGTGGAAACGGAGGGGGTGTTCTTTATCCCCCATAGAAGCATTATGGAGACAAGACAGCACTGGAAAGCCGGTGATGCAAGTAGCATTATTAAAGGTTGCGCTTGAACAGCTGCATTACCCCGCGCATGTTACTAGGGAGGGTCTTGTTGCTATAATTGCAGAAGACTAGTTCATTCCTAATTCGCTGGAGCAAGTTTCTCTATTTATGGTTAACCTCATTGTGTGTCAAAAGTTTACTGCTAGGCATACAATGAGAATGATTAGAAGGGTAATACCTCAACCGAATGGTCAGTTTCAGCATTTACATATTGACTATGGCTATATGTTGCAAGTATGTAATGGATATAGGTATCTATTATTGGTGGTGTGTCTCTTCTGTGGGTGGATCGCGGCAGGTCCGTGTACATACCCTGACACCACTTGGGCAGCAAAGTCTTTAGTGCGCAAAATTTTCCAGAGGTGGGGTGTGTGAAGTGCTAAGATCTGATAATGGGCCACATTTTGTTAATGAGCTATTTGAACAGACTATTGAGTATTAAGCAAAAGTTGTCTTCTGCGTATCACCCACAAGTGAACAGAAAATGTGAGAGACTCAATGGCCTCCTTAAAGAAAGGATTACCAAGATTAAATTGACTTTGAAGAAGGGATGGCTGTATTACCTACCCCTAGCCTTATATGTCCTTCAGGATCAGACAGGATCGGACCACCACCTCACCCCCACATGAACTAGTGACAGGGCGTCGAATGAGAACACCCTCCATCTAGAAGTAAAAGTGATGCCAAGAGTGTAGCTAAAACTTTAGGTGATGAAATGCATGACTATTCGACATGGATGACCTCTACTATTTCTTTCATTTCAGATCAAATCAACCACAAAGGGGGTTGGTCTCAGAACACAGAAGAAGACAATTCAATACCCAACACAATTCAAATATTATCAGCACCTAGCTTATTTGTTGAAGACCTAGTTCTCATCAATAATTTTACTAGAAGATGGCATGAGCCATGTTTTATAACCCTTCAGCTGTGGAGGTCAACGGGAGATGTACTTGGCTTCACCCGAGTAACGTAAAGGCCTATACAGGCGAGACCCGCCCTCCCACCGTTGCTAATACAGAAGCAAGACAAGAAGAAGAATTTCAGCGTGTGCAGACTCGATCGATGACAAAGAAGTAGGGTGATAAAGCAACCAGCGTTTAATACAGGTTTTGTATTGGACTAGAATTCAGTGGACACTCTTTATAGATATTGCAGCAGAGAGTGCAAAGACTTGCCGAGGATTCTAGGAAGTTTGAAATGAACTTTTAGAAATATATTGAAGCATCAGAGGTTATGCCTAAACGTCAGTTCTTGTTTAGAAATTGGAAACAAGATCAATATTCAGATTCATTTCTTGGAGAATACCTGTTCTAAGCAGTTAAACATATGGTATTTACTGACAGTGATGTTCATCGGCTTGTGCTTTCTGTCTTTGTGTTATATCTTATCCTGCTCTTGTCAGAAGAGACACTGATATTCGCACTTTCTTACAAGATCTTTAAATTGCACAGTGATAAGAAGGCTTCTTATTTCGATGACTGAGCACATTTTACAGCTACAAGTATAAAGAAATGTGTTGCTTGTATTAAAAATGAGAAATTCAGAAAATGGCACGGTTGTAGGCAAAGAACAAGTGCAATGAGTAGTAGGGTGGTGGGAGAGATGCATGCCTATGGTTTTGTGCATAATATATGCATGAACAATTACTCTCTTTGTCTTTAGGATCCTCATCTTTCACAGTTTCTATCATGTTAGTACTCCCACTGAGGCAGAAGTCCCTGTGGTTATTCCCACTATGGGAACTTCTTTTCACATACTTCATGAATGGTACAAGGCTTCTAAAAGACACAGGAGAAATGTAGTGGAAGATATGAAGGGATAAATACCTATCTACATAATGCAGCACACTTGGGGAATAACATGTGGTACCAGCACATGAGGAAAGTGGGGGAGAGAAGATCCAAGGAGAGTTGCTACATCTGCTCTCTCATCCCCTATGGCATAAATACAGTGCAAACTTTCATTGCCAGAGAAGTACCAGAACATGATGCAATGTGCCTCAGTCATCTTGCAGCATATATGACTAGATGACAATTTCAAGGAAGTTGGGCCACTATGCGATGGAGATTGAAATAATCATTTCCCTACTAGGATGATTATATCAAGACCAAACAGATGGAAAAGGAACCTGGATGGAAGAGCAAGATGCTTGCGTATCGCACAAGGACAGGACGAGGTGGTCATTGAAGAGATGAAGAAAATGAATTGCCTTGATGTGACAGAAATAGCTGGATCACCTGGATGTTGGGAGAGAACTAAAGTCCTAGACCATGGATGAGTGAAATCTAAGAAGGGATGGGAAGAAGGATTGATGTCCTGTTAGGCTCATCTACTGAAGCCACAATATCTACAGGAAGTGCTAAGGGTGAACAGTGGATGTTTGAAGTCATGGGCCAAACATGCCAACCTGCTGACATGGGTAGAAGATGAATCATGTCCATTGGTTGCAATCCCATTGGCTAATGCATCATTGTGCTTCCAAAGACACAGAAAAAATCATATGGGGGATAAAAAGGAGTGCAAGACTACAGTTGATGTTTCCAGGATGGGAGAATGGACAGCCATCCTCATGGATCGATATTGGGTCTGTGGGTCTAGAGACTGAATGAAGTTGCCCGAGGATTGGGGTGGACTATGCTCCTTGGTGCTCATCCATGTTCCAGCATTAGTGATTCCTCAGAGTGACCTGAACATTGGAGAATTTCCAAAAGCAGATGCCCATTTAAGAAAAAGAAAATCGCTTGAACTTCTCAATTGGACCAGAAGAGAGAATTACTTTTCAGCCAAGTCAATATAAGCATATGACTCCATTCCTTATGAACACAGGTTGTTCAGCAAAACTGCTTCAATATTTACGACTATATTCAGCCCTGGGATCCAAACGATGGCCAACACCAAGTGGCTGCAGATTACGAGATGGGAGCATTTGCAGACAATCAATCAATACCATCAATAAAGAGATTCAATGCTATCAAGGAAGAGCTGAGGGCGATATGACTAATGACCCTGCAGGACAGATATGTCCTTGACATGGTCACAGCAATGGAAGGAGGAGTTTGCACCAGAATCGGGCCATCATGTTGCACGTTCATACCTCCTAACGATGACGAGAATGGGACCTTGACAGAGGCCATAACATTGTTGACAAACCTGCATAACAAGATGGAAGACGAGACAGAGGACATTGCGGATGACAGCTGGTTTGCCTCCATATTCTCATGGATACTGCAGTAATTGGCAAACATATTCAAGACTCTTTTAGTAATATTGGTGATGGTGACATTTGGATTCTGTGTGATCAGGATAGTGATCGCCCAGTGTAAGAAAACAGCATATAAGGTGGTAGGAATGAAGATCTTGATCAATGTGAAATCTGAGTTTGGATCTAAGGAATTGCTGGATAAAGATGTCAGGAAAGATATAGAGGCCAGCATTGAAGCACCTGAAGGAACAAAGTTCCTGTCTCCAAAGAATCTTTCGAAGTATGTGGGATGATGGGTCTATTTTAATCTGAATGGACAGTGCAACTACATGACACTGAGTGCAGATGAGTATGTTAAATCAGTCGGTACCCTGAGGGGGTAATGAAGATTTGAACTCCAAAGAAGCACTTTTTCAAGAGAAAATATCAAGATGTGGAGACAATTGAGGAGGTCATCGAGGACTCGACCAGAAGGGGGAATGTAGAGAAGCAGTTACATGCCTCTGCAGGAAATCCCGCACCCCTACCTCTGATATGTTGGAAGCATGACATCGTACCATGCTTGAAACCAGCAGTTGTGCCAATACAGCAGCGGATATTAGAAAGAAGGTACCCACTGAGAAAACCCAATCGAATGTACCCCTGAAGAGATGACACTCTGAGGGAGGAACTCCCTGAAGGAATATGCAAAGGAGCAAAGAGAGAAGCTAGTGACATCACAAGAAACATGTGTGACACCCCAAGAATAATGGCTGAAGAGAATACATGGATCTTACAGAAACTATGACGAAGTTAAGTATCGAGTAAACTTTCATGTGCAAGAAGAAGATTGCACGTGTGTGAAGAGCTGCAGAAAATCAACTGTTCAATAAATGTACAGATGCTGTAACGCAAGTACACTAAGTCATCATAGAAGCTGTCTATAAGTAGTGATTAGACTGCAGGCGAAGCTGCCATTGCATAGGTGCTGTACATCGGTATCATGAATTTAGTAAGCCCGGACCCATGGAGGGGAAAGGCAGAGATTTGTGTCGCAGTAAGAATAAGCTGAGATTGTGGAAGCACATGGCGAGGCTGTCTGGCCTGATATCAAAACTGAAGCAAGCAAGGTCGGTTATCTATTCTTGAAAACAGTGAATGTGCAAATGATGAATCATCCCCTGTTAAGGTGCAAAGAAAGAACACCAAGAGTGCCAAGTTTTATTCATTTAAGACATTTAAATGCTGCAAAATTGACCAAATCGTGGTCTCCTGTCATGTGAGTCAAGAATGGAAAAAGAGTTGAGCTTGGAATCCTAGAACACTGATAGGGAGAGCCTGCACTCCCATATATTCCCACAGACAAGGATACTTTGCAAGGCCAGGTTCAAAGACAATCTTCATGTCAGAAGGCTTGGGTAATGAGAGATGCTGGGCTAATTTGGTGGGGAGGTAAATTCAAGTCCACCTCCTGGCACCTGGGTTTGAAGTTACCTGCTGCTAAGTGAACTGAATGTCCCAGATATGGCAGGAGCATGCCAACCAATTGTAGAGGGCGTATAATGAAGGGCCTTATAGTGTGAAGACCAATGATAAACTGTGTACTTAATAGTGCTAAAGATGACATGTTTTGAGAGGTAGGCATAAGCTGTTCACCTGACAGTGGGCAGCAAATCACAATCCTAGTCCCTATGCAATGTATACTTACATGTTCCCCTTAAGCCTATCACAGCCTTTGATAGGTTTTAATTATTTGCCACATCGTATGATGTCACCTCTGATGTATTTTTTGAATATAAGGATGTTTTTATGAGAAAATCGTCGAAAGCCTGAGCAAACGTCCGTTGATGTTGGTTGTAACCTCACTGTTTTAGATCATTTGCAATAAATTGTACCTTTGCCATCATCCAGAGTTGGTTCGATTATTTAAACTCTGCTACCCCATCCATTGCATGCACGTTATGTTATGTTATGTTATGTTACTTGGCATTTATATAGCACTCTATATATCTTTGGTATAATCGCAAAGCACTGGTAGGTTGAACGTCCTCCGGAACCGCAGTTCTGGTCAGTCGTGAGAGGTAGTGTTATAGGGTTGTGGATGCACCAGTTATGTGTGCAGCTGATGTATTTGCCGGATGGTAGCTGCAGGCTAGCGTTAGATGTGGCGCTGAAGATATCAGTTGGATGTGTGCAGTCTGGTGGGTGGACACCCAGACTGGGGTCAAGCTCTGTTAGGCCTGAAGGAAGCTTATGTGAGTAACTAGGTCAGAATGTCTTGACATAGCTGCGTTTTATTAGGGTGATGAGGTGTCCATGGGGTAGTGTTCGTATGTGAACAGCTGGGCCGAATTTATTAGGGGTATAGCTGTGTTCTAGTTGTGTGATGGTGTATAGTAGAGAGTAAGCGTAGTGAGGTGATATGATATGATAGTTCATCTTTAAAGCACCCAAGACCAGGCATGTGAACAGGATGGCAGGGAACACATTGACACACTGACCCACAGTGACAGGGGCTGGGCTTACAGCGATAGTAGGGGGGAATCGGATATACAGCAACAGCATGGGAAACAAGTAACAGGGTACACATTGACAGATGGGCTCGGTGGGCACACACGGTGACGAGAGGGTTGGGTAATACATTGGGGTACATAGTAACATCACAGGAACAAGATGGCAGGGAACACAGAAACAGACTGGCACACAGTGACAGGGCACTGGGTTTATAGCGATAGGAGGGGGACATAGGGATATACAGCAATAGCATGGGGAATAGGAAAGCAGGGTACACAGAGACATGTGCACGGTGGGCACACACGGGAACTAGAGGGTAGGAGAATTCCATCCATCCATCCATTCCATCAATTCATTCCATCCATCAATCCATCTATCCATTCCATCAATGCATCCATCCATTCCATCCATCCATTTCTTCTTTTCCATCCATCCATTTCTTCCTTTCCATCCATTCATTCCATCTATTCCATGCATTCATTCCACATTGCTAAAGGTCCATATGCTCAAGAGATTTTTAATGTAGTAGACTGTGGAAGGGGTGGAGTAGAGTATCCTGTGCAAGGACTTTCCAGTTAGAGAGGGATTCCACCATCTTGGATTTTCCTCGGGCTACCAAACGTCCTGTCCGCTTTCACATTTCCCACCGACGAAGCACTCTGGGTATGGGATCACCAGGCAAGAAGATTGTGAAACACCAGTCAGGATTGGACCACTCACAGAAGGTAAGGAGGGAACCAATCTGCTGTGGTGTTTTGCCTATGAAAGGGGGCCAACCCTCCACTTAGTAAATTCCTTTTTGAAGGCGAAGGATTAATCTGACTATTTGCACCGTACTTGTTGACAGATTAGTTATTTGGCACATATCCTTTCTTTCTTTTCCTTTTTTCGCAACATTGGCCACCATTGATGCAATTTTTGTGTTTGTATGCACTTTTGGCTATGTATGAAACTATGAACATTATACTGCACACTATTCATGTTTATTTATGAAGTTTAGTGTTGGGTGGGATTAGGAGTGCTAGCCTTTCGCCACGTGATCTCCTTCACTTGACGCAAGTTCTGTCCTCTTGGTTCCCACTTTCTGGTACTAACCATATACTGGGTCTATACACAGTATATAATATCTCTTTATTCAGCACTTTAGCGACTGGTGCCTTATCTCTATCACTAAAGTTCAAGATGTTTTTATGAAATTAATTTATATATTAAAGGTTTTTTATCTATTTGATATCAATAAAAATGTTTATATTGTAACATGTGTTTTCAGCTATGCCTCTATTATAATCTCTATTATAATTGTTTATAGCCCTTCATTTGAAGTCCTGTTCAATTCATGCACTGTTGAGTTCCGTTTGACACAACTCCCTTTTGACGAAGGATTAATCTGGTGCCTGGTTGTGATTACAGTCTGATCCAAAACACCATTGCCAAGAGAGGGGAAAACAAAGATTTCCAAGGAAGAGGAAAACTTTTCCCCTTAAGCATCGCAATGCAACATTTGGGGTGACCAGCCGTTGGACAAGACCTGCTTGCAATCAGAACACTGCTACCCAGGGTCTCTCTCACTGGAGATAGCAACCGGACCAGTGCTCTTTTCAACCTTCGCAGCCGGGAAGGAGAGCACAAGGATTACCCTTATCATTACAGGGTCCTACAGCAAATAAGAACCAATGAACCAATGAAGTTACACCTGGCTCCATTGAGGCAATGCAAGCTTCTTCAAGGGAACCGTTGTTGTCCGCTTAGACTACCTCACATATCTCTGACGTCCGCTTCACCCAGATGCCAAAGCTCTGCTGTCTCTATGTTGAAAACCCACCGAATCTTCTAGTTTCACTAGCTTGATAGCACCTGCCTGCCTCTTCAAGACCCACGCTATCTCTGCTGCAGCACGGAAATGCCATTTTCAGCTAGTTGAACACACTCACTGCAGAAGGCATGTCTTCACTTCTCTGCATCCAAAGTCACAGAGTCTTCCAGTGCCACTGACCGGATACAGCCTGCCATTTCACACTTTTTCTGCTGCTGTCGAATCCCACTGCTCAGTACCGAAAGTGCTCTGATTCAAGTTTGACCCCAAAAAGCTTGCAAAGGAAGAATAAAGGAACTGAAAATGGTCCTGTGCCATGGGCTGATTTAAGGGGACCTCATAAATTGCAAGACTCCACTCTCTACCTTTTTTAAAGACATCTTCAGTGTCTATGACATTTCTGCTATAAATGTTGCATGTGCACCTGTGTCATCAAACCCAGAGTGCCCCTTTATTACAGTCTGTCTTCTTTGTTTTTTCCCTCACAGGGTGGGTACTAAAGTTTGTGATATTTAGTTTAATTAAAGCATCCTATTTGTACGGAACCTTGGTTGGACGTTGCTTTATTCTGGTACCGCAGTACTTTTGTTATTTGGACTTCTTCTGTGCCAGCTCACATCCCTCCTATCTGCCCTCAGCCTGCAATACTCAAAGAGGCAAAGGCAGTATACCTGCTGGACTGTGCCCGTTTAACCTTTATGGTTGGAATCACTGATGGTTGACTAGTAGTGCTACACTACTCATCCCTAATCCTGTGGAATGGTCGCCATTTTACCACACCTATCCATATTATAAGGGCTCATGCTCCAGATTGTAACTCTTTATCAGTGCTTCAAACACGATACCTTCATGACCCATTTCAAAGTGCAAAGGCACATTAGGGCTACTCAAAGTAAAGCAAGAAGGATCTTAAACAGGGAATTCTTCATGATAACCAACTGTGGAATATTACGTCATCTGTGGCCGGCAGTAGGGTCCTGTGTCTGAGAGAGCGTTCTCATCTGGGTGGACGCGGGACCCGCCCATGGGTTGCACTAGATCAGGAGTTACTGGGGAGGACACAGTATTTTCTTCAGTCTCTCTCTAGTCTTCCTTCTGTCCGGCTTCCTCACATCGGCCCAGGATTTCCGGGGGAGTTGTGGATTGCTGCCTGGTAGTGATATGGAGGGTCTGTCTGCACGGCCTTAGATGTCTGACTGCTTTTTCCTTGTTTCCCGGTGTGTAGGGGGTGTTGCTTAGCAATTGCCACTGCTGTTCGTGTTCGGATTCCCCCTTTGTTACCTGTATCCCGGGTGTGATGCAGGAATTATATTGATTGATTAGGGGCCTCTTCCGCGGAGGGGCATATACATGAAGGTGGGTCCCTGTATGCTGGCCGGGTTGCCATGCTGTGACTATCTGGCGGTGCCCGGGGCATTCTGTATGAGGGATTAGGTTTTTCTGCATCTTCTGTCCCTGCTGTGAGGAGCACGGGCACGGCAGTGGGGTGGCCCTCTCCTTTCGCCTAGGAGGAAGCATCTGCCTAGTATGAGGTCCGCCGCCGCGCAGGTCTCCCCCAGCCGGCTCGCTGCTCACTTGTTGGGTGTGGCTCTGATCCCACACTCGTCTGCGGTAGGGCTTCTCTGGGTTCCCTGGTCTTCTGCTGTTCTGCTTTGGCCCCTCGGGTCCGCTGCCCAATGTCTGAGTTGTGCTCAGTGCGCCTCTGTTTACTTATCTCTGGGACGGTCCACTCTCGCCTCAAGATGCCGCTGCTGGGCTGTCCCTCTGCACTTCGCCTTCTGTGACGCCCGCACTGCTTGAATCTGCTTCTTTTCATTGGTTGTGACGGTGGGATCCCCGCTACCAGGGCCCTGCTTTATAAGTTAGGCCTCATCAGCGACAGAGCTGGCTACATGCGCATCCTCTCTGTCTGGCCACCATCTTGGAATCCAGGTAATTTGATTTTGGTCCAACATCTTGAATTCAAGCTTTCGCATTCACCTCTTTGATAATCAGACTTAAATCATTTTCTCCTTTCCCTCCTTCATTCCAGCCATCTCAGAATGGATTACCAACTGTCTCAATGGAAGTTGTGCCTGGGTGGCTCTCCGTTGCCTCATGCTGAACTCCTAAAAAATGGAAGTCATTGTACTCCCAGCATCCAATGGCAACCACGCCATCCCTTCCCTTCTCGACAGACCTTCTTGCTCCCTCAACCTACCATATGGGCTTCCTTTCTACTCCTTCCACCCTCTAGAGACAAAGGCATTAACTTTTCTACCTGCACTCTCTAGAACCTACCCAGACCCCCCTCTTCTTCTACCGACCAACATTCTGGTTTGCTCTCAAAACACAACTAACCTCTTTTCCAGTTCCTTTTCCTAGTCTACAAACCTATCAACAGGTCTTCATCAGTACTTGAATGATTGTGTCACTGTTCGATCATCTCCTTATTTCGGCTCTGCCTCTACACTCAGCCTCAATGTCCAATGCCCCCCTCAATGGTTCATTTTAATTCTGATCTTTCGTTCTTTATCATACTTGCACGCCCCACTGGAAACCCGCTGCCCATGCCCATTACAATCAAAGCCAGCCTAACTGTGGATACCTTTACAGCTCCGCTTAAACTTCACTTACTTGCTAAAGAGAGACTTCCCCCTGCCCTTTCTCCCATCATCCCTACCTGACCCCACCAATCCCTACAGTAACACTTAATAATCAAACTATATGTTTTGTTTACAGTACTCATCTTTTGTTTGAAGCACTTGCCCGCTTAGGTGAATGTTAACTTTGTAATTCACCTGCTTCTTATATTATCTTTCTGTCTGTTGTTTTGTCCCTGGTCTATGTCCAACCTTTTTGCACACCCTCATAAACTGTCTCACCACCTGTTCTAATCTTTGTGCTACTGTACAGGCGCCATTCGGGGTAACGCCTCCACCATCTGTAAATTAATTAGTATATGTCCTTCCTGATCTAAATTGACATTTCTGTTCTTATTCAAATGAATACAAAGTATCTGCAGTCATTGCAGATACAATGATTTGAGCATGGGTAACGTTTCCCATTTTAGCAGCAGAAGCTCTGCCCTACCAGCTTAGTACGCTACTCACACCCATGCCCATGAGTGACATCTTGCTTCACTCATGGACATGGAAGTTGAACTGCATATCTACTGCAACTTCTTCAATGCACATGTGCAGTTAGGTTTGTGGTCATTCGGTTCGGGAGCAGGAACTTCCAAGTGTATCCCAAATCATTGGCTGGGGCACTTAAATGCAACTTCCCACGAACCCTGGATGACCCTGACCCAACTTCTATTCTGTTTCTCATGCAGGCTGGGGTTGAGTCAGTTGCTTGCTTACCACAACCAAGCATGCGTGGAAATAGGATAGCTGGTGGTGCCAAAGAGATGTCACCACTTATCACAAGCTAATGGAGGGCTTAGGAAGTCCAGATCTGGTCTCCAGTCTCCACTTGGTACTTGGCTCAGCTTATGACCCTACCTCTCGGTGATGTCATGGCATCACAGTACACAGTGCTATGGAACCAAAGCCAGCCCAGGACGACTGCTATAGACCTGTTCTAGCCAACTGGTACCATCAAAGTTAGGATGTTACTCAAGAGAAGATGTGGAGATGATGTAAAGACATGTAACAAACATCACTCTCACCATTCACTCTGGTAAGTGGTCTGCTGCTGATCTCGAGAGTCCCCAGTCTACTCCCCCCCTCAGTTTCCATCCCTCATTACTGTTTCCACTTCACCCCCTGGATCTTGCTTTTGCTCATAAGTGAGTCGGCATCAGCCGCACTGTGACCTGGAGGGCAACGGGGCAAGAGTACCACTATGGGTGAAGGCTGATCACATTGACAGCTGTTTGCTCTAACTTACCTGCAATATAGAGTAGGTGGCAGTGCAGATGGAACGTGATGGTCGTAAGGCGATGGCACATGCCGCTGAGTGCCAATAGTGCCCGGCAGGTCCAGCCGCAACATGTTCAAAAGCTAATCCATACTTAATTCGTAAAACAATATGTGCCAAGGCCTAAAATGTTTTTAGAAATCTGTCTGTATATCACATATTATGCCACCACTCCAGACATCTGTATAATGATACTTAGGGGGTAATTCATAGAATTCAGCGCACAAGTGGAGCACGCGGCTGGCGCACAGTGTGCGCGTGCGAATCCCTGCGCCAGCCACGTGCGCCAAAACCCATTTCCGCGCACAGCGTATTCATGGATTCCAGCTACCAAAACCAGTCGTGGCGCACAGTGGCGCAGCGACCCTGCAGCAGCGCCAGTTACGCCCCCAAGAACGCCTATCGTGCAGGGAAAAGCCATCAAAATCCCCAATCCAGCGCAAAGGGCTGCGCTAACCCTGTACCAGCACGGCAAGCGGGCTACGTGTATCACTGGGGTGCGCGGGAAGTACCTCACGTCATTTCAGCTGGGTACGTGCATTTCCGGGGTGCGCGGGAAGTTTCACACGCGATTCCATCAGGGTACGTGTATTTCAGGGGTGCGTGGGAAGTTTCACACGCGATATCACCAGGGTACGTGTATTCCAGGGGTGCGCGGGAAGTTCCACACGCGAATGTCCGGGCTACGTGTATTTAGGGGTGCACGGGAAGTTTCACACGTGATATCAGCAGGGTACGTGTATTCCAGGGGTGCGCGGGAAGTTCCACACGCGAATGTCCAGGCTACGTGTATTTCGGGGTGCGCGGGAAGTTTCACACGCGATATCAGCAGGCTACGTGTATTCCAGGGGTGCGCGGGAAGTTCCACACGCGAATGTCCAGTCTACCTGTATTTCGGGGTGTGCGGGAAGTTGCACACGCGATATCAGCAGGGTATGTGTATTCCAGGGGTGCGCGGGAAGTTCCACACGCGAATGTCCAGGCTACGTGTATTTAGGGGTGCGCGGGAAGTTCCACACGCGATTCCATCAGGGTACGTGTATTTCAGGGGTGCGCGGGAAGTTTCACACGCGATATCAGCAGGGTACGTGTATTCCAGGGGTGCGCGGGAAGTTCCACACGCGAATGTCCAGGCTACGTGTATTTCGGGGTGCACGGGAAGTTTCACACGTGATATCAGCAGGGTACGTGTATTCCAGGGGTGCGCGGGAAGTTCCACACGCGAATGTCCAGGCTACGTGTATTTCGGGGTGCGCGGGAAGTTTCACACGCGATATCAGCAGGCTACGTGTATTCCAGGGGTGCGCGGGAAGTTCCACACGCGAATGTCCAGTCTACGTGTATTTCGGGGTGCGCGGGAAGTTGCACACGCGATATCAGCAGGCTACGTGTATTTCAGGGGTGCGCGGGAAGTTCCACACGCGAATGTCCAGTCTACCTGTATTTCGGGGTGCGCGGGAAGTTGCACACGCGATATCAGCAGGGTACGTGTATTCCAGGGGTGCGCGGGAAGTTCCACATGCGAATGTCCAGGCTACGTGTATTTAGGGGTGCGCGGGAAGTTCCACACGCGATTCCATCAGTCTACGTGTATTTCGGGGTGCGCGGGAAGTTGCACACGCGATATCAGCATGGTACGTGTATTCCAGGGGTGCGCGGGAAGTTCCACACGCGAATGTCCAGGCTACGTGTATTTAGGGGTGCGCGGGAAGTTCCACACGCGATTTCAGCAGGGTACGTGTATTCCAGGGGTGCGCTTGAACTTCCACACGCGATTTCAGCTGGGTATGTGTATTACAGGGGTGCGCTTGAACTTCCACACGCGATTCCATCAGGGTACGTGTGCATCAGGGGTGCGTGGGAATTTTCACACGTGAATTCAGCAGGGTACGTGTATATCAGGGGTGCGCAGGAAGTTCCACACGCGAATGTCCTGGCTACGTGTATTTCGGGGTGCGCGGAAAGTTTCACACGCGATATCAGCAGGGTACGTGTATTCCAGGGGTGCGTGGGAGTCACACACGCAAAGTCAGCAGGGTACGTGCATATCGGGGGTGCGCGGAAAGTATCACATGCGATTCCATCAGGGTACGTGTATTACAGGGGTGCGCGGGGTGCACCACATGTGAATTGCACATGTGGGTCCTCCCAGGTGTTCCCTCTACACCCTCCACGGCCCCTGCAGGTGGCTCACACCACAGGGGCCTACCCTGCACATGTCCTGCAGGCACCCCATCTTCCATGGCCATGCCCCCTAGCCAACCCACATGTCAACTTGCACTACTGCTCACCAACGCATGTCTCCCTGCACCCCCAGCCACCAGGGGCACCCTCCACCAGGCCCCCCCATGTCTCCCACCACCCCCACCCCCCAGCAGTGCAGGGGCACCCTCCACCAGGCCCCCACCCATGTCTCCCACCACCCCTACCCCCCAGCACTGTGGGGCACCTGCCAGCAGGCCCCCACCCATGTCCAACTCATGTCCCCACCACCCCCACCCCCCAGCACTGTGAAGCACCTGCCAGCAGGCCCCCACCCATGTCCAATTCATGTTCCCCACGACCCCCACCCCCCAGCACTGTGGGGCACCTGCCAGCAGGCCCCCACCCATGTCCAACTCATGTCCCCACCACCCCCACCCCCAGCACTGTGGGGCACCTGCCAGCAGGCCCCCACCCATGTCCAACTCATGTCCCCACCACCCCCACCCCCCAGCAGTGCAGGGACACCCTCCACCAGGCCCCCACCCATGTCTCCCACCATCCCCACCCCCCAGCAGTGCAGGGGCACCCTCCACCAGGCCCCCACCCATGTCTCCCACCACCCCCACCCCCCAGCAGTGCAGGGGCACCCTCCACCAGGCCCCCACCCATGTCTCCCACCACCCCCACCCCCCAGCACTGTGGGGCACCTGCCAGCAGGCCCCCACCCATGTCCAACTCATGTCCCCACCACCCCCACCCCCCAGCACTGTGGGCCACCTGCCAGCAGGCCCCCACCCATGTCCAACTCATGTTCCCCAACACCACCACCCCCCAGCACTGTGGGGCACCTGCCAGCAGGCCCCCACCAATGTCCAACTCATGTCCCCACCACCCCCACCCCCCAGCACTGTGGGGCACCTGCCAGCAGGCCCCCACCCATGTCCAACTCATGTCCCCACCACCCCCACACCCCCAGCAGTGCAGGGGCACCCTCCACCAGGCCCCCACCCATGTCTCCCACCACCCCCACCCACCAGCAGTGCAGGCGCACCCTCCACCAGGCCCCCACCCATGTCTCCCACCACCCCCACCCCCCAGCACTGTGGGGCACCTGCCAGCAGGCCCCCACCCATGCCCAACTCATGTCCCCACCACCCCCACCCCCCAGCACTGTGGGGCACCTGCCAGCAGGCCCCCACCCATGTCCAACTCATGTTCCCCACCACCCCCACCCCCCAGCACTGTGGGGCACCTGCCAGCAGGCCCCCACCCATGTCCAACTCATGTCCCCACCACCCCCACCCCCCAGCACTGTGGGGCACCTGCCAGCAGGCCCCCACCCATGTCCAACTCATGTCCCCACCACCCCCACCCCCCAGCAGTGCAGGGGCACCCTCCATCAGGCCCCCATCCATGTCTCCCACCACCCCCACCCCCCAGAAGTGCAGGGGCACCCTCCATCAGGCCCCCACCCATGTCTCTCACCACCCCCACCCCCCAGCACTTTGGGGCACCTGCCAGCAGGCCCCAACTCATGTTCCCCAGCCAACATGTCATCACAATCTAGATCCCTGGTCCCTATGGTCAGCCTCCAAATGCAAAACACCCACCCGAGTATTGCATCCACCCACTCAGAAATGGCAATTACATGACAGAACACCAATTGCAAGTTTCGAAACAAACACATGTCCCTCACATACACCCAATGGGTGTCAGTGAATCTCAAAACCCATATCATGATATGCATGAAACCAATGAGATGATACTACACATTGAAGTTTGATGAAAAAATATGTATTAAAGGAAACATAAATAGATTCAAAAATAAAGAAACAGAAATGGGAATGTACAAAAATGAAAAGAAGCATGTCCGTGAAAAAAAGCAAAACCAAAAATCATAATCCAAAGTAATGGTGTCCAAAGTCACTGTCCACAAAAGAAAATCCAATGGGAAATAATAATTGAAAGCCATTGCTCCATGGGTAAATTGTGAAAGAAAAATAAAATCCAACAGTGAACTATGTACAGACGAACAAGACAGGGTCCATTATCCCAACAAAAGAAATGAAACCTATCTAACTAACACTAACTAATAAAATAAACTATATACAAAAATGTGGCCAATGTCTAAAAGGTCCAAAATAAATCAAAAAACAAAGGAAACCTAACACTACCTACATAACTATGTACAAGGGCAGCGTGCTAGTCTGACGGCTCACTTTTGGATGTCCCGGGCCAGGGCATCATTGAACATGTCCACCTCCAACCCCCTGCGGATTGCCTCGAAGCACGTGGCCCGCCTCAGGGCCATCCGCATGGAGTTCTCCGCCCTGACCATTGTGAGCCGTGCCTCTTCCGCCCGCTGCATCTCCGCATCTATGGCGTGGCCCAACCGCTGCCACACGGAAGACACTCTCTGTCCTGGGTCCCCCTGCCCTCCAGCCGATGCCTGCCCCTCCGATGTTGAAGGCCCCGAGCCTTCATGGCTCCCACCACGTTGCTGCTGCTGCTGTGCCTCTGCCCGTGCACTGCCTCCTGCTGCCTGCACATCCTCCGCCGGCTGGGGTGCAGTCGTTGATGTGGCCACCCCTGCTGGACGTCCGACTCCCGACTGTGGCAGGGATGCCTCCTCCACCAGCCTGGCCGCACCGTCAGAGGCAGCTCCACAGGGCACCCAGGTGACTGATGGGTGGGAAGATGGCACGGAGGACGACTGGCGCATAGGGGGTTCATTTGAGGAGGGGGTCGTAGCAAGCCCCATCAAAGGGAGGAATCCGGCCTGGGTGACCTGTCCCAGCAGGCTGACGTGGTCAACGAGCCATTCGAGATGACGTGCAGTCTCCTCATGAAAAGACTGCAGGTCACCTCGCATGGCCCGTTGACGCAACGCCACACCAGTCAGGACAGGCTCAACCCGGACCCGGATAGCCACGTCCGCAGGCAGAGGAAGGTCAGTTGTCGTTTGCTCATCCCCTACCTGAAAACGGGTCTGGACGTAGGCATCCCTGCTGGTGCAAGATGATGCAGGGACAGGATCAGGGACAGGATTGCACACAGGCACCTCCGCGGCGGCCTGTGCTGCCTCCTGTCCCTGGTCCTGCACTGCACCACTAGCACCAGTGGGATCCCCACCTCCAGACCCCGTCTCTGTTGCTTGCATGGCCTCCTCCTCCACCAAACCCCCCACCAACCTGGATGACTCCGTGCCATCTTCCCCCGTTGGGCCCTGTGGGGTCCCAGCTGCCCCTTCTGCTGCCGAGGAGTCCAACTCCAACCTCCGCCTCTTGGACCTTCCCCCCGGCAGCTGCGGCCTGGGACGCGGCACCGGACTCCTCACTCCCCAACGAGATGACAACTTGGGAGGGGAGCCGGGACTTGCATCTCCGGCTGGCGGTGGGATCCCCGCCGCTGTGCTCCACAGCACCTTCTCCGCCCTCTTCATCAGTTGACGCTGCAGACAGGGAGAAATAAAACACAGGCATCAGGGCACTGTACAATGGACACATACACACATGACAGTTGTACATGAGTGGCATTGGCAAACCTCAGACATGCCATCACAATCCCCAACACACATGTCATTTCAACTCGCACACATGAGCCATACCACAGCCATATCGCAACTGCCAGCACCAGCCATACACATACAACAGCATGAGCAGGCAAAGCTGAGCCAGACATCACATGCAACAAAGGAAGTGCACCACACATGTACACACACCACCACACTTGCATGCATGTGTACACCTCTGCCAAGTGTCGCAGTGTTCAGATGGGCATCCATGTCACATCTGCCAATCAGGCTTCCACATCCCGCTGTCACATGCATCCATGTTGCATCACTGTTGCACCCTTGTCAAATACACACAAATGCACATGTACACAGTGCTGATACATGCAGCTGAAAATAACATACATGCGTGACATCACGGACATGTCTACTTACATACACATTCATCCAAACATGTGTGCCCACACAACTGCATTTGGCATGCAAGCCTACACACACAAGCACCATCCATGTCTCACACATTACAGCCCTCGCATGTGTTAGCCCCACAGCCCTGTACACCCCCACCCATACTCGACCCCATACAAACAGATGTGCAACCTGCACACTACTGAAACATCACCACAGGCACAGCTCACAATCAGGATGCATGTACACTTACCGCTCGACTCCAGACGGGTCTGCCTCTCAAGGACCTGGACGTGGAGCGCTGGGGATATGCGTTCCAGGACCCTCATCTGCTCTTCTGACAAGTGGCCCCGGCACCCCTTGGCATCCGCTGCCTTCAAGAGGCGCCGGGCCTTGTTGAGGTTCCTGGACCTGAAGTCCTCCCAACGCTTCTTGACATGTTGGAAGTCGCGGACTGCCACCCCCTCCGCATTGATGGCAGTCACGATGTCAGTCCAGATCCGAGTCCGTCCTTCCTTGTCGGCGCGGGAACTTCCGAAGAGGGCATCATACTGCCCCAGGACTTGCTCCACCAGGACACCAACTTCGGTGGCACTGAAGCTGGTGCCCCTCTGCCTCTCTGGCCGGGGGTTGTCAGTGGTGCCAGATGTTGCAGTGCCCGACATGACAACCCCAGAGGCAGGAGTGGGTGGGCAACTGGGTCCTGGGGCTAGGCTGTGGAGCGATGGAATCCCAGTCGGGAGTCTTCGGTTCCAGCAGGGGTGGTCACAGCAACAGCACCCCTGGCTAATGTGCAGGCAGCAAATGGCAGGGCACGTGGGCAGCAGGCAGTCAGGCAGCATCAGATGGCAGATGGGAGCATGCTCGGGGCTCTGGGGGGCAGTAGTTCGGCCTTCTGGGCAGGAGCGTGGTCTTCCGTGTGCTTACGCGTGGCCAGCTTGATACGGAGTGATTTGGCTTGTGAAAATTCAGCACGTCAGCGTGTAATTCGAGGAAAGGCCCTTAGCGCGTAAGCACGTCTGCACGCATACGCAATTTCATTGGACAGAAGGCCCCTCACGCGGAAACGCCCCTGTGACGTGACGCGCACAGGCGTGCATGGGCATTTCAGCGCGCGTGGAAAACTGCACGTCCGCGTGTAATACGAGGAAAGGGCCCATGCGCGTAAGTGACGTGATGCACGCGTGTGTTTCCCTCAGCACGGGTTAAAGGTGAGCGGGCCCAGCAGTTCGCTGTACGTGCCTTTCGTGGACACCAACGTTTGTTGCTGCTTCCTGTTGTTTCGCGCGCCATCACAACTTCACAGCTATCAAGGACGTATCTCTTCTTTTGGCGGGGGTATTGGCTACGCGTGTTTTTCTGCATCGCGCTAGTCAGACGGTGAGTCGCACACGCTCTTTTTCCCACTGTGGGTGCCCCTGTGTATCGCACCCATTTTCGATGTCATAGTAGCCTGCGTGTCCCACGCGTACGGGTTATTCGTGTTACTGGGTGCCACCGCGTACTGCGGGAGGTTGAATCCACGCACGTAGGCTGCAGGGTTGCGTGCACGGTTTTACTGCAGTTTTGGGGTGCCTGAGCATTGCGTGACCCATCACTACATCACCAGGGTCACATACAGCCTTGCAGGTGCAGGGGGGCTGTTAACATCTTGCTTCCCACCCCCTTCACACCAATTGCCCAGGTCAATTGTGGTGTACACCTCCCATTGGCATCACTCCATCTGTGCCGGCACTACTACATCTGTGCCATGGTTGGGAGGACACCAAAGGTGAGGGGCGCCTCAGCTGGGCGTCCTCCTCGTGGCGGACGTGGTCAGGGACGTGGCCGTGGTGACCAGGGAGTAGGGGGACTCCATGGTGTCCAGGGCGGCCACAGAGGGGGAAGAGGCAGGGGTGCGCCACTTGAGCACAATGTTGTGCCATGTGTCGGTGCAGTCATGCCACCACCCCCTGTGGTTCCGGGGGATGCAGCTTCTGCATCTGGCACTGGCGCCCGTGTGCCCCGGCAGTCCGTTCCATCGACTGCCACGGGCCCAAGGGTAGTGGTAGCTGCAGGTGCAGCTGTGGACACCGCCACCCAGGCTCAGGGTCTGCCAGCGCAGTCTGCGTTGGCACTTGAAGAGCCCTTGGTAGATCTCCAACAGGCCAGGGGGGAAACCATAGGGGCATGCCGGGCTGCTCAGACCAAGACACGTGTCCCTGAGGCAATTATGTCATCTGCTGCCCCGAACAGCCGGGTGTTGACAAGTGCAGGGGCAGATGCACCCAACAGCACCCCCGTTGTGAGTCTGCCAACCAGGACTGTTGCGGTCAAAGACCCTGCCACAGCTTATGTTGCTGCGCAGGGTCCATTAGTGGGCACCCAGCTGCCACTGACACAAGTCAGGCCTTTGGTCATACCTCCACCTGCCACTCCCTTGGCTCAATCCACCGAACCCACTGGCCATACTGGTAAGGGCGGCATTAGCCAGCCAGGGTTTGCGCCACAGTCCAAGAGGAGGAAGGTTGCACCTGCAGCACAGGCTGAGACCCCACACACAGCCACTACCTCCTGCACGTCGAGGAAGAAGCCTTTCTGTAAGCAGGAACTGGACTTCCTCGTGGACTACGTGCGGGGCCACAGCCGTGACATGCTAGTGGGTGCCAATAGTCAGACTACGGCTGCCCAACGTGACACCCACTGGAAGCATGTTGCGGAACATGTCAGTTAATTCGGCCATGAGGTGCGCACGGTGCAAGAGTGCAAAAAGCGTTGGAATGACATCAAACGCAGCACTAAGGTTAAGCGTGCCTCTAATTACAACTTGACTCTGGTGACTGGCGGTGGGCCTGCACCAGAGGAGGAAGAGCTCACTCCGCATGAGGCACTCGTTGCGGAGTTCATACCACCTGAATTGGTCGAAAGAGTGGGAGAGATGCTGGACTTTGATGCCCAGTCCAGTGAGTGTTGATGCGTGTTTGTTGAGGACGTGTGTGTTTCACTTGTGGGATGTGTTGTGCATGATTGCCGCTACATGTGACGTGTACATGGTTCTGATGTGTAAGTAATGCAATGCTTCCGTCATGCATGTCTCCTCTGCCTGCATGCAGGGACTCCATGTAGGCATGCTCCCTTCCCCCTCCTCCGCCACTCTGCACCCCAGTTCCACCTTTGCACTGGTGTTCTTCAATCTTGCCAATGTGTACTTTCTTGTTCATGCGTCCTGTGTAGATGCTAACTTCCAGCGTAGAATCTGCCAAACATATGCCGTGTGGTACAGCCTTAGTACTTGATGCAGGGTATCTCACTTGTACTGTGCATAGGTCAGATGTCCCGCAGGGACATGAGTGCCCATTCATGCTCCATGTGCATTGCACGCATGCCCCTATGTGTCCTTGACTGGATGATCACTGTAATACAAGTCCTTGGTTACATACATTGCCTGCCATCTCATCAGCCTTCCCATGTCAACTGTGGCTCAGTCCTGCGTTGCACACATGTTTAGGGTCTGACAATCTGTGTGGCTCACAGGCCTCAGCCTGTTCAATGGCCAATGACTCTGTCCAACTGTTGTTGTGTCTTCTTCACACATGGGCGGCATCCAGAGTTTTCATCATGTGTCCTGCTTACTGTCTCAGCATCATTTTCAGTGGTGTCACTTGAATCACATTCAGCTGTTGATGCCAGTCAACACTGCCTTTCAATACACAGGTGTATTGTCAGCCTTTTGATACCATGCTAGGCATCCCTGCTTTGGTACTGGGGTGGAGGGGTGCTTGGCTTCTAGATATGGTACACATTGAATGCACAATGCACGTGATGTCTGAATTTGACATTGCACTGCCTTCACATTTCCTGGCACACACCATGGAGTCCTTGTACATGTAGGTAGTGAGTGGCATACACATTTTCTGCACTGCACAGACCCACTTCCATGGAAACTGCCACCTTTCAACAGGTCTGATCACAGAAGCAATTCAAAGTTGACCCAGCATGCATGGGAGGTTATATGTTGTGTGTCACATGTCTGCCTGATGCGTTTGCTGTCAGTGTGTGTGTGTGTTGTGTGCTTCTGACATGTGTAGTGACCTTTTTTCTCTCTATTTTTCAGGTGATGACGCAATGGAGGCGGAGGATGGTGTTGTCATGCCAGACACAGGGTTGTTACCACTACATCAACCCGGCACTAGTGGGGGTCGTGGGGTGGTAGGCCACAAAAACCCCGAAGTGCTACAGTCCATCTTGTCTCTAGCTGCCTATGAGTCCAGCCTTGATGACGACTCTGACGTCCATGTTGAGTTGGATGAGCATCAAGTCCATGTGTCAGGGGTGAGTGATTCTGATGTGGACACTCCTCTGTCTGCGACACCTGCACTGAGGGATCAGTCAGTCTTGGTTCCTCCGCCCGTGGCGGATCAGGACGCAGGGTCACCCTCCACACCAGTCACTGATGTGCCTGGGACATCACGTCGACGGGGGCATGTAGTCGTGCAGCCGTGGGCGGTACCAACACAGCGAGGACCCCCGGTCCTTGGGTCCCGCAGGGGTCAAGCCCGGCAACACGGCCGCTGCGCGCAACTGCAGTATACTGAGTGGGAGCAAGACATGACTGCCAATTCAGGACGGCAGGGGGCAGCAATGGAGAACATCGCTGAGCGCATGGAGCGTGTGGCCCGATCTGTGCTCCCCCCTGCTAGGCAGGTGCTTCTCCAGCAGCAGGCGGCACGGTCCACGGCTCGCTCGCTCAGGCTGGGCATGGCGGCCTCAGACAGGGCACGCCAGGCTGAAATGTCGTCTCTGCGTCAAGCAATTGCTGCTCACGCAGAGGCGCACATGGATGCCCTGAGCAAGGAGTATGCTTCCCTCAGATCCACTCTGGGTGTCCTTATGATGTCCCAGAGGCAGCAGGCAGAGGAGAGGTTTGCACAGCTTGAGCGTACCATCTCAGCTGAGCTACAGGCTTGCCGGGAGGTGCAGCGGTTGTCCAGCCAGGCCTTGCAGGAGGAACTCCGTGTTACACGTGCTACCTTGCAAGAGGAAGCACGTGTATCACGTGAGGTTCTGCATGCAGACCTACGTCACATCGCCACACAGAACCAGGCTCACCCGTCCGGCAGACTTGCTGCCGACGAGGGGCAAGCTGCGGCTAGGCGTGGTCAGGCTACTGTGCCACGTCCTCCTTTCCAGGATGAGCCAGACTCGGACGACCATCTATCTCCCACATAGGTCGGGCTGTGCAGGCGTTGAGCCCATGGAGGGTTTTTTTTTGGCTCAGCATCATCGCATGTGGATGTTGAGCAGCACCCTGTACCTCCCCCCTCCTGGTTGCCTCCCCTCCCCCCCGGGTCGTATGTGGCCATTTTTGATTTTTCGTTTAGTTTAGTTAGTTAAGTTTCTGTTTGATAGTTAGTTTAATTAGGTAATGTAGGTTTTCCATAGTTAGTGTAATTAGTTAATAGTTAATATAGTTTAAAATTATATTTATATAGTTATATTGTGCTTTCATGTGACGGTGCGGTGCTTTGTGGCTTTTGAAGGCATCCACTCTCTGTTCCAGCTGGGCCCCTCAGGCTTGTCTTGTGTATGTGTTTGCTGCTTGGGGTCCTTGACTCACATATGCCACTCCTGCCTCCCTTATCCATGAGCTCGCAAGGATGGTTCGGTGTCACAAACATTTACACAAGGGCTTTGGACTGTCATATCTGTGGCATGTCTGGTGCTGTGTGACTTGTGTTTACACCCCTAGTGGGGATGATTTTGGTGTTATTGTCCACTGTTCAGCTTTTGCTAGATGGGGTGTTTCATGATTAATGTGTACATTCATTGCTATGCATTGTGTAGTATGTTTCTTATCTTTACTGTACACGTGCTTGTTGCAATTCATGCTGTAGATAGTGTTCCACACTTTGGATGTGAAAGACGACTGATGGTGTGATTTATGATGTGACTCTCCGACATGGTCAAGTAATGGGATGCCTGAAGAGACACACACAGATGACTTTGAAGCATTAATCATGTGTTTCATGCCCTTTCTGCAGGGGGATGAGCCTCCAGAGCACCTTTGCCAGCAGACATGGCCCATTGGACGTCTGAATTCTGGACAAGTTTGTTGGTGCCCACATGCACATGTGTGCACAAGCAGAGGCACAGGGATTTCAGACCTACATCCTAGAACTGCTGACGTGTTCCAAGGAACTCCAGGCAAGATGAGCAGCACAGGGGGGCCACAACACAGCAAAGCTTGCACCAGGCGAGTTGCACATGCAGGTTTAGTTACAGCACTGACAGTGAGCTTGGACGAATATTGGTGTTGAAGCACACAATGCAGCTCAGATGTGTTGGTGGACTGATGGCTGTTGATTGTAAGGTTGTCTGGGACACCTGCAGGGGCAGTGGCACATACCCTCCGGTACACCAAGGTCCATTGAGGCACTTGTATCAACCATGTAGCCTTCCGAGACATGGAAAGGGGCAGCTCACAGGGACATACAGCAAGGGACATACTCGTGTGCAGTGCATTTCATTTCCATGTACATTTTGATACATGCACTGCCAACTTTGTTTCGGTCATGGTGGTACGCAACTTGCTCTGAAGTCATGGCTTGCTATATGGGTCTGTCTGCTTACCCAGGGAACATTGCATGTTGTGTGAATTGTGACACATTGGTGTTCCATTTGCCACGCACCCACCGGCGGCTGACTTACTGCATTGACTGTGTATGACCCGTCACAGGGGTAATGTTATATATGGGTATGAAGCATCTACACCAGATAGTCTGTTTGTAGAGTAGTTTGTTGCTTTGGGGCATGTTTGGTGGTGTGTTTTTGTGTCATTGGCACGTACAGGTTGTTGACTGTGGCTCTCTTTGCAGCATTGCAGTGCTCCTGTAACCGGACCTGAGAGTGCGCAGGCAGGAGGCCAGCACTCAAAACCAGAGCTAAGTGTCTTGTTGTTTTTCTTTCAACCTGCTCTGCATAGGCTTGCTGGGGGGTGCACTAATGCATGGATGTATGTGTGATTCAATTTGGTATGTTTTTGTCCCCCTTATCACCCGGAATCCTATGCAATTTTGAACCCTGTACCCTCTACCCGGTGTTCCTGCTTCCCGTACCTATCCAAGCAACGTTCCCTAACCCTCTTTCCTCGCTGGGGTTGCGGATCCCTGTGTAAACCCCGAACTTGCAGGCGCCAAAACCCTAGAGGGGGTGGTTGGTTCGTACCACTCCTAAGTCTGGACTACAGAAGGCCATGACAATGATGTCCAAGTTTGTTTGGATTGTGTATGTGTTCATGCAGGTTGTACATTTTCGTGCATTCCCTACTTTCATGTGTCATTCCTCCTCCCCTCTCCTGCCACTCATTCCAG
The DNA here is from genome assembly GCF_040938575.1 of Ambystoma mexicanum. NCBI lineage: Eukaryota > Metazoa > Chordata > Amphibia > Caudata > Ambystomatidae > Ambystoma > Ambystoma mexicanum. Next base: position 120,665,808 of record NC_090926.1, on the reverse strand, counting down.
TTATTCAGTGTGCCAACACCTGTCCCGACTGCATATCCATGAACCTCCTTCCCCACCAGGGTCTCAGGGGCCTGTGTGAGTTTGACCTTGCAGGCACCCGGGACACGGTGGGGGTGGTTGTTTCGTGACACTCCCGCGCCTGTACACGGGACCTGTGACAATACACATCCGTTCATGGTGCATCATCCTATGTTAAGTACCACACATGGTTCACATCCTGTTGTGACATTGTTTTACTGTGCTACCTTGGTTGTTGCATCATTGTGGTAGTACTTGGCCTTTGTGAGGTACTGCTACGTCAAGTCATCTACTGGAGGGTGTTCGGGTTCGATTTTATGCCTTGGATTTTGTGATTTTGGAAATGAGTGTGGATTCTGAGGGTGCAGGCACCTTTTTACACACAAGGTGGGAGATGGTGACGAAGGGTAAAGGTGATCCTGTGGCCAGGTGGAATTGAGGGTTGAAGGCTCCATAACCCAGGTGCAGTTGTTCAGTGGGTCATGGTCATTTGTGAGGGGGGGGGGTTGTTGTTGATAGCTTCCTTGCCCTGCAGTGTGATGGGAACTCTGACATTGTAATGATGGTATCCTTTGTACATGTTGTGTTCTGCTGATCAATGCCTGTTCATGTGTTGTGTTTACCTTTCAGGTGCGAGGGGATAGTTGTGGTTTGACATGCTGGGGTGTACACATGGTGAATGTTCACATGTGACGTGTAGAGAACACTGATGGTCACTTGAGTGCACATGTATATGTTGAGTGCATGTCCTTGCAGACCCACACACTTGCACTCTGATGCACTACATGTAGTCCCACCCTTGCATATCCACGTGTACACTGTTTGCCTTCTGGTGGCCACTGTGTCCCTGCAGCACATGTTCTGTGACCAATTATGGATCCTGTACATGCCTAATTTGCTTTTTGATGTGGTCTGTCGCTTAGATGTGATGCTCAGGGTGTGCATCACACACAATGGCTGTTCACTGTGCTGTGCGCTGAGCAGTGTGTTGCATGAGTAGGACACAGCACACAGAAGCTGCAGTGTTGATTTTGCAATGCACAATGTGCATGTAGACAGGCATTCATTGTTATGTTACGTCTACAACTCTTGTAATGCATTTGGAAATTACTTATTTTGGGTGGGAGGTTGTTGGTCTATCATTTCATTTGATTCCTGGTCAGGCATCATTGTCTGATGCCACTGTACATTTTGGACATGGCAATGTGTACCTTATTGTTGCTGTGTTGGTGTATGGGTATTGCTTGCCATGTCATGTTGTGGTTTGGGAGGGTTTGAGTGACATAACAGTGATGGCCATGGCCTGTTTTGCAGGTGTGTGTGATGCACACCTTGCATGTCAGGGTCATCCGCTTCTCAGAGCAACTAGCTGGGGGTAGATCTCTCTCCGCGGCAAGGCCCTCCCTCTGGAACAGCCTTCCTGCCTCACTTGAACTTGAGGGGAACCATCTCCTGTTCGGGAAGCACCTCAAGACCTTCCTCTTTGCTTCTGCTTTCTCTCTGCCTCTCCCTTGCGGAATTCTTCACTGGAACTGCACTGGATCTGCAACTGGGCCACTCTCACTGACCTTGGTCCCTGGCCCAGCCACTCTCCACTTGCACTGGCTGCCTGGCAACCCCTGCACTGCGGTACTGTCTCTCTATCCCTACAGCCCCCCTTCCCAGCACTTGTCTGCACTTACCTTTGCAGTTGCCACCAGCTGACCTGGTCTACTTCCCCTGTACTGCACTCCCCCCCCCATCCCCCTTGCACTTTTCCCTTCCCCCTACCCCTGTACTTGCACAATCTGAATGAAACCTGGCCTAGCTGTACCGTTGTCTGTCTTCCCTTGTTCCCCCCTCCCTGCCTCATCGCACCTTGAAATACTTGTGTATAGGTCATATCATGTCATATGTCATATGTGTGCCTTTTGGTCACACAGGATAGCTTGTGTTTAAGTAGCTAGGGATGCAGACGATGTGGCACTTCCATGGCAACTATCTCAGGGTGGTAGGGTTGTGACAGTTGACTGTCTCTTTGTCATCATTGATTGTCACCTGGTATGTGCCAGGCCTGTGTGTACTCCGCAGGGGTGGGAGTTTAGGTGAAAAATGTGGCCACAAGCTGGGTCCGAGCTTCCTCGCCATGTGCCCTATCCCCTCCCATGGGCAGCGCCTGTGGTTGGGGATGTGGAGGCACCACCATGTCCACCGGGACGCCCTGCCGTGTTGCAACATTGTGCACGACACATGCTGCCACAATGATCCTGCACACTACTCGTGGTGCATAGAGTAGTTGCCCGCCAGAGCGGTCAAGGGAGCGGAAACGTGACTTGAGCACTCCGAATGTGCGCTCCACTATGGCCCTGGTTGCAATATGGGCGGCGTTGTATCTTACCTGGGGTGGTGTGGTGGGGTTCCGGATTGGCGTCATCATGTGGTTGCTCAGAGGGTAGGCACTGTCCCCTGGGGAGGGGATAATAGTTGAGATTATTAGGGTTTGGGTATTTGTCTGTGTGTGACTTGCATGCATGTGCAAGGGCATTTGTACTCACCTAGGAGCCATGTGTCGCCATGCTGCCCAGCTTCCAGGGCCCGGCTCAGGGCGGACATTCTGTATATGAAACTGTCATGGGTGGAGCCAGGGTAGTTTGCATAGACAGAGGTGATTATTCCCTTTGCATCGCATACCACCTGTACATTGATGGAATGCCAGTGCTTGCGGTTTCGGTAGATGTGCTCAGTGGCCCTAGGTGGACGTAGGGCCACATGGGTGCAATCTATGGCACCGAGCACTTTGGGGAAGTGTGCCACCCTGAAACAATCCAGGACAACGGCCTGCCTTTCTGCGGGTGTTCTGGGCATGTATATGTGCCTGTGGACTGAGGGGCGCGCTGTCATGATTGCCAGTACCTGGTGTAGGCAGCGTGACTGCGTGGCCTGTGAGACCCCCCCCCCACTATGGCAGTAGTCCGCTGAAATGACCCAGTGGCCAAAAAATGCAGGACATTGAGCACCTTCTCCAAAGGGCTCAATGCTTAGGAGCAAAGGGTGGGGGATGTAAGGTCATCTTCCCACTCCCTGACCAGGTCTAGGATGATGTGGGGTGGAAACCTATACCTGCCATAGACCTGGTCGTCAGGCCTCCCAAAAAGGCTTGTCCGTGGTGCGGAAATGCGTGCCCTGGCTATTCTCCTCCTCCTGCGGTGTCCCACGATCAGTGCTGCGACAAATGGGGCATTCATCGTAGCTGTATATACATGTTTGTTGTTTGCGCGCACTTTTGTACTGTGCGCAGGGACGCTTCCGCCAGCCTTCGTGTGGCGGACGCATTGACGCCTGTGTGCGTCTTTTGCCGTGTGCGGGTTTCCCGAATTCGGATCCATGTATACGGGTTGTTCGCGTGCGCGTTCCGTGTAGTTCCCTGCAGTACTTCCCCAGTTACGCCTTCTTTTTCACGCGTTGTTCCCCATTCCGCGTGTTACGCCCACTATTCCGCCCACTTTGGTTGTGTGCGCCGCGCTATGTGTGCTTTTGATGTGCGCGTAGCGCACGCCGTGTATGCCTGCGTGCGCCATGGCTGGATTGGGCACATGGACAGCGGGAAACACGCGCAGCGTCTTCCTTGAATCGCACGCGTGCGCTGCGTTTCTCACGCTTGCGCTCCCTTGCGCCTGCTTGCGCATGGATTCTCGGCGCACGTTTGTTCCATTAATCGGCCCCTTAATAGTATTGTTTAGCTTTTTGCCTTAACATAATATGGTTTCCTCCTATTATGTTAACTCTTGATATATTTATAGTATAATATCAAATGTCTCTGCAATTCTTTTAGAAATTTCTGGATTTTCAAACACATGTGGGTCCAAAATGAAGCATAAAGGCATACACCAGAAAGAAACAATAGTCGAGGTGGGTTTGCAGGTGTGTTTTGCATACAATGAGGCTCATCACGAGTTTGGTGGTAATACGGCAGCAATTTTGCTCCAGTAGTATCATCCTTACTGCCGCAATGACCGGCAGAATTACCACCATATCATGACCTGACGGGCATGCACACCACCCACAGGTATTACCGCTGACAATTGTCATTGGGTGGTAATAATGTCCAAATACAATGGTATTACTGTTACTGCCACCACATCCGGTATTACCGTCAGAACGGGAAGCACAATGGTGGCCATCTATAAAAACTCATTCCACTCAGAATCTCCCATTTCCTGATGGCCATCCAGGCAGGAAACACTCAGATTCAACATGTTTCAGGAAAAAGGAAAGGCACGCCTCCCAGACCTCAGGCTAAGGAAGCCCAGATTCACATAAACAGAGCCAAATTCCCTGGCAGGTGAGGTTGTAAAGCACTCTGAGGACCTCTGCTTTGAAGAAGGCAGCAATTTGGTTGACCATCATGGATAGGGTGACGGCGGTAGGCACTGTTGCACATGCTGCAGAGGACTGCTGCAAGGGCGGGAACTATTTAAAGTCCAGGGTCCAGAGCCTCATTTCACGCCACAGGAGGTATAGTATTGCCAGACGAGATGACACTGTGGAAACCATCACCCCTTTGCCGTGGGAGGAGAAGGCCGGCTCCATCCTCCATATGGAGGGCGTGAAGGGTGTCGAGAGCGCAGAGGCCAGATCAGGAAGGCAAATCAATGGCGGTAAGTCTATCAGACCCCACACATATGTGAATGCAGTGGCCAACAGCATGCGTCCCCCAGCATAGATGAGCACAATGGGCAAGGGAATGGGCAAACACATGGCAATCACATTAAATGCACAATGAGTACACGCCTGTGCTAGGGAAGGTGTGGAAATGTAGAAATGCACATTCACGGTTGGTGAAATGTGCATGCCAACACATGGAAACACGAGAAGTACCCATGTATGCTAATATTGACCATGTTGGCAAGAGAAGCCCCACCACACACACAACAACAAGCCACCTTTGCAGGCTATCAAGCAACGTGTACGTGCACGCACCATGTACATCTGCAGCAGGCACTACCTCCACCCAGTGGTAGCCGCACTCATTGGCCCAATACCAACCATGCCATTCTTACTAATGTCACATGCACGTCGCATCCAGCTTTTATGTGGAGGTTAATACACTGTGATTTTGGCAGTATTACTGCCATTTTCCAACTTGCAATACAGCCATAAAACTGTTTAGTGATTTCGGCGGTAATACCGCCAATGTAAAATCCGTCAGTGCTAATTCCATCGACGGTATTATCGTTGTCTCCTAATTTGGCAGAACAGGTAAAAGTGGCAGTAACACAGTTAGCGACACTTTTAACGTATAGCACCAGTCTTATAATGAGCCCCAATGTTTGGACACATGCAGTTTTAGAGCACCGTTTTCTGGCCAGAATAGTTGCAGCTTCAAAAAGAATTGCAGTTGAGAGGGAGGGGTATTGTGGGCAGTTTCCAAAAGATTTTTTGGAAAAGGTGAGTTGAAAGGTGCATCTTGAAAGAGCCATACAGCAGTACACATTTTTACAGAATGTCAGAACTAAGGATGACATTTCCCATGCATCAGCACTTCAGTGCCCCCCAAATCACCTTGAAGAGTCCAAATATCAAACATTTCACATATTGTCATGAATTGCCCTAACAAAACTAAATGCTTTTGAAAAACCATGGCTATCCAAGATAATCAGCATCCTAAAAACATATTTTATCACAGAATATGAGCATCACATATCCACCAGAGAGCACACCTTCCCCAATACATCAACATGAATCATTATCCTGATCATTCCCTGCCCCTTTGCTTCAATCCTTTTCTGTCTCAGTCTCTGTCCCCCACTCTCTCTGTCAGTTTGTGTCTGCATGTATGTTCAGCCCAGTTGGTTGCACCCAAGCTTACGTACCTCATACTCCCTCATGGCTTTTTCATGCATGCCTGAGTCTCTCACTCCCTCATCCTGCCTTTCCCCCATCAGTCTCACTTCACAGCATTCAGTGTCTTTCCTTGGCTCCATCTCCCGATCTCAGTAACTCACCCTTTTTTTTCACTCCAACCACCCAGGCCCTGATTCACAGAAGCATTTTATAATGGCTCACCCCAATTGGAAAACTCTCCCTGAATCAAGTCCCAGGTCTCTGGGCCTGATTTACAAAATCGTTTTACAATGATGCAATCCCATTGAAAAAGTATTTGTGAATCAGCCCCTCCTCAGTGAATGTCTTCAACTTGAGTCTGTTTAGCCTCATCCTCACAAGCATTTGAAAGGCCCATCATGCAGGTTTACAGGCACTTTTGAGGGTCTTTGGAGGCACTCTTTTTGTGCTAGTCAGGAATACATCTGAAATGTGTTGGTATAGAATGTATGACAGCAATCGTGGGATACACAAACTGCCTCATCAAGAGTTTGATGGTAACCCTTAAATGTGGCGGTAACGCTATTATCGCTGCTTTTAATGGTCTGCCAAATCACGGACTTGAGGGATTTACCCCCAGCTCTGAGCTGGGGGCAAATCTGCTGCAACTTTGCCGATTTTCAGGCTATTACCGCCTGCGGTAATAACATCGGCGGTAATAACGCCGAACATTCCACATTGGGCCCAATGGGGATTTGGAAATTCCCGAATGGGCCCAATGGAGAATGGGGAGTTACCGTTCCGCCAAACCCATGATCCGGCGCTAATAGCACTGGGGGGGGTTTTGCGGTAGAGCTAATAGCCCCGGCGGTGTTACCGCCGGGGTTAGCGCCCAACTCGTGATGAAAGTGTCCAAATAATACTTTGGTGTATGCAGTGTGTCAAACTCATAAGCCTCCCCACATTGCATTTTCCTTTCCTGCAATTTTTGTCTGGTAAGCACTTTGGATAAAATCAGGGGTATGATGGGAGTAAAGCAACAATGAAATGCTGAAGTCCCTTTTTTGTATTTAAGTCCTTCAGTTGGGCAGGGATCAGGCTAACCTACCCAGAGAAGAGGGAAAATGAAAACATATGGCATGCTCACCTATAGTAATAACAATTGTGGGAGAGGTTCTACAGCATCTTCATTTTGCAGTGGGGATGAAGAGGTTAACAGTGATTATAAATAAATATCAGAGTTCTAGAATTGTAGGTAAATGTGCAGTACTGGAACCTTTGCTTGAGAAACTCGCTTTCTTAAGGTTAGGAAAACTATGCATAGATTAAAATGTTTATTGTGTAGATTCATCATACCAGCCTAACATCAACCTGTATAAGGTAAAATAACAAAAGTTTTGAAACACCAGGTGACACTGTCCAAGTTGGCTGATCACGGTAGAGCTCTGGGCCCCCCTCAACTAATATTACCCTGAACATGGTCAGATGAGCCATCTTTGATACCTGTGGGATTGTGGCAGTCCGATGAATGTGGCAGGTAAAATCTGATATCAACCAAACAGGATCCTGTGATGCAGATCCTTTGAAGGGAAACAGAGCAGTGAGGGGCAGAGGGGATGCGCTGCTGTGCGGGTGCTGTTGGATGTTCTGCGAGATGTCTGATGGGATGTGGCAGTGACAACTGGAGGTACCGCTTGGGCAAGGCTTCATGATTGGTGGCTCTGATTGTATGTATATATGTATGTATATAAATGCACCGCTCTGGTGGACACTGACTGCAAGCACGGCCACACACACACATCAGAATATAGCAACTACTATGACAAATTCGGTCTTGTTGGTCACATAATTGTTCCACCTACTTACACCAGATTATGCCTCAACACCTCTGACATCAGTATGCAGTGAAGAACTATGACAAATATGGGCCAGCTGGACACATAGTGAATCCCAAGCACTTACACGACTTCCTGACCCCTCTCGGCACCCATCCACATGCCTGATCTTGTGGGCTGCTTTCTGCCAGAGAATGGCCAGCCCTGCTAAGCCTTACAGAGGCCAAATGCACATATGCATTCTAATCTTACCCCTTGATCTCTAATACTCTGGACTTCAGTCCACAAGGGTGATCCCACCACTAGCGCATTGAGACTATAATAATGGTAAAAGGTGCTATATAAATGACAACTTCAAAACAATGCAATATATGTATGGGAGATTGTAAAGCACAATCATCCACCCGAAGGTATTTTGGCACTGTTGAAAGATTAGCCTGAAAATAAGTGACGTCATTAAGAACAACATTTGTAACAAAAGATCAAGAGTGAGTAATCCTCCATGGTGTGAAACAAGAAGGATTTATAAGGGTTTACTGAAATTAACTCAACTGCTACGACCACTCCCTCAGCATTGCAGCAACTTTTTGATCTCTGGAGGCACTTCTGAGTACATTCCCTCCCATGGTCTTGGCTTAAAGGAATGGAACGATGCCTGGATCCTCTAGTCATAAGAGTCGGATCTCATCTCAGGTCAGACAAGGTAGCTCATATTCCTTCAGGCTGGTGATGTTGCAGTCGACAGCTCGCACAGCTTCAGTGGATGATCCCAAGCCGTCCATGACCCTAGCTCTGTTCGGCTCCTGCTGGCTCGCAGATAGCTCTGACGCCTGCTGAAGACAACTGCCTCCACAAAGATGGATCCAGCTGTATCCTCTGGCAGTGAATGAGGCCTCAGAGAGAGGGAATTGGCATTGGTGTTAGTGCACCTAGATCGGTTCTATAGATTGAAATTGTATGTGAACAATGAGATGAGCCATCTGTCTCAAGCAGAATCTAGGTTCACTGACTTCAACACATACGTTAGGGGGTGGTTGTCCATCCTCACGGTGAAAGTACCTTTGTAGAGGTAATCCTGGAACTTCTTTGAATGCCAACAATCCAAATTGTGAACTGGATAATTCTTCTCACTGGGTGCTGGCCTTGGCTGCTGAAAGCGAGTCTCATCGCATAGTTTATCTCCTGGTATAGGACAGATCCCAATCCCTCCAGACTCTCATGCACTGGCAAGATACACGACAACCTTGTAGGCCAGAGCTGGTGCTTTGGTGAGGGTGTTCTTGAGCTCCTCAAAGGCCTTCTGGCATCAGCCAGGACTAGAAACCACTTAATCCCTGTTAGGCAGTCCAAAGCCTTCTCCACCCAGTGAGTGGGGCATTGGTCCAGAATAGTGGAGATGTTCAGTCTGCTACAGTCGAATCACATCTGGACATCCTTGTTCTTATTCTGGTTGACGAGGGAAGAAGTGTTATGGCTCTTGGATGATCACTGCCTTCTGAAGGTCATCCAGGAGCCCTAACACTTCTTCCCTCGTCAACCAGAATAAGAACAAGGATGTCCAGATATGCATCGACTGTAGCAGACTGAACATCTGCACTATTCTGGATGATATCCAGGAACACTATCCAGGGCTCCTGGATGATCACTGCTGCCTGAAGGTCATCCAGGGGTGCTGTGTACATTCTCCAGCTCCCCTGGAGCCTGGCATCGGGATCATTCCCAGATGGGAGTCTCATCTTTCTCAAGGATCCTATGTAGCACCCCATGGGCCTTGCCAATTTCCTAGGAACTGGTGGAGATAACCTTGGCATACTGGGTGAGCTGTTCCCTCAGAAGGTCCTTGTGCCTTTCTGAGATTGGCGAGTCTCCAAAGTTTAGTGCCTTTGAATCGAATTCCATCCCAGATGAAGATGCTCTCCGTGTTTCCTGTGGAGTGGCTCATACAAAATGGTCACCTGTGAGCTGCTTTCCAGTAGCGATGGTGCCTGCCGTATGGTGTTGGTAACTGCCATGGTGGCTGGTGGTCCTACGAGCCCTCTAGGAACGCTGCAAGGTCTCTGGGTTCTGCGCTTGCTGGTAGTGAGACTTCAGAACATCTTCGTCTTGCCGATCTGAGTGGATGCTGGTTCCCTGATGACTTGTCCACCGGTGTTGTCACTGCAGCATGACACCCATCTAGTGACCCAGACATGATAGCCCTTATCTCTGCTAGGTTGGTTTATAGTACTATAGATGTGGGCAGTGGCTGTACTGGGCTTGTCTCAACTATGTGATTTTGCTCTTTCTAGAAACATGTCCAGCGGACCAAGTGGTTTTACAAAGGTTTCTCACCCCCATTTTTTCCCCATTTTTTCCATGTACAAGAGAGGTGGTTTATGGTATGTGTTTACATCAACCTGGCACAAAAAGCAGGTTTTTTGAGGTATGTGTTTTCTATTAAAAAAAAGTTAAAGTAGTACTTGCTCGGGATTTCCCCGGGCTGCACCCTGAGTTTACAAGTCCCACACACGTGTGTCACGTAAGTGACCCTTCAGAAAGAAAGTTGTAAACTATGGGACGGTGCAAGTGGGGCACATTCACATCAGTTGAGAAATAATCCGGGACTCATCAAGAGGTTGCAGCTGGCACTCCGCTCAAGCATGTTTTGCGCTAAATCAGAGTAAGAAGTCACTTTGTGGGTTTACATGGGGAATGGTCTTTTAAGGTCCACTGCCCACATTACTTTGTTCCACAATACTTTGTAAACATTTTTGGGGAACGTTTTCTGTACAGCCAAAGTTATACGATTCTCATAATCACCTTTCAATCTTTGATCTCTGCTTCGAGAGAGAGAGAGAGAAAAAGAAAAAAAAATGCCACTGCTCACTGTCCCTCCAGGTTTTATTTTTAGGCCAGTGGCTTATCATCACTCAGTCTGGATTGAGGGTGTCTAAAATGGCAGTATCCATCTTGAACTATAAGATGGAAGGGCTTTGTCTATGATTGTAATGCAACAATAAAACCTGCGCCTGCGGGCTGATCGATCCCGTCTGATCCAGTCCACTGGCATGGGTAATATTGCCATCAGCATATCGAGTTTAAGAACAAAGGTACATAGAGCAATGTTTTTGGTTCAACAAAGGGGCAGAACACTTGTCGCAACCCATTCGTTGAACCAAATACTCACTCAAGATGGCCACCATGGAAAAGGAAGGTGGGTGTGTAGAGCCCCTCTTCCATTGCCAATGGCGCACCGGGAGCAATGGGTGGCAGCATGGTGGCCTGCAGAAACCAAAGGTAAGTGGGCGGGGAGGCGGGAGGTGACAGGAGGTGATTTCGGGACCAGGACGTAGGGGGGCAAGTTGGTGGCGTGGGCGCCACTGTCTCTCAGCTTGCTCGGAATGTTGACTTTGGTCATGTGATTTAGCCCATGATGCAAGAAATCTGATAGGCTGCAGCGCTCGCCCTGCTGCTGATATTTAAGCAGCCTCTGACCTCACTGAGAGCGCTGTATAGTGCTACTGCTCGATGCGTCATAAAGGTGTTAGTCTAGGGGACAACTATTAACAAATATTTAAACATAATCTTCTGGCATAAACATAGGCAATGGCTCTTAGGACATTTCTGTGACCCTTTCCGTTTTTTGGGGGGATGTGCCTACTTGGACCACAGGTTACCCTGGCCTTTCTGAGTAGCTTTTGCTCCCTGAGTGCTGACTTCTCTGAGGCTGGTGCCTGTATGGTGAAACCTCTGCCAGGTTTTCCCTAGATTGTCCAACATTGTTCACTTCAGGAAATGTGTCAAGCTCGCCAGCGCGCAGCAAAAATCACAACATAAAGCATCACTTAAAAAGGAGTCCCATCCTTGAGGAGGAGGATTGGCAAGGTATTTCTGGCATTGTCTGCTAATATCCACCAAGTGACAGGTGTGGAGAGGAAGATTAGGCCTCAGCCTTTGATTGGTGGTGGGGGACAATGGAAGACTCGTCTCCACTTGAGCATCATTATCTTCTTTTACAATAGGGGTGGAAACGCGCAATCCCCATGGAGCAGAATGTTGCTTTCAATGGAGACGCCCAGTCACATGAGACGGCTGCTGCACAACAACGGGGAGGGGGGTTACATGAGCTTACTGCCCTTGTGCCTGAGTTTTTTGTCTTTTTTGTGTAGCATAAAGAAAACAGTTGCGAAGCACGCATCGACCCAGTAATCAAATCTGTGTACATTTAAAGGGATCAGGGACCACAATCTGCCTTGGAACCTTCCCCAGCCCATATACCCATTCACCAGCAAGAGTGATGCCCTCCCTAACTGCATCCCCCGCCTATTACCCTCTGCAACTTTGATCTCCATAAACTGCAAACCGTGCCTTGTCTACCCCTTTAAGGGCCTCTTAAGGGCCTCTTTAAAACATGTTGTGGAATAGACTGGATGATTCAGAGTTATGATTCAGAGTTATGCAGACCCTTAATTGGACTCCATTGGTAAAATGAGGCATTACCACATGTGGTAAAACCACATGTGGTTGCACCCCAGGCAGTAATGCTTTTGTGTGTAGGTAATTACTTCCATACAAAAGCAGGCAGAATTTTCGAAAATTGGTTCCTAAATCAATAATAGTTGTGGAGAGCTACAACATGCAGTAGTTTTACCTTTGCCAAAAAATGTGTAGGAGGACTTAAGTGTTGAGCGGGGTACATCACTATTAGTACCCTCCCCCCCCAGCCAAATTTCAAACTACCATTATATATTGGATGACTTTGCTCGACCAAAACAGAGGTGCTCTTCTGTCCTCTCCGCAAGATCATTAACTTTGCTACCAGGGGTCTCTTTGAACTCCTTCACTTCACACTTATTATTTGTATGTACCGTCAGCATGGTGGATGGCCGCCTATTCAAAATAGGGCCAAATTAAAATGTCTCCTCCTGGTTAACAAATCTATCCCTGGACAGGCACCACCATACTTCTCCTAATCCAACCAACACTATAAGTCTTCTTGTAATCTCCCCTCTGCCTCCTTGACGACCCTCGTGACACCTCAGCCTCCATGTGCTTCCTCTCGCTGCTGCTCTTTCTCTCTTCTTGCTCCACTTGTATGGAATGCTCTTCCCCGGACGTCTGAGAAACAGTCCACAGTGATTTGTTCAAAACCAAACTAAAAGCCTACTTTCTCGCCTCTGAGTTACCCTCTTAGCCTACCTCTCATCTGCCTTCTAGCTAACATTCTGTCCTCGACTTTACCCTGTCCTTAACTTTCTACTGTCTCCACACTAGCCCTTCATCCACATTGGTCACATCCCTAACACAGCTGGCCTACCATTTCTAATGTTGGTTGTCCTTAATCTATGTATGTCCACCCATGAATTGTCCTAGGTGATTGTTCCATTAATTTCCCCACAGCCTGGTTAGAATGCAACTCAAACTCACCCCATTGTAAGAAGTTCACTCCTTCCCATCAAATCTGATTTCTTATCTATTGTACATTCTTTTGTGATCAGAAAAGCATTGATCCTCCCTGTATGCATAAATAAATACATTATTTTCATTCAACAGGCCATTCATTAAACAATGCACATTTTAGAGGACTGTATACATGATGTAACTTAATGTCAAACATAACCGAAATGTTTTTGTAAAGAAAAACATATTTCCTGATTCAAAGAGAGCTGTTGGGCAGATATGTGTATGAAAAACATGCAGATTTATACAAATTATATTTTAACATTTTGTGAGTAAAAAATAAAAGTTCAATAGACGTTATATTGATTTAGTTTAATTTATTAAGGCCTATATTTATTAAATTGATATTACCAGTAAGAATTTCACAAAGCAGTTCCGCTTTTCGTCCCTTAACTTTTAAATGATAGACTTAGCTGAACTCTAGTTAAACCTTAGATTTGTTCAACCAGGGCTTGGCACTATGTAGTGGTCAGCTTTCTATAAAACAGAAGTAATCATTCAACTGTGAAAATCCATGTAATAGAGAAGAATTTGCACAGCTCTGTTTCCTCAGAACAAAACCAAAGAACAAAATTCCATGTTGTAAAATTCCAATAAAAGAGCAAAGTGTGAGCTAGATATTGGAATTAGCTAAAAGCAATGGCCTGTAGATTGTATTAGGAAAAAGTACAGCCTTAGAAATTAAATGCATTTAAGGTGATCAAATATTTAAACAGATTATCAGCTTTATCTTTTTCACCCCCGGCTTCATTAAACAATCACAATTAGATCTGAGTTCAGCGAAGCAGCCAAGTGACTTATATATACAAATTATATATTCATTTGTATGAATAATGAGTACATTCACATATTTTAATAACACTGTTATGTCAGTAGTTTCAGAAACCGGAAAGATGAAGTCCAAATGTTATTGCATTTCTGAATATAGGCCTCAGTAATGCCCTAGGTCCAAACAGAAATTAAAAAGCGAAAGGCATATTCCAGCCCAATTTCATCACAATTCTTGAGAAAAGGGCCAATTTATAGTTAAATATATCTCCTTCTGCAATGGTAAACTACATTGAGCCAATAAAAGCGAAAAGGAGGTTAGTTGAGGGTTTGAATATTTGATGGGAAGCTATCACAGGATCCGTCCAATCAAAAATGGGCATGCCAAGTGATGCTGCATTGGTGAAGTTTTTCAAGTAGTTGAAGTTAAACACATGGGAAGTTGAAAGAGGTTTTGGGAAAGCAGCATAGAAGCAGAGCCTGTCAGACAGGATAAGAGCTGATTGGGGTTTCATCTGTATGCAGCACAGTAAATTATCCTTAAGAAGGCCTTTTCCAGAGGGAGCTGAATGCAGAAGCCTTTCCCAAAATATAACCTGATGCCTGAGAGGGATGTGTGAGCAGGGAGGCAGACAGACAGGACGAGCTTTTCTGGCAGAGTTGTCTGGAACTTTTGATATCCCTACCTGTCCTGGGCCTTTAAAAGACAAACCGAAAGTGAGACCAATAACCTATCCATTTTAGATGTATGCCCCAAAAGTTAGTTAAATCCCATATAGCAATTGAAAGTATTTTGGGGGAACATGGTTTATGAGCCATGCCAGGAAATGGAAACAGGGCCTCAAAATCAAACTTTGTGAACATATATTTAAAATAGACTGCCCATGGCCGCTAGAGCATGGCACTCAAGATGACTGCAGCCTAACGGAGATCTGTGCCAGGCAGAAAATCCTTCAAACAAATCAGCGAGTGTGATAACATCTCCCCATCCCACAGAGGCGTACAGGATGCTGATAGCGTTCGGAGCAGGACAGAAAACCTAATGGGAGCACCGAGATCGGGACCATCCACACGGGGCACGATGCACCAAGGAGGCGACAGTGGATGCAGCATGATCAGACAGTGAGGCACTGGGCTCCCGGGTAACATGGACTAGAGGAGGGTGCTGTAGACACTCTGTGCCCATGCTGTGCTTCTGGGGGTGGACCGGTGTGCTTGCCTCACACTGAAAGGAAAGTGCAGCTCCCCCTGCTGGGAATGAAGCAGAGTGTCAGGGAGTTGATGTGAGCCACGGCGGCTGCAGTGCATGGACGCTGCACCTCCTGCTTCCATCCACTCAGTGTCAGAGTAGCTGTTGCACTGGGCAGCCTTGAAAGGGGAGCTGAGGCAGGACACAATGCCCTGTTGAATGCAGGCCACCCACAGAGGCTGGGGCTGATTGAATACTTGTGCTTGAAATGCCTGAACTGCGGTGCAAGACTTCACACTATTAAAAGGCCCGGTGGGGGTGGGGAGCACCTTGCGAGCCCTACTAGCACCCTGAGGAACAATAAAAAGCAAGCCAAAATGGAAGCTTACACAAACTCCCCATGTGCCGAGAGGCAGAGCGCAGAGGTGGCTTTTGGTATCCCTCAAGGATAGTATTGATGGTATTGATGTTATGGATTAGAAGATGGACTATCTATCATGCAAGGTTGTTACCTCAGTGGGCCAAATTGACAAACTGTGTGCCGGATCAGAGAGACAGAGGCATGCGTTGGAGCAATTGAGGATGCAGCAGGGCAGCGCCATGGACAAGTTAGTGCTGGAAATAAAGCATTTAAGTGCCAACTGTGAGCATCTGTACGGCAGAACAATTAGAAATAACCTGCGCTTGACATGGCTGCCAGAGTCCACCAACAACGATGGCAAAAAGGAGGCATTCATGGAATGCCTTTTGAAATATATCCTAGACAACCCACTTGTTTCAGTGTACTTTATAGTGGAGCGACCACAGAGATCCTTAACGGCGAGACCTCCTCCTGATACACCACTGTGCCAATCATCATGAAAATACTAAACTACTGTGTTTGTGTGTAAGAAGATTCAATTCAACACTACAGCTAAGCCAATGCCTAGTCTGGGATACTGAATGGAAACCCTTATTGATATATCTTTATGTCCAGTTCATGAGTTCTGGATGAATACCCCTATATAACACCCCTCTCTTAGAATCCCCCTGACCCCACTGAGCCAAGAAGTAGTTCTGTTTTGCAAGTTTAAAAGGTTTATTTGAAAAAAAATTAACAGTATATATATATATATATCACACTTTTATAATGAATTAATAATTAATATCACACTTAAAACATGAGCAGTGATCAACAGTGAATAATGTCCTACTAGTAAACTGATTTGGTTACCCAGGAGTAGTATAAGGATGAGGTAGCACACTTGTGAATAGGAACAGAAGAATAAGGTGGTAGAGAATGCTTTATATAAGTTCAGATGGATGCAATGTTGAATGAAAATGCAATACAGAAAATACTCAATATGATTTCAACAAAACAATGTAATCACTTTTCTCTGGCAATCCACTCCCCCCCCCTTATGCAATGTAAGGAAATGATGAGTAGCACACAGTTCTCAGTCATGCAATCAAATGTAATTCAGTTCACCCCAGCAAGCTTAGACTACGGATAGAAGTTGAAACACAGGCCCAAAATGCTTTTATATGTGCTGGCAATGAAGTGAGGAATATGCTGAAAATGGTTTTAATTCCCTTCAGGAGGTTCAGGGTGAGTGGTATCTAGTTAATATTAGTTCAGGCTTACTCTAGCAATGATTCAGGGATGGTTCATAGGAGGCAAACGAAATTTTTAACAAGGAAAGAGATGACTGCTGATGGTTACACGTGGCTGGATTTTTAACCAAATCACAAATCGCGGCAAAATTTGCGAATGCGTGAATCACGATTACGGCAAAAGTATAAGGAGTAGCAAGTCGGTTCTAGGTTCGTTGAAAAGCTAAGATTCTAAGCTTTCAGAGGAAAGTTAAACCAAGTTTCTAGCCCAAACGGTCGTTTTTCGAATTTAAAGTAACTCAAATTGACAGGTGACAGCTTTTAAAAATGACAGGTGACAGCTATGCGGCTGCAGAATTGACAAGTGACAGTTAGGAGGCAGTTGTACTTAGATTAAATAGATTTAATTATATCACTGGAAACAAAGAGATTTGGTTTCACACTGTCCTAGCTGTACTCACAATGTATTTGGAAGGTTTAGGTCTCACGGATCGGGTCAAGATGGCTTCGGTTCTGGTTTTGCCCCGGACGGTCTCTGTGCACAGCGTCTGGTCTCTGCTCTGCTGGTCTGGTCTGACACTGCTCCTGGCCCGGCTCCTGGATCTCTGGGTACAGCGTCTGTGCACAGCTCCTGGATCTTTCTGCACAGCTTTCTCTGGACACAGCGCTGATCTGCACGGCTCCTGGATGCTGCTACCGCTGTTAGGTTTGCTGGATGCTGAGGCCTGCTGAGAAGAGTTCTCAGTTTGTGGGTTTAGGCCCTTGCTTTGAGTTCTGAATCAAGTTCTTTGGAGTTTTAAAGTCTAAGTGTTGGATCTGGTATCTTCCGGATGTTGTGTGGTCCGGCAGAGTGCGTTGCAGCAACTGGATTTGAATGTCTCTACCTGTCCCAGCAGTCTCTTTTTATGTGTTTTGAAAATGGGTGTGTGCCTGGGCCTAGCAAAGCCTGCCCCTCTCTACTTGTCATTGGCCCAATTCTCCCCTCTCCCATGATTGGGGGAAGGAAATGTGAGTCAGAGTGATGCTGTAGGTTTTATGGGTCAGAGGATCCTCCCCTGGTCAGTTTGCCCACAAATCTATATTTGATTAAAATACATATTGCACAGATACACAGTTGTTTAAAATTACATGCACCCATCACATATCACATGAGGTATACTCTGTTCAAACTCTGCTCTTCCTGGGGGCTTGCATTCAGAAATGGCAACATATTACACTTTTTAACTGGTTTTGCAATATCGGACATTTACCCAAATTTACACACATGTGCGCAAGGAGTGTGGACATTAATTGATGAAGTGTCAGATTTTTAACATGCAGATATTTGGAGTGAAACCCTATTTTCCGCTAGCAACCCCCCAGATCATACCACCGGGTCTTAAAACCTCTTAAAATGTGGGCAGAAAAATCACAAGAATTATGGTATCATTTAGATAATTTTGACAAGTCCGCACCATGAGTTATACATCTTTCTTAGAATCATATTCTGGCCAACAGGGGTGTGTCTTTTCAGGTCACATGGCGTAGAAACCAGTTTATCCAGTTTCTGCCAAGCTCAGAGACCCTGCCCCTCCCAGCTTCTGCCAAGAGGAAGCTATTTTACGGCCCCCCCAATAAACCATCTGCCTGAGTCAAGGAAAGGCTTTGTTCAACCTCCTGCAGTCTGTAGGTGCTCCACCCCTAATCCAATTATGAGAGAGATGGCATATCCTTTTAGTGTGGGCAGCAGAAGGCAGCTAGGCCTGGGAACTGCTGTGGATCCAGTTTCACTCCAGTTGAGGGAAGTTGTCAGGCAGAATTCAGTTCCTTTAAGCCAGAATTTAGCTAACATGTCACTTTTTGTTCCCAGTTTAAATCAAACATACAATTTTTACACATGCAGCTAAAACATTGATTCTAAGTTCTAAACTATGACATTTCAACAGTGACAAACTATGTAACACTCAAAAGTAGGTCACTCAGTTAATTTAAACATTTTCGATTTTTGGTAGTTTTAAATCCAGTTTCAGTTAGGCTGCTGCAGGCCTGCAGAGCTCAGCCAGTCTTGTTATGAACATTGTTTTGGGGCTCTTCAACTTCCCAGATTTTGTATGCACACATACTTCATTTTGCCAGATGTCTGCTGGTGTTCAGTGAGATTTTTAGATATGTTGCAATGTTTGAAATAGGCATTTTGAGCTGGCATTCAGGGAAACAAAAGGTGATTTTAAAGTGCGGTTTTTCCTTTGGCACACATTTCACTCATGGCACCCCAGCCCATCCTGCTCGCACTGGTGGGTGGCTTGTTAGGCAACCATTTTGGTGTGCGCAAACTGCGTGGTTCTCCTGGATTCGGGCGCACATGTGGGCTTTTTGGCCATCTTGGATTTTCTAAGCCCACAGCACCAAATGTTGCAGCATGATAGCTCAAATGGGGTCAGGACACCCAACAAAGACCTCCCACGCGACTGCACTTTGAATTTGAGTCGATGGGGAGTCGGGTGCACAGAAGGTGATGACCCACACACTGGTATGTCCGCATAATCTTCTTCCAATTCTGCAAATGGCACAGTTCAGCATCTTTTCCTCCATCCGGTACTGATCGATCGGTTCTCCTCGCCGGTCCTGATGGGAATATTGGGCGGTACCCCGGGCCCCTTGGGTCTCTGCTCCCGGTCTCCGGATCGTCCTCCCTGGCCAGTCTCCAGGTTTTCTTTCTCCTAGGACGACAAAGGAAAAGCGGCAATACCTATTCACAGACATTTCTCCCCCACCATTGATATAGTGGGGTGGCATATCTATTTTAGAACTCAACAGATATGAACATGCACATTTTTTTTAAATTAAGCGACAGGAACACATAAACTTGAGAAACACAGAATTTGATAGGCTATATGTAGGATATTTTAAGTTAGAACTGAATTAATCTGAGACAGTACCCTCTAGGATTCCAGAGGATTCCTCCAGTTGTTGCAGAGTGTGCCTGGGATGGCAACACTTCAACTGGTTAATGTGGACCCACTTGTCTTCCCCCTCTGCCAAAGGACCTTTAGGGATGTGGATCTTGTAGGCCACAGGGGAGATCTTGTCTATAATCTCATAGGGTCCCTTCCATGTAGGCAAAGATTTTCGCTGCTTTGCCTGGTTTCTTTGGAAGTTGTATAAATAGACCCGGCCCCCACCTGATATTCCTTCCTGGAAGTTTTCAGGTCATAGTGGGTCTTCATACTCTCGGCTGATCTTTCTAGATTCCGCTGAGCATAGGCAAAAGCATGTTGAAGGTGTTTCCTTAAATTCTCCACATACTCATGAATTGTGGAGGCATTTATCAGTGTCTGCTCTTGGGTCCTGTAGAGCAAATGCTGAGGAAGCACCATCTTGCGTCCGGTCATCAAATCAAATGGTGACATTTTGGTTGCAGATGAAGGGGTAGATCTGATGGCCATTAGGACCAGAGGTAATCGGATATCCCAACTTGGCCCAGAATCTGCCACAAACTTTTTTAATATGCTCACAATGGTTCGGTTGTATCTCTTCACTGCTCCAGAAGAAGCTGGCCTGTAAGCAATGTGTAGCTTCCTTTTAACCCCTAGTATCTCCCACATCTTTGTCATTACTTCACTGGTGAAGTGGCTACCTCTGTCTGACTCAATCCTTTGAGGTAGACCAAAACGGGAAAAGATGTGGTTAATCATCAAGGCAGCTGCTGTTTCTGCCTTGCAGTTTGGGGCTGGGAGACATTCCACCCACTTGGTAAACAAGCATGTAACGGTCAACATGTACTTGTTTCCTCTAAACGAGCGAATCACAGGGCCTACAAAGTCGATTTGCAAATCTGACCATGGCAGTGTCATCCCCCTCTTTTGGAGAGGCGCACGGTGTGTGAGGGATGATGGATGAAATTGTGCACACACAAGACACCCCTTCAAGTATTGGTCGAGGTCCTGCCCCATGTGTGGCCAGTATGCAACCTCTCTTAAGATTTCCAGTGTTGTGTGAAACCCCCTATGTCCGGCGGTGGCCGCATCATGGGTGTGACTTAACATCAGGCTTCGGAATGAGGTAGGAACCACCCACTGATCGTGGCCAGCTTTGGATTTCCTTACCAGCAAACCGTCTTGGATTCGGAACATTTTTGGACATTTCATCAACACTCTTAGGTCCTCTTTCCAAATGTAATCGGTATCCGTCAGGGGAAAGTTCTCAGGGTCCTCGAGGTGTTGGTAAAACTTACCAATAATTGGATCCCCCTTCTGAGCTGTAATCAAATCAGCATCAGGGGTCTCCTTGCTCCATTGGGCAATTGAAAGATCATTGTGAGCATTTGTCTGGGACCTAGTGATAGCAGTGACCTGGATTTCCCCCAACAGGTACTCAATCTCAATTAGATCCCCTTGGATGGCCCCGGTTTTGGCCAGCTGATCAGCTAAGTCATTTCCAGTTTTGTCTGGTCCCTCTACTTTGGAATGACCCTTGATCTTTTTCCAGTAGATGGTCATCCCATGCGAGGTGACCAGATCATCAATGTTTTGGATTAGCTTCCCATGTTTCAGGGGTTTGTTATTAGCGCATAACATGCCTCTGGTTTTCCAATTAACCAGGTGCTCCACGAACCCGTTCCGTACATAATCTGAATCTGTGATTATGACCAGTTCGTGGAGTTGATGCTGGACAGCAGTGAGGATGGCCTGATGCACAGCCATCAATTCTGCCACCTGACTACTTCGGGGACCAATTTTGTATCCAGCGGAGGGTTCTGGAAACTCCTTCACCCAGGCATTCCCTACGCCGGCCACCAGTTCTTTCTCCCCGTTGTTGTCAACATGGTACGAGCATCCATCCACATAGACAGTGGGCATTCCCTCACACTTTTCTTCTTCAAAGACTTTGTGTGGGGAATTAAAGTATGCCTCCGTGTTGTCCTTGATTTTTAGACTTTCGTCCTCGAGACAGTTTTCTCTGGCACAATCATGCAAGTCAGCCAGAACTTGCGCGAGGGGACTCTTCTTGTTTTGGCCATATCTGACCTCCCCAGGAAAGCCTTGCATTGACAGAATCCAGGAAGTAATTAGGGAATTACTCACATTTCCGGCCCGGATTCTGTCACTTTGGAGATATTGCAGAGGCTGGTGTGGAGTCTCCACTATGATGTGTTCCCCATGGATAAACGGGCGGTAATTCTTCAATGCCCACACCGTTGCCAGGAGTGCCTTCTCACAATCGTTGAATTTTTCCTCCACAGAGGATAAAGTTTTGCATAGGAGATTACTTTATTGACCTTGTCATGCTTTTGGTATAATACTGCCGTCAAGCACGTATTAGAGAACCCCGTCTCCAGGAAGAACTCCTTGTTTTTGACAGGGTAAGCTAGGCAAGGCGCTTGTGAGAGGCTTCTTTTGAGTTGTCTTACTGCCTCGGCTTGTTCTGGACCCCATTCCCACTTGACCCCCCTGAATCAGGGGTCTGGTGATCTCTGCTTAGCCCTCAATGAACTTTCTGCTGTAATTAGTCAGTCCAAGGAGGCTCCTTAGTTCCCGCAGAGTTGTGGGGTCTTTCAGTTTCTGAAGTGCTTCCACTTTCTTTTCCTGGGGACAGAGACCCTGAGGAGTAATCTCATGCCCCAAGACATTAACACGGGTTCTACACCACTGTGCTTTCTGAAAGGCAAGTTTTGCTCCGGTGGCCCTCAACTGGGTCAGAACATAACTGATCTCCGCTATGTGTTCCTCCACAGATGAACTTTTGATGAGGACATCATCTACATAAGCCAGGTTACCCCTCGCACCCAGTCCGGGCATGGCCTTATGTAGGAAAATGTTGAATTCATTGCCGGAGTTGAGGTATCCGAAGGGAGTCCGGGTCCATGTGTACTGCTGGCCCCCAAAGGTAAAAGCCAGTTTGTATTGGTCCTCCCTACTGACAGGCACGGTCCAGTATCCATTGGTCAGGTCTATTGCTGTGAATACCTGTGACCCCTGAATCTGAGCCAGCCCTTGGTCAATGTAGGGCAGAGGCCATCGGGAAGTATGGACCCGTTTGTTGAGCTCCCTGAGGTCAGCGCAGAGTCTCCACTGGCCGTTTGGCTTCAATATTCCCAGCACCGGGTTATTGAAGGTGCTGTGAACTGGACGGATTATTCCCCGGGACTCAAGGTTCTTAATTATTTCAGTAAGGGAATCCATGGATGCAAGAGGCAAATTATATTGCTTCACAAACACTGGAGTCATTCCAGGGTCCGTGGGAATTGTTGTTGTGTGGATGTCGGTGCGACCACAGTCATATGAGTCTACCGCAAAGAGATCTTGAAATCCAAGAAAACTTGTTTCAACTTTTGCTTCTGTTCCAGAGTCACACAGGCATCAGCTAGGTTGACTCTCTCTTCCACCATCTGCCTGAAGCCTGGAAAGACTTCTGGTTTGGCTATCTCAGCGGCCTCCTCCAGCTTGGTGGAGAAGTCCCTGGTCAGAGTGCTGATTTGGACTGGAGGCCTCAGGTGGGAAAGGCAACCCTCATGGACCTGGAAAATCACCTCATCCCTCCTGAAGTCACAAGTCACATCTTCCTTACCATAGGGGCAGGAAGTGTACACCAGGAAGTTCCCCCCATGCCGGGTAAAAATCCTGTCTGGTGTTGTATTGTCATCACTGTCACTGTCAAAACAGTCCTTGGGGATTGGTCCTAACAGTTCATTTTCTAAATCGATGGAAAAATGTCGGTCATCAACCGCCATTCCAATAATGGTGCCTGCGGCTAGAGTAATACTCTTTAAGTCGCTGTTATCCACCTCTATTGGAATGGTGTCATGTTCTATGTTGACTAATGGTGTTGGGTTTACCCCTAACCCTTGCTGTTGGAGAGAAGCATTTAGATGAATATAAGCATCAGGGTTTTGCAATTTTTGTCCTCTTTTAACTGTCACTTCCAGGGAGAATTGTCGGGTCCTTTCTGGGATGGTGACTTCCTCTTTGATCTGAATTTCAACTGCATAAGGTAGCAATTGAGCTGACCTAAATGCTTTTTCTCGATCATCAAAGCCCATGGGATTATCCGCTAATCGGGACCAAGCTTTGAAGTTTATTAGGTCCAAACTAATGGCAAAGCGATTGAGAATGTCACTGCCTAAGTAAAAGGCGGCAGTGACGTCTCGCACGACCCAACAATTTTGGACTATGCTCTTGTTGCCAATGGAGATTTTGAGCATACACCTGCTTGGCAGGAGATGTTTGGAATTGGGTGCTTTCAGGTCCATTTCCCATTTGTCTATCAGTTTGAATGTGGGAATGGCTGGATCTTTTGGGAGTTGGCGGAACATGGCTTCGCTGATGAAGCTCTTACCGTTGTTCACATACACTCGAGCGGGAACAGAGTCCTTCCCATCATTTAACTGAACAGGGATGAACATCTGCTCTCCAACTTGCTGTATATCAGCCAGGCTCTGAGCTGATTTCACATCTTTCTGGACTATAGGAGTGGGAGTTTCTGATTGTGGATTGGTGAAGAATTTCAGAGTGTTTCCTTCCAGTGTGGAATACCACCTTAAACTGGAAGGAAGGTTGATTTTCAGAAATAGAGAGGACCCCCCATCACCAGTCTGTTGTCCTACTGCTATTACTGTCACGTCTGGAGTTTGGTTCTTCTGGAAGTGAAATTCTACTTGGTCAGATTTTTGTTCAACCATGTGGCAGGTGCCGTTTAAACTAACATGGTTGACACTCTGTTTTAATTTTATTGGTCGGCTAGTCTGGGTCCAGAGGACCTTGTTTACACAATCTATTAGGGGTGACAACCTTCTCTTGAGGTCATTCCCTAGTAAACAAGGGGTGCCCTCTGGAGTCACTACTATGACCGGGTGTTTCACCTTGTGTCGCCCAATTTTAATGTCCAAGTCTCTAGTCCCCTCAACGGGAATTTCCTTCCCGTCAAAGTTCTGCAGTTGTCCAGGAAGAGAGGTGAGAGGAATTTGGTAATTCTCCCCCATTCCTGCATTTAGTTCCTCAAAGGCCCTTTTGGACAGAAGGGTAGCTTGGGATCCAGTGCCCACCAGTGCCAAAATTGTACCCTGCCCCTGTACTTGTACCGGGGCATAGTATCTTCCCTCCTTCTCCTCAAGGGGGGCACAGATAATGCACATTTTTGGAGAACTGGTGGGCTAACTTTCTGGTTTTGGACATTGCTAGAGAAGAGATTTGGGCAGAATTCTGTGGAGAGTCTTGGGAATCTGAAAGAAAAAGTTGGCAACTGGAGATCAGAGCCATGGTGGGTTCCCCTGGTTCCGGTTCCGGCCCCCCCCCTTTTTGGAGGCAGTCACCAGGATGGGTTTGAACCAGGGGATTTTGGTATTGTCGGTTCTGGGATGAGATGATGGGCACCGGTAGCTCAGTCTCCACATCTCCCCAGTCTGAATTGGCATCCCTTGGGACCCATTTTTCCTTGGGAGGAGTTCCCCCATCTCTGAAGGAGAAGATCCTTTTCCCAGGATCTTCTGAGGATCCCTCCCCCTCAACTTGGAAGACCTGTACCTCCTCCACAAAGTGGGTCTGTTTGGGTCCTTTGTTTCTCCTACCCCCCCTCTGCTCCTTGGGAGGCAGGCTTTCAGGGGTAGGAGATTTTGTTTCCGGGTCCTGGTTTTCCAGGGGCTGTTTACAAGTTGGGAAGGAAGCTTCCTCCAAGGCTTTACACCCCCCCTTCCCCTTGTGCCTCCTCCCTGGGAACCGGTGTGTTATCGGGGTGCTGTCCCCGTCATTGTTCTGGAGCACCAGGTCCAGAATTTGGGGCATTCTGCGGTGGCATGCTCATCTGAGGGTTCTGTTGAGCCCTCAGTTTGTGACCCAGATCCCGTGCCATATTTTGGACCTGGCGCTCTAACTGGGAAACCCGCTCAGGCTGATACGGGGCTCTATTTTCTCCCCTGGGCTGATCCCGGGAAGGGTAGCTATCCCATCTCTGGTAGTACCCCTGGTTGGGAAGATTTTGGTACCCCTCCACCCTTGGCCTCCCCTATCCCGGATTAGGTTGTCTTGGCTCAGGGAATTGGGGAAAGAAGGATGGATGATTTTGGGGCTGGAAATTGGGTGGATACCTGGGGAAAAAGTTCTGCCCAGGATTTGGAGAATTTCTGCCCTCCTGTGGGAAGTTGGGAGGGAAGTTCCCTGGGTTAGGTGCTTGGCCGGATCCCCCCCCTTGGGCTGGAGGAGTCCACACATAACCCAGGATTGGTCGGTTTCCCTTGTAGCGGGGACTTACATAGTCAGGGGAGCGGGGGACCCCATTTGTGGGACTACCTCCTCGACTCCCTGTCAGTGACTGGCCCGAGGGCCTTCTGGGCTGTGAATTATTTGGTGCAGGCAGGTTTTGAGGCCCCCCCATCTCCAAATCTAAAACGGGGGCAACCTTTACCTCTGCCACCTTGGCAGCAGCAGGGGTGCTGTTGGTTTTGGGGTTTTTCGGCGCGTTATTTTTATTTTCGATAGGCTTCTGCACCTCATATATCCGGGTAGCCTGTTCAATGACCCAGTCTAAAGATCTTTTCTCATGAAAATCTCTCACAAGCTGAGTCATTATATATTTAGGGAGAGCATGGAAAAATGTATTGACAAACTCTTTGCTGTCTGTGCGCACCCTTTTGGTGGTCTGCGCAAAAGCACGCTTTAATTCTTGCACAAACTCTTGTGGGGCCTGATCCTCCCCACATTGCAAATTGTAGGTTGCCTTGCGAGCCTCTTGAGGATTTCTGTGAACAGAGAAATGTTTCAAGATGGCCGCCTTATAGGTGGACCATCTTAAATGATTTTGGTCCTCCAGCCCCGCAAAGAAACTGGAGTATTCTGTGGAGAATTTGACGTACTGGATGCAGCTACTGCTGTCCTTCAAATGGAAAGTCTCCATTATTTGCTCATAGAGGGCCAAGTGTTCCCAAACGGAATACTTGGCGTTCTTATGATAAGGCGTGATAACACTCCTTATTGCCTTTATTTGCTTCAATGGGTCCTTAAGCAAGGCCCTTTTTGCCTTATTGGCCTTTTTGGTTCGGGTAACCCTGGTCCATTCATCCTCTGACTCAGAGGCACTGCTCCCAGAGGTTCCTGTCTGATCTTCCAGGTTTTCCCGGATTGTGCGAGCCTGGGAATGTCTGGCAGAATGTGGGGACCTGGTCTCCTGTGTCCTGCGCCGTTCAGAGGAGTCTTCAGATTCCTCCTTGCTGCCAGGATTTGATGGGTACCCCCCCCCACTGACCTAACTGGGCAGAAGTTTTCAGGATGCCCTTAATGGGCCTACTCTCCTGGGGTTCCCCACTAAATTGCACTGTGCTTGGGTGCCCATACCCGGAAGCCCGCCCCTCCATTCCTGGGAGGTACTGGCCTATGAGCCCCATGCTTCTAGCTGGATAGTAATCTGCCTTCCCCGTGGCCCTGGGCTCATGTGCGCAAGGGGATATGGGGGTGGCAGAGTCCAGGGACTGGGAGAGATGAAGGCCTGTGGTACTAGGGCTCCTGAGGTTATGCTCAGGAGTTTCTCTGTCCCAGCGAACCTCATCTCTATCCGCCCCTGCTTCCTGTTGCAATGCAAGAGCCTGCACTTTCAGTTCCTCAGTTAAGACCTAACTAGACTCTATCAGTCTCTCCTGCATGGCTACCTGTTGCTGGAGCCTATCATTGTGCTGACAGAGAGCCTCATTTTCTCTCTGTGCCTCCTGATTGGTCCTGGAGTACTGGGCCAGTCTCTGCTGCAGGAGGGTTAACTCCTCAGTCCCATCCCTACTGGCCTGCTCCTTTCTTGCCAGAGCCTCCTCCACCCTCCTGGTGTGCTCTAACAAGTTCTGGTATTCTTTTTGGAGGTCACCCAGTCCCTGGTGGGCCAGGTGACTTTCTTCCATTTTCCTTTTTAAGTGGCAGACTTCCTGGCCTAAGGTGTCCCTTTCCTGACTAAGAGTCTGCATCTGTGCCGCCAGGTCGTCCCTTTGCCTTTGGAAGGCACCAGCTCTCTGGCGCTCCTGATCAAACTCTGCCTGGGTATCCAGGTCTTTCAGAATCAGTTTATGGCTCTCTGCCTTCTCCCTATCTAGGTGGCTTTGCAGGGTGACTACCTGCTCAGCACATGCCCTATTGAAGTCTAACTGTTGCTCCAGCTTTTTCTGGCTCTGCAGTAGGCAGTCCAAACCTTCTTGGTACTCCTTTTGCAAGGCCAGAAATCTGGTATCCTGGTCAGCCTTTTCCTGTTGCAGGATGTCCATATCCTCTTTTATTTTAATGATATACTGCCTACTATCATTTTCTAACTCCTGGCTCCTCTGCAGCCTCTGCTCAGAAGAGACCAGGTCAGATTGGACCTTCTCTAACGCCATCTGTCACCTATTTGCCAGATCTTGGCTTTCAGTACATTTATCCTGCATGTCTCCCATATATAGGTACAGGTATGCCGCTATCCTGGAAATCTTATTGTGTTCATCTTTGGCTTTAGCAGCCATATATAGTTCACTCAGGGCCACATGTAATGGACCCTGATCTCTCCATGTGTCTGACCCTGTTTCAGTGACCTGTTGCGCGATGGCCTGCAACCAGACCGTTTGGTCCTGGTGAGTCCACTCACCTCTCACAAATAGCTTATGTAAGAGGTGCTCCCTCGCTATTTTCATGTCTACCAAGGTCGTCATTCTAGAGATTGATCTCTGTCCTGATTTACAGAAATTAGTATTTTATTTTTGCAAAACAGACCTTTTCCTTAGAGTGTCCCTTTGAAGAGTGCTTTACAGCGTAAAACAGCGTGGTGATCCGACCGGATGTATGTATCCCATCAGTTAGCAAACTGTATTAAGCTGCACAAGTGATAGTTCTAACCCAGACGTCCGGCTCGAGCCCCCACTTTGTAAGAAGATTCAATTCAACACTACAGCTAAGTCAATGCCTAGTCTGGGATACTGAATGGAAACCCTTATTGATATATCTTTATGTCCAGTCATGAGTTCTGGATGACTACCCCTATATAACACCCCTCTCTTAGAATGCCCCTGACCCCACTGAGCCAAGAGGCAGTTCTGTTTTGCAAGTTTAAAAGGTTTATTTGAAAAAAAAATTAACAGTATATATATATATATATCACTTTTATAATGAATTAATAATTAATATCACACTTAAAACATGAGCAGTGATCAACAGTGAATAATGTCCTACTAGTAAACTGATTTGGTTACCCAGGAGTAGTATAAGGATGAGGTAGCACACTTGTGAATAGGAACAGAAGAATAAGGTGGTAGAGAATGCTTTATATAAGTTCAGATGGATGCAATGTTGAATGAAAATGCAGTACAGAAAATACTCAATATGATTTCAACAAAACAATGTAATCACTTTTCTCTGGCAATCCACTCCCCCTCCCTTATGCAATGTAAGGAAATGAAGAGTAGCACACAGTTCTCAGACATGCAATCAAATGTAATTCAGTTCACCCCAGCAAGCTTAGACTACGGATAGAAGTTGAAACACAGGCCCAAAATGCTTTTATATGTGCTGGCAATGAAGTGACGAATATGCTGAAAATGGTTTTAATTCCCTTCAGGAGGTTCAGGGCGAGTGGTATCTAGTTAATATTAGTTCAGGCTTACTCTTGCAATGATTCAGGGATGGTTCTTAGGAGGCAAACGAAATTTTTAGCAAGGAAAGAAATGACTGCTGATGGTTACACGTGGCTGGATTTTTAAAAAAATCGCAAATCGCGGCAAAATTCGCAAATGCCTGAATCACGATTACGGCAAAAGTATAAGGAGTAGCAAGTCGGTTCTAGGTTCGTTGAAAAGCCAAGATTCTAAGCTTTCAGAGGAAAGTTAAACCAAGTTTCTAGCCCAAACGGTTCCAAAGATATGAACGATTTTGTAAAGGTCGTTTTTCGAATTTAAAGTAACTCAAATTGACAGGTGACAGCTTTTAAAAATGACAGGTGACAGCTATGCGGCTGCAGAATTGACAAGTGACAGTTAGGAGGCAGTTCTACTTAGATTAAATAGATTGAATTATATCACTTGGAAACTAAGAGATTTGGTTTCACACCGTCCTAGCTGTACTCACAATGTATTTGGAAGGTCTAGGTCTCACGGATCGGGTCAAGATGGCTTCGGTTCTGGTTTCGCCCCGGACGGTCTCTGCGCACAGCGTCTGGTCTCTGCTCTGCTGGTCTGGTCTGACACTGCTCCTGGCCCGGCTCCTGGATCTCTGGGTACAGCGTCTGTGCACAGCTCCTGGATCTTTCTGCACAGCTTTCTCTGGACACAGCACTGATCTGCACGGCTCCTGGATGCTGCTACCGCTGTTAGGTTTGCTGGATGCTGAGGCCTGCTGAGAAGAGTTCTCAGTTTGTGGGTTTAGGCCCTTGCTTTGAGTTCTGAATCAAGTTCTTTGGAGTTTTAAAGTCTAAGTGTTGGATCTGGTATCTTCTGGATGTTGTGTGGTCCGGCAGAGCGCGTTGCAGCAACTGGATTTGAATGTCTCTACCTGTCCCAGCAGTCTCTTTTTATGTGTTTTGAAAATGGGTGTGTGCCTGGGCCTAGCAAAGCCTGCCCCTCTCTACTTGTCATTGGCCCAATTCTCCCCTCTCCCAAGATTGGGGGAAGGAAATGTGAGTCAGAGTGATGCTGTAGGTTTTATGGGTCAGAGGATCCTCCCCTGGTCAGTTTGCCCACAAATCTATATTTGATTCAAATACATATTGCAGAGATACACAGTTGTTTAAAATTACATGCACCCATCACATATCACATGAGGTATACTCTGTTCAAACTCTGCTCTTCCTGGGGGCTTGCATTCATAAATGGCAACATTTTACACTTTTTAACTGGTTTTGCAATATCGGACATTTACCCAAATTTACACACATGTGCGCAAGGAGTGTGGACATTAATTGATGAAGTGTCAGATTTTTAACATGCAGACATTTGGAGTGAAACCCTATTTTCCGCTAGCAACCCCCCAGATCATACCACCGGGTCTTAAAACCTCTCAAAATGTGGGCAGAAAAATCACAAGAATTATGGTATCATTTAGATAATTTTGACAAGTCCGCACCATGAGTTATACATCTTTCTTAGAATCATATTCTGGCCAACAGGGGTGTGTCTTTTCAGGTCACATGGTGTAGAAACCAGTTTATCCAGTTTCTGCCAAGCTCAGAGACCCCGCCCCTCCCAGCTTCTGCAAAGAGGAAGCTATTTTACGGCCCCCCCAATAAACCATCTGCCTGAGTCAAGGAAGGGCTTTGTTCAACCTCCTGCAGTCTGTAGGTGCTCCACCCCTAATCCAATTATCAGAGAGATGGCATATCCTTTTAGTGTGGGCAGCAGAAGGCAGCTAGGCCTGGGAACTGCTGTGGATCCAGTTTCACTCCAGTTGGGGGAAGTTGTCAGGCAGAATTCAGTTCCTTTAAGCCAGAATTTAGCTAACATGTCACTTTTTGTTCCCAGTTTAAATCAAACATACAATGTTTACACATGCAGCTAAAACACTGATTCTAAGTTCTAAACTATGACATTGCAACAGTGACAAACTATGTGGCACTCAAAAGTAGGTCACTCAGTTAATTTAAACATTTTCGATTTTTGGTAGTTTTAAATCCAGTTTCAGTTAGGCTGCTGCAGACCTGCAGAGCTCAGCCAGTCTTGTTATGAACATTGTTTTGGGGCTCTTCAACTTCCCAGATTTTGTATGCACACATACTTCATTCTGCCAGATGTCTGTTGGTGTTCAGTGAGATTTTTGAATATGTTGCAATGTTTGAAATAGGCATTTCGAGCTGGCATTCAGGGAAACAAAAGGTGATTTTAAAGTGCGGTTTTTCCTTTGGCACACATTTCACTCATGGCACCCTCCTGCTCGCACTGGTGGGTGGCAAGTTAGGCAACCATTTTGGTGTGCGCAAACTGCGTGGTTCTCCTGGATTCGGGCGCACATGTGGGCTTTTTGGCCATCTTGGATTTTCTAAGCCCACAGCACCAAATGTTGCAGCATGATAGCTCAAACGTGGGTCAGGACACCCAACATGTGTTGTCCTCTTGGTAGGGGCCCGTGAGAAGAAGTCACTAAATGTTGGCCCAGCCAAGCTGCCTCTGTTCCCTGACTTCAGAGGTGAGCTGGCATTGTTGATGCCATGTACTACCCAGTGAAATTGAGAGTGTTGAGTGGGGGGTAGGGACGACACTTCTTCATGGACTCAGCAGCTGCAGAAGAATTTGCCACACGTAAACTCAAGGAGAGAAAAGGGACAGTCGCGCGACATAAGGGGAGAGAGGAAGCAGCCGACCATGGTAACTGAGTGGCCTACTGCATTGATGCGCTTAGATACCCTCGATGGGTTGGTGCAGTTTGTGAACAGTCACAGGAATTAGCTGTCGTTGACAGCCCAGTGACTTGTGGCAAGTAGATGAGGCCTGTTACTACTATGCACTCCAGAGAATACCACGCAGGGGCAGTTTGAAATGTTACAGGTTTGGGGGGGGGTGCGGCTGGTCATATTGGGTGACTGGTTTGGGAGCGGGCAGAATGCAAATGTTTTGCAGTACAGTTAAAACAGGTTGTTGAAATGTACATCCTGCTTAGTTTCATGTGTATTGGGAACACAGGGAAAACATAGTTGGTGGATGCAGATGGGTATGGTTCGAACAGATCATGGGAGAAATAAATAAACCAATGTGGCCTTATGTACCTGTTCCATGGGCAACACCGGGGGATAACGGCCCGTGGCCCCAGTTAACGGGCCATGCGAAGTGAGGGTTATTAACATGGGCCCAGGGCAGTTACCCCCTGGTGTTGCCCGTGGAATGGGCACATAAGGCCATTAGCACCCAGGGTTACCAAAGCGGCAACTTGGGGTGCTAAAAAAAAAGAATTTTCTTTCCTATAACGTGACACCGCGCAGGTCCCGTTGTAGGAAGGAAAATCCTTTACCAACATGGCCACCATGGAAAGGGAATGCGGGACTCCGTACAGAGCTTCTCTTCCCTTTCCGTGGTGGCCGTGGGAAGCTGAGACGAAGGTGCAGCTTTGGCGGCAAGGACTGCTGCAGCCAAACGAAGGTAAGTGGGGGGATAACGAGGTTAATAAAGAAAAATAAAACGGGGACGGAGGATGGGGGGAAGATGGCGGCGGGGGAGCCGGCTGTCAGTCAGCTTGGAATGCGGGCTTACAGCAGCGGAAGCCCGCTTTCCTATCCACCTGATTGGCTGGCTCGCCTGCCCGCCAGGGTGCTAATATTGGTTATGACATGGAAGGTAAGTGGGGTGAAGGATAACCGGGAAGCCAGGTAAATCACAGAGTATGCCAAAAGGCATGAAGTTGATATCCTTCTGGTGCAAGAAATGTATTTGCACGAGGGGGAGAGGGTTACGTTTGCTCCCTCTTCGAGTAGAATTAAAGAGTACTCCTCACACACATCAGGCGCAAGAGGAGTAATGACGTCCATACATAAATCTGTAGAGTTTAAGTCGCTGGTGAGGGAATCTGGCCGGGAGGGCAGGCTTCTGTTGCTGGTGGGGAAGATATTGGGAAACAGGATATCCATCCTAAATATATATGTGCTGTATATGCACCCAACCAGGATAACACGCCCTTCTTTGAGGAAGCAGCCCATAGATCACATAAATATAGTGAGGGCCAGGTGGTTTGGGCCAGGGATTTTAATATGATCATGAACATGGAACTAGATAGGACCGCCACGTGTGCTTGACCCCTTTCACAAGCGACACGTGCCTGGCTGGAAATAGCAAATTTCTATTCATATAAGGACACCTGAAGGCATTGTAACCAGCAAACAGAGAATATACATATTATTTCTCAGTGAATTATGCCCTTACGTGAATAGATGATATCATGATATTAGCCCAGGTGGTCAGCGTGGTCACATTGTGTAAGATACTCTCAAGAACGCTATTGGATCATTCTCCGATGATACTGGAATACCGAAAGTCCCAAGCCAGGCCATGGAGATTCAAGGGAGATGCACTAATAGAGGAGGGATACCCACAGAGGATTGAAACGGACACAGAGCTATACTCCAAACAAAATGAGTCATCTGTTGGGAATGTGTCTGTACTATGGGAGGCACTCAAGGGTTTGATAAGGGGCATATGCATTTCACAGGAGGCGGGCCTGCTGAAGCATAGTAGACGTGAGCTGGACCACTGTGAAGGGGAAATGAAGCGACTGGAATTAGAATATGTGCAGCAATACAGGGCGGGACCTCTTGGCAAGATACAAGAGCAGATGGCATGTGTCAATCAACTGGCAGTTAAGGAAGTGCACTACCTGGATGGCAGTATAGGCAGTATGCATGCTAAGCATAATGGTGAAAGCAAAAGACCGGGCCACATCCTGGCCTGGCTGATCAGACAGGAAATGGGCAAAACACTTTTGCAGAAGTGGTGAATCCTGTCTCTTTCCCTATTGGAAACTAGTACATTTCCTATTGTCCTAATATAAGCACTGATTGTTGTTTGTCATTCTCCACCACATGATCCAATGAGGTTCTTACTTAACAATTTC
Source organism: Ambystoma mexicanum (assembly GCF_040938575.1). NCBI lineage: Eukaryota > Metazoa > Chordata > Amphibia > Caudata > Ambystomatidae > Ambystoma > Ambystoma mexicanum. Next base: position 120,631,666 of record NC_090926.1, on the reverse strand, counting down.
GCCAATCAGGAGTTCTGTAAGATGCTGCAGACCTTTTTTCATTTCCATACAGCGAAGTGATTTGCTTTTATCCTCGTGCTGTGTGAGCTTGGGGCACCTCACAGAGAATAGCTCCGTTTTCCCGGATAATTCCCCCCCTCTCCATTGCATTGCTGATGCGCAGTCTAATACAATGCAGGATGGTGTGTGCTTTGGAGGCAGGTTCGCTAGCAGAGTGTTTCGCGTTGATGATGCTGGCGAATGATGAGATGCTTGCTTGGGATTTTATGCTGGTGAATGAGGAGATGCTTCCTGGGGATTTCCTCCACCCCTGGTGGCCAGGCCAGTTTCGGTGTTGGTTGTGCTGAGTCTGTGCCATGCAGGGAGAGAGGGAGATGCAGTGAGAAATGCTGTGAAATCCGTTTCTGAGTGCTCAAACTGATTATAGAGTCTCAGCCAGCCACATACAGGCTGTCCTTTGAGGTGGTAGACTTTTGGGGCGGGGCACTTGTCAGTGCTCTCAGCTGGCAAAGCTGGAAAACGTCTGTCACAAACCAGGGGAGGTTGGATATTGTGACCCATGCGCCGTACTGCAATCCCCACTCATGCTGACAGACCCAACCTCCCTACCACACCCATCTTGCAACATTCCTCTCTACTTCCACTAGCACTACCACACCCTCTCTGCCATCACCCGCCTACCTGAGCCCACCCTATATCCACACATCCTACCCGTGCCCTCTCTATGTCCACCCAACCAATTTACCTCACCTATACTGACCACCACCAACTCACTCTATCCCAACCCCTCTAACACCAGCCACCCACTCTATCCCAACCCACTCTACCTCCACCTGCCTGCCCCACTCTATTGCCACCCACCCTACCTAATCACAATCTACCACCCAATGCACCTCACCTCTATCCACCCACACCCATCCAAACACACGCTTAGACCTTCCAACTCTACCACCACATCCCACCCAATTCCACCCCAGACCAATCTACCCCACTTTGTGCCACCCCACTCTAACATCACTCATATCTGTACAAACTAACCCTATAGACCCCTCCCTTTTACCAAATACCTCACAGTTTCTTCTCCACCTATTCTCTATAACCACCCCCTTTGTCTACCACAGCCTTCTCCACCCTTACCTACCCCTCCTCATCCTGTTTTTGGGAAAACCACCACCTAACCTCACCACTCTCTTCCCATCCTACCTCATCCTTCACAAGCCCACCCACTCTACCTTACACCACTTTACCCCCACACACCCTTCCTCACCCCACTTCACCCAAACCCACCCTACATCAACCCACATTAACCCCACCTATGACGCTTCTCCCCAACCTACCCACACCTATCATACCTAACCCCAATCTACCCCATCCGCACCCCACTCAGCCCAACCCAGCCCTACCATCATCCAACCTACTTCAGCCCACTGTAGGCCCACCCACCCGACATCACCCCATTCAACCCCACCTACTCTTCCCCCACATCACCCAAGTCTGTCCCAACCTACCTTCACCCTACTTTGACCCAATACCTCAGACCTCTATGCATCACCTACTCTACCCTTACCCACCCCTACCCCCATGTGCCCTTTCTTTCACTGTCAGCATGCTTCTCACTTTATTTCAGCCTCTCACCCCCTGCAGACCCAGGATTTGTACCTCAGCATGGTGGGCCTCTTCGAGGAATCCACACACCCCGGTGTATGCTTCCGGCTCCCCATTTCATTATGAAGAATCCCCTGCAGGGTTGCATCATCATTCTGAATCCAACATTGTGGAGCTACCTCAATGGGGCCAGGTGGGGCAATTTCATTTTGGGAGGAACTTGAGGCATGTGGAGACACTAGGGTGGACCTCGCCAAGAAACAACTAGAGATTTTCGTCTCTTCCCTTTTCGTCTGACAAATGCCCAACAAATGCCAATTACTGCCTCAACAGGCGTTGTCCTGACAGGAAAATATCCTAGCTGGGTACGGAGCACAACACCAAAGCAAAGTAGAGTGATGTTTGAGGTGGCTTTCGGCCTGCCAGCCAACAAACTAAGGAAGGCGAACCCACCCATCATATTTCAAGCAATACTCACGCTGAACCAGTATATTGATGCTCCGGGGGCGGGAACTTGCCAGGCAAGCCAGTCTCTAACAATGGTTAGTACTTTTCAAAGCCACTGCCTTATAATCTGGGCACCACAAACTACTGAGAAATTCATAAATTGGCTTCCTTGCTCTGAACTCTAAAATTTAGCTTATGGAATGAGTGGATTCTCCAGACTGCCCCCGCCCTGATCTAGCAATTTCAAGATCGTTGTAGCACATATGGTACAATGTATCGGTGAGAGAGAGATAGAGTGAGGGAGGGAGAGCGAGAGAGAGAAAGAGAGAGAGAGAGTGATTGTGAGTGCCAAAGCAAGAAAGGGAAACGGGACCTGCCTTAAAGACGTGTCTAAGATCTCTGACCACCTTACACTACACACACACAATCCCCACAAATGTCCACCATATGCCTAGCCATTAAGCCATCAACACTAATCTTGCTATGAGTAAGCTCTCTGCTTCAATCCTATCTCACCCCCCCTCACTCTCCCATATCAGCAGCTAAGTAGACCTCAAGTGCTGTCAGATCTTAGGCTCTGCCCCTTTGTTTGCAATAGTTTCAAGAGTCTTCACCAAACGCATAGAAGCAGAACAATAATGTCGCGATTCTTCCCGTCTGCACCCATCAACACAACTTGATTTGCTATCCTACAAAAAACCCACTCCCTCTTCTTTGTACAGAGCCACACGCTGTATAAAAGACAATTTTACTTTTTATTACATTGCACTCGACCGCCCTTGGAACACCCACCCTAGCTACCCTTGCCGCACCCACAGGCCTTAGTGAACCCCTTCCTCCCCCACGAATGCACCTGTCTAGCTTTCATCTGGATAGCCTCACCCACAATACCTCACCCACACCTGACATGCCCTGCTTCCCACCCAAGCCCCCCCACCCCTGCTCCCTTGCACTTTAGCTTATCCTTGCCCAATCTCCTACCTTAGCTCACACCTGAAATCACCAGGATTCCTAAAAAGTTTACATTATTAAACAGACGTATCTTTATTGTGGTGTGCGCAAGTCTTGTTCGTATGTTAATGTTAAGTGTCAGCAAAGATTAACTTGCAAACATCTTTGGAATTACTGGGTATGCACAGGCCAAGCAGTTACTGCATTATTCCTTATAAATGTAAAATGCAATAAACAACTGCAAATGTCAAACATGTTGGTGTCTTGATACCTCAAATTAACCTAGATGATTATACAGGCCCTGACGAAGGACCTTGCTAGTCTGAAATGCGCACCTGCTTCCCAGTGGCTATTGAGTATAATTACTGCGAGCAGCGAATACATTAAGATTGGTATTTCTTTTGCAAATCGTGTTATTATCCTTCACAACTACACTTTTACGGAACCACGTAGTGGGAATTAGGGTGTGCAGCCCACACCGCTGGCTGAGCAGCCAAGGTTTTCTCTTTTTCATCATATTTTCGAGTGTCCTTCACGGAGCCACCTTCAATTGGGTTCACACCCCACTCAGAGATTCAACTTTTTCCTCAGTCAGAAGCATACGACTGTTAACATTATATTCTGTGCATTCTCACTGCACCATATCCCAAAAATGTTGACCATGCCATTGCTCATTGATAAGTACGTGTTTTCTTGTTATGAAGGACGGAAAACAAACGGTTGGCTCTGACCTTCTTCAGGAGTGGATCGAACTGTTTAAGTGCCTGTGGATGTACATGGCACACAGCAGCCCTGCCCGTTTAGCCCAGTTTTCATGCACGCTAGGATGTTTCAAGGCACCAGGAACTGCCCGTCAGCAGGCCCTTCGACACTTCTTAGACATACCCATTGTGTGCTGGCATCACAGACAGTGGGAGTAGAAAGGGGACTCTACGGTGTGCAAATCAGCTCCAGGACGGCAAGATGAATGATGATTGGAAGTGGCAAACAGATCCTAGCTTAGATCGTCAGTTGTGCCCCCGTTGACATTATCTGCCTTATTTGGTTAGTGGAATTGGACAAGAGCAGTCTGGGATTTGTAATTTAATCACTTCGCACAGTGACTGCTTTTTATTATAACGATATGTTTGTGCTACTTTCACTCTAAATCGTGCTTTCACTGTGACTGAAACATCTCCTGGTACGATAGCTCAGCTGGTTAAGGGCGTTATGCTGTGATCTGTGTGAGATCTGCAGCTCACAGGATTTATTCCCGGCAAGGTCAACTCAGCCTTTCATCCTTCCGTACCAACTTCAGTTGGGCGATAATTATATGTAATTATATGTAAAAATGTTACTTGTACAGCACTTTCGTGAAAGCACTGTATAGATAACAAATCATTGTGATTTGAAGAACACACGTTACCTGGCATGTTCTCGATGAAACCATTACAGGCACAAACTAATGTTCAGGGGTTAGGTGAAGAAACATGCTTGCAGTGCTTTGGGGTTACAGTGAGGAATGGTGCACCAGACTAGTCAGACAGTTATTGTGGTGCTTCTCTTGAACTGCTTCTCATTTTAATTGCAGCGGTGGTGATAGAATGTTCTATGCATGGTAGGTGCTAAAGAACTGTGGAGCAGCTGCAGTGAGGAGGATGTGTGGGAGGTTTTCTTAGGTGGTGGTGCTGGTTTACTGATGGTGGTGAAGGGGTGCACTCCACTGCTCATGTGGGTTGTGACTGTGGAGTTCGAACCTTGTTTTAGCGGCAGGTGTGTTGTACGTGATGTACGTGATGGATGCGTTCTCAGATCGGCTGGGCGTGTTATACATATAAACCTGTTTACCATGGCCGTGTACAGCAGGGAGGAGTCGTGTTGCAACTCTTCCATCCTCCATGGTTGCTGCCAAGCTCCTTGCCTGGTCTTTCCAGGTGTTTATTTTTATAGCAGTCCGTCTAGGTACTCCTGGTAAGCCTGCATTCTTCCCACCTTGGGCTTTTCCCCTCGTGATACCCGTTCCTGCTTGGCATTCTGTTCTCTGTGTTTATATCTGGTGCTACAATGAGGCAATGGGAAGGGCTGCCATTTTCTTGTCCAGACCGTGACACTGGAGGTTCCTCCATGGATGGTTCCATTTGAAGGTTGTGCACACTTTTGTATAAGTTCCCTCTCTCTCTCTTTCTTGTCAGGCTCTTGCCTCCCTTGCCAGAATTATATTTTATGGTGCCATCTGTTGCCAAGGCCATTTTTAGGGATGTTGGGGCCTAGGCACACATTTGCCCCACCACCTTTATTTATTATATCCTCTTTCTCATCTTCGGGACGTGGGCTAACTTTTTCCTTTTCCCAAGGCATCACGTTATCAGCTCTACTCCTCTCCCACTTGGTGTAGCTCTGTCTTTCATGAACATGGCTCTCATTCCTCTGCTTATTTCCAATAACTTTCTCATTAATAGTGGGATGAGTCTTGCTCGAGTTGTAATGAGTCCCTCTTAACTGTCCAGTAATCTCATTGCCTGTATCATCCTCTATTCCGAAGGGTAACATCACCAGCACTGGTAAGGTCTTGGACTCTCTTTCTGCTTCTTCTTGGCTCCGCGGCTCACTTGTCGCGCTGTATCTTTCACGTGCATTTTGTTCTCGTCTATAGTTTTCTCCCGTCAGTAGTATATGCATTGTTCTGTGGGCAAACTGCCCAGCACCGTTGCTGTGTGGTCATGGCACCACCAAAACTCACTCTTCAATCGCATTGTGATTTCTTACATTCTTATATGCCGGTCTCCAAGCGCCTTTGGCTCTGTGTCCGAGCTCGGCTGGCTTACACAGGCTCTGCGTTCTGCAAGAGCCCCACCTCCATTCGCTCTGGTATGAACAGGGCACTTCCCCTGGTTCTCTCTGCTTTACAGCTTCTCTGGGCTTCTCGCCCTAACTCGCCATCCCTCCCTCTCTTTTGTCATATCATCCCTTTTCTGCATTCTCAGCACAATCCATCGGAGGGACTGATTTAATGAGATAGTCTTAGTTTCCTGTTGTGGAGTTCACTTCATCGTTATGGAATTGGTAATGTTCTGTTATGTTAGACAAATGCATATATGCCATCACTTTGAGGGCATTGGAGAGTTACTGGAACGGAAGTTCTTGCCCACAAGGGGGAGTTTCTCCCGGTTAGGTCACATTTTTCTCAACCACTATGGAAGGTGTTGTTAAATGTGCTCCCCTCTCCAGCCTCATGGGGGGGGGCTCCACCTTGGGGAGATGGGCGAATTCCCTCAATTTGTCACAATAGATAGATAATGGACACAGATCACTAGCCATATAAAAAAAGGTACACATTCCCTACTATCGACAGATTAGATTAGCAGCCTGACAGAATATACAAATTCTCCAGCATGCATACAGGAGACAGATTGGAAAGTACACATACCATAGCACATACCATAGCACAGATAGATAAGATAGATAAGACACAGATTAGACGTTACCAGGAAAGGGTACATGTCTGAACACAGACTGAGATCAGAAGAAGGTTATGGTTTGCACATGGTTTTGAGTGAACAAAGCAACACATGACGTTACTATCATCATATATGAAACACCACGAGTGAGTTTTTTTTGTTTTGAAGAGTGAAATCTGAGAATTAAATCTCTTTTAGGGCCTGACAATTTTAAAATTTGATGAGTCTGGAATTTTGTACAGGTGAGTCACTATGAGATTAAATTAATTGTCCATAATCACATATTTTGCTCAATTTGTGAGGCTGTAGACTAGTTTGCAATCTTGGCACTTGGCTACATTGTTTCCCAGTTCTTGCCATACAACAAAATACAGTTATTTATGAATATTTGACTTTTATGAAATAAACATACTCTGTTTTATAGATCTGACTTGAAAAGTACACAAATCACATGATAACCAAACATCACAATATTTTATTCAAAATCCTTATTGAAGCATTTTATGCAAAAAAGAATGCTAGTGTGGCTTTATTTCCTCCTTCAATATGAGGAAAATTCAGGTATATAACTTTAACGAGTGTAAGCCTAAAAAATATCATCAGAGTTGTACTACTGTCTTTTAAAGCTGTAAATACACTGAACCCAAAAGAAAATTGTGAACTGAGGTCACCTGCATATAGTGGTTGCTGCATACACAGTTGCATATTGTTACTCGTGTTCTGAAGGACATCAACTGAAATTGTACATACAAGCAAACTGTTTCTGTGTCAAATAAGACAGAGGCCTGTGTGAGTTGGTCGACCCTCTCCTGTTTCGGACGCCTTCCATTCAAATGTTCTAAATGAAAAGAAACAGCAGGCAATGGGCTATGCAACATATGAAGGATAACATGTTCACACAAGACAGCACTCGACTGCTACAGTGAGATAAGATGATATGCCCAAGATCACAGTTTCATCCAGTGGCAAAGCCAGGATATGATCCTCCACACTTTAGTTGCACAGTATACTGTTTACAACCCTCATGTTGAGGAAACCAACTCTAGTCCTTCACCATACTGCTGCAGGATTGGGCCTCATTACGAGTTTGGTGGTAATTCAGACGTAAATCTGCCAACTTGCCACCAAATTCAATTGCTGTTACCGACACTTGGTCCCACGGATTTTCTGCTGGATTACAAGTGGGCCTAGGGCAGGGTTACTCCCCATTGTCGGGTTCCATAGGATTCCACAGGGATTTTGGTGGATTTACTGCCTGCTTTTTTTGGAGATAAATCCACCTTACCACCAAAATTATAGTATGGCAGTGAATGAATGCTGCAGTAATTACCACCACATTTCCACCCTTTTTACCCGCTTCCAATGAGGCCCATTGTTGCGTATCACAGCAGCTATTATTATCACCAACGTTTAAATGCTGAAGTTTCTGAGCCTCAGAGAAAAGAATCTGCGAGTGCACCTTGCCCGGATTTGGTAGAGTCATCTGACATATAAACACAGATCTCTGCAAGAAGTGCATAACACACTCAGCTATCTTCTGAATAATTAAACGTATGAATACACATTTCAGATCTGGTTATTCTATGTGATCAATATTGTAATATAGTGAACCGACAGCTGAATGTACTAGGGTGAACACAGGACCCATTGCAGGATTACATTTACAGATGTGACTTTAGTGATGCTCATCACCCATCCTGCAGGCCCAGAACCTCAGCAGCACACTAGACGATATCATGATGTGTGTTACATATGTCTGGTCAAAAACATCTGGTGACTTCTTTCTACCCGGCAGCCAGATGAAGGGCGCTCCATGGGTGGGAGCTGGGGCACGTGCTCCTTTTTGTCCTCCGATAAAGATGTCTGTGCTTGTTGCCAACTTTTTTGGGTGCTTTGCTCGCGCTGCAACATCTTTTGTCCTCATGCTAAATGCCAGTTTAGATCCCTTACGATTGCTTCTCCGAGCTATCCGCTGTTTCCAAAGACGTTGCAGCACCCCTTCTTCCTACTCCATGGTCGGTGGCAAAACTTAATCTAAAGTGATTGCTTTACAGATAATGCTCAACACATGTACAGTAGAGCTCTCAAGCTACCCTATATCATGTGAAAGTAACCCATTCAGTGCTGTATCATACCAATAAATGCACGTTTGCAAGTTATAGAATACAATATATATTTGTTTAAAGTAAGCTGCTGCAGTCCTTGCACCTGGAAAGAAAAGCATGAGTGCTCTGAAAAATGAAAACATTGCCAGCAGCAACATGCACTGGCCGCAGTCGAGTAATAGGCAACTCATATTTCTGAATGCCTCTGGTCCATTACTACCGCAATACTTTAGGAAAAGCATACACGCAGGGCTTTCAGTGTGCCGGGGCTAGACGGGGCAGAGACCTGGCAGTCTCTGAAACGTGCTTCTAATGTGGGGCGCTGCCGGGGCTCCCTAAAGTCCCATAGTCACCCGAGCTGATCAGGCTGCTACAAGCAAAGGCATTTTTTTTCCTAATGCCGGAAGCCACTCAAGCATACTGGAGCAATTGCGTCATCCCATCAGATTGTTCTAGTTAAATGCAAGGGCTTCAGGAAGTAGAACAAAAGTCTTTGCTCTTAACAGTGTGAACTGTTGAGTGTGGACGGGAGTGAGAGTGTGATTGTCGCCTGACTCTCTCCAGTTAAAGGGAGGCCTGGCGGGGGTCAGAGCCGAAATTAAGTAACTAATCGAGAGGTGGGCCTAGTGAAAAGAATGATAGCAAATGCGTCCACCTCTCCAGCTGAAGGCTCTGCAGTTTGCTGGCATATAAAAAGACAGCCACAAAGACGGACAGAGTCTACTGATGAATTGTAAATGTTTTGAAGCAAAAGATAAACTACTTAGATGAGCATTTTGGAGAACAGGTTGTGAGCTTGGGTGGTGCTCTGCTGCTCAGTGTCATATCATTAATCAAAGGTAAAGAAGGTAAGGCTGGGGGTGTGCTAGAGAAGTAAAGAAAAGAAGTGAATGAAAACAGAGACATATGTCATACATTGCCAGTCTCGTTCATCATGCAATTGGTCCACCTTTCAAAATATCTTTACAACTTAGCCCTGGGAAGCCCAGCATTAACACATGGTTCAACTTGCTAGATCTGGGCTTTATCTGGTCAGGCGACTGCAGTGCTCAAATTCTGGCTTCATCAGTTCACACATGTATGATCCCAGGAAAATCATTTAATCTCCCTGTGGCTCAGCTACCAAACCTGGGAGTCCCTAATAGTGATACTTGTGGTTTAATAGACGACAGTACAGCATTGACAAAGCAAACAGGTATGGCTTGTGGATAATGGAAATGTTTTTTTGTTGCAATGTAGTCAGTATACATACAAATAATTGTTTCCAAATGTGCGTTTTGTCGGCCCGCCCCCCAAAAATGGTTATGTATGGGTGCAGGTGGCCTTTTCATAAGCCGCATCCCATCCTCTTAGTAATGCCCTCTTTAGACCACGCCTAGCAATCAAAGCCCCCCCAGGCCCCCCCCCGATTTCGCACTGCTTCCAATAATGTCCTGAGTAATAGATAACCACACTGTAAGGGCCAGTAATCTGTGCAAGAGGTCAGGAATACATTCTTACATCCCATGAAACAGCATTCCTACAGAGGTAGCCCTGTCGCTCTCGTCGCTGCTTGCGCATGCGCTCTCCTCTCACACGTGTATCTGTGCACGGGGCTGAGTGCTGGGGCGGCGAAGCATGGGATGTGGCATAGCTCTCAACTCACACGCTTTTGGTGGGTGTTACCCGCCTTGTAAAGGGCTGACTCACCCGCCAAGCCTCCTGCACGCCCATTCATTTCAATGGGCGTCTCACCCGCCAAAAACAAAATCGGGTGATTTCACCCGCCTTTGCAACAGAAATGGTTGAGAGCTATGGATGTGGGATGCATGCACGGAAGGATACTATAACATCTCCTTCTCCTCACCTCCTGTGAAGTACTGCCATGCTTTTAATGACTGGTCTGTTTTCAAGAGAGGTGTCTGAAATGTGTGCGGCTCCTAACCCCTTCTCCAACTGGGCTTATGGAAGGCAAAATGTACCCTTGGGAGACTGATCCAATGGCAACAGTTAACCGATAGAAGTATTCTACATCACAACACCTGTATTGGGAGTGGCAAGGGCCTATTTAACCAAAGCATATGGGAAATACTCAGACACTAACCAAAAGAAGGAGATTAGATACCGATAGGATATATAGAAGGACAGAAAGAACAGCAGATCTGGACTTACAGAAGAGATAATCCTTTAATGAAGCCCCATGCCAGACTGGGACAGGGCAGAGGTGATTGAGTGCTTAGAATCTGAGCCACAAGGAAATGGATTTAATTCCTAGTTTCCAGCTGATGATTGCCTGCCAAGGTTCAGACAGAGGGACTGGTTTATATGTGACTATCCATCCTGGGATGAGCCCCACTGTCCTAGATTAAACTAGCCTTTCAAAAAGTCAGTAGATCTGATAGTTCTTGGTGTATTTCACTGATATAGCTCTTTAAAATTTAAATAACTGGAGAAGGTATTTCATTTACCTCTGGAGATAAAACATGATAATTCTTTTCCCAGCCCACCACAGAAGCAAATGCTATAGGAAGATTAGTAAACTCTCAGTGTACAGTGTAATTCACTGATCCGTTGTGCCCAGTAATAACCACTGTCTAATTAAATTTCCTAAATAAGCATCTCTGTTCACAGCACATAGTGAGCTGGGGGGCAGTTGTGTATGAGAAGGAGGAACACAGAAATACTTAGCAGAACCAGATTGTTCAAGTACATATCTGTTCTGTCTCAGCGCCTGGACGCCCTAGGGCTTTGGCGCTATACAAATAAAGTAACATAACATAACATAACGTTGAGTCAGTTTGCCCTTTCATTTGCCCTAGAGAAATATGATCTTAACACCAACCATTGTATTGCTCTGTTACTAAAACCATCATCCGAACACCATGTTTTCTTAGCATGTGCTTCACATTTTGATACTTCCTAAGAATAGGGATTAAGTGACTTCCCAAGATGAATCCACTGTTGCCTTTTTTTTCCTATGTTCTTAATATGAACATATTTTAAATGTTTTTGTAATTATTGCACTTGGCATTTAAAGTGAGACAAAATGATTAGCTAATGTATTCTTCAGAACAATCATTCACCTGCTGATTTAATTGTGGGCCCTTTTTTTAAATAAGTTATGGAACTTCTAGTCTGCACTATGTATTTATGTTGACTAGCAAGATGGAGGTAGGCAGGCTGCATAGTACATTCTTTTGTATTTGTTTACTTCCAAAATGTGTGCTACATTGTTTCAGGAGAACTTTCTTTGTAATGAAAGGTTGAAATCACTCCCAAATAACTTGCATTTACTTTTTTATACAAAACCAAATTATTTTTACAAAACAGTTTGCTTATTGTTCCGGAGTGTGAACGTGGGATCGCTGCCTTTTGGAGCCATTCAACTGTGGTTACACATACATTCATAAAAAGGGACCACACAAAAAGTTGGGGGTCGATTCATGGAGCAAACGTGTGCCGAAAATCCCAGCGCAAGCAGGCGCAAGGTAGCGCAAGCGCGAGAAACGCAGCGCACGCACATGTGTGCGATTCAAGGAAGACGCTGCGCGTGTTTCCCGCTGTCCGTGCGCCCAATCCAGCCATGGCGCACGCAGGCATACACGGCGTGTGCTACGCGCACAGCAAAAGCGCACATAGCGCGGCGCACACAACCAAAGTGGGCGGAACAGTGGGCGTAATACGAGGAATGGGGAATAACGCGTGAAAAAGAAGGCGTAACTCGGGAAGTACTGCAGGGAACTACACGGAACGCCCACACGTATTCATGGATTCGAATACGGGAAACCCGCGCACGGCAAAAGACGCACACAGGCGTCAATGCGTCCGCCACACGAAGGCAGGCGGAAGCGTCCCCGCGCACAGTATAAAAGTGCGCGCAAACAACAAACACGTATATACAGCTACGATGAATGCCCCATTTGTCGCAGCACTGATCATGGGACACCGCAGGAGGAGGAGAATAGCCAGGGCATGCATTTTCGCACCACGGACAAGCCTTTTTGGGATGCCTGACGACCAGGTATAGGGCAGGTATAGGTTTCCACCCCACATCATGCTAGACCTGGTCAGGGAGTGGGAAGATGACCTTACATCCCCCACCCTTTGCTCCCAAGCATTGAGCCCCTTGGAGAAGCTGCTCAATGTCCTGCATTTTTTGGCCGCTGGGTCATTTCAGCGGACTACTGCCATAGTGGGGGGGGGTCTCACAGGCCACGCAGTCACGCTGCCTACACCAGGTACTGGCAATCATGACAGCGCGCCCCTCAGTCCGCAGGCACATATACATGCCCAGAACACCCGCAGAAAGGCAGGCCGTTGTCCTGGATTTTTTCAGGGTGGCACACTTCCCCAAAGTGCTCGGTGCCATAGATTGCACCCATGTGGCCCTACGTCCACCTAGGGCCACTGAGCACATCTACCAAAACCGCAAGCACTGGCATTCCATCAATGTACAGGTGGTATGCGATGCAAAGGGAATCATCACCTCTGTCTATGCAAGCTACCCTGGCTCCACCCATGACAGTTTCATATACAGAATGTCCGCCCTGAGCCGGGCCCTGGAAGCTAGGCAGCATGGCGACACCTGGCTCCTAGGTGAGTACAAATGCCCTTGCACATGCATGCATGTCACACACACAAATAAACAAACCCCAATAATCACAACCGTTTACACCTCCCCAGGGGACAGTGCCTACCCTCTGAGCAACCACATGATGACGCCAATCCGGAACCCCACCACACTACCCCAGGTAAGATACAACGCCGCCCATATTTTAACCAGGGCCATAGTGGAGCGCACATTCGGAGTGCTCAAGTCACGTTTCCCCTCCCTTGACCGCTCTGGCGGGCAGCTACTCTATGCACCACCAGTAGTGTGCAGGATCATTGTGGCAGCATGTGTCCTGCACAATGTTGCAACACGGCAGGGCGCCCCGGTGGTCATGGTGGTGCCCCCACATCCCCAACCACAGGCACAGGCGCTGCCCATGGGAGGGGACAGGGCACGTGGCGAGGAAGCCCGGACCCAGCTTGTGGCCACATTTTTCACCTAAACTCCCACCCCTGCGGAGTGCACACAGGCCTGGCACATACCAGGTGACAATCGATGATGACAAAGAGACAGTGAACTGTCACAACCCTACCACCCTGAGATAGTTGCCATGGAAGTGCCACATTGTCTGCATCCCTAGCTACTTAAACATAAGCTATCCTGTGTGACCAAAAGGCACACATATGACATGGCATGATATGGCCTATACACAAGTACTTCAAGGTGCGATGAGGCAGGAAGAGGGGGACAAGGGAAGACAGACAACGGTACTACTAGGCCAGGTGTCATTTAGATTGTGCAAGTGCAGGGGTAGGGGGAAGGGAAAAGTGCAAGTGCAGGGGTAGGGGGAAGGGAAAAGTGCAAGGGGAAGGGGAGGGGGGGAGTGCAGTACAGGGTAAGTAGACCAAAAAACAAATACATAGGCCAGCTGGTGGCAACTGCAAAGGTAAGTGCAGACAAGTGCTGGGTAGGGGGGGCTGTAGGGATAGAGAGACAGTACCGCAGTGCAGGGGTTGCCAGGGAGGCAGTGCAAGTGGAGAGTGGCTGGGCCAGGGACCGAGGTCGGTGAGAGTGGCCCAGTTGCAGATCCATTGTAGTTCCAGTGAAGAATTCAGCAAGGGAGAGGCAGAGAGAAAGCAGAAGCAAAGAGGAAGGTCTTGAGGTGCTTCCCAAACCGGAGATGGTTCTCCTCAAGTTCCAGTGAGGCAGGAAGGCTGTTCCAGAGGGAGGGCCCTGCCGCGGAGAGAGATCTACCCCCAGCTAGTTGCTTTGAGAAGCGGATGACCCTGACATGCAAGGTGTGAATCACACACACCTGCAAAACAGGCCATGGCCATCACTGTTATGTCACTCAAACCCTCCCAAACCACAACATGACATGGCAAGCAATACCCATACACCAACACAGTAACAATAAGGTACACATTGCCATGTCCAATGACAATGATGCCTGACCTGGAATCAAATGAAATGACTGACCAACAAGCTCCCACCCAAAATAAGTCATTTCCAAATGCATTACAAGAGTTGTAGACGTAACATAACAATGAATGCCTGTCTACATGCACATTGTGCATTGCAAAATCAACACTGCAGCTTCTGTGTGCTGTGTCCTACTCCTGCAACACACTGCTCAGCGCACAGCACAGTGAACAGCCATTGTGTGTGATGCACACCCTGAGCATCACATCTAAGCGACAGACCACATCAAAAAGCAAATTAGGCATGTACAGGATCCATAATTGGTCACAGAACATGTGCTGCAGGGACACAGTGGGCACCATAAGGCAAACAGTGTACACGTGGATATGCAAGGGTGGTTGTACATGTAGTGCATCAGAGTGCAAGTGTGTGGGTCAGCAAGGACATGCACTCAACATATGCATGTGCAATCAAGTGACCATCAGTGTTCCCTACACATCACATGTGAACATTCACCATGTGTACACCCCAGCATGTCAAACCACAACTATCCCCTCGCACCTGAAAGGTAAACACAGCACATGAACAGGCATTGATCAGCAGAACACAACATGTACATAGGATACCACCATTACAATGTCAGGGTTCCCATCACACTGCAGGGCAAGGCAACTATCAACAACAACCCCCCCCCCTCCCTCACAAATGACTATGACCCACTGAACAACTGCACCTGGGTCATGGAGCCTTCAAACCTCAATTCCACCTGGCCACAGGATCACCTTTCCCCTTCGTCACCATCTTCCACCTTGTGTGTAAAAAGGTGCCTGCACCCTCAGAATCCACACTCATTTCCAAAATCACAAAATCCAAGCCAGAAAAACGAACCAGAACACCCTCCAGTAGATGACTTGACGTAGCAGTACCTCACAAAGGCCAAGTACTACCACAATGATGCAACAACCAAGGTAGCAGAGTAAAACAATGTCACAACAGGATGTGAACCATGTGTGGTACATAACATAGAATGATGCACCATGAACGGATGTGTACTGTCACAGGTCCCATGTACAGGCGCGGGAGTGCCACAAAACAACCACCCCCACCGTGTCCCGGGTGCCTGCAAGGTCAAACTCACACAGGCCCCTGAGACCCTGGTGGGGAAGGAGGGTCAGGGATATGCAGTCGGGACAGGTGTTGGCACACTGGATAACTGGAATGAGTGGCAGGAGAGGGGAGGAGGAATGACACATGAAATTAGGGAATGCACGAAAATGTACTACCTGCATGAACACGTACACAATCCAAACAAACTTGGACGTCATTGTCATGGCCTTCTGTAGTCCAGGCTTATGAGTGGCACGAACCAACCACCCCCTCTAGGGTTTTGGCGCCTGCAAGTTTGGGGCTTACACAGGCATCCACAACCCTAGCGGGGAAAGAGGGTTAGGGAACGTTGCTTGGATAGGTACGGGAAGCAGGAACACCGGGTAGAGGGTACAGGGTTCAAAATTGCATAGGATTCCTTGTGATTAGAGGGAAAAAAACATACCAAATTGAATTACACATTCATCCATGCATTAGTGCACCCCCCAGAAAACCTATGCAGAGCAGTTTGAAAGAAAAACAACAAGACACTTAGCTCTGGTTTTGAGTGCTGGCCTCCTCCCTGCGCACTCTCAGGTCCGGTTACAGGAGCACTGCAATGCTGCAAAGAGAGCCACAGTCAACAATCTGTACGTGCCAATTGCACAAAAACACACCACCAAACATGCCCCATAGCAACAAACTACTCTACAAACAGACAATCTGGTGTAGATGCTTCGTACCCATATATAACATTACCCCTGTGATGGGTCATACACAGTCAATGCAGTAAGTCAGCCGCCGGTGGGTGCGTGGCAAATGGAACACCAATGTGTCACAATTCACACAACATGCAATGTTCCCTGGGTAAGCAGACATACCCATATAGCAAGCCATGACTTCAGAGCAAGTTGTGTACCACCATGACCGAAACAAAGTTGGCAGTGCATTAATAAAAATGTACATGGAAATGAAATGCACTGCACCCGAGTATGTCCCTTGCTGTATGTCCCTGTGAGCTGCCCTTTTCCATGTCTTGGAAGGCTACATGGTTGATACAAGTGCCTCAATGGACCTTGGTGTACCGGAGGGTATGTGCCACTGCCCCTGCAGGTGTCCCAGACAACCTTACAATCAACAGCCATCAGTCCACCAACACATCTGAGCTGCATTGTGTGCTCCAACACCAATATTCGTCCAAGCTCACCCTCAGTGCTGTGACTAAGCCTGCATGTGCAACTCGCCTGGTGCAAGCTTTGCTGTGTTGTGGCCCCCCTGTGCTGCTCACCTTGCCTGGAGTTCCTTGGAACACGTCAGCAGTTCTAGGATGTAGGTCTGCAATACCTGTGCCTCTGCTTGTGCACACATGTGCATGTGGGCACCAGCAAACATGTCCAGAATTCTGATGTCCAATGGGCCATGTCTGCTGGCAAAGGTGCTCTGGAGGCTCATCCCCCTGCAGAAAGGGCATGAAACACATGATTAATGCTTCAAAGTCATCTGTGTGTGTCTCTTCAGGCATCTCATTACTTGACCATGTCAGAGAGTCACATCAGAAATCACACCATCAGTCTGTCTTTCACATCCAAAGTGTGGAACACTATCTACGGCATCAATTGTAACAAGCACGTGTACAGTAAAGATAAGAAACATACTACACAATGCATAGCAATGAATGTACACATTAATCATGAAACACCCCATCTAGCAAAAGCTGAACAGTGGACAATAACACCAAAATCATCCCCACTAGGGGTGTAAACACAAGTCACACAGCACCAGACATGCCACAGATATGACAGTCCAAAGCCCTTGTGTAAAAGGTTGTGACACCGAACCATCCTTGCGAGCCCATGGATAAGGGAGGCAGGCGTGGCATGTGAGTCAAGGACCCCAAGCAGCAAACACATACACAAGACAAGCCTGAAGGGCCCAGCTGGAACAGACAGTGGATGCCTTCAAAAGCCACAAAGCACTGCACCGTCACATGAAAGCACATTAGACAAGCAATTTTAAACTATATTGACTAATTACACTAACTATGGAAAACCTACATTACCTAATTAAACTAACTATCAAACAGAAACTTAACTAACTAAACTAAAAGAAAAATCAAAAATGGCCACATACGACCCGGGGGGAGGGGAGGCACCCAGGAGGGGGGAGGTACAGGGTGCTGCTCAACATCCACATGCGATGATGCTGAGCCAAAAAAAAAAACCTCCATGGGCTCAACGCCTGCACAGCCCGACCTATGTGGGAGATAGATGGTCGTCCGAGTCTGGCTCATCCTGGAAAGGAGGACGTGGCACAGTAGCCTGGCCACGCCTAGCCGCAGCTTGCCCCTCGTCGGCAGCAAGTCTGCCGGATGGGTGAGCCTGGTTCTGTATGGCGATGTGACGTAGGTCTGCATGCAGAACCTCACGTGATACACGTGCTTCCTCTTGCAAGGTAGCACGTGTAACACGGAGTTCCTCCTGCAAGGCCTGGCTGGACAACCGCTGCACCTCCCGGCAAGCCTGTAGCTCAGCTGAGATGGTACGCTCAAGCTGTGCAAACCTCTCCTCTGCCTGCTGCCTCTGGGACATCATAAGGACACCCAGAGTGGATCCGAGGGAAGCATACTCCTCCCTCAGGGCATCCATGTGTGCCTCTGCGTGAGCAGCAATTGCTTGACGCAGGGACGACATTTCAGCCTGGCGTGCCCTGTCTGAGGCCGCCATGCCCAGCCTGAGCGAGCGGGCCGTGGACCGTGCCGCCTGCTGCTGGAGAAGCACCTGCCTAGCCACACGCTCCATGCTCTCAGCGATGTTCTCCATTGCTGCCCCCTGCCGTTCGGAATTGGCAGTCATGTCTTGCTCCCACTCAGTATACTGCGGTTGCGCGCGGCGACCGCGTTGCCGGGCTTGAACCCTGCGGGACCCAAGGACCGGGGGTCCTCGCTGTGTTGGCACCGCCCGCGGCTGCACGACTACATGCCCCCGTCGACGTGATGTCCCAGGCACATCAGTGACTGGTGTGGAGGGTGACCCTGCGTCCCGATCCACCACGGGCGGAGGAACCAAGACTGTCTGATCCCTCAGTGCAGGTGTCGCGGACAGAGGAGTGTCCACATCAGAATCACTCACCCCTGGCACATGGACTTGATGCTCATCCAACTCAACATGGACGTCAGAGTCGTCATCAAGGCTGGACTCATAGGCAGCCAGAGACAAGATGGACTGTAGCACTTGGGGGTTTTCGTGGCCTACCACCCCACGACCCCCACTAGTGCCAGGTTGATGTAGTGGTAACAACCCTGTGTCTGGCATGACAACACCAACCTCCGCCTCCATTGCGTCATCACCTGAAAAATAGAGAGAAAAAAGGTCACTACACATGTCAGAAGCACACAACACACATACACACCGACAGCAAATGCATCAGGCAGACATGTGACACACAACATATAACCTGGCATGCATGCTGGGTCAACTTTGAATTGCTTCTGTGATCAGACCTGTTGAAAGGTGGCAGTTTCCATGGAAGTGGGTCTATGCAGTGCAGAAAATGTGTACGCCACTCACTACCTACATGTACAAGGACTCCATCGTGTGTGCCAGGAAATGTGAAGGCAGTGCAATGTCAAATTCAGACATCACGTGCATTGTGCATTCAATGTGTACCATATCTAGAAGCCAAGCACCCCTCCACCCCAGTACCAAAGCAGGGATGCCTAGCATGTTATCAAAAGGCTGACCATACACCTGTGTATTGACAGGCAGTGTTGACTGGCATCAACAGCTTAATGTGATTCAAGTGACAACACTGCAAATGATGCTGGGACAGTAAGCAGGACACATGATGAAAACTCTGGATGCCGCCCATGTGTGAAGAAGACACAACAATAGTTGGACAGAGTCATTGGCCATTGAACAGGCTGAGGCCTGTGAGCCACACAGATTGTCAGACCCTAAACATGTGTGCAACGCAGGACTGAGCCACAGTTGACATGGGAAGGCTGATGAGATGCCAGGCAATGTATGTAACCAAGGACTTGTATTACAGTGATCATCCAGTCAAGGACACATAGGGGCATGCGTGCAATGCACATGGAGCATGAATGGACACTCATGTCCCTGCGGGACATCTGACCTATGCACAGTACAAGTGAGATACCCTGCATCAAGTACTAAGGCTGTACCACACGGCATATGTCTGGCAGATTCTACGCTGGAAGTTAGCATCTACCCAGGACGCATGAACAAGAAAGTACACATTGGCAAGATTGAATAAGACCAGTGCAAAGGTGGAACTGGGGTGCAGAGTGGCGGAGGAGGGGCAAGGGAGCATGCCTACATGGAGTCCCCGCATGCAGGCAGAGGAGACATGCATCACGGAAGCATTGCATTACTTACACATCAGAACCATGTACACGTCACATGTAGTGGCAATCATGCACAACACATCCCACAAGTGAAACACACACGTCCTCAACAAACACGCATCAACACTCACTGGACTGGGCATCAAAGTCCAGCATCTCTCCCACTCCTTTGACCGATTCAGGTGGTATGAACTCCGCAACGAGTGCCTCATGCGGAGTGAGCACTTCCTCCTCTGGTGCAGGCCCACCGCCAGTCAGCAGAGTCAAGTTGTAATTAGAGGCACGCTTAGCCTTAGTGCTGCGTTTCATATCATTCCAACGCTTTTTGCACTCTTGCGCCATGCGCACCTCATGGCCGAATGAACTGACATGTTCCGCAACATGCTTCCAGTGGGTGTCACGTTGGGCAGCCGTAGTCTGAATATTGGCACCCACTAGCATGTCACGGCTGTGGCCCCGCACGTAGTCCACGAGGAAGTCCAGTTCCTGCTTGCAGGAAGGCTTCTTCCTCGACGTGCAGGAGGTCGTGGCTGTGTGTGAGGTCCCAGCCTGTGCTGCAGGTGCAACCTTCCTCCTCTTGGACTGTCGCGCAGACCCTGGCTGGGTAATGCCGCCCTGACCAGTATGGCCAGTGGGTTCGGTGGATTGAGCCAAGGGAGTGGCAGGTGGAGGGACGACCAAAGGCCTGACTTGTGTCAGTGGCAGCTGGGTGCCCTCTAATGGACCCTGCGCAGCAACATCAGCTGTGGCAGGGTCATTGACCGCAACAGTCCTGGTTGGCAGACTCACAACGGGGGTGTTGTTGGGTGCATCTGCCCCTGCACTTGCCAACACCCGGCTGTTCGGGGCAGCAGATGACATGACTGCCCCAGGGACACGTGTCTTGGTCTGAGCAGCCTGGCCTGCCCCTATGGTTTCCCTCCTGGCCTGTTGGAGATCTAACAAGGGCTCCTCAAGTGCCAACGCAGCCTGCGCTGGCAGGCCCTGAGCCTGGGTGGCGGTGTCCACAGCTGCACCTGCAGCTACCACTACCCTTGGGCCTGTGGCAGTCGATGGAACAGACTGCCGGGTCACACGGGCGCCAGTGCCAGATGCGGAAGCTGCATCCCCCGGAACCACAGGGGGTGGTGGCATGACTGCACTGACACATGGCACAACATTGTGCTCAAGTGGCGCACCCAAGCCTCTTCACCCTCTGTGGCCGCCCTGGACACCCTGGAGTCCCCCTACTCCCTGGTCACCAGGGCCACGTCCCTGACCACGCCCGCCACGAGGAGTACGCCCAGCTGAGGCGCCCCTCACCTTTGGTGGCCTCCCAACCATGGCACAGATGTAGTAGTGCCGGCACAGATGGAGTGGTGCCAATGGGAGGTGTACACCACAATTGACCTGGGCAATTGGGGTGAAGGGGTGGGAGCAAGATGTTAACAGCCCCCCTGCACCTGCAAGGCTGTATGTGACCCCGGTGATGTAGTGACGGGTCACGCAACGCTCAGGCACCCCAAAACTGCAGTAAAACCATGCACGAAACCCTGCAGCCTACGTGCGTGGATTCAACCTCCCGCAGTACGCGGTGGCACCCAGTAACACGAATAACGCGTCCGCGTGGGACACGCAGGCTACTATGACATCGAAAATGAGTGCGATACACAGGGGCACCCACAGTGGGAAAAAGAGTGTGTGCGACTCACCGTCTAACTAGCGCGATGCAGAAAAACACGCGTAGCCAATACCCCCGCCAAAAGAAGAGATACGTCCTTGATAGCTATGAAATTGTGATGGCGCGCGAAACAACAGGAAGCAGCAACACACGTCGGTCTCCACGAAAGGCACGTACAGCGAACTGCTGGGCCCGCTCACATTTAACCCGTGCTGAGGGAAACGCCCGCGCGCGTCACGTCACTTACGCGCATGGGCCCTTTTCTCGGATTACACGCGGACGTGCAGTTTTTCACGTGCGCTGAAATGCCCATGCACGCCTGCGCGCGTCACGTCACAGGGGCGCTTGCGCTTGAGGGGCCTTCTGTCCAATGAAATTGCGTATGCGTGCAGACGGGCTTACATGCTAAGGGCCTTTCCTCGAATTACACGCTGACGTGCATAATTTTCACGTGCCAAATCACTCTGTATCAAGCTGGCCACGCGTAAGCACACGGAAGACCACGCTCCTGCCCAGAAGGCCGAACTACTGCCCCCCAGAGCCCTGAGCATGCTCCACCTGCCATCTGCTGCTGCCTGACTGCCTGCTGCCCACGTGCCCTGCCATTTGCTGCCTGCACATCAGCCAGGGGTGCTGTTGCTGTGACCACCCCTGCTGGAACCGAAGACTCCCGACTGGGATTCCACCGCTCCACAGCCCAGCCCCAGGACCCAGTTGCCCACCCACTCCTGCCTCTGGGGTTGTCATGTCGGGCACTGCAACATCTGGCACCACTGACAACCCCCTGCCAGAGAGGCAGAGGGGCACCAGCTTCAGTGCCACCGAAGTTGGTGTCCTGGTGGAGCAAGTCCTGGGGCAGTATGATGCCCTCTTCGGAAGTTCCCGCGCCGACAAGGAAGGACGGACTCGGATCTGGACGGACATCGTGACTGCCATCAACGCGGAGGGGGTGGCAGTCCGCGACTTCAAACATGTCAAGAAGCGCTGGGAGGACTTCAGGTGCAGGACCCTGAACAAGGCCCGGCACCTCTTGAAGGCAGCGGATGCTAAGGGGCTCCGGGACCACTTGTCGGAAGATCAGATGAGGGTCCTGGAACGCATATACCCAGGGCTCCACGTCCAGGTCCTTGAGAGGCAGACCCGTCTGGAGTCGAGCGGTAAGTGTACATGCATCCTGATTGTGAGCTGTGCGTGTGGTGGTGTTTCAGTAGTGTGCAGGTTGCACATCTGTTTGTATGGGGTCGAGTATGGGTGGGGGTGTACAGGGCCGTGAGGCTAACACATGCGAGGGCTGTAATGTGTGAGACATGGATGGTGCTTGTGTGTGTAGGCTTGCATGCCAAATGCAGTTGCGTGGGCACACATGTTTGGATGAATGTGTATGTAAGTAGGCATGTTTGTGATGTCATGCATGTATGCTGTTTTCAGCTGCATGTATCAGCACTGTGTACATGTGCATGTGTGTGTATTTGACAAGGGTGCAACAGTGATGCAACATGGATGCATATGACAGCGGGATGTGGAAGCCTGATTGGCAGATGTGACATGGATGCCCATCTGAACACTGCAACACTTGGCAGAGGTGTACACATGCATGCAAGTGTGGTGGTGTGTGTACATGTGTAGTGCACTTCCTGTGTTGCATGTGATGTCTGGCTCAGCTTTGCCTGCTCATGCTGTTGTATGTGTATGGATGGTGCTGGCAGTTGCGATATGGCTGTGGTATGGCTCATGTGTGCGAGTTGAAATGACATGTGTGTTGGGGATTGTGATGGCATGTCTGAGGTTTGCCAATGCCACTCATGTACAACTGTCATGTGTGTATGTGTCCATTGTACAGTGCCCTGATGCCTGTGTTTTATTTCTCCCTGTCTGCAGCGTCAACTGATGAAGAGGGCGGAGAAGGTGCTGTGGAGCACAGCGGCGGGGATCCCACCGCCAGCCGGAGACGCAAGGCCCGGCTCCCCTCCCAGGTTGTGATCTCGTCAGGGAGTGAGGAGTCCGGTGCCGCGTCCCAGGCCGCAGTTGCCGGGGGGGAGGTCCAAGAGGTGTAGGTTGGAGTTGGACTCCTCGGCAGCAGAAGGGGCAGCTGGGACCACACAGGGCCCAACGGGGGAAGATGGCACGGAGTCATCCAGGTTGGTGGGGGGTTTGGTGGAGGAGGAGGCCGTGCAAGCAACAGAGACGGGGTCTGGAGGTGGGGATTCCACTGGTGCTAGTGGTGCAGTGCAGGACCAGGGACAGGAGGCAGCTCATGCCGCCGCGGAGGTGCCTGTGTGCAATCCTGTCCCTGATCCTGTCCCTGCATCATCTTGCACCAGCAGGGATGCCTACGTCCAGACCCGTTTTCAGGCAGGGGATGAGCTCACGACAACTGGCCTTCCTCTGCCTGCGGACGTGGCTATCCGGGTCCGGGTTGAGCCTGTCCTGACTGGTGTGGCGTTGCGTCAACGGGCCATGCGAGGTGACCTGCAGTCTTTTCATGAGGAGACTGCACGTCATCTCGAATGGCTCGTTGACCGCGTCGGCCTACTGGGACAGGTCACCCAGGCCGGATTCCTCCGTTTGATGGGGCTTGCTGCGACCCCCTCCTCAACTGAACCCCCTATGCGCCAGTCGTCCTCTGTGCCATCTTCCCACCCATCAGTCACCTGGGTGCCCTGTGGAGCTGCCTCTGACGGTGCGGCCAGGCTGGTGGAGGAGGCATCCCTGCCACAGTCGGGAGTCGGACGTCCAGCAGGGGTGGCCAAATCAACGACTGACGGAGGATGCGCAGGCAGCAGGAGGCACTGCACGGGCAGAGGCACAGCAGCAGCAGCAACGTGGTGGGAGCCATGAAGGCAGGGGGCCTTCGACATCAGAGGGGCAGGCATCGGCCAGAGGGCAGGAGGACCCAGGACAGAAAGTGTCTTCCATGTGGCAGCGGTTGGGCCACGCCATAGATGCGGAGCGGCAGCGGGCGGAAGAGGCACGGCTCATGATGGTCAGGGCGGAGAACTCCATGCGGAGGGCCCTGAGGCGGGCCGAGTGCCTCGAGGCAATCTGCAGGGGTTTGGAGGTGGACACGTCGACGGCCCTGCGGACCCTCGGGGCCATGGAGGAGGACCGCCTCCGGGACATTGAGCAGGAGTTCGATGATGCCCTGGCCCGGGACATCCAAAAGTGAGCCGACGGACTAGCCCGCTGCCCTTGTACATAGTTCTGTAGTTAGTGTTAGGTTTCCTTCGTTTTTGCATTTTTTTGGACCTTTTGGACAATGGGCCACATTTTTGTATATAGTTTTTTTTTATTAGGTAGTGTTATTAGATAAGTTTCATTTCGTCTGTTGGGATCATGGACCCTGGCTTGTTCATCTGTACATAGTTGACTGTTGGATTTTCTTTTTATTTTACAATTTACCCATGGAGCAATGGCTTTCAATTATAATTTTCCATTGGATTTTCTTTTGTGGACTGTGACTTTGGACACCATTCCTTTGGATTATGATTTTTGGTTTAGCATTATTTCACGGACATGCTTCTTTTTATTTTTTTACATTCCCATTTCTGTTTGTTTATTTTTGATTCAATTTATGTTTCCTTTAATACATATTTTTTGTTCAAACCTCAATGTGTAGTATCATCTCATTGGTTTCATGCATATCATGATATGGGTTTTGAGATTCACTGACACCCATTGGGTGTATGTGAGGGACATGTGTTCGTTTCCAAACTTGCAATTGTGTTCTATCATGTTATTGCCATTTCTAAGTGGGTGGATGCAATACTCGGGTGGGTGTTTTGCATTTGGAGGCTGACCATAGGGACCAGGGATCTAGATTGTGATGACATGTTGGCTGGGGAACATGAGTTGGGGCCTGGTGGAGGGTGCACCACAGTGCTGGGGGGAGGGGGTGCAGGGGAACATGAGTTGGGGCCTGGTGGAGGGTGCACCACAGTGCTGGGGTTTGGGGGTGCAGGGGAACATGAGTTGGGGCCTGGTGGAAGGTGCACCACAGTGCTGTGGGGTGGGGGTGCAGGGGAACATGAGTTGGACATGAGTGGGGGCCTGCTGACAGGTGCCCCACAGTGCTGGGGGTGCGGGTGCAGGGGAACATGAGTTGGGGCCTGCTGGCAGGTGCCCCACAGTGCTGGGGGGTGGGGGTGATGGGAGACATGAGTTGGGGCCTGGTGGAGGGTGCACCACAGTGCTGGGGGTGGCGGTGCAGGGGAACATGAGTTGGACATGAGTGGGGGCCTGCTGGCAGGTGCCCCACAGTACTGGGGGGTGGGGGTGCAGGGGAACATGAGTTGGGGCCTGGTGGAGGGTGCACCACAGTGCTGGGGGGTGGGGGTGCAGGGGAACATGAGTTGGGGCCTGGTGGAGGGTGCACCACAGTGCTGGGGGGTGGGGGTGATGGGAGACATGAGTGGGGGCCTGGTGGAGGGTGCACCACAGTGCTGGGGGGTGGGGGTGATGGGAGACATGAGTGGGAGCCTGGTGGAGGGTGCACCACAGTGCTGGGGGGTGGGGGTGCAGGGGAACATGAGTTGGACATGAGTGGGAGCCTGGTGGAGGGTGCACCACAGTGCTGGGGGGTGGGGGTGCAGGGGAACATGAGTTGGGGCCTGGTGGAGGGTGCACCACAGTGCTGGGGGGTGGGGGTGCAGGGGAACATGAGTTGGGGCCTGCTGGAGGGTGCACCACAGTGCTGGGGGGTGGGGGTGATGGGAGACATGAGTGGGAGCCTGGTGGAGGGTGCACCACAGTGCTGGGGGTGGGGGTGATGGGAGACATAAGTGGGGGCCTGGTGGAGGGTGCACCACAGTGCTGGGGGGTGGGGGTGATGGGAGACATGGGTGGGAGCCTGGTGGAGGGTGCACCACAGTGCTGGGGGGTGGGGGTGCAGGGGAACATGAGTTGGGGCCTGGTGGAGGGTGCACCACAGTGCGGGGGGTGGGGGTGCAGGGGAACATGAGTTGGGGCCTGGTGGAGGGTGCACCACAGTGCTGGGGGTGGGAGTGATGGGAGACATGAGTGGGAGCCTGGTGGAGGGTGCAACACAGTGCTGGGGGGTGGGGTGATGGGAGACATGAGTGGGGGCCTGGTGGAGGGTGCACCACAGTGCTGGGGGTGGGGGTGATGGGAGACATGAGTGGGAGCCTGGTGGAGGGTGCACCACAGTGCTGGGGGGTGGGGGTGATGGGAGACATGAGTGGGAGCCTAGTGGATGGTGCACCACAGTGCTGGGGGGTGGGGGTGCAGGGGAACATGAGTTGGGGCCTGGTGGAGGGTGCACCACAGTGCGGGGGGTGGGGGTGCAGGGGAACATGAGTTGGGGCCTGGTGGAGGGTGCACCACAGTGCTGGGGGTGGGAGTGATGGGAGACATGAGTGGGAGCCTGGTGGAGGGTGCACCACAGTGCTGGGGGGTGGGGTGATGGGAGACATGAGTGGGGGCCTGGTGGAGGGTGCACCACAGTGCTGGGGGTGGGGGTGATGGGAGAGATGAGTGGGAGCCTGGTGGAGGGTGCACCACAGTGCTGGGGGGTGGGGGTGATGGGAGACATGAGTGGGAGCCTAGTGGATGGTGCACCACAGTGCTGGGGGGTGGGGGTGCAGGGGAACATGAGTTGGACATGAGTGGGGGCCTGCTGGCAGGTGCCCCACAGTGCTGGGTGGTGGGGGTGCAGGGGAACATGAGTTGGACATGAGTGGGGGCCTGCTGGCAGGTGCCCCACAGTGCTGGGGGGTGGGGTTGCAGGGGAACATGAGTTAGGGCCTGGTGGAGGGTGCACCACAGTGCTGGGGGGTGGGGGTGATGGGAGACATGAGTGGGAGCCTGGTGGGGGGTGCACCACAGTGCTGGGGGGTGTGGGTGATGGGAGACATGAGTGGGAGCCTGGTGGAGGGTGCACCACAGTGCTGGGGGGTGCAGGGGAACATGAGTTGGACATGAGTGGGGACCTGCTGGCAGGTGCCCCACAGTGCTGGGGGGTGGGGGTGCAGGGGAACATGAGTTGGGGCCTGGTGGAGGGTGCACCACAGTGCTGGGGGTGATGGGAGACATGAGTGGGAGCCTGGTGGAGGGTGCACCACAGTGCTGGGGGGTGGGGGTGATGGGAGACATGAGTGGGAGCCTGGTGGAGGGTGCACCACAGTGCTGGGGGTGGGGGTGCAGGGGGACATGAGTGGGGGTGCAGGCTAGTCCCCCGTGGTGTGGGCTGCCTGCAGGGGCCGTGGAGGTTGTGGAGCGAACACCTGGGAGGACCCACACGGCCAATTCACGTGTAGTACTCCACAGAACCCCTGAAATACACATACCCTGCTGATGTCGCCTGACAACTTCCCGCGCACCCCAAGATTCACTTAGCCAGGACATTCGCGTGTGGAACTTCCAGCGCACCCCTGAAATACACGTACCCTGCTGATATCGCGTGTGAAACTTCCCGCGCACCCCAAGATACATGTACCCAGGACATTCGCGTGTGGAACTTCCAGCACACCCCTGAAATACACGTACCCTGCTGATATCGCGTGTGAAACCTCCCGCGCACCCCAAGATACATGCACCCAGGACATTCGCGTGTGGAACTTCCAGCGCACCCCTGGAATACACGTACCCTGCTGATATCGCGTGTGAAACTTCCCGCGCACCCCAAGATACACGTAGCCAGGACATTCGCGTGTGGAACTTCCATCGCACCCCAGTAATACACGTACCCTGCTGATATCGCGTGTGAAACTTCCCGCGCAACCCAAGATACACGTAGCCAGGACATTCGCGTGTGGAACTTCCAGCGCACCCCAGTAATACACCTACCCTGCTGATTTCGCATGTGAAACTTCCCACGCACCCCGAAATACACGTACCCAGGACATTCGTGTGTGGAACTTCCCGCGAACCCCTGATATACACGTACCCTGCTGTATTCACGTGTGAAACTTCCCGCGCACCCCTGATGTACACGTACTCTGATGGAATCGCGTGTGGAACTTCCAGCGCACCCCTGAAATACACGTACCCAGCTTAAATGACGTGAGGTACTTCCCGCGCACCCCAGTGATACACGTAGCCCGCTTGCCATGCTGGTACAGGGTTAGCGCAGCCCTTTGCGCTGGATTGGGGATTTTGATGGCTTTTCCCTGCGCAAGGGGCGTTCTTGGGGGCGTAACTGCCGCTGCTGCAGGGTCGCTGCGCCACTGTGCGCCACGGCTGGTTTTGGTGGCTGGAATCCATGAATACGCTGTGCGTGGAAATGTATTTTGGCGCACGCGGATGGCGCAGGGATTCGCACGCGCACTCTATGCGCCAGCCGCGTGCGCCACTTGTGCGCTGAATTCTATGGATTACCCCCTTAGTTGTGTGAATCTTGTTTTGGATGGGCTTTTACATTTTCCCTGAGATAGGTGTCGCCAATGAAAGTGCGATTACATATAGTACCCAGGCGAGATAGGCTAGCCAATGGGGTGGTAATCAATGCGGGCAGATCATGGCAATGAAGGTCTGCATTCCATCCTGTTCACTGGTGCCTTTCCTGTGAGCCACCCTCTTCATTACTGGCTGTATACCCCACCCCTCGAGAATCTCCCCAGTCCCTTACTGCTCTTTTCATCCCGGCAGATCATTTATGTAACATATTGTTCTCTGGACAAAAAAGAGTTCCACAGCCAGCTACCCTACTTTCACACACGCAGGTCGTCAATGCCAGCGACCAGTGCCACTAAAATACTGTAATCAATTATTTATACAGCCAGATACCAGGCCAGGTTAAAGAACCACATATTTTCATCAATATACAAAACTCAACAAAAGGCTAAAATATATTTAAAAAAACAAGCCACACATACACAAGAAATTGTATCAAAACAAAACGTTCTGTATAGGACGATGGCAATACAGGCAAAAAGAGAACAAAGAATGTTGAAATTGTTTTCAATTACTTGTGTGTTGTTAGTAGCAAAAGTGAGATACATTGAATATCTGTCTTCATATATTGGTCTGTAACACAGTGCTACCACTTGCTGAATGTATCAGGTCGCTGCAATGGCAATAGAGAAGGGATACAGAATGAGCACCCTTTACTATTTTTAGAGGAGGCTATCTTTTCTTAAGTAAAATCAGCAAGTGGTATATGAAAAGCCCATTTCCTTTAAAAGAATGGCCATTAGAAGCTCAAAATCACGTGGTATAGAAGTGATACAGAATTGACCATATTTGCTGGAGTTTTTGCAATGCACCACATTTAAAAAACAAATTGCTTTAAAGTTCTGGTGAAAGGGGAGGAAGGTAAGGGGACATCATTAACAGCTGAACGCTTAACCTGCATTCCGGATCCTGTCTGAGGGAAGGCAGTGATGGAAGATAAAGGAATGGATAGAAAGGTTTCCAAGGCATACTGGTGACAATAGAAACAATGAAAGACAATACAGGTTCTGGGCAGTATTATCAGACTTCCTTTCAAATGTTCAGTCTTCCTCTATGGAGCATTCCAGGGACCATGCATGCAGAATGTTATTGGGGTGACATTTGCTGGTGTGCATTGAGATAGGCGCAGGCTTTGAACACAAGCACATGGACTGGCAAGGGTTTTGCCCAGGAGTCATGCAAGTAAGATCTGTGGCTAGATGTTTATGCAGTACTCCCTGAGACTGGGGACACTGATTAGGATTGTGACCAACCTGTTGCATTCTGTGCAGTAACTGGGCAAACCAGATGAAATGGTGAGCAGTCAAACAGGCACAGGGGTGCTGATCTTTGCTATTGCGCTTAACTTGCTGGATAGGCTGGGCATCTCAAAATGGCAGACTCCAAGGGCAGATATGTGGTAGCTGGCAGAGCAATCAAATCCTCTGCGGAGTCTCCGGTGCAGCTCTTATAGGGCTGGTCTGACAGCACAGTGGCATGACTCACAACATTACACCCCAACTCATGATTTACATGAACGTTTATTTTATACATATATGCATCTGCATGCAGATACTAAGAGACGATTTCTCACTTGGAATATCCACGCAGAGAAACCAACCACCCAGAATAGGTGAAATCCAATGGTGTATCCACCAGCTGTTTGCGGTCAGATCTATTGAATAGATGGAGACATTCTGCATGTCGGAATAATGAAGCATACAGAAATGTTGCCCAGCATCGGAAACAACACCTGGAAATTGCACCTACTTGGAAAAGGTGCAACTCAGAGGTGGGGGTGGTAAGCAGTATATCTACAATGAAAACAAGCCAGAACAGATCATTACATTCAGAACTAGCCACATTCACTACATTACAGCATCATGGAGGGAGCTGCAGCCTACTTCATTCTTATGAGATAAATCCCACTAATCGTAGTAGCCACTCCGGTGGAGAAGCAATAGGTAGAACAACAGCCTTCTCATCTGCCCCCAGCATCTTGCCCACCTGCCCCTAACAGCCCGTCTGCCCCCAACAGCCTGCCCATCCATCCCCTAACAGCCTGCCCATCGGCCCCCAACAGCCTGCCCATCAGCGCCCATCAGCCTGCCCATCAGCCCCAACAGCCCCCAACAGCATTGCCATTGGACCCTCAATTGCCTGTCCATCTGCCCCCAACAGCCTGCCCGTCAGCCTACAAATCAGCCCCACAACCACCTGCCTAGCACCACCCCGACAGCCCATCTATTCAGCATCATGCCCATCAGCCCACAAAACCCTTCCCAACAGCGTTGTCATCATATAAGGAAGGGGAGGGGAGTCGCACGGGTGTGCACGCAGAGAGCAAACAGACCCAGGTTGTCTTCCCTCGATATGAGTGACCGGCAGGTACTTGCCCCCTAGTGGCTGGACATGGATGGGCACAATGCAATCAATTTCGGCAGCAAACCAGAATGACCACGGCAACAACAGAGAGATCATGACAGCAGTACCTCGCATGCTGGAGCTGCTCAGTGCGTTGCACATCTCTTCTGTGGAAGTGGGTCATTCAAGGGGACCAAGTCACTTGCATTACATAATGCAATGCTTCTAACGCTGATCCTGGACACAAGGATGGCACACATGTAGCATCACTTCGTACCCAAACACGCAGCGGTTTTCAATGGCATAAAGCCATAATCCATGCCACCACTGCATTTCCTAACATGGTTGGGGCCCTAGACTGCACTCGTGTGCCCCTTGTACCACCCAGGTTCCTAGAGCTGCTGTTCCAGCACAGGCACATGCAGTACAACATGAACATGCCAATGATCTGTGAAGCATCTTTGCTCTTCACACATTTGTGTGTGCACTTTCAAGAGTCAATATGCAGCTACGTGATCCACTAAAACATTCTGGCACGTTTCATAGCGGGGACTACCGCAGTGCAAGGCCTGGCTGATGAGTATGTATGTATTTATTTATTTATTTTTATATAAGGTGCCACACACCCAAGGGTCTCAGGGCGCCAGGACTGACAAACACAAATTAAGACGTAAACATGAAAAGAGGGGAATCAATCAAGGCCCTTGTTAAAAAGAAACGTTTTCAGGTCCTTCTTGAATTTCTTAGAGCAGGAAAGATTCCGACCATCAGCCGGAAGAAGATCCCACATTTTCGGTGCCCAAATGTCAAAACTGCATCCTCCGAATTAAGCAAGTTTATGTCCAGGTTGACATAGCAAAATGCTAGAGCTAGAACGCAGAGTTCTGTTGATAGGTTTGACATGCAAACGGGCACCCAGGTAGCCAGTGGCACCAGCTTGAATGCATTTCTGAGTCATTTACATCACCTTATGTTGGATGAGATGCATCACGGGAGCTGGTGGAGGGTGCGCCTGAATGGCGTGACATGCTCAGTCTTGCCTAGTCCATAAATGGCCCTGACTGATTAGTTTTGGAGCACTTGCAGCTTATTGAAGTTTTTTTGGGAACAGCCAGACAAGCCATTGCAATAATCAAGCCTAAAATTTAAAAAGGTGGTGTCTACTATAGATCTGTTTTCCAGGGAGAGACATGGATGGATTTGGCATAGCAATTTGGTAATACAGCCACACGTGGAGCTCGGATGAGCCACTTGGTTAGAAAAGGACAGATGAGCCTCAACGAAAACTCCCAATGTTTTTCGCACAGGCTGCCACTTTAATCCAGCAGTCAGCAATAATGAAGTGCTCGTACCTGGAGCCCAATTTGCTCAAGCGTGGTCCAGAGCCAACAATGAGTAACTCCGTTTTGCTGTCATTTAGAGCCAGGGAGTTTGTTGCCATCCACACCTGGATACGATTGAAAATATTATTGGGGGCCTGCAAATCTTGTTCATAGCCATTAGAGAGATCCAGTAGGATCTGAGAATTGTCCGCAAAGTTGGTGTACGAATTGTTGATGCTATCCAAGAGATCAAACAATAGTCTAGTATATATATTAAACTTGATTGCCAAAAATCGTATTGCCATTAGACAGATGGAAGGGGTTCTCGGCCCTACCTGCGACTACCTCCACCTCAAAGTAATGGTCTCCGCCAACCGTACCATTACGCTGCATGTCATCTATAGACCACCAGGCCCAGTGTTAGACTTTAAAGAGACATTAATACATGCCCTCTCAGACAATCTGAAGAAAACCTCTCAATCCATTCTCCTAGGAGACCTGAACCTGGGACTCAACGACCCTAACGATAACCAGGCAGCCTCCCTTAGCAAAGCACTATCTACACTAGGCTTCACTAAGGCCATCGAAGTACCAACCCATAGCAAAGGCCGCACCCTAGATTGGGTAGCCCACCATAACTGCTCAATCTGTATCACTGATGTCTCTCCTATCCCCTGGTCAGACCACTACTCCATTCTATTTGAAATCAAGGTCTCTAGGGACCAACTCAAACAAAACCCCCTGCCTGCAGCCATGGCTAGAAGTAACTAACTAACTAAAGACAGGCTCACGCCCTACCTATTAGTGCCGGCCCTCCAGGCCCCCAGCTCTAACGACCCTGAAACTCTTGCTGAAGCATTTACCACAATCATCTCTCAGGCAGTGGAAGCTATTGCACCTCTCGCCCTGAAAAAGGCCAAACGAACTAAGCACTCCAACGCCCGGTTCTCCAAAGATCTATATGACCTCAAGAGCAAAGAAAAGGGCAGCGCTTTCTCACTGGAAAGCAGACCCTAATGACATCACCAAATCTACCCTCAAAACCATATCTAAAGAATACAAAACGGCAATCATTACAGCAAAAGCCTCTTCGTTCAACTCAAGAATAGCTAGTGCGAAATCTGATACGAAGGACATTTTTGCCATCTTTAGGGAACTGTAAACTCCCACTACCCCACCACCAACACTCCACAAGGGTGAAAAGCAGTGCAACCAAATCCAAACAGCCATGCTGGACAAACTCACCTTGCTCCAGAACAAAATTTTAGCCCATCAACAAGCCCTTAGTCAC
Source organism: Ambystoma mexicanum (assembly GCF_040938575.1). Classification (NCBI taxonomy): domain Eukaryota; kingdom Metazoa; phylum Chordata; class Amphibia; order Caudata; family Ambystomatidae; genus Ambystoma; species Ambystoma mexicanum. The sequence continues at coordinate 120,597,693 of NC_090926.1, read as the reverse complement.
CAGATAACACTGGCGCCGACTATGACCAGCAATAACGCCCCATCCTTCGAGTTTAAGGACATGAGTGAACAAGAGGTTATCGCTCTCCTAAATTCAATTAAACCATCCGCCTGCAAGATGGGATCCTTGCCCAGCTCAACTTATTAAAGATTGTGCTGGCCCCCTTTCCCCCTTTCTCACTGCATTCATCAATGCATCATTCCAAACAGGCCGCATTCCCACCAGTCTCAAGGAAGCATGGGTACGCCCTCTTCTTAAAAAACCAACCCTAGACCCAAATGCCCCAGGGAATTATAGAGCTATCATGACAGTCCCTTTCCTCTTAAAAAGTCTGGACAAAGCAGCTTACTTGCAAATCCAGAGGTTTCTGGAAACCAACAAGGTGCTTGTTCTAAGACAATCAGGATTCCGCCCAGGGCACGGCACTGAAACTGCTCTAATAGACCTAAAAAATGAAATGGATGACTTGAGAGACTGCGCTCCTCCTGCTCCTCGACCTATCAGTGGCTTTCGACCTGGTCGATCACAATACTCTCTGTCACCACCTCTCCACTGCCGCCAACTTCTCCCCTACAGCCATAGCTTGGATCACCTCGTTTCTTCAGGAAAGGGTTATGAAAGTCTTCTCCGACTCAGTCTGTGCACTCCCAAGCCTCATCAAATGTGGAGTCCCTCAAGGATCCTGCATTTCCCCCACTCTATATAACCTGTTCACCCGGCTACTGTTCCAGATCATGGACGCCCTGGGCATCATGTATACCAACTATGCTGGTGACACACAGGTCCTCAATTCCCTGACAGGTGACTACGAAGCCAACAAGGCCACCCTCGAGTCAACCTAATCCACAATTCAAATGTGGATGGCAGAAAACTGGTTATGCCTCAATGGGGATAAAACCAAGCTTCTGATAATTGGTTCACACAGCCGCACTTAAGAAGTTGGATAAACAGTACAGCTCCTTTACCATTGACCACTCATCAATCCCAGTACTGCAAACTGTAAAAACCCTAGGAGTCTACCTCAACTCGGACCTCTCAATGAACAGACAAGTAAATGCCATTGCCTCGACCTCTGCTTATCATTCCAAACTCATCAATGCTATTAGACCATATCTCTCGAAGCCCAACTGTCTTACCATTGCAAGAGTAATAATCGGATCAAGATTAGACTGCTGCAATAGCCTCCTCCTAGGAACCTCCAATAAAAACCTCTCCAAACTACAGACAGTCCAGAATAACGCCCTTAGGGCAGCCACTGGCATCTCCAAAAGGGAACACATTTCAGACACAAGAAAACAAGTCCATTGGCTCCCCATCAAGGAGAGGATAGCCTTCAAAGCCCTGGCCATAACTCACAAATGCTTCCACAACCAGGCACCCCAATACCTGGTGAAAGTGTTATTAAGCAAGAACCTACAAGACCCACCAGATCATCCTATGTGAACAGAATATCTGTTCCTAAAACAAGGAGAGCGCGATCAGGAGGATCCAGCTTCCCAGTTCTGGAAGCAACACACTGGAATGCCCTCCCTCCACACGCTAGGAATACTGTATCTCACCTGGCATTCAGGAAACTAATCAAAACCCTGCTGTTCACCTGAGGCCTCATTAGATCACCTTACTGCTGCACTCCATTACCACAAGCTAGTGCACTCTCCTATAGCAATTTCGCCACTTGTAACTAATGCAACATTGTTTATTAAGCTCAATGTAACCAAGAGCTAACTATCTCTGCGTAACTAAGCCAAATATGTGCATATAAGACAATCTCTGCTCCAGGGCCTCGATGCCTGCAGGCTGCTCGTGCGCTTTACAAATGCAAATAAATAAATACATAAATAATGTTGGAGAGAGGCATGCAGCCTGTGGCACTCCACACTCCAGATCCACTGGGGGTGTGTGTGAGTCACCTATTACTACCATCACAATGCGTAGCCCCAAAAAGGATTTAATCCAGATAGCTGCACTGTCCAAGCAGTTGGCTACTCCCCTAGTCTCTTTATCAACAACGAATGATCGACCAGATCAAAGGCTGCGGACATATCCAACAGCATAAGAACTGCAGTATGCCCTGTCTCAATGTTCTTATTCATGTTGGCTTTTAGCTTTAATAGTACTGACTCTGTTCTATGTCTAGCCCTAAAGCCAGACTTGTGGGCATTGTGACAGGGTAAGAAATGCAAGATGGATATAAAGGTAACGTTTTCTCAAAGTTTGCCATTTTATTGAAGGAAAAAGGGTTGGATGAACGCCTATCTTTCCCTAGCCTAATAAGGATGTCCCTGCTTAGACAACTAAAACTAAAGAAAAATGACATAGTGTCCAAAAAGTGTCTGACCCTCACACTAAAATAAACAACAAAACCATTCAAGGAAAGTATGGCTAATTATAGTTGCACAAAACTGTTTTTCAACACAAACTTAAAAGTCTGCAAAGACCTCCTTTTGACCATGGTTGAACTCTGGTTCAATGCAGGAATACTTTGAGCACAGTTCTGTTCACGGTAACAGAAAAAAAAGTCTCTTACAAGCACTATGGGGGTAATTCATAGATTTCAGCACAGAGGTAGCGCACACGAGCAGCGCAGAGAGGGAGCGTGCGCCAGCGTGCGCCAGCCATGTGCGCTAAACAGCATTCTGGCGCACCGCGTATTCATGGAATTTCCAGGCCATTTTGAGCGCTGGCGCAGAGAACATCCCGCAGCGCCAGTTAGGCCCCCAAGAACGCCCCTTGCACAAGGAAAAGACATTGAAATCCCCAATGCAGCGCAAAGGGCCGCGCTAAACCTGCACCAGTTTACAGGGCCGGTACATTGTAATGGTGTGAAAATACTACGTGTACCCCGCTCACGGCAGCCAAAAGTGTAAAAATGTACTGGCGCACCCCACGGAATATGCGTACCCTGCTCGCGCCAGGTAAATTGGGTACATAAAGCACCCCCTGTGGGGTGGGCTGCCTGTGGGGCATGTCCAGGGTGGATGGCCTGCCTGTGGGGCATGGGGAGGTTGAGTGGGCTGCCTGTGGGGCATGCCCAGGGTGGATGGGGTGCCTGCGTGTATTTTGGGGGGGTACGCGGGGAGTGTCACACGCGATAGGCCTTGTGCGAGCAGGGTACGTGTATTTTGGGGGTGCGCGGGACGTTTTACATGTGATAGGCCTTGTGCGAGTGGGATACTTGTATTTGGGGGGTGCGCGGGAAGTTTCACACGCGATAGGCCTTGTGCGAGCGGGGTACATGTATTTGGGGGGTGCGTGGGAAGTTTTACATGCGATAGGCCTTGTACGAGTGGGATACGTATATTTGGGGGGTGCGTGGGAAGTTTCACATGCGATAGTCCTTATGGGAGCGGAATACGTGTATTTGGGGGATGCGCGGGAAGTTTCACACGCGATAGGCCCTGTGAGAGCAGGATACGTGTATTTGGGGGGTGCGTGGGAAGTTTCACACGCGATAGGCCTTGTCCGAGCGGGGTATGTGTATTTGGGGGGTGAGCGGGAAGTTTCACAAGTGATAGGCCTTGTGGGAACAGGGTACGTGTATTTGGGGGGTGCGCAGGAAGTTTCACATGTGATAGGCCCTGTGTGAGCAGGATACGTGTATTTGGGGGTGCGCGGGAAGTTTCACACGCGATAGGCCTTGTGCGAGTGGGGTATGTGTATTTGGGGGGTGTGTGGGAAGTTTCACACACGATAGGCCTTGTGCGAGCGGGGTACGTGTATTTGGGGGGTGCGCGGGAAGTTTTACACACGATAGGCCTTGTGCGAGCGGGCTACGTGTATTTTGGGGATGCGCAGGAAGCTTCACACGCGATAGGCCTTGTGCGAGCGGGGTACGTGTATTTGGGGGTGCACAGGAAGTTTCACACGCGATAGGCCTTGTGGGAGCAGGGTATGTGTATTTGGGGGTGCGTGGGAAGTTTCACACGCGATAGGCCCTGCGCCAGCGGGATACGTGTATTTGTGGGGGTGCGCGGGAAGTTTCACATGCGATAGGCCTTGTGCGAGTGGGGTACGTGTATTTGTGGGGTATGCTGGGAGTTTCACACGCGATTTGGCATCGTTGGCCCTCCCGGGTGTGCGGTTTCCCCCCTCCCCATGCCCTGCAGGCAGCCCACACCACAGGGGACTACCGTACAAACCTCACCATGCCCTGCAGGCAGCCCACATAGCAACATGCACTTGTGAGCCCCAACTCATGTCCCCCACCCTCTCACCCACCCACCATCGACGGGCACCTGCCAGCAGGCCCTGACTCATGCCCCCCACCCACTCACCCACCCAGCAGTGACGGGCAACTGCCAGCAGGCCCTGACTCATGTCCTCCCACCCACTCACCCACCCACCATTGACGGGCACCTGAAGGCAGGCCCCGACTAATGTTCCCCCACCCACTCACCCACAAACCATTGACTAGCACCTGCCAGCAGGCCCCGACTCATGTCCCCCACCCACTCACTCACCCAGCAGTGACGGGCACCTGCCAGCAGGCCCCGACTCATGTCCGAAAATCCACCCACCATTGACGGGCACCTGCCAGCAGGCCCCGACTCATGTCCCCCTGCAACCCCACCCACCCAGCAGTGACGGGCACCTGCCAGCAAGCCCCGACTCATGTCCCCCCCAACACGTCATCACGATCCACACTCATGGCCCTTATGGCCTCCCAAATCCCACCCCACGCCACCCCAGTCCAAACACCCAACCAAGTATTCCATCCACTCCACATTGAAATCCCCATGTCATGATAGATCCCAAATGACAAGTATGCACATCAATACATGTCCGTCAGACACACACAATGGGGGCAAGTGAATGAGAAAACCCACATCGTGACATGCACAAAACCAATGAGAGAATACCACACAAATGAAGTATGAAATCAAAATGTATTAAATACAAAATCAACGGAATGAAAGAAAATCACACAAGAAAAAAAATAATTAAGAAAAGGCTGGATTTCAAAAATGAATGAACAATATATGAATGCTGAATCCAAATAAATCCAAATGAAAATAGCTCAAAAGGGTTTGTCCATCAAACCAAATCCAAAGGTTAAAAAAATAGAAAACCATTGCTCCATGGGAAAAAAGAATCAATGAACTCAAATCCAGTCCTGAACTATATACAATGTAAAAATCCAGGGTCCATGAGCCCAACAATCCAAAGGAAACCTACAAAAAACCCTACCTAATAAATAACTATATTCAAAAAGGTGGGGCATAGTCCATGCGGCCCAAATGAAAGAAAAATAGAAAGGAAACCTAACACTAATGAACTATATACAATGGTGGCGGGCAAGTCCTGCGGCTCACTTGTTGATTTCCCGGGCCAGGGCATCATCGAACTCCTGTTCAACGTCCTGGAGGCGGGCCTGTTCCCTGGCCCCAAGGTCTTGCAGGGATAATGCCATGTCCACCTCCGACTCCCTGCGAATTTCCTTGAGGCACTCAGCCCGCTTCAGCACCCTGCGAATGGAGTTCTCCGCCCTGACCATAGTGAGCCATGCCTTTTCCGCCTGCCGCTGCTCCACATCTATTTGCTGGCCCAACCGCTGCCACACGGAAGACACTCCCAATCCAGGGTCCACCTGCCCTTCTGCCAATGCCTGCGCCTCTGATGTTGATGGCCCGAGCCATCATTGCTCCCACCTTCAGCCTGCTGCTGCCATGCATGTGGCCTGCCTGTTGATGCCTGCACGTCCTCCTCCTGCTGGGGTCCAGTTGTTGGGATAGCCACCCCTGCTGGATCTCCGACTCCCGACTGTGGCAGGGATGTGTCATCCACCAGCCTGGCCGCTGGGTCAGATGCAGCTCCACAGGGGCCCAGGTGATTCATGGGCCGGAAGATGGCACGGAGGACGACTGGCGCATAGGGGGTTCAGTTGAGGAAGGGGTCAGCATATGGAGGAACCCAGCATCGGTGATCCCTCCTAGCCAGTCGACGCGGTCAACAAGGCATCTGAAGTAACGTTATCCCGGATGCCAAATTGACGCAATGCCACCCAAGCCAGGACAGGCTCAACACGGTCCCGGATTGCCACGTCCACAGGGTGAGGGAGGCCACTTGTTGTTAGCGGATCCCCTCCCTGAAAACGGGTCTGACAAAGGCATCCCTGCTGGTGCGGGATGATGCAGTCACAGGATCAGGGATAGGATTACAAACAGACACCTCCGTGGCCACCTGTGCTGCCTCCTGTCCCTGGACTGCACCACTAGCACCAGTGGAATCCCCCCTCCATATCCCGTATGTGGCCCTTCCACGGCCTCCTCCTCAACAAAACCCTCCACCAACCTGGATGACTCGGTGCCATCTTCCTCCATAGGCTCCTGTGGGGTCTCAGCTGCCCCTTCTGCTGCCGAGGAGTCCACCTCTGACCTCTGCCTCTTGGACCTACCCTCGGCAGCTGCGGCCGTGGACGCGGCACCAGACCCCTCACTCCCCAACGAGATGACAACCTGGGAGGGGAGCTGGGCCTTGCGTCTCTGGCTGGCGGTGGGATCCCTGCCGCTGTGCTCCACAGCACCGTCTCTGCCCTCTTCATCAGTTGACGCTGCAGACAGGGAGAGGCAGAACACAGCCATCAGGGCACTGCACAATGGTCTGATATACAGATGACAGTTGCACAAGAGTGGCAGTGTCAAACTTCACACATGTCATCACAATCCCCAACACACCTATCATTTGAACCCACACACATGTGCAAATTAGCAGGAATGTTGCAGCAGGCAGCACCATCCAGACACATACAACAGCATGAGCATCCGAAGGTTAGCCTGACGTCATATGCAACACGGGGAGTGCCAAACACATGCACAGAAAAACCCAAGGCCGGGGTATGGTTTGGAGGCACCACATGGGTGACCCATAGCAGTCATGACTACACAGCCTCACCTGGCACTCAATCAGAACACATCACCCAAGTAACATACACATGGTTTGCACACACATGCATGGCCACTCACTGGACATTGCCTCCAGATCTGGTAGGTCTCCCACGCCTTGGATCTGATCCTCTGTGATGAACCCTCCAGCGATAGACTCATGTTCTGTGAGTACTTCCTCCTCTGGTAGAGACCCACTGCCAGTCACCAGAGTAGAGGCATGATTGGAAGCCAGCTTGTTCTTTGCTCTGCGTTTGAGGTCATTCCACCGCTTAGAGCAATCATCAGCTGTGCGCCTGACAAATCCAAGGGCACTAATCTGGTCCGCGATGCACTGCCAGTGAGCCCTACGTTGAGCGCACTGGCAGTGCACCACGGACCAGATTAAGCGTTACTATGGGTCACCCATGTGGTGCCTCCAAACCATACCCCGGCCTTGGGTTTTCAAGTATCCCTTCTGACCACAGTTGACAATTTGCACCTGATTACTGCACTTGCCCTTCAACTGCCATCTTGCCACAACATTGTTCATACTGTTTTCCTGTTCATTCTGCCTGATTGATGAAATCCTTTGCATGTTTACCACACATTTTTGTGTCCTTCTGCCCCAAATGTAACATACTTCAGACATAGATTACACCCCACAATGGCCCACATATGTTTCCTTATTATGGGAATGATTTCACCAATCAGGCTGATTGAGTAATGTGCACCTACACATGGCCTGCACACAATCACTTTGGGGACCTCTTTGAATGTTCAACATGACAATTGTCTTCTGTCATGCCAAAGTGACCAACTATTGATGTATCCATGTGCCTGCCATCACTGCATTATTGAACACTGGATTTGTTGCAGCATGTGGCACATGCATGTTTTGTCACACTTTTTTGCATGTTCTATTTCATGATGTCCATCTCACATGGATGGGTGACAGTACAGATTTGCTACCATCTGGGTGTCCTTGTCAAATCTGCCATGGCTATGCTACGTGCCATCTGTGTGCTGGCAAGTGTCATGTATGCGGATTGTCCATGCCACTCACAGGCTAATGTGTGATGCCGGTGCTATCCAGCATGCAGCACATGTATTGCTTTTCCATCTTGGAGTCCTCAGTGTCTGATTTTTGCCTCCCCTTCCAACTCATTGCCAGTGCATGCATTCCAGAGTTATTGTCATGTGTGACATGTGTCATTTATGTACTCAATGTCTACCTCATCATGCCTATGTGTGTGGGCTATGGTGCTCATGCCTGTTTCCATTAGTTTTCTCTTATGTTTTTGCAGGTGATGATGTCGAACAGGAAATCATATCGTGCATCCTATACTATGAATATATGTATATTGGCCTACGCCAAGCTGCTTACAAGCCACTTACGAAGAAATCCGCGTTGCAAGGTCTTGACCTTAGATCTGAGTAAGCCACCATTTTAGGTCTATCCGCCATTTTAGATTCTCTCTCTACAATCACCCTGTGTCCTAAGATGGTGCACAGTGTCATTCCGAATGTAACATGGCCCTCTTGACCTCTGTGTACAAACTAATATGTAACTTGCCTGCAGGCCACATGTTAGGGTCATGAACTGAGATCTTGTCCTTCGTTGACCTGTGTGTAGAGGATTACCTGCGCCAACAAAGCTAATCCGCGAGCATATGTTAAACACAATGTATTCAAATACCGAAATGTGAACACTTGTTTGACTGCATTGTATAAAACTGTTTGAGAAGGCTCTACGGGAAATCCTAAAACAAACTGTTGCCATTGTGACTTGTTAGTGAATGTATTAATGGTAAACCCTAAATGTATAGATGTATGAACCCGGCACGAACCCTAGATCCGTGATGTATTAACTTGTATTAACTTGTAGGTGGGCTGAACATCATGTTTCTCATAGTATAAAAGGTGCGCCTATTCTAATGTACAGCCCCACTCACTGAGCACACCGAACAGTGCTGGAGTTCGTTGTGTTGTACTGAGGGCCAATAGCTATCTGTTGCTTTGTCCTTTGAAACTGTTCAGTGTAGATTAAAGATCTTTGTATCTTTCTTTGTAACCCGCGTTTGGTGTATTTCCTTTTGGGGTACTCAGCCTCGATATCTTGTTTTTGTTTTCACAATGAGGCACTAGATGCTGTTGATGAGAAGGAGATGGTGCAGATGCAGGAGTTCTCACAGCCACAACCAGTCACCAGTGAAGGACGTGGGGTGGTGGTGGGTGAAAACCCATTACTTCTACAGACCATACTGTCCACGGGTGTCTCTGGGTACACCTCGGGAGACCTTTATGAATCAGGTGCTGAATCTGACATTGAGACATATGTCCCATCCCAGGTGAGTGTTTCTGGCAGGGATGCTGTTCTGTCCAACCCACCTGCACTGGGGGTAGACCCCTCTATGGGGCATTCAGTGTTGGAAAGTCCGCCTGTGGCGGTTACGGATGCAGGGTCACACTCCACAATATTTGCTCCTGTTCCTGGGCCAGCAGATCAGAGGAGGAATACAGTCCTGCAGCCTCAGGCAGTGCCAGCACAGCAAGGTGCACATGACCTTGCCCCAAACAGGTGTGGTGCCCGCCAACGCAGTGGCCGTGCGCCACCAGGCAATACTGTGTGGGAGAACTCCATCTACACTATAGCAGCACAACAGGGGGCATCGTGTGAGATGATGGCTCAGGCCATGGATAGGGTGGCCACTTCCATTCTCCCCCCTGAAAGGCAGGTGGAGCTCTAGCAGCAGGCCACAGAGTCCATTTGCTACTCACACAGGGAGTACATGTTGGCGTCCAACATGGACCGACGGGCTGGACTGGAGACTGTGCGCACAGCCATATCTGCAGAGTCACAGGCCCACAGGGATGCCCTGAGGTTAGAACACACGTCCCTCAGAGATACTCTGGGTGCATTTGAGGTGTCCTGGAATACAAGGTCAGAACAGCAGCTGGAGCAGCTAACACGCACACTCTCAGCTGAGCTCCAGGCAACCCATGAGGAGATCCCGGCATCACGCAAGGCCTTGCAGGTAGAAATGCGTGCTACCCGTGAGGTGCTGCATGGGGATCTCCGTACCATCATCCTGCAGAACCAAACCTTTCAGATCCGCATGCTTGCTGCCATGGAGGAGCATGCCAGGGCTTTGCGTGGTCTGCCTCCCATATCATGCCCACCTTCTGATGTACCACCAGAGGGTGATGACAGCGACGACAGTTCTCCCACCGTAGGGTAGCCGTACAGGCCATGAGACGATGGAGGTTTTTTTTTTTCAACATCCACGCATGTGGGTGTTGGGGTGCACCCTGTACCTCATCCCTCCTGGGTGCCCCCCCGGTCGACACATGGCCATTTTAGATTTTTTTTTCTTTTTTTTTGGTTTTTTCACATTTCATTCCGATTTGCTACATGAAATTAGTATTTAATTCATGTGTTATCTTTATTTCTTCTTCTTTTTTCTATTTATTATTTTTATTTTATTTTAATTCTTGATTTGTTATTTTGATTTTCATACATTTATTTTTATTTGGTTATGCTTCTGATTTTTACTTTATTATTTTATTTGTTTCTTTTATTTTACATTTACTTTTTCTTTTTGTATATTTGATTTGCATTTACTTTTTTGTTCATAACCATTTTCTTTCAGATTGTGAATAAATGTTAAAGTGTGTTGCTTTGTGTGGCTCCCGTAGGCATCCACTGTGTATTCCAGCTGGGCACATGCAGGCTTGTCCTGTCTTTGGGTTAGAAACTTGGTTTCCTGACACATACTCCCCTCCTGCTTTCCCTTTCTATGGGCTCGCAAAGGGTATGACCAAGTGACAGTAACTTACACAGAGGCATTGGGCTCCCATAAATTGTGTGGGCAGTCTGTAGTCCAAACTGTGTATACATCCCTAGTGGGGATTGTTGTTAATTTCTCCACTGCATGGTGGATTTGTATATGGTTTTACATAGAGGACTTTTTGGATATATACATGTAGCTTCTTCATGTCTTAACGAGCCCGTCTCCTTTGCAGATGCAGTTCATGTTGTATGCAGTACACTGCCACATTTCCCTACAAGCAACACTCTGCAGTTGGAAGGGGTCGATGTGCTGCCTTAGTCAGGTTGTGACACTTGCACTACTTTAATGTTTTACTGTGATATGTTGCCACTGTTGTATCCTGTACTGATGTTTTGTCTTGCTGGTAAGTATTTGTTAACGTGTGCTGTTTTTGTTTCATTGGTGAGAGGCAATTGTCTGTGGCCTGTTTCTATTTGGGACGGTGCACTTTGTGACACTTGTGTCATGTGATGTGCATTAATTTGGTTGCTTTCACATTGCATGCCATGCCATGGTGTGTTGGGTATCTGAGATGGGGTTAGGGAGGGTTTGGGTGACATGCCACTATTTGTTTGTAGTGTTTTGCAAGGGGGTAGTCCTTCATGCTGCATGAATGTGTGCCTTTTACTGACACAGCATTGGGTGTGTTTAAGTAGCTAAGGATGCACACAATGTAGCACTTCCAGGTAAACAATCTCAGGGTGGTATGGTTGTGATAGTTGACTGTCCCTTTTGTCATCATCATAAATTGTCAGCTGGTATGTGCCAGGCCTGTCTGAACTCCACAGGGGTGAGATTTTAGGTGAAGATTTTTGCCACAAGCTGGGTATGGGCTGCCTCACCACCTGCCCTTTCACCTCCCATGCGCAGCGGGCGTGCATGTGGTTGGGGATGTGGGAGCACCACCATGTCCACTGGCACGCCCCACCGGGTTGCAACGTTGTGCAGGACACATGCTGCCACTATGATCCTACACACTACTGGGGGCGCATATAGCAGCTGCCCACCCGAGCGGTCAAGGGAGCGAAAGCGTGACTTCAGCACTCCGAATGTGCGCTCCGCTATGCCCGGGTTGCAATATGGGCTGTGTTGTATCTTACCTCGGGTGGTGTGGTGGGGTTCCGTATTGGCGTCATCATGTAGGTGCTCAGAGGGTAGGCACTGTCCCCTGGGGAGGTGATAATGGTTGTCATTAGTGGGGTTTTCCCATTTCTCAGTGTCTGACATGCATGCATGTGCAGAGGCATTTATACTCACCAATTAGCCATGTGTCACCATGCCGCCCAGCTTCCAGGTCCCGGTTTAGGGGTGACATTCGGAATATGAAACTATCATGGCTGGACCCCGGATAGTTGGCATATACTGAGGTGATGATTCCCTTGGCATCACATACAACCTGCACATTGATGGAATGCCAAGGCTTGCGGTTTCGATAGATGTGCTCAGTGGCCCAGGGAGGACATAGAGCCACATAGGTGCAGTCAATGGCACCCAGCACTTTGGGGAAGTGTGCCAATCCGTAAAAGTCCTGGACGACACCCTGCCTTTCTGCAGGTGTTCTGGGCATGTATATGTGCCTGTGGACTGAGGGGCGTGCTGTCATTATCGCCAACACCTGTTGTAGGCAGCGTGACTGCGTGGCCTGTGAGACACCCCCAACTATGGCACTTGTCTGCTGAAATGACCCAGTAGCCAAGAAGTGCAGTACATTGAGCACCTTTTCCAAGGGGCTCAGTGCTTGGGAGCACAGGGTGGGTGGTGTGAGGTCATCCTCCCACTCCCTGACCAGTTCTAGGATTATTAGTGGTGGAAACCTGTACTTCCCATACACCTGGTCATCAGGCATCCCAAAAAGGCTGGTCCTGGGTAAAAAAATGCGGGCCTGGCTATCCTCCTCTTCCTGCGGTGTCCCACGACCACTGCTGCGAGGAACGGTATATTCATCGTAGCGTATGAGCTTGTTTGTTGTTTGCGCGCACTTTTATGCTTCGCGGGGCTGCTTACGCCTGCTTCCTGCTGGCATACGTGTTTCTGGATTAGCGTGTCTTTTTTGGCGCACAGGTTTCCCCTGTTCGATTGCATGAATGCGTGTTGTTAGCGCACGTGTGGGCGTTGCGAGCATTTAGCTCCCGTACTTCCCCCGTAACGCCCACATTTTCACGCGTTGTTCCCCATTCCGCTTGTTACGCCCCGTGTTCTGCCCACTTTTCTTGTGTGCACTACACGATGTGCGCTTTCCCTGTGTGTGTCGCGCACAGCATTTAGTGACGTGTGCACCCACGTGCGCCACCCATGGATTTGGCGCACATCCCAGGTTTTACATGCGCAGCACATTCCATGAATCGACGAATGACTGCGTGCGTGGCTTTAGCACGCTTGCGCTGCGATTTTCATGCTTGCGATCCCCTTTCCGGCGACCATTTATTCCATGAATTACCCTAAAAGTCTTTCTCGTGGCAACAATAAATGTCTCTTCCACAAAGGTTTGTTGATAGTAAAAAAAACCTGATGTCTTTCACAATATTCTTCTTGAAAATATAAATATATTTTTTTCATAACACAAGTTCAAAGCAATGCAATTGTTCAGTTAACATGGAACAACTTCCTCAAATGAATTAATTTTGTCAGGATAGCACTTCAACCTTTCGTAATGTACCTTTAAACCAATGTTAAAGAAAATGATTTCCTTAATTCAACAAAGAGTTCTTTCACCACACCTTTCTGTCACGGAGGCATGTCATCAAACCATATTCTTTCCTGATGCACTCGCCTGCCAGGACTAACTACTATAATCCCTTTCCTGCTATACTGACCTGCCAGGAAGAAAACTCCTACAACTACTTTCAAACTTTATGGTAATGTTGACTCTAAGATTCTCCACACCAGTCATTCTTGGAGGGATGGATGCACAAAAACTGTCTTTTCTTATAGTCTCTTGACTGCTGGAAGTTTGGCTTACAAGTTTCCCCCAGTTGAGATCCCAAAAAGGAGGATTTGCGCCCTTGTCACCTCTGTATGGTTTCACAGTCTCTTGGCTGTTGGCAATGGAGGATATATGCTTTCACCAATGGTAGTTATAACGGGATCTTCTCTCACCCTCTGGATATAAGTAATGCTTGTTATAATCTTTTCCCACTGCTAGTCCTTTACAACAGACTTTACATCTCTGCCACTTTGGTTCTATTTCTTTACTTATTCGGTATTCAAACTCAAATGGTTTCTGCTTCGATTCATTAATTGTTCTTTATTCAACATTTTTATTTTGTAACAACGTTCTTTTATGGATCCCCCCGGTGTTAGCATTTCATTCTAGCCAACTCACTGGCTCTCTGTGGCATCTCCTTCTTGCGGTTAGGCATCGTGGTGGACCTCTGGCATCCAGCCCGCTCTCTCTCCTTCTGCATACCTTTGGTAAACTGTACGTGGGTCTTCTGGAGCTCCGGCAGCACTGTGGATCTTCTGCAGCTTCACTGACTTGCCGTATGCTGCTTTGCGAGCATGTCTCCTCTGCAGCTGGGCTTCTTCTTCACAGGCCGCTTCCCGCTGCGCATACTCTGAAATTCTTGCTTGTGTGCTTATTTTCGTGCTGCTCCTGCACCTTAGATAGCTTCCGCTTCATCAGCTATGCCTCCCGCACGGCCTTCAAGCCTTCAATAACTCCTCAGCCCTCTTCCTCTCCTTTACCTCCTTCCTGCAGCTGTGCCTCATCTTGGAATTTAAATATCCCTCTCAGGTGCCTTGGTCTGCAGCAACTAGACCACACCTTTGAATAAGCAACATTATGAATCCTTATTGCATCTGAGTCCTTCTTCCTCGTCCCAATACCACTGGCATTATAGTTACTGAGGTCCATAGAGGATTGTGTGACATGAGTTTGTTCTATTTTACTTTCAGTTAATTCAGACTGTTTTATATATTGAGAGTTATTAGGGTAAGGAGAAGTTGTGAAAGGGTTTGCAATTCCACATTGGAATGTGGATTTTTATTTAAGACAGAATTAGAACAATTCAAAGTTTTCAATGTTAAGTCTTGAACTCTTGAGGCACCAACCTTATTCTCTCTCTATGCTTTCCCATGACAGGTTCTTTGGGTAGTTAAATGGGAGGGACTGGTATATTGGCAATATGCAATTAGGTACCTGGGAATGTTTTCACTTTCATCCACAGAAGAAGATAAATAGTGCATCTCTCCTAGCGGAGTCACCACTTGCCCCAGATAGCCATCTATTCCCATGTGATCCTTCCCCCTGATATCACCCCCATTGTAAGGATCAGGTAGCGGCCGCCTTCCCTTGGCCACATGGGAGGAGACTTTAGGCTGGGGTTTGATGATGACTCTACAGGATCCATCACAGCACATAGAATATGATGTTCGCCATTGTATTCTTGGAGTTGAAGATAGGCAATTATATCTACAATCTTCATAAGTAAAGGAGAATTAGTTATTGTTCTATAATTATTGGATAAAGTTGTATCTAAACTTTCCTTTAAGCAATGGTGTGATCAAAGCTTGTTTTAAGGAGGGGGGAATGTTTGAATCAGAAAATAACACATTAACATTCTGGGATTGACGGAAGTTAAGAGTTCAGGCAGTCCTTTAGGTTTGTGATGGGAAACTATCTCCCAAACAGACAGTAGGTTTGAGCTTTTCAACAATGATTTTGACTTCGTCCTCAATAACTTGGTGAATTGAAAAACAGGGGAAATCCTCCTCTGTTTGAAGATTAACAGGAATATCTCCATCATCAGGTAGAATAGAATCAAATAAAAGTTCCTTAGAGACGATTGTTTATGCTTAGTAATTTTGTTCATAAATTCGTTCTGTATGCTTTGGTACCATTCACTGGAAACGAATGGAGGTGCCTTAGGTGTGGCCTTACCCTCCAGTCCTTTGAGGATGAAAAATAGTTCTCTCGAACTAGGCTTAGCGTTTCAGATTCTTGGTTTCTAAGCTGGTTGGCACAAAGGAAAGCCTGTTTATTCTCAGCAATTGTTTTGTAGGCTAATGAACTCTCAGCACAGGGGTTATTACGCCAATGTCTTTCATGATGTCTTTTATCTTTTCTGGTTCTGTTGACATTGTAATCAAGCCATGTATTTTTGATGGTTTCAGTTTTTAGTGTCTTAGTATGAATGGGGGCGTGTGTGTTAATCGCATCATGGAGAGTTTGTTGAAAGTGTAGTACAAGGTCATTGACATTGTCAAAGGTATGCAAAATCTCCAGGTTAGGAGCAATGAAGGGTTAAATAGTTGTAGGAGAGAGTTTTGTCAGGCTCTTCCTTTTTTTAAAATTCTCAGATTTCTGTCTACACGCCTCACCAGGGAAGGCAATTTCAAAAAACAATACTTGATGATCTGACAAAGGACAAGCTTCAATATTGAGGGAGTCAATACAAAGAATGTCTGTACGAATCCAGTCTAATATTTTTCCAGAGTTGTGTGTTTCAATCTTTACATGTTGCTTAAAGCCAATTGCTTGAAGGGGGTTCATTAATGAAATGGCTTGAGTGTCAGTTTGATTATTAAACCTAAAATAAAAATCTCTCAAAAGAAGAAAACGGAAATTAGGATTAAGATTTTCCTATATTGGATTCTTAGACCTAGTGATAAGAGGACATTACCCATGTGAACAAGCTCTGGCTGCTGCCGCATTCGGGGTAGAAAAGTCAGTGAGTATTACAATGGGATGTAGCACCACGATTTACGTGGAGCATGCTCTCTTTGCAATCTACGAAAGACTGAAGAGTACGTTGACCACGCAGAGAGCTTGTGGATAGGAGGTAATTATCTTGAATCCAGCGAGAAAGGTGGTGAGGTGCAGGAATGTAAACCCAGCGACATTTCTAGCTGAACCAGTGGAGGGGGGAGACTATGTACACAACTGTACTATGTACATGGAACAGTATGAGGACCTTCCCAAAGTGGGGTAGAAGCTGCTTGAGGGCAGAGGAGTGCTTTATATTGATGAGTCTCCAACGATAGACCATACAACGGGAGAAAGAAATATCGGGACAGCAGTGGTGAGAATTAAGACAGATAGGAAAGTTGAAGTAATAGCAGGCGCAAGGTTGCCTTAACATTTTTTAGCCCAAGCAGCAGAATTAGTGGCTCTCATAATTGCATTAGAAGCGTGCAGGGACCAGGACTTTACAGTGCATTCTGAATTGGCCTACATGACATCCACAGTACACTCTGTGCTGTTACGATGTCAGAGGAGGGGCCTATGACGTACTGATGGCACACCAGTGCAGCATACAGCCCAATTGGGCAGACTCAAAGACACGCTGAAACTCACATCAGCCATAGCAGTGGTGAAGTGCAAGGCCCACAGGAGGGGGCAGGACCTTGTCTGTCAAGGCAACAAAGCCATATTCACGGAAGTGAAGCGTGCAGCATATTTCTCCGAAATCATAGACTTTTATACCCCATCGGACACACATATACATGTGCGCAATATGATTCTAAAGGAAGGCTATAACACTTTGCCAGCCACGCAGATAACAGAATTTCAGGGAAGGGCGCTGATGGTGAAGAAAGAATTATGGGTAAGAAGGGAATGTTTGATATCCCCCATGGGTGCTTTGTGAGGACAGGAGTGCACAAGCAAACTGGTGAATCCAAAAGCACTATTTCAGATTGTGCTCACGCAATTGCACTATCCTACTCATCTGGGTAAGAACGCACTTTCTGCACACATTGGGGAAGAGTGGTTCTGTCAAAATATTGCAGGGCATAAAGCTGCATTCATAGAAAACTATGTCACCTGTAAGAAATTTACAGCAGGGCATACTTTATGTGTAGTGAGAGGATTAATACCCTGCTCAATCGGGCCCTTTCAATACCTCCACATAGACTACATAGACATGATCCAGGTGTGCCAGGGCTACCGATAAATGATAGTGAGTGTGTGCTCATTTTCCCAATGGATCGAAGCCAGTCCCTGTTCACACCCTGATGCTCTCAGAGCTTCAACATTCCTTGTTAGAGAGGTGTTAACATGATGGGGGGTGTGCAAGGACCTGCAGCCTGACAATGGACCTCATTTCATAACTGAGTCTTTTGAGAACATCATAACTCTTTTGGGGAAACAGCAAAAATTCTCCTGTGCCTATCCCCCGCAAGCGAATGGGATCTGTGAGCACTTCAATGACCTGCTCAAACAAAAAGATTGCAAAAATAAAAGCCACCTTAAAAAAGGGATGGCTCCATTGTTTGCCCTTAGCCCTGTTTGCACTGTGCAAACAGCCCAGATCGGACAACCACTTAACGCCCATGAGGTGGTAACTGGACCGTGCAAGCAGCTTCCACTGGCTCCTCCCACTAGGGCATTGACTGATGACCATGACACCTCTGGCGTGTTTGGAAATGAAATGCAAAAATATGTCGCTTCTTTGATGGCCAGTGCCTCTTTTATTTCTCGACAACAGCAAGCAAGGCGGGAGAGGTCTAAGAACAATGAAGAAGATAACACCCCAGAAATGAAAGAAGGATTTCTAAAGCAACCACTACTTTACCTTGGGCACACTGTCCTGTTGAATAACTTTGTCCGGCTTTGGCATAAGCCCGGGTTTGACAGGCCGTATATCGTAGAGAAGGCCACAGACTGTTGTGCAGTTAAACTGAGCGGTAAGACGGTCTGGAACTACATTGGAGACGTTAAGCCCTTCCGAGGTGAGACCTCCTCCCGCCCAAACAAAGATGATTTGATGCAAGAAGACGAACAAGACAAAGAAGAAGAACCACAACTGCGGCTTACCCGGTCCAGCACCAAAGAGTTAGGGAAGGACAATACGCACACCTAAATTAGGCACATTGGGCCTCATAACGAGTATGGCGTTTAGTGGTAGAATTGGTTGTAACTCTGTCACCACCAACTTTACCACTACGCCAAATTACGAGTGACCCAAAAGTTGCCGGTAATTCCACCTGCGGAATTACCTCCGGAATTACCCCCAGCAGTAAATCCACCAAGAATCAGCGAACTCAGCGCCACGGCTAATTCCGCCGATGGGAGTACCCCCAAATAACAAAAACCCATTACTGCCAAATTACATGTACAAAAATAGCGGAATTACCTCCAAAAATCACAGGTAATTCTGCCAAAAACACAGCACAATTACCTCCAGAAAAGAGGTGGAGGTAAATGCATACAGGTGTCATAGATCAAGGGCTAGGTGCACCATATCCACTCAAGTGGAGTATAAAAGGCCCACCCCCAACACACATCCAAGCAACATGCAGCCACAAGTAGACGTAGGTTATGGACTCTACAACCTACTACTTGACATCGAGCTACAGCAGCATACTGGACCACAGCAGGGAAGGAGACCGGCACAACAAAGGCATAGGAGACTCATCCTGCCGAGGGCACCCATGCCACGTGTCCGACCATCCCCATGGACACTCACAAACAGCCAATTAGTCACAATATACCAACTGGACCTTCCAACCATCATCAAACTGCTCACCCTGACACAGGCACAACTGCAGAGTGCCATTTACATCAGAACAGCCACCCCCGTCCCCTGCTGAAGCTTGTGGCAGTCCTACAATTCTGTGTCACAGGTGCCTTCGAACACACAGTAGGGACACTGCATGGCATGTCCCAGCCACATTCTCCAAGGTGCTGGACCAAGTTCTGGATGCTCTAAGGATGCACACACACCTGCATATCTCCATGCCCCTCACCCAGGAACAGGTGCATGCAGTCAAGGCAAGGTTCTACAGCATTGCCCATTTCCCCAACACCATTACGGCATTGTACTGCACCCATGTGGCGTTGGTACCCTGCCAGGCAACAGAACAGGCATACCACAACCAGAAACAATATCACTCAATCAATGTGCAGACGACCCATAATGCCGACCTCACCATCAGTCACTGCTGTGCCCAATATCCTGGGGCCACACATGACTCACTGATTCTGCGCAATAGCATCCTAGCGGCTTACATGCAGCGGCACAGAGGACATTACTTGGCTCGGGGGTAAGTAGCACTGAGTCCTGACTGGCAAAAGCACCGGCACACACCTGGGGTACATGAGCAACACTAAAGTGAATGAACTACAAGTCCCATGATGCAACAACACCAATACACAGAATAGGCGAAACACCCTCACTGACCCACCCCAGGACACAGACATGATCCATCTGATGATACAGGGCATCCAGTCATGCAAGGCAGCGCCACACAGTCAGGGCCACGTACAATCGATGTAAACATTGCCATGTACACTACATGGTGTACTGCCACACCATAGTTGACCACTGAAATGCCAGTTCCACAGCAGTGACAGTCACCACATGATTGCTGAATCCCACAGTGTGAATGACTGCAAGTGAGCTATGTGGCCCATGTCCCATCAACCTTGATGCACACAAGGTGCACCGTGCCCATCCACTGAGTCAGGCACATAGGGGTATACACATCAGGACCATTGACTTGTTCCCCGGCCCACACACTGCCATATCTCACACAGTCCATTCATGTTTTGCGGGTGACACTGGATACCCACAGTTTCCAGGGCTAATGACCCCTGTGGGAAACCTTGCCACACCACAGGAGACAGCCTATAATGAGGTGCTGAGGAGAACAAGATCATGTATCGAGTGGAAATTTGCCTTCTAAAATCCAGGTTCAGGTGCCTAAATGACACAGGCGGTGCACTGATGTACAGCGCCAAACAAGTTGGGAAAATCGTAGTGGTCTTCGCCATGCTGCACAACATGTGCATATGTAGGAATGTAGAAATGGCTGATGATGAGGACTACGACCTCCCCTAGCTCTGACGAAGAAGAGGCTGGAGGAGGGAACAGGGAACCACAGGACATACACGGGGAAGTAAGGGAAGGATGGATGGTCTGCCTGGAGTTCATGGAAAGCTTTTTCTGACTACAGAGACATGACCCCCATACATGCAATTAATGCATATGTCTCAATTGCATGGAATGAAAACCGACAAACTGATCATGATTCAAGTTTGTTTATTTCTGGCAACACGGAAACCCCATCCCCAACACCTACTCCCACCGCCCAACCGCATCCCAAATTCCAACTCCCGCCTCCCACCCCCACCCCTTAGTCCAACTGTTGTTCAGCCAGCTCCCGCACCCTCTGACTTGTGAGGCACATGCTTACATTGCATGTCACTGTGTTGCATAGGCGATTGATTGACCTCGACAACTGTCTCGAGGCTCCCTGGATGCAGTCACGCATGTCCTCAACATGTACCAAGTGTTCCTGTGCGATGGCGCGCATTTCCACCTGCCTCTGTTCTATCCGGTCCAGATGGTCCTTGAGTGTGGGGACAGGCAGTGGCCGTTGTGATTGTCCTCAGTCATGGTCCTCATGCTGGCCTTGACAGTGAGCTTTCCTGGCCTGCTCATCAGATGAGTCCATCTCATAGCATAGGGCATGGTGGGAATCACAATGCGATGTTGGTGTGTGCAGTGGGGAGAGGCTGCGCAGGGGGGGAGGACTATGGCAAAATTAGCAGATGGGAAAATGTAGCTGACTGGTTGCAGGGGAGGCATCCTTATACTGCTCGTCTACCGTGCCTGCAGTGGCCTGCTGTGATTGCAGGCTGTTGTCCCCACCGGGTCCAACCTGTGCATCCGTGGCCGGACCTGCTGTGGCCATGTCCTGGCTTGTTTCCGGTGGCACGGATTTCACAATTGAGGTCTGTGTTGGCTCCGTAGGCGTGTCTGTCTAGACAGCCGGAGTGGCTGTTGGTGGCCTGATGGCCTTCTGCCTCTTCCTGGGTGCACACTCCCACTTCCCATTCTGCCTTGTCCTGGCTGCTTGCTGGCAGTGGTTGGTGCTGGTGTTGTGGAGTGGCCAGCCTCCTCGCTCCTTTCCTGGGTGGCTTGTGTTCCTGTTGGGACAAATTGACATGTGCATTACCATATTGGCTTGAGGGGCTTGGTAAATCAACATTCACGGTCACTTGTCCTATGTCGTCACTGTGTGCTGGGCATCAGGTGTGGGGGGCTGGCATCATGTGTCACCCACTGTGTATATGGCATGCATTGCATCTGGACAGCCAGGTGTGGGTTGACCAGCTGAATTCGGTGGTGCATCCCTGTAATGTGTTGGGACACAGACTGTCCTGTCCAGTGGTGCATCAGGACTGTTGGTGACAGGTGTCTGGTGGTGCAGTCAGGTGGGTGCAGTGCATTTGGTTGTTTGTGGGTCAGGTGGCCATTTTGTCAGATGTGTGCTCCTCAATGTGTATGCACATGGGACATTGTAGTCGAGGGGCCAGTGGCTGCGTCACGACTGTTCACAGTTGTGCATGGACAGGTTGTTTGGTTGCATGGTGGCTATGTTGACTGTGCATGGGTCATGTCAGGGTCATGTCAGGGGGGTCCTGTGGCCACTGATTGATGTCATTGCGGCCCGATGCCTCACATGGAGGGAGATTGCTTACTGGGGTTCACGTCGCTTGCTTGCATGGCAGTGTGGGTGTTTGTGTATGCCAGCAGGCTTGTCCATTCATTGGGGCATATGTCACTGTGATACTCACCAGATTCTGCTTGGCTGTTGGCTCCTAGCTCGCCCGTGCCCATGCCCTCGATCCCAACCATGTTCAAGATGACACCGACTATTTGCTTGCACGGTGTCAGTTGCAAGGGTTCAACTGTCTCCCGACGGTGGAAGGAGATCAGGCTCCTGAGCCTGGTCTTAAGGTAATTTCACCTCTTTTTCATGTCCTCCCCCTCACATTGGATGTGCCCTACGGCCACCACCTTGTCCCTGATTTCCGCCCATACATTGTTTTTGCGCTGTTGTGTGGTCTACCTGTGCGATGCCCCATACAGCTCCTCACAGTGGGCGACCACTTGCTCTGCCAACACTGTGAGCTGCTGCTCAGTGAATTTGGGATTCCGCTGCTTCATATCGGGCACAATGACATTGCCCTTTCCTGTGGACATGTTTGGCCTTGGCTTGGTGTCTGGATGACAGATGTCTCGAGATATTCAATGGATTGTGATCTCCAAAATGGCCACTGTGGTGCTTCCTTTATGGCGGTGACAAATTCCGGCAGCCATAATTCCGCTGACCATTATGGGGCTAACAGTAATTCTGCCAATTTTTGGCAGAATTAAGTCATACCCCAGGTTGTTCAGCAGTAACTCTGCTGGGTGAAATTACTGTACCTCCATTGGTTTGTGCGTGTGCCTGCCAGGTTGTAATTCATCAATAACTCTGCTGGATCACACGCGGAAATGCTAACTCTGCCATGGTGAAGTTACCGCTGCATTACCGCCATACGCGTAACAAGGCTCATTTCCTTTTCCTTACAATAGGTATTCATCGAGAAAGTACAGACTGTCCGAGATATATGGTCCCCAATTGACATATGTCCTTTCAAGAGTATTTCATTAGATTCGTAATACAGTCAGAAACAGAGCCGATGATTCCTTCACAATTGTTTTTTCATGCTTTTCTGCTTTAGGTAGCTCAGACCTACCCACAGTTGACCCACGGGGACCCTGCCATCATTTACCTACTCAGTGATTTGAGAAACTGTATAGTTTGGGAGCGATTGTTCTACGGAGTACTCGCCCAATACTAGAGACATAGAGCTTAACCTTACACAATAACCTCATAACTAAGCATTTTTGAGGCTTTTCGGGTGAGTTTTACAGACCCTTGGAGCAACGCAAGAAAACGCTCAGTAGTAACAAATGGAGAATGTAAAACGAAATGCTGTGATCATGTTTTGTGCCTTCTGCTGTCTCTACCTCTTTACCCTCTTTGTTCTACTAAGATTGTCATTTTCACATGCACAAGCTTTATTTAACCCCTACTAACGTAACCCCTATCCATGCCATCACGGAAGCCATATCTGGGCAGGCGATGAGCACTGCTCAGGAAGTAAAGAGATTTAGGCGCAGGGCAGACATAGACTTCAGTCAGGTAAATTCTTATCTAACGGATTCAGCCCATATTTCAAACTACATGTGGTATAAACACATGGCCAGGGTAGCGAAACAAACCACAGGCAAGAGCTGTTATGTCTGTTCTCTCATCCCCTATGCCATGAGTGCATCCAGGGCATTTGTAGCAACTGAAATTCCAAAGACCAGAGAACAATGCTTCATGCATTTATCACTCTGCACCACAAGAGGACGATTCTAAGGGAGACGAGCCACTCTTACTACTGATTGGGTGTGGCACCTTCATCTGGGGCTACCACTGGGGTAAGGATATTTACAAGAGTTTGGGGGTACGTTGTGTGTAGTCCTTTAAGGATACTATGAGCAGGCATTATTAACAAATGGGCGCTAGACTGGCAATTTGCGATCTCCTTTGTCCATCCACCCATTTACGTCCCCTTGCAGGTGCTGTGCTCACCAGACAGCAGTCTGCTAGTGTATACTGCAACACCATAGGCCCTGAAAAAAATGGTCAGCTGCCCACACCACTGAAACTGGTCAGCCAAGTGAATTAGGGGTTCTCCCGTTATTAAAGGGACACCCTACTTTTGAAGTAGTGAATGTTGGTAGTGCACATGAAAGAGGGTGAATAAAGAGATTGGGGTCCCTGTGAGAACTCACCACCCTGGAAACAGCGCAAAGTGTTCCAGTGTGTTTTATTTTAAATTATCGAGAGGAATAGGGTCAGCCTCCTTCTGCCCCTCACCCTAGATAGGCGGCCCACCACCATCGACTAGGGTTAGCTTTCTCCTGGAGGACCCAGTTGGCATGGTTGGAGGGTGAGGTAGTGTGGATTTAATCTAAGATGCAAATAAGAAGGAATTAACTCTACCTGGACGATTGTGTGTGAAAAGAGTTAGGGATTCTGTACAGGTTACACCGACCCCTAGTCCTGTTTAAGTTTAATGTTCTAGACCTCCTTGCGGTCATGGAGGGAGGCGTTTGTACCAAGATCAGATTTCCTTGCTGTACATTTATTCCTGCCCATGATGAAGACAATGGGACCCTGACAGAGGTCATTACCCGGTCATCAGAGCTGCATGCTAAGATGGAGGCAGAAACGAATACAGTAGGAAAGGACCAAGGTTGGCTATATCTTTTCATGGATACCAACATGGATGGCCAACGGACTGAAGCTACTGTTGGCAGCCCTGGCACTAGTGTTATTCACCCTTATTGTCAACTGAATAGACATCACGCAATGCAAATAGACCACTGAAATGACTATAGGGATGAAAGTATTGGTAGACTTAGAGACTGAAGAAGATGAAGAGACAAACATACGGAATATGCTAAAATCATAAATAACCCAGCAGGTACAGTGTTCGAGGTCCCATTCAACACCCGTGACAATTTGGGAAAATGGGTTTGGTGCAAGCCTAATGGAGATTGCAGTTACTTGACATGGAGTTTGGACGATCATGCAAAGGTTCCATGTGATAATATCGCCGCAAATATATTGCCATACAAACATTTCGCCATATTATTGCGGCGATATTATCCCATGGAACCTGCGGGGGATACCCCCGCAACCCTCATATATTTTAAAAGGGAGCGGGGGACACACCCGCAATGCCCCCCATCCATTTAGTCCATAAATTATCCCCGCCAAAAATATCGCCTACGGCTATTCCCGACAGCCATATGTACGGCAATATTTTTGGTGGGGATAATATTACCTGATACCAATGCAAAATACCATGGACATCTTGGAGGGATAACAAAGGTTTGACTCCCAAAGTTACATGTGAACAGAGAGAGTTGTGTAGGTAGTGTGGTCAGCATGTCGACCAGAGGGGGGATTGAAGATGGAGGTTCAAGTATGGTCCTCATGACCCACACACAGCTCTCAGCCCAAAGACTGAGACACGACCGATGCACCTCACTCTTAGGCCTTTCACCCAGGAGGAGCCACCACATATGGCTATTCAATATTAGAATTAACTTGTATAGGACATATACCTAGTTTGCCTAAACTGACCAATGTGAATGGCCAATAGGTTTCGGGGACGGAGGTTGGTTTCGCAATGTCACACCTGGATTAAAACTGGTGACACATGCTCAGAAGATGAGAACCCTAGAGAATTCATGTTTTCCTAGTGTGATCCCTGTCGTTTTGTTAGATAATAAAGACAATAAACTTTCCGCCATTGCTGAGTCATCCGTTCTTGCGGTCGAGAGTTTTTGATGGGCCCGAGTATCTCTCTCCCCGTAATTGGGGTAACTGCTACAGAGCCCCTGCCGCTACAACACCCCTCAACCAGATCAGCTTTGCAGCAAAGATGTAGGATAAGAAAAAAAACACTGTTTTCACCCATTCTGTACATAATGTCCTATCAGCCAAACACCCTAATAACTGGGAAACATGGAGTCACAGATTCCCTTCATCTAGACAATGTATATCATCCTCAAAAAACAGAAATGTCGTCCCTCACTTTGCAAAGAGCACAAGAAGAAGTTGATCATTTGTAGTCCATGGATCAAAAAGCAGAGAGAATCTTCTTGTAGGGGGGAAAGGCGGGTTACATTTGTTTCCAAGGTGTATAACTCAACGTTCGATGCCTGTACATATAGTACACAACTAGATGATAAGCATTTAGCTTTAGCTGTCAATGAATAACAAACTGAACTACAAAACATATACAGAGTCCGAAAGCATCTTGTAATGTGTGATGTGTGAATCAATCGATGCTGGAGTGATATCCCAGACAGCAGCAAAGCCAAGGTGGCCACGAGCACAGAGGCCAACTCAGGTAGATAACATTGGGCAAAAGTCTGGATACTGATAGGTTTCACTTGTGGAGTAACTGAATAGACAAATAAACAGCAACCATCACCTACACAGTCCCATCAAATCATTGGTGAACCTCCCAGAAGACTAGAGATGACAGCACTTCGTATGTATCTTCAATGGTCAGTTCCATGGGAACTAAAACTCACACAAATGAGACTCAGAGTAAAAGAATTCAGAGACAGCCACTGGAAATCAATCGAGCAGCCACCCGGAACATTAGAAGCCCAGAGCATTAGAAGCCTAGAAAAGAATGTCTCCATGTGAAAACGTCTTTAAAAAAATATTTTTTCAATACGGTCTGGCAGATACTGCATTATTTTGACCGGTCACTTATTGCTCTCCTTCTCCTTTGTGAGGGTGATGGCCCATCACACATGCTTCATTGCTTTCCCCCCTCCTATCCCCTACCCAACTACTGTTTTTTTCTTACCCTTTAATCCTTTTGCCTTTACTCAATACTGTACTTGGGAACAGCACTTTGACAAAGTTCCTTTTTTTTCTCCATTGAAATGGCCATTTAATATACACATGTTGCCACTATTTCAGTCCCAAAATATTCCTGATATGTAGCCAGTACATCCATGCCAGATGCTGCCTATTGCTTCACCACCAGCTGTCTCCTTTTCATTCAATGAGACTACTCATCATTTAACATGCTTTGCACTTTAATGCTCGGTCCAGGATGCATGCAGGCCACTTGAGCAAAAAGTTGGTTTACACGGCCCGGAACATGCATCATTGCCTGAGTGCGTGCAGTTCAGTAGTTACTTGCCTGGAAATTGAGCAGATTGTGGAGTTGAAGGTTTGGTCCTCCTGACACATGATCTTATATTATTGTAATTGTAATTGTAATTGTTTATTCATTTATGGTGCGTGCCAGGCCCGGAGGCATCTGGGCGCAGATCAGGTTACAAAGTTGCGTATGACAGTAAGGCAATATACATACAATCCAAGGAACATATAGGGTGTTATATACAGTTGAGCAGGAATATACAAAGGAATTTACAAGGTAGTATATACAATGGGTAGTCTATGCATTGGGTGTAGTCTCATCAACGGTCTAGGGAGTGCAGCCATTTATTTACCTTGGATTTGAAGCACTGGAAGGGGGATATTGCTCTGAGTGGGTCAGGGATGGAATTCCACAATTGTGCTGCTAAGACTGGGAAACTGGCGCCTCCAGTTTTATGAGATTGAACCTGGGTATTCTGAGGCTATTGGCTTGGGCTTTTCTGATGGGACGTATGGAAGTGTGTTTTGAGAATCTGTCCATTAGGTACAGAGGGGCCTTGTTGGACAAGCATTTATGTGTGAGGTTGAGTGCTTTGAGTTTGATTCTGTCATTAATGGAGAGCCAATTGGTGTCACGTCCCACGTGTGAGATTTGTTGTGATTTGGGTATGCCAAGTGCTGCCTGAAGTGCGTTATTCTGGATAGTTTGTAGTTTAGAGGTATTGCTTTTGCTGGTGCCTAGGTATAAGGCATTGCAATAGTCTACTTTGGAGAGGATTAGTTCTCTGGCAATTGTGGTGCAGCTTGCCGTGGACAGGAAGGGTTTGCAAGCGTGTATCAGTTTGCAAGTCTAGTTAGTGGCGGATGCTGTGGTGATGATTTGTTTGTTAAGGTTAAGACCTGAATCGAGGTAGAAACCTAGAGTTTTAAATGCGTGAGAGCCTTTGATGGGGATTCTGTCAATGAGAATGGATTTGTATTGTGTGGACAGTTTAGCCAGTTATTCTGGGGACTCAACGATGAGGAGCTCTGTTTTGTCATCGTTAAGTCAAAGGCCGTGGGTGGCCATCCATGTTTGTATAATTAGTTAGATCTCCAGTCCTCCCCATAACTAATTCTAATAAATAAAGAGCCTTTGCTTTTGTAGCATTTTTATTCAGCATATGAATAGCAAAGAAAACCTAAAAAGACATGTAGCACAAAACCTATTTTTTTAAAGCTGTATAATGAATTTTGCCTTTTACTGTACTTGAGATTATTAATGAGATATAAAATAAGTGCACCATAGCATAGAATGGCCTTTGCCTGAGAACAAATACATGTGAGCATGGTCATTCAAAATTATATGGACAGACACAGGCAGAGAATCAACAGAGTAAGGGTACTGGCTGGAGGTATCTCATACATTTACCGTGTACACAGTACCATTGTTCCCCGGTCAGCAATTTATTTATTTTTTTGTGTTTAATTGTGACTTTGACAATTTTTACAAATTTAGACAATGGTCTTCTTTAGACTTGTTTTTTCAACCATGTAAAGTCGGAATTTTGACTTTTTCTTCAAGTGCCAGGCTCTGTAGGAATTTTGCTGTAGCAATAGTTAGAGATGTATTGTCTCCACTCATCATCCAGTTCCACCAGGATTCTTCGTCCAGTGTAAGCTGTTTGTGCCTGTGTGGTTGTAGGTACATGGTCCTTAGTTTTGCAGTCCCTGGGCATGACAAGAGAAGATGCCGCACTGTCTTGACCTGGGCTGGATTCTTACAGTAACGGCACGTATTGCTCACTGATTGCTTATGAAAAAATAGGACATTCGTTTTCAAAACGTTTAAGCGGGCTCTTAGGTAAGTTGTACGTAGTGCCCTTGTCGGGAAACATTTTTAAATAGTTGCAAACCTCGTCCACTTTTTGAGTGTTCAATGTCAAGTTGGTGGTTGATTTATACTCCTTTGATTTTTCCAGTGTCTCGATCCAGTCCCAGATTTTGAGTTTTTCTTTAACTTTGTCCGGGATGCGTTCAAGTCCCATTGGGAGCTTCCGATTGTATCCACCAGGTCTAAGTGACTTTTTAACCAGGCTGCCATCATCCGGCTTTTCCCACTGGTCATTTCTTTGTAGATGATGTCGAGTATTTTCGGTCTGGGCTTTCTTAAGATTTTTCCCAGAAATAGCAGGCTGTTGCTCTCTACCACAAATTTCAATGATGACAGGCTGAGTTCCTTTCTGATTAAAGCCATAGGGGTCGAGGTTGGTAACTTTAAGACCTTGCGCCAGAATAGGCCTTTGAGTTTGATCCAGAGTGTAGATGGTAATTGTGGCATTGCCTCAGCAGCGTATGTGATAGCTGGGGTGGCTTTAGCTTTATCGAAGTTTATCACTGGTGTTAGTGAAAACTTACAAAACTTGCTTTACAAGATCGAAGCTTGGGCTGCCAAGGTTGTTGTTTTTGCGTAGGGATGCTCCTGCATAGTCATTTCTATGCTGTTGCAGGATAGATTGGCTCCCAGATAGGTGAGGCTTGTCACTATTTCCAGCTTCTCTGAATTCGCGCACAAATGTGATTTTCTTGTCTTTTGTGTTGTGTTTCCGATGATCATCACCTTTATTTTGTTTACATTGAGGTCTAGGTCATTTTTCTATAAGTATGCCGAAAGGCTATTTAACTGGCGCTGTAATCCAATGGCTGTTTAATCCAAGAGGATTATGTCATCCGCGTAGAGGAGCCTTGTAACCTTGGACTCTCCTATTGTCGGAGGAAAAGAACGGGTGTCGTTTTCTGTATTGACTATTTCATTTTGAGAACTTTGCACGAGAGGTGGTCCATTTTAAGATGGGGAGGAAAAGTATCCTTGACTTTGGCATTGTTGAATTTTGTGAGAGACATTTTCCTAAATTTAGATATATAGTCTTTCTTGTTTTCAAATTTTCCTCCCTATATAGTTGTGTAACTTTTAGTTTGGTTCTTCGTTTTTTTTTTTCTAATATTAATTACACCATATGCATTTAAAGTTTTCTTGAAAACTAATTGATGCTAAAATAAATAAATAATTAATAATAAATAATGAATAAATAAATGAAATTTAAAAAAAGTATTGACTATTTCAGCCATATAAGCATTATATAGAGCTGGGGCCAGGGGGCAGCCTTGCTTGACCCTTCTTGATGTCGTTATGGGGTCAGATAGCTGGCCTGCTGCACTAAGGCACACTCTCATTGAAGTGTTGTGGTGTGAGGCTTTGATTGGCTCCAAGATAGCAGCTGTACATCTAATTTTCTTCAATTTTAGCCACAGTTTTTCTCTGTTCATGCGGTCGAATGCCTGGACCAGGTCTATAGAGGCTATTAATATTTTTCGGTGACCCTCCTTCTTGTTGGCCTTCAGTATGCTGATCAGCATGATATTAATCGACGTGCCCTGGTTTTTTTACAAACCCTGATTGGTAGGGGTCCGCTGTTTTTGATTCTTTCTGCCAGTCGTGAAATGCGTCCAAGATGAGAGACCCGAATAGCTTGCCTATAACATCGAGCAACGCTATTGGCCTGTAGTTTTTAGGGTCATTCTTTGGTCCCTTCTTGTGAATCGGGACTATGTTGGCTGTATTCTAGGACACGGGTATGTTTCTTGTGGCACAGCATCTGTTGAAGATCTCAAGGATCAGTGTTGCCCATTCCTCTTGGTCCTTTTTTAGATGTATATTTCGTCAATTACGTCAGAGCCCGGGGCTCTAGAGTTGTTTAGCCTCTTAATCTTTTCCAAGATAGTTGGTTTGTCATATACGATTGCCCATGCACAAGGGACTAGTTTTACAGCATTAGGTGGACCAGCTGTTGGGGGTTTGAACAAGTTGATGTAATGCGTCAGCCATGCATGCTCACTGACATTGTTAAGTATTGCTGTGTCTGTGGTTGTTGTTGTGTCTTTAACTATAGGCCAGACAACTTTGGAATTTCTGCCTCAGATTGCACGTAGTATTACCTCGTGTTAGTAGAGTCTGCTACGAGAAGTCTGTAACAAAGTTTTGTAGCTTCTTCTTAGTTCAGCAGCTAGCGCTACGTTTTGTTATGATGGATGGATTTGCGCACGCCTTGAGGCTTTTTGCGTGCTTGCCTTCCTCGCTCTGAGCTCCTCGTTGTATCTACGCAGATGCGGTTTGTCTGGGCCAGTTTTTATTGGTCTTTGGAGTATGAAAGGGTAGAAGAGCGGGCAGTAGTCCAGGTTTGATGGTCCCTGTACGTCAGTATTGAGGATGTGCTGTCCCTTGTAGCTTGCGTAATCCGGGTGATTGCTTCTTTTGTCAGCTTTAGCCTGGTCCCTTGAGAGTTAACTTCAACCTTGTGATTCATTGTCAGTTGTATTTCTTTGGTTGTTGGCCATGATGCTGTTAAGATGTTATGGTCACTACGAGTTGTTTTGATTACTTTGAATGAGTTGATGACTGAGTAAAGTTCTTTAGCAACGTAAATGTAATCGATGGTGCTCTTGTGCCCCTCACTTTCCCACATTGGCTATGGCGGTGAGGATTTGCCTAGTTGATTTAAGTTGTGCAAGTTCCAAGAGTCCATGAGGTCGGTCCATGCACGGCCTCTTATGGTTGATTGTGTTCTGTGGTGATTTTTGGCTCTGTGATGGTACATTTTCTCTTCCTGAATCTGGACAGTTGGCGTTCAAGTCTCTGCATATAAGTATGTGGGACACATTATAAGCCGTTGTCACTTCCATTAAGATTGAATTGATGGGATCAAAGAAGTTTTTTGTTGTTTGTACTGCGGGGTTCCAATAGATGTTGATCAGCAAAATGAGGTCCACCATTCCAGAAGAACCGCTTGAATAAAGTTGGACGAGACCAGACTGCATACTGATCGCAGGCTCCTTCCTGTGCGAATCGCAATTAAAAGACCCGATGTGGGGCGACCTTTGGTTCCCTTAAGTGCTGGAGATAGTAAGGTCTCATAACCGTCTATGCTGGGAATGAGGAGGAGCCACATTTCTTGAAGGCTTAAAAGGTCAAAATGGCCTATATTTATATCTCCGACCGTCATGAGATGTGCATGGCCTCCAGTGTTCCATGATCCAATTACTAATCTTTGTTGTGGAGTGTTTCCATTGGCTACGTTCATTTTATGACAGTCAGGAATTATGAGTGGTTGCTATTTTCTGGTGTATAGTGCCAGAGCGGCAGGAATCCATGCCCATCTGTTAGATTCTTTGTCAATGGTCTTCCTGTGTGCTATTTTTACAGGGGCTCAGTTTGTGTTCTTCCGACTGTCATTGTTCCAGTCAATTTTGGCTCTTGGGCCTACTGGTTTTCGAGTTTGATCCCTCTCTGCATTAGGGAAATTTGTCCGAGAGGGCAGGCGAGAAGACGTTATTTTGTTTCGCTCCCAGATCGAATCATTATGGTTTCTTTTGGTTGATGATCTGTCTCCATTAAGGTCACTGTCTCTGCTTCTTGAATTATTTGATGGATTTTGTAGTGGTTGATCAGTCATGGTCGAAACTGCAGTATTAGTTTCTTTCCTGTTAAGGCCGTTAGTTTCATTTAGCCGATTTCTTGCTTCTCGCTCTGTGGAGTGTGAGTCGTGTCCTCTCTCTTCCGTTGTCGTTTCCCGGAGATGGTATCCCATTTTATGAAGTTTACCAGCTGTGAGGAGCAATCATTTCTTTATGGTTTGTGATGTGATATGTAGGAAGATTCTATCGGTCCACCCTTTATTGGCGAATTCTATGATCTTTATGTCTTTGCTTCGAATTTGATTTTCCTCCAATATTCTGTCAAACAGCTTCAGAGTAGCTCTTCTGTTTAGAATTGTTGTTTTACCTGTGTTTGATCGTTTTTCTAGCATTAAGGTCCTTGTAGATCTGCTCTTGTGTGTAAATAGAGCTGATGCTCTTATTTGATTGGAAGTTGAAAAGAAGTTGAGATTTGAGTTTCTTTGATTATAACTTCTTGTTTTCTCAAACGTTTTTGTCAAATGTCTGTGGGCATTGTTTGTGTAAGTTATGTTCCCCTGCTCATGGGGATGGTTTGGTTTCCTTTGTTTCTGTCGTGAGAGGGTTTTTTTTCACAATGCTTTTTGTCCCCAATAGGCGTGGTTTTGTTTAACTTTGAACTTGATAATTGGCGACTTCTTCACCTTCCTGGGCTGGTCCAATTTCTCTCCTCTGTTTTGTCGTTATCTTTTTGTACCACACTTTTGGTGGTGCTGCGGTGTCCTCTGGTCGATGCCTACTTCAATCGTACAGAGGAGGTTGCTCTTCAGCAAATGAGACCTTTCTTTTTTTCCCTGTAGGGGGAGGAATTTCTGATTCTGAGTTTTCTATAGAATAGACGCTGATATTGAGCAGGTCAATCGTGTTATTTCCTAGTTTTTCATGTGACTCATTCGAGGTTTTCCTTAAGTTCAGTGTGTTTACTTGTTTTGGAGACTTTTTGTCGAGGATTGTTACCCATTTTGTTAGGGTCTCATTTGACATGGAAGTGTTCTCCCTCTGGTGCTTGCTGTATGTCGATTTAGGGTTTTTAGACGCTGGTGCTGGAGCCGAGTTGTTATTATTCACCAGTGTAATTTGTTTCCCTTCTTTCTCAGTCTCGCCTGCATGTTTGCTCAAGTGCCTGCTGGAGCATTTTGGATGGAGCTCAGGTATATGTTGGTTCAGCTCCCATCCAAATTCGTTGAAACCAGGCTTTCCATCTGGTTTTTGGTTGAGGCTGGTCCGCTTTGTTTGTCGTAATTTTGAGTAACAACATTCTGGTTGCTCCTCTTCTATTGTGCTTTGCGTGTACTTAATTTTCCTCGTAGTAGTCTCTGCCTTTTTGCCCGTTTTCATCACGTCTGGTGGTCCTTGGTTATTATGTTGTGGTTTCTACCTGCTGTCCATCATGTCGAGGTAGATGACCTCACTCTCCTGGGCTTTTTCTTTAGGTCTTTCTGAGTTTTGAACTTGATGTGTTTGTGTTCCAGTGGTGACAGACGTTTTTTTAAACTGGAATACCGCTTGTTTGGATTGGTCTGTCGGGTTGGCAGGTGCCTGTGAATTCTCTGTCATTGTTCCCTGTTCCCCTTCCAAGCTTCTGCAGCCATAATGTCGCCTTCCAGGTGTGTTAACTTGGAGCTCATAGAGGCTGTCATGAATGTGTGTTCTTTTAAAGTTTCATTCAGTGATTCATACAATTTCCCTAAGGGGGCCAGGGCTATGGCCACTGCCGACATTATGGCCAAGATGTCCAGTTTTTTACTTGCTGTATTTCTTCTGTTATCTTTGAGGTATCTCTTTCTGTTTCGTACTTTGTGGGAGGGGACAATATGGAACGTGATATATCCACTGGGGAGTCGTCTCTGTTGTGTTGTAATGTCAATTTAAGTCAGTGTTTCGCCTCGATGGGTTTGGTAGTGATGGGTTCTTTGTTAGTTTGGGAGACTTCAGCCAGTTTGTCTTCATCTGGCCTGGCGTCTGCACGTCTTTAGCCATGGTGATGTTGTCCTGTTTCTGGGGTACATGATTGTCGATCTGGGTTTTCCTTGGTTACAAGGTTAAGATTGGAGTCCATTTGTTATTTTTC
The DNA here is from genome assembly GCF_040938575.1 of Ambystoma mexicanum. Lineage (NCBI taxonomy): Eukaryota > Metazoa > Chordata > Amphibia > Caudata > Ambystomatidae > Ambystoma > Ambystoma mexicanum. The sequence continues at coordinate 120,562,972 of NC_090926.1, read as the reverse complement.
ATGTGTGCCTCCCTTCTGTCCTAATGGGGCAGTTGTTGCTGGTGAGTGGGGTTTCAAGGTGTTAATAGCTGGTGTCTTACCTTGCCTGAAGTGCCATCACACTGGCGTCGAGGTGAGCCCATGCATGGATGCGGCACTCTTCTCGATCTGACCAGGAGCTTTCCCTCGGGGTGATAGTACTATCCCTTGCAGTATTTCAGCGTCAGATAGTTCACATGGGTTAGAGAAAATAGTTTTGTCCCGTTTGTTGAAGAATTTGCCAATGGGGTTGTTAGTGTAGGTGTAATTGGAGTCATTTTCCTAGGTTGTCCAGTTTTTTCCATTTTTTCTAGTGGCCGTTCTTTTTTGTTTGGAATTTTCATCACAACCAACTGTTGTGGCGTTATTAAAGGTGTTGAGTTGATTTTGGTCGGTCTGTGGTGTTGTGGTCTTGGCTCTTCGGGAGGTTTTTGATTGGTCATCTCTTGTGTATCTCCTTCTGATTTTGGACAGACGAGTGGGCCAGTAAATGTACTGTCGGGCCCTCCCAAGATGGTTTTGCCTTCCAAATTGTCAATGGCAAGGTCGGTCAATTTGTTGGCCCGATTGTGTTCTCTTAACATATTTAGGTCTTCTATGTCGAGATCACCCGAATTTGTTTATGGTTGTGTTGAGAGAATGATTTTCTTTAAGGTCAGTTAGGTCCAATTGTGGACTCGGTAGTTCACCTCTTGCGGTGACAGGATGGACCTCAGTCTCTTCAATTTATCTGGCACTTGTTAGTTGTGGCGGGATTTTGTTGTCGTTCTGTGTTTCCCTGAGGTTTTGGAAGTGGTTGTGCTGGATCTCACTGTTGGTCTTCAGCGTATTATCAATCGAGTTGTCAGGCTTCCTGACAATGTTTTTTCTGTTGGGAGGGGGGAGGAGTTTGCTTGCTGCCTTCCCTTGCCCTTTCCCTTCTCCTCATCCACAGGTGCCTCGCCTGCCAGATTGAAGTCAGAGTGTTCGTTTACTGATTTACACTGCCAGCTTGCTGCGGTCGAGCATTTACGCTCCGCCAATTCCGCTTCAGCGGCAGCCCACTCATCCATCCTCCAAACCTCCAGGCGTTCCCTCACTGCCACCGGGGGCTCGTCCTGCTCTGAGCGCGGGTCCCATCCTCCAGGACACGCTCTGCCGTTGAATGTGCAAGCCGAACAGTTACCCAAAGGTAAGTTATGTTTGTGAGGAGATCTGAGCGGGGAATTGGAGGGGAGTGTTTAATTTCCAAGGACTCATTCCTTAGATTTACGTGGGTGTCTGTGTCGAGTAATTCGAGTGGCTGGTGTCTTTCCTGATGTCACGCGTTTGGTTCAGTGGGGGAGGGAAGACGGTGAGTGGGCGGGACTTGAGCAGTTCAGAGCGGGGTAGGTGATCCTTGCTAGTGAGACGGCTGCTTTGCAGAAGCCGCCCCTGTCTTCTTCGGCTACATCTCCTACTGCAGGCCCCGTCTTAATCTTTACTCCCTTTATCACCGTCCCTCCCGTATCTATCGGTCCAACCTCTTCAGTCATGTCGGCCAAAACCGCCATCTTGGCCAGGTTGACGGGCTGCCGGACTACCAGACTGCACCTCCACACAGCTCTCTGCGGCCGCTCAGCAGCTGGGATGGGTTTTGAAGGTTCCGCCTTCAATGAAGAGCGATGAAAGAAAGACTGGAACAGTTTGCAGACAGCAGAAAAGTACGAGCTTCCAGACTGCACCTCCACGCAGCTCTCTGCGGCCTCTTCGTGGCCGGGATGGGTTTTTGAAGGTTCTGCCTTCAATGAAGGGTGATGAAAGAAAGACTGGAACAGTTTGCAGACAGCAAAAAATTACGAGCTGCCAGACTGCACCTTCACACAGCTCTCTGCGTCCTCTCCACGGCTGGGATGGGTTTTTGAGGGTTCTGCCTTCAATGAAGGGTGATGAAAGAAAGACTGGCACAGTTTGCAGACAGCAAAAAGGTACGAGCTGCCAGACTGCACCTCCACGCAGCACCCCGCGGCCGCTCTGTGGCTGGGATGGGTTTTTGAAGGTTCCGACTTCAATGAAGGGCGATGAAAGAAAGACTGGAACAGTTTGCAGACAGCAAAAAAGTACGAGCTGCCAGACTGCACCTCCAAGCACCTCTCTGTGGCCGCTCTGTGGCCGGGATGGGTTTTTGAAGGTTCTGCCTTCAATGAAGGGCGATGAAAGAAAGACTGGAACAGTTTGCAGACAGCAAAAAAGTATGAGCTGCCAGACTACACCTCCAAGCACCTCTCGTCGGCCGCTCTGTGGCCGGGATGGGTTTTTGAAGGTTCCGCCTTCAATGAAGGGCGATGAAAGAAAGACTGGAACAGTTTGCAGACAGCAAAAAAGTACAAGCTGCCAGACTTCCCCTCCACGCTGCTCTCCGCTCGGTGACCAATGCTCACATTGGAACTGGCAAACTCAGGGAATGCAATCCATCCAGCAACCAAAATACTGCCTCATCCTGCAAACTAGAGGTCACATTTCGAAGTTCAGCCCACCTCAGAAAGCCAATGCCCTTTTCCTTGTAGCTCTGTCGCTCCATCCTTTATTAATAATAATAATAATAATAATAATCCATTGAGGGAAAAGAGAAGCCTCTTTAGAGACTATTTCAAGATATCCTCAAAACAGATGGCACCTGAGTCTAGATGGGCACAAATCCTCCTAGGAAAGGATAAAAAACTGATTTTTACTATCATCCAGTTCTGGAATAACATCATGAATTTGACCAAGGCCAACTGATTGATAAGTGACTACGAGCTGACATAGCGCTTGACGTGGTGATCGGATATACACTAGAATGCTCATATGAATTAAGAGAAAGTCTATAAATTAAAAGTTTAATATGTAAACTATATCATTTTAATACAAAAAATAATAATAATTATTATTTGTACATGGGGCATGTTGTTACTACTAACCCCTGTCAAGTAACTGACAATCCCTTGATGTTATTGTCTTTTCGGCATGCTCCAGTAGTATTAGCACTTTACAGTAGGTACTTGTTTATATGGCATATTGACAATGTGTCTTACTGTATGCGATGGTGATGGGAGGTCGTCTCTGCGGTCTTCTGTAGAACAACTCTGCCAATCTCTTGACATTATTTCTGGGTGTCTTTTCGCCACCTGCTGTTTTCCAGTGCCAGACAGGAGCTGTGCCCAAATGCTGGCCTTCTGCACCTCCCCCATTGCAACCATCACGCCTACTCTGCACTTACCTTGCAGCACAAATGGACAGATGTCTTTGTATCCTTGCATTCTGGGGTATGCTGGCGTTTTTGGTGGACTTTTTAAGGTGATTTGAGGTCGTTTCTATCTGATCCAGTTGGTATCATGTGACCTCTTCTTTTATGCAGGAGGTGGGGAGATATTTTTCAAGACCACATGATGTATTGCTTAGAGGCTTTACATCTTGTATTAATTAACTATTATTTATTTGGCAAACCGTGCAGTGAGAATGAAATGCTTGCAGTTCGAACATTGTATTAAATTAGTGGTACAGTACACTTTCGTGGGATGCAGGCTCACATGCTCATTGTGACCCATTCCATTCTAAGAGCACTGGAAGGGCTTTTCCACCTGACCAACTGTCCCGCACCAAATATCCTTGGAGCCCTCTGGGTTGCACCAGCTTGAGAGGAACGGTGTTTTACATCATGAGGGCCAGGTATCTTGAGCAGGGATCTGTTACCTCCTAGTCCAGCTCACTGCGACAGTGCTTACTTCTTATAAGCACCCCGATCAAAGACCATATTCAGAGAAAGCTCTTCGCACACACGGCCCCCATCTTCACTCCTGCCCATGCCACGTCCTTGGTTGCCCTCACCCTTAGCCTCCCTGGTCCACACTCACGTGTCCTCCTCAGGAAGCGCTGTCGCTGAGCCTCACCATCTTCCCCGGCTGACATGGAAGCAGAGGTCTGCATGTATCCTGGCCTGCCATTTCCATGGTGGCCACCTTTGGTGAGGATTTCTTCTCTTAAACAATGGGTCGCGCACTTGCGCCAAGGGTGCTAATAACAAAAATCCCCTCTTACCTGGGCCAGGGACCCTTGTTGAATACTTTGCTGTGCTCTGCCCTCTTAACTGATGCCACAAGGAGTAACTTTGCTGAAAATGTTGGGGGCACATGACATCTAAATGAAAGGGCCCCCTGCCAAATGAGTGCGACAAAATGGTGTGCCCCAAGCCCTCGCCACCTGTTACATCCTAGAGAAGGGGTGATTATGGTTTAGGTGAGCACCAATCTCTGACCTTGCAGCCAATCAGACTGCTGAGACGGCTGGCTTGATCTACTGGTATAAACCATGGTCTGAGTAATTTGACAGCTGTATCTTCCCAGACTTTCCAATCCCACCTGCATGTTTTTAGTTTTTCCAATTTAGCTGCATGAACTTTATTCTTCCTTTTTCTCTCTATTAGCAGCCCTGTTTCCCGCAATCCTTCTCTGATTCACAATTGCCATAGAAATAGAAAGATGTCACTATGTTTTGAAAGAGCTCTCCCTCCATATTTTTTCCACAGCAATCATAGTTTCTTTCAATTTTTGAAGAAGAAATGATTCCGCTAGGACTATGTTGGGCTCAGAGAATGTTACAGTTCTTTAAAACGATACATCCACTCTCCATCAGCACGCCAAACATTTGGTGCGCCATTTTAATAGTTTTAGCTTCCAGTGGGTGGGCTTCACCATTACTTCACTAGGCTAATACTAGTTTGTACCCTAAAAGAAAACGCGGCATAACGTCAGTCCTCTACAGTAAATACTTGTACCTCTCCAATTTATTTATCATTTATTTATTTGCATTCTTAAAGTGCTCACACAGCCTGGGGGCATCGAGGCGCTGTTACAGGAATAGGTCTCTTAGTTGCATATTTATAACATGCTTAATACCTGGAGGCTTCTAAGCGCTGATCCGGGGATCAACCTGTGTTGCTTTGTGTCGTCCTGTTTCCAAGGCGAGCACGTTGCCGCTGAGCTATCCTCCCGGGATAATGGTCACACGCAGTCTTCTATTGTTAATGTTAATGTTAACAGTATTTGTACCGCGCACCGTCATCAATGAAATTGGTCCACAGCTGCTGAGGAGGATCTCAAAACAAGGTGGGCTGGGTTAGTTGGGTGAGGAGGGAGTAGGAAAGTGAGAGAAGTGGTGTGCTGTTGGCAGCTTCAGTTTGGTTTTCACTGTGCGCTGAGTTTTTTTGTGAATATCGACCGATGCAAGAGCTTGTGTACTGTTGATGTGGTTTATGTGTTGTTTGTTGATGCAGTGTGGTGAAGAGCGTGCAGTTTGCTGAGGGAGAGGATGGTTGTGTCGGTTTTTGTGTGAGTTAGGTATGCAGAGATTACAACATATGGTCAGTGGGTTATATATCTTAGTCTTTATACAACTTGTTCTATGTAACCGGTTGTCCTATAGGTAGGCATATTTTCAACATTTCTTTGCTGTTCGTCTAGTTTTATGAGTGATGGCGTGCCACTTTACCAGTTGTGTTGTTTTATTTTTCTTCCGTCATAGCCTCCGCAGGAAAGGGATTCCCCAAGATTTCAGAGTAGTATGATATCTGAGAAAAAAAGGTGGGTTATGCCATCTTCCTGTGTTGGCATTCTCCCAGGCGGCAAGAAGCTGCAGCCTTAGCTGGAGGAGTTTCCTGAACCTAGATTCCTCTTAGCAGAACCTTGCAGAATGACCTACGGTGACCAGATTTCCAAAACGAAAAACTGGGACCATCAACAACATAGAAGAGGGACTAGCCCATTGTCAGCCCACCAATTACCGCCCATCCACCAACACGCCCCCACAACCAACACCTAATCATATTTCCAGCACTTTTTTTTCTATAAAGTGTACATTATCTCATTTGTGCAGTTTTGTCTGTGAATCTTGGCATGTTCATTCAAAACAAGCGTATGCTTTCATTGATATTACATGGCTTGCTGTACAACTATTTCCAAGCCAGTCTCTGTGGCACAGTCAGTACGTGTTGTGACTTGTACCTGAGAGGTTGGGGGTTCACGCCAATCCTCCAACTTTAAATTCAGAATGTGTTGTGAAAAATGATTCGCATTTTTATTACTGTAGCCACCCAACCATGCAAACCCGGACGGGGTTTCTAAAATGAAAAAACTCCCGGGGACCCTGGGACGTCTGGTCACCCTAGAATGACCTCACATCCATTACAGCACCCCAGCATCACCATGCCCTGCCACTAATGACACATATAAATGGGAGTGCCTAGTTACAATTGGGAAGTGATTGTATGTCAGGCAGCTGGTCACAGAAGCCAGGTCTACTGGCAGAGTCGGTGACCCGTGGAGGTGGACAAAGGTGAACATTATTTAGTTAGGGGTCACGTGATTGTTAGCCGTAGCCACGCTCTGATGATCGACTCCCATTCCAACAGTAGCCAGAAGCCCTGGGAGCAGAAGGATACGCTGCAGGGTTTTACAGGCTGCTTTTATGACAAACTTTACTTAACGTTTGACATTTAAAACCTGATAGGATCTTCATTGCTGTACGGGAGGAAATTGAGCTATTTATGGGAGATAATCGCCGCTGCCCCGGCGAGAGAGGTTTACTCCACGAAATCCTGTGGGACTTTCCTTGCGAGAGCTGGATTTACTGTATAAGCAGACTGTGTGGATCCCTGCTTAGTCAAGCTAGTGGCCAGGGACCCAACTCCCTCGACCCCTAGCCAGTGCTTTAAATGGTCTAAAAGAAGTGCAGGTACTCACCAAGCTACATTCCGGTGCAGCGCTTTCGGCTCCGGTCATTTTGGCGCGGCACCTTGCGCAAAGGTACCTTTTAGGCAATCTGTCAAGGAGCACACGCTTTGGTAAAGCCATTTATCTGACATCCTTTAACATAATCTTCCAGTTTGTTGTTATGCATTCTGTTAAGAAAGTTTGAATAGCCATACAAAATGGGCCTTTCTTTTTTGAATACCAAACTAGCAGATATCATAGCTGTAAACTAAGCTTTAGAAGGGGAGCTTTATCATTGCTGGCTTTCATTGCTGACTAGGAAATAATTTGGTAGGTAACTGGAGCTGTGTGCGAATTATCAGTCAAAAACGTTCCATCAAAACTCCAATTACGTAAACGTTTACATATCAGAATAGTCGCTGCTAATAACAAAGACATATCTTAAAGTAACTTCCCCGCCTTTCCGAATCCATCCCTGCTCCATCAAAGGAAACCAATGGTAACAGGTGAAGCTCACTTAGTGAAACAGTGTTCCCGCTCCTGGTGTGCTCAGAGCACAGTGTTGGCATGTTTGTCCCTCCTTTTGTTCGGCAGGGTAGGCCCTGAAGGAGTCGTTATGGGCACTGCGGGTGGTGGCGAGCGGACGAGGGAGAGGGTGCTGCTCCCCCCCCGCAAAGGGTGCAGAAGCGTAGTCCTTTAACTTGTGGTATAGTCAGTGCCTTAAGTGGCACTACAAAATGAGCCAGGGCTCATCAAGGGGGCGTGGCCTAATGGCGGGGGTCCTGATGGGCCATTAGGCCACGGCTCAATGGGCTACTGGCACCCCTGCCAGACATCCTTTTGTAGAGATCAGCACCGTCTTCCCATAGGGGAGAGGGTGCAGATATCTGCATTTATTTTCTATAGGTTTGCCTGGCAGGTGACAACGCCTCACCTATTCAGCCTTAATGGTGGCTCTGCCCCTCGCCAGCTGGATAGGGGCAGCATCACTATTAAGACTGAAAGGGTGAGGCCACTGGAAGCTGAGGACGTTTTCCTGAAGTTTCAGTCTTCAGGAAAACGGCCTCAGCTTCCAGCCGCCTCACGTTTTCTCCATAATGGTGGCACCGGCCCACGGACATCTCCAGCTTAAAGGGATGCCTCGCAGGTGCGGCGCCACCATTATGTCTGAAAGGCATTTTTTTCCTGAAGCCTGAAGCTTTCGCACACGAACGAGAGCTTCATGCTTAAGAAACAAATCCTTTTCATGTAGTGGCCGGGGCTGGCAGGGGGGATTAGTGGGCCCCGGCAGGGCCCCGCTTCAAAACGAAATGGCCCCGGCAGGCCCCAGACCACTTAAAGCCCTGGGTATAGTGAAATGAAAAGCTTTCATTTTCACTTGGCAACATAGTTGAGTACCGGTACTCTCTTTCAGACATTGAGAAGAGCAGGTACTCTAATACGCAAAATAAAAAGTGCAGATACTGAGGGCCGGGTCGGACCAGCCCATTTAAAGCACTGCCCTAGATTAATATGTTGTGGCAGCCTGTGCTAGGGTGGTCTCGATGATTCTTCAACTCCTTTAGTGAAGGAGAAACAGGTAACAATGCGACACCATAAATACGGGAGTAAGACGCTAACTTTTTTTATCTCTTACGTTTTCTCAGTGCAGTTTATCCTTCGGATCACCACAGAACCGGCGCTGAATTCCACCCAGCCTTGATTTGGGCACAGTGTTAGTCCTTGATTTTATGTCGCAGACATAATCGTGGTGCTGGCAGGCTCCCTTGCGGGCTGGCAGGTCGCTTACCGCCATGAATGCATGAGCTATGGCAATAGATCAGTGGTCTTCAAACTGTGGCAATGGCTCCACTGGGGGGCCGGAAGGGTGTCCAGGGTGGGGCGTCAGGCTCTTCCAAAAGGGAGTGTGGTGACTGATACTAATAGAATATATAAGCAGAAATATCAACCAGGGGGCCCAGCAGCAATATTTCTACTCAAAGTGGGGGAGGCTGAGCAACAACATCTTTACTCAAGGGAGCTCAGCATAAACAAGTTTGAATGCCACTGCAATAGACCATCACTTGAAATAAAGTGCCGCCCGCAATCTTGCGCGGGAGATCCAGACTGGGAAGGAAGGGACATCAGGCGGCTCCCGTTCTTCGTTTGCGCTGCGTTGGCTTCTGCTCATGCAACTCCTTTGTGGGGACGACGCCCAATGCCGGCTTTAGTGGTGGTAGCGCCACAGGCAGTGAAAGAAAAAGTTGGTGCTCCCCGCTGCCCGCTCTGCACACCCCTGGTAAATGCTAGGGGTTTGGGGGGTAGGCGCCACTTTCTTTTTTAACTTCCTGCTCCCACGCCGGAGCAGGGAGGTAATCACTGGAATAAGGTGCTGATGCCAAAACATCAGCACTAGAGGTGGAGAAGCCAGGGATTTCATGGGTAGGGCCGAGCCAGGGCCGAGACTGGGGTGTCAGGCCTGACTCTGGGAGCCCACCACGGGCCGAGCCCATGAAATCCCTGGTTCCCCCAGAAAAAGGGAAAAAATGTACGCGGCCCTGCGCGACGGAGGCAAAATGGAAAGAAATGGTCAAATATGAAAAAGAAATGCACATTTTTTTCTTCATATCGTCAAATGTGAAGAAAAAGAGCAAAATGCAAAGAAATGGTCAAATATGAAGAAAATAAATTGCCATTTCCTGCCTTTTTGCCCACTCAGGGCAGGCAAAATGGTAAGAAATGGACTTTGTTTGTTTCCTTTTTTGCACTGGGCAGCCATAGGGGGGGCGTGGCATCTGGGGGAACTGGCCCGAAAGGAGGGTCGGTCTCGAGCCCCCGTTGGAGCCCAGGCCGGCCCGGGCCTCGCCAGGCTCGCCCACCTCTAATCAGCACCTTATTCTAATGAAAACCACCCTGCTCCTGCACCGGAGTGAGAGGTAATCACCTGAATAGGATGACGATGCAAAAGCATCAGCACCCTATTGTAACGCTGAAAAGCCTGGTGCCAGCACAAGAGCGGGGCACTTTTAATCTCAATAGGGCGCCTGGCGCGCCTTGTCCCATAATGCCAGCTCAGGGGAGACCTTAAAAGACACCCCGAGCTGGCGTGGCAGGGAGCTAATGGTGCCCTGGATGGTCGCCCAGGCAGCCCAGCCTTAAGGCAGCCTCCGACTACACTTTACGTAGTACACTGTGCTACTTCTCATCCAACACTGTCGGACCCAGTGCTTTGAATGGGCTAGCTTTATCCAGGGGTCGAAGTGTAAATAAAAAAGTAGTGCAACTATGTTTTCCTGCCCCAACCCCTTCTACTCCAGCACCAGTCACCCCCCCCAGTCCTCAGCAACCCCAGACTCAACGCGCCACAATGCAAACACCCAAACCTTCCTTTTCTCCACTGCACTACACACAGAACTATTAAGACAGACCAGAACACAACGAAAGACAAAGCAGCATTTAAATAACAACTATTAGCTGGTCATTGTCCCTCACAGCTGGCAACTTTAAGCAGCCTCCCTGATCCAATCCCCCGCCATTCCCACCTCTTAAGGGACACGCCTAGGGCTATAGCTACACACAGACCAGTAGTCAAAGTGTACAAAAAGAAGTAGTGGAGCTATGTTCCCAGCTGGCCTCCCCCAGCTCCCCACAAACCCCATTGTTGGGCCCCTCCCACACGCAATCAAGACCCCCAAACAAATGTGCCTACTGTTTAAGTGAAAGTGTGGCGCAGTGCACTGACAGGCACGCAACGTCATTGAGCTAATTGGGCTCCAGCACCCCTCGAAATGTGAGCTGAGGGGCGGGGCTTACGTGCAGGGCCTTTGTTAACAGCAAAGCCATTTAACTTCGGTGTCCTGTTCTGTCCAGCCATGGCTCTGTAGGTCAGCCAGGGGGTCGGGGGCTAGAGAACGATCTGCTCAATGGTGTTGGGCTACTGGTCAGGCGTGCACAGGTTCTGCTAACTGACACCCCAGACACAGATGAAGGCAGCACTCCCTTGAAAAGAGAGAGATTTGTTTTGTCTGTGAGCTGCAGTTATCGTGTGTGCCTTGCTTCCCCTCACTGGAGAAGAGTCCTTCTGAATACAGCGCTTTTAACAGTGACAAACAACTTTCTTTGCACAGGCTGCAGCGTGACTCTACTTTAACTTGCCTCCTCAATTGTACATTTTTTTTATTCGAAGAAGGGGTGGATTTGCAATCTAATGTAAGCTTTGTATGGAATTTAAAGGCATTGTGGCGTGCATCAGGAGTGACGGTGCTGACAGGCGGGTGCAGGTCAGAAGCACCCGAGTGATGATCATCTTCAATGGGGTTGTTAACAAATGCGGAGAACCCGAGGTCCTATCCCATGAAGTGCTTTGTGGAAACCTTGGTTATGTAAAGCATTTCATTGTTCGCACCTGCATTCAGATGAATACATTTTTAGCAATTGAAATCGTGATGTGGAGTTACTACTTGTATTCCATGGGAGTGATTGGAAGGGTAGGGGGGGACAGACAGCTCATTCTCATAGCAGTCCTTAACAAGGTGCTTTCAGACTTAAATTTGAGAGAGTTAACTGCTTGTAACATTGGAGCTACACTAGATTAGTCTCATTAGAACGCCCCAACACAAATAGGTTTGCCCCTCTCACACAGTCTCTGAAGTTAGCGCCTCTCCCACCACCTACATTTTAGCCTAGGTGCACCCCTGGATGTGCACACTTGCATTTTGTTAGGGAGAGAAGTGAGGGAAGCCTTTCCTGAAACTCGCAGTGTTAAAGTTTTACTGTGTTTGTGCAGAAAAATGTATTTGAACAGCAGTAAAACTGTAAAGCTGCTACTTTCAAGAAAGTCTTCCATCCCCTCTCTGCATATTGTGCTTTAAAATGTACTATTTGATAGTTGGTTCTCCACACCAGAGCCTGGGGATGGATCAGTCGCGGCAGAGCCTCCAAATTTACCCTGCTCATTTTCTGAAGTAGCCCCTCCCATCACCAGTTAGCCCCCCGCCAAATGTAGGTTTCGTTACACCCTTGTGCACCAAAGTGCAAGCTTCAACTTCTACCTACACTTTTATTTTACAACGAAGCCATTCCAGAATAGTTTCTTTGAAAAATAAAAGTATAGGAATGGTAAAACTTAATTAAAAAAAGTAGAGGATCACTGCTCCCAACTGCTCCCACCCACTTCGACCGCTGTTTCAGACACTGTGTCTGCAGCAATCCATGGTTCATTGCAGAAGGCACATGCAGTGCAGAGAACAGGTATTTGTGACTGCGTGATAATGAGCGCTATGTCCGAGGCAGTCTCTAGAAAGGAACAACAGGGACCCCGAACCTGCAAGATAGCTCAGCATGGTGTGCCGCTCGAGTGTTACTGATCATTGTTCCCGCCCACTTTGCCCTCCGGCTCTATCTGGCCCTCAGTACCTTCACTTCTAATTTTTGGCTAAATAAAGGGCCGGGACTTGTCCAGGCTTGAGTAGAGAACCTGCACTCAATACATTGACAACCTCCCCATATTTCCAGCCTTCCCTGCTCTGTGTCCAAACTTTTTATTGTGAAATTTCAAAGAGCATAGAGGTACAGCTGATACCCCGAAGGTTTAGCCTTGAGTCAACAAACCATAGCAATCAGAGATTAGTGGTGAAGGCTAGGGCACAGAGGTGTCTGTGGAAGTGCTATTGTGCTACAAGAGGTGTGTATCGGGGAGTGGAGTTATAATAAATGGGAGGGGAGCATAATGTTGCATGTTGTGTGAAATAAAAATTCTAGCAGATATTACAATGTTCTTTCACAATGAATAGTTTTAAAACACATTTTCTTTCACTGAAAAGTTTTTTAGGATTTTACTGTCATCTAGTCAGGATGGGCAAAATAAAGCTATACTCTTATTTTTGTTCGATGTGTTTCTAAAGCGATTTATCTAATGAGATTGTATGAGTTTCAGTTATTTTTCTCATTCAGCACCCTAGTTAACCTAGATAATATTTATAAAAATAGTATTCGTTAACTTTCAGACCCTCCTTTCTCTCAAACCCTACCAACTTTTGTACATCACAATATTAGTGCCAAAACAGGGCAACATCAGTCTGTGATTGATGGGCATCTTTGAAAGATGACTGCATTAGGTTGACAGAATCAAATTTCAAGTGCACGTCTTAAAAGTACACTATTATACTGACATTTGGTTGGAATCAATGATTGTATGGTTTCAGTGTGCCAGAGTACCAGTTGCCAAGCTCAGAACAGAAGAAAGAGACTGACACAGAGTGGAAGAGAGGGGGGGATGATTGGAGTGGGGAGAGAAACAAACTGAAAGTGCTACAAATAGATAGTGAGTTCAGAATACAAAGTGGGACAACCAGAGGAGGAGACAGGGTAAATTTCAATGAAATGGGACAGGAGACCTGGCAGAGCCCCAGCAAAAGAGACATTTTTGGACATTACTGGGTCTGAGCCCAGACCCACTTAAACCCTAGCTTTGCGAGTACCTGAACTTTGTTTTTGTTTTTTCTCCATTGAATGTACTGCTCGGACCTCGGTACAATGCAAGCCTCTGGTTTCTAGAGAAAGAATATCTGCGTATCCCAAACCGCGGCTTGCACCACGTACATCCACAGGCTTCACAACCTAGAGAAAAAAACCTCCAGATGTTCTCTAATTGCTGCCTGCATGATGTTCAGACCATACCTCCACTAACTAGAAAACACACTACCTGCTTCTTTTCCCGAAGCGGCCTGTCCCAGCGTGTGCCACCTGCAAGTATCTAGATAGGCAATGCAAGCATCTTTATCACCACAGCATGCACTTTATACAATCTGAGTCGCTGCAATCGACTGCAGGTGAAGCACCGCTTTCTTCTCTCCTGATGTTGCCTGCACCAGGCAGCGGTATCAAGAGAGGTAATGCCCGGAATACTTACCAGTAGTTTTCATTACACAGTGTCCTCCCTCCCTTGACACAGTCCTCACAGACAAGCATGTAGCCATAGATATGTTGGGAACAAATCCATACACGCGGTGGGATAATAATATCAACTGTTATTTCAGCGATTAGATACCTGCGGGTTTGCAGCGCTATATAAAACTAGATATTATTACCAAAAAGTCATGCACTGCTAAACTCTATGAGATCTTTAATAATGAATGCAGACAGAAACTGAGCTCAAGACAGCGGCTCTGAAGGCAGAGACCTGAAAGCAGACATTCAGCATATAGAGCTAGAGGAAAGTACCTAGGGAGGCCCAGGTGACTTTTCAACAGATGTCAGCCATAGCAAATGCCCATGCGCGCAGCCCACAAAGCTCCTGTGCCCCTTGTGGACGTTCCCTGAATCAAAGGAGGCAGATCCACTTGGGCCTCCCCGTAGGCTAAGGATATGACAATTTCTTTCCATTGACTAATTGTAGCAGTAATTGGTTTCTTCTCCTTACCACCAGGACCAAAATGTGCAAAGACTGCAGAAGAGTGAAAGGAAGTTGTGTGATACAGATGTACCCATACCCTTCATTTGTGTAAGGATAGACAATGGAGAGCCAATGTCATCTGGTGAGGTAAGGGGCTGTAAGCCAAGATCATGATTGACATGAACGTTGGACAATAGCTGGTGTCAGAAGGAAATGGGAGGAATCACGAAGGAAGTACAGCAAGGTTTCTATACAGAGAAGGGGCCCTATTCACCCAAACACTCTAGCTGAAGGTAGTGTCACAAGGACCAGGAAAAAGGGCTTAACCAACAGGATGTTAAGAAGGGTTTCAGAGGGAACCTTAAAGTGCCCTGGGAAACAGGGGGACATCGCGGGATGGAAAAGGGGATTGTATCGTCAGTCTTCAAGTCTCAAACATCGTGAGGAGGTTGGAAGCATATGGCTCTGCTCTTGAGATGTTAACCCGGGATTCTTGAAAGACCCAAACAGGTACCAGTTTGGCCCTTAAAGAGGCCACATGGAAGGTTTAGCCCTCTTGAAGAAAATCACCAATCCTTAGCAGGACAAAGGTACCAACCCATGTCTTTATTTGCAGAATAATTGGGAGGCCACATGACATAGAGCATGTCTTGCCAGCCAGGTACGGGGATTGTGAGCCCATAAGTAATACTTGGGAAGAAAAGCCTTCTACCACAAACAAAAGTCGTCTATCTTCGGTAAGCCAAATCAGGTGGAAATCAATCCAAAATGACTTACGTGCAGGGAGTACTCGAGCGAAAACATAAATATCTTGTTTAGATTTACTTTTAGGCAATTTTCCACCCAGTGATATAGGATACAGTCATCGAGTGAAGGCATGTCACCCATACTTCTGCAAATGATAAAGATCTTGTTCCCCCTTCACTGTTGACACACAACATTGTTTACTGGTTCTACCTGGTTGTCTATCCTCACCCTATCTAGGAGGGGAGAGAAGTGTTTATTTATGTATTTTTTAAATTTTTTTATTGAAACATTAGTTTTGAAAAAGAAAACAAACTTTTTGTCACATCAATATCACTACTTTCTTAACCTCCAATCAACTCAAAATTGTTTCTACTATGGATGTTAAAAGTCTGACATAATTCTGTCCATAAAATGTATGACTCCACAAGTCAGTTGCTGATTTATGCCGGAAATTAAGTAGCTCCACCACTCGTCCATGTTGCCATTTTTAGGGGCATATTTTCCCAGATGTAACACGAATAGAGCAGAGTTTGCTGTGCAATCAGTCACCAAATGTTTAACGGATTCTACTGCATTCCTGCAAAAATGACATAAATTGTCTGTTGTTTTGCTGTCATGTTTCAGCATCAGAATCTCTTTGGTTTTGTAGAGATTCAATCGCAGTCTGATGAATTGATCGCGATGATATCGCAACGGAAATTTTGACAGATGTTTTGGGTTTACACCGATTTCATGCAAGGAAGTTCCAAAGTCAAGAGCAGTAGCCAATTTCATACATTTTTCATTTTTCAAAATCCAATTCCACTGACGAAACTGTTTTTTTGTAATCTGTGGCATATGTAGAACTGAATCTATTGATATGTCTGCTTCCTTTAGTATCTTTAATAATTTCTCTTCCCAGATTTTGAGTAGATCCGTAGAGGTGTGCTTTGTCTTCACACTTAGAATCTCATACGGTTTCACAGTTGGAACAAGGCGCATCTTGCGCAGGGCTGTTATTGATTTCCACAAGACTGTACCATATAAAGATTCTATGCTTAACTCGTGGCGGATGGCGATTATTGACACATTCTGAGGAAGTTTGAGCACTTTACACCATAACTTTGCTTCGAGTTGGCCCCAGAAACTTGCATCAATATTCCAACCTGCTTCACTCCCAAAAGTTATTGCAGGGGCCACTTTTTGCAAGTACAATGTTAGAATCGGAATCAGTGTGAATTTACCAAACTTGGCATGCAATTTTGCTCCTTGTAAGGCAAACATCTGCATTCTTGAAATTAAGACTTGCTTCCAGCTCCATTCCTGTATAGATCTATTGAAGATGACACCTAAATAACGTATTCTATTCGTCTGTTCTAAAGGTTCGTTGTTCACCTGCCAGGTGAAATTCTTGTCACGTTGGTGAGTTTTTCGACCAAAGGATATTATCTTTGATTTTTTTACATTTATTTCTAATTCATTTCTCTCCAGATAACGTTGTAAGGCTGTGAGTACTCTTTGTAGCCCTATTTGTGTTAAATCCAGGAGCACAATCTCGTCTGCATAAATTACCCAGCTAATATGCTCGCCATTGACTCTTGGAGGAAATGTCTTCGGCTGATTTAATGCCTTTGGTAGATCTGAGATAAAGAGTTTGAAGAGCAGTGCCGCTAATGGACAACCCTGTTTCACTCCCCTTTTCGTCTATATTTCTTCTGTTAGATCGCCTTGTGTATTTAACCGTACTCTGATCGAGGTGTTTGAGTATAATGCCATTACCGGCTGTAGGAGATTGTCAGGGCATCCCCAGGCTTTCAATTTATTCCATAATGTTGTCTGTTGATACTGTCGAAAGCCTGTTTTAAATCAATAAAGGCAAGAAATCGTTTTTTTCCATTCTTCAAGGCCTCTAGTTTAGCTATGTTGAGTAGCATCAGATTCAATTCGACGCCAACTCCCCTGGTGACCCCGGTTTGCCGATCATCTGACACTGCTGCACCTTCAGCCCATTTTGCTAGTTTTTCCTGCAAGAATGTCGCAAACACTTTCCCTATTGTGTCGAGAATGGCAATCGGACGATAGTTTGACGGATCATCATGATTGCCGTTCTTGAACACTGGCACGACCACAGCATGTCTCCAAGATTCCAGGAGTACTTGTGTCTTGATAAAAAAGGTCCAGTGGATTTATTCTGTTTGAGTATCACATTTGATATGCCATTGGGGCCAGCTGCCCTTGAGTTTCTTTATTTTTGGTTTGCCTTTTCGATGTTCTCGTACGATTCAATGATGGTTGAACTTGATGTTATATGTGTGTTGGATGGTAGTTCTGTAGGGACTTCGGCCTCGAAAACTGCAGAGAAGTATTTAACCCAGTTAGCTGCATTTACTCCATTTGACATCTCAAAGACTCTTTCAACTGGCCAGCATTTATTATTTCCCAAATGTGTCTACTATCTTTTTGCGTGATAAGCCGTAGAATTTTTTCGGCTTGGTCTTGATCGCAAATTGTATTAAAAGATTTCAGCCAGTTTTGATAGCATTGCTGCCGTTTCTTTAATCAATTCCTCACTGTGTTTATTTCGTGATTTCCTTAGAATTCTGAGGTCTTTGGCTAATACCTTTTTTGCTTCTCCCACTGTGATGCTATAAGGGTGTTTTTGTTCCATTAATTCAATATTATCACCATGTGCTTTTCTTTTAAATTTCATCAACAGCGGCTTATAATTCACCTCTGCCTTGTAACATTGTCATAAATGAATTTAGATGTTAATTCAGTTATTTGTTTAGCATTTATCCGAAGTCTATTGTATCCATTATTTATGGCCAAACTTATGACATATGTTGCCGGATTTACCTCTTGTGCCCACTGCCAAGACAACATTTATGCATCGTGATCACGTTTCGTTGTTTCTAACGTTGTTAACTCAACGATTTTTGAGGCCCAGATGTGATTTAGTGTCTTCGTACATGTGCCTCGATGCCAGGTCGTTGCGGCCGGAATATCATCCTTAGTGCAACCATTTAGCATTTCACATTGTCTCAAAGCCAGCTCATGTGTCCAATGTTGACCACGATTTGACCATTGCTCAGGATGGTTTAGATCTGATGAACTGATAAGTTCTTTTGCCTCGTTGAACCATGAGCAGTTTAAGTCTCCACAAACTAAGATGAATGGATCATCAAAAGTTAATAGACAGTTGACAATTTGTGTTGTTACTGCTGAAATAAATTAATTTTAGGCGATCATTGCAAGGTTCCAATATATATTTCTGATCATTAGCTGTTTTGGTTTCTGGTGGTTCATATCACTTTGTTGTAAGGTGGTTATTTGTATGAATAAGTCTGGATTTAAAGAGCTTATTACCTTCCAGCTGTTCTTATGTTTGATCATCGTAATTAAACCAAATACGTTTTTTCCTGCTGCATTTAAGTATATTGAATAGCCATCACGTATTGGGATTTTCCAAAGCCATGTTTCTTGGAGACAAATTATGAAGTGACTATCATTTAACAGACAATCGTCTTGGAATAAATGGACAAAGCTTCGGGTGTTCCATGAAGTCAACACAAGGGAAGCCTTGAACTCCTCCTTTTTATGTAGTTGTAGTTTCAGTGATTTGTATTTTGGCAATCACCTTGGGGATTTGACAATTTTTGACCCTTGGTCGAAGTTGAGTCAGAGTTATCATTGAATTGCTCCCTTAAGTCTGATCTTCTTTGTTCATTTGAGATTTGCAGTTTGCAGATTTTGTGCTGCACCTTGGGTTTCAGACGGCTCAACATACAGTTCAACCTCAAAGAATTTCAAATCTTCCTTGGCGTTGATTAAGGACTTTGCAATAAACTTAGACTTCATATGCAAAATCACCCAATCTGAACGACTTTTTGATTTGTATTCTACAATCGCAATGTCATCTGATCTTATAGTGCGCAAAGCGGGAATACTGTGCAGAAACTTCGTTATGTTGCTCCTGTTTAGGTTCACTTTGTTCTTTTCTTCTAAGATGTTCTCTAATTGTACTTTCCAAAATCCATTTTTCAAGACTGATGCCGGCCTACTCTCAAGCTTTTTAATTGAGTGTTCTTGTTTTAATAGTTGTCCTTTTGTTTGTTTGGGATTTAATTTTGAAGTTACCTGTAGAATAGTATGCATGTCGTCTTTCCTAAGCTTGTGGGGGTGATTTTCTCTTCTCCCTTGAAATCTACTGTCCGACATGCCGGCAGTAATTTCAGATTTTTTTGTATTCACCACTCTAGGCAACTCTTTTGGCAATATTTGTTTATGTTTAGTTGCATCAGGCGACTTTTTCTGTGAGTCTCGATTTTTTATCAGAGAACTCTTCTGTTTCCTCAACTGTTTCCTTGTGGTCCTCAATAGAATACGTTGAACATTTGTACAGATCAATCGAGGCATCAGAATCTGAAGCATCTGAACTGTCTACTTCGATTCTTGATCTTTTGTGGGACTTTGAGGCAGCTTGAATCATGGTAGCATCAATTTGTGATGGAATCAGAAGGGTGGCTTTTTGTACCACATTGCCACTATGCTCGAATAACCCAATACGAGGAGGCATTGTAAGATTTCTAATAAACTTTTTTGCTTCATTTGTGCGAGCTCTTTTTGCAGCTAGTTTTAATGTAGTTTTTGTGGTTTCTCTTTACTTTGTACTTTTGCTTTGATGTTAAATTGCGTTGATTTATTTATCGATTTTCATGCTCCTGTAAAAATTCCAAACGAAGCTTTATTTGAAGCCGTTCGATTTGCAGTACTGGACGAACGCATTTCACCTTCACCTTCGACTACGGGTTCTGGTACTTTCTGGACCTCGTGTCTTGGGTCTGTTCGATTTACAATTGCGCCTGTACCAGTTTTGTCAGGAAGTGCTCCACTGGCTTTGTCTGCTAGTGGCGTTGAAAGTATTGGATTCTGCACTCCTTCATTTCCTTCACTTATGACTCTGTCAGGCCGATTCATGGAATTAATGTGCGCTGAAATTTTCGGCGCCAGTGTGCGAAAGCGTGCGAATCGCAGCTCAAGTGCGAAAATCGCAGCGAAACCCGCGCACAGAGATTCATGGAAGTCCGCGCGTGTGTAAATCCCAGGATGTATGCCGAAATTGTGCGTGGCGCACGCTGACGCACACGTCTCCAAACAGCGTGCGCTATGCGCACAGCGAAATCACACATAGCGCAGCGCACACAACAAAAGTAGGCGGAAAAGGGGGCGTGACAGGCGGAATGGGGAACAACGCGTGAAAATGTGGGCGTCACGGGGGAAGTACAGGAGGCAAATGAGCGGAACGCCCACACGCACGTTCAAAACACGTATTCATGGAATCGAACGGGACTAACGCGGAAAAATATGTGCTAATCTGGAAACACGTATGCCAGCAGGAAGCAGGTGTACGTGGACCCACGCAGCATAAAAGTGTGCGCAAACAACAAACAAGCTCAGACACCAGGATGAATATACCGTTCCTAGCAGCAGTGGTCGTGGGATACCGCAGGAGGAGGAGGAGGATAATCAGGCCCAGAATTTTTACACCAGAACCAGCCTTTTTGGGATGCCTAATGACCAGGTGTATGGGAGGTACAGGTTTCCACCTCACATAATACTCGACCTGGTCAGTGAGTGGGAGGATGACCTCACATCTCCCACCCTGTGCTCCCAAGCACTCAGCCCCCTGGAGAAGGTCCTAAATGTACTGTACTTCTTGGCCACTGGATCATTTCAGCGGACAACTGCTATAGTGGGGGGTGGGGGGGAGTCACAAGCCACGCAGTCACGCTGCCTACACCAGGTGTTGGCCATCATGACTGCACGCCCATCAGTCCCCAGGCACATATACCTGCCCAGAACACCTGCAGAAAGGCAGGCTGCCATCCAGGATTTTTACGGGGTGGCACAATTCCCCAAAGTGCTAGGTGCCATTTATTGCACCCATGTGGCTCTACGTCCCCCAGGGCATCAGAGCACATCTACAGAAACCGCAAGCACTGGCATTTTTTTATCAACGTCCAGGTAGTATGTGATGCCAAGGGAATAATCACCTCAGTATTTGCCAACTATCCAGGGTCCACCCACGACAGTTTCATTTACAGAATGTCAACCCTAAACCGGGACCTAGAAGCTGGGCGGCATGGCGATACATGGCTGCTCGGTGAGTATAAATGCCTCTGCACATGCATGTATGTCAGATACTGAGTAATGTCACAACCCCACTAATGATACCCATCATCACCTCCCCAGGGGACAGTGCCTACCCTCTGAGCACCCACATGATGACGCAAATTCGGAACCCCACCACGTCATCCGAGGTAAGATACAACACAGCCCATATTGCAACCCGGGGCATAGTGGAGCGCACATTCGAGTGCTCAAGTCACACTTTCACTCCCTTGACCGTTCTGGTGGGCAGCTACTATACGCCCCCCCAGTAGTGTGCAGGATCATAGTGGCAGCATGTGTCCTGCACAACATTGCAACACGCCAGGGCCTGCCGGTGGACATGGTGGTGCCCCCACATCCCCAACCACATGCACGCCCGCTGCGCATGGGAGGGGAAAGGGCATGTGGTGAGGCAGCCCGTACACAGCTGTTGGCCAATTACTTCACCTAAAATCACACCCCTGCAGAGTGCACACAGCCCTGGCACATACCAGCTGACAATCAATGATGATGACATAAGGGACAGTCAACTGTCACTACCATACCAGCCTGAGATTGGTCACCTGGAAGTGCTACATTGTGTGCATCCCTACCTACTTAAACACAACCAATGATTTGTGATAAAAAGACACACATTCATGCTGCATGAATGACTACCCCTTGCAAAATACAACATGAAAATAGTGCCATGTCACCCAACCCCTCCCCATCTCAGCTACCCAACACACCATGGCATGTTATGCAATGTGAAAGCAACCAAATGAATGCACAACACATGACACAAGTGTCACAAAGTGCACTGTCCGAAATGGAAACAGACCACAGACAGTGTGCTCCCAGTAATCAATAAGAAACAGCACACATGAACAAATACTTACCAGCAACACAATACAGAAACACAGGATGAAACAGTGGCAAAATATGACAGTACAAATTCAAAGTAGTGCAAGTCTTACAACCTGAATAGGCCAGCACATCCACCCCTTCCATCTGTACAGTGTTACTGCCACGCAAATGTCTCCATCTGCAAAGTAGATGGCCTTGTGAAGACATGAGGAAGGAACCTGCAAATTAGGAGGAAGACAAGGATGCAGAAGCACATAGCAATACACCATGCAATGTAGAAAACAACAACAATATCCACTAGGAATGTCTACACAGTATTGACTACAGACTGCCCACACAGCATATGGGAGCCCAATGTCACTGTGTTATTTACTGTCACTTGGTCACGCCCTTTGCAAGCCCATGGTAATGGGAAGCAGGAGGGGTGCGTGTCTCACGAACCCAAGCATCTAACCCAAACTCAGGACAAGCCTACATATGTCCAGCTGGAATAAAGTGGATGCCCACGGGAGCCACACAAGGGAACACACTGTAAAATAAATAAATAATAAAAATCAAAAATGGCCATGTGGGGGCAGGGGAGGTGGGAGAGGCCACCCAGGAGGTTCGAGGACAGGGTGCACACCAACACCCACCTGCGTGGATGTTGCGAAAAAAAAATACCTCCTTGGGCTCATGGCCTGCACGGCTATGCCATTGTGGGAGAACTGCTGTCGCTCTCCTCACCCTCTGCTGCTGCATCAGGAGGTGTTGGCACTATGGGAGGCAGCCCACGCAAAGCCCGGGTATGGTCCTCCATGGCAGCAAGCATGTGGGTCTGGAAGGTCTGATTCTGGAGGATTAATGTGCGGAGATCCCCATGCAGCACCTCACGGGTTGCCTGCATTTCTGCACGCATGGCCTTGCGTGATGCCCGGATCTCCTCACGTGTTGCCTCCATCTCAGCTGAGAGCTCCAGCTGCTGTTCTGCCATAGATTAGTGGAAGCCCCAAGGTCAACCAGAGTCTGCCTGAGGGTATGTAGTTCTTCACTGAGGGCTTCCCTCTGGGCCTGGGACTCTATTGATATCGATTGGCGCAGAGTCTCCAGTGCCGCCCGTCAGTCCCTGTTGGACGCCAACATGTCTTCCCTGTGTGATTGTCAAATGGAGTCTGTTGCCTGCTGTTGTTGCTCCATCTGCCTTTCAGGGGGGATAATGGAAGTGGCCACCCTCTCCATTGCCTGAGCCATCATTTCAACTGATGCTGCCTGTTGGGTTGCAATACCCTACAGGGAGTTTTCCCATACAGTATTGCCTGGTGGCGCACGGCCACCGCGTCGACGGGCTCCACACCTGTTTGGGGCAAGGCGATCTGCACCTTGCTGTGCTGGCACTGCCTGAGGCTGCAGGACTGCATTCCCCCTCTGATCTGCTGGCCCAGGAACAGGATCAGATGCTGTGGAGTGTGACCCTGCATCCGTAACCACCAAAGGCGGACCTACCCACACTGATATCCCCATAGAGGGTTCTCACCCTGGTGCAGGTGGGTTGGACAGAACAGAATCCCTGCCAGAAACACTTACCTGCGACTGCACATAAGTCTCATCCTCCGATTCAGCACCCGAATAGAGGTCTGGCGAGGTGCACCCAGAGACACCCCTGGAGAGTATGGCCTGCAGTAACATTGGGTTCTCACCCACCACCACACCACGTCCCTGACTGGTGCCCGGTCGTGCCAGAGATTCCTCCTGGGTCTGCACCATCTCCTCAACCTCAACAGCATAAAGTGCATCATCACCTGCAAAAACATGAAAGACAACAAATGGAAACAGGCATGAGCACCATAGCACACACACAGGCCGTGACAAGCCACAGATCCAGTACATGATCAACACATGTCCCACATAACTATAACCCTGACATGCATGCACTGTCAAAGAGTTGGAAGTGGAGTCAAAAAAGCAGACACTGGGGAGAGCAAGATGGAAAAGCAACACATTTGTAGCATGTTGGGTAGCACAGGCATCACACATCAGGGTGTGAGTGGCATGTCCAATACATATACATGACACATGCCACCACATAGATGTCATGTAGCATATCCAATGGTAAAGTACAAAACTACAGCAATCTGTCAGTGATTGAGTACTGTCACACATCCATGTGACATCGACATGATGAGAATATTAATGCTGAATAGTGTTTCAAAATATGCGTGTGCCACACACTGAAACACATGCAGTGTCCAAAAATACTGTCATTATGGGCTGATCAAAGGCTGGTCACTTTGACATCACAGGAAACATCTGTCATGTTCCACATGTAAACAGCCCCTTATAATAATTTTTATGCAGGCCAATACTCCATCAGCCTGAATGGTGTAATCATTAACATAACCAGGTAATAATAGTGCCCCAGTGTGGCCTGTAAACAATGACCGAAGCATATCACATATGTCGCAATAGGGCATAACATTGTCTAGCAAAAAGGGGAGAGTGCAAACAATCAGCATGAATGAAGACTTACTAAATCAGACCAATGTAGTTGCAAGACAACAGTTCAAGGTAAAGTGCACAAATGTGGGCTTAATAGGCAACTGTGGCCAGAAGGGATACAGTCATACCCAAATCCAAGGCACGTGAATATATGGGAAGAAGCACATGAGTGACCCATACCACTCAGGTGCACACACCGTCACCTGGCACTGAATCTGAACCCGTCGCCGGAACAACATACACATGGATTTCACACACACGCATGGGCACTCACCGGACAATGCATCGTAATCAGGTAGTTCTCCCACGCCTTGGATCTGTTCCTCTGTGACGAAGGCCCCACAACAGACTCATGTTCAGTGAGTTTGTTGTCCTCTGGTGGAGAACCACCGCCAGTCACCAGAGTAGCGGCATGATTTGAGGCCAGCTTTCGTTTCAGGTCATTCCACCGCTTGTAGCAATCATCAGCTGTGCGCCTCACAAATCCAAGGGCACTTATGCAGTCAGGGATGATCTGCCAGTGTGCCTTACGTTGACCAGTTGTGGTCTTGGACCCTGCAGTGACCAGCATTTCGTGGCTATGTGCCGACACATAGGACACAAGTGCATCAAGTTCCGGGTCATTAAAGCAAGGCTTCCTTGATGTGCCGGAGTGTGTAGCCGTGTCTGGGGTCTCAGCCTGTCGTGCCAGGGCACCCTTCTTCCTCTTCTTTAAAGGTGGAGCAGAGCCAGAGTGGCTTACGCCGCTCTGGTCAGTAGGTGCAGAAGCACCGGTGGACTGGGTAGTAGGAGTGTGGGAATGCACAATGACCATAGGTCTTCTTGCAGGCATTGGTTGCAGTTTAATGTTGGCAGGGGGAACGTCAGTTTGATGGACCAGGACCGACACTGTCCTGGCTGGGAGAGTCAGAGCTGGGGCAGATGGAGCTGCAGCTGCCCCTGCAGCCTCCTCACCCTGCCTACTCGGGGCAGCAGATGACATAGATGCCCCAGATCCACGTGGCTTGGTGACAACAACTTGCACCGCCACACGTGGCCTAGACTTGCTGACCTGGAAGTCAGAATGAGAGTCATCCTGTACCAGGTCAGGTGCCCCAATGGGCTGGTCCAACAAGGGCTGAGCTGGGATGGTGTCAGCCACGTTTCCCTCAACCATGGGGGGGCATGGGTGTCCCTGATTGGTCCTCCACACATGGCGGTATAGGGGCACCCTGCAAATCCCGGCCACGTCCCCTACCTCGCCCACCACAGCCACCTTTTGAAAGTCGGCCACCTTTGCCTCCCTTACCGCTTGGTCGCCTCCCCACCATGGCACTGATGTTGTTGTGCGTATGGGAGTTGCAGTAAACAATCGTCCTGGGCAATTGGGGGTCAAAGGGGTAGGGTACTAGATGGAATTCGTACCCTAGTGCTCTAACAAGGCTGTCTGTGACCCCTGGGGGAAGATGACGGGTCACAAAACGCACAGCCAGCCCAAAATCAAAAAATAACGTGCATGAAAAAATGTACCCGCACTACGCTGTGGCACCCAGAAACACAAAAATAAGTGTATGCATAATACACGCAGCCTACAATGACCTCTGAAGGGGTACGCGACATACGGGGCAAGCACAGTTGGTAAATACGTGCGCGACTCACCGTCTGCCTGGAAAAAGAATGTGAAAAATACGCACGTGTGCGCGTTAGCAACACCCCCGCCAAAAGAAGAATTGTATGCTGTCTGAGGAGACAGGACAAAAGAAGAAGTGAACGCTCTTTGAGCAAACAGGCCCAACAAAAAAAAGCTGTCAGAGGTAACAGGGAGTACGAACTTGAAACGCTGTGAAGTAATCGCGTGTGAACCGACAAGAAGTACAGAATTCACCCACTCGCTCTCCACAAAAAGCACGTACGAGGAAATGGCGTCTGACATGTAGGTTTTAAACCGGCCCACACGTCACATACGCGTGTACGCGCTAAGGCCCTTTCCTCCAATTACACAAGCTGACACTCGGACGTGCATTTTTTGGACGTGTACGATGAACATGCACCCGTGTTGATGGAAACGCCCGCGCGCGTCATGTCACTTACGCGCGTAGGCCCTTTCCTCGGAATACACGCATCCACACGTGGACGTGCAGTTTTTCCACGCGCGATGCCACGTCACGAGGGAAACACCCGTGCGGGTCACGTCAAAGAAGCGCTTACGCGCTAAGGGCCTTTGGTCCAACGAAACCGCACACGTGTGCTGACGTGCTTACGCGCGAAGGGCCTTTCCTCGAATTACACGCTGACGTGCAAGATTTTCACATGCCAAATCACTCCGTATCAATCTGGCCACACAACAACACACGGAAGACCACGCTCCTGCCCAGAAGGCCGATTTACTGCCCCCCAGAGCCCCGAGCATGCTCCCACCTGCCATCTGCTGCTGCCTGACTGCCTGCTGCCCACGTGCCTTGCTATTTGCTGCCTGCACGTCAGCCAGGGGTGCAGTTGCTGTGACCACCCCTGCTGGAACCGAAGACTCCCGACTGGGATACCATCACTCCACAGCCCAGCCCCAGGACCCAGTTGCCCACCCACTCCTGCCTCTGGGGTTGCCATGTCGGGCACAACACCATCTGGCACCACTGGCAACCCCCAGCCAGAGAGGCAGAGGGCCACCAGCTTCAGTGCCAGGGAAGTTGGTGTCCTGGTGGAGCAAGTCCTGGGGCAGTATGATGCCCTCTTTGGAAGTTTGCGTGCCGACAAGGAAGGATGGACAAGGATCTGGATGGACATCATGACTGCCATCAACACGGAGGGGGTGGCAGTCCGCGACTTACATCATGTCAAGAAGCACTGGTAGGACTTCAGGTCCAGGACCCTCAACAAGGCCCGGCGCCTCGCTAAGGCAGCGGATGCCAAGGGGCGCCGGGTCCAGCTGTCGGCCCACCAAATGAGGATCCTGGAACGCATATGCCCAGCGCTCTACGTCCAGATCCTTGAGAGGCACACCCGTCTGGAGTCGAGCGGTAAGTGTACATGCATGGTGATTGGACGATGTGCGTGTCGTGGTGTGCCTGTAGTGTGCAGGTTGCACATGTGTTTTTGTAGGGCCATGCAGGGATGTGTATGAACATGGGCGTGAGGCTGCCACATGTGAGTCCTCTCAGGTGTGAGACACATCGATGGTGTATGTGTTGGTAAGCATGCTGGGCAAATGCAGGTGTGGGAGCACACATGTTTGAATTTCTGTGTATATACATTGGCATGGTTGTGGCATGGATGTTGGTTCATTATGCATGTATCTGCACTGTGTACATGTGCATGTATGTGTATTTGACAAGTGTGCAACTATGATGCAACATGGATACACGTGACACTGATATGTAGAAGGCTGAATGTCAGATGTGACATGTATGGCGATCTCATCACTGCGACAGTTGGATATGTACACATGCATGTAAGTGTGGTGGCATGTGTGCATGTCTAGTGCACTCCCATTGTTTCATGTGATGTCCGGCTCACCTTTGGCTGTACATGCTGTTGAATGTGTATGGATGCTGCTGCCTGGTGCAATATTGCTGTGGGAATGCTCATGTGTGTGAGTTAAAATGACATGTGTGTCGTGGAGTGTGATGCCGTGTCTGAATTTTGACTATGCCACTCATGTACAACTGTCATGTGAGTATCAGTCCAATGTACTGTGCCCTGATGCCTGTGTTTTATCTCTCCCTGTCTGCAGCGGCGACTGATGAAGAGGGCGGAGAGGGTGCTGTGGAGCACAGCGGCAAGGATCAAACCACCAGCCGGAGACGCAAGGCCCGGCTCCCCTCCCAGATTGTCATCTCGTCAGGGAGTGAGGAGTCTGGTGCCGCGTCCCAGGCCACAGCTGCCGAGGGTAGGTACAAGAGGCAGAGGTTGGAGGTGGACTCCTCGGCAGCAGAATGGGCAGCTGAGATGCCACAGGGTCCGACAGAGGAAGATGGCATGGAGTCATCCAGGTTGGTGGGGGGTTTGGTGGAGGAGGAGGCCGTGGAAGGGACACACACGGGGTCTGGAGGTGGGGATTCCACTCGTGCTAGTGGTGCAGTGCAGGACCAGGGACAGGAGGCAGCACAGGCCGCCACGGAGGTGCCTGTGTGCCATCCTGTCCCTGATCCTGTCACTACATCATCTGGCTCCAGCAGGGATGCCTACGTCCAGACTCGTTTTCAGGGAGGGGATGAGCGCACAACAACTGGCCTTTCTCTCCCTGCGGACGTGGCTATCCGGGACCAGGTTGAGCCTGTCCTGGGTGGGTTGGCGTTGCGTCAACGGACCATGCGAGGTGACCTGCAGTCATTTCATGTGGAGTCTGTACGTCATCTCGAATGGCTCGTTGACCGCGTTGACCTACTGGGACAGCTCACCAGGGCCGGATTCCTCCGTTTGCTGGACCTTGTTCCGACCCCCTCCTCACCTGAACCCCCTATGCGCCAGTCGTCCTCCATGCCATCTTGCCACCCATGTATCACCTGGGTACTCTGTGGAGCTGCCTCTGAACCTGCGGCCAGGCTGGTGGAGGATACATCCCTGCCACAGTCAGGAGTCAGAAGTCCAGCAGGGGTGGCCACCTCAACAACTGCACCCCAGCCGGCGGAGGATGTGCAGGCAGCAAGAGCCAGGGCACAGGCAGAGGCACAGCAGCAGCAGCAACAAGGTGGGAGCCATGATGGCTCGGGGCCTTCAACATCGGAGGGGCAGGCATCGGCCATAGGGCAGGAGGCCCCTGGATTTCAAGTGCCTTCCGTGTGGCAGCGGTTGGGCCACGCCATAGATACGGAGCGGCAGAGGGCGGAAGAGGCACGGCTCACAATGGTCAGGGCGGAGAACTCCATGCGGAGGGCCCTGAGGCGGGCCGAGTGCCTCGAGGCAATTCACAGGGAGTTGGAGGAGAACATGTCGTCGTCCCTGCGAACCCTTAGGGCCATGGAAGAGGACCGCCTCCAGGACATTGAGTGGGAGTTCGATGATGCCCTGGCCCGGGACATCCAAAAGTGAGCCGTCAGACTAGCCTGCTGCCATTGTAAATAGTTTTTAGAGTTAGGTTTCCTTTTCCTTTTCCCTTTATTTGTGGTCAATTGACAATGCCATACACATTTGTATATAGTTTTATTTTTAGGTAGTTTCTCAGGTAGGTTTCATTTGTTTGGTTGGGCTCATGGAACCTTTACATCATTGGACAATGGATTCAATTGATATTTTTTTTGGGAATTTTGCACATGGATTAATGGCTTTTTATTTTGGACCATGGATTGTATATAGTTTGATCATGGATTAATCTGGATTTTTTTTTTCATTATGGAAATGGAGAAATTGATTTTTTTTTCCGGCCAATGTATTGTAAATAGTTGGACTATGGATTGATTTATCTTTTTTAGTTTTCATTATGAACATGAAACAATGGATATCATTTTTTTACCTTTCCTTTGGATTTGCGTTGGTGGAGGGAGAGTTATGACTGTTTTTCTTTCAAATTTTTTTGGATTGGTTATCATTTTCATTCACTCATCTTTTTCACATGCTTTTCATTTCATGTTTGATATCTTGGTATGCTTTCATTTCATTTATTTATTTATGTACATAATACATTTTCATATGTTAGTTCCATGTGTGGGATTCGCTCATTGGGTTGATGCATGTGAAAATGTGGGTTTACACAAGCAATGCCAACCAGTGTATGTGTGTGATGGACATGTGTTGATGTACATAGTTGAGTTTTGGTTTGTGTCTTGAGATGGGCATGTCAGTGTGGGGTGGATAGGGAAATCATTGCGTCTCAAGAATGGGATGGCGGCATATGGTTTTTTGGTGTAGAAGTGGGCCATGATTGTGCATCTTTATTTCGTGTAGGGGGGGACATGAGTGGGACATGAGTGGGGGCCTGCTGGCAGGTGCCCCGCACTTCTGGGGGGTGGGGGTGAAGGGGAACATGAGTGGGGGCCTGCTGGCAGGGGCCCTGGACTGCTGGGGGGTGGGGGTGCAGGGGGACATGAGTGGGACATGAGTGGGGGCCTGCTGGCAGGTGCCCAGCACTGCTGGGGGGTGCGGGTGCAGGGGGACATGAGTGGGGGCCTGCTGGCAGGTGCCCCACACTGCTGGGGGGTGGGGGTGCGGGGGACATGAGTGGGGGCCTGCTGGCAGGTGCCCCGGACTGCTGGAGGGTGGGGGTGCAGGGGGACATGAGTGGGGTGCAGGGGGACATGAGTGGGACATGAGTGGGGGCCCGCTGGCAGGTGCCCCGCACTGCTGGGGGTGGGTGTGCAGGGGGACATGAGTGGGGGCCTGCTGGCAGGTGCCCCACACTGCTGAGGGGTGGGGGTGCAGGGAGACATGAGTGGGGGCCTGCTGGCAGGTGCCCCACACTGCTGGGGGGTGGGTGTGCTGGAGGACATGAGTGGGGGCCTGCTGGCAGGTGCCCCGCACTGCTGGGGGGTGGGGGTGCAGGGGGACATGAATGGGAAATGAGTGGGAGCCTGCTGGCAGGTACCCGGGACTGCTGGGGAGGTGGGGGTGCAGGGGGACATGAATGGGGGACTGCTGGCAGGTGCCCCGGACTGCTGGGGGGAGGGGGTGCAGGGGGACATGAGTGGGGGCCTGCTGGCAGGTGCTCCGCGCTGCTGGGGGGTGGG
Organism: Ambystoma mexicanum; assembly: GCF_040938575.1. Classification (NCBI taxonomy): domain Eukaryota; kingdom Metazoa; phylum Chordata; class Amphibia; order Caudata; family Ambystomatidae; genus Ambystoma; species Ambystoma mexicanum. Next base: position 120,532,022 of record NC_090926.1, on the reverse strand, counting down.
GGTGCAGGGGGACATGAGTGGTACATGAGTGGGGGCCTGCTGGCAGGTGCCCCACACTGCTGGGGGGGTGGGGGTGCTGGGGGACATGAGTGGGACATGAGTGGGGGCCTGCTGGCAGGTGCCCTGGACTCCTGGGGGGTGGGGGTGCAGGGGACATGAGTGGGGGCCTACTGGCAGGTGCCCCACACTGCTGGGGGGTGGGGGTGCAGGGGAACATGAGTGGGACATGAGTGGGGGGCTGCTGGCAGGTGCCCCGCACTGCTGGGGGTGGGGGTGCTGGGGGACATGAGTGGGGGCCTGCTGGCAGGTGCCCCGCACTGCTGGGGGGTGGGGGTACAGGGGGACATGAGTTGGTGATCAGTAGTGCAAGCTGACATGTGGCTTAGCTGGGGGGCATGCCCATGGTGGATGGCTGCCTGCAGGACATGACCAGGGGTGCAGGGTAGTCCCCTGTGGTGTGGGCTGCCTGCAGGGGCCGTGGAGGGTGTAGAGGGAACACCTGGGAGGACCCACACTGCCAATTCACGTGTAGGACTCCCCGCGCACCCCAGAAATACACGTACCCTGCGCAAATCGCGTGTGAGACTACACGCGAACCCCAGTTATACACGTACCCCACTCACACAGGGCCATTCGCCTGTGAAACTTACCGCGCACCCCCGAAATACACGTACCATGCTCAAATCACGTGTGAGACTTCACACGAACCCCAGTTATACACGTACCCCACTCGCACAGGGCCATTCACGTGTGAAACTTCCAGCGCACCCCCGAAATACACGTACCATGCTCAAATCGCATGTGAGACTTCACGCGAACCTCAGTTATACACGTACCCCACTCGCACAGGGACAATCGCGTGTGAAACTTCCCGCGAACCCCAGTTATACACGTACCCCACTCGCACAGGGCCAATCACGTGTGAAACTTCCTGCGAACCCCAGTTATACACGTACCCCACTCGCACAGGGACAATCGCGTGTGAAACTTCCCGAGAACCCCAGTTATACACGTACCCAACTCGCACAGGGCCATTCGCATGTGATACTTCCCACGCACCCCCGAAATACACGTACCATGCTCAAATCGCGTGTGAGACTTCCCGCGCACCCCAGTTATACACGTACCCCACTCGCACAGGGCCAATCGTGTGTGGAAGTTCCCACGCACCCCCAAAATACACGTACACGGATCCAATCGCGTGTGAAACTTCACGCGAACCCCAGTAATACACGTTCCCCGCTTGGCATTTGCTGTTTGGCAGCCCTGTAAACTGGTCCAGGGTTAGCGCAGCTCTTTGCGCTGGATTGGGGATTTTGATGGCTTTTCCTTGCGCTAGGGGCATTCTTGGGGCGTAACTGGCGCTGCTGCAGGGTCGCTGCGCCACTGTGCGCCACGGCTGGTTTTGGTAGCTAAAATCCATGAATACGCTGTGCACGGAAATGGATTTTAGCGCACGCCGCTGGTGCAGAGATTCGCACGTGCGCACTGTGTGCCAGCCACGTGCGCCACTTGTGCGCGATATTCTATGAATTACCCCCTGTGTGTTTTTGGTGCGTTGACTGAAATGGGCGGGGATGTTTTCCCCGCAATATCATTCCCATGTGTTGGATGCCTCTGATTTTCCATCGTCAATTGCATTGCGAGATGTGCATCAATGGCTGACGACTTCATTTTCTGTTCCTCAGAGGGACAATTGCATGCATAAGACTTGCAAGATTGTCACGTAGACACATTGGGCCTCATTCCGAGTCATGCCAGTAAGTACTGGTACTTTCCGGCATGGTGGAAAGTACGAAACCGTGCTGGTTTAAGAGCGAAAATTTCGGCTCATTCCGAGTTCTCGGACACGCGCTTTCCGCCACGCCGGAAAAGGACCGAGCGGCCTGCCGCAAAACCCCCCGAAAAACCCCTACCGGCATGCAGCGACACGTAAAGTACAACACCGCCCTGTAAGCAGTAGCGTCAGTGCATAACAGTGACTGTAATTTACGGACACCGTAAATTACGGTTACCGAAAAAAAAAGGAAGCGGAAATTACGACATCGCACAGGAACGGGAATGAGAGCGGCGGCCATCTTTAAAAACACAATCCATTGCCATGCGCAGCCTCCAGCACCCTTGTGAGGAAACTAAAGTTGGAAAACGGACCAGGCACCGCTCAACATGCCAAAAGCTCCAAAAAGGGCGGCGGATCGCATTCGCAAGCAGAGATTCTCCCCAGATGAACTCCAGGCCATGGTCGACTTCCTGGCAGAGCATGCCGATGTCGTCTTCAGCAGCGACATGCGGAGGGAGTCGACCCTCCGCAAGAAGAACATTTGGGCGGAACTGGCACAGAGGGTGAGCGCTGTTGGCAACACCACCCGTAGCCCTAGGGACTGCCGCAAGCGGTGGGACGACCTGCGGGTGCGGGTGCGGGGCCTCCTCTCCAGCAACCGCAGCCAGGCCCTGCAGAAAGGAGGTGGCCCAAGTACCGCAGTCCAACTTGAGCCGTGGGAGGAGACCTGTGCAGAGCTCATTGGCACTGAATCCATTGAGGGCGTGGGGACCATGGAGTGCGGGGGAACGACTTCTGCAGAAGGAGGTGAGTGTCGACAGTGTACACTGGCAATGTCCATTGCATGATGTAAACTGACCCAGGGGCCATCGAAGGCACCCTCTCCTGTTGCCCTCCCCCCATCCAACGCACCCCCCATCCAACAAATGCTGAGGCAAGTGCCGCCTAACGATGGCCCAAGTGCGAGTACATAACGCACATCAACCATAGTGCATTGACTTGCACAGCCCATCATGCACACTGTCCAGCGTGGTAGGCATTGTACTAGCCAAAATGTACATGACCAGGGCACAATGAGTCACTCCCAAACATGTGTATATGTCATCACCATGCACATGTACCACTGCCATAGCTACCCCCAAACAGAACAAAATGTAAATGACTGAAATGTCCATGCAGCCATGTATGCAAATAGGACATTGCACATACACTAATGTTGTCCCTCTCTTCTACCCCCACAGGCACTGACCATGACAGCACAGAGCCCCAAGCAAGCCGGCCAAGCACCTCCATGGGTACTGGCAGGGTCAGGCCGAAGCCAGCAACAAATAAAAACACCCCCCAACCCACGGAAAGGCCACTTGAAGCTGGCAGACCAGCATGCCATACAGCATCGGCGGCAGCAACTGTGCCAACCCCCAGCTCGGCGCAGTCGAGCGTCTCAGGGGAGGCTGCTGCTACCGCGCCGGATGAGTGGGAGCCCAGCCCGTCACCCATCCAGGGGCCCATGTCGGAGGACGGCCAAGACACAATGCACAGCCCGGAGCCATGCTCCGTAACCCTGGCGTCATGCAGTGACTCCGGGGATGCACCATCACCTGTGCACAGTCTGGAACTCAACCTGCCGGGGTATGACGCCGTTCCCCCAGTCCACCCATACCGCCCCCTGCAGAGCATGCTGGTGCAAGTGGATCTTAAGGTGGTCTCCCTTCTTTTGACCAGCAGCGAGTGCACCAGTTGACTGATCTCATACAGAACTACATTGAGGACAATCGCCAGGCCAGGGCAGAATTGCATGTAGAACTCAATCAAATGCGGCAGTCCCTCACTGACTGCACCACCAGATTGTGTGACTCTTTGACTGACAACACGACCCGGCTATGTCATGTCCTTAATCGCATAGCAAATGCCCTTGAGGAAGGGCATCCAAGTACCGAGCCACAGCAGGAGGACACATCCGCAACCAGTAAGGCCACGCAATGCAGCCCGGAGAGACGCACTCGGCGTTTCTTGCGTCAACGGGATTTGCCTCCCCCAGACAAGGGGGGCAAGAGACATTAGGCATTCCTGCCACATGTGGGCCCCACATCCTACATGGGACGACTGCTCTGGAGTTGGGGGAAGGGGGGAGGCGGGAGATGGTGTGTTCTTGAGTTGGGGGGAGGGGGGAGATGGTGTGTTCTGGAGTTGGGGGAGGGGGGAGATGGTGTGTTCTGGAGTTGGGGGGAGGGGGGAGATGGTGTGTTCTGGAGTTGGGGGGAAGGGGGAGGGGGCATGACCAGTTGCTGATGTAAGCAGCACTATTTTGTTTTTTTTTCTCACAATACACAATTGGTGTCACAAACTTAAACCGTTGTGGACATTCTTCATTGCACATTTGTTCATTGACTACTGCCAGTGCATGGTGTACAAGTATGCACGAGTCCGTTGCCCTGTGTGCCCATGTCATGACACCCTCTACTGACTTGTGTCCTGGAGACCTTGTCCACTGTAAGTACAGAGCATTGCAAGTCCCTCAAGTGCACAGCCTCAATGACCCTTTGTTGGCACTTCACCCTCCGCCTTCACCGCATCGTCCTGTGGTTGTAGCAGTACCATGTTAGGGGTGATAGCCGCTCACGTAGGGATGCACTTTTTGTCCATCTGCACATATGGCATGGGCCCATTCGACACCAGATATCAGTGGAGGGGTCACCCACCAGTCCTGCTTCGCCGGCACATATGTGCATCACACAAGCCAGGTGACTGCTTCATCTACATGCATGCACGGGTATGGCCATTGTCTGGTTGCCCCATGGCCCTGTTCAGGGGGTTCGTGACAGGGGTCATGTGGCTTGCTGTCAAGGGACAGCCAACAACAGCTGCATGTGTCGCCAAATGAGGTGGTTGTGTGGACTGTCATGGTGGAGAACAGTACTTGGCTGTCATGGCAGGGTTTCTCCTGGCATGGGTGTGGGGCACAGGCAACACCATCACTTGTGCCGGGTTGGCACTGTACATTTGTGTGGTGCTCACCTTTTCTTGTGTCTGTGGCGTAATATGGTGGTGACGGTGTCACAGTCTAGGTGGTCTGGGGTCTCTATCTGGTAGGACTTCTCCTAGAGTGGCCGACATGCTGCGTGTGCATAGGGGCTGCTGGGGTGGTAACGGAGGCTGCACTGGTGCTGCATGCAGGGCCTGTCTCCCCCTCCTTCTACCCCTGTGTCTCCTCAGTGGGGGGGCGTGGTGTTGTTGCAGAGGTTTGTGTGGTTGTGGCCTTGCTTGTATGATTGGTGTCATCTTGGTGTGGGAGGGGGTGATGTGTGGGTGTGTTCCTTTTCTGCTGTGGCAGACTCCTGGCCTCCATCTGTGTTGCATGTGTCCACCTATGGCTCTGGGTCCTACTGCTCAGGGTTCTTTACTCCTTCTCTGAGATGCCTGTATGTACTCCATGCCGGTAAGGTACTTTACGGCCGGCCTTGAGGAGGCCGTAATTTACGTGTGCTCCTTACTTGTGATCAGCTCCGGTTTACGCCATGCCGTTAATTTCGGCATGATGGGGCGCACACGCGACCCAAGACCGATAATTACGGCATTGTAGTTTACAGTGCCGTAATCAACGGTCTGAGGGGTCGGAATGGCACGGAGCGGAAAACCATGCCGGTATGACCCCCATTGTGTCTCAGCCACTTTGTACATTCAATCACAGCTTCACTTAAGTCCAGTTTTCCGCAGGCTTCACGCTTTATAATCTCATTATTGCGAGATTGCTATTGTCTAGATATTACTGCTTCGTAATCAAATCTTTGTGTGAGATTTTCGGTAAACTTTTCTAGGGTCAGCAACTTATTGTTTACAGTTACCAGTAGTGACCCTTGATCTTGTACGGAATCATTTACCGACTCGTAAAGCTTCATGAAAGATAACAAGGCGATAGAGGTAGCAGCTAGGACATTGTTATGAATCTGTAAACTAGCAGCTATTGACAGATTCCCTTTATTATTTAACTCTTTTTCTGCTTCGCCTGGCAGTACTGATGTTTGCGGGCTTGTTGTTTTATTTTCTTTCGCTTGCTCCTCTAGCGTTGCATTTTGGAGATGTCGGTTTATGTCGACTCTCATTTCTTGTGTTGCTTATCAGCCAACAGTTTGGGGTTTGTATGACCTGCCGTTAACATCTGCACATGGGACAGTTGAGTACTTCTGGTTGGTTGAAGACGACTCGTCTTTGCTGCGCTTTCTTTGTTCCTAGCAGTGTTGGCATATTTTTGCACGTAGCTGGCTGCAGATGTTCTTGCATAGCCAGGAAGTCAGCTTACAGCCGTTCTGTCAGCCGGGCTTCTCGAGAGGCAACATCAAATACGGTAGTGCAATTAGGTGGAATAGCTGATATTTCTGTGGTTGACATGTTTGCTTTGTTGCTGCATCTTGTTGCGATTCCGATTGTTGCATTTCCGATTGTTCTCTCAATCACAACATCCTCTAAGGGACTTGAGTTATTAACTGCAGATTAGAGCTTGTTGCCTCATTGGAGCTTTCAACAGAAACTGGCCGCAATATGCCGCTAGTCTGCACCGATTCTCTAAGCGCTCGTAAGCGCGACTGCTTGCATGATGCAGATGTCAAGCGCTCTGACGCTATCAAGGTGGTATGGTTGGAAAATGATTGGTCTTTTGTTTTAACTTCCTGAGACACACCTATTTTGAGTGATTTCTCTAATGCGCAACCGGCTGGGGGCTCACCAGCTGCCGATTCAACGTCGAACGGTAAGCACAGCTCCAGCAGGTCTAAGGGCCTCATTACACAGATGGCGGAGAACCATGGCGCTTATAGCGCCATGGTTCATGCCGGTAAAATACCGGCACCGCCTTGGCGGAAAGGGGAATTACCGCCCCATTCCAAGGTTGGCGGGGCGTTAATTCCCCCTTCCACCATTGCCCTTCCCCATTCCCATTTTTGCCCCATAGGGCTCAATGGGAATGGGGAAGGCGCTAATTACGGTACCGCAAATTGCGGTACTGCAATTAGCTCCCTGGGTCCCTTTGCGGGTTGGTTTTTAACGCCTGCAAAAAGCAGGCGTTAAATCCCCCACCCCGCAAAGGGACCTCGTAGTAAGGCGGTAAGGATTTACCGGTACCGGTAAATCCTTACCGCCATCCGTGTAATGAGGCCCTAAATCTGTAATATCAAAATCAAAAGGTGCATCATGAGAATCTACGTATGCTGAGGAAGGAGGTGGTCTTTGAATCACCAGCACATTTGCGGGGGTGATCGCAGTGTTAACACGTTCAGTGGAGCTTGTCTGTGCTTCTACACTGTGTCTTTCCCTTTAATTTCCCTCCAATTGCAGATTCAAAGTTAATGACGCTAATGAGGCTAGCGAGGGAATATGGCGATCGATGTCAACAGCCCCAACACACTTGTTGACAGATTTAATCATGTGAGTGCTTACCTCTAGCGTTAAATCATTTTCAAGTCTGTGCCATTGTTGAAGTAATTTGTGCCACGTTTGTGGTCCTTGCAGGCTTCCCAGCGTGGCGCGTTTCATATTTACTGGCAGGCTCCCAGGCTACACAGTCAGCTACCTTGGGCGGACTGGGGCAGACTGAACTCTGCTCCGAAATCTGCACTCCGCACGGGCAGTTCACTTTTGAAGGCTGTCTTTAAAATTAAAGAGGCAGTAACAGAAAGGTATACAGGTCGCTACAGCTCCTCCATAGATGCACCCCAAGCAGGGACTGGGGCAGGAGCACTTCATTATTTTTTATTTTTATAACGCGCTACTCACCCATAGGCCATAAGCACACAGTAAAACAAATGAAACAAACAACAACAAAAGTGAGAAAGGCTGGAAGAAGTCTAAAACCTGAGAAAATTAATCTGGATTAGGATCAAAAAGGAGGTTGTTAATGCCTTTCTTAATTTCAGAGAGGGAATTAGCCAGCCTGAGCTCAGGCAGAAGTTAATTCCAGGAAGAAGTGGCCTAGACATCAAACGTGGAACCTCCAAAACCTGTGAGCTTAAACCTTGGTTGTGCCAAGTTAGAAGGCTCATATGAGCGGAGACAATGACGATGTGGGAGGGTGGTAAATCGATCTGCCAGGTACTGTGGTGCCTCAATGTTGCAACACTTGAAGGTAAGGAAAAGTAACTTGTGTGTGACGCAGTCTTTAATCGGAAGCCATTGAAGACCGCTTCTGGCATTGGTGACATGGTCTCTCTTGGATTGACCAAAAAAATGGCTCTAATTGCCCCATTCAGTGCAACTTGAAGTGCCTCAAGATTAGCCTTTGATGTACCTGACAATAGGCAGCTGGATTAGTCAAGGCGCGAGTTGATCAGGGCTGTGGCTAATAAGGATCTGTTTTTTAACGAAATGTATGGGTCAATATAATTCAGTTGTATTGTGTCATGGCCACAGAAGACTCGGACATGGGTGAGATGAGGTTTCATGGAAAGCTTGGCATCCAAAATGATGCCCAATGTCTCACCTATTGTTCACTTTAAAGTTGTTCCCTGCTATTCGAAAACTTTCATCGTCTGAGCCCAATTTATTTTATCTTTTGTCCTGAAGCTATGATCAAAAGTTCTGTTTTTCCAGCATTCAGGGACAGAGAACTGGTGACCATCCACTCTTTAGGCTTTGTGAATAGCTGTGAGGTAGGTGATGCAAATCAGAGATACTCATGGTCATCTTTGATTTGCGCGCCAGTTCAAATCTTTGAGAATTGCGACCAACGTGTTTTGTTCCCAAATGCACCTCTTATCAGAAATGTTAAAGCGAAGTAATGCTTTTTGATATACACCTTCCTTTTTCTTTATGAGGGTATTCTGCACTCATGTTTTTTTGATTTTTAATCCTCCCTTACCAATTTCGATCTTGTAACCAACTTTATTGTTCAGTTTTAAGATACTTTTATCCCTTATTTTTTTTATTTCTCTGTTTTTTAATCCCCTCTCCTATCTCTTCATTTTCTAGGACAAAATGTTGGTTGTGCTATTCTAGATGATTATATCGTATTATGTCACCTTTTATTAATGATAAAGATGATGATGTGTTATTTATATAGCGCCTTAATCCAAAGTGCTTTACAGAGCACTTATTTACATACACTAGGACATCATAACTGCAGCCCAGTCTAAAATGTTAGCCAGGGCTGGGATATGCAGACTAACTCCCAGGTGATCTCAGCCTCCACACCGCTTCAACTAATGCCATGAACCTCCTAGCAAAGTGAACTTCCAAGTTTCCGGGTCAAGAGCATTGCTTCCAGAGGAGCAACAATTCACAGCCCACAGTCCTTAAAGAGTGCCAGTAGTTCCTCCCAGCTTTTCTGTCTATTAATCCTTGCCATTTCTGATGGCGGGATTAAGGAAAAGGGCATATGCTTTCCTGTTCTATTGCATGTGTATTGTTTTGACACATCCAAGCTAGCAATGACACTCAGGCGTTGTGGAAGGCCTCACAGCCTGACCATCCCTGACAAACCCACATCACTACATCATTTCGTCCAAATCCCTCTCTACATGGACTGCTTGACTCTGTCATTCACCTGTCACACAATCGCCTCTTGACTTGGTCATTCTTGGCCATTAGGTGCTGGAGTCCCAGGATTACAATTCTGGAGTAGATTTTGTGGGAGAAATTAAACATGCTCCTGGGGAAAAGGCTGATAGGCTTAAACTGTTCAGTGGAGCACTGGCCAAGCCAGCACACAACCACACGCTTATTTTAGTAATACCTATCCATCTCTCTATACTGCCCATCTGTAATTATTCCCTTCTCCTTCAGAGGCCTCAGAATATACTTTCTTAATTTTCCAAATCTTGTTCTATGATCTACTTCGATATACACTTCGCTATTATCACAAACACCATCCTTCTCCCTTTAGCCTGCACAACCCCCTTGTTTCTTTTAGTGGTACCTTCTTCCCCCAACCTCTTGACAGCTTAGCAGAGTATGGTACTGACAGCCCGGGAGGAGGCACAATGCTCCAACTTCCAGAAAAGTGTCATAGTGGTGGTTTGGTACTGGATAACAAATTTCTACCATAACATAACCTAGACGTGCAGGTACAGTCGTCTTTTAAATAATATCATTTTACTGAAGTTTTGTCCCAGCTGAGTGCATGCTGGCATAAGATAATGAGGATGTCTTAACACTTATCTAAGCTTCTACAGGTTTCCTAGTTACGGCATTGTCTGTGAAGTGGTTTGGATGCTCAAGTCTGAACGAAGAGCTGTTGTTGGATCAAATCTATGTGATCACTGCGCACCCCGTAATATTGCATACAAAAATGTTGAATACGAAAATGGAGGCGCACAGTGTTCACATAGATCACACTTTACCGCATTCCCCTTACTCGCAACCCGTGTACCCATATCTACCTCTTTGTGGCTCACTTACTTTCATTCCTGTATCTCACCTCGCCCCTCTCCATGCATCACGAGTTCCCTTTCCCTGGGTATATTTCTGCCGCAGCGCCCTTTTATTTTGTGTAAATCTTTATTATCTGTGCAAATCCCCATGACCATTATTCCATTCCGGGGGAGCAGTGGGCACCCCTGCAGCCCCCAATCCCTTTGTTCAGTATAATGGATTAGACATTGGTTTTGCTGCCGAATTCGCAGTAAAAGTGCTTTCAGCATTTCTTTCTGTTATTTTTCGAGCAATACCATTAGATCTTGGGTCAAATATGCACCTCCTCCATAGCCTTTATAAATTGGCCTTGTTTGTTTTATTGTATTTTTTAGCCTTTGTTTCCCTGTTGACAAATGGATCAAAAACCTAGATAGGACTAGAGTCTACGTTTGTGAACCCTTGGGCAGCAATTAGCCTTATGCCTGGTGACCAAGGGGATATGCCACAGCCTTTGCAACTATGCTTGATTATTATATTTTTAATTACTACAGAATGATTAAAAAAAACAAATGTTCTTCTTTATTGAAATGGATGCTACTCTTTGGGATACCTTTTTAAATGTCCTTTGCTTGATTGTTGTGTTGTGTTGCTGTGGTTTGAGGTTGCCCACTGACTAGGAAATGGTAACTTCCTGCAGGGTGCCTGAGACTGTCTCTGGCTTCTCTCAAGCTGTTCGCACTTTTTCACATAAGCAGTTTCTGTCACTCTGGGGGAAGCAAGAAAAAAAAAATACATTAATAAGCACAAAAAAAGGAAATCCAGGCCACATCGTCTAGTGACATCACATCAGTAAAGCCCATAGATATTTTCCTGGACTTTTTGCGGTTTCAATGTATCAGCAAAATGTGACTTTGCGATTGCTTGTTTTGCAGGAGACTTTTGATCATGGGTAGGACAAAGTGCTGTTCAGCAGGAATACAGGCAAGGGACCATTCAGCCCATGTGATCATAGAAACGGGTTATGTCTTAAAGACAACAGACTTCTCAGAGAGCAAAGATCTTGTCGCAACTGGAGGTGTGCCTACGTCGTTTGGGAGGAAACACTGGAAACGAAGTCTTCATATGACCTGGGAGTGGACCAGTGGGTGAGGATCACTGGCGTAGGGGAACACAGGGTCGTGCTCGGGAAAATATCCTCTGTGAGATGCGGTATGACATAGGGGAAGGAGACGAGGAGGACCAAGTCCCTGACGTTTTTATAGGCAGGTCCAGATCAACCTCCCTTCTACCTAATGAATATACCTTTGCCAAATCCAACCACCCCTCCGCATCGGGTAAACTTATTAGGTATCCAAATCCTGCGGCCATGGGAAACGACATCTCGCATAATCCCTGTTGTCCTGCTATCTACCCGAGCATTCCCAGTCATTCTTGTCACCGTCCCTCTGATTTTTATTTCCCAAACTCCTAGTCTACTTTAACCAAACAATACCGTTCCCACAGTTCCCCTTGATCATTTCACGATAATAATCCTGGTCATTCCAATTTTTTCTACAAAACCTACCCCATAGGATATCTGGAAAATCTACCACTGCTCTCTTTTGATATGAGCACTTTCTCCCACCGTAATGTGTGTGAGGTGGTCGGGACTTACGGAGATGCAAGGTAATTCATGGCAGCAAAGTGCCCATTGCACTTTGCTGAGTTTACAAATGTTGCTGACAAGTAGTGTAAGCAGGGCTCAAGTCCAGGGGACACGTGGGTGGACAGAGTCCCCCCACTTTTTTCAGAGGGCACCTTGATATGCTAATTCCTGGTGACGCCACATTCAATTGGTATGTTAATAAGTCCCCCACTTTTTATTTTAGGACTTGACCCCTGACTGCAAGTCAGTCTTAAGTAAAATGATTTCCAATATACTATTCAAACATTGGAACAGTTGAAGGGTGGATGGAAGGGAGAGGTCAAAGGAGGGCAGGGAGAACAAGAGGCAGAGTAGGAGGGAGAAGAGGAGAAGAGAGCAGGCAAAGGAGGAAGGTTGTTATTCAACTTCTCATTGTCAATTTCGAGCACCGTGATCAATAAGGGTCAGTGAGTGGACCACATATACAGGACATCCGGAACCCGAAATCCAGAAGGTATTGACAATATATAGTTCAAAATATTGCAATGTTATTAAAACAATGTCTTAATAAAAGTGTACCGAAGTTATCTTCAATTGCCTTTGGATAATCATTTTAAAGGAATCTTCAACATATCTAAATGCATTTTCCGGTATGTGATAAGCCATACATGTACTCTGCTTCATTCTATCTAATCCAAACTGCACCGCTGAACATTTTTTTCGTACACATTTTAAGTATTCCCTTTTTTTAAGTTCTAACAACTGCCCGTCAGCATTCTGAAACCAGACGAAGGGCATTTGATCATAACATGAACATCTGCGGAAGTGTTTAAATAAGGGAAACAAGGATACATCCGTCTTTAGAGCAATTTCCAAAAGGTAGTTAGGAGTGTTGCAGGCCTCAGGAAAAACGGGCGACCATTTCACAATCTAGTGGTATATCTCCAGCCACCAGTTGGATCTCTGCAAAGGTCTGGCGATTTCAGAACATTTCCAACTGTTGTATGGGCTCCTCTTGCGGTAAGAAACTAATGTGGTATGTCATCCCGGAAAGCTGGTTTTGCTCTATAAATTGCCCTGTGTACAACACAGAGATCTTTAAAGTGAACTCTCGTCCTCACTGGCAGCCAATGGAGTTGCTAAATGCTTTAACGTTGTTTTCATAGGTCTGTGGTGCATAAAAGATGGTTTAGTAGTTCTGTAGTCTCTGCAGTTCATGGAGAGTGCGGTCAGGGAGACCCATATAGATCACATTACAACAGCCAATCCTTGAGGTGACTGGAGCATTGACCATTGCTATTCGGGTACTAAGAGTAAAGTATTTAAGGACCTTGCAGAGCAGTCTCAGCTGAAAGAAGGGTACTGTGTAACTGAGGAGATCTGGACTGAGAAGGGCAAAGGAGTGTCCATTGTTAACCCAATATGTTTACCATACCCCATAGTCTAGGGCAGCTGTTATTTAGTCTATATATTGACCCTTGAAGGAATAATGCGCTCAGAAATATTATTGTCCTGAGGGTTCGGGCATGTGTTTTTAAGCATACGTTGATCGATCATACAAACATTTCCTATGCGCCTTACAGTAGTTTTCCTCTTTTGTACACATGCAAAATCAGGCAGCAGGGTGTGGCCATCTTGTGATAATCTTATCCGTTGCCGCATCGCCCAAGCAGGACTGCCTTGGCAGCACTAAATCATATCCCATGCCCCTGAGGCTGACATCACCAAACCTAGTAACATTCTCCTCCTATCTCCAGGATGTCACCGGGCACCGTAGCCAAACACGCCCAGTTATCAACTACGTGACGTGACGCAGAACCCAGAAATCAACACACATCATCTCACAACACAGCACGTCTCAATTTTGAATATAAAACTATACTTTTAAAGGAAATAGCAAGACTGTACAATTTGTAAAGTACTTTTATTTCACAATAAACGCTCCGAGAACCTCCGGCGATTGCCATATTCAATCAAATGGGACATTTTTTTCTTTGGTCTCGATCCACAAATGTTTATCGTGCGTCACACGATGTTCCTTTTGGGTAAAAGAAGCACTTTGGACGCACCATGAATGGCAATGCTTGTGCATCAGCTTGGCGATAGGCCACCGTAAACAATGTTATGTTGCCCCTAATCGCTGGTACCGCGTAAGGGCATATCAGTCCCAAAAAAGAGTCATTGAAATCCAGCTATTGATGTGTATCTGCAGCTGTCGGTTGAAAAACCTGTCAGTTGGTATCTAGAATCGATGACAATCCCAGAAAGGCAGGATGTAGCTGTTTTGAAAACATAACAAAAATGTGTCTCAGTAGATGATCTTTATTACAATTTATCTTTTTACCCATTAATTGAGCCTGTGTTAAAACTAACGATGAACACAGACGTGAAACAATGGCAAAATAGAGAAAACAACGAGAAAAGTAGTCTACAATTTGCTTCGGAAGATAGTGTTATGGAGTATGTTCAACTCGAAATGGGATGCGGAAGCTGACACTTCATTCTAGTAACAATTAGACAGCATTTTAATTAAATATTAGTGTTGAACCTGGGGGAACCGAGTGGTGGTTTACATGCATCTCGATTCTGGACTGCCCATGAGCCTGGTAGAAAAAGCAGTACACATAAAGGTTGTACTTGCATTTCATTGCAATATGCCACACATACAAACAAGTACAACGTAACCCAGCAATAACGGTTGGATAATGATAAGTACACTGATTGGTCTATAAAATCGTCGAAAGTCAAGCTTACATTATATTTGGCATTTCCATTCTCTTGACGTAATGCAGACTGTAACGCAGACTCCGTTCAGATCAACGATCTTTCAAATACTGAAATTACATGTTCCTTTGACCAGTCTTTGAATGGTGAACCTTATCATATCTGACGTTATTACACTCCTCCCTTAATTCAATTCCTTTCGGAATGGTCCCTTTCTCTCAAGGTCGAAACACAATTGAACCTTATGCTGTTTGCGATGCGTGGGCTTCCTGAGTTCACAAGCCAAAATTCAAAGCTGGTGACCTTCATTCAGAATGAAGATACATTCTTAGTTGGCAACATCTTGTTGCGGCGCATCCATGAAAAAGGGACTTGTGAGGCACAGGCACAGGAGGAAAAATGTGGGGGGTGTCAGTGCTCGCTGTTTACGGCGCTGCTGAAGGGTAGGGTAAACTTTGTCTAGTCTAAATGGTCAGAGTGCTTCTAGTTCTCACCAACAACCCACTTTGATTCGCTGTTTAGCTCACAGTCATTAGCTCTTGCATGCTGAGTATGTTATCTAGCCTAGGTCTCATTCCTTTTGTGGGAAGAGTGGTTATTTAGCTATTTGGGCAACTATTTGGTAAGGCAACTGCAGACCCCCAAAGTTGCTTTCATACTGTTATCCATCTGGCCCTCCCACGATCAGCGAAGGACCCACAGTAGCTACACGAAACTGGGAAGTGTGAAAGCACACCGTTACATTATATGGAATTTGTAAAAATGGTGCTTGTTGAAAAATAAATTGACAAAGAGGATAGATTTCAAAAGACAAATTGGATGCTTTATTTGGACACTTCATAAAAACATTGTTGATCAAAAAAACAGATAGTAATCATTTTTACCAGGAAGCAAACTGTTCCACGAGCTCTACTTTAGGTGGACAGGGCATTTTGGCAATGTTTTGTGGTAATGTATGTGTACTCGAAACAAAATTGCACGCGATTCTATGAGTGTGAATCTCCAAGACATCAATAATAAGATTTTTCACAAAATCGAATATCCATTTCCTCATATATTGGCTTGACCACCCATTTTGTGCTTCTTTTCGTAAAGGCCATTTTGTAGCGAAGCATCCCAAAGTGTCATGCAGTCCTCGACTGTTCACGGCCTACATTCTCATTATGCGCTAATACCGCTAGTAATGTCCTATATTTCAACCCGTCTATGCCGAAATGCAATCTCTTTGGCCTGTACTTGTTATGCTAACCTGGTCTCTGTGGAGGCGTTGGGGCACGGTTGCAGCCCTCCCAGGTGTTAGATCACCCCTGTCCGGTCTTTCCATCTGCGGATAAGCTGTGAGTGGCGGCAATTGGTGACACTGCTCCTTCGTGGATATGAGAAAATGTGAGTGCACTGATCAGTGACTATTGTGCCTCTCAAACCCTTCTACCCAAGGTGCAATTTCTGTGGGTATGTACCGGCCCATAGGACCCTCCTGCTAATTATTGATGGTAAGCTCTCCATTCTGCTACTTCTGGCAGGGGCGCTTGTCGATGGGATATAGTTCCTTCACTGATCCCTGGTAAGTAATAGTCCAGTCCAGCTGCGACTATGCTTCGCCTCTTGTCTCTTTCCCTTTCCGTTTTCTCTTTGCCTCTTCTCGTTTTCTGTCTTGGTATTATTGCTCTCAATATTGCTGTTCTTTCCTGAATAACGTTTTCTCTTCTGTTTTCTTCCCAATAGATAGAAATGTGGCTCAAAATCATCTGTGGGAGCGCAAAACGTGGCCAGGAAGAAGATGGTTGAAACCACAATGTCTGACAACAGGTGCGTGGTGGTTTAAGGCAAAGAGCGAGGTTCGGTGGTAACGCAACCTTTAACTGAATGTCTTTTAATGTCTTTTAAGTGCCTAACCTTGTCTTTGGTGTTTTTATTTGCAGGTGCTGCTGTCGCTGATGAAGTGGGTCGTGTTGCGGTGCCAAGATGAAGATTTCAGTGTCCCAGAAGATTTAAAAATGAGCTGCGGTGCCAGGATGAAGATGTCAGCGTTCTGGAAGGCTTGAAGATGAACTGCGGCATCAAGAAGAAGATGTTAGCGTTCCAGAAGATTTGGAGAAGAATGTCAGGATCAACGAAGACGGGCACAGGTGAGAGCAGGTTCCCCAGTTGGTAAGTATGAAAGCAGGAAGCAGGATTTCCAAAGGTAAGTTTAATCCCAGGCGGCGGTGAGTGTTACGCTGCATGGAAGTGCAGAATAACGCAAAGCGTCTGCCTCAGGGATCAGAGCAACTTATATAGCTGCGATCATGGGCATGCCCACTAGGCCTGGCTTGCCTGCCACACCCTGCCACTCCTAGAGAGTCAGCACGTGCAAGGCAACCCAATAGCAGCAGCAGCCACACCCAAGAGGACATGTGGGGCAGAGGCGTAGGCAGGGTAGGGCCTTAGGGGCTAGGCCCACCCAAAATCTGTAAATGCCCACTCAGCAGCGCTGTGTGGGCATTTACAGATCTGTTTGTCAGTGCAATGGGTCCAACTACATTAGCTTCAGGACCCATTTGCTAGACAATCCTGGCTACGCCTCTGACGTGGGGCTGCTTTAGTGATGGAAGTTCCCAAGTTAAATGCACCTTGCACCCAAAATGAGTTGTTATGTCCAAAATAAAAAGCATTCTTGTCCCAAATAAATGTTCTTGCTTATTGTTATTCATGAGCCTGGCACCAGGAATGTATCCATCTGGGGCCCCTGTGTATGTGGCCCTTTAGTGTTTGCGTTCTTGGACCGATGACCATGACAGCACTTTAGGCACATATTGTGGAACACCTCCAAATCTCCCGTGTGACAGAATTCTGTGAGTCCCTTCAGATCTCTTGATAGAGTTTTATCAAACACAATCTTCTCAAGGGCTTTGTGTGGAGGTGAAGATGGAATCAACCACTTCTTCTTCCATTCCTGCTCCGGCGACAAAGGACCATGTACACATTGGTGGAAATGTTGGTTTTCTGTCCAAGAGTGAAAGTTGGAACAGTGGTGCATTAGTGACCACCATTTTTCTAGTAGAATTTCCACAGACCCATCACAACTTTTGGAGCTCCACCCACGATGGTTGCTGAAAGACTGGGACCACTCTAAAATATTTTCAGAACCTTTTTTTTTCCCTGCAGCTGAGATTTTTTATTGATGGATTTGGCAACGTGCCATACATCAAAATGATGGTGAATATTTGGAAACTGCTCTCTCATTGGGCCTCATTCCGAGTATGGCGGTAAGGGATAGCGGCCACCGGTAACGAGACCGGTGGCGGTATTCCCTTACCGCCATACTCCGAGTTCCCTCTGCGCCCTCGCCCTTAACGCCTGCTTTGAGCAGGTGTTAAAGTCGAGGGCGCAATGGGGCCTCCAAGCCAATAACGGTGACCGTAATGAACGGTCACCGTTATTTGCATCTTCCCCATTCCCATTGAGCCCTATGGGGGCTCATTTGGGAATGGGGAAGAGCCTTGGTGAATGGGGAATTACCGCCCGCCAACCTTGGAATGGGGCGGTGATTCCGCCATCCACCAAGGCGCTGCCGGTCCGGGTACGGCGTCAACCAAGGCGTTAATAGCGCCATTGGTTAGCGCCGTACTCGGAATGAGGCCCATTGTCTTGGCTATCACCTGTCTGTCCATGGCTATGAGGTTGATTTGCATTCCTCTCAACTGGAGATCTTGCAGTGATCTTATAAAACCAAGTTTCTCCATGGCCACGGAGGATTTACATTGGACACCTGCACGACCACCAAACTCACAATCTTTTTAGTTTCCATGCCTGAAAGTGGTTTGTACAGTTTTTCGGAGAATGTACTTTGAATAGACAATTGTTCAATTTTACAAGCTTCACTAATGGCAGGGGATAGATATTGACATTGATATTTGTAGTACTGCGGTTTAGAAATTAAATGGAGTCCCACAAATTGATAGAAACTGGACAACCTAATGAAACTACAGCCACTGAAAAGTAAAGCAGCTGCACACAGTAGATTCCCAGCTGGCAGCATCGGTTGAGTGGACCATAAACATGTTTGCATAATCATTTCACAGGTGGCATTTATTTTGAGGTTTCTGCCTAGTGATACACACGTCATATTCACCAATGGCTTCCCAAAAACTTCCCCTCTCACTGAATGCACACATTTCAGCATCACTATAATCTCCATCAAGCTGCTGTCGAATATTATGTATTTGGGCTCCTTTATTACACTGTCATCCTGCATTAATTTTTGTCTAGTTCCTCAGTCAATTGTATTGATGCTTCAGTCTCTGTCATTTCAGCGTCTGTTACTTGAACATGAATCAGCGAAAACATCAATGTCGATTGGTTTTTGGGTGGCCCTTTTTTTGGCGGGTGTCGATTGTGTCAAGTGGTCTGCAACTAATTCGAAATCATCTTAATTACATTCAGTTTCATCTTCATCTGGTGGAGCAGTCGCATTGTAGCAATGGTCCAGCAACACTTTGCTGGCTTTGCCGGTCACATTAAATTCATTTTCTGGCCACTGGGTAAAAGCATCTCAAGTCTATTTATTTGAACACGCTGTGCCTCAAATAATAGTTGCTCCATGGTGAAATCAGTTTGGCAAGCAGCATCTCTGATTCCTGTAGCTGATTGTGTCTGCATAGTTCGCACACCATCGGGCAACTAGACGACAGGTTGGAAAAAGTTGGTCAATGTAAATCCAACATACAGTATTGGACAATTTACATTTAAAAAAAAGCATGTTATGAAGGCGCCAGCACAAAACACTCTTTAAAAATGAAATTGTTTATAAATGACACAGCAAGCAACAACAGCAAGCTGGTCCACCTGCTCGGATCCACGTGCCTCCTCTTCTATATCCCGATCTTGCATACATCCCTAGAAAAGAGTATCCATTTTTAAGTCATTCGTATTAGAAATCAAATTATTCCATCGCACACATGGCTTACATAGATATACTCGTACACCATGTATGTAATTTAGTCAAAATTTACTTTTCGAATTTCACCTGATCGATGGCTAGTTTACTCGATCAAAGTTGACTGTGAGAAGCACACTGATTGAAATGTTGCACTCAAGCAAGTTGCAAAAACGTCTTGTTTCTAATATTGTCACTGTCTAATAGTATCAGATCTAGGACCTACTTTCTTTCATTCGAGGGAACTGTCAGTACCCATACCTCTGGCTCTGGATCAACTACGAGGGATGATATAATTGTAGTCAAAGCTTCAGCATCTCCCTTTAACACAGTACCTGTTTTAGTAATGATGAAAAACTTGAAATTGAACACACACAACGTGACGCAGACAGTGGTACATATAAATAAAAAAACATGAATTAAACATTGCGTAAACGTATGACACGATACGTAAATATGATCATATTATCTCAAAACCCATGCATAAAACAATTCCGTAACTGAATAGGTAAATAAGACTATGTAGTTTAAGAATAACTTTCATAAACAATTTATTTGACGTCACGAAAATCATAACATGTTACTCGTCCCTTGAATGTACTATAACGCATCAAAAGGAAACATGCTTATACACACGGTCTGCGAAGGATGCAATTCGATCCAATTGACACTGATGACAACTGATATATATATCAATAACAGAACAAATTAAAATCAAGCCAATGGCAATGAGATGAATGAAAATAACACTACTGGGTAAGTTCGTTCGAAATAGATAGAAATTTAGAGATCAAGGAGATATGATTAGGTGACCTGCCCTTACGTTGACCAACAAACAGTTACATTCAGCAAGCAGGGTAGTTAGTGGCAGGAGAATAGGGAGATGTTCAGGTAGCACTACGACAAGCTAACTCACAGTGGTCACAGAAGTTCTCAGGTAGCACGTTTACAAGTTGACTTGCAGTGCTCAGAGATGTTCTCATGATAAATATCAAGTGGTTTATAAAGAATTAGAAAAGAGGGCGTGTATGTGAATAAATTACGTGTATATGGCATGGTCTTATGTGGATAGCAGGGGCGCGGCCTACTTCAAGGGGAGCCTGCCTAGAGACACAGGGTATGAGCAGGGCATGTGAACAATGACCCCTGCACTTAAGATAACTTTGAAGTGTACATGGTGTTTGGCACGTTGGCTGTTCCCACCCTGCCAGCCCCCTTGGGAGGGCACGGCCACAGGTGTGAACTGCCATTGATGGTGGAGGGGGAATGGAGGGCAAGTGGCGTGCAGACAAAGGCAGTAACACTGCTGAAGAGAGACATACTTATGTGGATTGCAGGGGCGCGGCCTGCTTCAAGGGGAGCCTGCCTAGAGACACGGGGTCTGTGGAGGCCATGTGTACAATGGCCCCTGTGCGGAAGATAAATTTGAAATGTACATGCTGTTTGGCACCTTGGCCGTTCCGACCCTGCAAGCCCCCTTGGGAGGGCACGGCCACAGGTGTGAACTGCCATTGATAGTGGAGCTGAATGAAAAAGGAGTAACCTGATAAAACTTCCTTAATTCGAATCAACAGTCCAGATGGTGTAGATACTGTGAAAATCTCACCAATTGGGATCTCTGGCAAGAGGGAGAGACCTAGGAGCTCATTACAAGTTCCCCGGTATGCCGCCGATAATTCTGGCGGGATACCGGGGCACTACCGTACTATTTCCGCTG
This sequence comes from Ambystoma mexicanum, assembly GCF_040938575.1. Taxonomy (NCBI): domain Eukaryota; kingdom Metazoa; phylum Chordata; class Amphibia; order Caudata; family Ambystomatidae; genus Ambystoma; species Ambystoma mexicanum. Next base: position 120,510,919 of record NC_090926.1, on the reverse strand, counting down.
CCCATTACCGATGGCAGAGACACCGGTAAATCCCCATCCCCATGGAGTCCAATAGGACTCCATGGGATGGGGATGCCACAATAACCGGTACCCGTAACATTGGTGCCTGTGATTGGATCAATTTTCTGCTGGTAGGGGCCTGATCTACCGGCAAGTCAGGCCTGCCGGTAGATCACAGCCCCTACAGGCAGACTTGGAGTTGGTTGGTCCCGAAAGGTGCTGGTACACGTAGTTGCAGTCACCTTATTTCCGGACGGTCCAACTTGTAAAGAGGGCCATAGGCTGGGAGATTGGGGACCTTGGTGCAAAAATGGTAAAACAATGGGCAATGAAGAACCAATGCGAAACAACTGTAGCAAATGAAATAAATTCATGATAAAGCAAGGTATTGAGGGACTTGACGTACAAACAGGAATGAATGTTGACAAAGGGCAATTATTATTGACACCAGGGAGGCTGGTCACACATTTATATTAGTTCAAATAAATTGGCAGAATACAATGAAAGGCAAATGGAAATAATACACACTAAGGCAGAATAGTAGCATCTTACTCTGACAAAGATGAGTTGATATGAAAGTAGTTAAAAGGGGAAAACTTTAAAGCAAAAAACTATTACAAAGGCATAATACATGCAGTTCAAATTGTGCAGGGGACATTCTGAATACAGACGCAACTCATACTGTTCATATAAAATACTGTACACTTTAACTTCGAAATGGACACTGACGCACCTCTTTTTGGTAAAGCCACACACAGTGAGTTAAGACATGACACACTGTATTTTTTCAAAATGCCAACTAGGTCTCACTGTTAAATATAAACTGCTTCACATATTTCACATAAGGAAAACACAGCTTCACTACATATGTGCCCACGATTGGTTAACGCTGGGGACTAACTCCATACAATTCCAGAACAATCAATGGACGACTGTTCTCACTCTTAATAACCTTGCATTATTCACCAGCAACTTGCATATTAATGCTCAGCACCCGGGGCTCTTTTGAAATAACTACACTTATTTACGCTGTCTTTTAGAAACATGGGGATGATCTGAACATTGACATATTGCCTGGGTCATGGGCTAGTTCGGCCAGCAGTTAATTTAGGGGGCATAGGACAGGCAGGAGCAGAGAGACAGTCCCTGCCCACAGAGAGGGGAAGTAACCTACCATGCCCCCAGAGATCAGGAGACCATTTGTTTCTCCTCTGGTTATTGCACACTGCAGCCAGCAACGTGTGGCAGGGAAGGTCGGTCATGGTAACTTTTCTCCTCCTTACAGTAACCAGGGCCGAGGGTATACGGTACACGAAGCGGTAGCAGCAGTGTCATGGATCTTCTCCCTCGCTCCTCTCAGCATCTCGAGCGTTTGCATAGTTCAAGGTGGGCTCTGGATCAGCAGGCAGTAAAGCTACCTCAGCTGAGTCCCCATAAGAGCAATCCGTTCTGGGTACAGAAAGGGTAGGATACAGGTCGGGCACAGGGCAAAACACCCAGCATCAATGCCTCAAGGCAAGGCAGATCTCGGAGCACAAGTGAATGCTCTAACAGGCTCTCTAGAAGAGAGCCAGAAAAGCCCAGGCTGGTGCAGCAATAGGCTTCTATCGAAGGGGAAAGATAGGCATGCCAAACCTGGGTATCCCACTGGATTTACCAGCGGTATACCACCAAAATTGTAATGAGACCCATACTGTTTGTACCACCTCCATTTCGCAGCAAGCTACACTCCGCCAAGCAACAGGTTGTCAACTGGCTCCCTTTAAGCCAGTATGCAATAGAATGGTCTGTGAAGGAGCTGAGACTCTCCTTAGGTTTAAAGAGCATTTCACCCTCTCCCACTAAGAGCACAGCCATCTTTCCCAATCTTGCCATTTCCCTTGCACTGGTACCTGTACTGTTTCCAGCTTGCTGCCTGCATCAGGCATTTGGGTAGGGTTAATCCCCACTTATCCTTGCTTGGCATTAAATGCATTGCAATGGAGAGCCTATTAAAAACTAGACACACTGGCCAATTGTTCTGACAGTATATTGACATCACTGCAATTCATAACCGTAATTATAAAGGGCTATTTATTATCCACCATACACATCTTCTTCATCTGACTGTTTTCTCAGATGAGTGCTATCATTACCGTCGTACTCACAGCTGCCTCACTTACAGGCCTGAAATCCTAGCAAGCCTTTGTCCTACCATATAAAAGTATTTGATTGCCTGCAAATGTATTACTTTAGAATAAGTGGCAATCCCAGTTTGAAGAGAAGGTATAATAAAAATTAACATATAAAATGTAACAAGTGAATCTGCATACAATATGCTGTTGTTTTTCCAATAATTAAAAGCATGGGTCTCCATTAAACGCATGGGGGCCAGAATCACATCAGACTAAGGATGGCCACGTCCCAACACTGTATACAGTGGCCTACTTAGGCATTTTGCTGCCCTAAGCCCAAATAAGTGCATGCAACCCCGCAACTTTACTCCACCTCTGTCAGACTCTGCACCTTCACCAAATTCCACCCCGTGTTGTCCAAACTACGTCTCTTCGCCCCCATTTTTCCCCCCATTTTCACTCCACAGCATTATAAAGACGTTTTTAAGGTTGCAGGTTTTAGGAAGTTATTGTTTCCACTCTATTAATTCAAGCCTGTCATCTTCTATGTTATGTTAGTTGACAGAGTGTTTTCAGACCTCTGCTGCCCAAGATTTGGAGACGGCAGTCTGTTCTACAGTTGAGTGCACTAGTGCACTAGAGGTAATTTTCTAGAGGAAGCAATAAGAACATAAGCTGTCTGCCAACTGGACACAAGTGAGAGAAGGTTGAAATGAGGAATTTTGGTTTCAATGCTAACATCTAGTTTCTCTCACAAATTGCCTATTGTCACTCTATGAGAAGTACGTAGGCTGGTCTGTAATGTGAATGCAACATAACTACATTTCTACATCTGGTCTTGTCAAATGGTAAAGTTTACATATGAAATATATGGAAGTGGTACAGGCACATCTTATAAAAATGTTGAATAAAAAGAAATCCACCCACTTCTCATGGTTACAGCTATGGTCTCGGCAGGGGGCAAACATGGAAAGCTACCTGCTGCAGCCGATGTAACTCCAGTCCCTTGGACTGGAAAGCCATAAAAATATGCCAAAATCAAAAGTGCAGTTTGTAAGCTGTGCCTGCTCATATACACCTTAGTAGATTAAAGACTGTTGGAGATGGTTCTTGGAATCTTTGTCGGTGCATTCTCACGATGGAGTAATGGATAAGGGCGACTCTGAACATTGATGCGTGGGAAGCAACAGCATTCCTCATAGCTGCACAATGCAGGCCCCTTTTATAACACATTAAGTGGTACATACTGTTTACATCATTGCTGTTTGTGCAATTGTTCAGAATACACAACACTCCAAGAATAAAACTGAGCAATGGATTGGGCGCTCCAGCACAATGTTACCTTTGTGGGTGTGGTTTAGGCTATGGGTCTTGACAGCTTGCATTTAAGGTAAATTAAAATGCTTGTTAACTCTGTAAAGTTGGTTGGACTCTGCAATACATAGGAACATTTTGAGATGTGTGAGTATAGATATAGATGTCCTGCTTCACAGTAAAAGTCCTACCTTGTATCTAAAATATAATTAATGTACAGATTGCTTATAAACATCACAGTTATGCATTGTGTGACATAGTTTGCAGTTGGTTCTCCTGGTAGTACTAAGCGTGCAGCAGAATGTCATCAAAGCCACATGATAAACACAGCAGGGATGCTATTTGCCTGCTTAGCACTGAGCAGCTTCTGTAAAGATGGCTGAATGGATATTTTTACGGGACACGTTTAGAACTGTGAAACAGTGTGTGTACCTTTGGACCACAGTTTTTTTGTTCTCACCCTTCTATGGCTTTGGGTATCCTTTCACGGGTTTCCTGATGCACTTGTGCATTCAGATTTACTCTTCACCATTTTAACTTCTCTATGATCTATTTCAAACTTGCACCTTCAGCGCGGGCACAGCCCTCTGGAATGTGGGGCAAGGGAGGGATATTAGTACTTTCTTCTGAACATCATATTAGTACCACCAATGGGAACTCTGTGCTTGACTTAAGCCTAGGCATGTGTTTAATATTGTAAAATGATGCATCATTTTTAATCCTTACTGTTCCGAAGGGGAAATCGTCATTTTGTTTCAATGCTTTAAACATGAATGTTGTGTATTTGAATGTAAAGTGATTGCTTAAAACAGTGTATGTGTGTATGGATTAAAAAGAACTCCAAAAATAATCGTAAGTGGCACCAATAAAACCAATCGCTAATTCCTCCACTTTTCCAATAATAACACTATTTCCAGTCAAAGATGGGGGGGCATTGATTGTTCATGCTATTTCCATAAACTGGAATTACTGGTGCTGCCGAAGGTTGGCACACACACTTCTGGGCTTGTAATTTGGTGCTAATTCCACTGGACACCATGGCAGTAATGATAATTCAGTCCTGCGGAATTAGCATTGTGTTTACTGATGCACTCCAAATGAGACCCTCTTTCTTTTGCTTCTAAATTGTTACTTTGCACACACACACTTATGGAATCTTTCCACCATAATAGACCACAACAAACGTAGCAGTGTTCGGTGTTTTGGGAAGTTAGTGGGTCTACATATTTAAAATAATCCTTTTAAATAAATATGCATGAAATGTTTCATTGCAAGGAAATGGTAAACACATTTGCTTTAGTAAAACATTGAAATTGTGGCATGTTTCGGTACCACTAAATTCAATCCTGCTGTGGTATCTGTGCGTGCTGGACGGAACTGATGATGTTTAAGCTTCGCCTCATTCAAGAGGACCATGGGTCGTGTCACCCAGTTCTGGCCTGGGACACCTGCTGTATGCATCCTGCAAGCATTTTACTGTTAACCATATATTAATTTAGTATCGCAATGATGCGCGCTTCTGCTGTCAATCTCACTGCTCGCTAATTGTCAATGACTTCTTATCACGTCAATTCGTTTAAAGTATGTTCAGGAAAGAGATGATATGGGAAGTAATTGTGGCATAGAAATGTTCTCTGAAACCTAGAACCGGAAATGAAGCTGCAGGCGCAAACCTGGCGGATGGGCATGTTAGGAATGGCTATTATTAAGCAGATGTTGTACTGCAACAGGGAGAGCAAAACACTATTGGGGGCACTTGAGCGGCACTTGAGCGGCGCTTGAGCGGCAGCTTCCACCTGATGCTCACAATATTATCACACATAACGAACAGAAGCCTCTATTCAAAAGCTCAAGGCAGTGGCCTATGGCTCACTAAATCTCCCTATTGGAAAGTCTACATACCCCTCATTTGGTTGATGATTTGTCCCTAGTGGGCACTGGTGTGCCACCTATCTAGGAAAGGGGATAGAAGAAGGGCTGGCTCTAGCCTAACTCGCTACTTTCCTGTCTTAGCTGCTAGTTTAAACCCAGACTCACACAGGTGAGCGTTTTTTCTTCTTTTCATTTCACCCTCTTGAGTGTATAAAATGATGCAGACAGTGCTGCTGTGCAGATAAAAAATACCACAGTTTTAACAACCCACGCGCTTGAACAGTGCAAGAGTATAGGGGGTTCAGGGGATTAGCCTGAACACTTACAGGCCGATTCATGTAATTCCTCTCAAAAGTGTCGCACGCGGCTGGCGCACAGCATGCCCATGCGAATGTCTGCGCCAGCCGCGTGCGATAAAATCAATTTCCGCGCACAGCGTATTCATGGATTCTCACCTCCAAAAGCAGACGTGGCGCAGAGTGGCGCAGCGACCCTGCAGCAGTGCCAGTTACGCCCCCAAGAACGCCCTCGTGCAAGGAAAAGCCATCAAGATCGCAAAACCATCGCAAAGGGCTGCGCCAACCCTGTACCAGTTTACCGGACTGGCAAACAGCAAACGCAAAGCGGGGAATGCGTATTACGGGTGTCGGGAACACGCGTGCGCGAGAAGTTTCACACGCGATCTGGCCTGGGGGAGCGTGTGCGTGTATTTCAGGGGTGCGCGTGAAGTTCCACATGCGATCTGGCCTGGGGGAGCGTGTGCGTGTATTTCAGGGGTGCGCGAGAAGTTCCACACGCGATCGGGCCTGGGGGAGCGTGTGCGTGTATTTCAGAGGTGCGCGAGAAGTTCCACACGCGATTGGCCTGGGCGCGTGTTGTTCAGAGGTGCGCAAGAAGTTCCACACACGATCGGGCCTGGGGGAGCGTGTGCGTGTATTTCAGGGGTGCGCAAGAAGTTCCACACGCGATTGGCCTGGGTGCGTGTAGTCCAGAGGTGCGCGAAAAGTTCCACACGCGATCGGGCCTGGGGGAGCGTGTGCGTGTATTTCAGAGGTGCGCTAGAAGTTCCACACGCGATCGGGCCTGGGGGAGCGGGGTAGGTGTATTTCAGGGGCTCGCGGGTGGTTTTACACACAATCGGGCCTGGGGGAGCGGGGTACGTGTATTTCAGGGGTGCGCGAGAAGTTCCACACGCGATCGGGCCTGGGGGAGCGGGGTACGTGTATTTCAGGGGCTCGCGGGTGGTTTTACACGCGATCGGGCCTGGGGGAGCGGGGTACGTGTATTTCAGGGGTGTGTGAGAAGTTCCACACGCGATTGGGCTGGATGCGGGTATTCCAGGGCTGCGCGGGAAGTTTTACACGCTCGCCTACAACACGTATTCATGGAAACGAATGTGGCCAATCCGGGAAACACGTACGCCAGCAGGAAGTAGGCGTACGTCCACCCGCACAGCATAAAAGTGCACGCAAACAACAAACAAGCTCAGACGCCAGGATGAACATACCGTTCCTAGCAGCAGTGGCCGTGGGATACCGCAGGAGGAGGAAGAGGATAGTCCGGGCCAGAATATTTACACCCAGAACCAGCCTTTTTGGGATGCCTGATGACCATGTGTATGGGAGGTACAGGTTTCCACCTCACATAATACTCGACCTGGTCAATGAGTGGGAGGATGACCTCACATCAAGCACCCTGTGCTCCCAAGCACTCAGCCCCCTGGAGAAGGTCCTAAATGTACTGCACTTCCTGGCCACTGGATCATTTCAGCGGACAAGTGCCATAGTGGGGGGGGGGGTGTCACAGGCCACTCAGTCACGCTGCCTACACCAGGTCTTGGCCATCATCACTGCACGCCCATCAGTCCGCAGGCACATATACCTGCCCAGAACATCTGCATAAAGGCAGGCTGTTGCCCAGGATTTCTACAGGGTGGCACAATTCCCCAAAGTGCTAGGTGCCATTGATTGCACCCATGTGGCTCTACGTCCCCCAAGGGCAACTGAGCACATCTATAGAAACCGCAAGCACTGGCATTCCATCAACGCCCAGGTAGTATGTGATGCCAAGGGAATCATCACCTCAGTATACGCCAACTATCCAGGCTCCACCCATGACAGTTTCATCTACAGAATGTCTACCCTAAACCGGGACATAGAAGCTGGGCAGCATGGCGATACATGGCTGCTCGGTGAGTATAAATGCCACTGCGCATGCATGCAGGTCAGATACTGAGTAATGTCACAACCCCACTGATGATACCCATCACCACCTCCCCAGGGGACAGTGCCTACCCTCTCAGCACCCACATGATGACGCCAATTCGGAACCCCACCACGCCACCCCATGTAAGATACAACACAGCCCACATTGCAACCCGGGGCATCGTGGAGCGCACATTCGGAGTGCTCAAGTCACGCTTCCGCTCCCTTGACCGTTCTGGCGGGCAGCTGTTATACACTCCCCCAGTAGTGTGCAGGATCATAGTGGCAGCATGTGTCCTGCACAACGTTGCAACACGCAGGGGTCTGGCCGTGGACATGGTGGTGCCCCCACATCCCCAACCACATGCATGCCCACTGCGCATGGGAGGGGAAAGGGCACAGGGTGAGGCAGCCCATACGCAGCTCGTGGCTAATTACTTCACATAAAATCACACCCCTGTGGAGTGCACACAGCCTTGGCACATACCAGCTGACAATCAATGATGATTGTAACTGACAATTATGATGTGTCAATGGACAGTCAACTGTCACAACCATACCAGCCTGAGATTGTACATCTGGAAGTGTTCCATTGTGTGCTTCCCTACCTACACAAACACCACCAATGCTGTGTTCAAAAGACACACTTCTATGCTGCTAAAATCATTACCCCCTTGCAAGACACAACATGACAACAGTGCCATGTCACCCAACCCCTCCCCAGCACCGCCACCCAACACACCATGGCATTACATGCCATGTGAGAGCAAACAAAGTCATCCCCCAAACATGACACGTGTCACAAAGTACAGTGTCCCTAATGGAAACTGGCCACACACAATATGCCCACATAAATGTAGAAACAACAACACACATGACCAAATACTTACCACAATACAATCGACATAGCATAAACATGACAGTACTAAGGCAAAGGATACGTAGTCTTACAACATGAGAATGCCAGCACATCCACCACCTCCAACTGTACAGTGTTGTTGCCACGCACATCTGGAAGTCCACTGCTCAGAACATGAGCTCCATCTCCAAAGTGGACGGCCTTGTGAAGACATGAGGAATGAACCTGCAAATTAGGAGGGAGACATGGATGCACAAGCACACATCAATACACCATGCAGTGCACAATACAACAACAATATGCACTAGGAATGTATACACAGTATTGACTACAGACTGCCCACACAGCTCATGGGAGTCCAATGTCACTGTGTAATTCACTGTCACTTGGGCACACCCTTTGCAAGCCCATGGAAATGGCAAGCAGGAGGGGTGTGTGTCTCCTGAACCCAAGCATCTAACCCAAACTCAGGACAAGCCTGCATGTGCCCAGCCGGAATACAGTGGATGCCCACAGGAGCCACACAAGGCAACACACTGCAACAAAAAATCAAAAATTAAAAATGGCCATGTGTGGGCCAGGGGGTGTGGGGGAGGCCACCCAGGAGGTCCGAGGACAGGGTGCCCACCAACAGCCACCTGCGTGAATGTTGCGAGAAAAATAACACCTCCATGGGCTCATGGCCTGCACGGCTACTAAATAGTGGGAGATTCACTGCTGGATTCACTCTCCTCAACCTCTGCTGCTGCTGCCACAGGAGGTGGTGGTGCTATGGGAGGCAGCCCACGCAAAGCCCTAGTTTGGTCCTCCATGGCAGCAAGCATGCGGGTCTGGACGGCCTCGTTCTGGAGGGATATGGTGCGGAGATCCCCATGCAACACCCGACGTGTTGCCCGGACCTCCGCCCGAGTTGCCTGCATCTCTGATGAGAGCATACGGGTGACGCGCTACAGCAGCTGTTCCGTCCTGGTGACAGTGGAAGCCTCAAGGTCCACAAGAGTCTGCCTGAGGTGCCGGACCTCTCCCCTCAGGGCTTCCCTCTGTCCCTGGGAATCTATAGAAATTGATTCCCTCAGATTGTCCAGGGCCGCCTGTCTGTCCCTGTTGGACATTGAGTTTTACGTGAGCTGTGCCTATCCTCTTTTTAGGGGCTGAGTGGGTGAGGATAATGAAACACCAATTACAAGAAATCCCACTAATCAGCTTCCTTCCCTTGCCGGACAGAGTGAGTCAACTTAGATGTATATGTACTTAATTTTTTGCATTCTTAAACCCAAACAAAAGGGCACTTCACCATTTAATTATCAGAAAATACACATATTTTAATATTTATCATACCAATTTGACAATTCCAATATACAACGTTAAAAATGTTCCAAACATCAATTCAACAATCAATTTTGTGTGTACATCTTTCTTCATTGCGACTAACAGCATAGAACTATATGCTTAAAAAAACCTTTTCTATGCCTTATTGGGGTGTATTCTCTTTTATAGAAAAGACCCCGCTCTTATTTAAGCCCTTCCCAATTTCTCTGGGCCAAACGGACTGTGCCAACACTTTTATAGAAATGTGTTTCTAGGACCAGCATGGGAATATATCTTTTAAGAATAGGCAAGGCAAGTAATCCCTATTGCAAATCCTGCTGGTGCTGTCTTCAGGGCACTTAGGTTTTTGTTCATATTCTGGTTTTCACACCCTTAACGGTTTGCCGTAATGTACAATCTTTCTAAAAGACAAATAAAACATTTCCACTTTAGAACATAAACAAGTAAAACATTTTTATGCAAAAAATACATCAGATACATCTATTACAACTTCATCTCTATTACCAATATAGACAGCAGGGATGCATTAATACTCAAGTGGTCTAAATTATCCACTACTACACTTTCTCTCATATTCAATATGGTTTGTTCTCTCCATTTCATGTGTCTGCAAACATGCATTTTAGCCTTTAAAGCTTAATTTCCTTGGGCTGACCGTCTCTTTCCAGCACAGACATAAAAAACTTTTGCTGAAAGGGGGGGAGGGATATGTTTTAATATTCCTATCAAATGTCCCTATATGTTTACCTATCACCCAATTATTAATTTAAGCAAGCTGAACGCTCACCTTTTACTGGATCTTCAATTTCTTTCCGATCGGGCTACTTCCTCTAAGTCCCGTGTGGGCACTATTACTGCCCAATGGTGTTCTCTATGTCACGAGCCAGGGTGGTCTCCCTACTAGTTTGTAGCTTAGCTCTGTAACAGGAGGAGAGAAGCCACCATTACTTATCACAGGAATATCGGTGATCACCTCAACATTCTCTTGTTTAAAATTGAGTGAAGCTTACCCGAGTGATCAAGTCCACTGTCTTGAAATTTCCTTTATTTCTATTGGGGGATTTTATCTCTCGTCACCCTTCATGGAACCGCCAAAAGCGTGTTCTAAATAAACCAGCACAAAGGGGAACAGCGTTAAATTCCCTTTTAATGGATACCGCATTACTCAATGTGTCCATTGTCCCTCTCTCTTACCTCATGGGTACATCTATGCCGGCTGTTGTCCCGTGCACAGTGTATCTGAAGCCGGGCGTGCCGCGATGAACGTCTGCTGCTCGATAAAGCTGCGGGCCTACTGTCGCATTTGGTCCATTTTAAGTAGTGGTCATGTCACATGATTTTACGCGCGTATCTACGTGATATCACGTGATCCGCAACCCTTCTCTTAAAGGTATACCACTTTCTTTTGGTTTAGTGTCGCTGATAATCAAATAAAGCAAAAATGCGCAATATACCAGTATTACACATTAAGCAAGCTGGATATTCACCTTTTACTAGATCTTAAGTCCCGTGTGGGTACTGTTACTGCCCAATAGGGTTCTCTATATCAGGGGCCGCCCGAGGCGTGTTCTAGTTGGACCAAAAATGATCAAAGGTAACAGCATTAAATTCCCTTTTAGTGGATACCTCATTTATTCAATGTGTGCATTATCTCTCTATCTATCTCCCCTCGTGGGCATATATGCCGGCTGTTATCCATCTCTCTCGCCGTTATATACTAATCACTTATTCCCACAGAGACCCTTATAGAATGTTACATATTTCACAGGGTACATATTGTAAAAGAACTTGCGACTCATATATCTTGTTCACCTTTTGTGATGTATAAAAAGGGACCACTCAATGGAGATATTTAATCCGTTTCTTACAGTGTCTAGGGAGTATATCCATTTCTGTTCTGTTTGTCTTAGCTTTAGATCTCTGTTACCTCCTCTTGGTTGCACATTTATTACTTCTATAATGAACCAGTGGATGTCATGTACTGAATGGTGGGCGCTTTTAAAATGGGCCACTAAAGGTTTATCGGGTACCTGGTTCTTCACACAGGATCTGTGTTCACAGATTCTCTGACGAATGGGTCTCTTCGTCTTGCCAATATATAACAGGCCACATGGGCATTTGATGCCATACACTACCCACTTAGAGTTACAGTTTGTAAAGTGTTTCAATTCCCATATTCTCCCTTTGAGGTCTACCTGTTTCATGTTAGATGTTAATTCACACACAGAGCAGTTACCACATCTGAAGTGACCTACCACCGGAGGTAAATTCCACAGTCTCGATTGGTTGGTGGACCTATCCTTGCCCACTGGTTTATATGTATGTACAAGTTTGTCTCTCAAATTAGGCATACGACGAAACGCAAACCGAGGTTTACTAATTGAGAAATCTTCTGTGTTGATAATATTCCAGTTCTTCAATATGCATCTCCGCAGATCGTTGCTGATCGGAGAGAATGTGGAGACACAAGTGATCTTTTCCTCTATAACTCGCGGTTGTGGTGTCAAGCACCTATCTCTAGGAGTGTTTCTAGCTCTTTTCATGGATCTACGTACTATGGAGGGAGGATAACCTCTTGCCCTCAGTCTAGTTGTTAAATCTTTGCTATGAATCTCAAAAGCTTCTTTATGGGTACAATTCCTTCTGATACGTAGAAACTGTCCCACTGGTAAGTTTTGCCGCAGGGATTGGGGATGGAAGCTTTCAAACAGTAACAGAGTGTTTTTATCTGTAGCCTTCCTGAACAAAGTGGTGCCCAATTTGTTCTCTGTGTCTTTAAAAATCTCTAAATCCAAAAAGGGAATTTTTTCTTGGTTGGAGTTCATGGTGAAGTTAATACATTCATCTTGGTCATTGACCCAGGTGATGAATGAGTTTAGTTCTATTTCAGTTCCTCCCCACACCATGAAAATATCATCAATGTAGCGCACCCATGTTTTCATAAGGTGCTTAAAAGGATTGTGATCTGCATAGACTGAACGTGTCTCTAAATCGTCCATAAAAAGGTTTGCAAGATCTGGTGCGAAACTGGAGCCCATACTTGTGCCATGTTGTTGCAGGTAAAACCTGTCTTCTTCAATGAAAAAATTGTTGGTAAGGGCAAGTCTAATACACTCCAGAATGAATGCCGTTGGTACTGTCTTGTCCCTCCTTTTCTCTAAGTATTGACCCATGATTCTGACGCACTTCATCTGGGGAATACTCGTATACAATGCTTCCACATCCAAGGTGACTAAGGTGTCTGTGGAAGCCACAACTATCGTGTCTAGTATCTTAATCATTTGGGTTGTATCTTGGACATATGAACGCATCGTTTTCACAAATGGCCTCAAAAAGAAGTCGGCATATATTGACAAGGGTTCGAGAATAGATCCAATGGCTGCCACTATGGGCCGCCCCGGAGGGACCTTGTGGTGTTTATGAATCTTCGGTAGACAGTAAAAGGCTGGTGTGATAGGATGAGCTTGTAGCAAAAAGGCTTTCTCATCGATGTCAATCCACCCTTCACTTTCTGCGTGGTCCATAAGACTAGATATTTCATCTCTAATTCTTGGTGTAGGATCACATGGTAAGGGTTTGTAAAAAATGATTCTTTCAAGTTGTTTCTTTACTTCGGCCCGGTACAACTCTATGCCCCATAGGACCACTCCTCCGCCCTTATCTGCAGGTTTAATCACGAATAGTTTGTTTTCAGCTAGATTTTTTAAAGCTATCCTTTCCACTTTGGACAAATTGTCCCTGTGCTTATTTTTAGTTTGAACCAGATTTTTCATCTTGCTTATGATTTTGTTCTCAAAACTGATGATTTCTGGTGAAACCATCGAGGTGAGAGGAGTGAAAGTGGATGGTGGTTTCAAACCCGAAGTACTTCTATCTCTGGGTCTTTGATCATCATGATCTTTAAAGAAATACTTCAATCGAATCATACGGAAAAAGTTCCGCATTTCTATTTCTGTGGTAAACTGATCAGCTTTACTCACTGGAACAAAAGACAACCCCTTGCTCAGAACACGAATTTCCGCTTCTGTGAGGATGTGTTGGCTTAAATTAAAGATGGGAATCACCAATTCGGCAGACCCGGCTGCCACTGTCGTGTACGCATCCCGTGGCTGCCTGGTTGGCGGTTCCTCCCCCGTCTGCCCCGGTTCTGAAAAGGGCCTCTTTGTGGATTGCCTACATTGGCCCCCTCAGTACTTGAACCACCATCACTACTGTTGGATGAATTTGAAAAGGTTACAAACTTTCTGAAGGGACGTTTCTTATTCCCACCTTGGCTTTGGCCTGGGTTCATATTCATCTGTGTAAAAAAACCCGGTACCAAATACGGATAGGTCACTTCTTCCTTATAGTACTGCACATCTTTTTTAAATTTCCACAATTTCTTGTCCATGGTGAAAGTTTTAAATTTCCCCATGTCCTCTTCTATTTTTTCCAATAGAGCTTTGGCATTAGGTATTATTGAATCCTCTTTGATTTTCTTTTCTAATTCCGCTAGATCCACTTTTGTTTTTTTGCTTCCTCATTTGCCGTCGATATAACTAGGATGATCCAATCTCGGGAACACTTATTCCCGACAATCCAGCCCGGCAACAGCCAGTCCCACTCCATCTAACACCAATGATCTAGATTTACTAACTCAGAAAGTGAAGAAATTAATACGTACTGAATCCCATGGCCAGTTAATGGTCGAATACCTAAAAGCAGGGATCATCCCGGAGGGTCTCCAAGTTAAAAATATACCCCGGGTATTTCTGGACAACCCTAAATTTATGGCAAATTTTAGTGGTGTAGGGAATAAGTGTTCCCGAGATTGGATCATCCTAGTTATATCGACGGCAAATGAGGAAGCAAAAAAACAAAAAGTGGATCTAGCGGAATTAGAAAAGAAAATCAAAGAGGATTCAATAATACCTAATGCCAAAGCTCTATTGGAAAAAATAGAAGAGGACATGGGGAAATTTAAAACTTTCACCATGGACAAGAAATTGTGGAAATTTAAAAAAGATGTGCAGTACTATAAGGAAGAAGTGACCTATCCGTATTTGGTACCGGGTTTTTTTACACAGATGAATATGAACCCAGGCCAAAGCCAAGGTGGGAATAAGAAACGTCCCTTCAGAAAGTTTGTAACCTTTTCAAATTCATCCAACAGTAGTGATGGTGGTTCAAGTACTGAGGGGGCCAATGTAGGCAATCCACAAAGAGGCCCTTTTCAGAACCGGGGCAGACGGGGGAGGAACCGCCAACCAGGCAGCCACGGGATGCGTACACGACAGTGGCAGCCGGGTCTGCCGAATTGGTGATTCCCATCTTTAATTTAAGCCAACACATCCTCACAGAAGCGGAAATTCGTGTTCTGAGCAAGGGGTTGTCTTTTGTTCCAGTGAGTAAAGCTGATCAGTTTACCACAGAAATAGAAATGCGGAACTTTTTCCGTATGATTCGATTGAAGTATTTCTTTAAAGATCATGATGATCAAAGACCCAGAGATAGAAGTACTTCGGGTTTGAAACCACCATCCACTTTCACTCCTCTCACCTCGATGGTTTCACCAGAAATCATCAGTTTTGAGAACAAAATCATAAGCAAGATGAAAAATCTGGTTCAAACTAAAAATAAGCACAGGGACAATTTGTCCAAAGTGGAAAGGATAGCTTTAAAAAATCTAGCTGAAAACAAACTATTCGTGATTAAACCTGCAGATAAGGGCGGAGGAGTGGTCCTATGGGGCATAGAGTTGTACCGGGCCGAAGTAAAGAAACAACTTGAAAGAATCATTTTTTACAAACCCTTACCATGTGATCCTACACCAAGAATTAGAGATGAAATATCTAGTCTTATGGACCACGCAGAAAGTGAAGGGTGGATTGACATCGATGAGAAAGCCTTTTTGCTACAAGCTCATCCTATCACACCAGCCTTTTACTGTCTACCGAAGATTCATAAACACCACAAGGTCCCTCCGGGGCGGCCCATAGTGGCAGCCATTGGATCTATTCTCGAACCCTTGTCAATATATGCCGACTTCTTTTTGAGGCCATTTGTGAAAACGATGCGTTCATATGTCCAAGATACAACCCAAATGATTAAGATACTAGACACGATAGTTGTGGCTTCCACAGACACCTTAGTCACCTTGGATGTGGAAGCATTGTATACGAGTATTCCCCAGATGAAGTGCGTCAGAATCATGGGTCAATACTTAGAGAAAAGGAGGGACAAGACAGTACCAACGGCATTCATTCTGGAGTGTATTAGACTTGCCCTTACCAACAATTTTTTCATTGAAGAAGACAGGTTTTACCTGCAACAACATGGCACAAGTATGGGCTCCAGTTTCGCACCAGATCTTGCAAACCTTTTTATGGACGATTTAGAGACACGTTCAGTCTATGCAGATCACAATCCTTTTAAGCACCTTATGAAAACATGGGTGCGCTACATTGATGATATTTTCATGGTGTGGGGAGGAACTGAAATAGAACTAAACTCATTCATCACCTGGGTCAATGACCAAGATGAATGTATTAACTTCACCATGAACTCCAACCAAGAAAAAATTCCCTTTTTGGATTTAGAGATTTTTAAAGACACAGAGAACAAATTGGGCACCACTTTGTTCAGGAAGGCTACAGATAAAAACACTCTGTTACTGTTTGAAAGCTTCCATCCCCAATCCCTGCGGCAAAACTTACCAGTGGGACAGTTTCTACGTATCAGAAGGAATTGTACCCATAAAGAAGCTTTTGAGATTCATAGCAAAGATTTAACAACTAGACTGAGGGCAAGAGGTTATCCTCCCTCCATAGTACGTAGATCCATGAAAAGAGCTAGAAACACTCCTAGAGATAGGTGCTTGACACCACAACCGCGAGTTATAGAGGAAAAGATCACTTGTGTCTCCACATTCTCTCCGATCAGCAACGATCTGCGGAGATGCATATTGAAGAACTGGAATATTATCAACACAGAAGATTTCTCAATTAGTAAACCTCGGTTTGCGTTTCGTCGTATGCCTAATTTGAGAGACAAACTTGTACATACATATAAACCAGTGGGCAAGGATAGGTCCACCAACCAATCGAGACTGTGGAATTTACCTCCGGTGGTAGGTCACTTCAGATGTGGTAACTGCTCTGTGTGTGAATTAACATCTAACATGAAACAGGTAGACCTCAAAGGGAGAATATGGGAATTGAAACACTTTACAAACTGTAACTCTAAGTGGGTAGTGTATGGCATCAAATGCCCATGTGGCCTGTTATATATTGGCAAGACGAAGAGACCCATTCGTCAGAGAATCTGTGAACACAGATCCTGTGTGAAGAACCAGGTACCCGATAAACCTTTAGTGGCCCATTTTAAAAGCGCCCACCATTCAGTACATGACATCCACTGGTTCATTATAGAAGTAATAAATGTGCAACCAAGAGGAGGTAACAGAGATCTAAAGCTAAGACAAACAGAACAGAAATGGATATACTCCCTAGACACTGTAAGAAACGGATTAAATATCTCCATTGAGTGGTCCCTTTTTATACATCACAAAAGGTGAACAAGATATATGAGTCGCAAGTTCTTTTACAATATGTACCCTGTGAAATATGTAACATTCTATAAGGGTCTCTGTGGGAATAAGTGATTAGTATATAACGGCGAGAGAGATGGATAACAGCCGGCATATATGCCCACGAGGGGAGATAGATAGAGAGATAATGCACACATTGAATAAATGAGGTATCCACTAAAAGGGAATTTAATGCTGTTACCTTTGATCATTTTTGGTCCAACTAGAACACGCCTCGGGCGGCCCCTGATATAGAGAACCCTATTGGGCAGTAACAGTACCCACACGGGACTTAAGATCTAGTAAAAGGTGAATATCCAGCTTGCTTAATGTGTAATACTGGTATATTGCGCATTTTTGCTTTATTTGATTATCAGCGACACTAAACCAAAAGAAAGTGGTATACCTTTAAGAGAAGGGTTGCGGATCACGTGATATCACGTAGATACGCGCGTAAAATCATGTGACATGACCACTACTTAAAATGGACCAAATGCGACAGTAGGCCCGCAGCTTTATCGAGCAGCAGACGTTCATCGCGGCACGCCCGGCTTCAGATACACTGTGCACGGGACAACAGCCGGCATAGATGTACCCATGAGGTAAGAGAGAGGGACAATGGACACATTGAGTAATGCGGTATCCATTAAAAGGGAATTTAACGCTGTTCCCCTTTGTGCTGGTTTATTTAGAACACGCTTTTGGCGGTTCCATGAAGGGTGACGAGAGATAAAATCCCCCAATAGAAATAAAGGAAATTTCAAGACAGTGGACTTGATCACTCGGGTAAGCTTCACTCAATTTTAAACAAGAGAATGTTGAGGTGATCACCGATATTCCTGTGATAAGTAATGGTGGCTTCTCTCCTCCTGTTACAGAGCTAAGCTACAAACTAGTAGGGAGACCACCCTGGCTCGTGACATAGAGAACACCATTGGGCAGTAATAGTGCCCACACGGGACTTAGAGGAAGTAGCCCGATCGGAAAGAAATTGAAGATCCAGTAAAAGGTGAGCGTTCAGCTTGCTTAAATTAATAATTGGGTGATAGGTAAACATATAGGGACATTTGATAGGAATATTAAAACATATCCCTCCCCCCCTTTCAGCAAAAGTTTTTTATGTCTGTGCTGGAAAGAGACGGTCAGCCCAAGGAAATTAAGCTTTAAAGGCTAAAATGCATGTTTGCAGACACATGAAATGGAGAGAACAAACCATATTGAATATGAGAGAAAGTGTAGTAGTGGATAATTTAGACCACTTGAGTATTAATGCATCCCTGCTGTCTATATTGGTAATAGAGATGAAGTTGTAATAGATGTATCTGATGTATTTTTTGCATAAAAATGTTTTACTTGTTTATGTTCTAAAGTGGAAATGTTTTATTTGTCTTTTAGAAAGATTGTACATTACGGCAAACCGTTAAGGGTGTGAAAACCAGAATATGAACAAAAACCTAAGTGCCCTGAAGACAGCACCAGCAGGATTTGCAATAGGGATTACTTGCCTTGCCTATTCTTAAAAGATATATTCCCATGCTGGTCCTAGAAACACATTTCTATAAAAGTGTTGGCACAGTCCGTTTGGCCCAGAGAAATTGGGAAGGGCTTAAATAAGAGCGGGGTCTTTTCTATAAAAGAGAATACACCCCAATAAGGCATAGAAAAGGTTTTTTTAAGCATATAGTTCTATGCTGTTAGTCGCAATGAAGAAAGATGTACACACAAAATTGATTGTTGAATTGATGTTTGGAACATTTTTAACGTTGTATATTGGAATTGTCAAATTGGTATGATAAATATTAAAATATGTGTATTTTCTGATAATTAAATGGTGAAGTGCCCTTTTGTTTGGGTTTAAGAATGCAAAAAATTAAGTACATATACATCTAAGTTGACTCACTCTGTCCGGCAAGGGAAGGAAGCTGATTAGTGGGATTTCTTGTAATTGGTGTCCCTGTTGGACGCCAACATGTCCTCCCTGACTGATTGGCAAATGGAGTCTGTTGCCTGCTGTAGTAGCTCCATCTGCCTTTCTGGGGGGACAATGGAAGTGGCCACCCTCTCCATGGCTTGAGCAATCATTTCTGATTATGCTGCCTGTTGGTTGGCCATACCGTAAATTGATTGCTCCCATGCGGTATTGCTTGGTGGCGGACGGCCACTGCGTTGGCGGGCACCACACCTGTCTGGGGCAAGCCGAACTGTGCCTTGCTGTGTCGGCACTGCCTGAGGCTGCAGGACTGCATTTCCCCTCTGAACTGCTGGCCCAGGAACAGGATCAGATGTTGCGGAGTATGGCCCTGCATCTGTAACCACCACAGGCGCACCTACCAACACTGACATCCCCATAGTGGGCTCTACCCCTGGTGCAGGTGGGTCGGACAGAACAGTATCCCTTCCATGAACACATACCTGCGAATCCACATAGGCCTCATCCGAATCAACACCTCAAAAGAGTTCTGAGGAGGTGCAGCCAGGGACACCCCTGGACAGTATGGCCTGCAGCAAGAGAGGGTTCTCCCCCACCACCAATACACATCCCCCACTGGTGCCTGGTCGTGCTTCAGATCCCTCCTGGCCCTGACCCATCTCCTCTCCCTCAACAGCATCAGGTGCGTCATCCTCTGCAAAAACATGAAAGACAAAAAATGGAAACAGGCATTAGCACCATGGCACGCTATTAGGCCAGACAAGCTACAGTACCAGTACTTGATTTACACATGTCCCACATGACTATAACCCTCCCATGCATGCACTGTCCATGAGTTGGAAGGGGAGGAAAATGTCAGACACTGATGACACCAAGATGGGAGAGCAACACATCAGCTGCATGCTGGCTAGCAGTGCCATCACACATTGGCCTGTGAGTGGCATGTCCAATACACATACATGACACATGCCATCACACAGATGGCATGTACCATAGGCATGTCATATATGTGACAATAGGGCAGAGTGATGCGCAGTAGAACCAGGTGAATTCCTACAATCAGCCTGAATGAACACAGCTAAAT
Organism: Ambystoma mexicanum; assembly: GCF_040938575.1. Taxonomy (NCBI): domain Eukaryota; kingdom Metazoa; phylum Chordata; class Amphibia; order Caudata; family Ambystomatidae; genus Ambystoma; species Ambystoma mexicanum. The sequence goes on along the minus strand of NC_090926.1, from coordinate 120,490,646 downwards.
ACGGAACAATGTTGTAGCAAGATGCCACTTCAAGGGCAACTGGCGCGATGTAGTGCAAAACGCCTACTGTGGTCAGAAGGGATACTGTAATACCCAAATCCCGGGGCGCCGAATGCATTGGATGAAGCACATGGGTGGGACAAAACACTCAGGCACACACACCCTGACCTGGCACTTAACCAGAACCCCTCCCACAAACAACATACACATGGATCACACACACATGCATGTGCACTCACCGGACAATGCCTCGTAATCTGGCAGTTCTCCTACACCTTGGATCTGCTCCTCTGTGACCTAGATCCCAGCAACATGCTCATGTAGAGTGAGTTCTATGTCCTCTTGTGGAGACCCACCTCCAGTCACCAGAGTTGCGACATGACTTGAGGCCAGCTTTTTCTTTGCCCTACGCTTAAGGTCGTTCCAGCGCTTGTAGCACTCAACAGCTGTGCGCCTCATAAACCCAAGGGCACTTATGCTGTCCGCGATGGACTGCCAGTGTGTCTGACGTCGAGCAGGTGTAATCTTACACCCTGAATTGACCAACATTTCGGCGTCATGTTCGGACACATACTGCACAAGTGCATCCAGTTCGGCATCATTGAAGCTAGGCTTCCTTGGCGAGCCTGACCGTGTAGCCGTTTCGGGGTCATCAGCCTGTACTGGACGCGCACTCTTCCTCTTTCTTTTTGTGGGTGGTGGGGATCCGGAGTGCTCTACGCCGCTCTGGACACTAGAGGCAGGAGCACCGGTGGACTGTGTAGTAGTAGTGTGCAATGGCACACTGACCACATGACTTTCTGCAGGCATTAGCTGAAGTGTGATGATGGCAGGGGGAACCTCAGTCTGATGTACTGGGAACAACACTGTCCTTGCTGGGAGAGTCAGAGCTGGGGTGGACAGAGCTGCAGCTGCCCCTGCAGCCTCCCCACCCCACCTACTTGGGGCAGCAGATGACATGGCTGCCCCTGTACCACGTGGCCTGGCGACACTGGCTTGCGCCGCCACCCGTGGCCTAGACTTGGCGACCTGGAAGTCAGCCTGGGAGTCACCCTGTGCTAGGTCAGGTGCCACAACGGGCCGGTCCAACAAGGGCTGAGCAGGGATGGTGTCAGCCACGTTTCCCTCAACCATGGGGGGGGATGTGTCCCTGACTGGTCCTCCACACGTGGGGGGCTAAGGGGAGTCTGCAAATCCTGGCCACGTCCCCTACCGCGCCCACCACACCCACCTCTTGAGGCTCGGCCACCTTTGCCACCCTTACCACTTGCTCGCCTCCCAGCCATGGCACTGATGGAGTTGTGTGTATGGGAGTTGCAGTGGACAATTGTCCTGGGCAATTGGGGGTCAAAGCGGTAGGTTACTAGATGGAATTCGTACCCAAGTGCTCTAGCAAGGCTGTATGGAACCCCTGGGGAAAGATGACGGGTCACGCAACGCACAGGCACCCCTAAAACATAAAATGACGTGCACGCGACCCCTTGTAGACCACGTGCATGGGAAAAGGAACCTGCACTACGCTGTGGCACCCAGAAACACAAAAATGAACGTATGCGTGTCACATGCAGCCTACAATGACCATTGAAGGGGTATGCTACACACGGGGCTAGCACAGTTGGTAAATACGTGCGCGACTCACCGTCTGCCTGGGAAAAGAGCGTGAAAAATACACACGTGTGCGCGTTGGCAACACCCCCGCCAAAAGAAGAATTGTACACTGTCTGAGGAGATAGGACAAAAGGAGAAGTCAACGCTGTTTGAGGAAACAGGTAGAAGAGAAAATCAGAAAAATACTAACAGAGGTAACAGGGAGTACGAACTAGAAACGCTGTGAAGTAAATCGCGTGTGAACCGACAAGAAGTACAGATTTCACCCACTCGCTCTCCACGGGTAGCACGTACAAGGAAATGACGTACTACACGCACCTTTTAAACGGCACCACACGTCCAACGTCACTTCCGCGTATACGCACTGAGGCACTATCCTCCAATTACGCGGGCTGACACTCGGACGTGCAGTTTTTGGTCATTCCCCCGGGTACAGGGATTTGGAAGAACTAACCACAAGTCCCTTGAAAAACAGCAGAACTTTGATGGCTAAAAATAGAAGAAAATACCGTCTGACCCACACAGAGGAGGATATTTAGTGAGCCCTAGGTGTTGACGTTTGGAATAGAGGCTTCTGTTTGTTATGTGTGATAGCAGCACAACAGGGGCCATGAAGAAACTTCAGGAGATCAGGAGCTGTTTCAGAATTCCATGAGTTAAGGTCTAATAGCTCCTTACTATCAAAGCTCAGGTCTCATGCATCGGAGTTCTCACCAGATGTAACCAGCTTGCTTTGCAATATGAAATATGGCTCTGGCATACAGGTTTTTTGTCTCGTGCCCTTTTACGCTTCGATAATTGAAACAAACTATTTGCTGTCCTAGCCCCACTCTCTGATTATGTGGTGATGCTTGTCATCTGCCCCCTGGACACTTACTTGCCTTTTGTGTCCTATTGGTTTCTTAGGACTGATATTTCTATTGGTTTATTGTGCCATGTTACGTTGTGATTGACTTTCATGACCATATTAATGATGTTTGCACACAATCAAATAAAAGGTAGCGGGAATTTGCTGAAAACGCTGTCTAGAAGAACTGGGCATGACTTGAGTAACTATCTTTTCGACTATCAATGACAAGATTAGCCTCACTTTCCTCCTATCGGTTCATAAAAAGTGTGCATAAAAGGCATGGTAAAGCGTAACGGTGTGTTCTTTTATGAACCATGACACTTGATTGAATTTGCATGATGGAGTGGTGGAATAGACCATAGGTTTCTAGGTAGGCCCCCAAATCCCAAAGCATCTCTGCCAGCATCAAATTTGGATGCAAGTAGAGGTGCTATGGATTCTGCCAGATTGCTGCACCTGTTCAAAGCTGGCAGATTCCATAAGGATGCATGTAAACCCCTCTCAACATTCATTTACACAATAATAATACGTTTTTATATATAGCACTTGAATCAGGACATATTTACTTACATTACTATTATTACCCAATCGAAATTGGTACTCATTTATCGACCTCAGAAGGATGAAAGGCTGAGTTAGCCTTGCCAGGATTTGAACCGCAACCTGCAGATCAAACCAGATCACAGGAACGAGCGTTTAACCTGCTGAGCCATCGTACATGGCAGAAGGCGTTAGAATTCTCTGCATTACGAAGTGTGAACATTCACAGAAACCAGTGTCTTCACAGGTTTCCATGCATTGTTAGCAACTCATAGTCCAATCATTGCACATAGAGGACTGCATGCATGGAAGTGCACATGTTTGTGGTCCCCTCCATGCAATCTGTGGGGACTTCACAAATGAACCTCTAAGCAATTCTCCATGAAGTAACCCTCCATAGTCCATAAGGCTTAGTTAGGGCTTGGGTTCAATGACTTCTGCCTTAACAACCAAGACCTATGGATATAACGGGCAGTCCCGAACACCACAAATGGATCTGCGCTCTGCCTCAAAAACGTCATTGTTGCTTCTGTATCCCTAATCCCAGCAGCCCTCAATGGGGGTCTCAAATACATGCACCCCAGGGACTTTGATTTGCTACATAACACCATAAAATGTAATATAGTCTCTCTTGCCAGCCCACACATCGGCCATTGATCTCCATTTGCATTGTTCGACAATTGTGTGAAGGCGACCACTGGTAGAGTCGTAAATATAAAGACCTTTCATGTGATGGCGAAATGTAATCCAAATAGGGCCTAGGGCTGGGCTGGCTAAGCTTGAGATATACTGAGCCCAATTTTAATTTCATGGCATCGAGCACCAATTGATCACTGGCTCCTTTGACAAATGCATCTTTAATTCTTTCCTTTGTTTGAATAGGCTGGCATTCTGGATTAACCCACAAATTGCCATTGCCCAGGTCATAAAGAGATTTTTTAATATGGCAAAGCCAGGCTATTGATTTTCTGCCATCTAACCAAATAAGCTGACTTAGTGCATCCCTGCTTTTTCCAGACCCTCCTGTTTATACAGCTTTAGCCACAAAAGAACAGGTCTAAGCTTAAACTGGGCGGCCACAGGAATAACGTTAAATTCTAAAAGTACCAAAGCAGAGGCAGCGCTTGTGATAAGGTTAGCTACGTTGGCATGTCCCCACAGCTCAGCCCCATACAGGGCTGCGGGTAAGGCCTGCTTTTCATATGAATTCACGGCAAGGGAAAGAAACTACACCTCCTCCACGTCTAACATGGAAGATCTTAGTTCACCCACTAAATTTCTCCAGTCTAGTGACAGAACTTCCCACCTGCTCGACCCAACCTCCCGTTTCTTGGAATCTCACCCCAAGATAATCAAAGTGTTTAACTTGGTCGAGCTGTTCTTCGTCCACCGTGAGCACCAATGGCATATATTTTGTGAAACGTGGCCAACACCAGTACCATAGATTTATCTTTGTTCAATTGCAGTTCTAACTCCTTACGTATAGACAAGAAAATCGTCAAGGATTTCTCCAAGCCTTGCAGAGTTGTAGCCACTAGCACTGCACCATCCGCGTAGAATAGGGCTGGATATTTATTTGATGCCATTTTGGGGCAGTCCTGGCACCCCTTCAACAAAGCATCAATTATTTCTTGTATATATAAATTGAATAAAAGGGGTGCCAGGGCACAGCCTTTCCTTGCCCCCTTGTTAACCACACAGGCCGTTGTGTTCTTACCCCCTAGACCATGGTGGACCAAAGCACTATTTCCAGAGTATAACAAACTAATTACCCTGATCAGGTTAGGTGGGGTTTTGCATGTTTTTAAAAGGCTCCACAGTCTTTCTCTGGAGACTGACAGGGTAATTCATAGAATTCATCGCACAAGTGGCGCACGCGGCTTGCGCACATTGTGCGCGTGCGACTTTCTGGCCAGCCGCGTGCGCTAAAATCCATTTCTGAGCACAGCGTATTCATGGATTTTAGCTACCAAAACCAGCCGTGGCGCACAGTGGCGCAGCGAACCTGCAGCAGCGCCAGTTACGCATCCAAGAACGCCCCTTGCGCAAGGAAAAGCCATCAAAATCCCCAATCCAGCGCAAAGGGCTGCGCTAACCCTGTACCAGTATACAGGGCTGCACACAGCACACGGAAGCGGGGAACGTGAATTTCGGGGTGTGCGGGAAGTTTCACATGCGATTGGCCCTGTGCGAGTGGGCTACGTGTATAACTGGGGTGCGCAGGAAGTACACACGCAATAGGCCCTGTGTGTGTGGGGTACGTGTATTCCTGGGGTGCGCGGGAGGTTTCACACGCGATCGGAGCGGGGTACGTGTAAATCGGGGGTGCATGAGAAGTTTCACACGCGATTGGGCCTGTGCGAGTGGGCTACGTGTATAACTGGTGTACGCGGGAAGTTAAACACGCGATAGGCCCTGTGCGAGTGGGGTACGCGGGGAGTCCTACCGTGAATTGGCAGTGTGGGTCCTCCCAGGTGTTCCCTCTACACCCTCCACGGCCCCTGCAGACAGCAGCCCACACCACACCATGGGCATGCCCCCCAGCCAAGCCACATGTCACCTTGTACTACTGATCACCAACTCATGTCCCCCAGCACCCCCACCCCCCAGCCATCAGGGACACCTGCCAGCAGGCCCCCACTCATGTCCCCCTGAACCCACACCCCCCAGCAGTCAGGGGCACCTGCCAGCAGGCCCCCACTCAAGTCCACCAGCACCCCCACCCCCCAGCAGTCAGGGGCACCTGGCAGCAGGCCCCCACTCATGTCCCACTCATGTCCCCCTGCACCCCCATCCCCCCAGCAGTCAGGGGCCCCTGCCAGAAGGCCCCCACTCATGTCCCCCAGCAACCCCACCCCCCAGCAGTCAGGGGCACCTGCCAGCAGGCCCCCACTCATGTCCTCCAGCACCCCCACCCCCAGCAGTCAGGGGCACCTGCCAGCAGGCCCCCACTCATGTCCCCCTGCACCTCCACCCCCCCAGCAGTCAGGGGCATGTGCCAGCAGGCCCCCACTCATGTCCCACTCATGTCCACCTGCACCCCCACCCCCAGCAGTCAGGGGCACCTGCCAGCAGGCCCCCACTCATGTCCCCCAGCACCCCCATCCCCAGCAGTCAGGGGCACCTGCCAGCAGGCCCCCACTCATGTACACCACCACCCCCAACCCCCAGCAGTCAGGGGCACCTGCCAGCAGGCCCCCACTCATGGCACAATCATGTCCCCCTGCACCCCACTCCCCATCAGTCAGGGGCACCTGCCAGCAGGCCCCCACTCATGTCCCCCAGCAACCCCACCCCCCAGCAGTCAAGGGCACCTGCCAGCAGGCCCCCACTCATGTCCCCCAGCACCGCCACCCCCCAGCAGTCAGGGGCACCTGCCAGCAGGCCCCCACTCATGTCCCCCAGCACCCCCACCCCCCAGCAGTCAGGGGAACCTGCCAGCAGGACCCCACTCATGTCCACCAGCACCCCCACCCCCCAGCAGTCAGGGGCACCTGCCAGCAGGCCCCCACTCATGTCCCACTCATGTCCCCCTGCACCCCCACCCCCCAGCAGTCAGGGGCACCTGCCAGCAGGCCCCCACTCATGTCCCCCAGCCCCCACGTCATGACGATCCTCAATCATGGGCCTAATGGCCATCCACATCACACCCCATGCCACCCCAGCCCAAAGACCCAACCAAGTATTGCATCCACCCACATAGAAATGCCCATTACATGATACAACCCGAATGGCAAGTATGTAAATGAACACATGTCCATCACAGACACACAATGGGTGCAAGTGAATGTGAAAACCCACATGATGACATGCATGAAATCAATGAGAGAATACCACACACCTAAGTAAGAAACAAAAATGTATTGAATCCAAAATGAATGTAATGAAAAGAAAACACACAATAATGTAAAGAAGAAATAAAACGAAGCATGTCCAGAAAATAAGGAAAAATATGAAATCAGAATCCAAAGAAATCCAAATGGAAATGTGTCCAAAGTCTCAGTCCAACAGAGCAAATCCAAGGGGAAAAAATAAGTGAAATCCATTGCTCCATGGTGAAATGAAAAGAAAAAAAAGAAAATCCACTGTTCAACTATAAACAAATCACCAATCCAGGGTCCATGAGCCCAACAAATGAAATGAAACCTACGAAAAAGACTACCTAATAAAGAACTGTATACAAAAACGTGGTGCATTGTCCAATCGCCCCAAAATAAACAAAAACAGAAAGGAAACCTAACACTATCTAACTATTTACAATGGCAGCGGGCTAGTCCGACAGCTCACCTATTGATGTCCCGGGCAAGGGCATCATCGAACTCCCACTCAATGTCCTGGAGGCGGTCCTCTTCCATGGCCCCGAGGGTTCGCAGAGACGATGACATGTTCACCTCCAACTCCCTGCCAATTGCCTCGAGGCACTCGACCCGCCTCAGGGCCCTCCGCATGGAGTTCTCCGCCCTGACCATTGTGAGCCGTGCCTCTTCCGCCGCTGCTGCTCCGCATCTATGGCGTGGCCCAACCGCTGCCACACGGCAGACACTTGAAATCCGGGGTCCTCCTGCCCTATGGCCGATGCCTGCCACTCCGATGTTGAAGGCCCCAAGCATCATTGCTCCCACCATGTTGCTGCTGCTATGCCTGCACCCTGGCTCTTGCTGCCTGCACGTCCTCCTCCGGCTGGGGTGCAGTTGTCGTGGTGGCCACCCCTGCTGGACATCCGACTCCCGACTGTGGCAGGGATGTGTCCTCCACCAGCCTGGCCGCTGGGTCAGGGGCAGCTCCACAGTGTACCCAGGTGACACATAGGTGGGAAGATGGCATGGAGGACGACTGGCGCGTAGGGGGTTCAGGTGAGGAGGGAGTCGCAAGAAGGTCCAGCACACGGAGGAATCCAGCACCGGTGACCCGTCCCAGTAGGTCAATGTGGTCAAAGAGGCATGCGAGACAACGTGCAGTCTCTCCATGAAAAGACTGCAGGTCACCTTGCCTGCCCCGTTGACGCAATGCTATCCCACTCAGGATAGGCTCAACACGGTCCCAGATAGCCACGTCTGCAGGGAGAGGAAGGCCAGTTGTTGTCCGCCCATCCCCTCCCTGAAAACAGGTCTGGACGTAGGCATCCCTGCTGGTGCCAGATGATGCAGTGACAGGATCAGGGACAGGATTACACACAGGCACCTCCGCGGTGGCCTGTGCTGCCTCTTGTCCTTGCCCCTGCACTGCACCACTAGCACCAGTGGAATCCCCACCTACCGACCCTGTGTGCGTCCCTTCCGCGGCCTCCTCCTCCAAAAAAAACCCCACCAACCTGGATGACTCCGTGCCATCTTCCTTTGTTGAACACTGTGTGGTCTCAGCTGCCCCTTCTGCTGCCAAGGAGTCCACCTCCGACCTCTGCCTCTTGGACCTACCCTCGGCAGCTGCGTCCTGGGACGTGGCACCAGACTCCTCACTCCCCGACGAGATGACAATCTGGGAGGGGAGCCGGGCCGTGCGATCCCTGCCGCTGTGCTCCACAGCAACCTCTTCGCCCTCTTCATCAGTTGATGCTGCAGACAGGGAGAGATAAAACACAGACAACAGGGCACTGTACAATGGACTGATACACACATGACAGTTGCACATGAGTGGCAGTGTCAAACTTCAGACATGGCATCACACTCCATGACACACATGTCATTTCAACTCACACACATGAGCATTTCCACAGCAATATTGCACAAGGCAGCAACATCCATACACATACAACAGCATGAACAGCCGAAGGTGAGCCTGACATCCATGAACCACAGGGAGTGCACTAGACACGCACACACGCCACCACACATACATGCATGTCTACATCTCCTCCAAATGTCGCAGTGAGGGGATCGCCATACTTGTCACATCTGGCATTCAGCCTTCTACATATCAGTGTCACGTGCATCCATGTTGCCTCACAGTTGCACACTTGTCAAATACACACATATGCACATGTACACAGTGCAGATTCATGCAGCAGGAACCACCATCCATCTGTGACACCACAACCATGCCAACGTTCATACACAGAAATTCTAACATGTGTGCTACCACACCTGCATTTGCACAGCATGCTTACCAACACATACACCATCGATGTGTCTCACACCTAAGAGGACTCACATGTGGCAGCCTCACACCCCTGTTCATACACATCCCTACATGGCCCTACGAAAACACATGTGCAACCTGCACACTACTGGCAGACCACCACACGCACAACGTCCAATCAGTATGCATGTACACTTACCGCTCGACCACAGACGGGTCTGCCTCTCAAGGACCTGGACGTGGAGCTCTGGGCATATGTGTTCCAGGACCCTCATCTGGTGGTCGGACAGGTAGCCCCGGCGCCACTTGGCATCCGCTGCCGTCAAGAGGTGCCGGGCCTTGTTGAGGGTCCTGGACCTGAGGTCCTCCCAGCAGTTCTTGACATGGTGTAAATCGGGGACTGCCACCACCTCTGTGTTGATGGCAGTCACGATTTCCTTCCAGATCCTGGTCCGTCCTTCATTGTCAGCGCGCGAACTTCCAAAGAGGGCATCATACTGCCCCAGGATTTGCTCCACCAAGACACCAACTTCCCTGGCACTGAAGCTGGTGGCCCTCTGCCTCTCTGGCTGGGGGTTGCCAGTGGTGCCAGATGGTGTTGTGCCCGACATGGCAACCCCAGAGGCAGGAGTTGGTGGGCAACTGGGTCCTGGGGCTGGGCTGTGGAGCAATGGTATTCCAGTCGGGAGTCTTTGGTTCCAGCAGGGGTGGTCACAGCAACTGCACCCCTGGCTGACGTGCAGGCAGCAAATAGCAGGGCACGTGGGCAGCCGGCAGTCATGCAGCAGCAGATGGCAGGTGGGAGCATGTTCGAGGCTCTGGGGGGCAGTAATTCGGCCTTCTGGGCAGGAGCGCGGTCTTCCGTGTGTTGTTGCGTAGCCAGCTTGATACAGAGTGATTTGGCACATGAAAATCTTGCACGTCAGCGTGTAATTCGAGGAGAGGCCCTTCGCGCGTAAACATGTCAGCACACATACTTGGTTTCATTGGACCAAAGGCCCTTAGCACGTAAGCGTTTCTGTTACGTGACTCACATGGGCATTTCCCTCGTGACGTGGCAGCACACGTGGAAAAAGTACATGTCCGCGTGTGGATGCGTGTTAAACGAGGAAAGGGCCTACGCGCATAAGTGACGTGACGCGCTCGGGTGTTTCCATCAACACGGGTGCATGTTCATCGTACAAGTCCAAAAACTGCACGTCCGAGTGTCAGCTCGTGTAATTGGAGGAAAGGGCCTTAGCGCGTACACACGTAAGTGACGCTGTACGTGTGGGTTGCTTTAAAAGGTATGTGTAGGACCCCATTCCCTTGTACGTGCTTTTCGTGGAGAGCGAGTGGGTGAATTCTGTACTTCTTGTCGGTTCACACGCGATTACTTCATAGCGTTTCAAGTTCGTACTCCCTGTTACCTCTGACAGCATTCTTTATTCTTTTTGGGCATGTTTCCTCAAACAGCGTTCACTTCTTCTTTTGTCCTGTCTGCTCAGACAGCGTACAATGCTTCTTTTGGCGGGGGTGTTGCCAACGCGCACACGCAGGTCTTTTTCACGTTCTTTTTCCAGGCAGACGGTGAGTTGCGCACATATTTACCAACTGTGCTTGCCCCGTGTGTTGCGTACCCCTTCAGAGGTCATTGTAGGCTGCGTGTATTACTCGTACGCTTATTTTTGTGTTTCTGGGTGCCACAGCATAGTGCGGGTTCATTTTTTCACGCACGTGGTCTACGAGGGTTTGCGTGCACTTTATTTTTTGATTTTGGGCTGCCTGTGCGTTGCGTGACCCGTCATCTTCTACCAAGGGTCACAGACAGCCTTGTTAGAGCACTAGGGTACGATTCCATTTAGTACTCTACCCCTTTCACCCCCAATTGCCCAGGACAATAGTTTACTGCTACTCCCATATGCACAACAACATCAGTGCCATCGTTGGGAAGCGACCAAGCGGTATGGGAGGCACAGGTGGCCAACCTTCAAAAGGTGGGTGTGGTGGGCACGGTAGGGGACGTGGCTGGGATTTGCAGGGTGCCCCTAGACCCCCATGTGTGGAGGACGAATCAGGGACACCCATGCCCCCCCCATGGTTGAGGGAAATGTGGCTGACACAATCCCAGCTCAGCCCTTGTTGGACCAGCCCATTGAGGCACCTGACCTGGCACAGCATGACTCCCAGGCTGACTTCCAGGTCAGCAAGTCCAGGCCACGTGTGGCGGTGCAAGTTGGGTGCACGTGGATCTGGGGCAGCTATGTCATCTGCTGCCCCAAGTAGGCAGGGTGGGGAGGCTGCAGGGGCAGCTGCAGCTCCATCCACCACAGCTCTGAATCTCCCAGCCAGGACAATATCGGTCCAGGTCCATCAAACTGATGTTCGCCCTGCCAACATCACATTTCTGCCAATGCCTTTAGCAAGGCCTATGGTCATTGTGCATTCGCACACTCCTACTACCCAGTCCACCGGTGCTTCTGCCCCTACTAACCAGAGCGGCGTAAGCCACTCAGGCTCCGCTCCACCTTTGACAAAGAGGAAGAAGGGTGCTCTGGCACAACAGGCTGAGACCCCAGACACTGCTACACACTCCGGCACGTCAAGGAAGCCTAGCTTTAATGACCCCGGAACTTGATGCACTTGTGACCTATGCGCCGGCACATAGCCACGAAATGTTGGTGACTGCAGGGTGCAAGACCACACCTGGTCAACGTAGGGCACACTTGCAGACCATCGCGGACCGCATAAGTGCCCTTGGATTTGTGAGGCGCACAGCTGATGATTGCTACAAGCAGTGGAATGACCTGAAACGTAGAGCAACGAACAAGCTGGCCTCAAATTATGCCGCTACTCTGGTGACTGGCGGTGGGTCTACACAAGAGGACAACAAACTCACTGAACATGAGTCTGTTGCTGGGACCTTTGTCACAGAGGAACAGATCCAAGGTGTGGGAGAACTACCTGATTACGAGGCATTGTCCGGTGAGCGCCCATGCATGTGTGTGTAATCCATGTGTATGTTGTTTGGGTGATGGGTTCTAATTGAGTGCCTGGTGAGGGTGTGTACTCCTGAGTGTTATGGGTCACCCATTAGCTTCCTCCCATACATTCACGTGCCTTGGATTTGGGTATGACTGTATCCCTTCTGCCCACAGTTGCCAATTACGCCCAGATTAGTGCACTTTACCTTGAACTGTCATCTTGCAACTACATTGGTCAGATTTTATAAGTGTCCATTCAGGCTGATTGTTTCCACTCTCCCATTTTTAGTACACATTATTCTGCCCTATTGCAACATATGTGATATGCTTCGGTCATTGTTTACAGCCCACACTGGGCCACTACTTTTACCTGGTTATGTTAATGATTACACCATTCAGTCCGATGGAGTATTGGGCTGCAGACATTTTTTATTACGGCCTGTTTGCATGTGGAAGATGACAGGTGTTTCCTGTAATGTTAAAGTGACCAACCATTGATCAGCCCACAATGACTGTGTTATTGGACACTGGATGTGTTTCAGTGTGTGGCACATGTATATTTTGCAATACTATTCAGCATCAATCTTCGCATCATGTCGATGTGACATAGATGTGTGACAGTACTCATTCACTGACATATTGCTGTAGTTTTGTAATTTACTGTGGCTATGCTACATGACAACTGTGTGGTGGCATGTGTCATGTATGTGTATTGGACATGCCCCTCACAGCCTGATGTGTGATGCAAGTGCTACCCAACATGCTGCAAATGTGTTGCATATTCATCTTGCTCTCCCCAGTGTCTGCCTTTTTGACTCCACTTCCAACTCTTTGACAGTGCATGCATGGCAGGGTTATAGTCATGTGGGGCATGTGTAATTCATGTACTGGATCTCTGGCTTGTCACGGCCTATGTGTGTGCTATGGTGATCATGCCTGTTTCCATTTGTTGTCTTTCATGTTTTTGCAGGTGATGACGCACTTGGTGCTGTTGAGGTTGAGGAGATGGTGCAGACCCAGGAGGAATGTCAGGCACGACTGGGCACCAGTGGGGGACGTGGTGTGGTGGTGGGTGAAAACCCAATCTTGCTGCAGACCATTCTGTCCAGGGGTGCCTCTGGGTGCAAATCCCCAGACCTCTATTCAGGTGCTGAGTCGGATGATGAGACTTATGCGCAGTCGCAGGTAAGTGTTTCTGGCAGAGATTCTGTTCTGTCCAACCCACCTGGACCAGGGGTAGAACCCTCTATGGGGATGTCAGTATTGGTAGGTCCGCCTTTGGCGGTTACGGATGCAGGGTCACACTCCATAGCATCTGATCCTGTTCCTGGGCCAGCAGATCAGGGGGAATGCAGTCCTGCAGCCTCAGGCAGTGCCAGCACAGCAAAGTGCAGATCGCCTTACCCCAAACAGGTGTGGTGCCCGTCGACGCGGTGGCCGCGTGCCACCAGGCAATACTGTATGGGAAAACTCCATGTACAGTATGGCAACCCAACAGGCAGCATCAGTAGAAATGATGGCTCAGGCAATGGAGAGGGTGGCCACTTGCATTATCCCCCCTGAAAGGCAGATGGAGCAACAACAGCAGGCAACAGACTCCATTTGCCAATCACACAGGGAAGACATGTTGGCGTCCAACAGGGACTGACGGGCGGCACTGGAGACTCTGCGCGAATCCATATCAATAGAGTCCCAGGGCCACAAGGAAGCCCTGAGGGTAGAACTCCATAACCTCAGGCAGAGTCTGCTTGAACTTGAGGCTTCCCAATATGTTAGGGCAGAACAGCAGCTGGAGCAGCTCACACGTTCGCTCTCAGCTGAGCTGCATACAACACATGAGGAGATCCGGGCATCACACGAGGCCATGCATGCAGAAATGCAGGAAACCCATGATGTGCTGCATGGGGATCTATGCATTTTAATCCTCCAGAATCAGACCTTCCAGACCTGCATGCTTGCTGCCATGGAGGACCATACCAGGGCTTTGCGTGGGCTGCCTCCCATAGGGCCACCTCCTCCTGAGGCAGAGGCAGAGGATAAGCAGAGCGACAGCAGTTCTCCCACAATGGCATAGCCGTGCAGGCCATGAGCCCAAGGAGGTATTTATTTTTCTGCAACCTCCACGCAGGCGGGTGTTGGTGTGCACCCTGTCCTCGAACCTCCTGGGTGGCCTCCCCCACCCCCTCTGGCCCCCACATGGCCATTTTTTATTTTTGATGTTTTTTTTTTACAGTGTGTTGCCTTGTGTGGCTCCCGTGGTCATGCACTGTATTCCGGCTGGGCACATGCAGACTTGTCCTGAGTTTGGGTTAGATGCTTGAGTTTGTGAGACACACACCCCTCCTGCTTCCCGTTTCCATGGGCTTGCAAAGGGTGTGACCAAGTGACAGTGAATTATACAGTGACATTGGGCTCCCATGAGCTGTGTGGGCAGTCTGTAGTCAATACTGTGTAGACATCTCTAGTGGATATTGTTGTTGTATTGTACACTGCATGGTGTATTGATATGTGCTTGTGCATCCATGTCTTCCTCCTAATCTGCAGGTTCCTTCCTCATGTCTTCACACGGCCGTCTACTTTGCAGATGCAGTTCATGTTGTATGCAGTACACTGAGACATTTGCATGGCAGCAACACTCTACAGTTGTAAGGGGTCGATGTGCTGGCATATTCAGGTTGTAAGACTACCACTACTTGAACTTAGTACTGTCATGTTTTTGCATTTTTCCATGGTGTGTTGCAGCATTGTGTTGGAGGTAAGTATTTGGTAATGTGTGATGTTAGCTATACATTACTGGGAGCATATTGTGTGTGGACAGTTTCCATTAGGGACAGTGTACTTTGTGACACTTGTGTCAGGTCTTGTGCATTGCTTTGTTTGCTTTCACATTGCATGACATGCCATGGTGTGTTTGGTGGTGGAGCTGGGGAGGGGTTGTGTGACATGGCACTGTTCTCATGTTGTATTTAGCAAGGGGGTAATGAATTTCGCAGCATAGATGTATGTCTTTTGATGACACAGCATTGGTGGTGTTTGAGTAGGTAGGGATGCACACAATGTAACACTTCCAGGTGATCAATCTCAGGATGGTATGGTTGTGACAGTTGAGTGTCCCTTATGTCATCCTCATTGATTGTCAGCTGGCATGTGCCAGGGCTGTGTGCACTCCACAGGGGTGTGATTTTAGGTGAAGTAATTGGCCACCAGCTGTGTACGGGTTGCCTCACCACGTGCCCTTTCCCCTCCCATGCTCAGCGGGCATGCATGTGGTTGGGGATGTGGGGGCACCACCATGTCCACCGGCAGGCCCCAGCGTGTTGCAACGTTGTGCAGGACACATGCTGCCACTATGATCCTGCACACTACTGGGGGAGCATATAACAGCTGCCCACCAGAGCAGTCAAGGGAGCGAAAGCGTGACTTGAGCACTCCGAATGTGCGCTCCACTATGCCCGGGTTGCAATATGGGCTGTGTTGTATCTTACCTCGGGTGGCGTGGTGGGGTTCCGAATTGGCGTCATCATGTGGGTGCTCAGAGGGTAGGCACTGTCCCCTGGGGAGGTGGTGATGGGTATCATTAGTGGGGTTGTGACATTACTTAGTATCTGACATGCATGCATGTGCAGTGGCATTTATACTCACCAAGCAGCCATGTATCGCCATGCTGCCCAGCTTCTAGGTCCCGGTTTAGGGTTGACATTCTGTAAATGAACTGTCATGGGTGGACCCTGGATAGTTGGCATATACTGAGGTGATGATTCCCTTGGCATCACATACTACCTGCACGTTGATGGAATGCCAGTGCTTGCGGTTTCTATAGATGTGCTCAGATGCCCTGGGGAGACGTAGAGCCACGTGGGTGCAATCAATGGCACCTAGCACTTTGGGAAATTGTGCCACCCCATAGAAATTCTGTACGGCAGCCTGCCTTTCTGCAGGTGTTCTGGGCAGGTATATGTGCCTGCGGACTGATGGGTGTGCAGTCATGATGCCCAACACCTGGTGTAGGCAGCATGACTGCGTGGCCTGTGACACCCCCCCCACTATAGCACTTGTCCAGCTGAAATGATCCAGTGGCCAAGAAGTGCAGTCCATTGAGGACCTTCTTCAGGGGGCTGAGTGCTTGGGAGCACAGGGTGGGTGATGTGAGGTCATCCTCCCACTCACTCACCAGGTCGAGTATTATGTGAGGTGGAAACCTGTACCTCCCATACGCCTGGTCATCAGGCATCCCAAAAAGGCTGGTTCTGGGTGTAAAAATTCTGGGCCTGACTATCCTCCTCCTCCTGTGGTATCCCAAGACCACTGCTGCTAGGAACGGTATATTCATCTTGGCGTCTGGGCTTGTTTGTTGTTTGCGCGCACTTTTATTCTGTGCGGGTCCACGTACGCCTGCTTGCGTATGTGTTTCTGGATTAGCAAGTCTTTTTTGGCGCATGCATTAGTCCCGTTCAATTCCATGAATACATGTTGTAGACGCGCGTGTGGGTGTTCCGCGCATTTGCCTCCTGTACTTCCCCTGTGACACCCACATTTGCGCGCGTTGTTCCCCATTCCGCGTGTTACGCCCCCTGTTCCGCCTACTTTTGTTGTGTGCGCTGCGCTATGTGCGCTTTTGCTGTGCGCTTAGCGCATGCTGTTTGGAGACGTGTGTGCCAGCGTGCGCCACGCAGATTTTAGCGCACATACAGGGATTTACACGTGCACGGACTTCCATGAATCGCTGTGTGCGAGTTTCACTGCGATTTTCGCACTTGCACTGCGATTCGCACGCTTTCGCACTCTTGCAACGAAAATGTTGGGTAGATTCTTATTTACCCCCATATAATGCAAACATTCTGTCCATCTTAGGACAGTCTTGGTTTTGTTTGTGCAGTAAGCCCTCCAGTCAATGCTGGCCAAATCCCAGGACCAAAACAAAATCTGTATGCAGTTCCAGTGAGAATTTGGGATGTCACCCCTGTGACATGATTTTATGTCGCCTTGGATGACCGATAAACACCCTTGTCTGTGCTGAATCCAATGTTTGCATTTATTGTTTGGACTCTAAGAGTCCTCGAAGGTTCTAGGGGCTAATTGAGGTACATTAATCATCATGACAGATAGGCGAGTATCCCTTTCCGGGTTATTCACCCCAACACCATTTGGTGTGTGTGATGGAGACTTTCTCAGTGCAATTAGGTTCGGACCCATTAAGGGACCCATTAAGGGAAGAGCCACCTTATATTGCAAGTACCTATTGGAATGTCCAAAACTCTTGTGCCCTCCAGCCTGGTTATGAGGACCCCTGCCCCATTATGTTAATCAGATCCCTTTCCTTACTGGGTAATTTGCTCATAGGCAAGGCCTGTTGCTTAATAAGTTGCCCCTTTGTGTTCCCATTAGGCCCTCCAGACCCGCAGTTACAACCCATCCTAGGTCCCTTCGAATTTCCCAATTCTGCCAGTTTACATTTGATTTCCCTAATTTCCCCACTCAATTAATTCAGTAGTTTTTCCATCTTTGCAACTATAGTCTCGTTCATATCAGCCGCAATCTCCTCAATTGCTGTATTTAATTTACAAACCCCTTGTGTCATGTTACATATTTCCGCCGCATGGGGGGGGGGGCAGTCTGTGTACCCACTGAGCACAACTTGTGCCCCTGTAATAGGTGCCTACCAGGGAGGGCCATCTTCCTTTTCCCCATTAGGTGGATCCTTTCTTTCCCCTTATGCTCTTGCTTACGTTCTAAGGCCCCCTTTGCACCTCTGTTTGTCCCGAAACTGCTTGCCAGAGGGGGACATTTCACATGCAGAGAGGCTACACTAGAGAGGGGCGCAAAACAATTTGCTAATGGGATAGCGGATAGACTCTGAGGGTTTCCCCGAAGCTCCTCTTGACTCTTTCCTGAATAAACGTTAGTGCTCTCACCCCGGGTGTTAGCTAGTTGGCCAGGGGAGCAATCTTCTGAGTTCTAACCACCCTCGGTTGGACCAATAATCTCGTAGATTTCAATTATATCCCCCCCCCCCTACTCCCAAAACTAAATTATTGTTTTTGACAGGGAAATAATTTGCTATACCCCCCTTCTTGCCCTGGTAGTTGGGAGACTTCAAAGGGGGCTAACAAATCCTCCTTCACCACAGACCGCCTTATGTTACCTGCAGGTTTTGGTTTCGGTGTTGGGTCTGGTTCACACAAATCTATGAAATCCTCATTCTCAGGCAGAAGCGCACAGTTCGAGTTCGTAGTTTTAGGTTCCACTTTGGTTGGATGCCTGCGATACTCGATTCACCCCTTCCTCCTTAGCTTTGATTTTTTCTCTTTTCTGTTTATGCATTCTGCAACATCTACATGCAACCCGTCATTTAATTCTGGGGTTGGCAATAGGCGGGTAAAAGTGTGTGTGCATATAAAGGAAAAAAGAATCAATACAAGTACACAGGATATTTCCAATTTTATGTTATAGCCCTGAAAGAAGAAAAACACAAGCCTGGATTATGTGCTGTGCAATATTGCTGAGCCATATGGGTGTCATTATGTATGTGCCTTGTGTGCCTGCCAGGGAACGGAATTCCATTTCTTATTAACCGGCTGCCATCCAGTTTGTGTTCCTGATGGGGATCAGTATGGAGATGGATAACATGGCAGGCATTGGTGTCGCCCACCTGTAGGGGGAGTGTGTGCGTTCCTGAGGTGATTTCACCTTGCAGGTTGCAAGGACTCCCCTGACTATGGGCGGGTAGGAGAGACAAAGCACTGGAAAGCGCGCGGTTGGTGTGGAAAGAGAGAGACTGGGGTGACAAGAATGCTCTTGCTGGCCAGTCTACCCTGTGAGCGCTCACAGGCCTGTTTGGGGATTTTCTTTTGCCTTGTGTCATCTCCCATTCTGGGGGGATTCAGGTTCTAGGAGAGGAGAGGCGCTGTGTGGCATCTCGAATCTGGGCGACCACCCTGCTGCTCACTCGTGTTGCGAACGAAGCTTTCGCCTACCCCATGTGCTCAGAGCAGGGTCTTGTTCTTTCTGTGACTGTACAGAAGTAAGGCAGGAGAGGGAGAAACCCGTGGGGACGGAATGTTTCCACAAAGCAGTGGTAGGTTTAACGCGCAAACGCGTACTGGGTTTACATTTCTAGCGTGTTGTGTTGTTTTATAAGGGAAAGAAAAAATACCCCTTTCTGTCAGTGTTTCACGGTTGACACGTAAAAGAGACCGCCTTTAAAACTAAAGAGGACCAGTATTATAAACAAGTTCACTTTCAGTGATAGTGCTAATTTTACTGCTGGCCTGGATTAGCACGAACTGAGCAGATGAATGAGGGGTGCAGGTTTAGTTCTGGACAGGAACTCTCCATATCGGGCCTGCGATCCTAGCTATTTAAAAAAATAATCAAAGTAAATTCACTTTTACTGGGCCAGCCCAGTAGCGCGGCCCTGTGGCAAAACTGCTGTTCGGTTCCTGTTCTGTAAAGCTTTAGCGCTCAAAGCCCACATTGGCATATTTATATTATCGTGAGTGAGCCTGGCTTGGGAAAAACAAGAGAGAAGTCATTGTTCTCATTGACCTGCAAGGTTGAAAAGGGGTGTGAAGAGACAGGGGTAGAGCACGTGCTTGTTTTGAAGAAAAAAAAGGGGTCGTGGAATGCAATTTATTGTGCCTGCGCACTAGGCCGCACTTTTCAGTAGGTTTACTATGACTTCTTTCAGCAGTCTGGTGGCTTTGCATAGTCCTGTGTATGTCGCCCTGGGAGTATCTGTGCTAGTTTCCCGCTTTCGTGGCCCAGTTAGAGAATGGAGCCTCTCCTTCCATCTTGCAAGCAGTTTGTTTTCTTTGGGGCTAGTTGTTGGAAGTGCATTGGCTCTAGGTAATAGGCTTCTAGGGGACCCAAACCACTCCTGCTCTGGCCCGCAGCCTTATCCTTTCATCTATTTTCCATAGAGAATAGCGTTTCCTTGTCCATCCTCAACCAGTGGATCCAGTTCAAGTCTGGGTGTGTTAGATGTACGATCAGTAGTCCCTGGCCAGTGTTGTGGATGCCATCCCTGTGTACACGTGTGTGTGTTTGGTTTATTGGTAATGTGGTAGAGGGCAGCTCCCATAGATTTGGGTTGGATGGGGTCTACTCACCAGCCATTAAAATACCCATTCCTGCCTGGGGTTGGCAAGTCCAATGAACATTGTGTTATCCAGGGGAAAGGTTAACTAGATCAAGCATTAACTGTATGAATTGGCAGTTATTATGATGGCAAGAAATAACAATGTGATCTAATTACCAGGCTTGGGAAAAGTGTGAGGTGCATATACCGTCATGCTAAGGTATTTTAAAGATTTCTTATCCATGTTGGGTTTTGAAAGTTGTTAGGATTTCAAATTCTACTAATGTATGAAACTCTATATTTATTTAATTGTATCGATTAAGCACCATGGTGCCATGAGCATACAGAGATTTATGAACTATGCTACAAGCACCACCCATCAACTGTTTATTCACTGATGGTATTTACTTATTTATTTTTGTCTAATATACAAGTGCCACCCATCAACTGTTAATGCACTGACGCTATTTATTAACTTATTTATGTCCAATGATACAAGTGCCACCCATCAACTGTAATGCACTGGAGCTATTTATTTATTTATTTATTTAGGTCTTAGAATAAGTACCACTCATTCAACTGTCAATGCATCAATTCTATATAATTATTTATTTATGTGGGCCCAATACATGGATAAATATATAGATGTAAACATATATATATATATATATATATATAGTAAATTCATCGACTGTAAACGAGATGAGGCTCTATGTTTCATATTTATCTAGGCTTTCACCTACAAACTCACTTTATTGAGCCTAATTTCACACATACCCCCGGATTTTCATTCCGCGCATGTGTGAAGTAAGGTGTAAGTGCCCACCAGACACAGGTCTACTCTCAGGTTGTGTTTGAGTCGTACAGGCACATGGGCAATTATCATACATTACGAAACAAGGGCAGAAATATCTTCTATGTCATGCAAAAAACTATGAATCTCAGGAATCAGGTGGTTGACCTCATTAATTGGTTGTAGCATTTTTGAAATGTTGTTTTTAGATGCCACCTGGGGGTAAGACCCCTCTGCTTTCCTCTTCAACATTCTGCCAAAATATTATTATGCAGTCAGAGTCAGTCAGATGGTGGCTATACAACTGTGCTACTGTGCAAAACTACTGTGCAATGCTGTGCAGAACTATACAAAACTGTTGCAGGGAATAGCTGTGCAAACTATGCGAACGCTAAGGGCGATAGATGAACACTGTGCAGTTTCTGTGCAAACAACAGTTATGCAAAGTATTGTGAAAAGTATTGTGCAAAATGGCTATTTAACCATCGAGCAATGGTACTTAGTGCAGTAAAATGTGACAATAGACACTTAAACGTTTAAAAAAGATTGAAAACAATGAATACAAATTTAAAATATGATATGATATAACTTCTCAGCAAGGCTCGCTAGCTATCCAAATAATCAATAATGCCCGCTGAGTGGAGAAGTTTGCAGGGGCTTAATGGTCGATCAGAGTTAGGAAAAATAGCCCTGCGGGAGAGGTTCTTAAAAGTCTGTAGATGTGGAAATGTAATCTCCAAAGTCTGCAAACACCCAATGTTCTGGTGGAGACACAGACCAAGGATCAATCCTAACTAGTCTCAGGAGCGAAGAGCACCCAAGTGGATCGAGGGGCACCCAGTGTCCCACTCACCCCCCGCCCCCCCCCCCTCGTTCCCTGGGACTGGGCTGAGGCTGCAAGACCCGCTCACCCACTCTCCGCTCACACACACAGTACTTAAGTTACTGGGTGGTGGGTAACAGGGGATATGTGCGCCAACGTCGACCAGTTCTGGCCCTCTTGCACTGTAGCAATGTTACTTGTGAAAGGATAATCTGCGCCCCAACCTTGCAGGCAATTTGGAGAATTTGGAAAACGTACAAGCAATGGCGCCTCCCCCTCCACCTCCACTTTGGCCCAAGGACCTTGCCAGCTGCCTCTTCTTGTGAGGACGCCCCAGATATCACTGTTGGCTCTTACTGTTGCGCTTGAGTTTCCGTTACACTGTTTCTCAGCCAGGGAAGGAGGGCAAGGCGCATCCACCCTTGGTGCGAAAACCTGCAATGCCAACAGCATGCCCTAGCTTGCCGCAGGCTTTCGCCGGTCTGAGTGAGCAATTTGAAGCCAGTGGGCATGGCCAACAATGAAGAGCAAGAAAGTCCTCTTCCTGCGGCACCAACACCGTGCCCTTGCTTGCCGTGGGCTTTCGCTGCTCCGGTGTCCGAGTGAGCAATTTAAAGTCAGGTGGTGTGGCCAACAATGAAGAGCAAGGAAGCCCTCTTTCTGCGGTGCCAACACTGCAACCTGGCTTGCCGCAGGCTTTCATCATTTTTTCATAAATACCAAAGACTGGACATTTTATGGTATGTATCCCCCACCTCATCACCTCCTGCATTCAGCCTGGCTACCAAAGGTGAGCCAAGGAAGGTTAGTGAGTCAGTGTTTTGCCTTATCCTTGACACTTAACAGAGTGCTAGGTTGGAATCTAACCTGCCCATCACCATCTCTGCCACTGACTAACTCTTCCTTCTCAACAGCCAGCAACATGCCTGACTGCTTATGTGTCACAAAAAACATAAAATCACATAGTATTATGATTTTTAAATATTACAAATTACCCCCAAAAGTTACCATACTGATTGTAACTACATGACATCATTTTGGGTTAAAGCATAGCAGGAAGGTGACTTGGCTGAATCCTTTCAGAGTTCACGAACTCTGGGTCACTTGCTGCTGCCATTAACATTCATGTTGCTGCTTCATTGGAAAGCAAACAATCACTTCCGGATTTAGTGAATGCCTTACACTTTCAGCATTTCAGGAATGCTGATCTTGGTCCTGCATGAATTTCCCTTGGCAACTTAATGCATCCATAGGGCTCAATGGGAATTGGGAAGGCGCTAGTAACGGTACCGCTAATTGCGGTACAGTTATTAGATCCAAAATCCCTTTGCGGGTCCTGTCCTTAACGCCTGGTAAAGGCGTTAAGGACAGGACCCGCAAAGGGACCTTGGAATAGGGCAGTAAGGGATTACCGGCATCAGTGCCCTTACCGGCACCGGTATTCCCTTACCGCCTGGGTCGTAATGAGGCCCACTGTGTTCCATTTTCAGTGGTTGTGCATAAGGCGTTGAGCGCTGAAACGAAAATACCGACATGAATGATGTGATCTGACTATAGGCAACAGAAACAGAAACCAAAACCCACAAGTAAAGTATTCGATATATAAGAGGATACTGAATGGCATTTACACAGCTATTGAAGTAGTGAGAGTAAGAAAGGGTTGTTTCCAAATTGTAATCGGAGAGTTTCAATATAAGAGAAAACAGAGGAGAGCAAAACTGTTCTTTAAAATATTCTTTCTTTCTTCTTGTGTAACAGAGACTGGATGCGAACTATGTGGGTTGTAGGTCAACTTGTCAAATTTAAATGGTCGACAGGACAAATGGTCGACACCAAAAGGTCGACAGGTCAAATGGTCGAATGTTTTTTTTTCACATTTTTTTTGTTGCTAAAAACCCCTTTTTTTCCCTAAACGAAAACCTAAAAAAATATATACAACTAAAAAAAAAATTTGACCATTTGTCCTGTCGACCATATTGTGTCGACCATTTGTCTGTCGACCATTTGACTAGACACCAACTATGTGTTCATTCTTATTTATTCTTTCCAATGATCTATCAATTTTTAACAGCATTTATTTATTGTTATTAATATTAGCCAGACTTGATTCAAATATTTGCGTTTGTATTTATTTAAGAACACAGTGGTCCTCATTATGACCCGGGCGCAAAGTGATACCAGGCACTGGTAATGACACTGTTGCCGGTAATCCCTTTGCGCCCTATTCTGAGGTCCCTTTGCGGGTCCTTCCTTATCGCCTGGTTTTAGCAGGCGTTAAGGACGGGACCCGTAAAGGTACTTCAGAGCTAATAACAGTACCGTAATTTACGGTACCGTTATTAGCACCCTCCCCATTGAGCCCTATGGGGGCTCAAATGGGAATGGGGATTGACATTTTCATTGGGGACTTACCGGTCCCACAAAGGTCAGACTAGACCGGTAAGTCCCCATTGAACCAGGGCAGACAAGGTACCGGTAATGGTGCTAGTCATGGCGCCAATAGCGCCATGACTAGCACCAACCTCGGAATGAGGCCCAGTGTCATTTTGTACACAAATGCCATACAAATTAGACAGAGAGCAGAGGCAGTCCTAGAGTAAGGTGCCTAGACATAAGAGCATTGCATTATTGAAAGTCAGGCGGTGGTATATGGGGGAGAGTTGGAACATACATCAGGGACAGGGGCATGACCATATTTTTAACATTGAGAGTCTGAGGCTAGTATTTACAAATGTATAAATTGTCGAACGGGAAAACTTATTATACCCTCTAGATCGTGTGTATATATATTGGCCTAGGCCAAGTCGCTCTCCGAGGAAATCCGCGTTGCAAGGTCCTGACCTTAAACCTGTGCTAGCCGCCATTTTAGGTTCATCCGCCATTTTAGATTCTCTCTCTAAAGTCACCCTGTGTCCTAAAATGGTGGACAGTGTCATTCCGAATGTAACATGGCCGTCTTGACCTCTTCGTTGACCTGTGTATAGAGGATTACCTGTGCCACGAAGCTAATCCGTGAGCACATGTTAAACATAATATAGTCAAATACTAAAATGTGAACACTTGTTTAACTGCATTGTATAAAGAGATGTGCGAAGGCTCAACAAGAAATCCAAAGACACACTGTTGCTATTGTAACTCGTCGACGAATGTATTAAGGATAACCCCTAAATGTATAGATGCATAAATTAAGATGCGAAATCGGCACGAACCCTAGATCCATAATGTATTAACTTGTAGGTGGGCTGGACATCATGTTTTGGACTGTATAAAAGCTGCAACTATTCTAATGTACAGTCCCACTCACTGAGCACACCGAACAGGGCTGGAGTTCGCTGTTTTGTACTGAGGGTCTGATAGCTATCTGTTGCTTTGTCCTTTGAAACTGTTCAGTTATAGAATAAAGATCTCTGTATCTTTCTTTGTAACCCACGTTTTTTGGTGTATTTCCTTTTGGGGTACTCAGCCTCGCTATTTTCATTTGTTTTCACAAAATAATAGAGGATTGTCCTAAGGGCAGAGTGTACAAGCAGTCACTTGGGAGTTGAGTTTGGATAGGAGGGTAGGGAGTTGTGTGGGGCGGGGTTTCCATTGCTAGCAGGTGGAGTCTGATCCTTGTTTTGGAAAGTTCCACTGGATAGATGGTTTTGATGTTCAGAGGGAGAGCATTCCGGCGGTGAGGGGCAAGTAGGGAAAAGGAACCAAAGTGGAGGAAGCACAGAGGTCAAACAACTGATAGGTTGTCCAGTGAGAAGAGGCAAGGAGCCAAGAGTTTGAGGGGTAGAGGTCAGTGAGATAGATTCAGCAAGGGTAGGGGCCAGGTAGACCATGAAGGGATTTATAGGCAAGTAGCAGGAATTCAAAGAGCTTGTGATTTTGCATGGAGCGCCATTCAGCTTGATGACCTTATGTAGACATGGAGGAGGAGCTGGGTAGATTGTGAAGGTGTGCGTTGCAAAGTTGAGAATTGTGTTTAAGGGGGCCAAAGGAGGAAAGGGTCAGCCTAAGAAGTAGGCTTGCATTGTAGTCAAGTTTGCTGGGTGCCAGAGTGGGGATAATACTTTTAGTTGTGCTGTGACTGAGGTAGCAGTGGATTTTTCTAATGTTTAGGAGGTTGAGTCTGGCTGTGGTGGCATTGGCCATGATTAACGTGTCGAGTTTCAACTTGCTGTCAAAGACACCGCAAAGGTTGCAAGCCGTGGGTGACAAGGTGAGAAGGTCAGGGAGGAAGGGGTGGGAGTGCAGAGAGAGGGTTGGCGCTGTAGGCTGGGAGAGTGCTTCTGTTTTTGAAGAGTTTATTTAGCATAAGGCAGCATATTGCCGTCCAGTGGCCGATTGCTGTTAGGCAATTAGTTATGCGTTGTTGGAGCTTGCAAGGGTGGAGGGCACAATGAAGAAAACCTGAGTATCATCAGCAAGAAGTTGATTGGTAAAGCTAAAGGAGAACATGAGTCTGGCAGAGGGAGGAGGTGTTTAGGCTGATGAAGATTTGAGCCAGCACTGATTCTTGAGGGACACCTATGGGAAGGAGAGTAAGGGAGGAGATTCTGGAGTCCCATGAGATGGTGAAAGAGTGGTCAAAGAGATGGGAGGATAACTAATCAGGTATGGTGTTCTTGAAGCCAATGAGGTGAAGACTTTGAAGGAGGGATAATCCACAGTGTCAAAGGCAGCAGCAAGATATAGAAGGATGAGAATAGAGAACAGGTAAGAGTGGTGAGCTGTGATGAGAGAATTGGAAAATTAGCACATTCTCTGTTGAGTATTCCAACTGGAATACAGACTGGAGGGAATCAGCATGTGAATGTACCTCAAGATAGTTTACTTAATGGTTCAATAAAACTCAGGGATTTTAGAGTGTTAGGGAAGACAAGCAGCAGGTCTAAAGCATGTTGGGATCAGCAATTAACTTCTTCAGGAGGGGTACGACAGCATCTGTTTTGTACTGGCTTGGAAGATATCAGTTGAGAGAGATTGTATGAATTGGGGAGGAGAGGAAAAGTGATAGATGCAATTTCCATAACCATTTGTGGTGCTAAGGGATCAATTGTAGTGTGGCATGGGTTGGCAGACCGAAGGACGGGTAACTGTTCAATGGGGGTGGGAAGAGATGAGATAGAAATGTGTGTGTAGGGAAGATGGGAGGAGAGGTGAGTGAGGGAGGGGGTGGGAGAGATAGAGGGGTGGACAAGGTTTCCCATAATTTGGTGATTTTAGGGGTAAGTAGGAGGCAAAGTTATTGATGCAAATGAAGCTGGAAGTGGAGCAGTTCTTGCGAGGCTGCTTGCTTGGAGGGTCCTGAATTGTTTGCAAGAAGTAAGTGAAGAGATGAAAGAAGATGATGAAATAGGAGGATCTGGCTATGTTAAGATCAGTGGTCAGTGTCAATAGAGATTACTTGTCAGCAGGAATGGTCTTTTTGCCAACATTGTAAGCAGTGATGAATTGTTATCCTCAGCAGTTCAATGGCTGGGAGATCCATGGTTGAGTACACATGTGGAAGGGGGTAAAGAGATGACATGTTAGTGATCATTGAAGGGGTAGACAGTGCAGAGTCAGATTTGGTAAATGTGAGTTAAATGGAGTGAGAAAGTGGAGGAGAGATTGTTTGGAGGGAGATGGTGGCTTGGTATGGTTAGGGGACCATTAAGTCAGGCTTGAATGTAAGGTTGATGAAAAATGAGGGAGGTGCATGTGAGAATGGTGGAGGAATAGAAATGGTGAAGTAAATGAGGGGTCACAGTTGGTGGTAAATTGTGGAAGCAGAGGAGACCAGGCTCAAAGATACGAATATGAGATTGAGTAAGTTGCCTTGAGGTGGGTTGGAAGGTTATGTAGGTTAGCTAGTGAGTTGTGAAAGAGGGTGGAGTCAATTTGGAGCTACTGAGCCTTAGTCATGTTCCAGAGGTTCAGGTTACCTATTATGATAACAGGACCATCAGCTGAGATTGTTTTGAATAAGAGGTCAAGATCAGAGAAGATGGAGTTGAGGGTGCCCAGTGGGCAGTAGATGAGGAAGATTGTGAGAGGGGTTGGAGCAAGGATGTGGACCGAGATGTGTTCAAATGAGACGGGAGGGAATTCAGAGAGGGGGGGAGAGGTGTGGGCGGTGTGTCCTTGAAAATCATGAGACCAACTTCACCGCCTTTTTGGGAGAGATAAAGAGTGTGAGAAAAAGAGGTAAAGTCTGCATGTAGGGCTACCAAAGAGGCGGTGTCATGAGGGGAAATCCAGGTTTTGGTGATAGCCATCACAGAGATTTCGGGATGATGGTAATCAAAAATAATTTATTAGAACATAATGCTTTTTAGGGGGATTGGGCATTCAATTGATCCAGGCTGAGGCAAATAAGTGGATCAAATATATGGAAGGTAGCTTTTGGAGACAGTGAAGGGAAGTGGGTAGGGTAGATAGGGAGTGGGATGGGAAAGGGAGGAGAGGCCTTGAGTGGCATTGTGAGGAGAGTGAAGAATGGAAGTGGACAGACAGGGGAGGGAGTTGAGGGAGTGGAGAGAAGAGAACAAAGCAGAGGCCATCAGAGAGAGAGCTGAAAGAACAGAAAGAAAGAGGAGTAGGATTGGAAGAAGTATGTTAGACCTTGGGTGATACAGAGGTTTTAGGAGGGGACTGCAGGGATCTAGGTATTGTACTGTATTGTATTTGGTTATTTATATAGCGCTCTTTCTCCATTTGTATGGCCTCAATGCGCCTTGTGGTTGGAACACCCTCAGTGATCGTAGTGTGTGCTCGAGGTTCTAAGAGTTTTAAATTTGGAGATAGATGTGTGCATTTTCGCCGGTCTAGGACTAGGTGGCTGGCTAGGCTCAAGTAAGTAGCCCAAAGAGGTCAGGCACATGGGTGGGCGCTGTTGGTGGTTTGTGATAGAGTGCTATTGTTGAAGAGTCGATGTGTGGCCAGCTATGCCCAATTTCTTTTCGTTGGTAGTCGCTCTTTGCTAGTGGCAGTGGTGTTGAGGTACGTCAGGTGTTTCAGTGTGGATGGATATGTGCGCTGCTAGCCCGGATGGGCATAGCGGTAGCTGCATTCTACTGTGCATGGATGTTTGGCCTGCCTGCGACCTGTGTCCACAGACGGACGTGGTGTAAGGTGTACGTACTGTAGGCTTCGATGTTGTTCAGCTGCAGCGATCTTTGTCCATTGTGGAGTGCATGGTCTCATTATTCATGGTCTCTCTGGTGCGAGAGTCTGAGCAGCGAGGGTGAGTGAGTTCATTGCGGTGTGCCACAGCAAAAGCTGCTGGCTTCCCAGGTGTATTTGTTATTTGTTGTTGAGTGTGGGTCAAGGAATCATCTAGATATACAATCATATATGGGTTCTGGGATTGTTTTTGGCTATCTAATGTCAGGTGGACAACTTATGCCTACCTCTTCATACGTGTCATTTATGAAAAATCAGTTACACAGTGTTTCATTGGTTTCTCAAGCTACAAGGCCCTTCGTTATACAAACTGATAAAATTGGTTTGGCACGCTTGTGCCGTGTCTGGAACATTCGGTTCAATTAGCAGCACATAAGCCAATACCTAGTTGCAGGAAGATAGGACATGTAGCTGCCCCACCACCCAATTAGCCCAACATCTCTCATCACCCTTGCCTTCTGCCATGGAATTGTCTTTGTACTTGGCCTTGTAGAGTATTCTGGTCGTAGGAAATCAACAGGAGAGAGGGCACTTGCTATCGTGTCTGGAACTTCAAGTTCAAGCCCTAGTTTCAGCCTACACTCACATGACAAGAGAACACGATTCTGCAAGCTTAAAAATGTCTTAAAATAATTAAGATTTGGCAACTTCTGTGTTCTTTCTTGCACCTTAACATGAGAGGATTCATCCTCCGCAAACATGTTCTTCTTCAGTGTAGATAGCTGACCTCGATTTCTTGGATCTTGACTTCAGGCCAGACAACCTCACTGTTATGCTCACCTGGTATCCATGGGGGCGCCACACGATACTGGATGGAGGTCTAAGCGCTATCCCGGACCTCTCTCTGCTTGGTTATGTTCCAGACATTGGGTAGCACCTATAACAGGAGAATGGAGGGTTAAGATACTGGTGCTGTGATGGGTGGACTCCCACCTCGCTCTGGTCCAAATCCCCTCCTTTGGGGTTATTGCTCACCTTAGGTTTTGTGCGTTGAACTCTCCGTCCTGCGTCTCTGTGCAGGGGCGCGTGGTTGGTGCGGTCATTCCGTGGACCTAGTTGCTTCACTGGTCTGTGTGCCCTTACGTCGGGTCCAGACCGGCTGTGACTCCGACTCTGCTTGCTGTCTTCCAGGTGAGTTATAATGTTTTTTCCGTATTTATTCTGTCTCTTTCTTTCCCTCCGTTTTCTCTGTCTTCTCAGCATCTTGCTCGACTACGCTGTTCCCTAACAATATCTCTTTTGTTTTCACAGGGATGGCTGCGATCCCGGAGTTGCCGCGCCGATGGCAAAGACCACAGTAAGTTATTGATGTGCGGAGTGCTGCTCTGTTTATTGGTGTTAATCGCTAACCTGTGTTCTCTTCTTTGTAAAGGTTGTGGTGATGTTCCGGAGTGATGAGCGATCAAAGCGCTGCTTGCCCAGGTAAGTGCTTTGTTAATGCTGAACTTGTTCCTTCTCTCTTGCAGGTTGCGGTGAAACCCGGAGATGGGAGAGGTAAGAGAAGCACAGGGTGCTGCCAGGACTACCTGCTTGCCCAGGTAAGAATTGTTATTAATGCTGTCCTTGTTTCTTTACCTTTGCAGGTTGTGGCAAACTCCGTAGATGGGTGAGGTAAATGAAGTGCAGGGTGGATTCAAGGCCGGTTTCTTCACAGGTAAGTGTTCTTGCTCGCTAATGCTGTTCTTATTCTTCCCGGTTATTAATGGAATCTGGATCTAGGGCTTCAGGAGAAGCAGATGAGCAGGAGCTGGACACAGTGAGCGTTACCCTGCAGGAGTGCAGAATAACGCGAAGCATGTTCTGCTGTTTGGGTGTGGTTTAAATAGCCCAGATAAAGTAGTTCCAGGTCAAGTAGTTCCAGACCCAGCCACACCCAAAACACTAGACTGCATGACTTGGTTCTAAAGAACTGAGCTGTGTAATAGCCCTCCATGTTGGATTAAGGTCCAAAACTGGTATTGCTTTATTCCTGATAATGAGCCTGGCGCAAAAGGCACCAGGACTGACTCCATGTATGTTTCTGAATGAGTTTTAAGGCTCTTGGGGCCAGTGTGACGAGCTTTAGCCCCACTGCTGCCAGGGGGCTGTTATACCTGAGGGGGTCAGGGGCATGGATAGTGACACTCACCACTTTACTTCAGCAACCTGTTATTCTTCTGCGACACAGCTTTTCCTTTCCTTTCCATGGCCCTTGGGGTAATTATTTCATGATACCAATGCCCAGCTTCAATACAATGTTGGCTTTGCCTGCATTCTATTCACTTCTTGTAGCGAGCCTATTGTAAGGGAGGCATGGTATCAAGAATGGACAGTCACAAGTGATCACAGTTCAAGGGTGTATATTAAACTGTGCAAATGGGTGAGATAAACACCTAATCTAAACCTAAATCTAAGATGGGAGCAAGCTACGACCATTAAATAATAATAAGGCAGTCCTAGTGGCGTCTTGTCAACTAAAACGGGCCTACAAAAAATAATATTGGAAATCCTTACAGCTAAATTATAAAAATAGTGTGGGGTGATGTTCACCAGAAAAGAAAGAAGTGTTCACAAAATGATAAATCAGGATGGTATGGCTGGGGTTCTCCCTTCCCCACGTTTTAAGCACGGGACAAGGTGTGACTCTTGAGCACAGCACACTCCTGGACCTCGCCCGCACGAGGTTACACTTCAGTTCCGGAATATCAGGTCCGGCGTTGATCAAGCCTCTTTCAACAAAGTCTCTTGTCTCAGAGGACTGATGCGTTACAACTAACAAAAAGTTCCTTTAATAAATCTTCACAGGGCGATTACTCTTTGCCTTAGGATACCCCTTTGCCCGGCCCCGATTGGATTCACTTTTATTAGCTTTCCCCTTGGTGGCCAAGCAGTGCAATTTAAAAAATCACAAGGTCCTAGGTGACCGAACCGGGGCACTTCATAAAAATCACAAGGTCCTGGGAAACCAAACATGTCCAACTTAAAAGAAATTACACAGTTCTAGCCATCCAAAAGGTTCAAATATAAATATTCACAGAGTCCTATGTGAGAACACTTTGCAATATATAAAAATAGATCAGAGGGCTCTAGGTGTCCAAATAGTGGAAATTAAAAATCCGAGGGAACTAGGTAACCAAACAGTACAAATGAAAAAATGAAAATGTCACCCGGTCCTAGGCATCCAAACAAGCACATTTGAAATATTATAGGCTCTTAGGATGCCAAACCCTGGAATTAAAACATGCACAGTGTTCTAGGTGACAAAACAGTGGGATGTACAATCACAGGATCCTATGCAACCTAATGGTGCCTATTAAAAAATCACTGGGTCCTAAGTCACCAAACTGTGTAATTTACAACATTTAATTGGTACACGAATTGGTGGAAGTTCATAAAAAGGATTACACAGATGTATTAAATGGGACTCAGGTGGTAGTTCTACATTGATCGGAAAATGGATATAGGGATTAGCAGTGAACAATGGACGTCCTTGGCACTTACAAGGCCAAACAGACCCTGCCATTGACTGTGCAGCTCTTTGCTGTACACACCAGGTGGTGGGATACCTTTGTACAGGAATGTATTGCATGGCACGAAGGCTAGAGGGACAAATGAGAAAGTTGTCTTATTCCAAAATGGCTGTTCAGATGGAACAAAGGCAAGGCACAATCGTGGCCCAAATGCAGGAATCTTCTTCATTTGAATTGCAACTCCACCAGGGAGTGAGCAGACTGTATTTTTGCTGACTACAGGCTTCGGATTTCTGGCCGCAATGGGGAGCTCACAGTGTAAAATTGGATCTGCAGGCTTGCAAACTCATGAGCTGCAAGGGTCATTGAGGGGCCTGTTTCTAAAATGGCTGCACAGAGAGGAAAAAGGCCAGGCACAATGGTAATCCAAAGGCAGACATCTTCTTCAGCTCCACCAGGGTTGTGAGCAGGGGTTGGTGATGCTGACATCTAATTTCCAGCTCCTGGGGTGCAACCATCTCTTCAAGTACATGTATTCCTTCATTAGAGACTCTTTTTTATAGTTTGCTTCATTTGCAGCTCCAATAGAGGTTCTATGAGTTTTCTTAATTATCAGTTCTTTTGTTTCTGTATATATTTATTAACGTCAAATTGAATTTCTTGTCATTCAACTCGTATTATTTTTAACATCCTATAAAATAATTAGGTATGGTTCTGTGTTGAAACAGGCATGCATCTGACGTATCAGGTTCTTTAATGTTATCATAGCTTCGGAATACAATATCCACCTATAACATTGGACATCACACATCCCATGCATATAATTGAAATCTTTTGAATTTTGATATTTGATTTTCCATGTTCCAGTCGGTCACCAGTAGGTACATTGTTCTTATTGGATTTGAGCTGTTCAGTATTTCTCAGTTTCTGTTATTTATGGTGCTTTTGCACACATTTTGTGCCATATACATTCACTAATGTACACCACAAAAGTAGTATCACAATTGATAATTAGCAGGATTCACGCATTACTGAATACGCATACAAGAATTCTCGCATTTAATGAATTGTATGACTGCGCATGTTGCCAATTCCACAAAAGAAGCATCCAAGGGGAAGTAGCAGAAGAAAGTTGGAAAGATTACTTCACAAGCCACAGGAAGCAAGGACAATTTGTATTTTTAACTGTGGGTTCTCTTGAGGAAAAGGGGGTAGAAACTATACATTCTTAAAGAGTAGTATCAACGTTAGAGGAAGGCTAGGTCCTTGATCTTACTTGACTTCTTGGCAGAGGCGTAGCCAGCATTGTCTAACAAGTGAGCCCTGAACATAATGTAGTTAGGCCTACCGCAGCTATATTAACATCTGTTAATGCCCACACAGATCTTGGGTGGGCCTTGCCCACTCAGGCCCTACCCTGTCTACGCCTCTGCTTCCTAGCTGTTTTGATACTGTAGACTATGCAATTATTTTCCATCGTCTGAAATAGTACACATCGGAATTGAAGGCAATCATCTTACTTGGTTTAAATCCTGCCTCACGACCAGATCCAACCAAGCAAGATTAGAGGCCTCATTACGACCCTGGAGGTAACATGACGCTTTTTACGGCATGGCTACCCCCATTCCGGGTCCGGGTTCCCTGAATGGGGAAATATCGGGCCATTCCGACCTTGAAGGGCCCGGTATTTCCCCATTCAAGGAACCAGAACCCGGTCCATCCCCATTCCCATTCGAGCCCCCATAGGGCTCAATGGGAATGGGGAGCATGCTAACAACGGGCCCGTTAATGACGGGCCCGTTGTTAGCATGCTGGACCGCTCGCAGGACCCGCTAAGGATGTCTGGTAAAACCAGGCGTCGTGAGCGGGTCCCGTGAGTGGACCTCGTAATGAATTGGTAGTGGGGTTAATGGGGCCAGCAGCTCTACAGGCCCCGTTAACCCCCTACCGCCTTCCTCGTAATGAGGCCCTATGTCATTTCATTCCTCCATCACTGAACTCTCTGCTGGGGTGTACAGGACTATGGCTTAGCTTTGATCTTATTCTGTGTATGTCTGATATAGCTCACATTCCCAAACTTCATAAATCGTCCCTATATGTACCCCCCATGTTATTTTCTTTGGTGTTACTTGATCGAGAGTTTTTCTTATTTTTGTATTGGGTATGGTGTTTAAAAAACCTTTACTAAACATGTATATGAAACATAAAAAAGCATATAAAATCTAAATTAAAACTTTATTTGTGCGCACAAGATTAAAAACAAGTCCATACACAGAACACATTCGGAATATACAGTAAAAAAAAAAAAAAGCCAGTTTCATAAAAACTAATATCACAAATCATTAGCATTTCCAACTCTTCAAACCAAATTTCAAAGTACTTTAATGCAGATAATTCAGAGAATTTTCAGAGAGTTACTCTGCAAAAGAGTAAAAATAGGAGTGTCCATAGGTAGGATAAAGTGCAGACTTCTTATAATTCGATTATAAAGTGCTCAAGGGCAATGAATTTAAAAAGGCTGCCACAGCTAGTCCGTCAGTTGTGGTTTGACTTTTTAGACACCTTTTCCGCAAGTTGTCATTATCATTCCAGTTAATTTACCAAAACAGTTTCTTGGAATATGGCAGTCTTTGTACATCCAGGACTTGGCATTACAAAACTAGATGCCTTATAGTTTCTTTATTCTTGAAAAATCTGCACTTTACATCCGCCTTAGCAATCTTTCCCCTCCCTAGCAACACTTTTTTTTTAACAGAAATTCCAGCAAAATCTCATTAGAATTCCTCTATAAACGCGGTTTGGGAACAAGTTCAAATTGTGTGCAGCGGCCCTACTACTATACTCATGTGGCAAGTGCTTCAAAGATGGGTGACCAAGGAAGGAGTCTATTGTGTTGATCCAGTACCCATCGTAAAGTACATTTTTAACTTTCTCGGGGCTGTGGATCATAATCTCAAGTACTAAAAAATGACAATATGTTATGCTCAGAGTATGGGAACAGAACATTGGAGAAGTGTGCAAGTCACATTCAAAACATGGAGCATTTCAAAACATGACATGCCAAGCCAATTAGAACAAATCATTTCAGTAGAAGTATCACTGCGCCTTAGGTGTTGTATAAAAAAAAACAATAAGCTCCTTCTTCATCACCAGCCTCACAATAACATCGAAGATGCCTGCCCCTTCAGAGAGGGAAATGAGCATCCGAACCTGTGAGGCCATGTCTCATTCTCATTTGTTATGTCGGGCACTTCTGTTCTTACGTTACCACCTGCATGTCGCTTGATCAAACTTTGGTGTTGTCTACCTTTGCCGGCAAACTAGTGCAATATAGCATCAAATCACTCACATGAGAGAACCTGGGCCTTGTGATCTCATCTGTACATAATGTAGTAGTAGTATGCAGGGTAGAAGTGCTTGGGGTTGTATGTAGGACAGACTCGGGTAGATTATGGGCAGTTTCAGGCAGCCTCTCCTGATAGTGCTCATCTGAAACCCACATAGAATTCAGGGGAAACCAGACCAAAAGTACATTCAGCTGCACCAGGAAAAAAATGTACTCCACAAAACCATGAAACATTCCCACAGTTACCGCCTTGGCACACAACAACTTTCTTTTTGCTACAACATGGCCACTTGCGCGTTCCCATGAACTTGCGTGTTCTCAATGTCACTGGGCCTAGTAAGATTGTTGTACTGTTCTCCCCTGAAACACATGTGTATGAGCGTGATAGAAATAAAATATCATTCATTCACTTCTGTGCGTTCGCTGTGGTAATTGTTTAGGTGGTGTTATGAGTGCAGCACTGTCTCTTAAACTGAGTTTTGCACTTTGTGCCCTTGTTTGAGAACATTTACCTGCATCATTGCACTCAGTGATCTCCACATGTCCAATGATGACTAATAATGTACCTTGACATACACTAGTGTCTGGTCTCTAGGTAATGCCATGCTTTTTCGGGTTTATTTGGTACTACTTCCTTGACCTGTGATTGGCCAGACCTGGCACATTCCATGCGTGTCTTGAAATAGCATACTATTAAGTCATCAGCTAAGTGCATCTTCATTTGCTTTAAAGGATAGTTCCGGGACTTTTTTTTTATTGTCCCTACGGTTCGGCCATGTGTTTTTAAGCATAAATCGGTAGATCGTAGAAAACTTTCCTATGGACCTTACCCGACTTTTCGTCCATTAACGCACTCGAAATCAGCCACCATTTTCTGATAATCCTATCATTTCCCCCATCGCCCTGGCTCACCTGCTTTTGCGGCACTAAATCAAATCCCCCGCCCCTGAAACAGACTTTATCAAAACATTCATATTCCCCGCCTCTATCCGTGACGTGACTGTGCTGCGTAGGCAAACGCGCCCAGGCGTCTTCTACGCGACTCCACACAGAACCCGGAAACCAACACAGATTAGCTCACAACACAGCGCGCCACAATTCGGAATATGAAACTGTACTTTTAAATCAAACCGCAAGATTGTAAATTTGGTAAAGTACATTTATTTGACATCAAATGTTTAGAGAATATTCAGCGATTTGCATTTTTATTTGCTCACGTTCCAAAAAGTTCGTTTTGAGGCACGCGATGTTCCTTTGCTGTACACAGGGTCTTAGATCATCTCACAATACAGCGCCACAATTCGGAATATGAAACTGTGGTTTAAAAGCAAACGGCAAGATTGTCCATTTGGCAAAGTACATTTATTGGACATCAAATGTTTAGAGAATATTCTGCGATTTGCATTTTTCTTTGCTCTCGATCCAAAATAGTTCGTCTTGAGGCAAGCGATGTTCGTGTGCAGTACACAGGGTGTTGGTTTATGATAAAATAAGCTCTTCGGTCGGACTGATAATCGCATGGCTGTTCCAACAACGAGGCACTAGGCCACCACAACGGTCTGTATGTTGCATCTAGCCGTTAGTACCGCGTAAGGGCATACTTGTACTTGGCGATCGTCCCATAAAATGGTTAGGGTGGTAACGTTGTTCACGCGGAGAAGCAACTGGCGGTTATAAAAGCCATCCGCCGGTGTCTGGTACTCGTGACACATACAATAATGAAAGATGTACCTGTTTTAAAAACATAAAAAATGAAATTAGTCTCACCATCAGATCTTTATTAAAATTATTCATTTTATATATTAGGTCGGGAAACTAGAGTTCAGTAACTCCTACTGCCTGTGGTACCCTACCTATAACATGAGGGCCTGAAGGCCAAGGCCTTTTCTGTCTTAGTCCTCCATGTGCATTCTAAGTGTTCCCTACTCTAACACTCCCATTATAAAAACGTCAAGGGTTTTCTAGAGGGTGCCCGTGTTCTCTCCCTTTCTCTCTCTCTTTCTCTCTCTCTCTTTCTTTCTCTCTCTCTCCATATCTCACTCCCTTTCACCCCTTTGCCTTATCTTACTCTGTATTTGGCCATTCTTCATCTTTTCCATTTCTTGACCTCTACCTCCTACTCTTCCACCATCTCCTTTCATGTCATTTTCCGTACAGTCTCCTCACCCCCTCTCCTCTCTCTTACTCCCTCTCTCTCATCCAATTTCTCCCCTCCTCTGTTCCCCTGATCTTCTCACACGGCTCTCCTTCCTTCCCTTCTACAATCCTCCTCTCCCTTCTCAGCGGCATTCACTACCACTCTCTCTCATTCTCCCCCTGTCTTACAATCTAATTCCCTACTCTCTCCATCACCCTGTAGACTCTCTCCCTAACCCTTCCCTACCTCTCTCCACTCCCACTCACTCCCACATACACTCTCACAATCACAGTTTAACTCTCTCTACTTGGTACCACTCTCTCTCTCACACACAGTACCTAACCTGTACTTCTATCCAGTTCCTCCACCAATTTGTCATCATCCTGCTCCACCTTTCGTCCTCCACCTGGTGTATCAGTCCACCTCCACACCTCTCCCCACCCAAAAAACATTTATTCTCTATGGCTCCCCTACATTGTGTCCGCGTTCCACCTGACTGTGGGGCCCAATCTAAAACTGTCTTTTGCCCCAGGATTGGATCATTGTAGTGCTGCAAAACCCTCTCTTACCTCCAAACCCTTTTGGTGTATGGTAGTATGACTCGTCTTTCTAGTCTTTGGTTTTTCCTCCATTGGATTTTGAGGCTGTGTTCCACTCATTTTAAAGTTGCAGTGAGTAATGCTTTTCTCTTTCTTCAAATGCAAGAGTGTTGGGATCTGAATGGGGCTGTCTGCTTCCTACCGTGGTCCACTGGGTTTTCTTGATATGGCAGTGTGTCATGTCTAGTTAGTTTTGCAAGACATAAAAGATCATTTGGGCCAGAATTAAGGGTGCAAGTCGTTGGGTGATCAACAGTTAACAGCTTCAACAACAATCATGATACCTAAAGAGGGTTCAGGGACTGAGATCCTCCCAACACCCTCACCACTGGGAAGCCTCCTACCTCAGGGCAGAAGGGGTCTCTGTTCTCCCCTGACAGAGTCAAGCCCCTGACCCTGTCACTCCTTGCCTTCTGCAGCTTTTCACGCAAAGCTGGGGCTACTTAAGGGCTTATTTTTTACCTCCCTTTCAGTGCAACGCCACCAAATTCAGAGGAGTGTCCCTGGTCATGTGACCCACTCTGCCTCCTCCAGATTGTTGTGCTAATGGTGACTAATTAAAGGAATAGTGCGCTCAAAGATGTCATTGTCCCGAGCGTTCGGGCATGTGTTTATAAGCAAACTGTGATCGATCGTAAAACCATTTCCTATGTTCCTTACCTTAGTTTTCGTCACTTTTACACATGTGAAATCAATGACTCGGGCGTGGCCATCTTGTGCTAATCTTATCTGTGGATCGATCGCCCTAGGTTCAAGTGCTCCTGCGGTACTAAATCATATCAACCACCCCTGAAGGTGACATCACTATTCCTACCGATATTCTCCACCTATTTTCATGATGTTAGGGGGCAGTGTAGCCAAACGTGCCCAGTCATCACCTACGTCTTACCGTCAGTTGACGCATAACCCGGAATATCAACACACACATCCTCTCACAGCATAGAACGTCCCAAATCGGAATCGAAAACACTGTTTTTAAAGGAAACATCAATACTCTGCAATTTATAATGTGCTTCTATTTCACAAAATACGCTCTGAGAACATCCGCCGATTTCGATTAACCACCAATTTTTGAATGTCCTTTGGTTAAAGCATCAATCATGAGGCACACAGTGTTCCTTTCGGGAGAAGATGTGCATTCGATGCACCTTAAATCACAAGACTTGGCAGGTTGCTCCTTGTCACTAATACCGTCAAATGCATATCGGTGCTGGGCGATCATCCCACATCAGCGTAATGGAAATCCATCCATTTAGACATATCTCTCACTGTTGGCTGAAGAAACCATCTGACGGTATCTGGAAACTATGGCAGTCGCAGAATGGCACAATGTAGCTGTGTAGAAAACATAATAAAAATATATTTTAGTAGCCTTTCTTTATTCAAATGTATCCATTTACCCTGTATTTCTGCACTGGGTGAAACCTAATAACTAACACAAACCACAAACAATGGAAACACACAGAAAACATCGGGGAAAATTTGAGCCTATTATGTGTTTGAGAGGTTAGCGCTGTGGAGTAAGTATATCTCCCAATGGGATGCTGATGCTGACGGAAAAATTGAACAACATATATGCAGCATTATAACATTATATTTGCAAAGCACTTGGGGTTGGTGACCCTAAGTTCCCCGGGGGAACCCAGACGTGGACTCCATGCTCACTGTGCTCAGAGAGGCACAGCTCCACCTCACTGATGAGGCCCAACAAGGCTGAAACACATGTATGCGGTTGCTGTAGGTAATCTTGTTCAGAAGGGAATTTCCATAGCATTTTGGACTGCTCATGTGGCTGGGACAAAGACTGATATGCAAATGCATATTTCCCATCTGTGAAAGGTACATTGACCAAAAGGCGATTGCTGCAGACACTCAAAGTGTGAAAAAAACACATAACAGGTTATCATGCCATGTTCTTTCTAGAGAGGGGCGCCTGCTAGCTTGTGTAAAAATGTAACAGAACTGGAAATATCAAATTTCGATGAGCATACAAAGTCCCTTTGGAAAATGTTCTCCAATAATACAACGTTGATAGCACACCCTGATATGCCTTGGGATGAAGTGGTTTAGATGTCACTAGCCTGCATACAGGTTGTGTTTGTGGGTCGTCGATGAATAATAGTCACAATATGGTCCAATTAACAACCCATAACAATGTTAGCAAGCAATACTGGTCAGAAAATGAAACCTTTGTCTTCAAACTGAATAGTTAAACTTAATTTATATTTGGTAGTTCCATTCTTTAGGCGCAATGCAGAGTGTCCGCTCAGAACCACAGTTTGCATAGATTGAAAGTGAAAGTTCCAATGTCCAGTTCCAAAATAGTGAATGTTTTTTATTCTACCCCTTACATCCTTCAAACCATAGTGAATCCTGCCCTTCGTCCAAGGTCAAATAACAATTGAAGCTTGTTTAGAGCGTGTAGGCCTGGTAGCTTTCGTTTTTGTGAAAGAAAACCACAAATCTAAAACATGCCGTATAAGACGCGTCGATGTGAACTCCCCACAAGCAACATCACACGAAGTGACCTTCACTCCAGCAATCAGCCTGGCTGACCAACGTAGCATTTGAAATATGTCTGAAACATTTACAAATTGTTTGCTGGCATCCACCAATGCCGTGCGATTATGGATTCTTTTTTACACATCAATAGTGCTAGTGATTTAGTTATTGTTGGACAACAGTTACACAGAAGGTAAGTTAAACAGGTAATACAAGCCACTGAAAGTCTGGTGTAACCTAAGATTCCATTTGGATATGGATATGATTATCTGATGTTGCATTCATAACACGCCAATGCACAAGTGCTTCAATGCATGGCGAGGCAATGCAGGGGGAACAGAGAGAAGACATAGACAATGATTTTACTAGCATTGGGAGGTAGATGATCCTTGCCCCCACCCTTGATCCTCACTCTCGAAACATAACATATGTAATAACCAAGGTGGGAGGTGTAGCCAACCCCTGCGACATCGCGTTACACCACATTCCATGGCAAATAGCACATACACTATAGTTTCAAGACCAGCATTATGAAACCATTTTGAAATAGCCCGAATGACATCTTTCTTCTAGGCCCAGAAATCCATCTCTCTGTACAAATGAGCTCTCCCTTCCCCAGCGCCTCGCTCAGCCAGCCCACACCATCTCCTCCCCATTGCCACATCTGCGCGTGCCCTGTTCTCACGGAGCAATGTGCTCTGCGGATAACGTGAGACACTGACAAGTCATAAATCCAAGGGCCCATTCATCTACACTGAAATTCCCGTGCACTAACAACCCCCACCCCACCAGACCTGAGCCCACCAGCTCAGACCCCGCAGTTCTTTTCATGCTGATATCCATCTGACCCTCCCGTGCCCTGATCAGTCAAGGACCCACATCACAGCCCTAATCCCATTTAGTGATATATTCTCACAAAAGCAACAGACATCTACCTATATCCTGAGGACCCAAGCAGGGCGGATGGCAGATCACATCCTTTAGGTTGTGCACCTGGGTACAGAGATTGTGGTATCAAATAGATTCCAAAGGGTAGAGGTTAGAATGTCAATATATTAGCTAATTTCACCGTAGTACCCCTATTCATGCAAGATTATGAAGCGGGAGGGGGCAAAACACAGAGTTACACTGTATGGCATCCTACAACAGGCACTTCTTGCCAAAAAGTTGACAAAGAGGATACATTTCAAAAGACAATTTGGATGCTATGGCCACCTAAATCGATCTCTGCTTAACCCAAAAAAATCACACATATGAATAGGCCAACACACAAGCAA
Source organism: Ambystoma mexicanum (assembly GCF_040938575.1). Lineage (NCBI taxonomy): Eukaryota > Metazoa > Chordata > Amphibia > Caudata > Ambystomatidae > Ambystoma > Ambystoma mexicanum. The sequence goes on along the minus strand of NC_090926.1, from coordinate 120,448,452 downwards.
GTGTTTAAAAAGGTGCACACTTGGCAAGGTGTTTGTCAAAATAATACACTACTGAAGCAAGACTATCAGTATGTTATGGGGTAGACTTTGGTCAGTCGATTTATTATTGCAATGACTATGTTACCCGCCATAGGCCATCAATGCCAGAGCCATGCACTGCATGTATGGATGTGGTTTGGGTCTAGCAGAGGGATTTACAGACACCAAGCAACCACAGATGTGTATTTTATCGTTCGAGGACCACTAATATAAAGTAAGGGAAGGCAAAAGATATAAATTAATGAATCATGAACCAGATTAAATTTGCATAATTAAATACTTCTTAATACTTTTTATAGCATTGAAATTCGAGTTTAATAGCATTCCATTGTTCATGTACAATCTACAAATACTGAGGAGCATTTCTCAAACGTTATAGTGAGCACATTAAGAACACTGCTGCAAATCATTTATACTGGGAAGTCAACCATTCAAGTTCAGCTTTAGATGGACAGGGCTTATTTGCAATGTTTTGTGGCATTGTATTTGTCCTAGGAACAAAATCAGGAACGATTCCATGATTATGCATGGCCAACACAGTCAAAGTGAGATCTTTCACAAAATGTAATTCCATTCCCTGGTATATTGGCTTGGCCACCCATTTTTTGCTTTGTTTTGCAAAGGCCAAGGTGTAACGAAGCATCCCAAATTTTCTGGCAATTCGTAATTGTTCTCCCCCTAAGTTCTCGTTGTGCGCGAATACAGCTAGTAATGTTTGGGCCTGCATACCGTCTATGCCGAAATGCAACCTTTTGGGCCTGTACTTTATGCACATATTGCGGAACACCTCCAAATCGCTAGTGTGACTGAATTCTGTGAGTCCCTTTTGGTCTCTTGAAAGAGTTTTATCGTACACAATCTTCTCAAGAGCTTTGTGTGGAGGTGAACGTGGCACCAACCACTTCTTCTTGTGTTCCTGCTCCTCTGATAAAGGTCTCTGTGCACATTCATGAAAATTTTGGTTTTCTGTCCATGAGTGAACGTTTGAACAGTGGTGCATCAATGAGCACCATTTTTCAAGTAGAATTTCCACAGACCCATCACAAGTTTTGGAGCTCCACCAAAGATAGTTTCTCAAAGACTGAGACCACTGTAAAATATTTTCCTAACCCTTCATTTTACCAGCAGCTGTAATTTTTTTATTGACTGATTTGGCAACGTGCCATACATCAAATTGATGACAAATGTTTGGAAACTTCTCTCGCAAGGCCTTGGCTATTGAAACATTTCTGTCAGTGGCTATGAGGTCTATTTGCATTCCACGCGATTGAAGATGTTTGAGGGATTTGATGAAACTATGTTTCTCCATGGTAACAGAAGATGTACATTCGGACACCTGCACAATCTCTGAATTCACTATTTGTTTACTTTCCATGTCTTGAAAGTGGTATGTGCAGTACTTTGCTGAAAGTCTGGGGCTGTCACACTGTCCATCACCAGCTAGACAGAAACGTTTGGCATAGAATGTGCTTTAGATTGACATCGGTTCAATTTTCCCAGGTTGACTAATAGCGTGGAATAAGAATTTCCTTTGATATTTGTAGTACTGGGTTTTAGCAAGCAACTGAACTCCCACTAATTGACAGAAACTAGACATTTTACTGAAAGATGAGCCACTGAAAAGTTAAGCTGCTAAACATAGTAGATTTCCAGCTGCCACTTTGCCAAGCATCAATTGAACGGACCATGAAAATGTATCATGCATGTGGACACAGCTGGCTTGGATTTTAAAGTTAGTACCTTGTAATACGCGAGACACATTCACCAATGGCTCCCCGCATATTTCCCTTCTCAATGTATGGACACATTTCAGCATCAGTATGATCTCTACCAGGTAGCTGTCGAATACAATGTATTTTGGCTCCTTTATTAGCTAATCGTCCTGCATGAATGTGGTTTGTGACTCAACTGTGGTGGACAATTCGCCCAAACTAGGCAAACTCTAGTCGAGATCTTAGGCAAGTTCCTCGGTCAATCGTGTTGAAACTTCAGTCTCTGTTAGTTCAGCTTGTGTTATTTGCACACGAGTTGGAGAAACCATCAATAACAAATGTTTATTGGGTGGACCTTTTCTTCCGGGTGTAGGTTGTGTCAAGTGGTCTGCGAGGAATTACAATCCATCTTCATTATATTCAATTTCATCTTGTTGAGTTCTCACATTGTAGCAATCATCCAAGAACACTTTGCTGGCTTCGCCGGTCCCATTCCATTCAGTTTCAGGCCATTGATCATAAGCATCAAGAGTCTGCTTATTGACTGGACAACGCTGCACCTCAAATAATAGTTGCTCCATGATGAAATCTGTTTTGCAAGCTACATCTTTGGTTTAATTTGTTATCTATGTCTTTATGCTTCTTTTCCTTCTGGGACTCTAGAAGATGTGTTGTAAAACATATTCAATGTATAGCACACATACAGAAGATAGCATTTTAAATAAAAAAATATGTTATGAAGAAAACACCGGCCCAAAACACTTCTAGAAAACAAAATTGTTTCTTAGTTACCCTTGTTGTCTTGATTTTCTGTGAAACCGTGGTCTTATCTTTCACAACCGCACCAGCAAGCTGAAAAAAACGTTTTTACATGGTTTAAATCAAGCATTTTTTTTTACACGCAAAGAAACATATTTAAATATCTACAAACAGAACCAACTTGATTGAATAAAAATAATTACTACATAAAAATGTATTACAAATGCTATTTGATGTCCAATTGTATCCTATAGTAGTTTATGTTCACCTCTGATCCATGTGCCTCCACTTCTAATTCCACACCTTGTGTAGATTCCTTCAATAGAATATTGATTAAAAAAAGAAGTCAGTCATATTGGGAATGAAAATCTTTCATCGCACACATCGCTTACACACATACTCTTGCAAACAGTGTATGTCATTTAGTCAAAATATACATTTCAAATTTCACCTGATAGCCATCCAAGATGGCAAGTATACTTGATCAGAGATCACCATGCAAAACATACTGATTGTAATGTTGCCCTCAAACAGTTTGCAATGTATTCTGCATTAGGGAGGAAGTGTAACATTAGGACTGAAATCATAAAAGTTTAAAAAACTGCATGTTTATAAGCATGTCACTGTCTAATAATATCCTATGTAGGATTTACTTTCTTTCATTGAAGGGAAATGTAAGTATGCAAACCTCATACACTGGAGTAGCTGCAAAGGACGATGTAATTGTAGTTGAAGTTCCAGCATCCCCCTGTAACAAAGTGCTTGTTTTAGTATGGATGAAAACAGCGAAATGGAACTGAGACAATGGGATGCAGACAAAAGAATATATATAAAGAGAATCCCATAAATGCCACCTAGCGTAAACAACTGACAGGATACATAAACATTTTCATATTATTTGTAATTCCATGCATAATACATTCTCGTAAATGAAAAGTGAAATAAAAATACCTGATAGGCGCTTGAAGTTGTTGTCGACACCGTAAAAAAATGGATGCAGAATCTTGCATCTACATTTTCAGTACATGGTCATAAAGTGGTACAAGGGAAAATTAGATTTGCATTAGATATGTGGGAAGATCCAACTGTCGATAAAATAAACTTCTGCATGTCTGTAGGGCTCACCATTGGTATACAGGACGTGTCATTGATTTCATCCCTTGCAAGGGTCTGTGCTTCCGTCAGTATGCTCTCCTAAAGAAATTGACATGTCAAGCAAATGATTATGAAAAAATGATGCTTCTTTTGAAGGACACTATGGCGTTGTTTTCTATAGTCATAATTACTTCATTTGAGGCTATATAAACCAAGGACAGATGTATAGTAAAATTTGGCATAGTGAAATTGTAATACAATCTGGTAAATTTTCAAACTTTAGTAAGGCACTTTTACACCAAAAGCACCACTTCGTTCATGAAGTTACCTCTTCAGTGCCCCATTGCCTACAGATAATTCATCATCCAGGACTCACATGAGGCTGCGTGTGCATCAATAGAGTTGGAATTGCATTTGGAAGAAATTAACGAGAAAGCTTTTTTGTGTACTTCGATTGGTCATTCATATTGTCTGTAAAGTGCAGGCTGCAGATGTGGAATTGATTGGCCCTCTAGTCCGTCAAGACATCCTGTGCTCTATTTTCAATTTCGTCCACCGCAAAACCACAATATCAAACCCATCTTCTTATTAAATCAATATTCCTCGGGAATGTATGCAGGACTGTGCCCTGACTTTTGACATGGCTCCTAGAAGGGCAACCAAAAATTATACAAGCAGGCATTCTTGAAAAATATATAAGATCTGTATAAAAAAAATATAAATAATTACAAAAAAAATGGTACTGTATGACTGAGATTGATGCAAGAAAGCAAGAAAGACATTGATTAAATGTGCTATATATCGCGATCAAAACACTTGAAACATTAGTCAATGGTAAAGTCATTGAGATGGATGAACATTACACTACTGGGTACATTCGGTCGAAATAGATAGAAAATTTGAGGTCAGAAATATATGAATATAGAGAAGTTAATAGGTGAACTACCCTTACCTTGACTAAAAAACAATTAGATTCAGCAACCAGAGGAGCGAGTAGCAGAACAGGTAGCACGATAAAGAGTTGCCTTCCAGTGCTCAGAGATGTTCTCTGGAAAAATATCAATGGGTTTATAAAGGATTAGAAAAGTGGGTGTATATGTGAATGTGTGACATGTTTCTGGCGTGGTCTGCGAGAGGGGAGCCTGGAGACACTGGGTCTGGGGAGGCCGTGTCAACAATGGCCCCTGTGCGGAAGATACCTTTGAAGTGTACATGGTGTTTGGCACCTTGCTGTTCCCACCCTGCCAGCCCCCTCAGGAGTGCAGGGCCAGAGTCGCAAACTGCCATTGATACTGGAGGGGGGATGGATGGGCATGAGGCATGCAGACGAGGCCCGGAACACTGCTGCAGGGAGACACACTTATGAGGATTGCAGGGGAGGGGTCTGCGAGAGGGGAGCCTGGAGACACTGGGTCTGGGGAGGCCATGTGAACAATGACCACTGTGCAGAAGATACCTTTGAAGTGTACATGGTGTTTGGCACCTTGGCCGTTCCCACCCTGCCAGCCCACTTGGGAGCACAGGGCCACAGGTGCGAACTGCCATTGATAGTGGAGGGGGGATGGATGGGCATGAGTTGTGCAGAAAAGGCCCGGAAAACTGATGAAGGGTGATACACTTATGTGGATTGCAGGGGAGGGGTATGCAAGAGGGGAGCCAGGAGACACTGGGTCTGGGGAGGCCATGTGAACAATGACCCCTGTGCAGAAGATACCTTTGAAGTGTATATGGTGTTTGGCACCTTGGACGTTCCCATCCACCCAGTACTGTAGTGGGTTATAATGGAGGGGGGATGGATTGTTGCGGAGTAGGTGTGTGTAAAAGGGCACCAACCATTCTTTCGTGTTTGTATTTGTATTTATTTATTTGTAATGCGCACCAAACCCAAGGGTAGCCAGGCGCAAAGGCAGCAAGAGGGTTGCAAAGCTTTGTTACATACAGTATGGTGAGGTCCGGCTGGGGTTACATTGCCAGACGTATCACGCCAAAATAGGAGGGGTAGAGCATGTACATTAGAGGCAGTACTATAAACATATTTACATTCACGGAGTAGGGGTAGAGCATGTATATTAAGGGCAATACTATAAACATATTTATGTCCCTCATAGACTTGCCACCAGCTGGCTGCACTTTTATTTATTGTCTCTTATTTATTTATTGTTTATTTTATGTATTGTCTTATTTATTTTATTATTATCCTATGTACTGCACTGCCCCTCCCCCTTTCTGCCTGCACTTTTCACTCCCCCCCACCTCCTCCCCTACACTTTCATGATCTCAATGTACTGGGCCTAGTAACATTGTTGTCTCTGTCTTCTCTCTGTTCCCTCTCACTTGCCTCATCGCGCCTTGAAACTCTTGCCGTATAGGTGTATTATTAATGCCATATCATATCATCTCATAGGCAAGTGAGCATGTCCTTGATTCACTGAAAAATTAAAACAACTATTCATAAAAGCTCATTTGTATTTTATTTTGTTGCTGATGTTCATGACACAAATATACTACAAATTGTATACTTCGGGTTGTAGCAGAGTGTGTGAAAATCCCCTGTACTGACCGCTGTCACTGGGGAATTTGGCGCAAATGGCTCCAACGACTTACTCGTCGAACACAGAATCCAAGCCTGCCATAAATCCACCATGTAAATGAACGGTAGGCCACCAGCCTGTACCACCTGTGGAAGAGAAACATAGATACTGGATTTAAATTAGTGTACACACCTTACTTGAAAATGCACCCTGTATCCTATAGCATAGTTGCCCGTACAAAAGTTACTTCATGGATCAATTAACTTGGGCTTTGAAGTGTACATACATTGCAAAAGTGAACACACATGCAATCCATAATGTTTGGGGCACCAAAACATATTCTTTGTTAGTTGAACGTGAAAGACAGATAAGCTAAACACTCTCATTTCCCAACAGTGTGAGCAACGTATTGATTTGGCAGACTACATTCATTAGGCAGTGATAGATGAAAGTTACGACAATATAGGAGACAAACATGAAATGTTAGTGGCCTCAGTGGTCAAAATGATATCACATCTAGAGTACACTTACTTGTTAATTGGATTGCGAGGGTGAACTTTTGCGCGTAGTTCGTGCATAAGCACCATCATAATCCTCAACACGGACCTTGTGAGGCAGGCTACCTTGAAGTCATGCAGCTCGGTAATGCATAGAGGTGGTGTGTCGTCTTCTGATATGTAGGCCAAGCATCCGGTTCTCCTCCTAGGTTGGCATGGTCTTGCACCGATTGCAGGTACACCAGGTGGAAACGTCTTCAATGCGACTAGTCTTAGGCTCAGGATCCAGTGATTCTTCTTCCCAAATGTCGTCCGATGCCCAATCATTTCCGCATCTTTCTCTATCAACTAATTCTGCCTCAGAATACTCTGGTTCGTACTGGTAGGGCTCTATTGTTGTCATTATACGACTAAATGTTTAAATCAAACGCAAGTAACGATTGAAATCCATAGTAATGCTAGTATAAGTATCTGTTCGCAGGGGCCCCGTAAAACGGAGATAGCTGAACAGAGCATAAACGAGTCACAGGATACATTAAAAAAAGACAGTGAAACTATTGATAAAGCAACTCTAATGTTGTCTGATGAGAAGCGGTCTGTTTATACTTATTGAGGAAAGAGGCGTCCTGCCATTTCCATGTAGACATCTATTTAGCTGGCGCACAGAGAACGTTGACACGAAACGTGCATTCGCGTTGTGAAATGGGCCATGCGCGTGTAGTGATGTCAGCTTCAGGGGCGGGTGATATGATTTAGTGCCGTTGGGGCACTTGACCTTAGGGCGATCGATCCACAGATAATATTAGCACAAGATGGCCGTACTCGGGTTTTTGATTTCACATGTGTAAAAGTGAGGAAAAACTAAGGTAAGGTACATGGGAAATGTTTTTACGATTGATCACAGTTTGCTTAAAAACACATGCCCGAACGCTCGGGACAATGACATTTTTAGGAGCGCTATTCCTTTAAGGGCTTGGTATTTTCCCTCCCTCTGTGGTCTCTTCCACAAGGCTTAGTGGTGTGTCCCTGGGCACAAGACCAGCTCCATCTCCTTTGACTTTTCATGACTCGGTCTGCCTCCTCCAGCTTTTTGTACCAAACAGTGACTACTTAAGGTGTTGTTTTATTCCCTGCCTTGCCATGCTATTCCACCAGGCTACGAGCAAGGTCCTTATCACGTGATCAGATCTGCCTGCTGCAGATTTGCTTGCCAAATGGTGACTACTTAAAGGCTTGTTTTCCACTACCTTGCAGTGCTCTTCCACCAGGCTCAGAAGAGTATTACTGGTCATGTGACCAGCTCCACCTCTTCCAGCCCAACAGCCTTTTAGGAGCCACCTGCTCTTTACAAAGTGTCCCCTATCGTTTCAATCCATCCCCACATTCATGAGGACACAAGTTTACAAACGCTTGCCTAAACAACATGCAAAAACTCCTCTACATCTCATCTACATCCCCTCATTACCATGGCACTAATGCTCACTTGGTCATCGACCATGCTACATGTATTGACAACCTCATTACCACACACAAACTCAATGCCATATTTATTCTGGCTCTCCTCCACCTATAAGCACATCCTTTACGTCCTCATCCCACCTGGATACATCATCCAACATGCTGACTAGATAGGGAAGATAGGGGGAGGCGTGGCAGTTATCCACATATCAGATTAGACAATGCTCAGACAAACTGCCATGATGTCTTTGGAGCTTCTCTCGTGCATCTTTTACTGTTGCATAAACGGGCAGCCACATTCAATCTGATCTACTGCTCACCTTACAGGTGTGGGTCAGGCTGCAATGACAATTCTGACCTCATCACCTCAGCAATAATCGCTAACTTAACAAACATCTTCCTTGGTGACTTCAATCTGCTTACGGAACTATGCCACTAAAGGCCCTAGCGATGCTCTACTCCACCTCATGGATTTCGTTGACATAGAACACCACATACTAAACCCCATCTGCATCAGAGGAAACATACTCAACCTCGTCTTCTCAGAATCCACTTGATATATTCTCCTAACCCAATCCAACTTACCTGGACCGAGTCGCTCCTTTAAGGGCTTCCCTTTAGAAGTATTAGGACACAAACTGGCAGTTCTAACTAAATGCACCACCCCCAAAATAGATGCTCTTATACCAGCCCTTAACCAAACCAGAACCAAATAGGTTGACCTATATGCCTCCTTGATATTACGTTGTATCGGGTTAAACCTTTCAGAACTAAACAACAACTGCATCATCTGGTTACTCAAAAAATGCTGGTGTAAAATGCAGAGGAACAAAGTAGTGATGCTCCCTTCACAACAGTCAAACACTGCCAAACCCACTACTGTACCCAATAATTCCTGAGCCAAGAGAAAAATCCAACTCTATTAGCATCCTTTTCATCAACAAGATAGATAACATGTGACAAGAGACTGATACTGCCAAATCGGACTGCCATCACTCACCTAACCCCCAAGGATCTTGCTGACATAAACCAACCATAAACAAATAGAATGTCCTCCTTGCTGCCCTCATTAAGCAGATCAAGGGGGCCACTCTCACTCCCTGTTATGTGGAGTCAGGAGTAAGACGCGGGCACAGGGTCAAATGGTGGTTGCTATAAACCTTTATTTAATACCAAGGAAAAGAGGATTGGAGAAAATCCTACCTTGCCCTTCCACTATGAGGGGATGCCTTGCCTCACCAAAACAACCTAATGAAACTGTCGGTGCCAGAATGTCCAAGTAAAGTTCTCTGTCCAGTGTCCAAAATCCTATCCTAACCCTCACATGTTATACACACAATGAAAAGTGATAAGGAACAATGGGCCTCATCCTGGGTTGGGCGCAGCGACAAAGATGCAGTGTTAACGCATTTACCACAGCATTACCACTCCTCCCAATCCAGAGTTTGGGCAGAAAGCTGGTGATTTACCACCAGCTTTTAGCTGGAGGTAAATCTGCAGCTTTCTGCCCATTTTCCATGCTATTACCGCTGGCACTATTACTGCTATAACAAAATGGGGAATTACAGCCTTACCACAACTCAGGATTTGGCGCTATTAGCACCAGACTGAGTTGCCGTAACACTATTTGCGTTGGCGATATCCTGGCACAATTACCACCAGGATACTGCCAAGGCTGTGATGAGGCCCAATGCCTCTAAGCTGCTCGTCCGCAGCCCACCTTTAAAGTTCAAAGTGCCAAAAATAAAGTTCAAAAAAGATATTCACAACTCCAGGGAGAATGTTTCCCTTCCCCCAGTTCTTGCTCTCCCTCCCCTATTAGTTTTCTCCTTAAGTTCCCCACAAGGCAAAATAATGGCTCACTCCTTTTAGCTTCACAATGTTCAGTGGCAAGAGGTATGCTTCCTCCCTTGTCTTTACTCATGTTGCCACACTTCACAGAGCCGAGGGTATGACTCTACACTTAGCCTTTCCCAGCGTTATACAATTCACAGTCACATGGGTTCTGACTCCCTTCCCCTGGGTATCACAGATCCTTTCTCTTCAAAACATACAAAGTTCACATTCCCAGGGGGTATGCATTATCCTGTCAGCTTTCTTCTTTAAGAAACACAATTGGCTGCAGGTCCCAAACTCACAATTTGCCTGGTATCCTCTCTTGCCAGGACTTTCTTATATTGTTAACTTTTATGTGGGTGTGAGTTCAAAACTTGCTATTTGCCTTGTGTACTCTCCTGCCAGGACTTTCTTGTTTGCACCTTTGTAGAATATAGACTTTCACTGATAGACTCTGTCCCCTCACCTCTGTCATACTGGATGAATAACAGGAAGGCACTGTGCTTCAATGCAAGTTTGCTGGTCCGGAAACTAAGGTTCCGGTAAGCTCACCAGCACCCTTGTTTCCAGACCGGCAAACTACAAGTCGCTGTATGGTATATTCCTTTGTGTGTTTGGATTTGCCAAGGAGGTTATTTCAGAATATCCTTCAGGGAGTTCCTCATGGGAACGGGAGTCCTTGTCCTCAGGAGGAGAGTCTCTCCCGGTGAGGTCCCACTTGCCTCAATCCCTAGGGAGGGTGTTGGGAAGCAGGCTCACCTCTTTTGGGGAGAAGGGATGAATTCCCTCGATTCTTCACAATACAAACACAAATAGGTTTTTTTTGGATAGTGTGGCAAGTCAGAGGTAGGAGGTGGACAACTGGACAGTTTAGGGTCAACACTTGATTTTATTTAACAAACGAAAATCCTCACCTGGCCCTATCTCTATGGTGGAGGTTCCTTATTTTACAAAATAATAAACAGTACTCATCTTGATGTTATGCAAACACAATTAATCCTCTGTCAAAATCTATCCATATCTAATTGGCCCTACGATTAAATAACTGAAAGACAAAATCTGCCAGAGAGAAGTGATTCTCTTTCCCCGTTCTTGGCTTCTGCTGGTTGGTCTGTGAGCCTACCTCCCCAAAAGTGTTTGAGAGGGAAATGGGGAAGGGAAGAGAGACAGAATTCTCCAGTGAAGCCTCCTTACTGAATTCTAACTGGAGTATGATACATATGTATGAAGAGGGTTGGATGAAAGGTATTGTTTAAGCCATAGTAAGGACGCCAGGGCAACTTGAACCCTTGCTCCATCTATGACCATGGACTTCCCGGGTGGTCATGAAGTTGTTCAAGGTTCAAGTATTTTACACTGACAAAGCTTGGTGGAAGAGGGACGATGGCCTTCAGGTGATTTGGGAATTTTAAATGGTGCAAGTGAAGTCTCAATCAGTGATATAGCTGGACTAGGCTGTGGGTAAGCATCACTACTCCCTTGATGGTCACTTTCCTTTATGAACTTCTAGGGCAGGTATTCTAGTTTTAATCAGAGTGTTACAATAGGGAAAGTGATAGGTCAAGACACCCATATTTAATTTTATCTAAATCTAAGGTTGAGAGCGGTGGCAGGGAGAGAGATACGCTGAGAGTTAAATAAGGTGTCCGAGAAATAAAGAGGAAAGACATGTGGAGTTTAAAGAAGGAACAAGATGGCTGGAAAGAGACTGAGAAAGATGAGTATGGGTGGAAAGAAATGGCAAGCGAGAGAGAGAAGAGTTTGGGAGAAAAGGACATGCAGACAAGGCACATCTTGCAAAAGGCGGAAGACAAGGAAACTGACAGAAAGAGATAAGCGATCACACAGACGAAGGGAAACATTAGAGCAAGGAAACACTGAGAGGAAGGTTTGAATATATATTAAAGATTAACAGGTCTTTCCCTCTGTCACTGCTCCGACCCTTTCAAATAACTATTAACTTGCATTCCCTAATCATTACTCTAGAGCCCTCATTTGCAGCTGCACTCGTAGAAACCTAATGATACATGCACTGATGTCATCAGATGATCCCTGTTGCATGACGGCCTATGTGCGAATGGCTTTGTTGTGCACGCTGCATGTCATCTACTCATCTGACATGCAATACACACTTTGCCCTAATGTGGGACCCTTTTGATGGAGCGCAATGGAACTCAGCGGGCCACATTACGAGTATGGAGGTAGCCATGCCTCTAAAAGCGGGATGGCTACCCCCATACCGGGTACCAGGTCTGGGTCCCGCAAAAGGGGATTTATCTGGCCATTCCAACCTTGGAGGGCCTGGGAAATCCCTTTGCGGCACCCCGGACCCAGTACATCCCCATTCCCTTTTGAGCCCCCATAGGGCTCAATGGGAATGGGGAGAATACTAACAACTGTCCCATTTATAATGGGCCCGTTGTTAGCATCCTAGACTGCTAGCGGGTCCCGCTAAGGACGCCGGGTCTGACCAGACGTTCCTTAGCTGGATTCACAGCAGTCCTCATTATAGGGCGGTCCGTAATGAACGGTGCCGGTCCCTTACCGGCACCGCTCATTATGTGGCCACCAGGGTCCTAATGAGGCCCCATGTCTAGTTGATTGAGAGTTCACCCAGTTGATGAGGGTTTGCTCTGATGGAACTCTGATTCCCAATTGATTGTGAGTACACCGGATCGAGGCCCAATGTTGGCTCCATGAATGTTTTAGGGAATAATGGACACTTGAACGTCCATGTGCTAGAAAGGATTTCATCGTCGCACTCACGTCTTCCTAATAGTTGACCATGTGATGGTGGCCAGTGCATGCAGGTGTTTCGAGCCCCATTGAATGACAGGGAGCCACCTACTGGCGACATGATGAGTAACATCTTATAAGGCTGTGCACCAGGTGCATTGGAAATCAATTGGAGCCAAAATAGTAGTGAGATGTGTTTGCGGAATGGCCTATTCAGCTGATAAAAAAAGTGATATGCACTAATATCTCGCTCACGCGCAGTATGCCTTTCATTCACTGCTGCTCTGGCCGCTGGCCAGCACATTGCTCCTGCTCGGCTTGCCTTGTGGCTAAAGGGTCATGCTTTGAACGCCATTCCTTGGCATGCAAGTTTTGAATGCCGTGACTGCAGAAGGGTGTGGCACCTGGCAGCCACCGCTGCCTGCTGGCTGCACATACGCCCTTCCAGAGAGGAGAATTGCTCAACTTTGTGAAGAAAGGAGGAGGCAGGTGTTCTTCCTCCTCGTGCATTCAGATTCGGACCCTGGAGCGATGCTTCAGCCATGGCACTGTAAGCTCAGTGCTTTAAGTGGGATAAGAAATCGAGGTCGGCGCCAACATGTCACGATGCAATATTTAGGGGCGGGTCCTAAAAAGGGTTTCACGCAGCGTCACTTCCCCAGTACATAATAAACATTTAACAGAGGTGGGGCCTATCTAACTCAAAGAGTGACCCAACAGAGCGAATCAGGATTTCATAAGGGCAATGAAAAGGAGTGCATTGTACTTCAAAAGCGGTATTAGAACTTAATTAATGTGTGTACAAATCTTAACCAAAATATCTATATATTCAAATATAACATAGAACATCAACTCAAAATAAGTCAGCAGACCAGGCAATACTACAGCTCCTTTGAAACAATCCATGAGTCTTACAAATTAAAATCATTATAACGAAAATTAATTAATAAGTGCTGTAAACAAATACATAAAATCAAACAATGTATTCTGTTATCATTTCCATTCAGTTTTTGAAAGCAAGCACATATCTTTAACTCGCCTTTTGATTCTAAATGTGGCAGAAAGTGACACTTACTGTTGGGCAGTATTGGCACTCTTGTTCATTTGCATTACTATAGGGGATGAATCTGGTTGGGGGAGCCAGTTCGGGGAGCCCTGACTCAATACCTATATTTGGAGACTGCCCGGGCTGAGTCCTGGCTAGCTGTGGCCCACTTAAAACCCTCTCTCAATAAGCTGAATGGTAGAAATCATTGGATGAATGGAACACTGGACATGGATGTCGTGAATTGTCTGGCGTAGGGTGTTTTCTGTGTTATTTATTTTTTATTTATTGTGTTTATTTTATGTTGTCATTTATATAGCTTACAAAGCCCAGTGGCATCTAGGCGCTTTTACTTAAGAAGGTGGTTACAGTGGTTACTTAGAATTATTGTTCTTATTGTTCTGATATTGGTGCCCACATATACAGCTCTGCCAGTGCACTGCAATCCTGGCACGCAGTATACACAGTCGCAGTTACTCCCATAGAACATTGCCACCACGTCTTACTACTTGTTTGCACTACCCCCTGAATTGCCAGATCTTTCATTTCCCACTCAGAGCTCTTACAGTGCACATTGATTCCGAGCTAAAGACTTCCTTTTCTTTCAACACGTCCTCTCCTCCTCAGTCATCTCTGCCAATGCAACTCACTCGCAACACACAACACCTCTACAAGCATTGGGACTCCCCTTCAACAGCCTTGTCAATGCACCTCAACCCCGACACTTGCTATTCCAGGATTGAAACACCCCCACGCAGTTCTGTGTGCGTGACCCAAACCTGACATGCAACACGTCTGCAATGCCAGCACTGGGACTCGCCCGTGACTGCCCAGCCAAACGCACCTCAATTTCTCCGGACCAGAGCCAACGAGTTATGCTTGCACCATTCGGGGGCTCTGCCAGTTCACCTCCGGAAAGTCCATGGCCCTCCTTTGCCCCCCTTTGCCTGGTTGGCATTTCTGATTGGACTGCCATGTGTCTTCTGTTCTGATATGTCGAGGCCCCCTACGTTCCGTTTCCATCAGTCATTGTGGCAAAATGTTCCCCACAATCCCATTTCACATATTCATTCACAGGTGCCCATGTGGCGTGACCTCCCCATGCTGAACTGTGACTAGTGACAACACACAGATAACCCCTATCCTAGACCACTGAACCATGGCCTCTACCAGCTTTGCCAGCAGCCGGGAACGCGCGGGAAACGGTGGCTTGGTGCCCGGAAACCTGATCTCCTCAGCGCGATAAACAAGAGCAACTTTGCCCAGATGGCAGTGGACCAATATGTCAGCGGCGACGGGGGGGATAACGTGGAAACCTTTTCTTTTTGTTAGGCCTGGGGGAATTATGAGCTCTTTGTGCTTCGTAAACATTCCACTAAGGGATCCCTGTGTGTTTGCCTGGTGCGTCTTCCAGCTCACTAAAACGACGTGTGTTGTATTTCTTCACAACATGGAATGACGCCTTCGTTATGTTTCCCTGTTCCTAATAAATACAGCGTGGTTTGCACCTGAAAGGGAAGCCCAGCCACCAGCCTCCCACTGCTTGAACTACCACTCTTCCTTTTTCGTCAGTAGGAGGCGCTACAGTCATCATTCTGTCGAGGAAGAAGCAACACATGTCCTTCAAATTCACTTAAGTGTGGGAGTGGGCGGAGCGCAAACGTGTTTCCTATGTTTTGTATAGTGCACAGCTGACATGGTATAACTTTGTGGCCGTGTATAGTTGTCCAAAGCTGCATTTAAACACCTGAGGTACTCAAAAGACCAGAATCAGGTATCTTGATGCAAGACGGAGACTTGGATGCCAATTACTACTATGCGGTGACTTGCAGCTGCGACGTGGGGTCTATCATGAAGCCAAGTGGGACGTACTAAGGATTAAGACATGTTGGGTTTTAGGGAAAGGATTCATTAGGGAATTGACAACATCAAATTCAAATATATCTTTTCTCAAAATCAAGGTCAGTGTGTCTCAACACATCTATTTAGGGTATTTCACTCAGCACTGCCCTTGGAATCTTGTCCTCGTTCTCCTCACGGCTCAGGTTCTCATCTGGTGTCCATTGGTTGATGGATTCAGCTCCTGTTACAGGGCTGCCAGCAGCTCCTCTCGGAGGCCAGGCAGTTTATGTGGAATTTTAGGTTACTCTTTGGACTCTTGGCATAGTCCCTGTCTAACGGTCCTGGCTCTATGGCTACCCAACCCATTCCAACTCTCCTGCTTGTCTCTCAATGTGACGTCATTCCGGAGGGACCTGCTGCTTTTCCCTTCTAGCAATGTCTCTGCTGCCTAGCACCTCATCCTCCTTCTCAACTCTTTGTTCGGTGCTCGTACCTCTTCTATCCCCCCCTCACAAACCCGGTAAACTTGGGAAGTGTGTCGCTATCTTTATTCTCCCCCTTGTCAAGCTTTACTCTTTTCCCCCTACTGGACTGTTTCAATCCCGTCCACTGCACCTGCTCCTTTGCATCTCCTTTCCCTTCCTCCCTTTCAGCTCTTGCTCCCTCCTTCGCAGCTTCTCATTTTTCCTCCTCCTCCTCCACAGATCTCACTTCCACCACCTGCTCCTCAGCTAATTTTATCACTCTCCTCCTCAGATTTCACTCCCTCTGCCAGCTGCTCAGATCCTCCTTCGGTCTTGCTTCTTCTCCTGAACTCCTCTTTTCAACATATCTCCCTCGGGTCTTTATCCGCCTGCTCTCTCCTCATCTCTTCCTTACACCGCCTCAACCTGCTCCTCTACTCTCTCTGCTGTCTCCAACTCTGCAAATCCAGTCTTTCCTCATCCCCTCCTTTCACCGCCTCATGCTATGGCCCTCTCACCTGCCATTGGACTGAGCTGGCTGTAAGGATTTGAACACTGATGTGTGTTGGTTGTTTGCCTACAGCGCAATTGGTGAATTTCAAATATGCATTGTATTATGGGTGTCTTTGTTTTTCGCGATTTTTCTGGACTGCAGCTTCGAAAGTCTGGTATGCCACAGGATTTCCCTTGTCTTGCATTGATGATATGGGAGGCATGGGTGTGGTTTTGGTTGGGGGGACAAGGGTGTTTGTCCCCCCAACTTTTGTGGCACATTATTTTGTCCCACTCATTTGGCAGGGGTGCCTTTCATTGTAAATTTTGTAATTGTAAATTGTAATTGTAGTACATTTAGATGTCATGAACCCCACCCCCCCCAACATTTTTAGAAAAGTTACTCCACTGTTGGAAGGGCAGCACCTGGGTGAGATGATGAGTATTTTGCAAGCGCACCTCTACCCCGTCAGCGGCGCTCCTGGTAAGTAGTATTTGTTTCACAAAGTTAGAATGTGGCACTGCTGCTTGCAGAAAATCCGACTTCACTGATACTTAACAAAGTCCATTTCCTAACAGTGGGGCTTGCCTTGAAGCCAGGGGTCAAGTCCTAAACATTTAAGGGGGGGACTCATCAACAAATGCAATGGGATGTGATGTCGCCAGAAATTAGCATATCAAGGTGAAATATGCACATTTCATTATATTGGCATTGCATAATCACCGAAATTGCACAGGACGAATGGCATTTGCCTTTCATAAAATCAACACACACACAAAACCAAGAGAGGATATTTTCATCTAATAGTGTTTTTGAAATCGTTAGAAGGTGTCCATGTTTTAAACTCCAAGAACTAATCCAAATGTTTCCCCTGGCACTTACAGTACTGAAATTGGACATTTTACCTTTAGTTGTTTATTGTTTTTTATCCGGTTATATAATGCAGTGGTGAAATGCCTGGCCTACAAACCTGAGGACTGTGGTTTGATCCCCGTGGTAAGCTTTAATGCATAAATTCAAAGAGGACATTCAATGTTTCTCATTTTAGCTGGGGGGACTGTGTCCACCCTCTGAAAAAAGTGGGTGGACTCCGTCCCCCCGGGTATTCCCCCTACTTGAGCTCTGCAAAACCATCATCCTCACTATCACGTACCAATGCATTTTGAACATCACTTAAAGGGCCAGAAGTCTGGGAGACATAAACATGACGATTCCCTACCCCTTGCCCCAGGTGTGGGGAGGGTGACAGGGGTATCCTACCCATTCCATGCCCAGACCCTTTATCGTGGACCGAGTGGCAGCACCCATCCCAGGGCACAAGTCGAGGGCACACTTTATGGGTGGACGGAGTCCACCCACTTTTGCTGAGGGCACCTTGATATGCTAATTTCTGGTGACACCACATTCAATTGGTATGTTAATGACCCCCCCCACCACACTGTTTTTGAGGAGTTGACCTCTGTCCCCATGGTAATTTTCCCCAAAGCACCCACACCCAGGCAGGAGACATCATTATAGGTAAGAGCAGGGCTCAGAATAGACACTGCAAGCTTGTTGCTGTGGCTAAACTGAGCCGTGCATTCGCTGTAGAGAGTAAGAGTTGATGGGTACCAGCTAACGTTCACGTACACATACAACGCAGCTATAAGGAACTATCACATCAAGCAGAAATAGATGACCGCGCACTAGTCGCCCGGATACACAAACAAAATATGTTTTTTTTTTTATTGGTTACTCTAGCATCTTTGTAAAGCTGTTTACGTGTATGTTTCATGGAAACAACACATGTGAATTTGTCGTTTGCCAATTGAGCAGTGGGGTCTCTCCAGGACAGCCACAAAGTGGTGAGAAAGTAGAGTAAGAGAAAGAAGGTAAAGGCCAGAGACACAATGGGCCTCATTACCAGTAGGCGGTAAGGGATACGGGCACCGGTAAGGACACCGGTGCCGGTAATCCCTTACCGCCCTACTACGAGTTCCCTTAGCGGGTCCCTCCTTTAACGCCTGGCCTGACCATTCCCCATTCCCATTTGAGCCCTGTTGGGGCTCAAATGGGAATGGGGAATGGTTTTTTCAATGGGGACTTACCGGTCCCGCAAAGGTTGAACTACACCGGTAAGTCCCCATTGAATGAGACCGGTGCCAGTACCGTTATTGGAGGAAGTCATGGCGCAAATAGCGCCATGACTACCTCCGATCTCGGAATGAGGCCCAATGAGTCTGTTTAGCCGGTAAGATAGCTCAATTGGTTGAGTGGTCCCTGCTGTGATCTATGTGTGATCTGCAGGTTCGAATCCTGGCATGCGCAACTCAGCCTTTCATCCTTCCCGGGTCCATAAATGAGTACCATCTTCAGTTGGGATGACTAATGTATGTGAATATGTTCTATGCACAGTGCTTGGGCGAAAGCGCTATATAAATCCGTATACAGGCCACTTTAATCGCTCCGCATGGAGGAGAGGGGAAACTCGTATGAGGTGAAAGAGGCAGAGGTGAGATTGGAAGACAAATCAACCGAGTCCAAGTGTGAGTTAGAGCTGAGTTAAGGAAGCGATCTAGGACAGAAAAGTCTCAGACAGGCAGTTTTTGCTCTTCCACCAAAACTGTCCGCAGCTAGACCCTCCATGTTCCTTGGCTCTCTGCCTAATGGATACAGTTGCCTGGGAGACCAGCACTACAATAAGTGAAAGGTAGAAAGAGCTGAGGGTGCAACCCACTGCACACCCCTCCATTCCGGTAGGCTGGAAGGGCTCCTGGCAGGGCAACGGCATTAAGATTCGAGAGCGTTCTCTCTCTGAGGAAGGCTAAGCAACTGTCCCAGATCCCAGATCCCAGGACTTCACTCGAGATTCCCAGAGTACCTGTACCGTAGAGGAACCATTGCAGAGAGGTCTGTGGTCACATTGGGGAGCAGCAATTATCTCTTCTGCGCATGATTAGACTCCAACCGAGTACCGTGGGGGAGCAAACCGAGAGGAACCGAGCCTGGCACTTGTAATTGGAAGGCAGGGTGACATGGTATCTGGAGGGTGGTGAGGCGGTTGCCTGGTCTTAACAGACATTCACAATGACTGAATGCATGCAGACCCACAGTACCAAGGGGACAATCATGCGGAGGTCCAGATCCCGCATCATCAAACTGCTAACAAAAAGAATAGTGCTTTATCTGAACATGCTGCAAGGGGGACAACGCTTGTGGCTGGACTAGGCCAATTGGGTATTAGTTGGAAGCATTCATTGGCAACAATAGATGTAGTTGTCTGACTCCTCTAGGCCACACTGTGTCAGTGCCGCAATGATATTTGCCTGTTTCCTCCATAGCAGAGTAGAATCAGAATGAGAGCCCTAGTCTAAGGATCGATAACATACTCTGAATGGGGCTTCAGTCAGTCTTGTGTACTGATCGATTGGAAAGCTTGTGGGATCCACAAGCATCTTTTTCCTACCGCAATGGTAGAGATGAAAGACAAACTAAAAGGTCACTTTGTGATGGTAGTTATTGCCACACCTTAACTGGTCACAAGTCCTAATAGTTCCAGTCAGCTGCTCCCTGTTATAACAGCCAGTCCATGGAACACCATGTAATGTTATGATATGATATGGTCCTATACACAAGTGTTTCAAGGGAGGGGGAACAGAGGGAAGACAGAGACAATGATCTTACTAGGCCAGGTGACATTGAGATTGTGCAAGTGCAGGGGAGGGGGAAGGAGAACGTGTGAGGGGAAAGGGGGAGGGGGCAGTGCAGTACATAGGATAAACAATAAATTAAATACAAACAATAAATAAAAAGTGTGGCCAGCTGGTGGCAAGTGCAATGGTAAGTGCAGACATCAGGTGTCAAGTGTTGGTAGGGGGCTGTAGGGATACAGAAACAGCCCCTGATTCCAAGGGTTGCCAGGGGGGCAGTGCAGGTCTGTAACTGGTGGTGAGGGCACCTGGGCCCAAGATCATAGGGTAGCCAATGCAGTTTCACTTATACACTTGTTAGACACTTGGAGTCACTGCTTTAGAGTGTGTCCTATTTTCCCCTGCCCCCCCTCACAGAAGAAGCACAGGCTGCTGCATGCAGTGCTGCTGGTTCCACAGATAGGTGTTCCATCTTTGATTCCCTGCATGGACTTGCACAGAACATTGCCATTGAGACAAAGTGCTGTCCCACCTCTAGGGGAAGCCACAGCCCAGAGAGTGAGGAGATAGGAGGAGTTGGTATTGTCTTGATATGGGCCAAATCGTCCTCGGGACCAGCCCTCGGGAGCAATAATTACCCAATTCAGCCCAAAATACAGGTTCTATTGTGCTGAGCAGTGATCTCATGCTAGTGACAAATGACACCTTCAATAAGTTTTAGTATTCATTCTAAACAGTGAATTTCATATACATTTGGTATTCAAGTTAGAGAAGATTACAAAGCACAAAACTTAGAGAAATGCAAAATATAGAGAAACATAGAATTTAGATAAACATAGAGAAACATAGAGAAACACAGTCTTATGCCCCTTCAATCAGCACTGGGAGACCCTAGCCCTCATAAGCTAGCTGTAACAAGCCCCGCTCAGAGGACAGCGCTGTCGGGATGCCGTCAGAGCTCCGAATTCCGGGCACTTGATCTTGCTCGAACCAAGTCCACAGGACGATCTCCCACCCGAGTCATGTGAGCATCTATATTTTATAATCTCGTGCTGCCCGTCCATGACGCACAGTTCCAGAACTTTCCCTGTGCAAAATATAGGCTGGCTCATGGAAAAAACCAACTCTGTTAATTTCCACTGCTCCTTCTCCTGAGCCCCTCCCTGGCTCCCTGGAGCCCATCTGCCAAAGCTCAGGAATGTCTTATCAGTGCCTTCCCAGAGAAAAGGAGATTAGCTTGGGGCCATGCAGGGCTACCGTTAGTGAGGCAGAATATTCTAAGGGAAACAGGGATGTATTAACCCCATCTGCAAGCTCTAAAAGGCATGCACTCATAGCTTAGTGTTTATAGCGCTTAAGACTGGCTATCTAAGCGCTATATAGGTGCCATAATGTTCCAAACACTCCAAAAATACCTATTAGCTACAGAGCTAGGGCCCTCCCCCTGCCTGTCTATCAACAATGCATAATGTGACCTATCACTCATACTAGGCCTGCATATTCCTTGTAGCTCACTACTGCATAATGGAAGTGCTACAACAGACTACTGTCAGCATTTTTAGCACATACTTTGAATACACTATTGGCTTTCAGCGGCTAATGCTGTCATCTAAAGCCCTGATTGGCAAGGTTGCAATTTTGTGTATCACTACATTCCACCCCTATTCAACGTGTGTGCGACAAATGCTGACTAATACCTATCAATATAGTATTTTAGTGCAGTGATAAAGACCTTGGGGCTTTGCAAGAGGTTTAAGCAAACTATCTTATAGCGGTTAGTCAGCGTGGCATGCAAGGTAAAACACTACCTAAACAAAAATGTACACAAAGTGAACAGTGACATATACCCTTGCCAAAACCTGGCCTACACAAAAATACCTAAATAATTATTGTATAACTGATTTTCAGTTAAAAAGCAGCATGCAGTTAGAATGTCAAGGCAATCCGGTGTAGTCTAATCTACAATGCACTATTGCATTTATGTATAGTTACCAACCTGGCAGCCTTTAACTCTAAGGGCCTACCCTCCCCCTGATCCCAGGGCATTCAAACATGACTATGGGCTGTGTGACTAGACACTTCCCCCATGTATGTGGAACCCAACCAGAAACCATCTAATTTCGTGAATAAGGTGAACCCATGTGCACCAGGTTATCTAAATAAAAACAATTCTACTAATTTACATCAAGCATGGCATGTGTTATTCATGCAATCAAAAGCAAGCAATTTGATCCATATGTATGCTGGTAACTGTAGCTCTGCGTGCCAGTGTGTGGAGGATGGTCGCCCCCACTCAGTAAAAAGCCAACACCTGCTGATTAAACAATGTTTGCCATACAATGCATCGTGTGTATTTAGCAGTCTTGATGACCTGCCCTATGGCAGAAAAAATGTCTTCATACCTAAAATTCTGCCATCTCCAGTGGTTGCCAATACTTGTAGCAGTGTTGGGCATATCAATAGGCCCCACTAGGCCAGAATTTCTATAGCAGAGCTGGCATCAGAACCCATAGTGGCTAGCTTATTGTGCACAGTTTCTATGTCACAAGCATATAAAGCTCCTGCAATTAATGAATCTAGCTCCCTAGCTACGCGCACTCTAGTGATGGGCCATAGAAATGGACTCCATTTGTAGCAGCTTGGTAGTACTAAGGAAACATTGCCTCATGATAAATCTATGTCTAAGTGTATCACTGTAATAATAGAGGTGCGCATTACCAGCCTACAATTTAAATGTTGCCTTACTAACTGGAAAATCTAACATGTTCACAGTGTCTACCTATTGTGACTTGGAGAATACCTTTCTTCAAGTGGGATATCTACCATATACAATATTAGTTTTAGCCACAAACACCATACTACCCTCCAGCAGTGGCTGTTTCATCACACCATTGTGTAAAATGCATTTAGTTAAGTTATAGTCCATAAAATCTTGGCGAGAACACTCGCTGCAGTTCTTGGTCAGAAAAACATCACATTAAACAAATTAAACAAATCGTTGTTATCCATTCAGTGACAAAAGATGTCTGACAATGTGCCAGGCCAGTACGCTAGCAATTCCATGTGGATACTCATTTGTAGCGCTTTTTTCAAAGAATTATTCCAAATGTCTACAATCAAAAGGTGACTCTTTGCATTAGTGTGCTGGAGACAGCTGTCCCCACTAAAACATGAAACTGGTTGGTTTAACAAAAACCGTGTCACACACTGTGTCATAAAATCAAACATCAAGTCAGTCATGGTTTCATTTACCTGCCTTAAGCTGGCTGTAAAAGTTTATCACAAAATAAATTACGCTCCTGCTTGCATAATTCTGCTGCCCCAACAATTCATAAATCATATTATACTGCCTACGTGCAACGTAGAAGTTTTTTTTTTCTTCAAAAAGCAAAACATCTCTGGTTAAAGCAATTCAGTTGGAAGAGCAAAACCATTTCGTTTTTTCAGATTCATCTCAAAAAGTGCATTTAAAAACCATTTTTCAATGTGTTAGCATTCAAGTGCTGTGTCACACAGCTGTTTGTGGTGCATGATCTTACAGTCCACAACTCATTGTCCACAGTCCTTTAAACAAGAAAGGCAAGACATGTCAATTAAGTTATTTCCAGCAACTGAATCATTTGAATGTGTAGCATCAAATATTTGATAACTAGCCAAGTCTGCACCATGCCAGTTCAGCAAAAGTTATTACTCTGTTGGACACCTTTCGCAGGTTGCAGAACAAATGTCCTCATAGGTCATGCATGTTAGCAGCATTGAGTGCGGTGCAGGACACGTTTAAAGTTGACTCGCTTTCTCTGAGCACAGTTTGCTTGACTGATCAGTGTCACCCACAAATTGAATACATCTACTTCTGTCAATGGCGCGCTATTGTCTTGCTTTTTTGCCTAGGCAAAATACAAACAGAAATGTTAGGATGCCATTAAAAGTACAATGTCGTTATTTATCAATATTAGGATGTCATCAAAACTTCAATATCAGCGTTATCCACCCCTTCCCATAATACCACCTCCATCTTCAGAAGTCTCATCAGGTAACTACACACTTTATCATTGCTACTGCAATTATTTATCACCCTTCTGCATGTTTCTGGGGGCTTATTTACACTCAACCATACGGGGTGTAACTGCCTAATCACAAACTCATTTGTGCAATGCGATCATAGTTGGTCAATGGTACCTCAGACTGATCTGTGCTTTTACAAAAGCCATATAATAAGTACCCAGGTCGCACAATGCTTTTCTTTTTCACCAAAGCGATCACGAATGCCAGGCGCCAACTTGCTTCCAGTGTCTCATGATCTTGATTTAGTTTGCCCTGCTGGCATCACTCCATATTTCAAAGGTAAAGTCTTTCAGTCCAATATCGCCTGCAGTTGCACAAGCAGCTTTGTTTATTTTTCTCCATACAGCTAGTGTCTTTCAAGCCTCTGGTTGTTTCACTTATCATTTTTCTCAAAGGGTGTTTGCTGATTTCTTGGCCCACCCCTTTGAGCGCGATAGTCTAAGTCAGTTTCTTTTGTTGCTTCAACAAATCATTCATTCTTGCACTAAGCCGTGAGGCTTCTGGATCATGGCTAATGTGCAGTGTTCATGTTGTACTCCAAAGCCCCGCTCTGCATGTTGTCTCTTGCAAAACGGCTAAGCGCTTTTTGTCAGTTTTGCTTCCATCTGGAATGCCATAATGTCTTTGTCAGTTACTCCAGCCCTGGCAATGTAGCTTGCATTTTGCCAGCTGTGTATTTTCTCTTCTCAAAGCGCCTAGAGGTTTCTTCTCCAGTGCACAGCGCTTTACTTCAGTTCGCATCACATGGAGCACTGGAATGCAGCTTGCACAGCAATAGCGTTTCACTTCACATCACATCACATGGTGCATGGGAATGCGGTTTGCATGGCAATGTCTGTTGGAATGGGCAGCTGTCTTTTCTTAGCCCATTCACAGATGCACAAGTTCCCCAAATGTTCAGATGTGATGTGCCCGTCTGCCATCCTGCATGCAGCCTTTGTTTTCCTTCCAGTGTTACTGGGCAAATTCTTTACCTCTGATCAGCATTTCTGTCTTTGCACCCCCTCTCCTCAGTTTTTTGCTCACACTGGGTGTCTCTCACAGGGGATGGAATGCAGGAATGTCAATGTTTATCTTTTCGCGCAGCAAGCTTATCTCTTTGCTCTATAACTCTTAAACTGTGGCGGCTTCAATGGAAAGGCACTCGTTTCAGACAGTTCATCCAGATTAACTCTTTCTTGCATTAAACAGGAGTGCAGTATTCTGCTTTTGTTTGCCTTCCTGCACCTCGCCCAAGACAGCTTCAAGGCACAAGCTCTGCACACACAGCAAGACTCTTATTTTCAAAAGAGGCACTTTTTCTTCTCATCAGATTCTACTCCATGTAATTTAGCAAAATGTCAAAGCGTCTTTTAGCCTGTTTTAAACTGATTAATATCCCATTTAAAAGCATACGTTTTTTTTTCTCTTCTTTTTCCTCGTAACCTTGTAGTTTGGCTTCACGAGCTCACTCCAATGCAATGTGCGATCTTTCAAAAGAACCCACAACCCACTAAATCTTTGTGCTATCTTATCACACACAGATTTTTCATTCTGTTGTACCATTGCCAGAATATAACCACTTATTTCAGTGCATTTAAAAAATGCCATGTTTAGTGCAGCTCCCTACACGGTTTTTCTGCAAGAGCAACCCACACTCTATATTGCTTGTGGGCTGTTAAATGTGTCAACAACATTTTTCACCATGTATCACAGTCAACAGGTCACTATTTCCAAACATGCATCACTTATAAGGCAACAGTACAAATCCATGCCATAGCGTGGGAACAGTCAAAAATACTCCAGGGGCAATTTAGAGGCAATTTAGAAAAATATAAATTGTTTTTTCCCCCCAACCCATTGCAAACTGATTCTGCAATTTCAAATCAATACACAAAAATCAAAAATCCAAATAACATCACTCACTTTCTTTTTTAAGTGAGTCTCTCACCCATTATAAGCATGGCACAGCTTAAAATGCAATATAACCATTTTAGTGTGTTTCTTTTAAACAGAATTCGCCACCAGCACATGGAATTTACAGTTGCCAAAAGAAAAACAAACCCTTTAGGCTCTCAGCACAGATGTTACTCTTTCTCCTAAGCACGGCTCATTCCCCACGTTATTTTTCAGGAATGTCAACACTTCAAAAGCATACATCAAAAAAGCAAACCTTCGCCTCCGAACATTACAACCCCCCACTCGCTAGCACACTGGGGCTGAGTCAATGGTTAAATTACTATTCACAATTTGCATGTCAAATCCTTGCAACTATTTTTCCCTGCCCTTATGACAGAATAGAGTTGAGAACTCCGTCTCACTTTGCATTTCAAATTACAACTTTAAACTGGGGAAACCGCATGATAAAATTCTTTCCTAATTGAACATACATCTTTCTTGACCATTCATGGGAGCGCTTTAAACAAAGCCATTTCCCGCTTGTTTATCGCCTTGTACTCCCTGGCTCCATTCCCAAGCAATAAGTCAGTCACGACTGATTTACTGAAGGGAGTCTTAACCACACAAGCTATCGGCCACGGCAAGCCGACACAACGCTGCTGTCTTTTTGAAGTCTCAGAGCTGCAGTGAGACCCCCAAGGAAATGCGACAGCCTGCTCCTCACTCTACACTGTGTTCTCTCACACAATTTGTCATTTCACAGCAAGGCACTGCTCTTCACAAATCCCACAAAGCTGCCACCAAATGTCTTGATATGGGCCAAATCGTCCTCGGGACCAGCCCTCGGGAGCAATAATTACCCAATTCAGCCCAAAATACAGGTTCTATTGTGCTGAGCAGTGATCTCATGCTAGTGACAAATGACACCTTCAATAAGTTTTAGTATTTATTCTAAACAGTGAATTTCATATACATTTGGTATTCAAGTTAGAGAAGATTACAAAGCACAAAACTTAGAGAAATGCAAAATATAGAGAAACATAGAACTTAGATAAACATAGAGAAACATAGAGAAACACAGTCTTATGCCCCTTCAATCAGCACTGGGAGACCCTGGCCCTCATAAGCTAGCTGTAACAAGCCCCGCTCAGAGGACAGCGCTGTTGGGATGCCGTCAGAGCTCCGAATTCCGGGCACTTGATCTTGCTCGAACCAAGTCCACAGGACGATCTCCCACCCGAGTCATGTGAGCATGTATATTTTATAATCTCGTGCTGCCCGTCCGTGACGCACAGTTCCAGAACTTTCCCTGTGCAAAATATAGGCTGGCTCATGGAAAAAACCAACTCTGTTAATTTCCACTGCTCCTTCTCCTGAGCCCCTCCCTGGCTCCCTGGAGCCCATCTGCCAAAGCTCAGGAATGTCTTATCAGTGCCTTCCCAGAGAAAAGGAGATTAGCTTGGGGCCATGCAGGGCTACCGTTAGTGAGGCAGAATATTCTAAGGGAAGCAGGGATGTATTAACCCCATCTGCAAGCTCTAAAAGGCATGCACTCATAGCTTAGTGTTTATAGCGCTTAAGACTGGCTATCTAAGCGCTATATAGGTGCCATAATGTTCCAAACACTCCAAAAATACCTATTAGCTATAGAGCTAGGGCCCTCTCCCTGCCTGTCTATCAACAATGCATAATGTGACCTATCACTCATACTAGGCCTGCATATTCCTTGTAGCTCACTACTGCATAATGGAAGTGCTACAACAGACTACTGTCAGCATTTTTAGCACATACTTTGAATACACTATTGGCTTTCAGCGGCTAATGCTGTCATCTAAAGCCCTGATTGGCAAGGTTGCAATTTTGTGTATCACTACAGGTATTATTTATTTATTTATTTATTTATTTATTTATTTATTTTATTGTTTAAAGCACGGACCTAGCACGAGAGCAGAGAAGCGTTGTACAGAGTGTGGCTAGTCAGCCTTTGGGATGGCATCTTGAAACGGTAGCGCAGGACTCTGAGTTGTGGTCTGTGCGTTGGTATGTGCGTCCAGTTCTTGGTCAGGTGTTTTGAGAAAGCCGTGTTTTTGAGAGATTAGCGAAACTGGAGAATTGTGGGGGCATTATTATTATTATTACTATTATTATTATTAGTATTACTATTATTTTTATTAGTATTATTATGATTTTTATTTAGGATTTATTATTATTAGGATTTAATTGTAAAGCGCATGACACCCAAAGGCCTCTCTAAGCTTACCAAGAAGAACAAAAGAAGGAGGACCAAACAGGTCTAAATTCCAGAATCAAATAAGCAAAACAGAAAAGAACTAATCATTGAAATGCGGTAGGTCTGAGATTTTCCGAAGGTCAGGAGGAATAGAATTCCAAAGGAAAGGGGCATAAGAAGCGAAGCGGGTAACTCGAAGTTCTTCAGTTTATATCTAGGTTGATGACGTTTATTGTGGCCGGTGCAGTGGAGGGAGCGCGCAGTTGAAGGCATAGTAAGCCTTTCAGTCAAGTAGGAGGGCGCCTTACCAGACACACACTTATGAGTCATGGTGCATATTTATGGGAGATACGCTGTTGAACTGGAAGTCAGTGTAAAGATCGCCGGCTTATGTCAAGTGATTAGAGTGTGTCAACCCGCAAATCGCCCTAACAGCGTTATTCTGAGTAACCTGAAAGGTCTTGAGATTGTTTTTAGAAGTGCCAGCAAGTAGGCCATTGCAGTAATCAATTCTGAAGTGTATGTGTGCAGTAGCAAGTGAGGCAACATTATTATCTGACCAAAAAGGTTTGAACTGCCTTATAGTTTTGTTGTGTAAGCACAAGAGGCCTTTGTTTGAATTACATGTTTTTTCATGTTTAATTTGAGTGCCTAAGTCTATTTCAAACTCTTCACCCAGGGGCTGATTTGAATAACACAATTGGCTATTCGAAAGTGAGAATACCTAGGGTCTAGCTTAGACAAGCTTTGGCTTGAGCCAATTAGCATCAGTTTGGTTTTGCTGTTGTTAAGAGCAAATGAGTTGGCATTAACCCACCTCTGGATGAGCTTGTAAATGCAACCAATCTCCTCCTAGTCTTTCTCATACGTGACCGACAGACAAAAGGCTACTTGTTGGTCTTCGGGGTAGTTGGTATAATTAATGCTGATGCCATCCAAGAGGTCAAAAAGGGGGTGAGTACATAGGTTAAACAGAGTGGGGAGAGACATGCCACTGGGGAACTCCACAGGACACTAGTTTTGGCTGAGACTGAAAGCTCTCAGAATCTGCTCTTGGACCCAAAAAAGAACCCAACCAGGACAAGGCTGACTCAGAACAATTGGCCAGTCCCTTCACCCTCTCAAGCTACAGGACATGATCAACAAGGTCAAAAGCTGTCGAGAGGTCGAGTAGCATAAGTAAGGCCACACGTCCAGAGTCTACTATCTTAGCAAGTCCAGCATGCAGTTTCTGTGCAGTTTCTGTGCCATGCTTGGCACGAAAGCCTGATTGTAGAGCGCCCAGAAGACTGTGGGTTTCAATATGAGCCTGAAGTTGTAAGTAAGATATTCTGTCCAGAATTTTTAATTAAAAAAGGACATTGGTAATCAGGCGAAAGTAGCTTGTTATTCTGGGATCTAAGTTGTCAATTTTGATGATGGGGGTTGATACAAACATTTGTGAGTGAAGCAGGCACTGTTCCCAAGGAAAAAGAGGAGTTAACAATCTCTGTAACAAGATGGGATGACCAAGCATAGGCATCTTTATTAAGGCAGGCTGGACAGGCATCCCTGTGGCACATTGATGGTTGTATACCATTGACAATCTCAGTGGAAGCTTCAAAATTAAAGACAAGGCGTGAGATATGTTTAGGTCAGATGTTAGCTGTAATAGTAAGTTTATGATTATCTTGTGATTCCAAAGTCTGATTGTATGTTTCAATTTTTGTGCGATGAGTGTCAGTCCTGGAGGCAAAGCTCAACTGGATTTGAGTGCACCAGGCATCACTCTTAGCTAAAGTGGGAAAAGGGTTGTTTTTTCCCCCAAACTACTTGATGATAGAAAATAATTCCTCTGAGAGTATTTGGCAGCTACAATTCTGTTGTCAAAATGTTCACGCTTAGCAGTGACAATGGCATTCTTATAATTAGAAAATTAGTTGCTGCAATACAGAAAGAGGTAAGATTTCTGAGCGGACACCAGGATCGAGTTCCAGAGTGTGGGTGCATGACAAGTGAAGCATTGTTTCAGGGTCCTCTCTTTGAGGACAAGTTGTGATTCAAGCTGGTTGGTCGATTTGCAGTGCAAGGAGCATGTGCCATCAGATATGTGGAGCTTAGCCGCCAAGTACATTGGTGTGCTACTCATGACTACTTTGTAGATGATACAGGCAGTCTTAAATAGTATACTGGCAAGCAGAGGAAGCCAATGTAGTTTGCATAGGACAGGGGTGATTTGGTCCCATTTCTGTGCTTCCATAAAAAGACATGCTGCAGCGTGGTGGACTGCTTTTAAGGGAGCCAAGTGAGCAGCTGGGACCCTCGACAGGAGGGTGTTTCCCACATCGATGCCGGAGGCCACACAGGCCTGCACTATGGTCTGGAAGTCCTCTGGTAGGAGAAAGGGTTTGATTTTGCAAAGGGCAGAGATTCAGAGCCAGACTGTTGGGCCTTCTTGCCTATGTGTTTCTGGAAGGACAGGCTCCTGTCAATGGTGAAGCCTGAGGATTCTGCCGAGTCTGACTCTAGTGGATCAAATCCTAATAGGCGCATATTATCGGGAAATTGTTGGACAAGTTGTTGTTTAGAGGATCAATGAGGACACATTCACTCTTAGATGGGTTTAGTTTGAGGTAGGCAGTCGACATCCATGATTGGATGATGGCTACATAATTGAGGAAGCAAATGATGTCCTGTGTGCTAATTACTCTCATGTACAACTGAGTGCTGTCCGTGTATTTGTAGATAACTATATTGGGATCTTTGAGGAGAGTGCCCAAAGGGTCCATGCAAAGGTTAAAAAGGATAGGTGAGAGGATGGAGCCTTGAGAGACTTCCCAGGAGACCTGAAGTCAGTTAGAATTTAGCAAGCTTATCTGGGATGCCTGGTATCTGTCAAAGAGGTGGGAGGTAAACCAATTTAGGACAGTGTCATAGAATCCCATCCAGTCGGCAAGGAGGGAGAGGACAATTCGGTAGTCGATGGTGTTGAATGCAGCTGAGAGGTCAAGGAGCACGAGGAGGCACGACTCACCCTTATCCACGATTTGGAGGGCAACATCCACCACCTGCAAGGCAGCTATCTCAATGCTAAACCCTGACTGATAGTCATTTTTGAGATGGAAATGTTGGATTCTGGTGAGTAGTTGTCTAGCAACTACTTTTTGCACAATTTTTCTAATAAATTGGAGGTTCGTAATAGCCCAGTAGTGGGTCAGGTCACCTGGATTTAGTGTTCGTTTTTTCAGAAGAGGTTGTTTCAGACCAGTCTTGAGGGTTTTCGGGAATTACCCTTCCGTGAGGGAACCGTTAATGATGCTAAGGAGGGCGTTGAGCGCAAAGACCATCAATTGTTTAATGTTGGGGGCCAGGGTGATATTGTCAGAGTAAGAAGAAGGTTTGAGGGAGGAAATCAGTTTTGGGACATCCAGGGGTAGAGAAGAGAGAAGGGGGTCAGGGTGCATGGGGCGCTACTGCTGGGGGAGGTTGATTCAATGGTCTCTTGGATTTTGTCTATTTGTTCAATGAAAAAATATGTTGATTCTTTCACATTTTTCCTGAGTTGCTGGTACCTCACAATCGGGGAGGGTTTGGTACTACTTTAAAGATGTCTTTGTTCCTATTAGAGGCCGTGGCAATGAAGGTGGAGTAGCAAGGTTATTTGGTTGCAGTAATCAGACTAGAACAGTTGCTGCTGAGGGATTTGCAGTTGGTAAGGTCTCTAGGGTTCCGGTTTTCCTGCCAACATTTCTCTAGGTCTCTGACTGAGCATTTGTTGTCAGCGAGCTTGGGGGTGTACCAAGAGGCAAATGGTTTAGCCTTAGCGTGGCAGGTTTTTTGGAGGGCATGAGTGTCCTCCAGTTTCATAGCAGAGTTGCAGAATATTTCTAGGAGGCCCGACCAATTCCCTGTGGAAGTTTGCTTCTATCTCATTGACCAGGAAGGTTTGAATGAGTGGCATTGAGTGAGGGGGCGTTTAACCTGATCTTTGTGGGCTGTAGTCAAATGGGTGACTGATAGTGGGATGGGTGCGTGGTCAGACCATTGAAGTGGGATAGGATTTGTTCGGGTGATGAGACATAATGAAGTGAAGACTAAATCTAGGGTGATGCCTTTGTTATGCTTGGGGGAGAGCACAATTTGCTTAAGGGCCATGGAACTGGCCAGTGCAGAAAGGGTGCTTTGAGTGTGGTTGTCGGTCTGTGAATCAAGGATATTAAAATCTCAGAGAAAGACATTTGAATGAGTCATTCATAGAGACTGCCTCTCTCCATTCCAATACAGTAAAGGTGACACACACTATGCTCTAAGACAAGCATACCGGCTTTATCCCAGACTCATATAACAAGAAATTAACCTGATGTAACTAAACTGTTGAGAGCGAGTGAACTCCCTTCGAACTGACACACATGAGCACGGAAACTAGGTCAAATGTGCAAATTGTAAGGGAGGTATGGTATCACAAGTATGACACTGACACAAGAGTTGCAAGTTTCAAAACCTTTATTATCTTTTTGGGGTTTGGAGAAACTCCTAGTCTGCCCTATAGCTAAGATGGAAGTAGTCTCTACCATCAAATAATAAAGAAAATACAGCCCTAATCAGTCTATGTCAAATCAAAATGGCCTATACTAACAACACCTAATGCCTGCCCTATCTCTTATACTATAAGTGTGTAAAGGGGAAATGTATGCAAAGGAAAGTCTGTGTTATAACATAAAGAATCAAGTTAGCTCTCCTTCCCATGTTGGACAGCAGAGGGTAAGGCAGCCCCTGTAGACAGGATGACACACTCTGGCTCAGGTTCTCAAATGAAAGGCAGTTCAAAACATGGATCGAGGCCTGCTTGCCTTTCCAGGTTAAAGTAATTTATTGCAGCTTTCAAAAGTTCTTTCACAGTTCAACAAAGTTTCACGCAGGTCACCCTTGGTCGGGCTCGGACCTCTCAAAGCAAAAGGTTCACACAGGTCTCCCTTGGTCAGGCTTGGACCTTTCAACAAAAAAGGGCCTGATCCCTCACCCGGGCTCGGCCCTCACAATCACAACACTTGCAGGGGTTCCCTTCCCCAAGATTTATTCACATTTGTTAGGGGTTCTCTTCCCCTAACTTATCACACATCCGGTCTCCCTCAGTCAGGCTCGGACCTTTTCCTAATGTCAAAGACTTTCAAATGTGTGAGGCTTTTACTACAGACCTCTGTAGGACCACTTTGACTTTCTCTTCAGCTCACACTCTTGTGTTATTTACCCCATTGTCTCTTGGCCTTGGTAATTCAGTACCATAAGTGCAGACGTTCATAGACATTTTTCTCTTAAAGTAGTTTGTTCACTTTGCTGCTTTCTAACAAGAAATCACATATTTCACTGAGACTTTTGAATGGGCTATTGCCTGTCGCTGGACCATTCCACCACGCTGTATCCCTGGCTTTGCAGTTATCTGTAATTAAAAGTTCACCACAGGTCTGCTTTCCTCTGTGTCTCATCAGCACGTGTGCAGCCTTCAATCGTGAGATGTACTGTTGAAACTTCTATCATTCAATAACACACACCAGCCTTTCATGTTGTCCGCTAACTCACCGGCTGTGTGCATTCCTTTCTCATCTTTCATGGCTTTAATTCATGAGTCAAGGTTAATACCACAGGCTCGGCCCAGCCTCCCTAAATCTGCCGTTCACCCGGGAGGAACGCTGGCATCCTTGAAACACAATGCAGTCTTCTTGTCTAAGATGTGGCCTTCTCTGCATATCTTTCACGGCTCTTCGGAGGCAAGGACCTCCTGCAGGAATCCCCTGGGTTTCCCTACAATTTTCTCTCATCCCTCGATAGGTCGTTCTGCACCAGTGGGTTCGCCTTCGCACTGGAAGATCTGTTCCTTCTCATGTTCCACCTTGCTCTGAATGTATCTCTATGTTCCGCCTTTTATCTATGTTGGGAGAGCTAAAGGGTATCAGATGTATGTGATTAAAGTCAAGTGCCTGACTTTGCCTAACCCCGATTAGTGGGACATGTCCAATGAGATATGTAAGGGTTAGCCCATTTACTCTCAGTCGCCCTCTTCCTCTGCCCAGTGTTTGTGCAGAAAGGGGGGGAAGGGGAGTTGGAACACTGGAGCATCATTTAAAATAGGATGGGTATGGGAAAGGGGGAATACCGCGTCTCACCATCAGTTATCTCACCGGCACTCCCCGAAGACCCACCCACCCAGGTGATCCATCCACACTGGTCCACCTTCATGGTCTGGATCCAATGGAGATGGCTGTGCCCTGGTCACCTGAGAGATATCCCCGGGGACTAGCAAGTGAGACGCCCTTTGGTTTCTCCCAATATAGACAGGAAGAATATTGCTTGCACTATATAGACACAAAGAATATGGCATAACCAATGTATATGCTGAAATGCAACAAGAACGACATACACATATAGCTTGCTAACGTATAAATGCAACAGTATTGAGTGGCATCTTGTAAAAAATGGAAGGCGGAGCCGCATTAGAGTGAATGGGAAGCTTTGAGGCTGCAGGGAGGTTCGACTTGCTGAAATCACTGAAATACAGATCCGTGCAGGACAAACAGTGGCTCTGCAGCCCCTTTCCAAGGTGACTCTGGATGGCTTTCAAGAGAACAGAAGAAAATAATTCCTGAAGCATAAGACATATTTCTTTTAGATTAAGAAAAGAACAAACAGCCTTTGAGTTGCCAGATGCCAATTAATTAGTAGCTTAATACTGTATAAGGAACTGATCGGCTAATGACTCTATCACAAGTCTGGCGGTATCCCGATGGTGTTTCAGCTGGGATACCGCCACCGTAAATTGCATTACCATAACTCGGTCTGGTGCTATTAGCGCTGGATCTCGAGTTGCGTAGGAGGGACCGGGAAGTCCCCATTTCCATTGGGTCCAACATTTTGGTTGATATTACTGCAGCACTTGCTAACAGCACCACAAATGGGTGGAAAGTGGCAAGATTTACCTCCAGCAAAAAACTGGAGGTAAATCTACCACTTTCCAACCAAACTCAGGATTGGGCAGAGCAGTAATGCAGCAATTATAGCATTAACGCTGCATGTTTTCCTCTCCACCCAACTCCTGATAACCCCTTAAGTATCCATTGGCCAAAGAGGGTAATACACTTGCATTAATATTAGCTAAAATCACGATAAAAGCAGGGTAAACTAATTCAAAACATGGTCTTCTAACACGTGACCTATAAATGGAAAACTGTCTATTCATTAGCTCCAGACACTGATAGGCACCTGCATCAACTCATCAAAAATTCCCAGATCAGAGGCGCCCGACAAGCCAAGTAAAAAGCTAGATGCCCTTGCTCGTAGCCTACGAATTAAAGGATGGTGTCTTATTCAATTAGAAGAAAGCAGATCATGGGTTTCCTGCTGCCTAATCCTATTTTTGCTCATGTGTTGATGACCTGGCAAGTGCTCAAAAGTTAGTAAGGGAAAAAGCCAACCAATCAAAACTGTCAATGTAATGCCGCTCAGTACATGTTCCATTAGCCAATTACCCATTGCTAAGATTTTGTCTTTTTTACCTTCACCAATTTAGGGATGGTCGAAGGTAGGGCTAGGGCCATCCGATGGGTATATCCAATGAAAAGACAAACCCTTATATTTTATATTTGTATACAATTCCCCTAACTAATCCCTGAACCCCGTAGGTTTATGCAACTAAGATTGTAGTATTACGTCAAGTATGATGTGTTTTTCAGTTATAATTTTTTGTTCTATATTGAAACCTTTGAGAGCACTTGAGGGTTGTGCATTTATTGCTGTCACTGCTTTATGTGGATTGTTAATAAGGTGGGCTTTGCCATTTACTTTATTTATTACATTTTTTTTATTTTATTTGTAATTTGCAGTTTATTCAAACTTTTATTACAAAACACACAACACGAAACACAGAGCTCAGAAAAAAGGAAAGGAAAGGAAAGGAAAAAAAACAGATAATTATGATGCAGCAGCGGCAACACAATGTTTTCCTATTCTGATGATGGTTTCATTACTGCATTTGGTATAATCTTTTCCAAGAAATTAATCACCGCACATGTTAACTGAATATTGATGCTAGACAACATCCTATACCACCAATCATAAACATTATCATTTACAGGAGCATACTTTCCTAAAAACAGTGAACGAGCTTCTACCAACTCCTCACATTCCATTAATAAATGTTTTAAGGATTCTACTGACACTTGACAAAATCTACAAGTATTTTTCACTTGTTTTTTCATCGTGTCTAGCCCACAGCACATCTTTTGTATAATATACATTTAGCCGTAGATGCAGGAATTTGTTTCGGTGGAATCTGGAGGGAAATTGCTTTAGATATTTAGGCAAATGATCTAAACTGTTCTCTGCTAGTCCTAAATCCAACGTGGTCTTCAAGCCAGCTCGGTTTTCTGAGTTCTGTATCCAGCTCCATTGCCGTAGTTTTAGTTTTGCTATTTGTGGAGTGGCCATCACTGTTTCTCACTTGATGTCGGCAGCATCAACAATTTGCTTTATTTTGTTGATCCAACAGCTCAGCAGCCCTTCTTGAGGTTGTTGCATTGGAGCAGACAAAATCTTATAGCCTGGTGCTGGATCGGTTAAATCTATTTTCCTTACCATACTGATTGATCTCCATAGCATTGTTGTATATAGGGAGTCGAGGCCAAGCTCATGTCTAATAGATTTTACTGAGACATAAGCAGGGAGTCTAAGTACACGTCTTCATAACTTGCTTTCTAGTGTTTCCCAGCACTTAGCGTCAGATTCCACCCAGTTTCTGCACCGAAGCAGATTGCAGGAACCACCTTCTGTTTGTAGAATGTCAACACCGGGAGTGTTGTGAATTTACCATAATCAGCGTGGATCCGGGCTCCTTGTAGAGCATAGGTGTTCATGCGATTTATTAGATCCATCATCCAGTCTGCCTCTCTTATTGAGCTGTTAAAGAGTATTCCTAGGTAGCGTATGGAAGAGGCAGTTTCAATGTTTTCTCGACTAATGGACCATTTGAATGCACAATCTTGCTTAGTGAAGACCTTTCCAATTGCCAAGATCTTCGTCTTTTTTTTCATTTATTGTTAAGTCATTTGCTTCACAATATGTTTGGAAGCTACAGAGCAGCCTCTGAAGCCCGATTTGTGTAAGGTCCATTAACACAATGTTGTCGACGTAGATTGCATAGTTAATCTTTTGCTCATTCACCTTTGGTGAGAAGCAGTTGACGTCTCTAAATGCTGATGGAATGTCTGCGATGTATAATTTAAATAGTAACGCTGCAAGGAGGCAACCTTGTTTGACTCCATTTTTAGTCAGTATTTTATTTGTTAGCTCACCTTGGTAGTTCATCCGCACACATACAGTGGTATTTGAATATAGTGCAATCACTGGATGTAAAAGTGAAACCGGGCAGTTCCACTTATATAGCTTTCTCCACAATTTGACTCGATTAACTGAGTCAAATGCTTGACGCATGTTGATGAATGCAAAAAAGATCTTTGATTTTTTCTTCAACGTCTCCAGTTTTAGCAGAGTTAGTAGCAACAGGTTTACCTCGGTCCCCACACCTTTTGTAAAGCCTGTTTGTCTACAGTCCATCAAGCCTGATTCAATAGCCCATCTCGTTAGTTTGCGTTGTAGGCAGGTTGCGAAGATTTTTCCAATCGTGTCGAGAAGCGCAATCGACCTATAGTTTGAGGGGTCGTTCTGACTGCCCTTCTTGAACACTGGTACAACAACCGCTGATCGCCAAGAATCTGGTATTTCTTTAAATGATGCGATTATTTCAAATAGATGGACAATGAACTTAGACCAATGTTCCTTTTTTTCTTTTAGCATGATGTTCGTTATGCCATCAGGTCCTGCTGCTCTAGAATTTTTTAGATGCTGGATTATGTGCGCCATGTCCTCCATGCTCTCGATGACATCCCAAGTTACGTTCCTTTCTGGTGTCAACGCTGTACTGTGTGTAGAGGCGGCTCTCAATACTTTGCGGAACTGATCTTCCCAGTTCGCCTTTGAGATGCCATTGGACTGGGATAAATCTTGATTAAGCGTACCTTTGTTTAAGATCTTCCAAATTTCTCTTGAATTGTGGTTCAAGATTAATTTGAGTATTTCTTTGCCTCTTTCTTGGTCTCTTAAGCACTTGAAAGACTTCAACCAGTTCCTGTAAGTCAGCTTTCTCTTTTTAATTTCATGGGCAACGTTATGACACTGTAATTTCTTGAGGCGTCTGATGTCTTTTCGCAGTCTCTTTTTTTCGTTGCACACAGTCCGGCTGAAGAAGTGTTTCGGATCTTTAGGTAGACTACCTCTTGACTTCCTTGCGGTATAAAATTTCGTAAGCATTGGTGCGAAATTTTTTTGCTTCGTGGTGACAGATTTCCTTTACGCAGATTTTGAGATAGCCTATCTACTTGGGCCGCGTTGATTCGAAGCCTGTTCCCGCCTTTATTTACCTCAACAGCGGTTCCATAGATGCTATCTGTTTTGATTTTGTCACACATCCAGCGCAAAACCAACGGATCATGGTCACTGTTAACGCTTTTTCCTATTTCATGATCTTCAATGTCAGCCCATACATTGTTTTGAGATCCATATATAGTCAAGCGTTTTATGCGTTGTCCCACCATGCCAAGTTGGTTTGGGTGGATTATCACTCTTTGTCTTCCCATTCAGCATTTCACAGTCCCGGGATTCCATGGCACTAGACCATAGGTGTCGTCTCTCTGCATAAGGATCAGCTGGTTCTTGTGTGAACCAAAACGTAGACTTGCTGTCATCAAACCAGGAACAGTTTAGATCACCACATATGATTATCTGCAATGAGTGCCATTTCACCAGATTGTTGTCTATGATTGTTGTTAATGATTTCAAATAACAGCTCGGGGATATCATCTTCGGGTTCCAATATGTGTTTAACAACAGTAACATTTTTGGGACATCTGAGACCGTTGGTTTGAATTCCAACAAGATCCCCAAAACAAATAGGTTGGATATATAGGTTTCTTTTATTTCCCAACCAAAGGAATTGTTCAACATTATTAACAGCCCTGAGAATGGGCGACCAAGGCGATTTTTCCCTGCAGGGTTTAGTATTATTGAATAACCATCTCTTATTGGTTCTTCTCGTAACCACGTTTCTTGTAGACATAACGTTAAGTTGTTGTCTAGCGAGAAGGGAGAATCTTGAAAGAGATGGGTAAAACCCTGTGTGTTCCAAGACACCAGTCCTCACAGCACTTTTCCAATTTGCGAGACTAGTTACTTCCTACGCTGACCAGTTGTGATAACACTGAGCTTATTCTGGGCTGATTTGGCAGATCCTGCTGGGTGGATGTTAAATACGTCTTTTAGGATATCTCTCCTCTTTTCATTGGTAGTACGACTGTCTTCGGTCATAGGATTGATTAAAGACCGCTGATTCATGCTTTCATCTCTTTGGAATGAAACCTCGAACCCATATGAGAGCAGTTCGTCTTTTGCTGCTAGTAGGGTTTTTTCTACCGCTTGTGAGCGGATATGTAAGAAAACTTGGTCAGAGCATGTCTCCGAAATATATTCCACGAGACAGATATCATCAGACGTTATAGTGCGTAAATGAGGAATCACATGAAGTAAACGCATCACATTATTTCTGTTCAGGTTTACCTCATTTCCATCTGGAAAGATGTTCACAATTTGAATTTTCCCTGATGCTCCTGAATGCACACGACGATTCTCGGCACTCTCTTGAGGTTTTTGATCTGTCTGTTTTGACCTTTGTGCTTGTGTTTGTCTTGGATTTAGAGTTTTACTTGACACATTTCTATTTCTTGCGTCTTCCTTGGGTTGAGTGATCCCACTCGACGGTACGCTCTTTGGTACCTTAATTAGATCTTTCCCTTCGTTTGGAAGGTGAATTCATTTGCCTTTTTTTGCTTTACATCCACAGGGCGAGTGGTCAGAAGGTAAGGATCTATTTGACAGCGCCCAGGAGAGCACTCCTGAAGTGCCCTCGTTTTCCTCATTTGCTAATTCTTCGTCACTGTTAATTGAGTACGTCGACCACTCCTCACCGATCAGAGACTCTTGTATAGCATCTCCATGGCAGGAGACCTCGTCCAACCTGGGACGTTTTTTTGGGAGTGGTTCCTGAACCCGGTCACTTCGTCCTGCTTCTTTCGAAACCCCATTGTTGCTATCATTAACGACTTGGGGTTCGGAGGGCTTGTCAGCCGTCCTTCGCTGAAATAGTCCTACTTTACGAGGTGTAGACAAATTGCGAATGAATTGTTTGGTCTTGACTGGTAGCTGTTTACGACGCCTTTTCTTTGCACCGGCAAGCATTTTGGTATTTTCGTCGCTTTTTTATGGATTTTTAGGTATTGCATTGGATGCGCTTTGTTGGCTCTTGTAGTTTCACTTCTGAGAGAGTTGCTGGAGTGGTGGAATCAACAATGACTGACGTTAAAGCCTGCTTGACAGGTTTTACACTTGACTTGGCCACGCCAGGTACTCCAACTTTTTTGTCCTGATTTTGAGGGAACTACTGAAACTCCAGAGGGTATTAATTTAGTCGAGATGCATGGCTCTTCAGCATGCATCGCTGGATTGGCTGATTTGAGAAACTCCTTTGGCTGCTGTTCATCTTGTGAGTTATTGTTACACAACTGATAATTCAGTCTATTTTTATATAAATGGCGAAACCATTTCATGCATTCTAAAATGGCCTCCATTAGGTCAGCCGAATTTGTGTGCTCTTTCATTGCCAAATCACCCAAATCTATGCAATTGCCATTGCATAGAAAGATTAGCCTCTATTTCACTTTTTTGTTGTAGTAGCGAGTAGCTGTGAGTCAAATTGGATAATTTATTTTCCATGTTTGTCAGTATTGCGCCTTGGTCCCTTATTGACTCATTCAGTGTTTCGTACAATTTTACAAAGGGTATTAACACCAATGACGTCGCGGCTAGCACATTGTTTTGGATCTGGATTGACGCAGCTACTGATAGATTAGCTTTCTGGACATTATCCTTATCTTGCTCTTTAGGTATTTGGTCTTCGATTCGTGGCATTGAGTTCTCTTCATTTGCAATCTCGGAGAGATTACCGTTCGTGTGTTGCTGGTCCAATATGGTAACGTCCCAAGATTGTAGCACCGACTCGATTTGGGCATCACTTGACCCAATTAATGTTTCCTTTACTTGTGAAGATTTTTGATAAGGTGTGCTTGTTCTCCCTTTATTTTTCCTTACTTTGGCCGAGTTTGCATTTTTTCGGCTGTGATTTGTGTCCGTGACAGGCATCGCCCTCTGTGTGTTGCCTGGTTGTAAGAAGCTGTTGGTCAGCCTATCTTTGATTTCCAAGTAGTCCTCAGAGAGCCGCTTTGATAGGCGAGCCTCACACTCGGCGGCGTCACGGCTCGGTT
The DNA here is from genome assembly GCF_040938575.1 of Ambystoma mexicanum. Taxonomy (NCBI): domain Eukaryota; kingdom Metazoa; phylum Chordata; class Amphibia; order Caudata; family Ambystomatidae; genus Ambystoma; species Ambystoma mexicanum. The sequence goes on along the minus strand of NC_090926.1, from coordinate 120,406,746 downwards.
TTAGAAAGATCGTCATTTGATTTTGGTTGGACTCTGTTCCTGTTGGGTTTATTTTTACTGGGTCAGATTCAGACCACTTAATCAAGTCACTTCCTGGTGCAACACAACAGCTGCGTTGACTGCTGAGACTGAGAGGTCCAGTTAACAAAGTCTTCGATGTATGTCGAATGCGGACTGTGTCCCTGTTAAATGTGCCTTTTGCATTTGCAGGTCCAGGCGCTGTAGTTTTTTGGCTGTGTTCCATTTGCCTATCGGGAAAGACGAATACCGTCTGAATGGAATACAGAAGCGGTTGATTTGTGATGCAAGTACGAGGTGTAGATATTGCCTCTGCTACTGAGGGGGAAGCCAAAACCGAAGCCAGAGCTGCGGGTTGTAGAACCGGCTTGTTCAACATAGCTGCAGCTGGTTCAGTTTGGATGTGGCGTCGATGTACCTCAGAGACCATAATGCATTGCGTCTGATCGCACGGCAACTGGGGCAGCTGCGGCTCAAATGATACTTCTCTCCGTTCAAAGGAGCTCGCTGTCACTTGTAGTTCCAATAGTTCCACATCCGTGACATCAAATGGCGACAAGAATTGTGTGGGGTCAATGATTATTCTGTTCTGCAGTTCGGAAGTGAGATCTCTTCTGTCGCCGATGAAGTCGCTAGCTTCGGCGGAGGGTAAGATTGTTTGTAGTGGGCGGGCTGGTTGCGTAGTCGCCTGGCCAGTGGGACAAGGAGTTGCTTCGGGCAAGCTACGCAGGTCGATAGAAGGTAGTTGCGCGCACATGGTTTGTATATCGGCGCTTTCCTCTTCATTTGTGGATACTTGGGCAGATGCTAGCGCCTGTAAAGAAGGTATGATCATTTTCTTAACATATGTTACATCCGTTTCTGCACTTGCATCGCTTACCTCAATGGCGGACTTTGTAGCTGTGGTTATGCCAAAATCTTTTGTTAATTTCGACTGGCGGCGTTCAAATAGAGTTTTCAGCCTTGTCTGTGGACCAGGCACCGCCCGTACACCGTATACTGTCCTGAGGCGGACTGGGCAGACTGGGACTCTACGGGACTCCGCGCAGCGCTTTGCGCCTGCAACACCTATTTAAGGTGGAGTCAACCAGTTAAAGGGCCAGTTTAGACAGGTTGAAAAAGTATTTCCAGCACAGCAGAATGTAGCAGCAGCTCCTCACAGTTCAGAATCCTGGGCAGACTGGGACTCTACGGGACTCTGTGCGGCACTTCGCGCCTGCAACACCTATTTAAGGTGGAGTCAACCAGTTAAAGGGCCAGTTTAGACAGGTTGAAAAAGTATTTCCAGCACAGCAGAATGTAGCAGCAGCTCCTCACAGTTCAGAATCCTGGGCAGACTGGGACTCTATGGGACGCCGCGCGGCGCTTTGCGCCTGTAGCACCTATTTAAGGTGGAGTCAACCAGTTAAAGGGCCAGTTTAGACAGGTTGAAAAAGTATTTCCAGCACAGCAGAATGCAGCAGCAGCTCCTCACAGTTCAGAATCCTGGGCTTAGGAAATGGGTTTACCGGCACTGGCACCTTTACCGGTGGCAGTAAACCTATTCCGCCAACCTTATGATGAGGGCCAATAAAGTCACGAAGGTTAGACGTATTTCCCATTACGGATTCTCGCGTCTATAATACACACATTCTTTGTTTTACACCTTATCCTCAATCCTGTGTAATGGCATGCGTTACGTCCTGAATTAATGGGCTACTTCCCCTGTGACAGAATGTGCCGTCTTTGCATTAGTTTGGTCTCCCTTGAGCTCATTTTATTTCTTGCAATTCTATAATACTGCCCCTACACATTAGCTCTGTGTATGCTCTTAGTTAGCTATTGCGCTATGGCTTATCTCCCTCGCTTCTTGGCGACCTAATACACACAATGTGAACAGCAGATCTATTGTAGAATTCCCACGTGTGCGCGAGGAAACCCCTCCCTCTGCAGTAACCCCGGATGTGTCTTTGGTTACAAATCAGTTGAATCAGACTTTCATATTCTATACAATGTCTCTGAGCGCATCAGCCCTTTGTTCAGGCATGGAGTACAGTGCTGCGCATGCTTTTACCTTTTGGATTAGTAATGCCCTGGTCGTATTAAATATATTCTCTCATCACTCCTTGGTCTAGGTTTATGTTATATTGCCATTTTCACATTTGCCACATATAGGCAGTAAGTGAAGCGTTTACCTAGTGCATCCGCTTCATAATTCCTATGCGTCGGCTCTCGTGTTTTCCCTGAGCAGCCCACACCATCTCTATAATGTTTAGATGTGCTTCCATGGCAATGCCGAGCTCTCCCGCCATCTTCTCTTTCCACTTTCTCCGCGTGTGCCATGCTTTGGGATCCCACTTGCATATTCACACAGCAATACATGGCGCGTTGCCCCCAGGGACATCATTTCACCAAAATGCTAGGGGTAGCGGAAGTGACATCACACGACCCTTGACCCCTGATGACATCACAGGAAGTGATGTCATTTGACCCAACCCCAAAGTGATATTGCAGGAAGCGATGGAACACAACCTTTCACCCGTTGACAAAACAGTAAGTGGCATCACATAGCATTGCACACTACGAAAAATATGGTTACGATATCACCATAATGTGATGTACACACCTGAATGGATCGCCATATGTATCGTTAAGATCAGTGTGTATAGGCACATATTACCAAATTACTGCGATTGCAAGCAGACGTCCATGACCAAATGACAATGATGTGTTATTATATAGCACTTACGCTTAAGTGCTTTACATAGAAGAAATACACCCAATATCACCCAACCTGTGTTGGTACCCATTTATCGACCTCAGAAGGATGAAAGGCTGAGTTGAGGCGTTTGAGAACAGACTAAATCAGTGACTCACCCCCTGAAGTGTGTCTGAAATAAACTTTTAATGATTCTAGCAATTATTGTATAGAATTCCAGAAAGACACATTGTTTGGCATTCCAATTCTTTCTTATTTAGGTTCAGTGCTGAAAGTGTTAGACTTGTGGCCCTCATGTTCTTATGTTTCTTCTTTTTTAAGGGGCCCGAACAAGAAAGCCAGCCACTCCAGAATTAAAGAGCCACATGGTGCTGGCCATAGCCCAGGAGCTTGCATTGCCAAAAATAAAAGTTTTTTTTTTTTTTAGAGGTTGCAAGGGAGACCACAGAGGTCGCAAGGGAGACCTCAGAGGCCGCACTTGCGACCTCTGGTGACCCACAAATGACATCCCTGGTAGCCCTTTTCTTAGACCTTCATGTGACATTATATTGTTAGACATTCAACATTCTCATATATTATCATATAACCCTCATATGTTAAATTAATTGGTTTTGAATGAGTGTATACAGTGTATTTTATTCATACATACTCAGTGGTCTATATGCTAGACTCAGTATATTGCAATGCACTTTTTTTGCTGGGCATTTTTTGTTTTTATAGTGTGATTAGACCACTATTCCTAAATGGTTAGATCTACGCCATTGCAGTTACAATGGCAGTATTTTGAAATATCCTAACTAGTTAGAGTGACATTTGTGCATCTAGTGTCTCAATATAATACAGCATCGAAACTATAAATGTATCAATACAGCAAGACATCATAGGAATATCTATTTATCCAATTTACACTTCCTTAATCTCATGGTTTCTATAATACTATTCAATTCTTATGTATCTTTTAACTTTTATTTGGAAATCCTATTCCTCCCAAAATGACTTAATGCTAACTAAGAACTTATTATTCCTAGCTAAAAAATCCTGTCCTTCAAAGTTACTCATGGAAAAATGAAAGCATTTCATTATCTGTGTTAAGACCAATTTCTGTAGCCTTTGAATTTGCATATAAGTCTGGTTTCTGCTTGCATAAGCATTTTTTCTTTGTTCCAACCTCTCCGGACAAGTTTCATCTTCTGCGGGCATATGTTTCTTATGTCTGTTTTACTGTCCATCTGATGTTCTTTCTGTCAATGCTGGGCTATAAGCAATCTCCGATCCTGGCTACCTATTGTTGCTAGGTGTTCTCTTATTCTTGTCTTCAACTCTCTGATCGTACTCCCTATATACATTTTGTCACATTTGCAAATTATGCTATATACCACATACGTCCAACAATGTATACCACCTCTGATTTTGATTTCTGACCTCTGATTTTGATTTCTGTCCCATTCATATCTGTAAAGGTGCTTGTACTGTCATAGGCATATTTGCACATGGTGCACATTCCACATTTCCTAAATCCATCTTTATCAGGCTGCAGCCATGTTCTGGACAGTGCCTCTTCCTCCTCGGGGAGTAGTGATGGGCTCAGTCTGTTCTTCAAAGTACTCACTCTTTTGTAGATAATTTGCGGCTTCTCCTCCACATGTTCACGGACGTGTTGATCCAATCTGAGTAGGGACCAGTGCTTTTTCAAAATTGTATTCATCAAATAATAGTTGCTGCAGTACTTGGTTGCAAATCCAACCTTGTCTCATTTGTTCTCACCATTGATCCCTTCAAAAAAGATAAAATGTATAAATAAGTTCACATAATATTTAATTAGGCCTAACATGTCACAGAAGACCTAAAATCTTTACATTGGCTGGTGGTAGAGGATTGTATTACATTCAAAGCAGTCTCAATAGTCCACCACTGCCTTTATAGCTCCGCCCCTATCTACCTAAAGGAGCAAATATCCCTTTACGAACCAGGACGTTCACTGAGATGAAAACATCAAGGCTTAGTAAAGATCGCCCGCATGAAAAAAGCAAATGGACTGGCACGATCCTTCCCAGTCAAAGTATCTTTAAAGTGGAATAAACTTTCGACCAGTCTTAGGCTAGACACAATTTTCTGACCTTTAAAAAGGAACTGAAAACACTTTCATTCAAATAACCTTCCAAGTAACTTGACCTAGGCTAGACGCTATTGTCTTGTATTGAATGTTTTCCTCTGTCTCTATCCGCGTCCTGATGCCTGTGGGCTATGACGCGTAACAAATAAACAAACAAACAAACAAACAAACAAACAAACAATAAATGTTATTAGTAATTATAGGTGTCTAAGTGTAAAAAATCACATAGGAGACCATACAATGCATTCTAGTCAGTAGGCTGTACTGCAGACAGTAATCACTCTCAGAGCAGTCACTATCCGTCTTTTGCTTGTCATGCTTCTGTCTATCATCATTTTCACCACAAAGGGGGGAAATGCAGCCCCTTCATATCATAATTTATCTTGCTAACAAAGCATATGCATAATTAAATTCCCAAAAAAACACAATATATTGGTATTTAATAGCCCAGCATTTAAGCGGTTAATGGCACCTACAATAAAATGCACAACTTTGTGACGTTTGCAATGTTTTGTGGCAAACTTCACGAAGTGTGCAAAATTCAAGTCCTGCAACTTTGCACAGGCTTACTGTGAATTGGCTGAACATACAGTAATTCCATAACATGCAAACCCTTAAAAAAAATGTTTCTCATGTTTAAGGGAGAATCAGAACAATTCTCATGTTGGCATCTCTTGTGCAGGAGGGAGAACCCAGAAAACTCACATTTTGAAGCTCATTCGAAGTGCAGAGAACTTGAAAAATTCACATTTGCAGCTCCAAAGTAGCCAGGACCATCCAATGTATTCCCACTTTTGGTCTCTGTCCTCTCTTGCTGTGGTCCCACTCCTTATAAGTGCACCCAGTCTAATTCAATTCAAGGCCTTATAATGATGTTTGAGGCAGTGGACCAAGATCTCTTTCAACATTTCCATGATTAAAGACACTTAATTGAAAAAGGAATGATGTAATCCGGCAGTCTTGGAATTCGCACCTGAAGAAGGGAACATCATCAAACACATTGTACTTGGGAGCACGAAATAAACGAGCACAGGCACATTATGTAACATTCAACAGTGTTTATTGTTCTTTGAAGTTTCTGTAAATATGGAAATATTGACAACAAAACATGCTTGAGAAAATAAAACACAAGCATTTTGCCGACCCAAAATTAAGCATGCATATTCTCAGTTTGAAAGTGAGCGCATGGGTGGAATTAAGTTCTTGGTCCACAACCACAACCGTTTCACAACCAATACAACAAATCAAAAATAACTGAGCAGTACAGCAGCACGAATTCAATTACTATGTTAAATGTTAAAGGTATTTGTATCGCGCACCGTCACCAACGGAATTGGTCCCCAGGTGCTCTGGCAAAGCTGTAAACGATAAGGTGGGATGGGTTAGTAAGGTGAAGAGGGAGTAGGATAGTGAGAGGAGTGGTGTTCTGTTGGCAGCTTCAACTCGGTATATGCCGGGTGCTGAGCTTTGGTGCGGGTATTGGATCAGTGTCAGTCCACGTGTGCTGTTGCTCCGGCTTATGTGTTGTTGCAATGTTGTGAAGTGCGTGCGGCTTGTTGTGCGAGAGATGGTTGTGTGAGTTTTTTGAGTGAGATAAGTATGCAGAGTTTGAGCTTATATTGGTTAGTAAGTTACCTGAACTTCAGTATGCTAACATTCACAATTTTGTCTAAGTGTGGCACTTCACAATCCTATCTAGATGCAGCACAGGCCAATGTTTAGAATTCCATCTGGGTGCGGGCATGCCAACATTTACAATCCCATCTAGATGCGGCGCAGGCTAGTGTTTAGAAATCTGTCTAGATGTGGGCATGCTAACATTCACAATTTTATCTGGGTGCTACGCAGGCTGGTGTTCACAATTCTAAGTGTGGCACCTGCTGATATTCAAGTTTCATCTAGGCATAGGCTAGTCTTCAGGTTTCGCATAGGTGCGGTGATGCTAACACTCCAAGTCCCATCCAGACGCGATGCAGGCCAATATTCACAACTCTATCTAAGTGTGGGCATGCATGATGAAGTTATTTGTACTCCATGGGCAGCAATACCTTTGCAAGTAACTTAGGAGTCATACTCGACTCTCTATTTTCCCTCCATATCTCCCAATGGTGTCGCTATCAACTTTACAATGGCCGTACATAAAGCATGGTCTTTTTTCACTTTCCATGCTACTGAGCTATGGATCTCCACGATTCCCATCTTGGCTATTCTTCTGCTCTGTTAATGAGGTCTGCATGCCTATCAACTTATTCCCCATCCTTCTATCTTCAACTCGGCTATGTGTATTCCCTTCTGTCTCTTTCCTCGTACTTTTAATTCCTGGCTTCCCTTTGAATCCAGTTCTCTTTAATGTTCTTGTTATTGTCTTCAATGTATTCATGGCCCGGCCGCTTTCTAGTGCGTATTCATGATCCATCTTGCACGCGTTCTTCTCATTCTTCACAAACCTCCCTGTGCACCACCCTGTTGCGCTCTTTCTGACTTCTTGCTCCTAAGGTTTGGAATTCCTTAGCCCCCCATGCATTCGTTCTCCTCCCACTCTTTCCATATTCTGCTCTTGTCTTCAAACGTTTTCACTTTACTCTTTGCATTTTAACTTCTTTGCACTATTCTATTGTTGCACGGTGCATTGGTGAAAGTGCTTTTTGAATCAATAACTTCAAATAACAGTAACACTTATAAAAGAATGCCTTTACAATAATAAGAAAAAGAAGAATATGAAGAAGATCTATTATCAAAGGGAGGCTTCCAATCCCCCCCTCCCCCCCGTGCCAAACTCTCTCTGATCATTCTCCGGTCTTCCTAGTGTCTTTTGAGCCTGCGGTGGAGAAATAGCCCCCCTGAAGCACTAACAAGCAAAGCCCTGCAGCGTTTCACTTCGCCGTTTTCCTAAGCATCTCAAAGCCTGCCAGAGCCAGACTGGCTGCCTTCCACACTCAAGGGAGCTTGGCCTGGATTGACAGCTGTCAATGGCACCTATGCGGTGTCCTTCACCAGGCTTTGTGGTCTTTCCTCACCCTCCCACCTTTCGTGCCATGCTTCGGTCACGCCCCACCCGACCGTCTGCTATGTGTACAAACGGAATCGTTTGCAGACAGCACTTTCCCCATTAAGGAAAGGGATCGGTGACAAAAAGCACCCGTCATTAGTTGCAAAATCATGCTGCCGCCACAAAAGAGTTCAGGTGTATCTCGCTTAAGATGTAGCACACGTCTGAACATGCTGTCCACATTAGAGAAAGCATTAAAGTGTAATTTCACACAGTAGTCAGTACCAACTAACAATGGATAAAAAGGTAATGACACAGTAAATTGAAGGAAACATTACCAAAGCCAATACACTGGTATGCAGTAATACAATTGCAGCAAAAATGGCGCCTTTAAAAAAAATCGCCGCAGAAATGCTGTGGTTTGACCCGGTAAAGGTGTACCCCATTATACCATTTAAGGGGAGCTCCACTTAAATGGTATATAATGGGTCTGGGGGTTGCGGGGGTGTCCCCTGCATCCTTTACATGGATTACTGTGGCAAAACCACAGCCCTTTTGCCCCAATTTTTTGTGTAAACGGCCATTTCTGCTGCGATTTTAACACATGGAACCAATAGACCTGCCTCAGACTTACATATACAGACATCAGACGCTCAAGTAGATCGCCCCACGTTCACGTACAGTTTCACATGGACAGCTTGGGCCATTAAATGCCTAATTACAGCCTTCTTTTAGAAGTATAGACTCATACGCTAAATTAAAGTAATGTAAAGTAGTCTTATATAGCACTGCTGTGTGTTTTGGCCATGCCCCCAGCCCCTCTCTCTCTCTTTTTCTCTCTTCCTGCTCCCTCCTTAGCTCTTTCTCTCTACCCTGCTCCTCTCTCTCTCTCTCTCTCTCTCTCTCTCAATCTCTCCCTATCAAGCTGTCTCAAATAAACCCAATGTACAATGTGTGCAACAAGTACCTGGAAATTTGCAGATCATGGAACAGGTGGTCTGAAGACTTCACTCATTACCATAAACTTAACGCTAAGTGTTATGGGAGATAAGAGCTATTCGTTCAGAGAAGGGGTGCCCCGGGGGAACGCGCAAGCATTTCCCCCCGGGGTGATTTTGGGTGCTGCACAGGCCAGCGAGCTGGCCTGTGCCTAGAGTGCCTTGTGGGGTATTTAAGGGGGCAAGGAAGGTTTGGGAGCAGGTGACGGTTAGGGCAAGCGTTTGTCCAGGTCGCTGCTCCCAAGCCTTCCCTGCTTGGGGCTTGTTAGGGGGCAGTTTGTGGTAGGGTTATTTCTGGGTTGGAAGAGTTAGTGGCGTTTATTGCGACGGGCCGGTATAAAAATAATAATAAAGGGTTATAGCAGCAAAATTAGGAAGTGCTGTAAATAAAGCACTTCAAGAGCTTACCGTGTGGCGAACCGCTTTCCGGAGAACTGTGGGCCTGGTTGTAAGGGGCCTTTTTTGAGGGGTTGGAGCAGCCGGGCTGAGGTCATCCCGGGTGGTTGCGTCCTTTGGGGGGGGTGTTCACACAGGCGAGCGGGGGCAGTGAACGGGGAGCCTTAGTTCGGGCCGGTCCCCAGGCTACTTATACAATTGTGTGTCCATTGTATTGTGGTGCCGGCTTTCCGCCACAAGGGGGCAGTGCAGAGCCCTTAAAGGGGCAGCACAGTTTATGCTGTATCGTGTGGCTAAGAAGCTGTATTAATAGGGTCATGCAGTTAGGTTACATCTTTTTCATTGCTACGTATAAAATAGAATAGCGCTGTGCGTGCACTTTATAGTTTTGTATATAATCTTTAAAAAATTAAAAAATGTGTGTCAGGAGTTTATGAATTAAATTGCTGGGGTCACGTTTTCCCAGCCATTTCCCTGTTGGTCAGGAGCATGTCCCTGCTTTAGGGGGGTCAGTGCCGGCCTGCCATTGGTGGGTATTATCTATTATAATAAAAAGGGTGATTTAAATAGGTTATAGGTAAGAAGCCGGGTATTGCTTCCATCATATATATCAGGTTGGGCCCCACAGGGAGATATTGTTCAGGCTCGGGAGCCAGCTATTTGGGAGTGCGTCAGGGAGCAGCATCATTAATTTGAATTATTTTCAGATTGTAGCAGTATGGCAGGACAGGACTCTAGACTTAGGGGCTTGGTGGATGCCCAGGGATTGAGGGAGGCCCTTAGTATTATTAGCAGGGCATCTAAAGCCCAGCTGGAAGGGGCAGTGGGGGAAGTTACAGGGTAAAGGGGTGCTGGGGAGGGTAGGCCACAGTGCAGAGTGGCGGCAGATGGGGCCCTTGCAGCTGTGGTGGCTTGCAGTCCATCGGCGGGAAATGGGGTATGGGACAGAGGGGTCAGAAGGAGCAGGAGGGAGGTACCTAGGAGAGTGACCAGGAGTGGGGGAGCAGATGGTGAAGGATCGGGTAGGGGGACGGGAGCTAAAGGGCTGGAGGAGGCAACTAGCAAAGCCAAGGTTAGGGTCAGCTCGGTCCAAAAAGTGGCGGCTGTGCAGAAGGGCAGAGGAGGGAAACACCTGTAAAAGAGTGCAGGTGGGCAGAGGAGGGCTTTATCCCCGGCAGTTAGCGAGAAAAGGGGACGGTGCAGAATGACCTCCCCGCCTAGGAGGGCTTTATGCCGAGGGCATAGAATGTCCCCTGTGGTTCCTGAGGAGGTGGTCAGAAAGGGATTGGGGGTGCCCCTCTGGAAGGCAGCAGAGAACAGACTAGAGGGTGCAGTACGGCTGCTAGCACGGCTGAGCACAGGATGGAGGAGAGAACCCCTCACCCAAGAAGAGAAGAACAGAAATGGGTTGGCGCAATCCCGCCAAGAAGACTTCATTGGAGCAGCGGGGTGGATGCCCCGGGCTCACCCGAGGAAGAGCTTCCCGGCCCAGCCGTGCACTCGCAACAACAATGGTATTTTACGAGGGATGATGAATGGGAAGAGGAGAATGTTGGGCAGTGGGGGGATGAGGAGCAAGATGGGTTACGGGGGAGAGAAAGGGCGAGGAGGGGTTTTGGGTTTGAAGGGAAAGATCAGGTTTGGGGGGTTCAGACAGGACAAGAAGACAGCAGGGTAATTGGCTGGGGGAATCTGCTGATGTTTTTGTCCCCGCAGCAGGAGCCCGGGGAGAAACGAGATGAGGGGTGTCAGAATGGAGGCCAGGACGCCGCAGCCAGGTGATGGCGGGGCAGAAAGAGTTGAGCAGGAATGGCAGTGGTGGGAGGCATGGGTCAGGTTGGGCACGAAGTGGGGGACACGCAGGGAGAGAGCTGGGGCACAATTGAGTCTCTGACTATGGGGCCTTGGTCAGGGTGAGTGGAGGGAGAATCTCCTCTGTGGAAGTACAAACTGACAAAGTGGTGGAGCCAGTGGCCCAGGGGGTGATTGAGGTTCCTAAGGAGAGGACTGCAGAAGGTGCAGTGAAGGACAAAAGGATGCCTTATATGGGCGTTACAAAGCCGCTGGATGTGCTTCTGATGGGGGCGACAAAAGAAAAGATATGGGCAGGAGAGTTTGTAGACATTTTTTAACTCCTGCACAGGGAGGTGAGAGTGAAAGAAGGGTCTAAGGAGGAAGAGACGGAGTTGGCCACAAGACCAAAGGTGGCGGTCACAATTGACAATTGGACGTCAGCATTTATTATATATGCGAGTGTTTACTGCGAGAAGTTTCCAGAGAGGTGTGTAGCACTACTGAAATACATGGATGTAATAAGGAAGGCGTTTACGAGTTTCAGGGATTTCGCATGGGTGAGATATGATGAAGAGTTTAGGGCAAGTATGACGGAGGATAGTCAAGTGGTATGGGGAGAGAATGACATGGATCTATGGCTACAATGGATGGCACCGACGTGTCCAGCACCAACGCTGCATACAGCAAGTGGTTTACCGGTGCCTTACCGGCCCTTTCATGGTAGCCCCGCCTCTGAGGGGGAGGAGGGAGGAGGCGGGGTCAGCCATCAGCAGCATGTTGGACATTCAATAAAGAAAGCTGCATGAGAGTGGTGTGCAAGTTTAGGCATGAGTGTAGCCGATGTGCGGGACGGAATCAGGTTACAAAATGTTTCCAAACAGGGGACAGAGGGAGGTGGCAAGGAGCAGGGCAATGAATTGTGGGGAGAGGCCCATACTCCAGTTAAAGTTACAGTTCTTGAAGAGTGGCTCGGTTTACCTGGAAAGGGAGGGGGCCAAAAGTTTGGGGAAAGGTTTTGCGAGGAGTTGTTAAGTTGGGTTATCAAGGTCCAAGGATGCGGTGGATGAAGTTCGTAGGCCGAAGTTATGTTTGACAAAGCGTTGCCTAGGGGATTGGCACTTTTAGGTGCATTGTTTGGGCGCTTTAGCTCTGTTTGCATTGGGGTTTTACTTACAGTTCGGGTTGTGTAGGAGGGTTGCATTAGTTGGACGATTTTCAGTGAGGTGAGCAGAGTACAGGAATGTCGCAGGATGTTGGAGGTTTTTCAGACATTAATGTAGAAATTGTGAGTGCCATTGGCAGGAGGAAAGCAGAAGAGCCGGCGGTGGTGTTGTCCTCTCTAGGGAGGGAGTTGCATGCTGTGGCCGGGACCTCACGCTTGTAGCACGACAAGATGAGCAGGCTTGTAGGGTTGCTTGAGAAGGTGATAGCAGCCCGGAAGAAGATACTGGGAGACATCCAGAGGTAAAGGGGGCATCTCATTTTGAGTGTCAGGTAGTGGTCCCGGTTTGCACTTTTTAGAAACATGGTGTGGTCTATGGCGGGATCTAAGTACCTACATCACAGGGGAGGTTGTCAGGAGCGGTCAGGGAAAAGTGTACATTTGGCTAGGAATACTGGAAGAATTTACTGAGGGCAAAAAGGGGTTATATCAGACTTTTGAGCTCAGGTGAAGGAGCAGAAGAAGAGAGGCACACAAGGGACAAGTGTGCAGTGATGCTATGTGAAGAGGCAGATTATGGGGATTGAACTGAATGGATCGGGGTGCACGTTTGGCCCTTGGTGCAGCGGGGTGGAACAGCAATGAGAGGGAACTGCATGGACGGGGGTGCATGTTTGGCCCCTGGTGCAGTGTGGGGGAACAGCTAGGAGTTTGAACTGCATGGACAGGGGTGCACGGATGCCCCCTGGTGCAGTGGGGGAAACATCGATGATATGGACGTAGGATGCTGGAAGTTGGGGCAAGGGCGAACAGGAGGGGTAAGGCTAGCAGGAGACCGGTTTCAGAGTTTCAGAGGCCCTGTGGGTGAGGTTGTGCAAGGCTTTGAAGGGGGTGTGATGGTCAGCATGGGATAGGGACATGTTTTCAACTGTTTCACTTGGTTATTCTTTGGGGATATTTAGGATGTCAGTGCTGGTGGGGGGAGAATAGGGGAAGGATGTCTAAGGTGGGGAGATGTTCATTTATCAGAATTAGGTATGGATATAAAGATCAGCAGTTCAAAGACGGATCAGGAAGGAACGGGCTGGGGGGGTTTCCTGCAACTGCTCTGAAGGTCAGCCAGGTCGAGTCAACATAGCCCAAAATTTCAGGGGACGGGGGTGCTGAAGGCCAGTCAACTTAATGGTGTTGCGCCACTACTTGTGCTTAATGCCTTGATGACTTATTGGTAATCTTCATTTCTCCTAGCCCTATTCTTCCTCGTCCCAGTACTTGTGTATGAGGCAGTACGTGTGTATGAGGCATTCTGCTTCATACACAAGTACTGGGATGAGCTAGAGGTACAAGGAGGTCATGCCTGACTTAGCTACCTGTAATCTTCACTACTTCTAGTCCCACTCTCCCTCATCCCAGTACTTACCTATGAGGCAAGGAAACTCATACATAAGCTCTGGGACAAGGAAGAGGGACGTGGAGGTAATTCTGGGCCAAGGAGCTGATTTTGGAGGTTGTGGTAGGTGGTGGGAGGGAAAGGGAATGTGTGGGGGCGGGATTTTGCAATAAATAATAATGGTTGTCCCTGTCCAGGCTAAGCAGGAATGATATGTGGTATTGTGAGTTAGGCATTTCTGATAAAGCAGTCCTGCTCAGTGTAATTACCTAGCTAGACTGGTATTTGGGTGCTGCCAGTCTAGCCGTTTCTTACTGCGGCATTGTATATCTTTCTTGGCATCTTTGATAAAATGATATGATATAAGTCTTTTATAACGTGCCTGTACACAAGTATGTCTAGGTACGACAAAACAAGGGAGGGAAGATAGAGGGAGGACAAAACAAACAATCTTACTAGGACTTGTGTCATTCGGATTGTGGAAGTGCAAGAACAAGAAGTGCAAGCGGAAAGGGAGGGGGAGAAGTGCAAGGGAGAGGGAAGGGGAAAACAAGACAGTAGTGCTCTGAGTAAGTGCAGCCAGGGCATGCAACTATGGGTAGTGCAAGGAGAACAAGGGACTGTAAAGTGACAGTTACAGCCCCTAAGTATGTGGTAGGTCTGGAGGCAGTGCAAGGGTGACTGATCAAGAAAGAGCCTGGACTCAGTGAGAGTCTGAGGGTAGCCAAGCAACCAGTCGGTACAGCAGACAGGTAGGTCAGCAGGGGAGGGAGAGAGAGAAAGCAGAGGAGAGGAGAAAAGGAAAGTTTTGAGCTGCTTCCAGACTTCAGGTTCAGCTCAAGTTTGAGAGGGGCCGGGGGGCCATTCCAGAGGGAGGCACATGCAGAGGAGTGAGATCTACCCCCACTCTCTGCCTGGAGAAGCATCCAACCCTTAGAGAGTTGGAGGAAGCAGAGCAAAGGGTTGAGAAGGAATATATTTTGGAAGAGAGCATTGGATGTAGTGCGGGCCCAGGTCCCAGAAAGCATTGTGGAAAATGCAAAGGTTTTTGAACTTGATGCTTGCAGCCACCGGGAGCCAGTGGAGAATTTTCAGGGCTGGAGAGATATGATCCCTGGGCTTGAGGCCAAGGATAAGTCTTGCAGTCCTGTTCTAGATCAGTTGCAGAGGGCGGAGAGTAGAGGAAGGCAGATTGAAAAAAGAGGCTGTTGCAGTAGTCCAGCCTAGAGAGAATCAGGGATCTGGAGACAGTGAGCTCTTCAGGAAAGTGAGAAAGGGAAGAGTCCCTTTGAGGAGGAGCAGCTGGTAGTGGGACTTCTTGGCGACGCCCAAGATGTGAGGAGAGGAGAGAAAGAGAGAGTGGAGTCGAAGATGACACCAAGTATTTTTGCCTTGCAGGAAGGCAAAGGAAGAGGGCCCAAGGTGGGCGGCCAGAGTGAGAGAAGGAAAGCAGGGGAAGGGGTCCCAGTGAGAAGGATCTCCATATTACTGGCTTTAAGACAGAGATCATTGGAGGCAAGCCAACCCTGAATCGCGGATAGTCAGGAATGAGTGAGAAAGGAGAGGAGCCTGAAGGAGAGCGGAGTGTCACCTGCATAACACTGAAAGTTACAGGAGAGGGTAGAGATCAGGTGGGCCAAAGGGGCCAAGTAGTGGTTGAAAACCCATGGTAGGAGGATAGAGTCCTGGGGAACACCACAGGTAGAAAGAGAGGTGGCAGAGAGAAAGGGACCAAGTTGGACCTCGGAGGATCAGTCCAAGAGAAATTAGGTGAGCCACTCCAGGGCTTGATCTGTGATGCCCAGGTTCTCACATAGTCGATTGATCAGGATGGCATGGTTGACCATTTTGAAAGCAGAGGAAAGATCAAGGAGGATGAGGACAGAAGGAATGCCGGAATCAAGGTTACAGAGCAGATCTTCATGGGAGTTCAGGAGAGCAGTTTCCATGCCTCAGGATGTCATGAGTTTTAGTAGAGAAGTGAGAGGCCAGTGTCATACAAAGGGTCTGGGATGGAGCAACAGAGGTAGAGATCGCAACAGGATTGACTTGTTCCTTGCAGATTTTAAAGTGTTTGGCCATGTTATTAGAGGACGCAGAGACACAGGCTTGAATGTGTGCTCTGTTCTTGATGAGTGTTATTGCTTGGACTGGCATTTGATACAACCAGTCTAGGTATGTCTAAATGTGGCCTGGCTTGCTTTACTGTAATGTTATTATGTGTCTGCACTGGTCTACATTGTGCAGCCAGTTGGACATGTTTTCAATATGGCACAGCATTTTTAATAGCAAAGCATTAATGTTCCTGTGCACTGTTGCTGACTTGCATGTATTGGATTGGTGTTACCCTATAAAACAATTGCAAACACTCTGGCTTTTTAGCCAATTTTTCTCAGACAGTGTGCAGTATATTGCATTAAAACACATATTTATATCTTTCTCCTAGTGCAGTGTGCGGCATACCCCTTCAGTAGCACGTTTGTGCGTATTGTGCAATCGCTATAATCTAGGCCGGCCCGGGGTGTGGCGTAACCCGTGATTTGTTGCCGAGTTGGGGGGGGCCCTCAGCATGGCTCGCAGGGGGACCCCCAAAGTTTGTGTTATGCCACTGCTTCCAATAAAGTGCACCATATTAGGAAACTCTCTTGTCATGTGTTGGACTATTCCATCGGTTTGGAATGTTCAAGTCTACCTTCCATGATGAAAGTATTACATGCTCAGAGTAAGTGCCAAAGATATCTCTACTGGTCAATATTAAACCAAATCCCACTATTATGGCCAGATGAGACAATGTGACCACATTCCTCACGGGCCAAGTCCCGCTTACATTCTATAGCTTACTATACATGTTTCATCAATCACTCCTGGGTGTGTCTTGTGAGACGTGCATCTCCTATAGCATGCCAATGTTCTTAATAAATCACATCTACACCTAATACAGGAAAGGAATGTCCTAATCCGAACACCCCCCTTCCCAGATGATGGCATTAATTCAAAATACAGGTAACTGGTCTCATACAAAACACATCAGGTCCCAATCATTGTTCATCCTCCTTGGGGCTAGGGAGTCCAGTTTGTTAATCCACACCATTTCCCTTTGAAGCAATTTTGTGTGTAAGTCCCCTCCTCTGCTACCTAGTGATACCTGCTCAAGTATCACACATTTCAATTGTGCTATTTTGTGTCTTGCCTCAATAAAGTGTGTCACTACCAGTGAATTAAGCTCCTCATCCTTATGATTGACTTATGCTCTGTCCATCGCTATTTGATTTTGCGTGTCGTCATACCTACATAGTATAAGCCACATGGAAATTTTAAGGCATATACCACATTTTTTGAGTCACAAGTGCAGGATTGTCATCGTGCGAGAGTTTTCCCTTTGTATGGATGTGCAATTTTGTTCCTTTTGATGATATTACTACATCGTTGACAATTGCAGCATGGTTGTGTTCCCTTATATGCCTCTGGGGGTCTTCTTTCACTCAGTAGTTCCACTCTCGCCAGTCTGTTCCTCAATGCATAGCTGCTTCTGTAGGCAAACGTCGGTGGCTCAGGGAAGAGCCATTGTAGTATGGGGTCCATCTGCATTAGTGTCCAATTCTGTTTCACTATTATATTGGGTGTTGCCACAGGATTGATAGTTGATGTTGGCTGATATATTCCATTTGCCAAACCTTAAATAAATAAATAAATATTCTTACTGTACACCGGCCTGGTTCCTAGCTCATTTGGGCTATGAAGGGTGTTTGTTGGGGTGGTGCAAGATGGGTTGGAGGCCTCACTAAAGTTGAATCTGTATAAGTGTTGGGGGGGGCACCTTGTTTGGGGGGAAGGAACTCCCTGAGTTGAGTGGGACCGCCTAACAAATCGCGAAAGGCAGCTGCAGCTTCAGGTCTGGCGTGGACAACCAGAACCTGACTGCTATATTGAGCAACATGAAAAACAGAGTGAGAATCATGCCAACCTTCTCGGAGGTGTACAGCAGTGCAACACCTAGGTGCTATTAAGGAACAGGGCCTTTAGGAGGACAAATGCCCACTATTTTGTGATCCATGTTTTAATATATGTTCACTTTTCATTCTCTTTAGGTGTTTGGGTTTTATAGATGGGCATTAGGAGACACCATGGCGGTCATTACAACCTTGGTGCTAAGTGCACCAACTTTACCACCATGGTGTAAACTACGTTTACACCATGGTGGATGGCGGATTTACCGCCCCATTCCAAGGTGAGTGGGGCGGTAAATCCCCATTTCCCATTTTACCCTTCCCCATTCCCATTTTTGCCCCATAGGGCATAATGGGAGTGGGGAAGGCGCTAATTACGCCGCCGTAAATTACGGGGGCGTAATTAGCACCATGGCGGGTTAGCGCCATGGACTTTAACGCCTGCCAAAAGCAGGCGTTAAAGTGGGAATCCGCGTTAAGGGTTAACGCCGTCGTTAACCCTTAACGGCGGGGTTGTAATGACCTCCCATATCTACACGTGGGATCATGATCAGGGCACCAATTGCATGCAATGACCTTGTATGCCGTCTGCCTTACACCACCCATTCCCCTTGTGCCTGGGCTTCTCACTGTTGTCATTGTTTCACACTATGGGAGCAGTGGAAGTCTGGGGAAGGGAAGGCTTAGCAATGTGGGGGGGGCAGGGGGTAAGTCTGGGGAAGGGAAGGTGTTTAGTTTTGTGGAGGGGCAGGAGGTAAGAGTAAAGAAGGGAAGATATATAGGAATGTGAAGGCTTGGGGTGTAAGTTTCAATCGAATTGAGTTGGTCCTGTCACATATCTAGAAGGCATGTCAGTGGTTGACTGTGTTAGTCCATAATTCTGGGCACGGTGCTGTTCCACCACATTATGGAGCACTGCGTTGATTTAGGGAAGAAAGCACAACAGTGTGTGATGCTGAGGGAGGCATTAAAAGCCATCTATAGATTGAGAGTTTGCTATTGCTTCTGGCCCCTAAAGACAGGCTCCCTTGTGTGGGAAAAAGTACAGGGGAAAATGGGAGCAATCCAGTGCCCACAGTAAATAGGGAACGCCAGGGATTATGAAAAAGCTGGCTTTGGCCCTGTTGGTGTCAACTTTGGCCCTGTGGGGGAGATGTGTGTCACATGTACACATATAGTGATAGTAAGACCCACCTCTTCAAGAAATCTCTCCTCCTCAACACCTAGCCCATCATGTCGCCCCCTGTGCCACCTGACTCGCTGGGCGCCGCCTGCCTTGCCAACCTGTACAGCTGTTCCCCTCTGTATCCTACCCGCCCGCTGTATATCTGTTCTGTTGTTACCTCAGTAAAGCTCTTCTTTGTGTATCTGTATTTTTGTATACCTTTGTAATGCACTCTGTTGCTTCTTGAAGCTAGATCCATGGCCAATAAATATAATAATAATAATAACAATAATAGTGATGTGTCTGGGCCAGGGGGATCAGCACTTGGCTGAATACCTCAGGAATTGTGAGCTTTGACATGCTAGGCAGTGGTCCAATGGTATGTTTAAAGACCCCCCATGGCGCTGAGGTAGTCCTTTTCTGGGGGGGATATGACAGTGTATGAGCATATGATGCTGTTGTCATACAGAATTAATTGGAGGATGGAGGTGATAGTTGCCCTTTCCGTCTGTATATTTACAGGATTTGCTCATCACTGAACTGACGCAGAGAGTGTCTTACCATGGGAACATGGGCCATCTCCACCTGTTAGTGTGAGTTAAGGTTAATTCGTAGTGTGAGGGAATTTGCACTAGATAGCTACTTCCTTTGGACTGAGTGTGTGTGTCTTAATGTTGATGTTGACTTTCTTAATGTTTTCTGGCTTGCAAGCTTTGACTATTCAGATGCCGTAGACTTCACCTCCCATGCGCCCTGACCAGCATAGTCAATGATGAGGGCTCATGGAGTTGTAGTCTAGAACATCTGGCGAGCCCAGCTGCAGAGCTGGCTAATTTTAGAAACAGAGAGATAGATAAAGAGACAGAGAGAACCAGAGAGAGAGAGAGCTAACATGTGATGAAACATTTAATTTCCCGAAGTAAAATATGTTCGGCCATTTTTTTTTATATCTCTCGACTGCGAAGAGAATATGTCACACATGCTGACATGTCATGATTCCATCTTACACTGAATGTTTTGACCAGAATTACATTTTATTTGTGCCAACGTGCAAGTCAACGATTCAATTAAAATCCAGCTACTGCAAACATCATTGCCTTTGTCAATGGATGGAAGCTTCAAAAAAGAAAACCTTGGCTACATGTCAGAAATATATTGGTCCTTGGCACCTAAATTATTAGTTTATTGATTTTCCTGTGCCAACTAAGAAGAAACTTTGTAAGTCTTTGTTTGATTTTTGACTCTGGTGTAATATGTGCTCTCCTCTGACAAACTATGAAATGGGGGTGTCCTCATAATTAGAAGGGTCAGGGGAGAGCAGTGTATTACTTTCATATTGGGGTAGGCATTCATGGGATATGTTGCAGATGTTCCACAATATATTTTTAAGGGGCATTTTCAGGATGTTGGGGATTTTATTGGAATGTTTAGATACTTTTGGAGCGATTCACACACATGTTCTGTATTCAGAGCTTGTAAATGTTTTGAGAGATTTACACTTTTTAGGTTCATCTATTGCTTTGTTACCTGGATCTTCACCGAATAAGTCCAATCATGTGAAGCCTTCCCACCTCCTTCTGCATAAATGATACACCAGCAATTCAACAATTTATATAATGAAGCACATGCAGGTAATTGTTGCTTGGGAGCTGCTCAGACGCACGCTCTGTTTACTTTCACTTTGATTATAGACTTTGCACAGCCGCCGTGCCGTGCTGTTTTATACTTGCTTGGTATCTGATTGAACTTAACAACTTGCGTTATTTTGTTTTATCGGAACAACGTGAGGAACGTGCATTTGAACTCCATTTCCCAGCTATCCGAGAGCTCTATTCTTAGAACCCTCAGGCGCTTCAGCGCCGGCGCTTCTGCACCAAGTGGGACTTTGCTGGTCTTCCAAATGTGCAGAGGCTTCTTTTGACTTCAGGTAATTGTTGCTAGGGAGCTGCTCAGACGCACACTCTGTTTACTTTCACTTTGATTACAGACTTTGCACAGCCGCCGTTGAGTGCTGTTTGATACTTGCTTGGTATCTGATTGAACTAAACCACTTACGGCGGAGAGAGAAAGCACTCACATTAGTGTAGCTAGTTCTGATTGCTTGTGACCGCATTAGCATTGCTAGTTTTCTGGTTCTTGTAACATTGGAAACGTTAGTTTGTTTTATCGGAACAATGTGAGGAATGTGCATTTGATCTCCATTTCCTTGGTATCCTAGGGCTCCATTCTTAGAACCCTCAGGCGCTTCAGCCTTTAAGACATCAAAACTGGTTTACACCTGAGTTAAGGTGCGTGCCTTCAAACTTATCTGACAAAACATCCCTAGATGCCTCCAGGTTATAGTGGAAACAAATGGATACATTATATAAATCTGTAATTTTAGACACGGAAAATAACTTTTTCAACTCTCAAATACAACAATCTTCAAACTCTACTGCGAAGCTCTTTGAAATATTGAAGTCCTTGGAAAAACCCAAAGCCTCAGAATCTGCCTTTACACCCACCAATATTGACTGTAATCGGACGTCAGTCGCCTTTAGTGAGAAAATGTCCAGCGCGTGTAACAAGAAAATACTGGCCCGGGGCCTTTCCACCCCCACTGGCGAGTTAAATCATTTGACAGCAAAAGGCTTGACATCTCCCGGCTTCACTTTCTCTCAGATTTCCCTCTTAGATATGACAACTATGCTCTCCTCAATGCATGCAATCTCATGTCAGTCTAACCTCTTGCCTCTGAAATTTATCTTGGAGCATAAAGATGTTTTTGCCCCTTTCTTTACCTACTTTGTAAATGCCTTGTTTGGATATTGTCAGGTTCCCATGGAAATTAAGAAAGTAACTATTTCACCCATACCTAAAAAAAAAAAACATTGACCCCACTAATCCCAGTAATTTAAGACCCATTACCAACTCCCATTCCTTTTGAAAATCCTAAACAAATTAGGGACTTCTCAGTTGCAAGCATTCACAGAAGGTAACCACAACCTTCACAATTCTCATTCAGGCTTCTGTCCCTTTTCAGCACGGAAATTGCTCTGGTCGTCTGGTCGACTTACAGTCCCATCTTCTAAAAATCATGGAGAAAGGGAAAGCCGGTATATTGATATTACTTGATTTTTCCACGGCTTTCGGCCTTGTCAACCACGAGCACCTGTTAAAGTGCCTGCTGAACCAAGGTAACTGCTCCAAAGAGGTGGTGGACTGGATACAGTCCGTCTTATCCAACAGGGAATCCAATATCCAATGGGGTTCAGCTTCCTCCGTGGCTTCCCCCTTTGTCTGTGGTGTCCCATGAGGCACTTCCATCTCACCCTTTTCAATCTTTAGCTGAGATCCTTCTGCTCGCTCTTGTGGTCCCTAGGGGTATTCTTTACCAACTATGCTGATGACACTCAGCTTGTCATCGGGCTCAGTGGAGACCACGCCCAGGACTCCATACCCCTTAACAACATCTACAAGTCCATTGAGGGTTGGATGTCCTTGAACTGCCTGTATCTCAATGGCAGAAACGCTGAGCTACTCATCTTCGGCTCTTCCCAGGCTCGTTCTAAACTCAGCCCATCTTATGACTACTTTCTCCTCCAAGACAAATAAGTCATGACCCACAAAAAATGTAAATCCTTAGAGGTCTACCCAGAGGCCTCCCTTAACTCTGATGCCCAAGTTCACCACCTTTGGCGGAATTGCAACTACTACCTAAGGCTTCTCTGGAGCATCCGCCCTTATTTGTGTAAAAAAAAACTCTAGAACCATAGCCCGTTCCACAATATTAACAAGAATGGGCTACTGCAACGTACTGCTAGGTGGAGCCTCCAAGTCCAACATCCAGGCCTACCAAACCATTCAAAATGAGGCGGTTCACATGGATTTAAACATCCCCAGAAAATCTCATGTATCTAACCTCAGGAGAGATCTTCATTGGCTCCCGGTGCAGGAGCGAATCCATTTTAAAATGGGCACATTGGTGCACCATTGCCTTTATGGCAACGCGCCTAAATATCTTTAAACCTTGGTACCTCTGTACCACCCGACCAGAACTCTGCGATCTGCCATTTTGACCTAGTTGAAGTGGCCTTGATCTACTCAATCTAGGGGCCTTGGTAGATCTTTCTCGGTCACTGCATCGGCCTTTTGGAATACCTTAACCCCAACCATCAGAGCCATGCCTACCTACCCTGATGCTTTTTTAGGAAAACCCTGAAAACACACCTGTTCGGTTCACCCCCTGGATGTTCGACATTCCCAACAGATTACTGTCCCGTCTTTGTGTTGTTCCTTCGGTGTCTTCGTTGCGTCCTGATGCCTGCGGGCTGTCTGTGCATTATAATTAAAGAAAACATGCTAGATTTCAGAAAGTGCAACCCTTTTCTGCATATGGCACGAGCCCTTTTTGCCACGTCGTTTTAATGACTTTAAAACAAGCAGACACTTTTTGCGGTTGCCAAAAACGGAACAAAGGGAAGCAAACCTTCTGAGCACCATTTTAATTCTGACTTAGTACATTGTGGGGGGAAGTATGTGAATTTGATTCAGGTGTTTTGTATGAAACAGCGTCTGTGACTGCGAACATGCATGCGCTGCAAGGTAATACAGTGGTGAGTGGTCATGGCGATGTTGGCACTCTTCCACATCCCCCTCTTCTCTGCCCACCCCTCTCTCGCACGCCCGTCTGGATTTCCTAGTTTCTAGTTGCTCGTGTTCATGTAAATGGAGCCTCTATGTCTCTTGTGTATGTCCATACACGCCTCTCTCTCTGTCACTGCAAGCTACTGGCTCCTCCATCTGGTTACCATGGCTCCTTCCTTGTGCTGGCCTTCCATCCACCCCAACTCTCCTTTCACTTGCCTCATCCCTGTGTTTCTCCCTCTTACTCCTTTTCCTCCACTTTCTTTCGCTCCTTTCTGTTTCTGTCTCGCCTTTGCTCCTGTTATTCATTGTCTAAACCTCTCCTCCTCGCATCCAACTCATCTCTCTCTTTTTGTGCGTCGGTTCTGTCCCCGTGTATCTTTACCTGTAATTACTGTTCTTTCTTTCCCTCAGTTTTTCTGTCATGGATTTTGTCGCCCTCTTGCCTCCTCTTTAAAGGCTTCTTCCTTTACAGATGTCTCCTTTCCTCTCGACTGGGAGTGGCAACGTGTTCGCCTTGGAAGCAAAGCAACACAGAGCACCACGGGTTCGATCCCCAGGTCTGCGCTGAGAAACCTCTGGGTATTAAGTGCGTTATAAATAACCTATCATATCCTGCCCCTGCTACCTCTCTCTTCTTATCATCACTGTGTTCTCCCCTCCATTTCGCCTTGTCGCATCTCGCACCCCTTCCACCTTCTTCCTACCGCTGTTTGTAAGCTCAGTCACATAATTTTATTTTTTTATACCTCCTGCAAACAATGCGCCTTTTATTCCTGTCTGGGATTTACAGGAATGGAGCTGCGAATCTGGGAGCCAAAAGAAGCCTTTGTACTCTGCACGAACCTGCCTGCAGGAAAAACAGTTTCCCATCTGACACTTGCCCGGCCTATATGTGGGAGGGGTGGCACCAGGAACACGGGCTGGATTACTCAACCACCATCTGTGATGTAGCCCTGCTCACACGAATCTGGCACAGACACGGGGACACTTGCAAGACTGGCAGTCGGTGGACATGTTGGGTCTGGAAGTGTTACCAGTTAGCACTGCAGGCCGTCTGGTTACTGGTCCTGGTTGGGAAATGTAGGTGCCCAACTCTCTGGCTGACAGTGCTCAGCGTGTGTATACACTTCACAGGTGGCATTCGTTTCCCAAGTGGGTATGCTGCTCAGGACTGGCCTTATTATCAAGTCTTATACTGGCCGGGGATGGCAATCTTAGCAAGGATCTGCTTGCAGTGTTACACACGGCTCAGAATCTGCAGTGCGAGGCTGGGTGTGTTAGTATAGGTATTCTCTCCAATGCGTAGAGGGATAGCCATGTGTATACTGTTTAGAGCTGACAATGTTAGCAGCGAGTACACGGCTCCAGACCCGCAGCATTAATAGAAGCGGGAGAGCCACAGACGTCATGGCTGGAGCCAAGCCAGAACCGAGCCAAGAGGTCAAAGGGCTCCTAGCCGGCATCCTGCCTTCACATCCCTCATAGCACAAGACTGGTGTTTGATGGATGTGACAAACCCAAATGGTGCTAGCTGCCCTGTGATGGCTGCATCCATAAGCATGTGAGGCTGAGACTGACAAATGATGGCGGTAATTAGGAATGCGTGACTTGGCCTGGCGTATGATGGCTGTACATGGCCATATGATGGTGACTATTGGGAAGGCATGGCTTCAGGTAGCATGCAATGTAAGTACTTGAAAATATGGGTTACTAGTCTTTCCATCGAATCGTTTTAATTGAATAGATTTTCCATCGAATTTTTTCCAACTAATAATTTTTTCATCTAATGTGGTTTGATACCACTTTCAATCGAAAAACTGCATAACCATTTTTTTTAATTGGGGTCCCCGCAAACACCTGTTTTTCGCCCTTTAAAACACTGATTCACAATTATTTTTTTTTGTTAAATTGGGGGTCCCCCCAAGCACCTGTTGTCCAAATGTAACTATTTAACCCTTTAACACTTTGCCCACCCAAATACACATACATACATTTTCGATGGAAAAATATGAATTGAAAGTTTTGTTCGATGGAAACATTTTTCAATGAACATTTTTTGATGGAAGATCTTTCGATGGAAAATCTTTCAATGAAAAGACTGTAACCCGGAAATCATACACTGCAGTATATCGACACACGAGGATGTGTTTGATATATAAGAGATGTTACTGTGCAAGCAAGTCTGTGCCTGGACATACTAGCCTGTACCATGACATGTGCAGGATGTAGACACCCATATGAGGTTGCAGGCAGCGCATGATGACAGTAATTGTAGATGTATGTTTGCGCCTAACAGGTGATAACTTGGCCTCTAGCGCTGTGCCCTTGTAAGTGATGCTTATCTTTGCACGTGGAGCTGTGCCTGGGCCCGTGACAGCTGTATCAGGGCCTGCAAGCTTGCACCTGGTATATGTTGGCAGTATTTGGATATATGCAGCTCTGACTGGCATATGATGAGCGAACATACGCATTTCAGGATGCACATGTCATAAGATGGCTGTGCCTGTCCATTCAACGGCTGTGAACTGACTTATGAGGTTGCATCTGGCTCAAAATAGCAGTACTTTGACACATGAGGATGAACCTAGCATATGAAGATGTGCCAGGGAATTTGAAGGTACACCTGGGCATATGATGAGTATAGCTGGGCGTATTTGACTGCACCTAGCATAGTATGAAAGCAAATGGGCATACAAGGGCAGCACCTGGTTTAGGAGTTCGTGCCTGGAGTGGAATGAACTACTAAGAAAGGTGAAATGGGATCCTGGCGACCTCATATCTCAAGCAGCCCTTTTGGGCTTACTGCACAAAAACACTGATACTTGCTTTTAAGTAGAACAGGCCACAGCTCACAAAAAATGCTAACCTGGCTCCCTCGCCTTACAAAACAAACAAAACCATTTAAAAAAATGGCCAAACAATTAAATAAATAAACAATTTAAATTTCCCCTCAATTAAATAAATAAATCATGTATAATTCCTCCCTTCCTATCCCTTGCTCCCTTCTGTCCCCTTAAATTTCTCTGAACCTTCATTCCCGCTTTCTCCCATCTTCTCCCCGAGGCCACACTCCTCCATCTTCAATACCTGTTCCCCCTCTTTGTACCCCCGGGTTAGCCCATTCGTGCAAGCAGCACCGCCCCCTCCTTTACCGCACTAGTCCCCCATTGTGCTTCCCCCACCCCTCCTCCAAAGGGCCATGCCCTCGGCATCATAGCAAAATGTCTTACCCCCGAAAATTCCCAACACCAATCTCCTCCTTCCTATGACCTGCAGCCAGGCTGACCTGCCACATCAGCAACAATGAACCCTACATCACATCGCCCGCTATAACGCCCCGACCTGTCACACAAAAACTACCAGCCTCTCTAACCCCCTTTTTACCCTTCATGAGCCCTGGACCTTCATTACCCAAAACGGGCGTGGGAGGCGGGGACAAACGCTTGTCCTAACAGTCGCCTGCTCCGACCTTTTCCAGCCCGCTTAAATACCCCACACAGCGCTCTATGTGCAGACCAGCTTGCTGGCCTGAGCAGCACCCAAAATCACACCAGGGGAAATGCTTGCGCGTTCCCCACTGGGGCCCCTTTGGGATTACTGCACAAAAACACCCATACTCGCTTTTAAGGGGAAAAGGTTGCTTTAATGTGACAGGCCACAACTCACAAAAAACGCGAACCTGGCTCCCTGGACTTACAGACTAACATAACCATTTTAACAAATTGCCAAACAATTAAATAAATAAACAATTTCAATTTCCCCACAATTAAATAACTAAATCATTTAAAATTCCTCCCTTCCTATCCCTTGCTCCCTTCTGTCCCCTTAAATTCCTCTTAACCTTCATTCCCACTTTCTCCCATCTTCTCCCTGAGGCCACGCCCCTCCTTCTTCAATACCTCTTTCCCCTCTTTGTACCCCTAGGGTAGCCCGTTCATGCAAACAGCACCACCCCCCTCCTTTACCGCGTTAGTACCCCATTGTACTTCCCCCACCCCACCTCCAAAGGGCTATGCCCCCGGCACCAGAGAAACCCTCCACTGAGGTGTTCTTTCTGCCCCACCTCCTCCTAAGGTTCTCCTCTATTACTGACCCTTTATGATGCCTTCCACCGCCAACCTAACACATATTCCCTAATACCAAGAGATACACTCCATCCTTCCGAAAAACGGAAAATTCCTCATAAATTATTTCCTGATGCTCCAGCGCTTGTCCCCTCAAAGAACTACAAAACTTCCCCATCTCCCTGTTAATCTTCTCACGTGTCCTTTCCACTGCCCCTCCGTTCACTGTACCCCTCCATACTTTCCTTGGCAATAACTTTGTCCAAACCGTCCCTACCCTGGGCCAAATTTCCCCGAACCAGCTGAGGTCCTTTTTCATCTTCCTTAACAATGATACCCCTGAGTCTCTAACTAGGTCATTCTCCCCTGCGTGCACAATTATTGCTGCTGGAACCCCATGACGCTCCCTCAATCCCGCTAACATGGGCAGCAATTGGTCCGACCTAAGCCTCCCTACACCCGACTACCTCAATAAGGCAGTGTTGTAGCTGCAACCCAATTGTGTACCAAAAATCCTTTTTCCCGCATCTTTCACTGCCCATTTTACAATTGAATGTCCACAAATCCATATCTGCGACAACTCACCACTCCTCCGTGCCACATCTACAAAAGAAAATTTTGTATTTGCTCTGCCACTGCTAAACCTGTCCCCCGCATCTCCTGATTTCCAGCGCCCCAAACTCTTGACCTCCTCTTCTGATAGACCCCTTCTGCCACCTTCCGATGCCGCCACGTCCCGAAAGAATGAGTTTCAAAAAACCCTCTCTTCTCTCCCCAAGAACATGTTAAACGGCACCTGGGTTTCGCTGTTAACAAGGGCCCAGCAATTACTAATGTAAAACATTTCACTGTTAATACTTGCATTCAAATGCCACATTTTTTAGGCAATTGCAATCGTGACTTGGGTTTAGTACTTTCATGCCAGGGGAGTTATTAGAAGGGTAGAGAGGGAACAGGAGACCTCTCATTCTCACAGCAGTCCATAAGTGGGTGCTTTCAGACATAAAGGAGAGTGTTAACTGCTTGAAACATTGATGCTGCACTAGAATAGTCTCATTAAAATGCATAAAGAAGTTAGATACCCCCACACAAATAAGGTTGCCCCTCCCCCACTTCCTGTGAAGTTAGCGCTTTTCCAACATTTGAAGGGTTAGCCCCCGAAAATGTACATTTTGTTGGGCCCCTGAACACAAGCACACCCACCATTCACCATATACACACACGCACACCCAGCCATCCGTACATTTAAGTGTGCACTTTTTCACCATGCAGGCACACCCTAGCAGCCATCCAGACATTTAAGTGTGCACCCTTTCACCATAAAGGCACACACACCCACGCAGCCACCCAGACATTTAAGTGTGCATCCTTTCACCATACACTCACACACGCACACATCATAGGGTTGAGGGTAGCCCTATTACTTTAAAAAGAAATTGTTTCTTTTTGAAGTCACTCTGACTTCATAAAGAAATGATTTCCGTTAAGGACCGAACCATAATGGAAATAATTTCTTTATGAAGGCAGAGTGAATTCAAAAATAAACTATTTCTTTTTGAAGTCATAGGGCTCCCCCCAACCCATGATATGGATGCCTCCAGCCTAGGGTCTTCCATGTCATGGGGTGGGAGGGAGCCCTCGGACTTCAAAAATAAGTTTTCTTTTTGTAGTCACTCTGACTTCATAAAGAAATTATTTCTTTTACAGCAATACTTTCTTTATGAACACAGAGTGAAATGAAAAATAAACATTAAAAAAAAGTTTGAAATAATTTTTTTCAATTTTTTTTCTTCAATTATTTTCCTCCAATTGGGGCCTCTTCCCAGGACATGTGCTAGCGGGGCACCACGCACCGCGGCTGAAGCGGGGGTCCCTGTTACGCCAGTAATGGGAAGCATGTAATTACTCCAGATGGAGTGGATTAAGCATAGTAGTGCTTAGAATTCAGATAGCCCTGAATAAAATGGGAGTTTTCACAGCGGTCCGCCGGTCTAGTTGGCATGTAAATTATGAGCTTGTAATTGTCCCAAATAAAGAGGGTCGCGGCCAGGACACGTGCGTGCTTGGAGCATGCACATGGTTCCCATGGCGACGGTATAAACAGTTGCAGGAGTTGGGCATCGGGCTGATAGCTCGGTTCACTGACTCACGTCCCTCGTAGAAGTTATCTTCACATAAAGTAAGTACATTCCCCTTGGGGTGATTGACACAACATGAAGGGGGTCGGTGCACCATAGCTCTTTAACCACAGTGAAAGTTGTATTACTAAGTCTTTATCACCCCGATATCGAACACGCGGCCGCCGGGTGTCATGTGTGCTTAGAGTATGTGCTAAGTACCATGGCAACAGCATAAACATATGTGAGCACGGGGCACTGGGCTGTAAGCCCAGTCGTATCCCACTCGTCACGTGATGAGGTCACTTGGGATGAAGCATGTACATTTTCCTGTGAAAACTATGAAATTCTTCATGGTCCAATCTGGCAGCCCCGTAAGGAACTGATTGCTGGCAAAATTACAAGTATTCATGATATATGCCAGCTGCCCTGGGGGTGGAGGGATATCAATGCCACCACAGCGGCATTCACAGAAAACGAAACACAGAACTCTTCCATGTAATGCATCTTAATGATGAAATGAACACTGATATGGCCCTGTTTACTCATCTTGCAAGGGTCATACTGGCGTTTCAGACACAGTCAAGGAAGCAGAATGAATGCCAATTGGCACACATCACGCATCAGCAAGGTGAGTGTTTTGATACCTTGCATTACATACCCAATAGACAACGGGTGGACCAATAGATAACACATACATTTTATTCTTTCAGGTTGAGAAACACGTTAGCACTACTCTCTGCCATTGAGGTAAGTATGAGCTTCTATTTAGAAGACGGACAAAATGAGTAGCACACAGCACATATTTTGATGGAATAATGATATTATTTGTAATTTACTGTAGGCACACAGATGAATTATTGAATGGAATTTTTATATTTGGGAAAGCTACGACTCTTATGCCCTGAAGATGGATTCTAGAGTCCGAAACGCATTGGAAACAATATCTTGTTTTGAATTGACTTTGTTAATGACCATAAAAATATTTGATTTGTTTGATATCATGAAGAAGTGATGTGTTTCTTCTTTTTTCCTTTGGATGTATGAAATGTGTCGAAAGAGACAGCAAAGGAATAGTTTATTTATGTTATATGAGACTACACAAATTAGTGTGAAATCACATGTAAATTAAACTTGTTTTTGAACTGCTTACAAAACTCTCAGACAATAATTTGTATTCACATTTTTATTTAAACATGGAAAGTGTAAACTGCATTGAGACTGTATGTCCTGAAGGAGTGCACGTGGGTAACGTGTTGGCAACAACATGCTTTTTAGATAGATTGTGGGAACAACCAATATCCCACCTCCAAATCACTTTCCATTATAAAAACAACACAGATACACTTTTGAAACATGCAGTAACAACTTACAACAAATTTAATTTCAAATTAACCAATAGAAAACATTCACAATACAATGGAAAAATCGTTTTGCAACAAATATTCAAAGGACAGGCAGTGCGTTGGGATTCGGATTTGGGAGGCACGACAATCAATGGAAATTTTGTTTTTTTAGGCTTTTGAAAAGCACAGTTGAGAAAAGGAACTCAAATGGGGAAATTGTTTTTCAACTTTTTATTTGAAAGGCAAGGTTAGGAAAGGAACTGAAATGGAAATTGTTTTTCAACACACATTCAAATGAGAATCAATGTTTGGTAATTCTGGTTTGGGATACAAGGGAATAAATGTAGAATTTAATTTTGCACACTCACATATACTTGAATAGCAGTGTTTTGGGGTTACTTATTTTGGGATTATGGACACCCCCCCTTAGAGACGGGAGTCAGGGGTTTCAGAAGGACAGTCACTCGAGTCTTTATTGTCTATACGGGCTCTAACACACTGCGCATGATCTTTTGAAATTCTAACAACACTCATCATGTGATTTTCTATATGGGAATTAATTGATTTAACTTAAAGTCAATGCACTAAGGATCTATACAGCTTCCCCCATCCTCACAATGTAATGGAAAGGATTAAGGCAGGCAGTTATCAATACAATTCAATTTAAATATATAGGGTGAGTTTCTATAGTGGATTTAATTTGAATTGGATTCAATACAATGTGCCAAGGGCCTTCCCAGTACCACCCCCCTGCATACTATGCGAGATGGAAATTAAGGCTGGCAGTTTCCACCTCACACTTTTGATAGCATTTAGGATATCTCTACTTACATGGGAGGCTTTGGTCAGGGAAAAACATCAGGGATCCTATGAGGACAGCACAGATCTGGTCAAGGATTTTCAGTTGAAGATTTTCTCCTGCACCCAGACTTCCTCTGGCTCCTCTGATTGGGTTCCAGCTCGCTTCTAAATTTCCCTTTCATTGTCTCCAATGCAAGGATTGAATATCTCTTTGCTAGTTCCTCTCAAGAGTCCGGCAGTATACCTCTCAGATTCCAGTGGAAAAGCCCTGTTCTGATGCAAAATTGACCTCTCATAGGGGTGATGATGCTACTACATTATCATAATTGCCAAGGTAAGGATTGGCTAGCACTCTCCCTTCACCTACCACCAAGACGCCCACTGGCTGCTGATAGGACCAGGAGTCATCGGGGGTGTATGATGTAGGCTGAGGGAGGAGAAAGATTTGTCATCCTAAAATGACATGTGAGATTTACCTTTTTTGGGTTCTGAAAATCTGACAACATGGCAACTATGCAGATTTTTCAGATAACTACGTAAATCTATATATTTCTGGATTCTATATTTTATGGTGACTCAGAAAATACTAATTTTATTTTGGCACGCCCTTCCTCGGCGGAGCCACCATTTTTCGTGGGTTGTTGCTGTGCCAAAATAGTTACAACTCTGACACTATATACTTCCAACATTAATTTCACCATCTATTAATCTATCAATATTTCCAATTCCTCAAATTTATGAAAATGCCAGAAGCATAATTTTAATAATAACTTAAGTTATGTACATCCATCACAAAAATGTTGTTTTTACATGGTCCTAACTGGCTTTTTATACCCTTTAAAATGAACCCGGGATGGGCTCAATAGGACACCCATATCACTTTTTATTCGGAAAAATGTATTCAAGGTTTAATAAATGGCACTGCATCATAGGTGCTCCCAGTTTCACTCTTATAATGACCCATACAAATTCTTAGGTTTCTATTTCTCCTAAAACATGTGATCAGCTATCTGCTTGCGCCAATGTTTATTCTACCCTCTTATCCTGAGCTTCAAAGGACTTTGCTCAGGGCTAATGCACCATTCATGGGGGACCTGACCTTAAAGGTCATTTCAGTTGGTCATGTTATCTGTAAATCCCATAATTTCAATCTACTTCAATGTATATCTTAGCATTTAAAGTGACAAGCAGACCTCCTTCTCCTAGGAGTCCTTAGCCAACGGTCTTGAGTATACATTTTCAAAGGCACAGACCCTTCAGTTTTGTGGGAAAAACCCAACAGCTTTAAATCGACAAGATGTGCTTACATGTAACATTTTAGCATTAGATCTAGGCCTGCTGTTCATAAATACTATCTTTCTTTTCTACTACATTAGAATAGAGGTATATTCACTATTAATCTAGTGCACTCAGATAGAACACATTTACATAAGAACCAGTGTTCATTTATGCAAACACGAAATAGGCCTTTCCCTATACATGCTGTCATTTTATGTGCTGAAATTAAGTCTCTTTATTCCTCATCAAGGCAATTTGTCATTCGTCTTTATTTTTCAAATGTAAGGCATCATTCTTCCTTTTTAGCTTCCAAATGCCCAATGTTTAAAATGTATCTTTTCTTTCCATGTGCATGGTTGTAGTCTTGAATCTGTCAAAGTGGACATTTACACAAAGTCCGCATCTGCAGTGCCCAATGTCTTTTGGAATCCATTGGACATTGCGCTTTCTTCCGCTGATAAAATGGAGGGAGGCCCATTCTCATATTTCATATTTAACACACCAAAAAGCATTTATTTTAGTTATAATGTAAAAAAAAAGTTATACTATGCCTTTTCACACATATTTTGTTATGAGTCTTTAAGTCTGAATTGCATTCTGGTATTTGTAGTCTTGCATTCAAGGTGGGGGTAATAATGCCACAAGTGTAAACTTTGTACCTAGAGTATTACTATAAGGATTTATATACTTGTGCCAGCACTTTAATTTGGTTTGTGTACTTTTCAAGTTATCTTTATAAAATAGAGTATTAAACGCAGGGGTGAAAGTAGTAAGAAAGAGTAAGTCATAAATATTTGCACACAAGGTGGCAGGAGAGGTTACAGTCTTAGAGACGGGAGGGGTTCTTTTCTTTGGTTCTGGCCTTGTGCGGGGTTTCAGGGCACAAGTCGAGGATACATGTGTGTGGACAGTATCGGGCCAACTTTTTTTGAGAGAGCGGACGCAACGCCTGTTGGATGTTTTTGAGGCCAGAATTAAAACAAGGTTTGCATGCTGAAGTGTTCGGCTACTAAGAATTCACCGCAGGTTGCCATGTTTCCAATGCAGATGCTTAACGCACAAGACCACATAAAAGTATCATTAAAGCACATGTCCCTTGTTTGGAATTTGTTCCTTGGAATATTTCATAATAATTTTTTGGGTTTAAAAGGTGGGCTTCTTTCATACTTTTCCAGCATATTTATTGTACATTCTCCTATCTGGATTATTTTCCAGGTTGATTACCTATTGGTAATCTTCATTACACCTCTCCCTACTATTCTTCGTCCCAGTACTTGTGTATGAGTATACTGGGACAGTGTAGAGGGACATGGAAGTAATGCCTGGCTTAGTCACATGTAATCTTTATCACTCCTAGACTCACTCTTCCTCATCCCCGTACTTATTTATGAGGCAAGGTTTCTCGTTTGTAAGTACTGGGATGAGGAACACCAATGTGGAGGTAATTCTGAGACGAGGAGCTGATTTTGTAGGTTGGCGTGGGGGTGGGAGGGAGAGCGGAGATGTGGGGGATGGGGTGAGGTGGGAATTTTGTGCACTAAATCGTAATGTCCATTTGTGTCTAGGCTGAGGATGCTTGGTATTTGTTATTATTGATTTGACAGCCATGTTTGTGCAGCCTGTCTAATCACCTCTTACTTTGGCTTGACTTATTTTAACTCGACTTCTCTGAAAAAAGCAGTCCTGCTTAGTGCAATTACCTGGCTAGACTGGCATTTGGGTGGTGCCAATCTAGGTATGTGTCAATGTGGTATGGCAAGCAAGCAAAGATTCTTTATTTTAGATTTAAAAAATCCCTAAAAAGTGCATCAATTTATCATACAAATCATAATATAAATATTAACCAATCACTTAAATGAGGCGGTGGTAATACATATACAAAAGGATGGCATGGCATGTTTTACTATAATATGTTTATTACTTGTCTAGACTGGTCTACATTGTTCAACCGGTTGGACATGTTCTCATTGTGGCATGGTATGTTTAATAGCAAAGCATTATATTAATTAAAACATTAATGTTCCTTGGCACTGTTGGTGACTTGCATGCATTAGATTTTTGGATTGGTGTTACCCTACATAACAATTTCATACGCTCTGGCTTTTTTGCCAATTTTTCTCAGGAAGTGTGCTGTATAATGCATTAAAACACATATTCATATCTTTCTCATAGTGCAGTGTGAAGCATGCCCCTGAAGTAGCATGATAATATGTATTGCACAAGCGTGTAGTCTAGGCAGTCCCAGAGTAAGGTGCGACCAGTGATTTGTTGCTGAGGTGGGGGGGCGGCCCTCAGCATGGCTTGCAGGGGGCCCCACATTTTGTGCTACGTCACTGATCCTGCACACAACATTGTGTCACTTTCACTAAGGATTTGTTCCAATATTCAGTGCATCCTATGCTGGCAGGCTAATATATTGCATGGAGGTTAATTTTGGCAGCGTTGTAATTGGTTATGAGCATAGAAAAGGAAAACGTCCTAACCATCAGATCATTCTTATAACCCTGTTTACCTCTGCGTCTGAACCATTTGGACACCACTCTACTGCCAGGTCTAACACACCCCTTCAAAACTGAGGTGGAACTAATAGCTGCACAGACAGCAATGTCCACCGACTGGATTCCATCCATGTGCAATGAGCAGTGATTAGTCTCACGTTTGATCCAAGTGCAATAAATAGATATAGGAATAAATAAATCATCAGGAAGAGACCCGGGGCCCTGCTCACCAGTTGATTTCACCTGAGGCACCAATGAACAGGCACAGCAGAATAATTCCAGGGAGGAATATGTAGGTGCTCGATGGGGGACCCCTGCCTAAGATTTACTTGCTGTCATCACAGTGGAGGAAGGGTGGATTTTGCAGGGACCATACTCTGTGGAAATGTGGGCAAAGTTGTTACCACCTCCTTTTGATGTTACCACCTCATCTTTATTACTACCTTCTTCAGTTGTTAAGACCTCTTCTTTATTATCACTTCCTTCTAAGTTTACCACCTCCTCCTGATTACCACCTCCTCCAGCTTTCAACAGTAGCTGCTCCTTGCTACCACCTGTTTCCTTCTCCTCACTGCCAACTCCTGCTATGCCACCTCCCCTTTGTCCCACCTCTCTGACTATCACCACATTCTTCACCTTCCTCCCTTTTACAACACCTCCTTTCCTCTCCTGTCACTGCCTTCCAACTCCCCTCTGCTGTCTCTTGAAACCACAGGACCCAAAGCCCCACCCTAAAATATAGCCCCTGAATGCCAGTAATAAAGAGGCCAGAGTGATTTTTGGAGTACCATTGAAGTCTGAAGTCTAAAGCCAGCACAGAAATGGTGATGTTAGACATTGAATCAAAAACAGGACTAAATCTCAAAGGAAGGAAGGTGGGCTTGGAAGTGCACAAGTGCGAAGATATGCACAATGCATTTCACCAAGGAAAAGAAAGACATGTGGCTGACAATTTTGTTTTACTAAATCCATGGAAAGCTACACTTTTTACTTAAAGAAACAGATAGCAGTGTGTACATTATCTTCAATGTAATACCAGATTGTGATCCAGAAATCTCAAGGGAAATCAATCTTATGGCAATTGTAGGAAATATCCCAAATGACAGTATGCAAAGAGAAGTGCCCACTTGGTTTCAAGTGGAACATGGTTTTCTCATATAACTACCCTGTGTATGGGCAATCCAGAACTGATACTATTGTGTTTTGCAACTGTGAGATTAAAGAAATATGTTACACATGGATATAAGGCCCTGATGCCTTATAAAATGCTTCATGTAAAATGCATTGGGCCTCATTACGACCCAGGCGGTAAGTTACCGCCTGGGTCGTACCTTTACCACCATGGCGTAAACTACGTTTACGCCATGGTGGTTGGCGGACTTACCGCCCCATTCCGAGGTTGGCGGGCGGTAAGTCCCCAATCCCCATTTAGCCTTCCCCATTCCCATTTTTGCCCCATAGGGCATAATGGGAGTGGGGAAGGCGTTAATTACGCCACCGTAATTAACGCCTGGCGTAATTAACAACAAGGTCCCTTAGCGCCATGGATTTTAACACCTGCTAAAAGCAGGTGTTAAATCCTCCATGGCGCTAAGGGACCTCGGAATCAGGCGGTAAGGGTCGGCGCTGTTTACGCCGCCGTAAACCCCTTACCGCCTGGGTCCTTATGAGGCCCATTGTGTGTGAATTAAAAGCCATTTCTTGCAGAATTGTACATGCAGCTGGGCATTTCTACTGAAATGAAACATTAACCTCAAAGACCTTTCCTCTGCTTGTCCCGGAGAGGGAGGTCTGGTTATCCACAATCATGTCCATTAGAAATACAAAGAAATACACTGCCATTGATGGAAACCACGGTGGAAACAGATAAAGTCCTGCCTGTTCTTTCAGCAGAAGTGACCTTGAGGTCACAACTCCCATAAAGTGTGCATGTAAGCTATAACCAGGACCATCTGGATGCCAAGGAGGGATAGGCTAAGATAAAAATGAGCCAGCATCTGGCTGGTCACATGTTTATGGGTGACTTAAACTTAGAAAGAAAAGGTGGGGGCTAGAGTGAGCAAGGCATGTGAGGCTGCGGTGTGATGAATAGAAACGGGCGAGTACCGGTCTGAGTACTGCTTACCCGCACTACCTGCTGTTCCTGTTTCTGTTTTTGCTGCACCTGCTCCTGCTCCTTGAGGACCTTTGAAGCTGGACTGCTTTATTATCAAGAGCTAATCTCTGTTTGTTTTGGCGTTTGCACCGCCAGTTCTGCCTACTTCCGGCTGTTTCCACCAATCCCGCCCCCTATCACGGCGATTGGTTGTGCAAGGAGCCACTCACCTCTACAAATTGTTCGCGCACAGCGCGCGCGCACACGGGCGAGTACTGGTCTGAGTACCGCTTACCCGCTTTGCCGCTTTTACGGTGGAGGTGGCCCTTCCCATTAACCCTGTAGAAAAGTAAGTGCCCAAAAGAGACCACTTCCTTATTTTTTTTTCTAACATAGGACCGTTCGTCTGCGAGTCATATCAAAGCGTAGACAGGTTTATTCTTTAAAGTCTGGCATGCCTCCTATGATAACTACTAGCAATAGCCCTAATGGCAACTCGAATACTGCACACAAAAATCTGCTCTCTTATAAGTCCATCGTGCTGACTCCATGTCCTCGATCCGCGAAAGGTCCTGGCACACCATTATTTAACCCGACCTCCTTATCTACACCGAAATCAAATGCTCAGTTGAATTCACAGGCCCTTCAGTCACATAAATCAAGCACCAGCTCTGGCTTACCAATACAACGACCATTTATCAAGGCCATCGCAGAATTAACGGCACTTGGTGAACTATCTGATAACACCATGTTAAACTCACCATGCCAACAATTCCCACAATTGGTTGTAAGTTCTTCTGACTCCTCTATGTCAACTGACTATACTTCCGATTCCCCAGATAATCAAGAGGTTTCTCTTTATGCAAGTCAGTGCGAGTCACCAATACCGATTCGCATCTCTCACAACTCACTTCATAGTCCATACTCTGACCCCCCATCCTCAGACCACTCTATATCCGCAATTTCTTATGTACACCCAACCCCGCGGCGCCCTGTAACACAACCAAAGTGCGATTCAGCTGAAATACACCCACAACTGCTACAAACCACCCTGACAGCAATTAACACAACCTTATTATCTATGTTCAAACTCTTTGAAGTATTGGATGCTAAAATAACGAAACAAGAATCAAAGCTAGATGATTTATTATTATGGACACAAAAAGTCAACCTGGCCCCACAAGCTTCTCTCTCTTTAGGACCAGGCTTATCGTGCATCGACTTAACCAATAAGACGATTGCACCGAGGTCACCTCCACCGAGCATTGCAATTCATTCCGTATTGCCTGCTGTACCTTACATAATTACAACAAGCCCTCCAAAACAGTCTCTTGTTCACATGAACCCGCTAAATAACTCATGGGTCAGTGTACAAGAATCAACAGAGCACGATCCTGTGATGGTCCCTGTGATGGACATTACGCCTCCCCTTGCGTCCGTACCAATTATTACTCATAGCAACGTCCCTGGACTCGAACCAAAAATTAAGAAGATCATCAGATCTACTGCTAAACAACAACCACAAAAAAAAGGAAAACCAAAAACATGCCTGTTCCACGCGTGACTAAAGCATCTTTAAATGCTTTTTCAAGAAAATTTCCATTCCAAGTGCTGACGCTTTAGCTGTTCCAAAAATCATTTCAGCTGCCCCAATTAGCCTGCCATTGCATTCCAATGACCAAGCCCCCCCCTGCTACCATTGAAGCCTATGAACCACTGGACGCTCTGGTCAACGCTTTTAGTTCTGGCTCCAATGCCAAACACCATGCTCTAGCAATAACTGAGCTGCCAATCCCCCAAACAGACAGCGTGTTACCTGTGCCCAAACCCACTGAATCTGAATGTCAAAGATCACTGATTTTGAAGGAAATGCGCAAGGCGCTGGATGCCTATATGGATGAGCGTAATCATGGTCAACCCCAACAACTAATGAAGTTATCCACTGATATTTCATCACAATCAGTATCCTGGACCTCCCCGGTGGCCCAACAGGCAAAATTACCAAACTCTGCAACCCATGGCGAAGCGCATGCTCTCACGCGCCCTTCGTGCCTGATACCAGTGACCCCAAAATACACTTCGGAACGACACACACACTCACGCCATGGTAATGGCCTGAAGCCTTCCAAAAATACCCTTTCCCGGCACTCTATTCCTATGGCTTCTACCTGTCATACATTGATTCTGAAATGCCGTGAAGGTTCCCACCCAACCTATAATCTAAACAGACAAAGTGTACTTAATATTTTCAGTGATGTCCTAGAATTAGAAGATTTGACATCCCATGATATAGCCCAAGTGGAATATTTGAATGATGATTCAACAGCAATTGTGAGGCTTTGGATTCCTTCAGGCATTGTCCTGAATACGATATGGTTAGCCAAGAGGACCCTTTTTAACATGGGATTCTTATTGGCGCAAGACCCGGACCGCTTAGAGGAACGTGTAGAGGCCCCTCCCCACCATCTATCACAAATATACTACAGCTCTTGTGATGACCTCCAAGCCCCTAATAATTAACCATCAATTGCACCTCAGTCTTATGTTATCAAAATAGCCTCTTGGAATACTCGAGGCTATTCTCATTTGCATACTTCTGTACAATCTTTGACTGACTATGCTATAATTGCACTTCATGAGACTTGGTATTTGGTCTCTCCTACTTGGGACAATTTTGATGTTATTTTGTTACCAGCAAAGATGGGACTACGTGGTCGCCCTTCATCGGGTTTAATGGTTACAGCTAATAAGAAACTTGGGTTCAAAATTGAGGCGTGGTTACATGTCAGTATCTTTTTGCAGCTAGTAAAGATCACCCACAGTGACCATATAATAGCCCTCATTAACATCTATCGCAATCCGGCAGGACTATCCGACATAGCCTTTTTTGCGGGGTTAACGGACATGTTAGATGAAATTTCGGCTACACCTGGTATCACTGACACCCTGATTATGGGTGACTTAAATATGGACTGCATATCCTCCGTTAACCAAAACAAGACAAGGGCCTTATCCACCTGGTCCCATCTTATGTATGAGCGTAATATGCGAGTAATAAATGGCTCAGTGGAACGTGATATCCCCCCGAAACCCACATGGCAGCGTGGCAAGAGTCAAAGTATTATTGACTACATGTACATTGACCAATCTATGTATAGTAGTGTTATTTCATTTGAGATAATTGCACAATCTACAAGTGATCACCATCTTCTTTCATTACAACTTAGCTGGTCAGGTACCCCTTCTATCAAACAATGGTCGACCCAACATCTAACGGTTAATAATGCAAAAAAACGTCTAAAATAGTCCAAGAGAACCCTTACGCAGTTCTCAAATGCATTGTTTGCATTAGACAACTCATATAAATTGATTGAGTATACTGATCTTCTTGAACCATTCCGGAATACAATTGTACCAACCCCAAATATAAAAAAACTTAAACACCTTTATGACCCTGTAATCAAAGCACGCAGGGCCGAATATCGCAAAGAAAAGAGACTCATCCTCAAGTTAGATAATACCAATACTCACAGTGCACTAAGAACTATTAAATGTAAATACTCTAACTGGATTCGCGGACGTCGAGCATGGATGTTTGAACAAGATAGCGAAGCCATGCTGTGCTCAATCTGGTCCAAGAATTCGGCTGAAATATGGCGCTTTCTCAATTCGAATTCTAATCTATCACAGGCTCATGTTCAAACTGGTGCGGTAACCGAAGCTGCTTGGATTGCACATTTTTCAGACTTATATCGTGACCCGCTCTTCCACCATAATGAATATAAGATTCAATCCAAAACTCAGTGGAAAATTACCTGCTCCCCCGCCCTACTCGAAGAGCTGATCGCAAAGTTGAGCCCTTCCCGAGACGCTGGTCCTGACGGCCTACACAACGCCATCCTAAAAGAAAACCGGAGGCTATGGGCAAAAAATCTCCATGCCATTTTTGCAGAAATCATGAAACGTCGTATCTTGCCAGCTTCGTGGCTATGCTCGGTCATCGTCTCGATTTATAAGAAGGGTGATCGTGCTGATCCTTGTAATTACCGTCCAATTGCCCTCCTGGATGTCCCGGGAAAACTTTTTGCTAAATTAGTTCTAATCGAATTCAATCTTTGGACGGACCTCACTGCCAAACGAGATCAGCAGCAAACGGGATTTGTCTCAGGTATGGGTACCTGTATAAACCTGCTAACTTTAAATGCAATAAAAGCCCACAGTCAGTCTCACAAACAATCCATTTATTTTGCGTTTATTGATTTACATGCTGCCTTTGACTCTGTCTCACGTGCCCTGCTTATGATGAAACTAACAAGAGACAAATGCCCCCCAGTTCTTCACGATATCATCCACGCATTCCATGCAGCCACATCGATTCGTGTAAGGCTCACTTTAGATGGCTTGTTGTCTGCCCCAATCAAGACAGACCGGGGCCTAAAGCAAGGGTGTTTATTGGCCGCAGCAATTTTTAATTATTTCATCCACGACCTAACCCCAATTTTTCTACAGATCGCCTCTGACGCTCCAGTCCTTAAAGGACAAAAAGTTACTAACTTAAATTATGCAGATGATATAGTCCTTATTTCAAAAACGCCGAAGGGCTTACAGAACCTCATTGATGCATTTAATGTGTATTTAATCGAGAACCAATTGATAATCAACACTAAAAAAAAACAGATTGTAGTCTATAAGGCAAATCGGCTGCATAAATTTAAACCTAAATGGACATTCAATTATACTCCACTCGAAGTTGTGCAATCATATACTTACCTGGGCTGTGAATTTAGTGGCTCGGTTAAACAGCACAGTCAAATTGACCGCATGGAGGCAAAATTGACTACAGCAATTTCGCAATCTAAAATCATATTGCACAAATTTGGGAAATTTACAATCCAACCGGTAATAACTTACTGGTCCATGAAAGCAATCCCTTCCATCTTGTATGGGGCTGAAACCCTATTGAATTTTAATCACTTGCATCTTGGGAGACTCGAGGGAAAGTTTTGGAGGGCTGTGCTGAACCTACCCCATTGTGTTCCAAGCGCCTGGTTGCGATACGAAGTAGGCCTTATTTCCATACATGCGGTCTATATTTGGCGATGTTGTATGTTATTACGTAAATGTCTCATGGCAAATCGAAAAATGAATATGCTATCTGTAATAGGTGACTACATGTTAACAACTGATAAGAACTTTGTAAAATTATGGATTAATCTTTGTTTGGAAGCCTTAGCATCTGTAAATATTTCAATTTACAAGTTAATAGCCAATCCTGTGGGTTCCAAAAAAACATTCTATAACTTAGATTGGTCCAATACCATCGATAAATGCCAAAAGTATTGTCAACCATGTAAGTTTCGCTTCTGGCCCAAACCAATGAAATGCCCTGAATCTTATCTTTCAAAATTTCCTTCTGCTAAATTAAGAGCAGGCTTCCTGAAAGCACGATTCGATTTATGGCCCACTTATCAGGTTCAGGCAAGGCGAAATCTGCGATCACGAGCACTACAAGCATGTCGATTCTGAATGCAAGATAATACCATAGAATCATTGGAACATCTAGTCTGTTATTGTACCACATTGAATGCTCAAAGGTTAATGCACTTTTTAAAAGTACTACCCATCATAGAAACTGTTGACCAAGAAATGTGATGGACCTTTTTACTGTGTTCTAATACTTACTTTTTGCAGATTGCATTAACCAACTTTTTATTATCTTTAAATTTGGATAAAGTTAATTGAGAAGAAATCTAAGTCTCAAGCAGCCTGAAAACTAAAAAAAGAGGAAACCCCTCCTTTCTTTTAATTTTTTTCATAATGTTAGTGAATTACTTATTTGTGAAGTGTATCTGTTTTATTTCTATCATGTATTAGCTAAATGTCTGTATATTTGCTAGATGAAGGGCAATAACATCTATGCTGCTTGAGTCTGTACATTCTAACATGAATTTTTCTAAATCTGCTGCTATTTTTATGATTATATCAAAAAAAATTGTGTGTTTGTATATTGAAAAGTTGTTTTTAACAGCTAAA
Source organism: Ambystoma mexicanum (assembly GCF_040938575.1). Lineage (NCBI taxonomy): Eukaryota > Metazoa > Chordata > Amphibia > Caudata > Ambystomatidae > Ambystoma > Ambystoma mexicanum. Next base: position 120,363,215 of record NC_090926.1, on the reverse strand, counting down.
TCAATCAAAAAAAAATATATATATTTTATTGCATAAAAAGGGCAGCGTATATGCCACAAGCTCATTCCAGACTTTTATTAAAGGTGACAGTAATCCCCTTTGAACCATACAAAAACAATGTTTGTGTTATAAACATAACAGAAGTTATTAAGGAAAATTTAATTTGGGCCTTCCCATGATTCTGAAAGATTTGAAATTTGGTGTGAGGGTCAAGGACAAAATGTACATGGGAACTATGAAGTTTCATAATTTTCACTGATGCGGCTCCTGACTAAACAAAGAAAAACTGTATCTCTGCACAGGAAGAGCGTGCCAACTTCAGATTAGCATAATTTGATTTGCCTTAAAATGTAGTTATCCATACATGTAAAGATTTGAAAAATTAGGGTTCTTGCCATGTTGATGGATTTTCAGAGTTTAAACATGCCAAACCTGTGAACTTGAGGCCCTTGGGTAGCGTGGTGCAATGGATGGGAATCAGAGTAAATGTTACATTGAATAATCTAACCAACTCAGGAAGATGGCAAAGTTTGCTGTTTTATTATCAAATGTCTAAAACAGGGAGTTACAACGGACATCAATGGACGTCGCACAAGCTCTCAATGCATCTTACAAAAAAACACAGTTATATTGTGAAAATTCATCATATGTGACATCATACTACGTGGAAAATAAGAGAAACCTATGAGGGATTGTGATACGTTCAAAGGGAACATCTAAGTATACTTTCTCTAAGGGGTTGGGTTGTAATTGGATATCTACTGTCAGGTGGACAACTCATGCCCACCTCCAGTGCGCAAGTCATCTTCATCACTATTAGGTACACGGTATATCATTGACTCTCAAACTATAAGGCCCATCATTAAATGGCCCTCTACAAATGGTTGGCACGCTTGTGCCAATCTGTAACATCTGGCTCACCAGCAGCACGTAAACTCATACCCGAGGTGCCAGGAGGTGGGCTTGATTGAACCTCCCTACCCAATTAGCTCAACATCTCTCATCACCCATGTCTTCTGACATGAAGATTGTCTTTGAACTTGGCCATGCAGTGTATTCCTGTCTCTGGGAATATAAGGGAGTGTGAGCACACACTATAGTAATTCTAGGACTCCATGTTCACTCTATTTCCATCCTTGGCTCACGTAACAGGAGACCACAATTTGGACCATTTTACAGCAATTAAATGTCTTACATGAATAAAACTTGACACACTTGGTGTTCTTTCTTCGCACCTTAACAAGGGATGATTCCGTTTTTCACGTCACTGCCTTGAGAATAGATAACCGGCCTTGGCTTGCTTCAACTTTGATACCAGGGCAGACAGCTTCACCATTCAAGTCCGCAATCTCAGCTAATTCTTGCTGCAACACAGTTGTCGATCCTTCTTCACCGAACTTACAAAATTCATGAAACGCACGTCTAGCTTCTATATAATTGCGGCTCTGCTTGCAATCTATTGACAATGTATAGCCCGCTTCTATGATCACTTAATCTACTTCCGTTACTGCATCTGTAAATGTATTGAACAGCTTGCATGTTCTACAGTGCTCTTCACACATGCATCGCTTGTAGTCTATTCACTACGTATAGCCAGCTTCTATGATCACTTAGTCTACTTGCGTTACTGCATCCGTCCAGTTATTGAACGGCTTGCATTTTCTACAGTGCTCTTCACACATGCACTCTTTTCTTCACATATGAAAGTTTACTCGATTCTTTATTTCGTCATCAGTTTCTATGAGGATCATGCATCTTCTTCAGCCAGTCTTCTCTGTGAACCACGCTCGCTTATTATGACGTCACTAGCTCCTTTTCTTGCTCTTTTTCATATTCCTTTGGGGATTTCCTCCATTAGATTTTCATCTCTTCGGGTGTACATCTGATAGGGTTTTCTCAGAGGGTATAATTACTCGAAGATTCACGGCAGAATGGTCACAACTGCTGGCGTCAAGCATGGCACAATTTCAGGCTTCCAGCTCAGGTGGTAGGGGGGCAGGACTTCCTGCAGAAGCATCTGGCTGCTCCTTCACACGCCTCCCTCTGGTCGAGCCATGAGCCACATCTTCACCAGTCTCCACATTTTGGTGTCTCCTCTTGAAGAAGTACTCCTTCGGAGTCCAGATTTTCATCACTCCCTTCAGAGACCCGGCTGATGTGATATGTTCATCCATACTCCAAGTCATGTAACTCTACTGTCTATTTGGATTGCAATAGACCCATCAGCCCCCGTACGTCTTGTGATTCTTTGGGTGCAGGAACTTTGTTCCTTCAGGTCCTAAGGTGCTAGCCTCAATATATTTTCTAACATCATCATCAGTCAATTCCTTGGGTCCAAACCCTGATTCGACATCGATCACAATCTTATTCCATTTAACTTTCTTTGCTGTCTTCTTGCACTGTGTAATTATTAACCTAATCACACAGTATCCAAGCATCACCATCACTAATACTGTATTTGTATTTGTATTTGTATTTATTTTATTTATAAAGCGCAGCCAGGCCCAGGGGCATACGGGTGCATAAGTTAGATCTGGTTACAGTTGCAATTGAAAGCAGTCAATAAGGGTTAAGAAACCTCAAAATGTTCGCCATCCACTGTGGAATCCATGAGAATATAGATGCAAACCTACTGTCTTCTGCAATGTCCTCTGTCTCATCTTCCATCTTGGTATGTAGGTTCGTAAACAACGTTATGGCCTCTGTCAAGGTCCCATTCTCGTCATCGTGAGAAGGTATGAACATGCAATATGATGGCCCGATTTTTGCACAAACTTCTCCTTCCATCGCAGTTATCGTGTCAAGGACATACCTGTTCTGCAGGGTCATCAGCCATATGCCCTTCAATTCTTCTTTGATAGCATTGAATCCCTTTATGAAGGTGTTGATTGTCTGCAGAAGCACCCATCTGGTAATTTGTAACCATTTGGCATTGGCCATCGTCTCGATCCCAGGTATGAAGTTAGTCGTGCATATTGAAGCAGTCTTGCTGAACAACCTGTGCCCATATGGAACAGCCTCATATGCGTCTATTGATTTGGCTGAGAAGTAGTTATGCCTTCTCGTTCGATTTTGAAATTCAAGCTATCTTCTCCTTCTCTAATGGGCATCCACCTTTGGAAATTCTCCTGTGTTCAAGTCACTCTGGGGAATCACTAACGCTGGAACATAGATGAGCACCAAGTAACACGTTCCTCCCCAATCCTTGGGCAGCTTCATGTAGGCCCTACGCCCACAAGCCCAATATTGATTCAACTTAACAGCTGTCCCTGCTCCTATTCTGGAAGCTTCAACTTCAGTTTTGCAGCCTTTATTATCCCCCACATGATTCTTTCCCTGTCTCCAGGTGCATGATTCTGCATTTGCCAATGGACCATAGGACCTGATTCATCTTCTACCCATGTCAGTACTTTGGCATGCTTAGCCCATGACTTTAAACATTCATCGTTCACTCTCTGAACCTCTTGCACATATTCTGACTTCAGCAAGTGAGTTGTGCAGGACATCAGTTCCTCTTCCCATCCCTTCTTGTATTTCACTTGTCCATAAACTAAGACTTGAGTTTGATCCCGCCATCCAGCTCCTTCAGTTTTATCAGGGAAGTTCAGTCTCTTCATCTCTGCAATGACTATCTCTTCCTGTCCTGTCACAGGATATGTAAGCATTTTGCTCTTCCACTATCTCTTTCTGTCATGTCACAGGATATGTAAGCATTTTGGTCTCCCATCCAGGATCCTCTTCCATCTGGGTAGTCTTGATATAGTTATCCCAGATTGGAAACAACCATTTCGATCCCCACTGCAGAGTAGGCCAACTTCCCTGGAATTGTCCTCGGGCTATGAATGCTGCAAGATGAACAAGGCATCTGGCATTGTGTTCTGGGACTTCTCTTGAAATAAACGTTTGCACTGTATTCATGGCATAGGGTATAAGAGCACAGACATAGCAACTCTCCTTAAATGTTCTCTATCCCACATTTTTCATGTGCTGATAGCACCTGTTATTACCCAAGTTTGCTGCATTGTCTAGGCAGGTATTTATCCCCTCATTATCTTCCTCTGCATTTCTCTTATATCTCACCACAAAGTCAGTGCTTGTATATTACTCATGAAGCAAATCAAAAAGAGTACTCACAGTTGGGAGAAACATAGGAGCCTCTACCTCAGTGGAAGTAAGCAAATCAAAAGCAGTTCCTGTAGTAGGAGGATCCATAGTGGCCTCTACCTTAGTGGGAGTGCTAGTATAATAGTGACTGTGAACGAATAGGGATAGAAAGACAGAGTATAATCGTGCAGGCATATATCATGCACCAAAACAGTGACATCTACCTTTTTGACATTGTATAACTTGTTATTCTTTCTCTAGGACCATACCAGCTTCTGCATGTCTCATTTCTACTATAATAATAGGAACATTATTTTACTCTTGCAATTGAAGTATCTGTTCTATTGTAGCGATAAGAAGCTTTCTAATCACAGGGCCATTTTTAGGATCCTGTAAAAAAGTGTGAATATCAACGTCTCTTCTGACAAGAGTAGGATAAGCCTGAAGAATAAATACAAAAACAGCAAGCACAAGCCTATGCAGACCACTGTAAGTCAAAACCATAGGTGTTACTGCTTAGAACAGGTATGCACCAGGAAATTAATCTGGATACTGTGCTCTTTTCCAATTTTTGATCAAGAACTGGCATTAAGGCATAACTTTGATACGTCAATATCATTCTAAAATACATTTTCCAAAAGATTTCCTGAGATTCTCAGCAAGGGTTTGAACTCCTGCTAAAATGTCTATAAGGAGTGTTTGTTCGAATCACAGTCTAAATGCAAAATCTGCATTAACAGCTCTTTGTTTTGTCGTCATTTATATGCTTTAACATTGCCTAAGTGAAGCCAAGCTCGCCTGCCTTGGACCTTCACTGCTGAAGGGGTTATATTTTCAACACAAAGTGGCCATCAAAACATGGCTCATGCCACTATCTTGTGAAGTTTTCCACTAAGACAGAATCACCAACAAATAACTAGGGTGCCAATAAAAGTTAAAGTGATCTGGTTGCTGAATTCTCTTCATCTGTGTTCTGAGACTGGCCACCCTGATGCTTGAGATGATCTGAAATGAAAAAGGTACTAGAGGTCATACATGTGAAATATTCATTTAATTAATCACCTAACGTTTTAGTTACACTCTGGATATCACTTCTACTTCTAGACCGGAGATGTAAGAGATGTTCTCACCTGCCTCCCTGTCACTAACTCGTGAGAGGTGAGCTGATGGTCTGAACCAGGCTGATTCTGCAGGGCATATAAAGCTAAGGGTAGGCAATATAGCCATCCATTCTTCAATGTCAATTTAATCTTAGCAATCCTTTCTTTAAGAAGACCATTCAGTTTCTGACATATTCCATTTGCTTGCGGGTGATAAGCAGAATAAAACTTGTGTTTAATACTTAATAGTAGGCCTATTAGTTCAAACACCTCATTAACAAAATGTGGCTCATTGTCGGATCTCAGCACTTCACACACACCCCATCTCGGGAAGACTTCATGTACTAGAAACTTCACTGTCCAAGTGGCATCAGGGTGAGTAGAGGGACCTGCCTCGATCCACCTAGAGAAGAGACACACCACCACTATCAGATACCTATACCCATTTCATAACTGCAGCATATCGACATAGTCAATATGTCAATGCTGAAATGGACCATTTGGTCGTGATATTACTCCTCTAATCGTTCTCAGTATATGCCCAGCAGTAAACATTTGACACACAATGCAGTTCACTATAAACAGTGCAACGTGCTCTGATAAATTCGGAATGAACCAGTCTTCTGCAATCACTGCAGCAAGACTCTCCATTGTTACATGCGCAGGATAATGCAGCTGTTCAAGCAATATCTTGAATAATGCTACTGGCATCATCAGCTTTCCAGTGGTATACTGTCGCCATAATGCTTCTGTGAGGGATACAGAACACCCTCTTAATTTCCATAATTCCTGATCTTTCTGTGGTGCACTTCCTTGGATCTCCATTAATTGGGTCATCAGTAACTTATTAACCCCTTCTTGCATCACCATGGTCGTGACTACGTTCTCTTTGATACTTGGAGAATCGAAACTCGAAATATCTGCAGAATATGCAACCATTTTTGCTTCTACAACTGCGGCTTCATTCCCACAAGAAATAAAATCTGTTCCCTTAGTGTAAGCTGAGCATTTAACGACCACTATGGCCACTGAGAGTTGTAGTGCCTTAATAAGCCTGTCCAATAAGGATGCGTGCTGCACTTGAGTGCCATCCGCTCAGAGGTAGCCCCTCCTTTTCCAATGTGCTAGCCCTGCATGTACGGTTGACATCACATAGGCAGAGTCACTGTACACTGCCACTTCCTGCCCTTTGTGTTTCTCGAGTGTGACAATAAGCGCTATCAATTCTGCTGCTTGCACTGAAAAGTGAAACGGTAGCTACAACTTCAAATTCCCCATTTAATCTATGCCTAACTATAGCTGCACCAGAATGCCTTTCCCCACTAGTCTGATACATTTTCAAAGATCAATAAAGATGGTTTCCCCTCCTGACAAAGCATTTATTTTCACACTGAGTATATCATCATTAAATTCAAGATAATTAGCACAGTCGTGCACTTGCTCGCCTTCTGCTATTGGCTCAGCTATAAACGTGGCAGGATTCACTATTTCACATCTGACAATTTTAATCGATGGGTTCAAACGCATTACTTCATAGGCTGAAGCTCTTTGGGATATCAATGTACCTTTGGGTTTCTCTATCTAATTAACTAAATAATGTCTTATATAGCACAACACTAACCCAAACTTCTCAAGGTGCTTACATAACAAACAGAACAGCAACACATAAAGGGGAAAGGGAGAAGGGAGTGGAAAAGGAGCAGGCAGCTGCACAAATCAGATAAAGGAATCATGCAGGGATGTCAATAGTTATGTTTAGTATTCAGTTTAGTCGTCAAAAATGGCAAACAGTGCATGTTCCACAAAGAGAGTCATAAAGCAGCCCATAACAATACTTGTAGACTTCTCAATTGCGAACGCGGCATCTTCCAATGACTGTTCACAAGGAAAGTGCTCTTTCATAACTGCGTCTAGGATCCCAATGTAATATGCTAGAGGCTTGTACCCCAATGTCATCCTCTGCGTAAGCGCTGCTGTCATGACTGTCCCATTTGTGTGCGAAAATAAATAAAACACATCAGCATAATTAGGGATTACCAAAACAGGGGCTGTACAAATTGTTTTTTTTCAACTGCTCAAACCCTTCCTCCATTTCCTCAGTGCACTCTATTTTTGCTTTATTCACTTGTACTTTCTTTAAAGCTTGCAAAAGAGGTCTTGTGTATGAACTGTAATCAAACACCTAGGCTCTAACATAGTTGTATAGCCCAAAAATTGTTGCATCTGCTTCATTGTATCTGGTGTTGTGGTTTTCATAATTACATCAGCTCTATCAGGTGTCACCTTTTTTCCTTCATGTGAAATCAACTGCCTTATGTATACCACCTCTTCTTGACAATATTGTGACTTCTCCTTGTCTACCTTGTATCCCTTGTCTGCTAGAAAAGTCATCAACTGAATAGAATATTGTCTGCACTCATCTTCTGTCTTCTGTCGTGCTATGAATTAAAATGTCATCCACGTACTGTAAAACCGCACTCTTAATATCGATATTGCCTAAATGCATCTGTAGGACTCTATTAAAGATCGATGGAGACTCACAATACCCCTCGGGTAAACGAGTATGTTTCAGTTGAGTTGAGTAAAGGAAGTCAGATCTTGTGAATCCTTGTGCAATTGGATAGAGAAAAACACATTTTTCAAATCGATCACTGTGAAATATCGAGCTTCCACTGGGATATTACATAGTATCATCGATGGGTTAGGAACTTAAGGAAACACTGCCTCTACAATCTGGTTTATCGGTCTAATATCTTGTATAAATCTCCAAGACCCTCCCGTCGATTTTTGGATCGGATACACCGCTGTATTGCACGATGATTCTGATGGCACCAAAATAGCTTGTTTCATTAATGCTGAAATGGTCTTAAATATACCCTCATCGGCCCCTCGAGACATGGCATACTGTCTAGCTCGAGGTAAAATTGATCCTGGCTTCAGTTTTATTTTGAATTCCCTATCCCCTGTAACAACCCTACGTCATAAGGGCCTGTAGACCAAAGAACTCTCGGCACCTTCTCCAAGTCTTCCTGAAAAAATGCTGGACGTTGCTGCATTATTGCCATTTGCTGTGGGACTTCCCTCTTCTCAATACTTATCCAGTATGTGGTGCTCATAAAGAAGACCACTTCATCATCTGTTCGGTCTTCCCTAAGCATGTCATCATCAGTTATATCAGTCAATCTGTACCCTTCTTCGAGAGATATTACTGTCCTCCATGGTCTACCCTCATCATCCATTCCTTTGAGCATCACCATTTCCCTTCGTACTATAGCTGCTTTCAATTCTATAGGGTTTGCCAGTCCCCTCTTTTTTTGTCCACATGTATTGGCGGTCTAAATAAGAACTCATCAGTTATCCTCACAATTTTTCCTACTAAGCCAGGTAACCATATCAGTAGAATATTCGCCCCTAAAGGAAAACCTCTGACTCTACTGGAGTGCCCACATTTAAATACTGTATTCCTGTAGTGGAACAGACTATTCCTTGGTCAGTAAACGAAATCATCATGTTAAGCTCGGTCATCCAATCTCTTCCCAAAATGTTAACCAGTGTCTGCCGTGCCGTGAATACTACAAGGGAACAGACATGTCACGCTCTTCTGTAGAGACCGGTAATTCATCAGTAAAAGGACCTCGACTTGTAGCTCCAGAGAACCCTTGAGCATTCATGGCAATTTCCGACATTGGATACTTCCCCTCTCATATACATGAATGAGTAGCCCCAGTGTCTACTAAAAAAGAAACAGATTTGCCTCCTATTGTCACATTGACCATTGGTTCCTCTTGGGGGTCTGTTGTCAGAGATAGTACTGAACACATCATGTCACCCTGTGAGCTGTACTATTGTGGGTACAAGCTCATCCCCGTTCCTGTGAAAGGATTTCCTCCCACCACAGTGACACATCCTATTCTGGGTGTCAGCACTTGCCCTGTGTTTGCATACTGCTGTGTCTGCATGGGGGCCTGTTGTGACTGCCCTTTAGGTGGACTCATTTGCACTTTCTCTGGTTGCCGTACCTGCTAAACTTGCATCGCTTGTGCCTGATACACTGTCTGATCTTGGGCAGACCCTTCCCTCATCTGTGTGCTATATGGTGAAGGATAAACTGTCCCCCTCTTCTGAATTGGCCATTCTGTACATTCCTTTGGCTCCCACATATGCACGCAATGTGCCCTGTCATCCCACAAATCCAACATACAGAAGGAGCCCACAAGTCCCCCTTGGTTAAATCCTCCCTGGGTATTCTGATTCTGATTCTGTGCATTCTGGAAGCCACCTTGATTATTTTGGAATAGACCCCTTCCTCTATAGCCCATACCTCTGGCTCATGGTACGAAACCATAAACGCCATGGCCCATCGGGTGCTGGTTATTCACCTGCGATCTATCCACTGTGTCCTGCATTTGAAGTCCTTCTCTGCTTGTCAATACCGCCCCTACCATGGCTAATTGTCACTATTGATGCCCCTGACCCCTGCAGGTATAATAGCCCCCTGGCAGCAGTGGGGCTAAAGCCCTTCACACTGGCCCCAAGGGCCTTAAGACTCCATCAGAAACATACATGGAGTCAGTCCTGGCACCTTTGGAGCCAGACTCATTATCAGAAATAAAGCAATACCAGTTTTGGACCTTAATCCAACATGGAGGCCTATTACACAGCTCGGTTCTTTAGAACCAAGCCATGCAGTCTAGTGTTTTGGGTGTGGCTGGGCCTGGAACTACCTGGCCTGGAACTACTTTATCTGGGCTATTTAAACCAAACCCAAACAGAAGAACACGCTTCGAGTTATTCTGCACTCCTGCAGCGTAACATTCACTGTGTCCAGCTTCTGCTCATCTGCTTCTCCGGTGGCCCGATCCTGAAGCCCTAGATCCGAATTCCATTAATAACCTGGAAGAACAAGAACAGCATTGGCAAGCAAGAACACTTACCTGTGAAGTAACCGGCCTTGAATCCATCCTGCGCTTCACTTACCTTGCCCATCTTCAGAGTTTGCCGCAACCTGCAAAGGTAAAGAAACAAGGTCAGCATTAATAACAATTCTTACCTGGGCAAGCAGGGAGTCCTGGTAGCACCCTGCACTTCTCTTACATTGCCCATCTCTGGGTTTCACCGCAACCTGCAAGGGAGAAGGAACAAGGTCAGCATTAACAAAGCACTTACCAGGACAAGCAGCGATTCGATCGCTCATCACTCCGGAACATCACCGCAACCTGTACAAAGAAGAGAAGAGAACACAGGTTAGCAATTAACGCCAATAAACAGCGCAGTGCTCCGCGCATCAATAACTCACCGTGGTCTTCGCCATCAGCGCGGCAACTACGAGATCGCAACCATCCCTGTGAAAACAAAAAGAGACATTGTTAGGGACCTGCGTAGTGGAGCAAGACGCAGAGAAGACAGAGAAAACGGAGGGAAAGAAAGAGACAAAATAAAGATGGAAAAGACATTATAACTCACCTGGAAGACAGCAAGCAGAGTCAGAGTCACAGCCAGTCTGGATCCGACATATGGGCACACGGACCATTGAAGCAACTAGGTCCACGAAACGCCTGCACCAACCACACGCCCCCGCACAGATAAGCAGGACGGAGAGTCCAATGCACAAAAACCTAAGGCGCTACCCAACGTCTGGCACATAACCAAGCAGAGAGGGGTCCAGGATAGCGCGTAGACCTCCATCCAGTATCGTGTGGTGCCCCTGTGGATACCAGGTGAGCGTATCAGAACTCGAAGCCTCAATTAAAACATCCACCTGGGCATCATGGAAACATCAGAGACTGACCAACTAGCCCAGTTACTGGGAGAATTACGGGCCGAGGTGCACTCCGCCCGGCAAGAAACCAACGCCCTTAGGAGGGAGTTGATTGTCACCAAGGACCGCACCAATGAATTAGCCAGACAATTGCTCCAAACACAGGCTGGGCAGGCTCCGTTGCCAGGAAGTATTCCGTCGGTTCCAGCCACATCCATCAATCTAGTGCAGGTGGTCCTCCCTGGGGCAGTTCCTTTGGCCCCACTGGAACGTTTTATGGGGACACAAGAAAATATGCAGTATTTATGAACCAGTGCCAACTCCATTTTCTTTGTAGACCTGGAGCCTTTCCTAACGATCAGTCGCGGGTTGCCTTCATTCTGTCATATCTGAGTGGCAGTTGTGCGGATTGGTTCATACCATTAGTAAGCCAAGATGACCCACTCCTGCGGGATTTCAGGGGGTTTCAACAGGAGATGGAGAAGCTGTTCGCCTGACATACCCAGGGCCAAGCTCTGGATAACAAACTTCTGTCCCTCCGCCAAGGCAGGCAAGATTTGTTAACATATATTGCCACTTTTAACAGACTTGTCGTTGAAACTGGGTGTCCTGAGGAGAAACTAACATCATTATTCCATCGAGGATTACGGGGGGAATTGAAAGACGTCCTAACTCAGGTGGTAAACCCGCCAAAAGACTGTCCAGAGTTCATCAACCTAGTGATGCAGCTAGACCACAGGCTGCAAGATCGAAGGACAGATTGAGCCAGAACGGAGAATCGGACTGTGTATGTACGCTCAAAGGAGAACAGTCCGCTTTCATCAGAAAACACTTTGGAACCCATGCAAATTGGGGGGGTACTGATCTCATTAACCAAGGCCAAAAGAGACAAAAGGAGAAACAGCAATTATGCCTGTACTGCGGGAAATCTGGTCACTTCCTCAGAGAATGTCCCTTAAAACTCCCTAGGAGAACAGTTGGAGCTACAGAGAAAGAAGGAGAACAAGAGTCTGAAAACTTCCAGGCCCGGCAAGCGTAGAGGTCCGTTTGTCGAGTGAAGGAAAAGAGCCACAGACCTCACACCTGGCCCTGCCTGTGATTTTGATCAGTCACCAACAACCGTTTCGGATGCATGCTGTGGAGGCATACATAGAGAGCAGAGCCGTTGGTAACTACATAGACGAAGGCCTGGAAACAAGGATGGGGCTTCCCCTCTGTCAGAAAACGACAACCGAGAAGGTCACCACTGTCGACGGCACGGAGATAGCTTCTGGTCCTGTAACACAACGCACAGCAGAATTGACCCTTCTGTGCCAAGACGGACATCGGGAAGCCATTGCCTTCGACCTTATCAAGGCCCCTCAGTTCCGGGTGATTCTAGGGATGCCGTGGTTGGTGGCTCACAATCCTAACATCGACTGGTGAGCCAAGAAATTAGCCTTCTCCAATGAGTGTACTCATGCGTGCTACCAAGTGAAAATGCCATTGTCTGACCCAGAGACACCTGTCCAAGATAAAGAGGCGTTGGTACTAGATGTACCAAGTACACTACCAAGCGAATACCACGATTTCCAAAAAGAACAGACTAATACCTTAGCCCCTCACAGGCCATATGACTGTCAGATCGAACTCGTATCTGGTGCACAAATCCTGTGTAGTCGAATTTATGCACTCACCGAACCTGAAAATCTCCACTTGAAATCATATCTGGACCAATACCTGGCAAACGGTTTTATCTGCCCAGCCAAATCCCCGGCAGCCTCGCCCCTATGCTTCGTACCCAAGAAGGAGGGGGACTTGAGAACTTGCATCGACTACTGCGCACTAAACCAGGTAACAGTTAAAAACCGTTATCCTCTGCCCATTATCCCAGAACTGCTGGAGCAAGTCAAGGATGCCCAAATTTACCTCAAATTGGACCTCAGGGGGGCATAGCATCTTGTGTGTGTAAAGAAAGGATACGAATGGAAGACCACCTTTCGAACTAAGTATGGGCTGTACGAATATCAGGTGATGCCCTTTGGGCTTTGCAACGCTCCCGTTGCATTCCAGTACTTCATGAACAATTTATTTATTTTATTTATTTACATTTTTAAAGCGCTCACACAGCCCGCGGGCATCGAGGCGATGTTACAGGAATTGTTTTTGGCTTTGTTGCGTAATTGTTTTTTTTGTCTTAGTTGTGTATTTATAACGCGCTTAAACACCCAGAGGTTTTTAAGCGCGGACCCGGGGATCGAACCTGTGTTGCTTCGTGTCGTCTTGCTTCCAAGGCGCGCACGTTGCCGCTGAGCTATCCTCCCGGGACAATGTACTACAGGAATTGATTGATGTATGTCCCCTAGTTTACATCGACAACATCTTGGTGTACTCCTCTTCTACACAGGACCATGTCAGGCACGTTTGCTCTGTCCTTGCAAAACTCCAACAGCACCAGCTACACGCCAAACTTGAAAAATGCTCCTTCCATGTCACCGAAGTCAAGTTCCTTGGTTTTGTCTTCACTCCCAGAGGCATCCGGATGGATATCCACAAAGTAGACGCCATCCTTAGCTGGCCATCACCGTCTTCAGTCAAAGGTGTCCAAATTATACTCGGCTTGGCGAACTTTAATCGCTGATTCTTTCCGGGTTTCTCTTAGATTGTGCACCCGATCACTTCTTTATTACGAAAAAACAACAAACTGTTCCAATGAACAGAAGAGGTGGAGAAGGCCTTCCCCGGTGCTACGACACCCCTGCCCAGATCTCCCATATGTAGTGGAAACATATGCCTCCAGCATGGCAATGGGGGCTGTTCTTTCCCAAAGGGATCCCGAAACAGGCCAGTTACATCCCGTGGCCTTTTGGTCGTGGAAATGTACTACACCTGAACTTAACTATGCAATAACAGACAAGGAACTCCTAGTGATCAAGGCAGCCTTTAAGGCTTGGCAGCATTACCTCCTACATGCCAGACATACCATCACAGTAATCACCGACCATCGCAACCTACAATACCTCAAGACGGAAAAGGCTCAATCATCCCGTCAACTCCGATGGGCTTTATTCTTCGCAGAATATGATTACATAATCACGTACCGACCTGGAGTCCAGAACGGAAAAGCTGATGCCCTATCCCGCATGGGTATTGATGAGAACGCATATTCAACCCCAGACCCGGTGGCTATTATTCCAGGTGACAAACTACTAGGACTTGCAACAACATTATCTCTGGACAAACTCCAAAAGGAAATTCGGCTCCTAATGAACACTGAGGCTCTACAAGACTGGACCACTCAAGGTGAACATTACACAACAAAGAACCAACTCCCGTATTTCAGAGGGCATTTATATCTATCAAATAAGGCACAACAAGTCATTTCTGGTTATCACGACCCCCTGAAAGAAGGACATCCAGGAATTGCCAAGACCCTAGCCAAGGTGAAAGGAAATTATTGGTGGCTAACCTGGCGAAAGGACATTACACAGTTAATTCTGTCTTGTGGCATTTGTGCACAGAAAAAATCCCAGAAACAAAGACCTGCAGGCCTTCTTCAACCCCTGGAAATTCCACCTGGACCTTGGCACACACTCTCCCTCGATTTCATCACAGATCTGCCTCCCTGTCAATGGTTCAACACTATCATAGTGGTTGGTGACCTATTCTCTAAAATGGCCCATTTCATTCCGCTTAAGGGTCTACCAAACGCATCCAGTCTGGCAAAGGTGTACGATTACATGGTTTCCCCTCCGTCCTGATTTCTGACTGAGGGAGTCAGTTTGTGTCTAACTTCTGGAGGAAGAGTTGTGCAATTGTCCAAATCGATATTCGTCTGTCCACTAGGCACCATCCCCAAACTGATGGCCAAACAAATCAGACACTAGAGCAATACCTACAGTGCATGTTAGATCAAGTAGAAGAAAGCTGGAAGGATGTGATGTGGATAGCCGAATATGCCTACAACAACTCACTACACACCAGTACTGGACAGAGTCAATTCTATACCACATATGGAAGGCACCCACATACTTCCGAATTACATACCCCCATGGCCTTGGAAATGCCCGAGGTGAAGACTTTACATACGACCATCACTCAAGCCTTCAAAAATGCAGCAGAACACTTGATCCAAGCCAAAGAAAGACAGAAAAGATTCTCTGATCAACACAGAAGAAAAGCCCCAGACTACCATGTCAGAGATGAAGTCTGGTTGGCGTCTCGGCACATGCCCATAAGAGGAACTGGAACATTTCATCCCAGATATCTAGGGCCCTATACCATCAAGGCTATTATAAATCCTGTGGCAGTAAAACTAGCTTTACCATCAAATATGCAGATCCATCCCTTATTCCACGTGTCACTCTTAAAACCTATTCAGCCTGGAACTAAGGGGGTCAAAACACCACCAAATCTGGTATTGGTTAACAGAGAACCTGAATTTGAAGTCAAGGACATCCTATATTCTAAAGTCATCAGGTCCAAATTATATCACTTAGTGGACTGGAAAGGATACAACCCTCAGGACAGGACATGGGAGCCTAGCGAGCACGTCCATGCGCCACGCCTGTTAAGTCGATTTCATCAGAACCATCTGACCAAACCAAGGTCAGATGGAGGAAATACCCTGAGAGGGGTCTTAGGGAGAGTGCTGTCACAATCCATGCCCCTGACCCCCTCAGGTATAATAGCCCCCTGGCAACAGTGGGGCTAAAGCCCTTCACACTGGCCCCAAGGGCCTTAAAACTCCATCAGAAACATACATGGAGTCAGCCCTGGTGCCTTTGGACCTTAATCCAACATGGAGGCCTATTACACAGCTCAGTTCTTTAGAACTAAGTCATGCGGTCTAGTGTTTTGGGTATGGCTGGGCCTGGAACTAATTGGCCTGGAACTACTTTACCTGGGCTATTTAAACCACACCCAAACAGCAGAACACGCTTCGAGTTATTCTGCACTCCTGCAGTGTAACGCTCACCGTGTCCAGCTCCTGCTCATCTGCTTCTCCGGCGGCCCGATCCTGAAGCCCTAGATCAGGATTATATTAATAACCTGGAAGAACAAGAAAAGCATTAGCAAGCAAGAACACTTACCTGTGAAGTAACCGGCCTTGAATCCATCTTGTGCTCCGCTTACCTCGCCCATCTCCAGAGTTCGCCGCAACCTGCAAAGGTAAAGAAACAAGGACAGCATTAATAACAATTCTTACCTGGGCAAGCAGCGAGTCCTGGCAGCACCCTGCGCTTCTCTTAACTCACCCATCTCTGGATTTCACCACAACCGGCAAGGGAGAAGGAACAAGGTCAGCATTTACCTGGGCAAGCAGCGCTTAGATCGCTCATCACTCCAGAACATCACCGCAACCTGTACAAAGAAGAGAAGAGAACACAGGTTAGGAATTAACACCAATAAACAGCGCAGCGCTCCATGCATCAATAACTCACTGTGGTCTTTGCCATCAGCGCGGCAACTCTGAGATCGCAACCATCCATGTGAAAACAAAAAGAGACATTGTTAGGGAACAACGTAGTGGAGCAAGATGCTGAGAAGACAGAGAAAACGGAGGGAAAGTAAGAGACAAAACAAAGACGGAAAAGACATTATAACTCACCTGGAAGACAGCAAGCAGATTCGGAGTCACAGCCGGTCTGGACCCGACATAAGGGCACACGGACCAGTGAAGCAACTAGGTCCAGGCAATGCCCACACCAACCACGCGCCACTGCACTGAGACGAAGGAGGGAGAGTCCAACACACAAAACCCTAAGGCGCTACCCAACGTCTGGCACATAACCAAACAGAGAGGGTACCGGGATACCACTTCGACCTCCATCCAGTAACGTGTGGTGCCACCGTGGATACCAGGTGAGCGTAACACTAATTTTGACAATTTCTTCTTAACTAACTTGGCTTCCTGGATTTTCCTATTGTCATCTTTCTTCCTATTTTTCTCTTGCAAAAACCGACAGTGATGCACTATTGTCAGTTGTATCTCAGCCCATTGTTTTCCTTACATTCACTTGTTTCTTCATCTGCCTCTGTACTGGGCCAGGCAACCACTGACATAAAATCGGGTAAAATAATGCCACTGTTTTTCCCACGGCTCACGCGTTTCAAGTTGCCATCGCTCTTGAATATCCTGAATGTAAGCAATAGGGTCTTCATCTTCCTTTATCTTACATGTCATAATTACACCCATATCTGATGTATCATGATACTGTACCCTGAGAGCCATCCAAACATCTGCTCTGCAATTATTAAATGGCACTCCATCATGCACTGTGTTTTCTGCTGTCACACTTGAATTCCCTGCTCTCCGCCATATGTCATTAGATCTCTCCCAAGAATAGCTCTCAGTAGACCCTTTATGTCCCATATGGCCAGCGTTTTTCTTCCTGTCATTTACTCTAACTTGTATATCCATTTCCCAGTGCCCGAAGTCAAGCTTGGGAGCTTGCATCTTAAATTGTCCTTGTCCATATGCAGCCATTGAATATACTGCAGTCTTGCTCCCCCTTTTTCCAAAAAGGTAAACTGCGTAAACCCCAACCCACAATCAGCTCCCATCGTCAACCTATCCATGGCAGGGACAATCATCCCTGCCCATCTCCTTGTTTGCAGCTACCTTAATCTGCTCACATATGGTGGAGACTCTCCCCTCCCACTATGTGATCATCCTCAGGGACACTCTGGATATGCTATCGGATCTGGTGTCCTATCCTTAGGTTGTACTAGATCTGACCATCTTACTTCCTTGTGCTCCCTCCTTCTTCCTCAAGGAAGGATTCTCTTTCCTCGTCTGACATGTCTAGTCCCCAACTAGTGTGACTATCATCCCGTTCACCCTTGTCTAAGTTCCATCTGCTTAAGGACAATGCTCTATGCTCAAGACTGAACAGATTTTCTTCTTTGCTTCATGATTGAAATGCTTGGGATGGGTCCCCCTTTCATCGATTTCCATATTTGCTACCTTCCTTTAATTCTTGGTAGGACTTATCAATCCTGTCTCTGATGCTTCCTGCATCAAAGTTTTCTTCTTCTAATGCTATTCTAGATGCCCCTCCCTTTAATGGAAGGAACTCTTCTGTTCTGTCCATTCATATTGCTGGGCTTGGCCCTACAAGCCCCTACTGGTTCCTTGCGAATAAGGCTAATATAAAGATCCCGCTGTCTCCTTCTTTGTTCTAATTCTTCATCTAATTCTTTTTGCTTTGTCTCCTCCCTTCTAATCGTGTCCACCTCTTGCCTTTGCTCTTCTCTTCTCACTCCTTTTCTTCTTTCCTCTTCTTCCCTTTGTCTCTGTATCCTTTTGTCCCTTGTTTTTGCGCTTCTTCCTCTTCTCTCTTTCCTTCTCTTTTATCCCTATCTTCTATGATCGCTGTCTGTTGTCATATTTTCTTTGCTCTTCTGCCCGTTCTTTTGTCTCCTGCTCCTCCTGATACATCTGTTCTCATCGCTCTATGATCTTTCTTTTATGCTCCTCTTCCTTCAATCTATTCTCTCGTTCCCAGTTGTTTCTATCCTGTTTGTCCTTATCTTCTCTTTGCCTAACTTCTTTGATGCTTTTCCCATCTAACTTGAGTAATAGCTGTCCTCCCATCCATTGGTTCTGCACGAGCATTACCTCATCAGCTTTATCCTTCTCCACTTTCCATCTCTTATGCTCCCTTTCTATTTCTGTCGATACATTCGATCGCTCACTCTTCTCTTTTTTGTCTTGTATAATCCTAAAGATCTTCTCTTTTCTCTTATTTTCCTATGTACTATCATCACTGCTACAAGCAGTGGTTTGTATTTCGGGTTACTATACTCTGTTACCACTTTCAGTTCCTTTAAAGGATGCAACCCTACTTCTTCCACACTAGGGTCTTTCACTTCAGGTGAGGTAAGGGGAGCTGAAGGATCAACAACTTCCTACTCACACTAACTAAGCATCCACTCTTCAGGTGGCGGGTCTTCCCTCTCTTCCTGGTACATTTTCCAGAGCTCTACAATCATTAGTCTTTTCTTTAATTTCTTCCCCGTGTATGCAGCATGCAGCTAGGTGGTTGTGTGTTGCAATACTGCTTTTTAGAGTGATACACCTTGTGGCCACATCATGAACATTTTATCTGCCGTGCCTTTCACTGATTCTGCACAATACTGATTGAGATTGGGCATGTGCTTTGGTAATGTCTTGCTTAAGTGCACCAAAGGAGTGTCTCCCATTATGACAAGTTTCAATTGACTGTCAATACTTACCAGACTTTATGAAACACCCTTTACCTTTGCTTAAATCACCACTTTTTCAACACCTTTAAAACAAAAAATACGAGCGTGCACCATAAATCGCTGCTCAAGCCTCTAATTTCTCAATTAGCTCTGCCTACCTATGGATTGGTACCAACCACTTTGCTAGGTAGTAACTTATAGCTCCTTAATTCTTTTCTTAATGACTTCACAACTTCTATCATTCTTCAAAATCTCTACTCAACAAAAAACACAGAGACTTAATCGACCTTACACATTAATAAAAACACTGTTATCACACTTTTTCTTTTCCCTCGCCTTTCTTAGTACCACGTACAGGGTTTGAGATGTCACCTAACACGAACTTGTTTGTGCGTTATATATTTCACTCTACTCCCACTGGAGTTTCAGACGTCTCCTTCTGAAAACTCCCTTGAGCCATGACTCTAGGTGCTATTCTGTCTTCACACAAGGGAACTCCCTTTCCTCAAAATTATCACAATCCCATCCCCTTACTTTGCCATTCCCCTTAGTCTACTCACCATTTGTTCGTTTATCGGCTCGAGGCCTTCAGAATCGTCTCCTCCTCCAACCAACCACTTTGTCTTCCATCCACAGAGCGCACGTGGAAACCGGGCAGGGATTTCATCAAAGGTGACCTACCCACCGTCTCGGTTCTTCTTGCAAGATTTCTATTCGGCCGCTCTCCACAGAAAACCCTGCGATCTTCAGGCTTAATGGTGGAGGATGACCGATCTTCTGAAACTCTGGAGCTGAACTAGTTTGGATCTTTGAACCATTTGACACTGCTACCACATGAACGTAAGGCCCTTTGGGTAGCGTACATGCAGTGGATGGGAAACAGAGTAACTCTGACACCAAATAATCAGACCAACTCAGGAAGATGGCAAAGTCCACTGTTTTATGATCAATTGTCTAATACAGGGAGTTACAACGGACATCAACGGACGTCGCACAAGCTCTCAATACATCTTACAAAAAATCCCAGTTATATAGTGACAATTCTTCATATGTGACATCATACTACGTGGCAAATAAGAAAAAACTATGAGGGTAACATCTAAGTATACTTTCTATAAGGGTTTGGGTTGTGATTGGATATCTACTGTTAGGTGGACAACTTATGCCCACCTCTAGTGCAAGTCATCTTCATCACTATTAGGTACACAGTATATAATTTACTCTCAAACTATAAGGGCCATCGTTATATGGCCCTCTACAATTGGTTGACATGCCCGTGCCAATCTGTAAGATTTGGCTCACTAGCAGCACGTAAGCTCATACCCCAGGTGCCAGGAGGTGGGCTTGACTGAATGTCCCCACCCAATTAGCCAAACATCTCTCATCACCCATGCCTTCTGCCATGAAGGTTGTCTTTGAACTTGGCCATGCAGTGTATTCTTGTCTCTGGGAATAAAAGGGAGTGTGAGCACGCACTATCGATATTCTAGGACTCCATGCTCACTCTATTTCCATCCTTGGCTCACGTGACAGGAGACCACAATTTGGACCATTTTGCAGCAATTAAATGTCTTAAATGAATAAAACTTGGCATAATTGGTGTTCTTTCTTCGCACCTTAACAAGGGATGATTCAGCTTTTCAAGTTCACTGCCTTGAAAATAGATAACCGGCCTTGGCTTGCTTCAACTTTGATACCAGGCCAGACAGCTACACCATTCAGGTCCGCGATCTCAGCTAATTCTTGCTGCCCCACAGTTCTCGGTCCTTCTTCTCCATGGGTCTAAACTAAATTCATGAAACCGATGTCAAGCTTCTATATAATGGCGGCTCCACCTGCAGTCTATTCACTACGTATAGCTAGCTTCTATGATCACTTAGTCTACTTGCGTTACTGCATCTGTACAGTTATTGAATGGCTTGCATTTTCTGAAGTGCTTTTGACACGTGCACTCTTTTCCTCACATATGAACGTTTACTTGATTCTTTATTTTGTCATCTGTTTCTATAAGGATCCTGCATCTTCTTCAGCCAGTCTTATTTATGTGTCACACTCGCTTCTTGTGATGTCACCAGCTCATTTTCTTGTTCTTTTTCATATTCCTTATGGGATTTCCTCCATTAGATTGTCACCTCTTCGGGAGTACATCTAATATGGTTTTCTCAGAGGGTATATTTTCTTGAAGATTCGCAGCAGAATGCTCACAACTGCTGGTGTCAAGCATGGCACAATTTCAGGCTTCCAGAATACAGGTGGTAGGGGGGGGCGGTACATCCTGCAGAGGCATGCGGCTGCTCCTCTACATCCACATGTCAGTTTGGGATGACAAACCTTTTTCCTCCCACAGCTTTCCTCACACCCCTCAACTCCTTGTCCTATTAGCACACAGGTGGGAGCTGGGTGGAGAGAATCAACCAGTCCCTTCTGCGGGAATCATGACAAGTTAGTAATGTCATGTTCCCTATAAGTAGACTAGATTGCATCTGAACTGGGCTTTTTTCACTTTATTCTGGGGGGTTAACCTTCTGCTGAACTCTTGCGAGAAACACCCAAGCAGAGAGGCCCCAAATCTTACAGTAGAGACAGGAACCAGGAGACATAGAAGCTGACCTGGGCCACTTGGAGGAGCCAGAGGGGACTATCCTTGACTGACACCCTTGCTGTCCCAGTGGTGCCCTGCTGTTCCCTGATGCCCACTACAAGACCTCTCTTGTAAGTAAACTATCCCAAAACCATAGACTGTATAGGCCCTGCATTCCTCAAGTATTGTTCTAGTTATTTGCCGATAGCAAAAAACCCTCTTTATCTGTGTAGATCCTTAGCATATTTAATTAAAGTAAATCAATTAATTCCCCTATAGAAATCACAGGATGTGTTTTGTTAGCATTCGAAGCTTACAAGCTCCTCCCGGTGTTTTTCAAGCCGTTATAGACATAAAGATTTGATTGTCCTTTTGTAAGAATACCCCTGACTTTGGTACAAAAAGGGGATCCTGAATTCAAAAGAAAGATTCCCGAAACCCTATTTCCCAGTGAGTGTGCAGGGTAAAAACAAAATTCCCCATTGATCCCCTTCATTTTAAATCTGAAGTGTGAAGCCTTGTATTTCCTTTGCATGTGTGGTGGAAAAACGAAATTGCCCCTTTTTCCCCATTGAGCTCTGACTCAAACTACAAAGCCCTGCCTGTTCTTGTTATGCGTGGCAAAATAGTTTTTCAACTGTTTTTCTTTCCCTCATGTTCCATCTGTAGTGATAAGTGCAAAATGATTTTCCCCTTGAATCTCTGTTCCAATGAGTGCATTTTTCTATCAGAACCCAAAACAATTTTCCCATTGTGTTCCCACTCTCTGCCACTTGCCTTCAATTCAGAGGGGATCAATTCTAATTGATGTTTAGAGGATAGAGGTTGCTGGGAGAAAAGGTATTAAAACCAAATCAGCAAAAACTGTGTGCCTTGAATTGTTCTTTTTCTGTATTTGTAAGCGATTTGTAAAGAAAAGCTGTGGGAAATTGTGACTGCATATCTTAGTATTATCTCTGTGTTGGAGCCATTACGGAAGTCATTTTTGTTGCCACAGCATTGGTGGCTGATGTTAGACTGTCAAATTTGGTTTAAATAAATTAATAAATCTATATTCTTTCTACACACCGGCCTGGTTCCAAGTCCAGTGTCAGCGGGTATTTGTTGGGATTGGGTGCGAGACGAGTTGTATGCCTTTACACACTGAATGAAAAAAATAGTGTTTTGTTTTGCGCCAACTTGATTGGGTGGAAAGGAACTCCCTGAGTTGAGTGTGACCGTGTAATAAACCGTGACACTCCCTAACTGGGGACTCTGGGCCTTTTAGAACTCCCCCTCATCCCCGGGGTTGTTTTTTTTTGTGAGTGGATGCAGCTGTGTTACTGAATTGTTGAGAGGTTCCAAGTGGACCGTGATTACCTCATGTGTGTTTAGTAAATCGTATGGGTGCTGGCGAAAAAAAGGCTGACCACCATTTTAGAAATCAAACAGGCTCAGTGTCTGTCAGTGGTATGCCACATTCCAAGTTGATGTGATCTGCATGTACTAAGGCATGTCCATAGTTTGTTTACCTGCTAGAAAGTACATTGAATGGGATTGTTTTTCCGGTTGTGTTGCTGTCCGTCTCCTACTCTCCCCGCCACTCTCAGCATACAATGGATATGGTATAGATTGTTGGTGAATGTTGAGCAGAACACTTCATTGGTGGAATGGCCTGCTGTTTGCAGTTGCAGGGGCTCCACAAATTGTATGTTTATGCCCCCTGTGTAGGTGTCTGTGACGGAAGTGGGAAGCAGACAACTGAAAGCTGCATCAGGCTCACATACAAACATCTACAGCATGGCCTTCTTCTGTCTGCAACTCCACGGTCAATGCCAGAGGCCTTTGGAGACGCATTGATTCTGGCTGCTGGGAGCCTCAGCCCTATACAGATTGACTCAACAGAATTAAGGATTGGGCCCAGGTGGGAAAAAGGTGCGCTATTATTCAGCAGATCTGGGAGCATGGCTTCTACAGTGCATTCATCTTGCCTTGACTCTCCCAGCCTTGAATGGAATCTCAATGAGGTCTTGGTCCAAGTAATACAGCTTTTGGCCAAACTGCTTTGTTCTTTTGCAAATCATTTTTATATCCTATTACATTAGGATCATGAATTCCAACTATATAGCTGGAATGATGGCTGTCAGTCAGTAAGTTAATACACATAATATCAGAATTTCACATCAGAGACAGAAATTGTACCTTTGGTTCCCCCAGTAGTATCTGGAGTTCGTCTTTCTGTCCATCTGCTTTTGGTCCTCACTCGTCTCCAGCTTCCTCTATGAGGATGCTGGCCATTCCAATCGATAGCCAATTGTCAATGATTCTTCATAAAAATAAAATGGTGGGAATGTTCTGCAGTCATATTTGCTAAGAAGAAGAAATTATTCCACTTATTCTCTTTCCCTCACAGCATTCAATTGGCAAATACCTCTGTAAATTTCTGTGTGAAATTATGCAACAAGGTCTGCCTAGGTCAGCCGTTTTACCTGATGTTGTGACTACAAGGAATGCATCCCTGTTTTGCACAGATTCTGCTCAATCTTTCTAAGAGAATGAATGCCTCCAGTTTAAAACCCTGTACCTGGTTGCAATCGTACCATGCAACTGATTGAGGTTTCCTGGCCATGTAATGTGTGAAATAAATACCTGCTGGGCATCTTGAGACCCCTCCTATGTCCCTTCCTGGACAGTGGGGCTATAGGGCTTTTTCTTCCCAGGCAGCTGTCCTGTGGAATTCTCTTCTGACCATGTTCATGGAAGAACACAATCATTCAGAAAGATGGTTAAAACATTTCTTTTCCATGAAACAGTTTCTCAGCCTAGCCAAAAATGTGAAACATCTGGCTATCAGTGTGTACTACTCATAGATGAGCATCATTTGACTAAAATTGAACCTGACTGACTGAAATCGAATGAATGATCCTTGGGTACCTTGAACAGAAAAAATGGGAACCTGTGCCCAGCCATCAGCAACAGTTACAAACATTGGCTTTCTCATCAACGACTCCTTCCCTAAACCCACCACCCACATATATGCGGCACAATCTGTTGTAAAAAACGCGATGAATTCTCCTTCGATGAAACGTACTGCGACAAAAACTCCCATTCCCCATCTGATACGTGCATGTCAGAACTCTGATCCAGAAACATGGGTTTAGTAACAGTCTGTCGCTTCAAACAGAAACTCCAAGGATGGTCATCTTCTCAATTCTAGCAAACATCTTAAGGTAACTTTGCATCTTGAAATTTCACTTGGCCCTCCGACCACAACAAACAAAACAGCATGGATATGCATGCTTCAAAGAAGGAACCCAATTGGATTGATATCACTCACCCTAACCATTAGAGACTTAAGACTCCCAAGACTTCCTCCGATCGCAACATCAAAAACACAAGTGCTCCAAAGGCCGCACTCATTTGGCTTGGTTTAGGTCATGTGCCTTCCATAACAGACACAAGATATCAGCACCCCTCCTCCCCCCGCCACCTCTCCCAACACAGACCCAGGACAGTGATGTGGTTCACTTAGTCATCCTATGTCAAGAGCCCCCTTGATTGCTAAAGTTCATCTGTTATCCTGCCTTAGGGATGTGGGAGGTATTTTGTGAAAGAGTTTATTGAAACATACATAATTCAACACGGGTGTCTGTAAGCAGGCAGATCCCCTCCCACCCTTTCTTACCAGCAAAGATGACGGCCTCCGGGCCATGGACGGAGATGGGCAGCTGCTCCATGACGAAGTGGATGCTGGCGGCAGGGCTAGAAAGAGCCCCACTGCATCCAGCAGCAAGCCAGAGGCCGCTTCAGCATCCCTGCCACGGGATAGCGCAAACACAACAACACTGGCTGCAGGCCGCAGCGAAGGGAGACTCGGCACCAAGAGGTACCGTGTCAATTGCAACACCGGCCAGCATAGGAGCGCGGCTCCAGCTGATAAGTGTCAACTGGCGCCCACCCGTGCAGAAATAAGTCATCACTAACCCACCAATGAATATTAAAAATAAAAAGTCCCCAGGGAAGGTCTTGGAAATCCCCTATACCACCAGGGTTTTCTTAAAAGAATAAAAGGTGCCAGGAAGGCCTTAAAAACTATGCCACCAGAGATAATATAAGTATTTCTGAAGGGTCTGCAGGCCTTAAGGAATCCAGAATACCAGGACCCCAGCAGGGTCTGTGTTGGAAAAGGGACGGGTCTTACCAAACCTTTTAAGCCCTCCCATGGCCTTCCACTGCCACACCCCTTGGAGGCAGATACGTGATTGGACAGGGTAAGTAGCCAATCCTGGGAGGCGGTGGGGTATTTAAGTAAGCCTGTGTAAATGTTTTCGTGTGGGTTAGCTGGGTAAGGCCAGGAGACGGTGGAGGGCATCTGAGAGACCAGTGGACATGAGAGCAATTTCAGTATCGAGGCTATTGCTAAGGATGGGGTCTGTGGCGTGTTTGTGGAGGAGAGAGGGAGAGTGTAAGTATTAGAGGTAGAGTGGGAGTAGTGACGGACTGAGGTCGTAGTGGTAGTACCTGGGAGTAAGTAAAGTAGGTGGTGGGAGTAGTGAGTGAAGGAGATAGTTGGTAGTGGGTAGTTGAGGGGTGTGCAGGGCACCATATCACTGGGTGTCCCTGGTGTCTGACAAGGGGCTAGCGAGAGAGGTGAGCAGGTTGCGATATCCCTGGAGGTTCGGTGAGAGGAAGACAGTGGTAATAGAGAGGTAGTAATGGAATAGGAATGGTAGTAGAGCAGGAAGAGCGACAGTGAGCAGGAGTGGCTGTTGGCTTTAAGTGAGATATAAATTATAACGAGAGGAATAACCAGAGGCGGGGAGAGTAGAGAGAGAGGAAGGAGGGAAAGGAATAAGGGAGGTTGAAGGATAGTTGGAAGTACAAGCAGTAATAAAAAACAGGAGTGGGAAAGGAAGTAAGATCGAAGGGTGGAGGTGGAAAGGCAGATTGAGAGATTGAAGGGACAGTGACGTAATGAGAGGAGAACAGTTGTTGGAACCAGTACCAAGAAAAAGGGGACAGGTGTGAGAGGTTATGAAAGGAGTGTGCGTAACGCAGGGAGAAAGAAGGCACAATTTCCTATTCCTGAAGACTACCCAATGATAAGAGAGGGAAAGTTAGAAGTTCCCTAGGGAGTCGGGTAGCTACCAACTTAGAGAAAACACCTATAGCCATAGTTAGATGAGTAGATAGGTGTTACTGATCTGTATTGACAAACAGCCTGGTAGGGATGTCTGGGGCTTGGAGGTGGGTCTCAGGCCCGGGGAAGTTGAGAGAGGAAAGGGACGGCCCTAGCACCAATCATCCCCCATCCCATAGGATCCAAAGAATCAAGAACAGAAGCAGCCATTCTGACCATTCAGTTTTTAAAAAAACACCGTTGGACTTTTCATATCAATCACAACCTGGCGGAAATGGAGCAGAACACACTACGCGTGGAGGTTTCGTAGTCAAAGTAAACACACGAGTGTCTGAGGACACACACAGTACAGGGTAGAAAACTGAACAAGGGTCCACTCTGAAAAACACACAGGGACTGTGAATCGATGTCAACATCCCCCTGAGCTGTCTGGGCCGGATCTAGGACCGGGTGAAGTGAATTTTGTACGGAGGAAATAGGATGTATTTGCAAGATATAAACAGCATCCCGAACCAAGGAAGCATTTTCTTTCTGGTGTGGCCAGGATAGAACAACTATATGGAGAATATCCATTTGAAGGTAGCACAACACACTTTGGGATACAGTTGTGTAAAGTGCATTCAAAAAAACAATGGTGGCTTCCTCAGTAACAGATTTGACTTACAGAAGCATGGGATTCTGTAAATTGGAAGAATTTATATACTGAACATCGGACAACATTCAATACACACCAACTTGAATTACTGCAATAAGAACTGTTTGTTTTTTCAAAATGCATATGTCCTGATGAGGTGCACGAGATGGAAATTGCATTTATCTGTCTAGTTGCCCGAAACTGGAGTAGTCACCACCATAGAGCCTACTCCTACTCCTTACAGTTGGTTCTAACTTGGGTTTATACAAAAAAAATGTGGTAATTGACATATGTTCTAAAGCAATTATTTTCCAACACTTACCATTTTTGATTCTCAAAAAAACTGTCAACTATGCACTTTCAGTAGACAAGGAATAAGTCCAAGCAAATGGGAGTTCTGATTACAGAACAGAATTATTAAAATTGTGGTTTTTGCACAAGTACGAATGGTTGTTTGTATGAATGGGGGTGAAAGCAGATGTGAGAAATGTTGTGTGAGATGTGATCATTGGTTGGGGTGATATGCATTTTTGTAGATTTGGTTTTAATAGATGATGTTAATTTGTTTCATGTGGTTCTTTGTAAATGTTTTTTCACGATGATATTTGACCCGATGAATAAAAAAAATAAATGCGTTCTAACATATATATTTTGTCTAGAATACGTGCCCTTTAAGTAGGGTTGTTCTTTTGAAGGGATTGTGTGCTGTCTTTATGCATGAATTGTATTATTAATGAATGGAGGGTTTGCACTTATCCACAGATAATTGCAGTTTTGTATGGACTTTTCATAAGAGGTAGTGTGGTTCCTCCTGGTGGGCCGTCCCTGGAGATTGGTCCTCCTGGCCGGGAGGAAAATACAGAGCAGTCTGACATCCGCCCACCCAAGAGAAGTTCCGGGCCGTCACATCGGATGGCCTGGGTGAAGAGAGCAGCCGCTTGTGAAGTCGACCCACTGGGCTGGGGTGTTGAAGCTAAGTCTCAGGCCTCCACGAAGTGGAGGGCTCTGGTGCACAAGCCTCAGCCCAAGGAATATGTGGTGCACCGACTGCGCCACACTGGTGAAATGAAGAGAGGGGGCAGTGCCACGAGACTTGAATGGCGTCTGTGCCCCAATGGCAGTGGGCATCCCAACTGAAGAAATACAGCACTGCTGGGTGTGGCAGTGATGTGGGCAGCCCCCAAGGTATGGGGCCATCCACCAAGAACTGAAGTGTGCCGGCTGCATGGCAGTGACGTGGGCAGATCTGCAGCGCATGCGAGGGCATGCAGCAGTCCAATAAAATGTGAAAAGGCTGCAGATCCCAGCAGAGACTGAGGTGGCCCCCCAGGCTACATAGATGACACTCAGAGGATCCACCAGGTCACCGACATGCAGAGTCCCCCTGTGGTCATGGGGGCTGCCTGATACAATACCTTGAAGCGGGCCATGCACAGTGAGATAAGGTGGCCCAACGTTGTCATGGTTTTATAACACAGCACGCTCCAGCCAGGGACTCCTTCCCCGACAATGAATGTAGCACACAATAAAAATGCTTTTTCTCTTTATTATACTACAGATTCTTTCTGAGTAGGCCTCCAACCTGTCTCACACCCAACCTTCACAAACACCACGCATCAAAATGGACTAGGAACCAGGCCGGTGTGTGTTAATAAGATATTTATTAATGTATTATTTAATGAAAAAAGGGACAAATATTCAAAATACCACAGCTACTAATATGTGGCAACACAAATGCAATGATTCCTACAGAAAAATTAGTTTCAGATATCCTATCACAGTTTACGCTGATCTTTAATGGCAAAACAGGAAAAAGAACAGTTTTTATCAAGTGGTAGCATCAAGGTTTAGCACTCCCCCCTGCAACACTCACCCCCAAACATCAGCTAACTTAATTCCTTTGAATGGAAAGCAGTAGCAAGGATTAGGGATGGAGAGAGAAAAATCGGATTTGGAATAAAGCCCACCACCCCAAGATGGGAAGCCAGAAAAGAAAATGAAACCTCATTTTTGGAGCAAAATGGCAGAATCGGATTTTGATTATTACTCGCACGGCTACTCACAACTGCTAGCGGACATAATTAAAGGAAATTCATGTTGCTACATTTTAGGAGATAGGGAAGCTTATAGGATACTAATCAGCACACCAGGGCAACATAGGAAAGAAACTGAAAAATCGGTGTTGGGAGAAAGCAAAGCAAAAGGAAAAATACTGTGGCAAATGGAAACAGGATTTACAATGACAGGCAGCTAAGGAAGGGGTTTAGCTTTCAAAATCGGAAATCTGTTTTCAAGGACAGAAGCACATAACAGGTAAGATTCTAGCAAAAGGGATTGCACTCAATGGGACTACGGATTGGGGTTTTCAATAGGAAAGATGCAATTTAGGAGTTTGTGGGGTAATACACACAATAGCCGGGTAAATTTGTTTTTCAGTACACAGAGTCTAATTCTTTTGAGGCAATTCTTTAATGACTATAGATAATACAAACACTCAACAAGATTGTTGATTTCTAATGGCAACAATTTTGAACATGAATTTCAATGGGGGAATTAATTGATATATTTCAAAATGATACTAAGGACTTATACAGACAACTGAGAGATTTATCAAAGGAATACGCTAACATACACAGGCTAATACAAATTCTTCTATGGGAAGGTGAATGAATTATACTGGCAATTCCAGACTTTTAATGGGATTTCAATGGGGTTTCAATGGGATTTTCAATGTGGTTATCTGCTACTTACAAAGGAAGCCTTGGTTTGGGATTCTGGAAAGCCATCTGCATTTCAGGACACTCTGGACAGCTAAGGCAAGGGATCTGGTCACTGCACTCTCCTGGGTGGGATTCTGGAAAGCCAGCTAGATCTCCGGACACTCTGGACAGCTAGGCAAGGGGTCTGGTCTCTGTACTCTCCTGGATAGGATTCTGGACAGCCGGCTGGATCTCAGGACACTCTGGACAGCAAGGCAAGGGGTCTGGTCTCTTCACTCTCCTTGGTATGGTTCACCTACCTCCTCTCCGTCCTCCTTCTCCTGTCTCCCCGGATTTCTTGTGTGTGTCTGTGTGTCTTCAACCTAGTACAGTCGCCCCTTATATAGCTCAAATGACATCATTCACTTTACAATCTAGAGGGAGTACTATATAATTACTCCTACCCTGGCATAGGACAGTTTACCATTCCTCTCTCTGCCCCCTGGCATCATTGGTTCAAGGGGAGGGAGCACCATCTGTCTGTTTGGCATCTATTACAGTTCTTTGTTTCTCAGGTCAACTTTTTAGCAAAACTGAGTTATGTTTCCTAACTTCATATTTATACTAGCCACCACCATAAGAAATAGATTATGCGGTTTCTGTTAGTCATAGGGAATTAGGTAAGCCAAACGCCAACTCTGTGTGAGGTAGCACGGCCCTTGGCAATTATTTTTCTTTTTCATAAAATATATAACATTTATAACTATGAAAATGATTAAGCATGTTCATAATTTAATTTTCCATCTTTCCATCAAATCTCATGCTTGTTACATTTTTAAATCAGCCAGAAACTAGTCTTTACTGGCCATTTCAGTCCACAAAGTCCTAGCAACATGCACTTAGTCTCGAAACAACCACCTGGAAATCACATGGAAAAATAGCAGAAAACAAAATTACTTCTTATTCTGAGTGCTGCAAAAAATACTGAAAATGAATCAATCCATTAATGTCAATTCCAAGGATCTGTCACACATGGGAGGGTGGTGCTTCAGCCTCCACAGCCAACTGTCTTCCCCTGGCTCAACCGTTGCCCAGAGATTTTGATTACACCCTTTGAAGTGTGTCAGTCTGTCCTTGTTAGTGGGTACAGGAGGAACTCACACTTCCTGGTCAAGCCCTAGCCACGCCTGCTTTCTTTGTCCTCCCTGAACCCTCTGCATTAAAGTCTGGCAGAGCAGGGAATTATAATGCCCTTAGTCACATCAGATGTCATTGCAGGATAGATCACTTTTAGGTGCAACTTCCAGTGGGAGGCAAGGCTTTCAATTGAGAAGTTTCCTGCCTGTGCGAAAAGAAATGTATTTTTTTTTGGTATTCTGAGCCTCTTCCAAGGTGATTGAAGTCTTGTGGGGGAAAACCTAATGTACATGGCATTAGTCAACACCCCACCCACCACATATTTCACTGACATTTTCTGTGCGACCAAAGCTATCCTTTCACGGTGGTTTTAAAAGTAATTTTTCTTTATTTCACATGTGTGTAAACTGTTTTTCATCTAACATTTGAAATGCTGTTCTGTAGGTAATTAGATTCTTTAATTTGACACAGAGGGGTTGGCCTCCTGCACAGGGTTCTTTAATTTGACTCTGAATAGAAGAAAAAGCCAAGCTGTTTTTTTTCATTTGCAGTGTTTTAGAGCGCTGCTGTTCATCTGAAATGGAAAACAAAAGCTGTGTCGGTTTGCAATGTTGAAATCCTTGCCCCTTATGTGAATTAAAGTAAGACAAGACCCGTTTTGGATGTAGCGCATAACATTTTGGTCATTCAGAGGAAACGCCAGCAACACACGGCCGTTTTTGAACGCAGTGCATAACTTCTTGTTATTCAAATGAAAGAAAAGCAAACACAGAGCCGTTTTGAATGCAGTGCATAACTTCTTGTTATTCAAATGAAAGAAAAGCAAACACAGAGCCGTTCTTGGTGAAATGTTAAATGCTTGCCACACATGTGTCAGGGAAAGCAAAGCACAGCCGTTTTTGGTGGCAATGTTTAATCTAGCCTTTCAGGTGACAGGGATTTCTGTTTAGGGCCTGTAAATGGACCGCACACCCCGTGCCATAATGTGAATGGTTAAGTTTTAATATTTGATGGTATAGTTTGTCTGTCATTGTTAGTAGTATAGCTAAATGTATATTTATAGGTGTGTATAGGTGTTAGGTTTATTTATTTATAGTCATTGAATATATAGTGAATGTTGTTAAGTGGGGAATGAATATAGTGCCGTAGGTTGAGTGTGAAAATAGTTTAACAAAACGGGTTGGTAGTACCCTGGCATGAGACACTTAAGGTAAGTGGCAACCTGCCAGAGGCCGTTTAGGGTTTGGGAACAACCACTGGCACCATCTACTGGTATCCCCTCTACAGTGGGTGGTGCCAGGTGTAGGTTAGGGATCTGTTCTTTCAGGACCCCTCTCAGTAACGGTGGTCAGACAAGGCAGATCCCTTAGAAAGAGCTCACATCAGGGCAACCGGGAAGGGAATTATTGATGGAAAGGAAAGGTTATGAACATTTATCAAGAAATTGTATTTTATGTGACTTTTTAAAAAAAAAAAGAGTGGTACCTTTTGGAATCCCTAAAAAATCCAACTTGTGTGTGAGTCTCATGCAGTGGAGAAGGTAAGGACTCCAGGCCTAGACCATCCCCTTTTTAATAACAAGTTTATTTGCAGGTTCATATCCAGCTGGTCTGATGGTGGGGGGGTTGAAGGTGGTTGCTCCCAGGGGGGTTTGCGGTGAGGGAGGTGTACACCACTTCCCTGGGTCAGAGCCAGAAAATAGGGGCTAGAATTAACACAAAAGACGGGCTTAATTGAACCAGTGCATGGAACCACTGAGTCCCATGAACTCTGTTTTGTTTACACCATATTCATTCACAGATGGTATGGTGATGCTCACAGTCATACATGTAATTATCTCAAGGCAAACATTTAGTCTGGCAACAGCCTGTCTGAAAGTAAACACGTGGATCTGCCTCCATTATGTTGTGCAGTAAAACTGTGTACCTTAATAAAAGTGCTTGTTTAAAAAACTCCTTTGCCATCAATGTGTCCTTCTGGCATTCTTTCATTGAATGTGTACAAAACACTCTGAAACACTTTGGTCCGCTACTGAGATTTGTATAATAATATTTTCAGAAATTGACCAGTACAGTAATTATTGTTAATATTTTTAATATCATCCAACAGGCAATTCACTATTGGCCCAGACACAGGACCCCTTGTCTCAGCCGGGGCATCTGCCCAATTCATTTCTTTTAGTAAATCCCAGATAAATTTAAAGTGAAACTATCTGCACCCCTGCGCTCTCTCCATGGTGCAGTTCTAGGTTGAAACCCGACCATGCGCATGGTTTTAGCCAAGCACATAGTGACGTATGATGATGAGTCCTACATATTCTATCTTGCAATCTTGGACTCTATGCCATTCTCATTTTGGACACTATTCTCAAACGCCAGGAACCATGCTTTGGGGATCATACACTTCTTACCAGATGGATCAGATATATTTTCGACAAAAAGAAGGTATACTAAAGGGTGTCTGAACCCCAGAGAGAAATGACAAATGGTATATCTAATACCAACATTTTATACATGAAAATTACACATTTTATTACACATATAGAATTATAACACTCATACAATGATCACGTCATATAAAACTAGATAAAAAAACATATAAAACGTATGTATCACAGAACACAAAGAATACAGAGATGTATCACACTGGAATTATTTCTCTTATTTCAAAATGTTGTTTTTAACGACGTTTTGAAATAAGAGAAATATTTCCAGTGTGAAGTATCACACGGTGTGTCGATGTAGATACTAGCAAAATGAACCCACATTTTTGTATTCCTTATGTTCTGTGATACATCTCTGTATTATTTGTGTTCTGTGATACATACGTTTTATATGTTTTTTTTCTAGTTTTATGTGACGTGATCATTTTATGAGTGTTATGATTCTATGTGTTAATAAAATGTGTAATTTTCATGTATGGAATTTTGGTATTAGATATACCGTTTGTCATTTTGCTCTGGGGTTCAGACACCCTTTAGTACACCTTCTTTTTGTAGAAAATATATTCTCATTTTGGAGCCATTTTGAGGATTAGGAATGATGTGATGGGGGGTCATTGAAGAGATGTTGGCCATGTATCTAGTGGATCATAGCCTTCTTATCAAGGCGCTTAGGGAGAGCGTTGGCTGCTCGGAGGGAGCTATTGATTGGCTACTATCCTTTCTTTCCAACCGCCAAGCGAGAGTACACTGGGGTAACAGCTTCTCCGATTCATGCGACATCATATTCGGAGTGCCCCAGGGTGCTAGCTTATCCCCAATGCTTTTCAACATATATATGCGCACTCTGTGCACCCTTCTGGTGAAAGCCGGAGTGTCATTTACTAACTACGCAGACGACACCCAACTCATATTGGAGTTGGGGGGCAGGAATCACGCCACAGATAGCGAAGTGCTCACCAAGGTTTATAAGCTAATTGATGACTGGATGCAGGCAAACTGGATGTGCCTGAACGACTCCAAAACTGAATTAATGTTGTTCGGCTCCAGTCGTCGGTTGGAAAAACTGGGGGCAGAATACAACTCTTTTCAAATTAAAAATGCCATTATCCAGGTGGTTCCCAAGGTGAAGACCCTGGGCATGATGGTCGATTCAGTTGTCGACTCTCACGCCCAAACTAACTTCCTCCAAAAAAACACAGCATACTATCTTAGGCTTATGAAAGCAATTAAACCACTGCTTAACGAAGTAAACAGGGCTACGATAGCAAGAGCCATCATTCTCTCACGGCTCGACTATGGGAACGCCCTGTTGTTGGGGGCCGCTTCCATGGATCTATCCAGTTGTCAGGTTATCCAGAACAACGCGGTCAGAATAGTAAAAAATCTGAAAAGGAAAGACCATGTTACCGAAGAGAGGCTAGCTCTGCACTGGCTCAGAGTAGAGGAGCGCATTAAGTTTAAAGCTCTCTGCCTGGTCCACAAATGCCTTTATGGCACAGCGCCTCCCTATTTGAAAACACACTTAAGGCCCTACAACCCCACCAGAAACCTACGCTCGGGTGGAAAATGCCTTCTGCACGTGCCCAAGTTTAAGCTAAAAACAGGGCTGGGTAGATCCTTTCTTGTGCTGGCTCCTAAACTGTGGAACAGCGTCCCGGAATCACTTAGGTCTGAAGTCAATCACTCAGTTTTTAGGAAGAGGCTAAAAACACACCTCTTCAGATAGGATCGTGGGCGCAGGACCTCACTCTGAGACCTCGCCGCTCAATAGCTAGCTGTACCATTTGTCCGTCTCAAACGGGTTTTCCGTTTTGTTTGTCTCGCAGTCTCAGTGTTCTTTGTACAAGCGCCCTGATGCCCTTGGGCTATCGGCGCTATATAAAAACTAAATACATACATACATGTATAGTTTTCTTTGGCTGTCATGGTGGCAAGATGGAAGATGTGCACAGGACGTTGGAGGAGTAGTTCTGAAAGCTGCAGAGGATGGGTTCACACTAGAACCTGCAGAAAAAACATGCACAGAGACATAGTCGCAGTTAAAAAGTGGACTTTTGATCTGTGGCGGCGCACAGTTCACTGGAATATTTCTTCAGTACATAGAGTTCAGGGGAAGACCTGCAGGTGCTCAAATGTTTTGTGAGCCATTAAAAAATACTTGCGGCCGAGGTCTTGGTGCTAGAGAAAAATATTGCCAGGGCACATAAGGAGTCACAAGCCTCAATAGGCAGCACTGACTGTACCATACCCAAACTCTCCCATGGCCAAAATGTTATCGGAAATATATTATCTAATTCTGAACCACAGCAGGGAAAGAGAGTGAGAGACACACTGCGCAGCAATGTTGTTAAAGTATGGCTCCCTTTTGTAAGCACCTCTCACGTCTAGCCTGGGGAATGTAGTGTAGGCCAGCAAAAAGTACCCCTGATGGATGGCCCTAATACTATAACTCCCGGCAGTCGATGTGGTGTGACCGAGTGGAGTGGGGAGCAAGAGGCATGCTCCCAACGTTAGGGACGGGCGCTCATCTAGAAGGGCAACCTCTGGGGGAGAGGGAAAGTCATTAATGTGTCCCCTACTCTCGAGCGGTGTGCCCAAAATTCAGTGTTTACAGTGATACTGGGGAGACTACTTTATATGGCTTTTCGCTCCAGCGTGTAGCACAGTCTTAGAACAGGTTCGATGCTAACTCACAGTGGGCCTCATCCAGTTCACCATTGACTACTGACACACTGCTGAAGCCAGCATTTTCTTTTTATACACATTCGCAAGAATAACTGACTCTTCTAGCAGTAGTAATGTGTCAGCTAATGGCAGAAGGAGAGTATGGAAATACCATATATTGTTTTCCCTTTCTCTTTCCATTTGGTTTCCACCCTTGCCCATTTTGAGTAGCACTCAAGCAACAAACACAACCCGCTTTAACACGCACTACTTCCTGGAGTATAGCCAGCTTATGTATTATGTCTTTCCTTGGGAATGATATTGCTGGCCTCAGGTGGGCTGACATTTCTCCTGCTCACCCCCTATGAGTCCTGCCCAATA
Source organism: Ambystoma mexicanum (assembly GCF_040938575.1). Lineage (NCBI taxonomy): Eukaryota > Metazoa > Chordata > Amphibia > Caudata > Ambystomatidae > Ambystoma > Ambystoma mexicanum. The sequence goes on along the minus strand of NC_090926.1, from coordinate 120,326,405 downwards.
ATTCCATTTAGTATGTAGAACTCTAGATCCCTTCCCTGAGGCCACTCTGCCACTTGTGATAAAAGGAATGCATCCACTAACTGGAGGAAAATGCTGCAGGCAGCAAAAGGTCTATATCAATGACGTCCTCCAGCCCGGCACGTGGGAATCATCTGGCGCGGTCCTCATAGGAAGCGGAAGCCATAGCATAGCACAAGAACCAAGAACCATGTACACAACAAAAAGCATTCAGACATGATCTCCTTCCTGATTATCTCCCTTAAATGCAGCCTGGTTGCCACCTGGAAGACGGTGAATATTCAGAAGTCACAATTGATGGGACCACATCTAGCTATGCTACCACCAGCAAGGGAAAAAGTATCCAAGCAGCAGGCATATCTGAAAAGGCGCTCCACCTGTGCCATCAGAAGCCCGATGCTAAATGTCAATGTGCACATGAAAGAGTGTGGACCACAGCAGTGTGTAACATAGACCCAACGAGCATGGTTGATAAGAAATAGCAAAACCTGTGGCACACCATGTCAAGGCCACACAACACTGCAGCATCCATGAAGACTGCAGTGCATAACTGTCCACAGTAGCCATAGAGGCCTGGATTTGTCAGAAAATAGATGATGACAACATTGCTCCAATAAAAGCAGGTTCCCAGGGTTCATCTCTAATGGGTAACCTTTGCATTGAACCAAGTACAGCAACTTGCCTCAACAGACAAGGGTATCACAATCCCAGAGACGGCAAATACATCATTGCCATCAAACAGAACCGACGACAGAGCATCACTATTCATCCAAGATATTCTGCTTCATACGGTATAACCTTACAAACATGAAACACAAGATGACTCTTAAAATTCATAGACAATTTCAAAGGTATTGGCACATCTATTTAAGATACACTCCACCTAACATGGACCAAACAATGACGAGAAAGTGTCACAGGCAGAGACCAAACTTGGCTATCAACAAAACCTTAACCCCAAAAGCATATAAAGGAGAACTTCTCCACGTGTCATCAGCAAACGCCTCACATGTTTTTTATGGTGACCTCAAGATTGAAGGATACCATATCATGGACCCCATCCAACTCATTAAGACAATCTTCAAAAGCAGAAAATAACATCTATGAGGGTATAACTTAAGGAAGAAAACTCAAACCATAGAAGCAAGAGAAAGGCATCATCTGTTCACAGAATAGACTGTGTTATTATATGGTAACAGGTAAAAAAAAAACAATAGGCCGTCCTTCGAGGGGGATTTTTTAATTGACGGAAGGAACAATATATCTCCTGTGAAGCTGACAAAGGTGCTTTTACCCTAATTAATAAATACTATGCTAAGCCCACAATCTTCTCTACTGAAACCAAACAGAAGTTGAAGCCTCCTCATGATCAGAGTCAGGATAATGGGTTGGCAGTTCTTCAGTCTTCAGGTAGAGGGCTGGGCATATACATGATGATATAATGGTATTTTGTTAATGGTAATCCACTGAACTTGAGAACTATGTTCACATTGCATTTGTGGAAGAACCTACAGATTTCTAGGGCTGCACATGTCTCAGGTGGGAAATGTCAGCAAACAGTACTTTTTGGCAAATCTCCCTCATCAATGATCATTTTCTTTCACTCTGTGAAAGTGTGTGAAATAGACAAAAGATAGCATGCCCCATGGCTCTACCTTAAGTGGCAATTCCACCAAAAAAGGTGTGCAAGTATTGGGCTGCCTCAGAATAGGGCCAAATGTGAAGGCTTTCTCAAGAGCCTTAAATGCCACTTTTGCTGAATCACATCAATGGAATTCCTGTAATAAATTCTCTTTCTCAAGCAACCGAAAATCTTATGAGCAAAATAAGAATAGTTCTGAATAAACTAAATTTGCCATACGCTTTCAAAACCCTGTTCTATATCGTCACTCTGCTGATCTAAAGGTCTAAGGATTGAGTAAATATCAAAATCTCATCCAAATTATTTATTACAAAAATGTTCAAATACATGAAGAAAATCCATGAAGCATTGAAACATTGAAGAAGCATTACAAAGTCCAAAGGGAATTGCACGGTAACCGTAGAATTGTAGTGTGAAAATGTCTTATGAATGGCAATCCTACCCTGATCCCACACCTTCATAGAAGTTGAGCAACATAAAAGTCCAATTAAGAAAGGAACAACCTCCCCTTTCATAATCTGCATTCCAGAATATTACTGATCCAGGACACAGTATAAAGACTCTTCCCAGCTAATTCATTCAATCCACGGTAGTCCATGTGTGACTGCAATCAAGGTTTCTCTTTGTGCAGAAAAAGCTGCGGCACTCCAGCTGGAGAGTTGATATGGTCACTAAATCCATTCTAATGGATCTCATGATGATCTAAGCAATAGTGGAAGCACTAAAACAATAGCACCCACAACAAAAAGATGAGGATTCACATGTACAATGGTATGCAAGAATCATAACCTCCACCTCTCCTGACACCTCCCCCAGATTTTCATTTAAGGCCATACAGGAGCATGATATGATTAACCTTATGAAAACTATAAAGCCTTCCAACTGCAAGGGTGACTCATGCCCTGCCACAATTATCAGGGACTTTGCTGACACTCCCGCACCATTCCTGACAGCTTTCCTCAACACCTCCTTTGCCACAGGGAAAGTCCCCTCCTGTCACAAGGAAGCCTGGGTCCGCCCCTCTTAAAGAAAACACACTTGACCCTACTTCTCCTAATAACTACAGGCCCATCACCACTGTCCCATTCTTGCTCAAGATATTGCATAAAACAGCTTACCTGCAGGTGCTACACTTCATCGAAGAGAACAAGGTCCTAGGGCTATGCCAATCTGGCTTTCGCCCAAGGCACAGGACTGAAACTGCCCTACTTGACCACAAAAACCAGATGGACGATGCTAGAGACCTAGTTAAACCAGCCCTATTCCTGTTTCTCAACCTCTTTGCGGTATTTGACCTCATAGACCATAATGTCATATGCCACCATCTTACATCCACGGCCAAATTCTCCCCCAACGTCACTGCTTGGATCACCTCCTTCCTGCAAGGTAGGACCATGCAAGTATTCTCTGAATTAGCCTCTGCCTCACCCACCATAATGCTATGTGGGGTGGCTCAAGGCTCCTGCCTCTTCCCCACTCTCTACAATATCTTTACATGCCCCCTCTTCCTCATCTTTGACGACCTGGGTTCCTCCTACACCAACTACGCTGACGATACCCAGATCCTCCTCACTCTCACAGGCAACTATGATACAGACTCCACGACACGTAATAACATCAATAACACCATCCAGACATGGATGGCAGCCAACGGACTATGCCTCAACTCCGACAAGGCAGAACTCCTTCTCGTAGGATCCACCGACACACTCAAAAATCTGGACACTCAGTTTAGCCATTTCACCATTGACTCCATCAAAATCCTAGTATCTGATACAGTGAAAACTCTCAGAGTCTATCTGGATTCCAACCTATCCATGACTAGACAAGTTAATGCAATCGCCTCCTCAGCAGCATATCATGCCAAACTCATTAACGCGCTAGGCCTTTTCTCTCCAAAGAGAATTGAACCAACATTGCCAGAGCTATCACCGGCTCAAGGCTGGACTACTGTAATGTACACTTCTTAGGGACATCCACTAAAAACTTGGAAAAACTGAAATTCATCCAGAACAGTGCACTTCGTGCAGCCCAAGGCATCTCCAAAAGAGAACACATCACAGCCGCCGGAAAATCAGCCGATTGGCTACCAATGAAAGAAAGGGTTATATTCAAAGCATTGGCACTTACCCATAAGTGCATCCACCTCTCTGCACCTCCCTATCTATTGCAAATAATTCTGCCTTCTACCTCCACAAAGCCCACAAGAACACATTACGCAAATATGCTCGCCGTGCCCATGGTGAAAAAGCTAGAGCAGGAGGCGCTAGCTTCCCCTACCTTGCTTCCTTACACAGGAATGCCCTTCCTATAACTCTTTGTTCTGAGGTATCTCTCATGGCCTTCCGCAAGATCATAAAAATCACTCTCTTCGCCTGATGAACACCACAGTCACCTTACGTGACTGCTTACTGCATCTCCTGTTAACCCACAAAATGTATTTATAACTTGTGCTCAAATGTATTTATGTACAACATGTAAATGCATAACCCACTTGTACCTTCCCTGTAACTAAGTTCCCCTCAGGTAACAGCGCCACGATGCCCAAGGGCTGTTTGTGCGCTATACAAATGGTAAAAAATAAATAAAAATAAATAACCTTCTGTGACCTTATCAGAATCACCAGTACATTTAACCCCGATATACGATCCCAAAATTATAATTGTCGACTCCTAATCATGCTGCAATGGTAGAACTGAGATGGACATTTACCCCTGAAATAATTTGTACCTCATTAGATAAGTTACAGCTAGGTCAGGCTCTGTAGTTGATTAATAATACCATTGGGGATTCCTAGCCATCTTAGTCATTCCAAATCATAGAGCCATCCTGACCCATAATTCCATTTGTTGCACAGAGGTGGCCAACATTTCCCAGTAAGCTATGTCAAAGATTTCTGCTGTGTGGGTGTTCAAGGGAAGCACCATTTCCTTTATGTGAAAATGAATGAGAGAAAGCCAAAATCTGCTCCTTTTTCTATGCTTAATAACTTTGGAACCCTTTATCAAATTAGCCCCAGAATTCCAAGTTCAGAGAGGCATGTACCAGATAACTCTGTTGGAAAGTCAAATCCATCCAAAGAGTCAAACGTTACTAGCAATACAATTTTCAGAAAAATCAATGCTCATTCTGTTTTTCTTAACTATACAGAGGGCCTCATTACGAGTGTGCCGGTCTGGTAACAATGGTGCCGGTAAGCCTACCAGCACCGTTGTTACCGGGCCAGCACACTATGCGTTTGCTTGCCAGAGCCGCTCTGCTCGACAGGGCAGACTCTGCCGGACACAGCGGCCACGGTAAGTAAAGCCATAACAGAAGCATGATGCTGGTGCTTCCGTGGTCCCCATTTCCATTGAGTCCTATGGAGCTAAAATGAGAATGGGGATTAACATTTACCGGTGCCTGACTTCCCGGAACGCCGGGGTCATAATCCCCCAGTGATACCGGCAAGCCAGGCACTGGTAAATATTGCAAGTCCGGCGGCAATCCGCCGGTATCACTGGAAGGGTTACCGCCGGACTTGTAATGAGGCCCAGTGACTCGTTTGACACATCAGTATTATGGGCCAAAAGAATGTTTGGTGCAAATATGTCTGACATTGCAAAAGTCATAAAGAATGAAAAGGGTGCTTTCTAAACTTTTTTGCACTGATTTGTCATGGGGAAGAAGTACAGTCTTTGAACAAGCACCCAGCATAACCCATTGGATAGATTTGCATCAAATAATGGTTAAGAGCATATTATCTATGGTGCATTGCCCTTCTAAGAAATGAAAACCACCAGTTTTGTGCTGAAGTGAAGCATTCTTGCAAGTATTCTCAAGAGTATAAAAAACTGCAACAAGCTTAAAATGATATTAGTAGATGGTATCGCTTGCCTTCGGGGCGGATGCAGGGAGGATGCTGCAGTAGCAATTGGGAGGATTGCGAGGTTGTGAGCTCGGCTAGGGATAGTACTTATTTTCAATTGTTTTCATCGTTTTGCGATCATTGGTGACGAAAGTCACAAACATTTTATTTCGTTTTTAAAGTGCGAAATAGGAAATGAGAATGTGCCTAGCATTAAATGCACGGTGGTCATTTGTAGGTCGTCAGGGGTAGCAGCAGTGACACCTGGCAACTTCCCTGCGACCTCTGGCACTGCTTATGGACCCCTATTTTAGGAATGCAAGGGAAGTGTGAAAAAGAATTCTTAAAGCCCTCTTTTATTTCGGAATTTACTGTGTGAAGTTTGACCTTCTTATATACTTTATTTGCAAAGGTGTAGCTGTAGATTAGTGTTTGTCTGTATAGTCTTGGCAAAGTGGATGTCCCAAATGCAGAGTGTCTTATTTGGGGTCAACTTGATTGTTTTATGTTTCTGAGGCCTATCATATTGTGCAAAAATACTCCACATTTTGATGAAACTGTGGTCTAGATTTGTCCATATCCAAGTAAAATAGTTGGTGTGTCATATGTGTATGCACAGCGCTTCATGTCTGATTCCTGATTCCACCTGCTTCTAAGCACTGACAAAAGTAGGTGTTATTATTATCAAATGTAACAGTACTCACTCTATCAACCTCTGACAGATAAAGAGCTGATCAGCCATGCTGAAATATGAACTTGAAAAGTGCAGGCTGTCACTTGTCAGAGTTAAGTTTTAACTAGCTGAGCTACCCAACTGCGATACGCTATGCTATTTACCCAGTTGTGCAGTTAAAAAGAAATGTTTGTTAGATTTTCTGCCCAACCCTCTCCTGTCCCCTTTAGTCCTTTTTGAAACAAATTAAAGCACCGCTATTATCAGGTTTACTACAGGGCAATGACATATTTCTCCTGCTTATAAGCACTGTAATAATACGTTTTATGTTAATAAGAAATGTAACCCCCAGAGCCAATGTGTTACGAAATGCTGTGGTATGCACTTTTACGAAGAAATAGCTGGTAAGATAGCTCAGTGGGTTAAGTGCTCACTTCTGCGATCTATATGTATTCTGCATGTCACAAGTTTGAATCCTAGAATTTTTATTTAAATATATGCTGCCGACCATAGACCTCAGACCTGCATGGTTAATGGAATATATGGTCACCTGCATAGATGAGCAAAACACCATGGGGTCATCCTCTTGGTGCCCCTGATGATGATTCATGTACAGATCGCAACACGTTGAGGAGTCATGGGTTCACTTTCCGATTGTTTATGAGCTTTTGGATTAAAATATGATGGATATTGCCTCTACAAACTTGACATTATGATGAAAGTCTGTTGTAAAAAAGAAATAAAGTGTCATTAATTAATCCAGTATGCAGTGCAGAGTGTTGTATAAGCTGGTTATTCCTTTGACTTTACCTGGTACCAGTTGTATGATGCTGCAACTGAAATTGTGCGGCATCACTGGTCATTTGTGGTTCACATGGCGTATGAATGAAGGAATTGAATATATGAAGCTGTAAGTAGCATATTGTGACCGTACTTAGGCTGCAGGTCTATAAAAGACATGAGATGGCAGTATCCTAAAACAAAAGCTTCATTCGCAATACATTATTATGGGAGCACCTGTGAACGTGGGGCTTTACTTGGCATGTGATAACTAGACCTGACAGGTGCATGTATAATTGGAATACGTTCACAGTAAATGGCCATATAGGATGTAGTGGCATATGCATGGAGTGCCCCTGGCCTATGTTGGTTCCACTGGGTCCACCCCTAGCATAAGATGACCGCCTCTATGGCCTATAGAGGCAACACTCTAGTTAAAGTGTGGTTGGTATTTACAAAAGTCTTATGTCTACTTTAATACTGGTTTGGGGTTTTATGAAAAATAAGCTTTGGAGGCTTTTAACACCCATCAATCACTTCAGGTGATGACATCAGGATTAATGTAATGTTAGTTAATGTGATGTCATCAGGGTCAGAGGTCTTATGACATCACTCCCTGTGATATCCTCCACCATCGGACGTCCCTCCCGCTACCCCTGGCATTTTGGTGAATTGATGTCCCTGATTATATTAGGAGGAGACAAGAAGCAATTCGCGTTCAGGGTTCAGGATGGATGAGAGGAGGGGAAAGCAGTAGCATTTGGGAAGCGAAATACTTTGTGGGGCTTGGGATAATATCTTTAAGGTAGCTTAGAAACATATTGATAACATTGAATAGAACATCTATGGTGAAATTAAAAGAAAAAACGTGTGTACCTTAGGTCGTATGGGATATAGCATAAACATGCCCTTGAAATGTAGCAAATAACCTGTAGATGAACTAACTTTAAGATGACAGCTTAACACAACAAACCCCTTGAGATTCAGCAAGTGTTGGAAGCTGTGCCACTTTAACTCTGAGCCCCATCGCCCATTGCACAGACCATGAGCACACCCATAACATTACAAAGGCCATAACTGATGAAATCACACATGGTATCACTTTTTACATCATTGATGATGGCATCAGTGTAACCTAGAGTACGATGATGGCATCACAGATGATATCACTGATGACCTCCCATATGACATCACTATTGGAGGGGATCACATCTGAAAGTGAGAAATATGCAAGAATTAAAAGAAAACACTACATCATTTAAAACAGATGAATGGGGCGGGGGCAGTGTTTCACTTCACCGCTAGAATACTGGCCAGGCTCAAAGACCACTTTACTTCCATAGCAGGTCTAGGGGCCACTGGCAATGGCTTGTGGCCACAATACCCAGGGCATGGCCTTCACCCATGCCTGAGGCCTTTCCATGCCACCCAAAGTAGCCATTGGGCCTGGCCTGTAATCAGACCCATTGGTCACTTTATCCCTATAACACGACTGCAGCCATATTACCTGTCTGTTAGCATGGAAATATATAATATATTCATCATATGTCTTGAAAGAGACTGAGAAAATATGTTTTTCTAATGAGTAGTTTCCTGAAATATCATATGTGATGTCATTATTGATGTCACTGTAATGTCATCAATGTGCTCTAGTTTCCAGTGATGTCATGAATGATGTAGAAAGAGACGTCATAAGTGATGTCAAATGAGATGTCACCAGAGATGCCATCTCTGAGATCATCATTGTACCCATCGCTGTGCAATAGTGGGCTGAATGTTAAGGTGGTGCAGCCTCCAAAATTGACACATTTCAAGGATTTTATAGAATTAAAAAACATCACCTTCACCTCACTTCAATATCCAATTAAAGTGAGACATTCAGAGAGTGGTCCCATTTAAGTTTATGGGGCAGTTGGCTTCTTGGGAGGGTGAAGTTGAGTCAAAAGATGGCAATTATCCACAGAGGGTGAGGTGGCACGTATCGATTTAATGAAGCACATTTTATTTTTTTTATTTTATTGAAGCAAGATTTATTGTATGCTCACATTCTAAAACAAACATCATCTTGCCACAATTGCTCATCCAGTATTTGACTGGTTGCCATCGAAACCATTGTCCTTGAATATGAGGGCTGCTTCATTCCAAGAATTCAAGCTGGCAAGTAAATAGAGCGTGGCGTTCCAGCGGGTTTGGATGCTGCATTGTGAGTGAGTTGGAAAGCAAAGGGGGCAGGCAGGCTAGCTATCCGTGTACTAATCAGAGAACAGAGTTCCAGAAGCAGGAAGGACGCCGCAGGCTCTGCAAAGGGGAGACATTCACCGTGCACAGAACACTGCTGAAAACTCTGATATATCAATCCTTTCCACTATCAAGATGGACTCATGATTTATCGCCTTCTGAAGTCCCCAGCATACAAGAGTCTTGTTTTCGCAGGAGAACGTGTTTTACCAGCTGGGCCCTGGGTGTTTACTGGCCTCTTTTTGTCATGCTTCCCGTCAACGAGATGCTTACTGTCCAGCGGTAAAACAATAAACACAATCCTCGAATGGAAAACGAAAGGACAGTGGCGTCTGCGATTGAAACGGAAGGGGGTTGAAGGAAGGATTAATGGGTCTTTTCTTACACCCTGGAGAGTGCAGGGGCATTGCTCTTTCAGCAGTGGAATCGCACTGGTGCATGAAAATCTGTTCCAGGCTTGTCTCACATGACTCAGTGAATAAGGGCGGTGGGGGAAGGGCACCTGAGTCACCTACACTTCCCAGTAACCTCCCTGAGTCATCGTTACCCAGCCCTGCACCAGCTCCTGGGTCTCTGTCCACTGTGATGCACATTCCAGAAGGTTCATCTCTTCACTCAGAGTCACATCGGGTCCATTGCATACGACTATGTGTTAATAGCAGCCTGGAGGTCGGGAAGAATGCAGAGGCAGTCCTATTTCTAGTGCCTGGCCACCCTTTCAGGAATACTTATTTGATGTTGTGGGGTGCATTTACAGGCCCAAAACAGAAATCCCTGTCACCTGAAAAGCTGCATTAAACATTGCCACAAAAAATGGCTGTGCTTTGCTTTCTCCGGCACATGTTTCACAAGCATTTGAACACCTTTTCCGAAGAACGGTTCAGAGTTTGCTTTTATTCCATCTAAATAACAAAAAGTAAAACATTGCATCAAGAGCGGCCCTGCCTTTGCTTTATCCCATCTGAATGACAAAAAGTTAAACATTGCACCAAGAACGGCTCTGCGTTTGCTTTTATTCCATCTGAGTAACAAAAAGTAAAACATTGCATCAAAACTGGCCCTGTGTTTGCTTTCTTCCATCTGAATAACAAAAAGTTAAACAGTTCACCAAAAATGGCCCTGCATTGCTCTGATTTCATCTAAATGACAAGAAGTATGCATTGCATCAAACAATTGATTTGTTTGTCTTTTAATGCACATGAGGGGCAAGAAATGTGTACATGAGTGACGGAGTTCAAGCCATGATGCATGCAGCATGACAGCCCGTGAACAGAATACAGGAGGAGAGACCACACGCGAGGCAAGACGGTTGGAGAAGAGAGACCGGAGCGACGACAGGATGGATGAGCTGCTCATGTCACCTTTCACCCATTATATTGAGATATTTTAAATGGAAATGAATACAGAGTAATGTTATATTTGTCCCCCCTTTAAGTAATACATTTATCATTAAACAAACCCTTTTACCCTTACTTACCTGCCTCAGTCCTTACCTCAGTGGCGACGAGGACATCTACCCATGGCCGTTGAGAGGGATCTCCGGCCGACTGAAGGTAGGAGTGCGCCTACTCTGCACAACTAGGAAGAAAAAAAAGGGGGAGGACAAGAGAGCGCATGCTCTTCAATAAGGAAGTAAACAAATAAACTGTTTAGAAAACCAAGGAAGGTGAAGAAGAACAACAGTATTGTCATTTCACTGGCCATGACAAGATCAGGCAATAGGATATAGTTGAATTCAATCACAAGGGAAGACGGGCTATATGATGGTCAAGTGGTAATCCTTATTTATTTATCCTCTTCTTCGTAGCAGTATTTTCAATATATTATTGAAGTAAGGGGGTAATCCTCATCTGATCATCTTCAAACTCACCGCAGTACTTAAATAACTCCTCATTTGATCATCTTCATACTCATCACAGTACTTTAAAAAAAGGGAAAACTAAGAGCAGATTTCTTCACAGTCAACATGGCTCACAGAGGAGGTGGTGACATGGCTATGCATGGTGTGCCAGCACCCCAAATGTTCTTACCGGACATAGGTGAACCCATAATTCCTTGGAAAAGGTGGCTCAAAGTATTCGAAAATTACGCCAATGTGTGTGTGGAACTAATTACAGTGTGGAGAGAAAAAAATCTTTATTGCTGCATTGCCTGGGACCAGCTGGTCAGGAGAAATATGAAGACATACCGGATCTTCCAGTGGGTGAAAGTGGGGACATGAATGAATATGAAAAAGCAATTCAAGAACTGGACAAACACTATGGGAAAAAGATTAGTATGATTTTGGAAAGATATGAATTTGGAAAAAGGATCCAAGAAGAAGGGGAAACAGTAGAGCAATATGTTACGGAATTGAGAACGTTAGCAAGACCATGTAGATTTTATCAACAGTTAGAAGAAAGAATTAGGGATCAGTTTATGCTTGAATGCAGCAGTGGTAAGGTAAGAGAGAAACTCTGGGCTGAGGATGATCCTTCGTTGGATGAGGTGCTGAAGATGGCCAAAGAAGTGGGACATACCAAAAAATGTGTGAAGACGCTAGAGAACAGAATGAAAGAAGTGTCAATCAAGACGTCGATCAGTGTTGTACAACCAGAATTGGAAAACATGGTTGCAGTGATTGGGAATGAGGCTAGAGGAAATGAGGCCAGAGGAAGAAGTATGTTCCGTCAAAAGGATGCGAAGATAAACTGGGGAAGCAAGTCCAGTACTGAGAAGCGAGATGTCCAAGATGGAAAGTATAGCATCAAGAGAAGAGAATTTGAACTACAGAATCGTGGTTGAAGTGCCCAAAGAGGTAGGGGGAGGACATCAACGAGGACATGTTATAGATGTGGTAGTCCATCGCATTGGCTAAGCAGTGTGATGTGTCCCGCATTGAAAATCATCTGTAGAAACTGCAATGGCAGAGGTCATTTCGCCAGATGTTGTAGAGGCAGACGAGAGTCATCAAATTTGAACTGGATTAGTGGAGACAATGATGATGAAGGAGAGGAATGTGTCTTTATGGTGTCAGGTGAAGGAGAAGAGATTGACAGTCCCAGAACGACCATTACGGTGAATGGACACCCCATAGTTATGATGGTGAACTCAGGTGCCAGATATACACTGATTCCAGAGAAGGTGTGGAAAAGCTGTGGACCAGAATTCCTGAAAGAGGTAGATGTCAGACCAAGGGCATGCGGTGGAGCCAAAATCGAGTTGATAGGATGGTTTAGTGCCACACTTTGTTTAAGGGTAGACAAGCAGAAGGTTGCATATATGTGTCCAAGAATGGGGCATCTTCGCTATTGAGTTGGACACACCAAAAACCTTTGAAAGTTCGGTTGGATCCTAATGCAATTGACTCGGTTCTGTTAATGGAAGGAACTGGAGTAAGAGCAAGTTTGGAGAAAATTCGGGAGGAAATCTTCAGAGAAAACACAATAGGATGCGTGAAAGGTGTTGCTCATCGCATTTTGCTTAAATCAGGCACTAAACCAGTTGCACAAAAACTACAGAGTGGGCCATTGTTACTCAGAGGAGAAGTTAAATTAGAGCTTAGAAAGCTAGAAGATTGAGGCATAATTGAAAGGATTGATGCATCTGAGTGGTTACCGCCAACGGTAGTGGTCAAGTAAAGTCCTGGAAAGATAAGACTTTGCATAGATGTGAGAGAATTGAACAAGTGTATCATCCCTAAAAGACACCCAGTACCAAACATTCAGGAATTGATATCTACAATTGGGCCGGCAAAACATTTTCAACTTTAGATTTAACTGCTGCATATCACCAGGTGAAATTTCATAAAGATTCCAAGCATTTAACAGTGTTCATAACCCCAGAGGGACTATACCAGTTTCGAAGAATGCCATTTGGGCTTATATCAGCTGCCTCAGTTTTTCAGAAGACCATGTACAAAATTCTGGATGGAGAAAGTGGCGTAATCTTCTTTCAAGATGATAAATTAGTGTATGCCAACAATGAAGAAGAGCATGATCGAAGGTTGGAGTGAGCTTTCAGGAAATTGCATGAAGCGGGATGGTCTTAAGTAAGGAGAAATCAAAAAAGAACAGAAAGAAATCGAATATTTGGGGCATGTGATTTCGGGAGACGGAATTTCCTCTAAAAAGGATCTAGCAAACTCCATAAAATGTATGTTGACTCCTGAGAGTAAGGAACAGCTAAGGACCTTTTTGGGCATGGCGGAATGCTATGAAAAATGTATTAAAGGATTTTCGGATCACAAAGTAAATTTGTGGAGTTTGATGAAACCCAACAAAAAGTTTATGTGGGATAAGGAATGTGAGAGTGAATTTCAGTTCATAAAAGAAGCATTGGCGGAAGCCCCAAGGCTACAGAACTATGTAAGAGGTTGAAGAACGGTAATCACTACGGATGCTAGCAACGTGGGGTTGGGGTCAACCCTTGTACAATACCATAAAGGGAAGGAATTAGTAATTGCTTTTGCCTCACATCTTCTCAAAGGAGCGGAAAAGGTCTATGCTAATATTGAAAAAGAGGCTCTCGCCATTAGGTGGGCTACTGAGAAGTTTAGGAGCTTTGTATGGGGAGTTAAGTTTGAGAATCACACTGACCACAAACCTATATTTGAAGTGTTTGCCACGAAAGGTTTGGACAAAGTTTCAAGCAGAATTCGCAGATGGGTGTCCAGGTTACAAGAATTCAATTTCAGTATGGTCTATATCCCTGGGGTGAGGAACTGTACGGCAGATTGTTTATCAAGGTTAACTAACTATGAGGACAAAAATGAAGAAATGGATGAACAAGAAATGATTTGCGAAGTATCAGATGCAGCCATATCCAGACAAGAGTGGGATGAAGCAACATTGAAAAATAATGTACTGCTAGAAGTAATAAAGAGTGTTAAGGAAATCAACTGGAACAGGAACAAGATGGTAGAAGCTGGTGCTCTCATGTGGTGGAATGTTAGACATGAACTGTATATTCAAAGTGGATGTTTGATGAGAAGTGATAAGCTGGTGCCACCGGAGAGTCTCAGAGATAAGATCGTCCAATTGGGTCACAAAGGTCACCAGGGTTTGGTGAAAACGAAGCAGAGAATATGGAATACGTGGTTGCCAGGATGTGACCTACAGGTGAAAAGAAGAATAAGAAACTGTACCCTTTGTGAGAAGAGTGATAAAGTGTGTGAGGCAGCGAAATATCCCATGGTGTTAAGAGATATTCCAGAGGGGCCTTAGAAGTCAATTGCGATTGATATTTTGGGTCCAATTTGGTGTGATGGGAGTTCTGCTTACTGCATTGTGTTGATTGATATGTTAACCAGATGGGCAGAAGTGACTGTGGTGCCTCAGGTTACCACCCAGAAAGTGATTGAGTTTATGGAAAAAGTGTGTGACCGTGAGGGGCATCCTGAGGAGCTGCTGTCTGATAATGGGTCTCAGTTCAAATCTCGAGAAATGAAGAGATATTTAGATGAAAGATCGATAGTACATAAGGTTAGTGCCATATATCATCCACGGTCAAATGGTTTAGTAGAAAGGTATAACAGAGTAATCAAGGATGCCATTAAGTTAGCTTGGTCTAATGGTAGGGATTGAAAAATGGAAGTGAGGAAGACAGAATTGGCTCATTGATTTACTCTGCATTGCAACACTGGTGTCTCCCCATTTGAGTTAAGCAGGGGAGAAAGGCAAATACTTAGGGGCTGATTCATGGAATTATTTGCGCCGAAAAACGGGGATTTGTGCGCCATTCTGCCTGCAAATCCACATTTGTTAAACAGGGATTTTTTGGTGCAAATAATTCCATGAATCAGCCCCTAAGTTGTTTCCAGGGTGGATGAATGCAGTGGCAGGTACGAAAGTAGATCTGATTGGTGTTACAAAATACATTTGGAGAAAGCAGTTGGCCAATAACAAGTGTTATGACAATAAAAGGTATAAGAAAAGAATGTTAACTAAAGTGGGATGTATGGTTAGAATCAAACTTCCAGGGGTGTTGAGAGAGAATGGTTGTATCTAGTCAAAACCTTTGGAAGTGGTGGAAGTATTTAAGCATGCAACAAGAACCATTGATGGTAGAGTATGGCACAATGAGAGAGTGATGGTTTTGGATGAAGGTGAGAGAGGGAGTGTTTTGAGGGGTCAGGATGGTGTTGGTCCTTGGCCTGGTCTGGGTGGTGGTTGCAGAACTCTTGGTGGTGGTGCTGGGAGAGGTGATGTCTCAAAGAAGTTTTCCTTGTCCGAGATTACAGATATACAGCAGGAGGCTTCAGGAGAGATGTCACCGAGGTCGTCAAGAGTTGGCAGGAGTTACAGCAAGCCTACACATTTATTAAACTATGTGGAGTTTTAATTTGGGAGTTTTCTTCATTAAAGAGAGGGGATGTGTAGCATCATACGTGAGTGACGGAGCTCGAGCCATGATGCATGCAGCATGACAGCTCGTGAATGGAATACAGGAGGGGAGACCGCGCGCGAGGCAAGACGGTTGGAGAAGAGAGACCGGAGCGACGACAGGATGGATGAGCTGCTCATGTCCCCTTTCACCCATTATATTAAGATACTTTAAATGGAAATTAATACAGAGAAACGTTATATCTGTCCCCCTTTAAGTAATACACTTATCATTAAACAAACCCTTTTACCCTTACTTACCTGCCTCAGTCCATACTTCAACATTGCATCAAAACCGGCCCTCTGTTTGCTTTCTTCCATCTGAATAACAAAAAGTTAAACAGGTCACCAAAAATGGCCCTGCGTTGCTCTGATTTCATCTAAATGACAAGAAGTATGCATTACATCCAAAAATGGCTTTGTTTGTCTTTTAATGCACATGTGGGGCAACAAATTCAACACTCCACGAGAAACGGCTTTGTTTTCCCTTTCATGTGAACCACAGCACCTTACACACGGCAAAAGAAAGCTGACTTTTAAAAGCCACAGGGAAAAGACAGCACCGCTTCAGGGAAATCCATGTGGGGGCAGGGGGTTGACTAAAGCCAGGTACATTATGTATTCCCCCACAAGACTTTAATCACATTTTGAAGTGGCACACAACACCGGACAAACCAGTTTGGCCTAAAGCAGGAAACTCCACAAGGAAATGCCCCGCTCTCACTGAAAGTTGCACATACCAGTGAACTATTTCGCAGTAACCCATGATGAGATTAAAGGTGACATAATTCCCTCTCTGCCAGACTTTAAGGCAGGGGCACAGGGAGGACAAAGAAAGCAGAGTGTGGATGGAGCATGGCTAGGAAGGGTGAGCTCTTACTGCAACCCCTACTAAAAATGAACTGACAGATTTCAAAGAAGCTCATAAAAATCTCTGTTTGCAAGCTGACCCAGGAAGACAGTGGGCTGTGGCGGATGATGCGCCCCTCCCACAGAGGAGGACAGATCCTTTCAATTGACAATTAAAGATTGATTTCAATTTAGGCATTTTTCACAGCACTCAGAATAAGACATGCGCCAAAGGGCCCTGCTACATCGTACGGATTTGGCAATCGATTTATCTAATTCACCATTACCAGACACAACTGTATATCTTGTTCACTTGGCCGGGGCGAACATAAGTATGAAGTCATGAGGCATAACTCAGTTTTGATAAAAAGTTGACCTGAGAACAAATAACTGTAATAAATGCCAAACAGACAGACAGATGGTGCTCTCTCCCCTTGAACCAATGATGCCATGGGGTGGAGAGAGGAATGGTAAACTGTCCTATCCCAGGGTAGGAGTAGTTATAGAGCACTCCGCCTAGATTGTAAAGTGAATGATGTAATTTGGGCTATAAAAGGGGGACTGTACTAGACAGAGGGACACAGACACACAGAGGAATCTGGGGAGACAGGAGAAGGAGGACGAAGAGGAGGAAGCTGAACCATACCAAAGAGAGTACAGAGACCAGACCCCTTGCCTATCTGTCCAGAGTGTCCTGAGAGCCAGCTGGCTGTCCAGAATCCCATTCAGGAGATTGCAGTGACCAGATCCCTTGCCCTCGCTGTTCAGAGTGTCCTGAGATCCAGCTGGCTTTCCAGAATCCTAAACCAAGGCTTACTTGGAAGTAGCAGACAATCCCATTGAAACCCCATTGAAAATCCCATTGAGATCCCATCAGAAATCCCATTGAAAGCCCCAAATTGCCAGTATAATTCATTCACCTTCCCATAGAAGAATCTGCATTAGCCTGTGTATGTTAGCATATTCCTTTGATAAATCTCTCAGTTGTCTGTATAAGCCTTAGTATCATTTTGAAATTAATTAATTAATTCCCCCATTGAAATTCATGTTAAAAATTGTTGCAATTCAAAATAAATCTTTTTGAGTGTTTTGTTCATTATTCTAGTCCTTAAAGTATGGCCTCAAAAGAATTAGTGTCTGTGTACTGAAAACTGAATTTACCTGTGTAAAAATTCCTAATTAGCATCTGTTCTGTTAAAAACCCAAACCGTAGCCCCATTGAGAGCAATTCATTTTGCCTAGAATCCTACCTGTATGTGCCTCTGTCCTTCTACTTGAAAACCGATTTTCGATTTTGAGCGCTAAACCCCATCCTTAGCTGCCTGTCATTGCAAATCCTGTGTAAAACGAATTTCCATTTGCTGCTTTTATTTTTCCTTATGCCTTTGCTTTCTCCACAATCTGACTGTTCCTTTTCTTTCCACATTGCTCTGGGGTGCTGATTAGTAGTCTCTAAGCTTCCCTATCTCCTCAAGTTGTCATGATTCCAAGATGTCAGGCTGGAGCCAGGCCACAATCACCTACATGGCCCTCAAGGGCCACTCCATCCTTCCAAAGACCCACTTGGAGTCAGACTTGGCGCTTGTGGCACCAGACTCACTCAGTCCCATAAAATAAAATTGGCAATTGGACTTGCAGTGCATTGATGGGGACAAAATGGATGCCCCCACATATTTCGGTTCCCGGAACTGCATGTGCAGTCTAGTCTTTTGGGTGTGGTTCAGCCCAGAGACACCTGGGATACCCAGAGACGATTTAAGCCATGCCCAGGCTGAGAAACATGCTTTGCATTTTCTGCACCTGCAGCGTGACACTCACCGTGTTCAGATCGGTCTGCAGTAGGCCTGCATCTTTCTTCTGCGCTCAGCTCCTGCAAGAACAAGAACCCAGTTAGGAACAGCCTTACCTTGCGGCGCTTCTGCCCACCATTCATCGCTCCTTCTGTTCTGCGGGCATCTTCGGTGGTGTCATTCCCATCCTGGCACGCCGCTTCCTGAGGAAAAGGAAAAAGAACAGAAAAAAGGCATTAGTAAGCGTTCAGCAAATCTTCACTTATTTTTAAAGACTATACGAGCTTCAAATGCTTCCCTGAATCCCAGCCGCTCTGGGGGAACTCTGTCTCCAGAACTTCTCATCCATCTGGGAGGGAAAAGACACTCCAGGTGAGCGTGGAAACATCTAGAGGCGCCTCATACCGCACTTACTCACAGAATTTCTTCTTCATAACCGGCATCCACACTGAAAACGTCGCAGCACCTAAAAGACACAGAAAAAGAACTCAGTTCAATACAAATACGAAAGGGTCGCATCACGCATCGCGCTCTCACTCACCTTTAGCGCTACTCATCTCAGCAGCAAGTTGCCATCCCCGGACGCCGGCCATCATCTAAGGAAGGAAAGGAACAAGGTTTGAGAACTGTTCAAAAGACTCATTATACTTACCTGTCGGACTCTTGCCAGTGAAGTAACTAGGCAGCAACGAGCCTGCATCAATCAACGCGCCCCTGCGCTGAAAGCAGGATGGAGTGCACACTTTCCAAGAAAACAAGGTGAGCTGTGGAACAAAGGGAAGGGTTGGACCCCGGGGAAGAAGGGGTTCAAGCACACAGAGACAATAGGAAGTTCAACTCTACCAATCCTGTGTTTCAGGCCCAGTCTCCAGTCGAGTAGACTCCAGGGAAGGGTTTGAGGTTTTAAGAGGTCAGAACAGGCAGGGTGACGTCCCCGTGGATACCAGGTGAGCGTTACAGAACGCAAAGCCACATATCAAAATCCATCTGGGCGTCATGGAAACGTCAGAAACCGACCAGTTAGCCCACATGTTGGGGCAGCTACGTTCCAAAGTACATGCAGCCAGGCAAGAGACCAACACCCTGAGGAGAGCTGATAGTAGCCAAGAACGCACTGATCATTTAAGCCGGCAACTTCTCCAGTCACAGGCAGGGCATGCACCCTTGCGGGAAGTGTGCCCTCAATGCCAGCACCATCAGCCAATCCCATTCAGATAACCCTTCCTGGGGCAGTTCCCTTGGCCCCGCCCGAACGACTTACAGGGGATCCCAAGAGGTTTGCAACGTTCATGAACCAGTGTGGCCTGCGCTTCCTTTGTAGACCAGGGTCCTTTCCGAATGACCAATCACGGGTCGCTTTTGTGCTATCCTATCTGAGTGGTAGCGCCGCGAACTGGTCTGAACCCTTTGTGGCCCAAGACGATCCTTTGCTGCATGACTTCAGGGGCTTTCAGCAGGAGATGGAAAAGCTGTTTGCCCGTCGTACTCATGGAAAGTCATTGGACAACAAACTTATGTCCCTACGCCAAGGGAATCAAGACCTATTAACATACATAGCCACGTTCAATAGACTCGTAGTTGAAGCAGAATGGGCAGTGGAGAGAGAACCACGTTAATTCATAGCGGGTTGCGGGGGGAGCTCAAGGATGTTCTCGCACAAATAGTGAACCCCCCGAAAGACTGCTCAGAATTCATTGACCTTGTTGTTCAACTGGATCATAGGTTGCAGGACTGAAGAGCAGATCGAACCAGACCAGACCCTCGTCCTATGTATGTGCGTTCAAAGGACAATATTGCCTGCACAACGGAAGGTTCAGGAGAACCAATGCAAATCGGTGGGGGGTCAGATCCCCCTGGACTGAAGTGGAAAGGGATAAAAGGAAACAGCAGCAGTTATTTCTGTACTGTGGAAGGTCAGGTCATTTCCTTAAAGAGTGCCCTGTGAAGCCACCGAGGAGGAGGGTAGGGGCCACGGACAAGGAAGATACCATCAAGGTTTCGGAAAACTCCCCAGCCCGGCACTTGTCGAGCGAAGAAAGTGAACTACAGACCTCCCATTTTGCACTATCTGTGGTCTTGATCAATCACCAACAACCATCTCGGATGCACGCAGTAAGAGCGTACATTGACAGTGGAGCCGTTGGGAATTACATCGACCAGGATCTTGCGGCAAAGATGGGGCTTCCGTTACGCCCTAAATCAGCCACCGACACTGTTACCACTGTCGACAGCACGGAAAAAGCTTCTGGTCCAGTATCCCAATGCACTGCAGCTTTAACCCTTCTGTGCCAGGGTGGACATCAAGAATCTATCGTTTTCGACCTCATTAAGGCACCACAGTTCCGGTTGATTTTGGGAATGCCATGGTTGGTAGCTCACAATCCTCGAATCGATTGGCGAGAAAAAGAATTGGCATTTCCCGAGACTTGCGCCCACACATGTTATTGCCAAGAGAAACAACCAATAGACACCAGAACCTCCACGCTTGCGACTGTGGCAATCGGCACCCTACCAAGTGAATACCAGGACTTTCAAGATGTCTTTCAGAAAGAACAGGCTAATACCCTGCCACTGCATAGACCATACGATTGCCAAATCGACCTGGACCTGATACCCGGTGCACAAATCCCTTGTGGGCGAATTTACGCACTCACAGAACCAGAAAACCAGCACCTGAAGGCCTATCTTGACCAATACCTGGCCAACGGGTTCATCCGTCCCTCAAAGTCTCCAGCAGCCAGTCCTCTATTCTTCGTACCGAAAAAGGAGGAGGACTTGAGAACATGCATCGACTATCGCGCACTGAACCAGATTACCGTAAAAAACACACCCCCTGCCACTGATCCCTGAATTGCTTGATCAAGTCAAAGATGCCCAAATCTACACAAAACTAGACCTGAGGGGGGCATATCACCTTGTTCGTGTAAAACAGGGGGACAAATGGAAAACTGCTTTTCGCACCAAATACGGCTTGTATGTATATCAAGTAATGCCCTTTGGCCTTTGCACCCGTCTGCAGCATTTCAATACTTCATGAACGATGTCCTACAGGAATTGATTGATGTCTGTGCTCTAGTGTACATCGACGATATTCTAGTATATTCCGCATCAAAGCAGGACCACGTTAAACACGTCTGATCCATATTGGAGATACTCTGTCAACACCAGCTCAACGCCAAGCTCGAAAAGTGCTCATTCCACGTATCCGAGGTGGAATTCCTGGGCTTTATTCTCAGCCCGAATGGAATCCGAATGGATGTACACAAGGTAGACGCTATCCTGAACTGGCCATCCCCAAATTCATTCAAGGGGGTTCAAAGTATGCTGGGTTTTGCAAACTTTTACCGACAGTTCATCCCAGGATTTTTGCAAATTGTGCATCCCATCACGTCATTGCTAAGGAAAAGCAACAAAAGGTTCCAGTGGACAACGGAAGCCGAGGAAGCTTTCCAGGAACTCAAAGCAAAATTTGCATCTGCCCCAATCTTACGCCACCCTCGCCCTGATCTCCCATACCTGGTGGAAACGGACACCTCAAGCATGGCTATGGGAGCTGTCCTCTCACAAAAGGACCCCAAAATGAGCCAGTTACACGCTGTTGCCTTCTGGTCGCGTAAATTCACACCCCCTGAACTCAATTATGCTATCACAGACAAAGAACTCCTGGCCATTAAGTCAGCCTTTAAGGGATGGCGGCACTACCTCTTGGGCGCCAGACACACAATCACCGTAATAACTGACCACCGGAACCTCCAGTACCTAAAAACGGCAAAGGCCCAATCCTCACGGCAACTACTTTGGGCTCTTTTTTTTGCTGACTATGACTACGTGATTACATTTCGACCAGGGGTGAAAAATGGAAAGGCTGATGCCCTTTCCCATATGGGGGTGAAAGAGCAAGGGTATCAGACCCCTGATCCAATAGCAATCATCACGAGTGACAAGCTCCTAGGAATCGCAGCAACCATACCTCAGAAAGAATTACATGAAGAAATCCAAAACCTGATGAGTCCGGAGCAATTACAAGCGTGGAGTGCACAAGGAGAACATTACATGATAAAATATCAGTTGCTCTACTTCAGGAATCATTTATTCTTAACAAACCAAGAACTACGAGAACAAGTCATGTCCGGTTATCATGATTCCTTGATCGAGGGCCACCCAGGAATCGCTAAAACCCTAGCCAAGGTAAAACAGAATTATTGGTGGCCCACGTGGCGTAAAGACATTATCCAATTCATCCTATCTTGTGGAGTGTGTGCTCAAAACAAGTCATCCAAGCAGAAACGGGCTGGGCTATTACAACCATTGGAAATCCCACCAGCACCCTGGCACACATTGTCCCTCGATTATATTACTGACTTACCACCCAGTCAAGGGTTTAACACTATTCTTGTGGTTGTGGACCTATTTTCAAAAATGGCACATTTCATTCCTCTTAAGGGTTCCCAAATGCTTCCACTCTGGCCAAGGTATTTCTTGAAGGCATTGTACGGCTTCATGGGTTTCCTTCAGTTTTGGTCTCAGACCGAGGTACTCAATTCGTATCTAACTTCTGGAGAAAATGCTGCTCCATGGCCCAGATCGACATCCGGCTATCCACCAGTCACCATCCCCAAACGGATGGTCAAACTGAGAGGACAAATCAGACCCTCGAGTAGTATCTGCGTTGCATGTTACAGCAAGCTGAAGGAAGCTGGTTCGACCTATTATGGATAGCTGAATATGCTTATAATAATTCCCTACACACCAGCACTGGGCAGACACCCTTTTATACCATGTATGGCAGGCACCCACGTACTTCTGAGTTGGACGTTCCTACAACCCTGGAAATGCCAGCAGTCAAAACCTTGCACACAACCATTTCTCAAACCTTTAAAAGGACAGCTGAACACCTTCTTCAAGCTAAGAATCGCCAAAAGAAGTTTGCTGATCAACACCGAGCAAAGGCCCCCAACTACCAAGTGGGAGACAAAGTCTGGCTGGCGTCTAAACACGTGTCCATTAAAGGAACCCAAACTTTCCGTCCAAGATACCTGGGTCCATTCGCCGTCAACTCCGTGATAAATCCTGTGGCGGTCAGACTAGCTTTGCCGTCAAACATGCAGATTCATCCTGTGTTCCACGTGTCTCTCCTTAAACCTGTTCAACTTGGGACCTGGGTAGCAACGCCACCGCAGCCAGTAGTAGTCGCCGGGGAGGCAGAATTCGAAGTCAAGGACATCCTGGATTCAAAGTACGTCAGATCCAAATTATACTACTTAGTAGACTGGAAGGGGTATGGCCCACAAGACAGGACATGGGAGCCTTGTGGGTACATCCATGCACCTCGCTTGCTTAGACGATTTCATCAAAACCATCCAAACAAACCAGGACCAGACAGAAGAGCTACCTTGAGAGGGGCCTTGGGGGGAGTGCTGTCATGATTCCTGCCTCTCATGTCCCCAGCCCTCCAAGATGTCAGGCTGGAGCCAGGCCATGATCACCTATATGGCCCTCAAGGGCATCTCCATCCCTGAATCTTTCTTCTGCGCTCAGCTCCTGCAAGAACAAGAACACCGTTAAGAACAGCCTTACCTTGCAGCGCTTCTGCCCACCATTCATCGCTCCTTCTGTTCTGCGGGCATCTCCGGCGGTGTCATTCCCATCCCGGCACGCCGCTTCCTGAGGAAAAGGAAAAAGAACAGAAAAAAAGCATTAGTAAGCATTCAGCAAATTTTAGCTTATCTTTAAAGACTGTACGAGCTTCAAACGCTTACCTGAATCCCAGCCGCTCTGGGGGAACTCTGTCTCTGGAACTTCTCATCCATCTGGGAGGGAAAAGATACTCCAGGTTAGCGTGGAAACATCTAGAGGTGCAGCAAACTGCGCTTACTCACCGCATTTCTTCTTCATAACCGGCATCCACGCTGAAAACGTCGCGGCACCTAAAAGACACAGAAAAAGAACTCAGTTCAATACAAATACGAAAGGGTCGCATCATGCATCACGCTCTCACTCACCTTCAGTGCTACTCATCTCAGCAGCACGTCGCCATCCCCGGACACCGGCCATCATCTAAGGAAGGAAAGGAACAAGGTTAGAGAACTGTTCAAAAGACGCTTTATACTTACCTGTCAGACTCTTGCCAGTGAAGTATCTAGGCAGCAACAAGCCTGAATCAATCAACGTGCCCCTGTGCTGAAAGCAGGACGGAGAGCACACTTTCCGAGAAAACAAGGTGAGCTGTGGATCAAAGGGAAGGGTTGGACCCCGGGGAAGAAGGGGTTCAAGCACACAGAGACACTCTACCAATGCTGTGTTTCAGGCCAAGTCTCCAGTCGAGTAGACTCCAGGGAAGGGTTCGAGGTCTTAAGAGGTCAGAACAGGCTGAGTGACGTCGCCGTGGATACCAGGTGAGTGTTACAAAAGTGTAAGCAAAATGATTACCTTTCTAGCTGTCCCACAACAGTTGTGAGTAGCCGTGGGAGTAATAACCAAAATCAGATTCTGCTGTTTTGCTCCGAAAACGGGTTTTCTGGCTTCCCGTCTTGGGTGGTGGGCTTTATTCCAAGTCCGATGTTCTCTTTCTATCCTTACTCATTGCCACTGCGTTCTATTCAAAGGAATTGAGTTAGCTGATGTTTGGGGATGAGTGTTGCAGGGGGGAGTGCTAAACTTTGGTGCTATCATTTGATTAAAAATTGTTCTTTTTCCTGTTTTGCGATTAAGGTTCTGTGTAAAGTGTGTTAGCATATCTGAACCAATTCTTCGGTAGTAATCATTGCATTTGTGTTGCCACATATTGGTGGCTGCTGTATTTTGAGTATTTTTTCTTTTTCATTAAACAATAAATTAATGTTAATGTGTGGGATGTATTGACCCACTTTTGCTTTTGCACTGCTATGCGGCATCACTCTGTTATGATGGTGCCAGAAACAGCAAAATGGCCACAAAACCCTTGTGCGCTCCAAAACCCCTGAAAATCACGCTTTTCAACGCACAAAGAGATGGCTGCCCAATCTGCCATGCATGTTGGTTGTGGTGGAACAGAGCTCACTACTGAATTGTGTCACTGGGCTCCACAACAATTGAAAGTGGAGTGCAGAAGGAAAAAGCAGTGCCTTGCTAAATGAAATTCCAAATCTTGCTTTAAAATCCCCTTTTCTTTGCTGTTGAAACTTCAGAATGTCGGTACAGAACACCTCAAATATTCAAAATTCTTGCTGGGTGCTAAAATTCACTTAGATTAAGAAACCATTGTGAACTTACAAGGTCCTGAAAGGCTAAGATCATAAAGAGATTTTCACAGCAGAAGTGGCCTGTCTGTGGATCTGTCAAAAATCTCTGTGCAGCAGAGGTCTGCTGGGATGACAGCTGTCAGGGGCCTGCCTGATTAAACTTTAACATGTATAAACTGAAAATCAAATGTTTGCAATCTAAGAGGCCTGTTACTGATAGTAACCCATATTGTAATTGTTTTGATCCCATGGTTTAAAATCTTGAATGAGAATTCTAGCTGTGATTTGATATAACAAGGCCACAGAATTTAACAATTAATTTAAACCTGGCTGAAGCTGTAGAACTTGAATAACAGGTTTTTCTCACAGAAGGAAGGTCTTTCCCCCCAGCAGGAAATCACAGAGAAGTGTTAATTACAGGGTAGGAAAGAACCTGGTCTACAGAGGCAAAAGGAACAATGATAAGATGTAGAGCATGAAATTCAAAGTGTGAAGACAGTCGTAAATAGCCTCTGCAAGGAACAAACATGGGGGATGGCTCTTGGGCTTCCAGGGAGAGACCAAGGGGTGTAGCCAAACAACCATTTGTTGCTTAACATGGACAAAGAACATATTTTAAAAAGACTGATAACTTACTATTTAATATTGTGAAAAATATAAAAATAACAGAGTTGTTAATGTAATGTCTGTCTGCACGGGTGAAGAGGCACCAGAACTGTGTGACATGTTCTGGACAGCAATGGCAAAAAATGTGATGTTTACGCAAAATGTATTTCCGCTAGAATTGTGAAACTTTATACACTTATTCCCATGTTAAACACGTACACTTGTAGAAATGTGCTTAAAAATTGAACATCGTGTTTATAATGGAAAGGGCAAAATTCTGTGAAAAGCGGCCTGTTACTGATAGTGACCCATATTGTAATTGTTTTGATCCCATGATTAAAATTGTAAAAAATATAAAAATTACAGAGTTGTTAATGTAATGTCTGTCTGCACGGGTGAAGAGGCGCCAGAACTGTGTGACATGTTCTGGACAGCAATGGCAAGAAATGTGATGTTACGCAAAACGTATTTCCGCTAGTATTGTGAAACCTTATACACTTATTCCCATGTTAAACACGTACACTTGTAGAAATTTGCTTAAAAATTGGACATCATGTTCATAATGAAAAGAGCAAAATTCTCTGAAAAGCGGAGACAAGATCCCACAGCTACATGGTTTTGAGGAGTAGCTGCTATATAGAATATGTAATCTGAATATGCGATTTTCATAGAGGTTGCACATGTGAAAATATTGTGTTCCAGGGGCTAGGGCTGGATTCTCAGCCTCATAAAATTGCACCATAAAGATGACACTCCGTTTCTCTCCTCCTATCAAGGCAGAGAGTAGACTCTGACCCAATCACCTTTCAAAGGGGCAAGCGTAGGCTAAACCGGCCCACACACCCCCTTTATGATGTCATTTCAGAGCATAAATAGAGACAGCTCACCACACATTAGGACAGTCAGATTCACTCACTATCCTGATGCTGGCGGAGCGCCCTGCTGCTGAACTCTACATCTTCCTTGCTCCAGACTCCAGAAACTTGGCAAAGCAAAAAGGCCCATTGCATAGCTGAACCAATTTCAGGTAGGCCTCAAATTCCAGAACAGAACTCCACAAGCCTAAGGGTAAGCATCATAATACAGCTGGCTGTGCTGTTACTGCTTGAAAGAAATAACCTCAAAACCAAGAAGGGCAGATCCAGTCCAGTGCCGTGCTGTGACCAAAGCGCCTTGCTGACACTGTCCAGTCGTGTGCCGTGCTGTGACCAGAACGTCTTGCTGACCCCGCCCAGTCTGATGTGCCCAGCCGTCTTTCCTAAACCAGATCCAATTCCCTGACCAGAATTGACGGTCCCATTTAAAGCCATATCCAGTGAGTATAAATAGGAAGAATTGTGTCAGTAGCATATGTACTTTGCATAGTCTGAGCCCTACCTTAGACCCATCCTACCTTGTATTCAGAACTTGTTTTGTTAGGATCATCTGTGCATTGTCTGAACCCTCTCTCCAAACCATCCTATCTCTCCTCCAGAACTAGTATTGCTAGAACTATCTCTGCGCGGATCCTTTTCTCATCTGAAGAAGGCAGGTTTCCTTAGCAGGCAGTCACCATGATCAAGTGACTGTGTTCCTGTGTGGTATTCATTTTGTTCATAGTCATCCTATAGTGTAAGCAACCCATTTGTCAATTTTAAAAGTGCATTCCTGTTTTCCATTCTTGCGCCTATCTCGAAAAAACAACCTCTACTAAAACGCCTGTAACTCCCTCAGTTTTTGTGATAGAAACAAACTTTTAACTCCCACTTGTAGCTAACATCCACAGCTTTCCATCGCACCAAATCAATGCAATTCTCCTGTTATCGCGAATATCGCGCAGTGAAAAGTTTGCCGCAAATATTCCTTTTGGGAAATTTTTACACGTGTAAAACAGCTTTTAATTGCTTCCGACTTGAATTTTAAGATTTCAAATGTTTTATTTGGATTGACTCATTGTTTGTGTTTGTGTGCACATATCCAAAGTGGCTCCCATAGGAATTTATAACAATTTCATTAATTTTGACCATATTTGGTGTTTTTGCCCAGTCCATTCTAAAGATAACTTCAAAAGCCATTCTGACAGCTTGACAGTCAATTCCGTTTTTCTCTCGTGTTGAAAGGGGGAAAGTGGGATTGATATTCGGTTTGAATTCTGCCATTCCTGAATACCTGCTCTCTCTTCCTATCACTTTACATTACCTATTGGGGGCTGAGGGGTGTGCAGGGGGAACCTATAACCACAGTGCTATCTGATCTGAACCCACACAAAAGTATTACATCACCCCATTGATGATTGTTGTGTACCTCTTAAGACATATTGTGATTAATTTTTAAATACATAAATAAATATTTACCTTTGCAAACCAGCCTGATTCCTGGTTCAATGTGACCAGGGGGGTTCCATGAGAAGGGTGTGATATGAGTGGTATATCGTTCAGAACAAAGAACTTTTAGACAAAAATAAATAAGGATTTCAGTTGTGCACTACATGCTAGGCATTGAGTTGGGTGTGTGCCGGATTGAAATCACTTACAGCTTGGGGGCTCGTCACGAGATCCTGAATTAGACATACCACTTGTGACAGTCTAACACAGCGTGCTAACTGACGGGGTACATACACCTTGTTGGGCTACCATACTGTGTAGACTGTAAAAACACCCTTCAATAGAAATACTCAAAGGAGTTAGGCCTGTTTTGCAAAAGTAAAGTAACCCTGAGATAAGTCAGAAGGAAATTAATATTTCCAGAATGGCGACCCCTGTGGAAATCAATATTGCAAGGGAACACCTACTGCACAAATTGTTTGTCAGGGGTGAATGGGTAGAGCAGGATGAGAAGGTTTGGCTGCAAGAAATCAAACAACAAGTCACTGCCACAAAATTAGATACATGGCAGGACCCGGGTCCATTACACCAGGCACTTAGTGAATTGTATATGGCCCCAAAAGTAAAAGAAGAGCAATGTAAAATTGCCAAAATAGTGGCTTTCCTGTACCTCCATATTGGAGTAATACAGGAATAATATGCCGAAATCCTAGATCTGGCAAAGGGGCAAGTACAATCCCTAGAGAAAACCCAAACTGATCTGGACTCTGCAGAGCAAAGGCTACAAAAGAGCCAAGAATCAGAAAGAGAAACCAGACAGTACCTGACAAATGTAAAGGAAGATCTGGATCTCCTGCAGCAAAAGAAAAATTATAACAGAGCCTGCGCAGGGCAGATGGTTGCCCTAGAAAATCAGATTGATTAACTAAAGGAGGAAAATAATAAATTAATAGTGAAGGCTCTCCACACTCAAACAGATTTTGATGAGGAACGCCAGATATTATATGCCATTAGGCAACAAAGGGATGACCTGGCTCAGCAGAGGGGAACTCTATGTCAAGAAAGGGACGCCGTAGGCCAGGAAGTCAGCCAATTATAAACCAAGCTAGAAGAAAATACCAACTAATTATAGACCCATCACCACTGTCCCTTTTCTGTTAAAAATCCTAGACAGAGTCGCCTACATCCAGATTCAGGAGTACCTGGAATCTAACAAACTGCTAGGTATACGTCAATCTGTCATCAGACCTCAACATGGAACAGAAACCGCTCTGGTTGACCTCAAAAGCCAGATTGATGAAATCAAAGACAAAGGCAATGCAGCAATCCTACTTCTCTTAGACCTTTCAGCGGCCTTCGATTTAGTCGACCACGAAATCCTATGTGTCCACCTATCTATCCTATCTAATGACCACCTATCTATCGCAGCTCACTTCTCCTCCTCTGCCTCCTCCTCCTTCCTGGCGAACAGAACCATGCGAGTCTTCTCCACAACAGCAGCTGCTGACCCGATCCCCATCACTTGCGGAGTCCCACAAGGCTCCTGTGTCTCCCCAACCCTGTACAATATATTTACGAAGCCACTATTCGATAAACTGGACCGTCTGGGTGTCACCTACACCAACTATGCAGATGACACCCTGATTCTCCTCACCATCTCAGGCAACTACAATGTGGACATCACCCGGATCAACAAAATCTTCCCCATCATTCAGGCATGGATGGCCACCCACAGCCTCTGCCTGAATGATGAGAAGACGGAGCTTCTGCTGGTCGGCTCTCCTAATAACCTGTCTAAACTCAGTCCCAGCTACAAGAACATTATCATAGACGGTAACACCATCCCCATCGCTAAAAGTGTGAAAACCTTAGGCTTCGACCTTGATGCCAACACCAACCTCTCCAAACAAATCAACTCAACTGCCTCGGCCACTGCTTATACGGGTAAGCTAATTAGGGCTAGCAGACCCTTCCTACCCCCCGACAGCTGCCTCACTCTGGCCAGAGCACTCATTCAATCCAAACTAGACTATTGCAACAGCCTGTACCTAGGAGCCAACCAGTCCGTTACTAACAAACTCCAGGATCTCCAAAACAATGCTCTGCGTGCAGCACTCAACATCCCAAGGCGTGAGCACATCTCCACAACTAGGAAAGCATGTAAATGGCTCTCCATATAGCATAAAATGACCTCAAAACGATCTGCCTCACTTACAAGGCCTTAAACAACCTAGCCCACTGTACCTCTCCAATAAATTCACTTTAAAATCCACATCCAGAACCACCAGATCCTCCATCTCCTTTTGCCTGTTAGTGCCCAGATTTGCCTTAAAAAGAGCAGGAGGCGCTAGCTTCACAGTGCTAGCCTCCCAACTTGGGAACACCCTACCACTCAAAATTAAAACCACTGAGTCCTTCCTGATCCTTAGGAAACTTGTTATTGGCTGGTTATTGAACAAAGAGTAGCATTTACCCTCATCTTCTAATATCTAACAGCCGCAACCATGCCTGTATTATATGTAAATTGTTGTACTATGTACATTTTTGTAAATTGCTGTACTATGTAAATGCATATCTCATGCCTCTAACCGCTTCCTTAAGCGCCCTTCTACCCACGGGTCCGGAGCGCTCTACAAATAAATAAAACAAAAAAACAAACAAACAAACCTGGCCCTTCAGGGACTGAGTGAACTCAACATGGACAATGAAAAGTTGTTAGAGCACACCAGGCGGGTGGAAGATGCTCTGGCAAAGAATAATCAGGCCAGTAAGGACCAAACTCAGGAGGTGAGTCTCCTGCAGCAAAAATTGACCCAATACTCCCAATGCAAGCAAGAAGCACAGAGAGACAATGAGGCTCTCTGTGAAAAAAATGACAGGCTCCATAGACAGATAGCTATGCAAGAACAACTCATAGAAACCAGTAAGGCCTTAATAGAGGAACAAAAGGGCCAGATTCTGGCATGTCATCAGGGAGTAGGGGCTTAAAGAGATGAGGTCAGATTGGAGAGGGAAACCCCTGAGCATAACGTCAGGAACCCTGGCATCAGGGATTTTAATCCCTTCAATTCCATGGACTCTGCCACGCCCATGTCCACTGGCTCATATGAACCAAGTGCCACGGGGATGGTAGACTTCAACACAATTGGAAATATGGGGCTAATAGTTCAGCGCCTCTTGGAAATGGATGGGCGGGCATCTATGTACAGGTTCCCAAGGGCTAGGGCCATGCTCTCTGATCAGGGTGACTCCAGTGAGGGGATAATCAGAGAACTGGATCCTCAGAAATACCACATATCTAGGGATCAGTCGGTCAAATTTGGTGGAGAATCCCATGAGACTAGGCCCACTAAGAGCATCCTAAAAACCTCTTCCCAGCTCAGACAGTGGGATGGGGGGGGTACTCAACCAATCCTGGGAGCAAGGAAGAGTCAGAAGACTCTTCTGAGTTCCACAGGTCCCAATATACTAGGCCCCCACATTCTGCCAGCCATTCCCAAGCTAGCAGAATCCGGGAGAGCCTAGAAGATCAGACAGCCACCTCTGGTAGCAGTGCCTTTGAGTCAGAGGATGAGTGGACCAGGGTGACCAGAACTAAAAAGGCTAACAAAGTCAAGAGAGCTTTACTCAAGGATCCCCTAAAGCAAATAAAAGCTATTAAGAGTGTCATTATGCCATACCACAAAAATGCCAAATATTCGGTTTGGGAGCACCTTGAATTATTTGAGCAGATGATGGAGACTTTCCACCTGAAGGACAGCCAAAGCTGTATTCAGTATGTAAAGTGGATATTTTCACCTGAATACTCCAGCTTCTTTGCAGGGTTGGAGGATCAGAACCATTCCAGATGGTCCACATATAGGGCGGCCATCCTGAAACATTTTTCTATTTATAGAAACCCTCAAGAGGCCCGCAAGGCAGCCTACAGCCTACAATGTGGGGAAGACCAGGCCCCACAAGAATTTGTCCAGGAATTGAAACGCGCCTTTGCGCAGACCACTAGAAGAGTGTGCACTGACAGTAAGGAATTTGTGAACACCTTCTTTCATGCTCTCCCTAAATACATTATGACCCAGCTAGTGGGGGACTTTCATGAGAAAAGATCACTAGACTGGGTCATTGAACAAGCAGCGCGCATCTATGAAGTTCAGAAGCCACTAGAAAGTAAAAATATTAGCAAAAGCCCCAAACCAACCAACACCCCTGCTGCTGCCAAGGTGGTGGGGTGAATGTTGCCCCCATTTTAGATCTGGAAATGGGGGGCCTAAAAACCTTCCTGCGCAGAACCCAACTAACCCCAGACCCAGAAGGCCCGTGGGCCAATCCCAAACAGGGAGTCAGGGAGGTAACCCCACAAATGGGACCCCTAACTCCACTGGCTACATCAGCCCACACTACAAGGGCAACAGTCCAATCCTGGGCTATGTGTGGACACCCCAACCCCAAGGGGTGGAGGGAGACCCAACCAGACAGCTGGAAACCCAGGAAACTTCCTTCCTCACTTTCCCCAGGAGGGCAGTAATCCCCCAAATGCCGGACCAAATTTATTTCCCCGGTATCCGCCAAACTTCAACTCCCAAAACAACCCCTCCTTCTTTCCCCACTTTCCTGAGCCCAGACAGCCCAATCCGGGAGAGGCGAGGCCAAGGGTGGAGGGGTACCCAAACTATCTTAACCAGGGGTATTATGTGAGAAGGGATAGTTACCCTTCCTGGGATCAACCCAGGGTAGACCAGAGGACCCCGTACCAGCCAAAGCGGGTGTCCCAACTTGAGCGCCAGGTTCAGAACATAGCGCAGGATTTAGGTCACATGCTGAGGGCTCAGCAGAGTCCTCAGATGAGCATGGTGGCCCAGAACTCCTCATATCCAGGGTCTGGTGCTCTAGAACAATGACCGGGGAAGAACCCCGACAACCCACCGGTTCCCAGGGAGGGGGCACAGGGGCAAGGGGGGTATAAAGCCTTAGAGGAAGCTTCCTTCCCCACTTGTGTAAAGCCCCTGGAAACCCAGGAACCGGAACCTAAATCTCCTGCCCCCGAAAGTCTGCAACCCAATGAACAGAGGGGTGTAGGAGAAATAAAGAGCCTAAAAAGGCCCATTTTGTGGAGGAGGTGCAAATATTCCAGTTTGAAGGAGAGGGGTCCTCAGAGGATTCTTCTGGGAAAATAATCTTCTCCTTCAGGGATGGGGGAACTCCT
Organism: Ambystoma mexicanum; assembly: GCF_040938575.1. Lineage (NCBI taxonomy): Eukaryota > Metazoa > Chordata > Amphibia > Caudata > Ambystomatidae > Ambystoma > Ambystoma mexicanum. Next base: position 120,292,877 of record NC_090926.1, on the reverse strand, counting down.
CTCAAAGAAAAACAGGTCCAAAAAGATCCAAATCCAAACTGGGTAGATGTGGGGACCGAGTTAAAACCGCCCATCATCAAACCCCAGAATGACCAGCACGAAAATCCCCATATTAAAACCCATTCTGGTGACTGCCTCCAAAGGGGGGGCAGCCCAGAATCAGAACCAGGGGAGTCCAAAACTTCCTCCATATCTAGCTGTCACCTTTTTCTTACAGGTTCCCAAGATCCCAAACAAAACCCAGCCCAAATCACCTCTCTGTCAGTATCCAAAGCAAAGAAATTAACCCACCACTTGGCCAAAAATGTGCATTATCTTTGCCCCGGTCCAAATACAGGGGCAATGTACAATTTTGGCACTGGTGGACACTGGATCCCAAGCCACTTTTCTGTCAAAAAGGGCCTTTGATCAGCTGAATTCGGGAAGGGGGGAGAAATACCAAATTCCTCTAACCCCTCTTCCTGGACAACTTCAGAACTTCGATGGGAATGAAATTCCTGTTGAGGGGACTGCGGATTTAGACCCAGGATCACACAATGCCGGCGGAGTGGAGATTAAAGCACCACATAAGCCAATACCCTGGACTGGGTTTGAATTTGTTGCCAAGAATGCAATCTGGCATTTCATTATGACACTACAATAAATATATTCACGCACCACCATCTTAGCATGACAGAAGCAGCTGGCATTTTCCCAGACCCCAGATGTGTAATCTAAATTATTGGTACCCCTTAACACTAGTTTATATGCTTTTTTACAGAAGAGCTTGCAAAGCACCAGTTACCTTGCAAATCCGTGACCATTTCTGTGAGCTACAGGATGCACCCATTTAAAGATTGGTTTATATCCATGATGTCTAATATCGAGACATGCAAATAATGAAGTTGCTTTAATTCGCTACTCAAATGTTTTCAACCCCATGATAACAGCGAGCAAGCTGGAGGTTTCTAACACGCATCTCCATGTCTATCCGAGTTCCTTCTACCACTTCTGACTGTTGTGGGCCTCATCATGACTTGGGCGGTAACGGTAACGCTATTAGCGCGGGCGGTATTGGCCCTACCGCCGAACTCTCCGGCGCTAATAGCGCCGGATCACGAGTTCGGCGGTAATGTAAGTCCCCATTCCCCACTGATCCCATTCGGGAATGCCCCATTCCCCATTGGGCTCAATGGGGAATCTTCGCGCTAATACCGCCGGCGGATTTCCCGCCAGCGGTAATCGCGCAAATTTTCGGCGGATTTCCCCCCAGCTCAGAGATGGGGTGAAATCCGCCGAAGCACTGATTCGGCAGACCCTTAAATCCGGCGGTAATAGCGCTACCGCCGGATTTAAGGGTTACCGCCGAGGTCGTGATCAGGCCCACTGAAACACAATGGGCTTAAATAGATTTTCCAGGTTGACCTGATCTTGCATTCTGGGGCTTTTCGTTTGCCATTCGGGATGTTACATTGGCAGCCACAAAGCTGTTCTTTAGGCTTGCGTGTTGTCAAGTGCTTTAAGCAAAAGTTTAAGTGGAATAAAATCCGTGCTTCACTGTTCAGTCAGAGTTGTTGTCTCCAGTACCCCGACCTCCACCACATCACTGTTGATGCCCCCCGCCCATATAACTATCCATTTATAATTCCACGTCTCTGTATACACCATTTATTTTGCGATATTATCAGTGAATTGCTTGACGGCGGCTGTTCGTGGGTTCTGTCACGCTTTCTTATATATATATATATATATATATATATATATATATATATATATATATATATTTATTTATTTATTTTAACAGACCCTTCTACTGCTACTCGTTAGATCACGAACCATTCCGCCAACCTCGTTCTGTGTTGGCCAGACGCATGCCAACTGCTTGCATACTTGGCCTACTTCTAGCCCCCATGCCCGCTAATCTTTGTCCTGCCTAGACAGGCTAACCCAGCCACACGGTCACTGGTGTCCATGATGTATGGAATACGGTGAAGGATGCCATAGTGACGCCCTGTCACCACCAACTCCAGTCATCTGAAGGCAGACACGCCCGGGTGCTGCTGTAAGTACTCCCAGCTGGGGGCAGCCGAGGGGTGCAGAAGGAGCACGTACCACCCACGACTGCATCAAGGGAACATTTGAAGCTACCGAAAGCGCTATTCCAAATCGCCCTTAACTAATCAACCCTGAGGGTTACAGTCACAACACGCACTAAACACATTTTTTGTAGCCTGCTTATGCAATTAACCAGGCGACTCCTTCGCTTATCTATAACGTCTTCACCCCCTTCTAATGCCATGGGACAAAATGGTCCTGTGAGCAATATTCCGCCATGATGTCTGCAAACTGCAGTGTCACCGCCCTGACCAAAGCCAACGCCATTTGTCCCCAAACACGCATCTAGGAAGGCGGCGTCCTCACTGTTACAGAGTGATATGCTATGCCTGATGCGGCCGCCCACTTGCGCGGACGGGAAGAAGGAGGCGAAGGACAAACAAACTCAATGTGAAACCATCCCGGCCATCCTACAAATAGCACACGCCTCGCGCGCAAGTAAGCAGGGTGCAACAGAATCACTCCAGGATTCATTTACACATGTAACCTAACCATAGCTGTGTGCCTCTGTTCACTTCCCATTCCCTTTTTATCTGCAATACTGAAGGCGTATAGGTGGCTAACCCCGCCACACGCTCACTGGTGCCCATCGTGTATGCAATACGGTGAAGGGTCCTATAATGACGCCCTTTCAAGACCCAGTCCAGTAAATATGTGGGCATGTTGTACTGCAGACTACAGTATTAAGGTGTGTGCCTCGGACCCTCTCCCCCAAACATCAACACCCCTTGCCCAGTGCGCAACATGGACAATAGTGCAGAGAAGCAGACGTAATGCACTTTAACCATCCGCTTCACCAGTCTGACCACAGCGAACATCCTTTAGCACCAAACAAGCACCTAGGAATGCAGCCTCATGAGCTATCGCCCATACAGGCCGCCAGGGCAGGCGCAGCCAGTTAGGCCCCACAGGGCAAGGATGAAGTTTTGTGTTTACTAATTACATTCTGGTATTTGTAGTCTCCAGGGGCAGGGGACAGGGGGTAGCAGGTGCTGGGAGCGAGCGCAATGGAGGTGTCTTCTGGCTGGGAGCGGGCGATGCCGCAGGGGCAGGGCAGTTTCTAGCCCATTTGATGCCCAGGGCGAAACACTAGGAATGCGCCCCCCCACCCCACTCACACTGCGTGCCACTCCCACCGTGCGCCACTCCCAAACTCAATATAACACTGCTAAACAAATTAAATCGTTTTTATTACATCATGATTCAATAACTTTGTAGAACTAACCTCTACAATAGGACAGTTGGATATGCCTACCATGTTCTATCCTCTGAGAAGATTTGTAAGACCAAGATCACAACAATGGGACACAGGGACCAGTGGGGGCAGAGGACAAGTGGGGGCACACATTGGGACACGGGGACCAGTGGGGGCACACATTGGGACACAGGGACCAGTGGGGGCACACATTGGGACATGTGGACCAGTGGGGGCACACATTGGGATACAGTGGGACACGGGGACCAGTGGGGGCACACATTGGGACATGGGGACCAGTGGGGGCACACATTGGAACACAGGCACCAGTGGGGGCACACAGTGTGAAAAGGGGACCAGTGGGGCATAGGACCAGTGGGGGCACACATTGGGACACAGTGGGGGCACACATTGGGACACAGGGACCAGTGGGGGCACACATTGGGACATGTGGACCAGTGGGGGCACACATTGGGATACAGTGGGACACGGGGACCAGTGGGGGCACACATTGGGACATGGGGACCAGTGGGGGCACACATTGGAACACAGGCACCAGTGGGGGTACACAGTGTGAAAAGGGGACCAGTGGGGCATAGGACCAGTGGGGGCACACATTGGGACACAGTGGGGGCACACATTGGGACACAGGGACCAGTGGGGGCACACATTGGGACATGTGGACCAGTGGGGGCACACATTGGGATACAGTGGGACACGGGGACCAGTGGGGGCACACATTGGGACATGGGGACCAGTGGGGGCACACATTGGAACACAGGCACCAGTGGGGGTACACAGTGTGAAAAGGGGACCAGTGGGGCATAGGACCAGTGGTGGCACACATTGGGACACAGTGGAGGCACACCTTGGGAAAAGGGGACCAGTGAAAACACACTCTCATACTTTCACGCTGACAGAAACACACACTCAGTACACGCACACGAGAGCAATCATGCATAGTACGGCTCCGACAGAGAAAACACAAACGAAGGGGTCAAGGACTTAGATGAACGAAGCATGATAAAATAAGCATGGCACCTACCTTCTTTTTGATGAAGCGGTGCACCATGCACACAAACAAATCCGAGCTGCAAAGAAATGTTTCTGCCGTCTCGAGCACAGGATACAGCCAGCAGCAAAGGTGGGCAGCTATCAGGAAAGGTGCCTTTTTATGCCCCCACCCGAAGTGGCCCGTAAGTCAAGGGAGGGGGTGGGAGCCTGCTCTGACTTCCATAATGTCATGTAATACATAGGTACTACGTGATATTACAGTCAGAAGAGGTAGCGCCAGCACCTGCTACGTCGCTGCTGAACTCTCTGCCCTCGGCAATCACTGCCACAAACCCAGACATGTGAACCCCTCCAGCCAGGGGCAGGGACCGGGGCAATTGTGCCCCCGGGACAAATGTGCCCCGGGCAGCTGCCCGCCTCGCCCGGGCCAAGAAACGGGCCTGTGCAGGGGTGGGTGTGTTAATGGTCTGCAGGGTCCGTGTTTAGCTTGTTTCACAAGTGCCATTCCCATTATTAGCGCAGGCCCTTTTTTGTTCTGCTGTACAATTTGAATTGCCTACAGTTAAGGATATCTCCAGCCCCATTACAGTGAACTAAAGACGACCCAAATGGGTGCCAGCATTCCCCAGACAGCAGCTGGAGGGAAAATACAGACATGGCCCTGCATGGCAGGGAGACAGGCTTGAACAGTGGACTCAGGGACTGATCATGCCACTCCCTGTACGCTCCCAAGCAGCAGTGATTTCCCGGCCTCAAACAATGTAGAACATACCGTCCTCCACCCAAACCACGATCACTCTGATCGCTCCACACTGAATCCCAGCGCCAACATTGACAGCGCTGCATTCCACCCACTTGGCCTGGCAAGTCAATTACTATTAATGTGGTCAGCGGCATGCTCGCCAAATCCACCCGCTGTGTGTAACTAGCCCCTGGTCACCATAATCAATATATGCATGACCACCTCTGGCTTACAGAAATATCCGCTGAGGCGCGCCTTTCTTGGTCGCGCCACTCACGAGGTAAGCGGAGGCAGGGTGGTAACAAAGGGCTGTACAAGCCGTAATACAGGGAACAGGCCCGTTAAAGTCACTGTCCTGGGAAAGCATACTGCATTCGGAGAAATGAACATCCACGTATGTATAAAGACCGGACCCTTGGTGGTTAATGCTGCTGCGGAAACGGAAGGAAACAAACTCATGTCTCATATCAATAAATTGCCGTGACCATGAGGAGTAGGACCGGCCCCCTAGGACAGGTCCATGGGGCGAAGTGGGCCAGGCCTCACCCACAGAAGCAGGAGGTCCCTGTTTGCCTCCTCATACTCACCCAACTGCCATGTCCTGCGTCCCCTGGAATCCCTTGTCCTCGGCTGCAGACCCTAGAAAAGAGGGTGTCTGCCTGCAGGTTTGAGATGTATACCCCTTTTGTGGGTTGGGCCAGTCCTTCCTTCGCCGCCCATTTGGTTTTTTTACTTGGCGCCCCCCGTCTGCCTCTGGTATCATCATAGGCTTGGGGGGCAGGGTCCTCCCAGGCTTGTTGTGCGCCGCGGCTAAGGCAGCATCCAGCAAGTCCTCCCGTTGCTGGGTGCATCCCCTGGCAGAACACCAGGGGGGAAAATAATGAACAACTATTTTCCAAAAGCTGTACGTGCGGGTTGTTCTAATGCTCCAAGTATATTATTACTAGATGATACAACTGTATTAGCTTTTTTGACAAAAGATCTGCATACTACTGCTATGAGTAATGACTTCTTATTCGATGTGCCTATGGAAGAGAATGTAGCCATTTCTGCCATAAAAGTCCCATGGATGGGAGGGGAAGGCAAGGTCTCCGCAGCAAGAATAAATGGAAAAGGACATCCTATGAGCCTGAATCTATCTATCGCTACGGAAATGGACGGTAATATTGATCTCAGCATGGGGAAAGACTTTCATATGGGACAAGGACCCCAAATACACTAGGGCCCACTGTGATCTCGCTCTCGTCCTCCCCGGTCCTTTATCCTGACATGGCCGACGAGTCCACGTTGGACTCTTCATCATTCACAGAACATCTAATGCCAGTACAGAGACCTTGTTATACTTTCGGTTTACGATCATGTGCTCACAACAACCAGATTAGTGTCCACCAGATAGAAAACATCAATACAGACTGACCTGGTCTTCAATCGCAGCTGGAAGTATGAGAAATCCACCTGTCACGCTCTTCTCCCGCCGGAAGAAACCTGGCAAAAGAAGAACGCGCCATGGAAATCCTCGTGGGGAAGAAAACCCTGTGTTGCTTGAGAGCGGAGCTGGATGGGCTTCGGATAGGTTCCTAGGGAGCGTTGTATTAATACCTTCTAAATTCTATTGCCCGCGTCTGATTCAATCTCCTAATGGTTTTGATGGCTAAAAGGTAAAAGGAGATATTCAGTATGGAAGAAATACTCTCCTTCTGTTTCCTTCTGAAGGGAAAGTACCTTTTTGGGAAGCAGGATCATCCACGAGGATGAAAACAGGAAATGGGAATCGAAATACCAGGAGTGGATAATTTCCTTGGTAAGAGAGGAATAAACAGTGAGCACCCTGGCAGACAGATGAAGTAGAGATACATGACAGTATGTCCCACCTACCTATGAGGCAACCCCCGGGTACAGGAGCGGGAGCGGAGGTAACCATGATCAGCTCGCAAGGTCTGTTGGGAGTTGTAGTCTTGATACGGATAGTTCCCCGTAGAGGCTACAATAAGATTGTATAGGATGTTTAGTTGGGTTCAACGAGATTGTCTGTGTGTGAGGATGGTAGCTACCTACGTGATATAAAAGTGGAAAGGCAATTTGTTTGGCTGTCGGAGACGTAGCGTGTCCGCACCTCGAGTCACGTTTTCAAGAAAAATTCCCTGAATGCAGAGGAGGAAGACAAAGAGAGATTAGAAAAGGAATCAGGGATTAGGAGTTTTAAACTAAGGGTTCTCTGGAGTTTCCGAGAACTCACGTAGCACCACCACTGTAGACGGTAGCAACGCGTAGTTGTGTTGATTCAGGATGTCTAAGTAATGCTTCCAGAGAACGGGGAGTAGCTTCTTCCACCGCCACTTGAATGAATGAAACGAGACTTTAAGCTGAGGATGCCAGCTTGGGGGAAGACATCAGAACGGACGATAGATGACGCCAACAGCGCCACAGCGACCATCTTCCTCGTCCCTTCATAACAGACTTGCAAATTGTCTAAGTCACCAGCAAGAGGATGGTTTAACACTAATAACCCCGCACAGATGGCCATGACTATGCTAATGAAGCTATATGAATCCCTAAATCAAAAAATGAATGACCACGTTGGTTTATTATCCACATTTAATACTAAGGTCACATGTGTAGCGGGATACATTACTGGAATGAAAGATCAGAATAAATGCACACACATAATGTATGCAGGCTCTCTAAGGTCTATTCCTCAGGCTTTCCCGGGGCATCCAACATCTTCAGCATTTCTCTTGATGATACAGGGGACATCGAAAAACGACTGTTCTCCAGGTGTCTCTCACCAACATCAGGGGCACAATGATATACTAGACATTCAGTAAGACGAGGAAGTGGTGGTCACTGGTGGCCCCATCTTAAGTCCAACAGGGTTAGGCGAGTCAGCCTTTGAAGACGTTATGCAATTAGACTCAAATTTTCCACCAAGTGCCATGTCTAGCCATATGCAAGAGAGAGATGGAGAGGAGCGTGTGTATGCTTTGTTCCAAGTGCACAAAAGGTTAAATCAAGCAAAGAAAACGGAGAGCCACTAGACTCCCCGAAAAATTGAAAAATTAATGAGCCCCATTTAAACCATTTAATAAAGTTTCTCGAACATTTGTACACATTTTAACTATGCCAGGGCCATCTCCAAAAGAAAGAATCGGAAGACTACGTTCAAACAAAAACAACAATGTTATAAAAGACCAATTAAGGTGACTACGTCACAGACCCAGGAGGAATCCAATGCTTCACAGCTCGATATATCTGCAGACCCAGAACTAATGAACCTGACAACACATTCAAATGAAGAGGTGATGGGCCAGCGGGCTATGCAAACTAATTTGCTGGCTCCTATAAGAACAGTCACCTCACCCAGTCAGATCCAGATCAGGGACAAATCAGAAAAAGATCACTCAATGCACCTACTAAATCAGCTTTAAACGAACAAGATGGAGAATGCCGGCAGTTCTACACGTTAGACCAATGGAGGACCTTCCTAACTCGTACAAAAGGAAATGAAATGCAGTAAAATCATATTAAAGAGGGTCTCTATTCAACAAAAAGCCCCCAAGATAAATGCCTAGTGCTGGAGTGATTACCGCTGTTTAAGAGCATTTGACTATTAAAAGATTGATCATTTTGAAACTATTTGACTCATTCCCAGCCCTACACTTGATTCAATCAAGAGACATTACACATGTTGAATTCTGCAATGATAACATGCTGGATAAAGTATTCTTGCACATTTGATTAGAAATATAATTTTGGAGAGCACACCATCACACCAGCAAATGGGTTTTGATCTTTATGAAGCTGATGAGCCCCTTCATAAGAAATCACTAAATCAGGAAGAATGGTTGGGGGCACTATAGCCAATCTCAGCTGCACCCCCTGAGAATAACTTTTATCCACTTAATAGTGCTTGGGGGATAAGAGTACAAGATCAAACACCTATATGTCCTATAGTTGATTTAGAACAAAATTGGTCCTGGTTAGCAGGAACTCTGGCAAAAAGAGATAATAGAAAGAAACTGTTTGAAAAAAAGGATTCGATATTCATCCGTCTGGACTCCTGGAGTACAAGAGGGCACGTCCATTTATTTAGGGCTGTCACGTCTCTACTTCCTAATTTCGATTTAATTGCCCTACAAGAAACTTTGCCCCTGAAGAATCCTCTTATGGATGGGTCTACCATACTCGTAAATCGGGCAATCAAAGGCGCAAAGGGTAGACCTATGGCAGGTTTAATGGTAGCCGTCAAAGTAGGTAGAGGGTTTGCAATATCAGAATGGAAGCCACCCAACCAATTTATACAAGCGGTTAAAATAATCTGGAATTCAGAAAACTATCCATGGTTGGGCCATTTTGCCCTTGAAGGTAAGCGTCCCCCAAAAGGCATATAACACTCCCCAATCAGAGTCAATGATGGACACACCCCTGGAGGGAATGAGACCAAGACCAAATGCGGTTGAGAGTAAAAGTATTTTTAGCTAAATCAATATAGGGCATGCAAAGGACTCTGCAAACTCCGAGAGCGCTCTGTCTGACAATAGCAAAGACAGTAATTTATATTATAAATACACATCATGCATGAGCTAAGCTATAGGGGCCACATAGTCTTAGGGATTGGATGACGACGACTAGCTACTATGTTAGCTGCAGGCACAGTGCTCCATGATTGGTGAGGATCCACGTGGTGGTTTCACTGAGTGCTTGGGTCAGCCGGACTCATCGGGGTGAGGTGCCAGGGTGCAGGCTTTCCAAGGAGATTCACTACTTCAATACTAAAACTTGCCCTTGTGGCCACTCATACACATTCATCACACCCGTCTATGTCAAGCTGGTATGTAAACCCTTTAACACATCAATCTAGTACCAGGGAGGGGACACAGGAAAACAGTATGCAACACGAGGGTTCCGTATACATTATCATAAAGTTGGCATTTACAAAGGATCCAATCTCATGGGCCCAGGTGTTTTGTCCGGGGGCACGAGTTTAGGCTATCTTCATCATTCTATTCTGTTTGATGTAGTGAGTGATAGTTTTACGGTATGTTAATACAAAAGTGAATAACTGTTTCTATGGGCCATTAAACTTTGAGTGACCTGAAATACCGTTGGGTTTGAGGGGGCACATAGATAATACCTCAAAAGGTTGTGGGAGTTGGGGTCATGTGGGTCGTAATTCTTCTTGGCCTGGCCAGGGCAGCACATAGTAATTTTATGGTGGCATCTGGCGTCAGAGGCATGGGGGAAGGTAAACGCTTGGTGCGGGTCCAGCAGGAATGCGGGGAGGTGTAGCTGTACTGTTTCAACAACAGAATACCGGGGACCTTCAAGCCATGGCGAGCCTTGAGGGGAGGAGGGGAGTTAGATGTGCAGCTCTCGAGAAGGATGGGGAGGTGGCCTTGTAACTTTTCGCGGGTCTCTGTTCACAGAACAGCATGAATGCTCTTACAGGGCCGAGTGGCTGGGGACTTGGGGCATTATGTCAAGGGCATATTTCTATAATTCACATATACTCGTTTTTACTCAATCAATACAATGGAAAGTTTTTAATTAACAGCACATCATATAACATTGATTACTCTGTTGCTTTGGTCCCGCGGGGGAAAAATGTACACAAAACATGAGTTAGAACCTGGTTGGTGGATGCATGAGTCTCAGTGACACATGACAGTTTTAAACATATAATTAGGATATATGGCTCAAGGATTGGGGAAACAACGAGTTCGTCTACTATTTGAACCACAGCGGGTGTGGCTCAGAACTTCCAATAACTCACAAATATCATAACACTCTCAATCATACTATACACAAGCTTTTTCTATATTGCTCTTTTAATTGTTTTACACTAGCAGCAAACATTGGTCAGAAAAAGGAGGATTCGAGTGTCCATACGCTTGACACCCTTACACAGAAATGTCCTGGGGTAGGCGAGGGTCCTATCATATTAACGCGAGCAACTGGCACTATGGGTTTTGAGCATTTTAGCAACAGACTTAGCACATTGGATAGGGCTGGGAAACCCTAGGGTTTAACATTTGTGTTTAACATTTCAGCTGGGGGAACAGGGTTGGGGGGTCATGAGCACCATATATCATGGGTGTGGGGGGTCTGCACAGGGTTGAGGTATACTTGATAGGGACGCCTTTGTTCTTTCCCATACCCCAACTTAAAGTCAGGTCACCGCCAGGGCAATGATGTACTGCGGAAGGTAAATGATACAGTGTTTGTTCTGTTACTTCTTCGCATCTAGTTGCTCATGAGAACGGGCCTTCAACGGATCTACCATGGGGAGCAGGCTGGGGGGAAGTGCAGGGCTCACTGTGCGCGGACGAGTGGGGGTGAGGTGCAGCTTCTGCAGGCAGTCTGTTCCACAGAGGCCTGGGTCCAGTATACTCAAAAATGGAGTCTAAGTGTATTACAAAATGGAGTCTACAGTATGCTACAAGGTGAGCCGTGCAGCACCACGTGTCGATTCACTGCCACCCTGCCTCCCGGGCCCAGGTGCATGGGGGCTGCTGACGAGTCATGAGCCCCATGCAATGTGGGGGACAGGAGTCCTAAAGACCTTTCCTCCCATACATTCCCCCTTTCATTACTTAAGTAACGAATATTGTAACTCACCCAACCTTTCGCGTTCTTTCTCAGTAGCCACTGCTTCATCCCATGCTGGTGTCCCCTTAATGGGCAACCATGCCTTACACACCCCTCGGAGGCTCTCTCCCACCCTAGCATACTCATCCAGAGTGCAGGTCATATATATACATCCTCCATCCCCCTCCAAGTCTACCCATACTTCCTTATACCATTCTCGTTCCTGGGGTTCTTTTATCGTTGTGTGGTATAACCTCTCCACTATGTCCCTGTCATAATATAAAGCCACCATTCTATATTTTGGTTCGGGATCCTCACCTGTTTGTACTTGTGCCTACTGCATAATTTGCGCTGCTCCTCTAGGGTTGCCCATTGTCACCATCATCATTGTACCATTAGGAACTGCGTTTGCGCAGCACCGAAGACCTAGCTGGCACACACAAAAAATCAGGAGCAAAAACACGATAATGGGTATCAGCATTTTGACAGTCATTCCAAGCCAGGACGGTACCCATGAAAAAATGTTGTCGAACCAAAAGCTCGGGTCAATTCCACCTTCCTTCTTCATCTGCTCCCCCAAATTGTGAACTGCCGCAATAACGTGTGACAGGGTTCCATTGTCTGCGTCCGCAGAAGGTATGAATGTGCAGCACGCGCTCCCGATTTTTCAGCAAACACCTCCATCCATCACTGTCAACAGGTCTAGGACGTACCTCTTCTGCATTGTCATTAGCCGTAGGGCCCTTAGCTCCACCTTGATTACGTTGAATCCCTCTTCAGTGTCGTTGGCCAGTTGGATCAGCTCCCAGCGCGTTATTTGCAGCCATTTTGCTTTGGCTCGTGCTTGGATACTAGGGACGAGGGAGGCAAAGAATGTTTCAGTGGAGTTGAATAGCCAGAACCTGTCAGGAATTTGTGCCAACAGTTCTGTGAAAGCTTTGGATATGTAGTTGGATGATCTCCGCTTTCTCGACATCCAACTTTGCATGTTGTCCGCGGATAGGGCATACATTGGAGTTTCTTCCGTTGGTTGCATGTGCTCTGTAACTTAGATGGCTTGCAGTCCATTTTCCCCTTCGATATGACTCTCCGGAACCACCATCAGGGAGGAATGCAGCGTCGCCAAAGAACATGCGCCCCTCCAGGATTGTGGGAGGTGCAGGTATGCCTGCTTACCGTAGACCCAGTAGGTGTCCATGAGGGCAGCTGTCCCTTTCGTCATGTCGGGGATGATGAGCATTTTGTTACAGTTCTTATTTGTGCCCATGTTGTTTTTTCCCTCACCAAGGAAGCATAGTTCATATGTGATTTCTTTTTGCAATTTGAAGGGTTTTTCTATGGCTGTCATGCAGGTTAGCTTTGTGATGTGCTCAGTCCATACTGGCGCACACGTTTTCTCGACCCATTGCAATTTCTCTGCTGCCAATCCTCGTAGCACTTCTACTTCCACTTATTTCCCAAAAATAATGTTCCTTTAATCACTAAGAACGTTTTTTTTAAACATATCACTCCTTTAGGTCTGGAATAGCATGTCTTCTCGTTTTGCAGCATTTCAAAAGATACTGTGTGTGCCTGAAAGGTGTTCTTGATTCTACATAGGGTAAGATGATGGAGACACTGAGCATCTGCAAGGGGCAATTCTTGAGGCAGTAGTACCTTAGGTCTGCCTGAGGCGTGGGGTATCAGAGAGCACACGTAACAGCTCTCGTTGGTTGTTTGCTTGGCGGTGGAGCTCATATCCGCATGCCACTTATTTGACTGATGTGGGTGTCTAGGGTCTTCTGTTGTGTCCAGCCTCAGGCCGGAATACTCATCATATTTCCTCCTCCCGACCTCCCACCTCCTTCTGTTGTTCTTGGGGTACCCTCTCACATTCCTTGCTGCTTGTGGTGTTGTGCTCTGTTCACCCGCCCCACCCTTTTCCTACTCATCATATAGGGCCAAGAACCCTCCAGTCATTTTTGCATTTTCTTCCTGTATACTTGTGGGAGATTCATATTATATGGACAGATGGGCTGTTGGCGTGACGGGGGTGGTGGTGTCATATAAACATGATAAAACAGAGGGATTACGATCATTTAAACCATAGACACTATATTCAGAGGCATTGTAAGGGGAAGTGGGACGTGGGGTCAGCTTATTACTGGTGTGATTTGGGCACTGTTCATGATCAGTGTGAGTGTCATATCCCCATATGAGCTGAAAGCCGTCCCATATTAGATAGGCTCCTTTTTTGACCATCTTGGTTCCATTCCCCATGTTGGTTCCATTCCCTCCCCCCTCATTCATATTGATAGATATGAATGTGAACGCCCAGTATAGAACTAGACCAAACATTAGTGTAAAAAATATGACAGCGCATACAAACAGACCACACTCATACGAATATCTCCGCAAATCAAAATTTACATTCCCATTCCTGTCTGCCCTAATACTATTCGTTGCGAGCAGCCTGTCCGTTGCCATGGTTTTTCCTATACATTGAAACATAAAAGTGCATTAAGCATCTCCAAAAAATATGTCTTAGTTGTACTTCCACATTTTTATCTGAGAGAGAGAGCTCTGTATTGCATTATCAAAATATGTACACTTTTTAAAAGTTACTCAATTATTTGGTATTACCCAAATTGTTCGAACACAATTGTTTGAATTACCGAATTGACCGAAAGTCGAGGGTCCGAATTGACCTTTGCACAATTGACCGCACACACATATATATATATATATATATATATATATATATATATATATATATATATATATATATATATATATATATATATATATATATATATTTTGGTTTGGTAATATATATATATATATATATGTATATATATATTTATATATATAATGGAGGGTTGCGGGGGTTTCCACCCGCATATATGTAACAATTGACCTTCACAATTCGGTCAATTGTGCAAAGGTCAATTGTAATTCGAACAATTGTAGTTCGAACAATTCGTATACATCCAATAATTTTACTCTGTTATTTCGTTTAAGTTACTCCACTGTCTAGTGGTAAGCAAAGAGTGAGAGAGAGAGAGAGCGAGAGAGAGGAAGAAGCATATTGTAATGCATTATTAACAGTATGTACGTTATAAGAGTCACTCATTGAATCCTTTTTATATTATATCAATCATTACCGGTAGGAGGCCGTTGTGTCTCTCTTTTCTGTACTTATTATGTCAGTTTTTCCTTTGTCTCCACTCCCTCATCTTGTCCCTGTGTAACATTATCATAGGCTTTTCAAACGTCTGTTAAGTGTATCCAATATCTCAGGCCCTTCACTTTAACCGCTGTCGGTGTGCAATACACTACTTCATATGGGCCATGAAACCGTGGAGCATTCCACCTACGTACAAAACTTCTTAAATAGACCATCTCCCCAGGCAATAGCTGGCCTGTTGAATTTTCTGTGGTAGGGGCTGTTGTCTAATTTACTTCTTCACTTGTGAACGGGGGCGCGAGCTGTCTTGCTATTATACGGGCTGCTTTTGTGAGCTTTTTCAGATAGTCATTGAATTCTTCACTTAATACTGTAGGACGTCTGGGGCGTCTGAGTATCTATGGAGCAGAGCATTTGCCTTGTGCATGTGTCTTCCTGTTACCATTTCATGGGGTGACAGGTGTTGGTCGTTGCTGGGCTGATTTCGCAGCTCAAACAAAGCAAAGGGAAAACAATGCACCCAATTTCTTTTCAGAGTAAAACATAATTTTGACAATCGTCCCTTGAGGAGGCCGTTGATCTTCTCAACCACGCTGTTACTTTGTGGGTGATAAATAGAACATAACTTGTGTTTTATCCCTAGCAGGGCCGTTACTTCCTTGAAGAGATAGTTTACAAAGTGTGTGCCGTTGTTGGAGCGAATCGTGTCACAAATTCCCCAGCGTGGGAATACTTCCCATACTAATAACTTTGCAGCACATTTGGCATCCGGGTGGGCACACGGTCCTGCTTCAACCCACCTTGAAAATGGGCACACCACTACGATCATGTAGCGCGACCCATTGCACCTCTCTCCCATGTCTGCATAATTAATATGCAGTTCTCTGAAGGGGCCTGATGGTTTGGGTAATGACCCCCGCAGTGCCCTCAATGTCATTCCTGTATTATATATTTGGCATGTTGTACATTCCATTGCAAGTTTGGAAATTTGGTCCTGTAACCCTGGGACAAACCAATTCTCTTGTATTTCAGCTGCAATGTGCTGTTTTGCATTGTGGGCTGGAAAGTGGAGTTGTTGGAATGCTATTTCTAGTAGCTTGCAGGGCATAACCACCCCTTACCTGTATTGTTCTGACGCCATATGAGGTCTGTGGGTGACTGGCTACATCCTCTTTTCTCCCACACCTCTTTTTCCTCGTTTGCTGCTCCATCTTGGAGTTCTAATATTTGTGATACGGGCATCGTATTATACCCATCTGGGATATCTTCCTCTACATTTTTCTGTATCAAGTACTCACCTGTCCTCTCTTTCGTTAGGTAAGATGCCTCCTTGGCGGCAGCATCCGCTGCCGGGTTCCCCAAAGAGATAAAATCGGTGTTGTTTGTGTGGGCCTGGCATTTCACGATGGCTACAATTGTAGGCTCTTTCAAAGCTTCTATCAATTCCTCGAGCAATTCCGCGTGTTGCACTGGTGACCCATCTGCCCTGTGAAATCCCCTTCTCCCCCATCGGGCCAACCCCTTGTGCACAGTGGTAGTCATGTATACTGAGTCTGTGTAAGTTGTGACAGCACACCCTTTGGCGGCATGTAAGGCTGCAATAAGTGCTACCAGTTCAGCAACCTGTGCTGAGTAATGGGCTGGTAATCGCTTCTGTACTTCCACTTCATATTCCTCTTCCTCCAGTCTCACAACAGCTATTCCCATGTGTTTTTCTCCTGTCTCCGAATTTATTGATCCATCTATGAAATATATTTCTCCTTCAGCTAGTGCATTTTCACTTACTGTGGGTGTGTCTCCCTCTTCAGCTCTGTAAATTGCACAGTCGTGCACTTGCATGTCTTCCATTGTTCATGGTTCTGTGATGAATCTTGCAGGGTTCACTGTTTTGCATCTCACTATGTGTATGTTTGCACTGGACACAATTATTTCATACGCTGTGGCTCTTTGCATTGTGAGTGTGATTTTTGACCTTTCCAATAAAGCGAATAGGGAATGTTCCACGAACAGTGTCACTGAACATCCCATCACTATTGCTGCACTTTTCTCAATTGCGAACGCTGTGGCTGCGAGAGATTGCTCGCAAACGAAGTGTCCTTGCATTACTGCATCCAGTGTTCCACTGTAATAGGCCAGTGGCTTGTGTCCCATATTTGTTTTTTGTGTCAGTACTGCTGTCATGAGTGCCCCTTTGCAATGTGAGAACAGATAAAACTTAAGCTCATAGTCTGGGTTCGGGAGTACTGGAGCGCTTGAAATTAGCACTTTAAGTGATGTGAAGGCATCATCTAGTTCTGCTGACCATTGTATTTCTGTGTTTTCTCTTTGCGCTTCTTTGAGTCCCTGCAGTAATGGCCTTGTGTATGCTGCATAATTTAATATCCATGCTCGGCAGTAGTTACACATGCCGAGAAATTTCTGCATTTCTTTCACTTTTTTTGGCCTGCTTACTGCTCTAATGGCGCCACTCTCTCTGATATGATTCTCTTATCGTCTTTTGAAATTAGTTCTCCCACGTACAACACTTCTTGTTGACAATATTGTAACTTTCCTTTATCCACCTTGTAACCTTTGTGGGCCAACAATGTCAAGAGTGTAATAGAATCTTTCCTGCAGTCCTCCTAATTTTTTCCGCAAATCAGCAAATCATCCACGTACTGAATAATTGTGCTGTCTGTGACCACATTTCCTAGATCTTCGTGTAGAATCCTGTTGAATATACTTGGGCTTTCACAGTACCCCTGGGATAGTCTGCAATGCTCATACCTTTTTCCTCCCAGTGTAAATGCTGTTAGGTATTGAGACTCTTCCACGAGTGGTACTGAAAAGAATGCGTTAATCAAATCGACCACTGTGAAGTGAGACGCATCTTTCGGGATGCTGCATAGAATTGATGCAGGATTGGGGACCAATGGGAACTCCTTTTGAATGACGTCATTGAGTGGGCGTAGATCTTGGACCATCCTCCAAACCCCGCCTTTTGCTTTTTTAATGGGGTAGATACAGGTATTGCATGGTGAATTTGATGGCACGATTATTCCCTGCACTAGCAATGCAGTGACTGTTTCTTTTATCCCCTTTTCTGCTTCCCAAAACAGGGGGTACTATTTTACTCTGGGTAATAATGCTCCTTGTTTGAGTTTTATCTTACCTGGTGTCACTTCATGCAACAATCCCACGTCATGTGGACCTGTTGTCCATAGGTCGACTGGCACTGATTTCATGTCATTGTCAAAAAATGGGGTTGACGCACCTACCACTGCCATCATCTGCACTGGCACCTGTCTTGTCTGTATCATGATGTCACATGGGATTGCTATTTCCATTATTATTTCCCCATCACTATCTGAGTCTGTGAAGAGGTCTTCATCTGATAAATCAGTGCGTCACTCGCAGCCATGTATGTCCATTGCAATGACCGCTATTCTTTGTGTTGAGACATGTACTGCATGTAAGTCTAATGACATCACTGTTCCTGGCACTATCTCTGAGCGTGCTATGGGGCGGAAAACAAATTCTGCAGGCACCCTCCACTCCAGGTGCTTCAATTCTGGGACCACCCGTGCCAGTGTTTTTAACCCCTGGATGAACATGTCTGGGTCTACTGGTATACCGCGTACTTCTGGCGCTGTTGCTCGTGTGTGTACTACCAACATCACTCGTAATGGGCAGATCCCGGGAGTCGAGCAAACTATCCCCCTTTTTGTAAAAGAAATAGTCATGTTGAGCTTGCTGAGGAGGTCCCTCCCTGCCAAGTTGATAGGGGATTGTTTGTAATACAACAGTGGTGCTCTAACTGTTTTGCCCCCCACTGTTACATCCAAATCTTCTGTGTAAGGAACCCTGCGTCTCCAATTTACGATGAGATAACGGAAACCTGCCTTCACATAGGCATGATTTTTCAGCTCCCGAATCTACCATAAAAATGATTTGTTTGTTCCCTATCTCCGCTCCTATCAATGGTTTCTCTGCATCGAGGTTCGTCGATAGTACTGGACACGCAAGTGCTCTCTGTGGGCTGTCCTATGCTGGGTGTCTCGTGGTACCCCCTTGACTGAAAACATTTCCTGATACCACGGCCACCCACCCAAAGGGTGCGGGTGCACCATTTACGGCTGTGGTGAAGGGGTTACCCTGGGTGTATGGCATTTGCTTGCGGCTCTGAGGGTGTTGCTGGACACTGTGTGTTTGCTCCCTACGTTCTTCTGGGTACCTTTGATCTTGCCGTTCTTGTTCCCCTCCATTGCCCACCGGTAGGCCGTATGGGCTTCCCGGGTGGGTGTGGCCATACTGCTGATCGTTCTGGTAATTGTACATTGGCCTGCTTCTACATTCGCGTGAGAAATACCCCCACCTCCCACAATTCCAGCAATTTCCTTGTCCTCCTTGGGGCCTTTGTGGTCCCCCGTACCTGCCATTCCCTCCGTATCCCGGGCCACCCTCTCTGTTCCCTATGTACCCACCTCTTCCTCCCCGGGCACTCTGCACTTGCCACTGCTGTCCTCCGTATTGTTCTTGTCCATTCCACTGTGGCTGCCCATTCCCTGCCCAGTTTACTGCCATTCTCCCTTGTATCGCTACTGACACCTCCAACTCCTCCACGTCTCTATCTAGAGGGAGTGCAGCTACAGTTTCGTTTGTATTAATTTTGCCTCGTCTGCCAACCTTCTCTGTGCTATCTCCTTCTCCCTTTCTTTTATCCTATTGCAGTGGTGTACTATTATGCTTTGAATTTCAGGCCAGCCTTTTGCTTCAATCCCTGCTATTTTGTTGAGTGCTTTCTGAACTTCTTTTGGAAGCCCTCTCTTTACTATGAAGTAAAACAAAGATGTTGACTGATCCCAGGCCGTACCCGTTTCCGCTCTCCACATGTCCTGCATCCTTAAGATGAATTCCCGTCATTCATTGTACATTGCATTACTGATTGCAAATCTGGTGTCTCTCGGAAGGTGTCCCTCAATGCGTCCCAGATCCTGGCGCGTACTGTATTAAAAGAGGCATCGTCATGGTGGTCACAATCTAATGTTATCCCTGGGAATCCAGCCTTTGCCCAAACCCTGTCGGCTTGGTCACCAACTGCAGACACTAACAAGCTTTTAACATCACCAACAGCTAATGGGACTCCTGCCGTGTGCTTCTCGAATGCATATATCCATTTACTTGCTCCCCCCGACAGTGGGGGCAATGATTTCAATAAGTTGGCTTTATCCATCTGTGCCCTGGGAATGTAGTTTGGCCTCCCACCTCCTCTATGTATCGAGGGTAGCTGTAACCTACTTTTTGTTCCTTTCCCACCACTCACCTTTGCCCCTTTCCTTCCCAGTGGTCCCATTCTTCCCACTCTTTTCCTCAACCTCCCAGTCCATTCTTCTTCCATGGCCCTCCCCAACGGTGTTTCATCGAGCCTCACTGGTATCCCTCCTGTGGCCAGTCCTAATCGCCTTCCTTCCAACTCATCTTCCTCTATGTTGCACCATAACTCCTCCATCTCTCCTGTGGCCATTCCCTCTTCCCCTGGGTTCTCTCCAGGCGTGTGTTGCTCTAACTCTATTATTCTGGTTGGCTCTTCTTGGATTCAGAATAGTATCTCCCCCTTCTTCCACCCTTCCTCTATGGACCTGTCAGGCATATAATTTTTATAAATATGGGCCAGGGGTGTTTAGGCCCCCATGTTGTTCCCCTGTCTTCCACCCACTTGTGTCATCTTACGTTAATTGGGGTACCTTGTGCCCACACCTACAATGATAGCAGGTCTGAGATACTTATATATCTCTGTCACACCCTGGGTACTTAATTTCAAAAGGTCACACTTACCATGACCACTTTTCACCAAATACTGATACAATCAATTTATCATTTTGTCACCTTATTTGTAGTAAAACGAGACCATAACATATTCAATACATGATGTCACTTTGACAAATGTTTACTTACAACACACAACATACACCCAACTTCCCCCATTTCTTATTCTAAGGATCTCTTTCCCGCTGACCCGTTACACCCTCTTCCCTTTGGAATGTCAGACCCTTTTTCCTCTTGCAGGTCTAGAAAGAATGAGAAAGAAAAAAGTGTTTTTCTAATTTTTACACCGAGTCTTACACTTCTAAGACTCTTACTTATATTTTCCCTTATTTCACTTATTCCCAGTACTAGTCAAGATAGCACTATGCAGCGCTGCCTTCTAACCCCTTGCAGAGCCTGGTTCCCGTCTTCCTTTACCTCAAAATCCTTTTAACTTTTCCTAATGCCCATATGCAACAGAAAGAAAAGAGCATGAAATCAACAGTTAATTTACCCCTAAGAGAACAACCTTTAGCTTATCCTAACCTCGTACACTTCGATCAATATCCGACTCCTTTTAATGTCACTCGCACTTAATACTCACGTACCCGTCTTGATCCGAGACTCTCCGGACTTGGTCCGTCGAAGCGGCGCTGCCTCACACTCAATGGCCACCCCCAGGCTCCGGCGGGCGGTACTAAGGGTTTTTTGAAGTGGGATCCATACCCTCTCGCCCTACTGCGTGCACACATCTAAGCGTACCAGTTGTCGTAGGTGGGCTGCTCTCTGAGGGAGCGCGCTGTTCGTCTCCGCTGTGGATGGGGATGTCTCGTGCCAAAATGGGACAAAAAGATGAATCACGTCTAAGGGGTCACCACTTGAAGGTAAGCGTCCCCCAGAAGGCATATAACACTCCCCAATGAGAGTCAATGATGGACACACCCCTGGAGGGAATGAGACCAAGACCAAGTTTGGTTGAGAGTAAAAGTCTTTTTATCTAAATCGATATAGGGCATTCAAAGGACTCTGCAAACTCTGAGAGCGCTCCTTCTGACAATAGCAAAGACAGTCGATTATATTACAAATACATGTCATGCATGAGCCAAGCTATAGGGGCCACATAGTCTTGGACGTTGGATAGCGACGACTAACTACTATGTTAGCTGCAGGCACAGTGCTCCATGATTGGCAGGGATCCACGTGGTGGCATCACGGAGTGCTTGAGTCAGCCGGGCTCATCGGGGTGAGATGCCAGGGAGCAGGCTTTCCAAGGAGATTCACTACTTCAATACTAAAACTTGCCCTTGTGGCCACTCATACACATTCATCACACCCTTCTATGTCAAGCTGGTATGTAAAACCTTTAACACATCAATCTAGTACCAGGGAGGGGACACAGGAAAACAGTATGCAATACGAGGCTTCCGTATACATCATCATAAAGTTGGCATTAACAAAGGATCCAATCTCATGGGCCCAGGTGTCTTGTCAGGGGGCACGAGTTTAGGCTATCTTTATCATTCTATTCTGTTAGTTGTAGTGAGTGATAGTTTTACGGTATGTTAGTACAAAAGTGAATAACTGTTTCTATGGCCCATTAAATTTAGGGTGAACTGAAATACCGTTGGGTTGGAGGGGGCACATAACTAATACCTCAAAAGGTGGTGGGAGTTGGGGTTGTGTGGGTCGTAATTCTTCTTGGCCTGGCCAGGGCGGCACATAGTGATTTTATGGTGGCATCTAGCATCAGAGGCATGGGGGAAGGTAAACGCTTGGTGCGGGTGCAGCAGGAATGTAGGGAGGTGTAGCTGTACTGTTTCAGCAACAGAATACAGGGGACCTTCAAGCCATGGCGAGCATTGAGGGGAGGAGGGGAGTTAGATGAACAGCTCTTGAGAAAGAGGGGGAGATGGCCTTGTAACTTTTCGCAGGTCTCTGTTCACGGAACAGCATGAATGCTCTTACAGGGCCGAGTGGCTTGGGGCATTATGTCAAGGGCCTATTTCTATAATTCACATATACTTGTTTTTTACTGAATCAATACAATGGAAAGTTTTTAATTAACGTCACATCATATAACATTCATTACTCTGTTGCTTTGGTCCTGTAGAGGAAAAATGTACACAAAACGTGAGGTAGAACCAGGTTGGTGGATGCATGGGTCTCAGTGACACATCACAGTTTTAAACATATAATTAGGATTCGTGGCTCAAGGATTGGGGAAATAACGAGTTTGTCTACTATTTCAACCACAGCGGGTGTGGCTCAGAACTTCCAATAACTCACAAATATCATACCACTCTCAATGATACTATACACGAGCCTTTTTAATATTGCTCTTTTAATTGTTTTACATTAGCAGCAAACATTGGTCAGAAAAAAGAGGATTCGAGTGTCCATACACTTGACACCCTTACACGGAAATGTCCTGGGGTAGGCGGGGGTCGTATCATATTAACGCGAACAACTGCCACTGTGGGTTTTGAGCCTTTTAGCAACAGATTTAGCAGCACTGGATAAGGCTGGGAGACCCTAGGGTTTAACATTTGTGTTTAACACTTCAGCTGGGCCAACAGGGTTGGGGGGGTCATGAGCGCCATATATCATGGGTGTGGGGGGTCTGCGCAGGTTCGAGGTATACTTGATAGGGACGACTTTGTTCTTTCCCAGACCCCAACTAAAAGTCAGGTCACCGCCAGGGCAATGATGTACTGTGGAAGGTAAATGATACAGTGTTTGTTCTGTTACTTGTTCGCATCTAGTTGCTCGTGAGAACGGGCCTTCAACGGATCTACCATGGGGAGGAGGCTGGGGGGGAAGTGCAGGGCTCACTGTGCACGGACGAGTGGGGGGTGAGGTGTGGCTTCTGCAGGCAGCCTGTTCCACAGAGGCCTGGGTTCAGTATACACAAAAATGGAGTCTAAGCGTATTACAAAATGGAATCTATGTTATGCTACAAGGTGAGCCATGCAGCCCTACGTGTCGATCCGCAGCCACTCTGCCTTCCGGTCCCAGGTGCATGGGGGATGCTGACGAGTCATGAGCCTCACGTAGGGGTGTAATGTGGGGGAGGGGGCTCCTCCCATACACCCTCCTGAACATTTATTAGAACCCTGTTGGTTTGACTGTCGACATCTTTTTAGATGGAATAGCAGATCTAATAGACAAACGTCGTTCTTATCCACTTGTGATGGCAATTATGAAATGTGGTGATTTCAATATTATCTGCCAACAACTAGATGCACAACTTCCATCCCAGTTAATAGGTCAAGGGACTTCTTGACACCGGGGAAAGTTATGGTCTGACTTGATGGAATCAAGAGAGATATCTATGCTCCATGGAGTAACCAAGGGTGATATTCCTTCAAGACCAACATGGTCCAGGATGAATCAGCAAATTATCCTGGATTACATGTTTGTCTCTGATGTGATACTCTCTCAGATCGTACAGCTTAATATCCTGGCAACTGAAGCCACTCATCATGACATCCTGCAGGTAGCATTAAACTTTCCGACCGATCAAGAATCAGATAGGTTCTATAACCATAAAACTGAAGTGAACGGCAGCAGAAACAGAATGTTGTGGAATGAATCCTTGACAAAGAAATTGAATTATCAGCTGACCGATAGGAATAAGATTTGCCCAAATGAAGATCTGTAATCAGCAGATAGATATATAACAATCCAAAATTTGTTTGTACTGAAAGGGGGATCTTTTGCTAAACCACTCTATAAGCTCAAACATGCTTTTGACACCATTGTCCAAAAAATAAAAAAAGGGAATAGCCCTAAGAAATCTAGGTAAAAAACCTGGTATAGCGCTTTGCCTTGAGCGTAAAAAACAAAGGCTAAAATACAGAAATTGGACAAGGGTCTGCCAGAGAAGTTCAGAGGCGATCCTGAGGACCCTAGCTACCAAGAATATTGCTGACATTTCGAAATTGCTCAAAATCAGTGACAATCCTGAGCTGGCTCTCCAAGTAAACTCAATAGCAGAGGAAGCCTGGATCTCCTATTTTACTAGGATTTTTCAGCCGCTACCATCAACTGATTCCACTATACAAATCTTTGGGGAGGAGATATGGACTTTGCCAGTAGATGAGGATGATATCCTGTTACTAAAATCAGTAATCAGTGGGTTTAGAGCTATGGGAATGGATGGGCTCTTGAATGCCATTTTAAAAAGATTTCCTAAGATATGTGCAAGTATATTGGTGAAGCTATTTTGATCCATTATAGAGGTGTGCCTGATACCATCCTCGTGGAAGACGTTGATCATTACACCAATTTTTTAAAAATGGGTTTGAATGAAGCCCTCAAATTATTGACCCATTGTGTGATTGGACACTGCAAGAAAACTCTTTGCCACTCTGGTATTGAATAAGCTAAATCAATGCGTGGTGACATCTGGGAGGTTTGATGGGAACCAATTGGGTTTTATTGAAGGGTTGGGAATGGCCCTGAATGGATTCCTATTAAACTATCTAAAAAGAAAGGCCCTGTAGGAAATATTCCCAATGTATCTTGCCTTTATTGATTTTGCAGTCACATTCTACAGCAGAGATAGAATTTGTCTATGGGCTTAAACGAAGAACTGGGGATGTCCCTCGGGCCTTCTAGACATGATAATTCAACTTTATACTAATACCTCCCTTCATGTCAAATAAAATCAACAATGAAAGCTCTGAAAGGGGATTCCAATGTTCAGGGTCTTAAGCAGTGGTGTATTTTGCCCCCTGCCTTGTTTAATGTATATGCTTCAGATTTTCATGAAACTATGACCCTACCAAAGGCCAACGCCCTTGCAATAAGGGACATACAGTACATTGGCTATTTTATGTGGCCAATTTAGTTCTCATAGATAAGACACCAATCGGGCTACAATGATCTCTAGATGTTTTGCTTAAATATGCCATAGACAATAATTTAGCCATAAACATATTGAAATCCAACATGTTGGCCCTAAAACCAAATTGCTCAAGAAAGGCATCAAGTTTTGGCTGGTGGGTGGCTAAAACTAAGCTGAGAAGAGTAGAAGTTTACTGATACTTGGGCTTTAATTTTAATAATGACATAGGAGAAAAGATTAATATTAAAATCCTACCGCTCAAGGCTGAATCGCTAGCTGCCCTGGGACTGCTTATCCTGAGAAAGATTGGTAAATTGACTCTATTATCTGTCTACGAATTTTATAAGGCCAAAGCAGTCCCCATCATAATTTAGGGGGCCGAAAAGTACATGTCCAGCTCATTTTTTAAATGGAACTTATTTGAAGATCTGTTTTGATAAAAGGGTTTTGGGCCTCCCCAAAAGCACTCCAATACAGTTGATCTGCTATGAGTTGATCTTGTTGTCACTTAAAGATATGGTTTTATGGAAGAGGTTGACCTTTTTCTTATGTGCATAATGGCAAATGATTCATCTCTGCTTATGATTACAGCCAAAGTTCTAAGTGAAGAGACCAATCTAACAACAGTATCATAGAAGGATGAATGTCTCCAACCTTTGAAGGATGTTGGTTCTAGCGTGGAGGATCTAGTCGTAAACCCAGAAGATGTAAAACAGAAATTGTGGCTATACAACTGCATCTGCACACTTGATGAATGTAAATTATGAAAGGCTTTTGAACATTTAAAAAATGAGGCTAAACCATTTAATCAATTGGCTGTATATCTCATGAAATTCCCGGATCAAGAGCTTAGAAGGGTGTTTTTGCAATTGCGCCTTAATTTACTCCCAACTAGAGAAGTTTTGGGACCAAGGGCAAAGTGGGAAAGTAACTGTTGGTGTTGTCGATTTTGTAATATCATCGAAGAACTAAAAACAACTAGGCATACACTGGTGGACTGTAAACCGTTCACAGAAAAAAAGAGGGACAACTTTTGACATATTTATAAAACACCATAGATTACTGACACTGGATACATGGTGGGCAATATTGTTTATTGGCAAATATCTTAGTCTTACTCTGGCAGTGGCACATTTGTTAAGACAGATTTTAGGATAACTATTCTATCTATTTAAAACAAAGTAACTACTCATTATTCCTCCCTTTAGGTATTGAACGTTTGTGATACATTTATTTAATTGTGATAATTTACATATGTGATTGCTTAGTGTTTTGCATATGTACTTTTAAGCATACAGACCAAGTGGGACTGAGGGGACGAGGTGGCTATAATCTTCAGGGAATGTCTTGACATATTTATCTCTAGCTCCTCGGTATTCGAAGCCTGTGAAGCATGTTGGTGAAACTCACCCTGAAATCCACATTTACACTTAGCATCCTCATTATTTATCATCCTCCTATTGCCGCTCCTCTCTTTGAAGAGCAACTACACGCATTTCCAGGGTCCCACAGTAAGACTCAAGCTCCTTTATAATTCTTCAGAGACTTTAACTTATGGGCATCCGACCATGCGGATAAGGAAGCTAACATTTGGTTAAAACCTCTTAAAACTAGCGGATTAAAACAACATGTAAGTGTGCCAACTCACCAAGGGGGTAACATCCTGGATTGGATACTAGGCAGAAACCAAGCTATCTCACTTCTGGGTGTTCAAACTTGCTGTATGTCTGATCACTACACCATACAGTTTGATATCATGACTCACAAGACATCAAGCACAAGGGCACTTGCAATTCCTAAACCCACCCTCCTGAGAAGTACCCGTAATGTCTCTCAAGATGCATTTGAAATGACTGTACATCCCTGACTAGCTTCTTTGGATGAGCAAGGCCCTATGGAGTGTTATGTTGCACTGCTCCTTAACACTCTGGATGAGACCTTTGAGAAACTAGTACCCTCAAGGATAACATTTAAAGCCAAACCAATTATAAATCTATGTTTTTTTCAGGAAGTTATAGCAGCCAGAAATCTTAAGCGCAAGGCAGAGAGAAGTTGGCGGAAAAATCGCTCAGACTCCTCCCTTACAATATACAAGGAGGAAGCCCAGCCAAAAGCTATCAAAGAACCATTCTGAACGCCAAAAAAGATAAACTAGTGGAACGGATCATGGGTTCAAAATCTAGCTCCAGAGAGTTGTTCCTAATTCTGAACAAACTCAAGGGCGCAGTTCCTGATACCTCTGTGACTATTGATGATGCATTGTGTCAGAAAACTCATGATGTTTTCACCAAGAAAATCAGCCAACACCAGACAAGTATCATAGTCGACACACACAATACACTGGACTTAGGATGCAAATTAAAACCGGTCAACACCAAGCACACCTCACTGTTGGCATGTTCGCCTTTCACTCAGAAACAGTTGTCAAAGTTTCAGAAATCGTGGCCGAAATGAAACCCATGCCTTGCAAATGAGACATTCTCTCTGCCTCATATTTTAAAGAATACTTCTCCACTATCGGCCCATTGGTCGTAACATTCATCAATTACTCCTTCCAGGAAGGAACCATTCCGGACTGCATCAAAGAGGCATGGCTCTCCCCTGCACTAAAAAAGGATAATCTAAATCCAAACGCCCCGGCCAATTACAGGCCATCACAAATGTGCCATACTTGTTGAAGGTCATAGATAAAGTTGCATGCATTCAGTATGACACTTTTGTAGAACACAGCGGAATCCTGGCCAAAGGCTAATCGGGTTTTAGGAAAAAGCATGGAACTGAAACAGCACAGGTAGATGTTAAGTCGTACATAGCCAACATTATAGATAAAGGTGGTATAGCCATGATGTTACTGCTAGACCTATCTGACGCCTTTGACTTGATGAACCATGACATAATGACAGATAGGCTAGCTAAGGTAGGCAACTGTTCAGGACTTGCTGTGAACTGGTTTAAATCCTTCCTGGGACCAAGGAGGGCAAGTGTTGCTAAGGAGAACTTTAAATAGCAGCAAGTCCAACTCAATTGTGGGGTTCCCAGGGTTCCTGTGTGTCACCACTGCTGTACAACATTTATTCTAAACCGCAGTTTGATCTTCTGGACAGTTTAGGAGTGAAGTTCGCAAATTATGCGGACTTCACCCAGATCATCCTGGAGTTAACTGGAACCTATGTTGAAGACTTATCAACAGTAAGGGAGGTATTTGCTGCCATTAAAAAATGGATGACGGATAACTCACTGGCACCGAATGACAGCAAAACCGAAATCCTGATTCTCGGCACAGATGCAAGGCTAAAAAAGCTGGATGCCCAATACAAAGCGTTCACGATTGGAGACGTTACAATATCAGTCTCCGACCACGTGAACACTCTGGGGGTAACTTTTGACCCAAATCTGAACTTTAAAAAACACGTGCCCTACCTAAGATCCACCTCTGTCTATATGACCCAGCTCCTCTGGCAGATATGCCCATACTTGTCAGAGGGAAACAGAGAATGAATTGCAGCAGCCACTATCAACACTAGGCTTGACTATTGTAATGGGCTGTTGGTGGGAACTTCACGAAATAATGTAAATAGACTTCAGACTATCCAGAATGGTGCAGTCAGAGCTGCATGTGGCATGAAGCATCGACACCATATTACTCCTGCACACAGGGAGCTGCATTGGCTCCCTGTCTTCCAGAGAATCCATTTCAAGGCATTAAACCTGATTTATAAATGCCTGGCTGGTGATGCCCATACTTATCTTAGTTTACGAATCAGGAGCCTGCCTTTTCGACACACTCTTCGATCCAATAAGGAGGCCTCACTGATACAGCCGCATTTTCGATTGGAAAGATTTGGAGGCTCCAGCTTCAACTCATGGACTCCAAGGGTTTGAAACGCCATACTGCATCCACTCTGACAGCTTCCATCAGTCGCGCAATTTAAGAAAGCACTGAAGACCTATCTCTTTGATGGGTGAGGAGCCTAGGAAGATTGAAGCAACCATATCATCTTCTGCTATCCTTGTGTTCCATGTTTGTATGTTCTGTGAGCGCCCTGAGGCCTGCAAGCATGTTGGTGCTACACAAAAACCAATAGAATAGAATGACTTTTTAAAGGTGTTTTTAAGAATTTGTAATAGACCTTCTTTTTGTTTTCCTTTTCTTAACAATGTTTTTAAATCTAATGTAAATGATTTATGTGTGTGTAATAGCTAAATGTTTGCTAAAACGGCAAGCTAATAGCTTAATAAATAATACATAAAAATGTGGTATTATGAAGTTGATAATCGGTGTGGTGCAAGCCTTCTTCACATATTAGGCTGACCCCTTGCCCTTGGGCATCCTTAATCTCTCAGAAAACACGTTGGCTGCTTTGAGGCTCCTCTTGAAACTCTTTAACATAGCCAAATTACACACATTCCACTGGCTCCCTATGACTAAATGGATAGTGTCGTGGACCTCCTGTCGTACCTTCCAAGGCAATCAATGCCTGCAAACCTTGCCTCTTGATTTGGTGGACAGATTCACCTTCACCCAGTCCCCTTTTTGTATGGAGTGGACTTCAGGGGCACGGCGATAGTTGAACACTTTGCAGTCTGGAATTGTGCGCGCGACCTCTCATCAGTTTGAACGCACTCATCCTTGTGGTGGTGTGTCCCGTCACTCTGTTCACTGAATATGCCTCTGGCAATGTTTCCTCAACACCGCCCTGCTTCAAGTTCTCCCCTTCAGCACTCTTTCACAAATCTATAATTCCTTTCAATATGAATTGCCCCTGGGAAGATACAGGTAGGAACTGCAGTGGACCTTCCTGTGACGTTTGAGATAGGAGGCCAATGCCTCTGACATGCACTGGACTCCATTTACTGAAAGTATGGACTTTGGATACGGCTCATATGTGAAAAGTCTTGAAAAGCTTTGAGTGTGGACTGGGTTGTGATTTATGCATGAAGAAACCCTGTGACCATTTTTTGGTGCAATAGGTTAACCCCCCCCACAGCCTGGACCAGACTTTTGGTTCAGACTCCCCGTGATAAAGAAGATCCCTCTCGCCCAGGAACATCCTAACATCTCCATGGATATGTTTCACCCACTTGGACTAGAGAGCCTGGAAACGGGTCCTGACACTGAGGATCCCTTAATTGAAACAAAGACCTAGCTTAAGGAGATGACAGGGCAAATTACACTAAAAGAGACCGCCCCGACCTACGATCCATCACTCTAATTCCTATCACCCAATCCATGCAGTCTGAGTGCATCCAGTCAGAATCTGACCTAGGGAGTGTAATGCCTTGCCTTGATTCAAAGTGGCGAAAACGTGTGGCAAAAAGCCTGGATAGCTAGGGGCTGAGCACTCCAGTGCATAAACCACACCAAGCACGAGTATGCATAAAGGATAACTACAATACACTTTAAAACATAGAACATGAATATGTGACAGCACTTGAGAATAAAACAAACAACTTCAAAATGAAAGAGAGTATGCAAATCCCTCATTTCCACTGCCTCTGCGGTGGGAGTGACTGAAAATCAGGTGTTTGACAATCTCACATCTCTGAGGTCTATAAAAAGTCAGATTTCCGACTGCACCTCCTCAGAGGTACTCTGCCTTTCCTCTCCTTCCCCCAGAAGCTCATGGTATCTCAAGCTCTGGTTCTCTCTAGCTTGGACAATTGTAACAGCCTCTTTCTAAATCTACCTGCCTCTACTCTCCGCCCTCTGCAACTAATCCAGAACAGGACTGTGAGACTTGTCCTTGCCCTCAAGCCCTGGGATCGTATATCTCCAGCTCTGAAATCTCTCCACTGGCTGCCAGTGAATGCAAGGATTAAATTCAAAACCCTCTGCTTTGTCCACAGGCTTTCTGGGGGCTGGGTCCAAAATACCTTCAGCTATCCCTCCGCAAATACCTCCCCTCTCGAGCTCTTCATTCCTCTACCTCCAAATCCCTCTGGGTCAGTCGTTTTTCAAAGAAACGAGCTGGGAGTAGATCTCTGTCTTCGGCTGGGGCCTCCCTCTGGAACAGCCTCCCTGCCACTCTAAAACTTGAGGAGAACCATCTCCGGTTCCGGAAGCACCTCAAGACCTTCCTCTTTTCTTCTGCCTTCGCTCCCCCTCTCCCCTGCTGATCTGTTCTCTCTTGGCACCGTGCACCTGGCCACCCTCTGTCCTTCGGGCCCAGGTACCTGCTCACCCTGCCACCCTCCCGCACTGCCTCCGGGCCACCCCTTGCACTGGTTTCTGTATCTGTACCCATACAGCCACCCCCTTTTTTTCCTGCACTTATCAGACGTACCCTGTCTGCTGCCTTAAACCTAGCACTTGCAAATTGCTGCTTGCATTACCACTGTTTGTTGCCTTTATTATTTATGTATTGTTATTTATCTGTTTCTCCTCTGCTTCTTACTTTCCACTTCTACCCCTTCCATGCACTTTTCCCCTCCCCTCTCTCCCATACACTTGCGCGTTCTCAATGTCACTGGGCCTGGTAAGATCGCTGTTTTGTTCTCCCCTATTCCCCTCCCTTGCCTTGTCGCACTCTGAAACACTTGTGTCCGAGCGCGATAGAAATAAAATATCATTATTAATATCAATATGGCACAACAGCATTCAGATTGTCTGGGTATTGCTGTTGCCTGGATGATATGGTAACTGGCTACTGGTGAGAGGGCTGCAGCAATGGTCTTCTGGGTTCCTCCCAATCCTGTGCATGGTGCCACATCATGTGCCACCATAAAGGTGTGGTAACCAACCTGGTATCCAGAATTGTAAGTGGCAAGATGCTCTTGTTCTTTTACTTAGTAGCATGAAGAACTCCCATACTTTGGATTTTCTTGCTGTATAAAAAAGACGGGTCCTCCTCTATTTTTTTTGCCGCAAAGTTTGTGAAAGGTGGAGTTGGTGCTGTGATTGCCATATGCAGAGATTTTTCAATTTTAGATGTGACGGATGAAAGTCCTGTACAAATGTGGGAGAGATGATCTGTCCTTCCTTTCTGTCTCTGTAACTGTGGTAATATCGTCTTCCTTCTAATCTGCATCAGTGGCATGAAAGTGAGGTGGGTGTGAATAGGAAAGGCCCACAATCTGGGCACCGCAGCCATTCACAAGCCCACTCATCTCTGTCACCAGTAGAATGAGTCACCGGCTACCAAGGACTCCACCAGTGACCTGGCTGCCACAACAGCCTTATGCAGCGGTGGTGACGATCTAGGTGTTTACAACGTCATCACTGGATATTCCATACCCAGCAGCAAGGAACCCTCACACCTGCCCAGTGTAGCCCAATAGGTGCCAATGGCAGGGAGACCTTTGCCCAGACAGCGCAGTGGGCAAAACAATATGCAGCCCACAAATCTCAACACCGGTGCACATCTGTATGCAGCACTTTGTACCAAGAAGAAAAACGATGGTTTGTCTGTGTTTGAGTCACAATGCTATGTTTCATTAAAAAAATACAACAATAATACTACAAGACAACTTAAAGACGATACAACGCACATTTATTAAAATAGGACCAAAACTTCACAAAGTACACGTGAAAAAGTGCAATGCTTTTATAAAATGCATTTTGAAGTTACATGGAAAGAGCACTTCTGAACATATGTGTGCTCCAAGTGCGATTATTACAATTGAACAAGATTTATTTTGTGCCATACATAAAAGGGTACCTATGTGATGTCTGCCACTTGTATACGTCACTTGATTGCCAAACCAAGTACGTCAGCAACTGCATCCATGAGAAGCCAATTGAGATATCCCACCCTTGCGGTCATTATTTTCTGCTGTCTCGTGCTTTTCAGCTGAAGGCAGGGGGGGCTGGTCAATTCCAGGTGATTATGTGCTGAAGCAGAAAGGCTTACAAGGGCAAACCCTCAAAGTCCTACATTGTCCCTTTCCCTTGGATAACCCTTGAAAAAGGTTATCTAAACTCCTGACCGAAGTGACCCAACTTTACTTGATCAAGTCTTGTAACAGGTTCTGCTGAAATAAAATCATTAAAATCCACCGTGAGGGCACTAGAGGAAATGTGGCATTTCTCCAACGCTTCAAAGCTCGGTTTGAGGCTCACATGAAATCTTATTATTTAGAGGGTATGCACAGAGCTCCTAATGAACAAGAGGAAATATTTAAAATGCAACATTAGTTTAGGTCTTCTTCTGCTATTACCAGTGCTCTTGTGGCATCTCAAAAATTATGTGGCAATTTGGATTATCTTTTTATCTCGAAAATCACTGCTATCCATAATCATCTCCCGAAAACAGAATGTTAGGTGAACAATCTGTACATTTGATAAATGTTCAGCTCCCAATTCCAATTGGTCGCCAGCTTTCTGTTAATTCCCCCCCCCCCCGTGCCTCGACACAGGCTTTTTTCACTGTGGTTACCCATAGCATTTGCTCAGGTTCTCCAGGTGATCTATGCTCTTCAAAAGCTTTAAAATCATTCCATAATTGGTTTTTATGTCATCACTATTCTGTACAGCTCACAATAACTTACTGTTTGAAGGATTTCTTCTTTCTAAAAACACTCTTGAATATGCACTCCTTGCTAGAAGTGGCGACTCACATGCTGACTGTTCCAAGATGCTGGCTTGAAGCAGGCAGGCCACAAGAATGCAGACTCGATAGCAGATGATTACTGCTTCTGGGTCCAAGAACATAAGAACCACAAAAACCATGATCATGGAGTCTTTACAACGCCAATGCAGCAGAGGTCCAGCGCCTACAACAGATATTTAATAGTTTTAGGGGCATGATTCCAAATCTTCAAAGTTAGGAATTGTCAACTTTGATTACTTTGATTTACCACAGTCATGTAACAACAGTCAAGAGGGGGGCTCCTCCCTACAAGACCGACCTTGCCTCCAAACTCCCCCCTGCTAATCGCACAGTAGCTTGATTGGTGTACAGGGCCCTTATGCTTGCTCGGGGTCCTGACCTCCCACATCTTATCATCCCAGTTTCTATCCATCCTCTGCACTTGCCTCAGCTCACCCTCCACCACTAGAAGTTGCACTTACCTTCTTCACAGCACTTCACCTACTGCGCTCCATGAGCACCACAGCACCTATCCTATACCCCTATCCCCGCTGCACTTGCACGTTCTGAACACTCACACGGCATAGTAGGTTCGTTTTCCCCTGCCCATTGTCTCTTCTTATATTGTATTAATTATTTAACATTGTTGTAATTAAGTTGTCGATCATCCCCTGTCCACTCCCTGTTGCCCTGTGGGTGCTTTGAAACAGTATTTGCTCCCTGTATAACGACCTAACAAGTGAACAATAAATAAATAAATAAGACGTGCCTATTACATAGAAATATGCTTTCTGATGACACACACAAGCTGAACCCTTATTTAGACTAGTGTGACTCATTTTCTTTCTTGTGTTTTGCTCCCCTTGTCCAGCTTAGTCTGAATCCTCTGAGCCTCTTCCCATCCTATCCTTGTGACCCTAGACATCACATCCATACCACGACAATGGCAAGTTATCTTTGCTGGGCAGACCGAGCAGGTAGAGACTCTGTTGCTCTTACCCTGCACACAGATCTGGAAGAGGTCCAGAGGGTTTCCTGAGTCATCGGGCCCTTTTCATCGTGCAGGGATCCTGCTCATCGGTCCGGAGGCCTGAGAACTCTTGACAGGTTCCAACATAATGATCATGTTAGCACTTAATAACATCCACAAAAAAGAGTCCATGGTGGCCTTTCTGCTTTTAGAACTCTGCAACATTTTACACCATCTGTCATGCCACCCTTTTAAGCATACATTAAAAACAGTGGGCATCAACTTTTCTGCAGTTTACTGGTGCAAGAACATTCTCACCCAATGCACTCAATTGATTTATAGTGCTACTTTATCACCCACACCTTACTCTCTTGTCCATGTCGTGCCTCCTGGATCAGCACTGTTGCCACTGCTTTTTAATGTGTACCTTTTGCCCCTGACTGACACCATCCAATATTATGAGCTCAGTTTATTCAACTATGCAGATGATACACATGTTGTATTCCATATTGGTTAGTCTATTCCCACTAAGAAGGATGATAATGGATTTATCATTGCACTATGACTAATATATTGTAGCTGGGGATATTTTGGGCTGGTGAGCAGACAACCATTTGGGGAACTCTGGGATATGCCACCATTGCCAGTCAATACAATGATACCTAATTGGCAGACTTTAGTCTGTGAGATGTCTGGTGAGAACTTCATCCAGGATAACTGATGTGTACATTTAATTCTAACCAGTGTATCTGGGTATCGTGGTCTGACCACTTTGCCATCCCCTTCACACTCACTCCCACACAAAATTGCCACACCCGCCACACTTCCCCACTGCCACTAGCCAGTTACATGTTACAAACACAGCTCTGGAACCATTCATACATTGCCCTCCCGCCACACTGACCACACTTTACTCCTCGACATTTACAGCACCACTATCCCTCAAGCACTCAACCTGTGGGGTGCAATCAAAGCTCCCAATTGAACCAAACTGAAGGGAACACTGAAAGAAAGTGACCTGCCAGCCTTTATAACAAAACTGTTACACTGAAAATGGGCCTATGAAGGCAGACTGTGGGGTTTCTGCAAGTAACACAAGAAATGGCCATGTGAATAAGGCCCACCTGTAATTACAAAAGGAAAGGCAGCACTGTAATTCACAAGTGGCAGAAGAAATTCAAAGGTCCCTTTCACATGAAAAACAGGAGTTTCAAACATTGACATCAAAACGGCTTTGTATGTGTGTTTTCAGTTTAAATCAAGACATGAATAAAATTTTCCCCTGCTAACATAAAGAGGTCAGGGAAAAGACATGGTGTGTGTTGACAAAAAGTAATGTATATTGTGCTTCACATGCTAAATATCAGCAAACATTTGAAAAGAAAAGCCCGTTTTGTTTCCATGAAAAGTTCCTATAAACCTGAGGCAGATCCTTTTGCTTGTTGTGGGGCAAATGTCACAAAGGACTCCCCACTGAAAACCTGGCCTGCATCCCAGCTGTTTAAAACTGCAATTAAGTGTGGCCAGTAAGGGTATTGAAAACAAGCTTCCCCCTGACTGAGAGTCGGGGCAGATGACCTAGCCGGTGCATGACCGGAATGTAGGGGAGGTGTGAAAGCAGGGGCTGCTATCAAGGCTGAATTCTGAAAAAATACAGCTTTCTACATCAAAATGATTGTCCCCTTCACAAAAGAGGACGGGATGCCATATGTCTGCAGTGGGGATCTTTGTGTTGGCCGGTTTATCTCAGGTATTTACGATCTGCAGCCTACACTTCAAACAACAAAGAGACTGAAAAACTCTGGTCAAAAGCTGGCCCAGAGTGGCAAATGGCCTGGCGACCAGAGGACTAAAAATTGCATAACATGAAGATTTCCGATTCATTTAAAGGAACTGTTATCACTTATGCCTTTTTCTCAGCAAGCGTAAGTCATACTGCCTTTATTTATGTGTCATTCTTTAGATAATTTCCAGGCAATTTTGTTGGAATAAAATTCATCCACCTGTGACTTGGGAATTGTAATGACCAGCTAAAAGGTGTTCCTGGCTGTTCTGAACATGAAATTTATCATCTGACAGCTGTGAGGAAACCCCAAAAGGAGATCTTGCTGAAATTGAATCTGGGTGGAGTTGTCTATTGATGGGAAGCCCTAACATCTGACTGGGTCCTATGGTGAAGAGCTGGGCCCCATCCCTGAGAGTGGAGTGACCAGACCCATACCCTGTACTCCCAGAGGGTCCTGAAATGCAGCTGGCATTCCTGAACTTTAAACCATTAATTGGGGGTTTCTGCTTGCCTTCAATCCTTTCTCTCTATAGTGGACGGGGGGCAGAACTGTGTGGATCCTTAGCCTATTTAACTAAAAACATTAATTTAATTAATTCCCCATTTGGGGGAACAGCCTCGGATGATTTATGCTAAAATTCTAAATTAACAAACCTCATGATTTTGTAAACATTTGAAATTAACAAAGTTAATTCCCAGTGTGCGCTGAAAAATATAGCCTGTGATTTAATTGGGCAATCTTTCTGTTCAGCTTCCCCCACACATGCCTTTAAGTGGAGGGGGGTCTGAAATCCAAAATTACCAAATCATCCCGATTTTTCTGTCCTGCTTCCCCAACGCAAGCCTTTAAGTGGGGAAGGGGGTCTACAATACAAAATTCCCAAATCATTACAATTTTTCTGACCAGCTTCCCCAGCACATACCAAAGTAAGGGGGGGTCCTGAAAACAAACCACATAAGCACTGTGTTTATTTGAAAGCAAAAGTGTGGATAAAATCATAATTGCCATATGCATTTGTACCAATCTATAAACTAAACTGATAGCCTTTTAAGCACACAGAATAATCGAAATTGCACAGCTCTACATATGTAAATTGCTTGTGTTCATTAGCCAGTGTTGATTAGTTCCGAAAGTGATATTGGGATAAAGTAAACTATTGTGATTTGTGTTTTTCCCAACCAACTTGTGTGATTCTTTTGTGTAACCAGAAGTTTCATTGTGAGTCATGAAGAACGTGGCGTGTGTCGTTTTAGTGTGATATCCATTGTTTATAATTCAAATAAATACAAATATATTTCCTATACACTGGCCTTGTTCTTGGCTTGCCGTGGGCACAGGGGGGAGATTTGCATGATTCTATATGAGTCTTCAGTAAGGCCAGCACTATAAAACTTAGCAACTGTTACAGGGGTCCTTGATTGGGGGTGGAAAGAAACACCCCAGCTTAAGGGTGTTTTTGTTTTGATGGTCTCAATTTAACGCGACAAACCAAACAGTCCCTTCAAAAACAGAAACTATATAACCACCAGCACAAGCCTTGGTTCATGCACTCCCTCCTGACCATTAAACAGGAACCCAGATGCCTACAAAGGGTCTGGCAAAAGAACTCCTGGCTGCCTACTACCTCCAAGAGCTTCAATCACCCCCAGTCGCATACATCAACATCATCAACTCCCAATCTAAAACATCATCTATGCATAGCAAGCCCCCATCCACCACAGCATTCAGCTACCCCAAGGATCATTTCACCTCCAAAATATAAAAC
Source organism: Ambystoma mexicanum (assembly GCF_040938575.1). Taxonomy (NCBI): domain Eukaryota; kingdom Metazoa; phylum Chordata; class Amphibia; order Caudata; family Ambystomatidae; genus Ambystoma; species Ambystoma mexicanum. Next base: position 120,254,398 of record NC_090926.1, on the reverse strand, counting down.
ATAACACAAACCCTCCCCTCCACAGACCCGCTCCAAAGCCCCACTACCAATATTTCAAACACAGGATACACATTCCACCCCATCTACCAAGACACACACATCACCCTCACTGCCAAAACGAAACATGCCCACTTCCTCCTCCATACATGCCCAGTTCAGGCCGCATCAAACTGCCTCACCACTCTGCCAACACACTGGGCGAACATTATCAACTCATGTCCTTCACGCAGTACCTACCTGCACTAAAAACAGTGCAACTCTCCCTGCTCCTGAACAAATCATCCATGGACCCCACGCTCCAATTACAAATGACCCATCACATTCCTGCCATAACTCGACAGAATAATTGAATTCTTTGTTACAAGCCAACACCAACATAACCTCACAAATAAATATTCTGCTCCACCCATTCCAATTAGCTTTCTCGCCCTGCCACAGCACTGAGATCACAACCCTTCACATTTTGAATGACAAAGGAAAGACAGCCTTCTTAACCCTCCACGACTTCTCTGCAGCTTTAGGAACCATTGGCCACACCATCAATCTAAGCATCCTATCCCACAGTGTGGAACTCTCAGGCACTGTTCCCAACTGTTCTACCGCTTTGCTCACTGACAGAACACAGTTAGTCTCCATGCCCCCCAACTGACCAAATCCCATCCCATCAAGGATGGGGTTCCAAAACAATCCTCCCCATCTCCCCTCCGGTTCAACCTATTTACTGAATCCCTCGGACAGACTTTAAGCAGCTACCACATCAAACAATTTGAAGATGGCATGCAAATACACTTCAAGATCTCCGCCCCCTCAGAACCTTAACCCCTCAAAATTCTCTCTCAAACATCATCACCTGGATGGGCACCCATCCGCCCCATTCACCCAAAACTTAAAGCCGACCTTCCCCTCTGGATCAGAGAACTCATCGTGGGAAAGCAACAAAAATTCCTCACCACACCAGTAAAGTCTCTGGACTTCGACATCAACCATTGTCTATCCTTCAGAGACCATATAGCTGTCTTCACCAAAGCATGTAATCTACAGCTAGATCTCCTACTCAAGATAGGACACATCCTTCTACTTAATGGGACCTGATCGCAGTGCAGGGACTAGACCTTTTCAAGCTGGACTTTGGAAACGCAATCTTCACTTGACTTCCCATAAACACTCTTGCCCGGTGAAAGCCATTCAGAATGCTGCAGCAAGACTCATCCTGCTCTTACCTAAATACTCACACATGCCCCCAGTTCACTGCCATCTCAACTGGCGTGTTGTACCCCATATAACTGCTTTCAAAGGACTCTGCCATCCACCTCAAAACCCGATCTTAACTCGGCAACATACATAAACCCACCACACAAACACCAGACAAACCAACCAAATTCTTCTACGCATTCCACATTGCAACTGACCTGCGCACAGAAACAGGTTTAATCGCAGTGGGCACCTACAGCCTGAAATGACCGTCTTGCCCTCATCTTCACCAACCCTTCCGTCATCATCATCATCTTCCACAAAATCCTCAAAACATGCCTCTGTGACCCACCTCATCCAGCCAGACTCTGCACGCCCCATCCTTTATCTTCAACTATCTATAATGTGCTGAAAAAGTGTAACTTCTTTTTCACCTCCTCCCTTTGAACTTTGCAAAGGGCTCCAAGATCGTCTGGGTAGAGCCAGCAAGGTATCAACGTTTAAATACACAAATAATAAATAAATAAATAAATAAATAAATAAATGCCTAGTTCTCATCTGGATACTCTTTAGTTTCCAAAATATTTTGGTGCACTGATGCTGAAATATTGAATTCATTTTCTCAGGAAATCAATTTGCAATTAGAAAAATCACTGCCTTATGAGGCTAAGTGATGGTGTGGCCAGCACCATTTTGTTGGCCTCTAAATTCCTACCCCTAGACGGTATTAGAGATTATTTCAAACAAAATGAAGATTCTGATGATTCTTTGAGAGCATGGTAAGGATTTAAAGCAGAAGCAAATCGGGTAATTATTTCTTACCCATCATTTATTCCAATGCAGAAAGCTTTGTATAAATAATTGGTTAAGGGCAGCTTTTACAAATATTCGTCTATGCTGTTTGGTGGATGAATTAGTCAAGGGAGAAACTGTCAGGGTAATTCATAGAATTTCGCAGAAAAGTGTCGCAAGCGGCTGGCGCAGAGTGTCCGCGTGCGATTGACTGCGCCAGGCACGTGCGATAAAACCGATTTCCGCGCACAGCGTATTCATGGATTTCATGCTCCCAAACCAGCCGTGGCGCAGAGTATCGCAGCGACCCTGCAGCAGCGCCAGTAACGCCCCCAAGAACGCCCTCGCGCAAGGAAAAGCCAGCAAAATCGCTAAATCATCGCAAAGGGCTGCGCTAACCCTGGACCAGTTTACAGGGCAGCCAAACAAGGAACGCAAAGCGGGTAACGTGCATATCAGGGGTACGCGTGAAGTTATACACGCGATTAGCCAGGGTACGTGTATTACAGGGGTACGCGGGAAGTTCAACACGCGATTGGCCAGGGTACGTGTATTACAGGGGTACGCGGGAAGTTTAACACGCGATTAGCCAGGGTAAGCGTATTACAGGGGTACGCGGGAAGTTCAACACGCGATTAGCCAGGGTACGTGTATTACAGGGGTACGCGGGAAGTTTAACACGCGATTGGCCAGGGTACGTGTATTACAGGGGTACGCGGGAAGTTTAACACGCGATTGGCCAGGGTACGTGTATTACAGGGGTACGCGTGAAGTTATACACGCGATTAGCCAGGGTACGTGTATTACAGGGGTACGCGGGAAGTTTAACACGCGATTAGCCAGGGTAAGTGTATTACAGGGGTACGCGGGAAGTTCAACACGCGATTGGCCAGGGTACGTGTATTACAGGGGTACGCGGGAAGTTTAACACGCGATTGGCCAGGGTACGTGTATTACAGGGGTACGCGGGAAGTTTAACACGCGATTGGCCAGGGTACGTGTATTACAGGGGTACGCGTGAAGTTATACACGCGATTGGCCAGGGTACGTGTATTACAGGGGTACGCGGGAAGTTTAACACGCGATTGGCCAGGGTACGTGTATTACAGGGGTACGCGGGAAGTTTAACACGCGATTGGCCAGGGTACGTGTATTACAGGGGTACGCGTGAAGTTATACACGCGATTAGCCAGGGTACGTGTATTACAGGGGTGCGTGGGAATCATCACACGCGATTAGGCTGGGTGGGTCCTCACAGGTGTTCCCTGTACACCCTCCACGGCCCCTGCAGGCAGCCTACAAAACAGGGGACTACCCTGCACACCTGCTCATGTCCCCCTGCACCCCCACGCCCCCAGCAGTGCAGGGGCAGCCTCCACCAGGCCCCCACTCATGTCTCCCACCACCCCCACCCTCCCGCCACCAGGGGCAGCCTCCACCAGGCCCCCACCCATGTCTCCCACCACCCCCCGCCACCAGGGGCACTCTCCACCAAGCCCCCACCCATGTCTCCCACCACCCCCACCAGTGCAGGGGCACCCTCCACCAGGCCCCCACCCATGTCTCCCAACACCCCCACCCACCAGCACTGTGGGGCACGTGGCCAGCAGGCAGTCAGGCAGCAGCAGATGGCAGGTGGGAGCGTGCTCAGGGCTCTGGGGGGCAGTAATTTCGCCTCCTGGCCAGGAGCGTGGTCTCTCGTGTGTGAACGCGTGGACAGCCTGATAGGTAGTGAAATCCCACACGTCAGCAAAGGCCCTTAGCGCGTAAACCCGTCAACAGCATATGCGCGCCTATAGTCACCTGCACGTGCAGGAAATTGTTGCGTGACACGTCCCAGTGTCAAAGCGTGTGATTGGTGAAAATGGATGTACACGTAGAAGTGACAAAGCGTGTGATTGGTGAAAATGGATCTACACGCAGGAGTGACAAAGCGTGTGATTGGTGAACGTACACGCCGCGTAAGTGACGCTGTACGTGTGGGCCTGTATATAAGGTACATGTAGAACACCATTTCCTTGTACGTGCTTTTCGTGGAGAGCGAGTGGGTGAAATCTGTACTTCTTGTCGTTTCACACGCGATTTACTTCACGGCGTTTCCAGTTCGTATTCCCTGTTACCTCTGACAGCTTTTTCTCTTTTTTCTCTTTTACTGGTTTACCTGGGCCTGTTCCCTCAAACAGTGTCCCCTTCTACTGTTGTCCTGTCTTCTCAGACAGCGTACACATCTTCTTTTGGCGGGGGTTTAGCCAGCCAGCCAAACGCGCTCATTCTTCACGCTCTTTTACCTGGCAGACGGTGAGTCACGCACGTATCCAACTTCTGTGCTTGCCCCGTGTGTTGCCTACCCCTTCCGAGGTCATTCTAGGCTGCGTGTGACACGCATACGTTCATTCTTGTGTTACTGGGTGCCACAGCGTAGTGCAGGTTTTTCTTTCTGCACACGTGGTCTAGGAGGGGTTGCGTGCACGTCATCTCCCTTTTTTGGGCCTCCTGTGCATTGCGTGACCCGTCATCTTTCCCCAGGGGTTACAATCAGCCGTGCTAGAGCACTAGGGTACAATTACCATCTGGTACCCAACCCCTTTGACCCCCAATTGCCCAGGACAATTGTCTACAGCCACTCCCATACGCACATTAATATCAGTGCCATGGCTGGGAGGCGAGGATTCCGTAAGGGTGGCAAAGGTGGAAGAGCCACAAGTGGTGGCCGTGGTGGATCCGGTAGGGGACGTGGTCGTAACTTGCAGGGTGAGCCTGTCCCCCCATGTGTGGAGGACCAGTCAAGGGCACCCATCATCCCCCCCCTCCCCCCCTCCCCCCCTCCCGTTGAGGCTGAAGTGGCTGACACCATCCATGCTCAGCCCTTGTTGGACCAGCCCATTGTGGCACCAAACCTGGCTGACTCCATGGCTGACTTCCAGGTCAGCAGGGCTACGACACGTGCGCTGGTGCACGTTGATGCCATCATGCCACGTGGATCTGGGGCAGCAAGGTCATCTGCTGCACCAAGGAGGCAGGGCGGAGTGGCTGCAGGGGCAGCTGCGGCTCCATCCACCCCAGCCCTCACACAGCCAGCCAGGACAGTGTCGGTCCTAGTCCATGCTGCTGACATTCCCCCTGACACCATCACACTCGAGCCAATGCCTGCACCAACTCCCATGCTGAGTGTGCAATCCCACACTCCTGATACAGAGTCCACCAGGGCTCCTGCCCCTAGTGTCCAGAGCGGCGCAGGACACTCAGGATCACCACCACCTTCCAAGCGGAAGAGGAAGAGTGCTCGTCCGGCACAGGCTGATGCCCCAGACACGGCTACACAGTCCGGCCCGTCCAGGAAGCCCAGCTTCACGGATGACGAACTGAATGCACTTGTCGAGTATGTGTCCGGACATGACAACGAGATGGTCATTGTTGCAGGATCCAAGACCACACCTGCACAACGCCAGGCACACTGGCAGACCGTTGCGGACATCGTAAGTGCCCTTGGAATCGTGAGGCGCACAGCCAATGATTGCTATAAGCGCTGGAATGACCTAAAGCGCAGGGCAAAGAGTAAGCTGGCCTCAAGTCATGCCGCAACTCTAGTGACTGGAGGTGGGTCTCCAGTAGTAGACATGGAACTCACTCCACATGAGTCAGTCGCTGGGACCTACGTCACGGAGGAACAGATCCAAGGCGTGGGAGATCTGGCTGATTACGAGGCATTGTCCGGTGAGTGCACATGCATGTGTGTGTCATACATGTGCATGGTGTGTGTGTGAGGGCTTCTGTTTGGGTGCCAGGAGAGAGTGTGTGCGCCTCAGTCGTATGGGTCAGCCATGTGCTTCATGCAATACTTCCTGCGCAGCTGCATTTGGCCATAGCAGTATCCCTTCTGCCAACAGTAGACATCTAGCACAACTGCACGCCAGTTGCCCTTGAAGTGTCACCTTGACACAACAGATTTGCTTATTTTTCACTGTTCATTCAGTCAGTTTGTTTGCATTCCACCACTTTCACTAGGCATGTCGCTGTCCACTAGTCACATGTCTGACATGGGTATGGTAAAGGGGAGTGACTTTGTTACCTGGATATCATTTGTACACACATGTCCCTGTGCAATTTGACCATTACAGACTGGCAGCTCCAGGTGAAAAATCTGACCTGTTAGAATCAGAAAAGCTATTACATGCGGGAACTGGACTGAATGAATAGGTGCTGCCCTCCTCTCCATCTTCACTCAATAGCAATGGTACATGCCATCTGTGTGATGGCATGTGTGTTTCACCTGCCAATCACAGGCCAATGTGTGATGCCACTGCCAGGCAGCATGCAGAAAATTTGTTCATCTTCCATCTTGGTGTCATCAGTGTGTGCCGTTTGCCTGCACTTCATACGCAGTGAGGGTGCATGCATGGGAGGGTTTTAGTCATGTGGGACATGTCAATCAAGTACTGGTTCTCTTGCTTCTCAGCCCTCAATGTGTGCCATGGTGCTAATGCCTGTTTCCATTACTTTGTTTTCATGTCTTTGCAGGGGAAGAGGCACCTGATACTGCTGGGGTTGTGGAGATGGTGCAGACCCAGGAGGTGTCCCAGGGCCGACCAACCACCAGTGAGGGACGTGGTGTGGTGGTGGGGGAGAACCCACAAGTGCTGCAGGTCGTGCTCTCAAGGGGTGTCTCTGGCTGCACCTCCCCCGAGCTGTACTCAGGTGTTGATTCGGATGAGACCTACGTGCCGTCGCTGGTGAGTGTTCCAGGGAGGGATTCTGTTCTGTCTCACCCACCTGCACCAGGGTCAGTACCCTCCATGGGGATGTCAGTGTTGGCAGCTACGCCTTCGGTGGTTACGGATGCAGGGTCACACTCCGCGACATCTGATCCTGTTCCTGGGCCAGCAGATCAGAGGGGGAATGCAGTCCTGCAGCCTCAGGCAGTGCCGGCAAAGCAAGGCGCAGTTCGCCTTGCCCCAGACAGGTGTGGTGCCCGCCGACGTGGTGGCCGTACGCCATCTGGCAATACCGCATGGGAGCAATCCATTTACGGTATGGCTACCCAACAGGCTGCATCATCCGAGATGATGGCTCAGGCCATGGATAGGGTGGCCACTTCCATTGTCCCCCCAGAAAGGCTGATGGAGCGACTAGAGCAGGCAACTGACTCCATCTGCCAGTCACACAGGGAGGACATGTTGGGGTCCAACAGGGACAGGCGGGCGGCACTGGCGACTCTGCAGGAGGCCATCTCCATTGAGTCCCAGGGCCACAGGGAAGCCCTGAGGCAGGAGCTCCTACACCTCAGGACGACTCTTGTTGAGCTTGAGGCTTCAACACACCAAAGGACAGAACAGCAGCTGGAGCGTCTCACCCGTACGCTCTCAGCTGAGATGCAGGCAACGAGGGCGGAGGTCCGGGCATCCCGTGAGTTGTTGCATGGGGACCTCCGCACACTCATCCTCCAGAACCAGACCTACCACACCCGCATGCTTGCAGCCATGGAGGAGCAGACTAGGGCCTTGCGTGGGCTGCCTCCCATAGTGCAACCACCTCCGGATGCAGCTGCACAGGGTGATAATAGCGACAGCAGTGACACTCCCACAATAGGGTAGCCGTGTGGGCCATGAGCCCATGGAGGTGTTTTATTTTCCCAGGATCCACGCCGGTGGGTTCTGGTGTGCATCCTGTCCTCGGACCTCCTGGGTGGCCTCCCCAACCCCCCCGGGCCCATCAATGGCCATTTTTGATTGTTTCTTATTTTTGTTTTTATTTTGATTTCTTTTATTCCCAATTTTTTTGGGAGGATCTGTTGGCTCCGATCTGTTGGCTCCGATCTGTTGGCTCCGATCTGTTGGCTCCGATCTGTTGGCTCCGATCTGTTGGCTCCGATCTGTTGGCTCCGATCTGTTGGCTTCCGTGGTTCCTGTGGGCATACGCTGCATTGTGGCTGGGCACATGCAGGCTTGTAATGTATTTGGTTCAGATGCTTGGGTTTGAGTCACACACACCCCTCCTGCTTCCCGTTTCCATGGGCTTGCAAAGGGTGTGCCCAAGTGACAGTGAATTACACAGTGACGTTGGACTCCCATGAGCTGTGTGGCCAGTCTGTAGTCAATACTGTGTATACATTCCTAGTGCATATTGCTGTTGTGTTGTACACTGCATGTTGCATTGATGTGTAACTCTTCTTCTGTGTCTACCTCCCAATTTGCAGGTCCCTTCCTCAAGTCCACACAAGGACCTCTAGTCTGGCGATGGGGACCATGTTGGCAGCAGTGCACCTACAACCCTACATGGCGCCAACACTGCACAGTTGGTAGTGGTGGGAGTGCAGGCATTTCCAGGTGGTGAGACTACTAATATGTAACATTTTTGATGTCATGTTAATGGTACTACGTGCTCAAGTATGTTGTTGGTCCGGCATTGCTGTGAGCATTTCAGGTGTTGCAGGTTTCTAATAGTGCCACTGTACATAGTGAGAGTGATGTCATGTTGTGGGGATTACTTTGTTTACCTGCAATTAGCATGACATGGCACGGTGTGTCGTGTGGCAGTGCTGGGGTTGGGTTGGCTGACATGGCACTGTCCTCTTGTTGCATTTTGCAAGTGGGTATTCATTTTAGCTGCTTCAATGTGTAACTTCACAAAACTGCATTGGTGGTGTCTGTGTGGGTAGGGATGCACACATTGTGACACTTCCAGGTGAACAATCTCAGGCTGACATGGAATTCCCGGTTCATTCTCCACACATTCAGGATCAGTGTCAGGTTGAGTCATCATTGATTGTCAGATGGAATGTGCCAGGGCAGTGTGCACTCCACAGGGGTGTGATTTCTATGTGAAGTAATTAGCCACTAGCTGTGTACGGGCTGCCTCCCCCCGTGCCCTTTCCCCTCCCATGCGCAGCGGCTGTGCATGTGGTTGGGGATGTGGGGCCACCACCATGTCCACGGCCAGGCCCCGGCGTGTTGCAACGTTGTGCAGGACACATGCTGCCACTATGATCCTGCACACTACTGGGGGAGCGTATAACAGCTGCCCGCCAGAACGGTCAAGGGAGCGAAAGCGTGACTTCAGCACTCCGAATGTGCGCTCCACTATGCCCCTGGTTGTAATGTGGGCTGTGTTAAATCTTACCTGGGGTGGCGTGGTGGGGTTCCGAATTGGCGTCATCATGTGGGGGCTGAGAGGGTAGGGACTGTCCCCTGTGGAGGTGGGGATTGGTATCATTGGTGAGGTTGTGACCTTGCTCAGTATCCAACATGCATGCATGTGCAGTGGCATACATACTCACCAAGCAGCCATGTATCGCCATGCCGCCCAGCTTCTAGGTCCCGGCTTAGGGTGGACATTCGGTAAATGAAGCTGTCGTGGGTGGAGCCGGGATAGTTGGCATATACTGAGGTGATGATTCCCTTGGCATTACATGCTACCTGCACGTTGATGGAATGCCAGTGCTTGCGGTTCCTATAGATGTGCTCAGATGCCCTGGGGGGACGTAGAGCCACATGGGTGCAGTCGATGGCACCTAGCACTTTGGGGAATCGTGCCACTGCGTAAAAATCCAGGGCGGCAGCATGCCTTTCTGCAGGTGTTCTGGGCAGGTATATGTGCCTGCGGACTGATGGGCGTGCAGTCATGATGTTCAAGACCTGGTGTAGGCAGCGTGACTGGGTGGCCTGTGACACCCCACCCACTATGGCACTTGTCCGCTGAAATGATCCAGTGGCTAAGAAGTGCAGTACATTGAGGACCTTCTCCAGGGGGCTGAGTGCTTGGGAGCACAGGGTGGGTGATGTGAGGTCATCCTCCCACTCAGTCACCAGGTCCAGTATGATGTGTGGTGGAAACCTGTACCTCCCATACACCTGGTCATCAGGCATCCCGAAAAGGCTGGTTCTGGGTGTGAATATTCTGGCCCTGACTATCCTCCTCCTCCTCCTTTGGTAGCCCACTGCCACTGCTGCTAGGAACGGTATGTTCATCCTGGCGTCTGAGCTTGTTATTGTTAAAGTCCGCAATTTATGCTTAGCGCGTGTTCTAGGCGAGCGTGTGAGCCGCGCAGCCCTGGAATCCTGTTGCCAGTCCAATAGCGTGTGGAAATTCACACGCACCACGGGATACAGCGTGTGACCCGCGCAGCCCTGGAATCCTGTTCCCAGTCCAATAGCGTGTGGAAATTCACACGCACCACGGGATACAGCGTGTGACCCGCGCAGCCCTGGAATCCTGTTCCCAGTCCAATAGCGTGTGGAAATTCACACGCACCACGGGATACAGCGTGTGACCCGCGCAGCCCTGGAATCCTGTTGCCAGTCCAATAGCGTGTGGAAATTCACACGCACCACGGGATACAGCGTGTGACCCGCGCAGCCCTGGAATCCTGTTGCCAGTCCAATAGCGTGTGGAAATTCACACGCACCACGGGATACAGGTTCGCTGACGTACTTGCGTGTGTAAGTGGCCGCGCACCCATTAAATACACGTACATAGGCCAATCGCGTGTATGCGCACTTTTGTCCAATTACACGCGATGACACTCTGACGTGCAGTATCTCCACGTGTGCCCCGTCATCACGTCCTGAGTGGGGAACACCCGTGCGGGTCACGTCACAGACGCGCTTACGCGCTGAGGGACTCTGGTCCAATAGAATCGCGTATGCGTGCTGACGCGCTTACGCGCTAAGGGCCTTTCCTCGGATTTCACGCTGACGTGCAGGATTTTCACGTGCCAAATCACTCCGTATCAAGCTGGCCACGCGAAAACACACGGAAGCCCACGCTCCTGCCCAGAAGGCCGAGTTACTGCCCCCCAGTGCCCCGAGCAGCCTCCCACGTGCCATCTGCTGCTGCCTGCCTGCCTGCCTGCTGCCACCGTGCCCTGCCATTTGGTGCCTGCACATCAGCCATCTGCAGGGGTCCAGTTGCTGTGTCCACCCCTGCTGGAACTGAAGACTCCCGACTGGTATTACATCGCTCCACAGCCCAGCCCCAGGACCCAGTTGCCCACCCACACCTGCCTCTGGGGTTGCCATGTCGGGCACTTCCACATCTGGCACCAGTGGCAACCCCAGGCCAGAGGGGCAGAGGGGCACCAGCTTCACTGTCACCGAAGTTGGTGTCCTGGTGGAGCATGTCCTGGGGCAGTATGATGCCCTCTTTGGATCGTCCCGCGCCAGCAAGGAAGGACGGCAGAGGATCTGGGCCGACTGTGTGGTTGCCATCAACGCGGAGGGGGTGGCAACCCGCGACGTCCTGAAGATCAAGAAGCGCTGGGAGGACTTGAGGTCCAGGACCCTTGTGAAGGCCCGGCGCCTCGTGGAGGGGGGCCGGGGCCGCATGAGTACCATCCAGATGAGGGTCCTGGAACGCGTACGCCCAGCGCTCCACGCCCAGATCCTTGAGAGGGAGGCCCGTCTGGAGTTGAGCGGTAAGTGTCCATGCATTACTGTGTGAGACAGGGCATGTTGCGGTGTGCTGGTTCTATGATACTTGCCTGTATGTGTGCCATAGCCCATGTATGCATGTATGTGTGCAGGGACATTATGGTAATGCATGTGCGACCAGTGATGTGTGATGCACATGGTTGTTGCATGTGTTGAAATGCCGCATGGGGAGCCCTAATCAGATTATGAACATGAGAGCATGCCAGTCTCTGTACCTGAACATGGGTGGGGGTGAGGGATGGGTGCTGATGCCAGGTACATATATGGTAGCCATGTCTGTGTGCCTGACCTGCGTGTCTGTGACTTGTGCATGCCATGGATGCATGACACATGTGTGTGACAATGCAGAGATTCAGTAAAGCAGCAAAATTACCCTTGTATCCGCTGTGTTTGGTGTGTTTGGGGCCAGATGGATGTGACTGAGGTGAAGTGTGTGCATGTGATGGGCATGAGGCATGATGCATGTGAGTTACATATCATTGAATGTTTCAAGAGTCCATTGGACATGCATGGAAATGTCCATGGCATGCACCATGCCTGTTACTGTGTGTGTTTTGCCTGGACTGGCCCATGTGTTGTGGAGGGACATGATGGAAGTGTACTTTGACAGTGGTGCTCATCTGCTATTGCTTCCTGTCTAGGGGACCATTGTACAGTGCCCTGATGCTTGTGTTCTTTGTCTCCCTCTACGCAGCGGCTAGTGAAGAAGAGGGCGGAGACGGCGCTGTGGAGCAAGGCGGCGGGGATGCCCCCACGGCTGCAGCGGAAGGGGTGGGTGAGCCCCCACAGGGGCCTGCTACGGTGGGAGACGGTGAGGAGCCATCCAGGTTGGTGGTTTGCACAGAGGAGGAGGAGGCCGCCACTGGGGCACACATGGGGCCTGGTGGGGGCATCCCTGCTGGTGCAAGTGGTGCAGTCCAGGGCCAGGGGCAGGAGGCAGCGCAGGTCACCGTGGAGGGGCCTGTGCATGTCGCTGTCCCTGACCCTGTGAGTGCACCACCATGCACCAGCATGGATGCCCCGTCCCAGGCCTGTCCGCAGGTAGAGGGGATGTCCATGTCACCTGACTCCCCTCCACCTGCGGACGTGGGAACCCCTGGCCGTGCGGAGAAGGTCCTGATTGGGGTCGCGTTGCGCACGGCTGCGATTCGTGATGCCGTGCGTGCTTCCCGGGAGGAGCACGCACGTCATCACGAAGTGCACCGTGCCGACGTGGCCCAATTGGGATCGGCCATGTTCGGGGGTTTCGTGCATGTGTTGGCCAATGTGGCGGCCCTCTCCTCCTCTGTGCAGGCTATCCACCAGTCGTTCTCCTTGCCGTCTTCCAGCCCAGATGCCACCAGGGCCCCCTGTGGACCTGCCCCGACCAATGCAGCCAGCTCGGTGGGGATCCCATCCCTGCCACAGTCGGGAGTCAGAGATCCAGCAGGGGTGGACACCAGAGCAACTGGACCCCAGCAGATGGAGGATGTGACGGCATCATCGGGCAGGGCACGTGCACGACGGCGTCGGTGGTTTCCATCAGCCTGGATGCCGTCGTGCTGGCACAGGCAGTTGCGTCGGAGGCAGCAGCAGGCTCAACGTGGGAGGCATCATGGCTCGGGGCCATCAACATCAGGGGTGCAGGCATCGGCCGGAGGGCAGGAGAACCCTGGAATGGGAGTGGCTTCCGTGTGGGAGAGGTTGTGCCAGCGGATAGGTGCGGAGCGGCAGCGGGCAGAGGAGGAACGGCTCACGATGGTCAGGGCGGAGGACTCCATGCGGAGGGCGCTGAGGCGGGCTGAGTGCCTCGAGGGTCTTCGCAGGGAGTTTGAGCTTGACACTGCGTTATCCCTGCGGGACCTCGGGGCCAGGGAACATGCCCGCCTCCAAGCCATTGACCAGGAGTTCGAGGATGCCCTGGCCCATGACAACAACCAGTGAGCCGTCCGAATAGCCCGCTGCCTTTGTATATAGTTGTATAGTTAGGGTTAGGTTTCCTTTGTTTTTTTGAATTTTTTTTTGGTTGCGATTGGACAATGCACCACTTTTTTGTATATAGTTCCCTTTTTAGTTAGTAGTCAGTTAGGTTTAATTTGGTAGGGCTCATGGACCCAGGATTATCTTCTTGATTGGCTTATTTTAATTTTTCATAATTTTTTCTTGGACATTCATCTTGTTTTGTTTGATTTGCTTTGTGTTTTTTCTTATTTGCTGTTCAATACATATTATTTTTTTAATCTTCAATGTGTCGTATCATCTCATTGCTTTCAGGCATGTCATGTTGGGTGTTTTGTCATTCACTTGCAGCCATTGTGTGTGACAGACATGTGTTAAATTGCATTATTTACATTGGGGGTGTAACATGTAATTGCCTTTGATATGTGGGTGGGTGTGATAGTTGGTTGGGCCTTTTGGCAGGGGAGGATGGGCATTACGGACATGATTGGGGAATGTTGGGACCCAGGTGCAGGGGGGCATGGATTGGACATGGGTGGGGGCCTGCTGGCAGGTGCCCCACAGTGCTGGGGGGTGGGGGTGGTGAGAGACATGAGTTGGACATGGGTGGGGGCCTGCTGGCAGGTGCCCCACAGTGCTGGGGGGTGGGGGTGGTGGGAGACATGAGTGGGGCACTGGTGGAGGGTGACCCTGCACTGCTGGGGTCTGGGGGTGGTGGGTGACATGAGTGGGGGCCTGGTGGAGGGTGACCCTGGTGGCTGGGGGGTGGGGGTGGTGGTAGACATGAGTTGGACATGGGTGGGGGCCTGCTGGCAGGTGCCCCACAGTGCTGGGGGGTGGGGGTGGTGGGAGACATGAGTGGGGCCCTGGTGGAGGGTGACCCTGCACTGCTGGGGTGTGGGGGTGGTGGGTGACATGAGTGGGGGCCTGGTGGAGGGTGACCCTGGTGGCTGGGGGGTGGGGGTGGTGGTAGACATGAGTTGGACATGGGTGGGGGCCTGCTGGCAGGTGCCCCACAGTGCTGGGGGGTGGGGGTGGTGGGAGACATGAGTGGGGCCCTGGTGGAGGGTGACCCTGCACTGCTGGGGTGTGGGGGTGGTGGGTGACATGAGTGGGGGCCTGGTGGAGGGTGCCCCTGGTGGCTGGGGTTTGGGGGTGGTGGGAGACATGAGTTGGACATGGGTGGGGGCCTGCTGGCAGGTGCCCCACAGTGCTGGGGGGTGGGGGTGGTGGGAGACATGAGTGGGGCCCTGGTGGAGGGTGACCCTGCACTGCTGGGGTGTGGGGGTGGTGGGTGACATGAGTGGGGGCCTGGTGGAGGGTGCCCCTGGTGGCTGGGGTTTGGGGGTGGTGGGAGACATGAGTTGGACATGGGTGGGGGCCTGCTGGCAGGTGCCCCACAGTGCTGGGGGGTGGGGGTGGTGAGAGACATGAGTTGGACATGGGTGGGGGCCTACTGGCAGGTGCCCCACAGTGCTGGGGGGTGGGGGTGGTGGGAGACATGAGTGGGGCACTGGTGGAGGGTGACCCTGGTGGCTGGGGTTTGGGGGTGGTGGGAGACATGAGTTGGACATGGGTGGGGGCCTGCTGGCAGGTGCCCCACAGTGCTGGGGGGTGGGGGTGGTGGGAGACATTATTGGGGCCCTGGTGGAGGGTGACCCTGGTGGCTGGGGTTTGGGGGTGGTGGGAGACATGAGTTGGACATGGGTGGGGGCCTGCTGGCAGGTGCCCCACAGTGCTGGGGGGTGGGGGTGGTGGGAGACATGAGTGGGGCCCTGGTGGAGGGTGACCCTGCTGGCTGGGGTTTGGGGGTGGTGGGAGACATGAGTTGGACATGGGTGGGGGCCTGCTGGCAGGTGCCCCACAGTGCTGGGGGGTGGGGGTGCAAGGGGACATGTGTTGGTGTTCATTAGTTCAAGGAGACATGTGCCTTTGCTGGGGGGCATGCCCATGTTGGGTGGGCTGCCTGCGGGACATGACCAGGGATGCAGGGTAGTCCCCTGTGGTGTGGGCTGCCTGCAGGGGCCGTGGAGGGTGTACAGGGTACACCTGGGAGGAGCCACACTGTCAAATCACATGTGGAACTTCCCGAGCACCCCTGAAATACACGCGCCCAGGCTATTCGCCAGGCTATTCGCGTGTGGAACTTCCCGCGAACCCCTGAAATACACGCGCCCAGGCTATTCGCGTGTGGAACTTCCCGCGCACCCCTGAAATACACGCGCCCAGGCTATTCGCGTGTGGAACTTCCCGCGCACCCCTGAAATACACGCGCCCAGGCTATTCGCGTGTGGAACTTCCCGCGCACCCCTGAAATACACGCGCCCAGGCTATTCGCGTGTGGAACTTCCCGCGCACCCCTGAAATACACGCGCCCAGGCTATTCGCGTGTGGAACTTCCCGCGCACCCCTGAAATACACGCGCCCAGGCTATTCGCGTGTGGAACTTCCCGCGCACCCCTGAAATACACGCGCCCAGGCTATTCGCGTGTGGAACTTCCCGCGCACCCCTGAAATACACGCGCCCAGGCTATTCGCGTGTGGAACTTCCCGCGCACCCCTGAAATACACGCGCCCAGGCTATTCGCGTGTGGAACTTCCCGCGAACCCCTGAAATACACGCGCCCAGGCTATTCGCGTGTGGAACTTCCCGCGCACCCCTGAAATTCACGCGCCCAGGCTATTCGCGTGTGGAACTTCCCGCGCACCCCTGAAATACACGCGCCCAGGCTATTCGCGTGTGGAACTTCCCGCGCACCCCTGAAATACACGCGCCCAGGCTATTCGCGTGTGGAACTTCCCGCGCACCCCTGAAATACACGCGCCCAGGCTATTCGCGTGTGGAACTTCCCGCGCACCCCTGAAATACACGCGCCCAGGCTATTCGCGTGTGGAACTTCCCGCGAACCCCTGTAATACACGCGCCCAGGCTATTCGCGTGTGGAACTTCCCGCGCACCCCTGAAATACACGCGCCCAGGCTATTCGCGTGTGGAACTTCCCGCGCACCCCTGAAATACACGCGCCCAGGCTATTCGCGTGTGGAACTTCCCGCGCACCCCAGAAATACACGCGCCCAGGCTATTCGCGTGTGGAACTTCCCGCGAACCCCTGTAATACACGTAGTCCGCTCCCCCAGGCCCGATCGCGTGAGGAACTTCCCGCGCACCCCTCAAATTCACGCGCCCAGGCTATTCGCGTGTGAAACTTCACGCGAACCCCTGTAATATACGTAGCACGCTCCCCCAGGCCCGATCGCGTGTGGAACTTCACGCGAACCCCTGTAATACACGAAGCCCGCTCCCCCAGGCCCGATCGCGTGAGGAACTTCACGCGAACCCCTGTAATACACGTAGCCCGCTCCCCCAGGCCCGATCGCGTGAGGAACTTCACGCGAACCCCTGTTATACACGTAGCCCGCTCCCCCAGGCCCGATCGCGTGAGGAACTTCACGCGAACCCCTGTAATACACGAAGCCCGCTCCCCCAGGCCCGATCGCGTGTGGAACTTCACGCGAACCCCTGTAATACACGTAGCCCGCTCCCCCAGGCCCGATCGCGTGAATAACTTCACGCGAACCCCTGTGATGCACGTACCCTGCAAATCGCGTGTGACACTTCCCGCGCACCCCGGTATACATGCACACATATTTTTTGTCAGCGGGTGTCCGTGTTTGTGGGTACCCCTTTGCACGTCATTTTTCCTGGAGGGCCACAGTATGGGACATTCATCATGGCAGTATATAGGTGCTATTTGTTGGCGCACCTTTTGGCGCACATTTCTTACAGCCGCAGAGACGCTACCGCCTCCTTTCTTGTGGCGGTCGTGTTTGTGCCTGTGCGCTGGTTTGAGCGTGCGCTTTTTTCCCCTATTCTATTCCATGAATACGTGTTGTAGGCGAGCGTGTGGGCGTTCCGCGCACTTGTGCCCTGTACTTCCCCCGTGACGCCCACGTTTTGGCAAGTTGTTCCCCATTCCGAGTGTTACGCCCGTGTTCCGCCTACTTTTATTGCGTGCGCCGCGCTATGTGCGAATTTCGCTGTGGCCTGTGCGATTTTCGCTGTGACCTGGCGCACGCTGTTAGATGGCCTGTGCGCTAACGTGCGCCGCGCACTTTTTATCGCACATCCGCTGGTTTTCTCGCGCACGGCCTTCCATGAATCGACGTGCGCTGCTTTTCGTGCGATTTTCGCACGTTCACTGCGATTTTCGCTATTCCACTGCGATTCGCACGTTTTTGCCCACTTGCGCCGCGCTAATTATTCCATGAATCGGCCTCTATGTATCAGCGGTTTTATGAGGAAAGGAAAACGTTGCTTGTTACTTGTCCCGGGAGACTTGAAACACGGAACTGATGTAAAGCATCTCCTTAGTGAGAGGTGGAATCTGCGGGAACACGAATGCCTGGCAATGCACATATATTGTCAAACTTTTAGTCAAATGCACATTGGAGACAGGGTGGTTACAGTCCACTGGTTATGCATTATCAGTCTGCCTCCATTGGAAAATTCCGAAACAAGGTTTCTGATTTGTGTAGACAAACTGAGAAACAGGGATTACGTCGGAAAATGGCTAATAACAAACCCTGGATGATGCAGGAATGACTCTGAAATTGTATGTATCGTGTTTCGGTCTTTTGGCTATCAGTCTAGCCAAACTGATTAATCATATGATCCACACAATGCAGATTCTGATTGCATGGCCTTATTAGTATGTTCTTAAAACAGAGTTAGAATCGCAGCTGCTTTAGTTCATATCTACTTTTTACACTACTTAACTCAGATTATACAATTATTGTCAAAGATTTAAAAAACAATTTCTCAGATAACTAGTCCTTGGCCCACCTAATCAATCTGTTCATATGCCAGACTGAGGTTTCTGCGCAAGCACACATTTGATAATTTGATTGATAGAATATGTTACAATTCAGGGAATCTTCATGGTAGTAACATTATTTGATATCTAGGAAACCTTCAACCTGGTTTGTTTGGTCTGTACAGAGAACATGGTATTTAATTCTCGTTTGTTGTACTTTGACAAGGATTGTACCTTGGGCCTGTCATCATTTTAGTAGTAAACAAGGCAGTAGCTGTACAACTAAAGGCGCAGAGTGGAACCAAAATAGGATGCCCAAATTTATGTATCTTCATCATTTACGTAAATTTACTTGCATTGGCTATTAAACCACACAGAATGGTCAGCTGAATGTACCAGGAGTCACAACAACAGAAGTAATTGGGCCACATTTCAAGTTTGCTGGTCCGGGAACTACAGTACCGGTAAGCTTGCTGGTACCGTAGTTCCTGGACTGGCAAACTACAAGCTGTGCTCGCGGGTGCCTTTCTGCAGTGCCCTTCTGACGGGCAGAGCGGCACCCGCGAGCACAGCATGTCGGATGCACCGACACCATTCTGAATGGTGCTGGTGCATCCGACCTCCTCATTTCCATTGAGCCATATGGGGCTCAGTGGGAATGGGGAGCATTCCATTCCGGCTCCCGCAATGGGCAATTACCGGGTCCGGCAGAGGCATAATGACCCGGTAATTGTCCTTACGTGGGTGCTGGAATTTTTCGGAAGTTTGGCAGCAGCCTGCCGGTATTACCGGCAAGGCTACCGCCAAACTTATAATGAGGCCCTATGACTTTATTTTATTTAAAAATCAATATAATTAGATCTATAGGTCATTGCTGCATATTATGTACTATCAGGTTATTGACTAAATATGTTATGTTATAGTGCATTTGTATAGCGCCTTATGTGCCATTGGTATGATCTGAAAGCGCTGTGGTTTGAACACCCTCGGGGATCGTGGTCCGTATAAGTTGAGAGAGTAGTGTAGCATATAGTGCTTGGGTGCACTTGGTATGTGAGCAGCCAGAGTGGTTTGCATGGTTTGGCTGCATTCTAATGCTAAGTGTGGTGCGTGGATGTCAGAGATCAGTGTAATGTGCACAGCAAGGAGGGTGGTTTCAAAATCTGCAAGCTGGCTGACGTGGGGCATGTGTAAAAGATTGTGTGTGCTGCTAGGCCGATTTTCTCGTGGGGTATAGCTGCATTCTACCAGACTGTTGAGGTGTTCTATAAGCAATGTAGGTATGTTTGCAGCTAGGGGTGTAGCTGCATTCTATTGTTTGTTGATGTAAATTCGAGAGTGAGCATATTGGTAGGAATCAGTGTCTGTGGTTATCAGTGGGTGGCCCCCATACTTGGGATGCTGCAGAGCTCAGTGCGCCAACCCTGTCTGCCCTGGTGGTTCATGGTAGTGGATTTCAGAGAGAGGTAAACCGGGCGGTTGGGTGTGATGTTTTATCTCGGTCAGGCTGTCCTTTTCCAGACGCTCTATGGTCAGACTCAGAGAGCCCATTTTCCAGGTCCCTGCAGGAATTGTGAACTAGGTTGCTGTGTGCTTCTTGGGTTATTGTGTGATTCTCCAGAGGGTTGTAGCCAAGCATAGTTGCTTCTGTGCCACCGGTGCAGGGTTGTAGGTTGTTATTCCTAGGTAGGCAGGGGTCGCCTCTAATGATCATATAGCACAAGCTATGCTGTGGCGGTTGTGCTAGGTGCATACGGCTTGCACAGCATAGGCCGGAAGTCCTTGGTCCATAGGCTGACTTCCGTGCTCGGACTGTTCCTGCTTTTCTGGTGTGAGGAAAAATATAAAACAGAAGTCCTTTTTATTAACGTAATTGTTGAAGATCTTCCACAGTGTTGAGAAAGTCTTACTTTTCCTCACCAAAAACATATTTGGGGATTATGCTTTCCTTTAATGTTGAATTATATGTGTTGAATTATCTATATTTCTTAGTTCACTGGGGTTAATGATATGCTAAATAAGTGGGATAATATTCTTCCATCTACCTGAGTTCACTTAATATTAATAGAATGAAGATGCCCCTACTGTTGTTTATTTTATTTCAGGACTTACCTGTTAATTTAAATTTGTATTTTCTTTTTTTTAAATTTAATGTGATAAGTTTCTGCATGTATCTGGAAAGGGGGAATATGTTGGTGGGCTAGCTAAACCTTTGTTGGTCACTAGATGTAATGTAATTCCAGTGGTCTCGTAAACGCCTGTCTGCCTCTATCGGTGGACTCGCTGCCCTTGGCTCTGTAAGAGGAAAGGGGTGTGGGGTTCATTAGTGGGAGAGTGGGAAAGGCAGAAACAAAACCTGTGGTGTTCAGGGGTGAAGGTCAGAAGTACCTGGGTTCCCAAATGCCAGTCTGCTTTCTATGGGTTTGCCAGAGAAACATGGGAGTATGTTATCTATATGGAAGAGCCCAAGATATGATAGACTACACCACTTTGGCTATGATTAGCCACTGAGGTGGGAGAGTGTGACAGGGCTAAAAGGAGAGGTTAGGCATGGCTCCGTTAGTGTTGATGTGCTCTAGGCCTGTGGTGGCCGTCTGGGGGTTAGGGGATTGTGTGTGTAGTGTAAACTGCTAGGGGATCTTACAGGGTGTCGGCTAGTCAGGGAAGGAGCCGGAATAGGCCTTAGTAGGCAAAACAATCTGTAACCTTCACTCCTACCCGAGGCCTCTTGCAGACAGTTTCCATTTCTCTAGCTTCCATTGCAAATCCCCCCTCTTTTTTTCTCTTTCTCCTTCTTTTTCTCTCTATCTGTCCTTGAGGAAAACAAGCATCTGCGAGTTGGCTGAGGGGGTGAAGAGGTGGTGTGGAAGCTCGGACGTAAGCATAACCTGCTGTCAAGATGCCAGTGAAGGGCCTACCATGATTTTAAACTTTATTTCTATGCAGCCTATGTGCACTATGTAAATTGGATGATTAGACCGACTGGATCACCCTCATATGATCTTTCCATAATGAGGCTGGTGGGATATCTCTCACGTCTACTGGGTTATTTCAAAAAGATTCAACAAAGTGGGGATCCTAAGCTGATTGGCATGAAGTTATTTGAGCTCAAGACGTGTCTGGCATATCAGATGCTTCCACAAGCTCACCTATTCTGTAACCTAATCTTCACTGGCATACCACCAACTACTGCCACATGACAACTTCTGGAATATAAGTATCTTTTTAATCAGTTTGATTTATTACGATTGCTATTAGGTTAATAAAAAACATCCAACTCACATGCACATATTAAAATGCTACAATCACAATGTCAATACATAAAATCATGAAAGTAATAAAACAGCAAAAGAACCAGAAAATTAACACATACATGCATACGTAGGACCTCATCAACAATACAATTATTGTCATCAAATATATTATGTATGAGTCTAATGACCCCCACAGCGATGGATTGCCATTTGGCAAGGGTGTAAAAGCCCTTTTTATGAATTTGATAAAATGATGCAGGTAATTCCATCTCTGAAGAGGAAATCTGCTGATCAGATTCCCCTTTCCTAAGCTCCACACCAAAAGCATAGTGTGTACCTGTGCCCTGCTGCATCAGAGTCTTGATCTGCAGTGCCTGCTCTACCAGCTTCACAGTGTAGGTTCAGAGGTTACAGGTGCCCATATGACAGCTGCAGTGACAGCCAAGTCTCTGCAGCACAGGGGCTGCATTTAAGATGTGCATCTCTGTACTGATTATAAGTAGCCCATGCTGGTGGCAGGGTAAACTCTAAATATAAGTCAGGAGTGGGTTAGGGCATGGTGCATGGCACTGTTCATAACCATTGAAGTCACATCTAGTTTGATGTCACACACGCATCAACCCTGTAGCCCCTGTTCAGCTGTGGAAGGGTTATGTGTATTTTCTCCAGACAAGCTGGACATTTCCTGACTGGCAGGAATGTAGCATAGGGTATTGTCTCTCTTTGTTCCTTTGTAAGGGCAGGCAGTACCCTTTTCCAGGGAAGCCACTTTACAGGAAGCTGATCTGAGAACAAGAATCAAAGGGCACACCCATTCACAAAAGGTTTGGACTCACACAAGGGTATTGCATATCTAAAGGCCTTTGATCCTTTTGAGAAAGGGATGGGAGAAGTTAGTGTAGACAGGGAGTGTCATGTGCAGTTGAGGGAGGTTTCCACCATCTTGTTTCTCTCTGCCTCTGGCTCTCCTTCCTGTCCCCTCCACTTCCTCTAGCACAAAGCACTTTAGGTGTGATGTCAAGGCCACTTCTTTCAAGAACAGGGATTGGACCCCTAAAGCAGGGTAGCTTCAATTCAATCTCCTGTGGACATTTACCTTTTTAAAAAGGGGTCTCACATCACTTCTTTGATTCACTCTGGAGCAAACACCTGGGAAGGATATATTGGACCTCTTTTGAGAGAGTTGTACTTTCCAAAGCCATCATCTACTGAGGTGAAGAAGGAGCTGTTCACGGCCCACCCTATCCACTCCCAGGGCACATTGGGAGTGACTCTTACTGTACACCAGGGCCTGCCACTCGGCACCAGAATCTCGTACGGCTGTGAGAGCAGATCCTAGAAGGACTCATTCTGTCCACGAGCCCCTGAAGTGGGTCTCACAGCATGTGGAGGACCAGATCAGCTAAGGCTCCCCAATCTGCTGCATCGACACTGGTTGAACTGACATCGAGCTGCGTTCGGCAATGAAGGATCTCGCCGTCACTGGTTTTCGGCACTCCTCAGAACCTTCAAACTACAGTGGCAGCATCTCTAGTCTGCTTGATGCTGCTTCATGCCCTCGCTGAGACCGTCACCTCCTATGCTTAAATCAACTACTCAACACCGGTACTCAACTCGAACCAATAAAGAGTCACTTGCTGACTCAAACCAGGGATTATGCTACGACTTCACCCAACTCAACCTCAAAATGCTGCTTCACCGAATTGCACATTGGAGTGACTGGATCACCATTTAAACAATCACCTCCCTCCGACCTGAACCCCTTGTGCGTCACTCATCGACCCTTTCTGATGGGTACAACCCGACTTGACTGGGCTCAACTTTGAACAGATCCAGGTGAGAGCCCCAAACAGCACCACTGAACACCACCTTCGAACCTCACAGAGCTACCACATTTGAACCTGCTCGACATCCACTTGTTCCAAAGTATTCAAACTGATTACGATCTGCTTGCACCAGTGCTCGAAACTAGGTTTGATACTGTCAAACCACCAAGAGCTGCAAAAAAGTACTATTTACTGCCAACTGCCACCTTGCACCAGTCCTGGGCCCTGGAGACTGGTTAGGTCATGAATTCCCTTTATGCAGCCAAGAAACATATCCTTTTTAAAAAACATTGTGTTTTTTACTTTACTTACACCCCTGATTCTTTACTCGGAGCGGTGCATTGTGCTATCATTTCTTATACTCTGTTCTTTCCTCAGTGGTGGATTGTGTGTAGTGTTTTTCTATTCAGTTATGTTTGGAGATCGTGTGTTTTATTAAAGTTGATCTATACTTAGAGAAACTTGACTGGACCTTCCCCCTTTATTTTGGAATGTTATGCTTTTGTTTGGGTCGCTACTGAATCAAATGTACACCCTTGTGAAGAGCATGGCCTTCCCTCGGCCCACGTTACCACAAAAGGCGAAGTAGGTATATCTCTTGACTTGATTCCACAATTGCAAAAATAAATGGCAGTTTACGCATGCTTCAGCATCAAATAATTTTCCCTTTAGTCCCATTGAGCCAGAGATGTATAACTATAGCTATTTTATGATGAATAGTTGGCTGACACATTAACTTCTTTTCAAAACGCAAGCATAGAGCTTATTTACGTTACATAGTTCATTAGTGCCCTCTGCTAAGGCAATGCCTATGCACCCCTGGCACGGTACATGTTATTTGCAACACATATTGACAACCCTACAAATAGGTGGTGTACCAGGCACATTTACTCCCTAAAAAGAGTCAATTACTCCCAACAAATGTCGGAAATAATGGACACATATCAGCCTGTCCTTTGCTTCCGGCCCCTTAGTTCCATGCATGTGTTCATATGAGGGGTATTAGCAAAACACTACCAAAGAAAGGATCTCTAATATTATTCCTGCCTGATCTGAAGATGGACTTTAAGGTACAAATGTATATTTTAAAATTCCTGAATTACTATATGCAGAGGTACACATTACTTCTGTCCCAGGAGGATAGCTCAGCGGCAATGTACTCTCCTTGGAAACAAGACCACATGAAGCAAAGCAGGTTCAATCACCAGGTCCGCACTTAGAAACCTCCGGGTATTAAGCGCATTATAAATGTACAACTAAGAGACATATTCCTGTAACAGTGCCTCGATGCCCTGGGCTGTGTGAGCACTTTAAAAATGCAAATAAATACATTACAAAAGATATCGGTTTTAGAGTTAAAATATATCTTTACTAGTTAAAATATAACCTCATTCGGAATGGAAATTACTTGTTTATGCCTTAAAAATCATTTTACTTCAACATTCTAAAACTAGGGAGGAAAAAACTCCTGTTTGAAAAATCTTCTCTGAAACATTGCATATCAGTTTAATGAATGACATTTGTTGTGCTTTATACACTTGAGAAGGACATTCTCCTTAGTTTCAATCCACATGCTATAGGGCATTCCTAACCCTATTTTTAAGAAGGCAGGTGTAGGGAGGGTTGTGTAAAGCCCCAGGAAGACCAGGAAGGGACAGCCATCCTGGTGCAAGCCTACATTGGAGCTATTAGTATTGATGTTTTCTTATAGTTACATGGCTTGTTTTACTGGAATTCTTAGCTAATCCAACTGATGCACGTACCTCCATGAAATACTAGCGTACATGGGGCAGCCAGTATGGGTGTTTTCGAACATTGGCAATTTCCTGTTATTAAGAGAAATTCAAACGCGATGAGCCTTCTTATGCGGGAAGGGGAGGAAGAGGCATCACTGTAGTAGCCAGTATGAGTGTTTATGTGCAGGGGCGTGGCATATTTTACTGGTGTTAAAGGCAATGACAACATGAGTGTTTCATGTGGCCATACTGGCGTAAATTTGTTCAGTCAGTATAGACATGAATTCTGAAAGTGGTATTGCATTTTGTACTGGCATTATGGGTAAAGCCAACATGATGATTGTTCATACATGGCCATACTGTCCTACATTGATGCAGGCAGTATGGATATGTTTTGTACAGTAGCATGACATTTTTTTGCTAGCATCATGGCCAAAGCCAACATGATTAATAATCTTATATAAGCATACTGGCTGAGATTGGTGTATAATGTATGGGCATGTTTCCTTACAGTGGCATGGTATTTTTTTACTGCCATTATGGGACTGTTGTTACATGGGCAAACTGGTTAGGGTTCATGATGAATGTACTTGCGCGGGCATACTGACCTTCATTGGTGCAGCCAGTCTAAACATGTTTTCTTACAGTGGTATGACATTTGTACTGCATTATGGGCAAAGCCAACAGGAGTGTGCTCGTACATGGGGATACTGGCATAGCCAGCATGGATATGTTTTCTTATGGTAATGCCATTTTGGTCAAAGCAAACACAAGTATGTTCTTATGTGGGATTGCTGCCGTATATTGGTGCAGTCAGTATGAAAATGATTTTCACACTTGAAGAATAGTGGCATATATTGTGGACAAAGAAATCCTGCAAAAGCTTGTTTGTACTTTATGTAACTTGCCATCTATTGGATTTTTTCATATGTTAACCTACAAAGCAGACTGTGACTTTTTACTAATTTATTTTTATAGAAAGTGTGCTGTAAAATCAACCATTTTAACCCATTATTTGAAAATAAGACTAGGGTGGGAGAACCCCCACTCGAACACCCCTTGGTTGGTTTGGGATCCCTTTTTTAAACCAATGTCCAATACAAAAAATCACCAGCCACCACTGGTTGCTTCCCTGCACAACCCCAGACAGCTATGTCTAATAGTTCCTCATTCCAACCGATGTTACGACTCGCTGGGGGACGTGCTCTGTCTTTCCCTTTCATCCCTTACACTGACTTAATGAATTGACCTCCATTGGTGTGAGCCAAGCCTTGCAGCAGTTGGGGTCTGATTCTGGATACGTGGAAATATGAAGCATGGGGTGTGATGGCTGTAAGGATAAACAAATGGCCGTAGGTAGAGGAGGCATGTTAGAAAAAGTAGGCTTCAAAACGTTTTCAGGAAAGGAATTGAGGTTGCCAGAGCTGCAGACTGATGGGGTGTGAACTCCATGTGTGCTTTCCTTAAACTGCAAGTGTGCAACCCAGAGGTTTTGCTAGGCAGAGGCGTAGACAGGGTAGGGCCTGAGGGGCAAGGCCCACCCAAAATCTGTAAATGCCCACTCTGCAGAGCTGTGTGGCCATTTACAGATATTTTTGTCAGTGCAATGGCCCCAACTACATTAGCTTCAGACCCCATTTGCCAGACAATCTTGGCTACGCCTCTGTTGCTAGGGGGGGGTTAAGGGGGCTGTAGCCCCGGGTCTTTTGGTTGTAGCCCTGGATAGAAGCTCAGGGGTTAGAACCAAAAAGGCTAGCTAGCCCCCAGTCCCGAAAGTCCCAAAATTAGCACAGCCCGGGATATTCTCCAGACCTAGCAACACCCCTGGTGCAACCTCTATGCTGTGTTACTTGAACATACAAGGAGAGGAGTTAAGTAGCCCTTTAAGCATGCTTAATGTAAACATATGTGTGATATATCGCCCTTTGATGTAATGCCCAAGTCAGAAATCAGGGTCAGAGGTCATGTGATGTCACTTCCTGACTTTTGAACGAGGTGAAGGGATATCTCATGTCACTTTTTCTGCCCCCATGTTTGTGCTGGAGTGATAGCACAGGATTTGCCATTCAACTGACTAGATTTTCATAAAACAGATCACTCTCCAAGAGATTGAAAGGTGCACACATTCTACAGTAAACGTGAGCTCTTTATCTTCCACTGGCCCAATTCTGCAGTTTTTTCACTTGTCGTTGTCCTCTGATTCCCTCTCCAGAGCCTCAGATGCTCAGCACAGGCACGCTCCGGCCTTGGCAATGTGCACTTTGCACGACGTGTAAATAAGGGCATCAATCATTGGCTAGGTGTTTATGATGTGTTTACGCGTTGGCTGCATCAGGCACTTAATCCTCACTCTAGGCCCAGATGTACAGGGCCAGACTGTTGAGGCGCTGGTAAAATGTGCTATAAGGCATCAAGCGCATCAATCATCTCCACGTGTTTATGAGGTGTTTACTCTTCGGATGCATCAGGCCGAGCAAGAAGCCAGCTTATCCCGCGCAAATGGCCCAGCCGCTCGCACTGTATATTTAACAGCTGGAGGGCAAAGCTATGGGCGCTTTCACAGAGTGAAGGTGCGGGGGAGGGTGAGTTGGGGTGCAGTGGGTACTGCAAACTAAATGGCTTCTAGTCGCGCACAGGCCTTTATCATGGATTTATTTTAGTGCTCAGTTGACAATATCATTACAAGTTTGCCAGTCCGGGAACTACGATACCGGTAAGCTTGCCAGGTCGGCCTGGTGGGCAGAAAGGCACCCGCGAACACAGCATGTCGGATGCACCGGCACCGTCATTAACGGTGCGGTGCATCCGACCTCCCCATTCCCATTCAGGCCTATAGGGCCGAATGGGATTGGGGGTTATCTTTTTTCCAGCGCCCGCGACTGGGCAATTACTGGGTCTGGCCGGGTTGCAATGACCCGGTAATTGCCCATTCACGGGTGCTGGAAAATATTGCAAGTTTTGCGGCACCCTGGCGGTTTTACCAGCAAGGTTACCACCAAACTTGTAATGAGGCCCAATGTTTCAGATTTCAGATACTACGAGGCTGGCTCAGTGGTCAGGGTTCTTTTTATCGACCATAGAATTAAGAACATTAAAGGTGATGCTTCTGGGAAGCAAACCTGCATGTGTGTACAGTTATTTGCAGAAGGTACATTAACCCACATGAGCTTCTTTTGATTTGAGTGGTAAATGGCATGGGAAGGAGGGTCATTTTCCTAGTTTACCCCGATAGGAAAACAAGAGGTCTCATTCTGAGTTTGGCGGTAATCCGGTGGTAATTACAACAAATTACCACCAAAAACAAAGCATACGGCTGGAGGTAAATCCTCCACTTTTCCTCCAAAAATCGGTAATTTCACTGGTGGTTATTACGCCAAAACTTGTAAATTTGGTAGTGTGGAAAAAAATGAGGTAATTACATTACCACTAAAAAAAGTGGAGTAAACAGAATTGGGGCCACTTTTTTACTGCAGTGCACTGTCCAACTCAGAACGAGCCCAAGGGTACATATTTTAAAATTAAAAAGTGACTTGCAAAGAGGGGAACCATCCATTGAGCACTTCTTTGTAAAAGCTCTACTCCATGAAACGTTATTCATTGCTACGTGATCGGAAATAGCCCGAATGCGTCCTGCGAATTGCTGATTGCAAGAGCTTTGAAGGTAGCCCCCATGGAAATGGGTTCCTATGGAAACAGATTGCTTTTAACAAGTACTAAAAGCAGGCAGATTCCATAAGAACCCATTACATTAATTCCAGCATGAAAATATCATGGTGCCGTTAAACCAACGTGTTTGCAGGCAGGAATGACTCTGTTCTGTAAAACACCCACAAAAAAATCAAGAGAATCTTGTGAATAAATGAAAACGGTGTTACAGGCACAAATGGGTAACGCCTGTCTTTGGCACATTATTTCCTCTAGGAGGACTGACAAAATGAGCCCGAAGGCGTTAAGGCAGGCATTACACATTAATGCCTGCCTTAGCACCTTTTCCTCCAATCAGGATTATTTTCTTCATTTTTGCAGGTATGCTGGGGACACAGAACATGTTACATTTTCCCATTGTGCATTCCCTATGCACCCGCCAGGTTGTTTGAATTAAAGCCAGCATAACATTTCATGCTGACTTTAACATAATGCTCTCTTTTGGAATGCCCAGATTCTTACAGCTTGTAAGAATAGGCAGATTCCATAGGAGTCCATTGTAAAGGTCTCATGCCTTCAATAATTGCATGAGGCATTTAGACCTCCTTCGCATATGTAGGGGAAAACAAAGGTGTAAAGAGGACTCTGTCTGTTTTCCACTTTTGTTTTCCATATCGTGTTATTGTGATGAAGTGACCATGGCTCTGCGGGAGCAGAGGGACAAGTAGTGGCTAAAGCTCATACTCAGCCCCACACTACTATAAAACCAGCAGCGGTCCCAATCATTAAGGCTTATTTACTTAATGAAAACTACAGGGAAAACAATGCATTTTTGGCACAAAGCATTTTAACATTGATTTACAGAGTGGAGGACAAGAGTCCTTAACAATGGATGAGAGGATGTGGCTATAAGACCAGATGATGCAGCAGAGGTAGAAACATGAACCAGGGACAAAGACACTAGTGCATGATATAGGAACGCAATAGTGGAAGAAGTGCTACGTTTTAAGATGAATGGGTGAGGGATAAGTTCTCTGCGGTTGTCGTAAAGAGGTAGGGGGAGAGAAGAACATGGAGATGTGTTGGCGTAGAATGCTATGCAAGTGGTTCTTCAAGAAGGAGAAGAGACAAAAAGTTGGATTTAAATAGCGATAAAGTGGGAGTAGTGCAGAGAGGAAGGGGGACAGCATTCCAGAGTAAGGGAGCGAGGAGAGGAAGAGAGAGGAAACTTGAGGGAGCGCAAGAGGCATGAGAGGTGACATAGCGCTGAGGATGATTGTAGGGTGCAAGGGGAGAGTATGGAGTGAGATGGGCCAATAGTTATGGTGGAGCAAGTTTGTATATAGTTTTGCAGATGATGAGAATTAGTTTATACCTTGCCCTCTGTCACATTGCTAACCAGCCTACCTGACGATGGGCTAGCAGGTGAAGCAGGGATGGTAGAAGAGTCTACAGACAGCAAAGTTGAGGACTTTGTCGAGAGGAGAAAATGCATGGTTGGGAAGGCCATAGTCAGATCGAGAGAGTACTAAAGAGGAATTAGGTGCGTGGTAGTGTTGAAGTGTAGAATATGCCTTATTTTTCTGATGTTGAAGTGATCATGTCTGGCCGCAGTGGCAGAATCGGAGGTGAAGAAGTTGTGAGCTGAGTCGAAGACGACACCAAGGTTGCGAACAGAAGCAGAGTAGGGAAGGTAGTTAGGAAGAAGAATAGAAGAGGGGGAGAAGAAGAGATAGCCTGTTTGGATGTAAAGTAGAGAACTTCACTCTTAGTGGAGTCATGCATGAGCGAGTGAGATGCCATGCACTATTTGATGGTGGATAGACAGTTTGGCAGTAGTTCATCAGATAAGAAGGGAAAGGAGAAGATCTGAGTGTCATTAGCGAAAAGTTGATAGGAGAAGCCATAGGAGGAGATCAACGTGTCAAAAGCAAAGGTATAGAGAGGGAAGAGAAGTGCACCCAGGATTGACCCTGGGAGTACATCAACAGTAAGAGTGGTGAGTGGGGGGGTAAGGGTGTCCCATGACACCTGGAAGTGTCTGGGGCCGCGATATGAAGCAAACCAAGTGAGGACTTTGTACCTGATGCCTAGGATAGATAGAGTTGAGAGAAGGTCAAAATGGTTGACCGTATCGAAGGCAGCAGAGAGGTAGAGAAAAATAATAATATATGAACAGTTAGCATGACGAGAGGAAGAGATGAAGTTGCTGACATTGAAGAGCGCTGACTCAGTAGATTGCAGAGGTCGAAGCCAGATTGAAGAGGATTGTGGAGGTTGTGAGTTCCAAGGAACTCAGTGAGTCGGTTGAAAACTACACGCTTTAGGATTTTGAAATAATGAGGTAGAAGGGAAACAGGACAAAAGTTGGCAGGACGGTTAGGATCTAGGCCAGGTGAAATAGGCACAACCCGGCAGGTATTCCTCCTTCACTGTTTAGGGTAGTACAGGGCAGGCTCTACTCTTCTGGGGGGTGCAGTGTGTCAACTGGTACAGAAGCAAACCAAATAACAAATGTATGAGGGTTCCAAAATCAAAGATTGTCCAAGCAAGATTCTATAAAAATAGGATCTTTAATCTAATTTAATTAAAGTAACAAAATGCACAAAACTAATATAAACACCACAGGCCCAACTGTCTAAGGGCAAACACAGAGTAGATAGACTTTAAAATAAAGAGTCACTTTATGTTTATAGACAACAGCGCTCAGTAAAAAATTTCAAAGATAGGATCTCCTTTTACCATTAATCCAGATCACTTCGATCTGCAGATAAAAAACTAATGGTGCCCTCTATGTGCTGTATTCATAGAGGAGATATGCGTTTTTCTGTCTATGGACCACGACTATAGAACTCTCTTCCTCTGTATCTTAGAAGCATGACTTCCTTATGGCATTCCACAAAGGTCTTAAGACATATCTTTTGCGCTGATCTATTGATAATGAGGTTATTATGACTTGCAACTAAATGGCAACTGTCTGGTTGTGTGATATAAATGCAAAAATACAAATACGAAATACAAAATTCTAATTTCAGCAGAAAAATGTCAAAGTTATTGGATATGTCTTTCAAAAATGTAGATAAGGGTGGATTTACAAGTCACTAGAGTACTTCAAAGTGGACCAGGTGGACAGGGCCCTTTCATATAGCTTTAGTTATTGCTCTTGCAGCTCAATAGACTCAAGCCAGGCTTTTCAGTGTCGAACCAGGAGTCTGTGCACTTTCAGCACGAAGCGGGGTCGAGTGAGGGAGCTGCAGCAATGGGTTCCAACAATGTGGTGCTGTTCGGCAGTGGAGACAACTTGAGGGTCAACGACGCTGGGAACGAAAGGTGATGTCAGGTCGACTGCCTCAGGTGAAGGCAAGTGATTCTAGAGGGTGATGGCCTTGCGTTTCTTTCTGTTTTTATGATTTTATTTTTTTCTTCGGCACACTCTTGAATTAACACATTGTTTTTAACTTACGGTATATGTGGGATTTGTTCTGTACATGTTGGTAAATAAAGTGATTGTGTTTTAACTACAAGTTTTATGGGAAAATGCTCCATGAATTCAAGATCTGTTTCAGAAATTAAGTAGGTTTAACGACAGGGTCTGTAAATAATTGCTTTCAAATGTAATCCCTTAGGACTTTGTGCAATATTTGATTAAATTATTTGTAATGTGGCAAAAGGGGTTTGCTGGACTAGTTCCTTTTTGAAATCATCTAAAAATGATGCAGTTCTCGTACACTGTTTATTTTTTGTGTTTGCTACAATTGTCCTTTGCTTGCTAATCTCATAACCAGAGTTTCTTGGCTGCAGTAGGTGGGGAGAGGGACAGGAAGTATGGATGCCCTAAACAAATCAAAGATGGTAAAGCCCCTCTGCGTACTGAAGCTCTTTCCTGAGTTAGTTTAACTCCGCCCCGTTCCTCTGTTTGCCTACAGCAAAAGGTCTCCAGTAATTAGACCCTATGATGTGAGGTGGCCATTGTAATGACAGGACTTACTTTGAAACATTGGTTCCCCAGGAACTTCCCAGAGAGTGTTACTGTTCCCTGGCGGAAGGTGATAACCCTTCTCGGGGAATCAAAGAGAGGGCGGGGATGGACCCAACCGAGTTGGTATGGATACACCATGCCCAGGATTCTTAAATCACAGCTGCCCCCAGAATCAATGGGCCACTGTTCACTAAACTGACAATAAATTAAATCAAACGCTTGTGGCTTTATAGATATTAACAACTATCACCAGTCTGCTGGGGTATACAATTATGATATCATTTTTTAACCAAGTGACTCTCTCCATTAGAACTCCGGCAGAGGTATTCGGGAATTCACAGATGATCTTTGAAACCGACTTGCTGCCAACACAGGGCACCTACTGGGGATATCAGGAGACAGTTTGCATTATGGTGTTTGGCATGGAGCATTATGAAAGTCGGGTCTGATTAGCAGACCTCACTTTCAGAAACAGAATTACCCACATCATTTAATTGCTAAAATGAAAGAAAAGCTCAGGCTATTTCATGCTTTACATATGGCATCCTGCCAAAGCTAGAAATTATTAAAATTGCACTGAGTGGACATTTTGCATGGAAATGATAAGTTAAGTGTACTCCTCCTTACAATTTGTTTTTTAAATTAAGATGACCCCCACATAACCTAAAATAAAAGACAGAGACAAGCGGTGTGTATTTTATGATAGTGCCATTTTCAAATAATTTCCTACTCAACTTGTAGATTCCACATTTCCTTCTTTCACCTGCTTCATGCAGGAACATTTCCAGAATCTAATTCTGATCTGGGCACAGAGGAATGAATCCTCAGGGATTCTTTTTACTTTTTGCACTGTACAAAAGCAGGCAGGATACATATAGATATGTTATAATGCCAGTGGCCTTGCATGTATATGCGGGCCACTGTTACAATTTATTTTATGGTCGGGGTGTAAAACAGCATGGGACCCCAGGGATGCCCAGATTCCCATGTATTTTTACACCATGACTACAAAAGTGAAAATAAATCCCACCAAGGTGGCTACTTACACATGACCGATGGTAAGCATGATAGTACCTTTTCTATCTATCTTTTCAGGGAGAGAAGCAGAGAGAGAGAGAGAGAGAGAGAGAGAGAGAGAGCAAGAGAGAGAGAGAGAGAGAGAGAGAGAGAGAGAGAGAGAGAGAGCGCACATGCGTTTCTTGAAGGTACGCTCTGTAAAAAGCAAATGAACTAGTGGTACAGTGTAACAATAATTTATACTACACTTCCATCTGTGGTCTGTTACCAAAACAGAGGTCCCAAAGTGCAGTTTCCACTGTATTCTGTACTTGGATTCCACAGCTGTTTAACGCAGGGTACTCCTCTGTTTGTCTGGAACCGAGACCCCCATAAGTGGTCAATTCGAATCCCTGTCCCCTATAGATTAAATGGAAAGGGGCCTTAAGGCAGGTGGAAGCCCTGCATGGTCTAGTCTGAGAATAGGGGCAGGATCCCTGAATTACCGAAAACAAGATCAGCAGATCAGCATCCCCAAGTCTGACCCTGCCAGGCGCAGCAGCCCTAGCAGGCAGACGCGTCATGGAAGCACCGGCACCGTCATCAATGGTGCCGGTGCTTCGAGTCTCCATTCCCATGGAGTCTTTTGGGACTCCATGGGAATGGGGACTTACAAGGTGTTACGGGGTGGGTGGTGTAAGAGGATTCGATTCAACACTACAGCTAAGTCAACGCCTAGTCTATAATACTGAACGAAAACCCTTATTGATATATCTTTATGTCCAGTTCATGCGTTCTGGATGACTACCCCTATATAACACCCCTCTCTTGGAATCCCCCTGACCCCACTGAGCCAAGAAGTAGTTCTGTTTTGCAAGTTTAAAAGGTTTATTTGATAATTTAAAATATAGATATCACACTTTATAATAAATTAATAATTGAATAGCACACTTAATCTGATATGATAAAGATCAACAACGGAGAATCTGGCACTAGCACACTTCTTATAATCACTAATGAGTTGACATGAAATGGATAAGGTAGCACACTGGTAAATAGGAACAAAAGTATAATGTGGTAGAGGATGCTTTATGTAAGCTCAGGTGGATGCAATATTCAATGAATGCAGTACAGAAAATAACTTGATATAATTTCAACAAAACAATGTAATCACTTTTCTCTGGCAATCCCCTCCCCCCCTTGATGCAAGGCAAGGAAATGGAAGGAAAACACACAGTTCTCAGAAATGCAATCAAATGTGATTCAGTTCACCCCAGCAAGCTTACACTACAGAAAACAGATAGGAGTTTTGAAAACACAGGCAAAATGCTTTGATATGTGCTAGCAATGGATGAGAAATATGCTGGAAATGCTTTTAATTCCCTTTCAGAGGTTCAGGGTGAGTGGTATCTAGTTAATATTAGTCCAGGCTCACACTAGCAATGATGCAGGGATAGTTAGCAGGTTAAACGAATTTCTGGCAAATGGAAGGCAAGCAGCAGCAGTTTTTACATGTGAAGAAATTTGCAAATCGCGGTAAAATTCGCGGATGCGTGTTCCGCGATTGCGGTACAACTATAAGGGGTAGGAAGGTGGTTCTTGGTGCGATTCAAAGCTAAGATTCTAAGCTTTCAAATGAAAGTTACTGCAAGTCTCTAGCCCAAACGGTTACAGAGTTATGACCGATTTAATAGAGGTCGTTTTTGGTTTTGCAAATTTTAAAAACTCAAAAAGACAAGTGCAGCTTGCAACTAGAAAATGACAAGTGACAGCTTTACAAATGACAGGTGACAGTTAGGAGACAGTTCTACTTAGATTAAAATAGGATTGAATTATATTATTTTAACTAGGAGATTGGTTCTGCACAGTTTTCTAGGTACTCACACTATATTCTTGAATTAAATGGGCCTCGTCACGGATCTGGTCAGGGTTTTAAACTGGACTCTGGTCTGGTCTGGCCTCTGCACTTCACAGTGATCTGGGTCAGCTCTCTCTGCTGGTCTGGGTCTCTCTGGGTACAGCACTGCTTTCTCTCTGGTCTGGTCTCTTAGTTCTGGATAGATTGAAGTCTCTAGTTTGGCTTTCTGGAGGTTGATGGAGGTAAGTATGGATTTTTCCGGCAGAGCTTCCAGCGGCAGATGGATTTGAAAGTCCCTATCTGTCCTGTCTGTCTGCTTTTATGTGTTTAGAATGTGGGTGTGTTCTAGCATCACTGACCCTACCTCTCTCTCAGCTTCTAATTGGTCAAACCTCCATTTATCATTTGATTGGGGAATGAACTGTGAGTCAGAGGGATGTCATTTTATGGCTTGCAGATAGGACACTCCTCTGTCAGATTGCACACATTCTATATTTGATAATAAAAGACATATTTCACAGTTACACAGTTGCTTGAAATTACATATACATGGTGTGGCTGAATTTAGCCATGTCTCTGTCCAAATCTGCTGTTTCTAAGAGCTTGCATTCAGAAATGGCACATAATTGACTTTTTAACTGATTTTTCACTTTCTGACATTGACCCAACTTTACATACATGTGTGCAGGGAGTATGGACATTAACTGATGAAGTTTCAGATTTTTAACATGCATACATTTAGAGTTATATCCACTTTTCCGCTGACACCCCCCTGAACATGCCACCGGGTCGAAAAACCTCTTAAAATGTGGGCAGAAAAATCACAAGAGTTATGGTGTCATTTATAAAATTTTCACATGTCCGCTCTATGAATGATCCATCTTTTTAAAGTTATGTTCTGGCTCCAAAGGGGTGTGGTTTCCTCTCAGCACAAGGTAGAAATACTGGTTTATCCAGTTCTGCCAAGCCAGCTTGCTCTCACAGGCAGTGCTCCTCCCAGCTTCTGCCAAGAGGAAGCTACATTTTACGACCGCTGTAATAAAACCTTTGCATGAGTCAAGACAGGCTTTGTTCAGAGCTCCTGTAGAGCACAGGTAATTCAATTATCAGATAGATGGCATATCCTTAGTGTGAGCAGCAAAAAGGCAGATGGGCCTGGGAACACAGCTGTGACTCAAGTTTCACTCCTGATGGGGGTAGTTGCCAGGCAGAATTGGAATCTCTTTAAGCCAGTTTCAGATAAAATGTCACTTTTTGTTCCCCAGTTCCTGCTTTCAAATAAAACTAAACATTTTTACATATGCAGCTAGAATGCTGATTCTAAGTGCAAAACTATGGCATTTCAACAGTTACAAAGGCATGTGACACCAAACATAGGTCACTCATTTAATCTAAACATTTTCGATTTTAGTGTCTTTAACCCAGTGCAACTTAAACTGCTGCAATCCACAGCTCAGCCAGTCTTGTTATAAACCTTCAAGTCACTTCAGAATATCACTTTACATTGTATCCACCTCTCAGTAAGTCTTTCTTTGGCATGTTTTGGGTTCATTTATTCAGTTTTCTACAAAAAAGTAAAATCCGATGTTGTTTTAAATTGCCGGCTTTTGGATAGTGGTGAGTACTGGTACTGCACCCATTTTTGGGATTTAAGAATGAATTCCCCACAATTCTAGTTGCATTTGGCAATCAGCATTGCCATTCCCAATGGTTTCTGACTACTGTGCGGGTAGTCCAATGGTGGTTTTAGGCAGTGTCCTTCTGTGCCCATAACATCGGCAAAAATGGGTGGCAGCCTATTCTTCCTGCATTTCCCTACGCATTTTCTGGGAAGCTCTGGCCATCATGATGTTTTCATGTCAGTACTGCACAGTTTTGAGGTAGGGCTCGGATGCATGGGTAAATACATCCCACAAGCCCCCCTCTTGCGATGGCCATTCGGTTTCACTGATGGGACTCGCAAGATCTGGGATGTTTCCTCATCTTCTTCCAATAGATGGCACAGTTCAGCATCTTTTCCTCCATCCGGTCGGATCGATCGGTTCTCCTCGCCGGTCCTGATGGGAATATTGGGCGGTACCCCGAGCCCGTTGCGTCTCAGCTCCCGGTCTCCGGATCGTCCTCCTTGGCCCGTCTCAAGGTTTTCTTTCTCCTAGGACGACAAAGGAAGAGCGGCAATACCTATTCATAGACGTTTTTCCACCACCGTTGAGATAGTGGGGCAGCATATGCATTTCAACATTACATTCTTATTTTGAAAAAAAAAACAGTATGACTAAGAGACAGTTTCATACAAATCACAGTATGTTAGAGACTAGATGTGGTATGTTTTATGATTGGAACTGAATTAGTCTGATACAGTACCCGCTAGGATTCCAGAGGATTCCTCCAGTTGTTGCAGAGTGTGCCTGGGATGGCAACATTTCAACTGGTTTATGTGGACCCACTTGTCTTCCCCCGCTGCCAAAGGACCTTTGGGGATGTGGATTTTGTAGGCCACAGGGGAGATCTTGTCGATGATCTCAAAGGGTCCCTTCCATGTAGGCAAAAATTTGCGCTGCTTGGCCTGGTTCCTTTGGAAGTTGTATAGATAGACCCGGTCTCCCACCTGATATTCCTTCCTGGAAGTTTTCAGGTCATAATGGGTCTTCATGCTATCAGCTGATCTTTCTAGATTCCGCTGAGCATAAGCAAAAGCATGTTGGAGGTGTTTCCTTAAATTCTCCACATACTCATGAGTAGTGGAGGCATTTATCAGTGTCTGCTCTTGGGTCCTATAGAGCAAATGCTGAGGAAGCACCATCTTGCGTCCAGTCATCAACTCAAATGGTGACATTTTGGTTGCAGATGAAGGGGTAGATCTGATAGCCATTAGGACCAGAGGTAATCGGATATCCCAACTTGGCCCAGAATCTGCCACAAACTTCTTTAATATGCTCACAATTGTCCGGTTATATCTCTCTACTGCCCCAGAAGAAGCTGGTCTATAAGCAATATGCAGCTTTCTCTTGACCCCCAGTATCTCCCACATCTTTGTCATTACTTCACTGGTGAAGTGGCTACCTCTGTCTGACTTAATCCTTTGAGGTAGACCAAAACGGGAAAAGATGTGGTTAATCATCAAGGCAGCTGCAGTTTCTGCCTTGCAATTTGGGGCTGGGAGACATTCCACCCACTTGGTAAACAAGCATGTCACAGTCAACATGTACTTATTCCCCCTAGCCGAGCGAATCACAGGGCCTACAAAGTCGATTTGTAAATCTGACCATGGCAGTGTCATCCCCCTCTTTTGTAAAGGCGCGCGGTGCGTGAGGGATGATGGCTGAAATTGTGCACACACAAGACACCCCTTCAAGTATTGGTCGAGGTCCTGCCCCATGTGTGGCCAGTATGCAACCTCTCTTAAGATTTCCAATGTTGTGTGAAACCCCCTATGACCGGCAGTGGCCGCATCATGGGCGTGACTTAACATCAGGCTTCGGAATGAGGTAGGAACCACCCACTGATCGTGGCCAGCTTTGGATTTCCTTACCAGCAAACCGTCTTGGATTCGGAACATTTTTGGACATTTCATCAACACTCTTAGGTCCTCTTTCCCAATGTAATCGGTATCCGTCAGGGGAAAGTTCTCAGGGTCCTCAAGGTGCTGGTAAAATTTACCAATTATTGGATCCCCCTTCTGAGCAGTAATCAAATCAGCATCAGGGGTCTCCTTACTCCATTGTGCAATTGAAAGGTTGTTGTGAGCATTTGTCTGGGACCTAGTGATAGCAGTGACCTGGATTTCCCCCAACAGGGACTCAATCTCAATTAGATCCCCTTGGATGGCCCCGGTTTTGGCCAGCTGATCAGCTAAGTCATTTCCAGTTTTGTCTGGTCCCTCTACTTTGGAATGACCCTTGATCTTTTTCCAATAGATGGTCATCTCATTCGAGGTAACCAGATCATCAATGTTTTGGATCAACTTCCCATGTTTCAAGGGTTTGTTGTTAGCACACAACATGCCTCTGGTTTTCCAATTAACCAGGTGCTCCACAAACCCGTTCCGTACATAATCCGAATCTGTGATTATGACCAGTTCGCGGAGTTGATGCTGGACAGCAGTGAGGATGGCCTGATGCACAGCCATCAATTCTGCCACCTGACTACTTCGGGGACCAATTTTGTATCCAGCGGAGGGTTCTGGGGACTCATTCACCCATGCATTCCCTACGCCGGCCACCAGTTCTTTCTCCCCGTTGTTGTCAACATGGTAAGAGCATCCATCCACATACACAGTGGGCATTCCCTCACACTTGTCTTCTTCAAAGACTTTGTGTGGGGAATTAAGGTATGCCTCCATGTTGTCCTTGATTTTCAGACTTTCGTCCTCGAGACAGTTTTCTCTGGCACAATCATGCAAGTCAGCCAGACCTTGCGCGAGGGGACTCTTCTTGTTTTGGCCATATCTGACCTCCACAGGAAAGCCTTGCATTGACAGAATCCAGGAAGTAATTCGGGAATTACTCACATTTCCGGCCCGGATTCTGTCACTTTGGAGATATTGCAGAGGCTGGTGTGGAGTCTCCACTATGATGTGTTCCCCCTGGATAAACGGGCGGTAATTCTTCAATGCCCACACCGTTGCCAGGAGTGCCTTCTCACAATCGTTGAATTTTTCCTCCACAGAGGATAAAGTTTTGCTCGCATAGGAGATTACTTTATTGACCTTGTCATGCTTTTGGTATAATACTGCCGTCAAGCACGTATCAGAGAACCCCGTCTCCAGGAAGAACTCCTTGTTTCTGACAGGGTAAGCTAGGCAAGGCGCTTGTGAGAGGCTTCTTTTGAGTTGTTTTACCGCCTCGGCTTGTTCTGGACCCCATTCCCACTTGACCCCCCCCTTCAGGAGATGAATCAGGGGTCTGGTGATCTCTGCGTAGCCCTCAATGAACTTTCTGCTGTAATTAGTCAGTCCAAGGAGGCTCCTTAGTTCCCGCAGAGTTGTGGGGTCTTTCAGTTTCTGAAGTGCTTCCACTTTCTTTTCCTGGGGACAGAGACCCTGAGGAGTAATCTCATGCCCCAAGAAATTAACACGGGTTCTACACCACTGTGCTTTCTGAAAGGAAAGTTTTGCTCCGGCAGCCCTCAACTGTGTCAGAACATAACGGATCTCCGCTATGTGTTCCTCCACAGATGAACTTTTGATGAGGACATCATCTACATAAGCCAGGTTACCCCTTGCACCCAAGTCAGGCATGGCCTTGTGTAGAAAAATGTTGAATTCATTGCCGGAGTTGAGGTATCCGAAGGGAGTCCGGGTCCAGGTGTACTGCTGGCCCCCAAAGGTAAAAGCCAGCTTGTATTGGTCCTCCCTACTGACAGGCACAGTCCAGTATCCATTGGTCAGGTCTATTGCAGTGAATACCTGTGACCCCTGGATCTGGGCCAGCCCTTGGTCAATGTAGGGCAGAGGCCATCGGGAAGTATGGACCCGTTTGTTGAGCTCCCTGAGGTCGGCACAGAGTCTCCACTGGCCGTTTGGCTTCAATATTCCCAGCACCGGATTATTGAAGGTGCTGTGGACTGGACGGATTATTCCCCGGGACTCAAGGTTCTTAATTATTTCAGTAAGGGACTCCATTGATGCGAGAGGCAAGCGATATTGCTTCACAAACACAGGAGTCATGCCAGGGTCCGTGGGGATTGTTGTTGTGTGGATGTCAGTGCGACCACAGTCATATGAGTCTACCGCAAAGAGATCTTGGAAATCCAAGAAAACTTGTTTCAACTTTTGCTTTTGTTCCAGAGTCACACAGGCATCAGCTAGGTTGACTCTCTCTTCCACCATCTGCCTGAAGCCTGGAAAGACTTCTGGTCTGGCTATCTCCGCGGCCTCCTCCAGCTGGGTGGAGAAGTCCCTGGTCAGAGTGCTTATTTGGACCGGAGGCTTCAGGTGGGAAAGGCAGCCTTCATGAACCTGGAAAATCACCTCATCCCTCCTGAAGTCACAAGTCACATCTTCCTTACCATAGGGGCAAGAAGTGTACACCAGAAAGTTCCCCCCATGCCGGGTAAAGATCCTGTCTGGTGTTGTATTGTCATCACTGTCACTGTCAAAGCAGTCCTTGGGGATTGGTCCTAACAGTTCATTTACTAAGTCGATGGAAA
The DNA here is from genome assembly GCF_040938575.1 of Ambystoma mexicanum. Taxonomy (NCBI): domain Eukaryota; kingdom Metazoa; phylum Chordata; class Amphibia; order Caudata; family Ambystomatidae; genus Ambystoma; species Ambystoma mexicanum. The sequence continues at coordinate 120,212,794 of NC_090926.1, read as the reverse complement.
AATGTCGGTCATCAACCGCCATTCCAATAATGGTGCCTGCGGCTAGAGTAATACTCTTTAAGTCGCTGTTATCCACCTCTATTGGAATAGTGTCATGTTCTATGTTGACTAATGGTGTTGGGTTTACCCCTAACCCTTGATGTTGGAGAGAAGCATTTAGATGTATGTAAGCATCAGGGTTTTTCAAATGTTGTCCTCTTTTAACTTTCACTTCCAGGGAGAATTGTCGGGTCCTTTCTGGGATGGTGACTTCCTCTTTAATCTGAATTTCAACTGCATAAGGTAGCAATTGAGCTGACCTAAATGCTTTTTCTGGATCATCAAAGCCCATGGGATTATCCGCTAATCGGGACCAAGCTTTGAAGTTTATTAGGTCCAAACTAATGGCAAAGCGATTGAGAATGTCACTGCCTAAGTAAAAGGCGGCAGGGACGTCTCGCACGACCCAACAATTGTGGACTATGCTCTTGTTGCCAATGGAGATTTTGAGCATACACCTGCTTGGCAGGAGATGTTTGGAATTAGGTGCTTCCAGGTCCATTTCCCATTTGTCTATCAGTTTGAAGGTGGGAATGGCTGGATCTTTTGGGAGTTGGCGGAACATGGCTTCGCTGATGAAGCTCTTACCGTTGTTCACACACACTCGAGCGAGAACAGAGTCCTTCCCATCATTTAACTGAACAGGGATGAACAACTGCTCTCCAATTTGCTGAATATCAGCCAGGCTTTGAGCTGATTTCACATCTTTCTGGACTATAGGAGTGGGAGTTTCAGATTGTGGATTGGTATAGAATTTCAAAGTGTTTCCTTCCAGCGTGGAATACCACTTTAGACTGGAAGGAAGGTTGATTTTCAGAAATAGAGAGGACCCCCCATCACCAGTCTGTTGTCCTACTGCTATGACTGTCACGTCTGGAATTTGGTTGTTCTGGAAGTGAAATTCTACTTGGTAGGATTTTTGTTCAACCATGTGGCAGGTGCCGTTTAAACTAACATGGTTGACACTCTGTTTTAATTTTATTGGTCGGCTAGTCTGGGTCCAGAGGACCTTGTTTACACAATCTATTAGGGGTGACAACCTTCTCAGGAGGTCATTCCCTAGTAAACAAGGGGTGCCCTCGGGGGTCACAACTATGACCGGGTGTTTCAATTTGTGTCGCCCAATTTTAATGTCCAAGTCTGCAGTCCCCTCAACGGGAATTTCCTTCCCGTCAAAGTTCTGCAGTTGTCCCGGAAGAGAGGTGAGAGGAATTTGGTAAATCTCTCCCCTTCCTGCATTCAGTTCGTCAAAGGCCCTTCTGGACAGAAGGGTAGCTTGAGATCCAGTGTCCACCAGTGCCGAGATTGTACCCTGCCCCTGTACTTGTACCGGGGCATAATATCTTCCCTCCTTCTCCTCAAGGGGGCACAGATAATGTACATTTTTGGACAACTGGTGGGCTAATTTTCTGGTTTTGGACATCGCGAGAGAAGAATTTTGGGCAGAATTCTGTGGAGAGCCTTGGGAATCTGAAAGAAAAAGTTGGCAACTGGAGATCAGAGCCATTGTGGGTTCCCCTGGCTCCGGTTCTGGGCCGCCCCCCCCTTTTTGGAGGCAGTCACCAGGATGGGTTTGAACCAGGGGATTTTCTTGCTGTTGGTTCTGGGATGAGATGGTGGGCGGCGGTAGCTCAGTCTCCACATCTCCCCAGTCTGGATTTGCATTCCTAGGGACCCATTTTTCTTTGGGAGGAGTTCCCCCCTCTCTGAAGGAGAAGATCCTTTTCTCAGGATCCTCTGAGGATCCCTCTCCCTCAAATTGGAAGATCTGTACCTCCTCCTCAAACTGAGTCTGTTTGGGTCTTTTGTTTCTCCTACCCCCCCTCTGCTCCTTAGGAGGCAGACTTTCAGGGGCAAGAGATTTCGTTTCCGGTTCCTGGGTTTCCAGGGGCTGTTTACAAGTGAGGAAGGAAGCTTCCTCCAAGGCTTTACACCCCCCTTCCCTTTGTGCCTCCTCCCTGGGAACCGGTGAGTTATCGGGGTGCTGCCCCTGTCATTGTTCTGGGGCACCAGGTCCAGAGTTGGGTGCGTTCTGCGCCGGCATGCCCATCTGAATGTTCTGCTGAGCCCTCAGTATGTGCCCCAGATCCCGCGCCATGTTTTGAACCTGGCGCTCTAACTGGGAAACCCGCTCAGGCTGATACGGGGCCCTGTTTTCTCCCCTGGGCTGATCCCGGGAAGGGTAGCTATCCCTCCTCTGGTAATACCCCGGGTTGGGAAGATTTGGGTACCCCTCCACCCTTGGCCTCCCCTCTCCCGGATTCAGTGGTCTGGGCTCAGGGAATTGGGGAAAGAAGGATGGATGGTTTTGGGGCTGAAAGTTGGGTGGATACCTGGGGAAAAAGTTCTGCCCAGGATTTGGAGAGTTTCTGCCCTCCGGTGGGAAGTTTGGAGGGAAGTTCCCTGGGTTAGGTGCTTGGCTGGATCCCCCCCCTTGGGCTGGAGGAGTCCACACATAACCGAGGATGGGTCGATTTCCCTTGTAACGGGGACTTACATAATCAGGAGAGCGAGGGACCCCATTTGTGGGGCTGCCTCCTTGGCTCCCTGTCTGTGACTGACCCGAGGACCTTCTGGGCCTAGCATTATTAGGTGCAGGTAGGTTTTTAGGCCCCCCCATCTCCAAATCCAAAACGGGGGTGACCTTTACCTCTGCCACCTTGGCAGCAGCAGGGGTGCTGTTGGCTTTGGGGTTTTTCTGGGCATTACTTTTGCTATCTACCGGTTTCTGCACCTCATAGATCCGGGTAGCCTGTTCAATGACCCAGTCTAAAGATCTTTTCTCGTGAAAATCCCTCACGAGCTGGGTCATGATATATTTGGGCAAGGCATGGAAAAACGTATTAATAAATTCCCTGCTATCCGTGCGCACCCTTCTTGTGGTCTGTGCAAAAGCACGCTTTAACTCCTGCACAAATTCTTGTGGGGCCTGATCCTCCCCACATTGCAAATTGTAGGCTGCCTTGCGAGCCTCTTGAGGATTTCTGTGAACAGAAAAATGTTTCAAGATGGCCGCCTTATAAGTGGACCATCTTAAATGATTTTGGTCCTCCAGCCCCGCAAAGAAACTGGAGTATTCCGGGGAGAAGGTCCACTTTACATATTGAATACAGCTTTGGCTGTCCTTCAAATGGAAAGTCTCCATCATTTGTTCAAACAACTCTAAGTGCTCCCAAACAGAATACTTAGCGTTCTTATGGTAAGGCGTGATGACGCTCCTGATCGCCTTAATCTGCTTTAAGGGGTCCTTAAGCAAGGCCCTTTTTGCCTTATTGGCCTTTTTGGTTCGGGTAACCCTTGTCCATTCATCCTCGGACTCGGAGGCACTGCTCCCAGAGGTTCCCATCTGTTCTTCCAGGTTTTCCCGGATTCTGCGAGCCTGGGAATGGCTGGCAGAATGTGGGGACCTGGTCTCCTGTGTCCTGCGCAGTTCAGAGGAGTCTTCAGATTCCTCCTTGCTGCCAGGACTTGATGGGTACCCCCTCCACTGACCTAACTGGGCAGAGGTTTTCAGGATGCCCTTAATGGGCCTACTCTCCTGGGGTTCCCCATCGAACTGTACTGTACTTGGGTGCCCATACCCGGATGCCCACCCCTCCATTCCTGAGTGGTACTGGCCTATGAGCCCCATACTCTTAGCTGAATAGTAATCTGCCATCCCTGCAGCCCTGTGCTCATGTGCGCCAGGGGACATGGGGGTGGTAGAGTCCAGGGACTGGGGGAGATGAAGGCCCCTGGTGTTAGGGCTCCTGCGGTTATGGTCAGGAGTCTCTCTTTCCCAGCGGACCTCATCTCTATCCGCCCCTGCTCCCTGTTGCAATGCAAGAGCCTGCATTTGTGCTTTCAGTTCCTCTGTTAAGGCCTTACTCGACTCTATCAGTTTCTCCTGCATCGCTACCTGTTGCTGGAGCCTCTCATTGTGCTGGCAGAGAGCCTCATTTTCCCTCCGTGCTTCCTGGTTGGTCCTGGAGAACTGGGCCAGTCTTTGCTGCAGGAGGGTTACCTCCTGAGCTGTGTCCCTATTGGCCTGCTCCTTTCTTGCTAGAGCATCCTCCACCCTCCTGGTGTGCTCTAGCAAGTTCTGGTGTTCTTTTTGGAGGTCACCCAGTCCCTGGTGGGCCAGGTGATTTTCTTCCATTTTTCTTTTTAAGTGGCAGACTTCCTGGCCTAAGGTGTCCCTTTCCTGACTAAGAGTCTGCATCTGTACCGTCAGGTCGTCCCTTTGCCTTTGGAAGGCACCAGCTTTCTGGCGCTCCTGATCAAACTCTGCCTGGGTATCCAGGTCTTTCAGAATCAGTTTATTGCTCTCTGCCTTCTCCCTATCTAGGTGGCTTTGCAGGGTGACTACCTGCTCAGCACATGCCCTATTGAAGTCTAGCTGTTGCTCCAGCTTTTTCTGGCTTTGCAGTAGGGAGTCCAAACCTTCTTGGTGTTCCTTCTGCAAGGCCAGAAATCTGGTATCCTGTTCTGACTTTTCCTTTTGCAGCACATCCATATCCTCCTTTATTTTAGTGATGTACTGTCTGGTCTCATTTTCTGACTCCTGGCTTCTGTGCAGCCTTTGCTCAGAAGAGTCCAGATCAGATTGGGCCTTCTGCAATGCCATCTGTTGCCTATTTGCCAGATTTTGGCTTTCAGCACATCTATCCTGCATGTCTCCCATGTATAGGTACAGGTATGCTGCTATCCTGGCAATCTTATTGTGTTCCTCTTTGGCTTTAGGAGCCATATATAGCTCACTCAGGGCCACATGTAAGGGACCCTGATCTCTATATATATCTGATGCAGCGTGGTGATCCGACCGGATGTATGTATCCCGTCAGTTAGCACACTGTATTAAGCTGCACAAGTGGTATTCTAACCCAAACGTCCGGCTCGAGCCCCCAATTTGTAAGAGGATTCGATTCAACACTACAGCTAAGTCAACGCCTAGTCTATAATACTGAATGAAAACCCTTATTGATATATCTTTATGTCCAGTTCATGCGTTCTGGATGACTACCCCTATATAACACCCCTCTCTTGGAATCCCCCTGACCCCACTGAGCCAAGAAGTAGTTCTGTTTTGCAAGTTTAAAAGGTTTATTTGATAATTTAAAATATAGATATCACACTTTATAATAAATTAATAATTGAATAGCACACTTAATCTGATATGATAAAGATCAACAACGGAGAATCTGGCACTAGCACACTTCTTATAATCACTAATGAGTTGACATGAAATGGATAAGGTAGCACACTGGTAAATAGGAACAAAAGTATAATGTGGTAGAGGATGCTTTATGTAAGCTCCGGTGGATGCAATATTCAATGAATGCAGTACAGAAAATAACTTGATATAATTTCAACAAAACAATGTAATCACTTTTCTCTGGCAATCCCCTCCCCCCCTTGATGCAAGGCAAGGAAATGGAAGGAAAACACACAGTTCTCAGAAATGCAATCAAATGTGATTCAGTTCACCCCAGCAAGCTTACACTACAGAAAACAGATAGGAGTTTTGAAAACACAGGCAAAATGCTTTGATATGTGCTAGCAATGGATGAGAAATATGCTGGAAATGCTTTTAATTCCCTTTCAGAGGTTCAGGGTGAGTGGTATCTAGTTAATATTAGTCCAGGCTCACACTAGCAATGATGCAGGGATAGTTAGCAGGTTAAACGAATTTCTGGCAAATGGAAGGCAAGCAGCAGCAGTTTTTACATGTGAAGAAATTTGCAAATCGCGGTAAAATTCGCGGATGCGTGTTCCGCGATTGCGGTAAAACTATAAGGGGTAGGAAGGTGGTTCCTGGTGCGATTCAAAGCTAAGATTCTAAGCTTTCAAATGAAAGTTACTGCAAGTCTCTAGCCCAAACGGTTACAGAGTTATGACCGATTTAATAGAGGTCGTTTTTGGTTTTGCAAATTTTAAAAACTCAAAAAGACAAGTGCAGCTTGCAACTAGAAAATGACAAGTGACAGCTTTACAAATGACAGGTGACAGTTAGGAGACAGTTCTACTTAGATTAAAATAGGATTGAATTATATTATTTTAACTAGGAGATTGGTTCTGCACAGTTTTCTAGGTACTCACACTATATTCTTGAATTAAATGGGCCTCGTCACGGATCTGGTCAGGGTTTTAAACTGGACTCTGGTCTGGTCTGGTCTGGCCTCTGCACTTCACAGTGATCTGGGTCAGCTCTCTCTGCTGGTCTGGGTCTCTCTGGGTACAGCACTGCTTTCTCTCTGGTCTGGTCTCTTAGTTCTGGATAGATTGAAGTCTCTAGTTTGGCTTTCTGGAGGTTGATGGAGGTAAGTATGGATTTTTCCGGCAGAGCTTCCAGCGGCAGATGGATTTGAAAGTCCCTATCTGTCCTGTCTGTCTGCTTTTATGTGTTTAGAATGTGGGTGTGTTCTAGCATCACTGACCCTACCTCTCTCTCAGCTTCTAATTGGTCAAACTTCCATTTATCATTTGATTGGGGAATGAACTGTGAGTCAGAGGGATGTCATTTTATGGCTTGCAGATAGGACACTCCTCTGTCAGATTGCACACATTCTATATTTGATAATAAAAGACATATTTCACAGTTACACAGTTGCTTGAAATTACATATACATGGTGTGGCTGAATTTAGCCATGTCTCTGTCCAAATCTGCTGTTTCTAAGAGCTTGCATTCAGAAATGGCACATAATTGACTTTTTAACTGATTTTTCACTTTCTGACATTGACCCAACTTTACATACATGTGTGCAGGGAGTATGGACATTAACTGATGAAGTTTCAGATTTTTAACATGCATACATTTAGAGTTATATCCACTTTTCCGCTGACACCCCCCTGAACATGCCACCGGGTCGAAAAACCTCTTAAAATGTGGGCAGAAAAATCACAAGAGTTATGGTGTCATTTATAAAATTTTCACATGTCCGCTCTATGAATGATCCATCTTTTTAAAGTTATGTTCTGGCTCCAAAGGGGTGTGGTTTCCTCTCAGCACAAGGTAGAAATACTGGTTTATCCAGTTCTGCCAAGCCAGCTTGCTCTCACAGGCAGTGCTCCTCCCAGCTTCTGCCAAGAGGAAGCTACATTTTACGACCGCTGTAATAAAACCTTTGCATGAGTCAAGACAGGCTTTGTTCAGAGCTCCTGTAGAGCACAGGTAATTCAATTATCAGATAGATGGCATATCCTTAGTGTGAGCAGCAAAAAGGCAGATGGGCCTGGGAACACAGCTGTGACTCAAGTTTCACTCCTGATGGGGGTAGTTGCCAGGCAGAATTGGAATCTCTTTAAGCCAGTTTCAGATAAAATGTCACTTTTTGTTCCCCAGTTCCTGCATTCAAATAAAACTAAACATTTTTACATATGCAGCTAGAATGCTGATTCTAAGTGCAAAACTATGGCATTTCAACAGTTACAAAGGCATGTGACACCAAACATAGGTCACTCATTTAATCTAAACATTTTCGATTTTAGTGTCTTTAACCCAGTGCAACTTAAACTGCTGCAATCCACAGCTCAGCCAGTCTTGTTATAAACCTTCAAGTCACTTCAGAATATCACTTTACATTGTATCCACCTCTCAGTAAGTCTTTCTTTGGCATGTTTTGGGTTCATTTATTCAGTTTTCTACAAAAAAGTAAAATCTGGTGTTGTTTTAAATTGCCGGCTTTTGGATAGTGGTGAGTACTGGTACTGCACCCATTTTTGGGATTTAAGAATGAATTCCCCACAATTCTAGTTGCATTTGGCAATCAGCATTGCCATTCCCAATGGTTTCAGACTACTGTGCGGGTAGTCCAATGGTGGTTTTAGGCAGTGTCCTTCTGTGCCCATAACATCGGCAAAAATGGGTGGCAGCCTATTCTTCCTGCATTTCCCTGTGCATTTTCTGGGAAGCTCTGGCCATCATGATGTTTTCATGTCAGTACTGCACAGTTTTGAGGTAGGGCTCGGATGCATGGGTAAATACATCCCACAGTGGCAACCTGCCGGTTGCACCAGCGGGTTACAACCAACCTCGTAATGATGCCCATGGTCCTACTAGGCCTTGTGGTATTCGGGCGTGCAAGTGCAGTGAAGAGAAGTGCAGGAGGGAAGGTGGGGGGCGTAAAGAATGAACAAGTGCTGGTGGGGCCCGGGAGGGGTGTGCCAAGGAGGAAGCCGCCGACTAAGGCTAGTGCTAGTGACTCCAAAGGGTGGGACGTAGAGCCGCCAAGCAGGGGCCTGCAGGGGAAGTGCAGTGGGGGAGATGCTGGTATCGACTGGGTAGAAGGGCCCGGTATCCTGCGAGCTTCATGAGGAACAGGCCACTGATTTCAGCGTCAGTGGGGTGATTTGCAGGGAAAACTCATCTCTTTACTTAGGTCCTTACCTTCTTTCTAAGCTGCTTACCACATGTCCTATTTCTGATATGTCCTCTGTGTTTCTGTGGTGCCCTGATGCCTATTGGTACTTGATAAACAAACAAATAAATAAATTAAGGGCAAAAGGGAAAGAGGTAGAGAAAAGCAGAGTTTTTAGCAGTTTCTGGAGCTTAAGGAGGTCCGGTTCAAGTCTGAAAGAGGCAGGGACGCTGTTCCAAAGGGAAGCACCAGCCGAGGAGAGAGACCTGCCCCCCATTCTCTGCTTGGAGAAGTGTTTGACAATCGAAGAGTTAGAGTTAGAGGAGCAGAGGGCTCTAGCGGGGGAGCCCTAGAAAGACTTGTGGATGCAGAGGGTCTTGAATTTGATCCTTGCAGCGACCGGGAGCCATTAGAGAGATTTTAGGGCTGGAGAGATACAGACCCTGGACTTGATGCCAATGATAAGTCTTACAGCCCTATTCTGTATTAGCTGGAGGGGACGTAGGGGAGAAAGCGGCTGTTGCAGTAGTCCATCATAAAGAGGACCCGAGCTCTGGAGACATTGTGCTTCTGGGGAAGATCAGGAAAGGGAAAATGCCTCGGAAGAGGAAGTGGAGCTGGAAGGGGGACTTCCTGGTGAGGTCCATGATGTGAGGGGTGGATGAGAGAGCATAGTCAAAGATGACCCTGAGGTTTTTGGCCTTGCAAGATGGAGGGCCCAGAGCGTGTGGTCAGAGGGAAGACGGAAAGGAAGGTGCAGGTGTCCCAATAAGAAGGATCTCTGTCTTATTGACATTAAGACAGAGATCGCTAGCTGCACACCATGCCTGAATGGCAGACAGACAATCAGGGATGAAAGAGGAGGAAGTAGAGGGAAGTTTGAAGGAAAGCTGTGTGTCATCAGCATAGCACTGGCAATGAGGAGAGAAGGAGGAGATCTGGTGAGCCAGAGGGGCAATATAGATATTGAAGAACCAAGGTGAAAGGTTAGAGCCCTGGAGGATGCCACATGTAGAAAGTGTGGTAGTGGAGAAGAAAGGGCCCAGCTGCAACTGGGAAGGGTGATTAGTGAGGAAAGAGGTTAGCCACTCCAGTGCCTGGTCAGTGATGCTGAGGGTATCACAGAGTCTTTTATGAGGATAGAGTGGTTGAAAGTATCAAAGGCAGAGGAGAGGTCAAGGAGAATGAGAACAGCAGGAGTGTTTGAATCAAGGTTTTTGAGCATGACTTTACGGTTGTTCAGAACAGGAGTTTCCATGCCTCTGGATGCTCCAAACCTAGATTGATGGTCATGGAGGCAACCAACAAGTTCAGAGTGGAGAGTCAGTGGGGGGACTACCAGCTTCTCCAAGAGTTTACCCAGGAATGGGGTAGTGGAGATAGAGCGATAGTTAGCTGGGCAGGAGGGGTCAGCAAACAGCTTTTTTAGGAGAGGGTGCACAAGTGAGTGCTTGAGGGATAGCAGGAAAGACCCAGTGGCAAAGGGGTTTTTGCAGAAGTCAGCGAGAGCCGGGGCGACAGAGGAGATGTTGTCCTTAATGGTTCTAGAAGACCAGGCAAGCATCTCTTTGGAGGAGACTTTCATGGAGTGGACAACTTTAGAGATCTTGTCATGTGCTATGGGCAGGAGGGAGGAGAGTGCATCGGTTAGAAAGCTGGGAGCCAAGGGAGGCAGGAGAGCAGGCGTAGGGTTGGAGGAGAGTGATAACAGGATGTCCTGAGTTTTTGATGAAAAATGGGAGCTCAAAGCAGTGCAGTGAGCCTGGGATGGAAGGAGAGAGGTGGAGACTGCAGCTGGATTGGCAAGTTCCTTTCAGATTTTGAAAAGCTCAGCCATGTTGTTAACGGCTCCAGAGAGGCAGGCTTAGATGTGGGCCCACTTCTTGGAGTGGACAGAGAAATCATATTGCCTTTGTAGCAGGTGGCAGGCCAGTTTGTCAGAGGTAAACACAAGGTATGCTACTTCCATTCAGCAACTCTGCACTTGCGTTTCAGAGATGCAAGATCAGAGTCAAACCAGCCGTTGTTCTTGGAGGCAGGTTTTAGGCGGATCCTCATGACAAGGGCAAGGAGATCAATGGTGTTAGAGATGGAGAGGTGCAGGTTAGCAAGGTCGGAGTCAGAGGGAGAGTCAGAGGCAGGGGTAGGAGGGGGGATGAAGGTGGAAGCGAAAGCAGAGACTGACACTCACTTCAGCGGTTAGATGACGGTAAAGGAGGTTGGCAGTGCTGGGGGTCTCGGATAGAGGGTCAGGGGGCCCCAGGCAAGGGGAGAGGAGAGAGTTGTCAGACCAGGAGAGGGGGGCGGTGACCAAATCAGAGATAGGGGTGTCGCCAGAAATGAGGGCATACTGCGTGTGTCCGACTGAGTGGATTGGGCCGGAAGAAGAAGAATGAGAGAGAGGGAGTCTCAGAGATCATGGAACTCAGAGGTGGATGAATCAAGGGAGTCGAGGTGGATATTGAAGTCACCAAGTAGAAGGAGTTTGGATGAAGAGGTTGAGAGGGGGGGCTAGGTCGGCTCATTCAGAGAGGAAAAGAGAGATAGGGCCAGGGTGCCTGTAGATGGTGGCGAGGGTGACAGAGAGGGTAGGCGATACCCCAAGCCTACATACGAGGCTTTCAAAAGAGGGGTAGGATTGAGTAGGTCTGATGGAAACAGGGAACCACTCAGGGAAAATCAGGGCCACTCCACCTCAGGCCTGTTGTGTCTGGGTTTGCAGAGGATTGTGTAGTCCTCAGGAAGGAGGGTGTCAAGAGCAGTGGCAGAGCTGACATTGAACCACGTCTCGGTAAGAGCGAGGACATCTAGGTCAAAGTCTTTGAGAAGGAGACCGATGTCAGAGGAATGTTTGACAGCAGAACAAGCCTTCAGGAGTGGCTAAGTGAAGCTGGTTACCACCTTTGAAGGTTTTCAGAGGGGGCTGCAGGGCTGCGGTACTCCCATCGGTGGTGGTAGAGAGGTGAGAAGGGAGGAGGAAGGGAGAGTGGCAGATGAAGGGAGGAAGTTTATGAGAGAGCGCGGGTGCCAATCAAGAAGGAGAAGAGTAGGTTGTGAACCTTGGACCATGTTAGTGCCATTGTGCTAGACATTGATGATACACCTAGAGGATGAGAAGTACAGGGGTACATCCCACCTAGTGCCACCATTCGTGGGTGAGGAGCAGAAAGGGCAGAGAGTCGAGACCAGATTGGGTGACCATAGGTCAGGGGAGGGGGCAGAAAAGAGGATTTCAGTAATAGTTTGCCTGGAAGTAGCATTGACATTGGTGTCAGCAATAGGTAGGCCTGGGTCAGAATCCAGGAGGGCTTTTTTCAGCTTTCTTCTTCTAGACTTCATGAGAGAAGAAGGATAAGTGATAGAGTAGCAGTTGGAATAAATAGGGGAGATAGAAAGTGCGATGGGAGTAGCGGAGTAGAGAGAGAGACAGAGAGCGAGAGAGAGAGAGGGGGGACAAACAGGGAAGCTGCACAATGCACAGGAGCTCGCCAGGTGGCCTAGCAGCAAGGCAGGCACAGAGGAAGGAGGTGTGCAGTGGAAGACAGTCAATGCATGGATGTAAAAGCACACCAAAAGTCGAATTGCCAATAAAGAACTAAAATGCAGCACAAAATGGAGAATGCGCAGATTTAAAAGCAGACCTAAATTCGAAATTTGAGCAAGCCATTAAAATGCAGCAAAACGATCAATGTGAGAATTTTAAGAGCAGCAATATACATATTGCAAGTGGCAATCAAGATGAGGCGGAAGGCACTGGAATAGCACAAGGTTTGCAAATCCTGGAGTATGCGATTTGCATGGCGTGGACTGAGGAGGAGCGCTCAGGGTCAATGGTAGCAAGGAAGCGATTTGCCATGTCCTGGAATCAGCAGCTCACTAGGAAAGGTATCAGGCCAGTAGTGCAGGCAGGTCCCAAGTAGGCAAGTCAATGCTGTGTGAAGGTAGGTGAAGAGCGACATGGAAGGAGGAGCAGGGGAGCAGGGCACGAGGCAATGAAGTGATGGCACCTAGGAGGTGTAAGGGGTGCTGAGAGGGAGGAGGTTAGCAGAAGGATGCAGAGGTATTAGCCAGGCCATAAAAGTGGGGGTGAGGGTCTTGCCAATGCGGCTTACAAGGTATAGGCGTGAAGAGCCAGGTCTGGAGCCCAAAGTATGCTGTTGTGTGGAGGGGGTTGGCCCCCTAAGGCACGGGCAGGGCAAGACAGGGTGAGACTCTGCCCTTATTGAGGCCCTTGGATAGGAGCCGACGTTCGCCTGCTGCCTCCTGGTCCTTCAGGCTATAGGTGGAGCACTAGCCAATCAGGCTCACCAAAAGAGGCTGGTGGAGGACTCAGCTCTTGCAGCAGATGCCGTCGACCATGTTGTAGAGGTCCGGTAGACAGAGCAATGTAGTTGTGGTCCCAGACCCACGAGCCTTCTTCAAACGTGTTAGCAGGACAGGGGCTGGTGAAAAATAGTTAACATGCCCTTCAGCAAATAGAATCAAAATAGGATGCCCCGGTAGAGTGGAGTCACCCCATTAGCCTCGGTTTGTAAGGTAAGCAGTGTTTTAAGCGGCATACAACATAGAATGGGGGCTCTGGAAAGGGGCATGGGCTAAAGGGGGAATTACCCAACAGATGGCAGATAAATGCCACCTCTCACCCACCAGGCGTCTCTTTGCCTTGATCATCATCCTCTCACCCAGGATGCGAGGGTGATGATCCCTGCATCTCTTACAAAAAGGGATGCATGGCGGGAGTCAGCACCACATTGTTTCTTCCTTAATGGAGGTGTGGGCCACCCGCCAGGCATCCCTTTAACTAAAATGATCGCTGCATCTCTTAGTGAAAGGGATGCCTGGCGCTAGCCGGTGCCACCATTAAGGATGAAAAGGTGAGGCAGGTAGAAGACAGTAAGGAAAAAAACCTGTGAGGGGCTTCCCAGTTTGCTGCCTTACAAACGGCAGTTAAGCAGATGAGCGACAGCCTCAGGCTTTAGAAAAAAAGGCCCCAGCTTATTGCTGCCTTATCTTTTCTTCCATAAAGGTGGCGCCATCCCCCGCTCATTTATTGGTTAACAGGATGCCTGGCAGGTGCCAGCAACACCATCATGGAAGAAAAGGCCCTTTTTCTAAAGCCTGAAGCTCTCGCACATGAGTAAGCCTTGGCCGTTAGCTGCCTCGACGGCTGGGGCTGCCAGTGGACTTTAGGGGGCCCTGGCAGCGCCCCGTCTAAGGCACCATCCTTGGGATTTATAAGGGCACAATCCTTGGAATTGTAAAGGAAGTGTTAATAGTTATTCCGTGTCATGGGTTTTCTTGGCGCATTGATTGATAAGCATGGGATGTGAACGTTTCAGTCCATTAGGGGGTCTCCGTATTTATCGTTGAAACAAACCTCAAGGCAATGATACTTTCTAATGTGAGGCCATAGGGTATACAACATTCTATACATTATTTGAAACCCAAAACATTGCCAACATATTTTGATTCAATGTTTCGGGGGAGCGATGGGCACCAGTTGTTTCTGGTTACTGTGTTGGCTAATACGATTAGGCGTACCTTTGCGCTACTACTTTTCCGATCGCAGTCACACACGCAAAGTAATGGGTGCATAGGTTGGTGTTCCCCATGGAGGCCATCTTTGGAGGCAATCCAGCGAGGATTACTATGGTGCCAGGCTGTACCTCTTGAGCAGGCTGAGCCCTTATCAGCAGGGATGACACATGCTTACCTGGCTTGGGATGGTGCAATGCAAAGAAAGTATGGCTACATCCTGGACCTGCCTGTGAACTCTTCTTGTGAGGATGCGGAAGATTTGTAAGTACTTTCCGTTTTTAGTCAATTTCATGTTCATGATGATCTCGGGATGATCTCAGGAGGATAGCTCAGGGGCAGTGCGCTCGCTTTGGAAGCAAGACGACACAGAGCAACACAGGTTCGATCCCCGGGTCTGTCCTTAGAAACCTCTGGGTATCAAGGGCGTTATAAATAACCTATCATATGATTTTATTTCATCTATATGTGTTTTAAAGGTGTACATGTACGTTAAAAAATATGTTTTAAAAAAATAGCTACATGTCAATGCAGGACGCTTTGTACACAGGATTGGCTAGTCCGCAATGTGAAAGTGTGATATATCTGAAAACAGGAGAGTTAGAGTATGAAATAGCAGCATCCTAAGTTCTCATATGAGGCTAAAAAGGGTGCAGGAAAACAAATAAAAAGAGACTGTCAAAAGCAGCCCAGATAGACCTAATATAACAAGCCAGGTCGCCAGGTTAATGTAACCAATGTAGTCCCTAGCCCTGGAATCGCAGCCTTTGGCTGCCAGATGTGTTGAGCTACAACTACCAGCAACTCTAGCCAGTGTAGTCAATGGTGAGAGATCATGGGATTCATAGTCCCAAACATCTGGAGAGCCACAGCTTCATTGACATCATTTAGGGGTCGTAACTGTGACCCCTGGGGTCTCCTTTGCTACCCCTGAGGTCTCCCTTTCTACCCTAAAAATTTTTTTTTTTTTTTTAAGATTGCAACTCATGGGCTGTGGCCAGCAGCATGTGGCTCTTTGTTTCTGGCGTAGCTGGTTTTCTGGTAGCTAGTATAGCCAGTAAGATAGGTCACTGGCTGCTGCAGTGTGTGTGTGATCTGCAGGTTGCAGGTTCTTCTCCCAGCAAGGTTAACTCAGCCTTTCATCCTGCTGAGGTTGATAAATGAGTGCCAACAAAGGTTGGGTGAGATTGCATGTATATTTGTTCTATATGAAGCACTTAAGCTATAATAACACATCGTTATCGTTTGGCCGTGGACGTCTTCTTGCATTCACAGTGATTTGGTAATATGGGCCTATACGCACTGATATTAACGATACATATGGTGATCCATTTTTGTATGAAATGTATATCACTATACAGTGATATCATAACCATATTGTTCGTAGTGTACTTAGAAACTATGCTATGTGATGCCACTTCCTGTTTTGACAAGGGGGTGAAAGGTTGTGTTCCATCGCTTCCCGTGATGTCACTTCGGGGTGGGGTCAAGGTGTCATCAGAGGTCAAGGGTCGTGTGATGTCACTTCCGCTACCCATGGCATTTTGGTGGAATGACGTCCCTGCACAGTTTGCTATTTCCTGCTCTAGGCCACACTCGTTTTATGACGCCTGGACAGGTGAAAAGCTGAGTCGGACCCCACTCATGGGGGTGGAATCCGTGACTTCCAGCCAGGATGCAGTCAACGCTTGAGAATATGCAATTAAGCCACAGAGCTAGCTTGCTCACAACATATTCCTTGAAAAAAAATAAGAGACGTCTGTTTTTCGGGGTTGTTGCAAACAATCGTAATTGTGGCGCAAGAGGAATGTGGATGTTTTTGCTCAAGGCAAACTAGCAAGGTAATTCCGAAAACGTTTCCAGTGAGATGAACACACGAGCGTTGTCTCTGAGTGAATGGGGAATTTCCAGCCCAGAGGAACACAGTGCTCCAAGGGTAACCCGTCGCCCTGTGATTGAATTAGCCGTGAAATCCAGCAGCCAGCCGGGGATCTCGCTCGTCTAGGTCCGCCTTGCAATGTCAGTGTGTTTGTCAACCACCCGCCTGCCCCCACCCTCTCGCATCAGCCATCGCAAATCTTGCACTCTGTAAATGTCACCGCTTTGCTGGAAGCGTCGTCAATACTTAAATACTTGAATACTTCCTTCCTGGCACTGATGACCTGTCCAGTGAATGGATTGTGAAATCAAGAGTGTGGGGCAGATGTGCTGGCCAGAGTGAGGTGGAGGGAAACAGGGCGGCCTTAGGTATGTTGTTTACATCCATTAAACTGAACCACGCCCATCATTTGCTTGTAGAGGCTGGCACACCCCTTCCGAACCTGCCACCGTGTTCGCACTGCTGATGCAGATGGCAGTATAAGGAAAAAACTCGCAAGGGGCTTCCCAGTTAAGCAGGGACGTTATTTCACCAAAAGGCCTGGGGTAGTGTAAGAGACATCACACTACCCTTGACCTCTGATGACATTTGACCCCACCCCGAAGTGATATCACGGAATGGACCACGACCGTTCACCCCTTAACAAAACAAGAAGTTGCATCACATAGCATTGTTCCTAAGTACACTACGAAAAATATGGTTACGGTATCACTATCAATCACTATCACTACAATGTGATGTACATTTCATATAAGAATGGATGACTGTATGTATCGTTAAGATCAGTGTGTATAGGCCCATATTACCCAATTACTGTGAATGCAAGTAGACGTCCAAGACCAAATGATAATGACGTGTTATTATATAGCACTTACGTTTAAGCACTTTATATAGAACACATATACATACAATATCCCCCAACCTGTGTTGGTACTCATTTATCAACCTCAGAAGAATTAAAGGCTAAGTTGAGGTGTTTAAGAACAGAATAAATGTGTGACTCACACCCTGAAGTGTGCCTGAAATTAACCTATAATGAGTTTAGCAATTATTGTATGACACATGATTTGTCATTCCTATTCTTTCTTAAGTTGGGTCACTGCTGAAAGTGTTCAACTTGTGGAACCCCTGTTTTTATTTTTTTAAGGCCTGAACAAGAAAGCCCAATACTCCAGAAACACATTTTTTTAGGGGTAGCAAGGAGACCACAGGGGTGGCAAGGGACACCTCAGGGGTCACAGTTGCGACCCCTGGTGACCCCTAAATGAGTTCCGTCCAGTTAAGGGAAACGCATGCTTAATCTAATAAAATAGTGCCCCTGATCCATTGGTTGACGGATACCAAGGAGCCTTTTCTTCCCTGACGGACCAGCAGTTACAGAGAGCCTCCCCACCTTGTGAAAGGAAGCTGTTCTCTGAAAGCAGATCCGTACTATCACGCACCACCAACAGGTGACGTAAGACCCTTTCATCAGAAAACGAAATTCAGTTCAAGGCCAGAAGGACCATCTGCTCAAACCTGTAACTGGTTCCCGGAATACATCTCCGGATAAAGCGCAGACTGAGGACTCAAAACCAACACTACCGTTTTTCCCACTGGAAACGGTTTCACACACAGGAGAAACTCTAACTCCCCAATCCATCCAGCTGATGTGATGTCTGCCAGGAACAAGGATTTAAAATATAGGACCTTGGAATGTCCCTGGGGACAATCAGAGTTCTAGTGGGAAACAGATCCAAAGAGAAGCTCTTAAGCACCCAGGAAATGTGTACTGGGGCCCCTGCTACCCAGCCCCATGGACCCCTGAACTCTGTGGCTGCCCACTGATAACTGAGAGATCGACCGATAGTCCGAAAGAGAACCCATCCTGGGAGTATTGTAAGACCAGACGGATCTAGGGGGCTCTAGAGGGACAGCCTGCTTAGCGGGCCGCCCTTCTCGCCACTCGCCACCCTCCCCCCTCCGGGGTTACCTTCACCTTGCCTCCTCCCTCGAAGGAAGGGGAGTCCCCAGGGCCAGCCACACTCGGCTGGGCTCCGGGGAGTAGAGCGTTCATGCTTGGGAGGAAGACAACGCAGCATGACACAGGCACAAATCCACAAGCATATTGGGAGCAAATAGCAGGAGTATTTACTATGTAATCCCTGGGATTTAATTATTTTAGAAGATGCAGGTCAATGCCGGGAAGGTTCCCTGATATAGGTGGAAGTTTCAGGGTGACAGCATAGTGCCTAGGGATATGCTTTGTGAAGATAACTATGTGTTTTATATGCTAAAATAGGTCCAAGGATACCCAGTGAGGAGGGAGGGTTTATTGGCGGGTCTGGTAAGCTGCAGGTAAAGAGCGAGAAATGAGTGGTAAGGTTGCCATATTAATAAAAGGGAGTAGAGGTTTTTTTTTTAAAACACAAGACCTAGTGATTGTCTACGGGCTGAGCAGGAGTCTCAGTTCATTAAGAGATGGTTTTTTAAGAACAGTTGCCAGATAGTACAAGGTCTAAGGGAAAAGTTTTTTCTTCTCCCCCTACTATTTTCTTGTTTCCCTCTATCGCCCGCATTTTAACAAAATATAATTTGATCTCATCATATTAGGAAGCACGGCAATGTCACAAGTAGGTTCTCCAGCTATGTTTGCCAGCATTGATGTTAGTTTAAACAGTCCCAGTGGTCATGAGTTTGAAGAGGAGGCCGAAATGTTTGCTCTTTTCCAGGAGAAAATGTGCAAGAGGGGTAACGACTGGGCCAAAAGGATGCTGGAAGACGAGCAAGAGGTGCCTTCTCCTCCGCAGGTCGTTCATCCACAGATCTGTGTGCCTCCCAGCGCTGGACACTCCACCGGCAAGTGAGATGCCAACCACAACACCATCAAAAGCGAAACAGGCAGCCCGTGTACCAAGGGGTAAGGTTGTAACTGTCATATCTCAAGAAGCATTGTTGTCACGGGGGGGGGGGGCGGTTAATCCTGAGGCGCCATCACCAAGGAAACGTGCAGTTTGGAAACCAAAGGGTAAAGCATTGGTTGTCATGCCACAAGAACCTTTGTTATTACAGGTGGCTGGCAATCCTCCACTAACCGGTGATCAAATAGGCATTGGGGCATTAAGTGCACTACCTTCAGGTAATGTTGTTGTAAATGAGAAGATAAGCAATGCTCTGGATGAAATGCTGAGATTACTACGGGAGCAGTGCAGGTACAGATGGAGGGAGCCAGCGTTGAGACCATAAGGAGTGTTTCGGATGGTCCCCCAGAACCCGCTGCAGTATGGGGGTTACATGGGTAGAGAATGCGCAGTTCTCAGGGGGGACAGTGGACACACCAGGGTTTTAAGCACTGATACAGCAGCCAGCTCAGACAGGTTTGGGGGACTTGAGTGGGCAGTTCCAAAGAGTTAAAGATGTTGCAGCCCCAGCTTTGGAGGTACCCACACAGAAGCAACCTGAGGGATTAGCAGGGATTGAAGGTGTTACCGGCACCAAAGGGAATGTCCCTGCGGTGATTGCCACCCCCTGAGTAACTATTGCACCTCTATTGTCTGGCAGGTCCACCTTAGCATGGCATATTCCCAGACAAGTGAAGGAACGAATCTGGGAAAGGGAATTCTTCGATATATTCTCGTTATTGGCTGTAGAGACAGCAGGTCCTGACATTACCATTAGCAAGGAGGCGGATAAGAAAAGGCAGGGAAGAAATAGGCCTGAGGAGAACATTTTTAATTGGAACAAGGTTTTCTCTTTGTTGGCAGCGGTTTTGATGGGAAAATATCCTGAACAGGGGCAGGCCTTATGGAAATACAGGAATATTATTGTGAATGAACAAAGAAAGTACGGCTCCACGGGTCGGATAGATTATGGCAGGGATTTTAGATAAAAAATGGCGATGGTGCCCGACATGACATGGTATTAGAAGGACATGGAAGATTGGGTGTCATTCGTGGGTGGTAAAGACAGGGCCAGTAAATGATGGGTCAAAAGGTACAAGGAAGCCTTTGTATGTTAGGTCTGAACACAGCCAGAAAACTGATTGGCGGCCCTTTCAGCAAGGCCACTCAGCACAGAGGGTAAATGAGCACGCACAGAGGGTTTTATCTGCGGGACGTGCCTGCAGATCATTTAACAAAGAGTCTTGCAGCGGGGGCGCCAGGTGCAGATTTCAACACCAATGCTCCAAATGTGGGAGGAATCACTCAATTGCAAATTGCTTCAAGACAGAAAGGGGATCCAAGGGCAGAGGGCAGCACAAAGGTGCCCAATAGTGGGAAGTGCGAAAAAGGGCCCTCTCCTGTGGACAGGAGGGTTTACACGAATTACAATACTATCTGAAAAGGAAGCAGCATGATTTAGTGTTTGGGGGCTTTAGCGAGGGGTTTTAGATCCCTATGAGGGCCCACTGATGGGTCGGGTGGCCAAAAACCTCCCCTCCACACTTCAACAACCACAAGTGGGGAGCGATAAAATAAAGAACTGAAACTCGGCTGGTTGGCAGGCCCCTTTCTCCTCCCCTCCCCCCCTAGCCCCTCCCGAATTGCATAGTTTCCCCATTAGGAAGTAAAGGGGCAAGTTCAGATTGATCCACCACTTGTCATACCCAAAGGGGAACTCGGTCAACGATTGTCTAGATCAGGACCATTGCTCAGTACATTATGTGTCCCATGGCCAGGCCATGGTTATGGTGGCTGGCATGGGCAAACGGGCACTATTTGCCAAGTTAGACATAGAATGCATGCCAATGGTTGCTCTGTGTCTTGCACTCTATTTGAAGCTTTCAGCACATTTTTAGAATGGGCAGCGCTGGGAAGATCAATGGGTAAGCATCTTTCATTATCTGGATGATTTTTCTGTTTATGGGTAGAGGAGGGTCCATGGACTGCGCTCATGTGCTATCGTCCTTTGAAAACTTGATGGACAGGATGGGCATTCCGCTGGCACCATAAAAAAAGCACAGACCTACAGAGGTGTTACCCTTTTTAGGGATCGAAATAGACACACGAGAGGGTACTTGCAGGTTGCCACAGGGGAAAGTACATCAGTTGATTTCTGAGCTAGAGAGCAAATTATCAGAGGACAGGACCACTTAGGAAAAAGTCCAACAATTGTTGGGGAAATTAAATTTTGCATCCAAGGTTATTGCCGCAGGCAGGGTGTTCACCCACAGGTTTGCAAGGGCAACAGCTGGAGTTTCACAGAGACATCGCCATATCCGGCTGGGGTCAGGCTTAAAAGAGGATTTATGAATGTGGTGGTCATTCCTATGGGGGTTTAATGGGTACAGTTATGAAGAACCCTGTGGCAAACAAGTGGGGAATTGCAGATGTGCTGAGATGCATCAGGAAATGGGGAATTTGGGGTAATCCTGGGCCAGGAGTGGTGTGCACAGAAATGGCTGACTCAGTGGCACAAGAAGGGGAGGACGAAGAACATCATGGTGCTGGAGGACTTCACTATTGTCATAGCACTCATGTTGTGGCCTAAGGAATTGAAAACGAAAGGATGTGTTTTTGGTCTGACAACAAAGCAGAGGTTCAAGTCATAAATTTACAGTCTGCATCATGCCTGGCTGTTCTAAGCCTTTTGAGGAGATTGGTAAAGATTTGCTAACAGAGGAACATCGAGTTTAGGGCTCGGCATGTGCAGGGTGTTGTAATGTTGCTGATGTTGCTCTTTCTCGTTTTCAGTGGTGCAAGTTCCGGGAAGCACATCCTATATCCAAGAAGGAGGGGGCGCAGCTATGGAGCGACTAGTGGCAGCTGGTGTCGTAGACAAGTCGCTCCGGGACTTGGGGGACAATCGCTCACACCAGGTATTAAGTCCAGGTCCCAGCAGGGCTACGGTAAGTTTGTGAGTTTTTTGACAGCAGTACACTGGAAGAACAGGTGCCTGCGTTTGTGGCATAGGCACACAGGGAAGGGAAGTGCAGGAGCTGGGCGGTGGGGCACCTGGCAGCCATAGCCTTTTACTGCAAATTAAGGGTTAAAGGTGACCCCACCAAAGGTACGCATTGAATGGATGGGGCTGGTTAGAGAGATCCAAATAGGATGGTCGAAATACCATTGACTTTTATTTATTGGAAAGATAATTGCATGTCCTGCCCAGGGTATGCACAGATGTGTTTGAGGTGGCATTATTTAGGGCCGCATTCGCACTGGCATTTTTGTCGGCTTTTCGGGTCAGTGAATTAGTGTCATCCAGCAGGCGGGACCAATCAGGGAAGGCCCACATCCTGGATGATGTGCACTTTGTGTCACGGGGCAACAGTGATGGGTTACGGATGAAGTTGAGGCAATGTAAGACTGACCCAGAGGGTAACTTAAAGTGGGTTGTTCTGTACGGCCCCCATTCTGATGCATGCTAGTGGAGCTCCCCTGACCAATTACCAATTTAGGAAGAATCTGTCTACTGCACTGGGGGCTGTGGGAATACATGGCAAGGGCTGGTCCTCCCCAGATTTCGGATAGGGGCCGCCACCACTGCCTTTATGCAAGGGATACCTGCACCAGCAATTATGAAAATAGGCAGATGGGTTTTGAACTGCTACCAACTCTGTGTAAGGCTGCATGGCAAGCTCGGCCTCACTTTGGGTACTGAGCAGGGGGAGGAATCAACATAAGAAGGATTGACTTGCTGATACCAGCTTTTTTGACACCTTATGACACTATGTTTTTGTATCAACAGATGATGCAATATGGCTTATGGGGCATTCCTTTATAGCTCGGGCTGAGAAAGCAGACCGATGATGGATTGTGAATCCCAATTTGGGATTTCGAAAAAAATGAATGTGGTTTGGCTTGGTTCACCTTGTATAAGGTGGCATTCCATGTTGCCTGCAGTGTGGAGGCAGCTGCATTAAAGACCAACACTCCGAGTTCTGGTGCTACACTTGGGTGGAAATGACCTCACCATCATGGGGATGGGCCGCCTGTTGGCTCCGATACAAGTGGCTCTGTGCATCTTGGCACAGAAATTGCCCGGCATGGACATAATTTGGACAGAAGTAGCACGCAGATAAAAATGAAGGGGTACAGCATCCCACAAAGGGATGGAGAAATCCAGAAGGAGGTTGAACAGAGGGACTGAGGATTTTACAAAGGCTGAGGGCTTGGGATTCATTAGACACTGTTGCTTGAATTCCATTCCTTCCCACTACAATGCTGATGGGGTACATTTAACTGACAAGGGGAATTATCTCTTCCTCACAGCGATACTGGGGGCATTGCTGAAGGCTGGGTGGAGTTATATTCTTTGGTAAGTATAAACCTCAGTGTGTGGGGGCATTGGGAAAGTGGGGCGGCCACCCCCAAAGCATGGCAGAGTAATGGGGCTTATCCGAGGAGGAGTTTGATGCTGCGGTTTTGTCTGTGGGCGGTTTCCCGATGGCCGCACTCGAGCCAAATTCGGGCAACAGGCACTGATACCTTTATGGACAGTTGAGACTCCTCATCAACGAGATTCAGTGGTCCCAAAGAATTACTGCTTGACAGTTTACAATCAGAAGCGGACGTCCGCTAATCTGCAAACCGGAAGTGACAAGTGTCCCCGGGAACTGTAAGATAATGACAATCCCGACAATCCAATGGGCCGCCTTTGAAGTCTAAGGAGATGTGACTTTACTTAGGGGTGGGACCACCCCCAAAATGTTGGATGACTCTAATAAATGTGATCTTGTGTTTCCAAATATACACAATTTGTCCTTGTAATTCTTAAGTATGTGTAGCCATTGCATGATGTCTTAAACCCCGAAGGGGTGGCGAGTAATGGGGGTGTGCAATGAGACCCCCAACCGGCCCATAGATTCGGGGTTTGCCCAGAAGCACTTCAAGACAAGATAGCAGCACCCGTGAGATGGATGGGGGTGCAGATTAAATACTCCAACACCAAATCAATAATGACAACTTGACAGTTTGGCAAAGGGAGTCCATTTAAAGACAAGTACAAGAAACGGGGAGTCTCATGAATATCAGCGGATGCGTGATCTTCCTTCTCGCTTCACAACTCCAACGAACTTCAGAACATTTATACTGAAAACTCGTCATCATTGATGTGTAACGCTTAAAAGTTGGCATGCAATTCTATTGTTTCAGGAAAGGTAACTTTAATATAGGTACTATATCTGTATATGGTAATAGAGTGAGGGGATTGGGTAAACACTGTCAGGTGAGTATCTAAGCCCTTCCTTTTTCTTAGTTTTCTTGCGGTTCCAAGCATATGTACATGTGTAAACTGGTTGAACATCTTCATTATGCTCATGGCTTAAGCTTCTTACATTTGACATTGTCCCTTCACTTTAGGTTCACTATATCCTTGGCCCATGGCGTCTCGTCTCTTTACGTCTTCTCTGGTCGTCCTTTCTTCTATATGTGAGTCGGTCCGGGTTCTCGTGACATCACCATTCGTCTTCCATTAAGACCTTTTTGGTTTCTTCAGGGGCGGTACTTAGGCGATCTTCATTCCGTTTCATTTGTTGACATGGTTTTCTCAATAGGTACCTTACTGTCCATGGTTCCCCTAGTATTGGTACTTCAATAGGTGCTGCTCTTCTGATAGCTACTGGACACAGCCCTACTGCGGCTCTCTGCTGGTTTATTTGCTCATCATATGTCATATATTTCGGCGTGAACGTTCCTGGTACTTCGAAATGGACAGTTGGAGTGCGGGCTGTATTTGGGACCTCCTCTACACCCCCCCTCTGGGCGATTCATCAACAACTTTCACCTCCTTCTTTGGATCCTCTGTATTCACCTTTACTTCATCGCCTGTGTCCATTCTTTCTTCATCTTCTGTGTCTATACATGATGGTCTGAAGAAATGGCTCTTTGGAGTCCATATATTTATTACTCCTTTTAAACTTCCTGCTGTTCTCACATGTTCGTCCTTGTTCAATGTCATCAGTTGACATTGTCCATTTGGACTGCATTAAATCCATCTTCCCACATAATTTCTATGCTTCCTGGGACATCGAAACTTTGTTCCTTCTGGTGCATGAATGCTGGCCTTCACAAGTCTCTTATTTCTTTGTCAGTCAGGTCTTTGGGCTTCCCCTATCGCTTTTTTCACAGTTTTCTGGCATTGAGAGATTATTATCTTGATAACACAGAATCCTAGCAATATCATCACTAACAGGGCTCCTAGGAATTTGAATGCATCTGCCATCCATTGTGGAACCCATCAGAATAGTGATCCAAACCAACTGTCATCGTCCACTTCGTCAGTTTCATCAATCATTTGTTTTGTAGTTTCATCAGTATACCTATGGCCTCTGTTAGTGTTCCATTTTCTTCATCGTGAGAAGGAATAAATATACAACATGATTCTCCGATTTTTGCACAAACTCCTCCATCCATAGCTGTGATGATGTCAAGTACATATCTTTTCTGGAGAGTCATCAGGTGGACTGCCCTAAACTATTCTTTGATTGTGTTGAATCTTTTTATGGTCGTGTTGATGGTTTGTAGCAATTCCCATCTGGTTATCTGCAACCATTTTGTATTTGCTCCAACTTGAAATCTTGGCATGAAAATTGTCGGGAACACTGGTGAGGTGAGGCTAAACAGCCTGTGTTCATATGGAATTGCATGAAAAGCTTCTTCTGGTTTGGCTGAAAAGTAATTCTCTCTCTTCATTCGAGTCAGCAGTTCCACAGATCTCTTCTTCCTTAGGTGAGCATCTGCTTTCGGGAAACTGTCAATGTTCAGGTCACTTTTCGGGATCACCAATGCTGGAACGTGGACATTCACTATTGTGTATACACCTCCCCAGTTTCTCGGCAGTCTGATGTATGCTTTTGATCCACATGCCCAATAATGATCTATAATTACTGCAGTCCCATGCACCATTCCTGGAGCATCAAAAACTCGTCCGCAGTTCTGGTTCTCTGCCATCTTTCTTGTGCCAATATTCCTGAAGCAGAATTTTGGGCTTTCTAGTGGTACTATCTGCAAGGGTCCTCCTCTGTCTTTGACCCATGTCAGCAGCTTTGCAAGCTTTGGCCATAATGGCTTGCATCCATTTCGCACTATGTTGATGGTAGGTTCGTACTGACCAATCACCATTCAGGCTCTACAAATTACCACTCCTTTCTCCCATCCGTCTGGTGAAAGCACTGTTCCCCAAATCTACATTTGGCCTCTGTTTTTCCAACTTCAAGCCTCTTCTGGAGTTTTTCCTTGGACATTTAGCTTCTGCTTTACTTCTCTTCTGATTTGTGCTCCTTTAATTCCAGGCTTCTCATATCTGATCACAATGTGTTTCGTGCTACCATTGTTTCTTGTCTTTATATCCTGGACATAATCGTCTTCATTTGGATCGGTTGCTTCAGTTGCCCACTTCAGTGAGGCATCACTACCCATGAACTGGCCTCTGGTCTTGCACATTGCTACGTGTGAAAGACAGTGTGCTTTCTGGACATCAATTTCGACAGCAACGAAGATCTTGGACTTTCCCATGCTGTATGGTAGGAGTGCACAAACAACGCATTCCCCTTCTGAACTCTGTCTTCCAACTTCTTTCATGTGCTGGTACCAGATGTTGTTTCCCAAATGATCTGTGTTGTCCAAGTAATGGTTTAGTTCATTATCTCCTTGTATGCTTCTCTTGATTCTTAAAGTTTTTTATTTAGTTTGCTATAACCACACCCCGGAATGCATCTGTATGGCTTCTTCTTTCTGGAGGATTGTCGGGTATCCTGGTCCATGGTGCAGGCCTCCTCATCTGTATCATTTGAGTAGACAAAAGTCTGGCAGTTCTTTCATTGTCCTCTTGTATCTTTTTTTCTGGTTAGAAATGCCCATATCCACTCTTGCATTGGTCCAGTATATGGCTGCATTGTAGGACTTGTGCTCGTCCCCCTCATTGGATCATGTGTGCTTGGTATTGTTGTCTCTGGTGGTTTATTCTCTGACTCCTCTTGTCTCTTCAGGAGTTCAGCTTTTTCTATTTGTCTTTTCACTTCACTTGTAGTGGACCTTCTCATAGTAGGCAGTCTTTTCTTCTCCCATACTTTGGATTGTGGTTCTGCAGTTGTTGACACCAGGCCTGATGTGTGTGTATTCAACGTTTGCATGCGTGTGGTTGTCAGTAACCTTTTTACATTCACACTCTGTGGACCCTGTCTCCGGCTTTTCGATTTGTTTGTTACCACAAATGTGTGTGTGTGTCATTGCTAATCACATCCATCTCAAGTTCACTCACCCCATTATCAGATCTTCTAGGGACTGGAATAACTATGTAAGGTCTGCGTGCCTTCGTAGTTTTCATGTATACAACATTAGGTGGGTGCACTGGAATTGGAATGCTTTGTGCACCAATGAAAAATGCAGTTCTGATTGTTAGTGACAGTAAAACAATGATGACCATAACACATAAATACATTATGCCCCTGTAGGTCTATCAGCAGCATTTACTTCCAGAAAGGTACGGACGTCTTTCCTCCTGAGGAGGATGGGATTGCTTCTCTGGATCCCCATCTCGATCATCTGTTGAAATATGCTAACTTTTAATATAACTTCTAAGCAATATTATCTCTGGATTCTATTGATTCTGTTTGTGGGCTGTAGGCACTACACAATTGTCTCCCTTTGTCTGAACACAGGATTGTCTATTATTTCTGGACACCGTTCTTTTGCTGGGCTATGGGAAGTGTCCAATCAGGCAATAATCAGCAAGTCTCTTTACTGTGCATGTTCAAAACATATTAGTTCCCAGTCTATGCCTCTGATCTGCTTCATTCCCGAAGACATGCTGCGTCCTTGTCAATATAAAAATAAGAAATTAAATCTTTGGCATTGCTCTCTCGATCTGTCCCTTGGCGGAAAGTTTAAAATCTTCTCAAATAGTTCAGTTGATGGTTAGAAAGATCCACTTGCATCACGATACCATGCAAGGGCATGCCCATCTGAGTAGAATTAGCTGGCTCTCCGATGAATGTGAGAGCGTCAACATCTACAGGTCTCCCCACAAGCTCTGGAAAATCCTTGATTAGGCAAAAGAAGACATTACTTGACAACCTGCTGTCTTCTGGTGACAGGGACATTTGTCCGGTCTTTGCTCCAGTTTGGGACTGTTGGATCTCACTTCCTGTGAACAGTCTCTGCAATTTCGGTGTGCGTGAAGAGCTACTTGAATAACTATTCCATTTAGGATTATACTTAAACGGTCTGTGTTTGCTGGATCATGAAGAAATGTCAATACATCTGTAGTCTTTCCGACAAGATCTGGACAGTCTTCAATTAGGCGAAAAAACAGTATGTTGATAAGCCTATTCGCTTCTTCCTCCGCTTGGGACATTTGCTTTTAGATCGCTGTATTCCGGAAGTAGGAGGAACTGTTTGGCAATTACAGTAAGCAGCCTCCTTATAGTTTTTTCATTTTCGGTCTCTTAAAGAAAGTCAGTGATGCTGGTGAGCCTCCCCACCAGTGACAGGTACGATCTTAGCACTAGATCAAAATATGTCACCACATCTTTGGTGATGTTGCTACTGTGGGACACCATAAGTGATTCCGAACAAGGTCTCTGTGTGGAAGGAATCTGGATACTGTATTTTCTTCCAATTTATGTGTCCTCAATCAAAATTTGGCATATTCTTTTCTAGTGAAGGGTTCAGTGTGCCCCAATCCAAGGTTCAAAGTCGACAGACTATGTTGTGGCTTATAAATGCAATTTTCTTCTTCACCCTGCAACTACGATGCAGGGTGAAGTGTCTGTTTTTTTTATTTTATGTCCTTATCCCCCTTTTGTCCAAAATGAAGCCACAACTATTGCACAAATGTTCTTTGTCTTTATTTTGCTGCTGGTCATGTGTCCTTCTTCCTCATCATAGATCGCGTCTGCACGTGCTGTGGTTCTTCCCCGTCGTCTGTAGTCTCTTCGCGGTGGGGTGCAGGCTGGGGGCCTTCTCCGATGTATGGCTTGATGTCACCCAAAAAGATCTAAGCTCTTGTTCCTTGTAGCTTCACTGCAGAGGGCGTGCAGTCTTCCACTGTAAAGGGACTGTTAAACCTTGGCTCGTCCACCTTTTCCTCATGTGATTCTTAACCAGGACGGTATTTCCAGGGAAGATGGATGGAAGGCATAGTCCTTGAGCTGTGTCTGCAGTAGTATCTCCTTCTGTGTTCCGTGCTGCCCTGCACCCTTTTTGTCGTCGCTGCAGCTGGCCTGAAATTACAGTAAGGCAAGATGTCATGCAATTCAAGTAATTTTGTATTTCAGACCCTACGATTTCTCCTGTCGACTGGGCATCACATCTAGCTCTGTCTCGGGGTGTCAGTGGGGTCCGCATTCTTCTTCCTGTGGCTATTTCGTGCAGTGTAAGATGATGGTCAGAACCGGGCTGGTTCCTGAGTGCATACAGTGCCAAAGGCAGGCAGTGTAACCATCCCTTTCTTAGAGTAAGCTTTAACAAGCCGTTGAGCTTCTCACATATCCCGTTACCTTGCAAATGATACGCCGACGAGAACTTGTGCTTTATGCCAAGCAACAAGCTAATCTGCTCAAAATCTTCATTTGCAAAGTGAGTCCCGTTATCTGATCTCATGACTTTGCATACCCCACACCTGGAAAATACCTCTCTCACTAGAAATGTGGCCACAAAGGTAGAGTCTGGGGGTGTATATGGACCTCCTTCTATCCATCTAGAGAATGGACACACCACAACAAATAGATACCTGTACCCGTTACATACTTGTCTCATATCGACGTAATCGACATGCAAGTGCTGAAAAGGTCCATTGGGCCTTGAGATGACTCCTCTGATTACTTTTAGTGTGTGCCCAGCTGTGAACTGTTGGCAAATTATACAGTTCATCATAAAAAATGCAACATGCTCCGCTAAATTCGGTATGAACCAATCTTCAGTGAGCGTTGCCGCTAGATTCTCTTTTGTCATGTGTGCTGGATAGTGTAACTGCTCCAGTGCTATTTTTAACAGGGCTATAGGCATTACTGGTTTACCAGTGCTGTCTTGTCGCCACAAGCTTTCAGAGGGGTTTAAAGAACACCCTCGCCGCTTCCATAAGTTCTTCTCCTCCTGTGGTGCCTCCCATTGGAGTTCCATTAACTGCGTTTGTCCCATGTTATTGTAGCTTTCAGGTTCACTCCATGCGACAATCATTTTCTCATTTATGTTAGTGATTTCCGCATCCATGATTGTGCTACTCTTGGATGCCATATGCTTGGCTTCCATGTCTGCTGCTTGATTTCCTCGTGAGATAAAATCTGTCCTTTTGTATGAGTGTCACATTTCACGACTGCTATGCCCACTGGGAGCTGTAGTGCCTTGATCAGCCTGTCCAATAAGGCTGCGTGCTGTACTGGCGTGCCGTCCGCTTGGAGGTAGCCCCTCCTTTTCCAGCGTGCTACGCCTGCGTGCACTGTGGACATCACATAGGCAGAGTCACTGTACACTGTTACTTCCTGGTCTGCGTGATTCCCAATTGCAAGTATCAACGCTAATAATTCTGCAGCCTGTGCTGAATAATGAGATGGTAATCGTGCACTAATGAGCACTCGAAATTCTCAATTTGCTGTGTGCTTCATCACAGCAACACCTGTGTATCTTTGCCCATCGTTTTGATCGATCCTCGAAGAACCATCAATGAAGACAATGCATCCTTCTTCTAATGCATTTTCTTTCACTCTGGGGATTTCATCATAGAATTCTTCATAATTCGCACAGTCATGTATTGGCTCTCCTTCAGTGACTGGCTCGGCTATGAACATAGCTTGGTTTACTATTTTGCATTAGACTATTTTAATCAATGGATTTGATATGATAACTTCATAAGCAGAAGCTCAAGCTCTCTGAGATGTTAGTGTGCTCGACGTACAATGTCATTGAGCATCCCATTACAATGGTACTAGCCTTCTCCATGGCGAACTCTGCGGCAGCTAAACTTTGTTCGCACAGGAAATGGCCCCTCATCATTGGGTCCAAATTTCCACTATAATATGCCTCGGGCTTGTACCCCAATGTGGTTCTCTGTGTGAGCACTGCCATCATGACGCTGCGATTCATGTGTGAGAACAGGTGGAATTCCTCTGCATAATTGGGAATCCCTAAAACTGGTGCCATACAAATGGCTCTTTTGAGTTCAGCAAATCCTTCCTCCATGGTCTCAGACCATTCAATCTTTCCTTTCGTCACATGTGCCTTCTTTAGGGCCTGAAGCAAAGGCTTGGTATATGAGCTGTAGTCGAAGACCCATGCCCTGACACAATTGCACAGGCCTAAGAAACTCTGCATTTGTTTTACCGTGTGTGGCTTGGCTGTGTTCAGAATGGCTTCAGCTCTTTCTGGGGTAACTCCTTTCCCCTCATGTGAGATCAGCTGACCTATGTATAGCACTTCTTGTTGACAATATTGTAACTTCTCTTTGTCAACCTTATATCCTTTCTCTGCCAATATAGTCAACAGCTGAACAGAATCATGTCTACATTGCTCCTCTGTAATGCTGCAAATTAAGATGTCATCCACATATTGCAAGACAACACTTTCTAATGCAATATCGCTTAGGTCCATCTGCAGGACTCTGTTAAAGATAGAAGGAGACTCACAGTACCGGGGTAGCATTGTGCTTTTCAGACGCATCTGTCTGAACGTAAATGATGTCGGATCTTGTGAGTCTTTGTGCAATGGGATTAAGAAAAATGCCTTTTTCAGGTCAATCACCGTGAAATATTTTGCCTCAACATGTATTACATAGAATTGTAGCAGGGTTAGGGACTAAAGGGAACTCGGTCTCAACAATATAATTTATCGGCCTCAGATCTTGTACTAGCCTCCAAGACCCCCCTTTACTTTTTTTCACAGGGTACACCAACGTATTACATGGTGGCTCTGACGTCACCAAAATGCCCTGCTCCATCATGGCAGACATTGTCTTAAAAATGACTTCATCTGCCTCCCTGGACATGGGGTATTGTCGTGCTTTTGGTAAAATTGCTCCTGGCTTCAGTTTGATTTTCACTTCTCTGACTCCTTTCCGCAAGCCTACGTCATAGGGGCCTGTGGTCCACACTGTGACAGGTACCTGGGCCATGTCTTCCTCGAAATATATTCAGGATGGTTCTGTGCCAGCATCATTCTCTGAGGCACTTCTCTTTTGATCATTTTCACCCAAAAAGTGAGGTTCACCTCAACTGCTGTTTCTCCCCCATCTGCTTGCTCGTCAAACAGATCGTCATCAGTGGATTAAATTTTAACCAATCCAAATCTTTAATATTTCCCCTGACACGAGATATCAAACACTTCAGAGACGATTACGGACTCAAATGGGAATACTCCCATGTGCAATATCTTGGTATTCTCATATCCCTTAACCACCACAACATATACAGGGATAACTACTAGATAACAGTGGTATCACTCCAGGATCGAATACACAGATGGAAAACCCTCCCACTGACATTATGGGGTAGAGCCTCATTAGTCAAAATAGTGATTTTCCCAAAATGTCTCTAATTGTTTGCCAATATACCCATGCTATTACCGCTATCTTTTTTGAAAAGAGTGAAGAGTTTCATCCTAGAGCTCCTGTGGAAGGCTAAACCGGCATGGGTAGCATACATGACACTCATACTGCCGACGTCCCAAGGAGGCCTCGCACTTCCAGATTTAGAACGATACTTCTGGGCAGCCCAGGCACAGTGTCTCAGTTATTGGTACACCACACACTTCATTCGACCCCATATACAAATAGAACGCGCCCTTGTGTCCTCCAATCTGTTAAGGGCAGTTATTATCGGCCACCTAACAGTACCACACAACACAATGAATGTTGTCCTGTCCACATATGCTATGTGGAAGAAAATAGCGCGGAAATGTGACATAAAGCCAGGTTCTACCCTCTGCTGCCAATTAAATTCATACCTGGAGTTCCTCTCACCACAGAAAAAGTTTTTCACCAATGGGTGGACAAACTACACATACAAACCATAGGTGACCTATTCCCTGAAGATGTGTTCATGACACCCGAGCTAGCCAATGAGAAATGGGGCAACACACACCTTGACACATTCATATACTTCAGGCTTCATCACACCCTGCTAACAATGTTCTCAACATTTCCGCAACAACCGCCCACGTGGCCCCTCCTACATGGTGTGATCCAAGCTGAAGGTGAAGTTAGACTGGTCTCCCCAATATACAAGTCCCTACTAACAGACACCGTAAATACGAATAACCGCACAAAAGCATGATGGGAGAGATCACTGCAGACCACGATACCTGAGGATGATTGGTCATGTATCATTCGATAAACACAAAAAGTGCCATTGAACACACATTTTAAGCAAATCCACTTCAACTATCTTCACCAAACTTACTACACACTAGCCATGAAATGCCAACAGCAATCAGAATCCAAGGCCACATGTGAGAGATGAGGTGAAAAGGCGGCTGACATTCTCCACCTTGCCTTGAGCTGCCCGCAGTGGCTCAGTTATGGACCGCAGTTCTACAGATAACAGCCATGATCATTGGGGAAGATCCATCACCCATTCCAGCCATGGCCCTTCTCGGTCTGACGCAGCATCTATCACCAGCGACAAGAAAACCTGCGACTTTCCTACTTGTGCTCGCATGCAGGAGGGTTGCTATGTCATGGGGACGCGGACCAGCTCCCACCCTGGCCATCTGGAAAAACGACATACAACGCTACCAAGATGTAGAATCCGAATTTATCAAAACCCTTCCTTTGCATGCACGCCCTCCCGACGTATGGGGCCCATATGTCACATACCTGATGTCAGTGTTAGCTATTCTAACCTACAGTCCCCTGCATAGTGGAGATCATGGGGTACTCAACGGACACTATCAGCGCGAAATAGTAGCATTGAATTATTCCTTATGTGGTGCAAATAAACCAGCACGAGCACGGAACAATTGGGGGGAGGTGGAAGTGGACCGGACAGAGAAACCCGGAGGCGCAATTTGTAATCTTACACCCACTGCATGTTAATTTGTTTGTTATTGTTTTGAAAATATCAAAAATAAAGTTTTTTTTAAAAAAAACAGATCGTCATCAGTGACGTCAGTCAATCTGTACCCGTCTTCAATGGCGATTACTGTGCACCATTGTCGGCCTTCATCATCACAACCATCGATCAAAGCCATTTTCCCTAGTATTGCAGTTGTGTGTATCACCAAGAGAAATACTTGTCCCTTTTCCTCGTGCATAGTTATTCTTGGTCAAAGTAGAACTTTGTCTGGGGTCCTCATGGTTTTCTCAGCAAGGCCTGGCGGCCCTGCCATTAGCACATGTATTCCATACACAAATATTTCGGGCTCCAATGGTACAGCCCTCATAGCTGTGTGTGCTGCGTATGCTCTAATCATTTTGCACACGTTCAAATAATGCATTCCTGGGGTGGAACATACTATGCCCTCCACCGTGAACGAGATTGTCATATTTAACTTTGTCATTAGATCTCAACCCAAAATGTTTACTGGGGTTTGTCACGAATACAACAAAGGTACATTCATATCACATTCTCCTATAGAGACTGGAAGTGCGTTTGTAAAAGGAACACAACTTATATCTCCTGTGAA
The DNA here is from genome assembly GCF_040938575.1 of Ambystoma mexicanum. Classification (NCBI taxonomy): domain Eukaryota; kingdom Metazoa; phylum Chordata; class Amphibia; order Caudata; family Ambystomatidae; genus Ambystoma; species Ambystoma mexicanum. The sequence goes on along the minus strand of NC_090926.1, from coordinate 120,178,468 downwards.
ACTCTGAGTATTTATAGCATCGACGGACAAGGAAAATTTGCCTTCATGTATACACGAACGTGTTGCACCCATGTCAACTAGGAAGGAATATTCGTTATCCCCTACAACTACATCCTCCCTTAGTTCTGGTGTCACTGATAGGATAGAACACATCAGCGTTCCCAGTGAGCTGTCCTAGTCCATATATAATTTTGTCCCACCTTGTGCAAATGGATTTCCCCCATCACCAGTGTTACTCCTCATTCCAGGGTTTCGCAGCCTGTCCTGTACTTACTGTCTGTGACAGCTGCATCGGCGACTGTTGAGACTGTCCCTGCGGAAAATTCATCAAATTCTGGGGTTGCAAGCTTTGCTGTGCTCCTGGCGTTTGCTGTTGCACTGTGTGATTTTGTGCAAATCCATTTCCCCCCTGCTGTAAAAACACAGGTGGATTCACCATACCTGCTACTGTTCCTTGGCCATTTTGCATCATGCCTTGATTTCTGCATGTGCGTGCTAAATGCCCTGTCATCCCACACAACCAACATACTGGCGGTGGTCTGTTCATCTGTCCATTTGACATATCTTGCTTGCCATTTTGCATGTTTTGAAAACCTCCTTGATTACTTTGGAAACCTCCCTGATTACTCTGCCATCCCCTTCCTCTAAATCCTCTTCCCCTGTATTGCCCTGATTATTCTGCTGTGGATTATTGGCTTGTTGCATGTTCGATCCGTCTGTGCTAGTTATCATTGCTCCTTCAAGGGCATATTTTGACAATTTCTTCTGCACCCTTTCATGTAGCTTCTTTTTTCCGATTCTTTTCTTGTAGTAGCCTGCAATAGTGTGCAATGGTCAACTGTATTTCTGACCACGGTTTGGCCTCGATTCCTACCAATTTCTTGAGTTGTTTCTGTACCGGCTTTGGCAGCCTTTGGCACAATATATGGTAGAACACAGGTATAGGTTTCCCTCAAGATTCCCGAGTCTCGAGTACCCATGCGTCTTGGAAATTCTGAATGTAAATCAAGGGGTCTTCCGACTCCTTCATTTTTCGAGTCATGTCAGAAGTATCAGGATATAGCAATTGTATTGCTTTCCACACCGCAGCACTGCAATTGTTAAATGGAGCTCCGTCATGCACGGTATTAACTGTGGTCACACCAGGGTAACCTGCCTGTGTCCACACATCATCTGCTTTATCACCAAGTATGGTGATGAGATATCCCCTATTGCTAACGTGTTCTCTCCTATCATTTCTTCTAGCTCGTGTATCCATTTTCCGGCTCCCGATGTCAGCATTGGAAGCTTATTTTTCAGGTTTTCCCGATCCATGTGTGGCCATGGAATATACTGTGGTCTTGCTCCTCCTTTCTCGAGCAATGGAAATGGGGACACATAGCCCTCTCTCTTTTCTCTCATTGTCCTCCTGCAGGGGTAATATTCCTGCATCGCTGCCTACCTTGCAATGTCCTTAGCCGGCTCAAATAGGGTGGTGGAGACACCCCCCCTCTGACTATAAGATACTTCTTTGTGCCGGTCTGACTGTGTGGCTGACTCGGATGCCCTCAGTGCAGGCCCACTAGAGTCTGACCATCTTATCCCTTTCCCTCCTGAGAATCGCTTTTCATGTCTCCTTTCTTCCTCCTTTTCCTCATGCTCCTCTCTTTCGGTGTCAGACATTGTCTGCCCCCAACTCGTGCAACTTCTTGCGTCCTCTTTGTTCCTACTTATTTCCAACCTATCTAGGGACAGTTCTCCATTCCAACTACTTCGGGAGACGTCCTCAGTATCTTAAAGCTGAGTGCTCTCCAGGCGCTCATCTTCCCCCTCCCCTTGGGGTACTTGTTCTAGCCCCATTTCTTCATATATTCTATCGATCGTCCCTCTGATGCTTCTGATGTCAAAGTCGTCCTCGATATTAGCCCTAGACATGCCTGGTACTGAATCGTACTCAGGAAAGAATTATTCTATATCTTCCCAGTCTCCTACTGGCTCAGGTTTTTTAAACTCTCTTTCCAGATATTCGAGATCGCGTGCTCTCTGTCTTCGCTTACGTTCTAAATCGTCATCGAATTCTCTGCATTTCCTTGCTTCTTTTCTGACCCTATCTTCTTCTTCTTTCTTTGCATCTCTATGTTGATTTGCTCTTCGGATTTCCTCATCCCTTCGTCTCTTTATTTTTTTCTCTCGTATCCTTTGTTCTTCCTCTATCATTCGCTGCTCCTGTCTGTCTTGATCATTGGCTACTCTCTGTTTATGATCGTCTTGCCTTTCCTGCTCTTCACAATATAACTGCTCTCGTCTCTGCCTATCTTTTTTCCTGATTCTTTCGTCTCTCAATCCTTTTTCCTTTTCCTTTCTCTGTAAATCGTCTAACTTCTCTTTTTGTTTCACGTCATCGATGCCTTTGCCATCAAGTTTCAATAAAATCTGACCTCCTATTCATTTGTTTTGTGTGAGTGCTATCTTATCAGTTCTATCCTCATTCCCTTTCCATCTTTTGCCTTCTCTCTCTGCATCGAGAGATGTACTTGCTTGTGGCTGGTCCTTTCTCTCGTTCTTGCGTCTTTCCTTTTCCCTCGGGACTTTGGAGGTGATATCTCTGTCTCTATCTTTGTCTGGATTTTTCTTGCCACTTTGCGTATGTGACTAATATGCCGGGTTTCTATACCCTGTGGCTGCTTTAAGTTCTCTTAGGAGGTATAACCTTTCATCCTTACTGTCTTCAATTTTTGTTTCAGACGGGGTGGGTGGCGCTGAGGGTGACTCACCCCCCCCTGTACATACATTAAGTATTCAATCTAATGGCGGCTCCTCCTTTTATCTTGTTGGTACATTTTCCACACCTCTAGACTAGCTAGGCGTTTGTCTAACATTTTGCCCGTGTATGTGGCATGCAAGTATGTCGTCATGTGTTGCAAGACTGTTTTAAATAACGATCCACCCTGTGGCCAATGCATAAACACTACATTTGCGGTTCCTTTAACCCATTCTGCACTGTACTTTTTCTGTTTAGGTGCATGTTTTGGCAACTGTTTGCCCATGTGTACTAATGGATTCATGTCTTCCATATTTAAATCTGTTCACTTCCTCTTTATACAACACTTGTTAATGTCTTTCGTTACTTAAACAATTCCAACAATATGAGCGAGCACCAATCGTCTCAATCTCCAATCCCATTTTTTGCACACAATTTTATATCTTCTATTTCACTGCGTAATTGTTATACTAGTTCCTCGAAGGAAATCTTTTTAACCTATGACATCACAACAAACAACACATAAGACAGGCGTCAACAGACTAGACGAACTTCAGCTGGTTACATAGACCTCTGCCTCTAATATTACCCCGACATGGAGTTTAAACCCATCCCTTTCACAAAGCGTCTTTGAACGCTGTGGTGACCGATTTGTTCCTCTTCATTTAGAACTCTGGATGCAAGTTTCTTCTAGCCGCTATATTAACGCGTAGGAATTAGGTGAATCTTCTCTCTTCTCTGGTGTCCCCCGGTATCCTCTCTCTTCTCGGGTGTCCTCTCCGGTATCCTCTTTTACTACTTTTAGTCACCCTTTAAGTCATTATTTCCTTCCCCACATATTTATATATACATCCTACTCTACTTCCGACTATATTTTGCTCTTCCCGCCTCCCTCCGTTACCTTTTCCATTACTTGTTCTGAGGCATGCACTTTTTGCCAAAGCATTTAGTCTTTTTCACTCACCGTTCACATGTTTCCTCTCTGGATGCTTGGGATCACCACCTTCGTCACCGCCTCTCCTGCCGTTCACCCGCTCAGCTACCCGTAGGAGTGGGAAGGTATTATGTGGGTAACACAGGTCCCTTCAGACCTCGTTCTGCAGATTCTACTTTTACTCTAACCACTGTCTACGTGGCGCTTCACAGTCTACTCAGCCGGATGGCAAAGGACTTGTGATATTACCGAGGACCTAGAGTTACTTTATGTCGATGGTCAAGGGGTGTCTTAGTCTAATCGATAATCGATAACCATCAATCTCTGCTACCAAGTGGGCTCTGAGACCCCCAGCCGGACCATAGAGTCGGGGTTTGCCCAGAAGCACTTTAAGACAAGATAGCAGCACCCGTGAGATGGATGGGGGTGCAGATTAAATACTCCAACACCAAATCAATAATGACAACTCAACGGTTTGACAAAGGGAGCCCATTTAATGACAAGTACAAAAAAAGGGGAGTATTATGAATATCAGCGGATGCTTGATCTTCCTTCTCGCTTCACAACTCCAACGAAAACTCATCATCATTGATGTGTAATGCTTAAAAGTTGGCATGCAATTCTATTGTTTCAGGAAAGGTAACTTTAATATAGGTACTATATCTGTATATGGTAATAGAGTGAGGGGATTGGGTAAACACTGTCAGGTGAGTATCTAAGCCCTTCCTTCAAAATGACTACTGCAGACGTCACTAAAAGTATGACGTCCTATTGGTTCTACTAACTGTAGGACCCTAGATTACTTGGTTCATTGTGATTGGGTTGGCACCAACCCCATGCATACTTTTCCACTTTGCTTAGCAGCACGCAGAATTATCGGCCAGGTGCGGGGTGCCCCTTAGTTCCCCCGGCCTTCCTCCAATTATTGTTACAATCAATCATCACTTTAGTTGCCATGTGTCAATTATTTCACTGTGGTTGGCCTCGAGATTGCATCTCCTGTCTGGGAAAGTTCTGATATCTTCGCCTGGCCTGCTGCCATGCATAGGTGTGAAACTCTTGCTTCTTCTTGCTCGGCTGGGCATGTGATTCAGACACTGTGAATTTGCCTCTTCCACATAATTTGTGTATTTGATTTTCCTTTCACCCACCACCTGCCTTCGTCTTCTTATCTTGACCTTTCAGAGGCAGGATATTCTGTTCCTAGCTTCAATTAATTGTAGCTACTGTTCGTCTATTCTACTGCTACAACCTTGGTTTTCCTGGCATGGTTCGTGTCTGCTGAGTTTCATTTCTGCCGCTTATTCTTGATTTTGCTAAATATGAAGTCCTTCTCGTGTGGCTTTTAGTAACCTTGGGTTGATTCTGCTTCTTGTGCAAAGTGGAAATACACTTATATAATGTGCTTCGTTTGAGGTAGATATGTATGTGTGGTGCTACTAAGCATAGCAAGCCACACAATTTTCTTGTGGTTCCAAGCATATGTACATGTGTAAACTGGTTGAATATCTTCATAATGCTCACGGTTTAAACTTCTTACATTTGACATTGTCCCTTCACTTTAGGTTCATGATATCCTTGGCCCATGGGGTCTCGTCTCTTTACGTCTTCTCTGGTCATCATTTCTTTTATATGTGAGTCGGTCCTGGTTCTCGTGAAATCACCATTCGTCTTCCATGAAGACCTTTTTGGTTCTTCAGGGACGGTACTTAGATGATCTTCATTTGTTGATATGGTTTTCTCAATGGGTACCTTATGGTCCATAGTTTCCCTGGTATCTGTACTTCAATAGGTGCTGTTCTTCTGATAGGTACTGGACAGAGCCCTACTGCGGCTCTCTGCTGGTTTATTTGCTCATCATACGTCACATATTTCGGCGTGAATGATCCTGATACTTCGAAATGGATTGTTGGAGTGCAGGCTGAATTTGGGACCTCCTCTACAGGGGATGGCCCCAGTAAGGGGCTGTCCAGCTCCTGCAGGGGGCATTAGATGGACGGCCTGCATAACAGGCCGCCCTTCTGGCCACCTCCCACCTCTGGGGATTTACCTACACCTCACCTCCTCCCTCAGAGAAAGGTGCATCCCCGGGTCCAGCCACATCCGGCTGGGCTCCGGGGAGTAGTTATAAGGCTAGGGGGCTGCTTGGCTCATTGTTTTCTTGCAGTCCCCCGCCTGAAGTCCCACCCTCTCTCTCCCTTAAGGCAGGATAGTAGGAGCGCTGAGCTGCAATTGACTGAGTAGGTTATAGGTATTGTTTCATTTATATGGCTTGACATTCCCACCAACCCTATGACACACTCTCTGGTGGATGGCCTAGAAGCGATTAACCTCCAACCCCACATAAACGGCCTGACCCACTATAAAGGACACACTCTTGATGCCATTTTCAGCTTCCACAACCAGAAACATTTAAAAGCCCCCACCCCTATCATCTGGTCCAATCACTTCATTGTTTCCTTCACTATTCGCTCACCCGGCCCGCTTCGCGTACCCGAACCTGAACTTCCGAATCTACGCAATTTCTGGAAGAAACAAATAATCATTCCTGACCTAGCCACTCCTCCAGTCTCCCTCGCCTACCTGCCCACTCAATAATCAACTAACCCCCGACACCTTTGACTCATGGCTCAACACATCACTAATACAGCTCACACCCTCTTGCAAACCATCAGCCCGCCGTGGACTTTTCCCTAGATGGTTCACACCTGAATTGAAGACCAGTAAGCAACTATATAAATACCTAGAGCGCAAATGGCGGAAAGACAAAACTCCCCTGAGCTGATCAACCTTGGCCCGGCACCTTCATCAGTACAAGGCCAAAATCCGGAAAGCAAAAAAAGCCCATTACAACTCCTGAATCCTAAACTGTAAAAAACCCAGCAAAGAACTTCACAAAATGATCACCGAATTCACCAAACCATCATGCACCACCACCGCACCGACCCCCTCTCAATCGCTGTGCGAATCACTCTCTCTCCATTTTAACACCATAGCTCTCGAAAGAACAAACACTCTAACCAACAAACTAGCTCTCCTACACCCACCAGGCAACCCACCCCTCATACCGACTAACCCACCACCTGCGACCACTACCCAACCAACGTTCGACTCCTTTAGTCCAATATCACCCGACCAATTTCTCAAACTTTTCTCTGCCTGCAAATTCTCTGGCTCTCCGCTAGACCCCTGCCCGGCCACAACCCTCAAAGTAATTTTCGCTTCTACCTGCGCAGGAGAATACGCAAGATCCATCATTAATGACTCCCTTTCCTCCGGAATTTTTCCTGATGCATTGAAAACGGTACATGTCAAACCTCTAATAAAAAAACCTCCCTCGACCCTCTCGAGCCCAAAAACTCCTGCCCCATCTGAAACACCAGGTCCCTTGCCAAACTCATCGACCGGACCGCCTACTCCCAAATGAATGCCTTTGTCGAAGCCAACAATCTCCTAGACCCCACGCAATCCAGTTTCAGAGCCCGACACGGAACTGAAACCACCCTAACCTCAATCTGGGATGACCTTAAAAACACTGCAGACTCTGCAGGATGCACCACATTAATCCTTCTTGACCTATTCGCCGCCTTTGACACAATCAATCACGTGATCCTGCTTGACCGCCTCCACTCCCTAGGAATTCTTGGAACCACTCTCAAATGGATAGCATCCTTCCCCAAAAATAGGAACCAAATAACCCTACTCTCCACCTATTCCTCCCAAGCACGACCAGTCGACATGGGAGTCCCACAAGGAGCATGCCTATCAGCCCTCCTGTTCAATCTCTACATGGCCACCCTCCCACAAATAATTTGTTCACACAACATCCTGTGTTAGAACTACGTTGATGACACTCAACTAATTCTAAAACTCCTGAACTCAAGACCCAACTGCCGACCTGACCTCGCCTCCTGCCTGCTCGACATAGAGCTCTGGATGACCACAAACCACCTCTTGCTAAACTCCTCCAAAACCGAAATCATGGTATGTGGCAACTCCAAACTTCTTCCAAACCCACTACCCTGGCCATCTGCCATAGGCAACTCACCGACCCCCTCTAATTCAGTAAAAAACCTTGGATGCACCCTAGAATCTGACCTAACACTCTCGCGCCAAGTCAACAACGTCTCAATGTCCTGCCACTACCACCTTAAAACTCTAGGCGCATCTTTCCATATCTCTCCTTTCCCAACAGACTTTCTGCGGTCCAATCTATTGTTATATCAAGACTGGACTACGCTAACCCCCTCTACCTCGGAGTCCACACTTACCAACTGACTAAACTACAAAGAGCACAAAAGACCACAGCCAAACTGCTACTAGCGCTCGGCTCGAGAGACCACATCTCCCCATCCCTCAAAACTCTGCATTGGCTTCCCGTTGCCCAAAGGGTCACCTTCAAAACATTATGCATTTCTCACCGAGCACTGCATAAAACCAGACCTCAATATCAGCAAGACAAATTAAAACCCTATCACCCTCCACGTACTCTAAGATCAAGCTCAGCCGGCCTCCTAGTCATACCTAAAACAAACTCAGTCAGGTTAGACGGATCATGTTTCTCAACCATGGCCTCCCCGCTGTGGAACGCACTCACACCCCACATCCGACTCACAGAAGACCTCATGTCTTTCCGCAAACTACTGAAAACTTAGCTCTTCCCCTAAAACCGACCCCGAACTCAAACTAACTTAATCTGGACAACAGCATCTCAATGACTTTACCAAATACTAGATCATAAATAGCAACGCAGCATCTTGATCCAAGCGAGAAATCGACAACTAATTAACATCTATTGGTTAGCTAAAATGAACAAACAAAATAGAATGAGTAAAAAAGAATCAAACCTGTGAAGTAGATAAAATGAATATGTTGTACGAGAACAGCAAAGTGGCTGAAATTAAGGAAATGGTCAAAATAAATGTAATGGACAAGGGGATCAATGTGGACGTAAGGATAAAATGGATAACAACAATTCAACTAAACAAAAATACTAGATCTTAAATAACAATAAAACAAAAAAACAAAACAACACCAAGATCCAAGCGAGAATTCGACAACTAATAACCTCTAGTGTAAACTAAAAGGACAATAAGAATAAAATGAGTAAAGTAGATCAAAGGAGTGAAGTGGAAAAAGATTAAATTGTACGAAAGCAGTAAGGCGGTTGAAATTAATGAAATGGATGTAATGATTGCAATGAACGAAAGGAACAAAATAGACGAAATGAATAAAGTGAAGAGGAGGGAAAATGAATACAGGAGACGGATGAATACATAGAGAGATGACAAGGAATGTATGAGTGCATAGTATAAATGGAAAGTAAAGAATAGATGATTTGAATACATGAGACGGGTGTAGTGCATGGAACAGATGGAGAACACGTAACGGATTGAGTGCGCACGACAAGTGAGATGAGTTGAACCGATAATGCAGGATGAATGAATGAAGTGAGTGGAGCGGACAAAGTCGTTCAAGTGGATGAAGCGCGTAGAGCGGATGAGTGCGTTGAATGGATGAGTGCGTCGAGCGGATGCAAGGGTGTGTACACAGACCTGCCTCGATCCACCTAGAGAAGGGACACACCACCACTAATAGATTCCTATTTCCATTACAAACATGCAGCATATCGACATAGTCAATATGTAAATGCTGAAATGGACCATTTGGTCGGGGTACTACCCCTCTAATTGTTCTCATTGTATGCCCAGCAGTACACTTTTGACACAAAATGTAGTTTACCATAAATAGTGCAACATGCTCAAACAGATTTGGAATGAACCAGTCTTGAACAATTTTAGCAGCAAGACTTTCCCTAGTTACATGCGGGGGTAATGCAGCTGTTCAAGCGGGGCATTTAATAACACTACTGGCATCACTGGCTTTCCAGTGCTGTCTTGTTGCCACAATGCTTCAGTGGGGGATAAAGAACACCCCTTTCGTTTCCATAATTCCTGGTCTTCCTGCGGTGCACTTCCTTGAATCTCCATTAATTGGGTTATCAACAATTTATTAAACCCTTCTTGCACTAACATGGTTGTGACTACTTTTTCTTTAATGCTCTCGGTATAGAAACTCGAAATATCTGGGGAATGTGCAATCCTTTTGGCTTCTATGTTTGCGGCTTCGTTCCTGCAAAAAATAAAATATGTTCGCATAGTGTGCGCTGTGTATTTAACGACTGCTATGGCTACTGGGAGTTTTAGTGTCTTAATAAGCCTGTCCAACAAGGAGGCTTGCTGCACTGGACTGCCGTCCGCATGGAGGTAGCCCTTCCTTTTCTGATGTGATAACCCTACGTGTACGGTTGACATCACGTAGGCAGAGTCACTGTACACCGTCACTTCCTTCCCTTCGTGTTTCTCGAGCGTGACACTAAGTGCTACTCATTCTGCTGCTTGTGCTGAAAAGTGAGACGGTAGTCTTGCACATGTTACAACTTCAAATTCTCCATTTAATCTGTGTCTTATTATTGCAGCGCCTGAATGTCTCTCCCCACTTGTCTTATCAATTTTTGAAGAACCATCAGTAAAGACAATTTCCCCTTCTGTTAAAGCATTTTCTTTCACACGGGGTATATCATCATAAAATTCAACATCATTTGCACAGTCATGCACATGATCGCCTTCTTCTGCTGGTTCAGCTATAAACATGACAGGGTTTAATATTTTACATCTTAAAATTTTAAGCGTTGGATTAGAAATCATTACCTCATAAACTGAAGCTCTTTGGATGTCAATGTACCTTTTGGTTTCCTTACAATGGCAAACAGAGCATGCTCCACGAAGGGAGTCATAGAGCAGCCTATCACAATACTTGTAGACTTCTCAATTGCGAACAAGGCGGCTGCCAATGACTGTTCACAAGGAAAGTGTCCTCTCATAACTGGGTCTAAAAACCCACTGTAGTACACTAAAGGCTTGTACCCCAATGTAGTTATCTGTGTAAGCACTGCTGTCATGACTGTCCCATTTATGTGTGAAAATAAATACAATTCCACAGCATGATTGGGAATTCCTAAAACAGGGGCTGTACACATTGCTTTTTTTCAGTTCCTCAAAGCCTTCCTTCATTTTTTCATTCCATGATTTTTTTTATTTATCCACCAAGCTTTAAAGCTTGCAAAAAGGGTCTTGTGTAGGAACTGCTTTTTTTACTTTATCTACCACTTGGGCCTTCTTTAAAGCTTGCAAAGGCCCAGGCTCTAACATAGTTGCATAACCCCAAAAATGGTTGCATCTGTTTCACTGTATTTGGCTTTGAGGTTTTCATAATCGCCTCAGCTCTTTCAGGTGTCACCTTCTTTCCTTCACGTGAAATCAGCTGCCTTATGTATAACACCTCTTTTTGGCAGTTTTGTAACTTCTCCTTGTCTACCTTATATCCCTTGTTGGCTAAAATAGTCATCAACTGAATAGATCTTGTCTGCACTCATCTTCCGCGGTGTTACAAATTGAAATGTCATCAACGTATTGTATCACCGCACTCTTAAGATCAATAATGCCTAGATCCATCTGTAGGACTCTGTTAAAAATTGATGGGGACTCACAGTACCTCTGGGGCAAGCGTGTATGTTTCAGTCGAGTTTGGTGAAACATAAAGGAAGTCAAGTCTTCTGAGTCGTCGTGCAACGGGATCGAGAAAAACGCATTTTTTAAACCGATCATTGTTAAATTGTTACGCTCACCTGGCTCCCACAGGGGCGTCAGTCGGATCCGGACGGCTGCGGTCTCCACCAACCTGATGCGTAGTGCAGAGGTGACTGACTGGACTGGCCCTCCTAATCGTGTCTGCGTGACCCGTAGAAGTATTCTCCTGCAAGTGGAGGGATGGATTTAGCCACCCGTGGATTCAAGTGGTGGCACCCCCCACAGTCCTCCCAACTAATCACCTCCGAAGTGCCCTCTCAGCAATCTCACCTTATATTCTTGAAAGATGAGCTCTCCATCCTGCATGGATTGCAGGGGCGCGTTGATGCCAGTAACTTCACTGGTTTGAAGGCGTGGGAGAGTTCCGGAGAGTATTGACTCTGAGGTTCCTGGCAAGATCCAGTAAGTATAAAGTTCATAGAGTTCAATATGTCCGATTTTTCACTTTTGTCCCCCCTTCCTTCCTTGTCTTGCAGCTGAGATTGTGAGAAGATGCTCTCGTGGTAGCTGGTGGAGCTCAGGTAAGAGTCTGTATTACCTGATGCTGTCCGGTAAATGTTGCACATGTTTAACGTGTTGTTTTCTCTCTCTTTGCAGGTGCGGCACATGAAGATGTGGAGAGTTACAGAATAATGCCTCCGGTGGTAAATTGGGTAAGTCTATGGTGATAAGAGTTACATTTGTTGGTTTTCTCGGCTCACCTTATTGTTTTCTTTTGTCCCCAGGTGCCGGAGTTCGGCGAAGAAATAATGGAGCCTGCGTCGAATCGAAAGATGCTGCGAGGACTGGTGAGTATGGCGCGGCGCTGCAGCTGGAGATGCGACGCGTACAGAAATGATGTTCTTTCCAGGCGCGAAGGCGGGATGGATCCGGAATCAGGTGAGGAATTCGAAAACAGTTTGTTTTCGTACCTTGTCCTTTTCTTTCCTCTTTGTTTTAGGAGCTCCAGATTCGAGGCGGGCGTGGCAGAAGACTGGATGCAGACTGCAGGCACGGTGAGTGTTACGCTGCTGGATGCAGAATAACGCAAAGCGTGTGCTGTTGTTCGGGCGTGGTTTAAATAGCCTCCAAAGTAGTTCCAAGTAAGAAGTTCCCTAGAACCACGCCCAAGTAAAAAATAGTCCCTGTATAAAATAGTCCCATCCAGGCCTCACGTTGGCTTGGACTCACTAGTAGCATGGTCTGCATCAGGTAAGTAAGGTCTATGATCCTGGCGCCTATGGCGCCAGGACTGATTTCTATGATGAGCCTGGCGCCTAAGGCGCCAGGACTGAACCCAAACAGCCCCCAGCCGGGGCTGTTGGTGTTTTAATAAGTGTCTCGATGCCTGCTCCTGGAGCTGATGGGCTTGGTCCTGATGCCCGGGGGTAGGCATCATGACAGCACTCCCCCCAAGGCCCCTCCTAAAGTTGTTCTTCCCCTTGGCCCTGGTTTGTCTGGGAAGTCCCGATGGAATCTCTTCACCAACCGAGGTGCATGAACGTGGTCACTAGGCTCCCATGACCTTTCTTGTGGTCCGTAGCCCTTCCAATCGATTAAATAAAAAAGTTTTGATTTAACCATCTTGGAGTCCAGGATATTTTTTACCTCAAATTCAGGTTCTCCGTCTATCAAGATGGGGTCGGGTGGTTTAGTTAATCCTGTTCCTGGTTGAACTGGTTTTAAAAGTAAAACATGAAATACAGGATGAATTCGCATATTAGAGGGTAATTCCAATTTGACAGCCACCGGGTTGATAATGGCCTTAATGGTGTAAGGTCCCAAATATCTAGGGTTAAACGTCTGAGTTCCCTTCAGAGGTATGTGTTTTGTAGCCAGCCAAACTTGATCCCAAATCTGGTATTGTGGAGTTTCACTTCTATGTTGATCAGCATTTTTCTTATATTTCTCTTTTGCTTGCTTCAAATGTTCTGTTACCTCTTTAAAGGCTTGTGTAATCGTAGAGTGCAAATGACTAACTGCGGCCATTTCTAAGTGCTGAGGCGAATCTAGTTCTGAGGTTCGAGGGTGATGTCCATATATGGTATAAAAGGGGCTTTGTCCGGTTCCTGAATGTACAGAGTTATTGTATGCATACTCGGAAATCCATAAAATATCTTTCCAATTACTTTTGGTCTGGTGTAGCATGCAACGTAAGTAATGTTCAAGGGTCTGGTTGGTCCTTTCCGTCTGACCATCGGTCTGGGGATGGTGACTGGTTGATAACCTCACGTCGATTTGCGCCAATGGACAACATTTCTTCCAAAAATGTGAAATGAATTGACTACCTCGGTCAGAGACCAATACGGAAAGAAATCCGTGTATTCGAACAATGTTTTCGAGGAACTGCTTGGTCAGAATTGAAGCAGAAGGTAATCCCTTTAAAGGAATAAAGTGGGCCATTTTGGAAAAAAGATCCACAATAACTAGAATGGTGTTAAATCCATTACATGGAGGTAGATCTGTAATAAAGTCTAAAGACAAGGTGTGCCATGGTGTAGGTGGAATATCCAAAGGTTGTAAAAGGCCAGCTGGTTTTTTCTTCTGACTTTTGTTTTGGGCGCAAATGCCACAAGACATCACAAATGACTTTACATCTTTTCACCAGGTGGGCCACCAGAATTGTCTCTTAATTTTAGCTTCAGTTTTTGAGATACCTGGGTGCCCTTCCATCAGGGTGTCATGATAATTGGAGATGACTAGTTCTTGTAGTTCCTTGTGTGGTAGAAATAGCGCCCTTGATAATAAGGTAGGTCATTGATGACTGAGTAGTCCGGCCCTTTCTTTACCCAGTCCTGCAGGGCTGTTGGATCGAAGAGTTGTTGGATTTTTACATGAATATCCTCTAGTGTCTGTAGAGTAGTTATGCTAAGAATTCTTTGTTCTGAAATTATAGGCACCGGTTCCGGGTTCGCATATGCTATCACATCCCTATTCGGCATAAGGCATCTGCATTGCCATTTTTACAGCCAGGTCGATAAGTGATCACGAAATCAAACTCGGCAAAGAACAATGCCCATCGAAGTTGGCGCGAGGATTGGGCTTTGGCTGTTTTTAAATACTGCAAGTTCCGATGATCGGTGATTACAGTAATGGTATGCCTGGCACCGAGAAGATAATGCCGCCAAGCCTTGAAGGCGGATTTCATGGCTAATAACTCTTTATGGGTAACCGCATAGTTTAATGCGGGTGCCGAGAACTTTCTGGACCAAAATGCTACTGGGTGAAGTTGACCGGTTTCAGGATCCTTCTGGGACAGGACAGCTACCATGGCTAAACTGGATGCATCAGCTTCAACTATGTATGGAAGTTCAGGGCGTGGATGCTTTAAGACAGGTGCAGACGTGAATTTCGCTTTCAGCTCTTGGAAGGCCTTTTCATCCTCTTCGGTCCACAAGAAGCGTTTGTTTTTTCCGCAAAAGTGCTGTGATAGGGTGTACAACATGTGAGAAATCTGGAATGAATATGCAGTAGAAATTAGCAAATCCGAGCATGCTTTGTACCCCTTTAACTGAACTGGGTGATGGCCACTTGAGAATTGCGTCCACCTTTCGACAGTCCATTCGGACTCTTTTTGGAGTCAGGATAAATCCAAGGAATTCAGCTTCCATAGCATGAAAAATGCATTTTTCCAATTTTGCATATAACTTGTGCTGGCGTAGTTTCTCAAGGACTGCACGCACGTACTTAACATGGTCTGATTCTGAGGAGGAGTAGACTAGAATATTGTCTATGTATACGACAACACAGACGTCAATCAGTTCACGAAGGACATCGTTCATAAAATACTGGAAGGCTGTTGGTGCATTGCACAACCCGAAGAGCATCACCTGATATTCGAATAATCCGTACTTGGTGTGAAAGGCAGTCTTCCATTCGTCGCCTTTCTTTACACGTATCAGATGATATGCCCCTCGGAGATCTAATTTGGTGTAGATGCAAGCATCCTTTACTCGGTCTAGTAATTCGGGGATCAGAGGCAATGGGTATCGGTTCTTCACCGTAATCTGATTTAATGCGCGGTAGTCTATGCACGTTCTGAGGTCACCTTCCTTTTTAGGCACGAAGAATAAAGCTGAGGATGCAGGGGACTTGGATGGACGAATGAAGCCATTAGCAAGGTATTGGTCCAAGTATTGTTGTAGGTGAAGGTTTTCGGGTTCCGTAAGGGCATAGATCCTACTGCATGGAGGTTGTGCACCGGGTATGACTTCGATTTGACAATCGTATGATCTGTGAGGTGGTAGGGTGTTTGCGTGTTCTTTTTGAAAAACATAGTGAAATTCTTGATATTCCTGAGGTAACTGCACGACTGGATTAGCGACTGTGGCCAGGCCTTTGTTCAAGGTTTTTTCCGGGTAACAGGTGTGTGCACAATCCGGGAAGGTTATTCTCTTCTCTCGCCAATCTATACTAGGATTATGTGTTTCCAACCAAGGTATCCCAGTATTATTTGGAACTGCGGGGCTTTGATTAAATCAAACACAATAGTCTCTCGATGCCCATCTTGACCCAACAGTGTCATCTCTGTGGTGGAATGAGTTACAGGCCCAGAGGCAATTTCAGTTCCATCAACTGTGGTGATGACATCCGAAGAGGTTTTTTTGCAGAAAGGTAGATTCATCCTAGAAGCCAATTCGTGGTCCATATAGTTTCCTACAGCCCCGCTATCAATGTATGCCCTTACTGCGTGCATACGTGATGGCTGCCTTGGATCAATAAGGACCATTGGTATGATTAGGTGCGAGGTCTGAGTGTCCTTCTTCAAGCTCGGCAAGCGGACCTCTACGCTT
This sequence comes from Ambystoma mexicanum, assembly GCF_040938575.1. NCBI lineage: Eukaryota > Metazoa > Chordata > Amphibia > Caudata > Ambystomatidae > Ambystoma > Ambystoma mexicanum. The sequence continues at coordinate 120,162,373 of NC_090926.1, read as the reverse complement.
GTCGGGCGTGGTCATTTCCCAAGTCAGGTTCTGTTTGATTTCTATCAACAACTCCGACTACTTTCTTGGATGGTTTTATAGGGCAATCCCGTAGAAAATGTCCTGAGGCCCCACAGTATAGACACAATTGCATCTGCTGTCTCATTTCTCTTTTCTTTTGAGTTAAGGGTCCCTTAACCCCCCCTATCTGCATAGGTTCTGCTTCATCTGTTCCTTTGGGGGTGACGTTGGGTTTAACCAATACCCGATTCTTGAACTTAGCTCGGTCAGCCTTTCTATTCTGAAGTCGGTGGTCTAACTGGACCACTAAGTCTATATAGTCTGCACAATCCTGGGGTGGGTTCACAACTTGGGCCAAAACATCTTTAAGTTCTCCCTGAAGTCCACGATGAAATAGTGTAATTCGTTTCACCTCTGGCCATCCGGTTTCCACCACCAACCTATTAAAGGTTGCGATATAGGTTAACAGATCCTGGTTACCTTGTCCTAGGGATAAAAGTTTGTTATCCAGGGCCTGTCCCTCGGAATGTCTGGCGAATAGTCTTCCCATGTACATTTGAAAACCCTGAAAGTACCGAAGAAGAGGGTCATCCTGATTGACTAGTGGAATCGACCAGTCAGCTGCACTGCCACTCAAATATGATAATACAAAAGCTACTTTGGCTTGGTCATTTGGAAAAGCTCCAGGTCTGCATAAAAAGTGCAAGCGACATTGGTTCATAAACACGGCAAACCTTTTTGGGTCCCCAGCAAAGCGTTCAGGTGAAGCTAAAGGAATAGCCCCTGGTAAAACCACTTGCACCGGATTGCTTGATGAAACAGGAGCTGGATTCCCCCCGAGTCCTGGTAAAGGTGTTTTCCCTGCTTGGTTTTGCAGCAGTTGCCTTGCCAGATCGTCAGTGCGCTCCTTCGAGACAATCAGTTCTCTCCTGAGGGCATAAGTCTCTTGGCGAGCGGAGTGCATTTCCGCCCTAAGTTCCCCCAATAATTGGGCCAGTTGGTCGGATTCTGAGATTTCCATAATGCCTGGGTGGGGATTTATAGAGTGGCTTTGCGTTCTGTTACGCTCACCTGGCTCCCACAGGGGCGTCAGTCGGATCCGGACAGCTGCGGGCTCCACCAACGTGATGCGTAGTGCAGAGATGACTGACTGGACTGGCCCTCCTAATCTTGTCTGCGTGACCCGTAGAAGTATTCTCCTGCAAGTGGAGGGATGAATTTAGCCACCCGTGGATTCAAGTGGTGGCACCCCCCACAGTCCTCCCAACTAATCACCTCCAAGTGCCATCTCAGCAATCTCACCTTATATTCTTGAAAGATGAGCTCTCCATCCTGCATGGATTGCAGGGGCGCGTTGATGCCAGTAACTTCACTGGTTTGAAGGCGTGGGAGAGTTCCGGAGAGTATTGACTCTGAGGTTCCTGGCAAGGTCCAGTAAGTATCAAGTTCATAGAGTTCAATATGTCCGATGTTTCACTCTTGTCCCCCCTTCCTTCCTTGTCTTGCAGCTGAGATCGTGAGAAGATGCTCTTGTGGCAGCTGGTGGAGTTCATGTAAGGGTCTGTATTACCCGATGCTGTCCGGTAAATGTTGCACGTGTTTAACGTGTTGTTTTCTCTCTCTTTGCAGGTGCGGCACATGAAGATGTGGAGAGTTACAGAATAATGCCTCCGGTGGTAAATCAGGTAAGTCTATGGTGATAAGAGTTATATTTGTTGGTTTTCTCAGCTCACCTTATTGTTTTCTTTTGTCCCCCAGGTGCCGGAGTTCGGCGAAGAAATAATGGAGCCTGCGTCGAATCGAAAGATGCTGCAAGGACTGGTGAGTATGGCGCGGCGCTGCAGCTAGAGATGCGACGCGTACAGAAATGATGTTCTTTCCAGGCGCGAAGGCGAGATGGATCCGGAATCAGGTGAGGAATTCGAAAACAGTTTGTTTTCGTACCTTGTCCTTTTCTTTCCTCTTTGTTTTAGGAGCTCCAGATTCGAGGCGGGCATGGCAGAAGACTGGATGCAGACTGCAGGCACGGTGAGTGTTACGCTGCTGGATGCAGAATAACGCAAAGCGTGTGCTGTTGTTCGGGCGTGGTATAAATAGCCTCCAAAGTAGTTCCAGGTAAGAAGTTCCCTAGAACCACGCCCAAGTAAAAAATAGTCCCTGTATAAAATAGTCCCATCCAGGCCTCACGTTGGCTTGGACTCACTAGTAGCATGGTCTGCATCAGGTAAGTAAGGTCTATGATCCTGGCGCCTATGGGGCCAGGACTGATTTCTATGATGAGCCTGGTGCCTAAGGTGCCAGGACTGAACCCAAACAGCACCCAGCCGGGGCTGTTGGTGTTTTAATAAGTGTCTCGATGCCTGCTCCTGGAGCTGATGGGCTTGGTCCTAATGCCCGGGGGTAGGCATCATGACAGCACTCCCCCCAAGGCCCCTCCTAAAGTTGTTCTTCCCCTTGGCCCTGGTTTGTCTGGGAAGTCCCGATGGAATCTCTTCACCAACCGAGGTGCATGAACGTGGTCACTAGGCTCCCATGACCTTTCTTGTGGTCCGTAGCCCTTCCAATCGATTAAATAAAAAAGTTTTGATTTAACCATCTTGGAGTCCAGGATATCTTTTACCTCAAATTCAGGTTCTCCGTCTATCAAGATGGGGTCGGGTGGTTTAGTTAATCCTGTTCCTGGTTGAACTGGTTTTAAAAGTAAAACATGAAATACAGGATGAATTCGCATATTAGAGGGTAATTCCAATTTGACAGCCACCGGGTTGATAATGGCCTTAATGGTGTAAGGTCCCAAATATCTAGGGTTAAAAGTCTGAGTTCCCTTCAGAGGTATGTGTTTTGTAGCCAGCCAAACTTGATCCCAAATCTGATATTGTGGAGTTTCACTTCTATGTTGATCAGCATTTTTCTTATATTTCTCTTTTGCTTGCTTCAAATGTTCTGTTACCTCTTTAAAGGCTTGTGTAATCGTAGAGTGCAAATGACTAACTGCGGCCATTTCTAAGTGCTGAGGCAAATCTAGTTCTGAGGTTCGAGGGTGATGTCCATATATGGTATAAAAGGGGCTTTGTCCGGTTCCTGAATGTACAGAGTTATTGTATGCATACTCGGAAATCCATAAAATATCTTTCCAATTACTTTTGGTCTGGTGTAGCATGCAACGTAGGTAATGTTCAAGGGTCTGGTTGGTCCTTTCCGTCTGACCATCGGTCTGGGGATGGTGACTGGTTGATAACCTCACGTCGATTTCCGCCAATGGACAACATTTCTTCCAAAAATGTGAAATGAATTGACTACCTCGGTTAGAGACCAATACGGAAAGAAATCTGTGTATTCGAACAATGTTTTCGAGGAACTGCTTGGCAAGAATTGAAGCAGAAGGTAATCCCTTTAAAGGAATAAAGTGGGCCATTTTGGAAAAAAGATCCACAATAACTAGAATGGTGTTAAATCCATTACATGGAGGTAGATCTGTAATAAAGTCTAAAGACAAGGTGTGCCATGGTGTAGGTGGAATATCCAAAGGTTGTAAAAGGCCAGCTGGTTTTTTCTTCTGACTTTTGTTTTGGGCGCAAATGCCACAAGACATCACAAATGACTTTACATCTTTTCACCAGGTGGGCCACCAGAATTGTCTCTTAATTTTAGCTTCAGTTTTTGCGATACCTGGGTGCCCTTCCATCAGGGTGTCATGATAATTGGAGATGACTAGTTCTTGTAGTTCCTTGTGTGGTAGAAATAGCGCCCTTGATAATAAGGTAGGTCATTGATGACTGAGTAGTCCGGCCCTTTCTTTACCCAGTCCTGCAGGGCTGTTGGATCGAAGAGTTGTTGGATTTTTACATGAATATCCTCTAGTGTCTGTAGAGTAGTTATGCTAAGAATTCTTTGTTCTGAAATTATAGGCACCGGTTCCGGGTTCGCATATGCTATCCCATCCCTATTCGGCATAAGGCATCTGACTTGCCATTTTTACAGCCAGGTCGATAAGTGATCACGAAATCAAACTCGGCAAAGAACAATGCCCATCGAAGTTGGCGCGAGGATTGGGCTTTGGCTGTTTTTAAATACTGCAAGTTCCGATGATCGGTGATTACAGTAATGGTATGCCTGGCACCGAGAAGATAATGCCGCCAAGCCTTGAAGGCGGATTTCATGGCTAATAACTCTTTATCGGTAACCGCATAGTTTAATGCGGGTGCCGAGAACTTTCTGGACCAAAATGCTACTGGGTGAAGTTGACCGGTTTCAGGATCCTTCTGGGACAGGACAGCTACCATGGCTAAACTGGATGCTTCAGCTTCAACTATGTATGGAAGTTCAGGGCCTGGATGCTTTAAGAAAGGTGCAGACGTGAATTTCGCTTTCAGCTCTTGGAAGGCCTTTTCATCCTCTTCGGTCCACAAGAAGCGTTTGTTTTTTTCGCAAAAGTGCTGTGATAGGGTGTACAACATGTGAGAAATCTGGAATGAATATGCGGTAGAAATTAGCAAATCCGAGCATGCTTAGTACCCCTTTAACTGAACTGGGTGATGGCCACTTGAGAATTGCGTCCACCTTTCGAGAGTCCATTCGGACTCCTTTTGGAGTCAGGATAAATCCAAGGAATTCAACTTCCATAGCATGAAAAATGCATTTTTCCAATTTTGCATATAACTTGTGCTGGCGTAGTTTCTCAAGGACTGCACGCACGTGCTTAACATGGTCTGATTCTGAGGAGGAGTAGACTAGAATATTGTCTATGTATACGACAACACAGACGTCAATCAGTTCACGAAGGACATCGTTCATTAAATACTGGAAGGCTGTTGGTGCATTGCACAACCCGAAGGGCATCACCTGATATTCAAATAATCCGTACTTGGTGCAAAAGGCAGTCTTCCATTTGTCGCCTTTCTTTACACGTATCAGATGATATGCCCCTCGGAGATCTAATTTGGTGTAGATCCAAGCATCCTTTACTCGGTCTAGTAATTCGGGGATCAGAGGCAATGGGTATCGGTTCTTCACCGTAATCTGATTTAATGCGCGGTAGTCTATGCACGTTCTGAGGTCACCTTCCTTTTTAGGCACGAAGAATAAAGCTGAGGATGCAGGGGACTTGGATGGACGAATGAAGCCATTAGCAAGGTATTGGTCCAAGTATTGTTGTAGGTGAAGGTTTTCGGGTTCCGTAAGGGCATAGATCCTACTGCATGGAGGTTGTGCACCGGGTATGACTTCGATTTGACAATCGTATGATCTGTGAGGTGGTAAGGTGTTTGCCTGTTCTTTTTGAAAAACATCCTGGAATTCTTGATATTCCTGAGGTAACTGCACGACTGGATTAGCGACTGTGGCCAGGCCTTTGTTCAAGGTTTTTTCCGGTTAACAGGTGTGTGCACAATCCGGGAAGGTTATTCTCTTCTCTCGCCAATCTATACTAGGATTATGTGTTTCCAACCAAGGTATCCCCAGTATTATTTGGAACTGCGGGGCTTTGATTAAATCAAACACAATAGTCTCTCGATGCCCATCTTGACCCACAGTGTCATCTCTGTGGTGGAATGAGTTACAGGCCCAGAGGCAATTTCAGTTCCATCAACTGTGGTGATGACATCCGAAGAGGTTTTTTTGCAGAAAGGTAGATTCATCCTAGAAGCCAATTCGTGGTCCATATAGTTTCCTACAGCCCCGCTATCAATGTATGCCCTTACTGCGTGCATACGTGATGGCTGCCTTGGATCAATAAGGACCATTGGTATGATTAGGTGCGAGGTCTGAGTGTCCTTCTTCAAGCTCGGCAAGCGGACCTCTACGCTTGTCGGGCGTGGTCATTTCCAAAGTCAGGTTCTGTTTGATTTCTATCAACAACTCCGACTACTTTCTTGGATGGTTTTATAGGGCAATCCCGTAGAAAATGTCCTGAGGCCCCACAGTATAGACACAATTGCATCTGCTGTCTCATTTCTCTTTTCTTTTGAGTTAAGGGTCCCTTAACCCCCCCTATCTGCATAGGTTCTGCTTCATCTGTTCCTTTGGGGGTGACGTTGGGTTTAACCAATACCCGATTCTCGAACTTAGCTCGGTCAGCCTTTCTATTCTGAAGTCGGTGGTCTAACTGGACCACTAAGTCTATATATTCTGCACAATCCTGGGGTGGGTTCACAACTTGGGCCAAAACATCTTTAAGTTCTCCCTGAAGTCCACGATGAAATAGTGTAATTCGTTTCACCTCTGGCCATCCGGTTTCCACCACCAACCTATTAAAGGTTGCGATATAGGTTAACAGATCCTGGTTACCTTGTCCTAGGGATAAAAGTTGTTATCCAGGGCCTGTCCCTCGGAATGTCTGGCGAATAGTCTTCCCAAGTACATTTGAAAACCCTGAAAGTACCGAAGAAGAGGGTCATCCTGATTGACTAGTGGAATCGACCAGTCAGCTGCACTGCCACTCAAATATGATAATACAAAAGCTACTTTGGCTTGGTCATTTGGAAAAGCTCCAGGTCTGCATAAAAAGTGCAAGCGACATTGGTTCATAAACACGGCAAACCTTTTTGGGTCCCCAGCAAAGCGTTCAGGTGAAGCTAACGGAATAGCCCCTGGTAAAACCACTTGCACCGGATTGCTTGATGAAACAGGAGCTGGATTCCCCCCGAGTCCTGGTAAAGGTGTTTTCCCTGCTTGGTTTTGCAGCAGTTGCCTTGCCAGATCGTCAGTGCGCTCCTTCGAGACAATCAGTTCTCTCCTGAGGGCATAAGTCTCTTGGCGAGCGGAGTGCATTTCCGCCCTAAGTTCCCCCAATATTTGGGCCAGTTGGTCGGATTCTGAGATTTCCATAACGCCCGGGTGGGGATTTATAGAGAGGCTTTGCGTTCTGTTACGCTCACCTGGCTCCCACAGGGGCGTCAGTCAGATCCGGACAGCTGCGGTCTCCACCAACGTGATGCGTAGTGCAGAGATGAGTGACTGGACTGGCCCTCCTAATCTTGTCTGCGTGACCCGTAGAAGTATTCTCCTGCAAGTGGAGGGATGAATTTAGCCACCCGTGGATTCAAGTGGTGGCACCCCCCACAGTCCTCCCAACTAATCACCTCCGAAGTGCCATCTCAGCAATCTCACCTTATATTCTTGAAAGATGAGCTCTCCATCCTGCATGGATTGCAGGGGCGCGTTGATGCCAGTAACTTCACTGGTTTGAAGGCGTGGGAGAGTTCCGGAGAGTATTGACTCTGAGGTTCCTGGCAAGGTCCAGTAAGTATCAAGTTCATAGAGTTCAATATGTCCGATGTTTCACTCTTGTCCCCCCTTCCTTCCTTGTCTTGCAGCTGAGATCGTGAGAAGATGCTCTTGTGGCAGCTGGTGGAGCTCAGGTAAGAGTCTGTATTACCCGACGCTGTCCGGTAAATGTTGCACGTGTTTAACGTGTTGTTTTCTCTCTCTTTGCAGGTGCGGCACATGAAGATGTGGAGAGTTATAGAATAATGCCTCCGGTGGTAAATTAGGTAAGTCTATGGTGATAAGAGTTATATTTGTTGGTTTTCTCGGCTCACCTTATTGCTTTCTTTTGTCCCCCAGGTGCCGGAGTTCGGCGAAGAAATGATGGAGGCTGCGCCGAATCGAAAGATGCTGCGAGGACTGGTGAGTATGGCGCGGCGCTGCAACTGGAGATATGACACGTACAGAAATGATGTTCTTTCCAGGTCCGGAGGCGAGATGGATCCGGAATCAGGTGAGGAATTCGAAAAGTTTGTTTTCTAACATTGTCCTTTTCTTTCCTCTTTGTTTTAGGAGCTCCAGATTCGAGGCGGGCGTGGCAGAAGACTGGATGCAGACTGCAGGCACGGTGAGCGTTACGCTACTGGATGCAGAATAACGCAAAGCATGTGCTGTTGTTCGGGCGTGGTTTAAATAGCCTCCAAAGTAGTTCCAGGTAAGAAGTTCCATAGAACCACGCCCAAGTAAAAAATAGCCCCTGTAATAAAATAGTCTATCCAGGCCTCACGTTAGCTTGGACTCACTAGCAGCATGGTCTGCATCAGGTAAGTAAAGTCTATCAGCCTGGCGCCTATGGCACCAGGACTGATTTCTATGATGAGCCTGGCGCCTAGCCCCCAGCCTGGGCTGTTGGTGTTTTAATAAGTGTCTGGATGCCTGCTCCCGGAGCTGATGGGCTTGGTCCTGATACCTGGGGGTAGACATCATGACACAAATATCCAGCTTCCACTAGGATACTGCACAGTATTGTCGCCGGGTTAGGAACTAAAGGAAACTCTGAATCTACAATCTGTTTAATCAGTCTCATATCTTTTATAAATCTTCACAATCCTCCTTTTAGATTTTTTGATCGGATACACTGCAGTGTTACACAGCGATTCCAATGGCACCAGAATTCCTTGTTTCATCAGTACAGAGAAAGTCAGAAATATACCCTCATCAGACTCTCAAGATATGGGGTACTGTTTTGCTTGAGATAAAATTGCTCCTGGCTTCAGCTTTATTTTGACCTCCCCTATTCCCATTAATAAACCTACGTCATAAGGGCCTTTGGTCCAAAAGACGCTTGGCACCTTCTCCAAGTCTTCCTGAATAAATGCTGGACGCTGCCGCATTATCACCATTCAATGTGGGACTTCCCTCTTTTCTATCCTTATCCAGTATGTGATGATCATAAAGAACACCACTTCATCATCTTTTTGGTCTTCCCTGAACATGTCGTCATCAGTTAAGTTATGTCAGTCAATCTGTACCCTTCCTCGAGAGCTATTACTGTTCTCCATGGTCTACGCTCATCATCTACTCCTTCGAGCATTGCCATTTCCCTTCGTACTATGGCTGCTACCAATTCTATAGGGATAGTCTGTCCCCCCTCTACGTCCATAGGTATTTGCAGTCTAAACAAAAACTCATCAGGTATCCTCAGTTTTTCCCACTAAGCCAGGTAGCCATGTCAGTAGAATGTTCACTCCATACAGAAACATCTCTGGATCTACTGGAACGTCTCACAGAGCCACTTGCCCTGTGAATGTCAGTATAAAATCACCAACGTTTAAATAGTGTATTCCTGGAGTGAAGCACACTATTCCTTGACCAGTAAATGAAATCCTCGTGTTAAGTTTTGTCATTAAATCTCTTCCTAAAATGTTAACTAGTGTCTCTCATGAATACAACAAAGGAACAGACATATCACATTCTCCTGTATAGACTGGTAATTCATTAGTAAAAGGAACTTGACTTGTTGCTCCAGAGAACCCTTGAGCATTCATGTCAATTGCTGACATTGGATATTTTCCCTCTCGTATACATGAACGTGTAGCCAGAGTGTCTACCATAAAAGAAAAGATTTGCCTCCTATCATCAGATCGACCCATGGTTCCTCTTGGGGGACTGGTGTCACAGATAGTACTGAAAACATCAAGTCACCCTGTGAGCTGTACAATTCTGGGTACAGGCTCATCTACGTCCCTGTGAAAGGATTTCCTCCTACCACAGTGACACCTCCTATTCTGGTGTCAGCACTTGTCCTGTGTTTGCATACTGCTGTGTCTGGATAGGGGCTTGTTGGAACTGCCCTTGTGGTGGATTAATTTGCACTTGCTCTGGTTGCTGTACCTGTTGTACTCATGGCACTTGTGTCTGCTACAATGTGTGATCTTGTGCAAAACCTTCTCTAGTTTGTGTGCTATATGGTAGAGGATAAGCTGCCCCCACTCTTGAAATTTGCCCATTCTGTACATTTCCTTGGCTCCCACATACGTGTGCAATGTGCCCTTTCATCCCACAAGTCCAACATACTGGGGGTGTCCATCTGACAAGTCCCCCTTGGTTGTACCCTCCCTGGGTATTCTGATTCTTATTCTGTATATTCTGAAACCCACCTTGATTGTTTTGGAATCCACCTCCTCTTCCTCTATAGCCCATACCTCTGCCTCGTGGCACAAACCCGTATCCACCTTGATCCATCAGATGCTGATTATTCGCATGCGATGCACCCATTGCTTCCTGCATTCTCATTCCTTCTCCACTTTTCATTACTGCCCCTTCTATGGCAAATTTAGACAATTTTTCTGAACTAACTTGGCTTCCTTGATTTTCCTAGTCTCATCTTTCTTCCTATTTTTCTATTGTGACAACCGACAATAGTGTACTATCATCAGCTCTATCTAAGCAGATGGTTTTGATTCCATCCCCACTTGCTTCTTCATCTGCCTCTGTACTGGCTCAGGCAACCCCTGACATAAAATGTGGTAAAATAATGCCACTGTTGTTTTCCCATGGCTCACAAGTTTCCTTTGCCTTTTCTCTTGAATATCCTGAATGTAAGCAATAGGGTCTTAATCTTCCTTCATCTTACGTGTCATAATTGCAACCATATCTGATGTATCAAGACACTGTACCCCAGGAGCCCTCCAAACGTCTGCTGTACAATTATTAAACTGCGCTCCATCATGCGCTGTGTTTTGTGTTGTCACACTTAAATATCCTGCTCTTCCCCATATGTAATAAGCTCTTTCCCCAAGAATAGCTGCCAGGAGACCTTTTATGTCCCCTATGGCCAGCGTGTTTCATCCTGTCATTTTTTGCGAATTTATATATCCATTTCCCAGCACCTCAAGTCAAACTCGGTAACTTACACCTTAAATTATCCTTGTCCATCTGCAGCCATGGAATATACTGTGGGCCTAAAATCTCTCCAATGCAAGGATCAAATTCATATCCCTCTGCATCATCCACAAGGCTGTCCCAGGACCAGGGACCACACTATCTCCAGCTTGCTCTCACTAAATACTCTCCCTCCACATCTTTACATTCCTCCAGCACTAACTCTCTGTGTGTTAAGCGCTTCACTAAACAGCGAGCTGGTGGCCAACCTCTTGCCTCAGTAGTCTCCCTCCTATGGAATAGCCTCCCCTTTCCTCTTCGTCTTGAGCCGGATCTCCTTAAATTCCAGAAGCTCATCAAGGCTATCCTTTACACCTCCTCCTTCCTTTCCTCCCTCCTGCGTTAAATCTCACAGTTGCTGAGATTGGTGACCAGGACCCTTATGGTCCTGGCCTCCCACACCCAATCACCTACAGCCTCCACCGCCCCCAGCACTTTTCCTTAGCGCCTGCCTTGCACTTATTTATTGGCAGCTGACCACTCCACCTAGGCTCTTACAGCTGCTCCCTCCCTAGCTCTTGATACACCTAGCACTTACCCCCACTCCCGCATTACTCCTCTCTTCTCTCTGCACTTGCACGTTCTGAATGCTCACATGGCCTAGTAGGACTGCCTTTATCTTTCATTGTTGTATTGTTTCTCTTCATTCTCATGTCCCCTCCCTGTTGCCCTGTGGGCGCTTTGAAACACAATTACTTGATGTATAAGCGCCTTACAGAGGCACAATAAATAAATAAAAATAAATAAATACAATCAACCCATCAACTAGATTGTAAAAGAAAAGTACATATGTGGGTGTTTAGATGGGTCAATAAACATATATGGACGTGAAATCACTGACAGGTCGGGAGAAAATATGTACCAACCCTGTGCAAATGAAACAGCCACTGGGGCGCTGACAAGATGTACAAGGTAGGTTGCGTCACTCTGCTGAATGGTGGTTCTGTGAGGAACGCTGATGCGCAGGCTGCGGTTCTGCAACAAGGTCGCCTCCTTCTTAACACCGGTGCTGGTCCAGATGGATAGGGTTTTAGAGAACACTAGTGTTGCACACAAGGTTTTCTTAAACTCACTGTGTCCCTTTCAAAATGATCCATGGCAAAATAATAGCTCACACATATGCTTTGCTGTAACCAGTCTACAAGCATCTGCCATGCCAGCTATGCAGAGGCATAGAGTAGGTTCAAAGCTCCCCTGTGCATCCCTGCCAGCTGCTGGATCACAAAGTCCATGCAGGCAGAGGTAGCATTACTGTCTACACCTCTGTGGAATGTAGGCTGTCTGGTGGCACGTACATCTGTAAATATAAGCCATGTCCAGTTTGGCATGGTAACTGCTAGTATCACTCAATCATATAGCCACAACAATTATACTTCAACCAGTGTCACCTCTGTGAGCATGGCCTACCTATAACAGGAATGAACTGTGTTGATGTACAGGCTGACTGCCTCCACAGCTGCCATGTGGCCTTCTGCCTTATTGATTATCCAGCATGAAGGGTAAGAGCTTCCCCCCAGGGCATGGAAACTTCCTCCAGGAGGGCACCTGGAAACAGGTGTTTCAAATGCAGCAGTGAAATAACAAAGCCACACTCACACCGGGGTATTGGCTACTGGAGTCGGAGGGCAGAGTTTGAGTTTGAGTAGCCAGAGTGGATAGGGGGGCCTGGAGAAGGGTCCCACCAAATTGTTTTCTGTTAGGCCTCACATCCCTATTCTGATTCCTCCTTTCCTGCAGGCCAGGTCCTCTGGGTGTGTTGGCATAGCGCAAAAGGCATTTCATATAACAACAGGGATTGGAACCCTTAAAGGAGACTTTGTTTGTACAAATCCCCTGTTATATTTTGCATTTAAAAAGAGCAAGGCACACCCTCACTCTGATTCATCTCTGAAACTTGACAAGGACAAGACAAATTCATCTGGACCTCTTTTGGGGATACAGTTAATCCCAGAGTACTCTTTTCAGGCAGGTGATGACAGAAGGTCTCCAAAGGAGAGGGGAGTTCTGCCCCATAACCATCCCCGGGGAAAATTGGGGGTGAGCTGGTCTGGACTAAGGCCCAACTTGCTAAGTCACATCCCTTCTGCATGAGACCACATTCAAATGCACACGTCTGAGCCTCATTATGCATCATTGATGAGGTGTAGATGGGACTCTGCCACACATCAGTGTTGCAAAAGACACATCAAATATGATGAATACACCCAGATGTGGGTTCCCAGATTTCTGTGCCTAGATCGATCCCCAAATTACACTTCACTGGTGATGCTGAATGTAGCCGAAACATGCTTGGGTTTGCCCGTGAAGTAGGTCTTTATTTATTGGGCTTTTATAATGCGCCACTCAGTCAGAACAGGAGGGAAGGAGGATCACTGGGAAGAAGGTAACCAGTTGTAGTTAAAACACAGCTGTATTTCTGGAAACCTACGAGCTATAGAAGGGATTATGAACAGCTTGTCAACACATACATACGAAATTACTTCAACACCTGTAAACGCCATGGAAGAAGTCTCAATCTTTTGGAGGTTTGAAGATGGTAGGAGTGGGTCAGAAGGGAGGTCACTGTGGGCTGAATGGAGTCATTCAATGAGGCTGTGCACCTAGGGTAGCTGGGGGAAATTATTGAAAGAGCTGGAATACATGTTGCGTCTTAAGTGCATGCCTGCATTTCAAGTGATTAGGCTGGAGTCTCAAGTCCTTGGGGCACCTATTCCACATTTTAGGGCCACTGATGACAGCAGTCTAAGTGCTGTAAAGATTAGTCCATAGGGGGTGGCAAAGGAGATCAGGTATTGGGGGCTGGTGCACGATAGAGCTCTCACGTGATGCATATGACCTTGAACAAGACCCTGAAGATCACTCAGAGCCAGTGAAGGTCATGGTGGACTGGGCAGGTGGGTGCCTGTTTCTTGGAGGCCAGCATAGATACTGTTGCAGTAGTCAGGGTGCGGCTGGATAAGACCCTGATAGGTCAACGCTGCCAAGGGGAGCCAGGACTGGCAAGATTTTCTTTGTAATGTGTAGCGGGAAGTTGGCTTTTCTGGCCACTCTGTTTGTTTCTGGCACAGGAGAGGTCCAAATCAAAAAAATACCCTCAGGATCCATGCTCAGTGGATTGCGGGCGTCCAAGGAGGCCATCCAGCAAAACAGAAAATAATTGGTTACTGATGCAAAGAGAATGATCACTGTTGGTCACCTTTCAGACAAAGGTTGCTGGGCGCCATTCACTTCTGGATCTTTCATATGAGCCCGGTGGTGTCTTGAAGTTGGATGTTTGCTGCTCCATGCCAGAAGGGATGTGACCTAGAGGTTTGGGCTGGACAACCCCTCTTGGAATGGCAATATGTCTAATTTGCATATACTTTTTCCCTTCGTGTAATGACATAGCAGGTTGAACATAATTGGTTTTGAGGGTTACCCAAATCAGTTACAGTATTCAAGCCTTCCACCCATCACAATTCAGTTGTGAATGTGTCCTTTCTTGCCAAGTCTATGCCAATGGCCTCTACCCAGGTGCTCTAGAATACCTCCTTCTGACACTACAGTGCGTCTCACTATATTAGTGGATATATTGACAACTAACTGGTTGGGTTCAACCTTAGCTTCCTGTTTTGAACAAATTGTGTGATCATGGCCAAATACTTTTACTGCCTTGTGTGTCTACAAAGGCTAAGAATAGCTGCAAAAAATACTAAATAACAATTTGAAACGTGATATAAAATGTAATGTGCATTTTTTTCCAAGATGTGTTATATACCACCAAATGCTATTCTGATCATGACTTTACATGCACACTAATTAATATGTGGTGCCTCATCAGCTGTGCTTCACAGCGCTAAGGCTCGAGTCCTAAATACAAAAGTGAGGGGACTGTGACGCACGGATTGGGATGTGATGTCACAAGAAGTGAACATAGGCGACACATAATCCTGTTTTCATATTCATACTTCATCTGGTCTTGTGGCTAAGCGTGTCGCCTTTTAACTGCACGTCCAGACGAGTAGCTGCTGCGTGGTCCCTCGACGTTAGCCCTGAAACATCCAAGGTTCGGGTTTGAAAAGTATGAGAAATGATTCGAACCTGTAAATTGAACGCAGTGGCGGCATCTGTGCAACAGGAGCATTATACTTTCACACGAGAAGCGATATATATTGAGCGCATTGTTTTCTGAAGGGCAGCATGAAAGCCGCTGTTTGCCGCAGCAGGGCGGCAGTAGGCTAAAGAACCAGCCTGTTAAAATGGAAGGAGAGGGGGCGGCAGCGCGAGAGAGCGCACGAGGGCGAACAATAGACACGAGGACAGTGCATCTGCCTTCGATGCTTCAGGGAGCTGATGTCTGGCCATGGTTACCTTGGTAACCGAACCAGAATCGAAGTGTACATCGTATCATCCAGCAGGACCGCAGGACACAAATGACCTTAGTCATCTGTAGTCAGAGCCCGTGCAGAAAAAGGGGAAACAGGGGGTGCTTTCGTTCTCCTCTTCTGACAAGAATGTATTCTTCTGGCATCTCCATTGCTTTTGTTAATCTGCGCATAATCTACAAAGGAAGGATCTTCGAGTGGGAAATGCATTGTTTCTCCATATTACCTAGGAGGAAGCTCCGACCCCCTACTAAACCCCCTGGCCCAGGGCAGCCGATTTATGAATTTCCAGGGGGTGCCCAAATATAGGAAGTGACATCACCAGCAATTATATGACAGCATTTGCACGTAGTCACCAACTTGTTGCGAGGGGGTGGGGAGAGGTCGCAGAACAGTGGAAACATTGCCTAGCATGTACTGCATATACTAAAGTCAAGTAAGAAGGAGGTTTAAGCCCCCCAGTTGCATTCCAGTAGGCCAACACTGCCCCTACTCCACACCTCTATAATCATCCAGGTTGTAGTAGCCCTCAAAAGGCAGAGCAACACAGCTAGGATGGGCAAAGGAAATGCCACCCCATCCTGTGAGTGTGTCAAACCTCAGAGCAAAGACTGTGCGTGTGCCTCCTACCTTGGAGCACAAGCTCACTAATTTGGTGCAAATCTCACAAGTGGGTGCTTGGGAATCCCATCCGTGTGTGTGGGCTGCAGACCCCGGATCACATGCTCACTTCTTCAGTGTGAAACTCTGGCCAAGGCTCTTTGGGCAAGCATTCAGGATGGGTCTCATACCTTTAAACAGTGTTATATATTGAGTGGCCACCTCACTCCTTGGAGCATAGTATACCCGTTGCTGGTAATCTCACAACTGAACGTACAGTTTCACTCTTGGTCATCTCAGTGACCCCATGTATATTAATGGAGTCAGTCTCCCATCTGGGAAGATAATTATATTTCTGTTAAAAGGGCCTCATCACGAGTTGGGCTGTAGCCCTTAAATGCGGTGGTAACGGTGTTACCACCACGTTTAAGGGCTGGCCCTATCACGAGTTGGGCGCTAAATCAGTTGTTTTACCTCCAGCTTTTTTCTGGAGGTGAAAATCCCTGTTTTCGACGGTATTATAGCTGGCTGTGTTAGCCCACAGTATTAGCACCGAAAATTTCCCATTGGATCCAA
Organism: Ambystoma mexicanum; assembly: GCF_040938575.1. NCBI lineage: Eukaryota > Metazoa > Chordata > Amphibia > Caudata > Ambystomatidae > Ambystoma > Ambystoma mexicanum. Next base: position 120,146,186 of record NC_090926.1, on the reverse strand, counting down.
TGAACCCATTCAGGAATGAGGATTTACCGTTAAGGCCCAACCCGTGATCCGGTGGTAATACCACCGGGCCGGTCAGTGCTAGGGCTATTACAGTCGGCGGTATTACAGCCGAGAATACAGCCCAACTCGTGATGAGGCCCTCTGAATTCTCACTCCAGTTTTCTCAATCTTTACATCCATACCATATTCATTCATTATGTACAGGGGTGATAACTTGTGTCTGAGAAAGCTCATTCTTTCACTCAGGAGAGATAAAGGGGTAACAACCCCCTGTATGTGGGATCAGGCTCATTTTGCCCCATGGCCCCTCACTCCAGAATGAGTGAGCAGGTTTTAAGACCCTGCTGAATCTGCTATCCTACAGGCTCGAGCCTTCTATCCCTTGCCCCATCACGGCTTCCAACATTCTGAGCGGCAATTTATGTACAGCAGGCAGCTCGGGACATGCCTGTTGCCAATTGAATGTAGCCAGATCTTCTATTTTTAGACAGTGGGAGAGTGCCATGAACCCACATCGGTGGTGAAGAAGCACTCAACATACAGAACACAATGATATAGTGTTGCAGTCCTGCTGAGAAATGACAATTTGGTCTGTTTAAATGTAAATCAGAGTGGCTGAGCTGTACATGCACTGTGCCATTAAAAATAAAGCAGCTGTGGTGGGTGGAAGTGCTGCTTCGGTGGCATCAATAGTATGCAATTCCCTGCGGGGTAGTGTTGGTAATTTCCTATTGAAGTATAGCAGCCCTATTGAGAAGTGCCATTAAAAGTGAAGCTGTCCAGTGGGCTGGATCAGTGCTGCCCCATAAAAGGTGTAGAAGCTTCTGTGAGAAGTGGCAGTACTGTCCCAATGGTGAGAAGTGTAGTATTTTCAAATTAACCATGCTTAAGCACTTTGGGTTATTGAATAGTGCTGCTACATTCTGAGTAATTCCATCCCTTTAAATATATTAGCTCTAGTGTTGAGTTATTCTGATGATGATGAAGATGATGTTCGACTTGCTCAATAGTTCTGGTTCTTTATCATTAAATGTACTTGAGATCTTCAGAGTCTCGGGAGGATCGCTCAGGGGCAACATGCTCGCCTTGGAAGCAAGACGACACGGAGCAACACAGGTTCAATCCCTCGGACCGTGCAACACAGGTTCGATCCCTGGGTCCATGCAACAGAGGTTCGATCCCTCGGTCCGCGCTTAGAAACCTCTGGGTATTACGCGCATTATAAATAACCAATTAAAATTAAAATAAATAAATCTGGTGAGAAGTGATGGTGCCTTGTCAATAAGAGTGTAGCAGCTCAATTGAGAAGTGCTGATGTTGTCCCGTAAAAAGTAGAGCAGCCCCACTAAGATGAACTGGCATTGCCTCAACAAAAGCATAGCATTACAATTATAGAAGCCCTGTTTAGCGAGCTAACTGAGGAGTACCAACATTGCCCCATTTCAAATATGGCAGCTCTAGTAGAAAATAGATTACACAGCCCTGCTGAGAAGTCCTGTTACTGTCTCTTTAAACGTATAGAAGCCCATTAGCTCTGCACCATTAGGCCCTGCAGGTACTGTCCCATTGAAAGCTATTACACTGAACAAGGTCAACAGAATGGCAAGGTCCAAACTGGGTACTATCTGATAATTCTGCATTTTGAAGAACAAATACAAAAAAGACTGATCTATTTCGGCTGATTTGTGTGGTCTTCAAAATACAGAATGATCACATTCTACTACCCCCACCCCCTGCGAAACCCCCCAGAAGATGATCCCACCTCAACCCAAACTCCCACCCTCTCCCATGTTGTTTACTTCCTTAGAATTCAGGGGAGTTACCTCCCTCAACGCCTCCGTTCCCCGCCCATAGCATAGCATTTACCCTCACCACGTACACACTCAGAGATATGCAAACAGTCTCATTTGCCCTCTCCCTGCCACCTCCCTTCGCAGATGCAATGCAAGAGGGGTGCACAGATATACAAATACACCCAACTCAAACCTATTTTTAGAAATTGAGGGACAGACTTGCTTTGCATCTGTACCTCCATTTCTAAAAATCATTTTGGGTTGGGTGGGTGTACTTCTACATCTGTGCACCCCTCTTACAAAGAGGGGTGCACAGATGTACACATACATCTAACTCAAAAAGATTTTTAGAAATTGAGGGACAGACTTGCTTTGCATCTGTGCCTCCATTTCTAAAAATCGTTTTGGGTTGGGTGTACCTCTACATCCGTGCACCCGGGTGCACAGATGTAGAAGTATACCCAAACCAAAACGATTTTTAGAAATTGAGGGACAGATGCAAAGCAAAAGCCTCTTGCTTTGCATCCATCCCTCAATTTTTAAACATCCTTTTTTACCCGGGCCGCCAGAGAGAGACACAGTATGGATGGAACCAAGGGCCATCCATACTGCATCTTTTCTCTCTGGCCCGGGGGGGGGGGGGGGGGCTAAGCCCCGACTTCATTCTGCCGGTGGGTGCCCGGGCCCGGAGCACCCGTGTAGTCGGCGCCCCTGCCCCCGCCGTCTCCACCTACCTTCTACACATACTTACACCTCCCCCACCCAATTCACCAATACAAGCCCAATGCCTGGATCCTGACGTTCCTCCATTACACTGGCCCTCATTACGACCCTTGCGGAAAGCGACTGACCGGACCGCCACAGCGTAAATAGCGTTTCCGCCATTGCACGATGGAGCAAAGTGCGGCCCATTCCGACCCATCGGGCACGAGCACCACGCCATGGCGGAAGTGCAAAGTCTGCGATGGCGGAAATGACCCCAAAACGGCCCACACCGCCGCCGTACGGCGCCCTAGGTGCAATACCGCCACCCATCATAGCGGACACCGCAGTGAGCGCCAACCGGAAAGTACGGCGACCGTAAATATACGGAAACGGAAGTAAAAACATGGGCCCGGAACGGGAAACAACACCCCGTACACCTATAAAACCACAAAATACACACAACCACTAAAAACACCACCCTGAGACACATCCCAACCCGTCATCCACCCTAGTGAAACCAAGAAAAATGGGAAAAGTAGCGAAGAAAGCGTGCGACCGCAAGCGGCAGGTCCACTTCTCCCGTGAGGAACTCACCGTACTCACAGAGACCCTCCAGGAGAATGCCGCCGCCGTCTTCTCCACGCAAATGACCAGGACGGCACTTGCGAACAAGAAGGCCATATGGGCCCTGGTGGCACAGCGGGTAAGTGCGGTGGGGACCGCACCCCGCAACCCACAGCAATGCAGGAAGCGGTGGGACGACCTGCGGATACGCGTCCGTAGCATACTTTCTGCCAACCGCAACATTGCCACAGCCACCGGGGGAGGGTCGGAATCACCCATCAAGTTGACCCCCTGGGAAGAAATCTGTGCCTCCACCATTGGAATGGAGAGCATAGAGGGAGTCGGAGGGATGGAGAAAGGAGTGCAGACATCCGGAGAATCAGGTAGGTGGCCCAAATAAAACCATGCCAAATCCACAATGTCCAATCATGTGACTCACATGTGTCCACATAGCGCAACAGCAACACATGGCCAGGAGAACGTCCACACACATTGGCCGGATAGCGCACTTTAAAACACACAATAAATACATAAATAAGTAAAAACCCCCAAAACACCCACTACACGTGCAGCAGGCACACCCTAACTGCAGGCTGCCAAACAACTGCACCCTCACTCCACACACAAATGAAAGCACCTCCAAGGCCCCGACCCAAATCACCCTCAGGTACCACCCCAATGCATGTGATACATTGCCATTCCAATTCCCACAGACCCATTAATAACGCTTGCCCTCCTTTACTCCACCACAGGGTCCGATCCAAACGACGAGCTCCAGGACACCCCTACCAGCACACCTGCAAAGAGGGCCAAGACCGACGGCCAAAGACCCTCCACCTCTGCACGCATCAAGACACGGCAGCAGCACAAATCAAGTGGCAGCACACAGGAGGGAACATCAACAGGCACCCCAGCAGCCAGCATGCCCACAACAGCACCACCACAGGTCCCCCCAATGGATGCCACAGAAGGTACTGCCTCTGGTGGCAGCAGCACCATAGGTGACACCCCATTAATGGCAGCATGCTCCGACACAGAAGACGGGGATGTCGAAGTCAGATCCATCCATGACCTGTCCCAATCCCCCTGTCTGTTCCATCCCGTACACCATGAGGATACCACGCAGGGGCACCCACAAGACGACGACTGGCCATCCCCCACAAGCCCTGTGGCAGGGCAACATGAGGCGAACAGCCCCTCTGTGACACCACCGCAAATGGCCATGGCCCAGCAGAGGCAACAGTCCCTCGACCAGTTAATCGTGCAACAGCAGCAACTGGCCACGCTCCTCAAGGACCATGCCGATGGATGTGGGGGCACTAAGGCAGACATAGAAACATCAACTGAGACACTTAGGGCACAAATGGAGAGTAGCACCGAGAGCCTGAGAGTCCAAATGGAGAGTAGCACCGAGAGCCTGAGAGTCCAAATGGAGAGAAGCACCGAGAGCCTGAGGGGGGAACTGCATGCGACGTCCAAAGACGTATGTGCCGAACTTGCCGCAGTGCGCCGTGTGCTCACTGAGCTCTCACAAACCCTTAGGGACATGCATGGACGTGAGCAGGCAGAGACATCATCCGTTGCAAGTTCCGTCCAGGGCAGCCCCCAACGTAGATCTGGGAGGAACCTGCGCTCCACAGGCAGGGGTGCCCCTGATACCCGCAGAGGGGGCTTGCAATAGCGACTGCCCACTGACAATGAGCATCTTTGGACACTGGTGTTCGGGGGGGAGGTAGGAGGGTGGAGGGGGTGTGTTGGGCTCACTTGGGTGGCGGGTCGATAGGGTGTTCAACATGATATCACATATGCCATAAACAATGCACGATCAAACAATGAGATGTGTGGACAATGATCTTTGTGTACTAGGCCATCATAGGCGTACAGTCCATATTGTGCATGTACCAGACACACACAGTGCCACGAGTCCCGTGTCCATGTATCAGCCACCAGGCGTGAGTGCTAGAAGCATGCATCTATGAGATGCTGACGAATTTCACGGCCCTCCTGTGTCTCGCAGACTCCTTGAGGTGCTGCCACATCCCCACCCTCATCATGACCATCTTCAGGTGCTTGCAGTTCTGCGTCAGGGGGCATGGGCACATTTCTACGTACGCACATGTTGTGGAGCATGACACATGCCATCACCATCTTTGCAACCTTCTCATGGCGGTACAGGAGTGCCCCGCCAGACCTGCTGAGGCACCGGAAACGAGTCTTCAGTAGGCCGAATGCCTGTTCAATGACTACACGGGTACGTGAGTGGGCATGGTTGTAGTCCTCCTCATGCTGGTCCCGTGGGTTCCGGACTGGTGTGAGGAGCCATCTCTTCAGTGGATATCCGGCATCACCTGTATGTGGACGATAAACAAATTATGTGGAATGCCATTGCTACGTACGCACCCCCCCCCTTCCTGCCAGGTCATTGCTGCATCACATACCCCACATCATCATGCATGAAATGAGACTCACCGAGTAGCCAGGATCTGTTCCCTGCATGTCGCTCCATGTAGCGTGGTATTGTAGAGTTCCTCAAGACCATAGAATCATGGGTTGATCCAGGGAATCGGGCACAACAATGTGTAATGATCCTGTTGGAGTCACACACCATTTGTACATTCAGTGAATGAAATTGTTTTCGGTTGCGGTACTGGGCCTCCATGGCATGTGGGACGACCAATTCCACATGGGTGCAGTCGATGGCACCAATGCAACCCGGTATGCCGCCAAGTGCATGGAATCCCACTTTTGTGTTGGTAATTTCCTGCTCCGAGCGTGGTAGAGAGATGTAGTCGTCTGCGTGCTGCAGGAGGGCATCGAGCACTTGCAATAGTGTCCGTGAGAACAGTGGCTGAGAAATGCCATGCAACTGTCCGACTGTGTGCTGGTAGGTGCCTGTGGCCAGGAAGTGGAGTACAGACACCACCTTCAGTAGGGGTGGGATGGCGGTTGGGCTATCTATCATGCTGACAAGGTCAGCCTGTGTCATGTCCACAATGGCGGCTATGGTGTCCCGGTCCAAACGGTAGAGGGTGTGGATCTGCTCATCAGTGAGGTTGAACGGATGTGCTCGGAGGCGTGGGATTGCGGGCTGCCTGCGTGGTGGTAGTGGCTGTGCTGGCAGCCCTTGCTGGCCCTGCCTTGCCCTCCTCCTCCTCCTGCGTCTCCTCCGTGCGGCCGGTTGTAGTTGGTGTTCGTCTTCTTCTTGGAGTTGGAGTACTTGCAGTGCTATCAGGTCCCCCAGGGCCAACATCGCGAGTCCTGCCGGTAGCATTTCGGAGTGGTTGTGGGAGGAGACTGGGCGTGCAATTTATGTGTTTTCAGGCTGTATGCCCTCCACCTGTGGTGATTCATTCCACCTGTGCAAGCTGCTCTCCCCTTTGGGCGAGCACGTCCCGCACACAACGCTGCAATTCGAGGAATGGCATCTTGCTATTGCAATCATGTATTAGTACCCGATGGCCGTGTAACATTGGTTGATATGTTCATTCGGCTATGGTCCCATTGTTTCACATGCATTCTTTGCAGTCGCGAACAGACTTGTGAAGGGTCAGTGGAACGTAGTACTCGAGTAACGGTGGACCCTCATGCATCACTGTACCGAGGTTCACCGACGGGCGGGGCCTCCCATTTGTGAGTGAAGGCAGTTGCCATTTTCACACACAGCCACACTAGATGGATTAATTTGTGATTTCAAGCGGCCACAGATGCCTTTTCGACGTGATGTTGCAAATGAGGAATTCGAAGGGCGGCGCTTTCGGTCTTCAGCTAGCGGCGAGGAGATGCCCACAGGTCTGACTGCAAATATAACGTTCTATTGTTCAGTGTCCTTGGGACAGGGGCCATGGCGAGGATGCAATGATTGATATGAATAGTTTGGGATGCGCAATAGCGAAGTGGATGATGAGGCCGGACGTTCCCAAATACATGTTACTTCACAACACTGGAATTACGGGCTGGGGCACAGTGGATTTTGCAGGCTGCATAACGCACAGACTCAATGGAATTCTCACATGTTATGTGAGTATGGTAACAGGCGTTATCATTACGGGATGAGGGAATGATGAATGGATGCATGGGCAGATGATTTGATACGGTGTTTGCCATGTACAGGGCTTCTTGGAATCTGTCCGCCTCCCCTGCGCTATGTGATGCAGGGCTGCCATAGTGGGACCATCGTCTATCTGGCCTTGTTGAGCCCTCCCTGTCTCGACGCGCCTTCAGACACTTGTGTCCATGCACGTTACCAATCCCATCTGATGGATTCTGTTTTCACAGACGCATGCACAGGTACACTCGTTTGTGATGGTGTTTTCACCTCGATATGGATAGTTATGAGTCACAAGTGGTTTTGGGGTGGTGATGATCCTTTGGAGTGGGCTAGCATGCATATGGCTGTGGATTTAGTGTGATCATTGAGGTGAGTTGTTCGGATGTAGTTCTGATGGCCATTCTTTTCTTTTTCTTTTCTTTTGGTTGACAGGTATCTCCTCCCCTTTTGCCACTGCCATCTGTATGCCACTCCTGCAGATGGGTTTTACTCCCGACACCTGCTGCTTCGTGTTAATCAGTGGAGCAGCATTACGATCTTATGGGACGATCGCCAATGGGCCACATGCCCTTACGCAGTACTAGTGGCTCGGAGCAACATTTCGGCCTTTCAGCTGGACTAGTGCCTCCCTATTGGGATGCCCCTGCGGTTCTAGGCGCTTCCATGTTGCCTTTTCGTACGGAATGTAGCCCCTGTGTACCATGAAGGAACAGGGCGTCACACAAGAAGTAGCTGGTCATTTCTTGCGGATGCAGCCCACAATGGTGAAATGTGTTTTGGAGTTCATGGCCTAATGGCTGTATGGGCTTGGTGAATTTGTTGTGCATTAAATTTCTATTCTGATATGGGCCGTGTAGCGTTCTTCTTTGCAAGTGATGTGGCATATTCCTATTTGGGGAGCGATGTATTGTGAGGAGATCTGCATTGGGTTCCAGCTTCGGAGTATAGTTGCGTGGTACTGTGCTGGGCGCGTTTGCCTACGAAGCCCAGTGAGGTCAGGGGTGAGGGCTGCCAATATGACTGTTTGGATGATGTCATGCTCAGGGGCGGGGGATTAGGTTTTGTGTAACAGATGCCGGTCAGCCAGGTGGATTGGTGGAATGATGTGATTATCGGAATATTGCTGGTCACAGGTGCCTGTGTTTGCGTGCGTTTCTTGGTGGGAGACTGGGGTCATGTCCATTGGTATAGCTTCTGTATTCGTGCCATCTGTGCCCTGCAGCTCCCATTGGCCCCTCTTGTGATTCTTTTGTTCGTTGGCATGCATGGGTGACTTGTACATTTCACTGGTTGCATTGTGACTTCGTTGCACCTACGGGGAGTTGTACTATGTGGCCAGGGAGCGGTGTACAGGCACTCAGTGGGGCCGTTTACGGTTGATTCGCGATGCCGTACTTCTCACCATGGCGGAATGGTACTTTCCGCCGTGCTTGATGGCGTTAAGTACATGTCCACTAGGGTCGGAATTCGCGTACCCTTGCGCCATGGTGCTGATTACGGTTTGGCATGGCGCGCGCGCGCGTACTTGGTGCAGTTAGCGTTGGCGTTCACTACGGTGTCGCTAATGGCATCGTACTTTACGGTGACGGGTCATAGTCGCACCGAGCGCTATTCGATGGCGGTATTGCATTTCCGCCATCGTTTTTCGATTTCCGCCAGGGTCGTAATGAGGGCCACTGTGTTTTACAACTATCAACACTGAAAGAAACAGTACAAAAATGCATCTCAAACGATCAAATTAATATCAAACATTGTCCCCCAAAGCATGGAGCTTTATGCACCCTCCCTTTGCCAATCACCCCAATTAGCACCACATAAGGAATGTGCCTAGGACTATAGGCGCACCCCTTCCCATTACATGCACACACAGCTATGCCTGCAGCAATTTTACTGTAATTGTGCTTAATTACAGAAGACACACACTGATCACTGAGGTGGCAGATTGTGAAAGGGTGTCATGCCCCAAGCAGGCTATTCCAATAAACACACACAAACCAGATCCTGCAACATACCTAACATAAATGTGATATCAGTGTGTTCCAAGGAAGACTCAGGTTCAGATCCTCAGTAGGAGGGAGAAAAAACCCAAAGGTGCCCTTCCCTGGGCCTGGACGGATAGCTCAGCGTCAATGTGTTTGTCTTGGAAGTAAATCAATGTGGTTTGAATCCAGGTCCCGTGCTTAGCGACTGGTTCCCAGAATTAATATTAATTAATACATTTCCCTGACATCCAGGACCAGTTCTCCTGGTTACAAAAAAGTAAAGGAACCATGGTGGATTTCCCAAAAATATTAGTTCCCGCCCACTTCGATCTCGTCTGTCCTGACATAGCCTTCCCCCAATGTCGAGGCAACAGGTGCAGTTGAATTCAGGAATTATAGCACCAATAAACTGTATGCATTATCATGTAGTGCCATTCTGTCTGGAATCGATATAATTAATATTGATGACCTCTCCGATCACCCTCTTATGCTTCTGTACACCCAGAATGCAGCGTCCTCTCTTACTGCAATATTGGTGGCATGCTGCAGCTTTTCTTACTGCACTAATCGTGGCAGACAGCATCATAACCGATTGCAGCATTCTTTGCATGCGGTACCTTACAGTAATCGATCTATGCGGCATACCTATTTCTTTTGCATTTTGATTGTTTAAAGCGCAGACCTAGCTCGAGAGCAGCAGAGTGCTGTACAGAGTGTGGATAGGCTGCATTTGGGTTGGCATCTTTTAACAGTAGCGCTGTACTGTGAAGTTTGTGCGTCAGTATGTGCATCCACTGGAATTAGTCCTAGGTATGGTGTTGTTGAAAGAGGCACGTTTTGAGAGATTCACAAAATTGGAGAATTATGAGGACATTCCGAGCCGACACTGGGATCGCGTTCCAGAGGGTGGGTGCATGATATGATATCATATGATATGGTATTTATAACGCGCCTATACACAAGTGTTTCAAGGCGTGACGAGGCAAGGAAGGGGCAACAGAGAGAAGACAGAGACAATGATCTTACTAGGCCAGGTGACATTGAGATCACACAAGTGCAGGGGAAGGAGGATGGGGAAAGTGCATGGGTAAGGGGAAGGGGACAGTGCAGTACATGGGAATGACGGTAAAATTAATAGAATAAATAAAGCAGAAAGTGAAAGTGCAGCCAGCTGGTGGCAAGTGCAAGGGTAAGTGCAGACATCAGGTGTCAAGTGCTGGTAGGGGGCTGTTGAGATACAGACACTGTCCCCAAGTGCGGGGGATGCCAGGAAGGCAGTGCAGGGGTGCAACTGGTGGGGGAGGGGACCTGGGCCAACGATCAGAGGGTAGCCAGGTGACCAGTGCAGTTTCAGTAAGGAGTTCAGCAGGGGAGAGGAGGAGAGAAAGCAGAAGCAAAGAGGAAGGTTTTGAGGTGCTTCTGGAACCGGAGAGGCCCCAGACAAAGAAATAGATCTACCACCTCCTCGCTGCTTGGAGAAGCGACTGACCCTTAGGGAGTTGGAGGCGGATGAGCAAAGAGCTCGAGAAGGAAGATATTTAGGAAGAGAGAGTTGAAGGTATTGAGGGCCCCAGCCCCAGAAGGCCTTGTGGACAATGCAGAGAATTTTGAACCTAATCCTCGCAGCCACTGGGAGCCAGTGCAGAGATTTCAGTCCTGGAGAGATACTATCCCTCGGCTTGAGGCCAAGGACAAGTCTTGCAGTCCTGTTCTGGATAAATTGCAGAGGCCGGAGAGTAAAAGCAGACAGATTAAGAAAGGGGCTGTTGCAGTAGTCCAGCCCAGAGAGAACCAGAGCTCTGGAGACAGTGAGCTTCTGGGGGAAGGAGAGGGAAGGAAGAATACCTCTGAGGAGGTGCAACTGGTAGTGTGACTTTTTATAGATGTCAGAGATGTGAGGAGAGAAGGAGAGTGTGAGGAGAGAAGAATATGGGGCGTGCGGAAAGCAACATTTTGGGGAGGCTCACGGGGTGCTGTGCTGGAAGACAAGGGAGAGAGTGGTAGAAGTCATGGTCATTAGCACTTATTCATCGCACCTATAAATACCATCACTCCAAAAAGCTTATTAGCAGGAGCTTTAATATTTTCACACTTTTTAGATCTGCATTCTACATGATTCACTGCCTACCATTACACGTGCACCCCACTTATATAATAATATTACCCACGACAACCCCATCAAATAATCCCAGTTTGCTAGATCTGAATACACCTAGCCTATTACTGCTTCTGCCCACACCCACTTTTTGCGATGCCTTTTTCCTTCTATTTCCTCCAAGGACTACAGGTGAACGCATAATAAAACCTTTTCTCAGACTGTCACCATAAGACCACTATTGCGGTGGTTGCCACAGTAGGAAAGCTTCATAACCTAACAAGGAAGAAGGAGAGAAAAGGAAGAATACCTCTGAGGAGGTGCAGCTGGTAGTGTGACTTCTTAGAGATGTCAGAGATGTGAGGAGAGAAGGAGAGTGTGGGGTCAAAGATGACCCTGAGGTTTTTAGACTCACACGTGGGAGCAGGAAGAGGGCCAAGAGAGGCCGGCCAGAGAGTGACAGGAAAGGAGGGAGCAGGTGTGCCGATGAGGAGAATCCCGGTCTTACTGGCATTAAGGCAGAGATCATTGGTGGAACACCACTCTTGGATAGTGGACAGATAGTCAGAGATGAGTAAAGGAGAATAAGTGGCAGAAGGGACTCGGAAAATGAGTTGAGTGTCATCCACATAGAACTGAAAGTTGGTGCAGAGAGCAGCTATGCAGTGGGTAAGAAGTGCCAGGTATTGGTTAAACAGTCAGGGGGAAACGGTAGACCCCTGGGGAGCCCCAAAGGTAGAGATAGAGATAGAGGAGAGGAAGGACCAAAGTTGGACCTAGGAGGGTCAATCAGAGAGGAAAGAGGTCAGCCAAGCCAGGGCCTGATCAGTGATACCCAGGTTATCATAGAGACGGTTGAGCAGGATGGCATGGTTGACTGTGTCAAAGGCAGAAGAGAGATCAAATAAAATGAGGACACAGGGGGTGTTGGGATCAAGGTTAGAGAGCAGGTCTTCACAGATGTTCAGGAGAGCAGTTTCCGTGCTTCTGGTAGCTCTGAAGCCAGACTGATGGTCATGGAGACAACTAACAGATTCAGTGTGAAGATAAAGCTGGGAGATGGCCAGCTTTTCCAGAAGTTTGCCCAAGAAAGGAGTGATTGAGATTGGGTGATAGTTAGCCGGGCAGGAGGGGTAGGCTGTGGGTTTCTTAAGAAGAGGGTGCACAAGGGAGAGCTTCAGGGGGGAAAGGAAGACACCAGTGGCAAACGAGTGGTTGCAGAAGTCAGCCAGAGCAGGGGCCAAGGTGTCAATGTGGTCCTTGATGGTTTGAACCTGTTTTGATGAGACTTTCATGGATCAGACTTGTCTAGAAACCTTGTCTGGGGAGAACAGAGGAATGGCAGAGAAGGAGGGAGGAGAGATGTATGAAGAAAGGCCGGAGGAAGAGCAGGGAGTGCAGGGGGCAGTGGGAGAGGAAGAGAGAGAGGACAGGATGTCCTGAGTTTTAGAGATGAAATGAGAAACCAGGGCCGTGCAGAGGGTCTGGGAGGGGACAGGAGAGCTAGAGACTGCAGCAGGATTGGCCTGCTCCTCGCAGATTTTAAGGAGTTCAGCCGAGTTGTTAGATGCCGCAGAGACGTGGACTTGGTGCGGACAGAGTGCCGGTATTGCCTTTGGAGCAGTCGGCAGGCCAGTTTGTCAGAGGATGTACCGGAAGTACGCAATTTCCTCTCAGCCACCCTGAAATTGCATTTAACGGTGGCGAGGTCTGAGTCATACCAGGAGTTGCACTTGGCTTTGGGCTTCAAGCGAATCCTCATGACAGGGGCAAGAACATCGAGAGTATCAGATATAGGAGAGTGGAGACTGCAGAGGGCTGTGTCAGGGTGTGAGTCAGCCAAAGGGGGAGGGGGTGGTGAGAAAGTGGCAGCAAAAGCCTCAAATGATATACGCTTCATGGGTCGGATAACCGGTAAGGTAGGTGTTAATGCTGGAATTGGCTTGGCCTGAGGAGTGGAGAGAGTGAGCATGGAGGAAAGGAGAAATTGATCGCTCCAGGAGAGAGGAGTGTTGAGAGGGATAGAAAAGAAAAAGGTCTGTAGAGATCAGAACATCAAGAGTGTGCCCTGCAGAGTGAGTCAGGCCAGAGGAGAGGATAGAGTGAGAGGGAGTCGCAGAGGTCACAAAAGGGTCCAGGGGAAGGACAGGAAACATCCAGGTGGATGTTAAAGTCTCCAAGAAGGAGGAGTTGAGTGGTCGAGACCAGGAGGGAAGAGGAGAGGTCCGCCCACCAAAGAGGAAGGAGGAGATATGACCAGGTGGCCGATAGATGGTAGCCAAACGTAAGGGAATGGCCAGGAGAGAGAGAGAACCTGCAGATGAGGCATTCGAAAGAGGAATAGGCCTGCGTAGGAATGACAGAGACAGAAATCCACTCAAGGAAGATTAGGGCTACACCCCTTCCGAAAGTGTTGGACCTCGGCACAGAGAGGATCTTGTAACCGTCAGGCAGGAGAGTATCAAAGCTTGTGACAGAGCTGGCAGTGAACCATGTCTCAGTGACTAGAGAAGGAATGGGTGTGGGGTGGGTCCTCTCTTTGTAGACAGGCTTTGATTCAAGCTGGTTGGTCGATTTGCTGCATGCGAAGCGTGTGCCACCAGATATGTGGAGCTTAACCACAAGGTACACTGGTGTGCTACCCATGACTGCTTTGTAGATGATCAATGCAGTCTCAAAGAGAATCCTGGCTTGGAGTGGAAGCCAATGTAATTTGCATAGGATGGGGGTAATGTGGTCAAATGTCCATGCTCCTGTAATAAGACATGCTGCAGCATGGTGGACTGCGTTTAGGGGAACCAAGTGGTCAGCTGGGAGCCCTGTCAGGAGAGCATTTCCACCATCAATGTGCAAGACCATAAGGGCCTGCACTACAATCTGGAAGTCCTACTGCGGGATGAAGGGCTTGATTTTCCAAAGTGTAGAGAGTCAGAGCAAGGCTAATTGGGCCTTCTCGGCGATGTGTTTCTGGAAGGACAGATTGCTGTCAATGGTGAAGCCTAAGAATTTTGCTGAGTCTGAGAGTTGTGGATCAAAACCTTCTAGGCGCATATCATTGAGCCATCATTGGATGAGGTTTTGTTTGATGAGGACAAATTCATTCTTGGGTGGGTTTAGTTTGAGGTAGACAATCGACATCCAAGACTGGATGATGGCTAGGTAACTGCAGAGACGAATGATGTTCAGCGGGCTTTTACTCTCATGTACAACTGTGTATCGCCTGGGTATTGGTGGAATGCTATATTCGGATCTTTGAGGAGAGTGCGCAGAAGCTCCATGTAAAGGTTAAAAAGGATTGATTGGAGGATGGAGCCTTGGGGGACTCTGCAGGATTTCTGGAGTCAGTTAGAATGCAACAAGTTCATCTGGACAACCTGGTACCTGCCTGGGAGTTAGGAGGTAAACCAATTCAGGACAGTGCTAGAGAATCCCATCCTATTAGCAAGGAGGAAAAGAAGGATGCAGTATAACTAAAGTACTCCTGCTATGCTGCACCTTTTCTACTGCAGCACTTGCAAAATACAGCATGCGTGCTGTAGCAGTACTCCAACAAGGTAAGTGCTTTTCTTGGCACTCCTACTATTACAGCACTACAGTATGCAGAACTTTGCCGTGATCCGACATGCTGCATGCCTATGATTTAAGGATACCTGCCATGCATAATGATGCACTACGCCTAGCATACCAGTTATTCCAGCACTTCAACATCCTTCTCTGTTACAGTACTCCTGGAATGCAGCACCATGCTGTCCATGCATGCAGCATGCTTATTGTTACATTATTCCTGCTACAGTGATCTGCTGTTCAGGCCCATCCTATGAAACTCACCAGAAGCTAATAGATTTGTTTTTAATTTCTTTTTTATTCTTAGTGTCCTTCAGCAAAAGCTTTTCACACTGGTATTAACATTCTTTGCATAGATAAATCATTAAGTTTAACAACAGCCTTCCTCAAGTCAAATCTTAATGAAATCAACATATGCACACATTTGATGTAATTAGTACACTATTGTGCCTAGTTATACCTTTGTGATGAAGAATGTTGCATCTTACATTTAAAGATTTCTCAGCTACTGCAATCTAATTATATTAAGTTCATAAAATGTGATTTGTGTAGTCTTCCTATTGCAACACTTTATGTGATCATGTACCAGGGGTTGTCTGATCACACCATATAAAATTTTAATCCAAAAAGAAGTACACACCGGGCAAGAATCAATACTTTTTATTACAGCTGGTTGAGCACAAATCAAACAGAGCAGTGGACTTGATTGATGAGAGCTGACATCTGGGCCTACAGTGAACATTCGTTTTATACTACAAATTCAATGGTGAAGGCATTAGAAACTGTTGCAGCTCAAAATGTTCATATTTTCCATGTTTCCAAAGAAACTCATTGGCTAAACTACGTCATATCCTTAGAGCTAAACGTATGTTAGTAGAATGTGATTGGAGCTAACAGATCAACGGTATCCAAACTCATTGCCTCCCTATCTGGCACAACATCACTTTTCACACCTCCTGGGAACAGTTTGCAATTAGTAAAATAACATTTATGCTGACCCCTGGAACTTTGGTCAGCACCACTGCGGAAGAAACAATGAGACACCCGGCTGCTGGTGTGAAGGGAAACATTCACACAGCACCTGCTGGATAACGGCCTTTGCAAACCTTGTGATAGATATTCTGAAGGCTGGCCACCTCCCAGGGACACAGAAACCTACAGTTTTATTGGTCCACCCAGGAACGCCGCTCTATTCAGCTTCCCCATTCCCATATTCACCTGCCAGGCACTCATGCTATGTCAACAGTTCTCTGGCTAAGGTACACGTCTCCTCAACCCCCCTCCCTCGAGTGCCTGTGGGATTGGCTTGCTGCCCAATGTTGCCTCAGTTGCTTCAGTCGGCCCGTGACACACAGCCTGAGCTTCCTCATCCCCCCTCCCCAACCTGTGATGTTTGGATCATGTGTCCAGAGCAGGTTTCCCGGGCGGGGCCCAACCTGGGGGCATCCCTGCTAGATGTTTTTATTGGGGATTTTTCCCTATCTCGTGGTACTATACATAGGCTCCCAGGGTTGATGGCATACACAGTGCAGCCGTACCACTGCATTTCCTCACAAGGCCTTCTTTCATGGCGTTATGAGTTTGTTTGTGTGCCTGTGTTCTCCCCCCTAGGAGGCGCCCCACCCCCTCTTGCTTACTCCCGTTCATGGTAGGTTCACCTCCCTATCTGGCGCTCAAATAGCACCTTTACATATCACCATTCGATCAATCGTTCGTTTGACATCTCCTTCCTGCTCATTTCCTTACCCTTTTCCTTAGACACTCACACCCGTGTAATTCTGTTCATGTCCCCTTCTTCTTTATACCCTTCTAGGCATTCTCCGAACACCAGTATCTTTTTCCCATCTGGTAAGCATTCGGCCCAAAGTTCCTCATAACTTTCTAAATCTTGTGGGGGTGCTGCAAAAAGTAACTTGACATCATCCTGACTCACATTTACGCTTGGAGGATCCTCATCTTATGCTTTACCAAGCTCAATTTTGTTTGCCATCATTATGTAACATGTTTTTATTTGGTGGCAATTGCACTGGCCGATGACCCACCGACTGACACAGACGGCAAAAAGCATCATGACGAGCACAGGGACAGTTATTATGAACATTGCTACCAGTCAATCTGGGACTAGGGATGTAACGGTATAACGGTATACCGTTAAAGATACCGTGAACCACTTAATTGAACAATAATAACCATCACATTGTTTATACCGTTATACCGTTCATACCGGTAAGTGTGCTTTTCAATCTGATTTGGAAAGGCTGCAGTAAGCAATTGCTGTGCAGTCTTGGTTTTGCACTGTTGGATGTGCCTCTGCCAAGTAGTTTCAGTTGGAGCAGTTTTTAATGCCATTCCATAAACCACACGTGCCTTACACAAAATCAATATGTTAGCAATAGGAAGAATAGATACAGTGCCAAGAAGGAAAAGGGTTTACTTTGGGGTGGCGACTTTGGGGTTTATATATTTATAATGGATAATGTTCTCTAAACATATGGCGATGGGGGATTTCCCTGGTTCTATCATTGAATTTACATATAATAAGTCACACTGCGAAATTCACTCATCTCTGTGGGTATTCCCTGCTGCCATACCAAAGGGTAACATGTCAGTGATTACTGAACACCTTTTGGCCCGCAAGTAAACTAAAGGCTGTAACGTAAAGAGAGAGTGCGTGCGTGTGTGTGTGTGTCTAATCAGGACATTCCATCAGAACTTCCCAACCAAACCTGGGCCAGACAGAAGGAACACCAAGGGAGTGGCCTTAGGGGGGAGTGCTGTCACGACCCTTGCCCAAAACCCCCTCTGGCAAACCCATTGGCCAGGTGGAGTCAGGACTCAGGCCTCTAGAGCCTGGCATCCTCTTCAAAAGCCCTCATGGTGCCAGTCCTGGCGCCTATGGCGCCAGGTTCATACACCATGAAAAACAATGTGTGTGTGTGTGTGTATGTGCACAAGCGTATACTACCATCAGCCTCCATTGATCTGTGGCATGCAGGTTATCAAGATGGCAACATGTTCATCTTCACCAGTAGCCAGTGGGGAAGCAAAAAGCCTAAATGACCACTTAAGAAAAGCTATTCAGTTTGCTTTGGCAGTTGCAGCAGGCCTCCACCCCACCCCCTCCACTCCACACGTGTGTTTGTGTTCTGTGGAAGCAAGGCATTTCAGTGGAAAGTATGTTGAAAAGCCCAATTTTGGCCCTGGGTGCCTGGTTTTGTTTGTGATGATACATCTGTCAATTTATGACCTTTTAGAAAATATTTGTTAAGATCAGTTAACTCCACCTGCTATACCGCGATAACCATGATATACCGTCATTTGGCAAGAAGGTTATCGTACCGTCATAAAACGAATACCGTGACACCCCTATCTGGGACCCAGGCAAATAACAACTCAAACCAGGTGTTTGACATGGTGTTGTGCATCGTTTTATCATTCTTTCATGTATGGTTCATATTTCCATGACAGCCCACCATATATCATTGCCGATGCCCCTTTCTGCAACGCCGCAATGCTATCGTCTTCCCGCAGCAGGTGTTCATCCACAGCGCCACCATCCCATTTGCTCTGAAACACAAAGAATACTGTCTGAGTGGTTTTATGTAAACTTGGCAATGTTTTGTTTTTCATCTATCCATGTTCAGGCATGTATATTGGTATTCCATATTCTCCTACATCCAGCATCTATTTTTTCCACCACTTTCTCTTCGAACCCCACTTCTGCAGTAAGGGCCTGGTGTGGCACCATGGTATATCATGCCATGTTGAATTGTTACAGAATATTCTCTTGTGGGCACGGACCACCTGTTTTCCCCCTCTGTGCCCCTTCAGTGTTATACTCTAATATCATGTGGTTGGTAGCTTTTCCCTGGGCCATTCTTTCTAGTTGCATATAGTTATCTGCGTACACCTCCTCCCCTTCATGTATCCATTTCACTTCTACTGAGTGCCCCTGGAACAGCCCCCTTGTTTTGCACAAGGACATATGCATCAGGCATCCCCTTCCTCTACTGCCCCCTCTTGTGGCAGTAATTATTTTGGTGTCCCTGCGAGGTGTGGGATGAGTGAGCACACATAGCATGTGTCATTGGTGATTCCTCGCCCCGCCCTCTTCATCTCCTTATACCATACATTTTCAGACGCGAGTCCGCTCCCTCCCCAATAGCACTGTAGATACTAGATTTACTTCTTTTGGTGCGTGTCTCGCTTCCACCATCAGCTGAAGCACCCATATCTCGATGCTTAGGAACAAAAAGAGAAAGAGAAGACAGATGACAGACAGAACAATCCAACCCCTATTACATTTGCATCAAGTTTTGTTTTTCTCCCAGTCCACCTAATATTTTCTTGCCCATCTTCACCTTCATGTATGGGCCTTCTATAAAGTCTTATAGCAGTACACAGAGTTAATGATAACTGGGTTATACTTCCTATTAGGTGACACTTCTCTCTTGTCTTTCCGGGGTGCTGCTGTTGTCTCTGCAAATGGCAGTTATGTGGACCCATAACCTAATTTCCTTGACATTTACTACCATTGGGGTTGCGTAGACAACTTTGAATGGACTGCAAATCCTTGGTTCCTTCCACTTCCTTACAACGTTGCAGACAAGAACTCTGTCTCAGGGATAGAGTTGCTGTGCTTGTGGAAAATCCTACTCCTGATGGGCACTTTGGGCTCTTGAACGTTGGTCGGCTGACATGTAGGTCGCTGGGCCTGGCGGGAGATGTATTTCAGAACAATTTCCATTTCTGTTAGATCAGTTTTCGTTTAATCTCTGAGGATCTCTGAGCTAGGGTTAGCATGCAAAATTGAACGTACAGGTGGGACAGGCGCATGCATACTCCTAGCCGTTACAATCTAGTGCAGAGTCAAATGATGATCCACACTGGGTGAATTGCAAAAAGCGAAAAGAGCGAGGGGGAGGCAATAAATCCTGTTTTGGCACAGAGAAGAGGTTTGCTAAGCATTCTTTAAGCAAGCCATTGAACCTTTCACCAATCTTGTTCACATGCGTCCATTACACTGTGCAAAGTTTGTGTTTATCCCTAAGTGGTGCATAATCTCCACAAAAAGGTAATTGGCAAAATGCTGGCCATTGTCTGACCTTATCTCGTCACAGATTCCCCACCTTGCAAACACCTCCCATACCAAGAATTCAGCTGCACATTTGGCATTGTTCTTTGAACAGGCCCCAGCCTCAAGTCAGTGCGAAAGGGGACAGATGACAACAATTAGATACTTATAAGACAAGTATCTTTCTTGCATATCAACATAGTCAATAAACAAGTGCCGGAAGAGCCCTTCAAGTCATGGTATCGTTCCTCTGACTGTTTTTAATGTATAACCAGAGAAAAACTGTTGACAGACCACTCAGTTCCCCATAAAGTCTGCCACTTGTTCATGCAGATTTGGTACATACCATCCCTCACTGATCTCTGATGCTATATTTTCTTTGGATACATGAGTCGGACAATGCAATTGCTCAAGGGCAATTCTGAGGCATCACAGGTTTTCCTGTACTATTCTGTCTCCAGACAGAACTTATTTATAGTAAGTCCCTTGGAGAAAGAGAACATTTCTTTGCATCCACAAGTCCTTTTCTTCTTTCGGGCCCTCTCCTTTTAATTCTATTATCTGATCAATTGGTGTCACATTAAAATGTACCTCCTTCTCTCTTTCCTGCCCTTTCATCTTTTCCCCAACCATCATTTGTTTTTCTCTTTTTCCCTATGGATATAGTACCCTGCCTCCCTCTGGTAGGTAGGCTGCTTCTTTGGCTGCTCTGTCAGCCATTTTGTTCCCCAAATATATTTGGTTCTGTCCACTTGTATGGACTGCAACTTTTATTATTGCCCCTTCCACTGGGGCTTTTAATGCCTCTATCAATTACCCAAGTAGTTAGGCATGTTGTACTGGTGTCCCATCGCTTCTCATAAAACCCCTCCTTTCCCATGTGGTCAATCCTGAATGTGAGGTAGATGTTATTTAGGCAGAGTTCTGTCCCTCCATCATGTTTAATGCACTTATCATTGCATCTCACTCTGCCGCTTGTGCTTAATATTGTGACAGTAATTGCATCTGAGATGCAATTATATACTCCCCACGTATGTAGCATACTACAGATGCTCCTGTATGTCTCCTGCCAGTATTGAGGTCTATACTTGATGACCCATCAATATATACCATATCTGCCTCTTCTATTGATTCTTCCTTAACATGTATGTCTGCTTCCATTCAATACATATGTGCTACACAGTCATGCACATACTCCCCCTCAGCTGTGGCTTCTGCTACAAATGTTGCTGGATTTACCACACAACACCTCACTACCTCTATTGCTGGGTTTGTTAGAATCACCTCAGACCTTGATGCCCTCTGTGTTGTTAGGGTGATTTTTGATTCGACCAGGACAGTGAACAATGAATGTTCCACGCACAGCACTATGGGGCACCCCATTGTGATTGTCTCTGCCTTTTCTATTGCAAATGCTGCACCCGCAAGTGCTTGTTCGCAAGGAAAAGGTCTTGGCATTACTGGGTCCAAATGGCCACTGTAGTATGCCAAAGGTTTGTGCCCCTGTGCTTTATTTTGCATTAGGACAGCTGGCACTACTGATCAATCCAAGTGGGAGAACAAGTGGATTTCTTCTTATAGTTAGGCGTGGCCAGAATGCTTCTTTAAGTTCTGCAAAATATTCTCTGATTTTGTCCATTTTAACTGCCTCTTCTCTTTCTGAGCTTCTTTTAGGGCCTGCAACAAGGGCTTGGTGTAGTTTGAGTAGTCAAACAACCATGCCCTTCAATAAATACATAACCCCTGGAATTTCTGCAGTTCCTTTACTGTGCATGGCTGTGCTGTTGAGTGAATTGACTCCACCCATTCTTGTGTTATCCTGCGCCCTTCAATGGATATTATTTGCCCCTAGTACACCACTTCCTGTTGACAGTATTGTAGTTTTCCCTTATCCAATATGACCCTTTATCTGCCATTAATGTCAGCAGGTGCACTGAGTCCGCCCTACACCCTTCCTTAGTCTCACATCACACCAACAAGTCATCAACATATTCGATCACTGTGCTTGGCATTTGTAAAAAGCTCAGGTCCATTTGGGCCACTCTATTGAAAAAACGTGGTGATTTGCAGTACCCCTGTGTCGTAAAGCCAAAGCACAGCACAAGAAAGCAAACTGTAGCAGGCACACTGGGGCCTTACTTATCCAGCAGATTCCACCTTTGTCCCTCTTTAGGCGCTTCAGGTTGGGTAGGATGGCACGTGCTCGGAAAGGGCATCAGAACTCTACATTAAGGCTGCAAAGAGAACAAAACTACCAGCCCCAGAGGCCCCGGTGCCTCATGCACGTGAAGAAACAGGCACACAGAGCCTGTAAACTGAAGGAACAGGAACACAGAGCCTGTAAACCTGCCGGGCCAATGTCTGAACATGTGCGCAGGCGCAAACACTGAACGCTTGTTCGCGCTCGTCTCTTCCTCTGGGCGGACGCATCCTCGAGAGCGCCGATCTGGCAGATTCCATTGCAGGGCGAGCCCTAGTCAGAAGTAAACCCTTCAGGCCCCGCGGCCACATAGATAAATTCAATGCTTTTGCTTTCACGAACGGAGCATGCTTCTTTTTACTAACCGCATGCCTGCAGCGTGGGGGCACAGGAGGGCAATCTGTTCATAGAGACTACACCAGAGCACTTAAACGCATGGGGTAAACCCGGCTCATACCGCAGATGAACAGAAACGTATTGCATTCAATGAAGCTGACCGTTGTGTAATTAGCATCTGGCTCTTTGAAATGTTACGCACCGTGCTGCAGAATGCGTATTAATAGTTTCTCCTTTGGCAGAAGTGGCTCGCAGCCTCCAGGAGACCGCAGGTGGCAGGGACAGATTACAGGACCCATGAAAAACACACCCAAAGCTAAGTGCTGATTTCCTTTAGGTAACATTTATGTGCATGTACAAGCACAGTGTTAGTAGGTGAAACTGAATATGTATGTTATCTATGAACAGCTGGGCAGCCAGCACTGTTAGCATGTAGTAGCCAGCATTGTCAGTTTGTGCTTAAAGTGTAAACAGGCACTGTTGCAAGTGCCCCATTGGTTGCCTCACGTTGGGGATCATTTGTAGGCACAGATTCCTGAACCAGTGACCAAGTAACCACGCCTTGGAGATAACTCAGTGTAGAGTCAACTGAGTGGCAAGACCTCAGGTGGTGCAAATGTGTGTGCATGTATGAATGGGGATCCAAGGCGCAAAAGGAAATCACGCCTTATCAGCCCAGCGTTAGCTGTGACACTCAGGAGAAGACCCAAGGAGCATGTTTACCGTCAATCCCCCTACCTGCCCATAGCCTCTACCTAACCCTCATTCTGGTGTTCCTTACTACCCTCAACCTATCCAATCCGTGGCCCCTGAACCTCTTTCCCCATGGTGGTTGCAGAGGCCTGTGTGCATTAAGTTCCAGGCACCAAGACCGTCAAAGGGGAAGTAGGAGTTTGTGCTGCTTCTGCGCGGGACCAAGATCCGCCACGACACCCTGGGGCAGTATAGTGTATTGCAATCTCATTCCCCAATACATAAACGCTGTTAGGTACCATGAATCGGGGTGCAATGGAATGGAGAAGAAGGCATTCCTCAAGTTAATGACTGTGAAGTATCTTGCTTGTGTTGGGATGTTGCACACTATTGTGGTGGGTTAGGTGCTACTGGAAATTCGGCCTTAACAACATCATTTAGGAGGATTAAATCTTGTATAAATCTGCACAACCCACCCTTAGATTTCTGTATTGGGTATATGGCTGTGTTAAATGGAAAGGAGGAAGTCTGTATGATACCCTGCTCCCAAAGGGCATGCAATGTCGAGTATATTCCCTCATCCTCCTCTCTAGACAATGGATATTGTTTAGCTCAGGTAAGCAGCGCCCCCTCCTTCAGTTTTATTTTCACCGCCCCCACTCCTTTTAGTACTCCTACATCATGGGGTCCCTTGGTGCATAATTCTTCGGGAACCTTCTTGAGATCTTCATCTGCATGGATACTCTCCTTTGTCACCAGTTGCGTCAGTATGGATACCAGCTTCTCCACTACTTATAGTGGGCAAGGTATGTGTAGCTGAAATACCATTTCTCCCTCTTCATTGGAGTACTGTTCATCTGTTACTCCTGTTATCATTAATGTTGGGTCGATGCAGAGCACTGTGCGCCATTCCATATTGTCATTGGCTGTCCCACACAAGATCACCATGCCCATATGTACTATTATCTCCTGTAGCTGTAGCACGACTGTGGTGCCCTTCATGTCGCCCCTTTGACACTGTGGTCTGAACAAGAATTCTGATGCCAGTCGGAACACCTTACCTTGTATTCCCGGGACCCATCCCAGCAGTATCTTCACTCCATCCAAAAACATGCTTGGGTACATGGGTTGGCCTTGTAATGTGCTTTGAGCATGCACCGCTAAGAAGAGCTTGGGAGTAGTAAATGCCTGGTGCTGTGCATACCATTCCTTTTAATGTGAATGAAAGGGTGGCATTCAACTTAGTGAGTAAATCTCTCCCTAGTATGTTGTTGGGAGTGTCTTTGAGTACAATAGAGGAGCTATGATGTGTTTTGTCCCTAATGTTCGTGAAAAGTCTTTTGTGACTGGAACAGTAACCAACGCCCCAAAGAAGCCCTGCATGTTCATGACCTTGTTTGATAATGGAAAGCACCCTTATTTTTATTCATGATTTTGTCACACCTGTGTCTATGAGAAAAGAAAAATCCCTGGGTCCTATTTTCACTGCTTCCTCGGGTTTCTCGTTGGGGCCGTCAGTTACTGCTAGGTCTGCTCACAATCAAGCTCTCTGTGGGCCCCCTATTGTTGCATGTTGCCCTGGGGAAAGGCAAATTCCCCATATAATACTTAACCCTGTGTAATGGGGTACCAGTAATGGGGTAAAGTCTTTTCAAACACATCCAACGCAACACCATCCATAATTCACTGCGGTGTTCCACAAGGCTCTTGTACAGCACCTACGCTGTACAACCTCTTTACAAAGCCTCTCTTCGATAAACTGGATGCACTTGGGATCGCCTAAACCAACTACGCAGACGACACCCAAGTGCTCCTCCCCCTAACTGGCTCATACCACACAGACGCCCTAGCCCTTAAACACATATACGCAACTATTCAAGCCTGGATGGCCACTAACGGCCTATGTCTTAACGGGGATAAGACTGAAATCCTGATCCTCGGCCAAAAGTCTACACTCGCCAGGCTAGATAGCCTCTATGTCAATTTTAACATCGACAACTGCACTATCCCAGTCCTATCGTCTGTAAAAAACGCTACATTGATGCAACCCTGTCTATGGACAAACAAGTCAATGCCATTGTCTCTGCATCAGCGCTAAGCACCAAATTCATAAACGCCATCAGACCATTCCTCACCAAAGAAAACTGCCTATCAATAGCAAGAGCTACCATAGGCGCGAAACTTGACTACTGTAACGCTCTCCTAGCCGGCACCTCTGAAAAAAACCTAAACAAACTGCAAGTCACACAAAACAACGCTCTGAGAGCAGCCTTAAGCATCTCCAAAAGGGACCACATATCACATGCAAGACAATCCGCTCACTGGCTCCCTGTCAAAGAACGTATCACCTTCAAGGTTCTGACCACTACCCACAAATGCATCCATCACACTGCACCACCTTATCTCTCAGACACTATTCACAGACCGGCCTCATCCAGACCTACAAGACTTTGCTATACCAACCAACTCACGGTACCACACATCAACAAGATTACAGCGGGAGGTTGGGGCTTCCCCTACATAGCACCTAGACTCTGGAACAATCTCCCTCACACTCTAAGAGCAGAATGCTCCCTTACAGCTTTTAGAAAAAAACTCAAAGCCTCTCTCTTCAACTAGCCTCCACTACCCACAGCCAAACATACACACGTTGCTACTGTTTTTCTATTGTAGGAACCTGCATGCGTGTATGCCTCTAGGATGTAACACTTTCTTATTGTAACCAGCGCCACGATGCTTCAGGGCTGTTTCTGTGCGCTAAACAAATGTGAATAAATAAATAAATAACACATTCTGCCCCAGCAGCACTGAATTTCCAGCCACCACTGCTAGAGTCTGTGTCATAGCTGAGGTCCTTGCTCCCCCCTATATGGACCCCGTGGGTACCTGTGGTGCTCCCTGCTGCAAGGACATCTATCCCTGCTGCAGCAGATTTATATATATAATAAAGATTGACTGATTTTATATGATCCTTGGCCTGGCCTATCTCCTCATTGAGCTCCTACTTTGAGAGCAATGCATCCCGCTTGATCCTTCAGCGGGTGGATTCACGTGACCCCTTCTTCTCTCTTGTTAATGGTCACTGAATAATGCGTGCACCTGTTGTTGTGTATTCTTTTCTATGTCTGCTAAGTATTTCCTCTCTCCTCTTGTGTGCCTTTCCTCGCTTCGTGCGGCTCTGTCCTTTTCCCCTGTCGTTTTCGTCCAGTCCCTTCCTAAGGATTCCTGGTGGGGATGTGTGTACCGTGCTGCAGGTTGTAATGACAGATAGACACAAATAGAGCAGGGGAGGAGAGCTCAGTCCAGCCCCCCATAGTCTCCTATTCCTTCTTTTTCACTTTTTCGCCTCTTGTCCCTTCATATACTTTCAAGAGCCCCAATATCTTCTGTCTACTTTTCAACCTAGAGCCCTTGTATTTTGTTAACAAATACAAGAACATGTTTTATATTATTTTGCTGGCAAAAGGTCCCTCACTGGGCCATGCATGGAAACACTGGCCTGCAGTCTCCTGCGTCCATTGAAAATTGTATTTTAATACTTCCTCACAATACTGGGGCGATTTTCGGCATATGTGATCCAGGGGCTACCTAATAGGCCATTATTCCCATACCTCGCTTTGTTTTTCACACCAATTACACTTTGTATCCTTTCCACTCTTCCTCTACCCCCAACTCCCGTCACACATGCACTCACCCCCAATCTCACCTGGCTCACCGTTCACTCTGGCCTTATCCACAGGCCCACCAAAGCATTCCACTCGTCACGCTGGCCCTCTCCACAGGCCTGGCCATTCACTCTGTGTTAGTATCCAATGGCCCTCTCCACAGGCTCACCGTTCCCTAAATTAGAGCAAATAAGCATTGTGCCTCCTCTGTACTGTCTGCACACATTTGCGGCTACGATGCCACGCACACTATTTTATATTAGGAACCTCCAGGTGTTAACCCTTCCACCATGAGTCCACACCCTAATACAACACTTACTACGACACGCGTGTCCCTCTCTATACCCCCAAAACAGCAGAAATTAAATGAAACAACCCTTACCCCAATGACGCAACTATACAATCGCTGGTACTACGTCCAACTCTTGTCTGATGGGGTTGGCCACATACTATGCACCTCTTACACTCTAATGCAGGTGTTCCCACACTTGTGTCCGCTCACACTTGGGGGGTTCACACTAATTTTTAACACTACTAAAGCCGATCATCCTCCCAGCTTGAGGATGCATCCAAAACACCATAAAAAATCTATCCCTTCCCTGTCGTGGGCATGCAACCACTATGCAGCATGTTCTTGCAAAGGTATACTCATGTCCTACATACCCTCAAGTCCATTTGGCACTGAGCCTCCAGCACAAGCTCAGCCCTCCCATTATGTGCAGGTGGCGCTCCGGACCTGGCAGACCTTCATGAACTCAGTGTCTGCAGGACCTCCTCAGTGATGCGCATTTTTAAAAAACAAAATGTGTTTAATTGTGTTTGGTTAATGAAACCTTTACAACATTCATATTTCAATTATTAAATACACCATTTATTTACAATAAAATTTGTTCATTTTCTTTACGTCATCATAAAATACATAAAATCATTATTTAGCTTCTCTATCAAATTTCTTTAAATGAACAGTGCATTAATCATCATCAAGCATAAAGGGACAATTCCCTTCCAATCGTCCTTAGGAAATGACCTAATGCAAATATTATTGGATAGTAATCACAATTCATCAGCCTTTTCCATAGGTTTTCTTTAGAATCTTGATAAACAAGCGTTACATATTTCATTAAAAACATAGATCGAACTGAATTAAAATGTTGACATTCTAAAACTAGATGTTTCAATGTCTCAAGAGACTCATAGCAACCATGAAATCTGCATTTCATGTCTTGCGTTAAATCGGGGTTATTGGCCCAATTCCCACATCGTTCTTTTGTATGATACTGATTCAATTTAAATCGCATATATTGAGCTTTTATGGTTGCGCATGGAAAAATGCAAAGGTACTTGGTACATGGGACACGCTTCTGCATAAATTTAGCATATTCCATATAAGTCGAATATTGTTGAATACCCCCAGGCCAGTTTCTCTGGTACCACCGCCTCAAGCAGACCGCCAAGAAACAATGGAACAGCTGGCCAGAGTAGCCCACCCCAGACCCTCTACTACAAGAGATGCACGACCTTGCGGATGGTTGGAAACCAGTCTCCAGGCTCTATAACAGACTATGTGACAAACCCAACCCTAAAGGCGAAACACTGAGGGCAAGATGGGAAGTAGACCTCGAGACCCCAATCACGGATAAAGAATGGGAAAGAGTGTTAATATTCCCCAAAACAGTGTCAAGGAACGCTAGATTCGGCCAGATTCAGTTGAACGTCCTGTACAGGACATACATGACCCCACGCAGGGTCGCCTCCTTCAACAAGACATCCTCCCCAGCATGCCCATGGTGTGGGAACAACAACGCGGATATGATCCACATGTTCTGGACTTGCACTAGGGCGATGACACTATGGTCTAAAGCTAAACAGACTTGCATGGACGCCGGAATGCGGAGGTACAAATGTACTCCCGGCGAGTGCCTACTGGGAATTTACCACAGACCCAGCAAATTCAAACATGCTGTTAGGTTAATGGACATCTCATGCATCCTGGCTAAGAGAACCATCGCGATGGCTTGGAAGACCCAGGCATGAACGCTGGCATAAAGAGATGGAGAGATGGACGGCAGCTGAAACTAGAGCCTGGCAAGAAGGAACAACATCAAGCGGCGAAACAGAGAGCGGCACCTTGGACTCTAGGAGGGCCCTCCTGAGAGACATTCGCTTCAGCGCTGACCACAAACCCCTCTGATAACCCATACCATCACACCGACACTAACTCCTTGCACCTATCCTGAACCGACGGACCATGTATGCGACCCCCCCTGCCACCTGAAGCACTAGAACATTGGCCTTGACCCACCCATCCACCGAAACGTTCGCTATTATATGAAGACTGTTGTTGTTTTGTTGTTCTTTCCCCCAACTTATGCTCTCCCCTCCTCACTATGTCCTCCCTTGTTTACCCCACTGTTTAATTCACATGTTTGTACTGCACGTATTTTCTCACCAAATGCCAATAAAATACGTTTGAAAAAAAAAAAATAAGTGGAATATTGTTTTATCTTATCAATAGTCAAAGCTCAATCTTTCTCAAACCATTTTTTTTTTTGACGTATGCAGGTCTACGCTATAAATCCTCATGCGTTACTGCTAGGCTGTCAAGTGTATTCTTCATTCGTTTTTATATAAAGAAATCGACGGGACCATTTGTGCATTTAGCAATAACTTCAAATCAACATATAGGCTGTGCTTCGGTGGATTTAACATTTTTGCATAATTGCATAATGCACGCCATAAAGCTCTACATGATAAAGAAATGAGTCCCAATTCGTGTCTAATGACACAATTTGGGATGGCCATTACTAGGTGCATTGCAACCTTAAGCAAGCGGCCCTGGAGTGATTCTAGGATCTCAGTTAAATCATACAGGCACATATCTAGAATATAGATTAAAGTGGTCTGTACTTTCATTATTAGGAAGTCACTTAATGGAATTAGAGAAAATTGACAATATTTAACCAAAATAATTTTCATCTGACATCCTAATGGTTGAGCCTTTTGATTCAATCTTTCTTTCCAAAGGCCAATCGAAGAATTACAGCTCAATTGGCATCCTAGATAACATATCTCCTCTAGCTTGTTCACGATTACCTTGCCCAATTTTCATTTATACGTCTTTAGTTTCTTTCCAGCATGCAGAATCATAATGCTTGTTTTACCAGCATTAGGTGTCAGGTTTATCTCATAAGCAAAATTCTCAAAAACATGCAATTTTGCCTGTAAGCCCGCTGGAGTCGCATCCATAATAATTAGGCTGTCAACAAAAGCCAACCAGTGGATTCTCAATTCACCCATTCTTACAGGATACATACCATTCGCCTTCCAGATTTTCTCTACATCACAGAGGTATAAATTAAAAAGGGTGGCCGCTAGGTTACAACCCTGTTTTAAACCTAGTTCTGTTGGAATTTTTTCAGTCATGGCCCCCTCCTTATTAATTCTTACTCTGTATGCAGTAGAAGAATATAACCGCTTAATCCAGAATATCAGGTTACCTGGTATGCCGAGATTACAAAGTACCTCCCTTACCACATTATCAAAAGCTGAAGTCAAATCCACACTTGCTAAGTATTTTGTTTATTTGTATTGCAAGTAAACCGGGACCCCTCCCTTTTTTTTGTATTTGCCAAGATATGTGCCAAGATATGTGACATAATAGTTGGATTCAGTTGCGTCCCCATATTTTTCCTAAAACCGATTTGTGCTTTAGATAATACATTCCATTGCGATATATAAGTCTCTAATTCAAAGAGAACCAGTGACGCAAATATTTTGGCAGATGTATTGATTAAAGATATAAGCCGGTAGTTTCGAGGATCCTTTCGATTACCTTTTTTTAATATAGGGACAATTATTGATATTCCCCATTGCATTGGTATATTCAAGGTCTTTCGTATTATGTCATATCTTAACTTTAAAATGGGGGCCCATATTGAAGGGACTGCTTTATATACGCATGGGGGAATCCCATCAGGACCCGGAGCTTTAGAATGCGAAAGTTTTTTTATTGCCCAGGTAATATCAATTTCAGTACAGCCAAACGATGAAGTCTCTGGCTTAGTTATTACACACTGATCCATTTCTTTAAATCTCTGCGGAAGTGCACATTTTTCAGAAATACATTTTTCCCATGATTGTGCAGAGATAGTATTTTCACTATTAGTTTCCTTAGTATCAGTTATGCTCCGTATTGTTGTCCATAGTGACTTACTATAATGCTTACAGATCTTTCGTATGAGTTCACAGTTAAGGTTGTTAGTTTTAGTTAGTTGCATAAATTTCACTTTATTTTTGTAAATCAAAAGGATACGTTTTTTCTCATGGATATAATTCTCCATACCCCCACTATATTTTTTTATGTATCGAAGATCTTTATTTTTCCTGCATTTTAGGATGCGTATCTCTTCATCATTATGAAGGGTTAGGATCCTTGGTTTAGTGGTCCATCTTTCTCGAATTATTTTGATCCCATTAGCTACAACCTTATCAATCATGTCCTCCTTTCCATATGGACATGCCATTTCAGCCATTTTGTTTAAATCCTTGCTCACTATCTCTGTAATTTTAGATCACAGAAATGGATTCCATCTCACCGAAATGTGAGGTTGGTCCACTTCAATCAAAAGAAGCAAGGAGTTGACTTTATGGCAGTCAAAAGGCATTTGTATCTTAAGCTGTATAGGAGCATGATCGCCTGTCGTAATGGGATGGATTAACACCGGGTCTAGTATTTGTGTCAAAGAGTTCGATACTGCAAAAAAATCTATCATGGAGCTCAAGTCCCCCCGACTCCATGTAAATTTGGGTGCGGCTTTATCATATTTCACAAAGAAGATATCCCAGCTTTCAAATTAGTCATTCCACTTTTTACCTCTAATCCTGGCAGTTTTCCTATTTGCTTCCTCATTGGAATTTGTTCCACCCATCCCTGCTAAACACATTGCATTAAAATTGCCTCCTATTAGTATTTTACACTTTAACATTGATAATGAAATGTTCTCTAAACAATTGTCCAGATCATCAAACATGTCCTCTATAGGGTCTTTCAAGGGATTCCAATATATTGATATAACAATTATTGAGTCTAACATAGAGTGACCCATTCTCATTGCAACTGCAAGCGCATTCGGTGATCTGTGGAAAATGTCTGCCTTACATTTAACGTGATTACCAATGGCTATTGCCAGTCCACCCATTGGCCGACCTTCTCGACCCCTAATTGCTAGGCTACAAAGAGTCTCACACCCTTCTAAGTGTAGCGTCTGAACACTCATAGTTTCCTGTAAGAGCAAAATGTCACAATTCAGTTTGCTAGATGTAACCGCCCACCACCTTTGTAACATTAAGTGCCCAAATGAGTTCCATGATACCACATTCAATCCCATCTTAATCTCATTCTAGGCCACAGGTTTCACTGATGTTACATTTGAAATTGAACGTAGTAACAGTTCTACCCATGCTCGATCTTGGTTGCCTGCTGCGAGTTATAGCAGATCAGATATACATTTCTGCTGAGCTTCTCCTGTGTTATTTAAATCCATTTCGTTCTTTTTTATTGGTTCATAAAGAAACTCATTTGCTTCTATTTCGAATTGAAATGTGTGTAAGATATACCCCATCTCTTTTAGATCATTTCTACATGTCCATATATGTTTTAGAACATTCGCATTCGATACATAGCATAGCATGCAATAGTTATTTTCTTGGGCTAATGCAATGCTATCAAAATCATTACACTTTAAGATTCGCAATGTGGGAATGTTGGAAATTAATTTCATAAAATATGTACGATTCATTATTTGACTATGGAGTTATATGGAGAAAGGGCCCTCTTAGTATTAGTGGGATTTCCTACCAGATCTAAGGGCCCTTCGAACACTTCCACTTGGGATACAAAAGACGGCAGTTCTAGACATTTAGCCATCCCATTCATGTTTAGAACAGGAGGAGGCCAACTATTTGCTGGATTATCCTGGCATACCAGATTACAGGTTTTGCCGCCCAAATTATTAAGAGTATTTGGTACTTGAGCGACGGGCCTGGTGACATCCTCACTCATATTTTTATCAGGAGTCACCAGCCTAGTCTGTAGCTTTATCAGTGTTTGCCGTGCTATTGGATCAATGAGTTGATCCGAAGATATAATAGGCAGTTCACGCTCATTAATCGGTGCTCTAGTCATTTCTTCATATATACCTGGTACACCACTTGACCTAGGCTCAGAAAGTATCTTTCTTGCATCGTTAATAGGCTTAGATGTCTCCAATGCAGGTAAGTACCTACATTTGCCAGATCCGCTTAATATAAAATGGGTGGTTTGCGGGGCAGGATGAGTCATTAGTTTGTTCCCATGTATTCCTGAGCATCTTTCAGCATAAGAGACACTATTATTTGCATTTATTTTAACCTGGGAGTTACTATTACTTCCTACTGGGCATGGTTTCACTTTAGCATCATCGGTTGCTGTCTTATAAAGTATCGGATTACCAATGGTGCTAGGTGAGCCCTTGATCTGACTAGCTCCTATCTCAGGAAAGTAATTCAGAATGTTATTTATTGGTTTATGGTCTTCGTTTGTATGTGAGGTAGCGTCTCCTATCAGTGTCCTTTTAGATTTCACAGTTCCCTGATCTCTAACACACTAGGAGGGTTTTGTGTCTCTATTTGTTTTCCTTTTCTCATTTTGTTGTTGCCGTCCAACGCAGACAATTTGCAAGGTAGCAGTAGCTGACGACTTTCTTCTGTTAATTGTTCTACATCAATCATGTCCTCATCGGGAGGGGGCAGCTCGCGAGGCCAACAGTACCTGTTCCCTCTGATTTACAGGCGAACTCGGCGCTGGCCCGTCATCTTCTTTAACTAAACTCTCCTTATGTCGGGATTTCATCTCTCCCCTACGTTTTTCTGCACGTTTGATTGCTTTAAGGTGACAGAAAGCCTTTTCTTTCTTTAGGGTCGGGAGTTTTCCTCCTGACTAGATTCTTCCATAATTCTTAACAGCTCAGATGGACTATTAGGAGGAAGTTCCGCTTGATTTTGAGTTATATTATTAGAAGCAGATGCTACTGGAGTCAGGTTGATTCGTATTTCCCTGATGTCATTTTTTATGGCCTCGATATCCTTTTGGAGAGTTTCTATTCGGGAAATAGCGATTACTCGTCTGAAGGGCTCTAGTTCTTCCTCTGTTACCAGGGTTTGGGTGTGTTTCATCATTTTTTTGTCGTCAGGTATACTTTTTTCCATCCACCTGTCTGCATACTTCAGGCAGGTCTGGTGGCTGTTATTGCAACAGCCTACATTTGGGGTTTCTTTTGCCATCACAAAACCTTCCAGTCTATTAAGTTTCTGAAGTATGCCATTCGACATTGATTTTAGCTCCCCTAGTTCTATATGTGTAAGGTCATGACCTTTGTCTGATAAATCCAGAATTCTAATTATTACTGGGAAGGAATATGGGCTGGGAGGTGTAATTGTTTGATCTAATGACTCATTCCTGAAATCATTCTGTGGGTCTAATATCCCTTCCCTTAAGTCACACTGTGAGTCCCCAAATTGAATCATTGAGACATTATGCTCACTGATTCCAAATGGGCATTTTGGTGCCATAAAACCTGTTTTTCAAACCCAACAAATTAGGGCCTCTCTCTTTTGGAAGGTTTAAATTGACCCCTCTTGAGGGGGTGCAAACTGTTGGTAAGTGCTGAACTTTTCGCTGCAACAAGGGTGTTAATTCATTTATAGAATTGCTAATTCGTTTGTTTAATTCAATAATAGACTCTACATCTATTACAGATAGAGAGACTTCACCCTCATTACAGCCTCCATCTGAGTCAGGTGCAGAGTATACTCCTGCCAATGTATTTCTCTCCTTTCCCAAATGATTCAGGTCATCAGGAATTACATGCTCAGTTTGTGTTTTATTAGTGACCGGGGTACATCTTATTTCGGTAAGTAACTTAATAGGTGTAGTAAGTTCTGTTATAGGTGCTGTACACAGATAACTAGTTGCGTCGTCAGTGGGGGTCTTTAGGTCAAGGGTAGGGTATGCAACATTTCCAAAGCATATTAAAGCGTCAACATTAAATACATTAGGGGTGGCTACTTCGTTTAAGCGGCCACTACGCAAACCTGTTGCGATCTTTCAGTGAACACGCTTTTAATTGTCAAGGTCTTGGAAAAATTGCCTTCAGAATACCTCTAGCATTCAATACACTGCCTAAATACAAATAATGCCTTTAAAACTACCAATACACTCACCTCTCACCTCTCATCCAAACAGCCCAACAGCTAGACAGTTGTCAATACACTTTGGAATGCACGCGCAATGCGCTTTCGCAGTGTATTTGAAACTGGGTCGCCGCTCGTGATGCGTGGAGGAGGGGGCGTGTTTGTTGATGGTGGGCGGGTGAATTGGGAGGGTCGGCCTCTCTGCAAGCAAAAAAAGGAGAATAACGGCAATAAGTACCCAACAAAAGTAACTTGTCTAGGTCAAGAACGAAATTTAGAATTCCGTCAAGTCTTTATCAAGTCTTTATCAAGAGAGTCTTTTCCTATGAAAAAGGCAGGTCCTGCTACCCCCCAGCAATAGCAGTCCGTGTTGCGCCGGAGAGGCGTGGAGTAGCCGCTTCCTCTTGGCGACTAGTGGGTCGGTAGCAAGTTGAAAAGTTTGCTTGGAGATCCAGTCAATATGGGCGGCAGAGTGTGGCGGCAGACAGCCCAACAGCTAGACACTTGTCAATACACTTTGCAATGCGCGCACAATGCGCGTTCGCAGTGTATTTGAAACTGTGTCACCGTTCGTGATGCGTGGAGGAGGGGGTGGGTTTGTTGATGGTGGGCGGGTGAATTGGGAGGGCCGGCCTCTCAGCAATAGCAGTCCGTGTTGCGCCGGAGAGGCGTGGAGTAGCCGCTTCCTCTTGGCGACTAGTGGGTCGGTAGCAAGTTGAAAAGTTTGCTTGGAGATCCAGTCAATATGGGCGGCAGAGCGTGGCGGCAGACAGCCCAACAGCTAGACACTTGTCAATACACTTTGCAATGCGCGATGCGCATTGGTCAGGTCTGTGGTCGCAATACCGGCACCCACTGGGAGGGTGGCTTGGATCTTGCTGGGGCATCTAATAAATGTACCACGGGTCCTCTTATCACACCAAATAAAATTGTAATCCAAGAAGAGTACACACCGGGCAAGAATCAACACTGTTTATTACAGTTGGGCGAGCACCAAAAAAAAGCAGAACAGTGGACTAGATCTAATTGATTAGAGCTGACATCAGGGCATGCAGCAAACATTTGTTTTACACTACAAATACAATGGTCAAGACATTAAAAACAGTTTCAGCTCAAAATCTTCATATTTTCCATGTTTCTCAAGAAACTCATTGGCTAAACTATGTCATATCCTTAGAGCTAAACGTATGTGAGTAGTACGTGATTGGAGCTAACATATGAACAGTATTCCAACTCATTGTCCCCCCATGTGGCACCATATCACTTCTCACACCTCCCGGGAACTGTTTCAAATTAGTAAAATAACATTTGTGCTGTTGGCTGGAACGTTATCATTCTGCCACTGGTCAGCACCATTGCGGAAGAAACACGAGACACCCTGCTTCTGGCATGAAGGGAGACATTCACACAGCACCAGCTGTATAACAGCCTTCACAAACCTTGTGGTGGATACTCTGATGGCTGGCCACCTCCCATGACACAGAAACGTATTGTTTGATTGGTCCTCTGAGGAACGCCACTCTGTTCAGCTTTCCCATTCCCATATCACCTGCCGACAGGCACTCGTGGCTATGTGAACAGTTCTCTGGCTCAGGCCCACTTCCTTTCATCCCCCCGAGCACCTGTGGGATTGACTTGCCAACCTGTCATTACATCACCCTGTGTTGCCTCAGCTGCTTTGGTCGGCCTGTAATGCACTGCCTGAGCTTTGTCTCACTCCTCCCTAACCTGTGGTGTTTGGATCATGTGTTCAGAGCAGGCACCGCGGGTGGGGCCCAACCGGTTTGCATTCCTGAAAGATGTGTTTATCAGGGATTTCCCTATCTCGTGGTAACATACCTGGGCAGATGGCGTACACAGTGCAGCCCTATCCCAGCCTTCATTCATGGCGTTACTACAGTTTGTTTGTGCGGCCGTGTTTTCCCCCCATTAAGAGGTTTCCCGCCCACTCTTCCTTATGCCCGTAGGGGGTAGGTGCGCCCCCTATCTGCTGCTTAAATAGCACCTCTAATACAATCACTAAAAGATGTTAATCTTATTTTCTATATTCTTTTTAATGATCACAGGCTAATTGGTAGTACCTCCATCCCAGGAGAGTTCTTATAGAAATGTAGATGCAATTTCTCAAAGTTTCATAATTGTGATTATTAAGGCCAGAGTGAATAAGTCAAGATTAACACAAAAATCCCAAATAAGAGCCTTAGCACAGAGTTGTTAGATTCATTTGTATGGTTCAGGTGCCCAGTTGAAGTGGTCCATTCAATGAACTCTGAAAAAGTTAATCAAGACTCTCTAAACCTCTTCAACAGTTTGTTATCCCCTTCCCTCAGTTCTTGACCCAGAAAAACATTGATTGGAATTGTGGGTTGTGTAATAATTCTGAGCCAAATTATCAGCCTTCCAATGTTAAGCATAGTATATAAAGACGCTAAGCCTAGTTCTAGTCTTAAAATAAAACTGTATCACAATGGGGTAAGCCCAGAATACACTGCAGAATGTCTCCTTTGAGTTTATTTAGCCATGTGTGGCTAAAACCAGGGCTGGTCTCTAGACAGTACAAGATAGTTGGCACTATGCTCTGCGTATATAATGTGACCAAGACACCAATACTATAGCCGTTGTATGTCCTGATGTAATTCATAAAAGAGCCCAGCTTCCTATTGGTCTTCTGTTCAATGTCAGCCTCAAGTTACCACTTCGACATCCTGCTTATTATCTGGGGGCCCAAGTACGTGTACGTCTGGACAAAATCAATCGTGTTGTTAACCACACGTAAGAATTCTAAGGGGGGTGGCCTCTTCACTCCAGCATTAATGACGTGGGTCTTCTTGTACTTTATCAACAGGTCGTTCTCCATAGAGTAATTCATAAGATCTTTTAAACTTCCCTAGAGGCCGATCTGAGTGTGGTCCATGATAATTTTATCATCTGTGTATGCCAACATAGGCAGATGTTCACTACCTCATTTCGGGGGGAAGTTGTGGATCCTTACTAAGGCGCCCAGTAGGTCAACCAAATAGAGGTTAAAAAGCAGGGGGACAAGAACACACCCCTGATTTAGGCACCTAATTGTTGTAATTAGTTTAGTGAAATGACACGTTCCATCCAACCTAACAAGCACAGCTCTGCCAGTATGAAGCTGGCACAGCATATTTAACAAGCCCTTATTAGTGCTCCACTTTTTGCCATAATTTGGTCCGATTTACATAGTCGAATGCTCGACTATAATCAAGGTAAATCACGTATATTGGGGAACCTCGACCCGCTTTTGCTCGTTCAGTAAGGGCCCTCAGAATGAAGATGTTATGTGCATTCACGCAATGGCTATGGAAGCCGGTTTGGGTTACATTTAGGATACCCACCTCCACTGCCCAATTTTTCTGTGTCCTAAGTAATATCAAGGCAAATACCTTACTGGACACATCGAGCATGGTGAGAAGCCTATAGTTGGCCGGTTTCTTTCTTGCCCCGGACTTAAAAATCAGGATCAGGAGGGAATGTTTCCAGGATTCTGGTATCCTGTTTGTCTCTATGATAAGGCCAAAGTAATGCTATAAAACGCTAGCCCACAGTCTGGGATCGTCTTTCATTATATTAGTTACGCCATCTGGACCAGGTGCTCCCAAGTTTTTTAGGGTTCTTAACAAGGCTGAGGTATTGGCTTAGATCATATGCTTCTGTAGGGGCCTTGTAGTCCATCTCTCTGGAAGAGGAGTAGATTTCTGTTGCATGCCCCTCCCATTTGTCACTGGTTGAGATATTAATCAACGCGGAGCTTGGCCTGCCCGTGGTCTTGTTTACTAGTGACCAACAATTTTGGGAATCCTCAAAAGCTTGACTTTTCAACATAGTTTGCCATTTTATATTTCTATCTGAAATACGATATTCCTTCAGCCAGTTTGTTTAGTTGATTTTGAGCAGTTCAATCTGTTTAAATTCTGCCTCTGATGGTTTTATATATGCCCTTATTAACGCGCAAATAGCCCTTTCTAGCTCTCCCTTTCGATCATCAATTATTACAGAATCAAAATAGGATGCATGCCTGAAGAAGAGCCAAGATGATGCTGGCAGAGGAAACACTGTCATCCCAGAATAAAAGTGAAATGTTTTCTTAATGAAGAAAAGCTGTTACTTGGAATTTGGAGAGAAAAAAAGCCTGCATTTTTAAGTAGCAGTGTGATCAGACTTTAAAAAGAGTTACTGAAACTTAATCGAAATTCGAATACAAAGTTAAAGGTAATCAATTGCAAACGAATCGAACAGGAGTGAAGCCAGATACTATAGAGTGCCAGGGCTGAGTAAAACTGACGAACAGAAATGTGCAAGTGGGTAGTGAACTGGCAGAAAGCATGCATTCCGGCAATCCGCTCCCGCAGTTCTTGTTCACCCCCTTTCCTCTCCTAGGAGGAAACATCCAGGCGGAATTCTGTGCCAAAACCAGACAAACTATGTGAAATCGAGAAATATTTGTGCAGGCTCATTATATGTGCGCAAATATGTCACTCTGCTTGGCAGCAGTTTTGACATATGCCAGCGTTTGCCTATCTAGCTTCGCCCACTGTAATTTTGTCCGGGCTGACCGGAAAATGCATGGATTCTTTAGCCATCAAAGCAGATATCCCGCTAGTCCTTTTGCTTATTTCCTTAACCATTTTCATAATATTGCCTGACTGCGGCATTGCCGTGTCCTTATACAGTTAGTTTTGGTTTTAGCATTGCAAGCTCGAAAGTTACCACTCAGTTGCAAGGGCATGCTAGAGTAATTGTCACCGACAATTCTATTATCGACCCACACACGATGAACCCTTTGCCTTGATAGGAAACCCTTTGACCCAGCGAGCAGCCTTCAACATATTTAGTTATTTTTCCCCGTCACTGAGCGGTCTAAAGACAAACTAAAAGCACCTGTACACACTTTCCATTGTGTGTCACTAGACACAAACTGCACTGCCCATGCTTATGGTTTTGATCATGCGCAGGAATCAATGTCCTGGAGGATAGGCACTGTATGCCATCTCCAGGATGATGTCAGGGCATGCTGGCATACCATGCTGTGACTAGGTTCACAAATGCTTGTAAGTGCTTCATGATGACAGCAATGGTGGTATGAGGGTTTTGATGCTCAACTCCAAAAAGGGAGCCGCCTGAGATCTGCATTTGAATCTTACCTTTGGGGACGTCCTCCCAGCATCCACCCTCAAGACCCTCCCCACAGAAGCTCTCCTTTCCTACCTGGAGATCATTAACAGCTTCCAAGCTCAAGGAATCTTCCCATTGACCCTAAAAACAGGACAAATCCTCCCTCTACTAAAGAAACCCACTCTGGATACCGACAACCTGGGGAACTTTCGCCCGATCACCTAGGTAAGATCATCGAGAAAGCGGTAGCTGCGAAAGAGCAGGAACTCAATAACGCCAACAATCACCTTCAAACCTGCCAATCTGGGGTCAGACCCAGAAGCAGAACGGAGAAGACAACTATACACGTGGTCGACGACACCCTCAACATCCTTGGCGATGGCCATCCCTGCCTCCTGGTTCTACTCGACCTCTTGGCCACTTTCGACATAGTAGACCACCATGCACTCACAGATACCCTACATCGGCGCATGGGGATCAGCGACCTTGTCCTACGATGGTTCAAGTCCTACCTCACAAACCGACAGCAGTTTGTTCAGATGGACTCCAGTAGATCGTCAATGCCACTTGTCACCTGTAGAATCCCACAGTGTTCCACCCTCTCCCTAGTGATATTCAATCTATCCATGGAGCCGCTCGGAGCCCGCCTATCCACACACAAAATCCACATCCACCAATATGCTGACGACACACAGCTATACCTCAAGATCAGCTACATAAAGGACATCCACAAGCTCAAAACCTGCCTCTTGCTAATCCATTCTTGGATGCCCAGTGAATACTTGAAGCTCAACCCCTCCAAGGCCGGATTCCTACTCTTCACCAACAATAGCGAACACCCAGACATACAGACCTGGCTATCAACCATTAACCCTGAGGGCTTCACACCCGATCTCACCTCTTGCGCAAAATCCCTCGGGTTCCACATTGACAAACACCTCTCCTAGATACCCATAGATAAGAAAACTTAGACAGCTTGGTATCAGCTCTCCCTCCTGCGCAAAGTCAGGCTCTTCCTACCACTGGACAGCTTTAGAATCACTGTTCAGGCACGGTCCCTCTCCGAGCTGGATTGGGGCAATGCCCTCCTCGAAGGCCTCCTGTCATCCTCCCTTGTGCACCTGAGAAATGTTCTACATAAGCTGTATGCCTCATCAAGGGTTTACGCAGATATGACCACATCACCTCAGCCCTCATCGACCTTCACTGGCTCCCACTGCAAGCAAGAATCAACTTCAAGTCTTGCTGCATCATCTATAAGACCGTCACCCTCAAGTCACCCAGCTACCTCATGGATAAAATCAGCATCTCCGGCAGACAGTGCAGACTTGAAATCCAGCGATGTAAAAAGGAAAGTAATAGTAAAACAGCCTTTTCTGTCTACGCTCAAAGACTATGGAACCTCCTCTCCGCCAGCATCAGACTCGCCCCCAAACTCCTACAATTCAGAAAAAGGAGTCTCTCCTCCTCAACAGCTAAGCCATCACATCGGCCCCGTACACCTTTTTCACTAGACGCCACCCCCCTCTCTTACCCACCACCCAGTACAGCTGTACACCTCCTCATTATCCTACCCCTGCTGTATATCTGTTCTGTTGCATCTGTATTGGTGTGTACCTCTGTAAAGCGCTCCGTTGCTTCTCGAAGCTAGGACTGTGCTCAATAAATACCATAATAACTATAATAATCAGCGTTTGAATCTTACCTTTAATGTCTTTTCTGTACTGTCCTAAAATGGCCAACAAGTAAACAACGTTCTAAAAATGAACTGCAAAGTATATTTTATTTATTTCAGGAACCAATTAGCATCATGGCTTCGTAGCCGAGGAGATCTACGTGCTAAGGAGCTCCAGGTCCTCTGTTGCAGGATCAAAATAAATCTTCCCCTTGTTTGGAACCCAGAGATGACCAATGATTATTTAATATTTTATTTTCTATTTTGTATGTTCAACTAAAAACAGTATCACACCTTCTGTCGGGGGTGGGGCGGAAACACCTTCATCTATATCCTGCCATTTTCTTTTGTTGTTGTAATCTGGTTTAAATTAAACCTTTACAAAACAAATATCACACATAGAAATACACAAGTTCAATTTACAAATGAGCAACGCGTTTACATAATTTGCAAGATAGCAATCCATTGCTGCAAAAATTTAGAATAAAAAGGAAAGTTAAAAAAGGAGATTTCTTTACAAATCCTGTCATTTATTTAAGGCCATATGCATCATAATGCAGAGAGTCCTGGCTGCTGTAGTGCTTTTCTTGCGGCTAGCAGAACCAGCACCAGAGCCCGTGGATGCTTATCCACCAAAACTGACCAAAGTAATGACCTGATTAAAATATGTGTTATTATAAAATTAAAAAGAGATATCAAATGCATGTTCGGTTACAGGGAAGAACTAAAGGGAGAAGCAGAAGTGACATCTACTGTAAATAGCGGCCTGATAGTAACCATGCAAGCGGTGCTCAACTCCCCCGCACTCGTCTCTGTTCTCTCAGGGCTCGGGGTGCATGCTGTGATATCTTCCTGACATGTTATTCTAATACTGAGGCAATGAGCTGATATGGAGTCACGTGTTAACCTCCTGGAAACTGCCCTGGGCTGCATTGAAGTTTGGTCCCCTCTCTCTCGACGCCTCTTGCCAGATATGGATTTGCATACATGCACATCTTTGGTTTCTGTCTACCCAGGATGCAAAGGCAGAGTGACCCACATTATTGAGGCACCATGCTGATAGCACTGCCTGATTCTGTGTGCACTGCAAATCGAGGACAAGAGGCCCATGATATCAGCTGCATCCAGTAAAACCTCTCAGCACCGTGCAATGCGCAGTACTGTAGGGAGAGTGCCCACACTGGTTCAGACATGGTGAGGCAAGAGAGGGATAGACGCCAGGAGCAAGATGCAAGATGCACAGAAGTCATTCTGTCAGTTTCGTGAAACAATGCCACTGTCTTCACCCTGTTTTCACATCCAACATCCTGCATACTAAGAACATCCATGATGTGGACCCCAGGCCCCCAAGTGCACATGTTGGTTACCATGCTTGAGAGGGCTGTGGCCTGCACCGGGCCAACCCTCGCACATGATCTTCTGGCCTGGAACCTGCTGCTCGTTCATTGCTCTTGTCTTCAGATTTGGCTTGGGAGCAGGCTGCGCTGTTATTCGGGATGATGCAAGTTGCATATGTTGGTACAGTGCACATGTCCGGCTGCACAAAATTCTGTTCCATCTTCTTTCTTACTGCCACAGTTTGATACTTACATTGCACCAATTGGAGACGTCATGCCTGCTCTCGCCATCCTCACATACTACACTCTACTATGCAAGGCTTTTTAAACTCCCCTTCTACTTTCATAGTTACCGTACAATATAGAGCACCCTCGTACCATGAAAAACACTCATGACGATGTTGACACTTTCTACTGTGTATATATATTTGCATTGCTGCTCTGCCTGTGCTGCAGCATTTACATGGCTGCCAGTAGCATGCATTGCTTGTTACCTGTGCAGCAGCCAATTGGACAACTGTTAGTACTGCTCAATATGGATGCGCAGATATGAGCCGCCGCCACAGTGATAAGTGACACCCTTTTCCTGCCATTGTGGCCAGACATAGCATATTGTAGACAGCAGGTCTGTCATCTCCACTTTACTGTATAGCATTTTGTAGGGGCAG
This sequence comes from Ambystoma mexicanum, assembly GCF_040938575.1. NCBI lineage: Eukaryota > Metazoa > Chordata > Amphibia > Caudata > Ambystomatidae > Ambystoma > Ambystoma mexicanum. The sequence goes on along the minus strand of NC_090926.1, from coordinate 120,102,419 downwards.
TGCTAAGGTGCAGAAGCAAGGCTCTGACAACACCTTACTGTATTGTACTGGAGAGACCCCCGGACAGCCCATAGAGTCGGGGTTTGCTCTGCAGTACCCTAAGACGAGATAGCTGCATCTTGAGATGGATGGGGGTGCAGGTTTTCTTACTCCAACACCAATCAATAAGGACAATTCAATGGTTTGGCAAAGGGGAGTCTGTTTAATGATAAGTACAAAAAACGGGGAAACATGGAAATCAACAGTGATGCGATATCCCGTCTCGCTTCAACTCCCTCGAACTTCATACAAAACATAACTTTTATACTCAAAACGCATCATAATCTGACGTGTAACACTCAAAAGTTAACATGCAATTCTATTGGTTTGGAAAAGGTAACTTTAATATAGGTGCTATATCTGTATATGGTAACGGAGCGAGGGGATTGGGTAAATACTGTCAGGTGGGCATCTAAGCCCTTCCTTCAAAAATGACTACTGTAGACGTCACTAAAAGTACGACGTCCCATTGGTTCTACTAACTATAGGACCCTAGATTATTTGGTCCATTGTGATTGGGTTGGCATCAACCCCATGCATAAATCTCCACTTTGCTTAGCAGCACGCAGAGCGGTCAACCAGGTGCAGGCTGTCCCCAATTCACCCTGCCTTCCTTCAATCAATCATCACTTTATGGGCCATGTGTCAATTAGTTCACTGTGGTTGGCCTCGAAACTGCATCTTCTTGTCTCAAAAAAGTTCTGATATCTCTGTCTTGCGTAGGTGTGAAACTGTGCCTCTTCTCGCTCGGCTGGTCACTTGCTAGCACACCATGGATTTGCCTCGTTTCTCTCAATTTGTGTATTTGATTTTTGTTTCACCCGCCACCTGCATTCGCCTTCTTATCTCGATTCTTCAGAGGCAGGATATTCTGTTCTTAGCTTCAATTAAAAGTAGCTACTCTTCATAGCTTCTATCAATGTGACCTTGGCTTCCCTGGCACAAACTGCCTCTGCCGATTTTCCATTCAGCCTTTTTCCTTGTGTTGCTAGAATATGAATCTTCTTGCATTTGGCCTATAGTAACCTGGGTCGGTTCTGCTTTTTAGTACAAAGTGAACTAGCACTTATACAATGTGCTTCGTTTTGAGGTAGATATGAATAGGTGGCGCTTGTCGCGGTCTTTCTTCTACTAAGCATAGCAAGCTGCACTGTTTTCTTAGCTTTCTTGTGGTTACAAGTGTATGTACAGGCGTTAGCTGGTTGAATATCTTCATCCTGCTTACAGTTTAAGCTCCTTTGTCTTTCATCAAAGTTCTCTTCTTACAGTTTCACAATATCTTTATTCATGGCATTTCATCTCTTTGTGTTATCCTTGGGTCGTTGTATCTTCTAGGGGTGTGTTAGTCCAGGCCTTCGTGACGTCCCAATTCGTCTTTATTTTTGGGTTTCTTCCTGTACAGTACTTAAGCAATCTTCATTTCGTCTCATCTGCTGGTATGGTTTTCTTAGTGGATACCTTAGTGTCCATGGTTGTCTGGTTATTGGTACTTCAATAGGTATTGTTCTTCTGATAGGTACTGGACAGAGCCCTACTGCGGCTCGCTGCTGGTTTATTTGCTCCTCATACGTCACATATCTCAGTGTGAACATTCCTGGTACCTCAAAATGGGCAACTGGAGTGCAGGCTATATTTGGGACCTCTTCTACACTTCCCCCACTGGTCGATTCATCGACCACTTCCACTTCCTCCTTTGGATTCATCTTACTTGGTTCTTCTGTATTCATCTTCACTTTGCCGTCTTGGTTCATCCCTTCTTCATCTTCTGGGTCTGTACATGATGGTTTGAAGAAGTGTCTCTTTGGAGTCCATATTTTTATTACTCCCCTCAGGCTTCCTGCTGTCCTTACATGTTTGTCTTTGTACCATGTCATCAGCTGACATTTTCTATTTGGGCTGCAAGAGATCGATCTTCCCACATAATTTCTGCTTTTCCTGGGATAAAGAAACGTTCTACCTTCTGGTGCGTGCTTGCTGGCCTTCATGAAGTCTCTTATTTGTTCATCAGTCAGATCTCTGGGCTTCCATCCTGGTTTGACATCAATCATGATCTTCATCCCTATGGCTTTCTTCGCAGTTTTCTGGCATTGCGAGATTATTATCTTGATAACGCAAAATCCTAGCAATACCATCACTAGCAAGGCTGCCAAGAACTTGAATGCAACCACCATCCATTGTGGAACCCATGAAAACAGTGTTCCAAACCAGCTGTCATCATCAACTTTGTCGGTTTCATTGATCATCCGGTTTTGCAGGTTTGTCAGCATACCTATAGCTTCTGTTAAAGTTCCATTTTCCTCGTCGTTAGAAGGTATAAACGTGTAACATGATTCTCCAATTTTTGCACAAGCTCCTCCATCCATAGCTGTGATCATGTCAAGTACATATCTGTTCTGGAGCGTCATCAGTCGGATGGCTCTTAATTCTTCCTTGATTGCATTGAATCCTTTTATTGTCGTGTTGATGGTTTGCAGTAATTCCCATCTGGTTATCTGCAACCATTCAGTATTTGCTCTAACTTGGAAACTTGGCATGAAAATAGTTGTGAACACTGATGAGGTGAGGCTGAACAGCCTGTGTTCATATGGGATTGCGTGAAATGCTTCTTCTGATTTAGCAGAGAAATCATTTTCTCTCTTCGCGTTAATAGTTCCACGGATCTCCTCTTCCTCAGGAAACTGTCAATAATCAGGTCAACTTTTGGGATCACCAATGCTGGAACGTGAATGTTCACTATCGTGCATATGCCTCCCCAGTCTCTTGGCAGTCTGATGTATGCTTTGGGTCCACATGCCCAGTAATGATCCATAATTACTGCGGTCCCATGCACCATCCCTGGAGCATCAAAAATATGTCCACAGTTTTGATTCTCTCCCATTTTCCTTAGGTCATTTTTCCTGAAGCACAATTTTGGACTTTCTAGTGGAACTATCTGTAGAGGTCCTCCTCTGTCTTCGACCCATGTTAGTAGTTTTGCAAGTTTTGGCCATAATGGCTTGCAGCCATTCTGCAAAATATCAACAGTTTCTTTGTAGAGTTCAGTGATCACCCATGCTCTGCAAATCACCACTCCCTTTTCCCATCCGTCTGGTGACAGCACTGTTGTTCCCCAAATCTGCATTTGAGCTCTGTTCTTCCACTTTCGAGCTTCCGCTGGAGTTTTTCCTTGGACATTTAGTCTCGGGTTCACTTCCCATCTTATTCCTGCTCCTTTAAATCCAGGCTTCTCGTACCTGATCACATGATTCCTAGTATGAGTTCTGTTTCTTGTCTTAATGTCGTGAACATAATCCTCTTCATCGGGATAGGCTGTTTCAGTTGCCCATATTAGAGAAGCGTCACTTCCCATAAATTGGCCTCTAGTTTTGCACATGGCTACGTGTGAAAGACAGTGTGCTGTCTGGACATACATTTCTACAGATATGAAGATCTTGGATTTTCCCATGCTGTACAGTAGGAGTCTGCAGACAAAGCATTCCCCTTCGGATTTTCATCTTCCAACTTCCTTCATATGCTGGTACTAAATGTTGTTACCTAGGTGTGCTGTGCTATCCAGGTAATCATTAAGTTCATTGTCATCTTCATGCATGCTTCTCTTGATTATTAAGGTTTTCATTGTGTTTGCTATTACTAGATCTCTGAATGCATCTGCGTGGCTTTTTCTTGCTGGAGGGTTCTCAGGTATCCTGGTTCATGGTGCAGGCCTCTTCATCTGCGCCATTTGAGTGGACAGGAGTCTTGCAGCTCTTTCCTTTTCTTCATGCATTTTTCTCTGTTGCGTGCAAATGCCCATGCCAACCAGCCTGATACTGGTCCTTTATATGGCTGTATTGTGGAACTGGTACTTGTCCCTTGTGTTGGAACTTGTATGCTGGGTAATGCAGTTTCTGCTGTTTTGTTCTTCATTTCCTCTCGTAGTTTCCTTGCTCTGGCTATGTATGGGAATAGTAAGTCTGCTGACATTTGCGTCCTTGCAGAGAGTTTTTCTGATTTGGCCCTTGTTTTCTCAAGAGTTTCTGATATGACTGCTTTTGGCTTTTCTTTTAACTCTTCTCTTTTTCTCATGACAGCTTCTGTGACCTTTCTTATGGCAGGGAGTCTCTTCCTTTCTGCTGCTTTGGTTTGTGGTTCTGCAGTCAATTATGCTAGGCCTGTTTCATGTACATTCAGTGTTTGTGTGCGTGTAGTTGTCAGTGATTCTACTTCATTCACCTCTTGCCAACCCTCTCTCTGGCTTTTCTTTTCACTCGTTACCACAAGTGTGTGTGTATCGTTGTTAATTACATCCATTTCAAGTTCATTCGCTCCACCATCAGATCTTCTAGGGACTGGAATGACTATATAAGGTCTGGGTGCTTTTGTGGCTTTCAGCGTACATCATCAGGTGGGTTTACTGAAATTGGAATGCTTTGTGCACCAATATAGAATGCAGTTCTAATTGTTAATGACAGTAAAATAATGATATATACAATGCATAAATACATTATGGTTCGATAAGTTAGGCAACCGCATTTCCTTCCAGAGAAGCCGGATGCCTCTCTTCTTGGGCAGGACCAGGTTGCTGCTCTGGACCCCCATCTCAATCATTAGCCACATGTCTATGTTGGTATTTCCCTATCTAATATCGTCTTCCAAGTTCTGAGTTTATGAGTGTCTGATGCTCAAAAGATGTTCCCCTTCCCCTTCTTGCAAGTGACAATTGTCTTTTATCTCAGGATACAGTTATCTTGCTAGATTATGGAAAAGAAATCAAATTAAGTAATACTTCAGTGTGTCCCTTTACTGTGCATGTTCAAAGTAGGTGAGCTCCCAGTCCACCCCCCGAATCTGCTTCAGTCCTGAGGAAATGCTGGCCACTGGTCCGTATGAAGAAATAGGGAAAAAATAACAACAATATATAACAAATGGAGTTCTTGACTCTGCTCCCTCAATCTGTCCCGCGGTGGAAGGTTTCACTGTCTCCTCAGGAAACTTCTCTGATAATTGGAAAGTTCCACTTGAAGCATGATTCCATGCAGTAGCGTTCCCATTTGTGCAATATTAGCTGGATCTCTGATGAATGTGAGGACGTCAACATCGATTGGTCTTTCCCACTAGCTCTGGAAAGTCAGTAACTAGGCGAAACAGAACATTATGTGCCAACCTGCTGTCTCCTGGTGACAAGGGCATTTGTCCTGTCTTGCTGGGTTCAGGATTATATGTTTCTTCCTTGATGTAAACAATATCTGCACTGTCCGTTTGCGTGGAGTGCGACCAGAATTATTGTCTTATCTAAAAGATGGCTTAAATGTTCAGTGTTTGCTGGGTCTCAGAGAAAGGTACGTATGTCGGTCGTTCTTCTCACAATGGCTGGACAGTCTTCAATTATGCGAAGGAACACTGTGACGATAAACTCACTTATTTTTTTCTGTGTCGGGAACATTTGCTTCCTCCTCACCGTACTCAGGGAGTATAATAAATTGTTCAGCAATGGCAGTAAGCAGTTGTCTTATTATTTTTTCATTTTCAGGATCTTGAAGAAAGTCAGTGCCACTTGTGAGCCTTCCTACCAATGACGGGTATGATCTTAGCACTAGGTTGAAATAGGCGGCCACGTCTTTTGTGATATCTCTACTGTGGGACACCATAAGTGATTCCAAATAGGGTCTCGGTGTGGAAGGAATCAGGGTACTGTATCTTCTTTCAATTTATGTGTCCTCGATCAAAATTTGGCATAGTCTTTTTCTCATCAAGGCTTCAGCGTGCCTCAGTCCAAAGTTCAAAGTCAACAGACTATGTTTGTGGTTTACACGTGCAATTTTCGTCTTCACCCTGCAACTAGGATGCACAGAGTGTCTGTTTTTATGTCCTTATCCCCTTTTTTGCTTAGAGGAATGTCCAAAAAGAAACCACAACCTTTTGTAAAAAGTTCTTTGTCTTTACTTTGCTGGTAATGCTTCCTTCTTCCTCGTCATGGATCTCGTCTGCATGTGCTGTGGTTCTTCCCCACTGCTCGTCGATTCCTCTCGTCGGGGTGCAGGCAGGGGGCTTTCTCCAATGTAGGGTTTGATATCACCAAGAAAAATCCATGCTCTCCTGCCCTTTAGCTTCACAGCAGATGGAGTGCAGTCCTCTATAATAAAAGCACCGTTGAATCCTGGCTCGTCCCACCTTTTCCTTGTATGATTTCTCACCAAGACGGCGTCTCCAGGGAAGACGAGTGGAACATGTAGACCTTCAACTGAGTCTGGTGTAGTGTCTCCATCTGCGTTCTGTGGTTCAGTGCTGTGCTGCACCCTATTGGTCATCACTGCAGCTGATCTGAAATTACTGTAAGGCAAGATGTCATACAGTTCAGATAGTTTTGCATTTCAGATCCTAAAATCTCTCCTGTTGACTGGGCATCACATCTAGCTCTATCTCAGGGTGTTAGGGGGGTTTTCATTCTTCTTCCTGTGGCTATCTCATGTGGCGTAAGATGATGGTCGGTCCAGGTTGGTTCCGAAGAGCATACAGTGCCAGTGGAAGGCAGTGCAACCATCCCCTCTTTAGAGTAAACTTCAACTTGGCTATTCTCTCCTTCAAAAAGCCGTTGAGCTTCTCACAGATCCAATTACCTTGCGGATGATACGCCAACGAGAACTTGTGCTTTATACCAAGCAGCAAGCTAATCTGCTCAAACACTCCATTAACAAAATAAGGGCCATTATCTGTTCTCATGACTTCACACACCCCCCACCTGGGGAACACTTCCCTCACAAAAAATGTGGCCGCACAGGTAGAGTTTGGGTGTGTACATGGGTCTGCCTCTATCCATCTAGAGAATGGATACACCACAACAATTAAGTATCTGTACCCATTGCATACTTGAATCATGTCGACGTAATCGACATGCAAGTGCTGAAAAGGCCCATTTGGCCTGGGGATGACTCCTCTCATAACCTTTAGTGTGTTCCCAGTGGGGAATTGCTGGCAGATTATGCAGTTCACCATAAAGAATGCAACATGCTCAGCTAAATTCGGTATGAACCAGTCTTCCATGAGCGTTGCTGCTAGATTCACTTTTGTCATATGTGCTGGGTAATGTAACTGCTCCAGTGCTATTTTTAATAGGGCTACAGGCATTACTGTTTTACCAGTGCTGTCTTGTCACCACAAGCTGCCAGAGGGGTTTAAGGAACACCCTTGACATTTCCACAGGTTTTTCTCTTCCTGTGGTGCCTCCCCCTGGAGCTCCATTAATTGTGTTTGCCCAAGATCGCTATAGGCTTCAGATGTTGTTTGTGCTACCATCATCCTTTCATTGGTGCACGCCACTTCCACTTCCACTATCATTTGGATGCCATATGCTTGGCTTCTCTGTCTGCTACTTGGTTCCTGCGTGAGATAAAATCTGTCCATTTGGTGTGGGTGGCGCATTTCACGACCGCTATTCCCACTGGGAGCTGTAGTGCCTTGATCAGCATGTCCAATAAGGCTGCGTGCTGCACTGGTGTGCCGTCCGCTCGGAGGTAGCCCCTCCTTTTCCAGCACGCTAAGCCTGCATGCACTGTTGACGTCACATAGGTGGAGTCACTGTACACCGTTACTTCCTGGTCTGCATGATTCTCAATTGCGAATATCAATGCCAATAATTCTGCAGCCTGTGCTGAATAATGAGATGGTATTCGTGCACTAAGAAGCACTTGAAACTCTCCATTCACTGTATGCTTTATCACAGCAACGCCAGTGTATCTTTGCCCATCACTTTGTTGGATTCTCGGAGACCCGTCAATAAAGACGATCTCTCCTCTTGCCAAGGCATTTTCTTTCACCCTGGGAATTTCATCATATAATTCTTCATAATTTGCACAGTCATGTATCGGCTCTCCCTTAATGACTGGTTCTGCGATGAACATAGCTGGGTTCACTATCTTATATCGGACTATTTTAATCGATGAGTTTGATATGATCACTTCATAAGCAGAAGCTCTCTGAGATGTCAATGTGCCCTTTGGTTTCTCTAGAATGGCAAATAATGAGTGCTCGAAGTACACCGTCATGGAGCATCCCATCACAATGGTTGTAGCTTTCTCTATGGCGAACGCTGTGGCAGCTTAACTTTTTTTGCATGGGAAGTGGCCTCTCAGTGGTCCAGATTCCCACTGTAGTATGCTAGTGGCTTATACCCCCAAGGAGGTTCTTTGAGCGAGCACTGCCGTCATGACGCTGCCATCTGTGTGTGAAAACAGGTAAAATTCCCATACATAATTGGGAATTCCGAGAACTGTAGCCGTACAAATCTATTTTGAGTTCGGCAAACCATTTCTCCAATGCTTCAGACCATTCAATCTTTTCTTTTGTCACTTGGGCCTTCTTTAGGGCCTGAAGTTAAGGCTTAGTATAAGAGCTGTAATCGAAAACCCATGCCATAACATAGTTGCACAGGCCTAGAAAGTTCTGCATTTGCTTTATCGTGTGTGGCTTAGCCGTGTTCAATATGGCTTCAGCCTTTTCTGGGGTCACTTTCTTGCCTTCATTTGTGATCAGCTGGCCTATGTACAGCACTTCCTGTTGACAATATTGTAACTTTTCCTTGTCAACCTTATAACCTTTCTCAGCCAGTATAGTCAATAGCTGAACAGAATCGGGCCTGCATTGCTCTTCTGTGGTGCTGCAAATTAGGATGTCATCCACATATTGTAAGACAACACTTTCTATTGCAATATTGCTCAAATCCATTGCAGGACTCTGTTGAAAATAGAAGGAGACTCACAGTACCCCTGTGGCAGCCTCATGCTTTTCAGGCGCATTTGTCTGAACGTGAATGGCATCAGATCTTGTGAGTCATTGTGCAACGGTATTGAGAAAAATGCATTTTTCAAGTCAATCACTGTGAAATATTTTGCCACAACTGGTATATTACATAGGATTGCAGATGGGTTAGGAACTAGAGGGAACTCGCCTCAACAATATCATTCATTGGGCGTAAATCCTGAATTAAACGTCATGACTCTCCCTTTGATTTTTTGACAGGATACACTGACGTATTATATGGTGACTCTGACGTCACTAAGATGCCCTGTTCCATCATGGCAGAAATTGTTTTAAAAATCCCTTCATCTCCCTCTCGGGACATGGGATATTGTCGTTCCTTGGGTAGGATTGCTCCTGGTTTTAATTTAATCCTTACTTCTCCAACCCCCTTCAAGAGACCCACGTCATAGTGTCCGATAGTCCACACTGAGACAGACACTCTAGCTATATCGTCATCAAAATATTCAGGACGTTTTAGTGCCAACATCATTTTCTGAGGTACCTCTCTTTTCATCATCTTTACCAGAAATGTGAGGCTTATCTCTACCATTGTCTCTCCCATTTCTGCTTGTTCTTCCATCAGATCATTATCGGTGACGTCAGTCACTCGATATCCTTCTTCAATGGCAATAATCGTGCACCATTGTCTGCCTTCATCATCGTGTCTGTCAACCAATACCACTTTCCCTTGCACTGCAGCTGCGTGTATTATCAAGGGAAATACTTGTCCCTCCTCCTCATGCATTGGTATTCTTGGTCTGAATAAGAACTCATCAGGGGTTCTCATTGTAAAGACTGGATGGGGGTGTCTGTACTTCTGCTCTCTATATGGTAGAGGATAGGCACAGAAGACCACAGCCAAGTTTCTCTATTACGGTAGCAATGGACGAACAATCAAGGCCTAGCTTCTCAGGAGGTGATGCAGGCTGGTTCTTAAGTACAGTGTAGTCCCCAAACCCCCACAAAGGAATGTCCACACACTGTATTACTGAAAACACAGTCTTAATATAATCAATATTCAAAAGCTATGTACACTTATCACAATAACACACTTTGTACTTGGAAAAATCAACAATGGTAAATATCTACAATTCTAAAGTGGTACCACAAATATTAGATCTCATTAAAGTGCATCAACTATCATGTAAAAATGTCACACAGATCAATAGAGAGGAAACAATCCAATAGAGAGAGGAGGGAAAGCAAGATGTTTAACACAATTGGCAGAATACTGGCCCTGTTACCTAGACACAGTTCTGTGTGGAGATCCCCCACCTGGGCAACCTGTAAAATAAAGCTATATAGCACAAGCCCAGTCCATATATTGTTCAATAGTCTTATTCCCTCCTATAATGTTTTTACCCCCCCAATGTACCTGGTGGAGTCGAGTTCTTCGAAGAGGCGCCGACAGATCCTTCTTGAGTGACCCCCTTTAAAGCGGGAGTCACGGATCGTCGAGAGGCTTCGAGGAAAGTGAACTCGCCGTTCGGCGTTCGGCGTCGGGGAATCGACGGCCCTTCTTCAGTGCCCTCCCTTTAAAGCAGGAGTCACAGGTCGTCGAACGTCCGACTAAGAACAGGGTTGAACGGCGTCGATGAGGCGGCAGCTTCATCCAAGCAGTACTCGTTGACGACAGAGCGTTGGCGTCCTTCAAGGAAGAGGCGTCGATAGTTCTGGACCGCAAAGAGATGATGAAGAACTGTGGCCCAGCAAGGGCGTCGAGTCGTCGAAGTCTTTGTGGTCTTCAGGTGGTGGGAAACCCACCGGCAGATTCTCCTCGGCGCGTCGGCGGCCTTGACTTGCTCCGGCAGGATAAACGGTTGTCGGTGCGGACAAGGGAGTGCTTCGATTCAATGCTTAGGCAAAGGAGCGGACGGCTCCGGTCGTCGGCGGCACGGCGTCAAGCGGTTCCCTCTTCTGGGACAACACGGCTTTGACGGGCCTCCAGCGGTTACGGCAAAACTCTGAACCCTGGGCGACGGCAATGGACGTCTCCGGTCGGTAGCCTTTCGAGGGTCTGACTTCCAGGGAGCTTTGGCGAAAGTGTAGCAGTGCTCGATGGTCCCTCAGAGCACGGGAAGAGGGCGCCTTACCAGGTCCTCTCTCGGATCAGTCCTCGACGAACTCGGCAGCTTTTAGATCAGGTCAAAGCAAAAGCAACAGCAAGTCTTCTTCTTCCAGCTGGGGGTCGAGGGTCAGCAGTACCAGTTACTCTTCAAGTGTAGACACAGCTTCTGAACAATTTCCAGTGGTGAGAGGTCCCCAGATATACTATCTTGTCTCTCATCCACACTGCTGGGTCACTCTCAGCAGCCAATCATACAGAAGGGTATTCATGCAGTCAGTCAGCCAATCAGGCACACAGTGCATTCAGGCCATCCTCCTCCCTCTCAGACACTCACAACAAGGAATGTGGATTGGGACAACTACCCAGCCATTCAAAACTACACACTGCATTCAGGCCAGTTTCAGGCAGGGCTGTCTCAGTCTTTGTCTCTCATACCAGAAACCAGACAGCCACAACAAGAAGTGCATATTGGTCACACACTCCGTTCACCCAGGTCCCACCCACAGGGCGTACCCACAACATACAGCCACTGGGAAGGCTCCAGTCAGTCTGGACTGGACTTCACAACAACACCTTATATGGAACTTCCACCCAACAGCCAGTCAGGGGGAAGGGACAGGGTCAGGGTTTCCCAGGACTTTGGGAAAACAAGTTAATAGGTAATAGAAAGCAAGAGGCCACAGGGGCCATCTTGTTTTCCATCAGGAATCAACTGATTCCAATGGCAGGGCCTGGGGATCCCAAAAGGGAGGATACTCAGCGCACCTGTCAAATTTAGCATGAAGCTGCCACCAGCCCATACCCTGCTCTGTGGGCCACCCACAGGTGCCCAAAAACATACACTAGGGGCACAGGGTTGTACCCTCCACCCATGGGTGCCGTAAGGGTATCCCATGGGTCTGTTCACCAAACCAAAAGAGAGAGAGCTGCACCGCCAGGAGTCCCACATGAACTCCTGCGCGGAAAATACGACAGAACACACGATAAAAAGGCAGTAAAGGACAAGGATACAGAGGCCCTGTCCCTCTGATGCATTTCCAGCATCACACTCATAATTTTGTCTCCAAGGCCTGGCAATCCTGCCATAATTTGTGGCTCTAGTGGTATGGCCCTCATCGCTATCTGCCCTGAGTATGCTCTAATCATTTCACATACATTTTAGTAGTGCATTCCTGGAGTGGAGCATACTATGCCCTCCTCCGTGAACGAAATTGTCATGTCCAACTTTGTCATTAGGTCTCTACTCAAAATGTTTACTGGGGTCTGACATGAATACAATAAAGGTACATTCATTTCACACTCTCCTATGGAGACTGGGAGTGCGTTTGTAAAGGGAACTCAACTGTGAGCTCCTGTAAAACTCTGAGTACGCCAGGGTAGCCTGCTCGTGCCCACACATCATCTGCTCTCTCACCAAGTATGGCGATTAGGAGACCCTTAATGTCCCCTATAGCTAGCGTGTTTCTTCCTGTCATTTTTTCTAACTCATGTATCCACTTTCCGGCTCCCGATGTCAGCATTGGAAGCTTGTTTTTCAAGTTTTCTCGATCCATGTGTGGCCATGGAATATATTGTGGTCTTACTCCCCCCTTCTCTAGTAGCGGAAATTGGAATGCGTAGCCCTCTTTTTCTTCTCTGATTGTTCTCCTGTCTATTGCAGGGGTAATATTCCTGCATTGCCGTCAACCTGGCAATGTCCTTAGTCTGTCTACATAGGGTGGTGAAGACACCCCCCACTGACCATGAGATACTCCTTTGTGTCAGTCAGACTGCGTGTCTGACTCTGATGCCCTTGGTGCAGGCTCGCTGGTGTCTGACCATTGTATCCCTTTTTCCCTTGGGAGTCGTCTCTCACTTTGTCCCTTTTCCTCTTTCTCCTCACACTCCTCCGTTTTGGAGTCGGACATTGTCTGTCCCCAACTAGTGCAACTTCTAGTATCATCTTTGTTCCTACTTATTTCTAGGCTATCCAGGGATAAGTCTCTATTTCCACTACTTCGGGAGACATCCTCAGTGTCATACAACTGAGTGCTCTCCAGGCGCTCATCCTCCCCCTCTCCTTGGGGTATTTGTTCTAGCCCCATTTCATCATATATTTTATAGATCGTGTCTCCGATGCTTCTGGTGTCAAAGTCATCTTCAATATTTGCCCTAGACGTACCTGGTACTGAATTGTACGCAGGAAAGAATTCTTCTATTGTCTTCCCAATCTACAACTGGATCATATTTTTTAACTTCCCTCTCCAAATATTCAAGATCGTGTGCTCTCTGTCTTCGCTTATGTTCAATATCGTCATCAAATTCTTTGCGCTTCCTTGCCTCTTCTCTGACCCTATCTTCTTCCTTTCTCTTTTCATTTCTACGTTCATCTGCCCTTCGTATTTCCTCATCTCTTCATCTCCTTATCCTTTTCTCACCTATCCTTTGCTCTTCTTCTAACCTTTTACTGTTTCTGTCTGTCTGGATCGTAGGCTGCCCTTGGGTTGCGATCAAGCTGTTTTTCTTACTCCTCGCGCTATAGCTGTTCTCGCCTTTGTCTGTCTTTCCTTCTTATCCTTTCATCTCTTAACTCCTTTTCTTTCCCCTTTCTCTGTGTCCCATCTAACCTCTCCTTTTGTCTTACGTCATCAATGCCTTTACCATCGAATTTCAATAAAATGTGTCCTCCCATCCATTCGTCTTTGGCGAATGCTATCTCAACAGTTCTGTCTTCGCTCCCTTTCCATCTCTTCCCATCACTCTCCTTGTCGAGAGATGTACTTGTCTGTGCTTGATCTTTCCTTTCATCATCGCATCTCCCGTTGTCCTTTGGGACTGTGGAGGTAATATTCTTCTCCTTATCCTTCCCTTGATTTTTGTCACTACTATGTGTAGGTGAATAATATGCGGGGTTGCTGTACCCCATGGCTGCTTCAAGTTGCCTCAACGAGTATAATCCCTCGTCCTTACTTCAATTTTTGTTTTGGGCGGGGCAGGTGGCACGGTAGGCGTCTCACCCCCCTTTGTGCATACATTAAGTATCCAATCTGTTGGCAACTCTTCCTCCTTTACCTGTTCGTACATTTTCCACAACTCGAGAACAGCAAGGCGTTTTTCTAACTTCTTGCCTGTATATGTGGCATGCAAATATGTCGTCATATGTTGTAAGATAGCTTTAGATAAAGATCCATTTTGTGGCCACGGCATAAACATCTTGTGGGCAGTACCATTAACCCACTCAATGCTATATTTCTTTAGCTTGGGTGCGTGTTTTGGCAATTAAGTGTGCTAATGGAGTTATGTCTTCCATGCTTAAATCTGTTCCCTTTCCTCTTATATAACACTTGTCAACGCTTTCATGCAACTTCAACACTTCCAACAATATGAGCGGGCACCAAACACTGCAAGCTCCAATCCAAATTTTTCCACAAAAAAGTTATATTATCGATTTGTTCCAAAAACATCAATTCATGTGCGATTCTATCTCAGCTATTAAATCGCAAAAATTTCCAATCAGTTTTCTCCAAAAAAATATTTTATATATGACGTCACAACAAAACATATAAAACAGACGCTTGACAGACTAGACGGACACCAGCTGGACATAGATATCTCTGCATCTAATCATTACCCCTTCATGGAGTGTAAACGTGCCCTGGTCACGCCGTCTTTAAACATTGTGGTAGCCTAATTGTTCCCCATTATGTGTGACTCTGGGTAGACGTTTCTTCTAGCCGCTATATTTAAAATGTAGGAATAAGGCGAATCCTCTCACTTCTCGGTGTCTGCCTCGGTAACCTCTCTCTTCTCGGGTGTCTGCCCTGGTAACCTCTCCCTTCTCGGGTGTCCTCCCCGGTAACCTTTATTTATTTAATTATTCTCGAGTCATTATCCCCATATGTATATATATATATATATATACAGTCTTCTCTACTTCTAACTATATTTTGTTTTCCCCCCCTCCCTCCGTTACCTTTTCCCTTTACTTGTTCTAAGGCATACACTGTTTGCCAAAGCAGTCAATTTTTTCTTCACTCACCATTCGCATCGTCCCTCTCTGGGCCCTCGGGATCACCGCCTTTGTTATCGCCTTCTTCAGCTTGTCACCCAATCAGCTGCCCGTAGGAATGGGAAGGGATGTGTTGGGAAAACGGGTCCCTTCAGGCCCTGACTGCAGTCTCTTCTTTATCTACTACTGTCTACGGGGAGCTTCACAGTTTACTCAGCCGAATCGCAAAGGACCTGTGATATTGCCGAAGACCTAGAGTTACTTTATGTCGATGGCTAATAGATGTCTTATTTTAATCAATAATCAATAGTCGATAAACCATCCAATCTTGCTACCAAGTGTACTGGAGAGACGCCCGGCCAGCCCATAGAGTCAGGGTTTGCTCTGCAGTACTTTAAGACAATATAGTTGCACCTTGAGATGGATGGGGGTGCTGGATTTCTTACTCCAACACCAATCAATAAGGACAATTCAATGGTTTGGCAACGGGGAGTCCGTTTAATGACAAGTACAAAAAACGGGGAAACATAGAAAACAACAGTGATGCGATGGCCCTTCTCACTTCAACTCCCTCGAACTTCATACAAAACATAACTTTTATACTCAAAACGCGTCATAATCTGATGTGTAACACTCAAAAGTTAACATGCAATTCTGTTAGGAAAAGGTTACTTTAATATAGGTGCTACATCTGTATATGGTAACGGAGCGAGGGGATTGGGTAAATACTGTCAGGTGTGCATCTAAGCCCTTCCTTCAAAATGACTACTGTAGAATTCACTGAAAGTACGATGTCCCATTGGTTCTACTAACTATAAGACCCTAGATTATTTGGTCCATTGTATTGGGTTGGCATCAACCCCATGCATAAATCTCCACTTTGCTTAGCAGCACGCAGAACGGTCAACCAGGTGCAGGATGTCCCCAATTCACCCTGCTTTCCTTCAATCAATCATCACTTTATGGGCTATGTATCAATTAGTTCACTGTGGTTGGCCTCGAAACTGCATCTTCTTGTCTCGAAAAAGTTCTGACATCTCTGTCTGGGCGGATGCCAAGCGTAGGTGTGAAACTGTGCCTCTCCTCGCTCGGCTAGTCACGTGCTAGCACACCATGGATTTGCCCCGTTTCTCTCAATTTGTGTTTTTGATTTTCGTTTCACCCGCCACCTGCATTCGTCTTCTTATCTCGATTCTTAAGTGGCAGGATATTCTGTTCTTACCTTCAATTAAAAGTAGCTACTGTTCATAGCTTCTATCGATGTGACCTTGGTTTCCCTGGCACAAGCTGCCTCTGCCGAGTTTCGATTCAGCCTTTTTCCTTGTGTTGCTAGAATATGAATCTTCTTGCGCTGGGCCTATAGTAACCTGTGTCGGTTCTGCTTTTTAGTGCAAAGTGGACTAGCATGTATACAATGTGCTTCGTTTTGAGGTAGATATGTATAGGTGGCGCTTGCCGCGGTCTATCTTCTACTAAGCATAGCAAGCCACACTGTTTTCTTAGCTTTCTTGCAGTTACAAGTGTATGTACAGGCGTTAGCTGGTTGAATATCTTCATCCTGCTTAGAGTTTAAGCTCCTTTGTCTTTCATCAACGTTCTCTATTAAACAGTTTCACGATATCTTTATTCATGGCATTTCGTCTCTTTGTGTCATTCTTGGGCCGTCATATCTTCTATGGGTGTGTTAGTCCAGGCCCTCGTGACATCACCATTCGTCTTCCATTACGGATTTTTTGGTTTCTTCCTTTACAGTACTTAAGCAATCTTCATTTCGTCTCATCTGCTGGTAGGGTTTTCTTAGTGGATACCTTACTGTCCATGGTTGTCTGGTTATTGGTACTTCAATAGGTATTGTTCTTCTGATAGGTACTGGGCAGAGCCCTACTGCAGCTCGCTGCTGGTTTATTTGCTCCTCATAAGTCACATATCTCTGTGTGAACGTTCCTGGTACCTCAAAATGGGCGACTGGAGTGCAGGCTATATTTGGGACCTCCTCTATGCTTTCTTTCTGTCTGCCTGCTGCTCTGAAAAGGAGTTTCACTTAATGTGGAGCTCTCCAGATGTGGTAGCCTACACCTCCCATCATCCTTCACCATTGGCAAAACTGACTCCATCTGATGAGAGCTGTGGGAGCTATTTCTATTCCCAAGTTTTCTGGTCCTCAGGTGTTCAGTGCCACAGCCGCTAGAGTCCAAATCTGGGCCTCGAGGGCTGGAATACTGGTGGGTTTTCAGGATATCCGTCATTAATATTCATGAGGGAAAACGTACATTCATTTAGACTCATTGTATTCAAATGTATCTCATGAATATTAACAAGGGGTATCCTGAAAACCCAGCATGGACCCGGCCATTTGAGGCCTGGAGTTGAACAACCCTGCCCTAGATTATCATTTTATCCGCAGGTTGTCTAGTGCACCCTTGACCTTTAGTATTGTGAAGTGATACGACATTTTGTTGACTGTACATGGGTCGGACCGCATTTGTGCTGACAGAAAGACAGCGGGAGAAAACAGACAAATCTTTCCAGTGTATGTTTTTTGTTTTACTGCGTTTATTGCACGAATTTCATTATAAATACATGGGTATAGGAATAAATAAATTACTATGCATTTATCAATGGAACGCTTAGTCGGGGTGGGTTTTTGTGGTATTTCCGGGAGAGCCGCTGGTGGTTCCAGACATGTGGTGTTTAGGTCAGAAGTGGTTGGGACAGTGGCATGCCTGGCTAAGGTGGGTATGTTGTTTCTGCACCCCCAGAAATGGATTGATATGATATGGCATTTATAACGCGCCTATACACAAGTGTTTCAAGGCGCGACATGGCAAGGGAGGGGGAACAGAGGCAAGACAGAGACAGCAATACTACTAGTCCAAGTGTTATTCAGATTGCGCAAGTGGCGGGGGGAGGGGGAAGAGGAAAAGTGAGGAGTGGGAGGGTGTGGGGGCAGTGCAGTAAATGGGGTAATAGAATGAATAAAACAACAAGAGAAGTAGGGCCAGCTGGTGGCAAGGGTAAGTGCAGACATCAGGTGTCAAGTGCTGGTCGGGGACTGTAGGGATACAGAAAACAGTCCCTAGTGCGGGTTTGCTAGAGGCAGTGAAGGTGTGTGACTGGCAGGGGAGGGGACCTGGGCCCGAGATCAGAGTGTGGCTGAGTACCCAGTGCAGTTTCAGCTAGGAATTCAGCAGGGGAGAGGAGGAGAGAAAACAGAAGCAAAGAGTAAGGTTTTGAGATGCTTCCGGAACATGAGATGGTTCTCAACTTTCAGGGAGGCAGGGAGGTTGTTCCAGAGGGAGGCCTCAGCCAAAGAAAGAGATCTACCACCAACCTATTGCTTGAAGAAGTGAGGGAGTTGGAGGCGGATGAGCAAAGAACTCGAGAAGGAAGATATTTAGGAAGAGAGAGTTGAAGGTATTTAAGCCCTAGGCCCCAGAAGGCCTTGTGGACAATGCAGAGGGTCTTGAACTTAATCCTCGCAGTCACTGGGAGCTAGTGCAGAGATTTCAATCCTACAGAGATACGATCCCTGGGCTTGAGGTCAAGGACAAGTCTTGCAGTCCTGTTCTGGATGAGTTGCAGAGGGCAGAGAGTAGAAACAGGCAGATTTAGAAAGAGGCTGTTGCAATAGTCCAAGCTAGAGAGAACCAGAGCTATGGAGACAGTGAGCTCCTGGGTGAAGGAGAGGGAAGGAAGAATACCTCTGAGGAGGTGCAACTGGTAGTGTGACTTTTTAGAGATGTCAGAGATGTGAGGAGAGTTGGAGAGTTTGAGGAAAGAAGAATATGGGGCGTGCTGAAAGCAACATTCTGGGGAGGCTCCCGGGGTGCTGTGCTGGAAGACAGGGGAGGCAGTGGTAGAAGTCATGGTCATTAGCACTTATTCATCGCACCTCTGAATACCATCACTCCAAAAGGCTTATTACCAGGAGATTTCATATTTTCACACTTTTTAGATCTGCATTCTGCATGATTCACTGCCTACCATTACACGTGCACCCCGCTTATATAATAATATTACCCACGACAACCCCATCAAATATTCCCAGTTTGCTAGATCTGAATATACCTAGCCTATTACTGCTTCTCCCCACACCCACTTTTTGCGCCCCCTTTTTCCTTCCATTTCCTCCAAGGACTACAGGTGAAGGCATAATAAAACCTTTCCTCAGACTGTCACCGTAAAACCACTATTGCGGTGATTGCCACAGTAGCAAAGCTCCATAACCTAACATAACATGCAGTGTATATCAAAAGAGGTCACAAGTTCCAATGCCTTCTGTTTTGGTCCCCGCTGATTGCCCTGTGCAGTCAGCTCCCCATACTTCTGTCACAGAGAATGTCTTAACAGGTATACATTGAAGATTAGAAGGTGCAAATGCAGTTTCTGGCTGCAGTCTTCAGCAAAGCTACTCTGCAACTGGGTGAGCAGGCGGGGGTGGGGGCAAAGGAAAGCCGTGCAGTTACCAGGCCCCTATGTGGGAGTCCAAACATCATTGTTCTTCATTTGAATGACATTCTGGTTCTTCCTGAGCCCACTATAGGCAACTTCCGGCCTCTGCTCAATTGTCCACACCAGGGCGTTGCCTAGCAGCTTATTGTGAAGCATCCACTCATCCGGCAGAACCTGCTGTCCATTCTGTCACCGGCATTATAGGCAGCGGGTTGTGGTGTCCCTGCTCTTTCTCCTGTTCAGTGGTGACATCCAGCAGAAAGAACTTCTCCAAGATATTGTCCAGTACTGGTAGGGGCAGTCGAGGTGTTGCCACTAAAGAAACCAAACACACATCTTGCTCTTGGCATGGGTTGATATTGATATTTTATTTCTATCGCGCTCGTACACAAGTGTTTCAGAGCGCGAGAAGGCAAGGGAGGGGAACAGGGTAGAACAAACCAACGATCTTATTAAGCCCAGTGACATTGAGAATGTGCAGGTGCATAGGAGAGGGGGAGGGGAAAAGTGCACGGAAGGGGGAGAAGTGGAAAGTGCGGAGCAAAGGAGAAACAGATAAATAATAATAAATAAATAATAAAGGCAACAAACAGTGGTAGTGCTGCCAGCAAGTGGCAAGTGCTGGGTTTAAGGCATCGCACAGGGTAGGTCTGACAAGTGCAGGAAGAAAAGGGGGGGCTGTATTGGTACAGATAGAGACCCCAGTGCACGGAGTGGCCGGAAGCAGTGCGGGAGGGTGGCAGGGTGGGCAGGTACCTGGGTCCTGAGGACAGTGGGTGGCCAGGTGCACGTTGCCAAAAGAGAATAGATCAGCAGGGGAGAGGGGGCGCTAAGGCAGAAGCAAAGACAAAGGTCTTGAGGTGCTTCCGAAACCTCAAGAGGGTAGAACAAAGCTTCTCACAAGAGGGTACAACAAAACACACAGTACTGTGCCCCCATTGCAATACCTTCCAATAACAATAGAACATTAATATAACCTTCAAAATTGGAAAGCACACAACAGACACAACTGAAAATGGACTGTCTGTGTAGGGAAATAGACAGAAAAGAAACAAAACATACAGCAAAATAATGTACTAATATCGGCAATGACGGGGACTTTGTTCTACTTCAGAAGCACTGTACGTTTCTTGGCATTTGATGAGACTTTCTATTTCTCCTTCTGGTGTCTTTTCGTATTCATGGCAGGTAACTTACATCCTAACATTGGCCTATCCATGAAGTCGAGCTGTTGGCATTGCATGATTTGAGATTGGTGCCGTTGCCAGATAAAGCTTGGCAAGAACTGCATAACAAATCACACTGGCAGTAATGGGGCCACTTGGATTTTCTCCCCCGGTTTTAGAGGCAACAAGGACCATTGTCACATCAATAGAAATTCAGTCATGCACATTTATTTTTTTCTGGTTGAAATGGCACATGATATGCGGGGGATCCCTTGGGATGCAATGCAATGCAAATTACCTGTGTTTGCCCGAATGCTGTAGCTCTCGGAATTCAGTGTGGTGGTCATGAGTGGGGGAGTGGAGCTTAAGGCGAACAGCAATTTTACCGAAGCTGCTGCTGTCGCCTGTCCGGAGACAGATGGGTGGGAGAGGGGTCACTGAGAAGGGTAATCCCCCAGGGGTAAGGTTACCAATCATCCGTGGTTCTTGGGAACTCTGCCCAAGATGTAGTTTTACAGGGATATTGGAAATATACTGTATGTAAATACATGGAAATACATGCTAAGTGAAAGTCAAGCTAGGACTCTCCAGGCATTGACCAACGAAAATGAATAAAGTGAGATTATTGAGGCAATAATAATATACTGTGATGGGAATTATGAAATGGCCGCCTCTTGGCACCACAACACGTATAGTTTTTATATCTCTAAGCAGACTTTCCAGCCTTGATGAACAATCCTCTGCCTTAATCAGAGGTTCAGGTTTGTATTACCTATTGTGTACCATGCACTGGACCGGTGCCTCATACTTACATTTTCATGGAAAAAACGTATGGAATGAAGAGGTAGTGCTTCCCATGGCTTTACACGGGACCAGGAAAGAATAAAACAATATTGCCAGTGCTGCTGGGGTGGGTTCAATCCCACCCCACATGGCCCCTGCTGGTTGGTTGAGGCATACTCCCTATTACTAGGCCCACCAACACGACGAAAATAAATGTGACTGGCACTTGAACATACATCTATCCAGGGGCGTTGCTAGGGGGGGGCTGAGGGGGCTATAGCCCCGGATCTTTTGGCTGTAGCCCCGGATAGAAGCTCAGGAGCTACAGCCAAAAGACTAGCTAGCCCCGAGTCCTGACAGCCTGGACATTAGCTTAGCCCCGGATCTTTTCCAGACCTAGCAACTCCCCTGCATCTATCTGTCTGATTCATGGAATTTGTGCGCCGAAAAAGGGGGATTTATGTGCCATTCTGCCCGAAAATCCCTGTTTAACAAATGGGGATTTGCTTGCAGAATGGCACACAAATCCCCGTTTTTCGGCGCACAAATTCCATGAATCATATGTGCCTGAGAAGACTGTGCCCAGGGTATGCATACGGAAATAAAAGTCAACTGTTTCTGCCGATCAGATGTTCTCTACACTGAACGCAGTCACTGGAATGGAGCATGATGTTTATATCATGTAAAGATGCAGGAGTTGAGTGCACCATAAAATATGTCTGTTTAAAAAAACATTCGGAAATTAAGAAAAAAAATGACCAGGGGGAAAAGCTGTTTGCCATAAATTAATGCGGGGCCCAAAAAAAATAAAAAAATAAAAATGTTATTGCTGGCCAGGGGAACTGAACTGGCTGCACCTGTCCTCGGTGGATTGAGGAGTGACCAGGCAGGCGTCCTAGCCTCGGCCCACCAACACATGACGATTACCTGAATGCCTGTGTGCCTGAAAACAGTTCACCTGTGTGTTGTGGGTGGTGCCTGCAAGTGCAGACCCTTTGACCCCGATGAATGACGAGGAAACACCAAGCGGTAAAATGATAGACAGTGTCTCACAAGGCTGTATCTTATTCACTGGGCCAAAATAGTGGTGACATGTTGGCTGATAAAAAAAGATGAAATGCTCAAATGGCCTCAAGTGCAGTATAAATACTGATAAAATATATGAAATGAAATGGAGGGGTAAATAAATACTAAAGACATTATTAAATGCTGCATTGTCTCCTATGTGAACATTTGCGACACAGATAACCCCTTCCTTTTTTATATGATGACCATATACCCTTTTGTCAATGAAAGTGAATCGAGAACAGAAAGCTCTTCATCTATTGGAGTAAATTGAATAAAAGTGAATACATTAAATTGAAGTAAGCTGCCAGTTACAGGGCACTGTAAACCCTGCACTCCTCCTAACCCCATGACTATCAACGGTACTCGCACAGCTAATTAACTAGCTGAATACTGTGCTGAAAACATTACAAAATGAGGGACTCTCTCCTAACCTTCCTCACACTCCTCCTACATTCTACACCCCTCATCTTCTGACTCTATCTTCCACTTTAACCACACTAATACTGAAGACGTCCTATCTCATTTGATGAAGGCTAACCCCTCTGTGCCCCATCAGAGCATCTTGCTCTTCAGCTGGTCAAGCCTATCACCCCCCATAGTGGCCTCTCACCTCGCCAAACTCTTCAACCTATCTTTTGACTGCTGGCTTTTCCTCTATTTTCAGAATGGCCACGGTCAACCCTCGCCAAAGAGGCAAGGATCTGACCCAAACCTGGCAATGAACTTTCACCCCATGTCTCTCCTTCTGCACTCTAACGTGCTGGAAAGCATTGTGTTTAAATGTCTTACCAATTTCCTAGACATCCACAGCCTTTGTGACCCCCCCTACAAGCAGGTTTACACTCCTGTTACACCACGTAAACTGCTCTCATGAGTGTCTCCAACTTCATCACCTCTACTAAGCACGCCAATTCTCCTAGAACTGTCTGCTGCCTTTGACACGGTCGATCACTCTGCTCTCCTTAATACTCACTCTCTCTCTCTCTCTTCTCAGGATTCGCAATCGAGCCCTTGCATGGATTGAATTTTGCCCAGCACCTCATCAATCTTTGTCTCTTGGAACAGTAACACCTCCCAACTCACTCCTCTAACTGTCAATGTTCTGCCGTGGGTCCTCTCCTCTGTACACTCTGAACCTCACCTCTGCTCCTAGGGGCACTAATCTCCTCTTTTGGGTTTTCGTACACCTCTTTACAGACAACACCCACATCTTCTTTTCTTTCCCTGAATTCTCCTCTGATCTCTCTATCATAATTTGAAACGGTCTCTCTGCCATTAAATAATCTTTCTAAATAGAGGTGCAATTTCTTCACTTCCGAATACTCTCTTTCATCACCTCACCTACCTATCTAGTTCCCACCAGACACTCTGCCAGACTCCTCTTCAGCTAGAAACCTCTGCATCATCTATGACTTTTCTAACATTTTTTCTACTTTCTGCTCCAGAAATGCAACAGCATCTCGCCTCAACCTACGTAATATTAGGAAAATCAGGCACCTCCTTCCTTTCAACACAGCCAAGCATCTCTTAACCTCTCTTGTCGTCTCTAAACTGGACTACTGTGCCAGCATCCTCTTTGGTCTCCCCAACTATGCTTTCTGTCCTCTCGACAAGATAATTAACTTCGCTACCAGGACTTGCTTTGAACTCCCTCACTTCATACCTACTTCCGCTTACCGTCGCCAAGCTGGAGGATGCAAAACAGGGCCAGATTAACATTTATTCTCCTGGTTCACACGTCTATTCATGGTAAGGCGCCACTGTGTCTATCGTCCTCTATCCAACTCCACAAGTTTTCTTGTCATCTCTGCTCTACCTCCTCAACTACCCCTGTGGTACCTCACCCTCTTGTACTTCCTCTCGTTTTCGCTCTTCATCTCTTCTTGCCCCACTTGCATAGAATTCATTTCCCCCTGACATCTGAGAAACAGCCCACACTGATTTGCTCAAAGCCAAATTGAAAGCCTACCTCCTCAGCTCCTAGCTATCCTCTTAACCTACCTCTCATCTGCCTTTTTTTAAACAATTTTATTAGTTTTTAAACAAACATTAAACAATCAACAATCAACAATAAACCAACAGCCCCCGCGGAACTTTATGTTATCTTGCATAGTGGCGGACATGTATTTAGTGTCTACTGCTTCCCTTATCCCACCCTCCAACAAGCCTACCCCGCTCCGTCCCGTTGCTCTTTATACATCGGACGTGTCTCCTCATCTGTGTTCTGAGAGGATTCATCACTCGGGCCCCCCTGGGTAGATCCCCAGAGTGTGGCCACCAGGTGTTTGAAGGATGTTAGAGTTTCCACCTCTTCCTCTCCCCCTCTGTTGGCTGCCTTGCTCCATACTACTGTTTCAGCTTCGGACCATTTACGGAGGTCGGTCCACCAGGTCTCTGTCTTGGGTCTGTCAGATGCTTTCCACCCCATGACTATCCTCCACTTGGCCAATATATAGGCCAAGTCTTTGAGTTTACTAATGTGTTTTAAATGGCGCGACCTGGGGAACCCCCCCACCATGCATGCCCATATTGAATCTATAACAGATTGATCTCTCTCTCGTTCAATCTCTGAGCCACATCTCCCCATTACCTCCTTATTTCGGGGGATGCCCAAAACATGTGTATCAGCCTGGCATTCTCCTCCCCACAGTTGGGGCATGTTTGTCGTTCCGCACCTTTAAATCGAGGAATTCTCTGGGGGGTCATGTATGCTCTATGGGTTTCTAGACACTTTTATGTGATACCCTTGTACCTGTTCCCATAGCCCATCTGTCATTGGTTCCCTGGCGTCCACCTCCCATTCCCGTCTAAGCTGTGTCACTTCCCTCCCCACTCTGGACATCAGTAGTTCATAAACTCAGGAAACTTTGTGCCCCCCTTCCGCGATATCATACAGTGTTTTGATGGCTGTATCTGGTTGTTCGTCCAGCATTATTTCCGACCATGTCTCCTTCACTCTCTGCACTAGTCTGTTGTAGGTTATGTGTTGCCCCAGATGTAAACCCGTCTCATCCACCATTGCGTTAAAGCCCTTTATCGTTCCCCTCTTGTCATATATCTCCCATTGTTACAATCCCCACCGATTCCCAGTGTTTGCGGTTCATCTTCCTTAGCTGGGCGTCTCCTCTGGTTAGTGTCACTAACGGCACTTGCAGGGAGCATGGGGTCGGGTTCTTTATGGTCTGGCACATTTTGTGCCATATTTGCCATCCTAGTTCCAGCATACCTGAGCTCTTCTTTATCTCACATTTAGGAAGCCAGATCCATTCTTTTAGGAAGTACGGGGCACAGTCGGATCCCAACAATCTGGACTCTGATGTAGAGTCTTCAGCTAGCCATTCAGCCACATATCGTAGTTGGCTCGCCAGGTAATAAATCTCAAAGTTAGGTAGCTTAATGCCCCCTTTATCGTATGTATTTTGTAATTTCCATAGGGCTATCCTGTTCCTTGTATTAGCCCAAAGAAAATCTCTGCATATACCTTGAAGTTTAACAAAGAAGCGCCTCAGTATTGTATATGGTATATTTCAGAAGAAGTGCAATAATCTGGGTAATACAACCATCTTTAGTAATGCCCCTCTTCCCATCATAGCCAGGGGGAGTTTAGTCCAAAACTTCATACTATTCACAACATTTGTCAGCGCTTCTTCGGTGGTATGTATGTGTTCTGCCTCTGTTGTGTGGTAGATGTCAATTCCCAGGTATCTAAAGGTGTCTGTCACCAGGGTGTTGGTAGTACCGGCAGCTTTCCGCGCAGGGGCCCACTTGTACCATACTAGGGGGAATATACAGGACTTTTTGGGATTGACTGCAATGCCTGAGAGCGATGCGAATCGCTCCAACACTTCAAGGATGTATTGCACATTTTCTTCTGGGTACCTCAGATATAGTAGCATATCGTCTGCGTACAATGATATTAGGTGCGGTCCCCCTCTTGTGTAAATCCCCACTTCCTCATATTGTTGTCTGAGATATATTGCTAGGGGTTCAAATGCTAGAATGTACAGCATCGGGGACCAGGGGCATCCCTGTCTGGTGCCCCTACTGAGCTGCCATCTCTCCGAAATAACCGCTCCCTTTCTGACTCTGGATAATGTTGAGCTATATAGTAATTTCACCCATTTCAGGTACCCTGGTCCCATCCCATATTCTTCCAGGGTTGCCAGCAGCCACGGCCACTTGACCGAGTCGAAGGCCTTCACTGCGTCTGACGACACTATAGCTAACTCGCCTGAGGCACCTTCAGTTTGTTCTACAACGTGGTGTAGCCTCCTAAGGTTGTTGGATATGCTTCTGAGCGGAACATATCCGGTCTGATCGGGGTGTATTAATCTGCCAATAACTCGCTTCACCCTATTTGCCAACACAGCCGTGAGTAGTTTGCTGTCCTGATTTAGCATAGATAACGGTCTATACGACCCGCAGTCTGTGCCTGGCTTGTTGTGTTTGAGGAGTGGGATGATAATCACTTCTCTAAGGGATTCTGGCAGTGCCCCCACCTCGTATGCTTCATTTAGCATTGACAGCAATGGGGGAGCACTTCATTCTTGTACGTTTTATAGAATTCACTAGGGAGTTCATCTGTTCCTGGGGTCTTACTAGTTGGTAATTGCTCCACCACCGCCTCTATCTCTTCTAGTGTAATCAGGGCTTCTAGGCTTTCCCGTTCTTCGGCGCTTATTTTCGGTAAGCCAATATCCTCCAAAATTTCTGCTATTTCACTCTCTTCCTCACTTACTGTGTCACTATACAATTGTTTATAGAATTCAAGGAACCCCTCATTCGCACCTTCTTGAGTGTCTAATATTAGTCCACCCTCTCCTCGTATCTCTCTAATTGTTGGTCTGGGGGTCGCACTTTTGTATAGCCATGCTAACAATCTTCCCAGCTTATCCCCCTCTGCATGCTGCCTCTCTATGTATTTTTTGTAATTTAAGTTACACAGTCTCTCCCAGTATCTCATACATTCCTGCTGTAATTGGGTGATGTTACTAGCGTCCTGCTGGGAGTGTCTACCGTTGTTTAGTAATACCTCTAGTTTCTCCTCTGTGTTCTGTAGTTCCAGTAGTATACCCCTCTGCAGTCCCTTGGATTTGGCTGTTGCTGCTCCTCTTACCACCACCTTGAATGCTTCCCATAGGGCCCCGGTTGACTTTACACTCCCGGTGTTATTTCCGAAGTATTCTACAATTTCGCTTCTGAGGTCTTCTCTGAAGACCATGGGCCTCATTCCGAGTTTGGAGGTAGCCATGGCACTATTCGTGCTATGGCTGCCTCCAAACCCGGGTCCGTGTCCGGTCTGTGTGAATGGGGACTTACCGGGACATTCCTACCTGTGCGGACCTGGTAAGTCCCCATTCAACCAACCATTCTCCATAAGGCTCAATGGGAATGGGGAAGGTGCTAATTACGGGCCTGTAAATTACGGTACGGGCTCGTTATTAGAGCCCTGGAATTGGACGGTAAGGGTTTAACGGCACCGGTCACCTTACCGCTAACCGTTAACCCTTACCACCCAACTCAGAATGAGGCCCCATATCTTTTAAAGCCTCAGCTCTGAGTTGCCAAGTAGGGATTTTGGCACTCAGGGCTATGCACTGCCATGTGGAGAACAGTGGCGAGTGGTCCGAGAGGACTCTTGCTCTATATTCTGGGCGCACAATTTCCCCAGTGATCTCTCGCGTGGCGAACACATAATCCAACCATCTAAAGAGGTTTTGTGGGGCTGAGTAATGTGAGTAATGCCTACCATGTGGGTGGTGCAGCCTCCATGTTTCTTCCAGCTGAAGGTCTCGCAGTAGAGTTCTTAAGACTCTGGTAGCAGGGGTGGGTCTATTCTATTTCACATATTTTGCATCTGCCCTGTCCACCTTTGGGTCCAACGTACAATTAAAATCACCAGCCAAATGACCGTACAACCTAGGTACGGCTCATTCTGCTGTATAGGGTCCTGAAATAGGTCACTGTGTCTTGGTTCCGGGCGTATGTATTAACAATGCATACTTCTCTGTGTTCTATCAATCCCCTCAATATTACCATCCTCCTGTCAGCTTCGGTCATAGACTGTAGCAGCTGGAATGGGACGTGTGGTGCTACCCAAGTGACCACCCCCCTGGCATAAACCGAATACATTGCACCTATAAGGGTGCCCTTCCATTTCCTCTTCAGTACTTTGAGTTTCTCTTTAATGAGTTGTGTTTCTTGTATTAGGGCAATATCTTCTGTCTCTTTAGATACATCATGACCTTATTTCTCTTTAAATAGCTATTTAGTCCCCTGACGTTCCAGGTCATTATCTTCAGATCTCCCATATCTTAGCCATACCCCGTCCCCCCTCTAACTCCCCTTTTGTCCACTTCCATATTGGATGCGCGCGTATGTAGGCTTGTTCTATAACTACTAACACCCCAAATCCCTCAACTCCCTCCCCTCCCTCCTCCCTACCACCAACTCCCCTCCTGCCCCCCACCCTTCCCATCTCTAACTTGCCCAACAATTGCCCAGCTCCATCCCTGGATCTTAGGCTACCCCGCATCTAGTTCCTTTCTGCGGCTTAGCCGATACTCAGAACCCAGCTGGGGGATACTACGCTACTAATATCCTAACTAATCTAACTACTGGGGTGGAAGTGCATCTCCTCCATTCCTGCATTAAAGCTACAGTTTATACATTCCTATATATCAATCACTGCCCGACTTTCAC
Source organism: Ambystoma mexicanum (assembly GCF_040938575.1). Classification (NCBI taxonomy): domain Eukaryota; kingdom Metazoa; phylum Chordata; class Amphibia; order Caudata; family Ambystomatidae; genus Ambystoma; species Ambystoma mexicanum. The sequence goes on along the minus strand of NC_090926.1, from coordinate 120,073,378 downwards.
ATCTCAAACCAACTAACTTCTGTGTATATTATAGATCGGGGGTTTGGGCCTCATGCACAATTATAATCTAGTCCCAAAGTTAATATATGTGCTGTACTTATCTTCATAGGGTCTATTTGTCCACTTGTATGGCCTTGCCAGGGTACCAATTCACTTCTCTGTATCACGTTCCACCTGGTCTCCTGACCCTGATGGGCAGTTCCTTGCGTTCAGCCATGCCATCACATACTCCGGAGAGTCGAAAAAAAGGGCCTTGTTCTTATGGAGCACTTTTATCTTTGCCGGATACAACAGCATGTATTTATGGCCCGCCTCCCGCAACCTCCTTTTGGCCGCCACATAGTTCACGGGCTGTGTCTGCACCAAGAGGGTGTAGTCCGGAAACGCTGTGATGGTTCCTGATACTCCACTTATCATTCCCCCTTTGCGGAAATGCTCCAAGACCGTCTGTCTGTCTTTATAATTCAGTATTTTAGCGATAAATGGCTGCGGGGGTGCTCCCGGTGACGGCCTCCTGGACAAGGCTCTGTGCGCTCGTTCCACTGCAAACCCTTGGCTGAGTACCCCACCGGTTATCTCCTGCAATAACATATTCTCAACGTAGTTTGTCGGGTCCTATCCTTCTTCGCCTTCCGGAAGCCCCACAATACGGACGTTATTTCTGCGCACACACCCTTCTGCTTCTTCAGCCCTGCTTTCGAGGTTGCACATCTGTTGTCTCAGTGTGTGGATCTCCTTTGCATTAGCCGAGCATGTGCTTGTGTTGGCTTTCACCTCCTTTCCCAAGCTTCCTGTGCGCTCGGCTAGTGCTCAGACGTCTTGACATAGTAGGTTCACATCCAGACTTACTGTGTCAATCTTGAATTCAAGGGAGGTCTTCAATTCCAGGATAGCTGTGCCCATCTTGCTTTCCCAAGATACTTTTAATTCAGCTATGGCTTCTAGTATCTGTTTGTCATTGCATGTTGTGGTTTCTTCCTGTTGTGGGTGCTGTCCTTTAGGTCTAGCCCCTTCTGTTGCTGGTGATGATTTAGCTAACTCCTCTTCGGTTGATTGTTTCCCCTTGGCTTTGGGCAACCTAGATGCCATCTTCGCATGTGTAAAGGCAGTCATGTCAGGTGCTCCTCTGCGATAATTTACAGTTCTAGCCGGTGTTGTGTTAGTTTTGGTCATCCCTCCACTTCGGTCTGTCTGATCTGCTTAGCTCTATCACGGTTTCCCTCTCTGTATTCAAGGCCTGCCTTTCTACGGCCTGGCAAGTGTTTAGCTGCACTATATCGTCTGTTGGCCATGGTCTTGTGCCTCTGATTATTGCATCCGTGTGCAGGCCAGGTGGCAGTAGCTCCGGCGTGGCTCCCGGCCAGTGTGGTCCGCTTGTACGGCTTTGTTCCTACTATCCCACTGGGTTCTTATTACAGTGTTGTCTGGCCTTGGTTCCTCGTTCCTGGGTCATGAATGTCTATGCATTGACAGACTCACTGCTTCCTTTGACTATAGTCCAGGGCACTCTCCGGTTGCTTGCATGCACTGGGGTGCAGGCCGTAGTTAATGCCTCCCACTATAGGAGTTGTTTTTCCCTTCCACTTGGGTGGTGGTTGGTTCCGACCAGCCACGCCCTCAACGTCGCTCACCCTTCAGGGCTTGCCCTGCAGCAGCAGTGTCCAAGATTGCTATAATAGGGCTAGATTGCCTTTGGCCCTCTTATGTCACACTTTATTTCATGCAGCTGCATACGCACCTCCCCATGTCCCTCGGCAAATACCATTAACTGTTATTACCCAGCTCTTGTAATAGTGCAGCCACATTGGAAGTCAGCCTGTGTCATATGCCAGCTCTCCCCCCTTGCATGTGAGCTTATTTCCCAGTAACTTAGCTTCTCATTATCGTTTGTTATGAGAGGGATACTCCGCACCGTTGTGACTGTTAGTGATTTGCACAGTCATACCCTGTAACAACGACCAGATCTAGGTCCCCACGGTTTTATTGTGTTGGGTCCTGTTGTGCATCTCACAGCTTTGGGCCACTCATATCATCCCGTGATCTTGTTATATGCCTGTGTGCCCCTGCGGAGCTCCAAGTCTCCAATATCCATTCTCTTGGGAAGGCACACTCCGGTGTGCTTAATCACGACCATCGGACGAATATCAACAGTGTATTCATAGGTTTTATACATATGAGGCAACCCTCTGTTTCTTGTGTTGTCGTGAAGATCCACCTGGCTTTAACCATGTGAGCGATATGCTTATATTTGTTCAGTTCTTTCTGTCTTCCTATCGAAGTGCCCTGCAGCTCCCTGACTTCCCGCCTGCATGTCCATTATCCTGATAGGTAGGTTCCGCCTAGCGCGTCTCTGTGCTCCTCCACACCGCAACTTGTGGGCCTTCGTTCAGCAGGGGTCCGTATAATTATGACCTGCGAGTCTCCCCACGGACGTCTCGCTACAGTAGCGTGTTTCGTTGCAACAATGTGCACGTTCCACCGCCGGGGCCCCGAACGCAGCTTTGCTTTTATTCCTCTGTAATATGAGTCCACACAGGGTCTGCCAGGGTGTATGACCTCACTGTTCCTACAATGTGCACAGTGCTCCCATTAGCAGTAGGAGTCCTCTGCAAAAGTCAAGCAACTAACCGGTCGCGGCGCAAATCCACGCTGTCCTTTGTTCTCCATGTGAAGATAGCCGCCATTTTTTTTTTAAGGCCATTTTTTTTTTAAGTTGCTGCACCCTGCCCTAATTGCCTTTTGTGTCATAACTTTGCTGCCACGATCCAGTCTGTGAAGCTGTTCCATGTAGTATCACACAGCACCAGAGTCTTCATATCACTTGTGCGTCAGTTTTAGGCATATATATGCCACAGGATCATGGAAGGATTAGCAGGAGACAGAACACAGCATGTCCTATCCCATGGCTGCTTGGCCACGCCCCCCTACTCCCATCTGCCTTTGTGGTAAAATGTTTACCTTGCTTCTAACCGGACTCTGACCCTCACCTTCTCTGCCTCCACTCTAACACTTCTTCCCTGATGGTCACATCCCTATAATAGCTGCCATACTACCTACCTGCATTTAAAAATGTCTGTTGATTGTCCTTAAATCTATGCAAGTCCCCCCATGTATTGTAGCGGGTGACTGTTCCATTTACGCCCCACTACAACCTGGTCAGAATGTCACTCAAACTTACCCCAGTGTCAGTAGCTCTCTGCTTCCCACAAAATCTGATATTAAATCTATAGTATGTTCCTTTGCAATCAAAAGAGAATTGTTCTTCAATGCTCTGCAAGTTTTATCCACTCAATAGCCAGTGTTCACACATGCTCTTCAATTGTATTTGGATTTGATAATCTCTCTCTTCTCAAAGGAGAGTTTTGAAAAGCTTTCCTCCCGGAATGATCAGTGCATGCCAAGTAATATAAAGTTGCGTGTCTATGCTTGACACGCCATCTATGCAACATTAGTATCCGGCACGCGCGGCGCACCGGGAATCCAACGTGTTGATTGGCTCTTTTCTGAGCCATACCATACGGTATTCCTGTGTACGCCGTGTGTGCTGGGTACTCTGTTCCCGGCGAGGGGCGTGGCAGTCCCTCAGCCAATGAGGAGGCTCGAAATGGGGCAATCCCCGCTCCGAGCCTCCACATGGCTGGAAACTGCCTTCGTCCCCCACAGAGGACTCAGATAAGACTTTTTTTTGTTGTTTTTTTCCCTCTCTCCTCCCACCTCCCTGACCTCCCCACCCCACTTACCTTCTATCCCGTGGTCTGCAGCGGAGGACGATGGAAGCCTCCAGGCGTGTGGAGACTCGGAGCGAGGCTTCCATCGTCCCCCGCCGGAGCTGCAGTACTTTTTTCTTTTTTTTTCCCTTGCCCCCTCCCAACCCCACTTACCTTCTTTTTTCTTCTTTTCTTGGGAGCGAACACACTGAAAACACTTTTGTTCCCAGCGCGTCAGCTCCCGATGGCCACCATGGAAAGGGAAAACGGACTGCATTTTCCCTTTCCTGGCGGCCATTTTTTTCACTTTATTTTTTTCTGTTTTGAAACACGGCAGTATTTCTAAACAGAAAAAAATGCCATTAGTACCCCGGTCTAACGGGCCGGGGTACTAATGGCAATAAGACCCTCGGCGGCGGGCCAATTCCGCCCACAGTAATGCCCCCGGGGCTTCGTTAAGGCCCTCGGTACGCTCGGGCCTGTAACTATGGCCCCAAAGCCATTACCTGGGGCGGTATTGGCCCGCCGCCTCAGGCCTCATTGTCACCGTATGTGTTCCCACTGTGGCCTCTCAACTTGTGGCAGTGTCTGAATGATCCCACTGCATAACAGTGAGTTGGCTGAGCCCAAATAATAGGTGCGCATTTGAAAATGTCATGTTGGTGTTAAACCATAGACAGGGTAATTCATAGAAATTAGCACAAAAGTGGCGCACACGACTGGCGCACAGCGTGCCTGTGCAAATGTCTGCGCCAGCCGCGTGCGCTAAAATCGATTTCCGTACACAGCGTATTCATGGATTTTCGCATCCAAAACCAGCCGTGGCACAGCGTGGCGCAGCGACCCTGCAGCAGCGCCAGTTACGCCCCCAAGAACGCCCTCGCGCAAGGAAAAGCCTTCAAAATCCCCAAATAATCGCAAAGGGCTGCGCTAAACCTGGACCAGTTCACAGGGCTGGCAAACAGCAAACGCCAAGCGGGGAACGTGTATTTCAGTGGTTCGCGGGAAGTTCCACACGCGATTGTCCTGTGTACGTGTGCATTAGGGGTGCGCGGGAAGTATCACATGCAAAATCAGCAGGGTACGTGTATTTCAGGGGTGTGCGGGAAGTATCACACGCGATTCCTGCAGGGTACGTGTATTTCAGGGGTGTGCGAGAAGTATCACATGCGATTCCAGCAGGGTACGTGTATTACAGGGGTGCACGTGAAGTTCCACACGCGATTTTAGCAGGGTACGTGTATTTCAGGGGTGAGCGGGAAGTTCCACATGCGATTGGCCCTGTGCGAGCAGGGTACGTGTATTTCAGGGGTGCGTGGGAAGTTCCACACGCGATTGGCCCCGTGCGAGCAGGGTACGTGTATTCCAGGGGTGCGCGGGAAGTTCCACACGCGATTTCAGCAGGGTATGTGTATTTCAGGGGTGCGCAGGAAGTTCCACACGCGATTTCAGCAGGGTACGTGTATTTCAGGGTTGCGCGGGAAGTTCCACACGCGATTGGCCCCGTGCGAGCAGGGTACGTGTATTTCAAGGGTGCGCGGGAAGATCCACACGCGATTGGCTCCGTGCGAGCAGGGTACGTGTATTCCAGGGGTGAGCGGGAAGTTCCACACGCGATTTCAGCAGGGTACGTGTATTTCAGGGGTGCGCTGGAAGTTCCACACGCGATTTCAGCAGGGTACGTGTATTTCAGGGGTTCTGGGGAGTACTACACGTGAATTGGCCATGTGGGTGCTCCCAGGTGTTCGCTCTACAACCTCCACGGCCCCTGCAGGCAGCCCACACCACGGGGGACTACCCTGCACCCCTGCTCATGTCCCGCAGGCAGCCCATCCACCATGGGTATGCCCCCCAGCCAACCCCCATATCACCTTGCACTACTGATCAACAATGCATGTCTCCCAGCACCCCCACCCCCCAGCAGTCAGGGGCACCCTCCACCAGGCCCCCACTCCTGTCTCCAGGCACCCCCACCCCCCAGCCACCAGGGGCAGCCTCCACCAGGCCCCCACTCATGTCTACCACCACCCCCACCCCCCAGCCACCAGGGGCAGTCTCCACCAGGCCCCCACTCATGTCTACCACCACCCCCACCCCCCAGCCACCCCACCAGGGCAGCCTCCACCAGGCCCCCACTCATGTCCCCTATTACCCCCACCCCCCAGCAGTGCAGGGGCAGCCTCCACCAGGCCCCCACCCATGTCACCCACCACCCCCACCCCCCAGCAACCCGGGGCAGCCTCCACTAGGCCCCCACTCATGTCTCCCTGCACCCCCTACCCCCCAGCAGTCAGGGGCACCCTCCACCAGGCTCCCACTCCTGTCTCCCACCACCCCCACCCCCCAGCAGTGCAGGGGCCGCCTCCACCAGGCCCCCACCCATTTCCCCTATTACCCCCACCCCCCAGCAGTGCAGGGGCAGCCTCCACCAGGCCCCCACTCATGTCTACCACCACCCCCACCCCCCAGCCACCAGGGGCAGCCTCCACCAGGCCCCCACTCATGTCCCCTATTACCCTCACCCCCCAGCAGTGCAGGGGCAGCCTCCACCAGGCCCCCACCCATGTCTCCCACCATCCCCAGCAACCAGGGGCAGCCTCCACCAGGCCCCCACTCATGTCTCCCTGCACCCCCACCCCCCAGCCACCAGGGGCAGCCTCCACAAGGCCCCCACTCATGTCCCCTATTACCCCCACCCCCCAGCAGTGCAGGGGCAGCCTCCACCAGGCCCCCACCCATGTCTCCCACCACCCCATCCCCCAGCAACCAGGGGCAGCCTCCACCAGGCCCCCACTCATGTCTCCCTGCACCCCCTACCCCCAGCAGTCAGGGGCACCCTCCACCAGGCTCCCACTCCTCTCTCCCACCACCCCCACCCCCCAGCAGTGCAGGGGCAGCCTCCACCAGGCCCCCACTCATGTCCCCTATTACCCCCACCCCGCAGCAGTGCAGGGGCAGCCTCCACCAGGCCCCCACCCATGTCTACGACCACCCCCACCCCCCAGCCACCAGGGGCAGCCTCCACCAGGCCCCCACTCATGTCTCCCTGCACCCCCTACCCGCCAGCAGTCAGGGGCACCCTCCACCAGGCTCCCACTCCTGTCTCCCACCACCCGCACCCCCCAGCAGTACAGGGGCAGCCTCCACCAGGCCCCCACCCATGTCCCCTATTATCCCCACCCCCCAGCAGTGCAGGGGCAGCCTCCACCAGGCCCCCACTCATGTCTCCCACCACCCCGACCCCCCAGCCACCAGGGGCAACCTCCACCAGGCCCCCACTCATGTCTACAACCACCCCCACCCCCCAGCCACCAGGGGCAGCCTCCACCAGGCCCCCACCCATGTCTCCCACCACCCCCCAGCCACCAGGGGCAGCCTCCACCAGGCCCCCACTCATGTCCCCTATTACCCCCACCCCCCAGCAGTGCAGGGGCAGCCTCCACCAGGCCCCCACTCATGTCCCCTATTACCCCCACCCCCAGCAGTGCAGGGGCAGCCTCCACCAGGCCCCCACTCATGTCCCCTATTACCCCCACCCCCAGCAGTGCAGGGGCAGCCTCCACCAGCCCCCCACCCATGTCTCCCACCATCCCCAGCAACCAGGGGCAGCCTCCACCAGGCCCCCACTCATGTCTCCCTGCACCCCCACCCCCCAGCCACCAGGGGCAGCCTCCACCAGGCCCCCACTCATGTCCCCTATTACCCCCACCCCCCAGCAGTGCAGGGGCAGCCTCCACCAGGCCCCCACCCATGTCTCCCACCACCCCCACCCCCCAGCAACCAGGGGCAGCCTCCACCAGGCCCCCACTCATGTCTCCCTGCACCCCCTACCCCCAGCAGTCAGGGGCACCCTCCACCAGGCTCCCACTCCTGTCTCCCACCACCCCCACCCCCCAGCAGTGCAGGGGCAGCCTCCACCAGGCCCCCACTCATGTCCCCTATTACCCCCACCCGCAGCAGTGCAGGGGCAGCCTCCACCAGGCCCCCACCCATGTCTACCACCACCCCCACCCCCCAACCACCAGGGGCAGCCTCCACCAGGCCCCCACTCATGTCTCCCTGCACCCCCTACCCGCCAGCAGTCAGGGGCACCCTCCACCAGGCTCCCACTCCTGTCTCCCACCACCCGCACCCCCCAGCAGTGCAGGGGCAGCCTCCACCAGGCCCCCACCCATGTCCCCTATTATCTCCACCCCCCAGCAGTGCAGGGGCAGCCTCCACCAGGCCCCCACTCATGTCTCCCACCACCCCCACGCCCAGCCACCAGGGGCAACCTCCACCAGGCCCCCACTCATGTCTACCACCACCCCCACCCCCCAGCCACCAGGGGCAGCCTCCACCAGGCCCCCACCCATGTCTCCCACCACCACCCAGCCACCAGGGGCAGCCTCCACCAGGCCGCCACTCATGTCCCCTATTACCCCCACCCCCCAGCAGTGCAGGGGCAGCCTCCACCAGGCCCCCACTCATGTCCCCTATTACCCCCACCCCCAGCAGTGCAGGGGCAGCCGCCACCAGGCCCCCACCCATGTCCCCTATTACCCCCACCCCCCAGCAGTGCAGGGGCAGCCTCCACCAGGCCTCCACTCCTGTCTCCCTGCACCCCCACCCCACAGCAGTGCAGAGGCAGCCTCCACCAAGCCCCCACTCATGTCCCCTATTACCCCCACCCCCCAGCAGTGCAGGGGCAGCCTCCACCAGGCCCCGACTCATGTCTACCACCACCCCCACCCCCCCTGCCACCAGGGGCAGCCTCCACCACGCCCCCACCCATGTCTCCCACCACCCCCACCCCCAGCAGTGCAGGGGCAGCCTCCACCAGGCCCCCACCCATGTCTACCACCACCCCCACCCCCCAGCCACCAGGGGCAGCCTCCACCAGGCCCCCACTCATGTCTCCCTGCACCCCCTACCCCCCAGCAGTCAGGGGCACCCTCCACCAGGCTCCCACTCCTGTCTCCCACCACTCCCACCCCCCAGCAGTGCAGGGGCAGCCTCCATCAGGCCCCCACCCATGTCCCCTATTACCCCCACCCCCCAGCAGTGCAGGGGCAGCCTCCACCAGGCCCCCACTCATGTCCCCTATTACCCCCACCCCCCAGCAGTGCAGGGGCAGCCTCCACCAGGCCCCCACCCATGTCTCCCACCACCCCCAGCAACCAGGGGCAGCCTCCACCAGGCCCCCACTCATGTCTCCCTGCACCCCCACCCCCCAGCCACCAGGGGCAGCCTCCACCAGGCCCCCACTCATGTCCCCTATTACCCCCACCCCCCAGCAGTGCAGGGGCAGCCTCCACCAGGCCCCCACCCATGTCTCCCACCACCCCCACTCCCCAGCAACCAGGGGCAGCCTCCACCAGGCCCCCACTCATGTCTCCCTGCACCCCCTACCCCCAGCAGTCAGGGGCACCCTCCACCAGGCTCCCACTCCTGTCTCCCACCACCCCCACCCCCCAGCAGTGCAGGGGCAGCCTCCACCAGGCCCCCAACCATGTCTCCCACCACCCCCACCCGCCAGCAGTGCAGGGGCAGCCTCCACCCGGCCCCCACTCATGTCCCCTATTACCCCCACCCCTCAGCAGGTCAGGGGCAGCCTCCACCAGGCCCCCACCCATGTCTACCACCACCCCCACCCCTCAGAAACCAGGGGCTGCCTCCACTAGGCACCCACTCATGTCTCCCTGCACCCCCTACCCCCCAGCAGTCAGGGGCACCCTCCACCACGCCCCCACTCATGTCTCCCACCACCCCCACCCCCCAGCAGTGCAGGGGCAGCCTCCACCAGGCCCCCACCCATGTCTACCACCACCCCCACCCCCCAGCCACCAGGGGCTGCCTCCACTAGGCCCCCACTCATGTCTCCCTGCACCCCCTACCCCCCAGCAGTCAGGGGCACCCTCCACCAGGCTCCCACTCCTGTCTCCCACCACCCCCACCCCCAGCAGTGCAGGGGCAGCCTCCACCAGGCCCCACCCATGTCCCCTATTACCCCCACCCCCCAGCAGTGCAGGGGCAGCCTCCACCAGCCCCCCACCCATGTCTCCCACCATCCCCAGCAACCAGGGGCAGCCTCCACCAGGCCCCCACTCATGTCTCCCTGCACCCCCACCCCCCAGCCACCAGGGGCAGCCTCCACCAGGCCCCCACTCATGTCCCCTATTACCCCCACCCCCCAGCAGTGCAGGGGCAGCCTACACCAGGCCCCCACCCATGTCTCCCACCACCCCCACCCCCCAGCAACCAGGGGCAGCCTCCACCAGGCCCCCACTCATGTCTCCCTGCACCCCCTACCCCCAGCAGTCAGGGGCACCCTCCACCAGGCTCCCACTCCTGTCTCCCACCACCCCCACCCCCCAGCAGTGCAGGGGCAGCCTCCACCAGGCCCCCACTCATGTCCCCTATTACCCCCACCCCACAGCAGTGCAGGGGCAGCCTCCACCAGGCCCCCACCCATGTCTACCACCACCCCCACCCCCCAACCACCAGGGGCAGCCTCCACCAGGCCCCCACTCATGTCTCCCTGCACCCCCTACCCGCCAGCAGTCAGGGGCACCCTCCACCAGGCTCCCACTCCTGTCTCCCACCACCCGCACCCCCCAGCAGTGCAGGGGCAGCCTCCACCAGGCCCCCACCCATGTCCCCTATTATCTCCACCCCCCAGCAGTGCAGGGGCAGCCTCCACCAGGCCCCCACTCATGTCTCCCACCACCCCCACCCCCAGCCACCAGGGGCAACCTCCACCAGGCCCCCACTCATGTCTACCACCACCCCACCCCCCAGCCACCAGGGGCAGCCTCCACCAGGCCCCCACCCATGTCTCCCACCACCACCCAGCCACCAGGGGCAGCCTCCACCAGGCCGCCACTCATGTCCCCTATTACCCCCACCCCCCAGCAGTGCAGGGGCAGCCTCCACCAGGCCCCCACTCATGTCCCCTATTACCCCCACCCCCAGCAGTGCAGGGGCAGCCTCCACCAGGCCCCCACCCATGTCCCCTATTACCCCCACCCCCCAGCAGTGCAGGGGCAGCCTCCACCAGGCCTCCACTCCTGTCTCCCTGCACCCCCACCCCCCAGCAGTGCAGAGGCAGCCTCCACCAGGCCCCCACTCATGTCCCCTATTACCCCCACCCCCCAGCAGTGCAGGGGCAGCCTCCACCAGGCCCCCACTCATGTCTACCACCACCCCCACCCCCCCTGCCACCAGGGGCAGCCTCCACCACGCCCCCACCCATGTCTCCCACCACCCCCACCCCCAGCAGTGCAGGGGCAGCCTCCACCAGGCCCCCACCCATGTCTACCACCACCCCCACCCCCAGCCACCAGGGGCAGCCTCCACCAGGCCCCCACTCATGTCTCCCTGCACCCCCTACCCCCCAGCAGTCAGGGGCACCCTCCACCAGGCTCCCACTCCTGTCTCCCACCACTCCCACCCCCCAGCAGTGCAGGGGCAGCCTCCATCAGGCCCCCACCCATGTCCCCTATTACCCCCACCCCCCAGCAGTGCAGGGGCAGCCTCCACCAGGCCCCCACTCATGTCCCCTATTACCCCCACCCCCCAGCAGTGCAGGGGCAGCCTCCACCAGGCCCCCACCCATGTCTCCCACCACCCCCAGCAACCAGGGGCAGCCTCCACCAGGCCCCCACTCATGTCTCCCTGCACCCCCACCCCCCAGGGGCAGCCTCCACCAGGCCCCCACTCATGTCCCCTATTACCCCCACCCCCCAGCAGTGCAGGGGCAGCCTCCACCAGGCCCCCACCCATGTCTCCCACCACCCCCACTCCCCAGCAACCAGGGGCAGCCTCCACCAGGCCCCCACTCATGTCTCCCTGCACCCCCTACCCCCCAGCAGTCAGGGGCACCCTCCACCAGGCTCCCACTCCTGTCTCCCACCACCCCCACCCCCCAGCAGTGCAGGGGCAGCCTCCACCAGGCCCCCAACCATGTCTCCCACCACCCCCACCCGCCAGCAGTGCAGGGGCAGCCTCCACCCGGCCCCCACTCATGTCCCCTATTACCCCCACCCCTCAGCAGTGCAGGGGCAGCCTCCACCAGGCCCCCACCCATGTCTACCACCACCCCCACCCCTCAGCAACCAGGGGCTGCCTCCACTAGGCACCCACTCATGTCTCCCTGCACCCCCTACCCCCCAGCAGTCAGGGGCACCCTCCACCACGCCCCCACTCATGTCTCCCACCACCCCCACCCCCCAGCAGTGCAGGGGCAGCCTCCACCAGGCCCCCACCCATGTCTACCACCACCCCCACCCCCCAGCCACCAGGGGCTGCCTTCACTAGGCCCCCACTCATGTCTCCCTGCACCCCCTACCCCCCAGCAGTCAGGGGCACCCTCCACCAGGCTCCCACTCCTGTCTCCCACCACCCCCACCCCCAGCAGTGCAGGGGCAGCCTCCACCAGGCCCCACCCATGTCCCCTATTACCCCCACCCCCCAGCAGTGCAGGGGCAGCCTCCACCAGGCCCCCACTCATGTCCCCCACCACCCCCACCCCCCAGCCACCAGGGGCAGCCTCCACCAGGCCCCCACTCATGTCTACCATCACCTCCACCCCCCAGCCACCAGGGGCAGCCTCCACCAGGCCCCCGCTCATGTCCCCTATTACCCCCACGCCCCAGCAGTGCAGGGGCAGCCTCCACCAGGCCCCCACTCATGTCTCCCTGCACCCACTACCCCCCAACAGCCAGGGGCACCCTCCACCAGACTCCCACTCCTGTCTCCCACCACCCCCACCCCCCAGCAGTGCAGGGGCTGCCTCCACCAGGCCCCCACTCATGTCCCCTATTACCCCCACCCCCAGCAGTGCAGGGGCAGCCTCCACCAGGCCCCCACTCATGTCTACCACCACCCCCACCCCCCAGCCACCAGGGGCAGCCTCACCAGGCCCCCACCCATGTCTCCGACCACCCCCACCCCCCAGCCAGCAGGAGCAGCCTCCACCAGGCCCCCACTCATGTTCCCTATTACCCCCACCCCTCAGCAGTGCAGGGGCAGCCTCCACCAGGCCCCCACTCATGTCCCCTATTACCCCCACCCCCCAGCAGTGCAGGGGCAGCCTCCACCAGGCCCCCACTCATGTCTCCCACCACCCCCACCCCCCAGCACTGTGGGGGCACCTGCCAGCAGGCCCCCACTCATGTCCAACTCATGTTCCCCTGCACCCCTACCCCCCAGCACTGTGGGGCACCTGGCAGCAGGCCCCCACTCATGTCCAACTCATGTTCCCCTGCACCCCCGCCCCCCAGAACTGTGGGGCACCTGGCAGCAAGCCCCCACTCATGTCCAACTCATGTTCCCCTGCACCCCCACCCCCCAGCACAGTGGGACACCTGCCAGCAGGCCCCCACCATGTCCAACTCATGTTCCCCTGCACCCCCACCCCCCCAGCACTGTGGGGCACCTGGCAGCAGGCCCCCACTCATGTCCAACTCATGTTCCCCTGCACCCCCACCCCCCAGCACTGTGGGGCACCTGGCAGCAGGCCCCCACTCATGTCCAACTCATGTTCCCCTGCACCCCCACCCCCCAGCACTGTGGGGCACCTGGCAGCAGGCCCCCACTCATGTCCAACTCATGTTCCCCTGCACCCCCACCCCCCAGCACTGTGGGGCACCTGCCAGCAGGCCCCCACTCATGTCCAACTCATGTCCCCTATTACCCCCACCCACCAGCAGTGCAGGGGCAGCCTCCACCAGGCCCCCACCCATGTCACCCACCACCCCCACCCCCCAGCAACCCGGGGCAGCCTCCACCAGGCCCCCACTCATGTCTCCCTGCACCCCCTACCCCCCAGCAGTCAGGGGCACCCTCCACCAGGCTCCCACTCCTGTCTCCCACCACCCCCACCCCCCAGCAGTGCAGGGGCAGCCTCCACCAGGCCCCCACCCATTTCCCCTATTACCCCCACCCCCCAGCAGTGCAGTGGCAGCCTCCACCAGGCCCCAACTCATGTCTAACACCCCCCCACCCCCCAGCCACCAGGGGCAGCCTCCACCAGGCCTACACTCATGTCTACCACCACCCCCACCCCCCAGCCACCAGGGGCAGCCTCCACCAGGCCCCCAATCATGTCCCCTATTACCCTCACCCCCCAGCAGTGCAGGGGCAGCCTCCACCTGGCCCCCACTCATGTCTCCCACCACCCCCACCCCCCAGCCACCAGAGGCAGCCTCCACCAGGCCCCCACTCATGTCTACCACCACCCCCACCCCCCAGCCACCAGGGGCTGCCTCCACTAGGCCCCCACTCATGTCCCCTATTACCCCCACCCCCAATCCGTGCAGGGGCAGCCTCCACCAGGCCCCCACCCATGTCCCTATTACCCTCACCCCCCAGCAGTGCAGGGGCAGCCTCCACCAGGCCCCCACTCATGTCTCCCACCACCCCCACCCCCCAGCGGCAGCCTCCACCAGGCCCCCACTCATGTCTACCACCACCCCCACCCCCCAGCAACCAGGGGCAGTCTCCACCAGGCCCCCACTCATGTCCCCTATTACCTCCACCCCCCAGCAGTGCAGGGGCAGCCTCCACCAGGCCCCCACCCATGTCTCCCACCACCCTCACCCCCCAGCAACCAGGGGCAGCCTCCACCAGGCCCCCACTCATGTCTCCCTGCACCCCCTTCCCCACAGCAGTCAGGGGCCCCATCCACCAGGCTCCCACTCCTGTCTCCCACCACCCCAGCCCCCAGCTGTGGAGGGGCAGCCTCTACCAGGCCCCCACCCATGTCTCCCACCACCCCACCCCCCAGCAGTGCAGGAGCAGCCTCCACCAGGCCCCCACTCATGTTCCCTATTACCCCCACCCCCCAGCAGTGCAGGGGCAGCCTCCACCAGGCCCCCACCCATGTCTACCACCACCCCCACCCCCCAGCCACCAGGGGCAGCCTCCACCAGGCCCCCACTCATGTCTCCCTGCACCCCCTACCCCCCAGCAGTCAGGGGCATCCTCCACCAGGCTCCCACTCCTGTCTCCCACCACTCCCACCCCCAGCAGTGCAGGGGCAGCCTCCACCAGGCCCCCACCCATGTCCCCTATTACCCCCACCCCCAGCAGTGCAGGGGCAGCCTCCACCAGGCCCCCACTCATGTCCCCTATTACCCCCACCCCCAGCAGTGCAGGGGCAGCCTCCACCAGGCCCCCACCCATGTCTCCCACCATCCCCAGCAACCAGGGGCAGCCTCCACCAGGCCCCCACTCATGTCTCCCTGCACCCCCACCCCCCAGCCACCAGGGGCAGCCTCCACAAGGCCCCCACTCATGTCCCCTATTACCCCCACCCCCCAGCAGTGCAGGGGCAGCCTCCACCAGGCCCCCACCCATGTCTCCCACCACCCCCACCCCCCAGCAACCAGGGGCAGCCTCCACCAGGCCCCCACTCATGTCTCCCTGCACCCCCTACCCCCAGCAGTCAGGGGCACCCTCCACCAGGCTCCCACTCCTGTCTCCCACCACCCCCACCCCCCAGCAGTGCAGGGGCAGCCTCCACCAGGCCCCCACTCATGTCCCCTATTACCCCCACCCCGCAGCAGTGCAGGGGCAGCCTCCACCAGGCCCCCACCCATGTCTACGACCACCCCCACCCCCCAGCCACCAGGGGCAGCCTCCACCAGGCCCCCACTCATGTCTCCCTGCACCCCCTACCCGCCAGCAGTCAGGGGCACCCTCCACCAGGCTCCCACTCCTGTCTCCCACCACCCGCACCCCCCAGCAGTGCAGGGGCAGCCTCCACCAGGCCCCCACCCATGTCCCCTATTATCCCCACCCCCCAGCAGTGCAGGGGCAGCCTCCACCAGACCCCCACTCATGTCTCCCACCACCCCAACCCCCCAGCCACCAGGGGCAACCTCTACCAGGCCCCCACTCATGTCTACCATCACCCCACCCCCCAGCCACCAGGGGCAGCCTCCACCAGGCCCCCACCCATGTCTCCCACCACCCCCCAGCCACCAGGGGCAGCCTCCACCAGGCCCCCACCCATGTCCCCTATTATCCCCACCCCCCAGCAGTGCAGGGGCAGCCTCCACCAGGCCCCCACTCATGTCTCCCACCACCCCGACCCCCCAGCCACCAGGGGCAACCTCCACCAGGCCCCCACTCATGTCTACCACCACCCCCACCCCCCAGCCACCAGGGGCAGCCTCCACCAGGCCCCCACTCATGTCTACCACCACCCCCACCCCCCAGCAACCAGGGGCAGTCTCCACCAGGCCCCCACTCATGTCCCCTATTACCCCCACCCCCCAGCAGTGCAGGGGCAGCCTCCACCAGGCCCCCACTCATGTCCCCTATTACCCCCACCCCCCAGCAGTGCAGGGGCAGCCTCCACCAGGCCCCCACTCATGTCCCCTATTACCCCCACCCCCAGCAGTGCAGGGGCAGCCTCCACCAGGCCCCCACCCATGTCTCCCACCATCCCCAGCAACCAGGGGCAGCCTCCACCAGGCCCCCACTCATGTCTCCCTGCACCCCCACCCCCCAGCCACCAGGGGCAGCCTCCACCAGGCCCCCACTCATGTCCCCTATTACCCCCACCCCCCAGCAGTGCAGGGGCAGCCTCCACCAGGCCCCCACCCATGTCTCCCACCACCCCCACCCCCCAGCAACCAGGGGCAGCCTCCACCAGGCCCCCACTCATGTCTCCCTGCACCCCCTACCCCCAGCAGTCAGGAGCACCCTCCACCAGGCTCCCACTCCTGTCTCCCACCACCCCCACCCCCCAGCAGTGCAGGGGCAGCCTCCACCAGGCCCCCACTCATGTCCCCTATTACCCCCACCCCGCAGCAGTGCAGGGGCAGCCTCCACCAGGCCCCCACCCATGTCTCCCTGCACCCCCTACCCGCCAGCAGTCAGGGGCACCCTCCACCAGGCTCCCACTCCTGTCTCCCACCACCCGCACCCCCCAGCAGTGCAGGGGCAGCCTCCACCAGGCCCCCACCCATGTCCCCTATTATCCCCACCCCCCAGCAGTGCAGGGGCAGCCTCCACCAGGCCCCCACTCATGTCTCCCACCACCCCCACCCCCAGCCACCAGGGGCAACCTCCACCAGGCCCCCACTCATGTCTACCACCACCCCCACCCCCCAGCCACCAGGGGCAGCCTCCACCAGGCCCCCACCCATGTCTCCCACCACCACCCAGCCACCAGGGGCAGCCTCCACCAGGCCCCCACTCATGTCCCCTATTACCCCCACCCCCTGCAGTGCAGGGGCAGCCTCCACCTGGCCCCCACTCATGTCCCCTATTACCCCCACCCCCCAGCAGTGCAGGGGCAGCCTCCACCAGGCCCCCACTCATGTCCCCTATTACCCCCACCCCCCAGCAGTGCAGGGGCAGCCTCCACCAGGCCTCCACTCCTGTCTCCCTGCACCCCCACCCCCCAGCAGTGCAGGGGCAGCCTCCACCAGGCCCCCACTCATGTCCCCTATTACCCCCACCCCCCAGCAGTGCAGGGGCAGCCTCCACCAGGCCCCCACTCATGTCTACCACCAACCCCACCCCCCTGCCACCAGGGGCAGCCTCCACCACGCCCCCACCCATGTCTCCCACCACCCCCACCCCCAGCAGTGCAGGGGCAGCCTCCACCAGGCCCCCACCCATGTCTACCACCACCCCCACCCCCCAGCCACCAGGGGCAGCCTCCACCAGGCCCCCACTCATGTCTCCCTGCACCCCCTACCCCCCAGCAGTCAGGGGCACCCTCCACCAGGCTCCCACTCCTGTCTCCCACCACTCCCACCCCCCAGCAGTGCAGGGGCAGCCTCCACCAGGCCCCCACCCATGTCCCCTATTACCCCCACCCCCCAGCAGTGCAGGGGCAGCCTCCACCAGGCCCCCACTCATGTCCCCTATTACCCCCACCCCCCAGCAGTGCAGGGGCAGCCTCCACCAGGCCCCCACCCATGTCTCCCACCACCCCCAGCAACCAGGGGCAGCCTCCACCTGGCCCCCACTCATGTCTCCCTGCACCCCCACCCCCCAGCCACCAGGGGCAGCCTCCACCAGGCCCCCACTCATGTCCCCTATTACCCCCACCCCCCAGCAGTGCAGGGGCAGCCTCCACCAGGCCCCCACCCATGTCTCCCACCACCCCCACCCTCCAGCAGTGCAGGGGCAGCCTCCACCCGGCCCCCACTCATGTCCCCTATTACCCCCACCCCTCAGCAGTGCAGGGGCAGCCTCCACCAGACCCCCACCCATGTCTACCACCACCCCCACCCCTCAGCCACCAGGGGCTGCCTCCACTAGGCTCCCACTCATGTCTCCCTGCACCCCCTACCCCCCAGCAGTCAGGGGCACCCTCCACCACGCCCCCACTCATGTCTCCCACCACCCCCACCCCCCAGCAGTGCAGGGGCAGCCTCCACCAGGCCCCCACCCATGTCTACCACCACCCCCACCCCCCAGCCACCAGGGGCTGCCTCCACTAGGCCCCCACTCATGTCTCCCTGCACCCCCTACCCCCCAGCAGTCAGGGGCACCCTCCACCAGGCTCCCACTCCTGTCTCCCACCACCCCCACCCCAGCAGTGCAGGGGCAGCCTCCACCAGGCCCCCACCCATGTCCCCTATTACCCCCACCCCCCAGCAGTGCAGGGGCAGCCTCCACCAGGCCCCCACTCATGTCCCCCACCACCCCCACCCCCCAGCCACCAGGGGCAGCCTCCACCAGGCCCCCACTCATGTCTACCACCACCTCCACCCCCCAGCCACCAGGGGCAGCCTCCACCAGGCCCCCGCTCATGTCCCCTATTACCCCCACGCCCCAGCAGTGCAGGGGCAGCCTCCACCAGGCCCCCACTCATGTCTCCCTGCACCCACTACCCCCCAGCAGCCAGGGGCACCCTCCACCAGGCTCCCACTCCTGTCTCCCACCACCCCCACCCCCCAGCAGTGCAGGGGCAGCCTCCACCAGGCCCCCACTCATGTCCTCTATTACCCCCACCCCCAGCAGTGCAGGGGCAGCCTCCACCAGGCCCCCACTCATGTCTCCCACCACCCCCACCCCCCAGCCACCAGGGGCAGCCTCCACCAGGCCCCCACTCATGTCTACCACCACCCCCACCCCCCAGCCACCAGGGGCAGCCTCACTAGGCCCCCACCCATGTCTCCGACCACCCCCACCCCCCAGCCACCAGGAGCAGCCTCCACCAGGCCCCCACTCATGTCCCCTATTACCCCCACCTCCCAGCAGTGCAGGGGCAGCCTCCACCAGGCCCCCTCCCATGTCCCCTATTACCCCCACCCCCAGCAGTGCAGGGGCAGCCTCCACCAGGCCCCCACTCATGTCTGCCTGCACCCCTAACCCCCAGCAGTCAGGGGCACCCTCCACCAGGCTCCCACTCCTGTCTCCCACCACCCCCACCCCCCAGCAGTGCAGGGGCAGCCTCCTCCAGGCCCCCACCCATGTCCCCTATTACCCCCACCCCCCAGCAGTGCAGGGGTAGCCTCCACCAGGCCCCCACTCATTTCCCCTATTACCTCCACCCCCCAGCAGTGCAGGGGCAGCCTCCACCAGGCCCCCACTCATGTCCCCTATTACCCCCACCCCCCAGCAGTGCAGGGGCAGCCTCCACCAGGCCCCCACTCATGTCTCCCACCACCCCCACCCCCCAGCACTGTGGGGCACCTGCCAGCAGGCCCCCACTCATGTTCCCCTGCACCCCTACCCCCCAGCACTGTGGGGCACTTGGCAGCAGGCCCCCACTCATGTCCAACTCATGTTCCCCTGCACCCCCGCCCCCCAGAACTGTGGGGCACCTGGCAGCAAGCCCCCACTCATGTCCAACTCATGTTCCCCTGCACCCCCACCCCCCAGCACAGTGGGACACCTGCCAGCAGGCCCCCACCATGTCCAACTCATGTCCCCCTGCACCCCCACCCCCCCAGCACTGTGGGGCACCTGGCAGCAGGCCCCCACTCATGTCCAACTCATGTTCCCCTGCACCCCCACCCCCCAGCACTGTGGGGCACCTGCCAGCAGGCCCCCACTCATGTCCAACTCATGTTCCCCTGCTCCCCCACCCCCAGCACTGTGGGGCACCTGCCAGCAGGTGCCCACTCATGTCCAACTCATGTTCCCCTGCACCCCCACCCCCCGGCACTGTGGGGCACCTGCCAGCAGGCCCCCACTCATGTCAAACTCATGTTCCCCAGCCAACATGTCATCACAATCTAGATCCCTGGTCCCTATGGTCATCCTCCAAATGCAAAACACCCACCCGAGTATTGCATCCACCCACTCAGAAATGGCAATAACATGATAGAACAGCAATTGCAAGTTTGGAAACGAACACATGTTCCTCACATACACCCATCGGTGTCAGTGAATCTCAAAACCCATATCATGATATGCATGAAACCAATGAGATGATACTACACATTGAAGTTTGATCAAAAAATATGTATTAAAGGAAACATGAATTGAATCAAAAATAAACTAACAGAAATGGGAATGTAAAAAAAGTAAAAAGAAGCATGTCCGTGAAAAAATGCAAAACCAAAAATCAGAATCCAAAGGAATGGTGTCCAACGTCACAGTCCACAAAAGAAAATCCAATGGGAAATTATAATTGAAAGCCATTGCTCCATGGGTAAATTGTAAAAAGAAAAGAAAATCCAACAGTGAACTATGTACAGGTGAACAAGTCAGGGTCCATGATCCGAACAAAAGAAATGAAAACTATCTAACAACACTACCTAATAAAAAATAACTATATACAAAAATGTGGCCCACTGTCCAAAAGGTCCAAAGAAAATGCAAAAACAAAGGAAATCTAACACTAACTACATAACTATTTACATGGGCAGCGGGCTAGTCCAACGGCTCACTCTATGTTGTCATGGGCCCTGGCATCATCTAACTCCTGTTCAATGGCTTGGAGGCGGGCATGTTCCCTGGCCCCGAGGTCTCGCAGGGATAAAGCAGTGTCCAGCTCCAACTCCCTGCGAAGACCCTCGAGGCACTCAGCCCGCCTCAGCGCCCTCCGCATGGAGTTCTCCGCCCTGACCATTGTGAACCGTTCCTCCTCTGCCCACTGCCGCTCCGAACCTATCTGCTGGCCCAACCGCTCCCACATGGAAGCCACTCCCATTCCAGGGTTCTCCTGCCCTCTGGCCGATGCCTGCACCCCTAATGTTGATGGCCCCGAGCCATGATGCCTCCCACATCGAGCCTGCCGCTGCCTCCCACGCAACTGCCTGTGCCAGCACGACGGCATCCAGGCTGATGAAATCCACCGACGCCGTCGTGCACGTGCTCTGCCCGATGATGCCGTCACATCCTCCATCTGCTGGGTTCCAGTTGCTGGTGTGTCCACCCCTGCTGGACCTCAGACTCCCGACTGTGGCAGGGATGGGATCCCCACCGAGCTGGCTGCATTGGTCGGGGCAGGTCCACAGGGGGCCCTCGTGGCATCTGGGCCGGAAGACGGCATGGAGAACGACTGGTGCATAGTCTCCACAGAGGAGGAGAGGGTCGCCAGATTGCCCGACACATGTAGGAAACCCCCGACCATGGCCGATCCCAACTGGGCCACGTCGGCACGGTGCTCTCCGTGATGACGTGCATGCTCTTCCCGGGAAGCACGCACCTCATCACGAATTGCACCTGTGCGCAACGCGACACCAATCAGGACCTTCTCCATACGGCCAGGGGTCCCCTCGTCCGCAGGTGGAGGGGAGTCAGATGACATGGACATCCCCCCTACCTGCGGACGGGCCTGGGATGGGGTATCCCTGCTGGTGCATGGTGGTGCAGTCACAGTGTCAGGGACAGTGACATGCACAGGTCCCTCCACGGCGACCTGTGCTACCTCCTGCGCCTACCCCTGGACTGCAACACTTGCACCAGCAGGGATGCCCCCACCAGGCCCCATGTGCGCCTCAGTAGCGGCCTCCTCCTCCTCTGTGGAAGCCACCAACCTGGATGGCTCCACCCCGTCTTCCGCCTTTGCAAGCCCCTGTGGGGGCTCACCCACCCCTTCCGCTGCAGCCGTGGGGGCATCCCCGCCGCTTTGCTCCACAGAGCCGTCTCCGCCCTCTTCTTCACGTGGCGCTGTGTAAAGGGAGACAAAGAACACAAGCATCAGGGTACTGTACAATGGTCCCCTAGAAAGGAAGCAATAGCAGATGAGTGGCACTGTCAACGATCACTTCCATCATGTCCCTCCACAACACATGGCTCAGTGCAGGTAAAACACATGCGGTAACAGGCATGGCGCATGCTATGGACATTAGCATACATGTCCAAGTGATTCTTGAAACATACACTGTTGTTTTGGAACTCACATGCATCATGGGCCATGCCTATCACATGCACACACTTCACCCTAGTTTCATCCATCTGGCCTCGTACACCACAGACATAGTGGATACAAGGATGACTAGGCTGCATCAGTGAACCTGAACATTGCGACAGACATGTGTCATGCATCCCTGGCATTCACAAGTCACAGAAACGCAGGTCAGACACACAGACATGAACAGCATACATGTACATGGCATCAGCACCCATCCCTCACCCATGTCCAGGAACAGAGACTGGCATGCTTTCAAGTGGCCATTCCGGATAGGGCAACCCATGTTGCATTTGAACACATGCACCAACCGTGTGGTTCACACATTACTGGTCTCACATGCATGACGTCCCTGCACACACACATGCATACATGGCCTATGTCACACATACAGGCAAGTATCAGACAACCAGCACACTGCGACATGCCCTGTCTCACACAGCAATGCTTGGCCACTTACCGCTCAACTCCAGACGGGTCTGCCTCTCAAGGATCTGGGCGTGGAGCGCTGGGCCTACACGTTCCAGGACCCTCATCTGGATGGTACTCATGTGGCCCCGGCCCCCCTCCACGAGGCGCCGGACCTTCAAGAGGGTCCTGGACCTGCAGTCATCCCAGCGCTTCTTGACATGTTGGTAGTCGCTGACTGCCACCCCCTCCGTGTTGATGGCAGTCGCAATGTCCGTCTAGATCCGAGTCCGTCCTTCCTTGTTGGCGCACTTACTTCCGAAGAGGGCATCATACTGCCCCAGGACTTGCTCCACCAGGACACCAACTTCGGTGGCAGTGAAGCTGGTGCCCCTCTGCCTCTCTGGCCAGGGGTTGCCAGTGGTGCCAGATGTTGCAGTGCCCGACATGGCAACCCCAGAGGCAGGAGTGGGTGGGCAACTGGGTCCTGGGGCTGGGCTGTGGAGCGATGGTATCCCAGTCGGGAGTCTTCTGTTCCAGCAGGGGTGGACACAGCAAATGGACCCCTGCAGATGGCTGATGTGCAGGCACCAAATGGCAGGGCACGGTGGCAGCAGGCAGGCAGGCAGGCAGGCAGCAGCAGATGGCTCGTGGGAGGCTGCTCGGGGCTCTGGGGGGCAGTAATTCGGCCTTTTGGGCAGGAGCGTGGTCTTCCGTGTGCTTACGCGTGGCCAGCTTGATATGGAGTGATTTGGCACGTGAAAATCCTGCACATCTGCGTGTAAATCGAGGAAAGGCCCTTAGCGCATATGCACGTCAGCACGCATATGCGATTTCATTGGACCAAAGGCCCTTAGCGCGTGAGCGCATCTGTGACGTGAGGCGCGCGGGTGTTTCCCTCATTACACATGATGACAGAGCACACGTGGATTTCCACCAATCGCGGATGGAACATCCTGCGCACCCCAGAAATACACGTACCAAGGCCAATCGCGTGTACGCTCACTTCCCTCCGATTACACGCGATGACACTCGGACGTGCAGTTTTACCACATGTGCTCGCATATGCGATTTCATTGGCCCAAAGGCCACCATGCGCAGCTGTGACGTCACGCGCATGGCCGTAGAGAATGGCACGTGTAAAAATGAAGAGATACACGTCCGAGTGTCAAAGCGCGTAATTGGTGGAAAAGGCCTCATCGCGTATGCGCGTCTGTGACATGTGTACAAAAGGTACGTGTAGAACGCCATTTCCTTGTACGTGCTTTTCGTGGAGAGCAAGTGGGTGAAATCTGTACTGTCGGTTCACACGCGATTTACTTCACGGCGTTTCCAGTTCCTACTCCCTGTTAACTCTGACAGCTTTTTCGCTTTTCCTCTTTTTCCTGGGCCTGTTTCCTCAAACAGCGTTCCCTACTACTGTTGTCCTATCTCCTCAGACAGCGTACAATTCTTCTTTTGGCGGGGGTGTTGCCAACGTGCACACGCGCATATTTTTCACGCTTTTGTTCCTGGCAGACGGTGAGTCGCGCACGTATTTAACATCTGTGCTTGCCCCGTGTGTCGCATACCCCTTCAGAGGTCATTCTAGGCTGCGTGTGACACGCATACGTTCATTCTTGTGTTCCTGGGTGCCACAGCGTAGTGCAGGTTTATTTTTCCACGCACGTGGTCTAGGAGGGGTTGTGTGCACCTTACTTTGCTTTTTTGGGGTGCCTGTGCCTTGCGTGACCCGTCATCTTTCCCCAGGGGTGACATACAGCCTTGCTAGAGCACTAGGGTACGATTACCATCTGGTACCCAACCCCTTTGACCCCCAATTGCCCAGTACAATAGTTCACATCGACTCCCATACGCACAATAACCTCAGTGCCATGGCTGGGAGGCGACCAAGCCGTAAGGGTGGCAAAGGTGGCCGAGCCCCAAGTGGTGGCCGTGGTGGATCCAGTAGGGGACGTAGCCATGACTTGCAGGGTGCCCCTAGCCCCCCATGTGTGGAGGAGCAGTCAGGGACACCCATGCGCCCCCCCCTGGTTGAGGTTACCGTGGCTGACACCATCCATGCTCAGCCCTTGTTGGACCAGCCCACTGTGGAACCAGACCTGGCACAGGGTGACTCCATGGCTGACTTCCAGGTCAGCAGGTCTAGGCCACGTGCGCCGGTGAACATTGGTGTCATCAGGCCACGTGGATCAGGGGCAGCTAGGTCATCTGCTGCCCCGCATAGGCAGGCTGGGGAGGCTGCAGGGGTAGCTGCGGCTCCATCCACCCCACCTCTCACACACCCATCCAGGACAGTGCCGGTCCACGTCCATCATGCTGACATTCCCCCTGACACCATCACACTTGAGATAATGCCTGCACCAACTCCCATGCTGAGTGTGCAATCCCACGCTCTTGCCCCTAGTGTCCAGAGCGGCGTAGGACACTCAGGATCCCCACCACCTTCCAAGCGGAAGAGGAAGAGTGCTCGTCCAGTAGAGGCTGATGCCCCAGACACGGCTACACAGTCCGGCCCGTCAAGGAAGCCCAGCTTCAATGAGGCCGAACTGAATGCACTTGTAGAGTATGTGTCCGCACATGACCGCGAAATGGTGATTGTTGCAGGATCCAAGACCACACCTACACAATGTCAGGCACACTGGCAGACCATTGCGGACATCATAAGTGCCCTTGGAATCGTGAGGCGCACAGCTAATGAATGCTACAAGCGCTGGAATAACCTGAAGCGCAGGGCAAAGAATAAGCTGGCCTCAAGTCATGCCGCAACTCTAGTGACTGGAGGTGGGTCTCCAGCAGACGACATAGAACTCACTCCACATGAGCAGGTTGCTGGGACCTACGTCACGGAGGAACAGATCCAAGGTGTGGGAGAACTGGCAGATTACGAGGCATTGTCCGGTGAGTGCACATGCATGTGTGTGTCTTCCATGTGCATGGTGTGTGTGGGAAGGCTTCTGTTTGGGTGCCAGGGGAGGGTGTGTGTGCCTGATTGGTTCGGCTCAATGATGTGCCTCTTCCTATACATTCTTGGCAACAGCATTTGGGTATAGCAGCATCCCTTTGGCCAACATTAAACATCCAGCCCAACACCACGCCAGTTGCCTTGGAGTGTCATCTTGCCACAACACTGTTGCTTATTTACCTCTGTTTATTCAGGCAGATTGTTTGCATACCACCACTTTTACTCTGGATTTCTCAGTCCTATTGTCACATGTCTGACATGGCTATGGTACAGTGGACTGGCTCAGTTTCGTGGACATGATTAGTTTGGACATGTCCCTGTGCTATAGGACCATTTTTGACTGGCAGCTGCAGGTTAAACATTTGAACCATTACAATGAAAATAATCAATGATATGAACAAACTGGACTGAATGAAAAATTGGTGACCTCCTCTCCCTCTTCACTTCATGGCTAGGGTACATGCCATCTGTGTGATGGCATGTGTATTTGACCTGCCAATCACTGGCCAATGTGTGATGCCACTGCTAGGCAGCATGCAGCAAATGTGTTCATCTTCCATCTTGGTGTCATCAATGTGTGCCATCTGCCTCCCCATCACACGTAGTGACGGTGCATGCATGGGAGTGTTTTAGTCATGTGGGGCATGTGTCAATCAAGTACTGTTTCTGTAGCCTCTCAGCCCTAATTGTGTGCCATAGTGCTAATGCCTGTTTCCATTTGTTTTCTTTTATGTCTTTGCAGGGGAAGACGCACTTGATACTGCTGGGGTTGTGGAGATGGTGCAGACCCAGGAGGGGTCTGAGGGCCGACCGACCACCAGTGAGGGACGTGGTGTGGTGGTGGGTGAGAACCCACAACTGCTGCAGGTCGTGCTCTCAAGGGGTGTCTCTGGCTGCACCTCCCCCGAGCTGTACTCAGGTGTCGTTTCGGATGATGAGACCTACGCGCCGTCGCAGGTGAGTGTTCCTGGGAGGGATTCTGTTCTATCCGACCCACCTGCACCAGGGTTAGAACCCTCAATGGGGATGACAGTGTTGGCAGGTACGCCTTTGGTGGTTACGTATGCAGGGTCACACTCCGCGACATCTGATCCTGTTCCTGGGCCAGCAGATCAGAGGGGGAATGCAGTCCTGCAGCCTCAGGCAGTGCCGGCACAGCAAGGTGCAGTTCGCCTTGCCCCAGACAGGTGTGTTGCCCGCCGACGTGGTGGCCGTACGCCACCTTGCAATACCGCATGGGAGCAATCCATTTACGGTATGGCAACCCAACAGGCAGCATCATCAGAGATGATGGCTCAGGCCATGGATAGGGTGGCCACTTCCATTGTCCCCCCCGAAAGGCTGATGGAGCGACTACAGCAGGCAACCGACTCCATCTGCCAGTCACACAGGGAGGACATGTTGGCGTCCGACAGGGACAGGTGGGCGGCACTGGAGACTCTGCAGGAAGCCATCACCATAGAGTACCAGGGCCACAGGGAAGCCCTGAGGCTGGAACTCCTTCACCTCAGGACGACTCTTGTTGAGCTTGAGGCTTCAACAAACCAAAGGACAGAACAGCAGCTGGAGCGTCTCACCCGTACGCTCTCAGCTGAGATGCAGGCAACTAGGGCGGAGGTCCGGGCATCCCGTGAGTTGTTGCATGGGGACCTCCTCACACATCCTCCAGAACGAGACCTACCACACCCGCATGCTTGCAGCCATGGAGGAACAGACTAGGGCTTTGCGTGGGCTGCCTCCCATAGTGCCACCACCTCCTGATGCAGCTGCAGAGGGTGAGGATAGCAACAGCAGTGATACTCCCATAATAGGGTAGCCGTGTAGGCCATGAGCCCATGGAGGTGTTTTTTTTTTCGCAAGATCCACACAGGTGGGTTTTGGTGTGCACCCTTTCCTCGGACCTCCTGGGTGGCCTCCCCCACCCCTCTGGGCCCATTAATGGCCATTTTTGTTTTTCATTTATTTTTTTAAAAAAAACATTTTGGACAGTGTGTTGCCTTGTGTGGCTCCCGTGGGCATACGCTGCATTGTGGCTGGGCACATGCAGGCTTGTCATGGATTTGGTTCAGATGCTTGGGTTTTTGTTACACACACCCCTCCTGCTTCCCGTTTCCATGGGCTTGCAAAGGGTGTGCCCAAGTGACATTGACGTACATGGTGACATTGGACTCCCATGAGCTGTGTGGGCAGTCTGTAGTCAATACTGTGTATACATTCATAGTGCATATTGTTGTTGTATTGTACACTGTGTGGTGTATTGATATGTGCCTCTGCATCCATCTCATCCTACATATTTGCAGGTCCATTCCTCATGTCTTCACAATGCGGTCCACCTTGGAACTGGAGTCTATGTTGTAAGCAGTGCACCTACACTCTTGCGTGGCGCTAACACTGTATACTTGGAAGTGTTCGGAGGCTGTCATCATCAGGTGGTGAGGCTAGCTAATCTTTAAGTCTGTAATGTCATGTTTAAGGTAGGTTGGAGGTTGTATAGGTGATTGGTATACTTGGTAAGTATTTGGTAATGTGGGTTGTAGGTCCTGCATTACTGTGAGCATTTCATGTGTGGACATGTTTCCGTTAGGGACACTGTAGCTGCTGACACTTGGGGCATGTTGTGGGGATTAATTTCTTTCCTCTCACATTGCATGACATGCCATGGTGTGTTGTGTGGCCGTGCCGGGGAGAGGGTGGGTGACATGGCACTGTTTTCATGTAGTATTTTGCAAGTGGGTATTCATTTCTGAAGCATGGAAGTGTCTTTTCATGACACTGCATTGATGGTGTTTGTGTAGGTAGGGATGCACACATTGTGACACTTCCACATGAACAATCTCAGGCTGCTATGGTTCTGACCGTTGACAGTCCCTTTGTTCGTCTTAATTGTCAGGTCGAGTCATCATTGCTTATCAGATGGTATGTGCCAGGCCTGTGTGCACTCCACTGGGGTGTGATTTCTATGTGAAGTAATTAGCCACCAGCTGCGTACGGGCCGCCTCACCCCGTGCCCTCTCCCCTCCCATGCACAGCGGGCATGCATGTGGTTGGGGATGTGGGGGCACCACCATGTCCACAGCCAGGCCCCGGCGTGTTCCAACATTGCGCAGGACACATGCTGCCACTATGATCCTGCACACTACTGGGGGCGCATATAACAGCTGCCCGCCAGAACGGTCAAGGGAGCGAAAGCGTGACTTGAGCACTCCGAATGTGCGCTCCACTATGCCCCGGGTTGCAATATGGGCTGCGTTGTATGTTACCTCTGGAGGCGTGATGGGGTTCCTAATTGGCGTCATCATGTGGGTGCTCAGAGGGTAGGCACTGTCCCCTGGTGAGGAGGTGATGGGTATCATTAGTGGGGTAGTGACATAACTCTGCATCTGACATGCATGCATGTGCAGTGGCATTCATACTCACCAAGCAGCCATGTATCGCCATGCCGCTCAGCTTCTAGGTCCCGGCTTAGGGTAGACATTCGGTAAATGAAGCTGTCGTGGGTGGACCCTGGATAGTTGGCATATACTGAGGTGATGATTCCCTTAGCATTACATACTACCTGCACGTTGATGGAATGCCAGTGCTTGCGGTTCCTATAGATGTGCTCAGATGCCCTGGGGGGACGTAGTGCCACATGGGTGCAGTCAATGGCACCTAGCACTTTTGGGAATTGTGCCACACCGTAGAAATCGAGGGTGGCAGCCTGCCTTTCTGCAGGTGTCCTGGGTAGGTATATGTGTCTACGGATTGATGGGCGTGCAGTGATGATGTTCAAGACCTGGTGTAGGCAGCGTGACTGTGTGGCCTGTGACACCCCACCCACTATGGCACTTGTCCGCTGAAATGATCCTGTGGCCAAGAAGTGCAGTACATTGAGGACCTTCTCCAGGGGGCTGAGTGCTTGGGAGCACAGGGTGGGTGATGTGAGGTCATCCTCCCACTCACTGACCAGGTCCAGTATTATGTGTGGGGGAAACCTGTACCTCCCATACACCTGGTCATCAGGCATCCCAAAAAGGCTGGGAGTGAAAATTCAGGCCCTCACTATCCTCCTCCTCCTCCTTTGGTAACCCACGGCCACTGCTGCTAGGAATGGTATATTCATCCTGGCGTATGAGCTTGTTTGTTGCTTGCGCGCACTTTTATGCTGCGCGGGTCAACGTACGCCTGCTTCATGCTGGCGTATGTGTCTCAGGATTGGACCTTTTATTTTTTGGCACGTCGTAGGCGAACGTGTGAATCTTCCCGCCCACCCCAGGAATACACGTAGCACGCTCTCACAGGCACAGTCGTGGGTAAATATTCCCACCCACCCCTGGAATACATGTACCCGACTCTCACAGGCCCAATCGCGTGTGGAAGTTCACGTGCACCCTGAAGTACACGTACCCAGGCCAATTGCGTGTGGGACTTCCCGCGCACCCCGAAGTACACGTACCCAGGCCAATCGCGTGTGGGACTTCCCGCGCACCCCGAAGTACATGTACCCAGGCTAATCGCGTGTGGAACTTCCCACGCACCCCGAGGTACACGTACCCAGGCCAAGCGCGTGTGGGGCTTCACGCGCACCCCGAAGTACACGTACACAGGCTAATCGCATGTGGAACTTCCCGCGCACCCCGAGGTACACGTAGCCAGGCCAATCGCGTGTGGAACTTCCCGCTCACCCCGAAGTACACGTACCCAGGCAAATCGCACGGCTGGGGGGTGGAGGTGCAGGGGGACATGAGTGGGGGCCTGGTGGAGGCTGCCCCTGGTGGCTGGGGGGTGGGGGTGGTGGTAGACATGGGTGGGGGCCTGGTGGAGGCTGCCCCTGCACTGCTGGGGGGTGGGGGTGGTGGGAGATATGAGTGGGGGCCTGGTGGAGGATGCCCCTGCACTGCTGGGGGGTGGGGATGGTGGTAGACATGAGTGGGGGCCTGGTGGAGGCTTCCCCTGGTGGCTGGGGGTGGGGGTGGTGGGAGACATGAGTGGGGGCCTGGTGGAGGCTGCCCCTGCACTGCTAGGGGGTGGGGGTGGTGGTAGACATGAGTGGGGGCCTGGTGGAGGCTGCCCCTGGTGGCTGGGGGTGGTGGGAGACATGAGTGGGGGCCTAGTGGAGGCTGCCCCTGGTGGCTGGGGGGTGGGGGTGGTGGGAGACATGTGTGGGGGCCTGGTGGAGGCTGCCCCTGCACTGCTGGGGGGTGGGGGTGGTGGGAGACATGAGTGGAGGCCTGGTGGAGGCTGCCCCTGGTGGCTGGGGGGTGGGGGTGGTGGGAGACATGAGTGGGGGCCTGGTGGAGGCTGCCCCTGGTGGCTGGGGGGTGGGGTGGTGGTAGACATGAGTGGGGGCCTGGTGGAGGCTGCCCCTGGTGGCTGAGGGGTGGGGGGGTGGGAGACATGCGTTGGGGCCTGGTGGAGGCTGCCCCTGCACTGCTGGGGGTGGGGGTGCATGGGGACATGAGTGGGGGCCTGGTGGAGGCTGCCCCTGCACTGCTGGGGGTGGGGGTAATAGGGGACATGAGTGGGGGCCTGGTGGAGGCTGCCCCTGCACTGCTGGGGGATGTGGGTGGTGGGAGACATGAGTGGGGGCCTGGTGGAGGCTGCCCCTGCACTGCTGGGGGGTGGGGGTGCATGGGGACATGAGTGGGGGCCTGGTGGAGGCTGCCCCTGCACTGCTGGGTGGTGGGGGTAAAAGGGGACATGAGTGGGGGCCTGGTGGAGGCTGCCCCTGCACTGCTGGGGGGTGGGGGTGGTGGGAGACATGAGTGGGGGCCTGGTGGAGGCTGTCCCTGCACTGCTGGGGGGTGGGGTGGTGGGAGACATGAGTGGGGGCCTGGTGGAGGCTGCCCCTGGTGGCTGGGGGGTGGGGGTGGTGGGAGACATGAGTGGGGGCCTGGTGGAGGCTGCCCCTGGTGGCTGGGGGGGTAGGGGTGGTGGGAGACATGAGTGGGGGCCTGGTGGAGGCTACCCCTGCACTGCTGGGGGGTGGGGGTGCATGGGGACATGAGTGGGGGCCTGGTGGAGGCTGCTCCTGGTGGCTGGGGGGTGGGGTGGTGGTAGACATGGGTGGGGGCCTGGTGGAGGCTGCCCCTGCACTGCTGGGGGGTGGGGGTGGTGGGAGACATGAGTGGGGGCCTGGTGGAGGTTGCCCCTGGTGGCTGGGGGGTGGGGGTGGTGGTAGACATGGGTGGGGCCTGGTGGAGGCTGCCCCTGCACTGCTGGGGGGTGGGGGTGGTGGTAGACATGAGTGGGGGCCTGGTGGAGGCTGCCCCTGCACTGCTGGGGGGTGGGGGTAATAGGGGACATGAGTGGGGGCCTGGTGGAGGCTGCCCCTGCACTACTGGGGGGTGGGGGTGGTGGTAGACATGAGTGGGGGCCTAGTGGAGGCTGCCCCTGGTGGCTGGGGGGTGGGGGTGGTGGGAGACATGGGTGGGGGCCTGGTGGAGGCTGCCCCTGGTGGCTGGGGGGTGGGGGTGGTGGGAGACATGAGTGGGGGCCTGGTGGAGGCTGCCCCTGGTGGCTGGGGTGGTGGTAGACATGAGTGGGGGCCTGGTGGAGGCTGCCCCTGGTGGCTGAGGGGTGGGGGTGGTGGGAGACATGCGTTGGGGCCTGGTGGAGGCTGCCCCTGCACTGCTGGGGGTGGGGGTGCATGGGGACATGAGTGGGGGCCTGGTGGAGGCTGCCCCTGCACTGCTGGGGGGTGGGGGTAATAGGGGACATGAGTGGGGGCCTGGTGGAGGCTGCCCCTGCACTGCTGGGGGATGGGGGTGGTGGGAGACATGAGTGGGGGCCTGGTGGAGGCTGCCCCTGCACTGCTGGGGGGTGGGGGTGCATGGGGACATGAGTGGGGGCCTGGTGGAGGCTGCCCCTGCACTGCTGGGTGGTGGGGGTAATAGGGGACATGAGTGGGGGCCTGGTGGAGGCTGCCCCTGCACTGCTGGGGGGTGGGGGTGGTGGGAGACATGAGTGGGGGCCTGGTGGAGGCTGTCCCTGCACTGCTGGGGGGTGGGGGTAATAGGGGACATGAGTGGGGGCCTGCTGGAGGCTGCCCCTGGTGGCTGGGGGGTGGGGGTGGTGGGAGACATGAGTGAGGGCCTGGTGGAGGCTGCCCCTGGTGGCTGGGGGGTGGGGGTGGTGGGAGACATGAGTGGGGGCCTGGTGGAGGCTGCCCCTGGTGGCTGGGGGGTGGGGGTGGTGGGAGACATGAGTGGGGGCCTGGTGGAGGCTGCCCCTGGTGGCTGGGGGGTGGGGGTGGTGGGAGACATGAGTGGGGGCCTGGTGGAGGCTGCCCCTGCACTGCTGGGGGGTGGGGGTGCATGGGGACATGAGTGGGGGCCTGGTGGAGGCTGCTCCTGGTGGCTGGGGGGTGGGGGTGGTGGTAGACATGGGTGGGGGCCTGGTGGAGGCTGCCCCTGCACTGCTGGGGGGTGGGGGTGGTGGGAGACATGAGTGGGGGCCTGGTGGAGGCTGCCCCTGGTGGCTGGGGGGTGGGGGTGGTAGTAGACATGGGTGGGGCCTGGTGGAGGCTGCCCCTGCACTGCTGGGGGGTGGGGGTAATAGGGGACATGAGTGGGGGCCTGGTGGAGGCTGCCCCTGTACTACTGGCGGGTGGGGGTGCATGGGGACATGAGTGGGGGCCTGGTGGAGGCTGCCCCTGCACTGCTGGGGGGTGGGGTGGTGGTAGACATGGGTGGGGGCCTGGTGGAGGCTGCCCCAGGTGGCTGGGGGGTGGGGGTGGTGGGAGACATGAGTGGGGGCCTGGTGGAGGCTGCCCCTGCACTGCTGGGGGGTGGGGGTGCATGGGGACATGAGTGGGGGCCTGGTGGAGGCTGCCCTTGCACTGCTGGGGGCTGGGGGTAATAGGGGACATGAGTGGGGGCCTGGAGGAGGCTGTCGCTGTACTGCTGGGGGGTAGGGGTGCATGGGGACATGAGTGGGGGCCTGCTGGAGGCTGCCCCTGCACTGCTGGGGGGTTGGGGGTGGTGGGAGACATGAGTGGGGGCCTGGTGGAGGCTGCCCCTGCACTGCTGGGGGGCTGGGGGTGCATGGGGACATGAGTGGGGGCCTGGTGGAGGCTGCCCCTGCACTGCTGGGGGGTGGGGGTGCATGGGGACATGAGTGGGGGCCTGGTGGAGGCTGCCCCTGGTGGCTGAGGGGTGGGAGTGGTGGGAGACATGAGTGGGGGCCTGGTGGAGGCTGCCCCTGGTGGCTGGGGGGTGGGGGTGGTGGGAGACATGAGTGGGGGCCTGGTGGAGGCTGCCCCTGCACTGCTGGGGGGTGGGGGTGCATGGGGACATGAGTGGGGGCCTGGTGGAGGCTGCCCCTGCTCTGCTGTGGGGTGGGGTAATAGGGGACATGAGTGGGGGCCTGGTGGAGGCTGCCCCTGCACTGCTGGGGGTGGGGGTGCATGGGGACATGAGTGGGGGCCTGGTGGAGGCTGCCCCTGCACTGCTGGGGGTGGGGGTGGTGGTAGACATGGGTGGGGGCCTGTGGAGGCTGCCCCTGCACTGCTGGGGGGTGGGGGTGCATGGGGACATGAGTGAGGGCCTGGTGGAGGCTGCCCCTGCACTGCTGGGGGGTGGGGGTAATAGGGGACATGAGTGGGGGCCTGGTGGAGGCTGCCCCTGCACTGCAGGGGGTGGGGGTGCATGGTGACATGAGTGGGGGCCTGGTGGAGGCTGCCCCTGCATTGCTGGGGAGTGGGGGTGGTGGGAGACATGAGTGGGGGCCTGGTGGAGGCTGCCCCTGGTGGCTGGGGTGTAGGGGTGGTGGGAGACATGAGTGGGGGCTTGGTGGAGGCTGCCCCTGGTGGCTGGGAGGTGGGGGTGGTGGGAGACATGAGTGGGGGCCTGGTGGAGGCTGCCCCTGGTGGCTGGGGCGGGGGTGGTGGGAGACATGAGTGGGGGCCTGGTGGAGGCTGCCCCTGCACTGCTGGGGAGTGGGGGTGCATGGGGACATGAGTGGGGCCTGGTGGAGGCTGCCCTTGCACTGCTGGGGGTGGGGGTGGTGGTAGACATGGGTGGGGGCCTATTGGAGGCTGCCCCTGGTGGCTGTGGGGTGGGGGTGGTGGGAGACATGAGTGGGGGCCTGGTGGAGGCTGCCCCTGCACTGCTGGGGGGTGGGGGTAATAGGGGACATGAGTGGGGGCCTGGTGGAGGCTGCCCCTGCACTGCTGGGGGTAGGGGTGCATGGGGACATGAGTGGGGGACTGGTGGAGGCTGCCCCTGCACTGCTGGGGGGTGGGGGTAATAGGGGACATGAGTGGGGGCCTGGTGGAGGCTGCCCCTGCACTGCTGGGGGGTGGGGGTGCATGGGGACATGAGTGGGGGCCTGGTGGAGGCTGCCCCTGCACTGCTGGGGGTGGGGGTAATAGGGGACATGAGTGGGGGCCTGGTTGAGGCTGCCCCTGCACTGCTGGGGGGTGGGGGTGGTGGGAGACATGAGTGGGTGCCTGGTGGAGGCTGCCCCTGGTGGCTGGGGGGTGGGGGTGGTGGGAGGCATGTGTTGGTGATCAGTAGTACAAGGTGACATGTGGGTTGGCTGGTGGGCATGGCCATGGTGGATGGGTTGCCTGTGGGACATGAGCAGAGGTGCAGGGTAGTACCCTGTGGTGTGGGCTGCCTGCAGGGGCCGTGGAGGGTGTAGAGGGAACACCTGGGGGGACCCACATGGCCAAATCACGTGTAGCATTCCCCGGCACCACCGAAATACACATACCCTGCAGAAATCACGTGTGAAACTTCCGCGCACCTCGGAATACACGTACCCAGGCCAATCGCGTGTGGAACTTCCCACGCTCCCCGTAGTACACGTACCCAGGCTAATCGCGTGTGGAACTTCCCGCGCACCCCGAAGTACACGTACCCAGGCTAATCGCGTGTGGAACTTCCCGCGCACCCAGGAACACGCGCACACGCTATTTTTCACACAGCGGGTGTCCGTGTTTGTCGGTGCCCCTTTGCACCTCATTTGTCCTAGAGGGCCACTGTATGGGCCATTCATCATGGCTGTATATGGGTGCTTTTTGTTAGCGCACATTTTGGCGCACATTTTTTTCAGTCGCAGGGGCGTTACCGCCTGCTTTCTTGTGGCGTACTTGTTTGGCCCTGTGCGCGTCTTTGACCGTGCGCTGGTTTGCCCTATTCGATTCCATGAATACGGGTTTTAGGCGAGCGTGTGGGCGTTCCGCGCACTGGCCTCCTGTACTTCCCCCGTGACGCCCATATTTTCACGCGTTGTTCCCCATTCCGAGTGTTACGCCCCGTGTTACGCCTACTTTTGTGATGTGCGCCGCGCTATGTGCGATTTCGCAATGGCCGTGGCGCACGCTGTTGGATGACCTGTGTGCCAGCGTGGGCGGCGCACATTTTTAGCGCACATCCAATGTTTTTCTCGCACACGGACTTCCATGAATCGCTGTGCGCTGGTTTTCCTGCGATTTTCGCACTTGCACTGCGATTTTCGCACTTTTCCTTCGATTTGCACGTTTTGGCATCTCTGCACGGGAATTTTCGGCGCACATGAATTCCATGAATCGACCCCATAGTTTTTGCAGGCAGAGCAGTTTTCCATGGCGGGAATGGTCATCCTGCCCTAACTATATCTGCAAAAAATATTAACATTCACTCGCAGTATAAAGGCGTTAAATCAGTCATACACTTTCAAAATCCAGTTTTTTAAGACTTCGTGCTCGGGGACAGGTTGCACGAAATATTTATTTATTTATTTATTTGCATTTATGAAGCGCTCACACAGCCCACGGACATCGAGCCACTGAATATATCCCTTGTGCAATCTCTCTATAGTGAATCGTCAGTGCTCTGCCAGCTCAGTTGCCAATAATTGCTCCTTATTGAAGTATTAGGGTTTTGCGAGTTCTTCATATTGAGGGGCAGGTGTTCAACCCTCTCCCTTTGCTGAAGAGGCAGATTTGGACGCAGTCTTTACCAAGCGTCAGCTTTGACAAACTCTCACTACTTAAGGATCAGCGTTTAACCAGTATTTTCCTTCTAGTGTTTGACAATGTTAAGTATTCCTAGCTTTGTGACAGAGAATTAGGATTCTAATAATGGCATGGAGTTAACTTATTGTGGCAATAAGACCCGAGGCGGCAGGCCAATTCTGCCCCAGCTAAGGCCCCAGGGGCCGTAGTTACTTAACGAAGCCCCGGGGGCATTACCGTGGGCGGTATTGGCCCGCCGCCGAGGGTCTTATTGCCATTAATACCCCTGGCCCATTAGACCGTGGTACTAATGGCATTTTTTTCTGTTTAGAAATGTTGCCGCGTTTCAAAACAGAAAAAAGGGAGAAAATTGCCACTGGGAAAGGGAAAACATAGTCCGTTTTCCCTTTCCATGGCGGCCATCGGGAGCGAACGCGCTGGGAACAAAAGTGTTTCCAGTGCGTTCACTCCAAAGAAAAGAAGAAAAAAGAAGATAAGTGGGGTTGGGAGGGGGGAAAGGAAAAAAAAAGAAAAAAGTACTGCGGCTCCGGCAGGGGATGATGGAAGCCTCCAGCCGTGTGGAGGTTCAGAGCGGGGATGGCCCCGCTCCGAGTCTCCACATGCCTGGAGGCTTCCATCGTTTTCCGCCGGAGACCAAGGGATAGAAGGTAAGTGGGTTGGGGAGGGCAGGGAGGTGGGAGGAGGGAGGGAAAAAAAAAAGTCTTACCTGAGCTCCCGGCGGGGGACGAAGACAGCCTCCAGCCATGGGGAGTCTCGGAGCGGGTATTGTCCTGTTTCGAGCATTTTCATTGGCTGAGCGGCTGCACCGCCCCTCGCCAGGAACAGAGTACCTGGCACGCACAGCGTACACAGGAATACTGTGTGGTATGGCTCAGAAAAGAGCCAATCAACACGTTGGATTCCTGGTGCGCTGCGCGTGCCGGGTACTAATATGCGTTTTTCCTTTATTTCACTCCACATCAGTAAGAAAACAAAAGGAAACACCCAGGACTACCAATCCCACAAATCCCCTCTTCATGAGGCTGGCCAGTTGACCAATTCCAGTTCTTAGCCTTTCCATGAATATCCTTCCTGCACCCGGTCTGTGCTTTTTCCCCCCACTGCGAATGTGCCACCACAGCACATTGCTCCTGGAGGCAAGTAAAACAGGCACGCCAAAATGGATACCCTCAACTCGAGAACCTCGAGGCAACATCGACCACTTCAGAAGAACGACTGGTCGGAGTTGAATCTATCTGTCGCCAAAACAGAAAAACAACATCAGGGAGGGCAAATACTGGAAGGAATAATATCTGCCTCTTTGACAATCCCCACTCTCTGTCACGAGGCCGGGATTAACTGTCATTCTGTGACATGGCACAACGGCTTCCTACAATATACGTTCAAAGCTCGACCAGGACCGACTGAGAGCGTGCACAATGGGCTTATAGTAAAAAATATGCAAAGTACAATCATTGAACCAGTCAGCTGCCACATATATCCTGCCTCCCAAAATGCCTCAGTGGCGCTGGCCCTTTTAACAGAATGGTCAACAAAGAGGACAATGTTCATCCCTACATGAACCAACGATCCACCAAGCTCTTCTGGCACACGTGGGGGGAGGAAACCGGCCAACATGGCTTGCCGAAGGAGATACGAAACTGAGCTACAGACTTTCATAGGATGGCCGTCTGGTCTTCATATGTACGCAAACAACACGCCACAGAAAACCTAGCAAAATCCAGGACAACATGGAATTCAATAATGGCGGAGCCAGTCTTAGTCCTACGGTGAAAATAAAATCTGAGCCCTACTGGAGATCAATCCACAGCCTTCACATCCACCGCCCTCCTAAAAGAGACAAAGCAGATAAGCACCACCAGTGGGCCAGACAATGCATGAAGGGATAAATCCTGATTATCCCGCCATTCCCTAACAGAGAGAGCACAAAATGAGCGTCCCCCACACAGGAGCAATAAGATGACGGTGGAGGTCAAAATGTCATAATGCCCTTAAGCACTCTATAAACCAAAGGGTGTTACAGCAGCAGACAACCCCCTACCAGAGTATGGGCCTCATCGGGTTAGGCGCAGTGGCAAAAATACAGCAGTAACACTTTTACCGCGGTATTACCGCTCTGCCCAATCCTGAGTTTGGTTGGAAAGCTGGAGATTTCAAGCTTTCTGCCGATTTTTGGTGCTATAACCACCACCGCTAATATCGCCACTGTTATTACCGCCGGCGGTAATAACACCGAAAAACCCCATAGAGTCCTGTGGACTCATAACAAATGGGGACTAACAGCGCCACTGCAACTCAGGATCTGGCACAAATTACGCCTGACTGAGTTGCTGTAGCACTAGTTGCTTTGGGCGGTGTCCCAGCATCCCAGCACAATTACCACCGGGATACCGCCCAACTCATGATGAGGCCCTATGTCTAGCAGAGATCAGTGACTTGTAACTATTGACACTTTAATAGGACAATTTGAATGTCAAATCTGCCAAATAATTAATCAACTGAATTATTCCGACTTGAAAGGAATTTAGGCTCCATCTTAAGTACCAGTGAGCACACATTCTCCAGGCTACACGATAAGCCCTCGCCATACTGGGAGCAGAGTACTCTCGCATGAGAGATGAATCCCTGCCTGAAATGCCCTAGGAAAATCAGCATTGCTTGAGCTCCAACAAGCAATCAATTGGCGCGTCCCATTGAGGACTACCCACTGATTCTGAAGCCTGATAAACAAAGCCCTGTGGGGTCTCGAATCACGGGATCCGTCCACTGATAACAGCACCAATCGGACACCAGATTGAGTGATCCCAGAAGGCACTTGCTGGGCACTTTGATAGGCTCCATCATAGAATCAGTGTCTTTGTCGGCAGTAAATACCCCTCCTCAATGCCAACATCTGTCATGCCAAGAGTAGGGCTGTATAAAACACTAAACCAATGAAGCCCCAAGAAAGAGAACTTTGCTTCTCCTAGGATTAATTAATAAATTAATCTTTTATATCCTACTTAATACCGGAGACCAGTCTTTAAGCACGGGACCGAGATTCAAACCTGTGTTGCTCTGTGTTGTCTTGCTTCCAAGACAAACGCGAGCTAGGATTCTGTAGTAAATGAGAACCTCCTTCTTCCCCACGTAGCACTCACAACACACTTGGGCCTTTCTTCGAGCACTGCTCAGAGGGACGCATCGCCCATGATGAGACCCAAAGGAGGAGAGTAATCATCCTTTATAAGTGAGGCAACCCCATTGCTCTAACAAGAAAAAGAGGGCTACTTCCAGGTTAGAGCTATCCTACCTTAGTACTTCATGTAAATTACATTATTTTAAATACTTGATCTTAACAAAAGATGTAGGTGCATTAACTAAACAGAAGGTGTGACTGGAGCCCAACCTCACAAAAAAGTAAACTAATTGATTAGTCTGACCACTTGTGCTAAACCCAGAGACCTTCCATAGGCAACTCGAGTTGTACAATGCAATATATTTTAGTTATTGAACAGCCGTATATTTTAATTATCAGACAGCCAACACGTGTTTCGACCATACAAATGTCTTTCCCAGGGTAAATCCTGCTTGTTGCTCTACTCCAATGCTATAAACAACACCACAGATCACAATAATGTCCTCATGGCTTAGTCAGTCTTTCAGTTGTTATTCTTCAGATTCCAAAGTCACTCTGGCCATATAATTTAGATGATTCCAGCACTGCGATATGCTCCAATTCTCAATTCAGTAATTTGGGTGGTTTAAGTCTGATGCCCCAATGGGTTTGTTACGACTAGCCAATCCTTAACCGATTGTCTATCCCTAAATGGGAGCCCCACTGCTAAACCCAAAATGTAATTTACCAAAAAAATGACACCAATTGAAAAGAAATTGCTGCCAATTCTCACACACAGCTCCATGTCCTGGTAAATAAGAAGGTAAGGAACTTAAGCATATATCGCAGTACGGCCACAGAGCAACGAGAAAGAGGACGCACAATGTGCAGGCAGGATATTTATGGAAAGACTAAGAACTGGGATTGGTTAATTGGCCTGCTTCATGAAGAGGGAGCTTATTGGATTGGTCGTCCTGACTGTTTCCTTTAGTTTTTCTTTCTGCAGTGGAAGTGAAATAAAGGTAGGATGCATCAAGGAAGCCTCCGTGCCATGCCATAGAATCACTCTCTCTTCAAGAGTCATTGCTTAGCCCCCATGATCAGCCTGAGGATCATTGTCCTCACTCTCACTGTGCTCAAGTCCCCATATTTGACAAGGTTCTCCGGTCAAGTGTCAAGCTTCAACGAAACTCTCTCTACTCAAGTGCTATCATTTGACAATCTCTTGCTACCCTACGGCCACTGTTTGACAACCGTGCTCTATGAAAGGATATGTGTGTTACACGCTCTCTGTACCCCCTTTTATGACAGGGCACCTCTATTCAAGTATCAATGTTTGAAAAAGCTTCGGTGTTTCCATGTACAGAAATCTGCCTCTCCTTTGGGGGGCATTGTTCAGCAAAATCTCTTTCCCTAAGTGTCAGTGCTCTGAAGTCTCTTTCTACTCGAATGTCAGTGCTGTCATCATTTATTTATTGATGAAAAGAAATAATAAAGTTTGAACACAACTCTGGACAGTAAAGCTGATAGACATAACAAAAAAACCAGTTGCTTGTGTTCCCACCCTTGTTCGAGGTCGTGCTGGGTCATTAACAGCCCGCCAGCCTTTGTGAAAGTAGGCTACAGTGAAAAGAGAGTTTCTGTGAGGGGTGAGGGCCATTAATGGCCCAACCCGCACTGTGAATGTGGGTGTTCGGGCTAGTCGTACCCTGGCATCCTTCGCCCAAGGAACTTATTTATACCTGTATTTATTTTGGCGGGAAGTGTGCTTCTAGTGACTCACACTTCCCTTCAAAACAAGCAAAAAACCTTAAATGTCTAAGCCTGAAAATAGTAAATGCCCAGGGGAGGCGAGTCAGGGTGCAGCAGAAAACGCGAGTAGGCTACCCGTAGGTTGTAGGAGGATGGGCGACATGGTCGGGACTCCTCCGGAGGGTGTGGGGGTGGTTCACGCAATGAGGAGGAGATGTGGCCTGACAGACGAGCAAAGGCAATGGCAGCCAGGGGAGAGGCTTAGGTGGGGCGGCATGAAATGCAGGCCCTCACTGCTGGTTCATTCCCACGTCCCACACCACCTCTCCCATTAGGAATCATTAACAATACAAAACTTCCAATGCAACTTGTTGTTGGATGATGTTTAGCCCTTTCCCAACCAGAGGCAGTGACGCAGCAAAGCGACTAGAGGCAAAAGTGTTATCCCGTAGCCTGAGAGAGCCTGAGTGCTTGGCTTTCTTGCCAAGTGGGATCTCGGAAGTCAAAGATTGGGTACCACATACAGGGTCTGATTTACAAAGCATTTTCCAATGGGGATTTCCCATTCAAAGACGTGTTTGTAAAGCAGACCCAGCATGGTGACGTCATCGCGAAGAACGTGCAGACAGTAGCCATTTTTTTTTATTTTTTCTGTAAATGGCGTTTTTGATGTATCTTCGTGTTTTTCTGTTAAAGACATTAAGGTCCTTTTTGTGTAAAGGATCAGACACACAATGCCCCTCAGGGTTGGAATAGGGGATGCAGTATAGCCATCAGATTACATACAAATATGGGATTTGGAAACATTCAGAGCAGCTAAAGGACTGATGTCATCAGGATGCACCCACACCCTGAAGACGCCTCTATATAGACAGACGCACTGGGCTCCATCTCGTGGCAGTCCAGGAGGTTGGAGTGGAGGGAACTTACCCTTAAGGTAAGCTAGCTGAGGACATTTTAGCGACCAGAAGGAATTATAGGGACACGCGTGTGTCCCTGAACCCATCTTTTACTGAAGGAGCTACTCATTTTTAAATACCTTCTTTCTATCTTCTTTAGAATTAAGTCCTTGTTTCCAAAGAACTACATAGACTCTAGCCTATGGCCATACGGATCCCATTCTTATCATAAGAATATTGGTGTACGAACTCAGGAACAGGCTTGTACTTAATAATAATAATTTCGCATTTATATAGCGCTACGAACCCTCAGGTATCTGAGCGCCGCTTATTATTACCCACAGTGTGTGGTGCTCATTTATCGACCTCGGAAGGATGAAAGGCTGAGTTTGGCGCTGCAGTGTATCTTAAATCTTAGAAGTTGCTTTCCAATAGCTTGGACTGCTGGGTGACATATCTACACCGGGGGAATGATTACAGCATTAACCATGAGAGAAACCAAATGAGTATTACAAAACCTGTTACAAAATGTATATGGTTTGACTACAGAGTACTAAATTGATCTATATGTTCAGATTTCTTGATTGAAGATTAGAAATAATAGAAGACAAACGCAAGATTAACCCCTCTGGGGGAAGGAAATCATCGCGAAATGCCTAGAGCTCACAAATGTGATATTGTTATAACTGTACATATGCAAACCATTCGTTCCTCTGCATGTTGTCCATGTGGGCCATCCAAAAAATATATACTTGAAAAAGTATGTCTAATACTAAACTTGTGTTCGCCTCAGGGACCATTCTTGTAAAATCCCCTCTGCACATTTTCTTAAAAATGGACTGGTATTCAGTAGCAATAGATGTGTGGGAGACACGAGTGTCCCACAAATTGTGGTTACTTATTGTCTGTCTTGTTCTCGAACCAGTACCAGGGTTGTCATTCTCTCTTGCACCCTTCAGCGCCTTAAGACACATTGACATATTAACAGATATCCTAAACTCTGGTGTGCGCCTCACCCTTTTTCTAACGGGTTAAACATTTGCCAGAAACGGCCTTAATGCTGCCACATGGATATAAGATGACAGCTGTCAAATTGTGTAAGTACCTGGAATATGAGGACAATACCAGGCAAAAAAGGTTAAAAACAGTTGGCTTTTCCAATGCTTGTCTTTAACAGGCATTCAGTGCAAGGACCAGATGCAGGGGCACACATATTGCTTTTAAATCAAGTGGTTGAAGGCACACTTAGCGAAGACTTTTTTATTACATCAGGAGTGGAGTTCAAGCTGCAACTTAGACATTACCTTTCAGGAGACAGTCAGAAATAACACTGACAGCTCAACAAAAGCCCACAGTTTGATGATACTGAGTTCTAAACGCTAGATTAAAGACATCCCTGGAGGGTCGGCTCTGCACTATAGGAGTGCATAGTAGGTGGGAACAGCCATAAGGATTAGCATGACCAATGGGTGTTCAATGGGTAGGAAAAAAGCCAAACACCACCCAGAGGCTGTGTTCTCATCCTCACAGCCAATCTCCCTCCTACCTGCATGTCTATGTTAATAACGTGGCTTTATATGGGGCGGGGATGATAGCCAAAACAAATGAGGTTTTGGCTACAGATAGCAGGTCCAAGTGTGCCTCTCAGATGTCTACCCACTCTGATCATTAAAACCTGCAAAATGAGAGCGAGACGCATGGAGTGTTACTGCGGATGTGAGCACTGACGCCAGGGCTGGCACAACCACAGAAAGGGCTCTTAATGAGTTTCTCCACTAAGTAAGAAACTAATTCTGCAGCAAACGAGGGCAAGTCTCCAGGGGCCAGATCATCAACGATTTGCACTGGTGCTAAAAAAATGAGCAAATGATTTGATAATACAAAATGTAGCCAGCAGATTTTGTCACATTACATATTATCTAAAAACTTTTGCGTGCAGGCACAAATGAATCAGACTTTTTTGTACTTTGTTTACTGCATAACATACAACAAAAGGTGTCTACTACTTTTTCTATCCATGTTACCCAGCACCTCACCTAGTGGATTCGTGACAATCCTGTCACGCCTATGATGTGCTCGCCTCTTGTGCCTACTGAACCACCGCAGCGAGGTTAAGGCACACACCCACTTCAGTAACAGAAACATCTGCTCATGTGACGGTCAGCTAAGGGGGAAATAATTATCGCAGCATTTTACACATGATGTGAAAATATATCTAGATGCTAAGATGCTTATTCACAAAGTTGTCACAGGAATTAACTCTGACTCACTCTTTACTTACGGCTTGAGAGAACCATTTCATTCACAAAAAAACATTGTTTAATTTGTGGGGGTATTTGCCAGGGCTGAGCACCTGGTCTTATTTCTGAGTACCAACACTTATTGTCCCAAATTTAGTTTGATTATGATGTTGGGTTTTGAAAACCTTATGATTTTAACTGTCAGTTGTAATCATTCAATATGCAACAACAGTATGAGCGGGCCTCATGCTACTTGACCCCCGGCAGGCTTTTTATTATTAAAACTGGGAAGGGGGATGGGGGGGGGCTATAGAGCTTGCAAGCCAAACAGGAAGCTCAAAGATTTGCTGTACCTCCTGGTATTGCCCATTTTCCCAGCCTCCTCTGAAGTAGGATACTGTCGTGTTCCCTCCTGTGAAGGCAAGCCTTTGCTGCCCGCGCCCCCTTCCTGCCACGCCATCACTATTTCCACCTAGAACACCCACCCCCATCCCCACCCACGGATGCCTCGCCCCTCACCAACAGGAATTCTCTCTGGTCTGGACCGTCACCTTCATGGCACTGGCCACCATGGAAAGGGAGAAGGGACTACATCCATTGTGGCAATTTTGGTTTGTAGTTTTTTGTTCACTTGAACAACAGCTACCTGGCCGCTTCTCA
This sequence comes from Ambystoma mexicanum, assembly GCF_040938575.1. NCBI lineage: Eukaryota > Metazoa > Chordata > Amphibia > Caudata > Ambystomatidae > Ambystoma > Ambystoma mexicanum. The sequence goes on along the minus strand of NC_090926.1, from coordinate 120,028,395 downwards.
ACTTAACAAAAAACGTATAAGCACGCGAGAAGGCATGCTGAGGTGCTAATAGTAATACACCCCTCTGTGGAAGGGGATTAACTGTCGGGTAATGGCCTGGATCCCACTTTTATGGTCTTGCTTTTCTCTGGCCTGTAGCTCGGGCCCTGGCCCATTATGTAACTGGTAATGCCCACCCACATTGGGGTTTATTGTTTAATTAATTAAGCTAATTAGCCATGCCGGTGCTGCTGTCCTAGTTATCCATATTAATTAATAACAATGAGCTGGACGTTGACAGCTCTGTAGGTTCATGATGGCTATGCCTGCACACTGCTGCAGACAGCCTGCTATACAACTGTAAACACCTGCAGTAATGCTGCAGCAGGGTGGTTGCCTCCGGTCTCTGGGTGCAGGCAGCAGCCAGGAAGCTGCAGCACCACGGGCAGCCAACTAGTTGTGTGGAAAGGCAGACATGCACCTGTGCTAGTTTCAGTGGTAGGTTGGATATTAGCATGCACAGCTGAGACATTGGTGCAGGTGGGGGATTTCTGCAGGCACATGCACAACCTCGGGACACTGCCTAATTTTCTTCTGGTGTGCAGCTAGCATGGGGGGTGTAGAGGCGCCGATATAAGGTCACGTAGAAAGTCAACATCTCACTGAGTCTTAAACACACTGGCGCAACACTGCAGTGCCATCAGCATGGCAGCGTGCAGCACATACCGTAGAACGGCAGGACAGTCCTCAACGAGTAGCAGCACCAGCAGAACACAAGTCCTAAAAAATACAATAAAACAAAAGTGGGTGGACTCAAGCAATGAAAAGTGGCAGAGTGAACATAGCCATGCCTAACTGAAAGTGTGCAGGACAAATACGCATTTGTCTTTCAGAAAATGCAAGGACAGATGCACAACAAGATGTATGAACAGCGCAGAAGGAGTTCAACACCATCCAGTAGAGAGGAGCAGAGCAGCTTAGTGGCAGAGAAGATGTATGTTTGCTGAGCTGAATAACAAAAGGGACTGCTCAAGGAGTGTGGAAGGACTTCAGAGCTACAGGCCAATGAAACATGAAGGTGGCGTCCTGCCACACAATTTCTTGTGGATATTACTCTGCATTCACATTTACTGCAAAGATTGTACCATCTAACATGCCAAGTATCAAAGGAACTGTACACTTATGCTAGATGAAGCTGTGAGCAAGAAAACATATATATATAGTGACCATTAGCCTGTTAATTTAGCTGATGTCAAAATAACATGGGTTTAGTTTCCCATAATATTTTAGTTTTTTTTGTTTTTTTGGACAACACCTGCCTAATATTTGGCAGACATATTGGAAAAACAAGAGAACAGAAAGAACAAACATAGAAATCAATTAAAATTACTCATAAATGAACATAGGTATGCCAATACATATACGTAAATGCAGGGCAGTAGTTCAGCAATAAATGCTAACAGGGTTAGCTTCTATAAAACTCACATCTAAATCATCTTTCTATAGAGTAACCTCCCTATGATCACATAGCACTTAAAAAGTGAATTTGTAAAATAGTGAACTGAAGCTAGTCTTCACAAGTACATCCTAGTCGTTGTTTCCAAGGTGTGCTGGATATTGGCAGGTAACCAAGTCTTTAGTCTACATCTAGATGTAGATCAGATGGTGTGTAGGGACAGGGATAGTTTGCCCAGACGGTGTAGTGTCCCGTGACGTTTCGGCATAGAGAGCCTTCTTCAAGGGCCTGGACCGGGTCTCCCTACATGAAGGAATCAAGTGAGGACGTAATTAGTGCAATTGTACACCATGGTGTTCTGACAAAAAACTGTGATGCTAGCATGTGATAAAATCAAATTAAAAACCCCCGTAGGGTGGAAAGTGTAGAGAACATACACTGTCTGATTTCTTGTGATGGCCATTCACTGACCTGGACACAGAGAAGTAAGGAATGTCTTCCAATGGCGCGGAGGCAAATGAACCTGGCAGCAAATTACTGGAAGGCGATGCTGTACTTGGCGCACTTGGCTAAAGGAAACAAATACATGTACAGAGAGAGACCAGTGAGTTGTCTACGGTTCAGCAAAATGTGGGAGGTGTGAAAAACTTATCCAAAGGAGGAGATAAGTTGCTGTAATGGGCAAGGGGAAGGTAATAGTAGTAGAGAAGTAACTGATCCGCTGTGTAGGTTCAGGTAAAAATGCTGGGCTGGGCGGATCTCTTGGGGGCAGAAGCCCGAAGATGGGGTGATTTTGGAGCCCGGCTGTGTATTCACTATAAGCAACAGCGTAGACGCTTGCGCTAAAAAGGGAGGCAGGTCATCAAGCTGCGTAGAAAAATAAAACATGGGAGCAGCTGTTAGGGGCCAAGTCTGGATGCCCACAGATTTGATTGCCCTGCTGTCCTTTGTTAGAACCAGAGCTATGGCATAATGGGGTTTGGGGCAAGGGGTTTACCTGTGGGAGCAGAACTGTGGAGGCGATTCAATCAGACCTCCATGTCACCGGCTGCTATTCCTGTGTGGCTGGCGCAGCGTTCGAAATGAAGCTGTGTGCAACGTCCAAGTGTGCATGTGCAGGGAGATAAATAAAACTATGGGCCCCGGGGCATTACCTGAGTCGGTAATGCCCCCGCCGCTCGGGTTATATTTCTTAATTACGTCCTCACTTGATTCCTTCATGTAGGGAGACCCGGTCCAGGCCCTTGAAGAAGGCTCTCTATGCCGAAACGTCATGGGATACTACACCGTCTGGGCAAAATATCCCTGTCCCTACACACCATCTGATCTACATCTAGACGTAGACCAAAGACTTGGTTACCTCCCAATATCCAGCACACCTTGGAAACAACAACTAGGATGTACTTGTGAAGACTAGCTTCAGTTCACTATTTTACAAATTCACTTTTTAAGTGCTATGTGATCATAGGGGGGTTACTCTATAGAAACATGATTTAGATGTGAGTTGAAAAGAGGCTAACCCCGTTAGCATTCATTGCTGAACTACTGCCCTGCATTTACGTATATATGTATTGGCATACCTATGTTCATTTATGAGAAATTTGGATTGATTTCTATTTTTGTTCTTTCTGTTCTCTTGTTTTTCCAATATGTCTGCCAAATATTAGGCAGGTGTTGTCCAAAAAAACAAAAAAAAAACTATCAAATATTATGGGAAACTAAACCCATGTTCATTTGAGATCAGCTAAATTAACAGGCTAATGGTCACTATATATATATGTTTTCTTGCTCACACCTTCATCTAGCATAAGTATACAGCTCCTTTGATACTTGGCATGTTAGATGATACAATCTTTGCAGTAAATGTGAATGCAGAGTAATATCCATAAGAATTTGTGTGGCAGGACGCCACCTTCATGTTTCAATATATTGTTTGTTAAGCTTAGCAGTGCAGTGTGAATAATAGAAGGGTGGACAAACATCACTGTATTTGCAATGGCACAATTTCCTGTTGGGATTCCACCACATTACTCCATGAGCAGGGGGCCAATTCTAGGAATTCACAAAACGAAGGAATCTTCTGCTATCAGGACAAGACATTCGGTCCCGGGCTCAGGTACTAAAAACACAAAGTGGCCTACTCATTAACATGCACAATGGGAAGTGATGCAACTGGAATTGAACATATCTAATGTTAAGTATGCTAAATTAATTCCAGTGCTCTTTCGTAATGGCAGAAAGTTCACAAGTCAAATGAGTATCAAGGACTCACCAAAATGACAGGTGTAGCGGAAGTGACAGCACATGACCCTTGACCACTGATGACATCCCTGCAAGGGATGTCATTTGACCCCACCCCGAAGTGACATCACAGGAAGCGATGAAACACGACCTTAGACCCCTTGACAAAACAGGAAGTGGCATCACATAGCATTGTTTCTAAGTACATAAACAAAAGTATGGTTACAATATTACTTTAAAGTGATATACATTTCATACAAGAATGGATCACCATATTTATCGTTAATATTAGCGTGTTTATGCCATATTATCAAATACTGTGAAAGCAAGTAGCCGTCCAAGGCCAAACCATCAAGATGTGTTATTATATGGCACTTACGCTTAAGTGCTTCATATAGAACAAACATGCATACAATATCACTCACCATGTGTTGGTACTCATTTATCAACCTCAGCAGGATGAAAGGCTGGGTTGACCTTGCTGGGGGTCGAACCTGCAACCAGTAGATCACACACACATTGCAGCAGCGGACGATCAATGTACTACCTTACCGGCTATAGGTATCAGAAAACCAGACACTCGAGAAACAAAGAGCCACATGCTGCTGGCCAAAGCCCAGGAGACCCAACTAAAAAAAAAGAAGCTTTTTAAAAAATGTATTTTGTAGGGGTAGCAAGGGAGGCCTCGGGGGTCACAGGTGCAACCCCTGGCCATCCCTAAACGATATCCCTGATGAGTGTTTGCCTTTCAGAAATGGAATCATAAATATATTAAGTATAACGCCAGAGAGGAGATATTTCTGTAACCTTGGTGGCAAAGTGTACAAGGTGTGCACCCTTTTAACCCAAAAAACATTCTGGGCAGAGAAAAGTCCCAATATAAAAGAACCAACTACAAAAAAGAGTGCCAGGAACCACTCGTCAGATGGGCACTGTAAGGCACAATTTTGCATCAGTGGATGCAAAAATAAAAAAGTATCACCGGACCAGGACGGTTACAAAAATAGGCATTTTATTTCCTCATCACCATAAAAACAAGGAGAATTGGAGCCAACGGTTCGCGGTCCTCCACCATTTAGCCATGGTAATCCCAATATAAAAGACTTAGCAGGTTTTGGTTACGCTGTGGCCGGGTGCGGTCTAGTGACTGCACGACCTGGGTTCGAAGCCCGGCACTCACTGGTAGAACACGGACTAAACCATTATAAAAGAAGCAACGCACAACCTTTGACTGCTGGCCTCAAGGCCTCACAAACACCTTGGGAGGATGAGGACACCCTGGAAAAAAGTGGCCAGATGTCGACCACACTTGCGTAACTTCTGCCCTGAACACAACCACTACCACCACAGTGGAATGCCAGGAACAAGGCCGCTGCTGAGCAAGTGTCTATGCCGAGCGTCGCCCTATAGAAGAAGATCTTGCAGCAATGTTTGAGGCAAGTACATCAGTTCAGCAGTGATCTTGTGAGCATTTGCCCATGACTTTACTATAGGAAGAAAGGGTTGCCAGACATTTGGTCGAAAAACATTGGTCGACCAGACAAATGGTCGAACCAATTTGGTCGAAAACCAAATGGTTGAATTTTTTTTTTTTTTTTGGGGGGGGCCCCCCACCCCCTTTTTTTCTCTAAACACCCCTTTTTTAACTAAACGAAAACCCGAAAAATAAATATATAAATAAAAAAAAAATTCGACCATTTGGTTTTCGACCAAATTGCGTCGACCAAATTGCAGTCGACCAGTTTTTTTTCGACGAGTTGACTGGACACCGGAAGAAAGCACTTTCTCTCTATTTTCTGTGGGTAGACTGTCGACATGCTACACTTGCCACCCATTGCATCCGAGGCAAATAACAAGGATGTGTTTAAAAGCATTAAAACATTTGGCGCCACGCTTAAAGGCATAGCTAGCATGTCATGTTGATCAGTGCTTGTGAATGGACCATCTGCCATGAGTATTGCACCTCTGACCCCCAATGAGCCAGTGCCCGTGTCAGATGCAACCATACATATGTTAACACTGTGGAGAGCAGTAGTTGGTGGTAGCGATATATTTGGGCGCCTTCCCACATATTCTTTTTAACACATTATGCACTGCAAATAAGTGATCACGTGTAACAGTTGTATTGCTGTCTTACTCATTGAAAGTAAAACAGGAGTAAGTAGAGTTACTACCAGGAACGTTTTCATGAATCACAAACTCTCTCCACAGGAGTAATTTACAGTTACTCCCCAGAACTTCTTTGTGATTCAGCTCCAACAATGTTTGTTGAAATCTGTCCAGTCTTTAGACAGGCGGAAAAGATATCAGGAGGCCTACATGGGGAAAGCTACTCTTTGTTAGACATATAAGTAAGTAAAGAAACAGCACGTACACATAAATGGACAGCTTGTGTTAAATACAGCAGGTATGATGACCCAGGAGAGTTTAGACCTTGGTTGAGAAATGTCTATTGAACCTGCATTGAAAGGCTTCAATACAGGCACAGGTATTTGCACGAATTAGCGTGCAAATGGCAGTAACACCAATTATGAAGCACCAAACCACATTTCAATTTTCACTATTTTAGGCTTTTTTGTTCTCTGCACACTTTTACAGAATTGAAATTTGCTAAAGGCAAGTTTACCACTTCATTTGGGTTTTAATAACAGCTATTATTACAGTGCTTAGAAACTAGAGGAATCCAGCATGAAATGCTACTTTATATATTCTCTGGACAATGAGTAAAACTTGCATGTAACCTTGGATTTCTATTCGTAGTTATTGTCCTATTGAGCACCAACTTGCCTAGGTCTTTAAACAGCTGGAGGCAGGGCATTCTTGATGATCTGGGGGAACAGAGTAGATGAACAAGTTACTTACCCGTGGTAACGTTATTTAAACTGGATGTTCCTCCCACATATTCCTCATCTTTGATTTATAACCAAGTCTGCTTGCATCTTGCTTTGGCATTTGTTTTCATAGGTTTGAGCGTCATACAGCGTCGAGTCATGGCCTTCGACGGCCTCCGTAGCGTCCCTCGCTGCGATGGCGATGCTGGTATATGCAGCATGCGCCGTGACCGATTCCTCAGTTCTAGTTTTGTCCCCTTTCATTCGCATGCACTGCCATAGGAGGAGACATTCTTGACGTTGCAAGAAAGGAAAGTGTTCTGGGGAGGAAGATCCAGTCAAAAGAACGTTACCACGGGTAATTAACTTGTTCTTCGAATGAATGGTGTCCTCCCACGTATTCCTCATCTTTGATACACTCCCATAGCAGTTTGTGGGAGTAGGAGGGTGCTGAGAATTTCTATTTATTAATGTTATGCAGGATGGCTTTACCAAATTTGCCCTCCTCTCTATCAGGAAAATGTACTGAAAGTATGAATGGACGACCAGGTTGCGAACCTGCAGATGTCCTGCACTGGCACACCTCTTTCTAGAGCCGAGAAAGCAGCTACCCCTCCTTGTGGAATGCACACTGAAACCTTTGGACAAATATTTCCCTGACTCTGTTGTACACATGACAATCCATCTGGAAATTATTTGTTTTGTGACTGCTAAACCGAATCCCTGTCCAGTGTATCCAACGAAAAGCTGGTCACCCTGGCGAACATTTGCTGTCCGTGAAATATGTTAACTTAATACTTTTCTAGGGTCCAGACGATGGAGTCTCTCCTCCTCCTTTGATGGGTGGGGAGGAGGATAAAGTGTTGGTAAAAATATATGTTGTGAAAAGTGTAACTTCAATACACTTTCAAAAGAAAAGATGATCAAACTCTTAAAACTACTTTGTCCTTGAAACAGATGTGAAAGGAGGTTTTGAAGACAGGGCTTGTAGCTCACTTACCCTGCAGGCAGACGTGATAGCTACTAAAAAGTCAGTCGTTTTTGTAAGCATCTTCAATAGACATAAATGTAAGGGCTTGAAAGGAGTTCCCATAGGACATTTCAATACCAAGTTCAAGTCCCATGTTGGCACAATAAAGCGAGTAGGCGGGAACGCATTTTTTAGGCGATTAAGAAATTGTATTACAATCCGCACCTTAAAATATGGTCCCTCATCATGAGATCGCTTAATAATGCAACATATCACCAAGTAGCTCTTCACCGTTGCTAGGCCCTGAAGGCCCTCGCGCATGGAAACAAGGCACAACCACCATAAACAAAGGGATACGACAGACACGAGGTTCAATTCCCAAAATCTAGGATTTATTGCAAAGCAAATATTCCTAGTCGGCCAACTGGATCTCACGTCTCAGAACGTGTGTCACCCAGAACTCCAGAGACGCAAGAGAGTGAGCATTCTACAACAGTATCATATATACAAAAAGGACAATCGTAGCATCTGTTTGTGACACATCAAAACCGCCCATAATGTATCTTCTTGAGCTAGGTTTCAGTAATTGACAATTATGACAAATATGACACATTATGACACGTTTCTTTCTTAATCTATATTACTTGGTTTAGCAACAGTTGCAATTTGCAGTAAGCAGACATGATTCTTTGTTATGGAGAACATAAAGCACTTGTTTAGTGAGCAAACTGTGTTTGTAGGAGAGAAAAATTCGAAAGCATGCTATCTTCTAGTTTCTATTCATCTACTAGGAGTAAACCTGATCTAAGAGGGCCCCGAAAGGGGGGCTGTTAGAAAAGTGTAAATCATGTCTTTAACGGCCTGTTTCTACAGTTTCAGCGAGACCAGCTAGTACCTGGCTTGGTGATTAAATGCCGCTCTGCTCATCTTCAAGGACTTGTGAGGGAGGAAAACAATGTATTTCTGTACTGCTTAGCATTTCTGTCTGGGCCGGTCTCTCAACATATAACTTGTGGATAACTTGTGGCCTTGCTTCGTGTAAGAGCAGAACGAAATGAAATACATTTTGCAAAGTCTTTGAACAGAAAGGCAAGGAAAAGCAAATGGTGGATCTTGCGGGCAGTAAATAGACGCTCTATGGTTATGCTGACAATTCTGTATTTGGCGATGTAGGGCATATGATGCGATTGGTTTTCGACCAACATAATATACCATCTATGCTTTGGTAGGGTAATTTCTAGACTCACAAACCCTCAGTTTGGCCATAAACCAAGAGCATCATCCATACATTGCATCTTCCTCTGACCATGGCCCTCATTAGGACCCCAGCGTTAACCAATGGCGCTATTAGCGCCATGGTTAACACCAGTAATTTACCGACTCCGCCATGGTTAAATGGGGAATTACCACCCCATTCCAAGGTTGGCGGGGCGGTAATTCCCCATTTACCATTGGCCCTTCCCCATTCCCATTTTTGCCCCATAGGGCTCAATGGGAATGGGTAAGGCGGTAATTACGGTACTGCAAATTGCGGTACCATAATTACCTTCAAAGTCCCTTTGCAGGTCCCTACTTTAACGGCTGGTCCAGACCAGCCGTTAAGGTCGGGTGCCGCAAAGGGACCTCGTAGTAAGGCGTTAAAGGGTTAACGGCGCAGCAACCTTTTACGGCACAGTTAACCCCTTAACGCCAGGGTCCTAATGAGGGCCCATGTATCTAGTTCTGAACTATGCATACTACTGTAATCGTCATCATCAATATTAATCGACATGAACTCTTTCATAGTTTCTGTTTCGTTGTTTGCATTCGTATCCACTTTAGGAGTTATTTTCTCTGTTATCATGTGCACGCATTCATCAGTTATTTCAGAGCAAATAATTGGCAGGCAGTGTATGCAACAACAACATGTCATGAAGATTCTGAGTATCGTTACTAAAATTGCAATTAGTTTCCATCCCCAGGAGCGCAGTAACTCCCAAAACCAGGAACTTATGTTCAGTTCCCAACCACCTGTCGGGGCACGAAGGTCAGAGCTCAGAATGTGTAATTTCTTTATTGCCTCAAAAATCGTAGGGAAGGAGTCACTTACAAAATTACGCAGCACGCTGACCCCACAATTTTGTAAACACCTCTACTGTCGGCCAAAATTATATCAAGAGTCATTCTATTTTGAAGTGTCATTAATCTAACTGCCTTTTCTTCTAGGGTCATATTATACAACATGTCAGTTGTTCCATTTATTGTTTTTCCTAAAACTTTGGACAATCTTCGTATATTTTTTGCTTGACCCCAAAATGGTATAAATGATTTTGCTACGTTTTCCGCAATTAAACCTGTTTCATCCCGCCGGGGCCTTGATCTAGATAATTTCGATATGTCTGACGTTTTGGAAAGGAATACACCTGGGAAAATGATCCCTAAGTAACAGGTCCAACCTCAATTTCTAGGCAACCAGGGATAAGCTTTTTCTCCACATATAAAATAAACAGGATCTCCTACATATATTGGTTCTTCTTCTCTCTCAAGTACTGCAATATTCATGCATCTATTGAATGTGCCTACTGAACAGGAACCTTTTTTCTGTAGACCAAATGGGACAGTGCGAGGATTGTAATTTATTGTATACAAGGGGGGCACTACGTCCTTATTTCCTACTGGGTTCGGGTGAAACATGATTACAGATGACTTATAAGGCACATACAGTCTATCTACTGGCCTTACCACCACTTGTTTTATCACTCTTGCTCTGTTAAATATGGAACAACCTATAGGTTCCATTGATACTCTTTCAAACGCATCTATGTTTGTTCCATCTAATTGACCTGTTTCACTCTTATTCCACTTCCCATAAAATAGTGCACTTAGTGATGCATAGCATGCTTTATTACGGGGTAATGGCTGTACATACCAATCCATTACTTTCCCGCCATGCTGGGGCAAATGAGAGCAGACCCAGCAGTTTGTTCTGTTCAGAATGGAGTGAGTCATATTCATAATCAAAAGCAACGTGTTCTTACCATAACCTTCTCTGTGTCTTTCTTCTAACGGAGGGAGAGTATAAGAGTACATGGACTGGACTGTCTGTGACAGAGGCATTAGCAGTAGGCAAAAGAGAACTTAATGGATGCACGTTCTCCAAATACCATAATACTTGGACACATACTACTTGGATAAGTGTACACACGATACACAGAAGTGTTGTAATCATAAGCATTAATTTCTTACAGCAACTCCTAGATTTTTTTATAGTCTCTATATCTCTATATCTATTACATCATCAGCATTGGTGCAGGAGGAAACAGAAGCAAGTATGGGCATTGCGTGCAATTCTTTTTCTCCAAGAATGTTCGTCGTGAATAATTCTTACAGTAGCGCCTGTTAAAACACTAAAATGTTTGAAGAGGTCAGCAAAGTGTCTAGGCCAGTTCTCGGCAGCCTGGATTGCTAAACATGTAGCAAGATTAGTGTGCCTCTGCACAGTGCTAAAAATACTCCAGAGCAGACATCAATTGCCTTTGTACCATAAGCGCCCGCTTGTTCGCACGGGGTGATCAAACAAATGGATTTCACTTTTTTTTCCAAAGATAGCACCGGGAAGCCGCGTTCCAGAGCTCCCAAATTGATGCAGATTGGTACAGCCCCCACGCTCCACTTCCGTAGGCCTCCGATTCCCAATTAATCAGTGATGGGAATAGAGGCGAAAACAAAACACGTAGATCAGATCACTTTTGATTTTGAGATTGTAGGGTGTACCTTATCGCTCCAGGTACTGTGTGATCAATGATCAGTGCAGATGCACTTCCAGATGCAGGCTCAGTGTCAGCCTGTGATGCAATAAGTGATGAAGCAGGCTTTATGTCAGCCTGTAATGATGCAGGTTCAGCTGGGCAAGTTGGGGCACATTTAGCCCTTTCTCCTCTTTAGCAATCTTTTCAGGCTTTTTCTCAGGCCCAAGCAGTATTTGTGGCTGAGAACTGGCGATTGTGTCTTTCGAATCAAGGGCAGCTGTTTCTTTCTTGTCGTCTGGATCAGGCAGTTCTTTCAAAGGAAATGGAATTCTTTTTGTGTGGGTGGCATGGATCCACGCCTTATAACCATCCACACAGACTGCAGTCTGTGTTGCCAGGAGAATTTGATACGGGCCCCTCCACCTGGGTGAGAGTGAAGACTTCCTCTCAACATTTTTAATCAGCACCCAGTCTCCCAGCTGAAGATAATGGCCCGGGCCTGTGTATCTGACAGGAAGAGCCTCCTTCACCTGGAGATGAATCAAACAGAGTTTCTTCGTTAACAGGTTACAATAAGTGCTGAGCAAAGGGTATTCTACTTCACTTATGCGCCTAGGCTGTGGTGCGCACCAAACATTCGCAGGTCTCCCCATTACAATCTCATATGGGGAGAGTCCAGCCCTTGCTTGCAAAGACGTGCGCATGCACAACAAAGCTAAGGGCAGCGCGTCCTGCCATTTCAATTGACTCCCTGAACAGATCTTACTTATTTTGTTTTTTAAAATGCCGCTTTGGCGCTCAACAAGACCGACCCTCATCGGGTGCCTGGCGGAATGGGATCTTTTATCAATCTGAAGGCCTGCACAAATCTGTAATATCACGTAGGCAACAAAATGTCTGACCATATGACCCATGGTAGGCGGAATCTAGAGAAATATTCCTTTAGCATCACTTTTTCTGTGCTCATTGCTGTGCAGTCCTTAAGCGGGTATGCTTCCACCCATTTACTGAATGCACAGACTACCACCACGATGTATTTTAGGTTCTGACATCTTTCCATTTCGATGAAATCAAAATGGATGACTTCAAAGGGCATTGAGGGGGGGCCAAAACTACCTATCAGAGTAGTTGTTCCCTTTCCAATATTATGTTGCAAAAAAGTCATACAATTCTGGACTAGTCTTTCAGCTGTTTTTCTAATGTGTGGATTCTGCCATACTGTGACCAGATGCTGAATCATTTTTTTAGCACATACTTGTGTGGGACTGTGGGCCATGATGACCATTGTGGTTACATAGGAGTTGGGCAGCATCCACTTTCTACTTTCTTTGTCCACCCAGCAACCTTCTACATCTAATTCTGTGGAGCTCTCAGCCCATGCTTTTATTTCATCTGCAGTTGCTTCTGTTTGCATCTCCTTGACTGTGGCAATCCCATTTTCTATCATGCAGGGCACTTCTTCTGACTGTGCTATAAACATTTTTGTACGTGGATCAGTGGCAGATTGTTTCGCAATTTTGTCTGCAAATGCGTTTCCTTTTCCAACGTTACATGTTACTTTCTTATGCGTCTCGCATTTCATTATTGCTAGTCGGTTTGGACACATGAGTGCAGACAACAATCGTGCTATCAAAGGCCCATGTTGAATCTTAGTTCCATGTGATGTTAGAAAACCCCTCTCAGCCCAGAGTGGACCAAAATTGTGTACCACCCCAAATGCGTATTGACTGTCAGTTTATATGTTTACATTCAAATTTCCAGAAATTTCACATGCTCTTGTCAATGCGATTATCTCTGCAGCCTGTGCTGAATTGTATGGGATTCTTTTGCTCTCTACAATACTCTTCAGTGTCGTGATGGCATATGCAGCAGTTGATGTGCCATCGGGCAATTTAAAACAGGAACCATCACAAAACAGTTCTCCGTCTGGCTCTTTCTGTGGGGTGTCTGCTAGGTCAATTCTCCCTTTCGTTTCTTGTTTAGTAAACATTATACAAGCATGCAGTGGTGATTCATTCTCACCCATTCTTTCATTGGGAGGGGGCATTAACTCTGCAGGATTCAAAGCGCAACATCTCTGAATTTGAATATGTGGTGCAAAGAGGACAATTTTGTATCTAGTCAGTCTAGCTGATGTAAGATGTTGCTTCTGAGTTCTATTTAAAAGAACGTCTACTGTGTAGGGCACCATCAAGGTTAAGGCGTGACCCAAAACCATTCCCTTGGTTCGTTTTACTGATGCAGCAGCCGCACCGACAGCTCACAAACAGCATGGCAAAGCGCATGCAACAGGATCCAGCGCGGAAGAAAAATAACTGCATGGTCTATTTCTTCCTCCTTGTTCCTGAGTCAAAACAGCCAGTGCACAGCCATCATTTTCATGCACAAATAACTTAAAATCCTTTTCATAATTTGGTGTGCCCAAAGCTGGAGCTGAGCACAACGCAACTTTGAGCAGATCAAATGCATTCTGACATTCCTCACTCCATTGTAAAGGCAAAGCAACATCCTTCTTTGTCGTTGCCACCATTGGTTTTACAATCATAGCGAAATTGGGAATCCACTGCCTGCAATATGAAGCCATGCCTATTATGGCTCTAACTTCTTCCTGTGTCTTTGGAATAGGCATACCAGAGATGCTTTCTATCCTTTCTGGTGTCAGTCCCCTTCCCTCTTTCGAAAGGAGGTAGCCCAAATAGGCCACTTCCTTTCGACAATTCTGGAATTTTTTTAATGTGGCTTTATGTCCATGTGCTGCCAAATGTGTCAACAACTTAACACTACTCTCTTTGCAAATGTCTTTTGTGTCAGCAGCAATCAATAGGTCATCGATGTACTGCAATAGTACACAACCCGTTGGCAATTCTAACATGTCTAGCTGTTCTTTTAGTGCTCTGCTATAAATACTCTGGCTCTCAGTGTAACCTTGTGGAATTTGTGTGAATGTGAAAGAACTTCCTCCTAATGTGAAAGCAAATAAATATCTGCTATCTCGATGTACTGGGATGCAAAAAATGCATTCTTAAGGTCTACAACACTAACATGTGAAGCAGAGGCTGGAATCATTGTCAAAATGATAGTGACAACTGGGACCAATGGAAATTGGGGATCAACTACTTTATTCAAAGTGCACAAATCAATTATAAAACTATATGGTATTTCATTACCTCCTTTCTTATAAGCTGGAAGAATGGGACTATTACAAGACCTACCAGTAATTTCTTCTATCATATCCCGTTTAATCAAATCAGCAACAATGCATTTTAATGCTTTCTCACCTTCCACCGAAATATTATACTGTGGGATACGTGGCAATGTGACTCCCACTTTCAAAACAATTCTCATTCGCTCTATTTTCAAACAACCAACATTGTTGTCATTCATCGCCCATATACAAGTCGGTACCTTGCTTAATTCAGTTGGTAATGGTTTAGACAAAAATTGTGATACTGGCATTTTTTGTGGTGAAATTGTCAAAAACAATCTACCAGGAGAACAATGAATAACTGCACTTATTTTTTTCCACAAATTTAAACCCAATAAATTCTCGCCGCAATTTTGTGTCAAAAGGAACGGGTAAGACTCAGTGAATGGACCTAGAATTATGGGTACTGACTGTGACAATGGACTAACTACTGGGGTGCTTGCAAACCCTACTGAAACGTTCTTTTGCCCTGACAGTGGTATCTCTGGAACCAAGTGATGGTCTATTGAGCACTTCTGTGCACCTGTGTCCACTAGAAAAGGGTGCTCCTTATTCCCAATTTTCATTTCTGATCAATGGGAATAGACACTGGTTCCAATCCCTGTCTTGGGCCGTCCTAGCTGAACAATACATCATCCAATGTGAAGTCACTAGAATAGTATGTATTTGATTGAGTATCAAAAACATTCCCTTCTCCTGCACCATTCTGCTGATGTTGGTTTTGGTTCTGATTCGGGTTGTTATTTCCTTGGTTATTCTGATTTTGTGGCATTCTAATGTTTCTATTTTGGCCTTGTGTTCCCGGGCGACCTATGTTCTGTCTTCTCCGGGCATTCCCATTCCTATTCTGTAAATGTGGGCACTGTGCTTGCCAATGACCTTCTTCCCTGCAATATGCACATTGATTCAGTCCAATTGGACCTCCGCGCATGTTAGAGTAATTCCCTCTCATCTGTGCATTCCCTCCACCCCTATTATTATTCGCTACCTGTTGCAGTAACACTCTTGTTTTTAGATTCACTCTATTCTTTACCTCTTTCTCTTTTTCTGTATTTACTCTATTCTCATAGTATTGTGCCATGAGTGATACTTAACTCTGTGATTTTGCTTGCCACGCACTTTCAGACGTCATTATTAAATTTTAAATTTTCGGTAGCAACCCTCTCACATATTTGTCAAGAAATACGCTTTTTCCAGGTTCAGTGCTCAAACCTTGACCACTAAAATCTGCAAACATATCTTCAAATCTATTAAAATAGTCGGTAGCCAATTCATATTTACCTTGCACGCATGCAGTTAATTTGTCCCAGATAATTCTCCTTTCAGGTACCAAAATCTTTCATTTCTGTACTATTAGCGACCGTAATGCTAACAGAGTTTGTGATGGCTTCTCGCCAGCCTTACTGTCTGTATCCTCTTTTATCAGATTTCCCATGTACCACCCAAAATATCAATATCATCTACAGTCCTAATTTGCTTCCATATATCTACTGGGAGAATCACAGGAAATAATAGGTCAATATCACTCATTGTAAAAATGGACGATTTCAAATAAGACGTAATCTCTTTATAGAATCCTGCCGGATTCTTTCTCAAAAAGGGACATGTACGTACTGTGCTGTAAAATGCGCTTCTGTTACTTGCGCTGGGGCTCCAGTAACACCAGCAATTTCTTCTTTTGGTACAAAAGTGGGACAGACTTCTCTCATGGGAAATATCGAACTGGCCGTTTCCTGTTTTGTTCTCTTATTAAGCACTGTACCTAAGTCGAGGTATATGGCAGTCTTTCCATATTCAGGTGAAAGTGCTCTCTTGTATATTGTCATTAATTCAGAGGGACAACAATCATTTTTCTCAACACATTTATCTTGCAACTACTCAACCATCACCTGCAATACCTTCCTTTGCATTTCTAACGTATACTGTTCAAACATATCATACACCTCCATTTTAGAAATGCTAGCATCCGTAATCCATCTAAGCGCCTCTCGTGAACATATTTTCATTTCTTCACTAACAGGTTTTGACAGCGGAAAGAATCGCTGCACGACAGAGGGTGCCAGCTGTTGTTTCCCTCTTTTTATCTCTTGGTGCCGAAACCCAGGAAAAGAAAACACCTCTGCATGCAATTCTTCAAGTTCATCTTTAAACTCAAATAGCCTGTCTATGTGCTCTTTCAGTTCTACCTCACTTTCCCTCATACGTGAAAAAGCATTTAGATCCCGCAACTTCTGCGGTGCTACCATGCTATTCATGCTCTGTCGGTGGAGGGGGAAATGGGATCACATGCGCAGGGGGAGATGGTGCAGTTTGAACAACAGGAATGGGGGGTGGCAACTGAGGTGGAGCAATGGGTACTGGTGCAATTATGTCAATCTTGCTTTGAGGGAGTTCTTGTCTTTTTTCATTCCAAATCTTATTTATTAGTTCATCTGATGCATGCAACTCTTGTTGTGGATATATCTTTTGTATGCCTAATTGGATGCTCCTATCCCCTCTCTAATATTCTCATCCCGTTTTAGCTCTTCTAGTTCCATTGCTTTCTCTGTGTTTGATTTGTGCCTTCGCGCATGTTTCTCTCTACTTTTTAAACAGAGGTTATTTTCCTTCCTCCAGTCTCTAATGACGTCAAATGTCACGGGGCGTGCTTTCTTGCGCAGCAGTACTGATTACAAATGCTCTATTTGCGGTATCTCAAAGTGCCATCTTTCGGCCATTGCAAATCTTCTACATGTCTGGTCTGCCTATGCCAAATTTCATTAAACATTATTGCTCCTATTCCATATTTCACATACATCTCAAACGCTGGTGCAGCCTGGCTAGTTTCCAAAGATTGTCTAACGCAGTGGAAAAACCCAGCCAGACAGGAAGACAATATCCGAGGCATGTTTGATCTTATTCGTACCTTACCCTGGGTGTTTGATCTTGCAAGAGCAACTCTCAACCAATATCAGGGCTGTTAAGAAACGGGACACGTCTCACCTTATCAATCATCTCGTCTCTCAAGATGCAATTCATCCATATACATACGCAACCAAGAACTGTTGTGACTGCGTAACTGGCTCAATCTGCCTCACTTTGGGACCCTCGCCTCGTGCTCGCTGGCCGGACCAGTCAATCAGGGACCGGTTTTGTACAGATCTGCAAAGCAGTCTCTCATCACTTTCACAGGGGCGCCCCGAACACCTCTCGATCCGAGCTCGACGGCCTCGTCCTTGATTCGTTTTCGCCTTCTTCAAATTCAACGTACACGATGGAGCAAATGGGGGAGGGTCCCTGTTCGGGCGCCATTTTTTGCTAGGCCCAGAAGGCCCTTGCGCATGAAAACAAGGCACAATCACCATACACAAAGTGATACGACAGACACAAGGTTCAATTCCCAAAATCTAGGGTTTATTGCAAAGCAAATAGTCTCAGTCGGCCGACTGGATCTCACATCTCGCAACGTGTGTCACCCAGACCTCGAGAGACGCAAGAGAGTGAGCATTCTACAACTGTATCATATACACAAAAAGGACAATCATATAATCTGTTTGTGACACATCAAAACCGCCCATAATGTATCTTCTTGAGCTAGGGTTCGGTAATGGACAATTATGACAAATATGACACATTATGACACGTTTCTTTCTTGATCTTTATTACTTGGTTTAGCAACAGTTGCAATTTGCAGTAAGCAGACATGATTCTTTGTTATGGAGAACATAAAGCACTTGTTTAGCGAGCAAACTGTGTTCGTAGGAGAGACACATTCCAAAGCATGCTATCTTCTAGTTTCTATTCGTCTACTAGGAGTCAGCCTGATCTAAGAGGGCCCCGAAAGGGGGGCTGTTAGAAAAGTATAATTCATGTCTTTAACGGCCTGTTTCTACAGTTTCAGCTAGACCAGCTAGCACCTGGCTTGGTGATTAAATGCCTCTCTGCTCATCTTCAAGGACTTGTGAGGGAGGAAAACAAAATATTTCTGTACTGCTTGGCATTTCTGTCTGGGCCGGTCTCTCAACATGTAATTTATGGCCTTGCTTCGTGTAAGAGCAGAACGAAATGAAATACATTTTGAAAAGCGTTTGAACAGAAAGGCAAGGAAAAGCAAATTGCGGATCTTGCGGGCACAAAATGGACGCTCTATGGTTATGCTGACGATTCTGTATTTGGCGATGTAGGGCATATTATGCGATTGGTTTTCGGCGAATATAATATACCATCTATGCTTTGGTAGGGTAATTTCTAGACTCACACCGTGGCCACTTGTAACCCAGAGTGGGTCAAGAGGAGCAAGAAAGAGAGAACTGTGGGAGGTTTACATGTGAAAGGATCACTTTTCTTTTCCTTGCACCAGCTGCGAAACATATCCCAACAGTAGCGGTATAGGGATTTAGTTGCTGGTCTTCTAGCCGAAAGCAACACCTCCATCACGTCTTCTGGAAGGTCCCAATCCTTATATCTCACCCTTTCATATACCAGATGTGAAGGCTAAGAGTCCTGATTTCTGGGTGAAGAATGCAACCTCCTTCTTGTGGGAGTAGGTCCTCCCTTTGGGGAAGACGAATTGGAGGGTAGATGGCCATCTCTAGAAAGTCCGGGTACTACGTTCTTATGGCCCAATCCGAAGCAATCAGGATCATTGTTTACCCAAACTTCGTCTACCTCCTTATTACATGAGGAATGACAGGGACTGGAGTGAACATGTACAGTAGTGGAAGCTCCCAGTCCACTATGACCATGTGCACCAGAGCTCCTCTTGAGGGAAATTCCCTGGAGCAGAAACGTTTGCGTTTCCTGTTGACACTGGTCGCAAACAGGTCCACTTGAGTGGTTCCCAAAAGGTCAAAGATCTCCAGAAGGACTTTGTGAGCTAGCTCCCACTCGTGGGAGATAGAAACTCTGCCTGCTCAGAGCGTCCACCGCTGTGTTTTCTTCTCTCGTTAGATGAATTGCCAGAAGAGACATTCCTTCTCTCAGTGCCCAGAGCCAGAGCTGCATTGCCTCTCTGCATAGAGGCAGCAAGCCCTACGCTCCCTCTCTTGTTGAGGTAGTGCATGGCCACTGTGTTGTTCCAAATTATCAGGACACTTTTTTCAGCTCCGAAAGGTTAATATGGAGTCTGGACTCCGACTGATACCAGTGTTCACTTACTGAAAGATCTTTTATGTGCGCTCCCTATCCTGTGAGGGAGGCGCCTGTCACAACTATCATGGACGGGCATGGTTGCCAAAAAGGATCCCCTCTCATCACATTCTCATGGCTGGCAGAGAATTGAGACCACTGGGTGCTGAGAGCCCACTGAAGGGATATCATTCTCAGGTGGGCTTCTGGCACCATAAAAATGCAGGATGCCATGAGGCCAAGCAACCATAGGAAGTGAAAGGCCGGGAGATGCTTGGCACTCTGACATTTCTGCACCATCTGCGAGAGATGTTGAGACCTCAACTCAGGTAGCAAAGCTTTTCCTGAGGCTGAATATAGGACTGCTCCAATAAATTGAAGATTCTGTGAATGTATCAAGTGGGACTTCTTGAAATTCAGGGAGAAGCCCAGCTCGTAGAGGAAGTGGCAGGCGCAATTGATATGACTCAGGGACTGTTCCGGAGAATAACCCCTTATTAATGAATCATGTAGGAGGGGTAAACTTATGCCCACCATTGCCATTAGCTTGGTGAAGGCCCTCAGGCCTGAGGTGAGGCCGAATGGAAGAACCAAAACTGATGATACCAGCCAACCACAAACCTCATGTACCTTCTGTGCTTCTGATGAATGGGCACGTGAAAGTAAACATCCTGAAGGTCCAATGACACCAACTTATCCTGAAGTTGAAGGGCCTGAAGGATCTATAAAAAGGGTTACCATCTTGAACTTGGCTTTCCTGAGGAACTTATTCAAGCATCTCAAGTCCAAGATGGATCACACTCCTCTGTCCTTCATGAGGATTAGGAAGTAGGGAAGAATACCCAACCTGGTTTCTCTCAACTGCAGGAACCAGCTCTATTGCACCTTTCTCCAACAGGATGAGAAGCTCCTGTTGGAGGAGTGGATCTCGAACCAAGGTAGATCTGGCTTTCGGGGGGCAATACGTTTATTTTTAAGAATGGGAGTCAGTAACCATCGGCTACAGTTTATAGCACCCATGCATCCAAAGTTATGCTTTGCCAACTCTGGAGATGTTGCAAAAGTCTGCCTTTTACCACAGACTTGTAGGTGAGTTCTTTTGCTGCTCCAGTTGCAGATGAGGGTAATCCAGCGGGTGTTGCATAGGGAGTTCTACCCTCTCTTCCTTTGGCTCCTTGAGGAGCCCTTCTCTGACCCTTCTGTGAAAAATGTCCTCATCCTCTAGAGATGGAAGAATAGAAATGAAAAGGGCATCCTATCCACCCTTGTCCTGCAAATTCCACCCATGATTGCCACCCCTAAAGGTTTAGGTGCAAACCTTGAAGCCTGTAGCTTCTCCAAGCTGTTCTCAGACCTTTCACCAAAAACATATGTTCCTTCAAAGGGCATGTCCAGCAAATGTGCTAAGACATCGACCAAAAATCCTGATCTCCTAAGTCATGCCATGCGTCTCAAAACTGTACTGGCAGCCATCGATCTACTCACAGAATCCACAGTGTCCAGACTAGACTGTAAAGACTTCCTAATGTCATCCTTTCCATCTTGGATTAGGTTAAAAATCCCATCCCTTTCCTCTCCCTACAGTATATGGGCTGCTGCAAGGGCAGCTACAGTCCTTAGGGATGTGTGTGTACTTCACTAAGGCACTTGTAGCATTGGCCAATTTCAGTGCCGTGCTTCCTGCACTGAAGATTCTCTTTCCCAATGAATCAACCTTCCTATCGTCCTTGTAAGCAGGAGTTGAGGGGGAAAGCTGTGGACTTAGAAGACACACTTGCCACCTGAACCACCAGGCTCTCTGGTGGTGGTTTCCTGCTGAGGAAAGGAGGGTCTATAGAAGTTGCTCTGTACTTAATAGTCAACAGCTTATTAACGGGGGTTATCGAATCTGGCTTCATCCAATGTTTCATTACCCTCACTAGTAAAGCAGCATGAACGGGTAGTACAGCTTCCTTTACTGGACCACTATCTAAAATATCAATAAGGCCATCACTCAACGCCGCATAACCCTAGACCCTATGAAAAGAAAATCCAAAGAAGACTTGGATATATATCAAGGATGAAGAATATGTGGGAGGACACAATCCATTTGAAGTTTCAATCTCTTTGAAGGAGACAAATTCTTCTGAGTCCCTGAATGCTTGAGGGTGTTGCTCACTATGTTATCTTATGTTATGTTACTTGGCATTTATATAGCGCTCTATATATCATTGGTATGACCTCAAAGCGCTGGTTGGTTGAACACCCTCGGGAACTGTAGTTCTGGTCAGTAGAGAGAGAGAGTGTCGTAGGGTGTGTGGGTGCACCAGATATGTGTGCAGCTGATGTAATTGCCTGGTGATAGCTGCATCCTAGCGTTAAGTGTGGTGCTGGCGATATCAGTTGGATGTGTACAGTCTGGTGGGTGGTCACCCAGACTGGGCTCTGGCTGCGTTAGGCCTGAAGGACGCATATGTGTGCAACTAGGCCGGATTGTGCTTGGCTAGCTGCGTTTTATTAGGTTGATGAGGTGTTCATGGGGTAGTATTCGTATGTGAACAGCTAGGCCGAATTATTCAGGGGTATAGCTGTGATCTAGATGAATGATGGTATAAAGTAGAGAGTACGCGTAGTAATGTCATATGATGGTTATCTTTAAAGCGCCCGAGACCAGGCAGGTGAACAGGATGGCAGGGAACATAGCAACACATGGACACATAGAGACAGGGGGATGGGCTTAAAGCAACAGGGGGATACGGATATATAGCAACAGCATGGGGAACAGGAAGGCAGGGTACATGCTGATACACGTGTTAACATTTACATTCGTATTTTTATCCAGATGCGATTCAGGCTAATGTTCACAGCTCCACCCAAGTGTGGGATAGGCCAACATTTGCATTTCTATCTAGAAGCGATTACGTTCACAATCCTGTCAGGGTCTGGCACAGGTTAATGTTCACAGTTCTAACTGAGTACTCCATTAACTCCATCCATTAAGATCCATTTCATCCACTCAATCCTTTTTTTCCATTCCATCCATTCCACTCACTTCATCCATTCCATCCATTTCATCCACTCCACTCATTCCACCCATTCCATCTATTCCATCCATTCCATCCACTCCACCCATTCCATCCCTCCACACCATCAATCGATTCTATCCATTCCATCTGCCCCATTCATTCCGTCTACTCCGTCCATTCCTTCCACTTCATCCACTCCATCCACTCCATTCATTCCTTCCACCCAACCCCTTTATCCATTCCATCCATTGTATCCATTACAACAATTCCATCCATCTCATCCATTCTTTCCAATGCATCCATCCATCCACTTCATCCACTCTATCTATTCCATCCACTCTATCTATTTCATCCATTCCATCTATTCCATCCACTCTATCCATTTCATCCATTACCCCAAGTCCATCAGTTTCATCCATTCCATCTATTTCATTCATTTCATCTATTACACCGAGTCCATCCATTTAATCCATTACACCAATTCCATCCATTCCACCCACCTCATCCACTCAATTCACTCCATCCATTCGATCCACTCTACCCATTCTATTCCCTCTCTCCATCCGCTCCATCCGCTCCATCCACTCCATCTCTTTTGTCCACTCCATTCACTCCATCCATTCATTCAATCCATTCCATCCATCCCTGGTTCTCTGATGACTTTGCCCCTATCGCCAATGAAGCTTTCCCCACAGACTACTCCCTCATCCAACTCAACCGACACTCTAGAGGAGGAGGAGTGTCAATCGCCTTCAAGTCATACTTTTCCTCCTCAATCATCGACTGCCAGCCATCCATCCCCTCCTGCAAATCGCTTCTCGTCAAACTATCCCTCCCCCCAAACTTTCTGCCACAGCTTCCTACTCATCTACAGAGCCTTTGGCTATGACAGACAATTCTCAAGAAACCTCTGTGACTCGATAGCCACCATCCAAATAAACCATCCCACCCTCACTCTTCTAGGAGATTTCAATATCTGGCTTGACATCCCCACCAACCCTATGACCTACTGTCTGGTCGACTGCCTATACACAATTAAGCTCCATACCCACATAAACGGCCCAACTCACTCTAAAGGACACACCCTTGATGCCATTTTCAGCTCCTGCGACCAGATACACCTAAACCCATCCACCCCTATTATTTGGTCCGATCACTTCATTATCCCTTTCAACATTCGCTCACCCGTCCCCCTCCCTACACCCAAACCAGAACCTCCAAATCTACGCAAATGCTGGAAGAAACTAAAAATAATTCCTGACCTAGCCGACATGCTCTTTCAGACTCCTCCCCCTACCTTCCCACCCAATGAACACTTAAACTCCGAAGCGTTTGACTCATGGCTCAATACCTCACTAATCCCGCTCACCCCCACCTGCCAATCATCCGCTCACCATGGCCCTTTTCCAAGATGGTTTACACCTGAACTGAAGACCGCAAAACAACTATATAAATCCCTTGAACGCAAATGGCGGAAAGATAAAACCACTCTGAGTAGATCCATCTTGGCCTGGCACCATCGCCACTACAAAGCCGAAATCCGGAAAGAAAAAAGCCCATTACAATTCTCGAATCCTGAACTGTGAAAACGCCAACAAGGAACTCCACAAAATCATCTCTGAATTCACCAAACCATCATGTATCACCACCCAATCGACCCCTTCTCAATCTCTATGTGACTCACTCTCTCTCCACTCCTACACCACTGCTCTCAAAAGAACACATTCCCTAATCAACAAACTGGCCCTCTTGCACCCACCTCACAATCCACCCACCCTACCTGCCAACCCACTGCCTGAAACTGCTACCCAACCGACCTTCGAATTCTCTCCGGCCGGAAACCATCTGGCTCCCCACTAGACCCCTGCCCAGCCTGAACCCTCAAGGAAATATTTGCATCCACCTGCCCAGGAGAAAATGCGAGAACCATCATAAATGACTCCCTCTCCTCTGGAATTTTTCCAGACGCGTTCAAAACTGCTCATGTCAATCCCCTTCTAAAAAAATCTTCCCTCGACCCTCTCGACCCCAAAAACTACCACACCATATGAAATACCAGGTTCCTTGCTAAACTCATTGACCAAACCGCCTAATCACAACTAAATGCTTTTGTCAAAACCAACAACCTCCTAGACCCCGCTCAGTCAGGTTTTAGACCCCGACACGGAACCAAAACCACCCTGACCTCAACCTGGGATGACCTTAAGAACACTGCAGACTCTGCGGGATGCACTGCACTAATCATTCTTGATCTATCTGCCGCCTTTGACACAATCAACCACTCAATCCTCCTCGACCGCCTCCACTCCCTAGGAATCAGTGGAAATGCTCTGAAGTCTATAGCATCCTTCCTCAACAATAGGAACCAAATAACCCTACTCTCCTCCTTTGCTTCCACCGCCCGACCAGTCAATACCAGAGTTCCACAAGGAGCATGCCTATCAGCCCTCCTGTTCAACCACCATATGGCCACCCTCCCACGAATAATCCGCTTGCACAATATCTTGTGCTACAACTACGCCGAAAAAAAAAAAACGTGGATGCACTCTCGACTCTGACCTAACCCTATCGCACCAAGTCAACAATGTCTCTAAATCCTGCACTACCACCTCAAAATTCTTAGGCGCATTTCCCCATACCTCTCTTTTCCCAACAGACTTGCCGCGGCCCAATCAATTGTAATGTCAAGGCTGGACTATGTTAACCCCCTCTACCTCAGAGTCCAAGCATACCACCTGACTAATTACAAAGAGCACAAAATGCTGCAGCCAAACTGCTACTGGCACTTGGCTCAAGAGATCACACCTCCCAAGATCTCAAAACTCTCCACTGGCTCCCGGTTGGTTGAAGGGTGACTTTCAAAACCTTATGCATCACTCACCGAGCAATGCATAAACTGGACCTCAATACCTTCAGGACAAACTAAAACCTTACCATCCACTGCGCACTCTAAGATCAAGCTCTGCATGCCTCCTGTGATACCGAAAACCAACTCAGTCAGACTAGGTGCATCATCATTCTCAGCCTTGGCCCCCACTCTGTGGAACTCACTTCCACCCCACAACCGACTCACCGATGACCTCATGTCCTTCCGCAAATTACAGAAAAAGTGCCCCTTCCATTAAAATCGATTCTTAGCTCAAACAGTATAAATAGCCACATTAAGCAGAAACCCAAGGTTGTTGAATCAAAATAACAATCCAGCATAGAAACCCGATCAAGAAAATTGAAAACTATAACGGATAAACTGAGTAGAACAAATGAAGGGGATGAAAGGGACAAAACGGATGAAGTGAATGAAGTGGATGCAGTGGATGAAACGGATGCAGTGGATGAAACGGATGAAGAGGATGGAACGAATGAAGAGGATGGAACGGATGAAGAGGATGGAACGGATGAAGAGGATGGAACGGATGAAGAGGATGGAACGGATGAAGTGGATGGATGGACGGTCGAAATGGATGGACAGTTGAAGTGGATGGATGGTCGAAGTGGATGGGACAGATGAAGTGGAGGGAACGGATGAAGCGAGGGAACGGATGAAGAAGAAGGAACGGAAAAGCAGATTGAATGCATGGAAAGGATTGAGTGGATGGATAAAGTGGATAAAGGAATGAAATGGATGGAAATGGTGAACGATTTGAACCAGGGGAGTAGATGGAACAGATGGAGTGGATAGAACAGATGGAGCGGATTGAACGGATGGTACGGATTGAATGAATCGAGTGATTGTAACAAATAGAGTGAATAAAACGGATAGAACGGAGAGCTGGTTGGACCAAGTCTATTGGTCAGAATGAAGGAATGGAGTGGATGGAGCAGATGGAGCAAACGGAACAGAGCGGACGTACTGGTCGGAACTAATGGAACGGATAGTATGTATGGAACAAAAGGAATAGATGGAACGAATGGAAGTTGAAACAGATGGAGCAGATCGGAAGGAAAAAAATTGATTCAGTGGATGGAACGGATGAAGTGGATGGAACGGATGAAGTGGATGGAACGGATGAAGTGATGGAATGAACACAGTAGATGGAACATATACAGTAGTTAAAATGGATGGAATGGATGAAACATGTAATGTGGATGGAACAGATGGAGCGGATGGAGTGGATGTAACGGATAGAGTGAAGGGAACAGATGGAGTGGAGGGAACGGATGGAGTGGAGGGAACGGATGGAGTGGAGGGAGACGATGGGGTGGAGGGAGCGGATGTAACGAGGATGAACGGATGTAATGAGGATGAATGGATGTAAAGGGGATGGAACTGATGGAACTGATATAACAGGGACAGAACAGATGGGGTGGGGACGGAACGGATGGGGTGGGGACGGAACGGATGGGGTGGGGATGGAAATGATGGGGTGGGGATGGAGCGGATTGAGTGGGGATGGAACAGATCGAGTGAGGATGGAATGGATCGAGTGGGGATGGAAAGGATCAAGTGGGGATGGAACGGATCGAGTGGGGATGGAACGGATTGAGCGGGGATGGAACGGATCGAGCGGGGATGGAACGGATGGGGTGGGGATGAACAAATGGAGTGGGAATGGACGGAGTGGATGGAACAGATGGAGTAGGTTGAACAGATGGTGTGGATGGAACAGATAGACTAGATCAAACAGATGGAGTGGACGAAACGGACGTAGTGGATAGAATGGATGGAACAGACAGACGTGATCCAACAGATCGATCGTGTAGGGAATGGATGGAAAGTATGGAACGGATGGAAAGTATGGAACCGATGGAGTGAATGGAACCGATGGAGTGTATGGAATGAAGCGAGTGGATGGAACAGAGCAAGTGGATGGAACGGATAGAGTAGATGAGTGGATAAAATGCATGAGTGATTGAACGGATGGACTAGATAGAACAGATGGAGTGGATAACTGGATTGAATGGATTGAATGGATGGAAAGGATGGAAAGGATGGAAAGGATGGAAAGGATGGAGTGGATGGAATAGACGAAGTAGACAAGTGATATAACAGATGGACTAGATGGAACAGATGGAGAGGATGAAACTGACGGAGTGGAAGAAACACACGGAGTAGATGGTAGGGATCGAACGGATAGAATGGATGAGTAGATTGAACAGATGAGGCGAACGAGCCGATTGAACGAATGGAAAGGATGAGTAGATTTAACGAATGGAACAAATTAAAAAGATGGAATAGATGGAATGAACCGAGTGGATGGAATGGATGCAGTGGGTGAAACAGATACAGTAGACAGGACGGAAAAGATGGAGCTGATGAAACAAAGGAAGTCGATAGGAACAGATGGAGTGGATGGAACAGATGGAGTGGATGGGACAGATGCTGTGGATGGGACAGGTGGAGTGGATGGGACAGGTGGATGGGGACAGGTGGAGTGGATGGGACAGGTGGAGTGGATGGAACAGACAGAGTGGACTGAACACATCGAGTCAATCGAACGGATGGAGCGGATGGAGCAGACAGAACACATAGAACAGACGGAACGGATGGAACACATAGAATGGATCGAATGAACAGGAAGGATAGAATGGATAGAACAGATCAAATGAACAGGAAGGATAGAACGAATAGAACACACTAAAAGGATGAGAAGGACGAAATGGGTCTGCGGAATGGATGAAATAGACCATATGGATGTCGGGTCGAGTGAATGGAAGAGATAGAATGGGCCATTAGATAAAATAAATGTAACAGACAAAATGGATGAACAGACGAAGTGGAATGAACAGACAGAGTAAATGAAACGGATAGAATAGATGGCACAGATGGAGTACTCGATCTCAAGCGCTTTACTGATAACCACCATTCACACTACTGCACTTACTCTCTCCTATACACCACTACTCAACTAGAACACAGCGATACTATGACACATTCGCTATAGCTGTTCTCATACTAACACCCGCCACATACTCCTCATCATCCTAATTAAACACAGCTAGCACACACCACTAGTTTATGCGTCTCCTCAGGCATAACGCAGCCAGAAATCGATCTGGGTGTCCACCCTCCAGAATTGAACACATACAACTGACCGCCCCACCACCACACCTACCGCTAAGAAGCAGCTATCATGCAACTGCCACACCAGCTGCACACATATCGGGTGCACCAACGCACCCTATGACGCTCTCTCTATGGACTTGAACTATAGTTCCCGAGGGCGTTCAACCTACCAGCGCTTTGAGATCATAGCAATGATACTTAAGGCGCTATATAAATGCCAAATAACATAGCATAACACTTCAACCACTCCGTCCATTCCACCCTCTCTATCCATATTATCCACTATGTCCCTTCCGTCCATTTCATCCTTTACGTCCATTCTATGCACCCTATCCAATTCATTCATTCCATCCACTATATCCATCCCACCCATTTCATCCACTCCACCCAGTCCATCCATGCCATCTACTCCATCCACTTCATTTATTCCGTCCATTCCATCCATTTCACCCACCCCATCCATTCCATCCACGCTACTCCACCCATTCCATCCACTCTGCCCACTCCATCCACCTCATCCACTCCACCTAGTCCATCAATTTCATTCATTCCATCTATTCGCCCCATCCATCCATTCCATCCACTCAATCCACTTGGTCTACCCCATCCTTTCCATCCATTGATCGTTCCCATATGCGTCCATTCCTCCATGGTCTTGCACCTGACTTGGTAGCAGGAGGGGATTATTAAAATGTTGGAAGCGGTTGATCGGAGATGTTTTGTGGTTTTTTTAACCTATTGCGATAACAGGACCCTTACCAGTCAAGAATGGAGATCTTGAATGGCAGAGACTACACACTCAGAATGCTTTTGTGCATCTGGAACTTCAGGACACTACCCGCAAGCCATCATTTTGCAGAATTTCTAGTTCTTACACGCATGCATGACAGGCTTTCCTACAAGGTGAGCCTTCACAAGACAAAGATTAGTGTTTGTGTTGGTATATCTAATTCAGATTCAAAGAAGCGCCCTCTCTAACTCGTTTAAAATCCCAGCAGTCAGAAAGAAAGTGCACACTTATTCCCCATAGACGGAAATTGAGATCCAATGTGACCTGCGGGCTCTTTATTTTGTGGTTTACAGTACATTATGAAAATCAAAGGCTCAAAGGCTTCCACATAATAAATATTGATTTTCTTCTTACAGTCAAAATGCCAAAGTCTCATCATATTTTAGCTCTGCATAGGTCTCGCAAAATGAAATGTCCCCCATATTTCCTGAGACGAGCTTGGACTACTTAATGTATGCTGTAAAAATGTTGCATCCAAGGATCACCATGCATGGACCTTTGGCTGCATTGTGTACTGGCACATGTCGTGACAGGGAAGAGCAAATGGCAAGGATAGTGTCAGTTCCTTTTCATTAGTTTCGATTGAAATGGGCCCCACACATTGGGAGTGAGGGGCCTGTGACTCTGACAAAGAAAGCTTAGAAGCTTTTTAAATGGTAATTTCCCTGCTTTCTGCCATTCTTTGTTCTGCTGTGCAGAGGTCAATAAACCTGTCCCTTGATAATTTCAAAGCCCCAGCCCTACTGTATGGCTTTCTTTAGGATCTTGCGTAAGATCAGGCGCAAGCTGAGGCTGTGGGCGTATACATATCCCACAGGAAGCCACATTTTTTACATTATACTGATCTAGGAGGCATTTAATTTGGAAAGTAAGAAGGAAATAATGTTGTGAATTATGACAAAAGAGATAGTTTTCCAAGAATTCTTCCCATTCCTTATTAACCATCACAACACCTTAGGACATTTCTCTGTCCAGAACTGTGGTCTACTTATTGGGAGTGACATGCATCTATCCTACCGCAAAACATCCTTTTGCTCCTGCATCCCTACCTATTTCTATGTAACGCCTCTTTCCTGCTTCCCCATCCCCTCATCTTGCTCCTGCTTATTCCCTTTTAGTGTAGTAGGTCTGGCGGGGGCGCAATACGCCACTCTAGAGACGCGCCTAGCTGCTCTGTTACTGCTATAGTGATGACATGGCACAGTATAAAAGCTTAATAACATAACACCAGTACATATATGTGCACTGGGGATACGCAATTAGGCCAACTGAAACTGCTTGTGACCCAAAAACGTATACACTGTTTTTTCGCTGTCCTTTTTTTTGCTTTTAAAAATTTTAAACTATCACACATCAATGTATTTCTGTCGCGGAAATATGAATGCAGGTTTTTCCAGCTCAAGGTAAGCGGGCTCCCAGGCATTATTTTGAAATGGGTACATATACATCTTCAGTTGGTAAAGGGACCATATTCGGAGCCTGTTGGTAGAGGGAAATGTGTAGGCATGAACAATTTGCCTGGATTTGTACTTTTCAATTTAATTTTTCAAATTTTTTTTAAATTACGTATTAGCCAACAAAAAAAGTGACTTTTTACCCATTGCGATAAAACTCAATGGGCCTCATTATAGGTTTGCTGGTCCGGGAACTATGGTACCAGTAAGCATACCAGTACCATAGTTCCCGGACAAGCTTACTATGACCTGAGCTTGCGGGTGCCTTTCTGCCCAGCAGGTCGGACCTGGCGGGCAGAAAGGCACCCGCGAGCACAGCATGTCGGATGCACCGGCACCGTTATAGACGGTACCGGTGCATCCGACCTCCCCATTCAGCACTGTGGAGCCGAATGGGAATGGGGAGCATCTTTTTTCCGGCACGCGCAAATGGGCAATTACTGGGTCCGGCAGGGCCATAATGACCTGGTAATTGCCCATTTGCGGGCACCGGCAGCAGCGCCTGTATCGCAGGTACGGCTACCGGCGATGTCATGATGAGGCCCCAATGTTTCCATTACATAAAAGCAAATCATTAAAAAAAACAGTTTTCCAAATTGAAATCAGTAAAAAGAAAATGTGAAATAACAGAACCATAAGCAGGAAAGAACCCAAGTAGATATTAACCAGAAATAGGCACTATTCAGGTAACACAGAAGACCAGCTCCCTTTTTCCTATTAAGTTCAATTCTTTGAAGAAACGTACCGCCTCTATCGTGAGAAAAGTTTTATTTCCTGAGGAAAGTCTTTGCCAAAACGTAAGTGAGTCCAGTGGTTGAGCCTGGATATTTACTCCAACTGTGGGTTTGGAGCGCTGTGGTATAGAGTGCAACCGCACAATGTGTGGTTGCACTGGCTGGATGACCTCGCTAGCAGGACCATTACCCAGACTGTACTCAGGCTCGCATGCACCATGCATGGAACTGGATCAGGCGGGAAAGGATGGGGGAGGGAGGGTTTCTATGCCAGGCCCCACGGCGTATGTGCCCTATACACATGCTCTGACCATTGTGCAAGTCACAGAAGTCAGGAGAAGTCACTGCATGCATTTGTGACACCCTCTGTAAACAAGGTGTTCCCCTATTCACCACGATGTGTCGCTAGTGAGTGAAGAGTGAGAGTATATCAGTGGGGGTATCAGTGGGATGATGCCAAGCAGCCCACGCCAAGTCACAGGCAGGCATAGACACTCACCCAGCATCCGTGGCTCTGCAGCCAGCACCTTAACAACCATGCAAACACACGTCTTTTATCAGCAGCCGTTGCATGATGGAACATTTCAAACCGAAAGACTTTGCAAAGGATCAGTTGCCTTGCAAATCTGTTATAGTGAAAGAGAGCAACACAAAGCACACTTTTAAAGATGTGCTTATATCAATGGAGTCTAATGGCTTAACATGCAAAATAAAAAGTCAGCTTTTACGTCACCAGTCAAATGTTTTCAATATCATGCATAACAAAGAGCTGGAGGTTTGTGAAAAAAATCTCCACATCTAACTGAGATTATTAAACAACGTCTTTTATTGCGTTTCATAAAGTACTGAATTTACAGTGGGGTTAAATAGTTTTTCAGGTTTCCATTATCTTGCATTCTGGGACTTATAGTTTATCATTCACAATGTGTAAAATAAAGCTACAGTGTTATTCCTTTGGCTTAACATATTGCTATGAGGATTTAAATGTTTGTCATGTGGCCTTACTATGCAATATATGTATTTTGTAAGTAAACTTTATAAGACTGGATTAATGTGGACCTTTTACGTTCAGTTTGCTTGTACCGTATTAGCCAAGGGTTGGATAGAATGTTGATCCAGAAGAAAACGATGAGTCGATACTGTAATTAGGCTAACAAAATCATTTATTTTGCATATTTGTGAGCTTTTGTGAAATGTCTCCACTTCTTCAGGCAGAGATGAAATGAGGCATTTGAAAAACATCACAGTATTACAGCTTACATAGCCCTCCTGCAGATACCCCGTTACCCAGGGTCGGATTGGCCCCTCGGCCTTTCGGCCCGTGGCCGGGTCAAATTCGTCCCTGGGGAGTGGGGGCCAGTTTCTGGCCAAGCCTGGGCGGTTTGGAAAAATAAAATAGAAAATAATTGTTTTTATTTCTTTCAATTTTTTTTTTCTCGAAAAAGCCTTTCATCCTTCTTAGGTCGATAAATGAGTACCAACACAGGTTGGGTGATATTGTATGCATATTTGTTCTATAAAAAAAGAGCTTAAGCATAAGTGGTATATAATAACATATTATCATTTGGCCTTGGACATCTGCTTGGATTCACAGTAATTTGATCTATACACGCAGATATTAATGATACATATGGTGATCCATTCTTGTATGAAATGTATATCACATTAGTGAAATCATAACCATATTTTTCATGGTGTACTTAGGAACAATGCTATTTGATGCCACTTCCTGTTTTGTCAAGGGTTGAAAGGTCATGTTTCATCGCTTCCCGGGATGTCATTTTGAGGTGGGGTCAAATGACATCACTTCCGGTTATGTCATCAGAGGTCAAGGGTTGTGAGGCAAGGGGTGGGCCACTTTTATGAGACGAGGGGTTGGCCACTTTTTTTTGGGTGACCAGGCCTATTTCTCGTCCCAGTCCAACCCTGCCGTTACCTGTGCCAGTCTGCACCTGATTTGTAGTTTTGCTCAGAAAGGCATGTATTGAATGTTCAACTCTCCGACACATTGCGATCTTCCAGCTCTAAATGGTACACTGTGTTAAGTGGGGCAAGGGTCAGTGTAACTGGAGAGAAGGGAAAAGAAACAAAAAAACAACCCGCCCTGTTAGTGTGCTCTCAGGAAGGTAGGAGGGGTTGGTTAGGTGTCAGGCATTGTATGTGCAGTCCAGAATTGTATGTCCGGCCAGTCCCTACACAGAATCAGTGGGAGCTCATCAACATATTATACTTGAGCCTCTAGAAATCTGAAAGAGGGGATATACAGCCAGTTTATGTGTTAGACATGTGACATGTGGAGCCCAGTGTTGTAACTTTGTGTCAAATATTCCAAAACTTGATGTCCAAAACTTAAATATTTCTACCAGGTAAAGCTTGGACAGTATGTGGTCAAATCTGTAGATTGGGTTAAATCCCTCTTTCAGTGTTTTCGCAAATGTGTGTGATCCTGGTTAAATAATGTAATCATTCTCTGGATTAGCTACACAAATTGGAGTCCTTATAAGAGATTAAGTTCATACTATTTGAAACATGGCACCCATGCAATGGGACAGATTCAATGAGTAGGAACACTATGGTGTACCCTGCGCTCCTTTGTTAGTGGCCCCAAAGGCATCAGCCAGAATTGCATTGTTGGTGCACTCCACCCTCAGTCCTATAGCACTTGATTTGACAGGTAAATAGTCTCAGCAGACACTGGGTCTGCTATAATAGAATGTTTAGTACACTAACTGGGGCAGAGCCAATATTAATGTTCTCCCCTGTTGCTGCCAGTCCCAGAATTTGCTTCAGCCATGCAGAGAACTGCCCCACAAGAGAATGAATGAAACTCTTTGCAGTGCCCTGTTATGCTATGTTATTGTATCTTTTATAGCAGACCTTCTGCCATTTTGTCACTTGAGGAGCTTTGGGATCTGCAAGCAGTGGGGTAGGGGACTAATGAGATAGTGGGGGAACAGGGCAAGATTGCTTTGCTACAATGTTGATGTGTGCAGATCTAAATATTGAGCTGTGTGCGGTTAAAGGTTTAGCTATTTTGTGAGCTGTCTGGAGCCGTAGCTAATGTGCACCCCAGGCTGCTAAGGTATTTGTTTGTGTGGTTGTCTGTGGGCCAGCCAGAGTGAGGATTAGGGAGTGTTGGGAGGTATCTGTGGTGGGTTAATTTTATGTTTAGGGAAACCTTGTGCCGACACGTGCCTGTTGATGGTGTATATTCCATTGTTTAAGTTGTGTTTTTTCTTTTGACAGGTTGTGTGCTGCCATGTATTGTCAATAAATGTGGGAGGAAGATTGATTTTGAAGCGGCTATTTTTACCATATCTTTCTCCAATCAATGCAGAAATTGATTGCATGGACACACCATACAAGAGTGGGAATTTGAGGCTTTAAAAGTGCACTTTAAACAGCAACAGCTTCCGTTTGTTTTTGCCATTGACTCAGTGACCAGTGAGTCAAGGACAAGACGAGGGGTGGACCAGAGGACCAGCTCCCATATGAGCAAAGAACCAGAGGAGAGTGACTCCCCAGAAAAGCCAAGTAGCAGAGGGGAAATGGCCAGGGGGGCAAATGGACCACAGAGCTTTGCTTTTACCAAAGTTTGACTTCAGCCCTTTTCTTTTGGCTATTGGGTGAGGCTTATAAACTGAAAGTTAACAGATTTGGCTTATGTATAGGCATTGTATAGGCATATGCCAGACACTCATATGCATAGAAAATGACTCCATGTTCCAGCTATTGCATCTTATGCGCAGGTAGTACCATTATGGCAGTGCCTGGAAAATGCTCAAGCACATACAAAATCCAAAACTGTTGTTATTGTCAATGATTGGATTCAGTTGAAGTGACTATAGCCAGATGATTACTAACAATTACAAAGTGTATTGAATTTAAGGTACATGTATGGGCTTGCTCAAAGTCTTGAATTTCTGTTTTGCTCAATTACTGCTATTTGCAAACAAAAGTTTTAAGCGAACAGGATACAGTAATTTAAAATGAATATTAAAGCATCATATGCCAGGGATGGATTAACTGTCTGTACTATTCATGTACGAAAATTACATTTGCATCTACTGACACTGTTTAGTGCCCCACTACAGTTCCATTTGTATTGCCAATCAAGATATCTTTAAACGTTTGTAATTGTATGTTATAGTGTAAATAATGATTCACAGAGAACACTAATAAGCCTGTTCTAATGAGATCTATGTCAAACAGAATCTTATTTGATTTGCATGCCCAGTTGTATTGAATATGTCTATTTATGAATAAATTGCTTCCATATTTATGTCAGGGACGAATCTCGTACCGTTAGTTTATTTTGTCAGGCAGCGTCTATTCTGGCCAAAATGCAAAAAGACCCATTGAACATTGCAAACCAAATGTCAAGCCCCTTCCTCAATACTCCACCCACCTGTATGTCAATATGCCCTATTTAAAGCGCTTTAGATTAAAGTTATTATTATTCATTCACTCCTTTTGGATGCAGCCAGAGTTCCACTTGGAACTTTTTCCCACTTCCACCACTGCGCATAATCTAGATTTGGGTTTCCGGGGGTGTGACCACACCAGCTGCAGGGATCTACACGGAAAGCTAAGCTATAGTCAGACCAGGAATAAACCATTTGTGATATGAGAGTGTATGCACTTATTTTCCTTTTCTCCAAGTTGCCTTCTTACAGAGACCATTCTTGACGCGTTTACTAGGGCTTGATAGGAATTAGCACTACACCCTTCAGCAATGACCAGGAGCTTGAACATCCCACCATTTGATTATTATAAGACATATTCCTATCTCGTGCCAAAATTAGCTTTGGTTTCATTTTGAAAGTGTGATTTTTACATGCTTCAGCATAGTACCATGTACTGATATTTGTACTGGCTAATATGGCGCAGCTTCATTGAGGGCACTAGTTGGAGATGATGTGAACCGAGTGAGATGAAGCAATTGTAGAGATGGTGAAAGAGGTAGGAGTGGCATTGGAGCTTTGTGAGGTGTTGAGGCGGCAAGAAAGTAGGTGTCCAACACCTCCACCTTTGTCAGTTAGATGAGGAGAGCGAATGAATGATAGTTTGGAGTCATGTACAGCCACCAGAGTAGCAGTGTCAGATGGAGAAATCTAGGTTTCAGTGATAGCAAGGGAGTATAGGGGAGGAGCACTTGTGTGAAAGTAGTCAGTGATAAAAGATGTTTTGTTGCGTACTGGCTGAGCATTCCAGAGAGCAATATTCAATTGTTGTAAGGAAGAGTAGAGAAGTTGAGTCTCAGAGGAGGAGAGGCAAAATGGATAGGTGTTAGGGGAGGTATTGTCTGCTCATCGACTTTGTTTTAAGTAGGAGGGGCATGAGTGATGGAGTAGTGGGAGTTTGGAGATGCACATTTTATGATAGGTATAGGAAAGGAGGAAGTTATAGCGTGATTGGTGAAGATGTAGGGTGAAGTGAGTAGGAAGAGCAGCAGGAGTGAATGCATAACAGTTTGGAGAGACGAGACAGAACAGTAACAGGTGCAGCTGGGAAGCTGGGAGGAAGGCAAGGAGGCTGGTCAATGGCTGGCCTTCACCCTTCACTGTTTCACCCTTACTTGGGATGCCTCAGGCTGGACATCAGAAGTGATGTCACATGCTCTCATCACCCTGATCAACTAGTCCCTCATTGGTTGGTCTCTATGATTTTGTCCCTGGTGTTGCTGGGATGAAGTGATTTCATTCTGATTGGAGTTCCCTGAGTAGTCTCTTGTGGCCTACAGCTGGGGATTTGGCCGATCCAAAATGACTGCAGGAAGTGATGTCACTGATCCAAGATGGTTGTAGGACGTGATATCACCAATCCAAGATGGAAGCAGGAAGTGATGTTACAGACAGAGTGAATTAACAAACTAGAAGTGATGACACATGCTCTCCTCACCCGATCGCCTAGTCCATCAGTGATTGGTCTCTCTGATTTTGTCCCTGGTGGGCGATTTCTTCCTGATGGTATTCTGAGAGGAGTCTCATATGGCCTAATGCTGCATATTGGGCGATCCAAGATGGCTGCAGGAAGTGATGTCACCAATCCAAGATGGCTGCAGGAAGTTATGTTACAGAGAGAAGGTGTAGCTATAAAGCAGAAGTGATGGCACACGCTCTCGTCACTTGATCGCCTAGACCATCAGTGGTTGGTCTCTCTGATTTTGACCCTGGTTTTGCAGGGATGAGGCCATTTTGTTCCTGATTAGTGTTTCTAGAGAAGTATCTTATAGTCTACAGCTGGAGATTGGCCGACTCAAGATGGTTGCAGAAAATGATGTCACTTCTATATGGTTGTAAACTAAATCAGCAGTTTGTCTGCTTTAGTACTATGTATTTGTTAATAACGATATATTTATTGATTTTTTTTTACTTTTGTGATGTCAGTTAATGTGACATTGTCAGGGTCAAATGTCATGTGATGTCACTTTCTGTGAGGTCGTGAGGAACGTGATGTCACTTCCACTACTCTTATAATATACGTGAGGGTGCTACCAGCAGCAATTGAATTCTAATCAACTTGTTTTGTTTGTTTATTTTAATATTTGCAATGTGCGCCAGACCTGAGGGTATCTGGACGCAATAGGCATCAAGAGGGTTGTTTAGCTTAGGTTACATTGCTGTGCAAGATCAGACATGTAGTACAGAAAGTTATAGGTCATATGTACAAAATACAAACATGGTGAATATAGAATACAGGCATGATATAGACAAGTTACACTACGGTAAACACCGTAGACAATAGACGTTATATACATTATATACAGAATATATAGGCAGGGCAGGATTAGAGTGCCTGACAGTGGTCGTTTTTCTTGAACCAGTGAATGAGATTGGACCTGAAGCGTGGGTAGGGTAAATCTTCCCTCAGAGGCGGAGGGAGGGAGTTCCAGTATTGGGCAGCTTTGACCGGGAAGCTACTTCCACCGGTCTTCGTGCGTTTGCAAATCTAATCAACCCAAAGCAATGATGCTGTTTTATTTACGATCAAGCAATTTCTAAATTCTTATCAATTTGTTGTCATTCTTGAATATTTATTATCAATTTTAAAAACAACAATAATGATCAAAAACTTAATTGCATCCAAAATGTTGTACTCACATAATGACAAAAAGTGAAGTGAATTATGCCAAAAAAATGGAAGAAAGGGAATAGAAACCGCAGAACACCAGTGTGACTTATTTATTGGACATTTGTTAGGCGCTTACACAACAAATAAATTGCATTTCGAAGCACCGACAGGGCAACAGGGAGGGAACATGGGATAGAAAACAATGAATGCACTGGAAGATAAAGACAAACCTACTAAGCCTTTTGAGCATTCAAGCATACAAGTACAGAGGGAGGAGGGGGGGGGAAGTGCTGGGGTGCCTGGGCTCATGAGTGAGCAGCAGGTGTAAATGCCCAGAGTAGGAGGTTCTAGAGAACTATCATCTGTAAAAAATAAAAATAAATGCGTAAGTGCATCCCTACAGTGGCGAAGGCAAGTGATGTGTGTTGACGGAGGCTGAAGGCGATTGGGTGTGGGAAACCATGGCCCAATGGACACATATGGGCCCTGGTCATCACTCACAGTGACCGTGAGATTAGGAAGGGAGGGAAGTGGGTGAGGGGGTGAAAAGGAAATTCTTGAGGAGCTTCCGGAATTTGAGGAGGTCCGGCTCAAGAGGAAGAGAAAGGGGCAAGCTGTTCCAAAAGAGGAAGCCAGCTGTGGAAAGAGATCTAGAGGGAGAGAATTTAGGAGAGTATTTAGTAAGAGCAAGTTGCAGCTAGCGTGGTGCCTAGCTGCAGACAGCCTTGTGGATTATGGAGAGGCATTGGAACATGATCCTTGCAGCAACCGGGAGCCAGTGGAGAGATTTTAGGGCAGGAGAGTTATGGTCCCTGGGCTTGAGGCCAAGGATATTTCTTGCTGCCCTATTCTGGATTAGCTGGAAGGGTCATAGAGAGGAAGAAGGTAGATTCAAGAGAAGGCTATTGCAGTAGTGTAGCCTAGAGAGAACCAGGGTTCTGCTAACATTGAGATTCTGGCCGAAAGTGAGAAAGGGGAGAATTCCTTTGAGAAGGAAGAGTTGAAAGCTGGACTTCTTGGCAATGTCCTGAATGTGATGGAGGAAGGAGAGAGGGGAGTCGAAGATGTCTCCAAGGTTTCTGGCTTCAGATGAAGAAGAAGGGGGAGAGCTCATAGAGGATGGCAAGAGAGAGGTGAAGAAAGAGGGAGCAGGGGACCCAATTAGAAGGATCTCAGTCTTGCTGGCACCGAGGCAGAGATTGTTGGAAGTGCACCAGGGCTGGATGGCAGATAGGCCGTCCGCGATGATGGAAGATGCTGGAAGGTCTGCAGTAAATTTGAAAAAGAGTTTTGTGTCATCTGCATAACACTGGAAGTTGGGGGAGAAGGAGGAAATGAGGAGTGCCAGCTGAGCAATGTAAGTGTTAAAGAGCCTGGGGAGAGGCTGGAGCCATGGGGGACCGCACAGGTGGAGAAGGAGTTAGGTGAGGAGAAGGTGCCCAGAATAACCTGGAATGAGCGGTCAGTAAGGAAGGAGGTCAGCCAATCCAGTGTCCGTTCTGAGACACCTATAGTATCATGGAGCCGTTTTATGAGGATGAAGTGGTTGACTGT
Organism: Ambystoma mexicanum; assembly: GCF_040938575.1. NCBI lineage: Eukaryota > Metazoa > Chordata > Amphibia > Caudata > Ambystomatidae > Ambystoma > Ambystoma mexicanum. Next base: position 119,988,264 of record NC_090926.1, on the reverse strand, counting down.
GTCAAAGGCAGAGGAGAAATTGAGTAGAATGAGGACAGATGGAGAGTTAGAGTCAAGAGATGGAAGTAGTGTGTAGTAATGGGTTTCGTGTGGAGTGTGGTGACGTCATGGCTCTCAAGTGGAATGTGGTGCTCTGTGTCTTCTGGGAGTGACCGTTGGGGCTTTGCATTGAGAGTTGCTGGTGGATGGGTGTGGGGAAGCCCAGTGTTCCTCTTCTAATGTTGTGTCTTCATGTCCCCTACCATCCTGTGATTATTCCCTGAAGGCATTCAGACCAGGGACATTAAAGGAACCATTAACTTACCTGAGGTGGACGTTCTTTCTTTTCTACACTGGCGACGAGGATGCAATGGTAGGAGGATCCTGCTTGTACATCTAGCGCTGCTGGGGGGGTGCAGCTGGTCCAGGACACTGTCCCCATCTACCTTCCCCACCCCCAGAAGGGCACCTAATTACGGTGCAGCCGGCAACCTGTGTGAGCTGTGCCTGGTGTGCAGATCTGGGACGGCACCGTGCACCGAGGATCTCCCAGTGCAAGTTTCAGCTTGTGACCGGTGCGCGGAGGGCAGTAAAGAGTTCTGCCCTGAGTTGAGGGCCAGACATGGAGGCAGAGCTGGAGGAGGAGCGCAGAGACCCCCGCTCGGGGACGGAGAGAGGGGGGGGCCTTTCTCCTTCCTGGCAGCGGTGAACCTGAGCATGGCTGCATGACAAGTGCTGGTCGACGTTTGTGGGTGCCCCGGTCCTTGCATGAAGTTTGGACAGCACAGAGGAAAGCGAGAAGAGGTCATGGGGAAGAGCCTTCTGAGGGAACTGCTGGGCGTGGCTACGGCCTGGATAAGCCATTCAGAGAGGTGCAGGCATCAGTGTTTCCCAGACGAATGGTGACATCATGGAACAGTGAGGAGGTGTGGCGTGGTCACGTGTGCAGCCGTTGCTGCGCCTGCACACGGCATCTTGTAGGTTACGTCTTCCCAGGGGAGTGTATGTAGAGCTGGAGTGAGAGTGTCCTGCATGGCGAGTAATGTGGGGAGGTGCAATGTAGAACCACGGAACATGGCGAAGAAGAGGAACATCTGGAAACCCTGGCTATAGGAAGGGTGTGCCGTGCTGACGGAGTTGGGTGTCCTGAGAGTGAGGGGCAGCTCCCTGTGGGGAAAAGTTCTGCAAAGACTTATGGATTCTTGGATGATGTGATTGGAAACTTCCGTGTTCCAGCAGAACACGATTCTGCATAGGATCGCGTTAGTAGTAGGTGTGTGTTAATGTCGTGGTCCATGTTTAGGGGTACAGGATGTCTTCCCAGGGTGATGTAGCAGTGCATGATCTTGTTCTAAGGCTGTTGTTTGTATCCTGTGGTGTGTTTTGTTGTGGCCTCCATTTCCCTGGTTAGGTTTCCCAGGAAAGTATATAAGTAAAATGTATCTCGGGGTGAAATGTTGATCCATTTTCGTGGGATTTTGGATTATTCGCAATGGGGTGGTGTTGCAAAAAGGAGTCTTTACTGTTTTCATCCACATTTGGACACGTGGGTGGGGATTTTTGACTGGGTACCAGGAGTGCCGTTCTACCAGGAGTGACCGTCCTTTCACCTGGTTACTTGGATTTAATTTTTTGAACATTAGGGTGGGAAGGGCCTGAACATGTTGTCGGGTGGAACATGGGTTCTTCCATTTTCAGACATGAGGGTGTGGGCTTTAAAGATTGGGATCATCCCTTATGTTGGAGTTCCTGGACATTGCTGCAGTTCAATGTAATGTATTTTGTGGATTACAGTCTGAGCAGCCCATCCACTTATGAAAATGGGCACATTTATAGTTCCAAGAGAAGTGTTGGTAGTGTTTCGTTTCCATGTCAAGGGTCATTACGACCCAGGCGGTAACCATGGCGCTAGTAGCGCCATGGTTGCCGCCTGTATTTTACTGATTGCGCCATGGTAAATGATGGAATTACCGCCCCATTCCAAGGTTGGCGGGGCGGTAATTCCCCATTCACCATTGGCCCTTCCCCATTCCCATTTTTGCCCCCATAGGGCTCAATGAAAATGGGGAAGGTGGTAGTTACGGTACCGCAAATTGCGGTACCGTAATTACCTCCGAGGTCCCTTTGCGGGTCCAATCCTTAACGGCTGGTAAAGGTTGTGGTAAAACCAGCCGTTATGGTAGGGACCCGCAAAGGGACATCGTTATTAGGCGGTAAGGGGTTAACGGCACCGCCGCCTTTTACGGCGCCGTTAACCCCTTACCGCCTGGGTCGTAATGAGGGCCATGTCTGAGATTTGTGTGAGAGTTGTTTGAGATTGGTGTGAGTGTTGTGCGAATGCAGTGTAGGCATTGTTCCTTTGCACACCGTTGGGTTGTGTTGTTTTGGGCATAAGGTGGTGCATGTCATAGAGTTGCATGCATCGCATCGTTGTGTGGATGTAGTGCATTAAGGGTGAGTTGGTTATTGCATGCTGTCAGGGTTTGTGAATCATACCCTGTGGTGAGGGGTTGGTTCTGACACGAGTTTAGCAAGGCATGGTGTATCTCCTGTTTCGGATTCATGTGCCTGTCAGTTAAGGGCACTAAAGTTCTCATTTTGTTCCAGTATTGAGGGAATCATACCTCAAGAGTGTAGGGGTAGGCGTTTGTGGTGTGAACAAGGTTGTGCTCTTTTGAGGTGGTGTTATGGAATTGTTGGGGTTGTTGCCCTAATAGTTGTTGTTCCCAGTGTGGTCATTACGGTTCGAGTATTGAGGGAATCATACGCTAGGGGTTAGGGGTAGGCAGTGTGGTGTGAGCAAGTTCATGATCTTTCGAGTTGGTGTTCTCGAATTGTTGGGGTTGGTCCCCTAGTAGTAGTTGTTACCCGTGTGGGTCATTTTGTTCCAGTATTAAGGGAATCATACCCCAGGGGTTAGGGGTATGTGTTGAGGTGAGAGCAAGGCGTGTGCTCTACTAGGGTTGTTCCCAGTTACCTATTTTCAAAGTAATGTAAGGTGGGCAATGTGGTTGGACATTTTTGACTTTTGGAAATATTGTGTTATGTGCGGGTGCAAGATGCCAGTTGGTGTAATTGGAGTGTGGCAGGTTTTATTTTTCAAAAGGAGTGGTGATGGGTGTTTGTGTTGTCGGGTTTTGGATTTATAGATCCCTCAACTGGGTTAGTTGTACAGTGTAGTCACTCACAGTTGAGCTGGTTTGTGCTCAGATGTGGGAGATCTGAGGATCTGGGGGGCAGCTCAGGGTGGAAGGAGTTGGGGCATTGTTGGTTAGGATTGTTAGGGGCAGCTTTTTTGTTTTTAGTCCTCTGTGGTTGCCTGTCGAGGGGTGTGTTGCTAGGGATGCTGTCCTTTTTTCCATGTCGGTGGGCATTGTATTTGGTGTGTAAATAGTAAGTGAGCGCTGTGGTTGTTGTGGAGTACTCCAAGTTAGTGTCTTCTGCAAGTTTGTGTTCTCTTCAAACCATATGTTGAAGTAGCAGAGAATGATCAGGTGATCATGTATAATGGCCATGTTAGTGACCACTTCTACAAAAATTTCTACAAAGGTTGCGTCATAGGTTGGGGGTCTACAGAGGAGTATAAATGTGCGTTTTGTTTGTGGGTCTGAGGTCAGGTGTAGGTCAAGGGATTCGCAGTATTCAGCGGATTGGCTGTTCTTATTTTTAGATGTTCTTACTATCTCACGGCAAGTCCTTCTCTTTTTCCTTTTCTGTTTGACTGTATGCACTTAGAGTTGCCAGGCAGAGCTGTGCAGTATGACTTTGTCGTTTTCAGCCATGGAGGTTTCTGTGATGAATAGGACGCCTATCCCCCATCGCAAAGTAGATCGTAGATCTATGTTGTGTGTTTGGATATAGATCTGACGTTGATCAGGTTGCAGTGCGTTCTTTTCTTTATTGTGGCTTGTTTTGTCCTTTCTTGTGTTGTCTGGTGGTCTTGTTGGCAGCGCTCATTGTTGTCATCGGGGTGCAGGTTGTTTTCAGTTGGGTCTTTTTTGTCATTAAGTAGCTCAGTTAGATTTCGTATTGGGTTCACATTTTCTTTTGGATCCTCTTCTGTTTCCGGTTGACAGTGTTTTCCTTCTGTGTATTTCTCGCCTTCCCCTTTGTAGTCCGGATATCCTGATTGTGACCTTGCAAGTTGACTGTGGGCCAGTTGTGGAGGTTGTGTGGAGCTCATTGGAGCTGCCCAGGACAACATCCTCATTATCAAAAGTAGTTGTGTCCAGGGGTGGACTGAGAAACAAAAGAGGCCCTGGAAATGATGTTCTAAGTGGCACCAAATTACACATTTTCAGCAAGATCACAACTTTTCCTATGAATAAATGTGGAAATCAAACAGGTAACCACACAAAAGCGGCCCAGGGTGTAGAGACCGACCGGGGAGATCTCCAGAGTTTGCTGTAGGCCAGTCTGCCCTTTGTTGTGTCATAGGGCGAGGGTTCAGTGGCCATTGTTGTAAGGATAGCTGAGTAGTCCGTATATCACATTCCTGCAGTGGGCATCATGCAGAGTGCGTAGAAACAGCAAGCGAACATATGGGGGCTCATTAAACTACAAAGCTTTCGTTGCCGACCTCATGCAGGGCAGGGTGTGGAGGGCAGGTTGAAGTCACCACAGTTGCAGCATGTCCTTGCAGTACAGTGCAGGCTTGTAGGCTCTGGGTGTGGCGCTGTTCATGCTTCTAGTCATCAGAAAGATGGCAGTGGTGCTCTGTGGCATGTTGGGGGCATTGCATGTTTCTGGGGCTGGTGCAGCACAGTTGACCATGCGGTTCTTCAGTGACAAGTGCGCAAACTTGCTTTTTGTTGCTGTGACCTGGTATTCTCCTGTTTCTTGAGTCTGCACTGCACCGAGGGTGTATTAAAGGTGCTATGTTAGGGGAGACTAAAATGTGGCGATGCAGCTCTGTGGAATGCAGTAGGGGTTTTGCCTACATCTCGGAAGAGGATGCTTTCCTAATCCCTGTTTTTGGAGCTGGTAGACGGTTAAGTGCTGCTACCAGGGTTATTGATGCTAGCGTTGGCATCGTAAACGTTGCCTTCTCTAAGGTGTCGAAGTGTGATTTTTATTGTCATTAGCGGTACCTTCGGCCTCACAATAGCTTTCTGGTTTGCCCATTAATGTTGCTCACCATGGGCCGACTGTGCATGGATCCATCAACCGAAGAAATGGCCATAGGCCTGGCAAAGCAGCAGCCATTTCTAACTATCTGTCCCCTTTCTATCTTGTTTTTTTTTTGTTGTTCTTTTGCTGTTGAGATGGAGCAGCTGCATTTAGTAGTAGTGAGAGTCACATTGTGGGTAGCTCCCACAGGACGGCAGCCAGTGTGCCGAAAGATCTGTCATCAGAGGGGGATGGTGGCTGGCGCTCGCAGGATGGCTGTGGTGTTTACTACTTTTCAAAATTAACCACCATAACAAACTTTTACTCCACTGCTTGTGCTAACAGTTAACATTTCGTAGAAGCTCATGTACGTATGTGTGCCCACAGTGCATGTCTATCTGTGTGTGGACATGTTTTTTCGTAGGAATGCAGCAGGTGCTACTGGTGCGAGGCGGGAGTGGGGCAAGTAGATGGAGGTGTTTGAATTCTGTGCGGTGGCAGAGGGGTAGGTGATATGTATGGACCCACAGCAGAGGAAGGCCTCTGGAGGTGCACGGCAATGTATGCCTGCCATCGGTGCAGAAGTCTGTTTGCCCATTGACGATGGGCTGCACATTGCATGGTACCCTTTCTCCGTCTATGATCAAAAGAAAGTTCACGTAATGGTAGGATTATGGCAGTGTGGAACTCAAAATGGTATACCCTTTCTTCGTCGCCATTGTAATGGAGGATGCGGCTCAACAACAATGTTGAGGGGACTCTGTGCTTCTCGTCTGGTCTTGTTTATCAGTCTCCTTTTTATATCTAACTTAGGGGAGGAGCATATTAGCAGAGTCCACTGTGACAATAACTTCCTGTCTCGCAGCGATGGATGTCTCTCAGTGCTGGCAAATCAATACAGGTTTAAAGTAAAACACATTTATTCACTGGATATCTACATCCTTTATTTCACCCTTTTCCAAGTTTGCCAATAAGTGGTATCTGCATATCAAATGGCCATCACATGGTGCCTATAACTTGTGTTGGGTTAGAGTAGAAGCTGTGATCTAGCCTTTTTGGTAAAACCTGACCCACTCTCTCTCCTTTGCCTCTTCGCTTGGAAATAGGACAAAGGGATGTGCCTTGTTCAACAGAAGATCTTGATTGGTGAATCCAATCCACCGTTTTAGAAGCATCCGATTTGTGGCGACAATGGAAGGGTGGCTGCTTGTACAAGGCATGGCTCCAAGAACTTAAATTGTTGCTTAGATCAAGCGCGCCACACAAGATGTTCTTTGGTTAAACATTGCTAGGGCCTGCTGCTCAGTGAGTGAAAGTGAGTATTAAGATGCTGCTCTGGCAAAAACGCAAGCGTGACTGGCCTCTGCACCACTTTTGCCTACAACATAGCAGGTGTATTTGTAGAGGGCAACTTCACTCCAGCAGGGGCATCTTGGCGCTATTGACAGATAACAGATGTTTATTGTTACCCAACTTAAATGGCACTCATTTTATCAATCTCAGAAGGATGAAGGGCTGTGTGGACTTAAACCTGCAAACATGAGGTTAAACACAGGCCCCTGTAATGGATGCATTAGTCCAGTGAGCCACAGACCCAGCTATACAGGCAGCAAACTGAAAGAAACAAAATGAGGTAGAAGAGTTTTTGCAATATTTCACATGTAAAGAATGCTGGTATGGTGAGCAATACATTGAAGTTGAAAACTCAAACTGATAGTGTGTAATGTATGTGTGCGCGTAGAGCGCCTTGATGAGCTAACCCTGAAGAGAGCTTTAGCCATACACAGTGCCATGAGATAAAGTTCTCCAGTCCATGACAACAGCTATCAAAGGCCATTGGTTGTTTTCGACAATAGATAAGATGCCCAAAGGGGAAATGTCACTGGTAAGTAGCTGTTGTGCTGCATTCCAACACCTTAGGCTATGATGTGAATATGTATTTGGCTGAGAAGTGGCTCAGCTTTGAGGCCTTCTGCAATGCATGTTTCTCAGTACTGGTTAACAGTGCCAAGTGATAACATTTCTGCCCCCCCAACTTATTTTTTCTTTCCCTCTCAGAAAACGAGAATCACATCTGATTGTTCTCTAAATGTCACCCAGATGTCCCCAATTACCCTCTCATACTACAAGCACCCCCCCCCCCGAAAAAAACATTAACACTTCTATTATGTCTATCAATTATTTCATTTTCCAACTTCAAAAATAAGCTTTAAATTGAACAAAAACATGAGTCTAGAGTTGAGGGCTCTGCTATGTTTTACGTGCAGAACACATGCACAATGAATAACATACATTCACATGTAGATTACATGGACAATTATCAGATATGTCAAAGATACATTGACTGCATTGCCTCTTGAATGTACCATCAGGTTACAGCAGTACACATGTGTTATATTGGATATAAACGTGATTATGGTAATAAATAGTCATTTTTACAAAGAAATCCTGCCTCGTCCACCATGACTTCACCAATCTTCCAGACTCCTGGTGTCCTACAGTAAAACCATTCGCCCCCAACCCCTCACCTGAGTCACTGAATATCCACTTCCCTGCCCGGAGGAGTCCTGTGTGCCTGGCCTTGGGCTAGTGGGATTTCTGGTGAAGTATTATGCTCCTATTGGAACCCTGCAATCCCCCTTGCACCACCACAAGCCTAACGCTAAACCACAAGCAGAATGACAACACAACATCAACATGCACTGTTGACAGACACATCAGGGACACATTGAAACGCATTTCCACCTATCAGGTATACTCACTAGAGAAACCACAGTTTCATATGAGGACATGTACGCCTGCCATATGTGTCCCCTGAAGGCCACGACCAGAGATGATTTGCTTGGTAGCATGCACAGAACAGAACCAGTAACCGGCACAGCAACATACACCACCTTTATAATGCTGGAGTTTGCAAATAACTACAATTCCAGAAACACAATATTATCCCTATAAACACAAAACAGCACCTACTGACTCTGCCAATTTTCACTCACGTAGCATGTGGTTTGATCTATTAGCCAGTTTGTGACAAAATAATACTGTGTTTAGTGTGATGTTCTTTAAGGAAGGTCTTTCCAATAGGTGCTTTCTTTTTGCTACTTATCAACCCTTGCACCAGGCACATAATTCTGCCAAATCGAAGTAATTGGCCCCACACAAGTCTCCCTAAATTGAATTCAGGTGCTCTGCAGGGGAAGCCTCTGTGCTAGAGAGGTTAGCGCCAATAGCTCATTGTTTTATGCCATAAATTGTTTCACGGTATTCTCATTAAACATATTCGAGGAAGTCAACTGAGGCAGACACCGTGGGTGGATGAAGAAGCTGGAGCAGTAAATATTCCTCAACAGTCCATTTATGGGAAAGTCACTCGTTTTCCCACTTGTCAAATAAACAAGTGGGAAAATGAGGGGATGGAGAACTAGTACCCAAAACAAAGCCCTGCACTTGCGCGATCTGAATGACACAAGGCCTACTAAGAACGTTGTTTTGTCCTGACTCTGCCCCCCCCCTTGTCTTGTCGTGCCTAGAGGCACTTGTGCACAGTCGCGTAATAAATGCCATACCATATGATATCATATCATATCAATGGCATGCCCAAGAAAATGACTTCAGGCTGCAATGGGAACATTAAAAGCATTAGTAAGAAACTGCCCTCAAAACGGGACTGGCTCCACTACTTTGAGGCTCACAATGCAAAGTGATGGCCCCCCAGCAGTACACTTCTGAAGTAAGGTTTCATTAGTGCAACACGTGCGATTGCTTCAAAGGTCTTCATAGGAGTTCATATCTTTGATCCCAGCTCTGACTTCGATCCTGGGGATCCTGGGGAGATGTGGAAGGATGACTCTTTTTGAGTGGACGAAGTTCGAGTGGTTGCAGAGAATGGCACATGTGCCTCTTCCTTTACAATGTAGACAAACCTTATCCAAACACAGACCACAAGAGAAGCCCACCCTTCAGTGAGGGCTCACCGCGCCTCACTCTAGATGTTGCTTTTACTCACGGACCACTGAACACATTTCCATGAGTGTGTAAATCAGGTTACTCTGCCCATCTCAACTTTTGACTACATTGCAAGGTCAGCATTAAAGACTTGCAATAAAAGAAAGAGCTCAATTTGAGATCCTGGGCCAAGTGCACAAATACTGCCATGGCTGCACACCAGCTCTTCAGGCTTTTCCTACCATGTTAAACCCCTGTGTAGAGGTGGAGCCAAGTACCCCCACCCAAAGCTCCTCCCCCATGCTGCCTATATGTTGTGAGACAGAGTGTGAGACACGTGCATTACCAATGAAAATACCTATACCGAAAAGAATCTTGGAAGTAAGGTTCCCATTGAGGAAGCCATACATGCATTCATGACAATATGATGGTCATTTGAATGAAATCCCAAAGGAAGTATGAAAACTGAGCAAAAGAGAACATTGGTGATGTCATGCAAAGCAGAGCTGACGCATCTAGAAAAAAGACAAGAAGCTGAAGACCATAGACATTCTATAGGCTCTAAGAGGAGGTGTTAAATTTGAGCAACATTTCGGGCTCTAGATGAAGATGCTCATGCTACAGAAATAATGAAGAAGGTGTCAAGTCATTTTACAATTGTACAGATGCAGTAACGGCAGTAGACAAAGTATTCTTAAAGGCTGGCTATGTTGTGACTAGATTGCGGCAATGCGCCAACGTATATGCATAGGAATGTATAGACTGTAGATGATTCTACAATGCACTTTAGCAGAGTTGGATTCCGTGAGTAGAAAGTATTTTCAGTGTGTTGCAGTAAGAAATCGAAAAAACTTAACCATAGAGGTGAATTCAAGAAAGGCTTGGCTGGCCCAGCACCAGGAAGTCAAGGCCTCTGTGAGCCTGAATGTTCGAGCAGTGGTTACAGAACGTGTGACAAGAACAAAACTCCTGTCTAAGGTGAGGAGCGAGAACATTGACGACGTCAGAGGTTCATAATTCAATAGTATTTTAAATTCAGAAAGACTCTAACACATGGTCAGCAGTCATGTGGATGGATGAAAATAGATACTGGGACGAGTTGTAGCTAAACCAAGAGACAGAGTATGCCTATACTCCCTCTTTTTCTCCAGAGCAAAGAACATTTCCAAGGCCACTGTTCAAAGGGCTAATTAGCTGGCAAGAGGCAAGAGATAGATGACAGGCTAATTGGTGGGAAGCTATGGCTATGACCAGCCCACCAGCACCGGGATGCTAGCCTGTGTGCTGCTTGCGTGTGTGGAATATTACAGAGGGTTATGAGGGTGCCAACCAATTATAGAGGGCCACGTAATAGGGAGCCATATAGTTTGTATAACCAATGGGATGTCGTGTATTTGATGAGGTTCCTAGAAACGTGCACTAGATGAGGGCTTAGTTGCCCCACCTGACAGTAGAGACCCAATCATCTTCCCTGACAAGTATGGAAAGAATACCTAGATGTTCCCTGTAAGCCAATCACATTTCCAAGTAGGTTTTTGTAGTTTTCCACATAGGTTGACATCAATGATGATGAGTTTTTATTATATAAGCTACGTTTTTTATGAAATGCTTTGGGTGAGAAGATGTTCGCTGTAACTCCCTGTTTTAGATAATTGATATGGTAACAGACGTATTTTGCCAACTTCCTGAGTCAGTTTGATTATTGATGTTTGAGTATATTCTGCATCCCCATCTATCTCAAAGTATTGCTACCTCATTTTAAAGGACTTATGTTGGGTACACAAGTTCATGTGGTAGCAGAGATGATGGTTAAAAATCCCTCAACCTAGTAAGCTTTGGGGTCCCGAAAATATTGGACGTTCTCTGCCATTTAGCTGAAGCTCCCTGTGGATAGCGGCCACTAGTTTAAGTAAAACTTGCAAGTACAGGTGGTAAGGGTCCCTCATTTTGAAGCGGAATCCCCTCCAGGCTTCTACGGGAAACTTAGTGAACCAAAGGCTGAAGCAGCTGATTGAGGAGGAGACGATCACGAGAGTCAGAAGTTGAAAACGTGAATGGTGAGTAGGTTGAGTGAGTGGCAAACCGAATGAGCACTGAGTGGGGAAGAGTGATAATGGGGAAAGATTAATGGCGGTTTGGCTGGGGTATTTCATTTTTTGGGTTTAAGACAAAGAGCGTCATAATTTAAGATGAAGAGCATCATAGTTTAAGGTATAACAACGAGGAGCGATCTATATAATAAGCCGGGAATCCTACGTCATTTAGAAGGAACTCGTCCTAAAGTCTAAAGTGGACTTATCTATGCTACGAAAGATCAAGGATCATTAAAGGGGACAGTTCATACTCCGATCAGAGTCATTATTAGGGGCAGGAATGTTCATGAGGAGCGTTGACGAAAGTATATGTGGGCTGGCCAGTCTGTCAGTTTGTCTCTCTGTCTGTATATTGCATATGGTGTATGTGGTGAAGAAATTAAATATTGAAAGACAAGGAAGAAATAGACTGTGGTGGAAACACTGAGATTTGAAATGTAATTATGCATTTATAGTTGAATGATAATGTTCAGTGAATAAGTACATTGAAGTAAACGTGATATAGAGGCATGGATCTGTGACGATTGGTGCACGCTCATATTGTATTATTTTTCTGAAAAGCATTTATTTGTGTGAAACAACGGTGAGTAGTGACAGTCAATTGTGTTTAAGTCATGATGGACGATATTACTCCTCTTATACACTTGTGCAGACAGCTGCCAAAACATGCACCCATGATCAAGCAGTACAGTGCAGAAAGGGTTAAGGGTACGGAAGATAAAATGTTCATGCCATGGTCACAAGGGGGTTCACTGTCCAAAGCAGCTTTGCAACATATGACAACGTATTTGCATGCAGCATATACGGGAAAGAAGTTAGAAACGAGGTTAGCTAGCTTAGAGCTTTGGAAGATGTACCCGGAGGAACAGGAAGACCCGCCTCCTGAAGACTGGATGCTTAACCAGTGTAAAGAGGGGGGTGAAGAGTCCTCTGCTCCCCCTACCGTGCCTGAAGTAAATGGCAATAGTAAGAAAGAGGAAGGATTATATCCTTTACGAGAGCTTAAGGCAGCGACTGGGTATATCAACCCAACGTATAAGTCACCTGCATGTAACAGTAACAACAGTCCCAAAAAGACTCCAGAAAGAGATGTGATCCCTAAATTCCCACAGGACAAGGAGAGAAGTGATTGACCAGGTATGTCTCTAGGCATAGAGAGAGAAATAAAAAGATGGAAAGGAGAGAAATACAAAGCTGACCAGGTAGTGCTCATACAGAACAAATGGATGGGCGGTCAGATATTGCTCAAACTTGATGGAAAGTGCATCGAGGAAGTAAGACAAAAAGAAGATCAGGATAAACAGGATAAAAAAGATGAAGTAAGAGAGAGACAATTGAAAGAAGACAAGGCCAAAAGAAAGAGTAGACAAAGGAGGGGACAACTGTATCAAGATGAACAGTTGAAAAAACAGAAAAGAGCAGAGGAGAAAAGAAAGTATGATAACAGGCAAAGAGCAATCAAAGAACGAGATAGGCTAGAAAAGAAAAGAGAAGGAGCGGAAGAACAGAAATTAAGGGATAAACAATGCAAAGACGCACCGATGAAGAAGTGTGAGAGCAAATGAGAGAAGAGAGGTGAAAAGACAGGAAGAGGAAAGGGTTAGGGAGGAAGCAAAGAAACTAAGAGAGTTTGACGAGGAAATGGAACTCCTGAGAAGGCAAAGGGCATGCAACAGTGATTGCATAGAGAAAGAATTAATGGAACCTAATCAAGTAATAGCATGGGAGGACATAGAAGAATTCTTCCTGACACATGCACCAATGCCAGGACCATCTAGAGCAGAGCTAGAGGATAATTCTGATATAAAAAGCAATGGAGAGAAAATCAATAAGGTTTATCATGAAATAAGGACCAAAAGTGAATAAAAAAATAAAGGAAAAATGATCGATTTGAAGGTGCACAGTCGCAAGGCAAAGAGGGAGGTTTGTTCAGCCTCGAGCATAGCGTTTTGTCTTTGGACAAGTTAACTCTGAATAGAGATGAGAAAGAGGGAAGCCACACAAGTTGGGGACAAGATATGTCAGACAAAGACAGAGAAACCTTCTGTGGGGAGGAGGGAGCTAGTGCATGTGGTCCTGAGGAGTGTTCTCCGACAGACAGGGAAGTGAGATGGTCAGATCTGGACCTACCTAAATCAAGGATGCCAGAGCCCCTGGCGTGGCCAGATCGACCTAAAGGGGGATCCCATAGTGTGAGCGGGGACTTGCCACCTTGTTTGAGCAGGCTAAGGTCACTACCGGGAAGAAGACGGTGTGGAACCATTGTCCCTGCTATGGACAGGCAGACGATGGGGGATGAATGCGATTTTGAGACCTCACAGTTCCCGTTATTAGAAAAAGGAGGAGTCAAACCGCAGTATATATCATGGCCACAAATCGATAAGGATAATTTAAGGTGTAAACTTCAGAGTTTAACGTTGGGTGCCGGAAAATTGATCTATGAATTAGAGAAAATGACAGGAGGAAATACGCTAGCAATAGGGGACATTAAAGGTCTTCTAGCTGCTATACCTGCGGAGAGAGCTGATGACATTTGGCCTAGAGAAGAATACTCAGGTGTCACTGCCCAGAACACAGCTCATGACGGAGCACTGTTTAATAATTGTAGAGCGGCAGTCTGGAAAGCGCTTTGAGTACAGTATGATTATATGTCGGATATGTGCACTATAATGGCAAATACGATGCAGGAAGGGGAGGATCTGCTTATTTACAAATTAGAATTTCCAAGAGCAATGGAGCTTGGAAACGCTCAAGCCGTGGGGAAAATCTCTACCTGCATTCTATCATATAGTATGTCAGGCTCTACCAGACAAGGTGCAGAGACAGCTTAAGAAGCTGGTGGATATGGAGGCAAAACCATGGCCAGAAATACAGCTAACCATAGCACATCATTGCCGATTGTTGCAGGAGAAAAATGAAAAGAGAGAAGATGGTAGGAAGATTCAGGAGGATAAGTTAGTAGAGAAAAAGCTATCGAAGTATGTTATAGAAGGGGCAATGTTAACTAGTGGAGACGGGCCAGGATCAAGCAGCAGGTGAATAACCAATGGCAGTTTGATCAAGGAAGGAACGGATTTATACCATGAGGTATGGGAAACTTCAGCAGAAGAGGAGGCTTTCAGAATAATCAAGGGAATTTCCAGAATAGCCAAAGGTTTCAGCCTAAGCAGAATGATAACCAAAGCATGCAGGGAGGGCAATTTAGAAGACTCCCTCCTGTATGATGGACATTTGGAATGACAGGGCACATAGCACGGACATGTGGGAGCCAAGGGTATGTGCAGAATGGGCAGTTCTAAAGAGGGGGGACCGCGTATCCGCCTGTATATAGCTCACAAAATAGGGATGGGTTTACCCAAGATCAAACAGTGTATCAAGCATAAGTGCAGACAATGCAACAGTCTTTGCAACCACAGCAAGCACAATTGAATCCGCCACAAGGACAATCACAGCATGCACCCTTGCAGATACAACAGAGTGCAAACACAGGACAGTTATTGACTCCGAGGATAGGGGGTGTCACTATCGAGGGTGGGAATCCTTTTACAGGCACAGGAATAAGCATGTACCCACAATAGGACAGCTCACTGGGTGACTTGATGTGTTCCTTACTATCAGTAACGCCAAATCCTCAAGAGGAACTGAGGGTTGTCGTCACAATAGGAGGCAAATCTTTTTCTTTTTTAGTAGACATGGGTTCAACTCGCTCATGTATACGGGAGAGAAAATTCTTATTATCAGGTAATACAATGAATGCTCAAGGTTTCACATAAGCTACAAGTAGCGTTCCTTTTCATTGATAAATTGCCAGTCTCCATAGGGGAATGAGATATGTCTGTCCCATTGTTGTATTCAAAACAGACACCAGTTAATATACTGGGTCGAGATCTAATGACGAAGCTGAACATGACAATTTCATTTACTGATGAAGGCATAGTGTGTTCAATGCCAGGAATACATTATTTAAATGTGAGAGAATTCATTATGGCATATACAGGACAAATAGCCATACAAGGGGTACCGTTGGAACCAGAACTATTTCATTATGGGGTATGCATTTTGTTAACATGGCTGCCTGGTATTGTAGGTAAGACCATGAGGATACCTGATGAATTTCTCTTTAGGCCAGAGATTTCCATGGACAAAGAAGAGGGACAGATTTTTCCATTAGTGTTACAAGCAGCTGTAGTACGAGGGGTCTTAGCCATGCTCATGGGATTTGATGATAACAGCAGATCATGGATCACAGTAATTGCTATTGGAGAGGGTTAAAGATTAACTGAAGTCACTGATGAGGACATATTTAAAGATGACCCATCTAATGACTAAGTAGCGTTCGAAATGAGCATTACATATTGGGTTAGGGCAGAAAGACGCGAGGTTCCACAATGAATGATGATAGTGAGACAGCGTTGTGCATTTATTGAAAAAGACATGGCGAAAGTGGCAGTTTCATTAAGGATTACGGGCCCTTATGATATAGGCCTGTTAAAGGGGGTTGGAGAAGTTAAGATTAAACTGAAGCCAGGAGCAATTTTACCTCGAGCACGACAGTATCCCATCTTGAGAGGCAGATGAGGGTATTTTTAAAATGATATCCGCCATGATGTATCAAGGCATTTTAGTGATGTCAGAGTCACCATGCAATACCACAGTGTATCCGGTCAAAAAACAAAGGGGGGGTTGTGGCGTTTAGTGCAAGACATGCACCCAATTAATCAGAGTGTAGAGGCCGAGTTTCCTCTAGTTCCTAATCCGGCAACAATATTATGTAGTATCTCTGTTGAGGTATGATATTTCACTGTCATTGACTTGAAAAAATATGTTTTTCTCAATCCCGTTGCATGAAGATTCTCAAGATCTGACCTTGTTTACTTTTAGAGAAACTAAGTTAAAAAGCACAAGATTGCCCCAGGGGTACTGTGATTCTCCATCGATTTTCAATAGAGTCCTGCAGATGGACTTAAGCAATATTGATCTGTCAAATGTCGTGCTTTTAATACGTAGATAATATTTTGGTCTGCACCATATCAGAAGAAGAGTGCAGACATGACTCAGTTCAGCTAATGATTATTTTAGCCGAGAAAGGATACAAAGTGGACAAAGAAAAATTGCAGTGTTGCCAAGAAGCGATGTTATACTACATAGGTCAGTTAATTTCACATAAAGGAAAGAAAGTCACACCTGAAAGGGCTGAGGCAATTTTGAAAACAGCGAAACCGCACACGATAAAGCACATGCAACAGTTTTTGGGACTATGCAACTATGTAAGAGCATGGGTATTTGATTATAGTTCATAAACGAGGCCATTGTTGCAGGCCCTGTAAAAGGCTCAAACGAGTCAGGAAAAGATTGTATGAACTGAGGAAATGGAGGAAGGGCTTGATGATTTTAAAAAAGCCATTTGTACAGCTCCAGTTTTAGGGATTCCCAATTATTCAGAGGAATTCTTTTTATTTTTACATACTAATAGAACAGTTATGACGGCAGTACTCACGGAGAGGACTACGTTGGGGTACAAGCACTTAGCATATTACAGTGGGATTTTGGACCCAGTAATGATGGTGCACTTCTCTTGCGAACAGACTTGCGCAGCCGCCGCGTTCGCCATTAAGAAGTCTGCTAGCATTTTAATGGGGTGTTCCATGACGTTGTTTGTAGAGCATGCATTAATTGCGGTTTTGGAAAAATCTAAAGGTACACTGACATCTCAAAGAGCTTCTTCTTATGAGGTGGTTATATCGAATCTGGCGATCAAAATAGTAAGATGTAAAACAGTGTAGCCCGCCCCGTTTGTAGCTGTACTACTGGCAGAAGACGAGCAGGCACATAATTGCTCGAATTAGGAGGAATTCTATGATGAGATCTCAAGGGTGAAAGAAAACGCTCTGGCAGCTGGGGAGATCCTTTTTATTGATGGACCTTCAAAGATCGATCAAACTAATGGACAAATACATACAGGTGCCGCTGTAATAAGGCACAGAGCTGATGAGGAATTTGAAGTAATGATAAGTGCAAGACTACCGTCTCACATTTCAGCACCGGCTGCAGAATTAGTGTTCGCTGATTGTCACGCTTGAGAAAAATGCAGACCGGGAAGTAACCGTGTACAGTGACTCCGCCTATGTGACGTTGACAGTGCACGCAGGCCTAGCACGTTGGAAAAGGAGGGGCTACCTCCAGGACGACAGTCCAGTGCAACATGCAGCATTATTGGACAGACTTATTAAAGCACTACAAATCCCAGTAGCCATCGCGATAGTTAAGTTAGCAGCGCACACTAAGAGAGCAGACTTTATTGCATGCAGAAACCAAGCCGCAGATGAAGAAGCAAAAAGAGTTGCATATTCAACAGACGTAAAGAGTTTTGATATGCCTGATGTGAATGAAAGAATATTGGTAATGATGATTGTAAATGAAAGCGGTAATCATTTATTGAAGACGCAATTGATGGAAGTTCAAGGCGGAGCACGACAGGATAAGAAAGATCTGTGAACAAGAAGGGGGTGTTCTTTGTCCCCTACCGAGGCATTGTGGTGACAGGAAAGCACTGGTAAACCAGTGATGCATGTAGCCATATTAAGGATGGCATTGGAACAGCTACACTACCCTGTGCATGTCACTAGGGAAAGCCTCGCAGCAACCATTGTGGAGACCTGGTTTGTACCGAATTTATTGGAACATGTTGCTTTTTATGTAGTAAATTGCATCATGTGTCAAAGGTTTACTCCTGTGCACATGTTGCGAACAGTCGGAAGAGTTATACCTCTACCGAATGGTCCTTTTCAGCTTTTACATATTGACTATGTGATATGCTGCAGGTCTTTAATGGATAGTGGTGGTGTGCCCTTTATCTAGGTGGATCAAGGCTGGTCCATGCACACACCCAGATGCCACTTGCACTGCTAACTTCTTTTTAGTTCGAGAAGTATTTCCTAGATGGGTAATATGTGAGGTAATGAGATAAGATAATGGCCTACATTTTGTGAATGAAGTGTTTGAACAAATTAGCTTACTGCTCAGTATAAAGCATACGTTTTCCTCAGCTTATCACCTGCAAGCAAACAGATTATGTGAGAGACTCAACGGTCTGCTAAAGGAAAGGAAAGCTAAATTGAATCTAACATTGGAAAAGGAAGACTGCATTGTCTGCCTCTTGCGTTATATGCACTGAGGAATCAACCAGGCTCTGACCATCACCTCACGCCCCATGAACTAGTAATGGGGAGGCAAATGAGAATCTCACTCCTCCATCATGGATTAGAAGTGATGCCCAGACAACAGCAGAATTGTTAGGAGATGAGCTATGTGCCTACTTAACCCTTTAAGTGCCAAGGATGAGGTATCTCGTCCTTGGGATTACCTCCCCAGTGCCAAGGACGAGATAGCTCGTCCTTGGCACTTAAGGGGTTAACATGTATGACTACAAATATCTCTGTCATTTCAGACCAAGTCAAGTGGACGGGGTGCTGGTCTCAGAACACAGATGAAAACCATACAGCAACCGGACCAAAAGAGCTATTATTGCCAAGATTATTTCCCGGAGATCAGGTTTTGATCACAAACTTTACCCACAAATAGCACCAGCCCATATTTAACGGTTGCTTCATAGTAGAGGACGTGACTCCATCGGCAGTGAAGGTCCTAGGGAGATGTGCTTGGCTGCACATGGGAGACGTAAAGATCTACACCAGCGAGACCATTGCACCCCCACCACATTCAGAAGAAAGCCACAAAGAAGAAGTTCAGCATATGCAGACTAGATCGATGACGAGGAAGAAGGACGCAAAGAGGGAGACAGATAAAGAGTATATTGGACTGTGGTTCTTCTGAGACACTCTTTGTGGCTGCTTAGGAAGTAGTGTAAAAGCTATTGTTCTTGAGCCACATGAATTTGCTAAACCTTGGACTGTGAAGCATGGAGATCCAGGAAGAAGAAAAAATGCCAAATCTTGAATTCCTGTTTGAAGACTGGAAAAGGGAGCAGTTCCCCGATTCTTTCCTCGCTGAGTTTTTCTTTGGAGGGACACATAGCGGTGTCTAATGGCAACATTCATTGGATCATTTTTGCTGTTTTCCTCATCAGTCTTTGTGCATATCCTTCACTGGTTGGGAGAACTATTGACATTAATGTGTTTTTGCAAGATCCTAAAAATGGTCTGATCATGAGGAGACTGCTCGCAGCCATATTTGACCAAATCCCTCAGTTACCCGAGTTCTGTAAAGAGAGTACAGCTGGTCCTGTCTGACGAGGACGCACACAAACTGCTTGGCATGGCCTTTTATTTCTTGATTGAAGAGCATCCTTATCTTGTTGGATGACAAACTAATACTCGTGTATTCCTGAGAGATCTCAGAAATCAACCTACAATAAATCGACTGACACATGAAATTCGCTAGCAGATTTGTTCATTGCCTGACTCATCTATTTGAATGCATGTATGGGTCTATCGAGTGATGACATTCACAATCTACTAGCCTTGGTCTTTTACTATTTGCTGTAAGCACATCCTCATTTGGTTTGGCGAAAAAGTCGACTCTTTTGTGTATTCATTCGGAATCCTATCAATCGTCCTGCAATCAGCCAGCTCCTTGTGAAGCTTTTGGAGCAGATCCAGCAGTTGCCAGAATATTTCATGAAGGGAACACTCCCAAGAAAGTAACACTGGGGAGAGGGGCAAGCAGATGTGTCCCTGAGTGCTGGAAATACCAAGAGGGCTACGGGAGCCTGGAAAACCCAAACTCTGAACATGGGCAGGTGACCAACCAAGGCCCCACTGCATTAAATATATCAGAGGGCCAGGGGGCTTTGGCGAACCCTAACAAACTAAGCAACATTGACATATGAGGCTGGGAAAGCCAAAAGGGTTTCAGAAACCCGAGAAACACGAGAACCACAAACGCTGTACATGGGCAGGCGCCCAATCAAGTTCTCGCTGAAGTAAGCACATCAAAGGGCAACAGAGCTTTGAGGAGCCTGATAGATACAAATGATAGAGGAAAAAACTGGGAACAGAGAGAATATGGAGGGTCCCATTGCCCAAACCCTAAAGAAGAACACTATCAAATAGACGATCCAAAATGGTTGAATGACAATAAGAAAACCTTTTTCCCTTTAAAGAATGGAAAGTATTGGATGTGTGTGAAAACTTACGACTTGCCATGCAAAGCGTGCAAAGAGGTTGGAGAACTCTATTGTGAACTTTGATCATTTGAAACACCCTTCAATGGGAGGAAACCCAAGTAGTTTGGCCAAGGAAAGACAGAGTGGAGAGGCTATTGCTCTGATCTATTTGTGTTACGTTTTCTCTGGGTGGTACGGCCAGATAGCAAGTAGGATTTGGACTGAGGACTTAGTTTAGTTTGTTAGGTAGGGAAATACCCTCCTAGCAAACGGGTTGGATAGGCGTTTTTCTTTGTGAGCTCTAGTTCGAATCCTTCTTCTGGTTCACCACATCGTACACGGCTACACTCAACATGCAAGCCTAGCATGGCTTTTGAGGCAAGCACAATCACAGAAGAAAAGACCTGAATCACCAAAGCACCTCAACCATGCAACTTTACCAAGTAACAGATACGTGTGCTCTGTCTCACTTGTGGCTTCATCAGGACCACTTAGAGCCTTGCAGGGGAAGATACATGCCCACTTATAGCCTTGGTATGGAAGACACACTTGAAACCTTGCTAGGAAGTTATATGACTACTTTTAGTCTCGATGAAGATTCAGAACCACTTGCGGCCCTGATAAGGAAGAAAAAGTATCCCTTGCCGTCTCAGTGAAGGCATAGGCCCAATCCTATCTTATTGAGGAAGAAACAGAACCTCAGACCCTCTTGCCACACCCAGGAAGAAACAAGCCATTACAGAGCATAAACAAATGCACTGTACTCACTGAGGCACAGGATATTGGTGGGGTGCACCGACTAACTATGAATTGTATGCAGCACTAGCCTTTTAATATCAGTTTCATATTGGCAATTACATTGCTTTACTGATTCATCTTGTTAGAATTTTAACTCACATCAATTATGATGTAATATTAATTTACAACAAACAGTGGGCTGAAGAGGTTGCAGGGTAGGTGGTCACATAAGGAAAAGTAAGTTGATGGTGGCAGCCGTTAATGTACTGCAAAAAAGAGCCCATAAGTGGCTAATACATGAGGAAAATGAGCAGGAGATGTGGAGAAAGGGTGATTAAAGGGTTTGTGGGGTTGCCAACGCCTCCCCTCTTTTTGGTGAGTGACAGGTTCATCCTAAAATATAACAAAGACGACCTGAACCAGACATTAAAAGCTCTGTATTCTCTTGGATTCGTTCATACAAACTAGAGAAGCTGTCTGGCAGACCATTCCACTGCCCTGATTGGTTGCTTTAAAGTTGTGGGTGAGCTGGAAGCTGAGGACTTAAGCAAATATCTTCCACTGTCTGACTGCAGGTATCTCTTTTCTGTCCTGGTCTGCAATGAGCAGCAACCTGCAGGCTGTTAGGAAAGATTTCCCTTCACAGCACCTTTCCTTCCATTTCTATGGACCCCCTAACATTTTGCTTTTATTTTTGATTCTGACCTAATCTTTTTGCAGTGCAGAGAAGCCTTAAGCTTCACTACACTGCCCTTTGCACATCTGTCATGAGGAAACTGACATGCCCTTCAGGCTGTCAGTACTGGGAAACAATGTTTTCCTTAGTCTTGTTACTTTGTTACTACCTTTGGTAAGTTGTTATCACTTTGGTAACTTGTTATCATTGTACAATGCATCGTACAATGCAGTACAGTGTGGTACACTTTTTGTTTTGCCAGAAATTAACACTCAAGAGGATTTTTGGTTACTCTAGGCATGCCTAAAGGACAAACTAGCGGCAGCTGTTACTTTTGCTATTTTTTGGTGTATTTCATTTTAGCCTTACTGTGTTTACCGCGTTTGGCTACTAACTGTGTCTAGTGGTCACCCATGGCCATGCCACAAAGTTTTTCACTTGTCCTTTGACTATCTTGTATTTTACTCTTCTTCCTGGCCTATGAGGCCAGGAATATCCTTACATGGACTTCCAGTGCCCAGGAAAGCAGAGGCGTTTAGCGGACTACTCTTGGGCCATGTGTGTTTGCTGCCAGGAAGTTGTCTGGTTCCAATCCACAAACTAGTTTTGGTGTGTCTGAGTGGTATGCATGAGTTTTACCAACAGTAGTCCTGATTGGGTCACTGCTGGTGTGTGTGTGTGGGCCAGATCTGTCAACGGCTAGTGGGAGTTTCAGTTCTAACCCAGCTTTTAGGATAAGAAGAGGACACCTGCACCCAATCTAGAGAAATCCTGGAAGAAACTTGAGGAGCCAAGAATCCTCTTCAGCTGCAAAACCCACGAGGAGACTGAAGACCCGTTGGAAGAAGGCCTGGCAAACAACTTCTGCTGCTGTCCTGGTAGAGCCCTGTCTTGTGGAAGATCTCCAGCAGTCCTGCGAAGGAGCTGCGTCCCTTGGAGTGGAGGGAATATCCATTCTCAAAGTCAGCTGGGAGTCTTATGAAGAAGAGCCTTCGGAAGTGCCCAAGGCCCACCAAGTGGCTGATCAGCTCAGAGTTTGGACTACAGTGCTGTAGATGTTGCCGTTCTGAGTTGAGGCATGGAACTTGGGGGGATCCGCAGCTCGTGCCATATGACTTATTGCTGTGAAAGTTTGTGGTCCTAGCATCAAGTGGACCTGAGATAGGAGACAAAGTCTGACTATGGCAAATGAATCCCTTTGTGTCACTGTGCTTTGGTGGCTGTCATCTAAAACTGCTTATCTGCATCCAGTACTGTTCTGAGATGAACCCTGCATCAAGTTTGTTTGCCTTTTTCAGCTGGAGAACCTTGCACCAGCATTAGTCGACAACCGGAGAAGTGCTTGAACCTGCAGCCCCTGGGGATCAAGGGCTGAAGATGGTGGCTGGAAAAGTGACCTTGGGCCCTCTTCAGAAGACCTGCAAAGTCCTACAAAGAATGAGAGTATGGGTGGTGAGTTGTAGCGAAAATTACCAGAACCCCAGACTCCCTCTTTAAAGTGTTGATAACTTTTATAAACTTTTGAAATAGTTTGCCTTTGCCAATGCTTGTTCACACAAGCACTCAGAAAGTTGGGAACACATTTGTTAGTTAGATTTACTTGTCCCCTAACACTTGGAACTGTTCATTGGACCCCAGAGACCCTACCTTCATTTTTTCCAGCTTCACAAAACTGTATGGAATGTTGCTGAACTTTTGGGCACAAGGCCCTACATATCTTAGGAATGGACCTCTGAAGCTAGGATTGTAACTCTGTGGACTTTTAGAGCTTACCCTAATCTGTGACTTCCTTTTCAGGAGTTTGATTTGCATTTTACCCTACTCCATTGATTGTGTATATGTATCTATTATTAGTGTTGTGTGATATTATTGCCTGTTAGTAGTCATTTTTCACTCTGTTATATGGCCATAAATAACTAAGGGCCTCATCACGAGTTGGGCTGCATTCCCGGCTGTAATACTGCCGACTGTAATAACCCTAGCACCGACCGGTCCGGTGGTATTACCACCGGATCTCGGGTTGGTTCTTAATGTAAATCCCCATTCTGATTGGGTCCATTGGATCCAATGGGGAATTTTTTGTGCTAATACTGCGGGCTAATACAGCCGGCTGTAATACTGCCGAAAACAGGGATTTTTACCTCCAGAAAAAAGCTGGAGGTAAAACATCTGATTTAGCACCCAACTTGCAATAGGGCCAGCCCTTAAATGTGGCAGTAATACCATTAACCACCGCATTTAAGGGCTACAGCCCAACTCGTGATGAGGCCCAAAGTATTTGTATTCTTGATTGTCTAAGTGCATTCCTTGACTGTTTCACTGTGTGTGCTCATTGTAGACCCATTACAAGCTCACCACCTCTTGAGACTAAGCCTAGACCACTCGGCCACCTACCTGGAACTGGTTTGGCTTTAGCTCCCAGAGTTGTCCCTGTCACAAAAGAAGGCTGGCCTTCTATACGTCTGTCCACCAGGACAGAGTATAGAAAATCAGTCCTAACACAGGCACATAGGGATTTTCACATGATGAGGTAAGCTGTTGTGTAGATGTTGCTATTAACTGCAGATATCTTCAGCCTCCGCTCTCCATGGAAAATCGATGTGTAAGTCCTGCTTCTTTACTTTATTTTAGATGATCTATGCTCACCACAAAACAGGCTCATGAAATCATAGAATGACTATCATTTAACTGAATAATAACACTGAGTGTTACATCACCTAAAATGTTGATGAATTCAGCATTAAGCGCTATATAGTGATAATATCCTGTCATCCATAACATTTGCAACATGTGTGCGTGTTGTTGAGAGCTATGTAAATAAATAACACTATTTAGTTGTACTCTCTGCATAATAAAGACGCAGCCTCTTTATTGTATAGTATGATGGTGGTAGCTAGAACAGCTTGTATTATGTCACTTCAGTTATTTACTGAATATCAGGCTGTATAATGTGAGTTTGGCTGTCTCATGTTTCTACATCTCTCCCAATAAGTGGATGTTGAAATAAGAATGGTTCATGGTAATAATGTGAGGTGATCATTCACGAGAGACCTGCTAGACCAGTTTTCCATGTGGAAAAGGAAAATTTAACATTTTTACATTAAATTATGCTAATCAGAAGTATAGCATGTTTTATTTTGTAACTTCTATTATTTGCAAAACATGAGGCTGCCTAATTGACATGCTGCTTTCCAATGGATTGGCTCTTGGTTTGGCTCTTAGGGCCAAGCCAGACCTCTGGCTTAGTTCTCTTTATTTCCTTATGCAATACTTGGCATGACCAACTCTAAGATCAAATATGGCTTTTTGAAAAAATAAAATGAAATAGAAAGTCATGTTGATAAGCATACTTTAATTATGTAGTATTTTCACCGAAGCAGAAGACATAGGGCCTCATTAGGACCCTGGCGGCCACGTAATGAACGGTGCCAGTGAGGGACCGGCACCGTTCATTGCGTGCCGCCCTATTACGAGGACTGCTCCGGGTTAGAGGGACCCGCTAGAAGTCCAGGATGCTAACAACGGGCCCGTCATTAACTAGCCTGTTGCTAGCATCCTGCCCATTCCCATTGAGCCCTATTGGGGCTCAAATGGGAATGGGGATGTACTGGATCCGGGTCCCGTGAAAGGGATTTACCGGGCCATCCAAGGTCGGAATGGCCCGGTATGTCCCCTTTTGCGGGACCAGTACCTGGTACCCGGTATGGGCTTTTGGCGGCATGGCTACCTCCATACTCATAATGAGGCCCGTAGTATAGTTTTCTATACAATTATTATTACCCAACCAAATGTGGTACTAATTTATTAACCTCACATGGATAAAAGGTTGAGTTGGCACTGCTGGTATTAAATCCTGCAACCTGCAGATCTCAGTAGCGAGTGAGCAGCGAGCACTCAACACACTGAGCTATCCTACTGGTTATAAAAGAAGAATGCATAGCATTTTAGGACTTCTCTGTGACCAGCAGTTTACATCTATGTGTTTTATCATCCACCTTCATATCTTACACCACAATAACCAACCCTAGCAATGTACCACCTATGCACAGGCAAATTGGACATTTTCATTTCTCAAAATAAACCTTCCTTACAATCTCTGTCTCTGTTTGTATCTGCTGCACTTTGTCATCCACTTTGGCCCAGAGGGAAAGCAAACCCGAGAAAAGAAGATGCATGATTTCTGCTACACCTCAGATCTCAAGCGTTTCCACCTCTGCCACAGTTTTATTTCCGAGATCGAATCCCTTGACACACACTTTACATCAAATCTGGACAAAACTTGAAGACCTCCCAATCATCTGATTAGTGAGCCCTCTTATACCTTGACCTTCTCGCAATCTAACCGGAAGCACATACAGCTTAGCATAGCATTGCCCATGCTATTCCAGGGCAGTCTGAAATGCCACCCTATTACTGCCATCCAATTAGCAGACCTCCTCAGTAACAGAGTTGTCTTTGTATTTATCAGGATTTATGGAAAGTGTGAACCTGCCTTGCAAGTGATGGAGCTCTGTACAAGAGAAGGAATATAAATCATACATTAGGACTGAGTGAGAAGCGTCCAAGAGTCAATGAAGTGTCTGAAGCAGGAGAGCTGACTTTTGATTGGGTGCCGGTGGACAGATTTTTAGGAAGCCCCATTGAAAGTATAGGGAATTTTAACACAGATGGCTTTTTCCTGGGCTTGCCTACGTACTCGGCGCCCCCGGTCTGAAGAATAGGGTTTCAGTTCTTTCCTGAACTGTAACATGAAGGAAGTTTGCCTGATGCAGGTTGGTAGGTTGTTCCAGATCTTGGGCGGGTAGAAAAGGGCCTTTAGTCTTTTTGGTTTTTCCTATATGCCTTGTTTTCGATCCATAAGATGTTCTGTATTTGGGTGATGCTTTGGCTTTTTGGTATCTTGAGTGTTTTGGCCAGCCAGGATGTGTTGGTGGACTTGATTGCCTGTAAGGCGAGGCAGGCTGTTCTGCAGATGGTGCATGATTGAAGTGGGAGACAATGTAACTTTGTGCCTGTGCTAAACCGTGCAAGGCGTACAGTTTTCAGATGGTAAAGGGTATTTGTGGGATGCTTAAAAAGGGGGCTTTAACACTGTCTATGAGGTGGAAAACTAAGAGCAGGATGGAGGTTCTGAAGTTGTCACAAGGGAAAACATACTTTGCATAGTGGTTGGAGTTAGTATGAGACTGGTTGATTTTTTTGGGAGTGAATTGAGTCTCAAATGAAATGTTGCTGTTGCGACTTCAAGAGAGGAGTAAAAATCCATCTTGTTCCATTTCTGTCTGGGAAGTCTGGCCTGGAGCCTGCTTGGGGGGTTATTGAGGAGAATGAACTCAGTTTGAGGCATGCTTTGGCATCCATGCTTGAATGAGGGAAAGGCTGTGTTTGAGGTGATAAATGTTAGTGATTGAAGAAACCCTTAGCTACAGTTCACTCAATGTTCCCTCTAATTATTTTTCCATAAGTGCGGAAATGGTTAGTTTCTGTGTGCACATTATTTTCCATGTGCAAAACTGAATAACGAGGTAAGCCACTTTATGGGCCTCATTAGGAGGTAGAAGGCCATGGAATGAACGGTTCCGGTAAGGGACCGGCACCGTTCATTCCGGACCGCCCTATTACGAAGTCTGCAGTGGGTCCTGCCAAGGAACGCCTGGTCAGACCGCTAGCAGACCAGGATACTAACAACGGGCCCGTCATTAATGGGCCCATTGTTAGCATCCTCCCCATTTCCATTGAGCCCTATGGGGGCTCAAATGTGAATGGGGATTCATTTTTAGCGGCGCCCAGAAAAGGGCAATTACCGGGTCTGCCAAGGTCGGCATGGCCCAGTTATTGCCCTTTTATGGGCTCCGCTAAAAAATAATTACTGGCGGCGGCCATGCCCATAATAAGGGCACGGCTACCACCAGGGTCGTAATGAGGCCCTATGTGTATTTAGTGAGCTAGCATCTCTGAAGAGTTTAGAAGGGAATTTTCCCTTCCCATCCACTTGAGTTCATTATAAATTGGTGTAAAAGGTGTATCAAACAACATTTTTCCAAACAGATAGGCTAACAAAACAAATATTTTATATGTGTTTCATAAGAAGTGCTCATCAACCACTCCAAGACTTCAGGATATGCCATAATACCTATCAAATGTATCGTGAGCAGAGAAAAAAATGTGTGTGCACAAAAACAGCTTTGTATTCTAAGAATAAACAATTGGTTTATTTGTGGCCATTCACTTGATGACACTGCTCAAAGACCATGCAGAAAGTGTTTAATAACATTGGAAAAAACACTCCTGTTTATTACAAAAAACAAATATTGCTCATCACTGATGTGGCTGTCAGAAAATTCAGACAAGATACAAGTTTTCCAAATTGAATAATGGCAACTAAAAGGAACGTGCCAAAAAACATGCCATTAGGAATTCATGTGCCACTTTAATTAAGAAATTTAAGGGCCAGGAGAACATGCCTCTCAATGTGTGCAAGGACGATCATTGCATCAGAATAACTGCACCACAGAATTTGATGATGAGAATGAGAATTCCTGGGCCTCTTCTTACTATTCATGTTACATTGTCCTGTGAGCTGTGCCAACAGTTACTCAAAATGAGTCTTACAGTTTAGAGGTATATACAATATACCTTTTTACTCACTAAAAACAGAAGAATGTGCCCAACAAAAATGAGAAACCATGAAAATCAGGAGCCTACACTCTGCTTCTATCGACTGATATGTTTTTGAATCAGTGACCAGCAGAGCAGTGGCATAGGTAGGAACTCTATTAGTATTACTGCCTGATCGCAAGGGGAAAGAACAGGTTTCTTCTGGAGCCCCATTGAAGAAAATCCCATATATTTGCTTTTTAAGTCAATTGCAGCAATGTTCACAAGTACAACAGATTAAGGGCCTCATCAAAAGTTGGGCTGTAGCCCTTAAATGTGGCAGTAATGGTATTACTGCTGCATTTAAGGGCTGGCCCTATCACGAGTTGGGTGCTAAATGGGCTGTTTTACCTCCAACTTATTTCTGGAGGTGAAAATAGCAGCGCTACACTGGAATGTCCTACCGCCACCCCTGCGAGCAGAAGTGTCCCACCTAACATTCCGTAAAGCAATGAAAACTATGCTCCTTAACTAAAACTCAACCAAGACGGGAACTCTACCTGTTCTCACACCTAGAATGAGCATACCTAGACACCTGCTCAATTTGTTCTAAACTGGAAACTGTATCTGAATGATTGTTTAACAAAGGTATAATGTACTCTAACCCTTAATTGTAATTGTGGGCCTCATTACAATCGACCCGGTATGGAAACAACGGTGGCGGTAAATCCACCGCCACTGTTGTTTCCATGCCAGGTGATCACAACTCCTGCAGGCGGAGGCATCAAACCCGCCAGGTCTGACCTGTCGGGTTTAACACCGCCTGCCTGCAGGCGGACGAGGAAACACCGGCACCATCACGAGATGTTTCATCCGGTGAGATCATCCGGTGTTTCCATGATCCCTGTTCCCATTGAGTCCTATTGGACTCAATGGGAACGGGGATTAACGGGGATTAACACCATTCCACCTCCGGAATTCCCGGGTCACCGGGGTTGTAATGCCCCGGTAATTCCGGGAATCACGGAGGCGGAATGGTAATACGAGTCTGGCGGTAACCAGGCGGTTTTACCACCTCAGTTACTGCCGGATTCGTAATGAGGCCCTATGTATACCTGAATTATGTTATCTCCACATGTATGTAACCCCTCTGTAACTAAGGCTGCCACAAGTAAAAGTGCCACGATGCCTTTGGGCTGTATGTGCGCTATACAAATGCAAAACTATTAGCTATTAGCCTGCAGTATAAGCACCGAAAACGCACCATTGGATCCAATGGACCAAAAGGGGAATGGGGATTTACCGTTAACGCCCAACCCGTGATCCGGCAGTAATACTTGGACCGGTGGGTGCCAAGACTATTACAGTCAGGCAGTGTTACAGCCGGGATACCGCCCAACTCGTGATGAGGCCCAAGTGTTGTCTTCTTTAAATAGGGACCCCTCTTCTGAAATGTCCTGTGATCATTGAACAAGATGCATGGGGATGCTAGAGGCAATAAACACAAACATGTGACTATATTGAAAAGCCCACCGCAGCTAAGCATAGAAGGAAACAGAAGGTGCAGTTTCCTAGACTGTTACTAGAGTTTCCTACCCTTAAGAAAAAGAAAAAAAAACACATTTCCTTCACAGTACTGTACTGTCAAAATGTCTGATTTGGTTTTTGAAAGTTGCTGATTTGTTCTTCAACCCATAGGAGTCTTCTCCTGGGCCCTTTCACCAGTACCCCTCCGCGACTCCTCTGTTAGCCTGCAATACTAATTGACAGGGCTCTATAAAAAGTGAGGCATTGTATAGGTAAAACACTCACTGGGATCTTTGCATGCCCACAATACTTTGCAAGCAAATAATATTTAAAACCTCACCATATTATGTGCAGTTTAAGAAAATGTCATGAAAAAGTATCATGAAGCTGCATGTGCACAATTATTACGAAGTGATAGCAGATTGTTTGCAACACACCCCACCCCTTTAAATTGCTGGCTACGATTATGTCAGTGCCCAGTTAACCCATTTTTGTATAGCAGCGAATTACCATTTAATTTGTTAAGATCTATGCTCCATGAAACTCTGAAAACTTGGAACAGTTGCAGATTGTGTGTAAAGCATTTTTGTTATATTAATATCCTTTGCCCTAATGCTATATACGAATAATGCCAGGCATAGCCCATACCCATTATCCCTTGCAGGCTACGTACATGATAGTACAATGCTGCTCTCCAGTTATAGGGTAATGTTAGCAATGCTAAAGTAGGAGACGCTGAGCCTGACATTTGCCTACTTTAAAGTCTAAGAGAGCAAATTAATATTTGAGTTTTATAATGCGTTAACTTGCAAGGTGGCCACTATAAAGTGCATGTGCGACATATGTACAAAGAATAGGAAGCATGGGATGAGGTTCCACATCCAAGTAGCCTGCTTACTTACAGTCAGCATCCAATATTCGAGCTGACAGTTGGGTTACATAGTCTGGGTGACACTTTTGTTAAGGCACCAGGAGTAACAGAAATTCTTGTGCTTGAACGTCATTCATATTATAACAAACATTAAAGAAGTGGATATAGGTACTAGTCTGGTAACCTTTCGCAGAGTCAAGCAAGGCAGAGTCAATGTTGTCTGACAAGGGCCTCTTTATATGTTTGCCGGTCCGGTAGTAACTGCGCCGGTAAGCTAGCAGCGCCGTTACTACCGGACTAGAAAACTACAAGTTTTACTGGCACGGCTACCACCAAACTCGTTATGAGGCCCAATATCTGAATGTTCTTTAGGGTGGAGGTTCGAGTCATAAGATATAAGTGTGGTAGACTCTAGTATAGGAGTCATGGGTGGGGTGGGAAGATAATTTGGTTAATGCGTGCAGGCATATCTTAGTTGTATTTTCTGTTCATGGAGCCACTTTTTCATATAACCTTTTAACCGCTTGTGGGTGTATTATATGTTTAGGTTTTTAAGTTCAGGCCTTCATAGGTGGGCAAGTAAATAGGCTGGACCAAAATATCAAGACCAGTTAGGATAATTTAGATTTATTTTGAGAGAAAGCAAATGTTGGGTACCTGCTATGGCTTGTGCCTTGTTAAATCTGAGCGGCACCCAGAAGAAAGTTGGGCAAGCGCACATGCGCACAGCTTAGACGGAACATTCATATTGGTAGATTTTGAAGTTGAGATTGAAGAGGTGTCCCCCCTATGTGCTCCATGCAGAGAACAAATATTCACAGCTGGGAAAGGTGCTTTGACCAATCACAATACACATTTCCCGGGTGCAATTGTGCCTTCATCACCCACTGTGGTAGAAGAAAAATAAATGTAAACACAAATATCAGCCCCATTAAAATAGGAAAGGGACTAGGTTCCTTTTCAGATGGAGGCAGCCATTCATTAACATGTTTTTCATGGCTGCCGCCGTCATCCAAAAAGGGACCTAGTCCCTTTTCTATTTTCATGATGGTGGCCATTTTGTTTGACTTTTTTTCATTCCGACGTGAGATGTGCTTGTGCTGAGCGTACCAAAAAAAAGTCTAAAAATGGTTGCTGCTGTTGACATAGAAAAGGGACTAGAAAGAGGGAGCTAGTTCCTTTTCTATTTTAATGGCGGTGCCAACAAAGCTAGGGCTTGCGGGCCGTTAAATCCCATGTCAACCCCACCGCCGGGACGTGAGAGCTACATAGTGAAAGTATGGACCCATGAGTTAGGCTGCAGGAAAAGAAACATGTACAAGATCACTTGAAGTTAGTTAATGTCCAAAAAGACCAGTTGCTGGTGAGGAGAGAGGTGAATCAAGGAAGTAGAGATTCATTTAAACCCATGCATGTGTTAAGATTGTTGATAAGGGTTCGGGGGAGGGGTATCTGGTCTTTCCATCTAAAGCCATACCATTGAATACCACACCACCATTATTCATTGAGTTGCCTTTCCATCGAAAAGCATATTCATTGAATAATTTATATAAGGGTTAGTGTTAGAATTAGGGGTTAGTGTTCGGGCTAGGGTTAGATTTAGGGTTAGATTAAGATTTGGGTTAGGGTTAGGGCTAGGGTTAGATTAAGACTTAGATTATAGGTTAGATTAAGGGTTAGATTAGGGTTAGGGTAGGGGCTAGGGTTAGATTAACGGTTAGATTAAGGGTTAGATTAAGGGTTTGGGGTTAGGGTTAGAGTTGGGGCTACGGTTAGGAGAGGGTGGGGGTTGGGGGAATAGGGGTACCCCCCAAGATATACAAAAATAAAATAAAACGTTACAAGGAGCTGGCCAGTGCCGAAATTTCAGCACTGGACAGCTCCATGTAACATTATAATGTAGAACATAAAAGCATTGAAATGCTATCCTTTACATTTAAAAGTATATATCCATTTGATGGAAAAGTTTTGATGGATATGTACTTTAATGAAAAGGATAGAATGTCGATGCTTTTATTTTAGATGCATATTTTTCGATGAATTGGCATTTCGATGCATCGTTTTCGATGCAATGACTATGAACTGTTTGGGGGGAAATCTAAAGGGAATAGTAGAAAGGACAGTAGAAAGGTCAATGCTTTGTGGAAGTTGTGGATTGTGACTGTCTAATGACTTTTTCCAGATGATTTTGCCAATGAAAGGCAGTTGTAGAATGAGACTGGCCTTTTTTCGTAATATCTTCAATTATTTGAAACATATAAGAAAGAGTCTTTACTTGATCAGAGTTAAAGGAGCTTTCAACAGAGTTTCTGTTGGACGTCTTTTCTTTGAATTTGCTCAATAGACCTTTGTGCAGCAATCTTTATCTTATAAACACCATCAAAGGTGATGTATATTCTTAATTAAGAAAGATAAAGTGATTATAATTAAGCACAAAATATTAGTTGTGCACGCCACATTCTGTTTTCCATGGTTTTGTGCTAGCAGACTTAAGGACTAGCACACTGAAATGTACATTTTCCAAAATTGATAATTTTACAAATAACAGAGTAAAACCCATATAATTCTCAGATGAAGAAGTGACACAGATTAAAATTGTGAATACATTTAAGGAAATTGACCATCTTCCTCTGAGAGAATTGAACAAGTGATACAACAATTAGAGATATTGATCTGCAGAGAAATAAATAAAAAATGTCACACACCTATGTTAGGACAATGTCATATGGCCTCTAGAGAATACCACAGGCCCTTAGAATTTCACTACAACTGACCCTTCATTGAGACCATCCAATCGTTGTAAAGAGATGTAGACAGAACCTCGATAATTGCTCCTTGGATCTTATAATTTTAACAGTTGAAGAATTAAATAATTGCATACACAAACTTGATGAACACATTACTATTCTGAAGAATTATTTATCATATATTTATG
Source organism: Ambystoma mexicanum (assembly GCF_040938575.1). Lineage (NCBI taxonomy): Eukaryota > Metazoa > Chordata > Amphibia > Caudata > Ambystomatidae > Ambystoma > Ambystoma mexicanum. The sequence continues at coordinate 119,954,670 of NC_090926.1, read as the reverse complement.
AGAAAGAACTAAAAACTAAAACATTTAGAACATTCAGACAGGATACCTTGGATTATAAATCATCATATACATGACAAGAATGTTACCAGCAGAATATAAGCACAACCACGACAACACAGTAGAATACGAATAGAAGTACAATGTATCTAAAATACCAACAATTTGTGTTTGTCTAATGATTTATGGTTTGTTATTGATATGGAATAAGATTTATCATAGTGTATTCAATTACTTTCTACGGAATACAATGTGTATGAGAATATAAAAAATCAATATAGTCACATCAGAATGTTGGCCTAATAATATAAGACGTCTTTTTAGTAATACCTTTAATTATTTGAAACATATAAGCAAGAGTCTTCTCTCGAGTAGAGTGCAAGAAGCTTCCAACAGAGTTTCTGATGGACACATTTTCATTTAAAATGAGATTTTAGCCAAACTGGAACGAAGTGCTGATTTTTGCGGAGAGCTCTAACTGTGAACACTTCCATGGTGCATCAGCTTGAAATTGTACCAGTAACTGGGACTTCTATTCCAGGAGCTGTCAGGTGTATCGACCCACGTTCAAGTTATTATGCTGCAACATTTGGTGCTGTGGGCTTAGAAAATCCAAGATGGCCGAAAAGCCCACATTTGCGCCAGAATCCAGGAAAACCGTGCAGTTTTTGCGCACACCAAAATGGTTGCCTGGCCTGCCACCCACCAGTGCAAGCGTGAGGGGCCAGAAGCACCATGAGTGAAACGTGGTGCCAAAGGAAAAACAGCAGTGCCTGTTAGCTCGAAAAGCGCTTTGAAATCACCTTTGTTTCTCTGAATGAAAGCTCAAAATGCCTATTTCAAACATCGCAAGATATTCAAAAATCTTACTAACACCAGCAGACATCTGGCAGAATTAAGTCTTGTGTGCATACAAAATCTGGAAAGATGAAGAGCCTAAAATAATGTTCATAAACTGGCTGAGCTGTAGATGCCAGCAGCTTAAGTGAAATTGGACTTAAAGCTACTAAAATCTTAATGTTTAAAATAAATGAGTGATTTACTTTGGAGTGTCACATAGGTTGCAACTGTTTAAATGTCATAGTTTTGAACTTAGAATCAGCGTTCTAGCTGCATGTGTCAAAATTGTAAGTTTGATTTGAATGAAGAAAAATGGGAACAAAAGTGACATTTGGCTGAAGCCTGGCTTAAAGAGACTGAATTCTGCCTGGCAACTACCCCCGACAGGAGTTAAAACTTGCCCAGCAGCTGCATTCACAGGCCTGGCCTGTCTTCTCCTGCCCCCACCAAAAGGAGATTACACCTCTCTGATTGAATTAGGGGAAGGGTACCTGAGACTGCAGGAAACAGAACAATGAACCTTCCTTGGCTCAGGCAAATGCTAAATCAGGGGGTCGTAAATGGCTTCCTCCCGGAAGGAAATGGGAGGGGCACTGCCTCTGTGAGCCTGCCGAGCTTGGAGGTGGCGACAGACAGAAATTCCCCCATGTGCTTTGGAACCTAAACCACACCCCTCTGGGCCAGAGCATAATTTTAAAAAGATGGATAATTCATAGTAAAAAATTGTCAAAATTATATCAATAATATCATTATTCCTGTGATTATTCTGTGCACATTTTAAGAGGTGTTAGGATTCTGTGGTATGTTCTGGGGGGTAGTAGCGGAAAATAGGGTATTACTCCAAATGTCTGTATGTTAAAAATCTGACACTTCATCATCTGATGCCCATATTCCTTGCGCACATTTGTGTACATTCTGGAAAAGTTCAGAGGTTGTGTTCTGGATGAAAAGGGCAGAATTCTGTCAGAAGTGGACACAGCATCTTACAAAGATAGGGATCAGATGGTTTGGCGCTACAGAAAATATGTTAACTGGACATATAAAATTAGAGAAATTGTACATAGATAAATACGCCTTTGGCTCAAAAATAGATTTGTGTGCAAAGTGACAAGGGGAGTGTTCTTTCTGTATGCCATAAAAATGAGGCCTGATGACTCACAATTCATTTCTCCAGTGAGAGCACAGAAAATCCTTTAACCTATCAGGATCCTCAGACGGTTGGGCATAGAAAGGCAGCCTTCCCACCCATTTTCAAAAGACATAAAAGGAGCCACTGAGACCCAGGTAGAGACTGCTCTTTCCACTTTCTTGCAAAGCACTTTGACAGACGACTTCAAATTCAGGCAATATCTAGAGACCAGAACTTAGAAAACCAGACTCCAGACTTCAAATCCAGACAGATCCTGAGATCCAGATCTTAGACTCCAGAACTTAAAGCAAAGGGGCCAATCCACAAGCTGAATCCTTTTCAGCAGGCCTCCAAATCTTTTGCAACCTGATATTCAACAGCCGGGCGAGCTGTTGATTCTGGCTAGAACCCTGTGCCAGAACCCAGAAAGCAGAGCTCTATCCAGACCGCCTTGCAGTGCTGATAGAAGACCAGACCCAGACCAGACCGCTGTGCAGTGCCAGAACTTTTGCCAGAACCAGAGATCCAGACCAGCAGAGCAGAGAGAACCGCAGCTAAACCTGTTGACCAGATCTGTGACGAGGCCCATTCCTTCCAAAATTAGGAGTGAGTATCCAGCCAGAGCTGTGCAAACCAATCTCTTAGTTTAAAATAATCTAATTTAAACCATTTCCACCTATGGAGAACTGCATAGAAATCGTGTGTCCATTCTGTGATTTCAAACCTGTGAAAGTGTAATTTGTCATTCTGAGCTTTACTTTAATTTTGAGAATCTACCTCCATTAAATTGTCTGTATCTTTGTAACCGCTAGGAATGAGATTTAACTTTCATTTTAAAGCTAAGAATCTAAGCTTTCCAACAAGCCCGAAACCGACTTTCTACTCCTTATAGTTCTTCCGTAATCGCGATCGACGCACTGAGAAAAAGTTCTGCGAATTGCAATTTGACTCAAACTTCTTCACCTGTCAAAAATAGCTGTCTTTTGCTTCCATTGCTGAAATTCGTTTCAACCTGATAATCCCTCATGAATCATTGCTAGTGTTGACCTGAACTAATTCAAAGTAGCTGCCACCTACCCTGAATCTCCAATAGGGAATTAAAATCATTTTTAGCATATTTTCACTTCATTGTAAATCACATTAAAGTATTTCTGCATGTTTTAAAAGCATACCGGTTGCTCTAAGCTTGCTACGGGGGAACTGAATTGGTATTGCATTCGATTGTATTCCTGAAAATTGTGTGCTCTCCTTCCATCTCCTTATATTGCATAGGGGGGGAGCGAATTGTCAAAAGAAAAAGTGATCATATTATCTTTTGTGGAAACCATCTCAGTTTATTTCTGTGCTGCATTCTTTTCCATCATTGCATTTCCTTGAAACCATAAAAGCATTCTCAGCTACTTTATCCTCTCTATACCAACTCCTAAGTAATTGAAAAAAGTGTGCTAGTGTAATATTATCCATTGTTGATCACTGTCATATTCATAAGTGTGCTATCAAATATTAATTTATTTATAAAAGTGTGATATATATCTTGTTTAATTTTTCAAATAAATCTTTTAATTTGCAAAACAAACCTACTTCTTGGCTCAGGGAGGTCAGGGGGATTCAAAGAGAGGGGCGTTATACAAGGGTTCATCATCCAGATCTATGAACTTGTCATAAAAATATATAATTAAGGGCTTCCCTTGGGCATCCCAGACTCGGCATTGACTTAGTTGGAGTGCTGAATTGAGGTCAATTAACAGAGTGGGGGCTCAAGCCGGGACGTCTTGATTAGATCTACCACTTGTGCAGCTTAATACAGTGTGCTAACTGACAGGATACATAAATCCTGTTGGATCACCACGCTGTGTTTTACTGTAAAATCACCCCTCAAAAGAAGGACGCTCTAAGGAGACGATCTGTTTTGCAAAATAAAATACAAACTTCTGTAAATAAGGAAGGAAATCAATTTCCAGAATGACGACATTGGTAGATATGAAGATAGCTAGAGAGCACCTCTTACATAAACTGTTTGTGAGAGGTGAATGGTCTGAACAGGACCAGAATGTGTGGCTGCAGGCAATCACACAACAGGTCAATGCGACTGGGCTAGACAGCTGGAAAGATCAGGGTCCCTTGCACGTGGCCCTGAGTGAACTATACATGGCCCCTAAGGCCAAAGATGAGCACAAGATTGTTTGGATAGCAGCATATTTGTATTTATATATGGGAGCCATACAGGACAAATGTGCTGAAGGCCAAGATCTGCCAAATAGGCAACAGACGGCATTAGAGAAGGCCCGATCTGACCTGGTCTCTTCTGAGCAGAGGCTGCACAGGAGCCAGGAGTAAGAAAATGAGAGTAGACAGTATCTCATTAAAATCAAAGAGGATATGGGTATCCTGCAACAAGAAAAGTCTGACCAGGATACCAGATTTCTGGCCTTGCAGAAGGAGTACCAAGAAGGTTTGGACTCCCTACTGCAGAGCCAGAAAAAGCTGGAGCAACAACTGGACTTCAATAGGGCATGCGCAGAGCAGGTAGTCACCCTGAAAAGCCACCTAGATAGGGAGAAGGCAAAGAGCAACAAACTGATTCTGAAAGACCTGGATACTCAGACAGAATTTGAGGAAGAGCGCCAGAAAGCTGGTGCCCTTAAAAGGCAGAGGGACGACCTGGCGGCACAGATGCAGGCTCTTAGTCAGGAAAGGGAAACCTTAGGCCAGAAAGTCTGCCAATTAAAAGGAAAAATTGAAGAAAATCACTTGGCCCTCCAGGGACTGGGTGACCTCCAAAAAGAGCATCAGAACTTGTTGGAGCACACCAGGAGGGTGGAAGATGCTCTGGCCAGAAAGGAGCAGGCCAGTAGGAATGGGACTCAGGAGGTAACCCTCCTGCAGCAAAGACTGGCCCAATACTCCAAGACTAACCAGGAAGCACAGAGAGAGAATGAGGCTCTCTGTCAGCACAATGATAGGTTCCAGCAACAGGTAGCCATGCAAGAGAGACTGATAGAGTCTAGTAAGGCCTTAACTGAGGAACTGAAAGCACAGGCTCTTGCATGGCAACAGGGAGCAGGGGCTGATAGAGATGAGGTTCTCTGGGAAAAGGAAACAGCTGAGCATAACCTCAGGAGCCCTAGTACCAGAGGACTTCACCTCTCCCAGTCCCTGGACTCTGCCACCCCATGTCCCCTGGCGCACATGAGCACAGGGCCACAGGGATGGCAGATTACTATCCAGCCAAAAGTATGGGGCTCATAGGCCAGTACCACCCAGGAATGGATGGGCGGGCATCCGGGTATGGGCACCTAAGTACAGTGCAATTTAGTGGGGAACCCCAGGAGAGTAGGCCCACTAGGGGCATCCTGAAAACCTCTGCCCAGTTAGGTCGGTGGTGGGGGGGTACCCAACAAATCCTGGCAGCAGGGAGGGATCTGAAGACTCCGCGGAGCGTCACAGGACACAGGAGACCAGGTCCCCCTTTTCTGCCAGCCATTCCCAGGCTCGCAGAATCCGGGAAAACCAGGAAGCTCAGACGGGCACCTCTGGGAGCAGTGCTTCTGAGTCAGAGGATGAATGGACCAGGGTTACCCGAACCAAAAAGGCCAATAAGGCAAAAAGGGCCTTGCTTAAGGAACAAGGAGTGTCATCACCCCTTATCACAAGAAAGCCAAGTATTCTGTTTGGGAAGACTTGGAGCTTTATGAGCAAATGATGGAGACTTTCCATTTAAAGGACAGCAGTAGCTGCATTCAGTATGTCAAATGGACATTCTCCCCAGAATACTCCAGTTTCTTTGCGGGGCTGGAGGACCAAAACCATTCAAGATGGTCCACATATAGGGCGGCCATCTTGAAACATTTTTCTGTTCACAGAAATCCCCAAGAGGCTCGCAAGGCAGCCTACAATTTGCAATGTGGGGAGGATCAGGCCCCACAAGAATGTGTGCAGGAATTGAAGCGTGCCTTTGCGCAGACTACCAAAAGGGTGCGCACGGACAGTAAAGAGTTTGTAAATACGTTTTTCCATGCCTTACCCAAATACATAATGACCCAGCTAGTGAGAGATTTTCACGAGAAAAGGTCATTAGACTGGGTGATTGAACAGGCTACCCGGATCTATGAGGTGCAGAAGCCCATAGAAAATAAAAATAATGCCCAGAAAAGTCCCAAACCGACCAGCACCCCTGCTGCTGCCAAGGTGGCAGAGGTAAAGGTTGCCCCCATTTTAGATTTGGAGATGAGGGTGCCTAAAAACCTGCCTGCACCAAATAATTCTCAGCCCAGAAGGCCCTCGGGCCAGCACAGACACGGAGTCAAGGAGGTAGTCCCACAAATGGGGTCCCTCGCTCCCCTGACTATGTAAGTCCCCGCTACAAGGGAAACCGACCCATCCTGGAGTATGTGTGGACTCCTCCAGCCCAAGGGGGGGATCCAACCAGGCACCCAACCCAGGGAACTTCCCTCCTAACTTCCCACAGGAGGGCAGAAATTCACCAAACCCTGGGCAGAACTTTTTCCCCAGGTATCCACCCAACTTCCAGCCCCAAAATCATCCATCCTTCTTTCCCCAATTCCCTGAGCCCAGACAACCTAATCCGGGAGAGGGGAGGCCAAGGGTGGAGGGGTACCCAAATCTTCCCAACCCAGGGTACTACCAGAGAAGGGATAGCTACCCTTCCCGGGATCAGCCCAGGGGAAAAAATTAGAACCCTGTATCAGCCTGAGCGGGTTTCACAGTTAGAGCACCAGGTCCAAAATATGGCATGGGATCTGGGTCACATACTGAGGGCTCAACAGAACCCTCAGATGAGCATGCCAGCGCAGAATGCTCAAACTCTGGGCCTGGTGCTCCAGAACAATGACGGGGCAGCACCCCGATAACCCACCGGTTCCCAGGGAGGAGGCACAAGGGGAAGGGGGGTGTAAAGCCTTGGAGGAAGCTTCCTTCCCCACTTGTAAACAGCCCCTGGAAACCCAAGAACCAGAAACAAAATCTCCTACCACTGAAAGTCTGCCACCCAAGGAGCAGAGAGGAGGTAGGAGAAACAAACGACCCAAACAGACACAGTTTGTGGAGGAAGTACAGATCTTCCAATTTGAGGGAGAGGGATCCCCAGAGGATCCTGGGAAAAGGATCTTCTCCTTCAGGGATGGGGGAACTCTTCCCAAAGAAAGATGGGTCCCAAGGGATTCACATCCCAACTGGGGAGATGTGGGGACTGAGCTAGCACCGCCCATCATCTCATCCCAGAACCAACCACATCAAAATCCCCTGGTTCAAACCCATCCTGGGGACTGCCTCCAAAAAGGGGGGGCGGCCCAGAACCAGAACCAGGGGAACCCACAACAGCTCCGATTTCCAGTTGCCAACTTTTTCTTGCAGATTCCCATGACTCTCCACAGAATACTGCCCAGATCTCTTCTCTCGCAATGTCCAAAACCAAAAAATGTGCCCACCAGTTGTCCAAAAATGTGCATTATCTGGGTCCCCTTAAGGAGAAGGAGGGAAGATACTATGCCACGGTACAAGTACAGGGGCAGGGTACAATTTTGGCAATGGTGGACATGGGATCCCAAGCTACCCTTTTGTCGAAAAGGGCCTTTGATGAACTAAATGCAGAAAGGGGGGAGAATTACCGAATTCCTCTCACCTCTCTTCCTGGACAACTTCAGAACTTTGACGGGAAGGAAATTCCCGTCGAGGGGACTGCAGATTTGGACATCAAAATTGGGCGACACAAGGTGAAACACCTGGTCAAAGTAGTGACTCCAGAGGGCACCCCTTGTTTACTAGGGAATGACCTCCTGAGAAGGTTGTCACCCCTAATAGATTGCATAAACAAGGTCCTCTGGACCCAGACTAGCCGACCAATAAAATTAAAACAGAGCGTCAACCATGTTAGTTTAAACAGCAACTGCCACATGGTTGAACAAAAATCTGACCAAGTAGAATTTCACTTCCAGAACAACCAAATTCCATACGTGACAGTAATAGCAGTAGGACAACAGACTGGTGATGGGGGTCCTCTCTATTTCTGACAATCAACCTTCCTTCCAGTTTAAGGTGGTATTCCACACTGGAAGGAAACACTCTGAAATACTTTACTAATCCACAATCAGACATTCCCACTCCAATAGTTCCGAAAGATGTGAAATCAGCTCAGTGCCTGGCTGATATTCAGCAAATTGGAGAGCAGTTGTTCATTCCTGTTTAGTTAAATGATGGGAAGGACTCTGTTCTCGCCCGAGTGTGTGTGAACAAAGGTAAGAGCTTCATCAGCGAAGCCATGTTCCGCCAACTCCCAAAAGATCCAGCCATTCCCACATTCAAACTGATAGACAAATGGGAAATGGATCTGGAAACACCCAATTCCAAACATCTCCTGCCAAGCAGGTGTATGCTCAAAATCTCCATTGGCAACAAGAGCATAGTCCATAATTGTTGGGTCATACGAGACGTCACTGCTGCCTTTTACTTAGGCAGTGATATTCTCAATCGCTTTGCCATTAGTTTGGACCTAATAAACTTCAACGCTTGGTCCTGATTAGCGGATAATCCCATGGGCTTTGATGATCCAGAAAAAATCATTTAGGTCAGCTCAATTGCTACCTTATGCAGTCGAAATTAAGATTAAAGAGGAAGTCACCATCCCAGAAAGGACCCGACAATTCTCTGACAATTAGTCAACATAGAACATGACACCATTCCAATAGAGGTGGATAACAGCGACTTAAAGAGTATTACTCTAGCCGCAGGCACCATTATTGGAATGGCGGTTGATGACCGACATTTTTGCATTGATTTAGGAAATTAACTGTTAGGACCAATCCCCAAGGACTGTTTTGACAGTGACAGTGATGACAACACAACACCAGACAGGAGCTTTACCGGGCATGGGGGGGAACTTCCTGGTGTACACTTCCTGCCCTTATAGTAAGGAAGATGTGACTTGTGACTTCAGAAGGGATGAGGTGGTTTTCCAGGTCTATGAGGGCTGCTTTTCCCACCTGAAGCTTTCAGTCCAAATCAGCACCCTGACCAAGGACTTCTCCACCCAGCTGGAGGAGGCCGCTGAGATAGCAAAACCAGAAGTCTTTTCAGGCTTCAGGCTGCTTGTGGAAGAGAGAGTCAACCTAGCTAATGCCTGTGTGACTCTGGAGCAGAAGCAAAAGTTGAAACAAGTTTTCTTGGAGTTCCAAGATCTCTTTGCGGTGGACTCATATGACTGTGGTCGCACCGACATTCACACAACAACAATTTCCATGGACCCTGGCATGACTCCAGTGTTTGTTAAGCAATATCGCTTGCCTCTCGCATCCATGGAGTCCCTTACTGAAATAATTAAGAACCTTGAGTCCCGGGGAATATTGAAGCCAAACGGCCAGTGGAGACCCTGCACTGACCTTAGGGAGCTCATCAAACGGGCCCATACTTCCCGATGGCCTCTTCCCTACATTGACCAAGGGCTGGCCCAGATCCAGGGGTCACAGGTATTCACTGCAATAGACCTGACCAATGGATACTGGACTGTGCCTGTCAGTAGGGAGGACCAATACAAGCTGGCTTTTACCTTTGGGGGCCAGCAGTACACATGGACCCATACTCCCTTTGGATACCTCAACTCTGGCAATGAATTCAACATTTTCCTACATAAGGCCATGCTCGACCTGGGTGCGAGGGGTAACCTGGCTTATGTAGATGATGTCCTCATCAAAAGTTCATCTGTGGAGGAAAATTTAGTGGAGATCTGTTATGTTCTGACACAGTTGGGGGCTGCCGGAGCAAAACTTTCCTTTCAGAAAGCACAGTGGTGTAGAACCCGTGTTAATTTCTTGGGGCATGAGATTACTCCTCAGAGTCTCTGTCCCCAGGAAAAGAAAGTGGAAGCACTTCAGAAACTGAAAGACCCCACAACTCTGCGGGAACTAAGGATCCTCATTGGACTGACTAATTATAGCAGAAAGTTCATTGAGGGCTACGCAGAGATCACCAGACCCCTGATTCATCTCTTGAAGGGGGGGTCAAGTGGGAATGGGGTCCAGAACAATCCGAGGCAGTAAGACAGCTCAAAAGAAGCCTCTCACAAGCACCTTGCCTAGCTTACCATGTCAGAAACAAGGAGTTCTTCCTGGAGACAGGGTTCTCTAATACATTCTTGACTGCAGTATTATATCAAAAGCATGACAAGGTCAATAAAGTAATCTCCTATGCAAGCAAAATGTTATCCTCTGTGGAGGAAAAATTCAACGATTGTGAGAAGGCATTGAAGAATTACCGCCCGTTTATCCATGGGGAACACATCATAGTGGAGACTCCAGCCAGCCTCTGCAATATCTCCAAAGTGACAGAATCCGGGATGGAAATGTGAGTAATTCCCGAATTACTTCCTGGATTTTGTCAATGCAAGGCTTTCCTGTGGAGGTCAGATATGGCCAAAACAAGAAGAGTCCCATCGCGCAAGGTCTGGCTAACTTGCATGATTGTGCCAGAGAAAACTGTCTCGAGGACGAAAGTCTAAAAATCAAGGACAACATGGAGGCATACCTTAATTCCCCACACAAAGTCTTTGAAGAAGACAAGTGTGAGGGAATGCCCACTGTATATGTGGATGGATACTCTTACCATGTTGACAACAACGGGGAGAAACAACCGGTGGCGGGCGCAGGGAATGCATTGGTGAATGAGTCCCCAGAACCCTCCGCTAGGTACAAAATTGGTCCCCGAAGTAGTCAGGTGGCAGAGTTGACGGCTGTGCATCAGGCCATCCTCACTGCTGTCCAACATCAACTCCACGAACTGGTCATAATCACAGACTCGGATTATGTACGGAACAGGTTTGTAGAGCACCTGGTTAATTGGAAAACCAGAGGCATGTTATGTGCTAATAACAAACCCTTGAAAAATGGGAAGTTAATTCAAAACATTGATGATCTGGTCACCGTGAATGGGATGACCATCTACTGGAAGAAGATCAAGGGTCATTCCAAAGAAGAGGGACCAGACAAAACTGGAAATGACTTAGCTGATCAACTGGCCAAAACCGGGGCCATCCAAGGGGATCTAATCGAGATTGAGTCCCTGTTGGGGGAAATCCAGGTCACTGCTATTACTAGGTCCCAGAAAAATGCTCAGATCTTTCAACTGCACAATGGAGTAAGGAGACCTCAGATGCTGATTTGATTACGGCTCAGAAGGGGGATCCAATAATTGGTAAGTTTTACCAACACATTGAGGACCCTGAGAACTTTCCCCTGACGGATACTGATTACATTGGGAAAGAGGACCTTAGAGTGTTGATGAAATGTCCAAAAATGTTCCGAATCCAAGACGGTTTGTTGGTAAGGAAATCCCAAGCTGGCCATGATCAGTGGGTGGTTCCTACCTCATTCCGAAGCCTGATGTTAAGTCACACCCATGAGGCGGCCACAGCCGGTCATAGGGGGTGGAGGTTGCATACTGGCCACACATTCAGCAGACCTCGACTAATATTTGAAGGGGTGTCTTGTGTGTGCACGATTTCAGCCAACATCCCTCACACACCATGCGCCTCTCCAAAAGAGGGGGATGACACTGCCATGGTCAGATTTGCAAGTCGACTACATAGGGCCCGTGATTCGCTCCTCTAGGGGGAATAAGTACATGTTGACGGTGACATGCTTATTTACTAAATTGGTGGAATGTCTCCCGGCCCCAAACTGCAAGGCAGAAACAACAGCTGCCCTGATGATCAACCACATTTTTTCCCGTTTCGGTCTACCCCAAAGGACCAAGTCAGACAGAGGTAGCCATTTTACCAGCGAAGTAATGACTAAGATGTGGGAGATACTGGGGGTTAAAAGGAAGCTACATATTGCTTACCGGCCAGCCTCTTCTGGTGCAGTGGAGAGATACAACAGGACCATTGTGAGCATCTTAAAAAGGTTTGTGGCAGATTCTGGGCCAAGTTGGGATATCCAATTACCTCTTGTCCTAATGGCCATCAGATCTACCCCTTCATCTGCAACTAAAATGTCACTGTTTGAGCTGATGACTGGACGCAAGATGGTGCTTCCCCAGCATTTGCTTTACAGGACTCAAGAGCAAACCTTGATCAATGCCTCCACAACTCATGAGTATGTTGAAAATTTAAGGAAACACCTCCAACATGCTTTTGCTTATGCTCAGCGAAACCTAGAAAGATCAGCGGATAGCATGAAGACTCACTATGATTTGAAGACTACTAGGAAAGAATACAATGTAGGGGACCGGGTTCATCTATACAATTTCCAAAGGAACCAGGCCAAACAGCGGAAATTTATGCCTACATGGAAGGGACCTTTTGAAATTGTAGACAAGGTCTCCCCAGTCGCCTACAAGATCCGCATCCCCAAGGGTAGGTTGGCGGAAGAGGAAGACAAGTGGGTCCATATAAATCAGCTAAAGTGTTGCCATCCCAGGCAGACTCTGCAGCAACTGGAGGAGTCCTCTGCAATCCCAGAGGGGGCCGCTCCAGAGTAACACAAGTCCAACCCTAAAATAGTCCACATATAGCCTATAAAATCCTATGATTCCTGAATGCAAAAGTCTCCTGATGTATAAAATGTATATGTTTGCCCCACCATTAATAGTGGTGGGGAAATGTCTACGAATATGTTTCTGGCGCTTTGCTTTGTCATCCTAGGAGAGATAAACCATGGAGATTGACCAAGGAGGACGACCCGGGGACCGGGAGCAAAGATCCGAGGGGCCTGGGGTACCGCCCAATACTCCCATCAGGACCGGCGAGGAGAACCGTCCAATCCACCCTGATGGAGGAAAAGGTGCTGAACTGTGCCATCTGCGGAATCGGAAGAAGATGATGCGGACATCGCAGCGCGTGGATCAAACATCCTTTGCACCTGACTCCCCCTCGACTCGAAATCAAAGTGCAGTCGGGCGGGGGGCTTGTCAGGTGTATCGACCCACGTTCAAGTTATTATGCTGGACATTTGGTACTGTGGGCTTAGAAAATCCAAGATGGCCAAAAAGCCCACATTTGCGCCAGAATCCAGGAAAACCGCACCGTTTTTGCGCACACCAAAATGGTTGCCTGACCTGCCACCCACCAGTGCGAGCGTGAGGGGCCAGAAGCGCCATGAGTGAAACGTGGTGCCAAAGGAAAAACAGCAGTGCCTGTTAGCTCAAAAAGTGCTTTGAAATCCCCTTTGTTTCTCTGAATGAAAGCTCAAAATGCCTATTTCAAACATCGCAAGATATTCAAAAATCTTACTGAACACCAGCAGACATCTTGCAGAATGAAGTGTGCATACAAAATCTGGAAAGATGAAGAGCCTAAAATAATGTTCATAACAAAACTGGCTGAGCTGTGGATGTCAGCAGCTTAATTGAAATTGGACATAAAGCCACTAAAATCAAAATGTTTAAAATAAATGAGTGATTTACTTTGGAGTGTCACATAGGTTGCAACTGTTTAAATGTCATAGTTTTGAACTTAGAATCAGCGTTCTAACTGCATGTGTCAAAATTGTAAGTTTGATTTGAATGAAGAAAAATGGAAACAAAAGTGACATTTGGCTGAAGCCTGGCTTAAAGAGATTGAATTCTGCCTGGCAACTACCCCCGACAGGAGTTGAAACTTGTCCAGCAACTGCATTCACAGGCCTGGCCTGTCTTCTCCTGCCCCCACCAAAATGAGATTACACCTCTCTGATTGAATTAGGGGAAGGGTACCTGAGACTGCAGGAAACAGAACAATGAACTTTCCTTGGCTCAGGCAAATGCTAAATCAGGGGGGTCGTAAATGGCTTCCTCCCGGAAGGAAATGGGAGGGGCACTGCCTCTGTGAGCCAGCCGAGCTTGGAGGGGGGACAGACAGAAATTCCCCCATGTGCTTTGGAACCTAAACCACACCCCTCTGGGCCAGAGCATAATTTTAAAAAGATGGATAATTCATAGTACAACATTGTCAAAATTATATCAATAATATCATTATTCCTGTGATTTTTCTGTGCACATTCTAAGAGGTGTTAGGATTCTGTGGTATGTTCTGGGGGGTAGTAGCGGAAAATAGGGTATTACTCCAAATGTCTGTATGTTAAAAATCTGACACTTCATCATCTGATGCCCATGTTCCTTGCACACATTTGTGTAAATTCTGGAAAAGTTTAGAGGTTGTGTTCTGGATGAAAAGGGCAGAATTCTGTCAGAAGTGGACACAACATCTTACAAAGACAGGGATCGGATGGTTTGGTGCTACAGAAAATATGTTAACTGGACATATAATATTAGAGAAATTGTACATAGATAAATATGCATTTGGATCAAAAATAGATTTGTGTGCAAAGTGACAAGGGGAGTGTTCTTTCTGTATGCCATAAAAATGAGGCCTGATGACTCACAACGCAGTTCTCCAGAGAGAGCACAGAAAATTCTTTAACCTATCGGGATCCTCAGAGGGTTGGGCATAGAAAGTCAGCCTTCCCACCCATTTTCAAAAGACATAAAAGGAGCCACTGAGACCCAGGTAGAGACTGCCCTTTCCACTTTCTTGCAAAGCACTTTGACGGACGACTTCAAATTCAGGCAATATCCAGAGACCAGAACTTAGAAAACCAGACTCCAGACTTCAAAACCAGACAGATCCTGAGATCCAGAACTTAGACTCCAGAAATTAAAGCAGAGGGGCCAATCCACAAGCTGAATCCTTTTCAGCAGGCCTTCAAAACTTTTGCAACTGATATTCAACAGCCGGGCGAGCTGTTGATTCTGGCAGAGCTGTATCCAGACCGCCGTGCAGTGCCGATAGAAGACCAGACCCAGACCAGACCGCTGTGCAGTGCCAGAACTTTTGCCAGAAACAGAGATCCAGACCAGCAGAGCAGAGAGAACCACAGCTAAACCTGTTGACCAGATCTTTGACGAGGCCCATTCCTTCCAAAATTAGGAGTGAGTATCCAGCCAGAGCTGTGCAGACCAATCTATTAGTTTAAAATAATCTAATTCAAACCATTTCCACCTATTTAGAACTGCATAGAAATTGTGTGTCCATTCTGTGATTTCGAACCTGTGAAAGCGTTGTCATTCTGAGCTTTACTTTAATTTTGAGAATCTACCTCCATTAAATTGTCTGTATCTTTGGAACCGCTAGGAACGAGATTTAACTTTCATTTGAAAGCTAAGAATCTAAGCTTTCCAACAAGCCCGAAACCGACTTTCTACTCCTTATAGTTCTTCCGTAATCGCGATCAACGCACTCAGAAAAAGTGCCGCGAATTGCAATTTGACTCAAACTTCTTCACCTGTCAAAAATAGCTGTCTTTTGCTTCCATTGCTGAAATTCATTTTCAACCTGATAATCCCTCATGAATCACTGCTAGTGTTGACCTGAACTAATTCAAAGTAGCTGTCACCTACCCTGAATCTCCTATAGGGAATTAAAATCATTTTTAGCATATTTTCACTTCATTGTAAATCACATTAAAGTATTTCTGCATGTTTTAAAAGCATACCGGTTGCTCTAAGCTTGCTAAGGGGGAACTGAATTGGTATTGCATTCGATTGTATTCCTGAAAATTGTGTGCTCTCCTTCCATCTCCTTATATTGCATAGGGGGGGAGTGAATTGTCAAAAGAAAAAGTGATCATATTATCTCTTGTGGAAACCATCTCAGTTTATTTCTGTGCTGCATTCTTTTCCATCATTGCATTTCCTTGAAACCATAAAAGCATTCTCAGCTACTTTATCCTCTCTATACCAACTCCTAAGTAATTAAAAAAAGTGTGCTAGTGTAATATTATCCATTGTTGATCACTGTCATATTCATAAGTGTGCTATCAAATATTAATTTATTTATAAAAGTGTGATATATATCTTGTTTCATTTTTCAAATAAATCTTTTAATTTGCAAAACAAACCTACTTCTTGCCTCAGTGAGGTCAGGGGGATTCAAAGAGAGGGGGGTTATACAAGGGTTTATCATCCAGATCTATGAACTTGTCACAAAATATATATAATTAAGGGCTTCTCTTGGGCATCCCAGACTCGGCATTGACTTAGTTGGAGTGCTGAATTGAGGTCACTTAACAGGGCTAAGGGTTAACACAGTGAAGTCAATGTAAAAAGCAAGGCACTCACTTACAGCGCTGTGCAACCTTTGCAGGGTGTCCAGTGATTCTGCAAGCCCTCAGTCAATAGATGCAAAGCAACGGATATCAGGGAAGTGCATGTATGTCTGCAAGGCTGCGACTGTCCCCTCAGCAAACATAACAGTTCAAATCCGATAGTGTGTAATGCAGCACCTTAGCTGGGGTACCTGGGAAGTATGATGCACAACTCAGGCTCCCTGGCACCTTGGGATTGCACTAACTGCAAATCACCAAATCTTACAGCTTCAGGAGATCAAGCCCTTCTTCTTTGCAAGGACAGTTTTCAAAGTGGACGCATCCTGCAGAAAATACCCTTCTGCACTAGTGAACATTTGCACATGAGCAAATGCATTCATTGTATTCATTTGTTTACACAAAGTTCATGGCATACAGCGGGGGCTATCAGGAGTTTGGAAATGAAAGAAAAACGAAAGTTAAAACAAGATAGTGACGGTACCCTTGACGGTAAGCTCACCGGTACCCTTGTTTCCGGACCGGCATAATGAAGCCCAGGGAAAAATGCATTGTCAGCAAAGTGATTCCAAATCATCCATAACATAAATTATGATGCATTACTAAATATCAACACAATCAAATATCCACATAAAATCATCTCTCCACTTTTGGCAGCACAATAAACATAATGTGCGAAATAATGTATGCATATATTATGCAAATCATGAGCCTGGATTACCCCACAGTTTCACATCAAGTCTTCAAATGTTCTAATCCGCCACATACTTGTGTGGCACACCATAATGCATTGTCTCATCCACAATGGAGGCGCACAGTCACTTCACATCATGTTAACCTCCAACACGTCATACACAAGAGCGAGTATGGCGGACAAAAAGATTAGGTAGGCAATCAGTTACATCTCTTTGCCTGTAAAATGGTATATTTGACATTGGCAAATTTGCCCTTCTAAATTTTAGGTAGAGGTCTCTTAAATCAAAGGAAATAATAAGAGCCAGAGAGAGCTCTTGGCCAAAATAACCTTTCTTTCCAAATAAGCACTACCTTTATCAAAACTGCCTTATTCTTCCTAATCCCATTCTTACACACACATTGTATTCTCTATGACATCCGAGGCATCGGCTTTTTCAACGAAACCAGGTACTGACCATAAATGTAGTCTTCCCGAAACAGGACGGATGTGCTTAAATGTTGGAACCAATCGAGCTGAGCAGTACCACCAAATTCCAGGATTTTTCCAATATAAGTCTTTGATATTTCTGCATTAGGGTGCTCCATACCCACAGTCACTAGAGCATAAGTTATAAACAGCTCAGACATCAATACTCTGGGCGGAGCACTCCCAATAATCGCTTGAGAAATGCACACTCCTTGTTCCAGGCATACCGCATTCCCCATAAATCCTCAAATCTCTGTTGTGTAGAGCCCTGCCACTATTGATTTAACTGTAAAAACGTCCAGGAAGGTGATATAGGAAAAGTACCACTATATTGATGCGTAAAACGCATTATAGCCCCTCTACTTTTTGTTATAAAAGAGGACCTCTTTTCATAGTTGGCATTCCAACACCCACTTTGGGAGAATATCGCCACTGCTAATCATCCTCTTTGCCCATCTCCTTGGGAGAATTCACAATCCTCGGTTACCTTCATTCGGGTGATATATATTCCAAACCATCAATTTCGCTTTAGTAGCATTATTGATGGAGTACCCCTTTCTATCAGAGTACCCTGCATTCACCTCTGTGATTCGCTCATTGCATTTTGAGTTTTGACCAAAAACATTGTGTCCTCCACAAAGAGGAAGACGGGCACTTTCATCCTTCACATCTGCAGAAAATCTGCCTCTCCACTGCTCAAGACTCCATTGGCATTGTCGATAAACAAGCTTACACACAATGGTGGCGTGGACACACCCTGGGCACATTTTGCTTTTCGCCTCGAAGTTTTCTTTTTGTTGCCCACTTTGGCCAAAATATGCCCTCAAGCTGTTGTCTCCGTGCAAGCGTTTACTATGCCTCAATAAGCTAACAGCACCTCCCACAGAGTGGCTCTTGAACTTAATCATATACCGTACTCAACTCTATGGCAACTACATCCATAGCATCATGCCCTTTACACACTTGATAATGAGAAAGGAGAACCTCAGCCACTTCTCAAGCATGTGCCAACTTCCACTAAGATAAACTGCAGCATCACACAGAGGCTGGGATCTGAAAGAAAAGAACACAACAGTCAGCATAGGTGCCACTTCCCAGCCAATACCTATTGCGTGCCGGCTAGTGACCAGAAACCTAGACCTCGAACTGGACTCCAATGAGTGATGCATTTCCCCTCGCAATATGGTGCTGTGCCTTGCACCTGCTGCTGCCTGCCAAGCCCCACACCACCACCGCCAAATCAGCTTGCCTTCTGGCTGCGCCGGCGCTGCCGAAGCACCATCGCCACCACCACCACAGCTTCAGAAAATTCTGTGCCCAAAGTTAGCGCCAAGGGCAAGACCCCGTGATGGCAGGACAGAAACATAGGTCATATGAAGAAACACAATAAACATGCGATGAGCAGGAGCAAAAAGCAGCTAGTGGGTATCAGGCATCACCCAGCAGCCTGTAACCTTCAGTGCTTGAAAGCATTGGAACGCAAAAGGAGCCAATTTGACACTGGTGTCAGAAGGGAAAACTTGGTTTTGTTAAAATGTGCCTTTCGCCTTTTTTAAGAGAAGATGTTAATTTATTTTACAAGCAGGCTGGAGAGAATACTTTTCAGTTTTTTAAGAGTTGGCAGGAAATGTGAGAGTTGGCTCATGGCCCTTGTTTTTGGTTTGGTGGAGGGAGATGGGTCCTGCATGCAACAAACAGAAAAAACGGTGCAATGGGCCCTTGCGCTTTCTTACTGAGATAGGAAATGCAAACATGCAGGGTATAGCTCCGTGGATGCGACTTTATCACCCAGAAATATCCCACAGTAGGAAACATGTAATTACCTACTTTATTACGATTTCGTGTAATTGTTACGATGAGAATACCCTCTTTTTAAATTGTTCTCTCTTTCCTGCCAGGCATCTTTTGGAAAAGATAGAAACGTTTACAGAGCCTGCCAGACCACTCCTTTACTCACGTGGGCCACAATAAGGCAGGGCCAGGCACTTCTCAGGTGACCCCCTCTCCCAAATTCTGTTCCTTTACTCTGGCCCCTGGCCTGGCCCCATCTTTCTCATCGCACATAAGCAATATGCAACTAATTGGGGGTTTCATTAAGGGCATAGGAACTCCCCTCAACCTTTTCCTGCTTAACCTTCTGAAATTGCAGGCGATCAGAATAAAATTCTATATAGCATTCGTCGATTTGGAGCAGGCCTTTGATGGTATCAGCAGGGAAAGACTGTCGGAAAAATTTGAATGTTGGCAATGCCCGGCAGATGTGCCCCAGCCCATAAAGTAGCTTTACTCTAGAACATCAATGCAAGTTCCAAGTTCGATTGAACCAACAAGGTGGAACACCCAATGAAATCAGGCTATATGGCAGTCTTGAACAGGGCTGACCTGTAGCAGCTGCCCTGTTCAACCTGTATTTATCGGACTTGCGCAGACAGGCTGATGTTATAGCGCACCCTCCCAAGAATAATGGAACCCTGATACCTTCGGTTCTATACGCCCATGATTCGGTCCTAATCGGCAAAACTCCTATAGGCCTGCAGAGGAGACTCAATTGCCTACAGCAATATATCAAGACCAATGATCTGCGGATCAACGCTAAAAAATCTAAAGTTATGATCTTGAATGTCACTAAATAGAACCAAAAACTTCACTGTAAATGGAAAATCGGAATTGAAGATCTGGAGCGTATAGAATCCATTACGTATTTGAGAGTGTGTGTGAACCAGAGCCTGATTGAGACCACATGGGTTTCGGGCCTGAGAGTAAAAGTGAAAAAAATCTGTCAGTTCAGTGTATGGCTCTGCACGGGAAATATGGTAGATTCTCAATGTTTCCTAGCTTGACTTTCTATGCCATGAAAGTGGCGCTGATTCTCTGCTCCGGAGCTGAGACAGGGTTAAACCTCCCATGGAAAATCTGGGAAGCACTAGAGGGATCTTTTTGAAAAAATGTCCTCTCTCTTCCGAGGGGACTGGCTCTGGCACTTATTCGGTTTGAGTTGGGGTTGCAGTCGCTATATGGTGTGAACCTCTGGAAGTCGCTAGCACTCTTCTGAAAGTCTCTCATTGCGAAATTGTCTCCACCAATAGAAATTCTCGAAGTTGTCCCAGGTAAAGGTATGGAATGGCCATAATATTATTGGAAAGAGAAATGCATGAAATGTCTGATGAAGTTCAATGTGGAAGTAGAACAACTAATTGCTAATCCTGTGGCTGTGAAAGCGAAATTGCACCTGGTGATTGGATAAAAACTCAAGAGTAAAGAAATCAAAGTAAACTGATGTTGAATCAAAATGGTGAATGTAGGATGATATCTATTCCGAAATATATGGTTAAGTTTCCCTGCAGAAAATAGAGAGACCAATTCACGAGATTCAGGCTGAACCTGTCCTTAACTAGAGAAGTTCTGGCTGCATGGGAACAAAAAGAGAGATCGACTCTGTCATGTAGGTTCTGCCTGCTACAAGACACTGTAGAGACCTTGAAACGTGTAAGTTTCTTATATGGGCCTTTTAGCCCGGAGAACCTTTTACTTTGGAGAAATCCTCAAAGGAGTAAAAACCTTGTTGGCGGATGAATGGTAGATGTTATAGTTGGGTGAAAACCCATCGCACATTTTTGCTGTGGTGAAATTTATCAATGATATTGGCGAGGTAGAAATGAAATAACTCATGGGGGGGGTTCAAAATCAGCCTAAATACCGAGAATATTCTCCTTGGCTTCTACCTTGGAGGGGAATCTGTGCTGTCTCCCATCTGCCTGAAACAAGCTCTCGGTAAACTTTGGATTGAAGAAGAAGTAGGGGGAGAAGTTAACGCTGCAACCCTTTTGATTTTTTTCGATTGTAGTTTTTATTTTTATCTTTTTATATTGTTTTTTTTCTTTTTTTTCTCTTGTAAGAAATGTAATGATGTATAATGAGATTGGGAAAGGAAAAACTTGTTTAAAATAAACCAATTAAAAAAAAACACAAAATAAATACGCAACTAATTGCGCACTAGCGAGCTGTGTGGGGTTGGACCTGGGACATCTAACCGCACTTGACAACTTACTGCATTTAAGCCCAGCTTTTTTATGGGCGGCCAGTCTCAGTTCTACCCCACTCCCCATATCAGCCCTCTCAGGACTATTCTAACAACCCCCACACATCAAGTTCCCAAAACCTACTGCATGCGTTAAGCTGTCCCGCTGACCCGATGGAGCGGCGGATAGCATGAAGATATGTGTACTGTTGTGAAGCAGTTTCCTTTCGAGTGCACTCTTAATGCCTTCCAAGAGCCGTCATGCTGACACGAGTGCCTAGAGGGTCAATTTCAGCGGGCAGTGTGCATCACTTACATAAATAACTCGCATACGATAAAAACAGCTGTCCCCAACACGTGGGTGAATATGCATTGGTTGTTGTGTTCTCCATGACGGGAATAAGCCGTGAAAACCTACTGCTTATTCCTATGAAACTGGTCTCAGCTGAGCTATAACTCACAGAGTAAATAATGTGTTTTCCACAATGTCACGCTGGGTGAAGAATGGCTGGCCAGGACGAGCAGTCTGGAAATCTGCTCGCAAAAATGAAAGTGGAAACTGTCATTCTGTCCAATCCGGAGCACAATGCATGCAGCTGCCACAATCCCCCAACGCTTAGCAGGAGCTTTGGCTGAACAGTAAGCCAGAGCCCAGCCTTCCAAGAAGGAAGCTCCAAGCCTTAAAATCCCTCCCAAGTGCAGGCAAGCCAACATGCTACAGAACAATGTAGCCACCAGCGGCGGATGACAAGCATGGGAAAGTACCCAAACAGAGGCACCCCCAACTACCAATGCATCCTAACTCCAGACTCCTACTCGGGCAGTCTCTCCCCTCTGCACCCAAAGGCCTAGCCTAGGAGTCACTCTGCATACTGCAAACACTGCCCTTGCCATCCCCTGGGGTTCCTCAATAATTCACAAACTCATTCCTTCCTAGGTCACCAAAACCTCAAATCACCTGTTTGCAATTGCAACTCCCTAATCACCTTCACCATCCTGCGCCTCACCCTCAAGGGCATCAAGGGGAGCATCGCAAGTATCCCAGACATGGCTGACAGCAATACACCAACAGATGCGCTTCAGGCTCGTCCAACAAAAACCTTAGTCCCGATGCCACAAATATGCTGCTGACCGGATGCAGAACCCTTCGCCGCCAAGGACCCAAGATATGGAAAACATTACCATTAAAAATCCGTAAGGCACCAACCTACTTTGCCTGCATAAAACGAACAGAGTTTTCCTGATTCTTCTGTGGATTCCATTTTCCTAAGACGGATACGCTTGTAGCAATTGGGCTTCCAGAACAATTTTGTATTGACATTTCAATCATTCAACAATATAAAAGCTGTCCCACATCTCCTTCGCTATCCTAATGGTCCATCAACCCCAAGAGAAGCAGGCATTTCCCTCAGTAAAATGCGACTTCTCACACAAGGAGGTACCAGGACAATGTTAATGAGCCCACACAATCAACGGTTGCCTCGACCCACACCAAAAACCGCCTGCTCAAATGTGGAGGTGTATCCCTAGTGGCTCCGCGTGTGTATCAACCCACCAAGAATGCCATCTGAGAGGACTCCCCTGGTGCCTTGCCATGCAAAGAGCCATCTTAAAACCCTCATCACCATCATCCACCAAGCTCCCCACTCAACTAGTACAATGTACCTCCAAAAAAGAGCATTGAAATTCCATGGGTGCACCCAAGTCAAGGAATATCTTTCCCAACCTTCACAAAAGGTTCCATATTCAATGTTAAGGGAAGGCAATTCACTAGAAGAATAAGAGAAGGCACATTGGACATTCTTACTCTCGATTTCAGATCAACTGTCCACCATGCAAGCTTCCTCCTTGCTTTTCTTGGAAGCCTGCCCACTCAGAGCCGAGCGCCACCCACCAAGAGACTCCCAACATGTGGAAAAGAGTGTGGCCCGCCAAGTACCATGTGCTATAAAAGCAACAGAGATAAACATGAGTTCAGAAACTTAACAGCAGAAGTGCCTAGCAAGCCAATATTTCAACTTAATGCAGAGGTTGCCAACACTGATGCCAATTACTAATGAATGTGTGGGATTTTTTAATGCTAACCTTTGACCATACGCATTTAGGGACCAGGCCTTCCACCCATCTTCCAAACTTTTCCATGGTCGCCCACACCGTATTACACAGAATGGCTTCACCCAAAAGATCTCTGCTATGCTGTCTCGGTCTACATGCTCCTCCGAGTTTCACTGCACATCAATACCCACAAGGACTGTTTCTGCTTTCTTACTGTTCAGATACTCAAAGTCTTGCCCCTCTGTCTCCACTCGCCCTCCTCTAGCTCATATTCTAAAAGCGTGATTCTCTTGTGACATCCATCACTCTTAAAAATGAATGGTGTGCTGCCTTGGCATGATCCTGGCAAGGGGATTGTCAAATAATGTGCTAATTTCGGGGTACAGCTACTCATGCCTCTGCGCCCACTTTATCGTCCTTAAGAACAGAGACTCTCTGCCTATCTTTGGACTAAAGGAGTGAACGAGGACTAGGTCGAAAATGCCGGTATTTTTGGAGCTTAGACAGGAGTTGGATGTGATTGAGGGTTTTGATAGCACAAACTTTAAGGGGAGGATATGATGAGAGACAGAAACAAGGAGAGGAGTCCACAGAAGGCAAGCTACATGTTGGCATACAGACCCAAGACACTAGAGGACTGCAGAATGATGCTTATCTAAAGTTGACAGATGAACATAAGGCGTTCAATTATGCTCCCTGTGTAACGAGGAAAGAGGCGTATGCTCTTTGTTTCAGTTGGAAAGATACACGTAGACTAGAAACGAACAACGTCGCAAATGTGGAATTTCACCATGCCGAGACGGACGCCTATGAAACGGTGGTAATGCGACGAGTCTCAAGAGGTGAGCTGGCATCCAAATCCGTCTGTTTTATATTCAATGTTTTCTCACTTTTACCAGAGGGCACATGCTTGTGCTTTTCACATTTTTTAGCATATAGACACCTATAGACGCATTTTTTATAACTGAAACGTGTCAGTAGGAGAGGGTCTGTTGTCGTACAATGAGATGGCAGCAATGGAAAGCAATGGCAAATAATATTAACCTGAGGGGCTGGGGACGCAGGCAATTGTCATGTTGACGTATCCGGGACAACGGGGGCGGGAGGGACCCAGGGCGGGAAGTTAAGGGAAGTGACGTGAGAAGGGAGGGGCCAGTTAGTTAATGTTGGAACACGATTAAAGAAGGTTGCTTTGCAGCACCGCTCCGTGTCAGTCTGTTATTGCCGCGACCCGCGCTCGCCTCATTATCGATAGACAAGGGATATCACAATGGCGACGAGGATGGGATGCTGAGAGGCAGAGTCCCCGGAGAGAGAGAGAGAGACGAGCGCCGCACGTTGGCACACCACAGCGACGAGAGAGCTTGCCGACCGACGCCCGCCGCCCGCACCAGCCCGGAAGCACGGGGCGTCGCGGAAACTGGCAGACCGGACAGACCGAGGTCGAGTCCGCGCAAGTTCCCCTCCGCGTGAGATTGAGCCACGGAGGGAGGATCCAGACCACGACGGTGAGCCCAGAGAAGCAGGCGAGCGCACGTGCGCGCAGTGATACGCGGCAGGATACGGGGCGGGCCCAAGCACAAGTGGACAAGTGTGAAGCCCTGACCCACGCCGAGAGAGGGAGAAGGCCCTCGTGCGACCGCAGCCCAGGACCAGGCCAGACCCACGCCAGAGCGTCCTCAACAGGAGTGGGACTCCTCGATGGTGCTCGTGCCTTATAAGGCGGCCATCACACCACGACAGCCAAATCCCGCGTAGGGAAGCCACCTTCCCCGCACCATGTCGGATCAGGACGCAAACCAAGGTGCGGGAGCTGCAGGGAACGGGCCCCCAGCACTTCTAGATCAAATGCAAGATCACGTGCCCTACCAACTGCCGGATACGGTAGCTGCCCAGATGCCTGGAGCCTTTGACGTGACGGACACGAGCAACATGGGCCCCAGATGGACCAAATGGATCCGAGACTTTGACCTATACATGGGGGCCACGGGGCCAGTGGCGGATGCCAGGCAAGTGTGTCTACTGAAGCTAGCGGTCGGATCTGCCACCCGAGACATCATAGACGAAATGCCCCAAAACTCCATAGACTCAATACAGAAACTAAAAGACGCCCTGGCAGCGTACTTCGCGCCTCACACCAACGTCGATTACGAAAGGCACCTGTTCCATACCACAAAGCAGGCAAAAGGAGAGACCATGGATGCGTATGTAATGCGACTCCGTACAAAGCTCAAACACTGTGACTTTGCAAATTACTCGAACACCGAAGCTCTCAGGTCGCAAATAATATCAGGTTGCGAGTCCCAAACCTTCCGCCGGAAGTTGCTCCAGAAATCCCGCACGCTGGAAGAAATACTGGCGCTAGCCAGAGTTGAAAGGGCCATTGACTGTCAAGTGGAAAGTTTCGGGAGCACACCGGTGGGCGAAAGCTTGAATAAATTACAATTAGAAAAAAGGACAGAAGAGCTCTTCTGCTACAAGTGCGGATTCGAGTATCCCCATGAAGGGACGTGCCCGGCCATAGGACAACGCTGCACTTCGTGCGGCGAAGAAGGCCATTTCAAAGCAGTATGCAGACTATTCAGAGATCGAGGGAGAGAGAGGCCCCGAGAGAACACCAATCGCGCGAGGACTCGGTATGGAGGAACGCCGAGCACACCCTCGACCCCAAACAACACCCCCAACCCTCCGAGCCAACAAGGAAGTGACCAAAAGGATAAAGACTCCGGCGACGACCGCCAAAAACGGAGAGAAAGAAGACGATTTGTGACAAGGGTCAGACCCGATAGAAGATCAAGACGCCACGTCCGTTATCTGGTCGAACAATCCCCTACAGAATCAGATCCCAGCTCCTCAGGGAGTGATCACAAAAAGAAAGCATACGTTTACGCCTTGGGAAATCCCACCGCCACTGCTCATAGCCCCACCCTCATCATCAAACTGCAGGAAAGGCCCACGGAATTCCTCATCGATACTGGCGCCACCGTCAACGTGGTGAGTGAACAAGTGTATGCCGAACTCACCCCTAAGCCAAAGCTCCAGCCAGCCACCGTAGACATCTACGCCTATGGTGCGAAGACTCCCCTCAGGTGCAAAGGCAAATTCAGTGGGCTATGCCGATACAAAGGACAAGAGATGAAGGTCCCAATTCATGTCCTCGCCACTGAAACGGACAGCGGATGTGTCCTGAGTTTCAAGGCCGCCGCAGATATGGGCCTGATCCACATCCTGTATAACATCATGGTTCACAAATACATCGACCCGATTGAGTTGATCAACAACTTGTATCCAAAAATATTCAGAGGGATTGGGAAACTCAAGAACCGACAAGTGAAACTGCATATAGACGACTCTGTACGCCCAGTGGCTCAACCATACCGAGGGATCCCAGTCAACATCCAACAAAAGGTGGAGGAAGAGTTAAAGAAATTGTTGGAACAGGACATCATTGAAAGGGCCTCGGGAGCAACCACGTGGGTTTCTCCCATCGTCCCAGTCCCGAAGAAGGGATCTGAAACCATCAGGCTGTGCGTCGACATGAGACGACCTAACCAAGCAATCCGCAGGGAAAGATACCCTGCGCCACGCATCACGGACATGATACACCTGCTAAATGGAGCCAAGGTTTTCTCAAAACTAGACCTCCAGAAGGGATATCATCAGTTGGTCTTGCATCCCGAAAGTCGCAACATAACCACGTTCGTCACACACGTTGGGTTATTCAGATACAAAAGACTGAGCTTTGGGGTATCATCAGCCGCGGAGATCTTTCAAGCAGAGGTCCATAACGTCATAAAGCACATTCCCAACTGCCTCAACTACTCGGATGACATACTGGTGTTCGGGACCGACGTAAAGAGCCATGATGAAACCCTCATGAGGGTGTGTAAAGCTCTACACGATGCAAACCTTACGCTCAACCAGGACAAATGTGAATTCCGGAAGAGCACACTGAAATTCTTTGGCCACGTATTCTCGGAGGTGGGGATGACCCCAGATCCGGACAAAGTATCAGCCCTAAATGATACCGCAGCGCCACTCAACGTGTCAGAACTTCGATCATTCCTAGGCCTAGCCAGCTATTGCAGCAGATACATCAAGGACTTCGCCTTGGTCAGTGAACCGTTACGGAAACTAACGCACCAGAACGTGAAATTCGAGTGGGATGGTGCCTGCCAAGTAGCCTTCGAGACCATTAGGGAGAGGGTTGCGAAGGCGGAAAACATGGCCTACTACGACTCCAACCGGAGAACGGAACTCATAGTGGACGCCAGCCCAGTGGGATTAGGGGCCATTCTGGCTCAATTTGATCTCAAGGACCCCCAACAGAGGCACGTGGTAGCCTATGCCAGCCGCAGCTTGTCCGCTACTGAACAGGCCTACTCCCAGGCTGAAAAGGAAGGTCTAGCGGTGGTGTGGGCATGCGAACATTTCCACTTATTCCTATATGGAAAGCCATTCCAGGTTGTCACCGATCACCAAGCACTACTGTTCCTCTATGGGAACCCCCAGGCCAAGATGCCCCCTAGGATAGCCCGGTGGGGGTTGCGCCTGCAAGACTACGCTTTCGACATCATTCACAGACCAGGGAAGGGTGAAAACCCTGCTGACTTCCTGTCGAGGAGACCAAGGGACGAGAGCAGACCTGAACCATCGGTAGCAGACCGCTACCTCAGATATCTGGTTCATCAGACCACGCCAGAAGGGGTTAACACTGAGGAACTGGCAAGGGAAACCGAGAAGGACCTGGCCTGCCGTATTATAGGTGAAGGTCTCGTATCTGGACAATGGAGGAGGGCTAAAGAGAGAGGGAAAGCGGCAGGCGGCCAGACATGGGAGGACGTAGAGCGGCTTCTCCTGGTGAAAGACGAGCTAGCCGTGTCAGAAGACCATCTCCTACTCAAGGACTGCAAGCTAGTGATCCCAGCAACCATGCGGGAGAAAGTCATCAACCTAGCACACGAGACCCACCGCGGAATTGTCTCAACACAGCGCATGCTGTGCCAAAAGGTGTGGTTTCCTCGGATGGACACCAGAGTGGAGGCCGCTCTGAGAACATGCCCCACCTGTTGCATCATCACTCCAAATAGACATCCTGAGCCACTGCAAATGTCTGAACTTCCGCAGAACATATGGGAAGCGGTGGCCGCCGACTTCTTTGGACCTATCGAAGGGGGAAGATATGTCCTTGCAGTAATGGACGAGTACTCCCGGTATCCCGAAGTACAGATGATCTCGTCCACGGCTGCGCACCACGTCATCCCGGCACTGGACCACATGTTCTCGGCATATGGAGTGCCTAAAGTACTCAAGACTGATAATGGGGCCCCGTTCTGTGGTCATCAGTTTGCACGGTTTGCGGAATACTTGGGATTCAGACATCGGAAGGTGACCCCGTTGTGGCCGCAAGCTAACGGAATGATTGAACGATTCATGGGCAATCTCAAACGGGCCTTGAAGATTGCGCGACTCACGGAACAACCATATGAACAGGTACTCAATCAATTGCTACGAGACTACCGAGGAACGCCCCATAGCACAACGGGGAAGACCCCTGCCGAGCTCATGTTTGGGCGCAACCCCCAAACACGAATTCCCCAAGCAGAGCCAAGTGCACCATGCCCGGAGAGGGATGCGGAGGTCCGAGAGCGTGACGAAAGAGCAAAGAATAAAATGAAGGAGTACACCGACACTCGCCGAAAAGCCCAGACATCTCCCATAGCCATAGGAGATGTAGTAGCCGTCCGACAACCTTTGACCCATAAACATACACCTGCTTTTCGGGATGAGCCCCTTCTCGGTACCCAGAGAAAGGGATCGATGGTCACGGCCCAAGGCTCCACAGGAGAGATAACCCGGAACTCGTTTCACTTCAAGGAACTCCCGCTGCCCGGCACAAGACGCCTGAGCGGCCGAGTACAGGCTCCACTAGAGGAAGAATACAGTGATCAGCCTGGAGACGATCCGTGGTATGCTGACGAATCGGATCAAAATCCAGAAGCCGAAACATCCGTGAATACATCGCCGCCACGGGTTGAGCTGACCCGACCACAGCGAGTCCGGAACAGACCTCGCCGGTGGATCGAGGAAATGGACTAGAGACTCGCCAGATCATCGCCTGTTGCGAAGAGTGGTAATCGTTTAAAAAGGGGGGAGATGTCATGTTGACGTATCCGGGACAACGGGGGCGGGAGGGACCCAGGGCGGGAAGTTAAGGGAAGTGACGTGAGAAGGGAGGGGCCAGTTAGTTCATGTTGGAACACGATTAAAGAAGGTTGCTTTGCAGCACCGCTCCGTGTCAGTCTGTTATTGCCGCGACCCGCGCTCGCCTCATTATCGATAGACAAGGGATATCACAGCAATCAGGTTCTATGGATCGCGGGCTGACATCTCTGCTTTCAGCCCACGTTCCATGGAACCCACAGGCTACCTCCGATCCCCCACCCCTCCCCGTCCCCGCCGCGGGCCACCATCTTCTGTCCACCCTTCACGCTTTTTTATAAACGTTTCCCAGCCCCACTTACCTGATTGTGACGTCGTGCCTGCTGCCACTGGCACATCAGCTTCCTCCCTCCTCGGTTTGGGGCCTCTATGGAAATGAAAATGTAAGAATGTAAATGGAGCATTGCCTTCCATAACCATGGCAGTCATCTAGGCATAGTATTTTCATTCAATGAAAGGAACTTCACGCATATCCGGTTCTTTGAATGAAATTACTTTTAACACCCCGGGTTATCTCTTTGGTAACCTGGGGTGCTAATAGCGTTAGCTCCCAGTTCCAAGGGCTGGAACGGGGTGGGGGGCGAGGGGGGGGGGGTGATGACGTCCCACCGCCCTCGTTATTGGCCCTCGCTTCACTCCGGCCTATAACTCGGGCTGCCTGGCCGTTGCATCCCATTCCAGCCCTTGGAATGGGGGTGCTAACTCTATATTCTAACACTTGGAATGTTCATTTGGCATTCCCAATCTGCACGCTCCATGAACTGGCAGAGCCCAGAGTCTGCTCAGAATGGCACATTCCAAGGCTACTGTCATGCAGTGAATAACGTCATGCACTCCCAGAAATGAATGCATGCAGGGAATGCACCATTTCCCTCCACTGGGTGCAATGCCTGGAGTGTGAATAATGTGCAGAGAGCTGGTCATTGAAGCTAATAACTGGCGCATATAGTGGGCTGGCAGGCGCATCATTGCGTCACAGCCCCTCTGACACCCCCGAAATGCACAAGTCACATCTGTGGATAAGGTGATCTTTTATTTTAGTGGAAGATCTCATTGCTTGAGCCCAAACATTTGCACCATATTCCCAAGGAGCTTTCGTGTGCATTGCTGATGTCCTTTTTTACCTGCTTTCCACATTTGCCCAAAGAAGAGGGCGTTTCTGTGCAATTCGAAGCGCATCTTAAATCCACTAACAGAATTGCAATTTTCATGTCTCAATTATATCATTTCTTTAGCCATCATTAATACTACATTCTATGATATTGGTCCGTTAGCCTAGAATTCAGCAATACTAAGGAGATGTATTCAAGCCGAGTTGGACCATCAAATACTCGTATCTGTATGATAATGATGTGTTATTTATATAGCGCCTTAATCCAAAGTGCTTTACAGAGCACATATTTACATACAATATCACCCAACCGAAATTGGTACTCATTTATCGACCTCGGAAGGATGAAAGGCTGAGTTGGCCGTGGTGGGATTCGAACCTGCGACCTGCAGGCCACGCTCAGATCGCAGCAGCGAGCGCTCAACCCACTGAGCTATCTTACCAGCTATTGTGCAGATGTACATACACCCATCTGTGAACAACTGGATTCAGTAGAGACCATTTGGAAATAGTCAGCTGGAATGTATACAAGGGCACAGTGACTTCAGGTGAAGGGTATTAGAGGCTAACATTCATTACCTCCACGTCCACTCTTCCTCGTCACAGTACTTACGTCATGAGGCACCCGCCTCCGACACAGGACCTTCTTCTATTTCTTTAAATCCCTATAACTCCTCCCCCACATCCATGTCACTCAGTTTAAATTTTTCCTGCCTCCGGCAGGTTGGACTTTTTCTTCCCGGTGCGGGGCACCAGGGAGCACCGATTGCTGGCCCCCTGGGGGGGGCTGTGTGGCGGGGCCCTCGGCTCCCTCAGGTGCGGCACTGCTCCTGGGCCCCCTGCGGGGCTTGGGGTCACAGTTGAGCTGGATTGCCTCGCTCGGTTCTTTGCTGGGCTCCGGACCGCAGCGTGAGCATTGTGTCCCGGGTCCTACACGGCCCGGGGGAAGGTAAGGAGAGGGGAGGACTGGGCTTGGTGTTTTTCCCCTCTCCTCCTGTTTTGGCCATCTTGATTCGACTTGGCAGTGTGGGCTAGCCTTCCCTTTTGTTGTGAGGCCTCTCTGCTTCTTGTCGTGGGGTGACAGTGGCAGAGAGTCTTTGGGAGTGCGGGGGCTCTGTTCTGTCACGGGCATGTCACATACCACCCGCTCCTCAGACACACACAGCACAGGATGCACCGGATGTTGGCTGCATTATCTGGGGGAAGGTAAGGAGAGGGGAGGACTGTGCTTGATGTTTTCCCCTCTGTTGCTGGTATGGCCATTTTGACTCCTTCAACATGCCGTTTTCCTCGTGCTTTGTGTGCACATCTTTATTGGAAATGATGGCAAGCACTTGGCAGTATGGGCTAAGCCTTCCCTTTTGTTGTGAGGCCTCTCTGCTTCTTGTCGTGGGGTGACTGTGACAGAGTATTTGAAAGTGCAGGGGCTCTGTTCTGTCGCAGGCATGCCACATACCACCCGCTCCTCAGAGACACACGGCCCAGAATGCACCGGATGTCAGCTGCATTCTCTGGGGGAAGGTAAGGAGAGGGGAGGACTGTGCTTGATGTTTTCCCCTCTCTTGCTGGTATGGCCATCTTGACTCCTTTGAAAGGCCGTTACCTCGTGCTCTGTGTACACATCTTTATTGGAAATGATGGCAAGCACTTGGCAGTATGGGCTAGCCTTCCTTTTTTGTTGTGAGGACTCTCTGCTTCTTGTCGTGGGGTGACTGTGACAGAGTATTTGAAAGTGCGGGGCTCTGTTCTGTCACAGACATGTCACATACCACCAGCTCCTCAGACACACACAGCCCAGTATGCACCGGATGTTGGCTGCATTCCTTGCGTGCTGCCTGTGAATACGGCGCAGATTTTGGACACATCTGCAAGCGGCCGGAAGGGTACCGGCCTGGCATAGTCTACACTTCGGTTTCGAGTCTCAGCGGTGCTGACTCGGGCCTTCATCCTTCCTAGACCGATGCATTGGAACGATTTAGAGCATGGGGCTACCAGCTACTGGATACAGGGCTCAAACCACCTCTCATTCATGTGGTGTGTTAGTGGTGTGTTTGGGTCTGTGCTAGCTATGGACGCAGACTCCTTGTCCTGTCCTCTTCCTCTAAACTGCGCAAGGGAAAGTCAAAGGAGTTGATTTGCTTTTCCCTTGTCCGGCATGGGATTATGGAAAATGATCATGGAAGTAACGGCCATGCAGGGGGTTCCCAGTGTCTCTTCTTTTAGGCCCTAGGTCCTCCGGTGCTGACGTGTTGCTTTCACGCCTCCTCTCAGACTTGTGGGAAGTGATAGGGCACATGGTGGCACATGTCTGTGCTTAGAGGGGTTCTCAGAGCCCCTGGTTCCGGTGGAGGGGGATGTCACTTCAGTGGGTTTTCCAGTATAGGCATACCTCAGGTAGGGGGTTGCCTTTGATGTCGGCTATCCGGGATGGATTGCTTTGCCCCGCTTTGTGACAGTACTCTGCCCTTTTGACGCCAGCCTGGTGGCTCCTCTGTCGGCTGAGGGGGCCATAGTCTGCTGGACTTCTGGCCTGTCCAGTATCTTCCTTTTGATAGGTCAAAACTTTTTGTGGGCTGACAAGCATGCTGTTATATTGTGGCGCAGGCCTGTTTCAACGTCCTGTGATTTCCCTCTGGTGCAAGTGCAGTGACTGGCGGTTTTCCCTGGCTCCTCGTCTCTATCTTCTCGGAGGTGTATGGGACCGGTGGGGTTCGGCTTCCTGGGTAATGGGCTCCTTCTGGAGGGGGTATCAGTTGCCGTTCCTGTCTCCTCCTGTCCAGGTTTTGCATGGTTAGGACTTTGGTACCCAGCTCACGGTCCAAGTAGTTGGCCATGGGATCCGTTCTCTCCGAACGGTTGTTGTGGGTTACCGTCTTGCCCGTTCCTCTCCCTGTTCAGGGTCAAGTTTTCTACTTGCGGGTGTTCCTGGTCCCTATGCCTTCTAGGATGTGTCACCTGCTTATGGGTCTCAAGACCCTGCACTGCTTGTCCGGACGTCTGGGGAGAGCGTACTCTGGATGTTGTGCAGGGGGGGGGCGCTTGCTGGCTGTTCTGGGCTGGGTTCTCAGAAGGCAGTATGTCTCGACTCACCTGTTGCTGAAGTTACGGGGCACGTGGCGTCTTGCATGTTTTCCAGTTCCTTGAGCCTGTCTTCGGTTACGTCTCCTGGTGTCTTATACTCTCTCCCACTGGCTCCCGACATCTCGGCTTTCGTAGTTTTGTTTTCAGTGTCCCCAGTGCTGCGAGTGTCCCTGCTATGGTGGCGGGGGGTTTCAGGTCTACAGGCTGAGGTGTGCATGGTCCTTCCTCCTGTGACCTCTCCTACTACCAACACCAGCAGAAAGGGTATACATTGGGGGTCCTCTCAGCTCAAGGGTTGTGAGATCTGGGGAGAGCCGGTGATCATCCAATTGGCAAGAGTTGTGCCATTGTGCAAGCTCTCGTGTACTTCGAGGAGTTGCTGGACGGTCGGTGGTTTTTGGTCCGATCGGACAATACGACGGCCTTGGCATATGTGAACTGCAAAAGGGGTTCCGGCTGTTCCTTGAATGCTCTGGCAGCGCTGATAGGAACCTGGGAGGAATCTCATCTGGTGTATCTGCTGGCCTCACGTATCAGAAGGGTGGACAATGTTCAAGCGGATCTTCTCAGATGCCGGTTTTCACTCCTGCAGAACTGGTCCTGTTGGCCCAGGTCTTTGCGGTGACCTGTGTCAGATTAGGGTCCTTGGTTCTAGACCTGTTTGCATCCCCGGCCTCAGCAGAAGTTCCCCTCTTCTGCTCTCGGTTTCAGGTTGAGGGGATTGGGGGATGGACGCCCTCTCTGTACAGTGGCCTTGGGGTTTTCCTTTATGCCTTTCCGCCTATTCCCCTTCTGCCCCGGGTGGTTTGGCGCATCTGAGTGTCCAGGGTGACTGTGTTGTTGTTAGCTCTGTACTGGTGCCGCCGGAGTTGGCTCCCCTCTCTGTTGGAGCTTCGTTCCTAGGAACCTTGGCTGGTTCCGAGGTGGCCGTGTCCCCTTCAAGGGGATCTGCGGTTAGAATTCCACCGGATGCAATGGGCGGTGTGGCTATTGCTCAGTCTAGGTTGACATCTCAGGGGTTCTCAGATCCTGTAGTTGAGTCCAAATGGATGCTCTTAGACCCTCCACTCTGAAGGTTAGGCAGACATTGGGGCCATTTCCGAGACTGGTATGGGCAGTCTGAGATCCCTCCCCTGCGTTCTGGCCTCTGCTATCCTTCGGTTCCTCCAGGAGGGGTTTTGACAGGGGCCTGGCAGTTTTTCCAGGCTTCGCTCTCAGCGGGCCTCCATGAAATTCCTTTTGGGGGACTCTGACGGTCACTTGGATGGGGAGGTGTTGGTGGGGAAGTTGATCCAGGGTTTTTCTTCTTCCCTTCCTTGTGCTGATAAAGGGTTTTCCTTTTGGGATCTCCCTCTTGTATTACGGTTCCTTCACGGGCCTCCTTTTGAGCCCATTTCCGAGATTGATATCAAACATCTTACACTGAAATCTGCTTTTCTTATTGCCCTCACTTCTGCCCGTAGGCTTGGGGAGATTGGGGCTCTCTTATGCCACGCTCCTTTCCTGATGGTGCTGCCAGACTCGGTGGTGCCGGGGTGTGGTCCGAAGTTTCTCCCTTCAGTTGTCTCTCGGGTTTCACACCTCTCAGGGTCTGGTTCTCCCTGACTTCTTTCATGATCCAAGAACGCCTGAGGAGGTGGCTCGGCTTAACATTGATGTCCGGCGGGACGCGTTGGAGTATTTGGCTTGGTTTGCCTTTTCCACCAATCTGTTAGTCTTCTGATTGCTTGTGGTCTGGCTGGGGCTGGGCATACCGCATCTGTGGTTTCCATTTTCTGGTGGTTCCGGGTTGTGATCTCTAGGGCCTATGTGGCTTCTGGCCTGCCTGTGCCTGCGCACAATCAGGGGCGGTCTACCAGGGGTTTCGCGGCTTCCTGGCCCGATGTAAGGAGGGTTTTTCTCTGCAAGAGATTTGTATGGCTGCCGCCTTGGCTGGTCTAGGCATTTTCATCAACCGCTATGGGTTGAGTTTCTCCCACTCGGGGGTTGGTTCCTTCGTGGTTGGAGTTTTTGTCTGTGGGGATGTGATTTAAGAGTTATTGTGGGTGTGTTTTGCTGCACTGTTTTTGGCTCTGTCTCATTGGGACCTTTTCCCCGTTGATGCTTTGGTATACCTCATGAAGTAAGTACTGGGACGAGGAAGAGTGGACGTGGAGGTAATGCTCTGATTACTTACCGGTAATCTTCATTACTCCTAGTCCTACTCTTCCTCGTGACAGTACTGACGACCCTCCTCACCCTCCCTGCGGGGAAGGTCCCATGCTCCGGCTTGGTAATATGAAACTGAGTGACATGGATGTGGGGGAGGAGTTATAGGGATTTAAAGAAATAGAAGAAGGTCCTGTGTCGGAGGCGGGTGCCTCATGAAGTGAGTACTGTGACGAGGAAGAGTAGGACTAGGAGTAATGAAGATTACCGGTAAGTAATCAGAGCATGTTGGACGATTTCAAACCATTTCGAGCCTCAGTTCCAAATGGTTCCAATCTTTTTGAGCTGATTCGAACCACCACTGTTTAGATAAGTTTGAACCTTTGCAATGTTATTTTTTTTTAATGATTTATAATCGTTGTAGACCGAGGTGTACAATTTTTGATGATGAGAGATGGATTACATGCATTACCCAAATTGAGAGATCCCGGGCATATCACCTTCTCTCCGTGTGCCTCGGTCTACTTATATGTCAACATAGGTAGCGCATGAACAGTGACCACCTTAAGAAGTGCTGCATAAAAACGAAACAAGCATATGCACAGCTTTGGTATAGGCACTGCAAAGAGTTGGTGAGGATTGGGGGTCTGAGGGGAACGACGAATAGTGAAAGAAAGAGGGGTTTAGGGAAAGGGGGCTGGCCAGGGAGATGTGTGAAGGGGAGCAGGATTAAAGGGAGTGGTAATTAGCGAGGTGATGTGGAGTTTGCATGACGCTACCTGCAGATGAATGTGCAGGCATAGGGTGTGTGTGGTGTAGTGCACAGGGATCGCCGAAAATCAGCACAAGCACGTCCTTCATAAGAGTTCACCAGATGGACGAAAACCCATGTGTCAGATACTGGACCCATTAGATACTTTTAGGAAACAGGAAGGGTGACTTTCCAACAGGAGACCTTACCTTTAAGGGGAAAATAAAAAAAGACACGGGTGGAATATTGCAAGTGTCTCTGTGTCAGTTCTGAGTCGCTCATGCTAGGCACACTTCCAACTGACATCTAGGACATGGTTTCTACTGCATCCAGTTGTAATAGATAGGCTTTTATAATGGAATTCACCCGATAAAATAAAATCACCCAGGACCTTTCTTGATAGGAATTCAGGAGATGTACAGACACCCATCTGCGAATAACTGGATCCAGTAGAGACCATTTGGAAACAGTCAGCTGGATGTATACTTGGGCACAGTGACCTTGGGTGAAGGGCATGAGCTAGCAAAGTCGATCTATCTTAATAGGCTTACACTAAATCCAGTTTTAATACATGGGTTTCAATAATGGAATTACCCTAATCAAATAAAATCACTCCTGGCCATTTCTTGATAAAAGACAATCAGGGGTTGCACAGGCACCTACCTGAGAGTTACTGGATACAGTATAAGGCATCTAGAAATAGTAAAGTAGAATTTACAGAAGGGTGCTGTGCCTTCAAGTAAAAAGCACAAGCCAGCAACCGCTTACTGAACCAACTTAATTAGCCTCTACTGGATCCAATTGCTGACATACACTTTGTTCACCAATCAGGTGAGTTCTTCAAATGGCAGATAATAAATGGGTACGATTGTTATCCACCATCACAGAAGAATGTTGTGCAATGCCTAACATACACACTTTGTTAATCAAACGAAGAGCATGCATAGGATAAAATCCCTAAACACGCTTCCATACGCAGTCCACGGATGAAAACCGGGGGCACTAACAGAACTCTGGGGGAACAAACAAATAAGGGCCCAGAGGCAAAATTACCTTATGTTTATTTTACCACGCTGTTAGTATTTATTAAAAAGTGTACGATATGCCAATTCAGAACAGGTTTAAGATTTGCAAAAAAGGCCCTAAAAAAACCATCCACATGCATTTGGCCTTACAAAGGTTTTGATGTGCATTTTGCAACAGCCTCCTCATTTATCATCAATTGTTGCTGTATATAATGAAACAATACAATAACAAAATGGCAGTCTGCACTGACACCATGCTCGTTCCCTTCCTCGGGTGCCTTCAAGGTGCAACCCACAGCACCCTGAATACCACTTTGTCCACACTTGCTGCTTGTAACTCCAACATGACTGTTCAGCGATCTTCCTTAACGTGCCCATTCAGTACTTTGAAGGAGCCTTGGGGTAAACAACTAACCCCATACTCGGATGGCTAGAGGTTGAAGGTTCTGCCATGCTAGCTTCTCTATTGCGGTCCAGTGAACAACAGCAATGTTTTGATAGATGTTCTGAAGACTAGGTGATC
This sequence comes from Ambystoma mexicanum, assembly GCF_040938575.1. NCBI lineage: Eukaryota > Metazoa > Chordata > Amphibia > Caudata > Ambystomatidae > Ambystoma > Ambystoma mexicanum. Next base: position 119,916,521 of record NC_090926.1, on the reverse strand, counting down.
GTTCTCTGTGCTGTGTCATCTGTCCATTGAGTTCCATAGCTTGGTTGAGGGGACAGCAAAGGGGAATCCTCAAAGTGCTCCATGGGCCTCATTACAACTCTGGCGGTACCCGTGCCATTAAAAACGGCACGGCTGCTGCCGGAGTTGCATTTTTACAGGCACCCGTGAATGGGCAAGAACCGGGTCATGCCGAGCTCGGCGGACCCGGTAATTGCCCATTTACGGGTGCCGGTAATATGGGACTCCCCATCCCCATTCGGCCCCAAAGGGCTGAATAGGAATGGGGACGTCGGATGCACCAGCACATGCAGAGTTTTGCCGGTGCATCCGATGTGCTGTGCTCTCAGGTGCCGGTCAGCCCGCCAGGAAAAACCTGGCCCGCTGTCAGGCACCTGCGAGCAGAGGCCCTTGTATGGCGGCCCGGGAACTACGGTACCGGCATGCTTACCGGTACCGTAGTTCCTGGACCGCCATGCTTGTAATAAGGCCCAATGTATGTCCCACTGGACGATGAAGAGAAGAGTCAACCCGGGCAGAGTTCAGGTGTGTTACTGTAGCTTGTGTACAGATGCTAGAGGCTTAGCTAGAGCTAGAGAGTAAGTCAGAAATTGTGCTGGCAGATTCATGTTTTGGTGGTTTGAGTAAATCACACAACGCCATTCCTGCTCTGCCATCCCTATCCTGTCTTGGCACATGATAGAGGGGAGCGTCACCTTTCATACTTTGTGCTTGAATGACTCACAGGGAATAATGGGCTCAAACCCCCAATTTCCTATGAGGAATACATGAAGAATACAACTTGCCCCAGGATTTGGGATCTATGTTTGAAGGACAATCACTCTGCCATTATTTCAAGCACGGGAGCCAACGATGTTGGTGCAGGTGGGTTAGTGACAGGGAAATAAACGTTGCTCAACATTGAAATTGGAACAGAGGTAAGTGACGTCAGTGGGGAAGAAAGGGAGAATGGGGGATGATCTAGGTATAGTGCGTAATTTCTATGCCTAGTCTGTTTTAGTTAAGCTTGCACTTCTCCTACCCATGCATGCTACACACTGCCTGTGCATTCAAACCCCAGACTCGCCATCAAGGTTCCAGCTCGCATTTTATGCTGAACTGTATTAAGCGTTGATTGTGAGGGGAAGAGGCCAGTAGCATAACCAGGTAACTCTAGGCCACGATACACGATACACGTTTTTCCAGTCCGTTTTAGTCCTGTGAACATCCCAACAGTTTGAATGAATGCCCATGTGTACAACGGACTAACCCACTGCTGATTAGTTCCATTCATTATTTAATAATAATCAGAAGCAAAGCTCTTGAGTTGTCCCCTGCAAGAGTTGCGATTTTCAAGTTCTGGCTTTTAGCACACCAGTATTTTTGTACAGTATTTAAAGTTTATCTAGCTTTAAGGCCAAGACTTCAAGTACAAATAACTCATTGTGAAGACCAGGAGTGGTTTAGCATCTTACACTGGCTCTGGGCCTCATCACAAGTTGGGCAGAGCGGTAAAATGCGGAGCTTGCGCTATTATCGTTGCATTTACTGCTCCGCCCAATCTCGAATTGGGCGGAAAATGGGAGTTTAACTTCCAGCTTTTTGCTGGAGGTAAAAATCTCAATTTTCTGTCCATTTTCGGTGCTATTAGCGCAGCACTAATTGTGCTGGCTCTAATAGTGCCAAGAAACCCCCATGTTAATGGGGATTTACCTCCCCCCGCAACTTGGGATCCGGTGCAAATTGCGACAGACCGAGTTGCGGGAACGCTAATTGCGTTGGGTGGTATGCCCGCACAATTAGCGCCGGGATACAGCCCAACTCATGATGAGGCCCATAGTCTTATTTGAGAATTTGTTCATCTTCCCACTGAGTACTACATGTGTGCTACATGTGTGATATAAATCGTTGTTTGATGGTGGCAGGCAGCTTGTTGCTATGCATGACCTGCACACAAGCCAGACAAACAACATCTGTAACGAGAAGAGCCATCACTTAAAATGCAACCACCTAATAGTACGCTGTCAGCAAGAGTACTTTTAACAACATGTGGGGACAGCCTCAACATGAAAAAAGGAAAAACCAAGTTGGAATTACTGTGAAATCCATTGGCCTAATGAGAAAAAATACACTGCAACGTACATGCCAGCCCAAACCATAAAACAGCAGAAGGGCATGGCGAATGACATTATTTGTCTTGCAGAACATGACTCAAAGAAGAATGTAGAGATGGAAAAGGCACATTACAGTGTTGGTTGTGAGAGAAACACAGCATTTTCATTGATGGAACGCACCATAGATTTAAATAAGTGGGCATTGCAGACGAAATTCATGCCATGTGAATAACTTTCCTTTCAGGTGACTAAAACCCACTTTTCAGCACAAAAATGCACATCATATAAATAAAAATATATTTGTAAGTGACCAAAATGAACAGCAGCTTTTCACATAAAGTTTGCCACATTAATGATGATTGCTGTTTACAAAGTAAAAGAAAGACTCTGGATTAGCAAAAATGACATTTTTAATGGACAGTGGGGCTGACTGCAACACAGAGATTCCAGACACACTTTCCCCACTCCTGGCTTTGCTCAGGCCTTCCCAGTTGATGAACAATTGCTTTGAACTTTTCAAGCCCAGCCTGAAGGATGTGGCCAGAGGTGACAGGAATTTATCGGTGGGCTGTATAAATAGAGGCTGCAATCAAGTGAAGCTGAACTTTCAATATTTTATTGTGATACTGGTTGAAACTAGTCAACCTTACACAAAAACATGAAAACAGACACAATTAAAAATCACAAATACAGTAGCACAAGAATATTCTAAAAGTCTGAAAATTCGAAAATTCACGTGATATTACATTTCCTAGTATTTCATCACATTATTATATCTTCCTCTTTATCAAATAATACAGCAAAACATGCACTTCACTTAATGCATAACCACAATGTGTTGTTTTTAACTGGGCATTCCTTCCTCTTGTGCAAATAGCAAGAGCCTATGTGTGCAAATAAGCATACAACAGTAATTTCATTGCATGCCCATCAATGTTTCTCCTGTGCAAAACATGCAATAAGTCAAAGTGCAGGTTGGAGAGCATTCTTACAAAAGCAATTAGGGAGGATCACAATGCCCGCGAAAACCAACAATTTCAGTGCAGCTATAGTTGGCACAGTTCCCTCCCCACTAGTCAATCTAAGAAATAATATTCCATTATTAACAAAATCTAGGTTCCCAAAATGTCATTTGAGAAGGTCCAGCCTCTGTGCCTATAGCGCCTCACATTCTACCAAAATATGCTATTGGGTCTGCAAGGTGTTAATAGCCATACACATTGAGCAGTTTCCCAACCCCTCCAACTATTTAGTTTCCCCACCAGACCTGACCTTCTTAATTTGACCAGGTAATAACAGGTTTAGTCGCAGTCTAAGAAATTCTTCCCTTCAATGTTGGTTGGGAAACCTTCTCAAGAAGAGTGGCAAATAGCCCAGTGGCTTTGGACACCTTGAGAAAGTCCTTTTCAATGTATATGTACTCACTTTGTCCAATGTAGTGCACCAGTCTAACTGAACATCTTAACCAGTCCTGAGTTAGAAACCATCAAGCCACTGTTTGCACTACACTCACCCAAGATGAGCTCCACTGCTTTACCAAAGGCAGCTAGTGGAGCACACTTACCCCTCTCCAGGGCAATTTCCAAGGCAGTGTACAGACTATTTGACAGAGGATTTAATATAATCCTACACTGGGTTCATATCTCAAAACCAAACTGGTTACTTATGTACCAGGTCGGGCCCTCAGATCCCAAGCACAGGGCCAGTTAGAAATCTTCAGTTACAGGAAAACAAATGGCCTAGGCTTCGACACCATAGCTGCCACAAAATGGAACCATCTTCCATTGCAAATCAGGCTTGAGACCTCCTATAGTACCTTCCGGAAGAAGGTCAAGACATTTCTGTTTCGATAAATGACACATTAAGTAAATTCGGCCCAACTCTCTGTTTGAAACTTATATGTTAAGTGTGGTCATGTGGCCGGTTCACCTCAAGTCTCTGTGTGTTAATGTCTAGCGCGGTACAAATAAATAAATACATAAATAAAAATAAATAAATAAAGTGGGTTAACATTTTCCATCTGAAAGTATAGGTCAAATAATTCAAGCCCAATTCTAAACGAAATGCAGCAATTGGTAAGCAATTTGGCAATGTCAGCGCTTTCCACCAAATAATAGCCTCAATTTGTTCCCAGTCAATCCCCTGATGAACATGCGCTATTTCAGTCCCATACATTAGAGCTGGAACCACCTTCATGTTATAGAACTTGAACACAGGAATGAGTGAAAATGTACAGTACCTGAATCCTTCTCATCTGGGCAGCCAATTGTTTGGCTTTGGATCTCATCCTCCCCAAAACAACTCCCTTATTAGGGCCAGAACCTATGAGAAGCCCGGATAAATGAGACTCGATTTCACTGCACATAGATCAGGGAAAACCCAAAGGATTTCTACCGTTCTTACAAAATCTTAATACATTTGTTTTAGCACAATTAACTTCGAGTTAATTTAGCTCAGCGTATGTTTCTACTGTGCTGGCCAGTTTATGTAACCCAATTTGTGTAATATCCATCAGGATATTCATCATCTGCGTAGGTCTGGTGGGATACCCATAGGTCTTTCAGCTTAAGTGCCACAAAACTCACTGCACCCAGCCATTCCCCCAAATCCTCCAAATACAGGTTGAACAGACAGGAGGCCAATACACATCCTTGTCTCAACCCCGTAGGAGCACAACATTCTTTCGATAGGTCGCCCTGTCTATTCAGCCTGACCTGTTAAACAGTCCCCTTGTGCTGCTGTATCAAAATTGACAGAAGAGGGTGTGGAATGCCCCAGGCATACAATTTTGCCCAAAGGTGCAAGTGTTTTACCGAGTCAAACGCCATCGAAAAATCAGTAGCCATAGCAAATACCTTGCAGACTCTATCCAAGCTTGTTCTTGTATGCCGAATATTACAAACCATTTAAAGAGGTAGAAATGCCCTTTCTAGAACCCATTTGAAATCTCAATATGCGACAAGCTGCAAATGCCCAATCCTCCAATTTCTGCAGGACCAAACTGGCAAAGATTTTATTTTCAGAATCCAGCAACGATATAGGGTGTTAATTAGACGGATTGTTCCTGACACCTTTCTTTAATATAGGAACGATCATGCTTCCATGTGCTTGGGGTCTCTTTATTTGCTAGAACGCCCGGAGATTATGTTTAGTTAAACTAGTAAATCCCCTGGAATTCCAACTAGCAACTGAGAAGGACTGCCCTACTACTTCTCTTGCTAGAGTCCTCCCCTTCTTCCAATCATCAAGTTCCCACCACTAGGCAGAGAGGACAGGAGCCAAGACCACAAATCCCCTGTCACCCTAGTTTCTACGACTGATTTGCCTGTTTGTCCCAAGATGAGCATGGTCACTCCGGTCAAATCACAAGTAGCCCTCAAAGGTCGCACCAGCCCTTGTTTATACTCCCTCTCAAATTAAGCAATTTCATCTTCCTCTCTCACTACCTTGTGATCTTCCAGGGTATAAAGATCATAGCCAAGGTGACAAACAGAGTCTCCTTGAGCCATTACTAAATCCACCACCATTTTAGATTGTATGACAATTTGCACACTACCAATCCGTCTAATATCAAGAAAGAATATTCTTTCGATATCAATTGACCTTTTCAGTCGAAGTTGTAGAATTTTATACAGTAATCTTAGCACATTAGAACGGTTCAGAGGAACTTCCTTTGGAATGGCAAACAGTTGCTCCGGAACCAACACTTTCCCCTTGGCACTACCAGATAGTCCGAGTTCCTTTATTGACCTTCCTTGTGGTGGTGAGTTCCCCTTCGAGGTATTTCAATGGATGCATTACTCTCGAGCAGCCCCACCATCTACAGCCCTCAGCACAACAGGCTCCTTCCACTCAATGTTCCCCCTACTTTCTGTCCTTGACGAGAACCTTTCCCCCAAAGGTAGCGAGGGAAATCTTAGGCACTCATTTCCATCAACATGTATAGCCTGAGGTCCTTTATGAGCCCTTTCTAGATGCAGGGACGAAGCACTGTAAAACACCCTCTTTCCTACACCATAACCACCCCCTTCACCCACTCCGGCATTCAGATCCCCTACTCTTATGCCCCCAGAAGTGCTATTACTCAGTGGCAGACCAACATTAAAAGGGCTTCTTACAGCCTCCAGACATAGGGGGCTAGGTGCTATCGGCCGATATTTAGTGTTGTCACATTTCCCCACCATCCCAGCCTTTACCTCCTCCACTTCCAGATTCAATTCACTCAGCTGGAACGTGTGACGCTCCAGCTCAAGTTTTATGCTATTTTATAGGGAAGCAAACGAGCTGAGGAGCAGATTTAGGGCAGAGATCTATGGAGAGGTCATTCACACTTGCTCATCCATCTCCCTTAGGGTATAGTGTAAATGTTGTGGGAAGGCAACACCTTCACCCCCTTCCCTGCCAGGCGAACTGATACAATGTTCCATCAAGATCGAGAGCATTAAGTTGTCTTCCAACGGTGCATCTAGGTTCAACAAACTGCCCCACATGGGTGACACCAAATTAGGAATCTCATGGGTGACCTACAAGACATTGCCAATCAAACTTTGATCACTTTAAAAGTACTGTCTAGACCCTTTGAACATCTCCTGCATCCCTCAGGGCTAATGCCTGTACTTGAACCTGGCATCGGCTGGGTTCCTCAACTGCTGTAAAATAAATCCTCTATTTTTTTCTGTTTAGCAATTGCTTTAGCAATGCCAAAGGCAGATGATGGGGCGTCTTTTCTCCTCAAGTTGAAATTATTAGGTGTAAAGGCTGCTGCTGTATAAGCCTCGCGAGCAGACTTTCTTAGCGCCCCAGAGGCCATACCGTCCACAGCCCTGACATTTTGGATCAATGATGAATCCTTCACAAAATCCATATGTGCTCCTTTGAGACGGGGGTATGGCTTCTAGCGCCTCCTGAGTCAGGTCTCTCTTCTGGGATCACAGTATGAACCGTTGGAATATCCTTAGACACCCCTTTTGATACTTTCAATCCTCAACCTACATTTTGTGCTGACGATAAACATTGAATGGGTTGGTGCAGTAAAGGCAGTTGCGGTAGAACAGCTTTGCGCACCGCTCTTGGATTGATCAAGCCTTTTTAGGCACACCCTACCAGTGTTACAGTTTGGGCATTTCCAGTGGCCGACATGTCTACAGCTTCAGTCAACATTGTTGGCACTGTCAGCACAGGCAGGATCGACCCCTGCCCTACTCCGCCTCTCCTCCGTACATCTGGCAGACCAGCAGAGGTTGTTGTTTCCAGTACTCGCTTACTACGCTAGTCGTACATAGTTAGTTTCTCTCCTTTTACTGTCGAAAGGGGGCACAGCCAACAAAGAAGTCCAGAGAGTCACAAAAGCAGACACCAAAAGTGCAAATGCTATGATGTATAGCGGCAATAAAGTGGCAGTGCAAGGTTTGTCCTTTAAGCAGCTTAGACACTGTACGTATCAACCAGTGCTCCAAATACTCACTGTTTTTCCCCGCTCCTCTCCTTGTTGGAGTGGCTCACCTCTTTAGCACTTTAATGTACTAGCATCATGCCGTGAACAAACAGGAGAGCGGGACAAACAGGAGAGCGGATCCCCAACCTTCCCCAGCAGACCACGGTAAACCACTTCCCACCACTTCTCCGAGCTGCGCTCTGCAGAATTCTTAGGGGTTCTAACAGCACACTGCAGCAGTCCTTAGACAAGCCCCTCCTCCAGCAATGGAAACTAAAAAAATGTCACCACCAGAGTAAACCACTTCCCACCACTTCTCTGTGCCACGCTCCACGCATTCCGGGTGTTCTTAACAGCACACTGCAGCAGTCATGGGACAAACTCCTCCTCCAGTAATGGAAAGTGAAAGAATTTCACCACCACAGTAAACCGCTTCCCACCACTTCACTGCACCGCACTATGCGCTTTCTGTAGAGTTTTAACAGGAGACTTCAGCAGTCCTGGGACAAGCTCCTCCTCCTACAGCAATGGAAAGTGAAACTATTTCACCCCCACGGTAAACCACTTCCCACCACTTCTGCACACCACTTGAAACATACCCTAAATTAAATACTAATTGTGGACTAAAATCCTGTCTTCACTGGGGATGGCATGCCATAAACAAACAAGCCTGAACAAACAGCCTAAAACACATGCATGGACCACATGGTTTCAGGGAATGAGACCAAGAACCAAACATGCAACTGTTGTTTATATTGTAAGGGAGGCATGGTAACACAAGTATGACACTGACACAAAGGTACAAGTTTTCAAAATCTTTATTACATTCTTGGGGTTTGGAACACCTCCTATGTTGCCCTATAGCTATGACGGGAGTAGTCTCTACCATCAAATAATAAAGAAAACACAATCCTAGTCAGTCTACGTCAAATCAAAATGGCCTATACTAACAAAACGTAATGTCTGCTCTATCTCTTATACAAAAAGTGTGTAAAGGGGAATGTGTATGCAAAGGAAAGTCAGTGTTATAACAGATAGGATCAGGGTGACTGAGTCAGCTCTCCTCCCAACGTTGGACAACACAGAGTAAGGTGTCCCTCGTAAAGTGGATGACACCCTCTGGCTCAGGTTATCAAAAAAGGCAGTTCAAAACGTGGATGGATGCCCACTTGCCCTTCCATGTTAAGGTCGCTTATTCCAGCTTTCCAAAAGTTCTTTCACAGTTTAAAAAAGTTCATGTAGGTCTTCCTCAGTCGGGCTTGGAACTCCCAAGCCACCAATAGTTCACATAGGTCTCCCTCAGTCGGGCTTTGACCTTTCAACCAAAAAATACCTGATGCAACGTAGATCTCCCTCAGATGGGCTCAGACCTCATAATCACAGCACTTGCAGTGGTTCCCTTCTCCATGCATCATTCACATTCTTTAGTGGTTCCCTTCCCCTAACTTATTTCATGTTTCCGGTCTCCCTCAGTCAGGTTCGAACCTTTCAATGATGTTGAAGACTTTGGAATGTGCAAGGCGTTTACCATAGACCTCTGCAGGACCACTTCGACTTTCACTTCAGCTCTCCATTAATGTTATTTTCCCCAATTTCTCTTGGTATTGGTAGTTTCATACCACAATCAGAAAAGTTCAAAGAAATCTTTCTCTTAAAGCAATCACCTTTTAACTTCCCCTTTCATCTGGGTTAATCTTGATCATTGCGCATTTCAAAGTTCGTTCACTTTTTGCCGTTCTATAACAAGACATCAAAACATTTCGGGGAGACTTTTGAGTGGGCTATTTCCTTTCTCCGGACTACTCTGCTATTCCGTATCACTGGCTTCACTGTAATCAGTAACTTAAAAGTTAATTACTGGTTTGCTTTCTTTCGCATCTCATCATGTGTGCAACATTCAATTGTAAGATACAATGTTGCGGGTTCAATCTTTCCTTGACACCAACCAGCCTTTCATTTCTTTTGCTATCTCACCAGTTGTGTGCATTCCTTTCTTGTCTCTGCGGCTTTGCTTCATGAGCCAACGTTAATACCACAGGCTTGGCCTTGCCTCCCCAACTCTGTCGTTCACTGGGGGGTGGGGGGGTGACTGGCATCATTTAAACACAAGGCAATCTTCTTCTTGTCTGGGATTTGACTTTCTCCATATCTCCTTCACGGTTTCCGGCAGGAAACAACATCCTGTAGGGAACTTCAGGGCTTCCCTAGCCTTCGCTCTGGTTCCTCGATCGGTCATCCTGCTCCAGTGGGTTCGCCTTCGCCCCACAAGACCTGCTCCTTCTTGTTTCTCAGCTTGCTCAGAGTATGTCTCAATGTTCCGGCTTTTATCCGTGTGGGGGAGCTAATGGGTATCAGATGTATGTGATTAGAGTCAAGTGCTGGCTTTGCTTGACCTGATTAACGGGACATGTCCAATGCTATATGCAAGTGCTAGTCTCTTTACTCTCAGTCACCCTCTTCCTTGGGCCTGCAATTGTGTAGAAAGGGGGGGGAATATGTGACTTTGGAGAATCCTATAAAATGGGATGGGGTATGGGTGTAACACTTACCTTTGGACTCTGCTGGGGCACCTGAGCTGCAGAGCTCTGCTGAGTGGTTTAGGGTTGTGTTGGACCCACTGACACCTCTGGACCTCAACCTACTGCCAGGATTCCCACCTAGGAAAAGAGCATTGATGTCAAGGGTGATGTTAGCTACCAAATACCACCAACACACCTACCCTGGTTGACTCCTCTCACCTTTGTGTTTACTTTATGGTGCTCTCCTTCCTGCTATCACCTGCAGGGGCGTGTTGTTTTGGCTGCTGTCTGTGTGGCTCCAGTTACTTCACTGGAGAGTGTTGCGATTCTCAATCAAGCTGTGGCTTATGGTTTCTTCCTCCTTCTTTGCACTGTTTAAATTCCTTCACAAGCTGCTCCCCATCTCTCCCTTGCCGTACCACTGAAGAGCAGTAGGATTGGCAGTCAGTTTAAAGTAATTCCAGTGTTCATAACTGTCTCTGCGGCTTTCACATGAGTGAGCGATGCTGCAGAAGGTGTGAAGTCCTTTGAAAAGGTTCCCACTATGTGTGCTGCTTTCCATGCTTGTAGCAAAGTCTTGATGCCTTATCGCTGTTGCAGGAAGTATTTATGCCTTAGCGCTGCTGCACAATGCTAATGGGTGCCTTCTGGCTACTTGAAGTATCTTTTGTGCCTTGGGGTGTCGCGCGATATTAGTAAGCACATTCACACTCTTGAACAGTTGTTTCCCCTGTGCGGCACAGCGTGCCGTAGCCGTTCCCTCTGTAAGCGTATGTGCCATGGTTGCAAATGCAATGACTTGTAATACTCATTTGTTTACTCATAATTTCAATTTTTTTCCAGCTTGAGATTGCAGGAATCAAGTAACCTTGTTTGTCTTTTTCCTTCCTTGCAGATGCAGAGTCGGAGCTGGACGGGAACGGAACGTTGTCTTCCCTGCTTTAACTCAGCTTTGTAACGGACTGGCTGCTCGAGGAACATGTGAGAGGTAAGTGCTGGTATCAGGTTTCAAACGGACCCAGAGCCTACGATAATCGTTCAGCTGCAGTAAGCAGTTAACCGTGAAGCAAGGCTGCATGTGTGGGTGTGACTGTTTATAGAGGCCCACCCATGCGAACTAGCCTGCAACTGAAATGAATAAAAAAAATGGCTCAGCTGTCAGCCCTGTTGGTAGAAAAGCATATCCTTCTATGGGGGCCATCTTGGAGGTCCTTCTGTCTTTACTAGAATACTGGTATAGCGATGAGAGTGTCAGCTGTGCCACAATGAAGTCCAGTCTGTCTTCTCCTTAGTCTTCCTACCCCTGCTTGTAAGGTGCATAGAAGTCCTCTTGGGATTGCATGCATACGTGCAGGCGTGCTTGTGGGGGCAGCCCTGGTGAACATGACAGTGACAATGGGCACAGGAAAGGGGGGATACTGTGTCTCACCATCGGCTGCCCCACTCCCCGAAGATCCCCCACCCAGGTGATCCCAACCCACTAGTCCACCCCCAGTGTCTGGATCCAAAGGCGATGTCTGTGCCTTGGCCACCTGAGAGAGAGATCCCTGGGGACTAGCAAGTGAGACACCCTTTGGTTTCTCACACTATGTATAAATATATGATCATTGACTTTCATTGACAATGGCGTTTTGTTCAATAACTTTGAGATTCTAATACTTACACACATGTGGCTGATGTAATTTTAAAGGAAAGTTTAAATTCTATCCACATCTGATTTTTGGGACTTAAGTTATAAGAGAAAAGGTGTTTCTAGCTGCACCCAAATGTTATGATATCTGAAATTTGGTTAGCTAATGACTTATTAAATTAGTGATCTGGTTATGAAGTTTCACATTAAGGGCATCATAATGGAATTATCGCCAATATTCCGACTCCGCCAAAATACCAGTACAACCCTGGAGTTGAGGATTTTATGCTAGAGGTAATCCTCCAACTCTCTGCTGAAAAATCAGCAAAATTGGCAGAATTACTTTGGCAGAACCACTGCTGTGGTAATTCATCCAAAGAAAGCCCCACAGAGTCATTTACGCCACCACCGCCACTTGTAAACCAGTGGTAATTCTGACAGGCCAAGTGACGGTAACAGTAATTTAGTTGGGCGGTATTTCCAGCAGATATACCAGTGGAATACTGCCAAACTCGTAATGAGGCCCATTTTTCATAATGAAGGGGGAAATCATTGTGAGCCCGTGCAATTACTTGCTGAAATGAGAGTGACCTCTCCACATCCGTCATGAGGAGGGGAATATTAGTATCTACATATCATGGCAATTATAGGTAAATTGCAAAATGTTGCCAAAATGTGTAAATGATACTCAGGGAACTCCATGGCCTATAGGCAAACATGAGTTGGCTCTGGGGAGGGGTTAGAGAGGATCATCATTCAATGAAAAGATAGCACCAATAAACTGCCACCTCCTCATTGTAATAATCGTAGGTGTGGCTTATACATTAAAAAGCACTTCCTCTATGTAGAAGGGGATCAGACAAGGAGAAAAGCTGCTTAGAAAACATCAGAAGACAGGAGCTCAAACCTTAGAGGGACACGTGCCAAAAATTGCCTGAAGGAAAAGCTGAATGGAGATTTAACCTTGCCCGGGAGTATAGTCATTGGAAAGACTAAAGCTGAAGGGAGCCAAAGAGAAGGGAAGTTAAGCTGGTGCCAACCTTTGACTGACGTATCAGGACCAGATCCCGGTGTTCCCACCAGAGAGGGTCTTGGAACCTGGCTCACTTTCCTGTGCACTTAACCCAGAGAAATCCCATGTAAGTTACTTGTCCAAACAAAACTGAGGTGGCGGGATCTGCTTGCCTTAATATTCTTCCCTTAAAGGTGGGTTGGAGTAAGTTGTGTAGACACTTAGCAGATTTGTCTGAAGATGCATTTAATTGATTCCCAAATAGACTGACACTGGGGGAGTTTGGAGGAGTTTGAAACCTCAAACCGTTTTCCTAGCGGTAAATTACAAGACAGTAATTTAAAGTAAATGGGGTGCCTTGATGTTTCCTGTTCACCCCGACTTCTCTAATGAAAAGGGTTAACCTTCTATAAAATGAAAATGCCCAACTGATACACCTTCTCAAAACTTGTTTTCAAACCAATGATATACTTGTCACAAAAATGTAATTGATAACTGACATACTTCCAAAACCTTGCCTTTAAAACAAAAATGTGTTTGTTCCATTCCCAAACCCTGCCTTTCAAACAAAAACATGTGTCCATAAAAGGAACTTTCCAACTGAAACCCCTTCCCAATACTTTCTTTTAGATAAAAGGTATATTTATCCCAGAACAAAAATCCCAATCTCACCACTCCTTAAACATGTTATTAAACAAAAGGGGTGCACCTGGCCCCAAACGAAATTCCAAAACTATCCTCACTCCCTAGATCTGGCCTGTAAAAAGAGGGGTGTTGCATATCACTGCTGCTTTACAGGTTTTGGCACTGGGGGAAGAAGTATTATGCAAAATGAGCCTAGTGTAATTTCCAGTGAACAACATACACTCTCTCGTGAGAGTAAGTGACCCTGATAGCAGAAGGATTTACCCCTGCTTTTGGGTGAAAAGAAAACAGGGTGTTATTTATCCACATGCATTTGTCTAAGTCTGTGTTTCCAGAACTGCAATAATTTTGAAGTGTGGATGAAGTTATAAAAAGGACTGCATGTACCATGTGTTCTCATATTAAATTGTGTTTTGTGTTTATTCTAAACTTCAGAAAGTACTATTTACCTCTTTAGTAATTGAAGCTTTGTTGTCTGCCACAGAGAAGGTGGTGTGTGCAATTAAGTACAATTATTATTCATTGACTTAAAAATGTAAATAAATATATATTCTTTCTATACCCAGACCTGGTTCTTGGCTCACTGTTGGCACAGGGGTTGGAGGTGTATGTGGCTCTATATGAGTTGTCAATAGTACCAATGCAAAAATGAGATCGATTAGAATTGATTTTTGAGTTGGCAGTGTTTGTGGAAATCAACCAGGAGGAGGGTGAGTTTGCCCCTGCTCAAAGAAAGTTGCAAAAACCCTTATTAAAAATGAGTATTGTAGAAGTGTGATATTCAAGAAAACATCTCCTGACTAAGCTTTTCATTCGAGGAGAATGGAGTGAGGGCTAAGCCAGGAGCTGGCAAACCAGAATGGTCCAAGAGGTTACCTCAGTGAGCACTGCCATCTGGCTTGAAGGTAGAATATTGCACAAAGCATTAACATGATTTTACATGACCCAAAATATTCGGGATGAGCAGATCCACATGGCTCAACTCACAGCTCATTTATATTTTCATGTGCAATTGCTTTAAGAGAGATTGCAAAATAAAGAATCTTATATGATGAATCAGACTGACCTCATTGCGCAAATTCAGAATGAGCTGAAAACACAGCAGCAAGCCAGTGCAGAGAGAGAAATAGAGTTTGCTGCACTGCATGATATATGCACAGAGAATGCAGCAATTGTAGGTCACCTTCAAAGCCAATTGAATGATCAGAATTGTCACAATAGGGCGTTGCTGAATGACATTATGAATCTCAAAATGACCATTAAGAAATTGGAAAGGGAAAACAATCAGTTCATCATAAACATATGGACTCCCAATAGACGTTTGATGAAATGCGTCAGAACCTAAATATTCTGGAGCAACAGAATTTACAACTGGTCAAAGACCATGATGCAGAAAAGGAACCGTCAGGCTCTCAGGAACTGACCAGAATTAGAGAGGAAAATATGGAGCTTGTAGAGCATCTGAAGCGAAGCTGACCTGTTACAGGCAGCGTATTGTAGGAAAGCGCAGATAAAAGAGATTAGTGTCTTGAAAGACAAGCAGCAAGAATATGCACCCATCATACAAGACTCCCAGACAGAAAATGAAACATCTCAGGAGCAATTACAGCAAATGAAGGGATGATTGGGGGCCCACAGCAGGGGGCTGGCGACCAGTCAGTCCTTGGTGTCAGACTTCAACATACGGCTCTCTGAATCTCACTAGGAAATAAGGACGGAGAGAAGTAGGTCTGAGAGTTTTATACATGAAATTAAAAATATTAACAGGGCCTGAGGCACCCTGATCAATCAGGATATGGGACAAGACCCACTGATCAAGGTGAGATGCCCCTCCAATCCGGCACCTCAGGCCAGTCATCTACAGCCTACCATGTGCAAATGGGAACTGACCTCATGCATGCCACTTTTGAAAGTCAGGAAGACATGAGGCAGATGAACTTACTTAGACCTAGCTAAACTGATCCAGAAGGCCAGTCCCTGGTTTACACTAATGAGTATTATTCTCTCACACACACAAGGCGAAGGGGCCAGACCTGCATATCCTGGGAGACTGAAAATAATGTTGCGAGGTCTTCAGACCATGAAAACTCCTATGATGAGGAAATTGGGGTGTTAGATTGGAAATGACAAAGCGACTGCCTAGCGCATTGTTAGGGTTGGCTCTTACACTTGCATGTGTGCTGAGCCAGGATTGATGTCACCATCAGAATGTAGGCTGTGAGTGTGGAGTGTGAGATTAGAATGTTTAGAGTTGAATGGGTTCCAATCCAGGCAGTTAGATTGTGTGAGCCTGGGTGGTGGGTGCCAGTGGGCTCCTGCTCCTGTCCCTTTCCTCTTTATCTCCTAATAACTATGATGACATCTGATCCTTGTAACAGAAGAACACTGATAAAGTAACCACTATGCGTACCTGGCCTGTGTATCCTGAGTGTCCCTTGGAGTGAACCCTATGACCAAGAGCCAGTCATAACACGCATTTCAATGAAGGAGGCAAGCCAGAATAGCAGCATCGGAAGGGAATACTAAAAACCTGCATACATTTGGGGAAGGGGGGAAATCTCCAGATTCCCTAGAGGGAGGGCGGAAGAAACTCCATTTTACCCTGGGCCTAAAAGTAACCACAGGGAAAGTGACCATTAGATTTCACTGCTATCCAGGTGAGAGGAGTCCGGATCCCATGAGTCTGGGAGGTAGTCCCAATCTTATGGGGATAGGGAGTGCCTAGAGGAGAGGGAATGAGTACCAATATCAGCTCTGAGTCGGAAAATGAACGGACTCGGGTTCAGAGGAAGAAACAGACAGGGAAACAGAGCAAGGGTTTTGTCAAAGACCCAATAAGACAAATCAAGGCCATACAGAGCTTCCTGGCCCCATACCACAAGAATACCAAGTATTCGCTATGGGAGCACCTATATGACGGCATCATTCCAGATAAAAAATTATATGAATTTCATAGCATTTTCTAAATGGACTTTTTCACCTGAGTACTCCAGTTTCTTTGCCGGACTGGAGAACCAGCATCATTATAGATGGTCCACCTATGAGGTGGCCATTTAAAAGCATTTCTCCTCACACAGAAACCCACAAGAGGCCCGTAAGGCTGCATCTAATTTACAATGTGGGCAGATCAGACACCAAGGGAGTTTCTGGAGGAGTTAAAGCGTGCCTTTGCGCAGACTTCCTGGTGGGTGAACACCCATAGTAGGGAGTTTGTGACCACTTATCTCCACGCACTCCTCAAATATATAATGACTGCGCTGGTGTGGGATTTTCATGAGCACAGGGTCCTGGATTGAGTAATTAAACAAGCCACCAGGATCTATGAGGTCCAGAAGCCCACTCAGAGTAAATCACCCCTCCACCAAAACCCCAAACCCATCTGCTGTCGCGACGGTGGCAGAGATGAGAACTACCCCTGGTCCTGGAGATGGGGGGGCCTAAAAATGCTCCTCCTGCCAACAAGCAAAATGGAAGGTAGAAGGGACCCAATGCCTCAGCCCAATCAAATGGTAGTCAGGCAGGGGTCCAGAACAGTGATCCCTCTGACCCTTCCACCTATGTAAGCCCTAGATATAAGGGTACCGAGCCTATCCTCAGGTATGTATACACTGCCCCGGCACAAGGCAGGGGGCCCCAACCAGGTAAGTGCTGCCCCCGGAAACTTCCCTCAGGAGAGAAGTATCACTGAACCTCCCAACCTGAATGTTTTCCCCAGATACCCCCTGAACCAGAATTTCTTAAATAATCCTCCTCTTTCTCCCCTGTTCCAGGACAATGATCCCTGAACCTGGGAGAAAGGAGACTAAGGATGGAAAATAATGCAAAAAATGTCCAGTACCCGTGCTACTCCGGGAGAAGGGACAGTTACCCTATTCGGGAGCAGGAGAGGTATGACTCGAGACCTCTCTACAACCCAAAAAAGGGCTTGCAGCTGGAGCGACAGGTCCAGCAACTGACAGATGATCTGGGGCACATGCTGAGGGCTCAGCCCAACTCTCAACCTAACCCTGCTTCCCAGAATTCCCCAACACCCAGGTATGATGCCCCGGGGGAGAAGGGGAATGATGGGAGGAAATGTTCAGCAAGCCACAGGTTCCTGAGGAGGTGGACCGGGCAGGGCTGTCAGAAGATGTGGTGAGGCCCGGGGCAAAACATTTGGTGAGGCCCCCTTACAGTTTTTTGCACTGGGCCAGCGGCGGCATATCCGCACACAGGAGACTTGAGAAATCTACCCTTGAGTTTGTGTGCAGGATCCCAAATATGGTTTATTACTACTTTCTCTAATGAAGAAAGGTTCATGCCAGACTAACTTTTTTATCATATGAATAAATATATATAAGATGGCATGAGCTCTCTACTGCGCCACCTCCAATTCTCTGAGGGTCAATCACTTTTCCAAACAAAGAGTTTAGGGCAGATCTCTTTCTTCGGCTGGGGCCTCCCTCTGGAAACAGCCTCCCTGCCTCGCTAAAAACGAGGAGCACCATCTCCGGTTCCGGAAGCACCTCAAGACCTGTTTATTTGCTTCTGCCTTCTTTCTTCCTCTCCCTTGCTGATCACCTGCCTGATCCATGCACTGGTCACCTGGTCAAGCTCTGAATTCGGGCCCAGGTCCCTGCCTGTACGTCCTATTGCAATCCCGCACTGCCTCTTGGCTCCCCTGCACTTGTGGTCTGTATCTGTAACCCTACAGTCCCCGCTCTTGCTCGTATTGTCCACCCGTTGGCTACACTTATGAGTACTCACACTTGCCACCAGTTGGCTGCACTCTTGTTTCTACTTTGTTCCTGCACTTCTGCATCCTACCCCACCCTCGGCACTTCTCCCCTCCCCATTCCCTGCTCTTGTACGATCTGAATGACACAAGGCCTAGTAAGATCTGTGTTTTGTCCTACTCTTTTGTTTCTCCCTCCTTGCCTTGTCGCGCCTAGAAACACTTGCGTACAGGCACGTTATATATGCCATATCATATAATTAAGGAGCACCCTGCCCCTGTTTGCGCATTAAAACACACATCATACACAGTGACAAATGATGTACAGTGGAGGCTGGTACATTTCTGAACTTAAGAGGCTTAAATGTTTGTTCCAATTAGTCAGGATCAACAGAGCACAGTGAGGGAGCCCAAACCAAAGGGTGGCTTGGGGGGGGGGGGGGGGGGGGGTTCTAACTCCCAAGAAAATGTTTGAAACATTGGGTTAAAAGTATGCATTTTATAGCACTTTCTTTGCAAAATTGGGTAGAAATCCACACAGTTTGCAATTGGTTTTGTATGGAAGCACATGGAAATTCCCAATAGTTGCAAATCACAAATTGTGCATAGGAACATTTTCCAATACATTTCATGCCGCCTTTCCACACGGGATATGCTAGTATAAACATATATTCATGCTGGTTGTTCTAATTATGTTGAAGCAGGCTGCATCAATATTTGCCATTATTACCATGTACGGATTCCCAACCAGTAAAAATGCCATGCCACAGAAAGTATATCCAGGCTGACTGTGTACCATAAGTGTTATTACTGGCTAGATTGGCCTACATTCAAAGTGGGCCAATTTAGCCAAGTAGTATGTTTGCTTTAACCTTGATGCATAGTCCTGTGCATCAAGGGTAAAGCAAAAAGAGCACTGGCAATGCTAACAGTTTGGGCATTTGTGTAGGCATGGCAAAGGCACTTCTGTATTGGTATTAGCTGGCCATTGATAGTGCCAGTGCAAAATGGTTTGAGTACCTGAGCAGCTAATAGCAGTGCCTCGTAAATGCCTAATACTTATACATAAGCCAAAACTGTTGGCTTTACCAATGCTTATTTTTAAAAGAATTTCAGCGAAAGACATGCAGGGTGTTTTTAAATTGAGTGGCCAAAGGCAGACCTGATTAAGACATTTTTATTACACCAGTTACGTGTTTACAACTCCAATGAAGTCATGAACTCTTAGAAGACTCCTTTGAGGAAACACTTGCAGGCACATTGAGGGCAAAGTTTGATGGCTAGCCATGTTTAAAGCTAGCCCAAAGAGTTCCAGTGAGGAGTTGTTTTGGGTGGGGAGGACAGGGACTGGGTGAGAATGCCATAGGGATAAGCATGGCCATGAGAAGTCATTTCACTGTTAGCACCTGCATTCATATCCATACACTTTTAGGTAATTGAAATCGTGATGTGGGGTTAGCACTTGCATGCTAGGGGAGTGATTAGAAGGGAAGTGGTGACATGAGACATCTCATTCTCACAGCAGTCCTTAAGTGTGATGTTTCAGAAATGAAGGCAAGAGGTAGCTGCTTGTAACATTGAAGCTTCACCAGAATAGTCTCATTCGAAAAGTGGAAAGATTTTAGGTGCCCCCACACAAGGAAGTTTGCCCCTTCCTCACAGCTACTGACGTTAGCACCTCTCCCAACATTTGAAGTATTAGTCCCCTTTTCCCCCTGACATTTTAACCTAGGTGCACCTCTGATGCCATTAGCCCACCCCTTAATGAAGTGGCCCCCAGGGTGGCTACATTTAGGGGTGGTGCTGAACACACACTCACAAAAAACACTTTCACCCATGCATTCAACCACCAGTTACACAACTCCATACATGCATGTATACATAAAACCAAACACAGCATTGACACAAACATCAACATGCACACATGCATTCATACATACATACACATATACATACTAATTTAATTTAAATACACATACACACTTAATTTAAAATAAAAAAACACTTACCTTACCTCCATGCACCCTTAAAAAGCATCCACGCAGCCGACACGTAGACATGCTGCCTGACAAGAGAGAACTCCTCTCCCATCAGTCAGCGGGGTCACGCTGAGCAATGTGAACACACTGACTGACAATAGAGAACTCCTCTCCCATCAGGCAGCGTGGTCACGCTGAGCAACGTGAACACACTGACTGACAAGAGAGAACTCCTCTCCCATCAGTCAGCGTGGTCACGCTGAGCAACGTGAACACACTGATTGACAAGCGAGGAGTCCTCTCTAATCAAGATGAACACACTGACTGACAGGAGAACTCTCCTGTCAGTCAGCGTGGTCATGCTGAGCAACGTGAACACACTGACTGACAAGAGAGAACTCCTCTCCCATCAGTCAGTGTGGTCACACTGACAACATAACACACTGACTGACAAGAGAGAACTCCTCTCCTGTCAGTCAGCATGGTCATGCTGAGCAACGTGAACACTGACTGACGAGAGAGAACTCCTCTCCCATCAGTCAGCGTGGTCACACTGACAACATGAACACACTTACTGACAAGAGAAAACTCCTCTCCTGTCAGTCAGCGTGGTCATGCTGAGCAACTTGAACACACTGACTGACAAGAGAGAACTCCTCTCCTGTCAGTCAGCATGATCACGCTGACATGAACATACTGACTGACAGGAGAGGAGTCCTCTCCCATCAGTCAGTGTGGTCACACTGACAACATGAACACACTGACTGACAAGAGAGAACTCCTCTCCCATCAGTCAGCGTGGTCACACTGACAACATGAACATACTGACTGACAAGAGAGAACTCCTCTCCTGTCAGTCAGCATGATCACGCTGACATGAACATACTGACTGACAGGAGAGGAGTCCTCTCCCATCAGTCAGCGTGGTCACACTGACAACATGAACACACTGACTGACCAGAGAGAATTCCTCTCCTGTCAGTCAGTGTGGTCACGCTGAGCAACCTGAACACACTGACTGACGAGAGAGAACTCCTCTCCCATCAGTCAGCGTGGTCACACTGACAACATGAACACACTGACTGACAAGAGAGAACTCCTCTCCTGTCAGTCAGTGTGGTCACGCTGAGCAACGTGAACACACTGACTGACAGGAGAGGAGTCCTCTCTTGTCAGTCAGCGTGTCCACGTTTTCAGCTGAATGACGGGAGGCAGCAGAGCTCACTTCTAAGCCCTGCTGTCTCCCATTATTTTGCTGTTTGTTGCGGAGCCAAACGGCTTCACAAGAAACAGCAAAATCATTGCAGGGGCAGCACAGTCCCCCGTGTGAATAAAGGACACGGGAGACTGTGCTGCCTTCCACTTAGGAGAGGGGGCCGCGAGGCCCCCAGCAAGCGCGAGGCCCGGGGCAGTTTGCCCCCCCTGGACCCCCCTCGTGACGGCCCTGGGACCGGGTGGAGAGGAAATGGCAAGCTCTAGAGGAAGCTTCCTTTCTCATCTAGACAGAACCCCTGGAAACCTCTCAGCCTGAAAGTAACTCTCCTACCCTCGGGAAATTAGAACTCAAAGAGCAAAGGGTAAGTAGGAGAGGCCAAAGAAGAACTGTTACGCTCACCTGGCTCTCACAGAGGCGTCGATCGGAACTGGACAGCTGCGGTCTCCACCAATGTGACGCGTAGGGCCGAGATGACAGACTGGACTAGACCACTTAGCTTTATTTGCTTGGCCCGTAGGAATATTCTTCTGCAAATGGAGAAAGGGAATTAACCACCCGTGGAGTTGAGCGTAAATCCCCCCACCCCCGCTGTTCTCCCCACAGATCGCCTTTGATGTCCCCTCTTATAGTCTCAGCTGATGGTTTGAAAAGATGAGCTCTCCATCCTGCATTGAGCGCAGGGGCGCGTTGATAACCAGTTGCTTCACTGGCTCGAAGGATTTGATGAGTTCCAGAACAATATTGACTCCGAGATTCCTGGCAAGACGCCATAAGTATAAAGTTCGTAAGAGTTCAAATGCCTGACTTTCACTCTTGTCTGATTCCTTGCAGGTTGCAGCTTGACCCTAATGAAGAGTTCCTTGTGGCAACCGGTAGTATTCTGGTAAGGATTTGTATTTTCCAACACATTTCGATAAAATAAGGTCAATATGTAACCTGTTGCTTTCTCCCTTATTCAGGCACTGAGGGAAAGTATGAAGTCTTGGGGAAATATACCTCTGGCGGTAAAATCAGGTAAGTCTATGGGGGGATAGCTAATATTCCTCTGTGTATTCCCTTAGCTCACCTTGCTGTTCTTGTCTTCTCCTTAGGTGCCGGAGTGCGGCGGGAACATGCAGGAGGATGCGGTGGAATGTGAAGATGCTGCAAGGGCCGGTGAGTTCAGCGTGGCGCTGCAGCAGGCGAGGCGACGCGCATAAAATAACTTCTTTCTTCCAGCTCGAAGGTGCGATGGATCGGGAATTCAGGTAAGGATTAAAGGTATTGCTCTTGTTCTAACCTTTTCTCCTTCTTTCTCCCTTTTTGTAGGAGCTCCAAACTCGAGGCGGGCATGGCAGAAAGCTGGATGCAGACTTGCAGGCACGGTGAGCGTTCCGCTGCTGGATGTAGAATAACGCGAAGCGTGTGCTGCTCTTCGGGCATGATTTAAATAGCCTCCAAAGTAGTTGGGACTGGACCCAAATAGCCCCTAGCAGGGGTTGTTGGGCTTACTTAGGATAACTTCATGCCTGCTTCCGGGGTTGCTGGACGTGGTCTGGGTTCCCGGGGGTAGGTATCATGACAGCACTCTCCCCCAAGACCCCTCCTAAAGTCGTTCTTCCCTGTGGTTTCGGTTTGTCTGGGAAATTTCGGTGGAATTTTTTCACCAATCGGGGTGCATGAACATGGTCACTAGGTTCCCATGACCTTTCCTGTGGTCCGTAATCTTTTCAGTCGATTAAATAAAAGAGTTTTGACTTTATCAGCTTGGAGTCCAGGATGTTATTAACTTCAAATTCGGGTTCTCCGTCTACAAGGATGGGGTCTGGTGGCTTGGTTAGTCTTGTCCCTGGTTACACTGGCTTCAAAAGTGACACATGAAAGATGGGGTGAATTCGCATATTAGCAGGTAAGTCCAACTTGACAGCCACCGGGTTGATAATGGCCTTAATAGAGTAAGGTCCCAAATATCTGGGGTTAAAGGTCCGTGTTCCCTTTAGAGGTATATGTTTTGTGGCTAACCATACTTGGTCCCCTATCTGGTATTGTGGAGTATCACTTCTATGCCGATCAGCATCTTTCTTGTATTTTTCTTTCGCCTGTTTTAAATGTGTAGTTGCTTCCTTAAAGGGTTGTGTAATCGTAGCGTGCAGATGGTCCACTGCGGGTATTTCTAAGTGTTGGGGTGAGTCAAGGTCTGAGATTCGAGGATGGTGCCCATATAAGGTATAAAATGGGCTTTGTCCAGTTCCAGAGTGTACTGAATTATTGCATGCATATTCGGCGATCCAAAGAATGTCTTTCCAATTACTCTCAGTCTGATGTAACATACAACGCAGGTATTGTTCGAGAGTCTGGTTGGTCCTCTCCGTTTGACCATCGGTCTGGGGTTGGTGACTGGTCGATAACCTCACATCGATTTGCACCAATTGACAGCATTTTTTCCAAAAATGTGAAATGAATTGACTGCCCCGGTCAGAGACCAATATGGACAGAAATCCGTGTATGCGAACAATGTTTTCGAGGAACTCCTTGGCCAGGATTGAAGCTGAAGGTAATCCCTTTAAAGGAATAAATTGGGCCATCTTGGAAAAAAGATCCACAATAACTAGAATGGTGTTAAATCCATTGCATGGGGGTAGATCAGTAATAAAGCCTAACGATAAGGTGCGCCATGGTGTAGGCGGAATGTCTAAAGGTTGTAAGAGTCCAGCTGTTTTTTTCTTTTGACTTTTGTTTTGGGCGCAAATGCCACAAGACATCACAAATGATTTAATATCCTTTCGCCAGGTGGGCCACCAGAATTGTCTTTTAATGTTAGCTTCAGTTTTTGCAATACCTGGGTGCCCCTCTATTAGGGTATCATGATAACGGGAAATGACTAGCTCTTGTAGTTCCTTGTGTGACAGAAATAGCCGCCCTTTGTAATAAGGCAGAGCATTGGTGACAGAGTAGTCCGGGCCTTTTTTTACCCAGTCCTGCAGGGCTGTAGGATCAAAGAGTTGCTGGATCTTTACCTGAATGTCCTCTAGTGTCTGTAGAGTAGTCATGCCAAGAATTCTTTGTTCGGAAATTATAGGTACTGGTTCTGGGTTCACTTCTGCCTCTCCCATCCCTATTCGGGATAAGGCGTCTGCTTTACCATTCTTACAACCTGGTCAATAGGTTATTAGGAAATCAAACTCTGCAAAGAACAATGCCCAACAGAGTTGACGTGACGATGGGGCCTTGGCTGTCTTTAAATACTGTAAGTTCCGGTGATCGGTGATCACAGTAATGGTATGCCTGGTACCGAGAAGTTAGTGCCGCCAAACCTTGAAGGCGGATTTAATGGCTAATAACTCCTTGTCGGTAACTGCATAGTTTAACTCGGGTGCCAAGAACTTTCTGGACCAAAATGCTACTGGATGAAGCTGGCCAGTTTCAGGGTCCTTTTGAGACAGGACAACTCCCAAGGCTAGACTGGATGCATCGCTTTCCACTATGTATGGAAGTTCAGGGCGCGGGTGCTTTAATACAGGTGCAGACGTGAATTTCGCTTTCAGCTCTTGGAAGGCATTTTCAGCTTCTTCAGTCCACATAAAGCGTTTATTTTTTCGCA
The DNA here is from genome assembly GCF_040938575.1 of Ambystoma mexicanum. NCBI lineage: Eukaryota > Metazoa > Chordata > Amphibia > Caudata > Ambystomatidae > Ambystoma > Ambystoma mexicanum. The sequence goes on along the minus strand of NC_090926.1, from coordinate 119,891,681 downwards.
AGAGTGCTGTGATGGGATGTACAACATGTGAAAAATCCGGGATGAATCCGAGGTAGAAATTGGCAAAGCCGAGCATGCTTTGTACTCCTTTAACTGAACTTGGTGATGGGCACTTAAAAATTGCGTCCAACTTTCGTGAGTCCATTCGGACTCCCTTTGGGGTCAGGAAAAACCCAAGGAATTCAACTTCTGAGGCATGAAAACACATTTTTCCAGTTTTGCATATAGTTTGTGCTGGCGCAATTTCTCAAGGACTGCTCGGACGTGCTTCACATGGTCAGATTCTGAAGAGGAGTATACTAGAATATCATCGATATATATTAGACAACACAAACGTCAATGAGTTCACGAAGGACATTGTTCATGAAGTATTGGAAGGCTGCTGGTGCATTGCATAACCCGAAAGGCATCACCTGGTATTCGAATAACCCATACTTAGTGCGGAAAGCAGTCTTCCAGTCGTCGCCTTCTTTTACACGTACCAGATGGTATGACCCCCGGAGATCTAATTTAGTGTATATACAAGCGTCCTTCACTTGGTCTAGTAGTTCAGGGATCAGAGGCAATGGGTATCGGTTCTTAACAGTTATCTGGTTCAATGCGCAGTAGTCTATGCACGTTCTGAGGTCACCTTCCTTTTTGGGCACGAAGAACAAAGCTGAAGATGCAGGGGACTTGGATGGGCGAATAAAGCCATTGGCAAGGCACTGGTCTAAGTATTGTCGTAGGTGAAGGTTCTCAGGTTCCGTAAGGGCATAGATCCTGCTACAAGGGGGTTGTGCACCGGGTATGAGATCGATTTGACAATCGTACGATCTGTGAGGTGGTAAGGTGTTTGCCTGTTCTTTTTCGAAGACATCCTGGAATTCTTGGTATTCTGGAGGTAGTTGCATGACTGCTGTGGTTATTGTGGCCAGGCCTACGTCCTGACTTTTCTTTGGGTAACAGGTTGGTGCACAATCCGGGAAGGTTATTCTCTTCTCACGCCAATCAATACAAGGATTATGTGTTTCCAACCAAGGTATCCCCAGTATTATTTGGAACTGTCGGGCTTTGATTAGATCAAAGACAATAGTCTCTCGATGCCCATCCTGACCCAATAGTGTCATCTCTGCGGTGGAATGAGTTACAGGCCCAGAGGCAATTTCAGTTCCATCGACTGTGGTGATGACATCTGAGGTGGTTTTTTGGCAGAGAGGTAGATTCATCCTGGAAGCCAATTCATAGTCCACATACTTTCCTATGGCCCCGCTATCAATGTATGCCCTTACTTCGTGCATACGCGATGGCTGCCCTGGATCTACGAGGACCATTGGTATGATGAAATGCGAGGTCCGAGTATCCTTCTTCAAGCTCGGCAAGCGGACCTCTACGCTTGTCGGGCGTGGTTGTTTCCTGAGTCTGACTCCATATGGCTTTTATCAGCAGCTCCTACCACCTTCTTGGGTGGTTTTACAGGGTAATCCCGTAGAAAATGCCCAGAAGTTCCACAATATAGACTCAATTGCATTTGCCGTCTCCTTTCTCTTTCCTTCTGGGTTAAGGATCCTTTAACCCCTCCGATTTGCATGGGTTCTGATGCATCTGCTCCTTTAGGGTTAGCGTGGGTTTTGACCAACACCCGATTCTCAAACTTGGCTCGATCAGCCTTTCTGTTCTGAAGTCTGTGATCTAACTGGACCACTAAGTCTATATATTCAGCGCAGTCTTGAGGTGGGTTCACGACTTGAGTCAAGACATTCTTGATTTCTCCTCGAAGCCCTCGATGAAATAACGTGATTCGTTTTACCTCAGGCCATCCAGTTTCCACTATCAACCTATTAAAGGTCGCGATGTAGGGTAGAAGGTCCTGGTTATCCTGTTGTAGGGACAAATGTTCGTTATCTAGGGCCTGTCCTTGGGAGTGCCGGGCAAATAGTCTTTCCATGCTCATTTGAAAGCCCTGAAAATCCCGAAGAATTGGGTCATCCTGAGTAACTAGTGGAATTGACCAATCAGTTGCACTGCAGCTGAGATATGACAATATAAAGGCTACCTTGGCTTGATCATTTGGGAAGGCTCCAGGTCTGCATAAAAAGTGCAAGCAGCATTGGTTCATAAACACGGCGAACCTTTTGGGATCTCCGGCAAAGCGTTCGGGTGGAGCTAATGGAATATTTCCTGGTAGGTTTATTTGCACAGGGTGACTCGGTAACACAGGAGCTGGATTTCCCACGGAACCAGGTAGGGGTGCTTGTCCAGCCTGGCTTTGTAGTAGTTGCCTAGCAAGGTCATCAGTACGTTCCTTTGACAAAATTAGTTCTCTCCTAAGAGCTTTGGTTTCTTGATGGGCGGAATGCACTTCAGCCCTCAGCTCCCCTAGTAATTGGCCCAATTGGTCAGTCTCTGAGGTATCCATAACGCCCGGGTGGGAATTTGTGGGTAGGCTTCGCATTCTGTTACGCTGACCTGGCTCCCACAGAGGCGTCGATCGGAACTGGACAGCTGCGGTCTCCACCAATGTGACGCGTAGGGCCGAGATGACAGACTGGGCTGGCCCACCTAGCTTCGTTTGCTTGGCCCATAGGAATATTCTTCTGCAAATGGAGAAAGGGAATTAACCACCCGTTGAGTTGAGCGTAAATCCCCCCTCCCCCGCTGTTCTCCCCACAGATCGCCTTTGATGTCCCCTCTTATAGTGTCACCTGATGGTTTGAAAAGATGAGCTCTCCATCCTGCATTGAGCGCAGGGGCGCGTTGATAACCAGTTGCTTCACTGGCTCGAAGGAGTTGGTGAGTTCCAGAACAATATTGACTCTGAGATTCCTGGCAAGACGCCGTAAGTATAAAGTTCATAAGAGTTCAAATGCCTGACTTTCACTCTTGACCGATTCCTTGCAGGTTGCAGCTTGACCCTAATGAAGAGTTCCTCGTGGCAACCGGTAGTATTCTGGTAAGGATTTGTATTTTCCAACACATTTCGATAAAATAAGGTCAATATGTAACCTGTTGCTTTCTCCCTTATTCAGGCGCTGATGGAAAGTATGAAGTTTTGGGGAATAATACCTCCGGCGGTAAAATCAGGTAGGTCTATTGTGGTGAGGAGGGTTCCCCTGGTTAGTCCCTTTGTTTCACCTTGCTGTCCTTTTGTTTCCCCTAAGGGGCCGGGGTTCGGCGAAGATGCAGTGGAAGCTGCGCCAACCCGTGAAGAGGAATAGTACCCCCGGTGATAAAATCAGGTAAGTCTAAGGGGGGGTAACCAATATTCCTCTGTGTATTCCCTTAGCTCACCTTGCTATGCTTGTCTTCTCCTTAGGTGCCAGAGTGCGGCGGGAACATGCAGGAGGATGCGGTGGAATGTGAAGATGCTGTGAATGCCGGTGAGTTCAGCGCAGCGCTGCAGCAGGTGAGGCGACGCACATAAAATAACTTCTTTCTTCCAGCTCGAAGGCGCGATGGATCGGGAATTCAGGTAAGGATTAAAGGTATTGTTCTTGTTCTGACCTTTTCTCCTTCTTTCTCCCTTTTTCTAGGAGCTCCAAACTCGAGGCGGGCGTGGCAGAAGGCTGGATGCAGACTTGCAGGCACGGTGAGCGTTACGCTGCTGGATGCAGAATAACGCGAAGCGTGTGCTGCTCTTCGGGCGTGGTTTAAATAGCCTCCAAAGTAGTCCCAGGTAAGTATTCCTCCCCAGCCCCGCCTTGGGTAAAAAATGGTCCCTAAGTAAAGTAGTCCCTCCCAAGCCTCTTTTGGCTTGGAGCTCTTGCAGCATGGTCTGCATCAGGTAAGTTTGCAGCATGGTCTGCATCAGGTAAGTTTTACTCTATGTGCCTGGCACCTATGGCACCAGGACTGACTCTCCATATGAGCCTGGCGCCATAGGCGCCAGTTCTGGACCCAAATAGCCCCTAGCAGGTGTTGTTGGCCTTGCTTAGGTTAACTTGATGCCTGCTTCCGGGGTTGCTGGACGTGGTCTGGGTCCCCGGGGGTAGGCATCATGACAAGAACCCACTTTGTGGAGGAACTCCAGACTATTCCCTTTGAAAGAGAATAATACATGGAGGATTCAGGTAAGCAGACCTTCTCTTTCAAAAATGGGGGGATTCCGCCCAAAGAAAAATGGGTACCAAAAGACCCTGTGTTGGAAAAGGTAAATATGGAGACTGAACCAGCACAAGAAACTTTTCAGCCCCAAAAATGTGAGGCAGACAGAATTGAAATGGCAGACGTGTCCTCCCACCAAACAGGTTCAGAAAACTGCCTCCAATTGAAAGAGGACAGCAATCAGCAAATAAAGAGGATTCCCCACATAGGCCTACCTCCTGTGAGGTTTCTGATGAAGCCGGTCCACCAGCCCTAAAATTGGGTAGATCAGGGGCACTGTGCTAAATATCTCCACTCTTCTCTCTTACTTGGCTTGTTTGAGTGGAGCCCTGAGCGTGCAGGGAATTGCCACAAGGTGAGGGGGGAGCAACCAGAGGAGGAAGATATTTTACAATAGTCTTTGTGGCCCATTAGAACTGCTGTTCCTTACCATTTTCTTTCTTTTTCGGTTTTTTGTTCTCAAGAGCAACCCTTGTTGCTCCTTTTCTTATTTTTCCTCTTTCGGAAAATTGGGAAGGCCCCACTTCACTCCCCCGGATAACCGTTTATATATGAAGCATAGATAAATCCTCCACATTTATTATCTCAATTATTTCAGGACATGGAGCAAAGACATTATTCTCACAGTTGGGCCTCATGACCCAATTATCAGGTTGAGACACACAGGTGGGCCGGGATTTCCCCGCTGAGGCAAACACAGCAAAACACCCATGTGCCTGATGAACATGGTCACAACCCTTAAAGAACCCTTCCATGAATGTTATGTTATGTTATGCTAATGAATTTGTATCGCGTCAAAACCCAAAGGCATCCAGGCACCCTTAACAGGAAGAGTAAGCCAATGGCCAATGAGGTTCTCAGTATTACTAAAACAATGTGGTCTTTAACAATTTCCTGAAAACCAGGTGGTTTTCTTCCTTACGCAGATATTCCAGTAAGGCATTCCAAGCCTGTTCTACTAAGGCATGGAAAGCACGGCCGTTTCCACAGGCTCTTTTTATGCGATCAACTCCTAGACAGCAGGCGTTGGTGGATCGAATGATTCTTTTAGGGCGATAGACGTTCAACCTATTCTTAAGATATGTCGGGGCATTTCCAAAGAAACACTAATGACAGATGGTCAACAACTTAAACTGGATCCTTGCAATGCAGATCCCTCCGCGGTGCAGAAGTAGGTTCAGCACGGTTCATCTGGTATATAATGCATACTGTGGCATTCTGCACATTTTGCTATTTCTGAACATCTGCTTTGTTTGCCCCACCTAGAAGAGCATTACAATAGTGCACCTGTGAAAGTATCACAGCTCTAACCAGATTCACACGGTTTTCCTTTGAAACCAAAGGGGTAACTTGTTGTAACACTTTAAGATGGTAATTAGTGTTTTTCACTATTGCCTCAACATGGGCACCGCTATCTAGGCTGGCCTCCAAGTAAGTACCTAAGGTATTTACTTTAGACATGACTGTAATCTGGCTATCATCACTCATAAAGCTCACAAAGTACTGACTGAGCATGTCTCTAGCATGCCGAGACCCATAGATCATGAGCTCAGTCTTTGCTGCATTAAGGCATAACCAGTTTGTGGTCATCCAACCCTTGATGGTCTGATAGGCCAGATCCAGCTTTCTCTGATAATTTTTGTGATTCCCACTGATCTCGAGTGCCAGCTGAAAATCGTCTGTGTTGTCGCAGAAGAAGAAACCCAGATTCTCCAAATCCATGCACAGGGGATAATATATATACTAAAAAGTATGGGGGAAAGACATGCCCCCTGAGGGACTCCACAAATAGTGATTTCAGTTTCAGAGGCGTTTCCCCCAGTGAATTCCTGAGTGACGTCCCTCAAGAAAGGACCTTAGCCATTTAATCGCCTCTACTGAAAGACCCCCTAAAGTAGCCATCTGATCTAGCAAAATCTTGTGATCGAGCAAATCGAAAGCCGCCAATAAATCCAACAATACCAGCAGCCCTGATTTACTCAACTCTAGCTCAGATAGCATATGGGTCTGTAGATCCAGCAATGTGCTCTCAGTGCTGTGAAAGCTACGGAAACCAGATTGCTTTTTTGTGTAGAATGCCTGTGCTGGAAATATGAGTCTGTAGTTGTACCATAGCAACTTTATCAATCAGTTTCAGGAAAAAAAGGGTATTAGTAATGAGTCTAAGATTTGCAGCGTCATTGGGTCTAAACCCGCCTTCTTTAACAGCGGGGTAACCGCTACATCTTTTATGGACTGCGGGATAACACCTGTTTGAAAAGAGGCGTTAACGAACCTATAGAGAAACGGAGCAAGAATGTCCTTTTGTTCCAATATAATCTTGGAAGGGAGGAGTTCTCCCGGGCAGCTGGTGGGGTGGGTAGTTCTAAGAATATTGTGAATTTCATCCGTAGTCATCTTGGAAAACCTAAAGCCCTTAGGGGATTTCCATTGGCTCTGGGCTCTATGCTCTAGGCTCTGGGGATCCACATTCACATTAACACTACCCACCTCCTTATTTTTCTTATTACTGCTTCTAGTTGTGGCTGTTGGATATAGATCCTGCCTAGTTAGCTCTTCCCTGATCTTTTTTTTGCATTTGCTGCAATTTGTCAGAGAAGGCTTTTTGTACTCTTATACAGTCATCGTTTGTGGGTTTAATAAAGGGGTTTGTGACTGTAGATTTTTCCCAAGATCTAAGAAGTCGGAAGAGTTCTTTAGTTTGATTTACGGCCTGATTTATTTGGTCATTATAGAAGCTGCGTTTCGCTTCTATAATCATGGCCTTATACTCCTCCTTGAGTTTCCATGCTGCCAGATATTCTGTTTTTTATTCTTTGAAGCAGGCATGTTCCATGTGTCTTTTATTAGCTTTAAGTTACACTAGTCACATTTCTGATGATGAGGAGTATCTTTGATGGTTTTCAAAGGAGCAAAGTTATCTAACATACTTGTTTTCTCCTTGTTATATTTACTGATAAGAGTATAAGAGTCTCTGGGTCATCAGAATCCTCAGTTTTATTCAGTAGGACATTCAAACATTCAGAGAGAATAGGTGCTATGATGGCTTTAAAATTCCTATTTAGTACTTTACTAAAGGTTCATGCACTTTTGTAAGGAAGATGGGAGCTGCAATTGGAATAAGATGGAAAAGTGATCGGGCCATATGCAGGCTGGTGTAATAAAATCTGTAAGGGAGATGTTTCCACTCATCACCCAATCTAGGGTGTGTCCTTTCGTATGCGTAGGACCAGAGTTATGGATAATTATCTTGTAAGGTTTTTCTCAAGCTCTAGGGCTTTTTTGTCTTTGGGGTGTCCTTTCCAAAGATTAAAATCTCCCAGCAAGACCACTGCGGAATTTTACAGTTAACATGGGAGTTGCTATAGTTACAAGATCCTCATTGAATTCGGGTGATTCCCTGGGTGGTCTGTAAAGCAGAACCAGGTTAATACTGTGATTAAAATTGGAAAGAAGTTTAATGTGTAATATATCACAGCCTTCACATGTTATCTTAACTTCATAAATGCCAAGATCTTTTTAACATAATACGTCAACTCCCCCTCCCGGTACTCCCTCTCGGTGCTTCCCAAAAAAGGCATATCTAGGTGGGGGGTAACTTGCTGAATAGTAGGGCCATGGGCATCAGTGAGCCAAGTCTCTGTGATGCACATGATATCCACCCTGTGTTCCAGCATGACATCATGCACATCAATCATGTGCTTAACAAGAGATCTGGTGTTTAACAGCGCTAAAGTCAGATTGGCTGTTAAGGGCACTTTTGTCAACATGATAGCATCTTTTAGGTCCCTTTCCGCTTGAGGACATGTATCAACAATCACAGCAGGCGAAAATATGTCATTACCGTGGTCGCAGCTGTCTCCCGACATACATTTTCCCTTTCCCGCAACTGCGAGGTTTAGCACTGGTACAGTATGTACTGCACCAAAGTCAGCAATGGGGGCAATGATATCAGGGCAAGCAACAACGTGCTCGACCACTTGATCAACAACTTGTGCTCTCCCATAACTGGAGTTACGAGCGTAGGACTTACTTCTGGCTCTTGCAATAGCCTCCCAGAGACTTGTAATAGCCTCCCAGAGATACCCATGGGGTAGTAAAATATCAAACTCAGCGCAGCCGCACATCGCAACACGGACTGGCACAGACTGGCTTGACCCGTCCGCGCTGGCAAGTTCTCTCCAGGTTTTTAGGGAAAGTAAGCTCTGAGAACTACAACTCCTTCTGGGAGATGCAGTTTCAGAGTAAAGTGCGTGCAGAGTTAAAGTCAAACTCTGATTCAAATCGCACTGATGACAATCAAGCAACTGAAGTTTGCCAAACAGGTAAGCACAGTAAAAATAATCACCAATGCTAAAACATCAAGTTTAAAAAAGCGAGTAACCTAAAATATATAAAACACGGAAAGCAACGTAGCAGCAAATTCACATTAATCAATGTGAATTATGAAGGAAAATCTGTCAGACAATTTGTTCAAAGAAAGTACTTGATCAGTCAAGGCGCATCCACCCTTTCACGCGAAATAGTGAGAGCCTTGAGAGCCAAGTTTAAGTTAGCATGTAAATTTGGGATTAGAGGCATCAGGAAGTCAACCTGGGCGGTTGGACCATGCTGAGTGGTTGGTGGCAGATTCGCTTCCAGTAATGCTGGAGGTGCCTCTTCGAAGTGTAGAGAAGATGGGGAAAATGTACTCGAACCTCTGTCAAGCGTCGTCTCCAACCTAGGGCTTCCCTTGCATAAAAGGACAGGAGACTTCCTCAAATCGGGGCCTAATTTAGTGGGACCCAAGATCCACCCAGGGCCACCAATGGGGCTCGACTAAAGGAAGCAGTTTCACAGAAAACCGGTGGGCCCTCTACATGGGACTCTAGAGAAACAACTGCCGCCTCGAGGCTGGAGACCTCAACAACGGAGGACACATCAGCCTCAATAGCCGACGTCCACACACTACAGCTTCCAAGATGCGGTGTGTCCAGTGAGGCAGACCACGGTGATGATACATAAATAGAGAGATTAGCTCCCGACTTGGTAGTAGTCGCTCTTGTTTTCAGATCACCAGACTTCTTCCCGCCCACTTGCGGGGCCATATCCTCATAGTTTGATAGTTTTATACTATTTCCATGTCCGTAATCTCACAGAGCAAGCCCTTTCTTGATGAAAGTAGTACCTGGAAAGAGTCATCCAGTGCCACTATGCCGGAGGTTGGTAGGACTGGTGAAACTGAGGAAGTCAAAGGAATGGTATGATTTAAACAAGCGGCGTACTCTGAGTCCACAATAAGAGCACTATTGGTCCAGGTCCCTAAGTTACTTGGTCCGAATATAAAAACAGCCGGCCTCACTGTTTTAGTCACCACATTTGCCCAGCGTGAAGAGGCAGAAGAGGCAGCTGAAATCTCTGCCCCTCTTTTCTCCAAGGTAACTAAAGGGCAGGTGCTGGGGCGTAGCTGCATGAAATCATACAACTGTGTGGTTGGAAAGCACATTGGAGCGGACACAATCGATGGGGCTGCCACAGCGGCTAACCCCCAGTGCATGAGTCCGCAAATGTGGCAGGGAGAGAGAAGGATTTAGGATTACCATTGGATTTAGGCATAAAGTCAGGTTGCAGCATGGAGTCATCACATACACCGGCCGTGGCAGTCTCATCCTCCCCATGCGCCATGTTTTGCGCGGTAAGCTGAGCAGATGGAAGAGGGCATCCCAAGACCCGGTCAGATGTTATTGTGGGGCTCAGACAAGATGTTCAATCACTAGCACAAAATGCTTTCTCTTTCACTGGAGACGTGCTGCGAGGGAGGCTCCACCTCAATCACTGAACTGCCAAATTGCTACTTACACTGTTCACACCGTGCACGCTCCAGGGTGTTCAAGAGTTTTTAAGGAGGAGTCCAGTTGAAACAGGTAAAGACCCAGTAAAATGACTCTCTTGATCCACAAATAGGACTACACAGCCTCTCCAGCCAAACTGCTATTCACACTGCGCACGTTGCATGCTGTTCAGGAGTTATTAAGGAGGAATCCAGTTGAAACAGTCGAGACAGTGAAAAAAGACTCTCTTGATCCACAAACAAGACTACACAGCCTCTCCTGCCAAACTGCTTTTCTCACTGTTTACACCGCCTATGCAGAATCTTCTATACAGAAGGGGACTGGACAAGGAGAAAAGCTGCCTAAAAAAACATCAGAAGACAGGAGCTGTCAGAAACCTGAGTGCATTCTCACTCCTACTCCCCTTGGATCCTCTACGCAGGTGGCCAGGGAAAGGCCATTGCTTTTAGATCGTGACTCTGAGGTTGGAAAAGCGACGGAGGATCACCAGGGTGGAGAGTCCTTTAGGATTGGGAGTGGGGTGCCATCAGGCAAGACATGGTATCCCCAGTTTCCCATTGATGACCAACCTAATCCTCCCCGAACCTTTATGGGCTATTGTAAAGCAGTGCCCCTCATTTCCCCAAACGTGACACTTGACAGTGCTGGGACGAAGAAGAGGAGACTGAGATTAATGCACACTAGGTCATGTCACCACTTTGGTCCTGGGACAAGGAAGACGCCTGTAAGGAGTAGTGAAGGTCAGGCATGTATTTTAATCACACTCAGGCAAATCTAATTGGAAGTCCACACCTGCAACCCTTTGACAGGTTGCAGGAGTATAAAGGGAGACAAAATCGGCAGCAAAGTGAGAGACAAGTAGACCTGTGGGACGAAGACTAGCAGGAGACCCGTGTCTCGAGGGGGCAGCCGAGGTGGGGACTTTGGAGGAGCCAGGACGCTGGCATGAGACCCAGGAAGCCAGCCCATCCTAAGGCGAGTTGAGACGTTAGGCTGTTGGAGGGGCAGGAACCTCTGTGGTGGAAAAACCAGCAATTGGGGCTGCGGGACTGTGCGAGAGAGCGGGATGCTGCCTGCGTCCCGAAGGAAGGAGCGGAGCAACTGGCGGGCGGAGACCAGCCCTGGAGCATGAGAAGGGCTCACATCAGCCGGCCCATTACTTTGAGAGGCTTGGAGAAGCAGCGGAAGCCACTGTGCAACCACGCAGCAGAACAGTTAGTGTAAGCAGAGGCACTCAGCAATTGGGGACATTCCTAGCACTGGCAAGACCATAAAAATAATAACCACCCTAAAGGCATATTAAACACCAAACCAAATTGTAACTTCAAATTGAGCATTTATTAAATACTGAAATGAATGAAATTTGAACATAAGTATATTGAGGCTTTCCTAAACAACAAACTCAGTGAAAACCTGAAGTTCAGCACCTTTGAATATCTGGTGAATATCAACAAAGTAAAACTCACAATTAAGCTTGTTGACTACAAAACTGAGCAAAGCTTTTTGGGAAATGCAAGTAACCAAGAACCAGCAAAGGGAAAGTGCCCATACGACATTATCCACCGAAGTCAAGAGGCCAGAAAAGAGAGGGATCCTGGTTGCGTTATCTGTGATGGGTGGACCGTGTGGTCTGACAACTGCACCTAGATCAGTGAGCCCTGTAACTGTGATTACCAAAAGACACTGTGGAATTAACCAAGGAAGAATTCTATTGTTTGAAAGACTGAAAGAGGTATACTTAGAGAAGCTGTAGTCTTTGGGCTGGGAGCCCTGAGATATGCAGAGTTATACTTGTTGTCTCGAGAATAAGCCTTAAGACTCTTTTTCCTCTGAACTGTGATATTTGAAACTTTGGTAATTGTGTGGAACTGTGCTACCTTGAGTGGGAAAGAGGTTATTTTGAGAATTTTGTGGAACTTTCTTTAACTTGGGGAAGTTGAGCTGAAGAAGAAGCTGAGAGCTGGAAGCAGCTCTGAACTTTGTGTTGATCAGCATGTATTTGATTATTTGCATCCCATATATATATATATATATATATATATAGAATATGTCACAAATAAAAAAAGTGCTGTGCCATCAAGTAACTGCCCTTCTTCTTTTACATGGAGCTCAGAATTAGGCCTTCAGTCTCACTTAGGTGAGTCTCCTGAAGGGCTGCGTATGTGTGACGGAGAGAGCACAGCTCCAGCGCATACCTTGAAAAAGTCTGGGCTAGGTAGCCCAGAATTTTCCATTGTCTTGGCCCTCTACCCAATGAAGCTCCAGCAAGACACACTTTGCGACATCACAGCTCAGTCTTGTTCCAGACCAATTCCTTCCTGCATGTAGTTTATATGTGTTGCCAGTGCTTTAAGTAGGCCGGGGCTAGCCGAACCCCGGCAGTCTCCGGGCAGTGTCCCGTGGTGGGAAATTATCCCACCACGAGCACTTACGCGGCGGGACATTTGCCAGCCGCCAAGATGAAGACAGACAGCTGTGACTGCCACATAGCATCCCCAAGCAAACTGTAACTTCCTCTTGTGACCCCTCACCCAAGAGGTCGTGAGAAGAAGTTACTGTCCCAGGCAGTCAGCCCAGCCCTGATAAAAGGGTGGCCCTTTTGGCCTGCTCTCCACCAAGATGAAGAAGCCAAGGTAAGTTACTTGGGGAGGGGGCTGCCTTTGCATGCCCAAGCAAGCCACCGCCTGGGTTTGTCGCTGCACAAATAGGCATTAAAAAATCCCCAAAACGGGAGTGTGTGCATAGATTGGGTTTTAATGAACATTGATTTGATTTCAATACAATCTGTGCATTGCGAAAAGTGGGGCAAGTAATTTTTGGATTAAGACTGAATAATTTGTAATTCAAATGCCAGTAAAAACGTAGCAGTGTGCTTTTAATTCATTTGATGTTTTCGTTCATCAAACTGTGCTGAAATCATCCTGTTTTGAGGCCACACACTTGCTCACATATCCTGTGGCTTTCAACAATGTCACCTGTTTTCAGTTCCTCTCTTTATTGGGTCCCCTCTGTGCGGTGGCTGTTAAAACTCTGCCGAACGGTTCTTAGAAAGGGCGCAGAAATTGAGGGTGCACGCCGCACTCTTTTTCTTTTTTTTATGTTTTCAGGCTGACAATTAAACAATAAATGGAAAAAGGTAGAATTTTACTTTCAGTGAATTCACGTGTTAGCTATGGCAGGAGGAAAATGGGGGCCCCGGGAGGGACGCGCAAGCTTTTCCCCCTGGGGTGTTTTGGGGTGCTGCACAGGCCAGAGCCGTTAAGGGGCATTTAAGGGGGTAGGGAAGGTTCGGACGTAGGACATAGCATTTGTCCTGGTCGCTGCTCCCGAGCCTTCCTTGAGTGGGGCCTTGATTGGTGGCGGCAGTTAGAGGTAGGGCGTTAGGTGAGGGTAGAGGTGTTCCTTCGGGCGAGCGAGTTAAACAAAAAAACAATATGTACATGGATAACGTGATAATTTAGGGGGTGCTGTAAATAAAGCACCGCATGGACTTACATGCGGGTGATCGGACTCCTGGAACGCTGCGGGCCCGTTTCAGATTCCCGCTGTGTACTTTGATGAAAGGAGCTGTTTTGTGGCCGGTGATGATCCTGCGGGCGTAGGTTCCTCCTGTGTGGTTTTGTGTTGTGGGGGGGTTCTGAGGAGGCGGGCCAGTGAATGGGGAGTTTTGGTGGAGCGTGCCTGTCCGGGGGCTCGTCTTAGCACCGTGTGCAGGTCAATAGACTGCAGTGCTGGAGCCTCGCAGCTAGGGGGCAGTGCAGTGCTCTTAAAGGGGCAGCACTATTATGTCAAAAAGTGTTAAGGCCCTTCTCCCAAGGTAGCCTATGGCTAGCAGGTGCAGGCTGCAGCCACGTGGGGGCAGTGTGGTGCGGAATCTTGTTAAGGCTTGCACAGTTTTAGGACAGCTGTTTTGCCTCTTGCCACACACACAGCAAAGTAGCTCTGCATGCAGCCCCCAGCAGGACAGGGGAAGAATTAAAAATATATATATACATTTTGTATTTAGGAGTTATTTAGTTTATAATGCTGGGGACACGTTTTGGCCCGCAGCAGGTTGGTTGTCAGGTGCATTTTCTTCCTTAGGGGGCACAGCCCCGGCCTGCTATTAGGGGATACATCAGAATAAAGGGGGAATTTAGCACCTGGTGGATGCCCAGGCATTTAGAGAGGCCATAAGTATTATTAGTAGGGCATCTAAAGCCCAGCTGGAGTGGGACGTAATGGAAGTCACCGGGGAAAAGAGGGCAGGTGAGGGGAGGCCACAGCGCAGAACCGCGGCGAATGGAACCCTCGCAGCATTGGTGGCCTGCAGCCTGTCAGCAGGAAGGGGGGAGGTATGGGACAGCGGGACCAGGAAGAGCATGAGGGAGGTACCTAGGAGAGCAGTCAGGAGTGGGGTAGCAGATGTCGAGGGGTCGGGTTAGTGGGACGGGAGCCGATGGGCCGGGAGAGACCACTAGCAGAGTAGAAACAAGGTTAGAGGTGGGCACAGGACAAAGCAGGGGCTATGTTAGGGGCAGCTCAGACCCAAAAGGGGCAGCGGTGCATAGGGGCAGAGTAGGGAAATGCTGGCAGAAGAGTGCAAGTGGGAGGAGGAGGGCTCTATCCCTGTCAGTTAGCGAGGGAAGGGGAAAGTACGGAAACACCTCCCCGCCTAATAGGGTGGTATGCAGAGGGTTTGGTACAGCCCCCGTGGTCACAGATGAGGTGGAAGGAGAGGGCTTAAGGGTAGCCCCTCTGGCAGGCAGTAAAGGACAGACTGGAGGACGCAGTATGGCCCCTAGCACGGCTGAGCACAGGGTGGAGGAGAGTACCCCTCACCCAAAAACAGAAGAACAGGAAGGGGTTGGCACAACCCCACTGAGAAGACGTCACAGGAGCATCGGGGCAGAAACCCCGGGCTCACTCGAGGAATAGCTGGCCGGCCCGAGCGTACGCTAGCAACAACAATGCTATTTCACTGGGGAGGATGACTGGGAGGAGGAGAATGGTTTGCGTTGGGGGGATGAGGAGCAAGGTGGGTTGCAGCGGAGGGAAAGGGTGCTGAGGAGTCTACGGTTTGAAGGGAAAGTTGGGGCTGGGGGAAGCAGGAGTGCACATGGACGACACGGATATTGGCCGGGGGACTCTGCTGATTTTTTTTTGTCCCCGGAGCAAGAGCCCGGTGAGAAAAGAGAGGAGGAGTGTCAGGGTGGAGGCCAGGATGCTTCGGCAAGGTGACGGCGGGGCAGAAAGAGATGAGCAGGAACGGGAGTGGTCAGTGGCATGGGTCAGGTTGGGTACAAGGTGGGGGACACATAGGGAGGGAGCTGGGGTGCAGGGGACAGGTGGGGAAATGGAGGGGTTGACCGCAGGGGCTTTGGTGAGGGCAAGTGAAGGACTGTCTCCTCTGTGGAAGTACTAACTGACAAGGTGGTGGAGCCTGTGGCCCAAGGGTTGATAGAGGTTCCTTAGAAGAGGACTGCGGAGGGTGCAGTGAAGGACAAGAGGATGGCTTATATGGGCATTACAAAGCCGCTGGATGCGCATTTGATGAGGGCGACAAAGGAAAAAATATGGGCAGGTGAGTTTGTGGATGTTTTTAAACTCCTGTACAGGGAGGTGAGAGTGAAAGAAGGGTCCAAGGAGGAAGAGTGGGAGTTGGGTGCAAGACCAAAGGTGCCGGTGACAATTGGACATCAGCATTTATTATATATGTGAGTGTTTACTGCAAGAAGCTTCCAGAGAGGTGTGTAGCGTTACTGAAATACATGGATGTAATAAGGAAAGCATTTAAGAGTTTCAGGGGTTTTGCATGGGTGAGATACAATGAAGAATTTTGGGCAAGGATGGCTGAGGACAGCCTAGCGGTATGGGGAGAGACTGACATGGACCTATGGCTACAATGGATGGCGCCTATGCGTTCAGCACCAACGCTGCATACACCAAGTGGTTACCTGTGCCTTACCGGCCCTTTCATTGTCGCCCCGCCTCGGAGGGGGAGGAGGGAGGAGTCATGGGTGAGCCATCAGCAGCATGTTGGGCATTCAATAAAGGAATCTGCACGAGAACGATGTGCAAATTTAGGCACAAGTGTAGCAGATGCGTGGGACGACATCCGTTTACACAATGTTTTCAAACAGGTGATAGAGGGAGGGGACGGGGAGCAGAGCAAAGAGTTGTGGGGAAAGGCATATACTTAAAATTGGAATTTTGGTAAGAGTGTCTCAATTTTTACCCAGACAAGGAAGGGGCCAAAATTTTGGGAGAAGGTTTTCACGAGGGTTTTAAGTTGGGTTATCAGGGTCCAAGGATGCAGTTGTGGGTGGAAAATTTGATGTCTGCGTGGGAAAATGTGGAAGTGTTAAGGGTGAAGCTGCACAAGGAGGTGGCAGTGGGCAGAGTGGTAAGGCCGTTTACGGATTTGCCGGTAGACTTGGTGGTGTCCCTGTTGGGGGTCATGCCTAAGAAGGTTGCGGGGGAATTCAAACTAATTCACCATTTGTCATGGCTGGAAGGCATGTCAGAGAAGGATTTAATTTTCGCCAGAAGATTGCGGGGTGTCCTATCCCAGTGTGGACATGGCGAGGAAGGAAGGTTGTGGGGCCTTTATGGCCAAGTGCAACATCAAGGCAGCGTTTTGTCTGTTACCGGTGCATCCAGAAGAATTTTGGCTGCTGGCGATGAAGTTTGAAGGCCAAATTTATTTTGACAAAGCTTTGCCTATGGGCTGTGCAATTTCATGTGCATTGTCTGAGCATTTTAGCTCTTTTTTGCAGTGGGTTTTTACTTACAATTCGGGTTGTGAAGGAGTGTTGCATTATTTGGACGATTTTCTTTTCATCAGGGGGGTAGGCAAAGAACAGGAATGTCGGAGGATGCTGGAGACTTTTCAGACATTAATGCAAGAATTGGCAGTGCCATTGGCGGAGGATAAAATGGAGCAGCCGGCGGTGTTGTTGAACTTTCTTGGGATAGAGTTGGATGCTGTGGCCGGGACCTCACGCTTGCCACACGACAAGGTGAGCAGGCTGGTAGGTTTGCTTTAGAAGGCAATAGCGGCTCGCAAAATGACAGTAGTGGACATGAAGAGGTTAGTGGGGCATCTCAATTTAGCATATTGGGTAGTGGCCCTTGGTAGCACTTTTTGTAGAAACATGGCACGGTCTATGGCGAGGGCTAAGTGCTCACATTACAGGGTGATGTTGTCAGGAGCAGTAATGGAGGATTGCAGGATGTGGCTAAGATTTTTGGAAGAATTCAATGGGGTGTGCATGTGGCTGCAGAGTGACCCAGTTTAGTGGGAAGTTCAAATTTTTGCAGACACAGCTCAGGAGGTTTTGGAGTGTTCTGGGGGGTAAGTGGTGTTCCAAAAAGTGGCCTGGGCATTGCCAGAGAGGAGGTAGGAGCCTTTTTGGAATTGTTCCCGTTGTTGGTGGCAATGGTATTGTGGGGCGGAGAGTTGAGGAATAAGAAAGTCATTTTAACATCATAGAGCGCCAGGGGACCACTTCGGTGGTGATAGTGAGCGATACAAATATCCTTTAACATTAACATTGATAATGAGGCAGTGGTTAATGTAGTGAACAGGCTCTCAGATATGGACCAGGGGGTGGCCAGGTTAATGAGAGAATTTGTATTGCGATGTATGAAGTTGAATGTGGTGTTCAGAGCAATGCACGTGCCAGGGAAGGATAATGGTATCGTTGATGCATTATCTCGTTTTCAGTGGCAGAGATTCCGTGGAATGGAACCAGAAGGGGACTTGAGCGGGCATCAGATCCCGGAGGAGCTGTGGCAGCTGGGAAACTGAGACCACTGTGCTTAGTGGAGGGTTTGCTAGCCCCAGCATCTATGACTGCATACAAGAGGGCATGGTTGGAATTTATCAAGGGGGGAGCGCAGAGCTGGAAGGGCATGGAGGACATGGAGGTGAGAAGAAGGGTTGATGTGGTTGATTTTATACTGGGGTGTACTGGGGAGTATGGATAAGTGCTGGTCAAGGGCAATGATATTGGGGAAACTGGCAGGCATTGCTTTTTACAGGAAATGGTTTTGGGGCTTTCAGCCCAGTGGCGGGGAGATGTCACGTAGAATGTTGGATGGTTGGGCAAGGGAAAACAGGAGACCGGTTTCAGCTGCCCTGTACAAGGCTTTGAGGGGGGTTTGCTGGTCATCTTGGGAGAGGGATATGTTTTTGACCTGCTTGTAGTGATACACGAAATTGCAACCTTGCCAATCAGGGCTTTAGATGACAGCATTAGCCGCTGAAAGCCAATAGTGTATTCAAAGTATGTGCTAAAAATGCTGACAGTAGTCTGTTGTAGCACTTCCATTATGCAGTAGTGAGCTACAAGGAATATGATAGACAGGCAGGGAGGGCCCCCAGCTATGTAGCTAATAGGTTTTTGGAGTGTTTGGAACATCATGGCACCTATATAGCGCTTAGATAGCCAGTCTTAAGCGCTATAAACACTAAGCTATGAGTGCATGCCTTTTAGAGCTTGCAGATGGGGTTAATACATCCCTGCTTCCCTTAGAATATTCAGCCTCACTAACGTTGGCCCTGGCTCCAAGCTAATCTTCCTTTTCTCTGGGAAGGTACTGATAAGACATTCCTCAGCCAGCGCAGATGGGAACAAGGGAGGGGGTAGGAGCGAGCAGGGAGCATCTCAGAGAGAGCTGGGTTTTTTCCATGAGCCAGTTGCACAGGGAAAGTTCTGGAACTGTGCGTCATGGTGACTGACAGCAAGAAGTTATAAAATATCCATGCACACATGGATCAGGGGGAGATCGCCTGTGGACTTGATTCGTGCAGAAACAGGTGCCCGGCATTGGCTCATACGGTGTCCTTCAGCATTGTCCTCTGAGCGGGGCTTGTTTACAGCTAGCTTATGAGGGCCCAAGGTCTCCCCAGTGCTGATTAAAGGGACGTAAGACTGTGTTTCTCTATGTTTCTCTATATTTCTCTATGTTTCTCTATGTTTATCTAAGTTCCATGTTTCACTATATTTTGCATTGCTCTTTGTTTTATGCTTTGTAATATGCTCTAACTTGAATCCCAAATGTATATGAAATTCACTGCTTAGAATAAATATGCTAATAACACTTTGAGGGTGTCATTTGTCACTAGCATGAGATCACTGCTCAGCACAATAGAACCTGTATTTTGGGCTGAATTGGGTATTTTTGCTCTCAAAGGGCTGGCCCCGAGGAAGATTTTGCCCAATATCAAGACACTGCTTCACTTGGTTTTTCTTTGGGGCATTTAGGGTGTGTGAGCTGCTGTGGGGGAGAAGAGGGGAAGGTGCTCTACGGTGGGGAGATGTTCATTTATCAGAAATAGGAGTGGATATAAAGATTGGCAGATCAAAGACGGATCAGAAAGGAAAGGGCTGTTGGGTGCTTCAGGATGGAGGTAGTAAAGAGTTGCTTCCAGTGAAGGCGAGAGTATCTTGGCGGGAGCAAGAGAGAGGTTGGTTGTCCAGCATGAGATGGGTCGGCGGTGACAGCAGCTCAAGTTCTGGGGGTCATGAGGAGGGCTTTGTTGGAGAGAGCAGAGGATTTTGGAACTCATTCTTTCAGGATGGGGGTGGCATCAGAAGGTAGCAGAATGGGTCTATCGGAAGAGGAGGTCAAAAGTTTGGGGCGTTGGAAATCGGGAAAATACAAGGGGTACATCAGAGAAATGGGGAATGAGTCTGGTTAGGACAGGAACGAGAGCAGGATGGTGGGGAGTATGGCCATGGTGGAGAGAGTCTCATAACATTTCTTCTTTTGCAAATGTGACACGGAGGAGTGGTGAGTTGCTGCAGATATGGATTTGAGGACATTACATTGTAAAATGGGCAGGGAAAGATGAGGCAAAAATAATTTTTGGGACACAATTGGAATGTAGCTATAACATTGTTTTATTGAGGTGGTCGGGGTAGGGGGCTTAGCTGGGACCAATTGCTGCCCATGTTAGTGGGTTTGAGGGAGTGCCATGGGATTCCAGCGGAAATAATTCTGCATGCCGGGGAAAATTACCTAGTTAAAGATACAGGGGTGTCACTGTTAAAGAAGATGAAAAGGGACCTAAGCTGGTTAAGGGAGATATGGCCCAAGGTGGGACTGGTTTGGACCAAGTTTTTGCCAAGGAGAGTATGGAGGGGGGTGGTGAATGAGTGGGCAGTGGAAAGGACAAGGAAGAAGAGTAACAGGGAGGTGGCGCTGTATTGTGATTCTTGGGGGGGTGCAAGTGCTGGAGCACCAGAAAATAAGTTACGAGGATTTGTCATTGTTTCCGGAGGATGGAGTACATCTGTCGTTATTGAGGAACATGTATTACCTGGGGGATGTTCGGCTGGAGGATGAGGACATCGTTAGGAGTTGAAGGTAGAGGAGGACTTGGGGTAGGAGGGGGTGGGGCAGAAAGAACACCTCAGGGGAGGGTTTTTCTGGTGCTGGGGACATGGCCCTTTGAAGGAGGGGTGGAGAAAGCACAATGGGGTACTAGCGCGGTAAAGGAGGGTGGTGGTGCTGTTTGCACGAACGGGCTACCCCGGGGGTACAAAGAGGGGGAAGAGGTATTGAAGAAGGAGGGGTGTGGCCTCGGGGAGAAGATAGGAGAAAGCGAGAATGAACATTGAGAGGAATTTAAGGGGACGGGAGGGAGCAAGGGACAGGAAGGGAGGAATAAATTGTTTATTTATTTGTGGGGGATTTTAAATTGTTTATTTAATTGTTTGCCAATTTTTTTTAATGGATATGTTAGTCTGTAAGGCCAGGGTGCCAGGTTAGCATTTTTTGTGAGCTGCGGCCTGTCACTTTAAAGCAACCTTTCCCACAATAGCGAGTCTGGGAATGTTGTGCAGTAAACCCAAAAGAGATCATTTGTGTCCCAGGCTAGATATGTACAGATAAAGCATGTGTAGGGTCAGTTCAAGCTTGACAGAATATCAATTTTCAGGGTTTTGCTCTGAGTGAATATTTCAGTGCATATTTTTGTGTTTGAACGATGTGTGCCATTTTTTCATTCCAGCAACATTTTAAGAAATGATCCTCTCATTATTTTAGGCTGTTATTAATGGATGAAGAGGTGTAGGTCTCCATTGACACAACAAAATGTGCTTCTTTTTGTTCAATCCCAGGTTTTCCATGCATATGAAGCATGCCTTTGTCAAACAAGGACAACAACCAGGTTAGCTCTTGACCTGAGTCTTGAAAATACATTTACAAAAAGACACAGGTTTTTAACCTTCCACTGAATTGCATTGTGGTACTTTGTGGTAGTTTCTTATAAATTGGTAATTTTCAAAGGGTCTTTATAAAAATAGAGTATTGTTGAAATTCAAACCTGCAAGTGATGAGTGGAAAGGAGCGGGCAAGTCGGTCATGAGGAATCACCAGGTAGAGGAATGTGGGAAGAGAGGTTGCTGGACTGGAGCAATTGATTCTGGCCCTATGTTGGAAGTTCTGTTGTTTTCCTACTTTGCACATGGTTTTGAAGAGTTACTAATGTAGAAGGCTTTAAGTGAGCAGGGCCGAGCCTCAGCAGTCTCCAAAAGGGTTCCTGAGCCAGGACCCTGCCAGGGCCCACCCCGACTAGCCCCATCCATGCCGACACCTCCAAAGGGCAGCCTGTGTAGCCAAAGCGTTGCAGTTACACAGGCTGCCTGCAGGTTCAGCACTTCGGAAGTACTGCATCCTGTGTAACCGTGCAGTGCTTTGGCTACACTGGCTGCTTGATGTCTCTGTACTCAGAAACAGGAGGAGGGCTGGACTGCCCAGCTCTCCTTTTGTTTCTGAGTAAATAACCATCGCGCAGCATGAAGCCACTTGGCTTCTTGCCGCTTGATGACTTAACTCGAAAACAAAAGGAAAGATGGGCAGTCCAGCCCTCCCCCTGTCTCTGACTAAAAAGACAGGAGACATCAGCAGCAGGGTGACCTTTCATTCAAGGAACCGGTTTTTAAAGAGTTGCCTATCACTGGCCCATTGGATGAAAGGAATGCCTGCTGTGTGTGAGTTGGGGCACACTGGTGTCACACCTTTGGTTCGTCCAGCCCCTTCTTTTGTTTAAAAGAAGGGGCTGAGTGCATCAAAGGTAATAATGCCAGTGCGCGCCAGCTCTAATTCTATTACCAGCACCCCCCAACCTTAGGCGAAGCTCTCCTTGGGGGGCGTGGCCCAATTACCCCTACTTAGGCCACACTCCCTCGATTTCTAATCTCATTTAATGCGCTGCTGATGCACCTCGCCACCTAACCTTTTGCCAACGTCCCTAGTTAAAGGTCGAATAAATAATGCTTCAGAACTTCAATTTGTTATACTTAAAGTGAGGGCATATCCAAGTAGGAATTTACCAAGCAAACTGCACTGGCGTAACAGGGGCCCCCGCAGCCCCCGTCATGTGGGGGGTGGGGGAGCACTAGCACATGTCCTGCGAGGCATCTCCACTTGGAATAAAACAAAACGAAAAAAAAATATTTTTTCAAAATCGTTTTTTTTTAATTTCTTTTTGCAATCACTGCCTACATAAAGACATTATTTCTGTGACAGAAATAATGTATTTATGAGGGCACAGTGACTACAAAAAGAAACTTCATTTTGATGTCCGAGGGCTACCCCTACCCCATGACATGGAAGAATCCCAGCTGGAGGCCTCCATGTCATGGGCTGGGGGAGCCCCATGACTTCAAAAAGAAATTGTTTATTTTTGAAGTCACTCTGCCTTCATAAAGAAATGATTTCCGTTATGGTTCGGTCCTTAACGTAAATCATATTTTTATGAAGCCATAGTGATTTAAAAAAGAAACTATTTCTTTTTTGAAGTAATAGGGCTCCCCTCAACCCCATGACGTGTACGTGTGTGAGTGTATTGTGAAAGGGTGTACACTTAATTGTGTAGGTGGCTGCCTGTGGGAGTGTGTTTTGAAAGGGTGCACACAAATGTATGGGTAACTGCGTGTGCGTGTACGGTGAAAGGGTGCACACTTAAATGTGTGGGTGGCTACCTGGGTGTTCCTGCATGGTGAAAGGGTGCACACTTAAATGTATAGGTGGCTGCCTGTGTGAGTGTAGGGTGAATAGGTGCACACTTAAATGTATGGGTGGGTGCCTGGGTGTGTGTGTCTGTATGGTGAAAGGGTGCACACTTAAATGTATGGATGGCTGCTTGGGTGTGCCTGCATGGTGAACGAGTGCACACATAAATGTTTGGATGGTTGTGTGTGCGTGCATGTTTATGGTAAATGGTGTGTGTGCTTGTGTTCAAGGGCACAACAAAACCTACATTTTTGAGGGGCTAATCCTTCAAATGTTGGGAGAGGCTCTAACTTCACGGGAGGTGGGGGATGGGCAAACTTATTTGTGTGGGGGCATCTAACTTCTTAACGCATTTTAATGAGACTATTCTATTGCAGCTTCAATGTTACAAGTAGTTAACTCTCTCTTTTAAGTGTGAAAGCACCCACTTATGAACTGCTGTGAGAATGAACGGTTTCCTGTTCTCTTTCTACCCTTCCAATCATTTCCCTGGCATGAAAGTACTAAACCCACATCACAATTTAAAATGCCTAAAAGAATTGACATTTGAATGCAGGTATTAACAGTAAAATGCTTTACGTTACTAATTGCTGGGCCCTTATTAACAGGGAAACCCAGGTGCCGTATAAAATCTGCGTCCTGTTCTGTCTGGCAACTGCTATGAGGGTCAGCCAGGTTGAGTCAAAATAGTCCAAAATGTCTGGGGGTGAGTGCTGAAGCCCAGTCAACTCAATATTGTTAAGCCCCTACTTGTGTGTATTGCCTTAATTAAATATTGGTAATTGTCATTACTCCTAGCCCTATTCTTCCTCATCCCTGTACTTGTGTATGAGGCAGTACTTGTGTATGAGGCACTGTGCCTCATACACAAGTACTGGGATGAGGGAGAGGTACATGGAGGTAATGCCTGACTTAGCTACCTGTATCTTCATTACTCCTAATCCCACTCTTCCTCATACCAGTACTTACCTATGAGACAAGGAGCCTCAAATGTAAGCTCTGGGACAAGGAAGAGGGACGTAGAGGTAATTCTGGGCCAAGGAGCTGATTTTGGAGGTTGGGGTAGGGCATGGGTGGGAGAGGGGATGTGTGGGGGCAAGATTGTGTGATAAATCCTAATTGTTGTCCATGTCCAGGCTAACCAGGCATGATATGTGGTATTAGTGGCTAGAGAGGCATTTTGGTGCAGCCAGTCTAGTTATTCCTCAGTTTGGTACGACTTTTTCTTAGCTGCGCATTTCTGATAAAGCAGTCCGGCTAAGTGCAATTATCTGGCTAGACTGGCATTTGGGTGCTCCCAGTCTAGCCGTTTCTTACTGCGGTATTGTATATTTTTTTGAGCATCTGTGATAAAATGATAAGATATAAGTCTAGTATAACATACCTGTACACATGTGTTTCTAGGCGCGACAAGCAAGGGAGGAAAGATAGAGGGAGGACAAGACAAATGATCTTACTAGGCCTTGTGTCATTCAGATCGTGCAAGTGCGAGAACAAGAAATGCAAGGGGAAAGGGAGGGGGTAAGTGCAAGGAAGAAGGGAGGGGAAAACAAGGCAATAATGCTCTGAGTAAGTGCAGCCAGGGCAGTGTGGCTCTGGGTAGTGCAAGGAGAACAAGGGTCTGTAGGGTTACAGTTACAGCCCCTAAGTGCGTGGTAGGCCAGAGGCAGTGCAAGGTTGACTGATCAAGAAAGAGCCTGAACTCAGTTAGACTCTGAGGGTAGCCAGGCAACCAGTCGGTACAGCAGACAGGTAGGTCAGTTAGGTCAGCAGGCGAGGGAGAGAGCAAAAGCAGAGGAGAGTAACATTTTGAGCTGCTTCCGGAACATCAGGTGATCTGCTAAAGCTTGAGAGGGGCACGGAGGCCATTCCAGAGGGAGGCATCTGCAGAGGAGAGAGATCTGCACCCACTTCTGCCTGGAGAAGCGTCTAGCCCTTAAAGAGTTGGAGGTAGCTGGGGGAAGGGCTTGATAAAGAAGGTATTTTGGTGAGAGGGTTGGATGTAGTGTGGGCCCGACCTCAGAAAGCCTTGTGGACAATGCAAAGGGTCTTGAACTTGATTCTTGCAACTATCGGGAGCCAGTGGAGAGATTTCAGGGCTGGAGAGATATGATCCCTGGCCTTGTGGCCAAGAATAAGTCTCGCAGTCCTGTTCTGGATTGGTTGCAGAGGGCTGAGAGTAGAGGAAGGCAGCTTGAGAAAGAGGCTGTTGCAGTAGTCCAGCCTAGAGAGAAACAGGGCTCTGGAGACAGTGAGCTTCTGGAAGAAATTGAGAAAGGGAAGAGTCCCTTTGAGGAGGAGCAGCTGGTAGGTAGTGGGACTTCTTGGCGATGTCCAAGATGCGAAGAGAGAAAGAGAGAGTGGAGTCGAAGATGACACAAAAGGTTTTTTGCCTCACAGGAAGTCAAAGGAAAAGTGCCCAAGGTGGTCGGCCTGAGTGAGAGAGGGAAAGCAGGGGCAGGGGTCCCAATGAGAAGGATCTCCATCTTAATGGCATTAAGGCACAGATCGTTGGAGGCGCACCAATCCTGAATCACGGATAGACAATCAGGAATGAGCGAGAGATGAGGGGAGCCTGAAGGAAAGCTGAGTTCCATCCGCATAACACTGAAAGTTAGAGGAGAAGGTAGAGATCTGGTTGGCCAAAGGGGCCAGGTAGTGGTTGAAAAACCAGGGTGAGAAGATAGAGACCTGGGGAATGTCGCAGGTAGAGAGGGAGGTGGCAGAGATAAAGGGACCAAGTTGGACCTGGCTGGGGCAGTCCAAGAGGAAGGAAGTCAGCCACTCCAGGGCCTGATCCGTGATGCAAATGATCAGGATGGCGTGGTTGACTGTGTCGAAAGTAGAGGAAAGATCAAGGAGGATTAGGACAGAAGGAATACTGGAATCAAGGTTGGAGAGCAGATCTTCACGGGTGTTCAGGAGAGCAGTTTCCGTGCCTCTGGCAGCTCTGAAACCAGACTGATGGTCATGGAGACAACCAACAGATTCAATGTGGAGAGTATGTTGGGAGATGGCCAGCTTTTTACCAAGAGTTTGCCCAGGAAGGGCTGATGGAGTTTGGATGATAGTTTACCGGACAGTGGTGAAAGAGTGACTACAGAAATGGGCCAAGGCTGCAGTGAGGGTGTCAATATGGTCCTTGATGGTTCTGGATGAGCAGGGGAGAACCTGTTTGGACAACACTTTCATCGATCGGACTTGTCTAGAATCCTTGTCAGGTGTTGTCGGAGAGAAAGAGATGGCCAAAGGGGGGCCAAGAGAGGAAGAGGGAGAAGAAGAAGAAGACGAGATAGAGGACAGGTTGTCTGGGAGTCCTGAATTTTAGCAGAGAAGTGAGTGGCCAGAGCCATACAGAGGGCCTGGGAGGCTACAGGAGAGGTAGAGACTGCAACAGGATTGACCAGTTCATTGCAGATTTTAAAGAGTTTGGCGGTGTTGTTGGAGGCCGCAGAGACCCGGGCTTGAATGTGTGCTCTCTTATTGATGAGTGTTATTGCTTCGACTGGCATTTTTGTGCAACCAGTCTATGTATGTCTAAATATGGCCTGGCATGCTTTACTGTAATGTTATTACGTGTCTACACTGGTCTACATTGTGCAGTTAGTGGGACATGTTTTCAATGTGGCATGGCATTTTTAATAGCAAAGCATTAATGTTCCTGTGCACTGGTGGTGACTTGCATGTATTGGATTGATGTTACCCTACAAAACAATTGCAAGCACTCTGGCTTTTTAGCCAATTTTTCTCAGACATTGTGCTGTTTATTGCATTAAAACACATATTTCTATCTTTCTCGTAGTACAGTGTGCGGCATACCCTTTCAGCAGCACGTTTATGCGTATTGTGCAAGCCTGATATTCTAGGCTGGCTCAGAGTGTAGCACATTGACCCATGATTTTTTGCTGAGTTGGGGGGGGGCGGGGTGGCCTCAGCATGGCTCACAGGGGGGCCCCCACATTTTGTGTTACGCCACTGGCACACAGTGTTGGGATATGTGCCTAGTTATTTAAGCCAAACCACTCCTGATGAGCCTTCTGGTTTTACTTGTTCTTTTGTTAGGCCACGCCCATCAATTATGAAGTTCCCACCCATCACCTCAAACGAGAGCTCCCCGATCCCCACAATGTATCACCCCACTTAAAGTCCTGTGTGTTGCATATAGATAACAGGTGTAGACTGGGGCACGAAATATTGTTACACCTTGCCACTGTCTGGGCAACGGCCGGCCCTCATGGTACTTGTTTTGTTTTCTCAATGATTTTATATGCACGACTGAAATGGCAGAATGCAATGAACAACATCCTGACTAAATATTGGGACCTTACTTGGATTCTTTTAGGCATAGAGACACTATGGTGACGTCCGGCATTCTCTGACTCCGTCCCAAGCGCCCCTGCGACATTTCTATTTCCGAATCTGTGAATGGGTCACGTTTCCGTCAACAAGCCGGGAAATGCTGCGTCACCATGGTTACTCAGGACCAAGCAGGGCTGCATGTCCCTCGATGACTTGCCTGCTCGGCGTAAAATGAGTTAGATCCTGCGAGGTGACAGCATGTTAATCTGATATCAGGGTTCCTGCAGCCCAGTAAGCTGCACAAAACAAGCAGAAAGAGGCGGGAATCTTGGAGTACGACACTCCAGTCACTAACGGAATGTAACAGAGCTATTTCTTTTTAGTGACCTGCCTTCGGCGAAACACAGCTCCGAAATAAAAGACTGAAAAGCAAGATCGATTCACGGCAGACATTTGCTACAGCTAATGTGAAGCGACGAAACCAAAATTCTCTTTATGTTTCTACATGTTTAGTATTTTTTTTCTTTTAATGCGATATCAAAAAGGAAGTCTCCATTGAGTAATAACTATCCTTAACCTGGTGCACATAAACTGAGCGATTGTCCTGAAAAAATGTACCTTCCCATTGATGTTCTCTTTGAAACATAAGTTCAACTATCCTTTAATTTATACAAAACACATAAAATCAACATCAATTTAAAATCATTGTCACAATACACATACACATATATAGTCTCTGAAACATATATGTACGCAACGCCGAGAGCCACACTTGTGCTTACTCGGAGTACTCGGACATTGAGCACGTGACCTGTGAGTGAGATTACAGGCATCTGTCGACTTTAACATTCCTCAATGACACTGTCAGCTGATAAGAGACTACAGAAGCAGATCACATGGCGCCAGAAACATGTGTACTTTGGAACTTATGAATGCATTCCCGGAATGATTCCCCTGCACCTCTACAATCATTCACAAATTCCAAAGGAGGATGAAATAGTACAGGCTCGTGATACATGCCAGAAAATGAAAACCATGTTTGCTGATGATAATCACATCATGTGAGGCTGAGTTGACCCAAGAAAGCCACATACAGACCTCTGCGGCAGACGCTCAATGCACGGAGCTATCATACACGCTAGATGTACAGAACTAATCGCTCGGCTCCAATGGGCCTGCTTCCCACACGCACCTTTCTGTTTTACTGAGTGCGTTTAAGGTTAACTTCCCCTTCGAATTAGACAGCATTCACCGGTCACGTTTGATAGGACTTTATAAGGTTAACACAGCCACTGCAGGAGCCGAACATGCAGCCTGCGCTTGTTTTGCGTGGGAGCAGAGAGAGGCAACTGGAAAGAAGGGTTGGCTGTGTGGGATACTAAAATATTGTTATGACTTCCGTCTTAACACCCGCTCACGTGCTCATTCAGTAAGGCAGCCGGACACGCGGCTTCCGTCCAATGCTTGACGTAACAGTGGCTCGAGACGAGCTACAGGTCACAAACACGTGCGGCTCATTTCAGGGCCAGGCAGGGGCTTTGCGGTAAGGCGCAAGCTATGCACCTCCACCACATCAGTGCACAGCACAGTGGCCCTGGCTACACGGCCAGCAGGCAGTGGCCAATGGAACAACGTGTACTGGGCAAAAAATGCACATGCGAGGAATGTGATGCCCCGGGCGAGCTGGAATTAATGCACCACTTACAGCAGGATGTCTCCCTTGTGACCTGACTACTGTTGTGCCGCTTCCCCCACCACCACAATTCCCCACATTCCTGTGCACAGCTGACAGTAACCCGAGGTGGGGGTCGTACACATGTGGCATATACGTGCATGCCTTCGGTGCTGTCTTTGCCGACCTCCCTCCGCCCCCGTTACCCCCAGCCCCGCTTATCCATTCTCTGTCTTCTTCACACATTTGGCTTGATTTAAGAAAACGTTTTAGCATGGCGCAATGGCATTGGAAAACGCTTTGTAAATCAGGCCCATTGCACTCGCTGCAGTACGTGATGTTTCTCACGCTCTCAGATTTTGTAATGCCTTCCAATTGAGGACAGGGGCCAGGCCTGCTGAGGCAACCGCGCTCTCGCTCAGTTGCTGCATACCACCCTTGGCTGCAGGGGGTGCCGCAATGCACAACATGAAAGTGCACCCCCGTTGCTCGCATGACCTAATTGTACCGCCGTAGCCTAGCTATAAACCAAGGACCGCCCCGCGCAGCACACCATTTAAACTGCAACCTGGGTACCAACCAGGAGGGGGCAATATTGCTGCAAGCCGAATTGACCCAACAACATTTTTCCCAAATCTGTCAGTTTTTCATACATTTTTTATTTTGACTGGAGAATGTCTGCATTCAAAAAACAAATGTTGGCTCTTTGGTTGTGGACATTCTTTGGGTGAATACCTATGACAACTCCACTCCTTTGTAAAGTGTATGTAAAATGTGTTTTTGACAAATTAACCCAAAACGCTTACAAATGTTCCATGACACAATGTCTTTAAAAAAAATTAAATTAACTATAATTTTGGACGTTAGTCTCAGCCGAGGTGGAACATGAATGCAACGAAATTAAAGGGAATGTTCTGCATAGCAGTTCAGTATAAGGTGATCAGATTTAAAAAGTAAAAAACCGGGACAGGGCAACTGACATAAAAGTAGGACTAACTCTTGAAAGTGGCTTTCAAGGCCCTACACTTAAGTAGCGGTCGGTGGAGAAGGGGGTTTAAGTGTTACTGTTCAAATAAACCCATATTATAATACATTTTTCACAAACGAACACTATCTTAAGCTGTAAAATGCAGCATTTCTTCTGTGCATTCCTGTCTGCCAGCTATGAAGACCTACTACCAAAAACCAGCAACACTGAAGTTTCCAATGGAAACATAATCTTGACAGAGGGGGACAGAGCTCCAAATTCCGGGACAGTCCCGGCAAAACCGGGACGTCTGGTCACCCTAGTTCAGTAGAGATCCAAGCCCCACATCTCTAACTGGACCCATTGGGAACGCCTTTGCCATTGAACAGAAACGTGTAAATGTCCATCCATGTCCCCCTGTTATGTGCCCGGATAGCTCTCGCACAAAGGGACAGGTTATGGTTAGGGGCCTATGGAATGGCACGTATGGCGGTATCAATTCTTGCATTGGCACGTGGGCCTTCCCATGCAACACGTGTGCCGCTTGCCAGCCGGATATAAGCATGGGGAGGACACCGACGCATCTCATTGGAATTTCCTGCCGAAAGCCAGAGCACATCTGAACCTAGCGATGTGTGAGCTACTGATAAAGTCATAGAGCCCTATTCATGGATTTTTTTGCACGGTATAAAGTGACTTTGCACTGCTGACACAAAGCCCGATTCATAGAACTGTGCAAAGTGTATTTTTGCAGTGCAAAGTCAGTGCAAAGTCTTTGCGCTGCAAAAATACACGTTGCACAGTTCCATGAATCAGGGTTTGTGTCGACAGTGCAAAGTCACTTTTCAGCAGTGCACTGCCACTTTGAACCGTGCAAAAAAGTCCATGAATTGGGCCCTTATAGTGAGCAATGCCTCAACAAGAACTGAGCCAGCATGCTAGGGGATGGGCTGCCCATCCCCTTCACTCATGCCATCCGAACTCAAGCATAGCGCACAAGGGAATCCTGGAAGTGCACATGTGCAGATCCGTGCATGCTTTGGTGAATCCAGCTCTCGGTGAGTAAACCTGAGTGTTTATGTCTCTCGGTTTGCGTTTTGCATTTTGATGTTTCCATTTTTTAACATAAAATAACTTAAAAGTCCTTTGAATATCCCATCATTTTTATTGTCCCTATTTACATGTCACCAATCGACATTGCCACCGATTGCCAGTCAACATTACCTTCCAATAGGTTTTCCTATGTTCGCATTGTTTCCTTTTGCTTTCATGACCGGCGCCTCTTATTTCTTCTGTTTCACAGCAGTGTCTCTTCTTTTCGCTATTCATTTGCTTCCTTTTCTTTGGTGACTTTTCGCTCTCTTTATTCAAATGCCCTCTTATTCTTCCTCTGTGCTTCTGTTGATGACAACAGGGAAACAGCTTTTGAGTATAGTGAAGGCCGCCAGGGCGAGGAAGCACGATTCAAGTGATTTGCTTCCTGACTCACGATTGTGTAATAGTTTGGCCTGGATTTTATAGTTTTTTTCCGTAAAGTGTTCCTGAGTTTCCCAGAGGCGTTCGGGGGCGGTCTATTTGCTTTTGCACAGGGGCCCCCTTTAACAAGGTATTTTTCTAGACATCAGCGATGAGTCCTGGCCGTTATCATCAAACCAGCAAACCACAGCACAGAGGGACCTCTGCGAAGGGCAAACAATCTCACATTCTATGGGAATGGCGCGGAGTCAAAAAACCAACAATGGCACTGGTGCTTAAAAGCTTTTCCGGTACCCACCTGTACTCAAAATTGCACCATGGTCTCGAATAATGGACAAAGTGACTTAGGCATTGTCAGAGTATCCAAATAATTACAATAATTACCAATAATCTGAAATCTCCTATTCACCACTGTATCGCATAGTCTGGTGTAAGTAGGTGGAGAATGATGTCAACAGCTTGAACGCATTTTGTCGTGGGCCGTGCTGTATACTGATGTTTGTGGATAGCCGTGCCTGCAACCAGTGGATCGGTGTATTACACGTTCTTTGCCGCCATTTATGGCACTTATCGTTAGGGCGACCGCTCAGCTACTTGGATTCTTCAGTCAGTTCTTGCAGTAATGTCCTCCTTTAGGTCGATGCCTGTAGAGGTTGGGTGGTTGATGCCTTCAACCTTCATGGCACCAATGTGGCTGCGGTCACGCTGCGTCAAACAAAGCTTCTGCTTTACAAATCAGACACAAGGAAAGAGGAATGATCAGGTTAGGGAGAGCGGTGCATTTAGGCCTACACCGGGGATGAGACATATCCGGAAACCAGAGATGAGAAGAATGTACAGGAGGAAGGAGATAGCTGGACGAGCAGAGTGATGTGAGGAAGATAAGAGGGTGAATGTGGTGGGATCCTGAGTGGGGCCCTTCCACGAGGAGGCAATGAGCTTCAAATGCTGATTTCAATACATGGATAGTGGAAGTGCTTTTAATCGTGGGGGAAGGGAGTTTCAATAAAAGTGGACGGGAGAAGGAGTGAAGGGCCTCCCCTCGGGGAGGTTAGGTATTCGGAAGAGTATTAGATCAAATGATGTGGATGGCGAGTGGCAGGAAATAGTAGCAGTCAGGTAGTCGAAGGGGGTACATAATGAGTAGCTTTTAATTCTAGGAGTGGGATTTGTTAAGCATTGGAAGATACCCAACATGGAACTAGTGCAGAACAGTGGGAGAGGAGCATCTAAACCTCTAAAGTGTATGATTTGCAACACTGATCATTTGGTCAATGAGCGCAACAGAGGAGAGGCAGAGCCCTAGGAGAAGACTAGCTCCATAGTCAAGCTGGCTCGTCACAGGGCTAAAGATCAGAGTTGTTGTGGAGTTTTAGATTTTCTAGTAAAGGTGCAGTGGGTGAAGCTGGAGGCAAAACAAATTAAAGCCAGGTCCTGAAAACCAACGTCATGCAGGGTTTGGGGGACAGAGGCAGTTGGAAAGGCCAGGAGGAGAAGGATGGAGGTGAGTTTGAAGTGGTGGTGGCACTGGTGAGGTGGTTGGATACATGGTAATAGCAGAGTATATGTAACAGTGTCAGCAGAATCCTACTTGAAAGCGATTTTAAAGATCACCATTTTCTAATTATTGGCAGATCTACCCCAGATTACGAATTCAAGAGTTTTGGAGTAGCGTGAGAGGAGAGAGAAAGGACAGTTGTTGGAGGAACTATTGGGGTTGGCTGTTTTTTTTTAAATTTAGGGGGAACACTGGTGATTTTGAAGCAGGAGGGAAAAGTTTAAGGGGGAAGCGAGAAGATGACATATGAGGCAAGGTAGGGGCTGGTAATAGGTGCTTTGATATTTTTTGAAGCAAAGTGGACTATGTGCTACATAATGGACTGGCTTTGCAGAGGGTAGAATACAGCTCAGTAGGTGAAATTGGGGTGAGGCATGGAAGAAAAGGTTCTAGTGGATTGGAGGGGTTGAGGATAATGAGGGGGAGGTGGACAGAGATGAGGGTAGTGAGGATGTCTTGGGTATTTCAGAAGTGAAGTAGCAGGCAAAGGCATCAAAAGATAGGAAGGAAGAAGTATAGGGTGGGCGGGAGTGGTATGGTTTTGGGGACAGTTCGAGAGGTCAAGGGGCGAGGTTGATGAAGTATTCTGATTTGGCAGTGCTGACGGCTAAGTCATATACTAGAGAAGTCTCCTTGTAAATGTTACCATCAGGAAAGCAACATGTAGACCAGGAGCACAAGTGGAGCTGGATGTCCACCTTTAGCTGTCTGTCAAATTGCTGGGGTTATCCATGGTTGGGGTAGGTGCTCAATGGGTAAAAGTGAATGGATGGAGATATTTGCCAGCTTGAAGAAAGTACATTATTTCTGCATTTCTGATCATATATGCTCCTTCCTCACATTTCGATGCACCACTTCATTCCTAAAACCTATAGTGTTCGAGCTTTGCTTTTTTTGTAAAATGTAAATGTTAATATCATTTATGTTATATATGATTAGTAAATATTTAACAATCCACTGAAAAGTTTGGCCAAAAAAACTAATTGCAAACTTAAATTAGTATCATAAAAAATGAGAGGAAATCGAAAGAAGGAGAACCTTAAACGGAATGAAAGGAGAAGAAAATAAGTCTGAGAAAAAGAAAATGGAAAGTAATTATGAAGGAGCGACCCTCCTCCGCACCGATATGCTGGATTCATTTTATTTCTGCTTTGCTTTCTTTTTTCGATTTGGGCCTTTTAGGGCACGGGTCTGCATTCCCCCTGTACCCGTGAGGACTAATGCGACAGTGGTAGGAAGAGAGTAAATAAGGATGTCTGCATCTTTCAACTAAAAGCAAATGCTTTGCGAGTTTGAAGGTCCAGAAAAAATGGTGGTACAATGACAGTTACTAAATTACAGCCACTTTACTATCACTTGAAAGGACTGCCGAATTCCGAGATTTAAGGGGAATAAATGTTCGCCAAAATGTATGGCGCAAGCGTGAAAAAGCTAGCGCACGCATGCGAATCACACTCGTGCGATTCATGGAAGGCCCTGCGCATGTTTTTCCGTGGATGTGCGCCAAATCCACGCTTACCTTACACGTCACTGCGACTTTCCAAACGCGTGCGCGACAGGACCGGGGAAAGCGCACAACTTCTCGCTCACACACCTAAAAAGGGGGCGGAACACAGGGAATGGGGGACAACGCGTGAAAATGTAGCCGTAATGTGGGAAGTACCGCTGGGAAACACACGCAACGCCCACACGCTAGTGAACAACACGTATTCATGGAATCGAATAGGGAAAACCCACGCACGTTAAAACACACGCACACGCACAAATACGTCCACCACACGAAGCAGGCAGAAGCACCCCCACGCAGCATAAAAGTGCGTGCAAACAACAAACAAGCATATACAGCTACGATGATGTTCCATTCCTCGCAGCAGTGATCGTGGGACACCGCAGGAGGAGGAGAATAGACAAGCCCCGCATTTTTTTGGCCAGGACCAGCCTTTTTGGGATGCCTGATGACCAGGTTTATGACAGGTATAGGTTTCCACCTCATATCCTAGAGCTGGTCAGAGAGTGGGAGGATGAACTCACATCACCCACCCTGTGCTCCCAAGCATTGAACCCCTTGGAGAAGGTGCTCAATGTACTGCATTTTTTGGCCACTGGGTAATTTCAGCGGACAACTGCCATAGTGGGGGGCGTCTCACAGCCCACGCAGTCACGTTGCCTACACCAGGTGTTGGCAATCATCACTGCGCACCCCTCAGTCTGCAGGCACATATACATGCCCAGAACACCCGCAGAAAGGCAGGCCGTGGTCCAGGACTTCTACAGGGTGGCACACTTCCCCAAAGTGCTCAGTGCCATAGATTGCACCAATGTGGCCCTACGTCCACCTAGGGCCACTGAAAACATCTACTGCAACTGCAAGCATTGGCATTCCATCAACGTGCAGGTTGTATGCGATGGCAAGGGAATCATCACCTCTGTCTATACAAACTATCCTGGGTCCACCCATGACAGTTTCACATTCAGAATGTCTGCCCTGAGCCGGGCCCTGGAAGCTGGGAAGCATGGCGACACATGGCTCATAGGTGCGTACAAATGCCTGTGCACATGCATGCATGTCACACAAAGACAAATACACAAGCCCAACTAATGACAACCATTATCACCTTACTAGGGGACAGTGCCTACCCTCTGAGCACCTACATGATGACGCCAATACGGAACCCCACCACACCACCCCAGGTAAGATACAACGCAGCCCATATTGCAATCAGGGCCATAGTGGGGCGCACATTCGGAGTGCCCAAGTCACGCTTCCGCTCCATTGACCGCTCTGGCGGACAGTTACTATATGCACCCACAGTAGTGTGCAGGATAATTGTGGCAGCATGTGTCCTGCACAATGTTGCAACATAGCATGGCGTACCGGTGGACATGGTGGTGCCCCCATATCCCCAACCACACGCACAGCTGCTGCGCATGTGAGGGGAAAGGGCATGTGTTCAGGCAGCCCGTACCCAGCTTGTGGCCACATTTTTCACCTAAACTCCAACCCATGCGGAGTGCACACAGGCCTGGCACATACCAGGTGACAATCGATGATGAGAAAGGGACAGTTAACTGTCACAACCTTACCACCCTGAGAATGTGTCCACGGAAGTGCCACATTGTGTGCATCCCTAGCTACTTAAACACAACCAATCCCATGTGACCAAAGGGAACACATGCAAGGTGCATATCCCCCCCCCCTGCAAAACAGGGCGTGAAAGTACTGGTATGCCACCCAAACCCTCCCAACCCCCATGACCCCTGTCTGCCACACCATACCATGGTATGCAACGGCAAATCATCAAACCATATGCACAACACATGACACAATAGTCATGAAGTGCCACGTGAGAAAAGTAAAAAGGCACCAGACAATTACCCCTGACATGGAATCTGAAGAAATGACTGAACAAAACCTCACATCCTGAAAACGGTGGCACAAATGCATGCCACCAATGGTGCAAGCAACAAAAGTCAGAATACCTGTTGGCATGCACATTGAACAATAGAAAATTGGCATTTCAAACACTGTGTGCTGCGTGTGTGTCCCCTGCAACACACCGCTCACCGGACAGCACAGTGAATGTGCATTTTATTGGGGAAACCCCTTGAGCATCATGAAAAAAAGTGCAATCAACCAAATAGTACCCCGTCATGCATGTACATGATCAATGAATCCGAAGTGAACATGGATTGTCGGGACACAGCATGCCTGAGAAGGCAATCTGGGTGCACGTGTGTGCATGGTGTGGATGTAGTTGGTGTGGGGGGGGCGTTGCCTAAGTGTTGGTGTCAGTAGGGACATGCATCGAATACATGTATGTGAAATGAAGTGAGCCTCAGTGTTCTGTACACAGCACATGTGAACATTGCACTCAAGGACCCCCCTGTGTGTTAAACCACACCCATCCCCTGACACCTCAAAATAAAACCCAACATTGGATCAGCCATTGACAAGCAGAACATATCATGTACAGAGTACCCCACATCGACAGTGGCAGACAGTGAGCAATCACTGATTCATTGAAAATCCTATAAGGGGCTGCACACAAAGTTCATCAAAGCGCCTCAGGGAGAGAGTGAACAAGGGAGAATAACAGTACATTCCTACAAGTCCTTCAAACAGTCCAGAATGTGAAAATGAACTATTAAATCAAAGTACATATTACAAGTGCCTGGAACTATAAGGGAGAGTCTAAGGAGGGAATGTGGGAAAACAAAACTAGCATCAACATTGCTATGCCTGATGGCAATAGTTACAGTGCAGGAGTCACATAAGGAGGGGGGTGAGGGAAGAGGAGGGAAGAGGTGAGGAGAGTAACAAAACAAGTGACATACTGTGGAAGGTCGACGAAGAATCAAGATAGGGCTGGGGAGGGGGAGAAGAAACACAGAAGGTAAAGGGGGACCAGACAACCTGTAATCAGTGGTGGAGGGACCGATGATAAAAGTAAGTGCCAAAATAAAACTCAAAAAGGTGAAGGTGGAGGGCGGATGGACGGAGGCAGAGGGGGGAAGTGTCTGCAAAGAACAAGCGGCTACGTATCACCATGCCTGATGGCAATTGGGGTAGTGCCGGAAAAAGACAGACAGAGGACAAGAAGGAGGGGAAATGGCGGTGGAGAGGGAGAGGAAGGAGAGAAGTGAGGAGGGGACCAAGGTGTAAATACATGGAGAGGGGGAATAAAAGCACACACAGGGGGCAGAGGGAAAGAAGACGCTGCAGAAAGGGAGGGGGTGTGATGGTGAAGGCGGGAGACAGAGGGAGACTGGCGGGGGCAGTGGAGACAGGGGGACAATCAAGGGACCCAGAAGGGTGGTGGACAGGGCTAGACAGGGTCTCCATTGTCAGCCTTTGGTAGTAGGTGCTGGCTCCAGCCTCCTGGTTGGCCAGATTGTCACAAGGTCCAAGTGCAACCAATGGGAGGTAGGAGCAGGTCTAGGCCACAAACATGACAGTCAAGTCAAAAGCAATGTGGCCATACTTCAAATGGCACAACAAAACACCAGGCAGGGCTGCAAGATGGCCAAAGCAGGGCAAGCAAGGAATTGGGGGGGTAGTTGAAATGCGTGGTGACATGGATAACTCAGTGTGCAGCCTTCATGTGGCATATCAAAATCACTGTAGGGCAAGTGTCCCAATGCAACATTGTCAGCACAGGGACCCCTCCCACCATCAGTGTGTGTTACACAGCCAAAGGGTGCATGGTACCACGTACAGCAGGAAGTGCATGAACACAGACAGTCAATTCATAAAAAATATCATGAGTAACATGATGAAATGCACAGTCAACAGAATACTCACCAAAGTGAAGTGCATACATGCATTGGAGAAGCCATCCAGAGTACCCAGTAGGGGTGTACACACAAGTAGGACTGCAGGCTGGCCACAGATATGACGGAAGCCCAATGCCCCTGTGTGATATGCTGTCACACCGAGCCATCCTTGCGAGCCCATGGAAAGGGGAAGCAGGAGTAACACATGCACAAGACAAACCTAAATGGGCCCAGCTGGAACACACAGTGGATGCCTTCAAATGCCACAAAGCAAGACACTGTCACATGAATGCATAATAGACAAAAAACATGCAATTAATAAAAAATCAGCAGAAATTAAAAATAATTAATTAATTATTTGCAGGAAAATGAACCAAAAATATAGAAAAAATCAGTAAATAAAGAAAATAAAAAAAAGTATTTGCAGTAAAAAAACACATTTCAGAAAAAAATTAAAAAAATAGCAGGAAAAAAAGTAATATTTGCAGTAAAAGTGTTTTAAAAAATATTTGTTGAACAAAAATATGATTTGCATGAAAAAATATATATTTGCAGAAAAA
Source organism: Ambystoma mexicanum (assembly GCF_040938575.1). Lineage (NCBI taxonomy): Eukaryota > Metazoa > Chordata > Amphibia > Caudata > Ambystomatidae > Ambystoma > Ambystoma mexicanum. The sequence continues at coordinate 119,852,953 of NC_090926.1, read as the reverse complement.
AAATATTTGTTGAAAAATATATATTTTCAGGAAAAAAATGTGCATCCCACCCCAGTGGGGCACCCCTGCCTCTTCCCCCTCTGTAACCACCCTGGCCACCCTGGACTCCCTGTCCTCCCTGGTCTCTGTGCCCACGTGCCCAACCACGCACACCCCTGGGAGGACGCCCAGCTTTGCCCCCTTACCCTTTGGTGGCCTCCCAACCATGGCACAGATGGTAAATAGCCGATGGGAGGTGCACTCAACAATTGTCTTGAGCAATTGGGTAGAAGGGGGCAGGGTACTGGATGTAATAGGTACCCCTGTGCTCCTGCAAGGCTGTCTGTGACCCCTGGAGATAAATGACGGGTCACGCAATGCTCAGGCCCCCCCAAAAATTAAAAAACACTTACAAAAAAAAATGGACAAAAAATGTAAACAAAAAATTGTAAAAATACAAAAGAAAAATGTGCATGCGACCCCAGTAGCCCACGCGCGTGGATTTAACCTCCAGCAGTATGGTGTGGCACCCAGGGACACAAAAAACACATACACGTGGAACACGCGGGCTACAATGACCTCGAAAACGGTACTTGATGCACGGGGGAACCACATTCGGGAAAATAGTGTACGCGACTCACCGCCTGCCTTGGGTGGAAAAGAAAAAGAAAAACACACGCGCTTGTGCGCGTAGGCAACACCCCACCAAAAGAAGAGGTATGAACTTCAAACGCTGTGAAGTACTCGCTTGTGATTCCAGAAGAGTCTCCACGAACAGCACGTACAGTGGACTGCTGGCCCGCGCTCACCTTTAACTCATGCTGAAGGCAACGCCTGCGCACAAGGCAATGCCCACGTCACTGGCGTGCTTATGTGCTAAGGCCCTTTCCTTGAATTACACGCATTCACACACAGACGTGCTGTTTTTGCACATGCGGATGCAGCCGTGTCGAGAGAAACGCCAGCGCACATAACGTCACTTACACGCTTATGTGCTAAGGCCCTTTCCTTGAATTACAAGCTGACGTGCTGTTTTTTCACGTGCCAATTCACTCTGCATCAAGCTGGCCACGTGACAACACACAGAAGACCACACTCCTGCCCAGAAGGCCATTTTCCTTCCCCCCAGAACTCCAGGGAGCCTCCTACAAGCCATCTGCTGCTGCCTTCCTGCCTGCCTGCTGCCAACAGTGCCCTGCCATTTGGTGCCTGCACATCAGCCATCTGCAGGGGTCCAGTTGCTGTGACCACCCCTGCTGGAACAGGAGACTCCCGACTGGTGTTCCATTGCTCCACAGCCCAGCCCCAGGACCCAGTTGCCTACCCATACCTGCCTTTGGGGTCGCCATGTCCGAACCAACACCATCCGGCACCAGTAGCAACCTCCCAGCAGAGAGGCAGAGGGCTGCCAGCTTCAGTGCAAATGAAGTTGGCATCCTGGTGGAGCAAGTCCTGGGGCATTATGATGCCCTCTTCACACCATTGTGCACCGACAAGGAAGGGCGTAAGAGGATCTGGAAATACATAGTGGGTGCCATCAACGCAGAGAGAGTGGCACCCTGCGACATCAAACACGTCTAGAAGAGCTGGGAGGAATTTAAGTACAGGACCCTCAATAAGGCTCGGTGCCTCTTGGAGGCAGCAGATGCAGTGGAGCGCCGGGGCCAGCTTACCACCCAGCAGATGAGGGTCCTGTAGTGCATTCGCCCAGTGCTTCACCACCAGATCCTCAGGATGCAGGCCCGTCTGGAGTCGAGCGGTAAGTGCCCATGCATTCCCGTTTAAAACAGTGCATGTTGCAGTGTAGTGGTAGTTAGCTACTTGGCTGTATGTGTGACATGGGTCATGTATGGATGTGTGTGTGTGCAGGGACATGATGGTGCTGCATGTGAGTCCAGCCAGGCATGACCCACATGGAAGGTGTATATGTTACAATGCATCATGCGCAGCAGCATGCGGAATACACACATGTATGCATGCCTGTGTCTGTACTTGGACATGTTTAGGGTGTGAGAGATGGGTGCTGCTGTTATGGACATGCATGGTGTACATGTCTGTGTGTCTGAGAAGTGTGTGAGTGACTGGTAAACACCATGGATGAATGACACATGTCCGTGACGATGTGTTAATTCACTGATACAGCCTAGTCATCCTTGTATCCACTGTATCTGGGGGTATACAGGGCCAGATGCATGACCCTCCGGTGATGTGTGTGCCTGTGATCAGCATGTCCCATGATGCATGTGAGTTTCAACCGACCAGTGGATGTTTCTACGGTGCCTTGGACATGGATGCAAATGTTTGTTGCATGTGCCATGCCTGTTTCTGCATGTGTGTTGCCTTGTCACGCCCCCATCATCATCCACGCGTCCCGTGGACACACCCCATAAACCAGCCCCCACTACCACCACCAAAAAACGCGCCAGGACATACTCTCACCTGCAGGCCTGCCGGCAAGGGGTGGGACAAGGTCAGCAACGCCGGTTTCTGCCTCATTTCCCATCCCGGCGTTGGTTTCCATCCCGGCGTTGGCAGTTGCCGTGGAGACGCGCCACGGGCATTCTACAACGTCTCCGTTGCCGGTGCCTGGTAGCTCCTCCTCAGCACGTTCGATCACGTGACGGATGATGAGAGTCACGTGATCGCTAGTCAGCGTTCAAAAGCGACGCGCTGACTGCCATCCAGCGCTTCACAGCTGATCCTGTTGGGCGCATTACGGATTACGGATTACGACTACCACTTGGCTATTTTGACCTCGGATTGATCTTGGACTCTGATTTGGTTCTTCCCACCATGGTACCTTTGCCTGGAACTTACTCCCTTCTGGTTACGACCTCGGCTCCTCCCTCGGATTGATTTTTGGATTTCCCTTGCTGTACCTTGCTGGAACTGTTTCTCCTGGACTCGACCACGTTTTTGTCCCCGGACTGCTATTGGATTGCCCTTTTGTTACAAACTCTGTTCTTGGATCACGTACCTTTCAGGACTCCCATACCTGATTGGCTCACAGTTTCTGGCTTCTACGTCAGGTGGTGATTACATCCTCCTAAGTGCATTGTCAGGCTGCCATCCTGTCGTCAACCTTGCCGGCTGCCTCCGATAACATCCCTACACCACTATTGGGTACCGACCAACTCCTAAGGGTAAGCCCCATTGTAGATTTCTTACGTATTCATATTCAAGTCTAGGATTCTGTGTTTATTATCTAACCCCGTGTTTGCCTTACAGTGGTCGTGGGGGGCATCTTCCGGCATTCCTGGTTCCGGCTGACGAAATTCACCACCTGTGGCCTCAAGGACCGCTCGGGCAGTAATTTCTTGTTTGCTCGAGTGGTACTTGGGGACTGAGGTATCATCTTCTACATGAACATCAAGTCTTGACAGGCTGTGAAGCCCTTTTGGTCGTCCAGACGATGGAACCCTCTGCCGGGGACCCTGTGGCCGCTCTAATGCAAGCTGTTGCATCCCTTAGAACCGAAGTGGCGGCTGCGACAACCACGATACATTATCGCTTAGATAACATCCAAAGTACCCGCAACCCGTTACCGGCTGATGCCGAATTTGGCGATCAGGCAACCCCAACACCGGGTCCCTCTGTACCCCCTACACCACCTACTCCCGTGGTGTTACCTACCCAGTTTCCATTGGCACCCCCTGAGAAGTTCCAGGGAGACCCCAGGAAATATCGCACCTTTATCAATCAGTGTAAGCTTGATTTTCTTTGTCGACCACTGGTGTCCATGATTCCACCACAAAAGCCGCCTTTTTGCTCTCCCACTTGACCGGGGTTGCTGCTACTTGGGCTAATCCTTTTCTTGAGAACAACCACCCATCCCTTTACGATTTTGATCTCCTGGTGAGCGAGTTGGCCAAAGTATTTGATACCAGGTACAAAGCCCAGTCCCGGGATCTAGAGCTCCTAGAACTATCCCAAGGTAGACAAACCTTAATAGAATACATCACATGCTTCAACCAATTGTCAGCTGAGACTTCATGGCCCGAAAACAAGAAAGCTGTGGTATTCTACAAGGGTCTGTGTAACACTATGAAGGACGCTCTTTCTGTCATCCCTTCCCTTCCTGATGCGTATCCCGAACTAGTAGACCTAGCTCTCCAAGTAGACGCTCGGAAGACCGAACGTCGGCCGGTATCTGGTTTTTCAGGAAAACCCTTGCCCTCTCCGCCGAATGGCGCAAGTGAACCCATGCAAATAGGAGGTCTACGAAGTCCCATCACTCAGACCGAAAGAGAGCGTCGGAGAGCCGAGAACGTATGCTTCTATTGTGGCCTCAGTGGTCATTTCGTCAAAGAGTGCCCACGACGCCCGAAGAACAAGTCTTCGGGTTTTCAGAAAGCTCATCCTTGAGTACGGGGGACAAGACGAGCTCGATTCACAACCCCAGGTTCCTACCTTCGGCCCAGTAAGACCAGTAGTCGTTCAGGCAGTGCTTCACCCTGAAAGGGAGTGTTCACACACGGTCCATATCGTTATTGATTCAGGGGCTTACCGGTTGCTTTATTGATATATCTCTGGCCAAAGCATTGAACCTTCCACTAGTGACCAAGACACATCCCGAGCCAGTCCAAACTGTGGACGGGTCCTCTCTCATTTCTGGTCCGATCAAACAACAGACCGCCCAGATGGACGTGATTATCCAGGGTAACCATAAAGAACAACTGTCCTTTGACCTGATATCAACACCACAGTTCGGGATAATCCTAGGCCTCCCCTGGTTGAAAAGGCATAACCCACTCATCGACTGGGGTATGGGTCAGGTTTCCTTTGAATCAGACGTTTGCCAACATTTTTGTCTACTGGAAGAAGACTTCAACAACCCTGCGAGGGCACTCGGGGGGCTACACTTAGTCCATGTAGGGCAGAACGGCCCACCCGAAGCAACACATACAGTGGGAGCCACTTTGTCTGGAGTACCCCCAGAATACCATGATTTCCATTCAGTTTTCGATAAAACATCTGCCGAGATACTGCCCCCTCACAGACCATATGATTGTCCCATTGATCTGATTGATGGGGCATCGCTTCCCAAGGGACGCATATATTCACTGTCACCATCAGAAGAAACGGCCCTTAAAGAATACATCCGCCACGCCCTACACTTAGGTCATATCAGGCCTTCTTCTTCACCCGTGGCCAGTCCCATTTATTTTGTCCCGAAAAAAGAGGGAGATCTCCGCCCCTGTGTAGATTACAGGCGCCTGAATGCGATCACCATAAAGAACCGTTACCCCATCCCACTCATCTCTACCCTACTAGACAAACTGACCAATGCTTCCATCTATACCAAGCTGGATCTCCGGGGGGCGTACAATTTAGTCCGCATGCACCCTGGTGATGAGTGGAAGACTGCCTTCTGCTCTCGCCAAGGATTGTATGAGTACATGGTGATGCCTTTTGGCCTCTGTAATGCCCCTGCCACGTTCCAATGGTTGGTAAATGATATATTTAGTGATATTCTGGACATCTATGTCGTGGTGTATCTGGACGACATACTGATATTCTCCCAAACGTTGGCCGAACACGTCCTTCATGTCAGAGAGGTACTCACAAGGCTCAGGAAGAACTCGCTATATGCTAAACCTGAGAAATGTCTGTTTCACACAGCTGAAGTTAAATTCCTGGGTTTCCATATCTCACCTGGTGGGCTAACAATGAACCAATCCAAAGTCCAGGCTATCACAGATTGGCCGGTACCTGTTACATTGAAACAATTACAATCCTTTTTAGGGTTCGCGAACTTTTACCGGAGGTTCATCGCGAACTTCTCCTCCATTGTGGCGCCCTTAACCGCATTGACCAGTCCCGCAGTATCGTTTGTCTGGACTGCTGCACATCAAGCAGCCTTCGACTCCCTTAAGACCTCGTTCACCACGGCCCCAGTCCTGCAGCATCCTGATCCAGAGCTCCCGTATATCGTAGAAGCGGATGCTTCTTCGTTTGCCTTAGGTGCCGTTCTGTCTCAACCTTGTCCCACCACCGGAGCACTACACCCGGTGGCCTACCATTCCAGGAAATTCACACCGACCGAAACTCACTATACAGTCACTGAAAAGGAGCTCCTGGCCATCAGAGACGCTTTTCTGGTCTGGAGACACCATCTTCTGGGGGCAAAACATCAGACCACCGTCTACACAGACCACAAAAACCTACAGGACCTAGCATCACTGAAATGCGTCAATAGTAGACAAGTTCGGTGGCACCTCTTTTTTGCTGCCTACGACTTCCTTGTCAAACACAGACCGGGGTTGACCCATGGTAAAGCGTATGCCCTGTCCCTTTCACCTGGGGGGGTTCCTCTCCCATCATATCCCGAAACTCTCCTGGGTAAAGCCCATGTTGTTTGTACCTGCACTCCGTCTCCGCCTATGTTAACAGCTATACGCCAATTGGTTACACAACATCCCCAGGTATTGGATGATTGGGATACTGTTATGCAGGATGGGTTGCCTTTTGTTCAAGGAAAACTGTTCCTACCCACCAGTGACACTCGCAACCAGGCTTTAGAGTGGTCCCACAATGCTCCCATCAATGGCCACCCGGGTCAGCGACGTACCCTGGAATTGTTAAAACGCTGGTGCTGGTGGCCATCGATGCGGCGAGACGTGGAGACATATGTCAACACCTGTTCTACATGCGCACAATGCAAGACTCGGAAGGGTCGTCCATTGGGACTGCTACAACCGTTGCCCATACCCCTGAAACCCTGGCATACAGTGTCCATGGACCTAATAACTGATCTACCACGTATACAAGGCTACGACACGGTTTCGGGTGCTAGTTGACTCGTACACAAAAATGGCCCATTTTTTACCATGCAAAGGCATGCCTACTGCTCCCTCATTGGCTCGAATGTTCTTTAAATCCGTTTTCTGTCCGTTCGGTTTGCCAAGTGTCATTGTGTCAGATCGGGGGTCTCAGTTCACGTCACGTTTCTGGGTGGCTCTTACCAAACTACTAGGTATAGATGCCTGCTTCTCTTCAGCTTACCATCCAGAAAGCGACGGCCAAACCGAGAGAGTAAACCAGGCCTTGGAACAGTACTTACGGTTTTTGACTTTGCAATTCCAACATACCTGGCTTGACTCACTTCATTTTGCGGAATTTGCATATAACAACGCCTTGCACTCGTCCACTGGTTTTTCTCCCTTTTTCTCACTTTATGGCCAACATCCACGTACTCTACCCTTTTCTGTTTCGGATCTTGCCAGTGCCCCTGTATTGTGTACCGGTACCCCTGCGGCAAATGATTGTGCCAGAGATCTCGCATCCATACATGCCCAAACCCTTGTCCATCTCCAGGAGGCCCAGGTGTCTACGAGAACTGCCGCTAACAGAAGAAGGAAAGATGCCCCGTCATACAAACAAGGTGACCGGGTATGGTTGTCTCCACGACACCTACATATACCGGGTTGTCGTAAACTCCTGCCCTGTTTTGTCGGCCCGTATAGGGTCTCCAAGGTCCTGAATCCGGTGGCCTACCGACTCAACGTCCCCGCTTCATGGAAGCTGCACCCCGTTTTTCACACATTTCTCCTCAAGCCTTGTCCTGATACCACACGCATTGCTCCCACTCCTGGTCCTGTCCCTGTGGTTTCCCAAGAGGAGTACGATGTTAGCGCTGTTCTGGGGTCCCGGGTTGTTAGAGGGCGGTTGCAATACTTGGTGGACTGGTTGGGATATGGTCCTGAGGAAAGGTCCTAGGTTCCATCTTCTGATGTCCATGCTCCGTTGTTGGTGGCTCGGTTCCACAAGGAACACCCTTCCAGCCCACGGGGTCGTGGGCCCTTGAGGGGGGGCTCTGTCACGCCCCCATCATCATCCACGCGTCCCGTGGACACACCCCATAAACCAGCCCCCACTACCACCATCAAAAAACGTGCCAGGACATACTCTCACCTGCAGGCCTGCCGGCAAGGGGTGGGACCAGGTCAGCGACGCAGGTTTCTGCCTCATTTCCCATCCCGGCGTTGGTTTCCATCCCAGCGTTGGCAGTTGCCGTGGAGACACGCCACAGGCATTCTACAACGTCTCCGTAGCCGGCGCCTGGGAGCTCCTCCTCAGCACATTCGATCAGGTGACAGATGATGAGAATCACATGATCGCTAGTCAGCGTTCAAAAGCGACGCGCTGACTGCCATCCAGCGCTTCACAGCTGATCCTGTTGGGCCCATTACGGATTACGGATTACAGACTACCACTTGGCTATTTTGACCTCGGATTGATCTTGGACTCTGATTTGGTTCTTCCCAGCACGATACCTTTGCCTGGAACTTACTCCCTTCTGGTTACGACCTCGGCTCCTCCCTCGGATTGATTTTTGGATTTCTCTTGCTGTACCTTGCTGGAACTGTTTCTCCTGGACTCGACCACATTTTTGTCCCCGGACTGCTATTGGATTGCCCTTTTGTTACAAACTCTGTTCTTGGATCACGTACCTTTCAGGACTCCCATACCTGATTGGCCCACAGTTTCTGGCTTCTATATCAGGTGGTGATTACATCCTCCTAAGTGCATTGCCAGGCTGCCATCCTGTCGTCAACCTTGCCGGCTGCCTCCGATAACATCCCTACACCAATATTGGGTACCGACCAACTCCTAAGGGTAAGCCCCATTGTAGATTTCTTACATATTCATATTCAAGTCTAGGGTTCTGTGTTTATTATCTAACCCTGTGTTTGCCTTACAGTGGTCGTGGGGGGCATCTTCCGGCATTCCTGGTTCCGGCTGACGAAATTCACCACCTGTGGCCTCAAGGACCGCTCGGGCAGTCATTTCTTGTTTGCTCGAGTGGTACTTGGGGACGGAGGTATCATCGTCTACACGACCATCAAGTCTTGACATGCCTGCACTGACCCATATGTTGTGGAGGGACATGATGGAAGTGACGTTTGACAGTGCCACTCATGTGCTATTGCTTTGTGTCTAGGGAACTATTGTACAGTACCCTGATGCTTGTGTTCAATGTCTCCATTTACACAGCGGTGAGTGAAGAAGAGGGCGGAGACGGTGCTGTGGAGGAAAGCGGCAGGGATGCCTCCACTGGCTGGCGACGCAAGGCCCAGTCACCCTCCCAGGAAATTCCATCATCCGGAAGCGAGGGGACTGGTGCCGCATCCGCCACTATGGCTGCAGCAGAAGGAGCGGGTGAGCCCCCACAAGGGCTTGCGACATCGGAAGACGGTGCGGAGCCATCCAGGTTGGTGGTGTGTACGGAGGAGGAGGAGGCTGCATCCAAGCTGCACATGGGGCCTGGTGGGGGTGGTACCACTGGTGCAAGTGGTGCAGTCCAGGGGCAGGAGGCAGCACAGGTCACCGCGGAGGGGCCTGTGCATGTCACTGTCCCTGACACTGTGACTGCATCACCGTGCACCAGCAGGGATGCCCCGTCCCAGGCCTGTCCGCAGGTAGGGGGGAGGTCCACGTCATCTGGCATACGTCTACCTGCGGACGTGGGGACCCGTGGCAGGATCGAGTCCATCCTCATTGGTATCGCGTTGCACACATGTGTAATTCGTGATGACGTCGTGCTTCCTGGGGGGACCAAGCACATCATCACAAAGAGACGTGTGCCAATGTGGCCCATTTGAGAGGGCTCATGGTCGCGGGTTCCCTCCATGTGTCTCTCTGTCTTGCGGCCCTCTCCTCCTCTGTGCACACTATACGCCAGTCGTTCTCTGTGCCGTCTTCCGGCCCAGATGCCATGAGGGCCCCTTGTGGACCTGCCCCAACCAATGCAGCCAGGGTGGTGGAGATCCCATCCCTGCCACAGTCAGGAGTCGGAGCTCCAGCACAGGTTTTCACCACAGCAACTGGACCCCTGGCAACAGATGATGTACAGGCACATTCAAGCAGGGCACCTGCACAACGGCCCTGGGTTTTGCCATCTACCCGGAGGCAGTCGTGGTGGAGGCAGCAGGCAGCAGAAAGGTGGCGGCAGGCTAGACGTAGCAGGCATGTGGCCTCGGGGCCATCCACATCATCGGGGCAGGCATCGGCCGAGGGGCAGGAGGACCCCGTGTGGCAGTGGTTGGGCCAACAATAGATGCAGAGAGGCGGCAGGCATAGAGGGCACGGCTCAGGATGGTGAGGGCGGATAACTCCATGCACCGGGCTTTGAGGCGGGCAGAGGGCCTCGAGGAAACTCGCAGGGAGTTGAGGGATTCCATGGCTGCATCCCAGCGAGACCTTGAGGCCAGGGAACAGGCCTGCCTCTGGAACATCGACATGGAGTTCGATGATGCCCTGGCCCAGAACATCGCTAAATGAGCCGTAGGAGTGGCCCGCTGCCTTTGTAAATAGTTATGTAGGTGTAGGTTTCCTTTCTTTTTAATTTTTCTTCAGGCGCATGGACTATGCCCTGCCTTTTTGTAAATAGTTATTTATTAGGTAGGTTTCTGGTTAGGTTTCCTTTGGATTGTTGGGCTCATGGATCCTTGAATATTCAATTGTATATAGTTATGGACCTGGATTGACTTTATTTTTTGACCCATGAGGAATGCTTTGCTTTTTTTGGAACTTTGGATTTTGTTTTATGGACTGACGCTTTGGGGCCATTTTACTTTGGATTTTATTGTTTGCAGCCTTCATTTTTGTTGCATAATTTTGGACATCCAGACTTTGATTTTTTTTGTTGTTTTGTTGTGCATGAGTCGGGGCCTGCTGGCAGGTGCCCATCACTGGGGTTGGGGCAGGGGACATGGGTTGGGGGCCCGCCGGCAGGTGCCCATCACTGGGGTTGGGGTGGGGGACATGAGTCGGAGCCTGCTGGCAGGTACCCGTCACTGGGGACATGTGTTGGGGCTCACATGTGCATGGTGCCATGTGGGCTGCCTACAGGGCATGCCCAGGAGTGATGGCCTGGCTCAGGGGCATGCCCAGGGGGGTAGGGTGGTCCGCTGTGCTGTGGGCTGCCTATGGGGAATGGGGAGGGGGAGAGGACACACCCGGGAGGGCCCACACTGCCAATTGGCATGTAAAACACACAATCCACATACCACGCTTGCACAAGGCCAATTGCATGTAAAACTCCCTGCACACTCCTCGGAATACGCGTACCCCATTCGCGCCAGCAAAATCGCGTGTAAATCTCCCCGTGCACCCCTCAGAATACACATACCCCGCTCGCGCCAGGCCAATCGCGTGTAAGGCGCACTCGTGTACCCCCATATTCGCGCACCCGTGTGGTGAGGAGCCACATGCACCCCCTGCAGGCAGCCCACACCTGAGGGGAGCCACCTACAACCCTGGACATGCCCCGCAGGCAGACCATCCACCCTCCCCATGCCCCGCAGGCAGCCCATCCACCCTCCCCATGCCCCACAGGCAGCCCATCACCCCTGGACATGTCCCGCAGACAGCCCATCCACCCTCCCCAAACCCTGCAGGCAGCCCATCCACCCTCCCCATGCCCCACAGGCAGCCCACACCACAGGGGGGACATTTTCCTCGTGATTTTGCTGCTGCGAGTTGGGTACGCGCATTCCGAGGGCTGCGCAGGGAGATTTACACATGATTTCGCTGGCGCGAGCGGAGTATGCGTATTCCGAGGGGTGCGCGGGGAGTTTTACATGCGATTTCGCTGGCGTGAGCGGGGTACGCGTATTCCGAGGGGTGCATGGGGAGTTTTATATGCGATTTCACTGGCGCGTGAGGGCTGTGTGGCGTTTTAGCACATTTTTGTGGTTGGGGGGCTGTATCATGGTCCACTAGCCTTTGCGCCATGTAGGGATTTGTGCGTTGCTTTTGGCGCATGGGACGGGGTTGGAGGCATAACTGGCGCTGCTGCAGGGTCGCTGCGCCACTCTGCGCCACGGCTGGTTATGGATGTAGTATCCATGATTACGTTGTGCGTGAAAATGGGTTTTGGCACACGCAGCTAGCGCACGCTGGCGCACGCTCCCTCTCTGTGCTGCCCGCGTGCGCTGCTTCTGTGCTAAAATCTATGAATTACCCCCTGAAGGTGAAGTGTAGAATTTAGCAGCGATATATAGCTGGAGGGAAATCCTCCACTTTACCCCGCAAAATTGTAGGATTTACTGGGGCAGAATGATCGCTCATGGCACATTGTGAGAGATCCCCATGGAGTGCTATGGGGGAAAACGCTGTCATTAGCCACCTCATAATCCCGTAGTAATTTAAATGGCAGGAATAGTGATCAAGTCTGGAGGTAATTCCTCTGCCCCAGCCAAACTCATAACAAGGCCGGGCCCAGGATTTCTGTTGTCCTGCTGCATGCTCCATGCTCAACCTTGCGCCCTGCACTAAAGTCCGAAAACAAGCAATGTTAGAGAGCTGCTGTTTTGTACAATCTTTACAGTCCAATCAATGAAAAGTTCAGAGAAAAGTAACTGAAAAATAGCACTTACTTGTAAAGGAAACAAAATTGAGAATAGAAGGAATGACTGGAGAAACAAAAGAAACTATAAGCAGAGGAATGAATTCTGAGAATGATAAATATGAGACAGTGAATGTGAAGAATTGGTCCATGCAGGAGCGCAAAACACAGATTCATTTCATTTTTGCTATGTTCTCCATTTTGGCCATGACCCTTGTAGGAGATCGGCCCTCCTTACTCCTTCTTAAAAACCTGAAGCCCGTAACTCATCATTGGGCCCTAGAGTAGACACCTATATGATATGATAGTTTATTTATATACCGCATATACACAATGTGTTTCAAAGTGCTTCAAGCAAGGGAGGGAACAATGGAAAATACAATGACATTCTTACAAGCCATGAACAGTAAGGATGTGAAATTATCTATCGTACTCGGCCTGACGACATTTCAGATAGTGCAAAAGCTAAGACACAGATAAGGAAGGGAGGGGGAGAGTGGGAAGGAAATGGAAACAGACAGGCATCTACCGTACTAGGCCTGACAACATTTCTGGTAGAGCAGGAGAAAAACAAAAGATGAGCCGGAGGGGTGCAGAAAGAGAGGGAATGAACAAGACAAGCAACTATCATACTAGCCCTGATGACATTTCAGATAGTGCTGGAGGGGTGAGGGGGGCAAGTAAGGGGAGGGCAAAGTAGACAGACGAGATTGCTATCATACTAGGTCCAGGGACAATTCTGATAAATTAAGTGCATAGAAGAAAGTAGGGGGAGGAGGGGAGGAGAAAGTGAGAGGAGGAGAGAACAAACAGTACGCAGTCAAAAAGAGTGGAGAAGAAAGAGGGGAGAGCGGATACAATTGCAGAAGTCAGTAGTAACACATAATGTTGCAAGCCAGGATACAAGATGAAGAAGGGGACAGCATGATTCAGGGCCACCATGAGAACAAGATGCAAAGGAAGTCCAGCATGAGAGTTGGGAAAGGGTGACGCACCGTGAATCAATGAAGTCCATAAAAGTCAAATCCAGCATTGGCCACAAGACGGTGATAGTGAAACACCAGAATGTATCAGGACAGAATCCTGCAGAAGTAGGCTGGAGGGGAGTAGGGGGAGCAGAGACGAATCAAGCAAAACAGGCAACACCTGTGTGCGAGAAAGGAGGGGGCCACAAGGGAACATCACAGGGGGACAATAGGGGGTGGGGATGGCCTGTGGGGACATGCTTACCTGCTGTTTGAGCAGGGCTTCGTGTCCTGGGGCATCTTAGTCCAAACTGGTCCATACAGGAATTTCCCTTTTCTTCATCAGCCCTTTGCTTCAGATGCCCGGGCGAGAGACACCCTCGATCTAAGAGTTAAGAGCAGGAAGGAAAAGGCAGTGTTAAGAAGGTGGGCTGGCCTTAGACCAGGTGACCTAGAACCACTTGCACCTGCTCGCCATCTGCAAAGGAAAAGAGGCAGGAGGGCTCCTTGAGTATGGGGCTCCCTTGCATTATTAATACAAAAATTGGATAAAAATAAATGTGGTCATTTCTCTTTAGGTCATTTTATTCTGACCATTTCACAGTAATCCCATTGGGATATCAGCGAGGTCGATTCCCTGATATAGGGGGTCCCCCTTCTGTTTTATTTCTGTGACAAAGCTCTAGCCTGGGCTGCCATTCATCGCTTCTACACTCACTTCACGACGAGTCCCAAAGACCTTTCAGATATCATCCTTACTTGCATTAGAAAGGGTAGAGGGAGTGCATGCCTCCTGCAAATGGCCAGATGCAAGTCTGTACAACCCTTCAGCAATGGCTTCTTTAAAGTACATGGAATAGCATCTCAATGCTTGCATGCACACTCATTAACTACCAGTCTGCCAATTTCAAACAGCCGCTTCAACAGCCCCAGAAAAAAAGACTCCAGAAACGTGGAGATCCGACATGGAGTGTGACATGGAGTGTGACAGATTTACATTTGCTGGGGGAATCTCCCAGGTCTATTGAAAGTTTAGAAGCTCTAATAAACAGATTGTGCGATGAAAGTCAGATCTGCTAAACAGTCTCACTTTCAGACAGCACTCTGTGTTTTAAAAAACAGGTGTTGGTGGGTTTGTACCAAGATGGACCTGCCGAAATCCACAAATAAGACACCCCATATATACTTCCTGTTGGGCATCAGTAATTTTTTTGCCAGTACCATGTTGGCTGTGATGGGGCTACACTTTTAGAAAATGATCATGCCAATTTGTTTATTAAAAAGTGTAAACATGTGTTAACAGATCACAATTCGGAAGCTACTATAGGCCTCATTCTAACTTGGGCTGCACAGTAAAATATGATGGTAAAACCATATACCGCTTCATCACTGCACTGCACAACTATGAGTTTGGGGGTAAGGTGGAGGAAAACCCTCCATCAAGAAGCTGGAGGTATTTTCTCCACCTTACTGACTAAAATCTGCCAATTTCGTGATATTACCGCTGGCGGTAATACTTCCAAAATCCCCCATGAAGTCCTATGGACTCCAATTAATGGCGACTTACACTGCCTACTGCCACTTGTAATCTGGCAGTAATAACGTTGGACCAAATGGCAGTAATGGTAATACAGTCTGGTGGTATCTCAGTGTATTTACTGCCGAGATACCATCAAATTCGTAAACTAGCCTCCGAAAGATGTTTTGCTGGCATGAACAGAAACAAAGTTATTCTAAACTTCACTTTGGTCTTTTTGGAATAAAAACAGAAACCCTTTTGAAGGTAAACAAACTGGTTTCAATGTATAACCGCACATCCGCAAGGTTTTTTGCCCCGGCCTGGTTTTAAAGGTGCTAGTGACATGCAAGACCCCACTCTTTATTTTTTAAAGACATTTTCTTAAAACCTAAACATTGCTTCGAAGACAATTAATTGGATAGCCATGTTTCATACCCAGAGTTCCCCCTTTCAACCAAAAATCTGCATATTCTGGGTATTTCATTACATAATGGAATGTTAACATTTGTATTCGTTTGTCTGTACTTTCAGTTCAGTAAAAGCCTTGCATTTTTATAGAACTTTGATTGACATGTCTTTTATTTTACTACCACAATACTGGTATTGTCTGATATGCTTTCTTGCAGACTCACATCCCACTGGAAGAGTATAGCCTGCCATTCACCCATCCAGCCTTAAAGAGGCTACGGAGGAGAACCATTCATGTTGTGCCTGTTTCACCTTCATGAATGCGATCGCTGCTGCTTTAGTAAGAGTGTGGGGTGGCTGAGTAGGATCACTTTACTCCAGCAGAGCAATAGTCACCTCCACACATGGAGGGAATTCCTCCACTACAACAATGCCCAGCTATGATGAGAGCTCAGAATATATGAGACAAATGGGCCTCATTTCGAGATTGGCGTTAGTCATGGCGCTATTTGCACCATTACTGCCTCCAATAACGGTATCGGCACCAGTCTCGTTCAATGGGGACTTACCGGTGTAGTCCGACCTTTGCGGGACCAGTAAGTCCCCATTGAAAAAAACATTCCCCATTCCCATTTCAGCCCCCATACGGCTCAATGGGAATGGGGAAGTAGCTAATAACGGTCCCGTTATTAGATCTGAAGTCCCTTAGCGGGTCCCGTCCATAACGCCTGGTAAAACCAGGAAAGGCCCACCATAGGATAGACAGAGTGGGATGGCCCTTAGCAAGAAGAAGAAGAACACCTATTAAGAGCACAGGTTGAAGGCCAACTTGTTTTCAGCCTCCTACACCAAAATACACTTATTTCCCTACACAGAGTTATCACATAGAGAAGAGAGCAGCCTGCAGTACCCCCAGATATCCCACAGAAAATAGGGAATGGGAGGATCTAGCGGCCTTCTTCATGAACTTGGAAAGGGTAGCTGAGATTGCTGACTGCCATTGAGTTAATTGGGCCTGGTACACTGCCCTACTGCTCACAGGAGAAGCCAGCAGGCTTTTTAAGCTCTCAGCCCTGATGGAAGGACTCTCTATGAAGAATTAAAACAGGGTATTCTCATGAGGCTGGAGTAAGATCGGGAGCACTACTGGATAGGTCTAAGCCATCTACAAACGAGATCAAAGGAAACACTCTGCAGATCTCATATCGAGTGAAAGACCTTCTAAACAAGCGGCTGACCAGCACGACCCTTGTTGAAGGCAAAGAAATGCTTGTTATAGGAGAGTCTGTTTATTCTTTGTCTACCTACCTACAAAAAGTCGTATGGCAATTACTTGAGCCCATGTTGGAAGAAGACATTCAAACAGTCAATGCACATCAGAGAACCATGTAATCCGATGAACCAGTTTCTGACCAAAGAGACCCAGCCAGACAAAACTGGTGTTGCCTGGAAGAGACGAAAGTCCAACCCTGAGCATGCCAGGCCCCACCTAATCAACACCTGAAACCAAGACAATGTTTCCCGTAACGACAGACTGGCGAAAGCCTGTGGCTGCACCTCGCCCAGAGGTGGTTAATTGTTATGCCTGAGGGAAACCAGGGCACATGTTATGTTATATGGGATTTGTATAGTGCCTACTGCCATATGTTATGGCTTCAAAGTGCTGTAATTTCAATGGCCCTTCGGTAGTCCGACGTCTGAACAGGTATAAACAGTGGAGCATCACATAGCATGCAGATGGCCGATGTAATGTATGCAGCAGTTCAGTTATCAGCAGAGATGGCTAGTGTAGTGACATTCTAGAATCTGTAGATGGAAGTGTCTACAGGTGAGGCATGGTAGACAATGTCAGGGGCTATATGATAGCTGGACTGGACTGAATTTGTCTGTGGGACACAGCCGCCTCCTGTTGGTCGCAGTGCTAAATGTGGTAAAATGAGATAATAGAAATCAGTGAGTCCACCCCAGGACTAACTTTCTACATTTGTGTGCTCAGATAGAATTTACATGCAGAACACATGCACAATCAATGCAATGCAATCACAAGCAAATAATCATGCACAGATGTCAAATAAACACAAATAAACAGTGAAGCATAGTCATCTGACAAGTGATATTTGGGAATGACGTCGCTAAAAGTTGTTAAAGCCAAATGGATGGTGCCAGCCTGATGATGTTTCTTGTGTCTGAGATCCTGGTCTTGTGTCTGGTCTTCACATCCATTCATGCCTTGGTTCCTTCACATCTATGCTCTCTGAGTTCCTTATACTCTCCTTCTAGAGTCTTACATTCTGCTTCTCAGTTTTGCCTTTCTATCCCTCGACCTGAAACCAAGACAATGTTTCCCTTAACAACAGACTGGCGAAAGCCTGTGGCTGCACCTCGTGCCTCCTCTCGGTTTCGTCTTTCCAACTTCTTGCACCTCTTCTTTAGAATTCCATGCCTCTTCCTATTTGCTCTTGTGCTACTCTTTCCCAATTAAAAGAAATGCAGGAAACTCCATCTTTGACTTTCTTTCTATTGACCTCTCCCGCAAAAACATCTTTGTTGTTTTGGCTTGTGATTCATGCTCTTTTATCCTGCATTCTTTTTGTAGCGTTGTGTTGAAATGTTTGTCAAGCGCTTTGGGGAAAAACGCAATATAAGCTTTTGTAAATAAATAAAATAAATACATTCGTTTGTTCAAATCTGAGATGTTCAAAAGCCATATCCCGATTTGCTCCAGTGCTGATCTTCGAGAATCAGGCCCACAGTTTTAGGGACATGCGTTGTCCTCCTTTCTTCTTGCAATTTAAAATATATTTTAATGAGTCTATATTAATACACCGAAGCCTGCCTATGTGAATTATAAATGTTTCAAAAGCATCATGAAAATTTGAACACACAGTCCCACACCTTCCTGTGGAATCAAAACCATGAATAATGGCCCCACAGAGGCAGCCAGAGACAGCTATCTGTCAGTTTTGTGATGCTATCAATTCCACTAATGATTGTGACATTAAAATCTTCAAGCTTTGAGGACTAATCAGTGATTGCAGAGAAAAAGTGTATTTGAATCAACTTTTTTCTTTAAAGCAGAACCGACCCGAGACCTCAGACATCGGACAACAAAGCATAGTACAAATCAAAAATAAACAACAAACAATGATGACAATATATTAATAAGCAATTGATTCAACTTACATATTGGAGAATTTATATAGGCACACGTTTAAAATATCTTGCATCTAACAGCACGGATTGTTTCGCCTCTCTGAATCAAATACAGTTACACAGGTCTACCGTTAGTTATTTCATAGGTACAGACGGGATGAGAGAGCCTTGTTATGGAAAGGGAACGTTTCATTGATAAATTGCTTTCCTTGTAAAGGATGGGGATAGTCATGGAGCTTCAGTGATAAAATGGCTGGCGCTCTAGAACCTTTGGCACCATGCATGCTTCTGAGCTCAGTGCGTTGACTGGCACAAGTGTAATCATCCCTGGGCCGGCAACCAACTTAAGGAGGAGACTTGGCAGCCGTTGGCAACCAATGGAATGAGAACCTGGAATCGATGGTAGTGAGGAGTTCAAACTCGTGGGTGCTCAGAGATAGCTGGGTGTCAGCACGAAGCACCGTTTAGAACTGGACATTCCTGATGAACTGAACTCAATCCAGTTGGGACATGACAAAGGAGTGCTGACCGTACGCAAATGTTTTCTCTGGCTGCGCCCCAAAATATTGCGTGCCCTCCCACTTGACCTTTTCTTAGCTCCTTTCACGATCACATTCGGAAAAGACCTTAAAACGTTCCTGTTTTAGAAATTCCTTACCAGTAAGCATTATTCCATCGGGTCACCATAGAAACTGGAAGTTACACTTTGTTTGCTCCCCAGTGCACCATCAAGTCATGTTGTATGCCTGCAATCCCCCTTTGGAGGCAGCTATTGTTTTCAATGTATTATTATGCTGCTCTGCTTCCTGGCTCTTCATTTAGGTTCAGGCTCCCCTGCCTGTTGTGCTCCCAGACATCTGAAACCCTTATTGACCTCTCCACAATACAATACCTCGGTTACCCCCCTTATGCTCTTCTCGTTTCAGATCTGCCAACTGCCAGCTACCCCCAGCTGCTCTTACTGGCAACGGGCCTTTTGTTGGCTTGTTGTGCTGTCGCTGAAGGTGCATCACACCCAGGACACATGACTCTTTAGAGCCTCTCTGTCTTGATTGTGGTTCACATCAGCAGAGGATGAAGACTGTAGGTGAGCGTCATGTGCTCCGTGGTTAAACTTGAGTGCAGTTCTTTGCGCCGTTTGCATTTTCACACCCTGCCTTGAGGCTCATCAGGACTTTTATGACACCGAGATTTAAATGTAGTTTGCTGTCCCACCAGCATGGTCAATTATCATAAATCTTGTCTTCAGAATGTAAACACAATGACAAGACTCTTTGGATTCAGATTTTTTTATTTTCCAGATGGTCCTCATTGTGCAGGCTGATATCCGTGAGAACTGTCACTCCTATGAGTGTTTAAACACAGTATAACCGGGGCTACCTTAGTTTTGGTTGGTGGATGGGGGTTTTGTGCAGTGGCAAACTGGCCTACAGCGCTGGAGATATCCCGGTGAGCCTCTTTTTTGTGGGTACTGTAAGGGGTCAAGAGTAAGACTCAGACACAGTGGCATCTTGAGTGTGAGTTACAAACATTTATTTATCACAAAAGAAAAGGGGGTTGGAAGATTCCTATCCGTCCCTAACCCTAAGAGGGGTTCCCTGCCTCAACACAACTATGGAGCGCCCATATCAGGATGTGAATCAAATAAAGCATCCTCTGTCCTGTGTCCAAAAACCCTAAACTGACCTTTACATACTAAACCAAATACATGTGTAAACAGGGATCTCATCAAAGTTCTAAAACCTGATTTGCTAAAGTGCCAAAAGAAAAGTAATACAGTTCCACTAGGAAAGGGAGCTTCCCTTCCCCCAGATTTCCTCCAGAGGTTTTGACAAGATTTTATTGAAGTTCCAAGTTGTTCAAAGGGGAAAACTATTCCCTTGAACCGCCTCAAAAGTATACAGTTCTCTTGAATCTAACCACACTTCTCTTGAATCACAACATAGTTCACAACAGAGTCCTCTTGAATCCTTAAAGGGGAATGAGTCTTCCCTCTTCTGTTACACACTTTCATAAATAGGGGTTTTAACCCCTGAGCTTTATCAATCCTTCTTCCTTTCCCAGGTATACTCTTCTGCCAGGGTATTGTGTCTTGTTCCTGAAAAAGGGGAATAGAGCTTCCCTTATAATGACTGTTTCTTCTTACCCCTGGTTTACTCACCTTCCAGGGTATCGTCACTTTTTTGCTAGGGTGTGAGTCTCAGATTCACTGTTTGCCTGGCTCACTAACCTGCCAGGGAGTCTCTGCTCTTTGATCACTTTCTCTTTTATCCAGTTTACAACACTTCTCCAGTATTGTGTCAGCAACCACTTCTTATTAACACCACTTCCTTTATTTAGTATCGTGCTGTCAATAATGTTTATGTCAGCAATAGTTCCACTGCCTTTGCTTAGGATCTTTCTCACAACAATGTTTGTACTTACAATAATTCCAATGCCATTATTTAGGCTCCTTCTCTTAATGTTCATATCAGTAATAATTGCACTGCCTTTACTTAGGCTCCTTTTCTAAACAATGTTTGTTTCAGTAATAATTGCACTGCCTTTACTTACGCTCTTCCTCTCAACAATTTTTGTATCAGTACTGATTGCACTGTCTTTACTTTGGCTCTCTTGCGTAGTACGCAGTACACAGCTTTCACCCAGAAGTGTCCCGGTAACCTGCTCACTCTCCCTGGCCTTACCAGCTGTGGATGGAGTCTTCAGCTTTCCTTGTGTTTCACCAGCATCTGTGCTCCTGAACCACTGACAGGCAGTGCGCCTTCTGAGTTGTTCGTTTCCTGCTTTGTCTTCCTCTGTGTTCGGCAGCTCCGGCTACCTGTAACAGAAAAGCAGGGAACTTATCCTGACCTGATTCCTCTGGACGCCGTGCCAGTTGGCATCTGCACTGCGCTCTGCAAACTGTTTGCCTTCGGCGTCTTTCACAGTGTCAGCACAAGTCAGTTGCCTCTCCAGTCTCTGGCTCTCTCGTTCTCCTAATTTCTATGGACCGCTGTCCTTTTCAACTCCCAGTCTTTCTCTGCAGTTTCCAATTACTAGACTGCAGCGTTGGTTTGCTGCTCATGGCAATCTTTCTTACTCTATCCCTCTTCCTCAACAGAGTACTTTCAGGAAAAATACTGTAGCTGATTGGTTAAGTTGAGCCTTCTTAACAGAGCTATGAATAGTATACTTAGAGGAAAGGACGTCACATGAATACATTTTAGTAGTTTTAGTAGTTTCAGATTTCATTTTAGGCCGAAATGAAACATATTAGGCGTTTCAAATGGCGAGGCAGAATTGTGGTAAGAGCATGTGAGTAGGTATTCAGTGTTGAAGATGAAAGGGGAATACTATGTCTCCTCCAGTGATGTCCTTCCTCCCCCATGAGGGCCGTCCCCCCATTTGGTCCTCAGATAGCCACCCCCAGGGTTGGGATCATGTAGTCTCTGTCTTTCCCTGGCCACATGAGGAAAGACTCTCTGCAGGAATGGAGTGATGACATTGCCAGATTCATCACATACACTTCACTTTAAGGGACAATGGGCCTCATTCCGGGTTTGGAGCTAACCATGGAGTAATTAGTTCCATGGTTGCCTCCGAAACCGTCCCAAATCCGGCATGGTGAATGGAGTAATTACCGGTCCATTCCAGGGTTGGAGGGACCGGTAATTCCCCATTCACCTTTTGCCCTTCCCCATTCCCATTTCTGCCCCATAGGGCTCAATGGGAATGGGGAAGGAGGTAATTACGGCACCCTAAATTACGGTACCGTAATTACCTCTTAGGTACCTTTGCGGGTCCCGTACGTAGCTCCTGCTAAAAGCAGGAGGTAAGGAAGGACCCGCAAAGGGAACTCGGAATACAGAGGTAAGGGATTACCGGCATCGGCACCCTTACCAGTGCCGGTAATTCCTTACCTCCAACCTTGTAATGACCCCCAATGATGTAAGAGTTTACTATTCCTGCTTCTCTACATTGTTTATGCTCTTGAAGGCCAAGAGACCAGCGCCTTAACTTGTTGTTCTCCGTTTTAAAGAAATTAGATAGGGTTTCTCCTACCTGTGGGTTGGATGGTTCTTTCAAACAGGGAGGTCCATCCCACTGGGTTCTGATTTTTATTTGGGCCACCTGTGAAACCCATAGGTCAAACTGGGGTACGTCACTCCCTGTAACCTATTGGGTTGGCAGATTGGGAATCACTGTCATTATAATATTCAATTCCTTTCCCAAGGTGGTGACTGGTATTTGTGACTGTAGGTGTTTTTCAATATGGCCATGGACACAATTTATCTTTTCTGTTGCTATCCTGCTCCATTCCTGGGGACGTAGGTCTGCACTAAAGGCACATCTCTTCCTCCCTGTTTATAGCTGAGCCCAGACAGATATTCCAGCTATGATAGCAAGGACTCTGTAGATGGTTTTGCCTCTACTATATAAAAAGGTATTAGGCTTTTTCCTGTTCTTATTTTTCTTCCCTTTTGGGAAATATCTCTTTTGGTTCTTTTCCCAATTTGCCCTTTTCTCACTATTTTGGGCATCGGGGATATTGGTATAGGATAGCTCAGACCCTGCTTCCTTAGTTTGTCTATACTGACTGGATTCTTTTACCAAAGGTTTGGTTGAGAAGTTAATTTTATCTGAGGGACAACACTTTGTGGGATGATCATACTCTCCACAAAAGTAACATAACGTGTCTTGTGTGGGAGATAAGGATAAAGAGGATGGTCTCTCCTCTTTTTCTTTCCCTATTATCACAACCTCGGAACCTGGTCTGTTATCTTCAGATCCATCGGCTGTTTCCAATCCCTGGAAATCACCAAGAGGTGTCCCTGGGGTAGATGGCTTGTGAACCTCTTGTATTAAAGGGTGATAACCTGGAGGGAATCCAAATTCCTCCCACGAAGGATCTGGTTTGTATTTCATGATAGATGGGAAATGGTAGCATGGTATTGTTTCCTTTTCCTGTTCCATTGTGAACTTAGGTGGGCATGAGGCTTTTTCATTAGTTATAAGGATGGTTTCCAGTCTATCAACCTCCAGAGATAGATCAGAAATCCCTTCCGGTAACATGCGAAATGGGGTTTGGTAGACAGGGGGACTTTGATTTTCTTGATTTTCAGATTCCAGGAACAAACGGGGGGTTACCTCTGGAGTGAAAGGTTTTCCTTCTTCTACTTCTTTCCAAAGGCAGTTTGGGTGTGAGTTTTCTAAATGGGGGTACTCAGAAACCTCTTGTTTGTCAAGGGGAAAAGACAGAAGAAGGTGGAGAATCAGAAAGGCTAGTCATTGTCTTGATAGATGTCTTAACCAGCACTTTCATTTATTCGAGGGTTGGTTGGAATATCTCTATCTGATGGATGGGTAAACTTACTTTTTCAAGATATTGAGCTGTACTTTTCTTAAAGATTAGTATACTGAGAGCGTTAGTTTTCCCATTACCCAAATCTTCACCCAGGTTACATGGAGATGTCGCCTCAAGGCAAGATAGTGATTTAGATGTGGTGTCTTGTTTGCTATTATGTTCTTCAGTAGAAGTCAAACTATAGAAGTCTTTCATAGGGGAAGTAGGTTGGTATTTCTCTTTGGGTATTTTCAACCTATTACTATGAGGAAAGGTTTTACTGGTTGGAACAGCATTTAGAGCTGAACATTTGAAGGCTGTAGTTTCTGTACCGTCACAACCCTTTTTCCTCAATGGGAGCGGGATCTCCTGTGAGATTGGGGTAATCAGACAATTCATCCCTCTCCATGAAAATATGGGCTGCGATTGATCGTAATTAGAGTCTGGGTTCTCACCACTCCCTTTCTTAGAGCTTTGCTGAAAGGGAGGTTACCATAGGGTTTCATACAGCACGGATCCCACCGGCTCACCTCTTTTGATCTGTATCAATTTATAGGAAAAATTTAGGAGGGCAATTTTTATCTCCTCGCCACTGAATAGGAGAGGCAGTATCCGTAATGTCCTAGAGGCATAAGATAGATAGCAGAATTGTTAGGAACCTCTACCCTGAGTTCTCGGGAGGATGATGATTTTGTCCCTACTGGGAATTCGGTACTCCACCTTTTCCCTAATGGGTAAAATGACTTGGTAAGCCAAGGGGAAATATCTGATTCCTGTTCTATGATCTGGATGATAAATGGTTTCTTGATTTCCCCATATATGTCCCGACCCATTGGTGGAAAAGAAGATTGGAGCTGACCTTTTCCCTGATGTATGGCTTGGGGGACTGGGACCAATCTTAGTTAATTTGGCCATATCTGGGGTTCCCCAGTTTGTGTGAGCTGAGTTGGGTCCTAGTCCTAACATCAAATGTAAGGGGTCAAGAGTAAGACTCTGACATGTTGGCATCTTGCCTGTGAGTTACAAACTTTTATTTATCAAAAAAGAAAAAGGGGGTTGGAAGATTCCTATCTGTCCCTAACCCTAAGAGGGGTTTCCCTGCCTCAACACAACTAAGGAGCATCCCTGTCAGGATGTCAGATAAAGCATCCTCTTTCCTTTGTCCAAAAAACCTAAAATGACCATTACATACAGTGAGGGGTCAAAATTGAGAGACAGGCACAAAGTTGACATTTTCTCATGATTTTCATATTTATTGAAATCAAAATAGGGGTGAGATAAATGCTTATCTGTCCCTACCCTAACGAGAATGTTCCTACATAGCAAACTAACTAAGGAAAGGTGACCTTGTTTTCAAATGTATCTGACCCTCACACTAATGCATACAATTAAACTATATAAGGTGAATATATCTCTTTCCAGTTTAACCAGAATGTACAAAAACTCAGATTTCCCATAATGCAATCCTTGTGACAGCGAAGCAACCACTTCTTATTAACTCCACTTCCTTTGCTTAGGTTATTGCTCTCAATAATGTTTTTGTCTGCAATATTTCCACTGCCTTTGCCTAAGCTCGTTCTCTCAACAATGTTCATACTTACAGTAGTTCTACCCCCTTATGCTCTTTCTCTCAACAATGTTTGTATCAGTAATGATTGCACTGTCTTTACTTGGGATTTCCTGTGTAGTATGCGGTACACAGCATTTGGCCAGAAGCGCCCTGGTAGCCCGCTCATTCTCCCTGGGCTTACCGGCTGTGGATGGCATCTTCAGCGTTCCTCGTGTTCCATTGGCATCTGCACTCCCGTTCGAGTGACTGGCAGTGCACCTTATGTGTGTTCGGCAATTGCAGCTGCCCGTAACAGAAAAGCAACAGACTTCTCCTGACCTGGTTCCTCTGCACACTGTGTCGATTGCTCTCTGCACTACACTCTCTAGTCTGCTCGCTTTTGGCATCCTTCACAATGTCAGCACAAGTCAAGTGCCTCACCAGTCTCTGGCTCTCTCATACTCCTAATCTCGGTTCACCATGTGTTCTTTTTAAATGTCCCGGTCTGTCTCTGCAGTTTCCAATGACTAGGCCGCAGCGTTGGTTTGCCGCTCTTGGCGATCTTCCTTACTCCATTCCTTTTCCTTGCCTCAGTACTGTCAGGAAAAAAACTATAGTTAGCTGATTGGTTAGGTTAAGCCTTTTTAATAGAACTATGATTAGTATACTTAGAGGAGAGGACATCACATGAATACAATTTATTAGTTTCAGATCTAACTAGTTTAGGCCTTTTAGGGGTGGACAGGTGTCTTTTCTTCCTGTTCACAATATACGGTTCTTTAACTGCAGAATGAAACATATTAGGAATTTCAAAAGGGGAGGCAGAATTGTGGTTAGAGCATGTGAGGAGGTAGTCAGTGTTAAAGGTAAAAGGGGAACACCATGCCTCATCTGGCGATGTTCTTCCACCCACACAAGGGTTGTCTCCTCCATTGGCCCTCCCTCAGATAGCCATCCCCAGGTTCGGGATCAGGTAGCTTCTGCCTTTCCATGGCCACATGAGAAGAGACTCTTTGCGGGAAAGGAGTGATGGCATCGCCAGATTCATCACAGTACCCATGTTTTCTGCTCCTCTTACCCACCTTCCCATGCACCCTGTCCCCTTCTTTCCATCTCTTCACATCCTTTAATTCCCTTTGAAGTAAACAATTTGTTATGAAGCTTCCAGTATGTTATGCCTCACCCTCAACAAATGTTGCATGTCCGTTTTCTATAATGCTTAACAACTTTTTTTCTCTACGTAGGGACAAATGTGCTTCAGAATTCACTATTTGGAGCACTTTTTCCAAATAGTTTTGTGGAAGTACACTCCAGCCTTACATGAGGCCTCATTACACATTGGCCGGTCCGGGAACTACGGTAATGGTAAGCTTGCCGGTACCGTAGTTCCCGGAAAGGCAAGCTACAAGTTGTGCTTGCAGGTGCCTTTCTGCCCTCAGGTCTGACCTGGCAGGCAGAGCTGCACCCGCGAGCACAGCATGTCGGATGCACCGGTAACGTTCATAACGGTGCCGGTTCATTCGGCTTCCCCATTCCCATTGAGCCCTATGGGGCTCAAATGAGAATGGGGAAGAATTTTTCCCGGCGCCCAGGAATGGCCAAATACTGGATCCGGCAATGCCGTAATGACCCGGTAATTGCCCATTTCTGAGCTCTGGAAAAAATAAAATACAGGTGGCAGCCGTGCCTGTATTACAGGCACAGCTACCGCCAGCCTCGTAATGAGGCCCATAGAAGGTTTGGGCTTGCTCGCACAGTGTAATATGGGTCCACTTTGAAAAGCTTCTTAGGGCCTGTTTTGGTTCCCGATTCACCCATGGTTTTGTGTCTTCAGTTCTCCTGGTATCGGGTTTGTAAAGTTGGTTGCCCATCCTTTTACCTCCATCCCACTCCATCTCTCTGAATTGAGATTATCAACCCATTTCAGCATGGAAACAAAGAGGGGACAGAATGGATGCAGCTTAGGAAGTACTGTGCTGCTAATCCCTTTGGTTTGCGTCTAAAGTACAAAGAAAACGCCTCTGCATTGGTGTTTCACTCTGAGGTCATGACTTTGCCGTGCAGGTTCACTTTTTGGAAGCAGCAGGCATTCATGTGGGCATAAAGGGATGGACACAGACCTTACGTTCTTTTTTGTGAAAAGGAAGGGTGGTAGGTGTCAAGTCTCAGTTAATGCTAGTTTGCGGGTGATGTATTATTTGGGTGTAATACGTCCAAGGAGTGACACAAGACCCGGCCAGTCATTTGCAACACTATTTTGGCGGAGAGCTTTGTGAGGTTTAAGAATGTAGCAATGTTGAAACATTCGTCAAAGGTTCCTGTCTGAAAGGGTAGATGGAAGAGTGGGAAGAGGTGAAACCATGTGAACAGAGCCAGAGATTTGGTGGTTTGTGCAGAAATACGGGTCAGTAGGGGCACAAAATGGGTTGACTAGTGAGAGTGTTGGGGCCAGTCAAACTTCCTAAAATGTGACCAAAACAATATGTGAGGGTCGCTGAGCCAAACTTAAATTGAACCTTGATTGTCTACTCCCAACACATCACCACTAGTGGGCGTCTCACCTCCCCTCTGTTTTCTATGGCATCCCCAAGCACCCCAAATATAGTTTATACCTCTTTTCTATTTTCAGTGCAAGATTGCTGGAAATCCCCAATGCTACCGATCACCTGTGGAGCCCTGCAGGGTTCCATCCTCCCCCCAGTGATCTTCAGTCTATACATGGAGCCGCTGCTGGGAGTCCTTCTAGCCACAAACAACATCCACATCCATCAATACCTGAAGATCGACTCCATCAAGGACATCCATAGGCTCAAAACCTGCCTCTCGCTGATCCAGTCTTGAATATCCAGAGCATACTTGAAGCTCAACCCTGTCAAGACTGAATTCCTACTCCTCACCAACTACACCGAACACCCAGGCATAAAGACCTGGCTATCAACCATGAAGCCTGAGTTCTTCACACCTGAGCTAACCTCCTGTGCAAAGTCCCTCGGGTTCCACATCGACAAACACCTCTCCTTCAAGACACACATAGCTAAGAAAACTCAGACAGCTTGGTATCAGCTCTCCCTCCTGCAGAAAGACAGGCCCTTAGATCTACTGCTCAAGCACTGGTCTTATCCCACTTGGATGGGGTCAATGCACTTCTCGAAAGTCTCCCGTCACCCACCCTTATGCCCCCAAGGAGTGTCCTAAACACGGCTAGGTGCCTCATCAAGAGTCTATGCAGATATGACCACATCTCCCCGCCCCTCATTGACCTTCATTGGCTCCCACTGCAGGCAAGAATCACCTTCAAGTCTTTCTGCATCATCTATAAGGCAGTCGCCCTCAAGTCACCCAGCAACCTAGCAGAGGAGCTCCACATTTCCGACTGACAGTGTACCACCAGAAGCCAGGACACGTGCAGACTTGAAATCTGCCACTCCCAAAAGGAAAGGACCAGAAAACTATGGAAACTCCTTCCTGTCGGCCTCAGACTCGCCTCAGGCTCCCACAGTTCAGAAAATAACTGAACACCCACATATTCAAGGAATCTCTCCTCCTCAATGCCTAGGATATAATGTCACACCTCTCCTCCCCGCCACCCAGTTCAGCTGTACCCTTCACCTGTCCCCCTATGTATCCTATCTCCCGCTGTTTATCTGTTCTGTTGTTAGCACTGAAAGCGCTCTGTTATGCATATGTACTGTTGTAGACCTCTGTAAAGCCATCCCAAATGTATCTGTATTGGGGTCTTACCTCTGTAAAGCACTCTGCTGCTTCTCGTAGCTAGGTGTGGGCCCAATAAATACAATAATAATAATATTAATAATAATAACAATAAAAACAGAAGAAAAAAGGTTAAACATGCCCTATTGCCCATGGGGCTGGTGAGCACTGTAGGGCACTGGGGAAGGTTATGGGGCCCGGTGGAAGGGGGGAAGGGAATGGCCGAAACCTGGTCTCCATCGCAGGGTCATTATTATTCATCCAAGGGTGACCTCAAACATTTCCAGACAAATCTCTGGAAAGGGTAAAATATTTGCATGACCTCAAACCTCCCAAAATTCAGTTGGTTGGCTAATACCCAAACTAGCTAAACCAGCACTCGAAAATGGGTAGTAGCTTGTCTGATTAGGTGAGAGTGAAGGGTCCCAGGTGAGGGTGAGTAATGGGGGAGGGGCTAAAAAAGGAAGTGGGAAGGGCGAGAGTGGGATAGAGAGAAAGAGAGAGAAGTGTATTAAAGGTGTCGTGGATATTTGACAGTTTAGAAGAAAAACAGTAGGCACAATTGTTGGAAGTTAGGGAGGAGGAGACAGAATGAGGATGGGGGTCAGCATGGTGTGTAGCCCAGAGGGGGCTTTACGAGAGTGGGAATGGAGTGATGATGGAGCAGTGTAATCAGAGGATTTAGCTTTACCCTAGGCGGTTCATAAGCCATGGAGGGTGGCTTTGTAGGAGGTTAGAGAGAGACCAGTGTTTGCACCATTATTGTAAATGGTGGTGCACAACAGTTTCCAGGTGGTGACACACCAAGGACATACCTGGGTGAGGGGCTGGAAGAGGTACAGGTGGTTATACAGTAGTGGTGTATACGCAACCAACACTAATGTATGACAGACACCCAGTGCTTATAATGGTGCTGGTGGCACAATTTACTGTGTGGGATTGGACAATAAAAATAATTCCAATCCCTGTTTTAATCATTGAAATGCAGGTAGACAGCAGAGGTCCAGGCCGCTGCTGTCCTGCTTCATAAAACTGTGAGGAAAGATTTGAAATGACCCTCTCATGCATTGCACATCTCCTGGAACCTGTCCCAAACTAGTGCAGGGGGATGTTAGGTGTTTCACACATTTCAAAGTGCATTCCCTTCGTAAGCCTGGATAAGATTCTGAAATGTGTGAAAACATCCCCTTGCATGCCCCTTTAAACCCAGTTGCACCCTGGGAGAAGGGCATTTATGATGAGGGTATCCGGAAACCCTTCCTGAATAAGACACAGCTTTTTTAATGCAAGTGAGGAGATGCATTTGTAAATCCAATCACTTGCATGAAACCCGTTGTTGAATTGAGTGCCTGGCTCCTAATCTCCACAGGAATGAGTGGTTTCTGAGGCCGTGCTGCCACTGCCCATTTTACGCAGCAAAAGTCAACAAGTACACAAGCAAAACCGGCGCTGATACTTTCTTCCTTCTCTTGTGAAAAGGGAAGCCCCCCCCTAGGAAGCGGAAATGTACTGTACTTCCTGTTTTGTGATGTATAAGAACAGTGATGCTACTGCAACTATAGTCGTACATGAAAGCCTTTCGATCACGTAGTTATTTGAAAACCTTTTTGGGGAGTAGCCGGTCGTAATATTTGAACACTGTCTTAAACAAAAGTAATTCCTAAAGAAAATATGGTATGAATGTTTCTGACTTTCCTGAAAAAAACATGAAAACGCTATTTTTTTCTGAATTTCACAGTTTCGTCCAAGGTCTTCACATCTCGAAATATAGAACAGGGGTCTGCGGTATGTAATGTAGCTCACCAGCTGTTTTCGACTATGACTTCCAGGATTCCTCACCATTGACTTTACTGGCCAGGGCTGATAGTGGTTGTAGTCCAAAACATATGGAGCGCCAAAGATTGCAGAACCCTGGCCTTATGTCTATTCAGAATATTTAGGAAACTGCAGAAATTCTGCTCTGGAGTCTCACAAAAGTGTCCGATGATGGCCTCTTATAATGCTTCTGGCGGCTCATGGTAAGCAGATGGCGATTGCAAGGGGAACTTTATCATGAACAGGAAATAGATGTTTTCTTTACAAAGAGAATTCAGTGCATATGCAACCTACACCTGGAAAGATATTCAAAAACACCTGTCCATTGGAAGAAGCTTCCGTCATATGGTAGGGTATGTGAGGCTCTGGGGCTCACTCATGACTGGTGCTTACCAGGATCAGCTGTTTTGCCAAAGGCAAACTTCGTAAGCATGATACTCTTCTGTTTCCCATCTATCTCCCCATTATGAGTCGGTCTTGGCTAAACTCTCATTGCAACTATCACTTCTTGCTTTGCTCAGCTATGCGATATTTCTCTGACGCAAGCTCTGTTTGTTTCAGGGCTCAGCCTGTGGCATCTTAAGTGCAAGGCTGCAAGGCTGTTGAGGTTGCGGTGCAGGCAGTCCTAGTCCAGGGGCTGCTTTACAGGTCGGACATGTGGTCACAGGCTATTGAGATTGATAGGAGGTTCTGGGGAGCCTTCTGGTTCCTCTTCGCCTGAGTCCCTATACTCATGTCTTCTCAGACTCTGGGTAAGGCTCTTGTAAACAGGACTCATGTCTGGCAGAGAGTCTCCCAGGACCCCGCTTGTTATTGCTCTCAGGATCCATGACAGGAGTGCTTGCTTCAGGCTTCATTTTAAATACACATTTGGGATTTTGCTGCCTCCATACAAGCCCCTTCTCTCTTACAAGAGTTTGATTATATCCACACATAAAAAGGAAATTATATCGTTGTGCCCATATGTAAGTGAAGACCTGCACTAATGGGCAACTGGAAGTTGAGTAGTTACCCCCACAGAGATTGGGGAGAGGGTACACAGTTGGTTCTCCTTAAGCTCCTAGATGCCCCTCCATATACAACTCTAAATCTAGCCAAAAAAGAGGTAATCAACAATATTTGGTACACTATTTGAAAGCGAAGCTGAAAGATCTGACTACACATTGTATACTCGTTCGTGTACAGTTGTGCATGGGCAGTCTGCTCTGCAGAAGATGACTGAACTTGCACAATAAATTCAATTTGGTGAATTAGGCAAAAGAAGACTTTGCCTGCGATCCCATACAGTTTGGTCTTGCTACATTAAATACAGAGTAGTCATGTCCCAGTTCCCCGGTGTACATATCCATGTGCCACACTCATTATCACCAGCAGGTGCAAATAGACCCATGTAGGATGGATCCACCAGGCATGTGACCGGAGCCCAATAAAAACCACAGGCATTTTGGGAGCAGAAGGAAGAGTTTATGAATATGGCGAGCAAGTCGTCACAGGAGGATAGCTCAGCGGCAACGTGCTTGCCTTGGAAACAAGACGACACGAAGCAAGACAATGGAAGAGAGATGGCAAATAGAGGAGGGGAATAGAGAGGGGAAGGTTGAAAGAGACATTGGAGAGGAGTTTGGAGGGGTCGATCGGCAAGGATGAGAGAACATCAGAGTGGAGGTGGGAGAAAGAAAGAGGAGAGTGGTCAAGAGGAGAATCAGTAAATAAGAGGGGTTTGGAAGGCGATATAAAGAAGAAGTTGGAGGAGACATTTGAGGCAAAGGATTAAGGAGCATCAAAGGTGAGATTTGAAAGAGACCTAAGGCAGAGGTTGAAGGAGACAACCAGGAGGATGGGGGAGAAAAGCATATGGAGGAAGGAAGGCGATGCAAGGTGGCAGTTGGAGACAGGGAGCGAGAGAGAGAGAACGAGAGAGGGAGAGAGACAGAGAGAGAATAGTAGAGAAACCGGGAGAACCAGAAGGAAGTTGGAGAAAGATAAAGTGGGGGCTGGAGGAGGCAATCAGGAGATGTGGGAGAGAACACCAAGAACAGGAGATTGTAACAATGATGGACCGTCAGTACTCCAGGTAAGTTGTAAGGTTCTTTATTGTCCTTGTCCTGTACTCCTCCACAAGACACGGGGATGGTAGGGGACACAAGATGGCAAGGGAAACACCGGGCTCACCCCCACACCCATCTTCACTGCTCACAGCTTTCTCTCTCGCTGCCCAACCGTCACCCAGCAGAACACTTCTACACAAACATTCCACTGCAGATGACCTCACACTCACTGCTAATCTGTAAACCAGATTACTACAGAGATCTAAGTTGAATGTGGGAGGTATGGAGAAGTGCAACGTGATCTTGCGTTAGGAAGAGATAAACCAGATATCAGACAAGGGTGAGCCTTGGAGGGTAGAAGGCTTAAGCTCCTGGTGGGACATAGAGGTGGGGAGGGAAAGGGAGAGAACAGAAGCTATATGAGAGTTTCCGTTGGGCACAAGACCATTACGGTCCATCAGGGAGAACTGGAGGGATGGGCGTCTGAGGGGCAAAGCCAGTACCCTAAGGCATGGAGGGGACAGCTGGCTAGAGGTGGAGTCAGTGAGCCAATGCTCGTTTGCAGCCTCCTAGCAGCCACTTTGGGTCTTTCCAGGTACTATTCAGCCCCGGCTTCTGCCCGTGTGCATGTCTAACTGAGGGCACACCTGAGCCCCAAGATCAAGGAACCAGCCGGCCTTCCTAGAGATACAGACAAGATGAATAGGACCAAGCTCATTGAGGAAGGAGACAGAAAGAAGTGCGGGGACACTCACAGCACCAGGAATATGAGTACTGTATACGGTCATGTATCCAGGCAGAAGCCACAGAATATGATTTACAAGCTAAAAACTGGTGCTGTTTAAAAAGAGAAGCCATCTTGTTATTTCTGTTCTATGTAGCATTTACATATTTTGGTCTAACCCTGTAAGGATCCCTAATACTTGTTTTAAATATGCATCTGTGTCATAGCCATCTGTGGTCCCTCCTTGGTTTTGAGGCAGTGGGCTCAAAATATAGCATAATGCATTGATCCAACCTCAATAAATAAATAGGGTCTTGGCAGGGTATTTTAAAAATATAACATTTGATGCACAGAAAAATGTTACACAACTATACTTTAATAAATTATGGAGAGTAAAAAGACAATATATGGAAGAGATGTAACAGGACGCTTTTGTTAAAATAAGATGCCCCATTTTTGCAAATTGTTTTCGTAATTGCATTAACTCTTTTTCACTTTTGCAGTGTGGCTCTTTTTTGTTTTTGCACATGATGCCCACTGATCCCATACCATAACCTTTAGTGGGTTCACCTCATGCATGCGTTTCCCATTTTTAGAAATCCGCAGGTCACCTTATCCACAAAGATGACCTGTGCATTTCCAGGGGGCTGCAGGGCAGTGCAAACCTATGCATTACACACTCTGTGCAGGGAGTGCATTTCCACATGACGAGCCCTGCGTCAAATTAATGTTGATATTGAGTGACTATTTTCCATAGCAGTCATCTTTATTTCAGATAGAATGTAATTTTAAGACACACCATTCAATTATCCCGAATCCCATCAATTAACTAACACAGGAATTAAGGCGTTTTGCCCCGAAGTCATTTTACCAACTCAGCAGTATTGATATAGCATTCTCTTACAGTTAGACCTCTTCTAGGCACAACGTTTCAGTGACTTACCAATATTTGTTTATATATTTTTTAATTTTATTTGTTGTGCTATATAAAAGGCATGAACTTGCATGACTATTGATTCAAAGCACCAGGAATAGAGTTATACAATACAGAAAAAATAGCGAGGGGGCAAAATATAAAACCAAAATCAATGGTCATGCCTAGGGTAATGCTACATGTCCATGGCCGGTCTGAAAGGGTGGTGCGCGATACATTCAGATAGGGGGTGGGGTCACACAGAGAGGAATAAGCACTTTGCTAATGTGTTGGCAGATGATTATCAAAATGTTGCAAATCGTATTTCTGACATACAACCTTTACCAAATGTTGTTGGGGTCCCGAGGGAAGTAAGTAGAAAGGCTTTGCCGTGTGTGTTTTCTTGCTAGGGCTTCAACATGCCCATGCTCACCACGACACTGTGGAAGGCTCAAGGTCTGACCACTGCAGGGGCATAGACAGGCTTTCTGTCCTTAAGCACTTTCAAAGAAGCACAAGCCTAGGGTTTTGTCAAGTAAAAATAAATAAAATAGAAAAGAAAACCCATTTACGGAAGCCACCAGTTGTTTGAAAGGATGAGCCATCACTCTGACACCAAAAAGGAAACTAATGTTCCTTCCACTGGATAACACGTTTTCATTCATGGAGCAATGGCACCTCTTAATGAAAGTAGACAGCAATTTGCTCGAGGGCAGAATGAAGGAAGGGTGTGAGGAGCGGAATCCCTTGCCTTTGAAGATCCAGGGACTTGGTCTACAAAAGAGCAGCCATTTACATCTTGAAATCAGTCAACTCCCAAGAGCAGCAGTAGACTTCAGACCAAGAAACTGTGAGTCTGGAGCAGAGTGGGTGTGGTGTGGTGTGTGGTCTGGGTTTCTGTGTGTGTGCCACACTACCCTTGGTTGAGCTGTTTCTCTTGGGTTTCATCAGTATTGTTTTGGACCCCCAGTGATGGCATGCTTTGCTTTGTGAGGAAGGAACAAGGCTAAACAGTGTAACTGCTTCAGTTGCCTGCATTTTCACTAAGGTCATTGCGTTAGGACCATAGAAAGCAGTAACTACCGTGCCTACTGTTCTTTCAGGACTGCTTTTAAGCAGCCTTTCAGCACATGAACACCAGACTAGTGTGTTTATGGAAGCGTGATCTCCATTTGAACTGGTCTAATTCTGCAGATTTTTCCCTGATGAAGGACCCCTCGGTCTGAAATTCATTGGGCGGTTTGGTATAAGCTCATTGATGATTTTCATTAAATTGATTACCTTGCTTTTTCAACCACTGTGCAAGTTTTATCGATTAATGGACTTATTTGGATTCTGGAGGGTGTGTAGCCCTCAACGTAGGCTATTTAGCCTTGGTCCTTCTTCTCATTGTCAGTTCAGGTGTCCTGTGCAGGGGCATCATTAGAGGGTTTGCACCCCACTCATATCGTCTCTATCCTGCAACCGCCTAACATTAACAGTTATAACCAATAGCTGTGCCCACTCATCGACTACTCAGTATGTTTTGCTCTGTTCCTGTACTGAACTATGTTATCTATGCCCTGTCCTGTTTTGTTTGAAGTGCTGCACTCGGTTAGGTTTGATATGCTCTACTGTGTTATGTTAAACTATTCCATGTCGTATTTTAAGCTGTCGAAACATGTTGTGCAATGTCTTGTTCTGCTGGGATCAATGTGTTATCTTCCCAAACCTAAATGCACATTAACTGCAATCTAATTGAGTGCTACTGTATGTACTCGTTCACTTCTTTAGGGAGAGGGGGAGAATGTGATGTTGGTTATGTCATGTTATATTATGTTGAGGTTTCATGGTAATGTCTTGCTTTAAACATCTAATTTTCAAGTGCCTTTCAAGTAGCTCTGACACAGCATGTAGTATCTCCCAAAACAGACAAAAAAAAGAAATAACAGGAGGGTACATTTGGAAATGTTATCTGTTAACTAGACCATACACCCCCTGTTTTGAACCTAGCATTCGCATAATGCCTCCATTACCAGGACGCAGTTACTGCAGCGCAGAGTGAGAATGCTAGTCAAAGGCTGGATTATATAAATTAACCCCTCTAAGTGCCCACCCCCAGACTAAAAGGATTACTGACTCACACAACAATATAACTGTTCCCTTAAAGGCACTGGCAGGACTCAGGAAGCTCTAGGAAGGCCAGACTGGGGCTGCTGCTTCTGCTCCCAAGGAAGCATTGGTCGAAATCCCATCCTCAGATATATATGCCCATATTTCCTTCCATCTTTTTCTATCTATAGAACCTGGCCATTCATGGCTGGTAGGTGGTTAGGGAAGTAAGTAAGGGGGCTTGGCACGCTGTGTTTTCTTGGTTTCTACATGCCTTTGCTCACAATGACACTGTGAAAGGCTCAAACGTCTTACCATTGCTAAGCGATAGACAGGCTTTATCCTTGAGCACTTTGAACACAAGCACAAGGCTAAGGTTTTGGTAGCTATGATATAAATGAGGAAACCACAACATGTGAGGTTATTTGCTCGCTTCTCAGGGAGATTTTGAAAACATATCAAATTTGAATTTCAGAATATGACCACTCACCTAATGTTGTTTGTAGGCCTAGGGAAGCACGTAGAAGGGCTCTGCCATCTGTGTTTTCCTGCCCTTGGCTTCACCATCGACGCAAACACCTCTTCTCCAGCCATCTCTCCATATGGCACTGCACCCTATAGAACACAGTTGAGCCCCATAATAAATTCAGTCAAATTGTACACATAGCTTCTCCACCTTTTCCTTTTCATGTCTTCCTGAGCATCTTATGTGTCCCTCGCCCCATCCCAACTATCTACCAGACTTTGCTCTTACCTGCACACTACTGAATGTTCTATCATACTCCTCCTTGCCTCTCTGACAGGCAAAGCGCTTCAATGCCATAAACTGTGACAGGAGGTGCTATACATATGCAAGATAACATAACAAATATCTTAGTTGTGTTACTATTACAGTTATGGCTAAATGTCTTGACACAACAATTTATAAAGGTAAGACAACCTTTTGTAGTCCGAATGTGGGTTTGTTCGAGGTTAGTGGAAATCGGTAGGAAACAGCTGGAGGCTGCAAAAGTGCAAGTTGTTCCATATGAAAGCACAGACGACTTCTGAGGCATGGCTAACAGTGCATAAACGTACTGTCTGAGAGAACTTTCTAGGTTGGGGGTTTGACGTTGGTAAGCCAGCATTTCCGGTTGTGCCTCTGCATTTAGATCAAGTGGTTGGCTGGTCCAGTGTTCAGGCCCAAGCACTGCAATGCATCTCCCCCCATATATCCATTTGCCATCAGATATCATGTATTAAATGCAAACACCTTTTAAATGCCTTTTGTAATTCATCTTGTAATTGTTGCATGGGTCATTTAAATGCAGTACAAATATTCAAAGTAGCCCCTCATATGTGCATCTGGAAACATTTGTAAATAGTGATGTCATTTCAATGCTATCTTATATTTATAATTATCTTAGGATATCTCTGCATTGAGAAGCTAGAAATGTGTGTTGGGACAGCCTTTGGAAGGCAATGGAGTGACTGATGTTGCAGCCATTTTATGCTTGCATCCAAGTTCAGAACACGCCGTAATCAGTATGCATGCTTCAATGTTACAAATATTTGAATATTAGGGTAAGTATTGTGAGAAAAAAAATTAACACCAAGCCCAGTGTGCATTATGTACTTAGTGATTCGAGCATACAGCTCATTGATTACAGATATATTAGTCAAATGTGAAGACCTGTGGTCATTCCTGTTTCCAAAATGGCCTGTGATTTAATACAACTTAAGCCGGCTGGAACCCTCACTGGTGCTATTTGTCACATTCCCATTTCTCAAATAGGCATTTCTAAAGATCACAACAGAAGAGTACCAGCTGTCCATCTTGGAATTCCCATCCCATGTTGCTGGGACATGGGATGGGCATAAAGCAGGCGAACGGATTCAGGTAGGAACGTTATCAAGGTGAATGATTGAGAGAAAATGCGTCATTAATGGGGAATATATGATTAATGGATGGTGGAATTAGGGGGCAGAGGAATCAAAAAGGAAGTGGGAAACATTTAGGGGAGGGTGCATTAAGGAAGTGGATGAAACATAGATTGAATTACCAAAGGGGTATTGAATGGGTGATGGGAATCATTTTTGGGCTACGAGAAGAGATTGAATTAAGAAAAGGTACATACATACGGGAATGTGATTATTTAAATAAATAGTATTAAAAATGATGATTGAATTGAAGGAGTCTCAAATTCGTGGACATAATGAGATTTCGGCAAGAGCTTTGTAGGAGCTGTTGCGGCTGGATCGTCTGCTCGTGTGCTGAAGAAGCTGGATTCTTAATTTACAGACTGTGACCTGTGTTACTACGGAGCAGAGCTGTGTACCTCTTTAAACAGCGTGGTTTGCAATGTGGGAAGAAGACACACCTATTACCCACAATAACTTTATTATTGCAACACTTGCACATTTTGCGCGCGCATTTCGGCAAGAGCTCCGTAAGAGCTGTAGTGGCTGTTAGGGCTGAGAGGGGTGAGTGAGGTCGACTTTTATTATTTTCCTTGCGTGCTTTACACTGAGCATAACAACTTGCATGAAGCGTCACCTATATACACTCAAAACTAACATGCCGGAGCATGTAGCTATTACACATGCTTCAGTAACTCTCAGATCCACTCCTGCTAAACCGTTGCCCCTAATTGTCACCATGAAAAAACGTACGGGTGTAACATCATTTGTACTTTTTCCTCTACACTAATTTGGGGTAGCTCAATGTCTTCCAGTATGTCTCCTGTTTCCCCCTTTTTGCTTCCCGTCTCGTCTTCATACAAGCGTCTAAAATAGTCTGCAAATTCTTGATTAACCCCCTCTTGCATATCCACTACGTCGCCATTGTCTTTCAATATTGTTCTGATTGGGGGCCTGGGAGTCTCGTTTTTGTAGAGCCACGCAAGGAGTCTTCCTGGTTTGTCGCCTCCAGCATGTTGTCTTTCTATGTACTTTTTGTAATTAAGATTACATAATCTCTCCCAATATCCTGCAAATTTCTGCTGCAGGCCCAGTGCCGTTTCAGTAATTGCCTTAGTATTGCTGCCCCGCTCCATTACCCTCTCCAGTTCCTTTTCAGAGTCCTGTAATTCGGTCAGAATCCCATTCTGCAGTCCTTTAGACTTGGCTGTGGCAATTCCTTTCACTACCACTTTAAAGACTTCCCAGAGTGTGCCCGCTGTCTTAACACTGCCAGTATTTATCTCGAAATAACTTATTATTTCCTCTCGCATATCCTTCCTGAATACGCTATCTTTAAGCGCTTCTGCATGCAAACGCCATGTGGGTATCCTCCCCCTTGGGGGTCGGTATTGCCACGTTAGCAGCAGTGGCGAGTGGTCTGAGAGAACTCTAGCTTTGTATTCCACCTGCGGTATTTCAGTCAGTAACTCCTGCGTGACAAATACATAGTCCAGTCTTGTATATAGGCCCTGTGGGGCTGCATTGTGTGAATATTGTCTATCCTGCGGGTGACGTGTTCTCCATGCATCTGTCAGCCCAAAATCCGCCAATAGTGCATGTAGTGCCTTTGCAGCCGGGGTGAGTAACTATTTTAGTGTCTGATCTATCTATGTTGGGGTTCAACACACAATTGAAATCTCCCCCCCACAATATAGCTCCCCCACACTGCCACTGAGTTTACTATACAGGGTCCTAAAATACGCAGCTGTATCTTGGTTCGGGGCATAAGTATTTATGATGCAGATCTCTCTATTTTCCACCATCCCTTTCATGATCACCATCCTGCCATCCGCCTCTACCTGCAAGCTCAGCAACTGAAGCGGAACATGTGGGGCCACCCATGTGATTACCCCTCTTGCATAGCCAGAGTATGTTGCCCCCACCACTGTCCCTCTCCATTTTTTCCGTACCACTTCCAGTTTATCTTGCGTTAAATGAGTTTGTTGTGACAGGGCTATATCCACTTTCTGTCTGCGTAGGTACATCATTACCTTATTCCACTTCAGATAACTATTGAGCCCCTTAACGTTCCAAGTGACTATCTTAAGGTCTCCCATGGTTCGTCTCGTGTTCCGTGAGGTGTAGGCTCACCCCATAACTCTTCCCCAACTACAACAAACCACAGCACACAACCCCTTCCCTCCCCCGTCCCCATCCTACCCCAACCCCAACTGTTGCCCAGCTCCATCGCTGGATCTCAGGCTCCCCCGCGATTGGGCCTACCCTGATACCCCGGGCAAGACCCCAGCAGGGTGTCACCAGACTATCGGTGACCTAACTAAACTCTAAATGGGGGATGTAAAGGTTGGTCCTGCAAGGCTCCTTGTCAAAGTCATAATCGCAATATTCGCGGAGCATGTGTTTCTCCCGGCCTGTTCACACCATTTAGCAAGCTACTTCAGTGACTTTATTCAAGTCCCATAGTCTTAAGTTCTGACACCCCCCGGTGCCCCTATCGCTCATTACTTATCCGCATCACCTCCTTCTCCCATCCGAACGTCCGACTCCTGGGGGCAACCCTGCGTGTCGAGCCATCCCATAGCTTCTTCCGGAGTTTCAAAAAACAAAGTTCTGTGCTTGTGAAAAACTTTTAGTTTAGCTGGGTGCAACATGTACTTATGACCCGCTTCTCGCAATCTTCTCTTGACTGCCCCAAAGTTCATTCTGCTCCGCTGCACTGTCAAGGTATAATCCGGGTAAGCCGTTATGTTTGCCGACCCTCTTTGTATTGTCCCACCTTTGCGAAAGTGTTCCAGGATCCTTTCTCGATCCCTGTAGTTAAGTATCTTGGCTATCACCGGCCTAGGTGGGCCTTCTGGCGGTGGTCTCCTCGTTAGGGCCCTGAGCGCCCTTTCCACAGCAAACCCCTGAGACAGCACTCCTCCAGTGATTCCCTGTAGCAACATTGTTTCAACGAACTCCGTGGGGTTATGGCCTTCTGTTCCTTCCGGCAGTCCAACAATACGGATATTTTTCTCTGGACTCTTCCTTCCGCCTCCTCTGCTCTGCTCTCCAAATTACCCACTCGCTGTACCAGGGCGTGACGCTCCGACTGGTGGGAAGCACAGTCCGCCGTGTTAGGGCCCATCTCCTTCTCTATGTTCTCCGTGCGCTCCGCCGGAGACCTAACGTCTTGCCGTAGCAGATTCACGTCCTCTTGCACTGCCCCAACCTGGAGCTCCAGCGCTGTTTTTAGTTCTGTCACCGCCAGTTCAAGCTTGGTCTCCAAAGCCACCTTCAGATCAGCGATCGCCTCAAGGACCACTGCTCCCAACTTGGGTTCTGTCTTTGCTCCTGGCTCCCTCCGGGCCGAGCGGCATCTTAGTATATTCGTCTAATGTGGGTTGCTTACCCTTCAGTCTTGGGGGTTTATTAGACATAGCGCCGTGTCTATGAGTCGTGGGTCAGCCCCTTCACCCGTGTTCTTCAGTCCCAGCAAGAGTGGGTTCTTGTTATCCCCAAAGGGCCGATGGTTCCTTCGATTGTCCGCGCTCCGCTCCGAGCACTCCACCAGCGTCTCTCCCTCTGCTTCACTGGGAGTATTGTCACTGCCGTACCCAGCCGTTGGGGGGCCGCTAACCGCCTTGGCAGAGCACACAGGCCCTCTCGATCGGTATGCCTCCTCCTTTCGTCAAGGTCCTTGGCTCTGCAGGTCGGGGACCCTCTTGCACTGCGGCCACCCGGACTAGGCAATGTGATAGTTATTTCGTACCACTAGCGATCCACCTCTGCTGTTGTCGAACAGAGACAGTTCCTCCATCTCAGGGGTGCGCCTCTGGGAATCTCTTTGTTCTCGTCCGTGGCCATTTTGATGTCCTTTTCGCGGCCAGCCTCTCAGTACAAAGTAACAATCCGACTGTTCCTCCACTATAAATGTGCAGCCAGCCTGCTCATGCTCTGCTCTGTGCCTTCCCACGCCTGCACATACTTTTTGGGCCACCGCTGATCAAAGAAATATGCGTTTTTTGGTCGGATCAAGTAGTCTGATCACAGAGCTCACAGGGTTCCCACCCTATTCCATGCCACACCCCCCTAACATCATTTGTACTTGACCGGAAGTTGGTCATGGAAGATATCCGAGATTACTGCACATTTAGAGAGCGAACGCAGTAAGATCTTGCTTGTGACCGTAAGTCGCAACAACAGAATGAGGATGTAGTGTCTCTTCCGATTATAATTTGCGGTACTCAGCCAATCTCCGCTAATGGTTCTTTAACCGACACGCAATAAGTAACAGGTGCAAATTTCTGTTGCACTGGACAACCACACAAGTAGATCTACAAGTGGGAAATTGCCCCTTAAAGTTGTTGTGTGTGGCAAGGTTGCAAGGTTGCCCTGTTTTGACAAAGTAATCTTGGAGGTTTCGGCCCAAGTTCCAATTTAGAGTGTGATAATTGACGCAGATCACATGTGTCCAAAGCCATTAACCGATATGGCTTATATTCCTCAAGTGCCAGCCAAAGAAAGGGCTGATGAAAGTCCACAGATGCC
This sequence comes from Ambystoma mexicanum, assembly GCF_040938575.1. Lineage (NCBI taxonomy): Eukaryota > Metazoa > Chordata > Amphibia > Caudata > Ambystomatidae > Ambystoma > Ambystoma mexicanum. Next base: position 119,809,971 of record NC_090926.1, on the reverse strand, counting down.
AAGCCCAAGCCCGAGGATTCAGTAGGGGTTCCGGCGTGTACTTCCCTAATTTCTATTGTGTTGCCGAGCCCTCGGAACTCCACGAATCATTCCAACTGCATGTTTGATCAGCTCATACACAATGTTTCAGATCACTAACTGTCCTATATCCGTCTCATGCTGCGTAGAGCTCAGCGGCCCTCTGTAGTCGATGAGTATAGGCCTGCTCCCCAAACTGGTTATAGCAATCAGCTACCTCTTATTGAAATCACCCTTAACGCCATGAAAACCACTATGATGTCACTCACTAAACTATTTGGAACCTTAGATACTAAAATTAACACACAAGCTACACAGATAGAAAAGATTATCACATGGATGAATGCTTTTGACCAAAAGTGCCTTACAATGAAAGAAGTATCTACTACCAAGCGTCTAGGTGAGATACCTGAGCAAGTGAATGCTTTGACCATAGAGAGTAAAAATGGCCAGATGCCGTCGATTCCCTCTCTTAGGGACAACGCTCTATTATCTCAGGAAGAATGTGTGATAGTGAGTACTTCTGAAGGGGCGTCGGTTCTGACTGTAACAACTGGGATTGAAAAAGTTCAGGTTGCTAGCTTACCCATAGCTCCAGAAATAGTGATCCATAATGTACCCTTCACTGAGGCTAGGAGGCCGTTGGTATTTAACATGTTTCAAGCTAAACCCTCCATAATGTTTGGCAATAGCGGTATTTTATCTACTGCAGCACCAAAGCAAATACAATCTACCCCCTTGAACAAAGTATATGTTCCCCAAATCATGGATCAAGCATTTTCGAGGGTAGAATGTTGGTCAGGTGGTAAAAAAAAAGATATTGAACCGCAACAAAATAAATCCCAAGAAACAGCGGAAAGTATTAATCATAATAAAGAACTTGAAAATCAAAGCATATGCACCTTTGGATAATTTAATTACTGCAATTACGGTAGCCGAAGCAAATGCCGGCTCTGAAACCAACAGTCAAACTAATGAGATGCATGCCCAGGTTTTAGACAAAACAGTTGAAAGTACTGTCATTAAAGCTTACGAAAGTGCTGCCAGAATATTAACGCAGGAGCCCACCATGCATAATATAACTAAGGCCACATTGCTTCGGAGGGAGGACCTACTTGTCCAAGAGACAGGCATATTAGAGGGTATGTTACCCCAAATATAAACAATGATAAAATCATCCTTTGATGATTTTCTGAGACAGCAAAAGGTCATTGCGGCGGACGAAGGATGCAGGCTGAGAATGACCGAACCCCTCAGGATGTCTGCCAATGGGGGGGGTCTGTATTCCCACAACAACATAATGAGATGAGAGAGAAGGAGTCATCAAAATTTACAAACTCTCGTCAATTTACGAGCGAACAAAATAAAGCAATAGAACTGGACACAAAAGACTACACCCAATGTTTTATTATGAAATGTAGAGATGCTCCCTTTCCAACTTCCGACTTAAACCGTGCATCCATTTTGGCCATATTTAAAGATGTGATCAGCCTGCAGGATATCATGACACATGATATCAAACAGGTTGAATTCCTGAATGATGAAGTATTCACGACAGTAAGATTGTGGGTACCCTCTCATGTCATGAGAAATCTTTTGGCAAAAATTGATCTGTTTGCGCTTGGTTTCATCTTGTCCCGGGAGGATAGCTCAGCGGCAGCGTGCGCGTCTTGGAAGCAAGACGACATGAAGCAACAACAGGTTTGATCCCCGGGTCCGCGCTTAGAAACCTCTGGGAGTTTAAGCGCGTTATAAATACGTAACTAAGACAAAAAAAAAAAAAAACGCAACTAAGAAAAACAAACAATTGCTGTAACAGCGCCTCGATGCCTGCGGGCTGTGTGAGCGCTTTATAAATGTAAAATAAAAAAAAGATCCGTCAGTGGTCTTTAAATCTTCATCTCAGAAACAAAGTGCATTGGGGCAAAACAAATTTCCTTCTAGAACCCTGAGAATCTATAAACAGAGTTCAATCAGAGGAAACAATTTCCAAAGAGGTCACATGAATAATGTGAGATCATAACTAGCACAAGTCTCTAATGGGGGGGTGGCCTCTCTGGGAAGTTAGAATACGGGAGGCTAATAATGGGGGGGTGGTCTCTCTGGGAAGTTGGAATATGGGAGGTTAATAATGGGGGTGGTCTCTCTGGGAAGTTGGAATACGGGAGGCTAGGTACACATATTAGGAGCTAGTGCAGCCATCATTGCAGAAATTAGCATAATTGCACTACAAGAAACATGGCTGATTGACCATCCCATTTGGGATGGTCACCAAAATCTTGCTCTTACCATCCAAGTCCGGACTTAGAGGATGACCATCCTCCGGGCTCATGGTAGCTGTAAATTCTAAAGACGGTTGGAGATTTTTCTTTGGGCCTCACAAAATAACTATCTGCAATTGGTCAAGATAAAAATATCCTGGAGGCTTTACTGCGTTATTAAACATGTGTCGGAATCCTATGGCCATATCTGATGACACATTTTTTCCAGACCTGGAGCACTTACTTGATATGGTGCGTTTGGATCCTGAAATTACAAACACAGAATTGGTGGATGATCTCAACTTGAAATGTTTCTTACCTGAGAACATCAACAAAGATTGTTCATGCCAGAGGTGGCTACGTTTTATGAACTCAAGTAAATTTTGTATGCTCAATGGAGCGTTTGAAACAGATAATCCACCCAAGAGCACTTGGCGGCATGGAAAAAGTGAGTCTGTCATTGACTACATCTTTATGGACAGATTCACGTTTAGCCGAACCTCTGATTTTGAGGTAAAGACACAAGTGCACAGTGACCATGAACTTTTAACAATGCGGTGGTCACATGCCCATAACCAGGCAAAGCCTTGTGGTAATTTGTATCCTTTTTCGGGAAGCACTAATAACACTAAAACACTGTTTCGGTGGGATAATCGTTCCCTTGATTCCCTAAATGCCAGACTGGGAAGTATCAGACAATACCTAACATGGGTGGGAGAACACTATAGCACTTTTTTACAGCTGTATAAACAACAGACTGGCTTCCCGCCACAGAACATTCAAAAGTCAAAACACACATTTGATGGTGAAATTCAGGCGCGAAAATCTAGATTTCGCAAAGAAACTGGCCATGCAAATGCCAATTGCATTACGAGCAGTAACCATTAAAGGGTTAAAGTGCAAGTACACGAACTGGCTACGCTCGTATAGAAGTGTGTTATATCAGATTGATGGTGAGGAAATGCTGAAAGCCATACAGTCCAAAAATAGTGCTGGAATTTGGGCCTTAATTAATGTAGCGGCCCACAAAAGGCAACTTCCTGTCCAAATCAATGGTGTACTACAACACCAATGGGTATCACACTTTCTAAAAATATATGAAGCGCCACCACATGGTGAAGACAAAGACGGTTGTCTATTCTAACTTTGATAAATTGGTGATCACGGAGGAAGACATTCTCTATTATATCATGAGATCCAGCAGATTCTGAGCTCCTGAACCGGATGGCCTGAGCAACTATATGTTTAAGGAACATCTGCATATGTGGGTTAAGATACTTTATAAGATCTTTCATCAGCTACTAAGAACTAATGCTAATCCGGAATCCTGGCGTAGCTCTGTTGTAATTCCCATATTTAAGAAGGGCGATCGGACCTGTCCTAAGAACTATAGGCCGATCGCCCTTCTAGACGCTCCAGGTAAAATCTTATGGAGATTTATCTTGAGAGATTTTAACGCATGGACGATACTGAGTTCACAACGGGATCCTTGCCAGATAGGGTTTGTACCAGGGATGGGCACCTCTATTAATCTGCTAACAACCAATGCCATCGTTACACACCATATGGCATCAAAACAATCAATGTACTTCACTTTTGTGGATCTAAAGGCGGCTTTCGATTCAGTCTCTAGAGAATTGCTGTACCTCAAATTGAAGCTTTCTATGTGTCCACCTTATTTAATCAGCCTCATTCGAGCCCTACATACAAATACAAGGATGCAAGTGAGGGTAGATCTAGAGGGAAATTTGTCTCCACAGATTGAGACACATTGCGGCCTAAAACAAGGATGTATCCTTGCCTCTGCACTTTTTAATGTCTTTATTGCAGATGCCCAGAGAGTGTTCACCGATGTAATCTCCGATGCACCAAGATTGGCATTCAGAGCCATTCCGGCATTATTTTACGCAGACGACTTAGTCCTTATGTCTAAAACTCTGCCGAGACTTCAACGTCTGCTACATGCCCTCGATGCATATGATGAAGCTAACCTTTTATCCATTCATTTAGATAAAACTAAAGTAATGGTTTGCTCTGCTAAGGAAAGAGGCCCATTAAAGAAACATAAGTAGTCAATAATTAAAAAACAACTGGAACGAGTTTCTGAATATATGTACCTAGGAGTGACGATGGCAGCCCGGGATGATGAAAAAGTGTATATTAGATGTCTTGAGAGTAAGCTCGCCACGTCTATTTCACAAGCCAGGTTAATACTAAATAAATATGGTACATTTTCCATCTGTCCCGTACTTACATTTTTTCTGCAAATAACTACACCAATACTTAATTATGGTGCAGAAAGCAAAAGCATTATTCCGGTGACAATCTGAAATAGATTATAGGCCAAATTCTGGGGGCGATTATTGAATCTACCGCAATGTGTTCCTGGAGTGTGGATAAGACATGAGTTGGGCTTAATCTCATTACATATAAGATATACATGAAATATAGTGGCCGTGTTCAGAAAATGTAAATTGGCGCTGACATCTGGAGACATAATTGGTACTCTTGCAAAGCATATGTGTGAAACCGAGGATGTGTTCATGCGGAAATGGAGATTAGAATTGCAGAAAGCTTTGGAAAGCGCTGATATTGCCCTGGAATTGGTACTACAAAACCCAACAAAGGCGAAAACCAAGTTATTTCAACACGATTGGATGTCTGCAAGGGACAAATGCATGAGATATTATGATTTTGCGACGCAGCCTTTTGCCCATAAAAAATACAGCGAGCTTGAACTGTATTTAAGAAAATCTCCCTCTCCTGAACACAGACTCTGTTTCATGCGCATTAGATTTAACCTTTGGCATACTAGAGAAGTACTGGCCAAACGTAACATGATAAGTACAGATGAAAATTGTTGCCGATATTGTTCTAATGAAAATAATAATGAAAACCTAAAACACTTATTGGTAACCTTTGAAAAATTGACACAACTGAGGGTGCGGTACCTGAAACCCCTATTTCGGGAGTCCAGTGGTGTGACATCTGATTCGCTCTGGTATGAGATATTCTCTGGTCAGATTGCGTCATTTCGTTTTGGCGCAGTTACTTTCTTAAAAGCTTTGCAATTAGACATGTTGTAAACAGTGATGATGAGAGGACACGTGTGTTGGCTTAGTAATTTGAGGAGTGAAGTATCAAAATCCAAGCTTTGAATTAAATGATTTGGTTGCAGAGATCTTTTTAGTGCTTGAATTTATTTAAGCTCCATTGTTCTATTAATTGTTCCAATGATAGCTCTAATAGTCTGTGTATGAACTTGTTCAATGATTTGCCTTGTGATAAATTTATGGTCATTTCTTTGTGACTAGAGCGATAGCTAAATCAATGAGCATTTTTTTCTCTTTTTCCTCTTCTTTTTCATACTGCGGAAAGTTAAACTCATCGTACCTAATCGTCCCATTTAAAAGTATCAAGTGACTTGCTTGAAAGATTTTGTGTTTTAATTTTATGAAAAGGGTGATTTTAATGTTGATAATGAGAAAATCCTCTTGTTTTCCTTGTGTAATTTCTGTCAATTGTAATTTGTAATTGGTAATTTGTAACTTGTAATATGTAATTTGTATAAAATGTAATTATTGAAAAGTTGACTTAGTCACCTATATCGATAAAAAGAATGGCTATGATTTAGGGAAGGACAGGAATGGGAAGTGAATGGAACGAAAGGAACTAAAGGAAGGATACATGCTGAAGAATCAGAGTGGTTTAAAGGGATTTAAAGGGATTGGATTAAAGGATGCTCCATCACAGGTGGGTAGTGGTGGGTGAGAAGTCATGAGAAGCAGAGCTCATTCCTTTGCAAAAGAGCAGGCTTGCCTGGCCAGATCGGCAAGGGGAGGCTTATCAAATGGAAATGCTGCTTTGCCTCTTAACTGAGCTTGCTCTTTACCTCCCTGCTACCTTACCATTGGCTGTTGACTCTATAACTATATCGCTCTATTAGTTGACACCTGTGAGTTACTGACCTTTCAGCAATTGCTCACTTGTGGTCCCCACTCTATGATTGCTCCTTTGTTATATCCTGAATGCCCTTTTGCTCACTCCTTAGCATCTGGTCTCTCCACTATACACCATTGGTTCCCTTCCATTCCCCCCTCTACTCTTCCTGCTGGGACCAGGCTTCTGTTGCACCACCTCCATTGACATCCTCCTGTGGCTTTTTTCCATTCTCCTTTCAACTTGACACCTGCTTTCTCCCAACTTGGATCTACCACATCCCTTCTGGCTCATCCCTTCACACAAACTGCATTCCTACTTACAGTTCTTGTACCGTTGAACTCCCTATACATCAGCCCACCTGCTTCTACTGTTCTGCTGGTCTCTCCTACTGACATCCCTCAGATCCAGTGCTTCTCTCTGGGCCCCACCTCATTGCTATACTCTCACTGTTCTTGAATTCTCTTATGCTTACGTACTTCTGTTCCCTTCCAACCCTTAATGACTCACTCCCCTCTTTGTGCTTTTCTTAGTTTTAAACCAATTATTTTTTATCTCCAAATGACTGCAGGCTCCTTTAGCCTCCTCTCACTGAGGGCACTAGTGAGCCCAGCCAGCCACGGTGGCGGCCTCTGAGTGAGCTCCTGTTGACTCTCATAAATCCGTATAAAAGCCTTTGCTTTCACAGTGTGGCTGTAGCAGCACAGTAACCCTCTGCGGAGGGAACTCCTTGGGCATCCACTGAGATCCTTTCCCCTCACTCTCTGGCCTCACTCTCTGGCCGGCCTCCTTTATCCCTCCTCCTACCTCTACCTGCGAGGCGAAGAACCTCAGGGGCATCTTTGACTCCACACTTTCCTTCTCCGCACACATCTCTGACGTCTCTAAATAGTCAAACTTCTTACTGCATCTCCTTAGAGGTACTCTGCCTTTCCTCTGCTTCCCCCAAAAGCTCACTGTCTCTCAAACGCTGGTTCTCTCTAGGTTGAACTACTGTAACAGCTTCTTTCTAAATCTACCTGCCTCCACTCTCCGCTTGTTACAACTAATCCAGAACAGGACTGCCAGACTTGTCCTTGGCCTCAAGCCATGGGATCGTATCTCTTCAGCTCTGACATCCCTCCATTGTCTCCCAGTTGATGCAATTTAAAACCCTCTGCTTTGTCCACAAGACTTTCTGGGGCTTGGGTCCAAAATAACTTCAACTAAGAAACTAGCTGGGGGTAGATCTCTGTCTCCTGTTCCGGAAGCAGCTCAAGACCTTCCTCTTTGCTTCTGCCTTTGCCCCTCTTCTCCCCTGCTGATCGGCTTTCTCTCTCAGCACCGTGCACCTGGCCACCCTCCGTTCTTCAGGCCCCGGTACCTGCTCACCCTACCTCCCACCTGCACTGCCTCCAGCCCACCCCTTGCACTGGGTTCTTTATCTGTACCCATACAGTCCCCCAACCACTTTTCTTCTGCACTTATCAGATACACCCTACCTGACTAACCTAGCACTTTGCCACTTGCTGGCTGCACTACCACTGTTTATCGCCTTCATTTATTTATTTATTTATTTATTTCTGTTACTTATTATTATTTATTCTTGCACGCTCTTGATGTCACTGGGCCTAGTAAGAGCATTGTTTTTGTTCTCCCCTGTTCCCCTCCCTTTGCCTGGTCGCGCTCTGAAACACTTGTGTATGAGCACGATATTAAGCACGATATTAATAAAATATTTCATTTTCATTTAACCCAGCTGGGAGCATAAATACATGTAGCTGTGTCGAGAGACAGAATCAGTGGTGGGAGCGGCCCAACACCTCGTGCTCTGGAAAGCACTGACATTGGTACCAGCAGCGAAGGTGGACTGCGAAACAGGAGGAAAGGCTGTGTTCCTTGTGGACGTGTGGAGCGGCAGTACAGGAAAGCTGCCCGACACGACTGTGCAGTTGATAGAACTCGTAAGACCCGGGCCCGTACCACTTGTACGGCGGATGATTCAATCGGTTGGTGGCGAAAGGGGCACAGGTGTTACATGCGTGTAATAGGCATGGCTGACAGTGGTCATGTTAAGACTGGGCATCTTGTGTATCGATAACCCCAGGATACATCGAACTGTGCACTGGGAAGGGTGTGTGCCATGGCTGCCTCCCTTATGCGGCGATATTGTTAGTGGTTATGTGAAGCTGGAATTTAGAGACTCTGAATCAGGCTCAAACGGCAAAAAGAGGAGTGTTCTCCCTCACTGAAGGCACGAGAAGGCTGAGAGGTACACTCCCGATTGCTATACCATTTATTCCCAGCTGGCGACATTGGAAAGGGGTGACCCTTACGGGGTGATCACGAACAGATATCAGTGCAGAGAGGCAAGGGTGCACCTCTACGAAGTTTGTATATTATTAGCATACGCCATCCCACGTGGGGGAGGGATATTTATCCTGACACAGCTGCGGCCTGTTTGATCGTGGCTTACTAGAGACCCTGCTGATACCAAAGTGAGGCCTGTCATCAGTCGGCACTAGTGGGGGTTGGACTATTAATTTGTGCCTTCCATATTGAGACCCTTGCTGCAATGGGTAAATCTGAATGACATCAATCTGAGCTACATTTTGCAACCCCTACCCAAAAAAAAGATCTGCAGCATTGGATTCAGTGGCAGATGAAAGTATGGATCCACAATCTAAAAAGTCACCTGAAGCCAGGCAGGACATCAAGGATATGTTTGCAGAGCTGCAAGCAGGTATTCAATCATTAGACACCAAACTAGAAACCTTGACATGCAAAGTAGACCATATGCAAGTCATGCTCAATAAGCACAGCAGCAGGTTGGATGAGGCCGAAACCCATTTGTCTACGGTGGATGATGACATTTCAGCATCCTCGAGAGAAATCATCAACCTTACTAATGAGCTCAAAGAGTTGTCCAAAAAGCAGCAAGATCTCAAATCGAGATCCTGTAGGAACAACCTCTGGATTGTAGGGATCCCTGAATCAGACACCCCTGGGTCCATTGAATCTATCCTCTGTGAGACACCGGGGCAAGACAGCTTCTTGTTGGCATTCTTAGTGGAGAGGGCGCATCATATCCCTGGAGGGAGGAGACCTATCCCTTGAGCACCAACCAGACCTATTATAGCTCGAATGCTCAGCTATCGAGACAGGGACTACGCCCTGTGCAGTTGTAGAGGGAAAGGTGCTCTCGCATACAAGGGTGATCCAGTGCGTCTTTTCCCAGACTTCTCCAACAAGGTCAGGCTACCAGAAAAACATTCCTTGACATCAAAAGAGGGTTGAAAGAGAAAAGTCTAAAATATGCAAAGCTTTTCCCCCCACAAAACTCTGTATAGAAGAGAAGGGAATGGCGATGATCTTCCAAACTCCCGAAGAAGCTGCTGATTTTCTGGATGCAATGTCAAGTGGTCATAGGACTAGGCGTGGTAATAATTCTGGTGGCTCCTTGGGAGAGGTCTGTGGCTGCTGATTGGTGTATCCCTCTCACTTAAAGGATAGTTCTGGGACTTTTTTTTTATTGTCCCTACGGTTCGGCCATGTGTTTTTAAGCATAAATCGGTAGATCGTAGAAAACTTTCCTATGGACCTTACCCGACTTTTCGTCCATTAACGCACTCGAAATCAGCCGCCATTTTCTGATAATCCTATCATTTCCCCCCATCGCCCTGGCTCACCTGCTTTTGCGGCACTAAATCAAATGCCCCGCCCCTGAAACAGACTTTATCAAAACATTCATATTCCCCGCCTCTATCCGTGACGTGACTGTGCTGCGTAGGCAAACGCGCCCAGGCGTCTTCTACGCGACTCCACACAGAACCCGGAAACCAACACAGATTAGCTCACAACACAGCGCGCCACAATTCGGAATATGAAACTGTACTTTTAAATCAAACCGCAAGATTGTAAATTTGGTAAAGTACATTTATTTGACATCCAATGTTTAGAGAATATTCAGCGATTTGCATTTTTATTTGCTCACGTTCCAAAAAGTTCGTTTTGAGGCACGCAATGTTCCTTTGCTGTACACAGGGTCTTAGATCATCTCACAATGCAGCGCCACAATTCGGAATATGAAACTGTGGTTTAAAAGCAAACGGCAAAATTGTACATTTGGCAAAGTACATTTATTGGACATCAAATGTTTCGAGAATATTCAGCGATTTGCATTTTTCTTTGCTCTCGATCCAAAATAGTTCGTCTTGAGGCAAGCGATGTTCGTGTGCAGTACACAGGGTGTTGTTTTACGATAAAATAAGCTCTTCGGTCGCACTGATAATCGCATGGCTGTTCCAACAACGAGGCACTAGGCCACCACAACGGTCTGTATGTTGCATCTAGCCGTTAGTACCGCGTAAGGGCATACTTGTACTTGGCGATCGTCCCATAAAATGGTCAGGGTGGTAACGTTGTTCACGCGGAGAAGCAACTGGCGGTTATAAAAGCCATCCGCCGGTGTCTGGTACTCGTGACACATACAATAATGAGTGATGTACCTGTTTTAAAAACATAAAAAATGAAATTAGTCTCACCATCAGATCTTTATTAAAATTATTCATTTTATATATTAGGTCGGGAAATGATTTCATAGCTAGGACAGTGCAACTGGGTATTATACGTCAATGGGGGGGCTGTAGGGTACTGAGACAGTCCCCCAGTGCAGGGGTTGACAGGGAGGCAGTGCAGGTGGAGAGTGGAAGGGCCCAGGACCGAGGTCGCAGACAGTGGACCAGTTGTAGCAGGGGAGAGGGAGAGAGAAAGCAGAAGCAAAGAGGAAGGTTTTCAGGTGCTTCCGTAAACGGAGATGGTTCTCCTCAAGATAGTGCGTGGTACAAAACAATATGCCACATAGAACGAACAAGTACAACTTAACCCGTCTTTAAAGCTACTGTATAGTAATTAAATTGCGGTATAAACTCATCTAAAGAGTTACTTACATTATATTTGCATTTTCCATTGTGTCTGTGCGTAGGGCAGCCCCGAAATACCACTCCTTCTATGCCGACGTTATTTCTTCTAATGAACGAACATTAAATGGCTATCGTTTCAGAATTTTTATTCATTATCGTTTCTTACGTTATTGCACCACACCCCCAAAAAGAAGTCTTTCGGGATGGTCCTGGCCTGTCAAGGTCAAATAACAATAGAACCTTATACTGAGTCGTGGGCCATTCCGGCACCCGAGCAAAAAATCAAAGCAGCTGACCTTCACTTTGAATGAGCACACATTCCTAGTTAGCTACATTCAGTGTAAGGCCATCTCACAGGACTTGAAATTTACACTCCATCTTTGCATTTTGTCTTTGTGCTTTGCAGCCCCAGAGAACCATAAATACGGAGACATTCTATATTTTTTGAAAAATGATTTATATTACTGTTTGGTTTAATTTAATGCGCAAATGAACAAGGTTGGATAGACACATTGCATGTACACTGAGCAATCACTTTTATTTACACAATACATAGCTACACATATTCAATGGGCCTGCGACATGAGGAGACTCGAGAGCAAAGTCACAGGTGACACCCGGGTGGTTCGCACTACTGCACGGTGAAGGGAGGGGCAAGGGTGGAGAGACACATTGCATGTACACTGAGCAATCACTTTTATTTACACATTACATAGATACACATATTCAATGGGCCTGCAACATGAGGAGACTCGAGAGAACAGACAATCAAATTACAATCATTTAAACCGTGATGTGTATTTCTCAATGAGCTCTGCTTTAGGTGGACATGGAACAGAGGCAATGTTGGGTGGCAATGCAGTTGTCCCCTGCACAGGTTCGTTCACAACTCCATGTATGTGCCTATCTAGGACATCAACAATAAGTCTCTCAATAAACTCATATTGCATATCCTCAAACACTGGTTTGATCACCCATTGTTTACTTCTTTTAGTGAAGGCCTTATTGTAGCGAAGCGTCCCTAAAGTTCCTGTCGTCCTACTTTGTTGACGGCCAACATTATGGTTATGTGCCAAGACCGCTAGAAGAGTCCGATTTATCATGCCCTCCATGCCAAAATGCAATCGTTTTGGCCTGTACTTTAGGCACATATTGTGGAACACCTCCAAATCTCCTGTGTGGCAGAATTCCGTGAGTCCCCTCAAATCTCTTGTTATAGTTTTATCAAATACAATCTTTTCAATGGCTTTGTGAGTGGGTGATGAAGGAATCAACCACTTCTTCTTCCGTGCCTCCTCTGTGGACAAATGGCCATGTTCACAATTGTGGAAATGTTGGTTTGTGGTCCAGCGGTGAACATTGCTACAGTGTAACATTACTGACCGCCATTTTTCCAGTAGAATTTCCAACAACCCTCCACATGTTTTTGAGCTCCACCAAAGATGGTTGCTGATTGACTTGGACCACTGTGAAATACCTTGCATATCTTTTTTTTTACCTGCAGCTGACATTTTTTTATTGATTGTTTTTGCAAGATGCCAAACGTCAAATTGGTGATTTATATTTTTGTACTCTTCTCTCATTGTCTTGGCAATTGAAACGTGTCTGTCCGTGGCTATCAGGTCGATCACCATTCCCCGCGATTGTAGTTCTTGCAATGATGCTACAAAGCCAACTTTCTCCATGGCCACTGAGGATGTACTTTGTGACACCTGCACGACCACCGAACTCACAATTTTCTTACTTTCCATGTCCTGAAAGTGGTAGGTGCAGTACTTGGCTGAAAATCCTGGGCTGTCGCACTGTCCATCACCGGCTAGCCTGAACCGTTTGCCCGCGAATGTACTTTCAATAGACATTTTTTCCATTCTCCAAGCTTCGCTAATGGCTGGAAATAGATAATTGGTTTGGTATTTGTAGAACTGAGTTTTCGCAATGAAATGGATTCCCACAAACTGAAAGAAAGACTCTAACTTTTTAAAACTTGAACCACTAAAAAGTGCAGCCGCTGCACAAAGTAGATTGCCTGCTGGCAGTTGCCCCAGCATGGGTTGTGCAGACCATGAGAAAGGATGATATTTTGTACAGGTGGCATGTATTTTAAGGTTAGTGCCTCGAATTGCACGAGTCACATTAATCAATGGCTCCCCACATACTTCCCCACCAACCGAATGCCCACATTTCATCCGAATAATAATATCAATCAAACAACTATTGAATACAATGAATTTGGCCTCTTTCCTTATACTGTCACTCTGCATCCCAGCTGGTTCGGCCTGTAACGTTGAGGACATGTCACTCACATGAAAGGTAGAATCTCTGATATCGTCTTCCGCTATGTTCAGTGATATTGATGGTGTTTCATTGTCGTCCACTTCATTCTCTTCCATTGCAACATCTGTTCCTTCTCCGGCGATGGGTGAATAAAACAATTTCTTCAACTTTCTCGCGGTCTTAGTTTTTGCGGGTGTGGATTCTGTGAATTGATCTCCGACTGCATCCGAACTACCAGGAGGACATTCACTATCAATGGATGGATGTGGTATAGCTCCGTTGTCAATCACTTCATATTCTTCCCATTGGCACGATGCATCTCCGGTCTCAAGTCCCTGCCAAAAGGTTTGACAAGCAACATCTCTCGTTCGCTTCACTGTCTGTGTAGATCTAGTTCGTACACACACTCGCAACTAGAGGACAGATTGGAAAAGGGATGTTCAGTTTAAACACAACTTACAGTATTGAACTATTAACAGTGAAAAACAACATAATATAGTGACCAGGACACTAACCTTCTTTTGCTTTCTTTTCTTTGAAACTTTCTTGCCTCGAACTTCAACATCGGGACGCTGTTGCTCCGACTCGTGTGTGCATGTCTCCACTTCCTCTTGCGCTGCAATGACTATATTTTCATGATAAGCACATCCATCACGCACTGACGCTCCATCGACTCCCTGAAACATAGAACTTTCATTAGTATGTATAATAATATTGAAAACTCAAAATGTACTTGGGGACCAATACCCACGTACATCTCAATAGCAAAACACGAACGAACGCTTTGTGTAGAACATTCAAACGACAATTATTCACGCATTCTTGATCTAGTTAGATGGAACTGTCAAGATCCATACCTCGGGCTCCTCATAGACTTCCATTGATGATATTATTGAAGATGATGCTTCAGTAACTCCCTGAAACACAGTAATTGCATTAGTATGGTTTTCTATTTTGTTAAAAAGAACATACACTTTGTGCAGGCGTCAACGGCTCATCTAAATAGACCTGCACAAATGATCAGTTAAATAATGGATATCTAAATACGATTCGATTTGCTCGATTGTTGAAAGTGTCACCACCCAGAGATCTGCATCAACTACTAGGGGTGATGTTCTTGTAGAAGAAGCTCCGTCATCTCTCTGAAACATAGTACTTGCGTTAATAAAGAAGGAAGTATAGCGGATGTAATCACGTCATATGATTTCGCTTGATCGAATTGTCAGTATACATACCTCGAAATGCATAAGAACATCAAGGGACGATGTAACTGCGGTGCACACTTCTGCAAGCTGTTGCGCCGTGCCGTAACTGCATGTTCCCCCTTCTTCTTGGACTAATGCTCCATCGACTCCCTGAAACATAGGACTTTCATCAGTAATGAACACATTATTGAAAAAAGAAGACACATAGGAGGGCGACGACAGAATGACATATCAATGGCTAAAAACGAAAGAAACATTGTGTGTAACAATCACGCTACAAGAATGCAAGATCTGATGATCTCCATCGATGGAACTGTCCGGAAACGTACCTCGAGCATCTGAGTGACATCAACGGTTGTCGTCAATGCGTTGGACTCCTCAGCATCTCCCTGAAAGACAGTACTTGCATTATTTTGGATAACAATAATTATAACTGAAAGCAAAGACTAGAGGACGAGTACAAGGGTGTACCATTAGGTAAAATAATCACACGATAAATTAAAACTATTGATTTACATGCCTAAAACAAGTCAATGGCAGAATAGCTAAGTAAGATTACCCGAAAGGCGCTTGAAGTGGCTGATGACTGCAATAACGACACGGATGGAGAATCTTCCGCCTTCATATTGAGTGGATACATAAATGGGGAAATTATTGTTAGCTAATGCTACACACTACCGCAAGGCCGAGAGATAAATACGTAAACTTGACTCACCAGTGGAGGGATGTGGACGAATAGAGTGGGAATAGCGGTTGAGAGCAATTTTCGCTTCGCTCGCGGTGTGTTCTTCTTTATTAGCAATGATGTGGAGTACATGTCAGAGGTAAAGTGCCTGCTGCAGATGCGGTATCGATCACCCCTCTTGTCCGCAAAGACTTCTAGGACTCTACTTTCAAGCTCAGACGGTGGATATCCGCAATATCGGACCCATTCTCTTATCTGATCTATTGTCTTAGGGAAAACATGCATTATAGTACCTTCAGATTTACTATGAGTCTTCGAAGGGCAACCGCCAATGGAACAGGCAGGCATTGTGGAAAGTTCTGAAAAGTAAAGATCAACAATTCTCTATGAATACCAATGTGTTAAAAAATTAAATGACACATAAAAGGTTCAATGCAAGGTTCTCTTTGGTTCTTGGAACTATACACGTTATTCACATGCGGATAAGTATTTGAATAACTTTAAAAAAATAGAAAAATAATTTCACTAAACTCAGAACATGTGACTAGTTCCTTGCATGTACTGTCTTGAACGAAAAGAAATTGGACGCAAAATGATTATGGTACATGGCCTTACCTTGACGAACAAACAGTTAGATGCAGGGATCAGAGTAGTTTCTTGTCGTAGAACAGGGAGCAGTACACAGGTTGCAAACTGACGAGTTTCCTCGAAGTGGTCACGGAAGTTCACAGAGACGAAGAGCAGATAACCAGCACCTTCACGGGTTGACTAGCAAAGCGCAAAGAAGTTCTCATTAGAAATATGAAGTGGGTTATAAAGAATTCGAAACAGGGGTGTGTTTGTGAATGAATGACGTCTATATGTCGTGGCATTATGTGGATTGCAGGGGGGTGTCCAGCGTGAGGGGGGATGCTTGGCAGGAGACACGGGGTCTGGAGGTAGACATGGGAACAACAACCCATGCTCTATAGACCACTTTGAAGTATACATGGTCTTTGGCACCTCTTGGCCTTTATCGCTCCCTGACAGCTCCACTTGCCAGCGCAAGTACCCCGGTGCGAACTGCCTTTGATAGGGCGGGGGGTGGATTGGGGCGGTGGTCGTGCAGACAAGACACAGGAAGACTCGTGAATGGAGACACACTTATGTGGATTGCAGGGGGGCGTCCAGCGTGAGGGGGGATGCTTGGCAGGAGACACGGGGTCTGGAGGTAGACATGGGAACAACAACCCATGCTCTATAGACCACTTTGAAGTGTACATGGTCTTTGGCACCTCTTGGCCTTTATCGCTCCCTGACAGCTCCACTTGCCAGCGCAAGTACCCCGGTGCGAACTGCCTTTGATAGAGCGGGGGGTGGATTGGGGCGGTGGTCATGCAGACAAGACACAGGAAGACTCGTGAATGGAGACACACTTATGTGGATTGCAGGGGGGCGTCCAGCGTGAGGGGGGATGCTTTGCAGGAGACATGGGGTCTGGAGGTAGACATGGGAACAACAACCCATGCTCTATAGACCACTTTGAAGTGTACATGGTCTTTGGCACCTCTTGGCCTTTATCGCTCCCTGACAGCTCCACTTGCCAGCGCAAGTACCCCGGTGCGAACTGCCTTTGAAAGGGCGGGGGGTGGATTGGGGCGGTGGTCGTGCAGACAAGACTCGTTTGCCGCAGGGGACATGTGGTGTGACAAGACAAGGCACAAGAAGACTATTCAATGGAGACACACTAGATTCATTTAAAAAATCAAAACAACCATTGTTAAAATATATGTTGGGTTTTATTTTAGATCGTAATTTCAATTGAACATAAATAATAAACATTACACATTGTAAAGTTCCGGTTGCAGCACATCCAGGGAAAATCCGCGGTATTGTCCACTGTCGCTGGGGAAATGTTGTCTAATGGCAAGTACCGCACAGGCAGGTATTACTCTCCGAACGCGGTGTCCGAGCCTCCCGTGAAGCCACCAAGTGAAGCAACGATAGGCCACCAGCCTGTACCACCTGTGAAAAAGAAAGATGCAAACTGTATTAAAATGACAAAACTTTCTTATCAATGTCGATTCAGGTGAAAAATGTCACTCTGCTTTGAAAAAAATTCTATCTAGAAAATGCACAATATGGAACCAATTTACATGCGTTCGAATGATATGTAGATGTAATTTTATATGTGGGAGACGACCATGAAATAGTAGTGGCATCACTGACATCACAACCAGAGTATACTTACTCGTTACTCGGATTACGCGGACGAACAGTGCCGCGAAGTTCGTGCATAAGCACCATCATCATCCTCAACACGGTCCGTGAGAGGCAGGCTTCCCTGAACTCTGGCAGCTCGGTGATGCATTGCGGACTTGGCTCGCCTTCCGAAATGTAGGCCAAGCACCCGGAATTTTCACGGCAGCAGCAGTTCTCCTCCTCAGTTGGCATTAGCTCGCACCGATTGCATGTGCACCAGGTGGAGACGCCGTCCATGCGACATGGTCCAGGCTCTTCATCCGTTGACTGGTCCTCCCAACTGCCGTCCGAATCCCCATCGTTTTCGCGTGCTTGCCTTTCCAGTAGTTCCTCCTCGGTGTACTCGGGCTCGTACATATACGGCATTATTGTAGCCATTGTGTGGTAAAGAAAGTAAAATAATTTACAGAGATGGTACAGGTGTTCACAAGGCCTAGAAGCGGCGAAGGTAGCTGACCAGAGCACAGAAACGAGTCACAGAATACTCAAAGTAACACAGAGAGAGTAATGGAATCGAAAATCTGTTGCTGTGTGTTGTGAAACGGTGTGTTTATACTTATTGAGGAAAGAGGCGTCCTGCCATTTCCATGGCGACACTTCATTAGCTGAGGCGCAGCGATTGTTGACACGAAACGTGCTTTGGCGTTGGGAAATGGGCGGTACGCGTCTGCTGATGTCAGGTTCAGGGGCGGGGGATTTGATTTAGTGCCGCAAAAGCAGGTGAGCCAGGGCGATGGGGGTAAATGATAGGATTATCAGAAAATGGCGGCTGATTTCGAATGCGTTAATGGACGAAAAGTCGGGTAAGGTCCATAGGAAAGTTTTCTACGATCTACCGATTTATGCTTAAAAACACATGGCCGAACCGTAGGGACAATAAAAAAAAAGTCCCGGAACTATCCTTTAAATGTTTGAAGATGCTGTTCCACACTGTGGCGGACATAAAGTGAATGGGGTTGGAGCGGTTGGCTTGGCTGTTGTGTGCTCCTCATACGAAGATGCCAAAGGTATTAGATTGAGGGGGTGGGAATTTAACTGGCAGTTTGGGGTTGCCAGTGGGGGTTGATTTAGAGGTGTTAGTAACATTTTGTGATTACTAACTTTTTTGTTGGTTGAGACAATATTTTTCTCTGAACTTCCACAATGGTGTGGTGAATCACTTGGGTGACGGGTCATTTATTCTGGAGAGGGGGGAGAGTGGCCCGATGGCATGTTGTTATTGGTGTTACGGTGGAGAGGTGACTCAGCTGTGGTTCCAGAATGGGTCGACATGGTCATGAGTGATGATTAAGGGATTGAAATGTATGATGTGGAATATTTGTGGCCTAAATTGAACCTCAAAAGCTCGGAGAGTATTGTTGTACTTGCAAAGACATCAAGGGGACATTGTATTTTTGCAGGAGATGCATCAGATTTTCTCAGATGAAACAAAGTTTGCTAAATCATGGGGCTGCCATAGATATTTTTCTTCTTATTCTAACTTCTCCAGAGGGGTGTGCACAATTATCCGGGGAGTAGTGGGCTTTTGCTCAATTGAAGCAGTGAAAGATGCTGAAGGCAGGGTGTTGATACCCACTGGGGCCATACACAATCAAGTTGTTACACTGGTTAGTTACTATGGAACCGATACTAAATCCCCAGATACGTTGGCATTGATTGAATTGCAATTGGTCATGTGGTCGGCTAATGTGATTATCTGGGCGGGGGGAATGTAATGCTGTTCTGGATGCTGACTGGGATAGATCAGGTACGATACACAGACTACCTTCTAAAACGTCTCATACATTTAGGATATTAACGATGTCTGCAGAGGACGTCAGCAAAATGTTAGAGGATACACTTTTAGATCAGCAGTTCATCAATCAGTATCCCGACTCGATTATTTTCTGGTCTCAGATAAAGGAATGGGTTGGATTACGAATGTGAAATACTAGCTCACACTTTGTCTGACCATGCCCCAGTGGTTATGAGCTTGGCCATGGAAGATGAAAGGTAGAGGCTATTGGATTTTTTAAAATGACAGCCAAATGGACAGTGTATTTCGAGAGTGCAACCAGGGCAGTATGGTTCACTTTTTCCGGGAAAATGAGGGTCAATTGCCTCTCACTCTGTGCTGTGGGAGGCCTTTAAATGTATTATATGAGGCAAATGTATAGTGAAGGAGGCAGGTATATTAAAAACTATTAGGGCACAACTCGCACTCACCCTGTCATGGAGGCTCAGATACACAAAGAATGGGGGAACTTTCAGTGGGCAGCACATAGGGAAGTAACATTTTCTGTTCAACAATATGGGGAAGGTGAATGCCCCAGACGATTGTTAGCTCGCGTGGCCAAAGTTCAAATGACCAAATCCCACATCATAGCTATAAAGAATAGAACAGGGTAGTAAAACATACAGATTCGGGAATAATTCAGGTCCTATGGGAGTACTATACTGGGCTGTATTCCTCTTATACAGCTGTGGCGCAGGTGTTGATCTCGAGGTTCCTCGATCAGATAGCTCTTTATTGGTTTAAGCAGGGGGAAAGGGAATGGCTGGGTAGGCCGATTACCATACAGGAGGTTCATTAAGTGATCAGCGCTCTCCCATCCGTAAAAGCTCGAAGCCTGGACTGATTCATTACTGATTTTTATAAATCCTTCAAATTTTCTTTGGTGCTATATCTCTTGAAAGTCTTTCAGCACCACTGATCGACAGGAGGTTGACGGAGTCGATGAGGGGGAGCTATGGTCACTCTGCTCTTGAGGCCACAGAAGAAGGCCAAACTGTGTTCTTCATATAGGCTGATTTCACTTATATAGATAATAAAACACTGGCCAAGATTTTGTCCTGTAGGTTAGTACCTCTAATGACTAAATGCCTGAAGGCGGATCAAACAGGCTTAATTCCTGGGAATTCCACCACATATGGATTGCGTAGGATGTTCAGCCTGATTCCGGCATGTGACCAAGAACATCCAGTAGTGGATGCCTTATTAGATGCTGAAAAGGCATTTGACTCCGTGGAGTGACCTTTTCTTTTTACAGTGCTGAGATGAATGGGGGCAGGGGAGGGATTTATTTCATTGGTAACCCTGTTGTATATCTCCCCTATGGCACACCTGCGAGTTAATGGTCAGATAACGGCGCCATTCCCGATGGGCAGAGGAACAAAGCAGGGTTGTTCCCTTTCCCCCATCCTGTTCACCGTAGTAATAGAACCTCTGGCGGCATTAAAAAGGAAATGGCATATTCATAGAACATGCAATTGATCACACATAAACTAGTCATCTCGTTGAATGCGGACAACATGATATTGTATCTAGTAAACCCCGTAGTCAATTTGGCACCTACCATGGAAGATGTCTTGGAATTTGGGCAGTTCTCAGGGTTTAGGATTAACACTAGAAGGTCAGTGCTGTTCCTGCTGTCCGACCAGATGGAGAAATAATACGGTCTTGGATTTCAGTGGCACGTTGAGAGTACTCGCTATCTGGGAGTAGATCTTGCCAGATCCTCTAATCACAGAAATGATGGTAGAGCACTGGAGCAGCCAGAACAATAACCAATAGATGGAACTCCCACTTTCCCTACATGGTAGGATCTCCCTAGTTACAATGACACTTCTACCCAGATTTCTATATGCTTTTCTTAATGTACCCCTGGTGCCACCCAAATCCTTTTTCAGACAGGTGAAACATATTCTCTCTAGTCTGCAAGGGTTGGCTCTCCCTGATGTTGAATCTTATAATAACATGGCGCAAGCTACATTTTTGTCATATTGGTATGCCCTGGTGTCACCGTCGATACTGAGAGCTGTTGTGATACTCATGTCACTGCGTTGTATTACCAGGGCAAAAAATATGGTAGAGGGCACATGCAAAGCTTGGCAACGAGTAGAACAAAAGGCATGCCAATGCGCCTTGTATTCCCCCCTTTTGCCCATAGTGCATGTTCCAGGGATACCTCTAACAAGTGAGAAAGGATATGCTCAATGCATGGATAAGCTTGGCATTTACCCATTTGGTGACCTTTTTCTCCAAGGAAGGTTTCTAAATGTTGATGAGTTTTAGGAGTTGGGTGGTACATCTGCTCTGGATTTATTGTTATACTTCGTGCTTAGAAAACGCTATAAAAGAAGCTGTTTCCATCTTTTCCCAAAGCACCGGCGGTTGCACCTCTTCTCCATGATAGGATATCCGCGGAAGGCAGTGGGAGACTAGTCTCGAGGTTGCATTCCAAAATGATGGACAATAGGACATGTTCTCCGATTTCTGAGGCTGGGCGGCGTTGTTGCTGTGCACAAAGTAAAAGAGGAGCTCTTAATGCCTGTTATAAATTAATACATTTAAAGTTTTTACATCAGCTTTACTACACTCCCGTAGATTTGTACAGATTTTTCCTTGATGTCTCTGATGAATGCATGAAGTGTGGACAGTCCCCGGCAACCTCCTAGCAGCTAGCCTGGCAATGCCCATGCATGCAGAACTTTTGTATACATGAAGTTGATGCTTTGAGTGAGATAATTGGGGAGTTGGTAGTCGTATCGCTCCTAGTGGCGTTATTGGGTTTCAAAAAAGGTCTTGCAGGGCAAGTGAGGTAACTGGGTGGTCTCCTCCTGGTTCTCGAGTCTGGGGTAGGGGTAGACCTTCTCAATTGATCATTGGCGGGCAGATATCCGTTATTGTGACAACACTGAAGCAGAGTACAGCGCCACTTTACATCAAAATGTAGACCCAGGAATATTTGGCATGCGTATACGGCATACTTGCAGTCTGGTACGCAGGTGGAGCCGCATCATTCAGATGTCATACATGGGAACTCTATGTAGAGATTCTACCAATTGGGGGCTACATTGTATGGTTCAACGCTGAATGTGATTAATTGCTGTCTTGTTCGTTTATTTAAAGAAATAAAGAGAATAAAAAAGCCCCTCCTGACCGCTTCCTTTACCACCTCCATCCTCCCTCTCACCCCATATCCCTGGGGGTCTTCCATGTGTTCTCCCAGCCTTCTCTGAATATCCCTTCTCCATTCCACCTCCCCCTTTCCTGCCCTTTGATTAGCCTTATCCCCTCCTTTAGCCCTTCTTTCATGCCCAGCCGTCTCCGGGTGGCACTCCTCAACTTCTCTTCTCTTCGCCCACATCGTGTTTTGTGCTATGTGTGTAAGCTCTTTCTATGCTCTTCCTCTCCTCATTATTCCCCAGAGCCAAATAAAATAGTACTCCTCTCCCTGCCACTTCACGTCTTACTGCCCTTTACTATCACCCGTCTTCTCCCCGTGTCACGCCCTCCTTTTTCTATCACTGAGACCTGTGCTTTCCCAGACCCTCTTTTCACTTCTCCTCTACTTTACACAACCCACATCCTTCCTGCGGCTCACTCACCTCCAAGGCCCTTTACACCTATGCCGGCCTACTCCTTTCTCGCCTTACCCCTCTTGCATGTCATACCTAGCCCTCCTCCCGTCCAATCTCTCTGCTGCTGCTCCTTCCTCAGGCCACACACTTACCAGCTGTTCACGCCAGCTCTGTTGACTCTCCACCGCTGATCTAGGCTTTCCTCTCCATTTCCTCTGACAGTCACTGTCTTCAAGCTCTCTCCCCTTACTTTCTTGCTCCCCATCTGATCCTATTAGTCTTACTTTTTCCCATGCCACATTTTTGGGGGGTCCTCTTTTCTACTCTCTGCCACTATTATCCCCCACCTCACCTCGATGACCTGTCAGCATGCATCTCTTCCACCCCCATTCATTAGCATCCCTCTTGTTTATTTCTTACCCCTTTCTACCACTCTTGCACTCCAGCTCCATGTCATCCCCCATCATTGTGATTGAGGCCCCCTCAGCACCCCCTCCTCTGTATGTCTTGCCCTGCTATCCCTATTCTGTAATTGGGTAACTGCAATTTGATCGCCTATGGAACTACACACCTTAATTGAATTGTAACTACTATGTGGCCGCCTATGGAACTGTGCACCCAGAATAAAATGTGAACTATACACACATTTATGTTGCCTATAACCCTGCACACTTGCCATGTAACTGTTGTATGGTCATATATGGCCCTACAGATACTGATTAAGTTGTGAATTGTAACTGCATTTTGATCACTTATGCTCTTGTGATCAATAATCACTAAGCCTACATTCAGTGTTATACCCAACTCTAGACTCACAGCCTTTGGAACCAGTTCCTAACTTACCTGTAATTATTTGGTCATAGGCCACTGCCCAATCTCCAAAGGTACCCCCAATTTCCTCTTTTCTCCGACCTATCCTCTCGCTCCGCTTCCAATCATCCTCTTCTAACCATGCATCCATTTGACCTTCTTCTCCTCTTCATTGTCATCTCTCTATCATTCGCTCAGAGCCTATGCTTACCCCCCTTCTCTGTCCCACCACTCCATCTCGCCTGCTCAACCCATACTCAGCCTCTATTCCTCTTCTAAACAGCAACCCGGCCTCTCAGTTCTTTCATGCACTACACAATGTAACCTGATCTACCCTGTCCATCAGCCTTCAGCCATTTCTAGGCCTCCCTTCACCACCTTTGCTCTCTACTGACCTCACCATTGGCCTTTGAAATGCAACAAAACTTAATTTATCATTGACCACTTCAACTTCCACCGTCCCAAAATCTCTTCACTGGCCATCACTGAAACCCAGACCTTCCCCAAATCACAGCAACCCTTGTATATCACACTGTTCTTATTACCTTATCTCATATTCCTCAAATCTCAACAAATGTGGTAGTATTGGAAGATTACACCTTATCCCCCACTTCTCGCCTATGGCTTTTCCCGCCTCCTTCCAATTAATAGCAGTCCAACTCCTTTCCTACACCTCTATTATCAGCCTCTTCATGGATCACCCAGCCAGACCTAGACCCTCTACTTGAAACCTTGTCAACCAATATCCCCCTGGCCAAGATGGGCGACCTCACTCTTCCCACCTTATCTAGTACTCATCGATTACAATTTGACTCCACTCTCTCTGACTACTCCTTTGTAATCCTTCATCACCTCCACACCAACATTGGAGCTCATCGTCTTATATCCACACTCTACTCCTCTGCCCTCATTATTGATCCATCTTCCTCTGATCATTCACTCATTCACTGCGCCAAGTCAGTACCCTCTCAAACTGCACTCCCTCCCCACTCCCAGCTATCACTAAACGGAAACTCACCCCAACCAGACTCCATGCCTACACACGTACCAGGTCTAGTCCTTTCTCCCAGCCCTCTCACCTCTGCATGCCCACTCCATTGAACTGGTCTACACTGAGTTCAATAACATTCTTGTTAACTCATTGGACAGACAGTTTTCTGCATTGCTTCTTTACCCCCACTGGCTCTTACCCTGAACCTTTGATAACTCCAGCCACCAAATAACTGAGGCCATCCATGCACCATCATTTATTCTGCTGCCTTAAATATCAGTCCTCTACTCTCCTTGCTGTTTACAAAGACTCTCGTCTAACCTTTACCACTACCCTTCATTCTGCCAAATAATCCTATTAGACTAACCTCAGATCATCTGTTTGCTCTTACCCTTTCACGTTCTCCATGGCCCTCTATTCTATGTTCTCTCCTCCTCTATGCACCAAACTCACACTCAGATGATGACTGCCTCCTTCTTTTCCAAAATCACTTCTGTCACCCCTCTCTTTTTGATCCATCCCATTTCAGCCCTACTTCCTCCACTGACTCCTGCCAATCCTCTATTCTGCTAATCAATCCTGTACACCCATTATCTCCTTTGCACCTATAATTATTATAGAACTCCCACCAATTACCTGTTTGCTCATTTCCTCCCTCTTCAACCTCTGTCTAGTCCCCACTGGCATTTTCACTGCCTGCTATAAAACAGCCACAGTGTTCCCAATTATCAAGAAACCAACTGCTGACCACATTGATCCCTCTTTCTCCTCTGTCACTTTTCTGCCCCACCGTTCCACAATCCTTAAGTGAGTTGTCCCCAATCGCATTGTCAGTAGCCTTGGGCACCCCTTAAAATCTGGATTATGGGGTAATCCCTCCACTGAAACAGCACTCACATGTCTTCAACTTCAAAAACACTATCTACGTCTCCCACCTTTCCTCCATTCTAACCCCTCTCAATCTCTCTGCAGTCCTTGGCAATGTGTATGACCCCTCTCTTCTGAAAACTCTCACCACACTCCTCGTGGTGTCTCTTAAGAATCTGTCCTTGGCCCACTACTCTTCATGCTATACACCATCTCCCTGGGTAAATGTGTCTCCTCCTTCGCGTGCATTACCCCTTCTTTCACAATGAAACCCAGATCTTCTTCTCATTTTCATCCTTCACCCCTGCCGTCACACCATATGACATGCAAAAGGAAGACATACAGTTCATTTAACCAACTTTGCACACCTTTGTTTTGCACTTTGTTGTACCAATAATGAAAGTTAGATGGAAGACACCTGCTTGTACCTCAATTCAAACGTAACAGGTCCCCTCTGTGCAATTTATGAATGGGAAGAAAATGTATTAATTATATTAATTAATTCATCTTTTATGACGCACTTCAAACCAGAGACCAGGCTCTAAAAGCAGGATCGGCATCCAAACCTGTGTTGCTCTGCGTTGTCTTGCTTCCAAGACAAACATGTTGCACCTGAATTACACCCCCAGTCGATCGCAACCTTCTATTATATCTTTAGCCACATTTTAAACTATGTGGGGTGGAAAAATTGAAGAATTAAGAAAACCTGATAGGCGTCTTTCCACATATGGTGCAGTATAAATGTGTGGATTGGGTTACATGCCAGGCACATTGAAGATTAGTGATCAAGAGATGAAGGGCAACATTTATGTTGCAGAAAATGTTGGTAGTTTATTGGGGTTGAGACACCAAGGCAAGTTGAGGATCAAACTCAAGCCTGGTCAGGAGATTCAGGTACAAGTAGTAGCACGGGTACATGAAGAGATACAAAACCTGACCAGAAGATTTCCAAAAGTGTTTAACAAACATATGTGATAGTTGAAAGGCTTTTGCCACATTAAAGCTCAATTATGACGCTAAGCTAATTGTGCAAAAGTTATGACATTCCCAATAAACATGTGGAACAAGCTTAAAGTTGAATTAGAAAATATATGTGTAGAGGACCTCATAGAGGAGACAGAGTCTAGTGAGTGGCTGTCTCCATTGATGGTCTTGCAGAAACCTGATGGCAGGTCAGCCTGTATGTAGATTTACGTGACATTAATAAAGCCATATGACTGGACCACGATTCTCTTCCTAATGCTACAACATGCTGGCCACTATGGGGAGAGTGAAATATCTCCAATACATAACTGTCTTCATCCTACCAAAAGATAGATTTGCATCCTAGCGTGAGGTACCTTAAATCCTTCACAACACCCATAGTGGCCTACAGATATACATTAATGCCCTTTTTGCAGCTATCACCAAGTGCTGTGTTGCAGAAGATCATGGGCGCTCTTCCCAGAAGGAAGCAGAGTTCAATGTTTTCAAGATGACATCCTGTTGAGTGTAGAAAAAATTGAAAATGAGTGTGACACGTTAGTGGTGTGAGTTTAAATGAGGCTGGTCAAACAGCTAATAAGGCGAAATGCAGGTATAAGGCACCTAAGGTCACATATATGGGTCACACTCTAGGGCAATGGTTGAAGCCCAAACCTGAGTTTGTCAAGCTGTTGTTACAAGTAAGTGTACCCACAGACAGAGACAAAATGAAATCTTTTTTGAGGCTTCTTGAGTTTTGTGTGAAGTTCATTACCAACCTTTCTGATAGAACAAGGTGTCTGAGGGAAGTATTGAAGAAGTGCACAATGTTCTCTTGGACACAAGGGATGCACAAGCATTTGAGGAGCTTAAACATGATGTTGCAAGTGGAACCACTCTCTAACGGTTCTAAGTGGGTGCCAAAACTTAACTGACTTTGGATGCATGTGATAGGGGCATGTGCGCAGGCCTTAGTCAATATTAGGAAAGCGTGGAGGTTCAGCGATTCTGAAAAGGCGTTTCAAGTGATTGAGAAAGAAGCTTGCTGAACAGTGATATATTTCCATGTTTATTTTACTTTCAATTTGTCATCTGTATTTGCATAAACATTTACTGACTGTATTTATGGTGTATGGTTCTGGAATGGCTACACCAAAGCAAACAGCTAGCAAGTGTCCAGGTGATCAACTTTATTGTTAACTGATTGTCTTTCTTGGCTTCCAAGTGATGCTCCTTGTGTATAGCCTTGTGTAAAGCCTTGTGTATAAACACAGGGATGTTTTGGTAGCAACCCTTGGGTAATCAGTTTGCACAGAAGTAGAGAAGGAGGAATGGCTGAAAGTGTTTGAATTTGATAACAAACTTGATTGAGTAACTGGATGTGCACAGTTGGGTTGGCCTAGAGATCTTGAGTTTGAGCAGGCTTTTTCTAAGTTTAAGGACGAGTTGACACTTGTAATTGGCATTTAAATAAGGGCAAGAAGCCTATCCCAAGAAATGGTGTGAGAGACCAGATTGTAATTTAGGCAGGAGCCATACCAAAAGACGTATTGGTGATCATGAATGATTAGCATGGTGGAGCAGGTGGTGAATAATTGTGGCGCCAGTGAATAAAGGGATAATACCATACAAACATCAAATCCACCACTACAATCAGTTGGTGCCCTGATGAAAGTATTGGAAAAAGTATGCATTTACATAATTGGGCCTATTGAGTTATTATAGATTGAATCCTGTTTTGCATTAGCGTTAGCGGAAAAGATTGTCTCAACAATGACAACCAAGGTAATGGTTGAGTCTTCTACAAAACTTGTTAGCAGAGAGGTGTGTTCAGTTTTCTTCTTAGTAACAATGGAGTATAAGTTGCCACGGCCGAAACGGCTTTGTTTCTTGCTGACAGAGGTGTGGTTAATCTCAAAACCTCAATGCAATGGGTTGGTGGGGTTATTTTAAGCCAGTGGCTTACCTTGAAGTTGCGTTTTCCAAGAACTAGTGATGGCACACAGTGACCCCTCACCCATCAACTAGGGGGAAACCATATGTTATGATGGGTCGAAAAAACATGGTGTCACATATGTACCCATCTTGGCTAGATTGAGATTGCGGTGGACACTAACCATATAGCAGATTAAGTGTGCTCATATCAAGCAACGTATAAGCAGTTGTAAGACAAGGGTAAGAATGTGACAGTTTAGGATGACACTGAAAAAGGAGATTTGGTAAGCGTGCAAAACCATGTCCACGTCCACAAGGGCTAATCAGAGTACTTTCCTTCATAGAGCATGGAACATATGGTAGCACATCATGTTGGGTTGGAGGGTGGCTGTCACCAGAACAAGGTTACCATCTTTTGTTCCTGTGATGATCCAGGAGCCTGGCAGGATAGCATGTGAGACTCCTCAACTTGGGGCATCCGCTGACCTGTCGGATGTGGGGATTTAGGGCCTTATTACACGTATGGCGGAGAGGGAAAAAATTGGCAATAACTGAATTACCACAAGTATTCCCGCTTTACCATACTACTTATATGGCATCGTGGAGTGGAGAATTTACCTCCAGCAATCCTCCAACTCTGTGCCAAAAAATTGGCAGAATTACTGCGGCGGAATTACCACCACAGTAATTCCACCAAAAAATACCCATAGAGTGGGGATTTATACTGCCACCGGCACTTGTAATCTGGTGGTAATACCGCCGGTCCAAGTGGCAGTAACAGTAATTCAGTTAGGTGTTATTCAGGCATATTTACTGCCAGAAGGTAGCCCAACTCGTAATGCGGACCTTAATCCTCAAAAGGGGTTGTAAACCTGTGTCCAGACCTCATACCACTGAAAGATCCAACACTCCTACTGGAAATGCATCGCACCCCTACAGTGGGGACCATAGAAGTGGCAGGATCAATGTTCCTCCCTTCAAATTGTGAGATTATATTATAGAGTAGCTTGTTAGCAGATGCATGACACTGGTTGCACCTAACCACACGCACATTATTACTTTTACATTTTGTGGAATCATTGTTTGAAATTTCCTCACAATCCTTCATTTTTCTATTAGATGTCTTTCTTGTTCAAAGAAAAGACTTAAATTGTGCTTGCTCCCGGGAAAGTCTGATTGGCCACCATTGCAATAAAAAAGGGACAATGCCACTTTTTCGGATGACGGTGGCCATTTTTTAACAGGTTTTATATGGCCACTGTGATCCGAAAAGGGAGCTAGTCCCTTTTCTATTTTCATGGTGGCACCCATGTTTTTTGTCTTTTTTTGCAGTGAGCTCATCTCCCATCAGAATACAAAAAATGAAAACTATCCGCACCCTGGCAAATCCCGGGGTTCGAATAGCTTTCACGCCCCGCCTCCGGAGCGGACATGGTGTTTAAGGGCCCGCAGCTCGAGCGGAGACATTCGCTTCGCTTGGGCCTCCCAAAGCTCAGATTGCCGGGCCGTTAAATGCGATGTGCATCCACCGGCGGGGCGTGAAAGCTATTCTCTCAGCTTTGGAACTTTAGCCTGGTTGCTGTTCTCTGGGTGCATAGAGTGCTCTGTCACGAGTTTTGACACACTTCTCCCTGAAGGCTACAAGATCCTCTCTGAGCCCAGGCTCAACAGGCCAGGAGGGGGAGTTGCCCTGATCTTTCCTGAGTAGATCCCTGTTTCAACCATTCCCATTCAGGCCTATTCCTCTTTCGAATGCCTGGTCTGTAGGCTCTCTTTCTTCCCTATCTCCTCTCTTACTCTGACCACCTTATATCGGCCGCCTGGCCACTCCATCCCTGGGCTGACCTGGTATCCTCTCTCCTGTCCTCCATCTCTTAACTCCTCCTGCTGGGGGATCTCAACATCCCTCTTGACTCTCCTGACTCTTCAGGAGCTTTCCGCAACCTATGCGACTCGCTCGCTCTCTTCATTCTACCCTTTGGTCCGATACACACTGCTGGCCACACCCTGGATGCTCTCATCTCCACAGACATCCCTCTCACTACCCCTCTCACTACTCCACTCTCATGGAATGATCACTCTCTTCTCTCCTTTCACTTGAAGCTCTCTTCTCCTTTAGCACTGGCACACCCTGCACTGCCTCCCACATACAAAGTCTTCTGACACATGAAAAAAGTGTGAGTGGCTGCCTTTGCCTCCACCTACTCCCCTCCTCCTACTCTTGCGGCTGACTCCTACCCTGACACAGCCTTCTATAACTTTCATCTTTCCATCTCCAATACTCTCGACATCCTTGCCCCTATCATGAGGGTTTGACTGAAGCCTCCCAAAAAGTGCAACTCTTGGTACAACTCTGATCTAGCTGACCTTAAACGCAAGGGATGCATACTAATTAACCTTTTCACAATTGACCTCGGGAGAATTGACCTTGGGGGAATGTACCTAATTGAAAAGGTCAATTAGGACATATATGCAGGGGGAAACCCCCTACAACCCCCATTCCAATCCCCTTATATGATTTATAAACCGAAACCAACCCCATACATATATAAAATAACTAAAATAATATAAAGGTCAATTGTGCAGAAGCTCAATTAGGACCACTCTAATTAGGTCAATTTGGACAAAAGGTCAATTTGGGTAATACCAACGCAAGTGCAGGGCAGTGAAGCAGAAATGGGGATCTCCAGGTGCACCCTCTGATAAACTGGCCTGCCACCTTCTGCAAAGGCAATATAGACTCTGCATCCAGCGCAAGAAAAGAGTTCATAACCCAGCCCGCATCTCCGCGGCTTCCAAAAATAAGGCTGAACTTTTCAAGGCCTGTACGGAGCTGCCCAACCCGACTGCAGACTCATCCTCTATTGCACCCACCCAGGCCCTTTGCGGGACCCTGGCTGCACACTTCACCGCCAAAATACAGGACATCCTGTCTTCACTCTCCTCCGCACCCACTCATGCACCATCATCTCCTGGGCCCCCTTCGGCCACTCCCACCTCTCCCCCCTTCTCTCTTGTCACACCTGAGGAGGTTTCTAGGCAAGTCCAGTCTATGAAAGCCTCCTCCAAACAGGTGGACCCTTGCCCCTCCAAACATTGACTCTTTAGCTCCAGCCTTGGCAGACCTCTGCAACCTCTCCTTCGCAACTGGAGACTTCCCCACTTCTCTCAAGCACTCTCTTGTGCACCCTCTGCTCAAAAAACCCTCTGCCGACCCTTCCACTCCGGCTATCAACCGATCTCCATTACTCCTTTCCTGAGCAAACTCCTGGAGAAGTTGGCTATCTCTCAGTTTATTCACCACACTCAATCTGTTGGTTGTCTCTATGACCATCGGTCTAGCTTTAGAGCATCCAGAGGCACGGAAACAGCTCTTCTCAACACCCATGAAGACCTTCTCTCAAACCTTGACTCCAACTCTCCCTCTGTCCTCATTCTCCTTGACCTCTCCTCTGCTTTTGATACAGTAAACCACAACATCTAGATCTCCTGTCTCTGTGATACCCTGGGCATCACAGATCAGGTCCTGGCGTGGCTTGCGTCCTTTCTCTGTGACTGCCCTTCCCAGGTGGAACCTGAGTCCTTTCTCTCCGATATTACTCTCTGTACTTGTGGTGTCCCCCAGGGATCTAATCTATCCCCCTGGTTGTTCAATGTCTACATTGCCCCAATGGTCCACAAAATGTCTGCCTGTACCTCCAACTTTCAGTGCTATGTGGATGACACACATCTCTCTTTCAGGCTACCCTTGGCCTCTTCCTCCTCCTCGCTCATTCCTGACTGTCTGTCTGCAATTCAGTCCTGGTGTTCTGCTAACGACCTCTGCCTTAACACCAGCAAGACAGAGATCATCCTCATCGGAACCTTTGCTCCCTCTTTCCCATTCTCACTCTGGCTGCTTCCCTTGGTCCTGCGCCCCGACCCACCAGTGCGGCAAAAAATGGGGGGTTCATATTCGACTCTACTCTCTCCTTCTCTTCTCACATCTCGGACATGTCCAAAAAGTCCCACTACCAGCTGCACCTCCTCAGAGGTATTCTACCTTTTCTCACCTTCCCCCAGAGGCTCATTGTCTCCAGGGCCCTGGTTCTCTCCAGACTTGACTATTGCAACAGTCTCTTTCTCAATCTTCCTACCTCTACTCTCCGACCTCTTCAATTTATCCAGTACAGAATTGCAAGACTTATCCTTGGCCTCAAGCCCAGAGACCGCAGCTCTCGGCACTGAAATCTCTCCACTGGCTTCCAGTGGCTGCAAGGATCGAGATCAAGAACCTCTGTATAGTCCACAAGGCTTTCTGGGCCCTCATTATCTACAACGCTCTCTTCCCAAATACTCTCCTTCTCGAGCCCTCCGCCCGGCCTCCTCCAACTCTCTGCGGGTGAGCCATTTCCCCAAACAGAGATTTGAGGGTAGATTTCTATTCTCTGCAGGTGCCTCCCTCTGGAACAGCCTTCCTACCTCTCTCTGTCTTGAGCCGGACCTCCTCAAGTGCGGGAAACTCCTCAAAACTGGCCTCTTCTCTTCCTCTTTTTCTCTCTCCCTCCACTACTAATCTCCTTCTCTTTGCTTGCTTCCTTCCCTCCTTCTCTTCTCCAACCTGCTCAGTTAGCTGACTGGTCGCCTGGTGCACCTCCAGAGCCTCCCAGGTCCCACACTCCCCCACCAGTCCTGCACTTGCCTCCAGGCCTCTGCACTCTGCCTGGCACTACTACAATATGCTCCATGATAGAGGCAACCTCTCTGCACTTAACCGTGGCCCATACTGGCCTGGGCACATTTGTCCCCCTCCCACTCCCTCGCACTTCCGGTTCGGTTCTTTGCACTTACACGACCTTGAATGTTCTAGGCATAGCAAGTCTGTCCAGTCCTCCCTCTGTCTCCCCTCCCTAGCCTGGTCAAGCTTGAAATACTCCTGCATAGGTGCACTGGATGGCCAACCACCAAGCACATTGAAATGTGCTCTAGACCAGTACTGTTGTTTATTGATCTGTATGTTCCTTTTCCTCTTCCCTTCCCCGTCCTTCTCCCCGCACCATTTGTCAAGCACTTCACTAGTAGATATTCCTCTGGCCTAGTATGCCAATTATTATTATTAGATCATCTTCAAGGCCTAAGAACGACTGTGTCCCCTTGTTCCCTTCCCGTCTTGATGCACTTTGAAGCACTTCACTTGTGTACAAATAAAGAATTACAATTACAGGGGTTCCACGTTCCAGGAGAGGCATCAATGGCTGGAAGATGGGAGTCGAGAGAGCTGACGTCTGGTGCGAGATCTCTCTTGAATTGAATGACAATGTCTAAAGCATCACATGCCTCCTGTGTTTTCGGTTCGCAACACACTTTCATCATAAGAGCTTTATTTCAACAATTTCTATATATGAATCATTTTTATGTATTGTGAAACATAATGGGCCTCAGTACGAGTTTGGCGGTCACTCGGTCCCGTGGATTTACCACAGGATTACAAGTGTTAGTCCATTTATTCCATGAGGGTTTTTTTTTTTAATGACTGCTGGCTGCAATTCTTCTGCAGTAATTTCGACGATATATGCCAGTGGGTATCCAGTGATTTTAATGAATACATTTCAGAGAATTGTTTTTTATATATATATGGTGGTGGGGGTAGGGGTTAAAATGGGTGATGTGGCGGTTCGGGTGGGGTTAAAAGCAAAGGGAAACTGGGGGTTAAGGGGAGACACCCAAAATAAAAAATAAAAATGTGATGTGTTTCATTATAAATGTTTTGTTATAAATTACCTCTCTGAAAATTATTTTGGTAAAATCACATAGAACCATGCCCGTGAGGTGGGTGATTTACCTCCAGCTCTTTGCTGGAGGTACACCCTCCCCCATACTGCCAAAACTCCCAGTACGCCCGTGCAGTAATGTGGCAGTAATGTGGCAGTAACAGAAGTATCTCCACTTTATGTCACACCTCGTTATGAGGTCCGATGTCTTTGCTGGGAAGGGCGGTAGCACTCATATTATTGTCATTACTTTTAATTATGCAAAATATTAAATTATGTTATAGTGTATTACATCCCAGACACAAACACACACACAGACACACACATGTATGTAGCACAATACCCTATTATGGTATCCATGGTATATCATATTATAGCCAGTTCTCCAAGTTGTATGCACATGTCTAGACTATTTGAATATTTACACCAATTAGGACCCGCCTCCTTCTCACTATTTAATGAGCACATAATATATTCACTATTTCACAGGAAATTACACACTTGCACCAGGGAAAGTTAAATCCCAAAGGTTGCCGCTTTGCTTACAAATCACAATTGATTTCAAGATTCATTGATTGGAAAAGCCAGGACTACAGCTCCCAGAATCCACTGAGGGAGTACATCGAATTTTAGACGTGGATTAGCAACGGGTAGCAGTTAATAACATGCGCTTTCAAATAATAACTCATGGTCAACTTCCCAAAAACACTTTACTGGAGGAAAAAATGCAGAGAAGTGAAAACTGCCGTGTGGAGAGCGTTCCCGTGCGACAAATTAATTCCCTCTTCTTGAAATAGTGCACGCGAGTGGCAGAATGATCAATATTAAACCGTATTTCTTTTAAATTATTCTACACCGGACCAGATACAGACGATGCCCTCAATAAATGACACTGTCCACAGCGGAATGGGATTAAATACCAGAATACTAATAATATCAGGTTTTAAAACAGTGCATCATGTCGGATTCTTTCCGCGTCAAAGCACTGTAATATTTGCTGCTATTATTGTTCACTTTAAAAGTACTCGTCCTTACTTTGTGCGATGCAAGGGTAACTGGCAATTTATGTTAACGGTAATAAGAAACCCAGAGCATTCACCTTTTGGGGAACATGATATGATGGGTTACACCTGAGGTGACCAGCTAATAAGAAACACGTCATTCCACCGAAGCAATGTATGCAGTCCTGCGCACCCGCAGCGGCCATATTACCCACAGTGCCCAGGTGTAACGGAGAGAGGGCCTGAGCGCCCCTCTTCCCTCGGAGCAATTTGGTGTCCTGCTTTTACCCATTCTAGCCCCCTACCCCGGGATTTCCTGGCCCAACGGAATTTCACCGCCCCCGCCTCTCTGGGGTGAGGCGCTCCCCGAGCCCAGCCTCCTTCTTAGGGTGTAGAACCTCCCGCCCGCTGGCCTATCTATCATTACGCACAGTCTCATCCCGCTAATTATAACTCCTATGCGCGCAATCACGTTGCTCTGTTACACAAACATCGCAGTGACCAACCCTGCCAAGTGCCGAGGGCGCGCCGTGCCCTCAGGCAGGAGCAATGCGCGGTTTCTTGTTTGACAAATCGTTGCTTCGCCGCCCTCATGAGGGCCGAGCCTCCGTCTGTCTGTGCGTTTTCTCGTCGGTAGACGCACATTACACGAAGCCTGCTTTGTCTCGTCAGTGGAGCCTCCTCGGGCGGTGTTTTTGGGGAGGAGGGGTGGACAAGATGCGAGGACTGGTTTTCTTTTATAAATATAAAAACATAAGTACATTGAACGCACAATCTTTCTGGTGAGACAGGTGTCATGTATTTCTACGAGAAGCGGATGGATTTATTAGAAGGTCTCCCTTGTGCTGCCAAGACAGTGTCACACGCTACCTTTTCACAGTGGGAACAGTCTCCGCTCAGCAATGCCTCTCGCCATGCATTGGCCATGCTCAGAGACAGTTCGTTCAACACTCTGGCATACCCCCTACTCTCTCACAATGAAGGCCGGCTGAAGATGTGTTTTGGCCCATTTCAACATGATGGTTGAGGGCCCACCTTGCTTAGAGCGGAAAACCGCCTGAGACACTTGTGGGGCGCATACATTATAATGGAGACAAAGAAATACAGCCTGGGATAATAGCCGCCGATTATCTGAGAGGGCCAGCAGGGAGCTGAAACACTAAATGCCCACTGAAAAGCTATAACTTCGTCCTTGTCAGAGAAGTGGCTGATGTGGAGGAACAGGTGTGAAAAGGCAAGGAGGTGATAACACTTCTGTATAGCCCGAGGGAAGTAATGGGCTGAAGGGTTTCAGCAAACGCAGCATGTAAGGCGAGCGCTGCAAATCGCACATTTAAAAGCCCAGAATGAAAGTAATATAGAAAGGAATATATTGCTGTGTTATAAGACTGCTGACTGGCAACATGGGGCGAGTTGTTGCCCCCTCTGAGACTCCAGGCGCCTTTCAACTGAAATTTTGAAAGGCCCTGATGCTATCCCTGTGTATGACTCCATAAATATCGTTTCTGCAAGTGACCTCCAACTGACATCACTGAGCAGCTTTAGGACTCTAAGGGCCCGATTCACCACATTAGTTGCGAGTGACATCAGGAACTTGCAAGTCAAACTGCGTGCAATACACTGCTTATCGATCCATGGAACTAACTGAATGGGACTTCTCCGGGACTTGCGCGCAGTTCGCACAGGGTCGGCTCTTCCAGTGGCCCAGTGCCTTGCACAAGACTCCTCGCAAGGGGTGGGTGTGGCTTGCGTGGGGGCTGGAATTTGGGGGCGGAACACGCAAAATTGGGAAGAACAAGCCGAAATGTGGGCATTATGTGGGATGGACCGCAGGCGGTCCATAGCACGCCCATAAAAGGCACACGACAAAGCTTATTCATGGATATGCCAGTGCAACCTTTCGCCTGCGAAATGCCCACACAGTGCCCTAGAAATCTCCACCACCTGGAAGCAGGCATATGGACTCGTGCGGAAGAATCGCAACTCTGGAGGTGAATTTGCATGTCGGATGTAGGGGTGCGTGAACGCAGACGGGCTTCTGAACGTACTGAGGGGTGCGCATACACAACGTAGTGGGGTGCAGGGACTTTTCACAGGGGCTTGCACGCAGTTTGGCCAGATATATACATGCTTTCTGTGAAACTGTACGGATGTCCTTGGGGTGCAAGTTACAGGGGACCCTGCACAGCGTCCGCAAGATGCAGGCCCAATTGGGTGGGACCCCATACACTGTTGGAAGGGTGCGTGTAGTTGCACCTACGGGTGAACACAAAGGTAGCTGTACTGCTGTTCTGACTGTTTTTGATTTGCATGGGGGCGTGTTGTGACCGTTCAGTGCTCCACTTGGGTATACGGTTACTTTTCACAGACAATTCCATGAATAAGCGCGATGCACATTTTTTATTCTGCACGCAGGCTTGCGCACTGTTATTCTCGGCACACGGCAATTGCGGGAGGAATGCACGCACTTTTCCATGAATCAGACCCTAAATGTTGTGATGACTGTCATGATGAATGCATATCATGCTTTGTTTCAGACTAAGATCTACTGGAAACCAGTTAAGTTTTGCTCCTAAACTCTAAAAACACAGCCGTGTAAATTCAGCGCTTAAAGAACAGCAAATAACTTAGAGTGGTCACTTCTATCTAGTAGGGGCAGGTGAGAGATGGTGTCTTTAATGCCATTGTACGCGGTTCATCGTCCTTAACACCCGTAACACATAGGTTCACTCTGCTCCAGTGAGTGAGGTCATTTTAATGCCATTAAAACCATCGCAAAGCATCCTGACCATAAATTCCATGAATTCGCTTCCTCCATCCTGATAGTGACTAAATGCATGGTGACTCTGGAGATGGCCTCACGTGCGCCCCTGGAAATGTCAGCATATAGTTGAAAAGCAATACAAACTGGGGCCAGTTTGCCTTGTCCCGGGGTCGGGATCATCTGCAGGGGTGGTGAGTGAAGGGTCAATGCTCATTCAATGTCCAGGATATTGCAATAGGGACGGCGTCCGGGAGTTGTGAGATCAGTGCTCAGTGTGCTCGCCTAGTCAGGCTTTGGCCTAACCTTTGAGGCATGAAAATGAGTAAAAACCCTTTTGATGCCGGCATGGCTCCCCGGGAAACCAATGCATGTGGTGATGATGATGTGTGCACGCATGCCATGATGCTACTCTCCCCAGTGGTCCTGATCAGGGCTCTGCATGCTACCTCCAGATCTTGCATCAGAGGCGAGGCGTGTAGCGGGGCAGATTTTCTCTATCATACCTTGAGATTAATCTACGACCTCAGTAGTGACCACTTACCAAAACCAGAAGGGAGAGTCGGTACCAAGGAGTCAACTGCTTCCACCATCTCAAGATAACCAACAGAAGGTCAAAGTTCCTCCCACCGCACAATATATGTGGTAGGTGGTGTGCAAGACAGGGTGTGAGGAGGGAACTTCACAGCGTCAGTGGGACATGACGAGGATACCAAGAGCTTCATCCACAGGCCATTTCAGGTCATTCAGGTGTTCTCTGTTTAAGGACTTACCCCCAATGTATTCATTATTTCCCCCATCCCTCACAATAGGATCTTTTGCAGCCCCTTTCAATGTACCCCAACAAACCCACTTCTTTCATCTTTATAGTCTCTTTCCTTTATTGGGTGCCTGCCTTATTTTATTGTGTTCCTGATGTAGACATTGCAGTGTTATGAGACCTCGAAGGGAGGGAGAGAAGACAGGTGGGTGGCATGTCCTCTACCCAGCTAAATGACAAGGTTGAATTGTCCACTGCCTGTTTAGGCTATGGTCAATGTTTGGGTGGAGCCCATTTGGAGCTGCACAGGAAATATGCTGGTCGTTCCCACGCAGCCATGTGTTTCACCCACCATCACCTATGTTGGTGAGACAAGATTCCCATTTTGTAACATGACCGTCCATGGTTAACTTCATAAGCAATTTCTCCCCAGGGATTTAGATGGGAACTACTGCTTTAAAGGTGAGCCCTGCCAGGAAAATGGAGAGTTCACAACAGGGTAGTGATTACTAGAGACCCTTAAATGCAGCGCAGACACGAGATCGGGCAAAGTTAGAGTAGCCAAAAGAGGAGTACCAGCCAACAGAAGTCTTCCATCATCTTGGAATCACACAGTGCTCCCATGCTTCCTGTGCCCCCCTTCCTTCAGGCATAGCACTCTAGAACTGACATCACCAGACAACATTCTTTGAACACGGGATTGGACCTTTTACAGAAAGCTAGGAGACCAATCCACTGTGGCCAGTTGCCTGTTTAAGGGAGTGAGACTGCATCATCTTTTGGACTTTAGAAGAAGGATTTCACCCAGAACTTTATTGGGGGTACAGTCTGCCACAAAGTTCTCTTCCATAGAAGTGAAGATAAAGACTTCCAAGAAATGAGCAAGCCCTTTTCCCTCAGCCATCCCAGAGGATCATTTGGAGTATACATTTGTATGGACACGGCATGCCTCAAGTTGAGACCACAGGTACCCAGGAACCTACTCAATGGAGGTGACAGACAGGGCCGGCTCAAGGGGCGATCAGGTCGTTCAGTCGCACATGGGCGCAGTAAATAAAAGGTGCCATGCCAGCTCACAGTAAAGTGAGTCAGTCATGATTATATTCCCTTAAATTATCTCTGATGTATTTTATCTGTCCGACTGTCATAAATAAAGGGACTGTCACTGCAGTCTTTCTGGCCCAACCCCAGTCCAAGATGCTGAGTGCGGTGGTGGAGCGGCACTTTGAAAACACACGCCTCAAACTGGCCTATCAAGTGCAGTACATATGCGCGCAACCGACGGGTCTCTAAGCTCACTAAAATAGCAATGGGCATTCTGAGTCCAACAGGTGCATGGGCATTCTGAGTCCCAGGCAGGATAGAGGAGCAGGCATGGTTTTAAGGGGGCTGGGGCCAGCCTGTGCCGTGCCCCGGCAGTCTCCAGAAAGGACTCCTGAGCTGGAGCCCTGCCAGGGCCCGCCCCCGACTAGCCCCAGCCAGCCGACACCTCAGGCAGCCTGTGTAGAGGCTGCATGGTTACACAAGCTGCCTTCAGGTGTCAGCACTTCGGTTTAGAAAAAAGAAAAGCCATCGCCTTTTCAAGCAGCAGACGTAACCGTGCAGTGCGGGCTGCCTGATGTCTATGTACTCGAAACAGGAGGAGGGCTGGACTGGCCAGCTCTTACTTGAAAACAAAAGGAGAGACTGGGCCCTCCAGCCTTCCTCCTGTTTCAAGTACAGACCTTTCATTCAAGGAGCCCGTGGTTAAAGTGAGCTCCTTGAATGAAAGGGCTGCCTGCTGCGTGCGAGATGGGGCACACTGGTGTCACACCTTTTGGGCGCCCAGACCCTTCTTTTGTTTAAAAGGAGGGGCTGGGCGCATCAAAGATAATAATGCCAGTGGGCCCCAGCTCCAAATATTACCAGCCGCTGCACCCACCTTCCACCTTATTCGAGGGGGGGGCTGACAATATGGACCGTGTCCTTAAGCCACACCCCCTAACTAGGGCCCCCCTCGATTTCCAATCCCACTTAAAGCACTGGGAGCAGGGGCTGTCGACTCGTGGGTCAACACAGGGTGTTGAGCGAGGCCAGAGCGCTTCTCCAACTGTCGCCGACATTCCCTGCAGGGACCGAGATAGCAGGGGCACGCCACATCCCGGGGCAGGCACTGGCAGCCACCTGCTGGTGAAGGAATCAGGCCAGAGGTCAAAGTGGGTGGTAGCCGTCGGGAGCGGTGCTCCTATACTTTTATTTTAAAAAGAAACTGTTCTGAAATGGTTTCGTTTTAAAATAAAAGTGTAGGAAGAAGCTGAAGTTTGCACTGCACTGAACATTCCCTTAACTAGCAGGTGTGTTTGGGGGTTTGGATTGTGTGTGGGAGGGGGCACAGCAATGGAGTTTGTGGGAAGCGGGTGCAGGCCAGCAGGGAACATGGTGCCACTACTTCTTTTCATACACTTTGACCACTGCCGGGAGCTCAGCTGTGCGCAGGGCCGGCGCCGACTGCAGCATCCAAACTTCAGGCATTGCTGGCTACAGGTTTGGGAAGTCGCCGGGTAGGGATCAACTTATGAAATGTGCTCTACCTCCGAATTTCACGCCTGATGAATGTTATTACGCAACTTTTAGTAACATCCCTGTCTACTGAAGACTACCTTTCCCAGTAAAACACACTATATACAATAAATGCTCATGTTAGGCGTTCTAATGCGGTCACATGACAAACATGGAAAAGAAATCAAAATGAGTTATATGTAATAGTGATTGTAAAGGACCTCAGAGTTCAAGATCGGATGGAAAATAAGTACTCTGACAATTGGCATTGTAATTGTTCCATATTCAAGCATTACGTCAAAAAAGTGAAAGACCGTTGTTCTACTAACCTGCCTTGTGCGCTTTTCTCTGCGCGGGATAAGGTGTGCTGATTGCCGCACTTCTTAAAGTTAGGTTGGCAGACTGCTGAGGCCTTGCGTCATCTTTAGCCTCTCCTGTCACTCGTCTGTCCTCTCCTCGCGCTTCTGGAAAACAGAACGCACGAGGAGAAACGTGCAGGGCCACAGCCATGTTGGGGGTGGGTACAGCACCCCGCGTGATGCCCGTAAACCCCCACCCTGCAAGGACCACAGAGCACACGTCCTTACAGTTCGGGCTTCCCGGTCACTCTGCCGTGGCTGGGAACGCCCCGTTTATTTATACAGCACGCGGCGGCGTGCGCATCCCATCACAGGGCAGCACCACACTCCTCCTTTTCCGGGAGGACAAACAAATACTTTATTACTATACACTGCAAACCACACATTGCTTAACAACAACATTTCACACATCACTTGCCCAAAACCCCTTTATTGTCAACCACCCGGGTCCCCTTACTCAACAGTCCACGGACTCAAGTTGATCAGCCACATGTCCCAGCATGTAATCGCTGAGGTAAGCAGGTTTCCCTCGCCCAGCCCTCTGGGGGTACCTCCCGCTTACCTCCGGCACGGGAAGTCCTTCCACAGACGTCCCCCGGACAGGGGATTCGAGTAGGCTCGGGGAGCCGCCTCCATCATCTGGCATGTCCATCACGTCCGGCTCCAAGGGGGGTTCAGTTCTGGGATCCCCCAGCTTCTTGAAGAAACTGACATTCCGGGTGACGGAGTGAGAGTTTCCCATGGGGGTGTCTGTTGTGGATGAGGACCTCGTCTCCGGGCTCCAGCCGATGAGGACGGAGGCCCCTTTGCATGTTCTCCTGATCGATCCTCATCCGCCGGTTCACCTCGACCTGTCGGTTGTCAATCACCCCAGGCTCTTTCTCCCCCACTTCGGCAAGAAGACCCTGCGGGCAGCGCTTGAACAGGGCCTCGGCCGGCGCCACCGTCGTGGATGCATGTGGGGTGGTGCGGTACACCCACAGGAATTGATACAGAGCTCTTTGGAGGGACTGTCCTTGCCCCTGTGCGATCCGGAAG
Organism: Ambystoma mexicanum; assembly: GCF_040938575.1. Classification (NCBI taxonomy): domain Eukaryota; kingdom Metazoa; phylum Chordata; class Amphibia; order Caudata; family Ambystomatidae; genus Ambystoma; species Ambystoma mexicanum. Next base: position 119,767,331 of record NC_090926.1, on the reverse strand, counting down.
GTCTTATTGAGTGTCCGCATTAGTCGCTCAGCATCTCCATTTGCCCGGGGCCACAGCGGGGACACCTAACGGTGTTGAACCCCGCAGCTTTCCATCAATTCAGAGAACTGTTCACTCTGGAAGGGCGAGCCGTTGTCCGAACACAGTGTGTGGGGGAATCCCTGGGCCGCGAACACCTTCTCGACAGCCACCACCACGTGCTCGAAAGCTACAGACTCTACAAACTCCACCTCCGAGTATCGGGAATATTCATCGACGATCACCAGGAAGTGGGTGCCCACGGTCGTTGACCCAAAGTCTGCATGGACCACCTCCCAGGGCCGCGTGCCCCGGGGCATCGCTTCGATGGCCGGCTCTCGCTGCAACAGGGATGCCGCCTGGCATCAGACACATGCCGCCAAAAAGTCGTCGACCTTCCGCTCCAGTTCAGGGAACCAAACCTTCAGCCACAGCCTTGCCTTGGTCTTTGCGGCACCCTGGTGTCCATGGTGGGCCAGGGTGATCACATCTTTTACCTTGGACTGTGGGACCACTATCTGGTCGCCTCGAAGCAACAGGCCTGACGCCGAGAAGGACAGCTCTTCCTTGATCTTCCATAGCAGCTCTAGCCCCGTCTTGGCCTCCTGAGTCCGTCCTGCCAAGGACTCCGGCACTGACTTCCAGGAGCCCTGCTGCATGGAGTGCTTTAGGATTTGGAAACACTCGTCCTCGGCAGCTTCTGCCTCAAGATCCGACAAGGGCATTGCATTGGGCGTGGCCGCCTCCACCACCATCCGGACATGATCATCAGCCTCCTCAGCACAGGTGTCATTCTACTCCCCCACGGGCTCCCGGATGCCGGGAGAGATAGTCTGCTGCATTGTTGGCCCCCGGCCGATACACCAAGGTGACCCCATAGTCCAGAAGAGCGAGCATCCACCGCTCGATCCTGGCCGGTGGCTTTGAAGAGGACCCTGCCAGAATGGGAAGCAGGGGCTTGTGGTCGTTCACCACCGTCACCGGGCGTCCCAGGACATAGAGCCGGAAGTGTCTGCAGCCCCAAAGGACTGCCAGAACCTCCCGCTCAATCTGTGAATATCTCTGTTCAGTCTCGGACAGCGCTTTGCTGGCGTACGCCACTGGCCGAACACCCCATCACGGTCCACCTGGGTTAGACCAAATGGGCTGGCATCGACAATGATCTCGGATGGTAACACCGGGTCCATAAACGCCATCGTGTCCTCAGCTGCAAGGGCACCCTTGATGTCTTCGAATGCAGCTTGCTCAAGTGGGCCCCAGTGCCAGGCAGATTCCTTCTTCGTTAGAGCCCTAAAGGGTTCAAACCAAGAGGCAAGGTTTTGGATGTAGGTGACCATGCCAAGCAAGCTCCGCACATTGGACACCGACTCAGGCGGCTGCGCCTTCTTAATGTCCTGGACCTTCTTCGGGTCTGGCGACACCTCTCCCTCTTTGAATACGAATCCAAAGAATTCGATGGAAGAGCTCAGAAACTCACATTTGTCCCTATGAAGGGTGAGGTCTAGCACTTGCAGTCTCTCAAATGTCTTCGTCAGCCTTCTCAGATGGTCCACCTTGGTCCTGGCAAACACCAAGATGTCATCGCTGATGTTTAGCACACCCTCCAGATCTGCGAGGGCGCCTCGCATGATATTCTGACCACCTCCGCAGCCGACGACACCCCGAAACTCAGTCTTTTGTAGCGATATAACCCCCGGTGAGTGGTGAATGTGGTGATATACCTCGATTCCGGGTGGAGGACTACCTGATGATAGCCCGCCCGGAGGTCCAATTTAGAAAAGAAACAAGCCCCTTGTACCTCTGCAATAATGTCATCGATGGTGGGGGTGAGATGCCGCTCCCTCTTAATGGCCTTGTTGGGCAGACTCATGTCTACACAGATACGGACAGAGTGAGGTTGCTTGGGCTTCCTCGCAAGCACAATCGGGGATACCCAGGGAGTCGGGCCCTCGACCTTCTCAATGATGTCGAGGCTCACGAGGTTATCCAGTTCCTTGTCCACCTGCTCCCAGAGGTGGAACGGCACCCTGCGGTGTTTCAGGGCAATGGACCGCACAGAGTCATCAATATGCAACCTCACCGGGTCACCAGTCATCCGTCCAATTCCACTGAAGAGGGCAGCATCCTTGTCGAGCAGATCATTAGGGGCCGATTAATAGAATTCAGCGCACAAGTGGCGCACGCGGCTGGCGCACAGTGTGCGCGTGCGAATCCCTGCGCCAGCCGCGTGCGCTAAAATCCATTTCCACGCACAGCGTATTCATGGATTCCAGCCACCAAAACCAGCCGTGGCGCACAGTTGCGCAGCGACCCTGCAGCAGCGCCAGTTACGCCTCCAAGAACGCCTCTCGCGCAGGGAAAAGCCATCAAAATCCCCAACCCAGCGCAAAGGGCAGCAGCAAACGCAGAGCTGGGAGCGTGTATTCCAGGGGTGTGCGGGTGTTTCCATACGCGGCTGGGCTGGGTACGTGTATTTCAGGGGTGCGCGAGAAAGTCTACACGCGATTGGCCTGGGTACGTGGATTTCAGGGGTGCGCGAGAAAGTCTACACGCGATTGGCCTGGGTACGTGGATTACAGGGGTGCGCGAGAAAGACTACACGCGATTGGCCTGGGTACGTGGATTTCAGGGGTGCGCGAGAAAGTCTACACAGATTGGCCTGGGTACGTGGATTTCAGGGGTGCGCGAGAAAGACTACACGCGATTGGCCTGGGTACGTGGATTACAGGGGTGCGCGAGAAAGTCTACACGCGATTGGCCTGGGTACGTGGATTTCAGGGGTGCGCGAGAAAGTCTACACGCGATTGGCCTGGGTACGTGGATTTCAGGGGTGCGCGAGAAAGACTACACGCGATTTGCCTGGGTACGTGGATTTCAGGGGTGCGCGAGAAAGTCTACACACGATTGGCCTGGGTACGTGGATTTCAGGGGTGCGCGAGAAAGACTACACGCGATTGGCCATGGGTACGTGGATTTCAGGGTTGCGCGAGAAAGTCTACACGCGATTGGCCTGGGTACGTGGATTTCAGGGGTGCGCGAGAAAGTCTACACACGATTGGCCTGGGTACGTGGATTTCAGGGGTGCGCGAGAAAGACTACACGCGATTGGCCTGGGTACGTGGATTTCAGGGGTGCGCGAGAAAGACTACACGCGATTGGCCTGGGTACGGGGATTTCAGGGGTGCGCGAGAAAGTCTACACGCGATTGGCCTGGGTACGTGGATTTCAGGGGTGCGCGAGAAAGTCTACACACGATTGGCCTGGGTACGTGGATTTCAGGGGTGCACGAGAAAGACTACACGCGATTGGCCTGGGTACGTGGATTTCAGGGGTGCGCGAGAAAGTCTACACGCGATTGGCCTGGGTACGTGGATTACAGGGGTGCGCGAGAAAGTCTACACGCGATTGGCCTGGGTACGTGGATTTCAGGGGTGCGCGAGAAAGTCTACACGCGATTGGCCTGGGTACGTGGATTTCAGGGGTGCGCGGGTGGTGGGTGTGCGGGAAGTTCAAGACGTGAATTGGCAGTGTGGGTCCTCCCAGGTCTCCCCTCTACCCCCTCCACGACCTCTGCAGGCATCCCACACCACAGGGGACTACCCTGCACCCCATGTCATGTCCCACAGGCAGCCCATCCACCATGGCCATGCCCCCCAGCCAAGCCACATGTCCCCTTGCACCCCCACCCCCCAGCACTGTGGGGCACCTGCCAGCAGGCCCCCACCCATGTCTCCCAGCACCCCCACCCCCCAGCCACCAGGGGCACCCTCCACCAGGCCCCCACCCATGTCTCCCACCACCCCCACCCCCCAGCCACCAGGGGCAGCCTCCACCAGGCCCCCACCCATGTCTCCCAGCACCCCCACCCCCCAGCCACCAGGGGCAGCCTCCACCAGGCCCCCACCCATGTCCGACTCATGTCTCCCAGCACCCCCACCCCCCCAGCCACCAGGGGCACCCTCCACCAGGCCCCCACCCATGTCTCCCAGCACCCCCACCCCCCAGCCACCAGGGGCACCCTCCACCAGGCCCCCACCCATGTCTCCCAGCACCCCCACCCCCCAGCCACCAGGGGCAGCCTCCACCAGGCCCCCACCCATGTCTCCCAGCACCCCCACCCCCCACCCCCCAGGGGCAGCCTCCACCAGGCCCCCACCCATGTCTCCCAGCACCCCCACCCCCCCAGCCACCAGGGGCACCCTCCACCAGGCCCCCACCCATGTCTCCCAGCACCCCCACCCCCCAGCCACCAGGGGCACCCTCCACCAGGCCCCCACCCATGTCTCCCAGCACCCCCACCCCCCCAGCCACCAGGGGCACCCTCCACCAGGCCCCCACCCATGTCTCCCAGCACCCCCACCCCCCAGCCACCAGGGGCACCCTCCACCAGGCCCCCACCCATGTCTCCCAGCACCCCCACCCCCCCGCCACCAGGGGCACCCTCCACCAGGCCCCCACCCATGTCTCCCAGCACCCCCACCCACCAGCCACCAGGGGCACCCTCCACCAGGCCCCCACCCATGTCTCCCAGCACCCCCACCCCCCCGCCACCAGGGGCACCCTCCACCAGGCCCCCACCCATGTCTCCCAGCACCCCCACCCCCCAGCAGTGCAGGGGCAGCCTCCACCAGGCCCCCACCCATGTCTCCCAGCACCCCCACCCCCACAGCCACCAGGGGCACCCTCCACCAGGCCCCCACCCATGTCTCCCAGCACCCCCACCCCCCAGCCACCAGGGGCACCCTCCACCAGGCCCCCACCCATGTCTCCCACCACCCCCACCCCCCAGCCACCAGGGGCAGCCTCCACCAGGCCCCCACCCATGTCTCCCAGCACCCCCACCCCCCAGCCACCAGGGGCAGCCTCCACCAGGCCCCCACCCATGTCCGACTCATGTCTCCCAGCACCCCCACCCCCCCAGCCACCAGGGGCACCCTCCACCAGGCCCCCACCCATGTCTCCCAGCACCCCCACCCCCCAGCCACCAGGGGCACCCTCCACCAGGCCCCCACCCATGTCTCCCAGCACCCCCACCCCCCAGCCACCAGGGGCAGCCTCCACCAGGCCCCCACCCATGTCTCCCAGCACCCCCACCCCCCAGCCACCAGGGGCAGCCTCCACCAGGCCCCCACCCATGTCTCCCAGCACCCCCACCCCCCCAGCCACCAGGGGCACCCTCCACCAGGCCCCCACCCATGTCTCCCAGCACCCCCACCCCCCAGCCACCAGGGGCACCCTCCACCAGGCCTCCACCCATGTCTCCCAGCACCCCCACCCCCCCAGCCACCAGGGGCACCCTCCACCAGGCCCCCACCCATGTCTCCCAGCACCCCCACCCCCCAGCCACCAGGGGCACCCTCCACCAGGCCCCCACCCATGTCTCCCAGCACCCTCACCCCCCCGCCACCAGGGGCACCCTCCACCAGGCCCCCACCCATGTCTCCCAGCACCCCCACCGACCAGCCACCAGGGGCACCCTCCACCAGGCCCCCACCCATGTCTCCCAGCACCCCCACCCCCCCGCCACCAGGGGCACCCTCCACCAGGCCCCCACCCATGTCTCCCAGCACCCCCACCCCCCAGCAGTGCAGGGGCAGCCTCCACCAGGCCCCCACCCATGTCTCCCAGCACCCCCACCCCCACAGCCACCAGGGGCACCCTCCACCAGGCCCCCACCCATGTCTCCCAGCACCCCCACCCCCCAGCCATCAGGGGCACCCTCCACCAGGCCCCCACCCATGTCTCCCAGCACCCCCACCCCCCAGCCACCAGGGGCAGCCTCCACCAGGCCCCCACCCATGTCTCCCAGCACCCCCACCCCCCAGCCACCAGGGGCAGCCTCCACCAGGCCCCCACCCATGTCCGACTCATGTCTCCCAGCACCCCCACCCCCCCAGCCACCAGGGGCAGCCTCCACCAGGCCCCCACCCATGTCTCCCAGCACCCCCACCCCCCAGCCACCAGGGGCACCCTCCACCAGGCCCCCACCCATGTCTCCCAGCACCCCCACCCCCCCGCCACCAGGGGCACCCTCCACCAGGCCCCCACCCATGTCTCCCAGCACCCCCACCCACCAGCCACCAGGGGCAGCCTCCACCAGGCCCCCACCCATGTCTCCCAGCACCCCCACCCCCCAGCCACCAGGGGCACCCTCCACCAGGCCCCCACCCATGTCTCCCAGCACCCCCACCCCCACAGCCACCAGGGGCACCCTCCACCAGGCCCCCACCCATGTCTCCCAGCACCCCCACCCCCCAGCCACCAGGGGCACCCTCCACCAGGCCCCCACCCATGTCTCCCAGCACCCCCACCCCCCAGCCACCAGGGGCAGCCTCCACCAGGCCCCCACCCATGTCTCCCAGCACCCCCACCCACCAGCCACCAGGGGCAGCCTCCACCAGGCCCCCACCCATGTCTCCCAGCACCCCCACCCCCCAGCAGTGCAGGGGCAGCCTCCACCAGGCCCCCACCCATGTCTCCCAGCACCCCCACCCCCCAGCCACCAGGGGCACCCTCCACCAGGCCCCCACCCATGTCTCCCAGCACCCCCACCCCCCCGCCACCAGGGGCACCCTCCACCAGGCCCCCACCCATGTCTCCCAGCACCCCCACCCACCAGCCACCAGGGGCAGCCTCCACCAGGCCCCCACCCATGTCTCCCAGCACCCCCACCCCCCAGCAGTGCAGGGGCAGCCTCCACCAGGCCCCACCCATGTCTCCCAGCACCCCCACCCCCCAGCCACCAGGGGCAGCCTCCACCAGGCCCCCACCCATGTCTCCCAGCACCCCCACCCCCCAGCCACCAGGGGCAGCCTCCACCAGGCCCCCACCCATGTCCGACTCATGTCTCCCAGCACCCCCACCCCCCCAGCCACCAGGGGCAGCCTCCACCAGGCCCCCACCCATGTCTCCCAGCACCCCCACCCCCCAGCCACCAGGGGCAGCCTCCACCAGGCCCCCACCCATGTCCGACTCATGTCTCCCAGCACCCCCACCCCCCCAGCCACCAGGGGCAGCCTCCACCAGGCCCCCACCCATGTCTCCCAGCACCCCCACCCCCCAGCCACCAGGGGCAGCCTCCACCAGGCCCCCACCCATGTCCGACTCATGTCTCCCAGCACCCCCACCCCCCAGCCACCAGGGGCACCCTCCACCAGGCCCCCACCCATGTCTCCCAGCACCCCCACCCCCCCGCCACCAGGGGCACCCTCCACCAGGCCCCCACCCATGTCCAGGAACAGAGACTTCCATGCTGTCATGTGTGCAATCTGCACAGGGCTCCCCATGTCACATTCAAACACATGCAACAACCATGCGGTTCACACATTACAGGTCGCACATGCATTACCATGATGTCCCTGCACACATACATGCGTACATGGCCTATGTCACACATGCAGGCAAGTATCAGACAACCAGCACACTGCAACATGCCCTGTCTCACACAGCAATGCTTGGCCACTTACCGCTCAACTCCAGACGGGTCTCCCTCTCAAGGACCTGGCTGTGGAGCGCTGGGTGTGCGCGTTCCAGGACCCTCAACTGGATGGAACTCATGCGGCCCCGGCCCCCCTCCACAAGGCGCCGGGCCTTTATGAGGGTCCTGGACCTCAAGTCCTCCCAGCGCTTCTTGACCTTCTGGATGGTGCGGGTTGCCACCCCCTCCGCGTCCTCTCCCGTCCTTCCCTGTTGGCGCGGGACGATCCGAAGAGGGCATCATACTGCCCCAGGACATGCTCCACCAGGACACCAACTTCGGTGGCAGTGAAGCTGGTGCCCCTCTGCCCCTCTGGCCGGGGGTTGCCACTGGTGTCAGATGTGGATGTGCTCGACATGGCAACCCCAGGGGCAGGAGTGGGTGACCAACTGGGTCCTGGGGCTGGGCTGTGGAGCGATGTCATTTGAGTCGGGACTCTTCTGTACCAGCAGGGGTGGACACAGCAACTGGAGCCCTGCAGATGGCTGATGTGCAGGCACCAAATGGCAGGGCACGGTGGCAGCAGGCAGGCAGGCAGGCAGCAGCAGATGGCATGTGGGAGGCTGCTTGGGGCACTGGGGGCCAGTGAATTGGCCTTCTGGGCAGGAGCGTGGTCTTCCGTGTGTTTTCGCGTGGCCAGCTTCATACGGAGTGAATAGGCACGTGAAAAATCTGCACGCTGCGTGTAATGCGCGTAAGCGCGCGTGAAAAACTGCACGTCCGCGTGTAATAGGAGGAAAGGGTCCATGCATAAGCGTGCGCGCGTGAAAAACTGCACGTCCGCGTGTAATGCGCGTAATCAAACGTGAAAAAGTGCACGTCCGCATGTGACGTGACGCGCGCGTGCGTTTCCCTCAGCACGGGTTAAAGGTGAGCGGGCCCAGCAGTTCGCTGTACGTGCCTTTCGTGGAGACCGACGTGTGTTGCTGCTTCCAGTCGTTTCGCGCGCCATCTACTTCACAGCTCTCAAGGACGTATCTCTTCTTTTGGCGGGGGTATTGGCTACGCGTGTTTTTCTGCATCGCGCTAGTCAGACGGTGAGTCGCAAACGCTCCTTTTCCCACTGCGGGTGCCCCTGTGTATCGCACCCATTTTCAATGTCATCGTAGCCTGCGTGTCCCACGCGTACGCGTTATACGTGTTACTGGGTGCCACCGCGTACTGCGGGAGGTTTAATCCACGCACGTAGGCTGCAGGGTTGCGTGCACGGTTTTACTGCAGTTTTGGGGTGCCTGAGCGTTGCGTGACCCGTCAACACATCACCGGGGTCACATACAGCCTTGCAGGTGCAGGGGGGCTGTTAACATCTTGCTTCCCACCCCCTTCACCCCAATTGCCCAGGTCAATTGTGCTGTACACCTCCCATTGGCACCACTCCATCTGTGCCAGCACTATTACATCTGTGCCATGGTAGGGAGGCTACCAAAGGTGAGGGGCGCCTCAGCTGGGCGTCCTCCTCGTGGCGGGCGTGGTCGGGGACGTGGCCGTGGTGACCAGGGAGTAGGGGGACTCCAGGGTGTCCAGGGCAGCCACAGAGGGGGAAGAGGCAGGGGTGCGCCACTTGAGCACAATGTTGTGCCATGTGTTGGTGCAGCCATGCCACCACCCCCTGTGGTTCAGGGGGATGCAGCTCCTGCATCTGGCACTGGCACCCGTATGACCCGGCAGTCCGTTTCATCGACTGCCACGGGCCCAAGGGTAGCGGTAGGTGCAGTTGTGGACACCGCCACCCAGGCTCAGGGTCTGCCAGCGCAGGCTGCGTTGGCACTTGAAGAGCCCTTGGTAGATCTCCAACAGGCCAGGGGGGAAACCATTGGGGCAGGCCGGGCTGCTCAGACCAAGACACGTGTCCCTGGGGCAGTCATGTCATCTGCTGCCCCGAACAGCCGGGTGTTGGCAAGTGCAGGGGCAGATGCACCCAACAGCACCCCGGTTGTGAGCCTGCCAACCAGGACCGTTGCGGTCAATGACCCTGCCACAGCTGATGTTGCTGCGCAGGGTCCATTAGTGGGCACCCAGCTGCCACTGACACAAGTCAGGCCTTTGGTCATCCCTCCACCTGCCACTCCCTCGGCTCAATCCACCCAACCCACTGGCCATACTGGTCAGGGCGGCATTAGCCAGCCAGGGTCTGCGCCACAGTCCAAGAGGAGGAAGGTTGCATCTGCAGCACAGGCTGGGACCCCACACACAGCCACGACCTCCTGCACGTCGAGGAAGAAGCCTTTCTGTAAGCAGGAACTGGACTTCCTTGTGGACTACGTGCGGGGACACAGCCGTGACATGCTAGTGGGTGCCAATAGTCAGACTACGGCTGCCCAACGTGACACCCACTGGAAGCATGTGGCGGAACATGTCAGTTCATTCGGCCATGAGGTGCGCACGGCGCAGGAGTGCAAAAAGCGCTGGAATGACATCAAGCGCAGCACTAAGGCCAAGCGTGCCTCAAATTACAACTTGACTCTGGTGACTGGCGGTGGGCCTGCACCAGAGGAGGAAGAACTCACTCCGCATGAGGCTCTCGTTGCGGAGTTCATACCACCAGAATTGGTCGAAGGTGTGGGAGAGATGCTGGACTTTGATGCCCAGTCCAGTGAGTGTTGATGCGTAGTTGTTGAGGACGTGTGTGTTTCACTTGTGGGATGTGTTGTGCATGATTGCTGCTACATGTGACCTGTACATGGTTCTGATGTGTAAGTAATGCAATGCCACCGTCATGCGTGTCTCCTCTGCCTGCATGCGGGACTCCATGTGGCCATGCTCCCTTGCCCCCCCTCCGCCACTCTGCACCCCAGTTCCACCTTTGCACTGGTCTGCTACATTCTTGCCAATGTGTAGTTTCATGTTCATGTGTCCTGTGTAGATGCTAACATCCAGCTTAGAAACTGCCAGACATATGCCGTGTGGTACAGCCTTAGTACTCGATGCAGGGCATCCCACTTGTACTGTGCATGGGTCAGATGTCCCGCAGGGACATGAGTGCCCCTTCATGCTCCATGTGCATTGCACACATGCCCCTATGTGTCCTTGACTGGATGATCACTGTAATATGAGTCCTTGGTTACATACATTGCCTGCCATATCATCGGCCTCCCCATGTCAACTGTGGCTCAGTCCTGCGTTGCACACATGTTTAGGCTCTGACAATCTGTGTGGCTCACAGGCCTCAGCCTGTTCAATGGCCAATGACTCTGTCCAACTCTTGTCGTGTCTTCTTCACACGTGGCCGGCCTCCGGATCTTCCATCATGTGTCCTGCCCACTGTCCCAGCATCATTTGCAGTGTTGTAATTGAAATCACATTAAGCTGTTGATGCCAGTCAACACTGCTTGTCAATACACAGGTGTATGGTCAGCCTTTTCATACCATGCTAGGCATCCCTGCTTTGGTACTGGGGTGGAGGGGTGCTTGCCTTCTAGACATGGTACACATTGAATACACAATGCACGTGATGTCTGATTTTGAAATTGCACTGCCTTCACATTTCCTGGCACACACCATGGAGTGCTTGTACATGTAGGTAGTGAGTGGCGTACACATTTTCTGCACTGCTTAGACCCACTTCCATGCAAACTGCCACCTTCCAACAGGTCTGATCACAGAAGCTATTCTAAGTAGACCCAGCATGCATGCAAGGTCATATGTTGTGTGTCACATGTCTGCCAGATGCCTTTGCTGTCGGTGTGTGTGTGTGTGTTGTGTGCTTCTGACATGTGTACTGACCTTTTCCTCTCTATTTTTCAGGTGATGACGCAATGGATGCAGACGATGTGGCACTTCCATGGCAACTATCTCAGGGTGGTAGGGTTGTGACAGTTGACTGTCACTTTGTCATCATCGATTGTCACCTGGTATGTGCCAGGCCTGTGTGCACTCCGCAGGGGTTGGAGTTTAGGTGAAAAATGTGGCCACAAGCTGGGTCCGGGCTACCTCGCCACGTGCCCTGTCCCCTCCCATGGGCAGCGCCTGTGCCTGTGGTTGGGGATGTGGGGGCACCACCATGTCCACCGGGACGCCCTGCCGTGTTGCAACATTGTGCAGGACACATGCTGCCACAATGATCCTGCACACAACTGCTGGTGCATAGAGTAGTTGCCCACCAGAGCGGTCAAGGGAGCGGAAACGTGACTTGAGCACTCCGAATGTGCGCTCCACTATGCCCCTGGTTGCAATATGGGCAGCGTTGTATCTTACCTGGGGTGGTGTGGTGGGGTTCCGGATTGGCGTCATCATGTGGTTGCTCAGAGGGTAGGCACTGTCCCCTGGGGAGGTGATAATTGTTCAGATTATTAGGGTTGGTATATTTGTCTGTGTGTGACTTGCATGCATGTGCAAGGGCATTTGTACTCACCTAGGAGCCATGTGTCGCCATGCTGCCCAGCTTCCAGGGCCCGGCTCAGGGCGGACATTCTGTATATGAAACTGTCATGGGTGGAGCCAGGGTAGTTTGCATACACAGAGGTGATGATTCCCTTTGCATCGCATACCACCTGTACATTGATGGAATGCCAGTGCTTGCGGTTTCGGTAGATGTGCTCAGTGGCCCTAGGTGGACGTAGGGCCACATGGGTGCAATCTATGGCACCGAGCACTTTGGGGAAGTGTGCCACCCTGAAAAATCCAGGACAACGGCCTGCCTTTCTGCGGGTGTTCTGGGCATGTATATGTGCCTGCGGACTGAGGGGCGCGCTGTCATGATTGCCAGTACCTGGTGTAGGCAGCGTGACTGCGTGGCCTGTGAGACCCCCCCCACTATGGCAGTGGTCCGCTGAAACGACCCAGTGGCCAAGAAATGCAAGACATTGAGCAGCTTCTCCAAGGGGCTCAATGCTTGGGAGCAAAGGGTGGGGGATGTGAGGTCATCTTCCCACTCCCTGACCAGGTCTAGGATGATATGGGGTGGAAACCTATACCTGCCGTAGACCTGGTCGTCAGGCATCCCAAAAAGGCCTGTCCGTGGTGCAAAAATGCGTGCCCTGGCTATTCTCCTCCTCCTGCGGTGTCCCACAATCACTGCAGCAACAAATGGGGCATTCATCGTCGCTGTATATACGCGTTTGTTGTTTGCGCGCACTTTTATGCTGTGCGCGGGCGCGGGACGCCTCCGTGTGGGCGGACTCGTTGGTTTCTCGTATTCGGGTGTCATCGCGTGTGGTCGGAGGGGAGCGAGCGTACACGCGATTGGCCTGGGTACGTGTGTTTCGGGGTGCGGGTAGTTCCACACGCGATTGGCCTGGGTACGTGTGTTTCGGGGTGCGCGGGAAGTTCCACACGCGATTGCCCTGGGTACGTGTGTTTCGGGGTGCGCGGGAAGTTCCACACGCGATTGGCCTGGGTACGTGTGTTTCGGGGTGCGCGGGTAGTTCCACACGCGATTGGCCTGGGTACGTGTGTTTCGGGGTGCGCGGGTAGTTCCACACGCGATTGGCCTGGGTACGTGTGTTTCGGGGTGCGCGGGTAGTTCCACACGCGATTGGCCAGGGTACGTGTGTTTCGGGGTCCCGTGAACTTTCACACGCGATTGGTTGGGATCCACGTGTGTACTGTCATCACGTGCAATGAGGGATACTCCCTCGCACGTCACGTCACAGACGCGCTCACGCGCTGAGGGCCTTTGGTCCAATGAAAATGCGTATGCGTGCAGACGCGCTTACGCGCTAAGGGCCTTTCCTCGAATTACACGCTGACGTGCAGAATTTTCACGTGCCAAATCACTCCGTATCAAGCTGGCCACGCGTAAGCACACGGAAGACCACGCTCCTGCCCAGAAGGCCGAACTACTGCCCCCCAGAGCCCCGAGCACGCTCCCACCTGCCATCTGCTGCTGCCTGACTGCCTGCTGCCCACGTGCCCTGCCATTTGCTGCCTGCACATCAGCCAGGGGTGCTGTTGGTGTGACCACCCCTGCTGGAACCAAAGACTCCCGACTGGGATTCCATCGCTCCACAGCCCAGCCCCAGGACCCAGTTGCCCACCCACTCCTGCCTCTGGGGTTGTCATGTCGGGGCAAACTCCATCTGTGACCACTGACAACCCCCGGCCAGAGAGGCAGAGGGGCACCAGCTTCAGTGCCACCGAAGTTGGTGTCCTGGTGGAGCAAGTCCTGGGGCAGTATGATGCCCTCTTCGGAAGTTGCCGCGCCGACAAGGAAGGACGGACTCGGATCTGGACTGACATCGTGACTGCCATCAACGCGGAGGGGGTGGCAGTCCGCGACTTCCAACATGTCAAGAAGCGCTGGGAGGACTTCAGGTCCAGGACCCTGACCAAGGCCCGGCGCCTCTTGAAGGCAGCGGATGCCAAGGGGCGCCGGGGCCACTTGTCGGAAGAACAGATGAGGGTCCTGGAACACATATCCCCAGCGCTCCACGTCCAGGTCCTTGAGAGGCAGACCCGTCTGGAGTCGAGCGGTGAGTGTACATGCATCCTGATTGTGAGCAGTGCGTGTGGTGATTGTTCAGTAGGGTGCAGGTTGCACATCTGTTTGTATGGGGTCGAGTATGGGTGCGGGTGTACAGGGCCGTGGGGCTGACACATGCGAGGGCTGTAATGTGTGAGACATGGATGGTGCCTGTGTGTGTGGGCTTGCATGCCAAATGCAGTTGTGTGGGCACACAAGTTTGTATGAATGTGTATGTGAGTAGACATGTCCGTGATGTCACGCATGTATGTTGTTTTCAGCTGATTGTATCAGCGCTGTGTACATGTGCATGTGTGTGTATTTGACAAGGGTGCAACAGTGATGCAACATGGATGCATGTGACAGCGGTATGTGGAAGCCTGATGGGCAGATGTGACATGGATGCCCGTCTGAACACTGCGACACTTAGCAGAGGTGTACACATGCATGCAAGTGTGGTGGTGTGTGTACATGTGTGGTGCACTTCCTGTGTTGCATGTGATGTCTGGCTCACCTTTGGCTGCTGATGCTGTTGTATGTGTATGGATGGTGTTGGCAGTTGCAACATGGCTGTGGTATGGCTCGTGTGTGCAAGTTGTAATGACATGTGTGTTGGGGATTGTGATGACATGTCAGAGGTTTGCCAATGCCACTCATGTACAACTGTCATGTGTGTATGTGTACATTGTACAGTGCCCTGATGCCTGTGTTTTGTTTCTCCCTGTCTGCAGCGTCAACTGATGAAGAGGGCGGAGAAGGTGCTGTGGAGCACAGCGGCGGGGATCCCACCGCCAGCCGGAGACGCAAGGCCCGGCTCCCCTCTCAGGTTGTCATCTCGTCGGGGAGTGAGGAGTCCGGTGCCGCGTCCCAGGCCGCAGCTGCCGGGGGGAGGTCCAAGAGGCGGAGGTTGCAGTTGGACTCCTCGGCAGCAGAAGGGGCAGCTGGGACCCCACAGGGCCCAACGGGGGAAGATGGCACAGAGTCATCCAGGTTGGTGGGGGGTTTGGTGGAGGAGGAGGCCGTGCAAGCACCGGAGACGGGATCTGGGGGTGGGGATCCCACTGGTGCTAGTGGTGCAGTGCAGGACCAGGGACAGGAGGCAGCACAGGCCGCCACGGAGGTGCCTGTGTGCAATCCTGTCCCTGATCCTGTCCCTGCATCATCTTGCACCAGCAGGGATGCCCATGTCCAGACCAGTTTTCAGGCAGGGGATGAGCTGACGTCAACTGGCCTTCCTCTGCCTGTGGACGTGGCTATCCAGGCCCGGGTTGAGCCTGTCCTGGCTGGAGTGGCGTTGCGTCAACGGGCCATGCGAGGTGACCTGCAGTCTTTTCATGAAGAGACTGCAGGTCATCTCGAATGGCTCGTTGACCACGTCAGCCTGCTGGGACAGGTCACCCAGGCCGGATTCCTCCGTCTGATGGGGCTTGCCACGACCCCCTCCTCAGCTGGACCCCCTACGCGCCAGTCGTCCTCTGTGCCATCTTCCCACCCATCAGTCACCTGGGTGCCCTGTGGAGCTGCCTCTGACGGTGCGGCCAGGCTGGTGGAGGAGGCATCCCTGCCACAGTCGGGAGTCGGACGTCCAGCAGGGGTGGCCACGTCAACGACTGCACCCCAGCCGGCGGAGGATGTGCAGGCAGCAGGAGGCAGTGCAGGGGCAGAGGCACAGCAGCAGCAGCACCATGGTGGGAGCCATGAAGGCTCGGGGCCTTCGACATCGGAGGGGCAGGCATCGGCCGGAGGGCAGGAGGACCCAGGACAAAAAGTGTCTTCCGTGTGGCAGCGGTTGGGCCACGCCATAGATGCGGAGCGGCAGCGGGCGGAAGAGGCACGGCTCTCAATGGTCAGGGCGGAGAACTCCATGCAGAGGGCCCTGAGGCGGGTCGAGTGCCTCGAGGCAATCCGCAGGGCTTTGGAGGTGGACACGTCGACGGCCCTGCGGACCCTCGGGGCCATGGAGGAGGACCGCCTCCGGGACATTGAGGAGGAGTTCGATGATGCCCTGGCCCGGCACATCCAGAAGTGAGCCGTGGAACTAGCCCGCTGCCCTTGTACATAGTTATGTAGGTAGTGTTAAGTTTCATTTTTGTTTTTATTTCATTTGGACCTTTTGGACATTGGCCACATTTTTGTATATAGTTTTTTTTATTAGTTAGTGTAGTTAGTTAGGTTTCCTTTATTTTGTTGGGATGATGGACCCTGGCTTCTTGGATTGTACATAGTTGTGGACTTGTACATACTTTCTTTTTTAACATTATCCATGGATCAATGGCTTATAATTTTTTTTTCACATTGGATTTTGTTTGGTGGACTTTGACTTTGTACTACATTACTTTGGATTTTAATATTCTTTAATTGTTTTTTTATTTTGAACGGACATGCTTCTTTTCATTTTTTTCCATTCACATTTCTGTTTATTCATTTTTGTTTCTATTCATCTTTCCTTTAATACATTATTTATTTGTTGCACTTCAATGTGTGGTGTCTCATTGTTTTCATGCATTTCATGTTATGTGTTTTGAGAATCACTGACACCCATTGGGTGTATGTGAGGGACATGTGTTTGTTTTGGAACTTGCAATTGGTGTTCTGTGATGTAATTGCAGAATATGAGTGGGTGGATGCAATACTCGGGTGGGTGTTTTGCATTTGGGGGCTGACCATAGAGACCAGGGATCTGGACTGTGATGACATGTTGGGTGGGGAACATGAGTTGGACATGGGTGGGGGCCTGCTGGAGGGTGCCCCTGGATGCTAGGGGGTGGGGGTGCAGGGGGACATGAGTGGGGGCCTGTTTGAGGCTGCCCCTGCACTGCTGGGGGGTGGGGGTGGGGGGAGACATGAGTGGGGGCCTGGTGGAGGGTGCCCCTGGATGCTAGGGGGTGGGGGTGCAGGGGGACATGATTGGGGGCCTGGTGGAGGGTGCCCCTGGATGCTGGGGGGTGGGGGTGGTGGGAGACATGTGTGGGTGCCAGGTGGAGGGTGCCCCTGGATGCTAGGGGGTGGGGGTGCAGGGGGACATGAGTGGGGGCCTGGTGGAGGGTGCCCCTGGATGCTGGGGGGTGAGGGTGCCGGGGGACATGTGTGGGGGCCTGTTTGAGGCTGCCCCTGCACTGCTGGGGGGTGGGGGTGGTGGGAGACATGTGTGGGTGCCAGGTGGAGGGTGCCCCTGGATGCTAGGGGGTGGGGGTGCAGGGGGACATGAGTGGGGGCCTGGTGGAGGGTGCCCCTGGATGCTGGGGGGTGAGGGTGCAGGGGGACATGTGTGGGGGCCTGTTTGAGGCTGCCCCTGCACTGCTGGGGGGTGGGGGTGGGGGGAGACATGAGTGGGGGCCTGGTGGAGGGTGCCCCTGGATGCTAGGGGGTGGGGGTGCAGGGGGACATGAGTGGGGGCCTGGTGGAGTGTGCCCCTGGATGCTGGGGGGTGAGGGTGCAGGGGGACATGTGTGGGGGCCTGTTTGAGGCTGCCCCTGCACTGCTGGGGGGTGGGGGTGGGGGGAGACATGAGTGGGGGCCTGGTGGAGGGTGCCCCTGGATGCTAGGGGGTGGGGGTGCAGGGGGACATGAGTGGGGGCCTGTTTGAGGCTGCCCCTGCACTGCTGGGGGGTGGGGGTGGGGGGAGACATGAGTGGGGGCCTGGTGGAGGGTGCCCCTGGATGCTAGGGGGTGGGGGTGCAGGGGGACATGAGTGGGGGCCTGGTGGAGGGTGCCCCTGCACTGCTAGGGGGTGGGGGTGGTGGGAGACATGAGTGGGGGCCTGGTGGAGGGTGCCCCTGGATGCTAGGGGGTGGGGGTGCAGGGGGACATGAGTGGGGGCCTGTTTGAGGCTGCCCCTGCACTGCTGGGGGGTGGGGGTGGGGGGAGACATGAGTGGGGGCCTGGTGGAGGGTGCCCCTGGATGCTAGGGGGTGGGGGTGCAGGGGGACATGAGTGGGGGCCTGGTGGAGGGTGCCCCTGGATGCTGGGGGTGGTGGGAGACATGAGTGGGGGCCTGGTGGAGGGTGCCCCTGGATGCTAGGGGGTGGGGGTGCAGGGGGACATGAGTGGGGGCCTGGTGGAGGGTGCCCCTGGATGCTGGGGGGTGGGGGTGGTGGGAGACATGAGTGGGGGCCTGGTGGAGGGTGCCCCTGGATGCTAGGGGGTGGGGGTGCAGGGGGACATGAGTGGGGGCCTGGTGGAGGGTGCCCCTGCACTGCTGGGGGGTGGGGGTGGGGGGAGACATGGGTGGGGGCCTGCTGGAGGCTGCCCCTGGTGGCTGGGGGTGCAGGGGGACATGCGTTGGTGGGCAGTAGTGCTAGTTGATATGTGGGTTGGCTGGTGGGCATGGCCATGGTGGATGGGGTGCCTGCAGGACATGTGCTGGGTAGGCCCCTGTGGTGTGAGCCACCTGCAGGGGCCGTGGAGGGTGTAGAGGGTACACCTGGGAGGACCCACACGTGCAATTCACGTGTGCTGCTCCCCGCGCACCCCCGGAATACACGTACCCCGCTCAATCGCGTGTGGAACTTCCCGCGCACCCCTGGAATCCACGTACCCGGCCAAATCGCGTGTGGAACTTCCCGCGCACCCCTGGAATCCACGTACACGGCCAAATCGCGTGTGGAACTTCCCGCGCACCCCTGGAATCCACGTACCCGGCCAAATCGCGTGTGGAACTTCCCGCGCACCCCTGGAATCCACGTGCCCGGCCAAATCGCGTGTGGAACTTCCCGCGCACCCCCGGAATACACGTACCCCGCTCTATCGCGTGTGTCACTTCCCGCGCACCCCTGAAATCCACATACCCTGCCAAATCGCGTGTGGAACTTCCCGCGCACCCCCGAAATACACGTACCCCGCTCAATCGCGTGTGGAACTTCCCGCGCACCCCTGAAATCCACGTACCCGGCCAAATCGCGTGTGGAACTTCCCGCGCACCCCTGGAATCCACGTACCCGGCCAAATCGCGTGTGGAACTTCCCGCGCACCCCCGTAATACACGTACCCCGCTCATTCACGTGTGTCACTTCCCGCGCACCCCCGAAATACACGTACCCCGCTCAATCGCGTGTGGAACTTCCCGCGCACCCCTGGAATCCACGTACACGGCCAAATCGCGTGTGGAACTTCCCGCACACCCCTGGAATCCACGTACCCGGCCAAATCGCGTGTGGAACTTCCCGCGCACCCCTGGAATCCACGTACCCGGCCAAATCGCGTGTGGAACTTCCCGCGCACCCCCGTAATACACGTACCCCGCTCATTCGCGTGTGTCACTTCCCGCGCACCCCCGAAATACACGTACCCCGCTCAATCGCGTGTGGAACTTCCCGCGCACCCCTGGAATCCACGTACACGGCCAAATCGCGTGTGGAACTTCCCGCGCACCCCTGGAATCCACGTACCCGGCCAAATCGCGTGTGGAACTTCCCGCGCACCCCTGGAATCCACGTACACGGCCAAATCGCGTGTGGAACTTCCCGCGCACCCCTGGAATCCACGTACCCGGCCAAATCGCGTGTGGAACTTCCCGCGCACCCCTGGAATCCACGTGCCCGGCCAAATCGCGTGTGGAACTTCCCGCGCACCCCCGGAATACACGTACCCCGCTCTATCGCGTGTGTCACTTCCCGCGCACCCCTGAAATCCACGTACCCGGCCAAATCGCGTGTGGAACTTCCCGCGCACCCCCGAAATACACGTACCCCGCTCAATCGCGTGTGGAACTTCCCGCGCACCCCTGAAATCCACGTACCCGGCCAAATCGCGTGTGGAACTTCCCGCGCACCCCTGGAATCCACGTACCCGGCCAAATCGCATGTGGAACTTCCCGCGCACCCCCGTAATACACGTACCCCGCTCATTCGCGTGTGTCACTTCCCGCGCACCCCCGAAATACACGTACCCCGCTCAATCGCGTGTGGAACTTCCCGCGCACCCCTGGAATCCACGTACACGGCCAAATCGCGTGTGGAACTTCCCGCGCACCCCTGGAATCCACGTACCCGGCCAAATCGCGCGTGGAACTTCCCGCGCACCCCCGTAATACACGTACCCCGCTCATTCGCGTGTGTCACTTCCCGCGCACCCCCGAAATACACGTACCCCGCTCAATCGCGTGTGGAACTTCCCGCGCACCCCTGGAATCCACGTACACGGCCAAATCGCGTGTGGAACTTCCCGCGCACCCCTGGAATCCACGTACCCGGCCAAATCGCGTGTGGAACTTCCCGCGCACCCCTGGAATCCACGTGCCCGGCCAAATCGCGTGTGGAACTTCCCGCGCACCCCCGAAATACACGTACCCCGCTCAATCGCGTGTGGAACTTCCCGCGCACCCCTGGAATCCACGTACACGGCCAAATCGCGTGTGGAACTTCCCGCGCACCCCTGGAATCCACGTACCCGGCCAAATCGCGTGTGGGACTTCCCGCGCACCCCTGGAATCCACGTGCCCGGCCAAATCGCGTGTGGAACTTCCCGCGCACCCCCGAAATACACGTACCCCGCTCAATCGCGTGTGTCACTTCCCGCGCACCCCTGGAATCCACGTACCCGGCCAAATCGCGTGTGGAACTTCCCGCGCACCCCCGTAATACACGTACCCCGCTCATTCGCGTGTGTCACTTCCCGCGCACCCCCGAAATACACGTACCCCGCTCAATCGCATGTGGAACTTCCCGCGCACACCCGGAATACACGTACCCCGCTCAATCGCGTATTTTACTTCCCGCGGCGCCACTTTTTTGATGCGCTGGGACTCTACCGCCTGCCTTCGTGTGGCGGACGTGTTTCAGCTTGTGCGCGGCTTTGGCTGTGCGTGGGTTTGCCCTATTCCATTCCATGAATACGTGTGGTTCGTGTGCGTGTGGGCGTTACCTCTGCTTCCGTGCAGTGCATCCCCAGTTACGCCCTTATTTTCGCGTGTTGTTCCCCATTCCGCGCGTTACGCCCCATGTCCCGCCCACTTTCTGCTGTGTGCGCTGAGGTTGTGCGCTTTCACTGTGCGCGTCGCGCACCGTCGCGCACGCCTTTCGCGATGTTGCAGTGACTTGTGCGCCATGCACGGGTTTGGCGCACATCCCGCGGTGAACACGCGCAGGGACTTCCATGAATCGCACGCGTGCGCGTGCGCCTGTTTTTTTCCGCTTGCGCCTGCTTGCGCCTGCTTGCGCCTACTTGCGCGTAGATTTTCGGCGCACGTTTGTTCCATGAATCGGCCCCTTAATGTCCTCAAGGTACACTGAATATGCGAAGGTGACAATTCCGAGAGCCTCAGCGGTGGCGCAGCTCAGGAGCGTGTTGGTACTCACTGGCATTACATAGAATCGGGCCTTGATCTGCGAGACCTCGTGTTCCACCTTTGCCACGAATGCGCCGTCCAGTGGGATTGGTTCCAGTCCCCCAAATGCAAATATGTGAGCTTTCGGTGTAAGTAGCTTAGGGGGCGAGTCCAGAGCATCATAATGCCCCCGGGCCATCACATTGACCGATGCTCCAGTGTCTACCAGGACCGGGACTGGCGATTGATTGACTTCCACCACGCACCTCGGTTGTCTCCTGTTCTTGCCCCTCAGGATCCCCACACTGGAGACAAAGAAAATGTTCTCTTCCTCTTCCTCGTCGGCCTCCTCCACGTGGGCATCTTCCCTGCCCTGGTCCACCTGGGCCACGTTTGGTGGGCGGCTTTGGTGCTGAAACCCGGTCCGAGCGGGGCCTCTCGGCACCATCACATGGAAGGGTTGCCTTGCACACCCTTGAGAAATGGTCAGGCAGTCCGCACCTACCACACGTTCTTCCGGCCGCCGGACACTCAGTCGGGTGCAGAAGGTCGTATCCGCATTTCTGGCAAGCTTCCCCTGCTCTTCCTGCTCTGTCACGGGGTCCTACCACAGGCCTTTTGGATCCTCTACCACCCCGCCACATGGCCCACACCTCCTCCGACTTGACTGAGCGGGACCCCGCCTCCATCCTGGAAGCCCGAGCCTCTGCCACCTCGTGGCACCGGCCCAGCTCGAGGATGCGGGGTAGGGTGATTCCCGGCTCCTTCAGGACTTGCCTTCTGAGTTTGCCCAAGGAGCAGGCCTGGATCAGCATGGTGCGTATCATGTCCTCTGCGTCTCCCCATGCGCATGCCAGGGAGAGGCGGCGCAGGCATCCATAGAACGCGTCCAGCATTTGATCCTCCTTTTGTTTGGCCGATAGCATTACAAATCTCTCATAGTCTGAGTTGGCAAGAGGGAGAAAGTGAGCCTGGAGGGCAGTCTTTACCGCATTGTAGGAGCCATCCCCTGCTGGAAGCGACTCAAAAAACTCCGGGACCGAAGGCCCCGCCGAGTACAGCATAGTTGCCACCCTGCTGGCATCATCCGTCATCTGTGTGGCCCTAAAGTACATATCAAGGTGGTCAACCCACCTCTTCCACCTGGGCCCAATGCTGGGTGGTGGGTCCGATACGTCAAACTCAGGGATGGGCTGCAGGGCCGCATGGGCACGTGCCTGGGCCATGATGGGAAGTTCTTGCTGAGCAATTGGCTGTGCTGGAGGCGGCACCAGAGCTTGACCACCGACTTGGGCTTGAGGGAGTTGTTGTGGAGCAGCCGCCTGTGGCTGCGCTGGAGGCACCGGGGCCTGTTGTTGAGCTGCTGCTTGACCACCGTCCACCTGATCCTCCGAATCACTCATGGGCTTGAGCGCACAGGCACCCCCTCCTTGGATACTGGGGGCCGCAACTCAATCACCCACCACATCTGCACAGTCTTGATGCCCCACCCAGGCATATAAAAGTTCAGCCGGGGACAGAAGGTGGACCCCACAGGGTCTGCCACTGCAGCAGTCCACCCAGATGATGAAGAGGATGAAGATGAGGCCTCAACAGGCTGTCTGCCCCTGCAGCAGTCCACCCAGATGATGAAGAGGATGAAGATGAGGCCTCAACAGGCTGATGATGAAGGGGATGAAGAAGCACCAGCCACCTCACTGTAGCAGCACCCAGTGGGTGTAGGAGTCCCAAAAATTGAGCCAAGAAAAGAGAATAGGTCTAAGCAGGCCCAGCCATTATAGCCCCTCTCCTAGCTTACACTCGACGTAGGAAGCCCAAATGTTGAAAAAAATACAAAATTCGGGCATGGGCATGCAGGTATGACTGCCTGCTAGCAGTGTATCCAAAAATTAGGCCTGGATGCCACTCACCGCCCAAACCGGAGCTCAGTGAAGTTCCACGGCCTCGTAGACAAAATGGCCGCCAGCCGCGTGAGTGATGCACGGCCATGGCATGAAACAAAGCATTTGTTCGATCTGTTTCAGGAAGAAAAATTATGCATAATTTCACCGCCAGGCCCGGGCATCAGCCTCCACTCGTCGCCACTGTTGGGGGTGGTACAGCACCCCCGCGCGATGCCCGTAAGCCCCCACCCTGTAAGGACCACACAGCACACGTCCTGACAGTTCGGCCGGGAACACCCTGTTTATTTATACAGCATGCAGCGGCGTGCAACGTCACGCCGCCGCGTGTGCGTCCCGTAACGGGGCAGCGCCACAAGCCAGAGCAGACAGCCCGTGCACCTGGTGATGGTGTCACAAGGAGATGGCTCGTTTCCTTTGGCTGTGGCTCTCTAGTTTCCTCTGCTTTTCTTTCTCCTGCTGTCTCCTTCCCTTTACCCGTTCCTCTCCAGCTTACTCCCATCTTTCCCCTGCTGTCTCCTTTCCTCTGCATGCCCCTCTCCAGTTTACTCTACTTCTCTTTCCCAGGCGGTCTCCTTTCCTCTGCCCTCCCCTCGCCACTTTACTCTGCTTCTCTTTCTTGCACTGTCCCCTTTCCTTTACCCGCCCCTCTCCAGTTTACTCCCCTCTTTCCTGTGCTGTCTCCTTTCCTTTACCCGCCCCTCTCCAGTTTACTCCCCTCTTTCCCGTGCTGTCTCCTTTCCTTTACCCGCCCCTCTCCAGTTTACTCCCCTCTTTCCCGTGCTGTCTCCTTTCCTCTGCCTGCCCCTCTCCAGTTCACGGTCCTTCTTTTCCCGGGCTTTCTTCATTTCCTTTACCTGCCCCTCGAGTTTACTCTCTTTTCTGTTTTAGTGTTTTTACCTGGACGCAGGCAACCCATCAAGCTTCTTGTTTTCCCTGTGTCCCTCATCTCCTGTCTATCAGTCCCTTAACGTGTTGTTCCTGTGCATAGTTCTTGGATGTAGTCTTGGACTTCGGTGCCTCAGCCTTGTGGCTGTCTTTATTTTATTTGAATGCATTTATTTGTTATTTTCTAATGCACCACATGTGCACAGGACGCACCACAGGGCCAAGGTTGAGGGAAGGAAAGGCAAAGGAAACGGCAAAAAAAGGGGGCGTGAAATCAAAGAAGGAAGAACGGGGGAAAACAGTTGGGAACTGAAGCCTGCTGTTTTGATTAAATGAGTGGCAATAACACAGTAAAATGCTCCTCCCATGTAGTTGGACTCTTCCGGCATCGCAAGAGTGGAGCGCCACAGCTCAGCACTGAGCTGCTTTGCTATGTGCTGCTTGCCACGGCAGCAAAAACCAGAGTTTTCAAAATATTTTACTGGAATAATTATTTTACTGGAATCATTATGGAATAAACCGCAAGCAGGGGCTGTGGGGGCATTGCGGGTTAGGTTAAGGTAATGCCCCGGGTGTCAGTTACAGACCCAAGCGAAGCGAGGGCCTTAACAATAGCCCTGGGGCATTACCTTACAGGTACTGCCCCACTTGCGAGGGGTCTATTGCTATTAGCATCCCGGAATACCATAACGGGATGCTAATCGTTTTTTTATTAAGTTGAGAAACAGCAAACATGCTGTTTCTCAACTTGTACAAAACTACAATCCATGATGGCTCCCATGGAAGAGGGAGAATGGGACTACACATAGTCCCTTCTCCCCTTCCATGGCAGCCATTGCTACAACGGGTTGTGCCGCGAACACTAGCGTCCCCGGCACTGGCAAAGGACAAGGGAGCACCAGGTACGTCGGCTGGGAGGTTAAATATGTGGAATAGGGGTGTGCGGAAGGGTAGCACGGGGGAGCACTTACTCGTTCCCATCGGGGGAAGAGGGTGCCTCCTGCTCTGAGGAGGCTCGGAACGGGGCCTTTACCATATGGTAAAGGCCCCGTTCCGAGCCTCCTGATTGCTGGGAGTTCGCCACGCCCCCATCGCTGGGTACTAGTAGACAAGCACGGAATGACAGTAGATGAACTACCACTAGTTTGCAGAATGCTGAAATATACCGATAGCTTGCCCTGCTGTTACCATTTCAGTAAAAGCAGCAGTTGTGCTACTTTTCCTCTGGTAGAGCGAGCTTTGAGTTTACCATGTGATGGCCTTTCGTAATGGTAGAACAGCTAAAAGAATGAGACAATCCACTGAGAGGCAGATGTATAGAAACTTGCTATCTCTGCTGCCATTAAAGATTGGTTGCGACTGTAGGGGCTAGAACAGCTACAAAACAGTTTCTTTAACCTAACATTTGTTATTTGGTCACAATGTGTTCTAATTCTTGTTTATTTTCATTCTCACCCACTCAAAGTTAAGGTCACTTATGCATGTTTGTAAGGGACCAGATGGCACGGGAGTCAAAAGCAACTCCTGCTAACTGTTGGTTTAAAGCTGACCAAGCTCTCCTAGGGTAGAAGCAGGAGCTAAACATCTCCCAGCTATTAAAAACCATGTAGGTTTTGTTTCAATACTATGCATTTCCCTTAAACCTACACAATTTGCAGCATGTGGGTTCTCATTCAGCTGGTGACATGACAGTAATACCTCAATTTCTGTCTGTAGGTTCTATCCATGACTGTTGTGAAGAGAAAGCTAGAAGCTGAAGCAGAACTCCAACAGAACTTCACCAAGGAGAACAAGAGCAGCTGAATGAATTTTGGTCCTCCAATGAACACGCTTTCTGAGGTAACACAAAATTAAAACCACAAGCTAAGGTGGAAGGAAGAATGATTGGGCCAAGTTCAGCAGTCGAGGGTAGGCATAACCATGGTAGTCATGGCATTCTAGGGTTTTACTGAGCACTCTGCCTCTCCACTTACCAAATGTTATTAATTATCTACATTCATTTTAAGAATGACTACTATGTACATTGTGGCGTCCGTATTGTTGGATTGTTTTTATTTTCAATCGATCATCCCGCCAAGTCCATTCCAAAAATTTCGATTTCTTACAGATTCAAATTTAGCCCGAAAAATGTCAAACAATGGTAAAAAGAAACCATTGGGAGCAAAATTGAGAAAAAGAAGAGCTGAGAAAGAAGCAGAATTTCAAGAAAGCATTAAGAAATGTATGGACCTACACAAACATTTGACTTAACAACCGAAGCTACTGAGATTGAAAATTCCAACCAGGAAAAGCCTATAATATCAGCTATGGTCACTTCATGCAAACCAAGTAGCAGTACTGGCGTTCCTCAGGATGTAGAGGAACCTCTCGGCCTGATTGTCACCAAGAGAAGTCTGAAGTCACCAAGAGAAGCAATGGTCACTGAATGTGAAACCAATACCAGTGCTGCTGATCTTCCAGATGCATCTAAACCAAACTCTCATCTAGTTCTTGATTCTGAAACTTCTGCAACAAATCTCATCAGTGTAACAGATCTGGCTTCATGGCCTAAAATTCAATTCATAATACTAAAAATATAGATTGCTTAGTTCTTCAAGGTCCAAAACAAGTCCAGTTTACACGTTATTCTCACAATGCAAATGGTCATCATTTCGCAAACAACCATTATTTTGGTGCACTTCTTAATGGCAAACTTATACCAAGTAGAAGGTTGATGCCTTCTGAAACGGCTGACCACATGTTTTGTTTCTGCTGCCTATGTTTCGATCGAGGCTCTTGTTCACGTCTAGCAAGTGTTGGCTTCAATGACTGTTTCCATTTATCTCCAGCCATAAAATCAGCAGTGCTAATCACAGAACGTTTTATGAGACATGTATGAAGAGACGCAAGACTTTCATCCGGATGCACGCTTGATATGGTAGAACAGGTTTTAATTCAGAAAGAATCAGAGTGTTGAAAAAACATGTTGACTAGATTGATGAACATTGTTTTGTACCTTTCAGACAATAACATGGAATTTCACGGTTTGTCTGATAAGCTGTATACAAAAATCTATGGAAAATTCCTTGGTCTTATTCAGTTGTTGGTCAAATTGAATTGTGTAATGCAAAAACACACCATTCGTATTTTGAAAGAAGAATTAGAGGTTTATTACTGTGGGAGCAATATCGCAAATGAACGTATTGAATTAATGTCTGAAGAAGTTAATGCCAAAATCATTTCAAGGATACAAAATGATTTATATTTTTCAATAGCCAACTGCACACCATACATCAATCATGTGGAACACCTGTCTTTGAGAAGATGTGTTGATTTACCACAAGATGATGCTGATGCTGAACTCTGTGAATGGTTCTTGGGGTTTACTCCAATTGTAGACTGCACTGGTAATTGACTGTCAGATATAATAATGAATTGGCTGGAAATAAAACGCGGACTTAAAACATTGTTGAGGGCAGGGCTATTCCAATGGGGCAAATATGAAAGGCAAAAATAGTGGTGCTCAAAGGAGATTTTTAAAAGGTAGTCCATTAGCATTGTTCATGCCGTGCGGATGCCATAACCTGAACCTACCTTTGTGTGCTGCTGCAAAATCCCCTGTTCAATCTTTCTCTCTATTTGGGATTTTAGGAAGATTGTACTCTCTGCTGCTTCCATCAATCACTGGCAGACTTTAACAGATCATGTTAAATTTATTACCTTAGAATTACCTAGCGGGCATGCTTTGGGAGGCAAACAATTCCAGTGTAAAAGCTGTCGGATATTTGGTTGGTGATAATCAATGATGCGCTCATAAATCTTGCTGAGAAGGAAAAAGGCGATCCTGAAATTGTACATGAAGCTACTACCTTGTCATCAACTGAAAGATTTCAGGTTTTTGGTTACATTGGTCATTTGGTATGACATACCCCTCCAGAATAATGTTGCCAGCAAATCTATGCAGAATCAGAGTATCAATGTGTGCAAAACTGTGGAAATAATAAAGGACAGTTTTTGGAATAATGCAAAGAAAACTATTTTGAGAGAGCAATTACAAGTGCTAGTGAACTTGCTAATGTTCTTGAAGTTGAACCTGGATTTCATACAGTGAAGGAATAAGGTACGTAAAACGACATTTCGATTATGAGAGTAGAGATGAGTCTATTACAACACAGAAGAAACAATTTGAAATCGAATTTTTCACTACATTGCTTGACACAGCCTTAATGCGAATTCAAGAAAGATTTGAACAAATAAAGCATCACGCAGAAAAGTAGGGTTTTCTATACAAGATAAATGAATTACCAAAGAAAGAAGAGCTTGAAAGGCACTGCCCGGAACTACAACAGTTCTTAACTGTTGGTGCAGGTGCAGATATTGTGTCATGATCTCTGCTTCCAAAAGATCAGGACTTGCCCGACTCCCTTGGAAGCAGACCCATAACCCCGGTTCCGAGTGCCAGCCAGTCCCAATTGGGACCTTTTGGACCCTGTCCTGGCGCCAGTGGCACCAGGCTCATAAAGATGCCCAGTCCCAGCGCTGGAAGCGCCGGGCTCATAATGCTTGGGTGGACTTACCTGCAGCAGACCATGCTGCTTACTTACCTGCCAGTTGAACCCCTGATCCTCTTCTGTTTGGGACTACTTTTCCTGTTGGGTGGGGCAGGAGCCACTCCCTAGGTTCAGAACACTGGAACTCTTCTGGAAAGCAGGAACTCTTTTCTTACCTAGGCGTGGCTGTGGAAGGAGACACCTAAGCACTACAGGAGGCTATTTAAACCACACCCGATGGATGAATCTTGCGTTATTCTGCATTCTCTGCAGCAGAACGCTCATCGTGTCTTCTGCTTCTGATCCTGGGCCTAAGGGAACAAAGGCTTACCATCCTGGAATCCAGTCTTCAGCAGCACCTGTAAAGACAAAGAAAGAACAAGTTAGCACTACGGTCTTCAGTGGCAGCGCATCTCTTACCTGGTCCATCGGCTGTCACCAACGCCTCGTGCTGCATTCCGGCATCTGAAAGACAAAGGCTTACCTACTCTTCGCATGCTCCGCAGGTCTTCGCACTGCATTCCGGCATCTGAAAGACAAAAGCTTACCAGCTCTTTGCACGCTCCGGAGGCCTTCGGCGCTGCATCCCGCATCTGAAAGACAAAAAAGAAGGTGCGTTTAAAGACATTGGGCAACTTTATTACTCACGTGCCATTACTCCTTCCCACCCCGAATCCAGTGGGTATTCCAGCACCCTTCAGCTTCTCTAGAAGCTCCGAACTAGTACCTGCAAGATAAAAGGGACAGTTAGTGCGCATCGTGAAGCAGGCTACAAGCGCTTACTTACGTGCTTCCAGGCGCTGCTATTCCTCAAGCGGGTTCGATCCTCAACTCTCATCAGCCCGCCATCCGCCATCGCCGGAACCCTGCAAAACAAGAGATATCATTACAAAAGACTTTTAAGACATTTGAAGTGCCCAGAACTTACCGTTCGTGCAGTTAACGACGGACAGCAGTCCTCTGAGGTCTGAGGTCAAGAGGCCTGCACCCTTATCCAGTGAAGAAACTGGTTACGGCACCCTGCCCCGAGGCAGATGGAGAGCTCGGCGTTCACTTACCTAAGGTGAGGGTGTTAACCTTTGGGGTTCTACAGGAGAAGAGAAAGGGAAGAGGAGAGAGGCACCCAATAACCCCAGTTCATTAATCCCATATTTTCTATCTGCAGACATCTTACTCTTCAAGTCAGACATACAGTGCACAGAGGTCCAGCCCAAAGAGCCAACCGTGTGTTACACATTACCTTTGAAGATACGGCATTCACCCAGTCAAGACCGGCGCCTCTGCGGGAATCAGGTGAGCGTTACAGAACGCAAAGCCTATCGCAAAACTCCCACCCAGGCGCTATGGAAACCTCGGATACCGACCAGCTAGCCCAGTTACTTGGGGAACTAAGAGCAGAAGTGCATGCAGCCCGTCAGGAAACGAATGCTCTAAGAAGGGAACTGATTATTTCCAAGGAGCGAACAGACGATCTCGCTAGACAATTGCTACAGTCACAAGCCGGACAAACTCCGTTACCCGCATCAGGGGAAAATCTTCCTTCAACATCCTCTACGAACCCAGTGCAGATCAACCTACCTGGGAATGTACCTCTGGCTCCGCCCGAACGATTTTCTGGTGACCCAAAGAGGTTTGCAGTATTTATTAATCAGTGCCGGTTGCACTTCTTATGCCGGCCAGCAGCCTTTCCAACTGATCAAGCTAAGGTAGCTTTCGTGCTTTCGTACCTTAGTGGCAATGCGGCAGACTGGTCGATCCCTCTAGTTAATCAAGATGATCCGGTTCTCCATGATTTTCAAGCTTTTCAGCTCAGTATGGAAAAACTGTTTGCAAGACATTCACAGGGGCAGGCCTTGGACAATGAGCTCCTTTCATTGCGACAGGGTAATCAAGACCTTTTGGCTTATATTGCGTCTTTCAACAGACTGATAGTGGAAACTCGATGGCCTGAGGACAAAAGGATTACGCTGTTTTATAGAGGTCTACGTGGAGAGCTCAAAGATGTGTTAGCTCAAGTAGTGAATCCCCCGCAAGACTGTTCGGACTATATTGACTTAGTCGTTCAAATTGACCACAGACTGCAGAACAGGAAGGCCGATCGTTCCAAGTTTGATGCTCGAGTATTTTCCAAACCACCAACTCCTACCAAAGGAGTAGACTCCGGGGAACCCATGCAAATAGGGGGCCTGAAAGGACCACTAACACAAAAGGAGCGGGAAAGGAGAAAACACCTGCAATTATGCCTCTATTGCGGAAACTCGCGGCACTTTCTTCGAGACTGTCCGGTGAAACCAGCCAAGAAGGCAGTAGGAGCTGCAGTTACCAGGGTCACAAACTCTGAGCAGGGAAACGACCTCGCCCGACAAGAATAGAGGTCCTCTTGCCGAGTGTTAAAACCAGTTCCGTGACCTCGCATTTCGTGATACCTATGGTCCTCATTAGCCCTGAACATCCGGATCGATTACATGCGATTGAAGCTTACGTCGACAGCGGTGCCATCGGCAATTATGTGGATCATGAAATGGTTTTGAGGATGAATCTGACTCTTTGTCCAAAGGCTGTAAAGGACGTCATTACTACGGTGGATGGTACGGAGATAGCCTCCGGACCAGTAACGCATACCACACAAGAAGTGACGCTAGTAAGTCAAGATGGACACCATGAGAAGATCGTGTTCGATGTGATCAAGGCCCCTCAGTTCCAGATTATTCTAGGAGATCCTTGGTTAGAGAAGCACAATCCTCAGATCGATTGGCAAGCAAGAACGGTTCAGTTTCCAGAATGTGTCTCTACTTGTCACCCTCGACCTGGTGTTGCACTGGCAGCAATTTCCTCGGAGGCTCTCCAGTTACCTCCTGAATACCTAGAATTCCAAGATGTTTTCCGGAAGGATCAGGCTAACTCTCTACCTCCTCATAGGTCTTATGACTGCCAGATAGACCTGATACCTGGATCTACTCCTCCTTGTAGTAGAATTTATGCCCTCACCGAGCCTGAGAATCTTCACCTCCGACAATACCTGGATCAATACCTAGCGAATGGGTTTATTCGTCCTTCCAAGTCCCCTGCTTCCTCAGCTTTGTTCTTCGTTCCAAAAAAAGAAGGGGACCTTAGAACTTGTATAGATTATCGCGCCCTGAACCAGATCACTGTTAAGAATAGATATCCGTTACCTTTGATCCCTGAACTCCTGGACCAAGTCAGAAAAGCATGCATATATACAAAGCTGGATCTTAGAGGAGCCTACCACTTGGTACGAGTAAAAGAGGGCGATGAATGGAAGACGGCCTTCCGCACCAAGTATGGGCTATTTGAATATCAGGTCATGCCCTTCGGACTTTGCAATGCCCCGGCCGCCTTTCAATATTTTATGAACGATGTCCTCAGAGAGCTCATAGATGTGCGTGTTGTTGTTTACATTGACGACATCCTCGTTTATTCTTCATCGGAAACTGAACATCGGAAACACGTGAAAATGGTCCTCGAGAGATTGCGTCAACACAATCTTTTCGCTAAGTTGGAAAAATGTGTTTTCAACATGACTGAAGTTGAATTCTTGGGATTCATATTATCACCTAGCGGAGTGCGTATGGATTCAAAGAAGGTCGATGCAATTCTCAAATGGCCATCGCCATCCTCCGTAAAAGGTGTTCAAAGCATGTTAGGCTTCGCTAACTTTTACCGCAGGTTTATCCCCGAATTCTCTCCAATAGTCCAGCCCATCACCGCCTTGTTAAAGAAAAACAAACGTTTTGAATGGTCTACCGAGGCGGAACAAGCTTTCCAGAATTTGAAGACTAGATTTATCTCTGCACCGATCTTAAAACATCCTCGCCCAGAACTCCCCTACATCGTTGAAACTGATGCTTCGAGCCTTGCCATGGGGGCAGTTCTATCACAAAAGGACCCAGTAACCAATCAGTTGCATCCCGTGGCATTTTGGTCCCGCAAATTCTCGCCTCCTGAAATCAATTACACTATTACTGATAAGGAACTTCTAGCTATCAAGTCCGCCTTTAAGGCTTGGCGGCATGATCTTCTGGGGGCCCGACACACCGTTACTGTGATTACAGATCACCGAAACCTGCAATATTTGAAAACCGCAAAAGCTCAATCCTCTAGGCAACTCCGTTGGGCACTATTCTTTGCCGAGTTTGACTTCATAATTACCTATCGACCTGGTACAAAAAACGGTAAAGCTGATGCCCTTTCTCGGATGGGAGTGGAAGAACATTTGATCAATCCTAAACCTGTACCTATCATTCCCGAACAAAGAATTCTAGGTGTAATCGCCACACAATCCATAGAGGAAGTTAAGGATAAAGCCAGGCTACTGGTAACTCCAGCAGACATACAGAATTGTCATCTGCAGGGAAAGGACTTTACGGTGAAGGACAACCTATTATATTTCCAAGAACGGTTATACCTGCCCAGCACAGATTTACAGAAAAAAGTAATCTCTTGTTATCACGATTCTTTAATGGAAGGACATCCCGGTATGACCAAGACCTCGGAAAAGATCAAGCGCTACTTCTGGTGGCCGTCTTGGAAAAAAGATATCAGAGACTTTATAATGTCCTGTGGAGTATGCGCCCCTAACAAGAGTCAAAAGGAAAAACCAGCCGGCCTCTTACGCCCTATTGACATCCCGCCTCGCCCTTGGCATACGCTTTCTATGGACTTCATCACCGATCTACCTCCATGCTCCGGATACAATACGATCCTAGTAATCGTGGACCTATTCTCCAAGATGGCGCATTTCATTCCACTCAAAGGCTTACCAACAGCAGCAACTCTGGCCCGAGAATTTCTCGAAAACATCGTCCGACTGCACGGTTTTCCTTCAGTTCTAATTTCGGATCGAGGTAGTCAATTTATTTCTCATTTTTGGCGAAGTTGCTGTCGGTGGGCTCAAATTGATGTGAGACTTTCGACCAGCCACCACCCTCAAACCGACGGACAAACCGAGAGGACCAATCAAACTCTGGAACAGTATTTGCGCTGCATGCTACAACAAACTGAAAAAACTTGGAAAGATATCCTTTGGATAGCCGAATATGCCTACAATAACTCTGTCCACTCGGGAACTGGGAAGACCCCGTTTTTTCTTTTATACGGTAGTCACCCTCGAACCTCGGAGTTGGATCCACTCCAAGATCTTGGAACACCAGCAGTAGACCACCTGCATTCTACAATCACCCAAGCCTTTAAGGAAGCCGTTTCTCACCTTCAAAGGGCTAAAGAACAATACAAGAAAGGAGCAGACCAACATCGGAAGGAAGCCCCCCAATATCAAGTAGGAGATCAAGTATGGTTATCCACCAAATATCTACCTCTAAAAGGACCACGCACATTCAACCCAAGATACCTTGGTCCCTATTCCATCACTACCATAGTAAATCCAGTAGCGGTCAAGTTGGACTTGCCCCCTCACATGAAGATACATCCGGTCTTCCACGTCTCTCTATTAAAACCCGTGCAACCTCAAACCCGACTAACTACATCTCCAAAACCTATTCTAGTTGATGGAGAACTCGAGTTTGAAGTCAAAAGCATCCTGGATTCCAAGATCTCCAAATCTAAACTATTTTACCTGATTGACTGGAAAGGCTACGGTCCCCAAGAAAGATCCTGGGAACCTGCAGAATATGTCCACGCGCCTCGTCTAATCAAAAGATTTCATCGAACATTTCCTAACAAGCCCAAATCCCCGGAGAAGCCCGGTTTGGGAGGGGCCTTGAGGGGGGGTGCTGTCATGATCTCTGCTTCCAAAAGATCAGGACTTGCCCGACTCGCTTGGAAGCAGACCCATAACCCCGGTTCCGAGTGCCAGCCAGTCCCAATTGGGACCTTTTGGACCCTGTCCTGGCGCCAGTGGCACCAGGCTCATAAAGATGCCCAGTCCCAGCGCTGGAAGCGCCGGGCTCATAATGCTTGGGTGGACTTACCTGCAGCAGACCATGCTGCTTACTTACCTGCCAGTTGAACCCCTGATCCTCTTCTGTTTGGGACTACTTTTCCTGTTGGGTGGGGCAGGAGCCACTCCCTAGGTTCAGAACACTGGAACTCTTCTGGAAAGCAGGAACTCTTTTCTTACCTAGGCGTGGCTGTGGAAGGAGACACCTAAGCACTACAGGAGGCTATTTAAACCACACCCGATGGATGAATCTTGCTTTGCGTTATTCTGCATTCTCTGCAGCAGAATGCTCATCGTGTCTTCTGCTTCTGATCCTGGGCCTAAGGGAACAAAGGCTTACCATCCTGGAATCCAGTCTTCAGCAGCACCTGTAAAGACAAAGAAAGAACAAGTTAGCACTACGGTCTTCAGTGGCAGCGCATCTCTTACCTGGTCCATCGGCTGTCACCAACGCCTCGCGCTGCATTCCGGCATCTGAAAGACACAGGCTTACCTACTCTTCGCATGCTCCGGAGGTCTTCGCACTGCATTCCGGCATCTGAAAGACAAAAGCTTACCAGCTCTTCGCACGCTCCGGAGGCCTTCGGCGCTACATCCCGCATCTGAAAGACAAAAGAAGGTGCGTTTAAAGACATTGGGCAACTTTATTACTCACGTGCCATTACTCCTTCCCACGCCGAATCCAGTGGGTATTCCAGCACCCTTCAGCTTCTCTAGAAGCTCCGAACTAGTACCTGCAAGATAAAAGGGACAGTTAGTGCGCATCGTGAAGCAGGCTACAAGCGCTTACTTATGTGCTTCCAGGCGCTGCTATTCCTCACGCGGGTTCGATCCTCAACTCTCATCAGCCCGCCATCCGCCATCGCCGGAACCCTGCAAAACAAGAGATATCATTACAAAAGACTTTTAAGACATTTGAAGTGCCCAGAACTTACCGTTCGTGCAGTTAACGACGGACAGCAGTCCTCTGAGGTCAAGAGGCCTGCACCCTTATCCAGTGAAGAAACTGGTTACGGCACCCTGCCCCGAGGCAGATGGAGAGCTCGGCGTTCACTTACCTAAGGTGAGGGTGTTAACCTTTGGGGTTCTACAGGAGAAGAGAAAGGGAAGAGGAGAGAGGCACCCAATAACCCCAGTTCATTAATCCCATATTTTCTATCTGCAGACATCTTACTCTTCGAGTCAGACATACAGTGCACAGAGGTCCAGCCCAAAGAGCCAACCGTGTGTTACACATCACCTTTGAAGATACGGCATTCACCCAGTCAAGACCGGCGCCTCTGCGGGAATCAGGTGAGCGTTACATATTGAGAGGAGTCATTTATGCAAAGAACTCATAAGCATTCAGAAGTTTCAGAAAAATCTGGACAATCCCACTCCTCTAAACATTTTAAATTAGATTAGAAAAATAAAACAGAAAGATCTGTATCCCAATTTATGGGTTTCTGTAAGAAATTAGTTAACGACACCAATTGGTGTGGCTAGTAGTGAGAGGAGCTTTTAAGAATTGAAATTAATTTAAACATATGTCAAAAGAAAAGTTGAGTTTACTAGCTAGACTTTCAATAAAAAATGACATTGCTCAAAACATGGATTTAATAAAAACATTTGTTAGTAAAAAAGCGAGAAAAGTACATTTTTCATAGTTACATAGATTGATTTAGTATGCGTCTTCCTGTGTTTGAGTTACCAAGTCATTATTGAACCAAAGAATTGTCCTTTTTTTGTTTAGATTACACAATGAAAAGTTGATCAAATGTGAAAACCAATTTCATAATAGTATGCGATCTGACCTTTTCAGCATTTTCAAAACCATATATATAGCAATTAATTGAGGACTTCATGATCTGGTTCTGTTGTAATAAGTGTAACTGATATTGTGATATCTTAAAAGATTCTTCGCTTTGCGAGTAGTGTGTAAAAGTGCCAGTTAGTTAAAAAAAATAGGCCGACAGTCACCTTTAGTGTCAGTCTTCTCGTTTTACATGTATTAGGACTCTTTTTACTGTTGTATGGATTCCTTTTGTCCTCTTTCTTCCCTCATGGCGGTTTTAATGGAGGGATCAGACTTTATGCAAATCTTCAGGTTAACACAAAATGTGTTGCATTATATCCTTTATGATCCCTCATTACCCTATTACAGACATGACTGTTTTTACAGCCATAATTTATTTCAAATTATTGTATAAAATAAAGTTTCTCAACTTGTATGTCTTTCAAAGGGTGCTGCTAGACCTGGGTCCCGCACTGGTGACAGACCCAACAAGTGCTCTCTGGCAACCTTCCTGGCTTGGAATTTCAGAACCACTTTGCCCCTGGAGTCATTGGCCTGCCCAGCAACCAATTACAAAAAATCCCACTAACCAGCTTCCTTCCCTTACCGTGCTGAGTGAGCCAACTTAGATGTATGTGTACTTAATTTTTTGCATTCTTAAACCTAAACAAAGGGCACTTCACCACTTAATTATCGAAAAATACACATATTTTAATATTTATCACACCATATTGACAATTCCAATATACAGAATTAAAAATATTCCAAACACATATTCAACAATAAGTAGTTGTGTGTACATCTTTCTTCATTACAAATAAAAGCATAGAAATATATGCTTAGAAAAACCTTTTCTATGCCTTACTGGGGGTGTGTTCTCTTTTATGAAAAGGACCCCACTCTTATTTCAGCCCTTCCTAATTTCTCTGGGCAAAGCGGACTGTGCCAACACTTTTATAAAAATGTGTTTCTAGGACCAGCATGGAAATATATCTTTAAGAATAAGCTAGGTCAGTAATCCCTATGGCGAATCCTGCTGGTACTGTCTTCAGGGCACATAGGCTTAGTTCATATTGTGGTTTTCACCCACTTAATGGTTTGTCGTAATTTGCAAGCTTTCTAAAAGACAAATAAAACATTTGCACTTTAAAATATGGTAAAAATAAAACATTTTTATGCAAAAAATACATCAAATACATCTGTTACGGTTTCAACTCTTTTGCCAATATAGACAGCAGGGATACATAATTACTTAAGTGGTCTAATTATTTTCCACTACCACACTTCATCTCATATTCAACATGATTTATTCTCTTCATTTAATATGTCTGCAAAAGTGCATTTTACCCTTTGAAACTTTATTTCCTTGGGCTGACCGTCTCTTTCCAACAAAGACTTGTTGGAAGACTTCTTCTAAACGGAAGAGGGGGGGGGGAGGAGAGGGGGGGATATCACATATCTCTATATGTTAATTTATCACCCTATTCTCAATATAAGCAAGATGAACGCTCACCTTTCGCTAGATCTTCAATCTTTTTCTCGGTCGGGCTGGTTCCTGTGAGCACCGTGCGGGCACTATTACTGCCCAATGGAGTTCTCTTTGTCTGGGGCACGGGGCGTCTCCCTACTAGTTTGTGGCTTTACTCTGTCACAGAAGGAATAAGCCATTATTACTTATCAAAACGATGTCAGTGGTCACCTCCACATCCTCTTATTTGAAAATGAAGCTTACCAGAGTAATAAAGTCTACTGCCTTCAAATTTCCTTCATTTCATGACATCGATGAGAAAGCTTTTTTGCTACAAGCTCACCCGATCACACCAGCCTTTTACTGTCTACCGAAAATTCATAAACATCATAAGGTTCCTCCGGGGCGGCCCATAGTGGCAGCCATTGGATCTATTCTCGAACCTTTGTCGATATATTCTGACTTTTTCTTAAGGCCATTTGTGAAAACGATGCGCTCATATGTCCAAGACACAACCCAAATGATCAAAATACTAGACACAATAGTGGTGGGTTCCACAGACATCTTAGTCACCTTGGATGTGGAAGCACTGTATACAAGCATTCCCCAGATGAAGTGTGTCAGAATTATGGGTCAATACCTAGAGAAAAGGAGGGACAAGACAGTACCAACATCATTTATTCAGGTGTGGTAGTGGACAATAATTAGACCACTTAAGTAATTATGTATCCCTGCTGTCTATATTGGCAAAAGAGTTGAAACCGTAACAGATGTATTTGATGTATTTTTTGCATAAAAATGTTTTATTTTTACCATATTTTAAAGTGCAAATGTTTTATTTGTCTTTTAGAAAGCTTGCAAATTACGACAAACCATTAAGTGGGTGAAAACCACAATATGAACTAAGCCTATGTGCCCTGAAGACAGTACCAGCAGGATTCTCCATAGGGATTACTGACCTAGCTTATTCTTAAAGATATATTTCCATGCTGGTCCTAGAAACACATTTTTATAAAAGTGTTGGCACAGTCCGCTTTGCCCAGAGAAATTAGGAAGGGCTGAAATAAGAGTGGGGTCCTTTTCATAAAAGAGAACACACCCCCAGTAAGGCATAGAAAAGGTTTTTCTAAGCATATATTTCTGTGCTTTTATTTGTAATGAAGAAAGATGTACACACAACTACTTATTGTTGAATATGTGTTTGGAATATTTTTAATTCTGTATATTGGAATTGTCAATATGGTGTGATAAATATAAAAATATGTGTATTTTTCGATAATTAAGTGGTGAAGTGCCCTTTGTTTAGGTTTAAGAATGCAAAAAATTAAGTACACATACATCTAAGTTGGCTCACTCAGCACGGTAAGGGAAGGAAGCTGGTTAGTGGGATTTTTTGTAATTGGTGTTTCATTATCCTCACCCACTCAGCCCCTAAAAAGAGGATAGGTACAGCTCAAGCAATATTCGCTGCCCAGCAACCAGACATCAAGGATTAACTCTGGGTATTTTTTGCCCACTTCACTCTGCTTTTGAGCTGGCCCAACCACTCGGAGTTGGTTTTCAGGCTGCTGCTTGCATCTGGAGTTGCCTTTCACACAAACTGCTTTTCCATCCGTCTTTGATCAGTCTCTAAGTCGACTTGACCCAGTGGAAGCCACTGACTTGCCAATCTCGAAAGCAGACTCAATTCGCGGGAGGCAATGGTCTCGGCCCGTCTCAATGCGCCTCAACCGACTTGACCTGGAAGCACTCAACTTGACCTGTTTCTGTGCCATCTCAAACTTTGGAAACATTGCCTAGAAGCCTGTCTCTGCTCTGTTGAGACCCAAGAGCAAACCTAAAGGTATCTGTAGTGGTTCTGTCCAGCTGCCTTGCTTCAGAAATCCCTAGTGATACTTAAGACTCCTTACATTTTTAAAGACATCTTCATGAACGTGAACATTTGCTGCTGAAAATATTGACCAAGAGTACCTCTTTCATCTTAAAGTGTGCATAGTCTGTGTCTTAAATGCTCCTATTATTTAGAAAAAAATGATGGGACATTCTTTTATTTGTGTACCTGTGAGGCGCCAGGAATGAGACGCGGACACAGAGGAGACATGTTTGTGGTTACAAACATTTATTTACAAAAATTGGGGTTGGAAAATACCTCACTATCTCTAATCTAGGAGGAATTTCCCTACCTCAACCAAACTAATGAATCCGTCCTGTGTCAAGATGTCCAAACAAAAGGTTTGTCCTGTGTCCGTAATCCTATTCTGGCCCTCCTACTCTAAATAAACTCTAATGTGTAAGGTTATTGACTCTTGAATTTTCAAAGTGTTCAAATGTTCAAGTTCAACAAAAAAGTATCAATCCAACAAAAAGGTTTCCAATGAACAATGTTCACAGTTCCAGGGATGAGCTTCCTTCCCCAGATTCCTTCTATCAAGTTTCACCAACTCAAAAGAATAATCAGGTTCCAAGAGGATTATTCTCTCTCCCCTTGGTGTATTTACATGTTTTTGGGTATCAGCTCCCTTCCTCAAGCTTTATCTTTCTCTTTTGCATGTTGCAAATCCCAAGGGTATGTTGCTTCCTAAGGACTCTTTCTCTCTCTACAATTTCATAATAGTTAATTAATTCAAGGGTATGTCCTTCCTTAAAGTTCTTTGCAATAGGTATTTGGTCTTCACGTGGGACACTCTCCGCTCAGGCCTTGTCACACAAATGCCTAACCTTCTCTTCACCTGGTGCACCTTCCTACCAGGACTTTATTATTTAAACATCAATCTTGACCTGGTATACTTTCCTGCCAGGGGTTGACTATACACACATAATTAACTTCACCTGCTATACACAAACATTAAAACTTCACCTGGTATACGTTCCTGCCAGGACTTCGTTACACAAACACTTTGTTATGCAGATACTTAACTTCACCTGGTATAATTGTTTGCCAGGACTTTCTTGCACAAGCACTCTTTGTTACTTAACTTCACCTTGTGTACCTGTTTGCCAGGACTTTGTTACAAAAGCACCCTTTGTTATACAAATACCTAACTTCACCTGGCATACTTGTTGCCAGGACTTTACTATACAAGGTACTCCTTCCTTCAACTTGGGGTTCAATACCCCTTGGATAACTTGCTTTGCTAATACTCTCACTTCTTTAGTAACAGCGCTGCTTCCCTCACGTTGCGCTCTCAAGAAATGATTTACTTTATTTGGCCACCCGTTAACCCACTTGTTACTTTTAGGTCCACTGGTTGTTTCTGTTACTTCTGCAGAGCAAAATATGCTCACCGGAAACTTGGTAACCCTTTTCCTTTCCCAGGAGTTACCGGTTGGCTCCAGCATTTCTCTGCTCTCACCTGCTTCGGCGTACTGGTTTTGCATGCATCCTTGTCAATTGCTGCAAACTCGTTGAGTCGGCTTCACGATGCGCGGTTCGTGCTGCTCTTCTCTCTTTCAGCAGCAGTCCACCCGCATCCTGGTTTCTGTGTTCCCTTCTTGGATTCACCTGCATGTCGCCTACCACAGCATGCTTGCCTTCAGGGTGATGCTCAGCGGTATTACGGGTTACAAGGCAGTCCTGCGTCTGTAGCTCTCCTCTCTCCTTATCATCAGCTGCAGCCGGGCCATATTTAAACTTCCCAGCTTGCTTTCTCATTTGGTATCAACTAGCCTGCTGAGTTGGTCATTCCATCTTCGAATCCTCATTACTCTGTTGTTCTTTCTCATGTCAGTCATTATGGAGTTGCTTTCTGAATGACTTGAAGGATGTGAATATTGAGCCTCCCGGGAAGTGATCTTCACTAATCCCTGCCCTTCCTAATCCTAGTTGCCAACATATTCTCCCTAATGGGAGTTTGGGGATTAATTACAATAGATCTTTTATGAGGTGGGGGATGAGTATAACAATATGCCATAAGGCATGGTGGATTAAGGAAACATTCCTGGAAGGGAATGGGGAGCATGTGAATTTCTCCAACAATATCATCTGGTCTCCCCGAGAGTCACCTCCCCCCAGGTGGTCATCCCTCATGTTGCTGCCCGCAGGGTCAACATCATGTAGCAGCTGCCATCCCCTGGCCACATTGGGGCAGTCCTCTAAGGGAAAGGAGTGATGATATCATTGGATTCATCACATACCACAGTATAATTGTTGTTTGAACTGCTTGTACGGTAGCTCCCATTCCTTATGAAGAGTATAGTCTGCCCTCGGACCATACCACCATATCTTTGCTCACGCAGAGTATCCATCCCCTGACCTACCACACAACACCTGCTCTACTACCCCTCCTCCTATCACTCTTTTACTTGGCCGCTGGAATACACAATCCCTCTACAGCAAGTCCTTCTGCATCACTGACCATTTCACTCTTATCACCCCAACTGTCACATCTCGCTATTACAGAAACCTGAATATACCCTCATGCCTCTGCCAAACCACAGGCCTTCCACAGCGTTGCTGCTAACTTCTCCCACTGTCCCGGACCTGTTGTTTATGGTGGTGGTGTGGGGTTCCTTATCAATAAGGCCCTCCACAATGCCCCTCTACCTCCTGTGATATCACCTCTTCCTCTTTTGAATATGCCATTATTCAACTCCTTCCTCCTTTTCTCACTGTTCTGATTCTCTATTCACTCCCTAGTCCTCTCAACACCTTCCCTGATCTGAACCTTCTCCTTAAGTCAATTCTTATCAACATCCCTAATGTCATGATGGGGACTTTAACCCTTCCAAACCCTCCACAACCACCTGCCCTGAAAGTAAACCCCCACCTATCTGACCACTCCCCCTGTTCCCTCCAGGACAAGCCTACTCACCCTGGTGGGAAATCTCTTGACCATGTCTTTCTCTCTACTTAGCTATCATTCTATGACCTCACCACTGACCCCTCTTCTTCTCATCACTCCAATGTTCACTTTAACATCTCAAACCCTCCACTTTCTCTTCCCACTTCAATGACCAAAAGGTAATCAAATCTGGACTCTCTTATCCTTTACCTTGATGACCGTCCCTCATTCCTCTCTCCATACTATTTATCCTTCTTCCATTGCCCATTCTTTTTCTGACTTTCACTATGCATTTATGACACCCTTGGACCAACAAAATCCCCCATGTTCATTCACACCCTCCAGTTCCCATCATCAGCCCTGGATCACTTCTGATAGCCAGACCCTCAAAAAAACATGCGTTCTGACCTACAATGCAGGTGAAAATCGTGGACGAGCATCCTACTCCTGACCTACTCAAATTTGGTACTAAGGCATGAAATAGATTTTGAAAAATCTATTTCTTTAAAGACCGATTTAGAAAGACTGCTAGGAGACCGCTCCAAGCACACTTTCTAAATCGAACTGTCAGGCCCTGCGATGCACAGAAGTATGCGAAGGGGCTGACAGGCACGGCAGAGGTGGAATGGGGAAGTCAATGGGGCCCAGCTAGGTGTGTTGTGTTTGTGAGTGCTGTGTGTGTGTCTGGGTAGGTGTGTGTGTGTCTGTGTCCGAGTGTGGGTGTAAGATTTGGGGAGGGGTGTAGGGAGAGGTGAGAGGGATGAGGAGAGAGGGTAAAAGGAGGAGGGGAGTGGGTAACTGTACATGGGTGCATGTTAGAATGCCTGAGTAGAATACTATGATACCTTTTGACATCATATAAGTGTTGACAGGTGGGAACGCAC
Source organism: Ambystoma mexicanum (assembly GCF_040938575.1). Taxonomy (NCBI): domain Eukaryota; kingdom Metazoa; phylum Chordata; class Amphibia; order Caudata; family Ambystomatidae; genus Ambystoma; species Ambystoma mexicanum. The sequence goes on along the minus strand of NC_090926.1, from coordinate 119,724,030 downwards.
CTTTAACCCAGATGTCCTGCCGTAGCGGAAGTCCCAAACCGGAAGTGACATCAAGCGTGGTCACCCAGAAGTCCCACCCTGCATAAGGCCTATCTCGCAAGTGGGGTAATGGGTGTAAACCGGAACTTTCGCCCTAGCTGAAGTGTTACCCAGGATGTGACATCACAGCAGTTACCCAGAAGTTCTCCTAACCTGTGGCCCGGAAGTGAACTCATGGGGGTCGCCTGGAAATTCTGCACTAGTGGATGTTGTACCCTGGATATGAGGATATATGTATTCTGGGTTTAAATATACATACATATAACAACAAAAAGAACGATATCTTATTCACCAAAATACGTGGCGTTATAGTTGTATTGTCACTTTCAGTCTTTTTGGCAGTTGTAGAAGTAGCAATAGGAGTAGGAGTAGTAAGTGTAGTGAACATAGACAGTATTACTTACCTTATTTGTAGTAATTTTACAATTTGGATAACATAGTCAATTGTAGCCTACCATAAAGTCAACTAGCTCTTCTGAACCAAATGGATTTCTGGATGGGGGCATTGTGTGGTGGGGGTGGGACACTGACGGGTGAGATGCAGTATCCCCCTTCCTTTAACACCCTTTCCCCATCCTCTTACATTGGACATTCCTAACCACTGCCGGCCACCCCTTTTCTAACACAAAAACTTTTGCACAAGACAAAGAACAACAGACTAACCATTTACCTGACATGAATCACACACACCCGACGGCCCTTTCCCTTTCCCACAGGGATAAAATGTGTAGCCGGCGCGCACAGTACGAGCAAGGTGAAAAAGGCGAGCATAGCAGACATCACAACAAGACGGCTAACAAGCAGCAGTTCAAAAGAGGAAGAAAGGCAGCAGAAAGCGAGAGGGTGGCAAGGCGAAAAGTAACATTGTCCTTTTTGTCCCAGACCCACGGAAACCTCATTGATGAGAGCCTAAGACCGCGAACAATAGCACAAGTGTCCTGCAGCAGATATGAACGGTACATGGGGCAAACCTATGCCGATAAGCAGGAGGGAAGCTCCTTTGCCTGTGGTATCGGCTTTGACTCCAGGAAATCCAAAAGCCTAGGAATGAAACACAGCTGGTGATTTGAGGGGAGAATCAATAAGCACCGGGATGCGTTGCGTGAAAAGTGGCAAGTGGCAAGTTTAAACATATTGCATTGAACTGTGAGTGAACTGTAAAAGGTAGTAAAGGGGGGACCAGCTGAAGAGGGGTAACCGGTACCCCCTGGGTGCTAACTGGAGAAGAAGGCGATAGGAAGGCCGCCAAAGAACCTCAAAGTGGTCATACGTGAGGGTCGAGCAAAAGCCCTGTACAATTGAAAAACTTTGATCCGTAAGTTAACTATGAAAGCAAGGGAAGTGAATCATGCAAACATTTAACTGTGTAAGAGAGGATCATTTAAAAGTAAAGAGGGTTCAGCCCCAGAAGAGGGGGAGCAAGGGGATGAACCACCATCGCCCTGCTCGAGAGCCACAGTAAACCCGGTCAGGGGAGGTTACGAATTGAGAAGGGTCGGAGCCCGGCAGAGGGGGATTTAAGGGCGAAAAGTTGTTACCCCAACATTGAGAAAGGTAAAAGTAAAAGCAAAGAAATGGCAAGAATGAACGTGAAGGAGGGATGCCAGTGATGAAGCTATCACCCAAGTACTAGCCGTCAAGAGGGGTCTGAGCCCAGCCAAGGGAGATCCAGGGGTGAAGCCATCACCCGCAAACAGACAGTCAAGAGGGGTCCGAGCCCAAACAAGGGAAATCCAGGGGTGAAGCTCACATCCAAACTGCAATTAAGAAAATAACTGACATACATAAAAGTAGAGATATGATACGTGAAGGGTCAGCCCAGAAGAGGGGGACTCAGGGTTGACGTCAACACCCTATCTGAACTGTGGATTACAAATTGAGAAGGGTCAGCCCAGAAGGTGGGGACCCCAGGGATGAATCGTTATCATCCTAAGGAACTTTCATTTCCTAAAAGGAACATTTGTTTTTGTTGTTTGAACACCTCCAGCCCGAAAGGCAAGAGACTTTCAGAGGAAACAAAACATAGCCATTGATGGTCCTAAGAACTACCATTGGAACTGTTGTCTCGTGCTGGAGAAGCCCGAGACAGTACTGTGCTCCAAGCTCCCATCCTACCCCATGCTAAAACGTGGCGAATGGAGATCCAAGCCACTGCATCCTGACTTATTTGTTGCGAACACTCCTTTGGAGTGGGACCAAGCCTGATTTTCATATGGTCTTTCCCCTTTTGTAATGGCTTGGCAGGCAAAGACCGATGGTCTGGACGGTTGCCCAGAGCAATGCCAGAGGGTAAGATTAATTCAAAACCTTCCAGCCATCACCTCTTTTGTTTTGCCTTGTCACTCCGAGTGGGACAGGTATGCCCGGATGTGGGTCATGTGCGTGCTGAGCCTAAAGACCCAAGCTACTCTGCACTGATGAGGCACAACAAGGCTGAAACATGTCTGGGGGTGCTTGTGGTCTCGTTCAGAAGGGACGTGATCAAGCAGTTCGGGCTGGACTACCCCCTTTGGGGATGTGACCAAGCCTGATTTGCATTTGGTCTTTCCCTATTTGAAATGGTTTGGCAGGCAAAGATCGATGGTCTGGAGAGTTGCCCTGAGTAATGCCAGAGGTTAATATTAATTCAAAACCTTCATCACCTCTTTTGTTTTGTTTTGCCAAAACCGCCTGGTTTAGAGATGGAGCTACTGTTACCTCGGCTGGAAGTTGCTTGGTTTCCTGCAAGCCTATGTCTGGCCTCCTTTCCATCTTCCTGCCACCTTCTCTAAACTGAAAGACAATCTGCTGCTCAGTTAGTATTTGGTTTATGGAGCTGGCAGGTACGGTTCTCACTAGGTATCTGCTAGAAGTAACCACTCCCTACCTCAAGAAAGCCAAAGGGACTACTCCCACCTGTCCACGGGGCTCTCAGCGGCCAGTAGTGAGAGGGGGCCTGCAAGCATGTAATCCACCATTTGGAAGCACTTCCGCTGTGTTCATTATCAGCTCTGGGACACCATTGGCAGCATGATCTCAAAATTGGGTGGTGAACCTTCCCCCAACCAGCAGAAGAGAGCTGCCAGAAACAGTTATTCTGCACGATCTCCTAAATCGAGGCTGACACCGGAGGTCAAGGCTCCCAGGAGAAAGTGCCAGACACAGAGAGAAAGTAGAGGAAGTCCTGCCACCAGAAGGACAATTGCGATGGGTAAAGAGATGAAAAGAGGACTGAGAAAACTCAATTCTGACAGGTAAAGAAATATTTCCCCAAACCTGTCTCTGGGGAAGAACAGAATACAGGAGCAGTATTTAAGCTGTTTTAAACACTTATCAAAACTCATTTTTGAGCTACTCTTTACTTCAGTCTCATGGGCTGGTAGTCTTCTCCAAGATAACCGTTCTGGGGAAGGTTGATGTTTAGCCTGGAGGCATAAACCTCAAGCAGGAAATAGAACCTGAACTCCTTGCTGCAGAAGGATACACTTTTTGGGTGGATTACTGTTACAATAGAAGAAGAGCTATATCGCTTAATGAAACGCGACCATTGATCTTCTCCATTTAACTCATGCCGAGGGCATTATGACGTGAATATCTTGGTGCTGATAGTTCTGCCCCTGGTATCTGACATCATTAACAGCTCATTGCAGAGTAGAGAAATCGGGTAATTCAAATCAAAACAGCAATGCCTTCCTATTTTGACCTTTTACAGGTCCTTCCAAATATCACCCCATGTGTAGTCTCATGTCAGTAAGGTAATGGAGGCAGGCGTGTGCCAGCCGCTGCAGGGGCACTTCTAGAACGAACACTCTCTGTCATGCAGGATTTGGTCCTGTGAGCCGGACACAGGTTTTTCTTTTTGCCATTCAAGGGCTCCACCTGTGGGCTAAAGACAGAGGATGTGAGCAGTTCCCATTTTATTTAACATGTGGGCCATATTTGACGTTTCTAGTTATAACTTCCTTATTGATTATTTAGAAAATGTGTCGGGACTGAAAAGGCAAGGCCAAAAACTGGATGTGCTTGTTTTTGCAGTTCTGTAAACGGCAAGTAAGGCTAGGTCAATATAGTTGTAGCATAACCATTAAAGAAAACAATGAGCCTCATTACAAGTTCGCTGGTCCGGAAACAACGGCACGGGTAAGCATGCCGGTACCGTTGTTTCCGAACCGGCAAACTACGAGTTCTGCGAGCAGAAGCCTTTCAGCCCGCCAGGTCTGACCTGGCGGGTGAAACGGCATCCGCTCGCACACCTCGACGGATCCACTGTGAATTCATGAATGGTGCCGGGGGCATCCGTCCTCCCCATTCCCATTGAGTCCAATATGATTCAATGGGAACGGAGAGTAATATTTTCCGGCGCCCGGGAAAGGGCAATACCGGGTCCGTCAGGGCTGTAATGCCCCGGTAATTGCCCATTCCCGGGCGCTGGAAGATATATGACACCGCAAAAAAGATATTTTGAGGCCCAATGTCCCTCCAGTATACTCCATATTATTTAACATCCATGTTTAAATGCTAGGTGTAAGGCGAACAACCTTGGATGTTCAGTGGAGTGCGGATGGCATGCAGTTTCGGGTGCAATTGGAATGGGCAAAGTCATCCATGAGTGACTCACATCCATGGGTGGGTGAAGGTAGCTATGCCTGCTCTTATTTATTGAGGGCGAAACGAAGATACTGTAGCTGACATCTTCCCCTAAACATTTTAATTGGCATGTCAATCTATAAACAGTTGAAACGCTCTTGGGCATGGTATGCCCATGGGATCACGATGCAGAAACAAACCGCAGAAGTGCTGAAAGCATCCAAGTATCGGGTATGACTGGCAAATAATAGTCTCTCTTTTTTTTTATCATGAGTGTCCCAAGTGTTGGTACTTGTCCATTCCAGCGTACATAGTGGCTAGGCTGAAACTGATTCAACATATTCTAGCTAGTGGAATTCATCATCTTGGTCCCTTTGCTCAAGCCACCCCGTGTGCGAGCCAACGAGCACTGGCTCCACGGCACGTGGAAGATGCAGTTAAGGCCCCCTCTCTTGCCCATAGACCCACACGAAGGATGGGCCCAGTTTGCAAACCAGTGCCCCAGCCACATTACAGCCCAGCCCAGTCTCTGAGGTTATCCACCAGACTATTTGAGGTTCGAGGTGGGGGGCATAAGATTTGGGAGGGCCGAAGCTAGAGGGTAATTGGTGGTGGAGACTTGACTGCACATTGCCTTCCCAAATGTATTACGGTGGGAACACGAGCAAGTCACGCACACATTTTGAAAGACCAAACTTTTTTTGTTTTACGTGTATCAGTTAATTACAAACTTGAACACTGTCAAAATAGTTTCAAACACAATTTGAACAATATGAAATATATGCAAATACAGTCATTCTTTTTTATACCTAGATTGCTGTATACATAAAATCAAGTAATACATAGTTATGCAATCACATTGATATTAATCCTTCGCATTTAGAACACATATAAATTATCTCACCGAGAGTACATTACAGCTGCATTTCTTTCAACTGCAGTATCTTTTTCCATAGATTTAGCAATACCACAGAGTTTTCCGCAAATATAGATGATGAGAACTGTTCGCTAGAGATTTTCCTCGGGAGTATACATATTTCTCAATAGATAAGCAGTAATTGTTAACCAACATATCACACCTTGTCAAAAGATGCCTTGTTGTTTCAATTTTACTCAGGCACAATCTGCACATACGTGGATCCCTGAAATCTAGGCCCTAAGACCATATGTGATGGCAACAAATTTAGCCTACGCAACATTATGAATCCGCGTAACCGTGAGTCAACAGTGTGTATAACATAATTAAACGGTTGAAAACATGGACACGCCTGTTGAATATACTCCAATCATGCTTTCTTTTGAGCAACATATTCAATATTACTAATACGGACCTGCTATATAGCCTTTGAGGTCAATTCCTTCTTAATTATGGTGGGGTTCGATGTAATATCCAGGGACCGATCAATACTGCTGCAGAATGAGATACAACCAGCTGCATACATCGAGATAGGGCCTTATCCTGCAGACTCATAGGTGCAAATGCCGGTTGATATAAAGATTGAAGAGAAAGTGTTTCAGCTCTCAGATTTTCATATAGGTGGAAGCTGCGTTGAATTTGTAAAAGTGTCTCAAGTGAGAGCACACCCAGCTCAAGTCACAATGCTTCAATAGGCAAAGAAGAGGGCCAAGCCCAGTGCTGTTTTCCATAGCTTGCCTGTATGATTCTAAGCCATAACGGATAGCTAGAATGATACTTGTTGTATATATCTATATCATTCCTTCAATAGAATAACCACCATAAACAAGCTTTTGATCAGCCTAAAAGTACTGCATGTTTTGGGCTAGATGCCATTATTCATTGGAATACCAATGCATCTGTGCCAAGATAGATATACTAACTAACCACGTCAAGTTTCACGCCATTCATACGCCAATTCAATTTCTGGTGCCGTGCCTTAGCACCAATCACCAGGATTGTTTATGTTTTGCAAGTGTTCATCTTTCATTCGTTCTGCTCTGAATAATATGCTACTGCATTGAGGGATCTTTGCAACCTTCTGTGCAGCCCATTCAAGAAACTGTTCCAGTAACAAAGGCATGTCCGCCACATAATGTTTATATAATGTGGGGGACAGCAGTTACCCTGGTTTTAGCCTCACATTAGTTTCAAAGTAGTCTGTAATATTTATTTAACAGCAACCAATGAGTTTGTATAAAATTGTTGCAGTAAATGTAATGTGACCAAGTCTAAGTTCGACGCTATGAATTTACTCCCCAGTTTTTTTATGTTAACGGTATCAAATACATGCGAATAATCAATAAATGCCACATGGAGAGCAGATTCAGTAGTGCTTAAGGCACTGGCATCAGATGTTGAAGAGTCCAAATATTAAAAGTTGCGAAGGCCAGTTTGTTGGCAATGTAATACATTATTTTTGGTAACCCACCTTTTTATGTTGCCCAAAAGTATTGCGCAGAACATTTTTCCTGGACATCTAAGAGAGCCAGCAAACGGTATTTAGGGGGATTGGTTACGGGGTCCCGTCTTATAGAAGGGTACCATCATTGATTTTCTCCATGAGGTTGGAATTACCCCTTTCTTGCATATTTTGACAAACAACGTGTGCAACCAATGCACTGGATCCTCCTTTATCACAACACTGGCTAGCTAATTAGGAATTCAGTCGTGAGAATATGGCTAATATTTCCTCCGTGCCCGGCACTAGATGATATATCGATAAGTACTCTGAGAGCTCATCTCGTTGCCTGATTCCTTCATTAGCCAAAGATGCATTAGGCATGAAAAGGAGGAACTGGATATGTTGTTTCTATGTGATGTGTTATCCAGGATGTATTCCCATCTTGGTACTAGCAGCCTTTTATTTTCTGATAAGATACCACATGGTTTACTATCCCGCCTGCATAGTGCATTATACAGATGTTTTCCATTCTGCAGAGATAGAGGGCATTCTATAGCGTTTTAGCCAATTCTTTTATCCGGTTTTAAGGTTTTTTAACTTGCCCCCACAAAATTTCAGGTACTTTCGCAGATTTTCTGATATTACGATTTAATATTTTCTTCCTAGCAGAAATTTCTACATTGGGAAATCGCTATCGTTTAGTGGGCTTAGCAAATGACCAATTATTGAACAAATGTCCATAGTGATGAGCTTTCACAGTCATTTCTTCTAATATCATTTCTGTGTCAGATAACGGCATAGTTAAGATATGTTCCATCTTCTTCAGAAACTACTGATTCAGTAAATTGATATTTCTAGAGTTCCAGATGAGGCGATTTCCCTGAGCGTTAAAGGCAACACTGTGAATCATTTGTTGGCGGATCTTAATAGGTGCACAAATTCAATGATTGCCAGTATCGCATGGTCACTGTGTGCCGGGCCAGTGTTTCTACTTGAGCAATGTTTTCCAATTGCAGTTTGCTTATATAATATATATATATATAATCAAGGATACTGCTACAGGTGCTGTATGACCAGATAGGGCTTTCAGACATTTCGCAAATGCTTATGGGGCCGATTCATGGAACAAACGTGTGCCGAAAATCTCAGCGCAAGCAGGCGCAAGGAGGCGCAAGCGTGAGAAAGGAAGCGCACGTGCACGCGCATGCGTGCGATTCAAGGAAGGCGCTGCGCTAATTTCCCACTGGTTGTGCGCCAAATCCGTGCATGGCGCACGCTGGCGCACACGTCTCCAAACAGCGTGCGCTAAGCGCACATAGCGCAGCGCACACAACAAAAGTAGGCGGAAGAGGGGGCGTAACACGCGTAATGGGGAATAACGCGTGAAAAAGAAGGCGTAACGGGGGAAGTACTGCTGGGAAGTACACGGAACGCCCACACGCACGCGAACCACACGTATTCATGGAATCGACTAGGGCAAACCCGCGCACGGGCAAAGACACGCACAGGCCTAAACACGTCCGCCACACGAAGGCAGGTGGTAGCGTCCCTGTGCATTACAAAAGTGTTCACAAATAAAAAGCACGCATATACTGAGTGGGGTATGTGTATTCCTGGGGTTCGCGTGAAGTTTTACATGCGAAAGGGCCCTGTGCGAGTGGGGTACGTGTATTTCGGGGGTGCGCGGGAAGTTTCACATGCGATTTCAGCAGGGTATGTGTATTTCGAGGGGGGGCGGGAAGTTTCACACGCAATTTCAGCTGGATATGTGTATTTTGGGGGTGCGTGGGAAGTTTCACACGTGATTTCAGCAGGGTACGTGTATTTCGGGGGTGCGCAGGAAGTTTCACACACGATTTCAGCAGGGTACGTGTATTTTGGGGGTGCGTGGGAAGTTTCACACGCGATTTCAGCAGGGTACGTGTATTTCGGGGGTGCGCGGGAAGTTTCACACGCGATTTCAGCAGGGTACGTGTATTTCGGGGGTTCGCTGGAAGTTTCACACGTGATTTCAGCAGGGTACGTCTATTTCGGGGGTGCCCGGGAAGTTTCACACGCGATTTCGGCAGAGTACATGTATTCCTGGGGTTCGCGGGAAGTTTTACACGCGAAAGGGCAATGCCAGTGCGCGATACATCATAGACGCGCTTACGCGCTAAGGGTCTTTGGTCCAATGAAATCGCGTACGTGTGCTGACGCGCTTACGCGCTAAGGGCCTTTCCTCGAATTACACACTGACGTGCAATTTTTTCATGTGCCAAATCACTCCGTATCAAGCTGGCCACGCGAAATCACACGGAAGACCACGCTCCTGCCCTGAAGGCCATTTTCCTGCCCCCCCAGAGTCTTGAGCACGCTCCCACCTGCCATCTGCTGCTGCCTGACTGCCTGCTGCCCACGTGCCCTGCTATTTGGTGCCTGCACATCAGCCATCTGCAGGGGTCCAGTTGCTGTGTCCACCCCTGCTGGGACAGAAGACTCCCGACTGGGATACCATCGCTCCACAGCCCAGCCCCAGGACACAGTTGCCCACGCACGCCTGCCTCGGGGGTCGCCATGTCGGGGCAAACACCATCTGAGACCACTGGCGACCCCCAGCCAGAGGGGCAGAGGGCCACCTGCTTCAGTCAGAAGGAAGTTGGTGTCCTGATGGAGCATGTCCTGGGGCATTATGATGCCCTCTTCGGAACATCACGCGCCAACAAGGAAGGACGGGATAGGATCTGGGACGACTTTGTGGTTGCCATCAACGCGGAGGGGGTGGCAACCCGCAACATCAAGCAAGTCAAGAAGCGCTGGGAGGACTTGAGGTCCAGGACCCTCATAAAGGCCCGGCGCCTCGTGGAGGGGGGCCGGGGCAGCATGATTACCATCCAGATGAGGGTCCTGGAACGCGTAGGCCCAGCGCTCCACGCCCAGATCCCTCAGAGGCAGACCCGTCTGGAGTTGAGCGGTAAATGGCCAAGCATTGCTGTGTGAGACAGGGCATGTTGCAGGGTGCTGGTTGTCTGATACTTGCCTGTATGTGTGACATAGGCCATGTACGTATGTGTGTGTGCAGGGACATCATGGTCATGCATGTGAGACCAGTAATGTGTGAACCACATGGTAGGTGCATGTGTTACAATGCAACATGCGGAGCAGCATGCGGAATGCACACATTAATGCATGCCTGTCTCTGTTATTGGACATGGATGGGGTGTGAGAGATGGGTGCTGCTGTCATGGACATGTATGGTGTCCATGTCTGTGTGTCTGACGTGCGTGTCTGTGACTTGTAAATGCCATGGATGCATGACACATGTCTGTGACAATGTTCAGATTCACTGATGCAGCCTACTCATCCTTGTATCCACTGTGTCTGGGATGTACGAGGCCAGATGGATGAAACAACGGTGAAGTGTGTGCATGTGATAGGCATGACCCATGATGCATGTGAGTTTCAAACCAGCATTGTATGTTTCAAGAGTCCCTTGGACATGTATGCTAATGTTCATAGCATGTACCATGCCTGTTACTGCATGTGTTTTGCCTGCACTGGACCATGTGTTGTGGAGGGACATGATGGAAGTGATGTTTGACCGTGCCACTCATCTGCTATTGCTTCCTGTCTAGGGGACCATTGTACAGTACCCTGATGCTTGTGTTCTATGTCTCCCTCTACACAGCGGCAAGTGATGAAGAGGGCGGAGACGGCACTGTGGAGCAAAGCGGCTGGGATGCGCCCACCGGCCGGCGACGCAAGGCCCAGTCACCCTCCCAGAAATTACCATTGTCCGGCAGTGAGGGGACTGGTGCTGCGTCTGCCACTACAGCTACAGCGGAAGGGGTGGGGGAGCCCCCACAGGGGCTTGCAACGGCAGAAGATGGTGTGGAACCATCCAGGTTGGTGGTTTCGACAGAGGAGGAGGAGGCCGCTACTGAGCCACACATGGGGCCTGGTGGGGGTGGTACCACTGGTGCAAGTGGTGCAGTCCAGGGGGAGGTGCAGGAGGGAGCACAGGTTGCCGTGGAGGGGCCTGTGCATGTCACTGTCCCTGACACTGTGACTGCACTACCATGCTGGTGCAGGGATGCCCCATCCCAGGCCCGTCCGCAGGTAGGGGGGATGTCCATGTCATCTGACACTCCTCTACCTGCGGACGAGGGAACCCCTGGCCGTATGGAGAAGGTCCTGATTGGTGTCGCGTTTCGCACGCGTGACATTCGTGATGACGTGCGTGCTTCCCGGGGGGAGCAAGCACGTCATCAGGAAGAGCAGCGTGCCAACGTGGCCAAGTTGGGAGTGTCCATGGTCCGGGGTTTTGTACATGTGTCGGCCACTCTGGCGGCCCTCTCCTCCTCTGTGGAGACTATGCGCCAGTCGTTCTCCATGCCGTCTTCCGGCCCAGATGCCACCAGGTCCCCCTGTGGACCTGCCCTGACCAACGCAGCCAGCTCGGTGGGGATCCCATCCCTGCCACAGTCGGGAGTCGGAGGTCCAGCAGGGGTGGACACCCCAGCAACTGGACCCCAGCAGATGGAGGATGTGCCGGCATTATCGGGCAGGGCACGTGCACGACGGCGTTGGTGGATTCCATCAGCCTGGATGCCATCGTGCTGGCAGAGGCAGTTGCGTCGGAGGCAGCGGCAGGCTCAACGTGGGAGGCATCATGGCTCGGGGCCATCTACATCAGAGGGGCAGGCATTGGCCGGAGGGCAGGAGGACCCTGGAATGGGAGTGTCTTCCGTGTGGCAGCGGTTGGGCCAGCAGATAGGTGCGGAGCGGCGGCGGGCGGAGGAGGCACGGCTCACAATGGTCACGGCGGAGAACTCCATGCGCAGGGCGCTGAGGCGGGCTGAGTGCCCCTAGGAAATTCGCAGGGGGTTCGAGGTGGACATGGCGTTATCCCTGCGAGACCTCGGGGCCAGAGAACAGGCCCGCCTCCAAGACATTGAACAGTTCGATGGCCTGGCCCATGACATCAACAAGTGAGCCGTTGGACTTGCCCGCCGCAATTGTATATAGTTCATTAGTGTTAAGTTTCATTTCTTTTTTCTTTCATTTGGGGCTCATGGACTATGCGCCACATTTTTGTATATAGTTAGTAATTAGGTAGGTTTCATTGTAGGTTTCATTTATGTCGCTGGGCTCATGGACCCTGGATTTGCTATTTGTACATAGTTTTAAAGTGGATTTTTCTCCTTCATCTTTTTTTTTCACCATGGAGCAATGGATATTACGCTTTTCTTTCCCTTTGGATTTGCTTTGCTGGACGGTGACTTTGGACACATTTTCATTTGGATTAATTTGGATTCTCATTTCATTTATTTATCATTTTTTGGGACATGCTGCATTTTGATTATTATTGCCATTATTGTGTGTTTTGATTTCATTCCCTTCATTTTGACTTGAATACATTTTTGTTTCTTACTTCAATGTGTGGTCTTCTCTCATTGGTTTCATGCATGTCACAATGTGGGTTTTCTCAGTCATGTGTTGCCATTGTGTGGGTCTGACAGACTTGTACTCATGCGCATACTGCTTATTTGTGATCTATCATGTAATGGGGATTTCAATTTGGAGTGGATGTGAAGCTTGGTTGGGTGTTTTGACTGGGGTGGCGTGGGGTGGGATTTGGGTGGCCATAAGAGCCAGGGATCTAGATTGTGATGACGTGTTGGCTGGGGGACATGTGTCGGGGCCTGCTGGCAGGTGCCCCTGACTGCTGGGGGGTCGGGTGCTGGGGGACATGTGTCGGGGCCTGCTGGAAGGTGCCCCTGACTGCTGGGTGGTGGGGGTGCTGGGGGACATGAGTGGGGGCCTGCTGGCAGGTGCCTGTCAATGGTGAGGGTGTGGGGGGGCTGGGGGACATTAGTGGGGGCCTGCTGGCAGGTACCCCTGACTGCTGGGGGACCCTGCTGAAATCACGTGTGAAACTTCCTGCGCACCCCTGAAATACACGTATGCTGCTGAAATCTCATGTAAAACTTTGCGCGCACCCCTGACATACATGTACCCTGCTGAAATCGCGTGTGAAACTTCCCGTGCACCCCTGAAATACACGTACCCTGCTGAAATCACGTGTGAAACTTCCCGCGCACCCCTGAAATACACGTACGCTGCTGAAATCTCATGTAAAACTTTGCGCGCATCCCTGACATACATGTACCCTGCTGAAATCGCGTGTGAAACTTCTCGCGCACCCCTGAAATACACGTACCCTGCTGAAATCACGTGTGAAACTTCCCGCGCACCAATGAAATACACGTACCCAGGCCAATCGCGTGTGAAACTTCCCGCGCACCCCTGAAATACACGTCCCCTGCTGAAATGACGTGTAAAACTTCCTGCGCACCCCTGAAATACACGTACCGAGGTCAATCGCGTGTAAAACTTCCCACGCACCCCTGAAATACACGTACCCTGCTGAAATCACGTGTAAAACTTCCCGCACACCACTGAAATACACGTACCCAGGCCAATCGCATGTAAAACTTCCCGCGCACCCCTGAAATACACGTACCCTGCTCAAATCGCATGTGAAACTTCCCGCGCACACCAGTAATACACGTTCCCCGCTTGGCTTTGCTGTTTGGCAGCCCTATAAACTGGTCGAGGGTTAGCGCAACCCTTTGCGCTGGATTGGGGATTTTGATGGCTCTTCCTTGCGCTAGGGGCGTTCTTGGGGGCGTAACTGGCGCTGCTGCAGTGTCGCTGCGCCACTCTGCGCCACAGCTGGTTTTGGAGGCTAAAATCCATGAATACGCTGTGCGCGGAAATCAATTTTAGCGCACGTGGCTGGCGCAGACTGTGCGCCAGCCGCGTGCGCCACTTGTGCGCTGAATTCTATGAATTACCCCCAAAATCATTTAAAAATCTCAAGCCAAATCCGGCTGTAAAATGTAGACATTTATCCCCTGATAAATTTGGCAGTGACCAATACGTTTTCTATCATTACACATCTCGCCCTTATGAATTTTTACTTCGGTTTCACAGTATGCATTGAAATCACCACATAATATCACATTCTCGACATTATGCAATTCCAGCCTCTCATCTACAGCCCTAGTAATACCTTTCATAATGTTGTCAGTTTATATGCCACCTGGAGGATCGTAGACATTAATGAGCAAGTCAATCAGGTATTCCACCTGCAAAACTTGCATTTGTACCAAAGCACACAGGAAACCAGGATAAGTGCTCTTAGGACAGAATTCTTTGTGTATTGGGATTTTGTGCCAAAGAGCAGACCCTCCGCCCCACGATGACCCATAGACATTTTGGTTGCCCTTCGATGTATAGTGGCATATCCAATAATTACTAATGTATCCTCTAACCAGGTTTCCTGCAGTGCAAATATGTCAAATTGGACTAATGCTTAAAGGCTAGAATGGATGTTAAATAACTGATTATGACCTTGAGTAGTCCAGGTGGAGATAGAAACAGTGGTTTTCCTCTTTACTGGCACAAAATGATTATTATAATTTTTTTTAAATTAATTTATTGTGCATTAGCCATCATTTTTGACTTTTTACACATATTCTATAAAAAACACATAATATTAAACATCATTCATTCTCATCAAATTCCATAAAAACAGAAAGAGCAAAAAGAAAATCAGGAATGGAGAGGAAAAATACAATTACACCTATCGGCCAAGTTCTTTTCTCAGTGAACATCTAATTTTAGATCTCTTAACAGTCTTACAGTTTCTGCAGTTAGGAAAATTTCATTCCCGGATGAAGCTCTGTTCCAAAATTCCTCTGTATCTAACCAATTCATATCATGAACAAATCTTCTCAACCTCACGACTCTCAACTCCCTTGTGCCTGTACATTTAGAAATCAAATGTTTCAGTGTTTGGGTTTCATTGATCTCGCAATTCAAACATCTACCATCAAGTGGAACTATACCTCTGGCTGATTGAATTTCCCTAGTCGGGAGTAAATTAAGCCTGAACCTTAAAATTCGGTTCCTAGAGCTTGGATCTGGATATGTTGGCCAAATCGTTCTTTTTTTCCCCATAATAGAGAAAGATTGTGACAATTTTGTCATCTTCATCTTATGTCCTGTGTTCGCCCAATCCCACATTTTCAGCCACTCTTTCACATTCATCGGATTTTGGATCAACATGTCCACTGTCCAATCTACATTATCTAACAGTTCCAAACATTTTAGCTTCAATTTTCCCAGAAACCAGTTTGTATTGCATAAGAGTAGAACAGACACATCCTCGTACAGGGAACCCTTAGCAGGAACCAATAGGGACCTGTACAAAGAGATCCATTTCCACTCAAGCCAAGATCTCAAGGACGAAAGACCCAACTCATATCTTAAAGCAACAATGGGTACACAATTTGGAAGGGACAATGATTTTTTCCAGAGTTTTGATTCCATCACATCCCAGTTAACCTCCGTTGCAAGGGGATTTGTGTCCATACTGAAAAGAATTGTAGGGACCACCTTTCCTAGATAGAATTTTACCATGGGCAATATAGAGAATTTACAATATTTCATTTTTATCCTCTTCATCTGTGCCCCCAAATTTTAAATGGAGAGTTTCTGATAGATGGATTTTTGTTGGAAATGATTTAATAATTGATCCTAAATAAGTGAGCTTGGACACAATTTCTATACTTCGATGGTCCATTTCCCATGAACAGTTCCTCACTATTATTTTTGGGATCTTTGAAAATAAGAATCCTCGATTTATCTGGATTAATCTTCAAATCGTTTTTTTGGGGATACTTTCCAAAGCACTCAGCAATCTCTGCAGACCCACCTGGGAATGATCCATTATCACCACGTCATCGGCGTAAGCCAACCAGTTGATTTTAGTTAAGCCGAGTCGCGGTGAAACTAGACCAGTGTCCTTAAAGTCTATTCCCAGGTCGGCCATGAAGAGTATGAACAGAAGCAGTGCCATCAGGCAACCCTGACGTAGCCCTCTGCTCACCTCTATAGGCTCTGTTAGAAAGCCTGTTTTAGAGAGTCTAACTCTCGTCTTGGTATTTTGATGCAATTCAATCAAAATTGAGAGTAGATTTGAAGGCACTCCCCATGTATACAGTTTTTTTCCATAGAAGACCCCTATTGACCATATCAAACGCTTGTGTGAGATCAATCCAGGCCCCAAAAAGGGGGCGACCATTTTTCTTTACCCGATCTGCCGTCAAGCAGCTCAAGTCCAGACCATTTAGGGACGTAGATAGTCCCTTTCTGAAACCCGTTTGTTGTTTCGGGATTATATTCATTAAACACTCCCAGTCTTCCAACTCTCTTAAGATCAAGCCAACAAAGATTTTACTGTCAACATCCAACAATGAGATTGGTCTGTAGTTCACTGCTAGGAGTGTATCTTCTTTCTTGAAAATCGGTATGGTAATCGAGTTTTTCCTAGATTCTGGAAGGGATTTAAATGTAATTATTTGATCAAACAATAACTTAAGTATATAGGCCCATATTGTTAGATTTATTTTGAGGGTCCAATTACTCAAGCCATTTGGGCACGCCGCTCAGTATACGTGAGGGACCATTGAGAAGTATCCCAGTCTTCCAGAGCCGATGGACCCACTGGAACATAAACCTGGGAGAAATGATCCACCCAAGTCTGTTCTTGGATAAGGACATCTTGATTGTCCATTTGTGGTTCTTGTTTGCCTCCCAAAATTGCCCAGTAATTTCTCAAATTTCTCTGGCCTAGAGAGTTTAACATACGTTCCCCTTCCTGTTGATACAAAGATGACTTAAACGATCTCTTCCAATTTCTTTGACGGTTATTGAGGGTGAGCCCTGTTTTATATGAATCACTATCCAAATTAGCTCTTCTTAAATCTGCTTTTTGCAATCTAAACTTCCTCTTCTGTTCCATGATCTGTTGGTTGTAAGAATGCCTATGCGACAATTTACATATTTGGGTATTCTGTTTTTGAGGATCCAAATACAACAATAGCAGATGAAAATTGGATGGATAACAAGATTCATATATTTGATCTTCAAGAATGTTAGCCATCCAATTTTGTAATTTCATAGTCAAGCTTTCCCCTCCCCTATGGAATTATTTAATGCGGTTAACCGCCATATTCTGTCACGCCCTCTCACACAACCCATCTCTCACTTCCCCCATCACACCTGTCTCCCTCATCAGGCGCTTCTCGCCGTCGTATTCTCCATTCACATCAGCGGGGGAAGCACGGCAGGCGGAATACCATGTTGGGCGGACCCGCCTCTTTTCGCCCTTTTCCGCGTTGGCGGTTGCCATGGCATCCTCCTGCACAGCCGGCGACGCCAGGATACCAGGAGGTACCGGCAGCCCCAATCGCTGGCCGCGTTGCGCTCCACGCAACGTGCGCGAGCGGTCACATGATGCGTCACGTGATACCGCTCGCCGCTTCAAAAGAAGCCGGCAAACAAGACTCTTTGCTTCACAGCTACTTCTACGGAGGACTGACAGGCGTTACCTTTTGCTTCTTGTTTCTCTCCTTGCCTCGACCTTGGAACGCTTCACTTGGACCTGCTCTTGGATTACCCTTGGACTCTGGCGTGCTCTCTGATTCCCCGGACATCTGACACCTATTTGTACTCTGGACTTGCCTTTTGGATTGCCCTTCTGTTTTTGCAACCCTCGGATTGCTTCAAGTTTTGCCACGGATCCAGTCTTGCTCCACCAGGTGCTTTCAGGAGTGCCAACTACATCATCCCAGCCTGCTGTGGGTTCCCCTGCTGTCCGCATAGGTTTCTTACCTATACTTCATCCCTTTTAGGTAAGCTGGTGTCACTGCATCTTGTTTGCTCCTTCTGCCAATTGTCAATTGCCTCTTTTGGTGTCTCCTTGATTATAACCCTTTGCCTTACAGCACTCAGGGGTCCTTCCGGCATTCCCGGTACCAGGCTGACGACAACACTCCCACCTGTGGCCTCAAAGATTGCTAGGGCAGTATTTTACACTCTGCTCGAGCGGTACTTGGGAACGGAGGCATTACATAACTGCACGACCATCAAGTCGGACCCATCAAGTTAGAACATATTCACAGAGAGTTTACATATATACGAGGAAACAGATGAGGCCAGATTGACATTAATTACTAATTTAAGCATTGCATGGTCATCCACATTCCCTTCTTCTATAGTCAACATCCTGCATTTTTTCACGATTTCCCCAGAAACAAAGAAATATTCAATCGTGGATGATGACACTCCCCTATGCCATGTTGGTTTACTCGGGATATCTCCCCTGGTATTTCCATTTAACATCCCCAAATCCCATCCATTCATGAAATTTGTCCATTTTAGACCATTTTGTGTTATCTGACGTAATAACCCTGTTACTTGATCTTTGGTCATCACACATTGGGAATTTAAATCTCCTGCTATTAACACTTCGTCCGTAGCATAGAGGGAACGTAAATCCACCAACAAATCTGACAATTTTGATAGAAACCCCAAGAGCCCCCCCCCCCGAGAATTCCAATTCAGATTGACCAAGATCCAACTATGACCAATGTTAGGGACTTTACACTCCAATCTCAGATCAGGATATCTTGAACCTCATTCGATAGTAGTCTGGAATCATACAGGGGACTATTTTTATACACAGTCAACAGTCCCCCTGAGGGTCTTCCTCCTTCCGACCCCACTGCCAGTTGCTGGAACATACTGAATTCATCAATTCCAATCAGCAATATTAACCACGTTTCCTGTAATAGGATCAAATCAAATGTTCCAAAGATGTGGGATTTTCTTGGCTCTAGGCAGTAGGAGTTATAGCCCCTTGAATTCCATGACAATATGGTGAGTTGATTTTTTACTAGAGGTTCTGCTGTTGTATACCCATCCTAAGGAGTACTTGTGTGACTATTTCAGGCACTATCTCCCAGGTGGGCGTTGAGACAGGGCCCACACTATGTGCCTCGGTTTGGGGCAAATTATGACGCTGATTTCCTGAGGCTTGAGATTGTGTATTTGTTTGCAATAGGCATGTTGTAGATATCTTAAAGCCCCTTTCTTCCCAGGTTTCCCCCAGAACCAGATCTAAACCCAGGTTTGATTTTACTAAAAGTTCAGAGTATTTGTATCTGGAAAAAGGGGGAATTGTATCACTTCAATATCCTCTGAGGAAAAATATTTTAAGCACGGGATTCATTTAATTTCTTGTAGGATCTTCGATCGATTCAGTGGTTCTCCAGCTTGCCGCCTTGCTGACAATCTTGACACAAAAACTCTTAAATCTTTATTCCATTTTGAGTTCTTTTGACTTTTATTGCCCAGATCTAGCTTAACCTCTGTCTGTGACTGTATCGGAGTATTTTTATTTAAATCAAAAACCTTACCCAACAGTGCTGTGGTTTTGACTGAGTCTTTCATACAGCCTGATTGTAGGATTTTTACAGGCAACATCTGAGAGCATCCCTCGACTCCTGACCCTAATGGCCTGCTTTTACCGGCCGTGGCTGCACCCCTATCTCCGAGACCCACATCTTGAGACTGCTTTCTTTTCAAGAAGATTGGGGCAATCTTAATTGTCGTGTTCACCACCTTTGCTTTTTACCTTGGAATAAGAAAAATTGTCGCAATTCTTTTTGGTGGTTCGATTACATCTGTTTGAATGCCCACAGTTATTTTCTTTGAAACATCCTTGGCCTCTCCTTTGATTTTTTTTATCTGTTTTTTCTGATTTTTTCCCTTTCCACTCCCTGATACAGACTCTTTTTCTTCTCTTAATGCCTGTACAGCTTTAGCCTTGAAACTCTTCACAAAGCAATTTGTTTCAGTTGTCAGATGTTTCCTCTTTGCTTTACATTTCACTTTTGCCTCCCCTTGTACTTTTGCCACCTCCTCCAAAGCCATTTTTTGCTTTTTCTTTCTTGCTTTCCCGGACAATTTCTTTTTTTTCCCTTTTTCCCCGATCTTCAGCATTGGTAGATGCATTAGCTGGAGCCTCCAATATAATATCTTTAGATGTTACATCTAAATTACTGGCCTGTGCCATACGCAAGAATTCCTCCATCACTGACGCTGACAAGGGAGAGTCATCTAACGATATCTCCGGTATTATAGTGGGTTGCTCTGGACTAGACGTCTTCTCTATTACCTTCTGTGGAGGTTTAGAGTTTTCCACCAGTTTGTCTATATCCTTTTTTAACATACCACAATGGATCGATAGTTGGTCAAATTTCAATGATTGATCTTTTGATGTTTCCTGGAATTCTCTTTGAAGCTGTCCCATTCCTTCATTGACAGCTGTTTTCATTGCAGTCATCATAATATCATTTAATTCTAATTCCTTTGACATTTCCAGTAGTATGCCCATGTGTTGTTGGACCTCTAGCTTGATTGCTTCAAACACCTTCACGAGTGAATTTAAGACAAAATTTAGTGTGGTAATTGTTCGGGGAATTAAAGTGGAATTTGTCTCCCCCAACCCTCGCGGTTGGTTATTTGCATCACATTCAACTAGCCCCCTCGGGGAAGAGAATGAGGCCTCATTGCTCAAGCCACTGTGTTGTACTTCCGGTATTTTATTTATATCATACGATACATTCCCCGGTATCTGTCTTTCCAACTCCAACAGTTCTTCATCACCTAAAACAGACCCGGTTATCTGTTATCTGTTCTTGGGCGGTTGCATTGCATTGGTCTTGCAATGATGGCCCTGTTGGACACATAGTTGTTAACTTTGCTGTTGGGCACATAGTTGTTAACTTTGAAACCTGAGTAAAGTGAGTGGACATTGCATTTTTCATTGTTGTGGTCCTCAAGGTATAGTCTAGGTTAGCAGTGAGAGAGTCCCGCATTATCTGAATCACCGGCGTTGAAATCCCCTGTTCCTGACCTTCGAGGGATCCGAGGTCCACAGATGAATTTAGGAAACCCGAGGTTGAGGGTAGTTGTTGTCCAAAAGGAAAACACTAGGGGGATGACGAACAAACCCTCCACCTGCCTTATAGCGTTTTAAGAAAGATTTACCTTGAGTACCTCGTGTCCCTTCATCTTGGTACTTACACATGGTCCCCTTTGTAGTTTTCTTTGCAACATTTTCCTCACGGTTTTCTGAGCTCCGTACGTTATACATTCCTATCTATCTCTCAGTTCTTCGTATAACAGGCCCAACACCCCTCTCTTGGGTCAAAGGCTTAATGGCCCACAGTCCCCAAGGTATTCATCTGAGAGGAGAAATTACAGTATGCTAAATCCAGCCCTCAGGTCAAAGGTTCGACACCCGCAGTCCCTGAGAAGAGTCTAGCAAATACTGAGTGGCAGATTAGGCTGCTTTATAATTCACAGTATCATCTTGCAGACCTTTATGTGAGCCGGCCCCTAGACAACAATATTGGGTCGCTGGAGCGGTAGTGAAAGCAAACAGGATTTATAAGCGGCACGAAGGTAAAGAAAGCAGAAAGAAAGAGAGAAAGTAAAAAAGGCAAAAGAAAAGGAGCATAAAGAAAGATGCATGATCGGCTTGGAAGTAAAGAGAGATAAGAGGAAAGTGAACTTTAAAGAATTTTAGGGGAAAGGTTGCTAGCGACCCAACAGACTGAAAGTGAGACAGCGAGAGAAAGCCAAGAGAGAGTACAAGTGACCCTAAACAAGAAAGAGGGTGTGAGTGACCCAACATACTTGAAAAGTGAAAGTAAAAGCAAGAGAAAGCAAAGAGAGTGTGTGAGTGGCCTGAAAGCAGAAAAGTGGGTGCAAGTGACCTGAAAGCAGGAAAAGAGGGTACGAGTGACCCAAAGGCTGAAAGTGAGAAAGCAAGAAAAAAGCCAAGAGAGGGTTCAAATGACCCAAAACAAGGAAGAGGTTGCGAGTGATCTCACGTACTGGAATAGTGAAAGTAAAAGCAAGAGAAAGCAAAGAGAGGGTGCGAGCAGCCTGAAAGCAGGAAAGAGGGTAAAAGCGACTCAAAAGCAGGAAAAGAGGGTATAAGCAGCCCAAAGGCTGAAAAGAGAAAGAGGGAAAGTGCAAGAGGCACGACAAAGAGAAAGGAAGGTGCAAGGGTGCACAACCAAAGGAACTGAGTAACAGATTGGGCCAGGGGCACGATAAAGTCAAGAGGAGTGTGCAAGAGGCACAGTAAAGTGAGAAGAGGGTGCAGCTTAGCCCAGCAAAAGAAAAGAACGCTGAACGAGAAGAAAAACCAGAGTGGAAAGGGCACAGGAGTGAAAGGAGTCAGAAGGAAAAAAACAGAGCACAAAGAGAGGGGTCAGAAGTCAGAGTGGTCGAACAGGGGAGGAGCAAAAGCCTGACGTTTTCGAAAGTCTCTGACACTACCCCATGGAAAGAACTGTGTGTTAAAATGGTGCATCTTGACAGGGTGAACATTTGTGTGAAACCAGAGGTGCCTAGTGTTGGGAAGGGAACCCTATGAGGCCCACAAAAGACATTATTGAACTTTGTGAAGAGAGACCTAGGCTTGGGCAAGGGAACCCTGAGAGACCTAACAAGAAATGTACAGGGAAAGTATCATCCTGACAGGAGAACTTTGTTTGTTTGAAGATAAAAGGGGCCTACGCTTGAGGAAGGGAACCCTGAGAGGCCCACAAGGACAATGTGAACTTTACAGGCAAGGCTTAGACCTTGGGAAGGGAACCCTGGGAGGCCTGAATAGATGAATGGAGCTGTGAATCCTCCGTTATATTGTAAAGAAACTGACTCTTTTGAACCCTGAGAGGCCTAACAAGAGCTGTGTCTTTTTGTTTGGAACTGGAAGGACCTAAGTTTCGGGAAGGGAGCACCAAGACACCCAGAGACATTGTGAACTCTATTGATTTACGGCAAGAGCCCTACGTGTAAGGTTCGAAGGGCAACCCCTTTTGAGGTGAACTATTTAAGTACACCTGTTGGTGAGAGTACCTGAACACAGCTATGGTTTACATTTACTTTTTTGTGAACCACTATTTTTCATTGCATTTTTCATTGTTGTGGTCCTCAAGGTATAGTCTAGGTTAGCAGTGAGAGAGTCCCGCATTATCTGAATCACCGGCGTTGAAATCCCCTGTTCCTGACCTTTGAGGGATCCGAGGTCCACAGATGAATTTAGGAAACCCGAGGTTGTGGGTAGTTGTTGTCCAAAAGGAAAACACTAGGGGGATGACGAACAAACCCTCCACCTGCCTTATAGCGTTTTAAGAAAGATTTACCTTGAGTACCTCGTGTCCCTTCATCTTGGTACTTACACATGGTCCCCTTTGTAGTTTTCTTTGCAACATTTTCCTCTGGGTTTTCTGAGCTCCGTAGGTTATACATTCCTATCTATCTCTCAGTTCTTCGTATAACAGGCCCAACACCCCTCTCTTGGGTCAAAGGCTTAATGGCCCAAGGTATTCATCTGAGAGGAGAAATTACAGTATGCTAAGTCCAGCCCTCAGGTCAAAGGTTCGACACCCGCAGTCCCTGAGAAGAGTCTATCAAATATTGAGTGGCAGATTAGGCTGCTTTATAATTCACAGTATCATCTTGCAGAGCTTTATGTGAGCCGGCCCCTAGACAACAATATTCAAATCACCAGTACCTTATAGCTTCTTCAAGAGAATGGTGCTTTATTGCGCCCGATCTCATCCAATCCCCTTCTCCCTCCGTGTCCCGCGCACCGCGCACAGCAAACAGCCAAACAGTCAGAAGAAAATCTGCGCCCTTTACTCTGCAGGCTTCATGCCACAAGGGCGACGGATTGATAATTAAATTCACTTCCTGGTCGAGTTTAGGTGGGCGGGGCTTAGGTTCCCAGTTGGATTTTAAAGGAGCCGTCACCATTGGAGCTCAAGTAAAGATTGTTGGCAAAAGAAATAAAAACAAAAATCAACACAATCCACTCCAGAACGGCACGGTCCCGGAAAAAAAAAAAGAAAAAAAAAATACAGAATTGAGCACTGCACTGTCCGCAGTAGGAGAGAGTCCCAGTGTCTCAATATCCGCACAGCACAGCCAAACAGTCAGAAGAAAATCTGTGCCTTTTACTCCACGGGCTTTACTGGCACAAAATGTCAGTATGAGGCAGGCAAGAGTGCGTGAGGTAGCCATGACCAGTCATGCCAGGACCCATTTATAGTGGCTTTCCGGTTGTATCCCACTCAACTTTTCTTGCATTCCCTTTTTTAGTAATCTGGAAATGTCGCACAGCCATAACCATTGTAGTCAGGTTCGGATTGGCCGATGGGGCAATAGGCCCATGGCTGAACCAAAAATGCAAAATACTGGTGTGGGCCAGTATTTTGGGTCAAAGCGGGCCACTTTGTGGGCCAATGTGGGCCAGTTTGATAAGTTACTTCACTATGCGGCTAGTCTTTTTGACCAGTGTTGCTGAATAGAAAAGTCTTTAAAATGAACAATTTGCATCACATTTTACCAAAATATTCCACCTTTGGTACTATTCAAACATTGTCCCAAAAGGAATGAATAGCCATTTGCAACTATGGGCCACTTTTTCATTGATGTCCGAGACAATTCCTAGGTCGACCCTGATTGTAGGAGCCCTGTTCGCAGGGGCATATATAAACTCAAACTCAAAATTGTGTAAGTTTAGCGAAAGGACATAATTAAGTCCATCATCTGCAAACAGGTAAGACGAATAAAAGACCAATTATAGTCATAATTGGAGTCAGGGAGCCACACCAGGTCTAAGTCTTTAGAATGTATAACTCTAATTTGTGGGATGCAATGGAGTCATTTTAGTAAAAATGAACGGTTCAAAAATGGGCTCTCGGCAGTTGTAAATAGATCATAGACAGGCAAGATACGGTCCTCTTCTAGTTGTCTTTTCTGGGTACCTGGCTCATTCTGCACCAGCTGATGCCCATTATGGGTTATAGTAATTTCTTTCCCTGATCTATATCGGCGTATAGATGGGGTTGTGTGGAAATATGTTCTTTGACCACAGAGGTAACAGATGATGATTCTCTGTCCAATGTGTCTGTGGCTGCCTCAACAATCTCATCAGTGTTTATGGCAAGAGGCTGGGGATTATCGATTTTTAGCCAGTTATCCAACCAATCAGTGGGTCGAAAGGGCAACTGGCTATACAATGTTGCCTATACTAATTCGCTGCCATTTTGTCCGCTATTTTAAAAAAAAGAAAATGATTGCTTTTGTTACACGGCCAGACCCTTGGGTATCACGGCGAGGTTACAGACAGCTTATCGAGTTTCTTATACATTGTTACAGTCAATCGTTAAAATAGCATTTCGCCTGATGGCTCTAATTACACCGTAATACAATATTAAGATGCATAAAGGATATGTAGGAGGACATTAATTTGTTGTTGCAGATATTCAGGTAGAGGCAATCCAATGCCATTGTTGTTTGGGACCTGGCAGGATGGCACGGATTATCAATATTGGTTAAACAGCCAAGTTTTCAGAGCTTTTTTGAACTGTGAAATGGTTTCCTCATTTTTAATACTAAGTGGTAGTGAATTCCAGAGAGTAGGGGTGAGGACTATGAAGCTACTTCCTCCTGCTCTAGTGCATTTGTATTGCAGGATTTCCAGAAGTGCCTGGTTATTTGATCTGAGGGTCCTACTAGGTGTTTTTTCATAACAGTGTTGTTGAGGCAGCTAGGGGCATTATTCGTAAGACATTTGTGCCCAACACATAGGGTTTTGAAAATGATTCTGCCTTTGATAGGCAGCCAGTGATTTTCTCGCCTAATGTTGGAGATGTGTACTGATTTCTTTATGCCTAGTGCAGCTCTGAGGGCTTTATTCTGCAGTAGTTGTAACTTACTGATAGTGGTATTGGACGTTCCTAGCAGAAGGGCATTACAGTAGTCAATCTTAGTTAAAATCAGAGCTCTGGCCAACGTGATACAGTTGGAGGGTGTGAGGAATTTGCGGCATAGGGCAGTGAGTTTGGCAGTGTATGCTGTGGAGGATGAGAGGGCTGAGATGTGTTTGCTCATGGTGAGATTAGCATCTAGATATACCCCAAGAGTTTGACTTGCTTGAGTACTGGGATCAAGGTACCATCAATATTGATGTGTGTGTAGTCTGGGTGGAGGGTGCCTATTCTTGATTGGGAGCCCACGATGAGAACCTTGGTTTTCTCATCGTTAAAGCAAAGACTATTCATTGCCATCCATTTTTGAATGATGGCGTAAACTTTGTTAATGGTCTGGGTGTCTTGGGCATAGTCCCCGGTGATGGGGATAAGGATCTGGGTGTCATCTGCAAAGTTTGTGTAGATGACACCCATATCGTCTAGTGCTGAGAATAGAGGTTTTGAATAGGCATTATAGGGGGTGGGGGAAAGGCATGATACTTGGGGTACTCCTATGGGGAAAGCTATGGGATCAGCAGCATCTTTGCCAATGGCAACTCTGGACGTACGTTCAGCTAAAAATGATTTCATCCAAAGTGTGGCATTGTTGGAAAAATTAAAGTCTTTTGCTAGTGTATCACAGAGTTTGTCATGGTCTACAAGGTCAAACGCTGCTAAGTACAGCAGCAGCAATGTAGCCATTTTTCCTGAATCTCTGATAGTATCTATTTGGATTTTCAAATCTGTAAGAGCGGTTTCAGTACTATGATTGGGTCTGAACCCAGATTGTCTGGCTCCTAAGAGTTTGTTCTGTTCAAGGTGGGGTTGTATTTGATTGTATGCTATTTTGTCAATAATTTTAATGAGGAAAAGGACCGTAGTTATGGGCCAGTAATTGGTATGAACTAGAGGATCCAACATAGGCTTTTTTAATAGTGACATGACCCAGGCTTCTTTGATACTCGCTGGGACCAAGTTAGAATTGAAAGAAGCGTTAAGAAAGTTGGGGTTGTATTTGATTGTATGCTATTTTGCCAATAATTTTAATGAGGAAAGGGACCGTAGTTATGGGCCGGTAATTGGTATGAATTAGAGGATCCAACGTAGGCTTTTTTAATAGTGGCGTGACTCAGGCTTCTTTGATACTGGCTGGGACCAAGTTAGTATTGAAAGAAGCGTTAACAAAGTTGGTGATAATAGGGGTAAGGGTGTGGGCACATAGTTTAACTAGGTGTGCTGGGAAGTTGTCTCCTTTGCAGTTAGAGGCTTTCAATTTAGCTATGGTATGGGAGACTGAGGAGAAATGGAATGCTGGAGTGTTGCATCCAATGGGCCTAGTGGTTGGGTTGGAGGTGGTGTATTTTTCAGCTAGTACTTTTCTTTTGATGATGATTTTATTTTGTAACAGTTTGATTTTTACGGCGAGGGCATCTTGAATGGTGGTGCACCATTCTTTGCTCGGTTGAACCGGGTTGATGATTGGGATAGGTCTTTCCAACTCCTTAAGGATGTAGAACAGCTCTTTTGAGTCTGAGGATGCATTACTGATCCTGGTATTAAGCACATCTGCTTTGTGTGCAATGATGGCTGCTTTGTAGGTTTTGTTTGCAGTGTTAAAGGCGTCAGTGGCCTCAAGGGTCTAGGATTTGTTATAAAGGTGTTCGAGCGAGCGTTTGATTTGCCTGAGTGATACTAGTTCATCATTAAACCAGAAAGAGGATATTTTATCAGTTCGTCTGGTATTAGTGACACAAGGTGCTACAGTATCTATCATGTTTGTGAGGCAGTTATGGTAGATATCTGCAAGGGAACATGGGTTATCATTGATTAACGCCTTGTCTCTGAGGGTATGTTTTAGAATTGGGTTAAGGTTTTCAGCTGAGAGTTTGCCAATATTCCTGGTTATATGGGAATCCAACGTAGTGGATTTAGGTAAGCCAGGTTCATTGCACATGATAGAGAAGTTAACACTATGGTGACCAGTCCAGAGTTGCGGATTGATAGATTCTATAGATACTGTGGTATTAAGGGGTAATATCCAATCCAGCGTCCTAACTTTAATATGGCTAGGCGAGTTGTGTGAATAACGTGTCTTTCAGAGCATTGTGTAAGGCTTCTGCTTTGTAATCTTGGCTTTCGTTAAAGCCGAGATTCAAGTCGCCAAGAATGATGCATTTTGTCTTCGGTTTGATGAGTGGGTTAGTAATAGTGGTATATCTAACTCGGGCTGTGAGTTGGTATTGGGTGCTCTGTATATAGTTACTATGTTATTGGTAGTTTTGTGATTTGTAGCTAGTTTTTCTAGTAGAATGTTGTACCCATCTAGATTGTCAATGGGACAGGCTCTAATTTTGAGGTGGGTTTTAGCAATAATGGCTACTCCCCCACCTACTGACTTAGTTATATCAGTCCTAAGGATGATGTAATCTGGAGGGATGGCAATAGTGAGTATTGGTCCCGAAGCTTGGTGGAGCCAAGTTTCTGTCACTATGAGCAAGTCTAATTCCTGATCAATAATATAATTGTGTATTTCTGAAGCAACGGCAGCTATAGAGCATGCATTGATAAGGGCTGCTTTTAGTTGCGTGGGAGGTGAAGTCTGAACTATAGGTGTTGAATGTGAATTAGCGATATCATGTGGGGTGGCCTGTTGCTTAGTAGTGGTTATGGTGGTCCTTTTGGGCAATTTGGCTTGGTGTGGATGTAGTATCTATGGTGGTAGTAGTGGCAGGGGCATCAATGCCAGAACAGTTTGTCGTCCGTGCCCTGTGCCGTTGGGTTCTGGTGCTGCCCTGTAAAGGGATCAGTTTAGGTTGCTTAAGTTTAGTATAGTCTAAATCTGAATGGGATTGAATGGTGTGAATCCGTGATCTGAGTCTGCTGCAAATGGCTGCACCTAGAACCGGATAGGAGCTCCTTTTGGGTGAGGTTTTAGCAGTGAGAGTGCATAGAGTGGGGGTAATTTTAAGCTTTTGACCATTACTAACGTCAGTGAGGGTGTTGGCCTGGTGATAATGGGGAGGGAAAGGATTTGTATGTGGAAGGAATGGAGTGGGGCAGAGGATGGGGCGGGGTGGCACGCTATTCTGAGAAGACCATTCTGGTGGGCCAGAAAGTGGGAACCTGTACACGGCAAATCATAGGGTACAATACAAAAAGGGAACATAATGAGCAATAACCACCCTGGCATGACTTCCAATTAGTAGGCGACTAGTAGTATATTAGCAGTAGGCTAATGGTGCATGCGTCCTAAAGGGGTATATAGGTAGACTGGGGTAGCGGGGGGGGGGGTGCCCTATAACAATTGGTTCATATGGTGATTACCTCAGATGGCGAACTTGGCCATGGAGGAGTCACCTGGACTAAGAGTCTATGGTAAAATCAACATGGTGATAGGCCCTCAGTAGCTTCCTGCAAATATGGTGGTCATTTTCAACAGTTGTTCGTCGGTCGTACGTTGGCTGGAATATGCAATTCAAAAGCTGTGGTTTCCGAAAAAGAGCAGGCAGGTCATTGATGCAGTAAGTTTACTGTATGCAGGCTAGGCTGGTAATCTTTGCATGTGGTTGAAGGGGAAATCGACCAGCCCATCTGCTTTTGTGGATTGTAGCAGTAGTGGCGAGCTGGTGAGAAACAGCTGCTGGAGGGGCTCCAGCCCTTCCCAGCAGGATGACAAGGAGAGATGAGATAATGAGGGGTTGCACAGACAGGCCCTTAGGAATGCGGCCCTTTAGGTAAAGCGGCCGGCTTCCACCTCTGGTCATGTGCTCGCCCTCTAGTAGAACGACACAGCCAATCAGCTGGTTGTGTTTGGATATGGGGAAGCCCTCAGTGGCTTCCTGAGAATACAGCGGCCATTTTCAACGGTCGTTTGTCGGTGGTACGTTGGCTGGAATATGCAATTCGAAAGCTGTGGTTTCCTTAAAAGAGCAGGCAGCTCACTGATGCAGTAAGTTTACTGGGTGCAGCCTAGGCTGGTAATCTTTGCATGTGGTCGAAGGGGAAATTGACCAGCGCCATCTGCTTTTGTGGATCGTAGCAGTAGTGCCGAGCTGTGAAGAAACAGCTGCTGGAGGGGCTCCAGCCCTTCACAGCAGGATGACGAGAAGAGAAAAGAGACTGCACATGAAGTTCTAACCAGTTTATATTCTATAAGTAGTAATGTTCCCCTAACCAATCCCTCCTGCTAATACGTTTTATGGTTTGTCACATAGGATGACTTCTTAGATGACACATGTTGGGGTATAAGACCTCTGTGTAATCAAGTTTCTGTGTGAGTGTGCAAGCATTCGTCTGTCTGCCAGTTGACCCTGTTTTATTAATTTAAGAATAAAATAGTACTTTGCCATTTGACTCTCTCCGGTGTGGGAAACCTGAGGATGTTCTCACATGTAGTCCCCGGGGATCCGTTGCTAAGGTGGCCAGGGGAGGACCATCGCTCTTGGATCCCAACCCTAGGGGCGGACAAGCGAGGGAGTATCACCTGGGCAGGGGGTCCTTGGGAATTGTGGGGAGAGTGTCCGAAGGTGAGACACGATATCCCAGTGGGACGATAAGTGAGGAAGGAGTCCCAGAAGCTTTTATGGGATATGTTGGTTCTCTCATCACCATTGATCCAGGCCTCATTAACCTCAGATACAAGGGAGGGCATTATTATAGTAAACTATGTGAAAAAAAAGATCTAATAAGGCAATGACATGGTCTTAAGGTAAGTATGCATTCACCCTCCACCTCTCTAGACCACAGGGAATACTATCAGGTCCCATGCTTGTATGCCAGTATGTCAGGGGTACAGAGTGACATACCGAGAGGGAAATCTATCCCTTTAAATAAAACCAAGGCTAGAAGGTTTTCCTATATCCCCCGTCAGTCACCTACTAATGTCTCACTAAAGAAATTTAATTTCCAATCACACCTCATCTCCCCCGCCCAATTGCCAATAAGTACTGGAATGAAGAATAGGCGATCATGAGCAGTGAGGATTACCCATAAAAACAACATAGGAATACAAAGTGAGGCCTACCATGTAACACTTTTGAATTGTCCCACTACTAGAGTCAGGCAAGGCAAGGTCAGGCATTTCATTCTGACTATTCACACCTGACTCCACTTGACTCTTTACACCAGTATAAAAGGGGTGGTTCTGCCAACAAGTATAGCGAACTGGAGTTACTGACGGGATCCAGAGAGCCAAGGAGCAGTGAGCTGCAGTTGGAGAAGCCTGGAGCATCCAGAGGAGTGCAGCAGGCTGAGACGCTGGCCCGGTGTGTTTGAGGGACTGAAGCGTGTCTAGGGAGCCGTGTATCCAGAGAGCCGGAGTGAGGCAGACTCCAACCTGCTGGCCGAGCCCAGAGAAGTGCTCGTTCCTTTGGGAAATGTGCTGGTCTCAAAGATGTCAGAGGAGCAGGTGTTGAGAGCCTGACCTCGACCCACTGTATCCCGAGAAGTTAGAAACTCGGGAGCGCGTGGGTCGCTGGAGTGGTAGTGAAAGCAAACAGGATTTATAAGCGGCACGAAGGTAAAGAAAGCAGAAAGAAAGAGAGAAAGTAAAAAAGGCAAAAGAAAAGGAGCATAAAGAAAGATGCATGATCGGCTTGGAAGTAAAGAGAGATAAGAGGAAAGTGAACTTTAAAGAATTTTAGGGGAAAGGTTGCTAGCGACCCAACAGACTGAAAGTGAGACAGCGAGAGAAAGCCAAGAGAGAGTACAAGTGACCCTAAACAAGAAAGAGGGTGTGAGTGACCCAACATACTTGAAAAGTGAAAGTAAAAGCAAGAGAAAGCAAAGAGAGTGTGTGAGTGGCCTGAAAGCAGAAAAGTGGGTGCAAGTGACCTGAAAGCAGGAAAAGAGGGTACGAGTGACCCAAAGGCTGAAAGTGAGAAAGCAAGAAAAAAGCCAAGAGAGGGTTCAAATGACCCAAAACAAGGAAGAGGTTGCGAGTGATCTCACGTACTGGAATAGTGAAAGTAAAAGCAAGAGAAAGCAAAGAGAGGGTGCGAGCAGCCTGAAAGCAGGAAAGAGGGTAAAAGCGACTCAAAAGCAGGAAAAGAGGGTATAAGCAGCCCAAAGGCTGAAAAGAGAAAGAGGGAAAGTGCAAGAGGCACGACAAAGAGAAAGGAAGGTGCAAGGGTGCACAACCAAAGGAACTGAGTAACAGATTGGGCCAGGGGCACGATAAAGTCAAGAGGAGTGTGCAAGAGGCACAGTAAAGTGAGAAGAGGGTGCAGCTTAGCCCAGCAAAAGAAAAGAACGCTGAACGAGAAGAAAAACCAGAGTGGAAAGGGCACAGGAGTGAAAGGAGTCAGAAGGAAAAAAACAGAGCACAAAGAGAGGGGTCAGAAGTCAGAGTGGTCGAACAGGGGAGGAGCAAAAGCCTGACGTTTTCGAAAGTCTCTGACACTACCCCATGGAAAGAACTGTGTGTTAAAATGGTGCATCTTGACAGGGTGAACATTTGTGTGAAACCAGAGGTGCCTAGTGTTGGGAAGGGAACCCTATGAGGCCCACAAAAGACATTATTGAACTTTGTGAAGAGAGACCTAGGCTTGGGCAAGGGAACCCTGAGAGACCTAACAAGAAATGTACAGGGAAAGTATCATCCTGACAGGAGAACTTTGTTTGTTTGAAGATAAAAGGGGCCTACGCTTGAGGAAGGGAACCCTGAGAGGCCCACAAGGACAATGTGAACTTTACAGGCAAGGCTTAGACCTTGGGAAGGGAACCCTGGGAGGCCTGAATAGATGAATGGAGCTGTGAATCCTCCGTTATATTGTAAAGAAACTGACTCTTTTGAACCCTGAGAGGCCTAACAAGAGCTGTGTCTTTTTGTTTGGAACTGGAAGGACCTAAGTTTCGGGAAGGGAGCACCAAGACACCCAGAGACATTGTGAACTCTATTGATTTACGGCAAGAGCCCTACGTGTAAGGTTCGAAGGGCAACCCCTTTTGAGGTGAACTATTTAAGTACACCTGTTGGTGAGAGTACCTGAACACAGCTATGGTTTACATTTACTTTTTTGTGAACCACTATTTTTCATTGCATTTTTCATTGTTGTGGTCCTCAAGGTATAGTCTAGGTTAGCAGTGAGAGAGTCCCGCATTATCTGAATCACCGGCGTTGAAATCCCCTGTTCCTGACCTTTGAGGGATCCGAGGTCCACAGATGAATTTAGGAAACCCGAGGTTGTGGGTAGTTGTTGTCCAAAAGGAAAACACTAGGGGGATGACGAACAAACCCTCCACCTGCCTTATAGCGTTTTAAGAAAGATTTACCTTGAGTACCTCGTGTCCCTTCATCTTGGTACTTACACATGGTCCCCTTTGTAGTTTTCTTTGCAACATTTTCCTCGGGGTTTTCTGAGCTCCGTAGGTTATACATTCCTATCTATCTCTCAGTTCTTCGTATAACAGGCCCAACACCCCTCTCTTGGGTCAAAGGCTTAATGGCCCAAGGTATTCATCTGAGAGGAGAAATTACAGTATGCTAAGTCCAGCCCTCAGGTCAAAGGTTCGACACCCGCAGTCCCTGAGAAGAGTCTATCAAATATTGAGTGGCAGATTAGGCTGCTTTATAATTCACAGTATCATCTTGCAGAGCTTTATGTGAGCCGGCCCCTAGACAACAATATTCAAATCACCAGTACCTTATAGCTTCTTCAAGAGAATGGTGCTTTATTGCGCCCGATCTCATCCAATCCCCTTCTCCCTCCGTGTCCCGCGCACCGCGCACAGCAAACAGCCAAACAGTCAGAAGAAAATCTGCGCCCTTTACTCCGCAGGCTTCATGCCACAAGGGCGACGGATTGATAATTAAATTCACTTCCTGGTCGAGTTTAGGTGGGCGGGGCTTAGGTTCCCAGTTGGATTTTAAAGGAGCCGTCACCATTGGAGCTCAAGTAAAGATTGTTGGCAAAAGAAATAAAAACAAAAATCAACACAATCCACTCCAGAACGGCACGGTCCCGGAAAAAAAAAAAAGAAAAAAAAATACAGAATTGAGCACTGCACTGTCCGCAGTAGGAGAGAGTCCCAGTGTCTCAATATCCGCACAGCACAGCCAAACAGTCAGAAGAAAATCTGTGCCTTTTACTCCACGGGCTTTACTGGCACAAAATGTCAGTATGAGGCAGGCAAGAGTGCGTGAGGTAGCCATGACCAGTCATGCCAGGGCCCATTTATAGTGGCTTTCCGGTTGTATCCCACTCAACTTTTCTTGCATTCCCTTTTTTAGTAATCTGGAAATGTCGCACAGCCATAACCATTGTAGTCAGGTTCGGATTGGCCGATGGGGCAATAGGCCCATGGCTGAACCAAAAATGCAAAATACTGGTGTGGGCCAGTATTTTGGGTCAAAGCGGGCCACTTTGTGGGCCAATGTGGGCCAGTTTGATAAGTTACTTCACTATGCGGCTAGTCTTTTTGACCAGTGTTGCTGAATAGAAAAGTCTTTAAAATGAACAATTTGCATCACATTTTACCAAAATATTCCACCTTTGGTACTATTCAAACATTGTCCCAAAAGGAATGAATAGCCATTTGCAACTATGGGCCACTTTTTCATTGATGTCCGAGACAATTCCTAGGTCGACCCTGATTGTAGGAGCCCTGTTCGCAGGGGCATATATAAACTCAAACTCAAAATTGTGTAAGTTTAGCGAAAGGACATAATTAAGTCCATCATCTGCAAACAGGTAAGACGAATAAAAGACCAATTATAGTCATAATTGGAGTCAGGGAGCCACACCAGGTCTAAGTCTTTAGAATGTATAACTCTAATTTGTGGGATGCAATGGAGTCATTTTAGTAAAAATGAACGGTTCAAAAATGGGCTCTCGGCAGTTGTAAATAGATCATAGACAGGCAAGATACGGTCCTCTTCTAGTTGTCTTTTCTGGGTACCTGGCTCATTCTGCACCAGCTGATGCCCATTATGGGTTATAGTCATTTCTTTCCCTGATCTTTATCGGCGTATAGATGGGGTTGTGTGGAAATATGTTCTTTGACCACAGAGGTAACAGATGATGATTCTCTGTCCAATGTGTCTGTGGTTGCCTCAACAATCTCATCAGTGTTTATGGCAAGAGGCTGGGGATTATCGATTTTTAGCCAGTTATCCAACCAATCAGTGGGTCAAAAGGGCAGCTGGCTATACAATGTTGCCTAGACTAATTGGATGCCATTTTGTCCGCTATTTTAAAAAAAAGAAAATTATTGCATTTGTTACACGGCCAGACCCTTGGGTATCACGGCGAGGTTACAGACAGCTTATCGAGTTTCTTATACATTGTTACAGTCAATCGTTAAAATAGCATTTCGCCTGATGGCTCTAATTACATCGTAATACAATATTAAGATGCATAAAGGATATGTAGGAGGACATAAATTTGTTGTTGCAGATATTCAGGTAGAGGCAATCCAATGCCATTGTTGTTTGGGACCTGGCAGGATGGCACGGATTATCAATATTGGTTAAACAGCCAAGTTTTCAGAGCTTTTTTGAAATGTGAAATGGTTTCCTGATTTTTAATACTAAGTGGTAGTGAATTCCAGAGAGTAGGGGTGAGGACTATGAAGCTACTTCCTCCTGCTCTAGTGCATTTGTATTGCAGGATTTCCAGAAGTGCCTGGTTATTTGATCTGAGGGTCCTACTAGGTGTTTTTTCATAATAGTGTTGTTGAGGCAGCTAGGGGCATTATTCGTAAGACATTTGTGTACAACACATAGGGTTTTGAAAATGATTCTGCCTTTGATAGGCAGCCAGTGATTTTCTCGCCTAATGTTGGAGATGTGTACTGATTTCTTTATACCTAGTGCAGCTCTGAGGGCTTTATTCTGCAGTAGTTGTAACCTACTGATAGTGGTATTGGACGTTCCTAGCAGAAGGGCATTACAGTAGTCAATCTTAGCTAAAATCAGAGCTCTGGCCAACGTGATACAGTTGGAGGGTGTGAGGAATTTGCGGCATAGGGCAGTGAGTTTGGCAGTGTATGCTGTGGAGGATGAGAGGGCTGAGATGTGTTTGCTCATGGTGAGATTAGCATCTAGATATACCCCAAGAGTTTGACTTGCTTGAGTACTGGGATCAAGGTACCATCAATATTGATGTGTGTGTAGTCTGGGTGGAGGGTGCCTATTCTTGATTGGGAGCCCACGATGAGGACCTTGGTTTTCTCATCGTTAAAGCAAAGACTATTCATTGCCATCCAATTTTGAATGATGGCGTAAACTTTGTTAATGGTCTGGGTGTCTTGGGCATAGTCCCCGGTGATGGGGATAAGGATCTGGGTGTCATCTGCAAAGTTTGTGTAGATGACACCCATATCGTCTAGTGCTGAGAATAGAGGTTTTGAATAGGCATTATAGGGGGTGGGGGAAAGGCATGATACTTGGGGTACTCCTATGGGGAAAGCTATGGGATCAGCAGCATCTTTGCCAATGGCAACTCTGGACGTACGTTCAGCTAAAAATGATTTCATCCAAAGTGTGGCATTGTTGGAAAAATTAAAGTCTTTTGCTAGTGTATCACATAGTTTGTCATGGTCTACAAGGTCATACGCTGCTGATAAGTCCAGCAGCAGCAATGTAGCCATTTTTCCTGAATCTCTGATAGTATCTATTTGGATTTTCAAATCTGTAAGAGCGGTTTCAGTACTATGATTGGGTCTGAACCCAGATTGTCTGGCACCTAAGAGTTTGCTCTGTTCAAGGTGGGGTTGTATTTGATTGTATGCTATTTTGTCAATAATTTTAATGAGGAAAAGGACCGTAGTTATGGGCCAGTAATTGGTATGAACTAGAGGATCCAACGTAGGCTTTTTTAATAGTGACATGACCCAGGCTTCTTTAATACTCGCTGGGACCAAGTTAGAATTGAAAGAAGCGTTAAGAAAGTTGGGGTTATCTTTGATTGTATGCTATTTTGCCAATAATTTTAATGAGGAAAGGGACCGTAGTTATGGGCCTGTAATTGGTATGAATTAGAGGATCCAACGTAGGCTTTTTTAATAGTGGCGTGACTCAGGCTTCTTTGATACTGGCTGGGACCAAGTTAGTATTGAAAGAAGCGTTAACAAAGTTGGTGATAATAGGGGTAAGGGTGTGGGCACATAGTTTAACTAGGTGTGCTGGGAAGTTGTCTCCTTTGCAGTTAGAGGCTTTCAATTTAGCTATGGTATGGGAGACTGAGGAGAAATGGAATGCTGGAGTGTTGCATCCTATGGGCCTAGTGGTTGGGTTGGAGGTGGTGTATTTTTCAGCTAGTACTTTTCTTTTGATGATGATTTTATTTTGTAACAGTTTGATTTTTACGGCGAGGGCATCTTGAATGGTGGTGCACCATTCTTTGCTCGGTTGAACAGGGTTGATGATTGGGATAGGTCTTTCCAACTCCTTAAGGATGTAGAACAGCTCTTTTGAGTCTGAGGATGCATTACTGATCCTGGTATTAAGCACATCTGCTTCGTGTGCAATGATGGCTGCTTTGTAGGTTTTGTTTGCAGTGTTAAAGGCGTCAGTGGCCTCAAGGGTGTAGGATTTGTTATAAAGGTGTTCGAGCGAGCGTTTGATTTGCCTGAGTGATACTAGTTCATCATTAAACCAGAAAGAGGATATTTTATCAGTTCATCTGGTATTAGTGACACAAGGTGCTACAGTATCTATCATGTTTGTGAGGCAGTTATGGTAGATATCTGCAAGGGAACATGGGTTATCATTGATTAACGCCTTGTCTGTGAGGGTATGTTTTAGAATTGGGTTAAGGTTTTCAGCTGAGAGTTTGCCAATATTCCTAGTTATATGGGAATCCAACGTAGTGGATTTAGGTAAGCCAGGTTCATTGCACATGATAGAGAAGTTAACACTATGGTGATCAGTCCAGAGTTGCGGATTGATAGATTCTATAGATACTGTGGTATTAAGGGGTAATATCCAATCCAGCGTGCTAACTTTAATATGGCTAGGCGAGTTGTGTGAATAACATGTCTTTCAGAGCATTGTGTAAGGCTTCTGCTTTGTAATCTTGGCTTTCGTTAAAGCCGAGATTCAAGTCGCCAAGAATGATGCATTTTGTCTTCGGTTTGATGAGTGGGTTAGTAATAGTGGTATATCTAACTCGGGCTGTGAGTTGGTATTGGGTGCTGTGT
Organism: Ambystoma mexicanum; assembly: GCF_040938575.1. Classification (NCBI taxonomy): domain Eukaryota; kingdom Metazoa; phylum Chordata; class Amphibia; order Caudata; family Ambystomatidae; genus Ambystoma; species Ambystoma mexicanum. Next base: position 119,686,193 of record NC_090926.1, on the reverse strand, counting down.
ATATAGTTACTATGTTAATGGTAGTTTTGTGGTTTGTAGCTAGTTTTTCTAGTAGAATGTTGTACCCATCTAGATTGTCAATGGGACAGGCTCTAATTTTGAGGTGGGTTTTAGCAATAATGGCTACTCCCCCACCTACTGACTTAGTTATATCAGTCCTAAGGATGATGTAATCTGGAGGGATGGCAATAGTGAGTATTGGTCCCGAAGCTTGGTGGAGCCAAGTTTCTGTCACTATGAGCAAGTCTAATTCCTGATCAATAATATAATTGTGTATTTCTGAAGCAACGGCAGCTATAGAGCATGCATTGATAAGGGCTGCTTTTAGTTGCGTGGGAGGTGAAGTCTGAACTATAGGTGTTGAATGTGAATTAGCGATATCATGTGGGGTGGCCTGTTGCTTAGTAGTGGTTATGGTGGTCCTTTTGGGCAATTTGGCTTGGTGTTCTGATGTGGATGTAGTATCTATGGTGGTAGTAGTGGCAGGGGCATCAATGCCAGAACAGTTTGTCGTCCATGCCCTGAGCCATTGGGTTCTGGTGCTGCCCTGTAAAGGGATCAGTTTAGGTTGCTTAAGTTTAGTATAGTCTAAGTCTGAATGGGATAGAATGGTGTGAATCCGTGATCTGAGTCTGCTGCAAATGGCTGCACCTAGAATCGAATAGGAGCTCCTTTTGGGCGAGGTTTTAGCAGTGAGAGTGCATAGAGTGGGGTAATTTTAAGCTTTTGACCATTACTAACGTCAGTGGGGGTGTTGGCCTGGTGATAATGGGGAGGGAAAGGATTTGTATGTGGAAGGAATGGAGTGGGGCAGAAGATGGGGCGGGGTGGCACGCTATTCTGAGAAGACCATTCTGGTGGGCCAGAAAGTGGGAACCTGTACACGGCAAATCATAGGGTACAATACAAAAAGGGAACATAATGAGCAATAACCACCCTGGCATGACTTCCAATTAGTAGGCAACTAGTAGTATATTAGCAGTAGGCTAATGGTGCATGCGTCCTAAAGGGGGATATAGGTAGACTGGGGTAGCAGGGGGGGTGCCCTATAACAATTGGTTCATATGGTGATTACCTCAGATGGCGAACTTGGCCATGGAGGAGTCACCTGGACTAAGAGTCTATGGTAAAATCAACATGGTGATAGGCCCTCAGTAGCTTCCTGCAAATATGGTGGTCATTTTCAACAGTTGTTCGTCGGTCGTACGTTGGCTGGAATATGCAATTCAAAAGCTGTGGTTTCCGAAAAAGAGCAGGCAGGTCATTGATGCAGTAAGTTTACTGTATGCAGGCTAGGCTGGTAATCTTTGCATGTGGTTGAAGGGGAAATCGACCAGCCCATCTGCTTTTGTGGATTGTAGCAGTAGTGGCGAGCTGGTGAGAAACAGCTGCTGGAGGGGCTCCAGCCCTTCCCAGCAGGATGACAAGGAGAGATGAGATAATGAGGGGTTGCCACCGACAGGCCCTCAGGAATGTGGCCCTTTCGGTAAAGCGGCCGGCTTCCACCTCTGGTCAGGGGCTCGCCCTCTAGTAGAACGACACAGCCAATCAGCTGGTTGTGTTTGGATATGGGGAAGCCCTCAGTGGCTTCCTGAGAATACTGCGGCCATTTTCAACGGTCGTTCGTCGGTGGTATGTTGGCTGGAATATGCAATTCGAAAGCTGTGGTTTCCTAAAAAGAGCAGGCAGCTCATTTATGCAGTAAGTTTACTGGGTGCAGCCTAGGCTGGTAATCTTTGCATGTGGTCGAAGGCAAAATTGACCAGCGCCATCTGCTTTTGTGGATCGTAGCAGTAGTGCCGAGCTGTGAAGAAACAGCTGCTGGAGGGGCTCCAGCCCTTCACAGCAGGATGACGAGAAGAGAAAAGAGACTGCACATGAAGTTCTAACCAGTTTATATTCTATAAGTAGTAATGTTCCCCTAACCAATCCCTCCTGCTAATGCGTTTTATGGTTTGTCACATAGGATGACTTCTTAGATGACACATGTTGGGGTATAAGACCTCTGTGTAATCAAGTTTCTGTGTGAGTGTGCAAGCATTCGTCTGTCTGCCAGTTGACCCTGTTTTATTAATTTAAGAATAAAATAGTACTTTGCCATTTGACTCTCTCCGGTGTGGGAAACCTGAGGATGTTCTCACATGTAGTCCCCGGGGATCCGTTGCTAAGGTGGCCAGGGGAGGACCATCGCTCTTGGATCCCAACCCTAGGGGCGGACAAGCGAGGGAGTATCACCTGGGCAGGGGGTCCTTGGGAACTGTGGGGAGAGTGTCCGAAGGTGAGACACGATATCCCAATGGGACGATAAGTGAGGAAGGAGTCCAAGAAGCTTTTATGGGATATGTTGGTTCTCTCATCACCATTGATCCAGGCCTCATTAACCTCAGATCCAAGGGAGGGCATTATTATAGTAAACTATGTGAAAAAAAGATCTAATAAGACAATGACATGGTCTTAAGGTAAGTATGCATTCACCCTCCACTACTCTAGACCACAGGGAATACTATCAGGTCCCATGCTTGTATGCCAGTATGTCAGGGGTACAGAGTGACATACCGAGAGGGAAATCTATCCCTTTAAATAAAACCAAGGCTAGAAGGTTTTCCTATATCCCCCGTCAGTCACCTACTAATGTCTCACTAAAGAAATTTAATTTCCAATCACACCCCATCTCCCCCGCCCAATTGCCAGTAAGTACTGGGATGAAGAATAGGCGATCATGAGCAGTGAGGATTACCCATAAAAACAACATAGGAATACAAAGTGAGGCCTACTATGTAACACTTTTGAATTGTCCCACTACTAGAGTCAGGCAAGGCAAGGTCAGGCATTTTATTCTGACTATTCACACCTGACTCCACTTGACTCTTTACACCACTATAACAGGGGTGGTTCTGCCAACGAGTATAGCGAACTGGAGTTACTGACGGGATCCGGAGAGCCAAGGAGAAGTGAGCTGCAGTGGGAGAAGCCTGGAGCATCCAGAGGAGTGCAGCATGCTGAGACGCTGGCCCGGTGTGTTTGAGGGACTGAAGCATGGCTAGGGAGCCGTGTATCCAGAGAGCCGGAGTGAGGCAGACTCCAACCTGCTGGCCGAGCCCAGAGAAGTGCTTGTTCCTTTGGGAAATGTGCTGGTCTCAAAGATGTCAGAAGAGCAGGTGTTGAGAGCCTGACCTCGACCCACTGTATCCCGAGAACTTAGAAACTCGGGAGCGCGTGGGTCGCTGGAGCGGTAGTGAAAACAAACAGGATTTATAAGCGGCACGAAGGTAAAGAAAGCAGAAAGAGAGAAAGTAAAAAAGGCAAAAGAAAAGGAGCATAAAGAAAGATGCATGATCGGCTTGGAAGTAAAGAGAGATAAGAGGAAAGTGAACTTTAAAGAATTTTAGGGGAAAGGATGCTAGCGACCCAACAGACTGAAAGTGAGACAGCGAGAGAAAGCCAAGAGAGAGTACAAGTGATCCTAAACAAGAAAGAGGGTGTGAGTGACCCAACATACTTGAAAAGTGAAAGTAAAAGCAAGAGAAAGCAAAGAGAGTATGTGAGTGGCCTGAAAGCAGAAAAGTGGGTGCAAGTGACCTGAAAGCAGGAAAAGAGGGTACGAGTGACCCAAAGGCTGAAAGTGAGAAAGCAAGAAAAAAGCCAAGAGAGGGTTCAAATGACCCAAAACAAGGAAGAGGTTGCGAGTGATCTCACATACTGGAATAGTGAAAGTAAAAGCAAGAGAAAGCAAAGAGAGGGTGCGAGCAGCCTGAAAGCAGGAAAGAGGGTAAAAGCGACTTAAAAGCAGGAAAAGAGGGTCTGAGCAGCCCAAAGGCTGAAAAGAGAAAGAGGGAAAGTGCAAGAGGCACGACAAAGAGAAAGGAAGGTGCAAGGGTGCACAACCAAAGGAACTGAGTAACAGATTGGGCCAGGGGCACGATAAAATCAAGAGGAGTGTGCAAGAGGCACAGTAAAGTGAGAAGAGGGTGTAGCTGAGCCCAGCAAAAGAAAAGAACGCTGAACGAGAAGAAAAACCAGAGTGGAAAGGGCACAGGAGTGAAAGGAGTCAGAAGGAAAAAAACAGAGCACAAAGAGAGGGGTCAGAAGTCAGAGTGGTGGAACAGGGGAGGAGCAAAAGCCTGACGTTTTCGAAAGTCTCTGACACTACCCCATGGAAAGAACTGTGTGTTAAAATGGTGCATCTTGAGAGGGTGAACATTTGTGTGAAACCAGAGGTGCCTAGTGTTGGGAAGGGAACCCTATGAGGCCCACAGAAGACATTATTGAACTTTGTGAAGAGAGACCTAGGCTTGGGCAAGGGAACCCTGAGAGTCCTAACAAGAAATGTACAGGGAAAGTATCATCCTGACAGGAGAACTTTGTTTGTTTGAAGATAAAAGGGGCCTACGCTTGAGGAGGGGAACCCTGAGAGGCCCACAAGGACATTGTGAACTTTACAGGCAAGGCTTAGACCTTGGGAAGGGAACCCTGGGAGGCCTGAATAGATGAATGGAGCTGTGAATCCTCCGTTAAGTTGTAAAGAAACTGTGACTCTTTTGAAACCTGAGAGGCCTAACAAGAGCTGTGTCTTTTTGTTTGGAACTGGAAGGACCTAAGTTTCGGGAAGGGAGCACCAAGACACCCAGAGACATTGTGAACTCTATTGACTTATGGCAAGAGCCCTACGTGTAAGGTTCGAAGGGCGACCCCTTTTGAGGTGAACTATTTAAGTACACCTGTTGGTGAGAGTACCTGAACACAGCTATGGTTTACATTTACTTTTTTGTGAACCATTATTTTTCTTTAAGAAGACTTCTTATCACATTTTTTCAAAGAGTGAGGGCATGCACATGTTTAGACACAGACAGATTTTGGTTTTAGACTATCAGACGTCGACGGCCCTTACAAACATCAGTTAAGGCCAGTTAGGTATTATACCAACGATGCAACTTTATTAAATAAAGGTTCTGAAACTGTTACCTTTGAGTCTGTGTCTCTCTTGATACCATGCCTGTCTTACACTGATTATTTGGCTAAGATTTTTATTGGTAATTCCATCTAGCACAAGAGACACTGCAAGGTGCTAGAGCACAGAAGGGTTTACCTTTGCTGTGCTGCGTGCTCGGTGCGGGAGCATTACATAAACCCCTGCCTGAGACAACATTCCTGAATTGGGGAGGCTGAAGTGAAGGCAGCCTCCAGATCTTCCTCCAACATGCTGCTCGTTGTTACCCACAGCCCCACAACTGCCACCAAGAGGAAGGTGACTCCTGCCTGGGGGAGACCACCAAGGCCAGCCACCCTGCCGCCACAAGGATGTGACTCCTGCCTGGGGGAACCCTGTTGCTGTGTGGTGCTGCCTCTCAAAAGACGGAACACTGTCATGCCTGACCGAGCTACCGCCCTTCACTGATAGGCTGCTTGTGTGGCCGGCCCTACATGGAGTGAGTGACACAGTCCCCCAATTCCTCACCAACACCCAGAGGCATTCCTGCTTGGGGGAGCTCACATTGCGCGGTCCAGTAACTCTTCCACCAGCGTCTCGTGGATGCCTGCCCGAACATCAAGACTGCAGCCGATGTGGCCCCCGGGTGTCCACGGGTGCCACTTTGCTAGCTTGTTAAATGTACTCTCAACTATTCTGGTTAAATAAAAGGGTGAGGACTCCTGTCCCCATGACTGTGCATATCCTTGTGGCCACTCTGCCCAAAGGAGCACACTAGAAGCCGGTCATGCCCCTGCTCCCAAACAGACAATGGTGTGTGAGAGCAAACTGGTTTCCTGCAGCCCCACAAATGCTCAATGGGGACTCGGTAAATATGTACTTTTGATGCTGTGATGCTGCATTTCATTGATGTGCTTGAAGTGGTCCCAGTAATTGTGTGTCTGAAGATGTGATCCCGCACGTTGTTGGCATGCTTAATATGGTTCAGGTAATTGGAAATGGTATTGTCTGTTGGTTGGAGTTCCCTCCTTCCTTGCTAAATAAAGTTTTCCTTATGATGTGTTAGAACTTCCTATATACCACCAGCAGTCCACCAATTCCGGCCGCCACACACAAACTAAACAAAGAGAAGTCTAATAGTAGTTGTGGGTGTTTTAATGTTTCTAACTAACTGAATCTTAATGTGTGTGGTTATTGTTTTACCCCACAGTTCCCAAGCGGACCGAGTATTGCTGTTCATGACTGTTGATTTATTTGATGTCTATTGATGTTGTTTTTAATCTGTTTTCTATGAAAAAGGAGGACTGTTGTGTTTCATGACTGCCAACCAATAAAAGGAGCCTCAGCCGGCACGTGCAGTAGTACGTAAGCAGACTCCATGTCTGGCAACTCTGGTGTCCATGTCTCATTTGGGCCTGCAGGCCGACGCAATGTGATCACGGTACTGCAGCCCTGGCATGCAGGTTGACACTATGTGATCATGGCACTGCAACCCCCTCCTTCTGATCTGGGTGATCCTAGATCTTTGTGTGTAACCTGGATGCCCCCGTGTCACTGTCCAGCCATGTGACCACAGCCACACTGATGAATCTGGGTGCCCCAGCAACCAAGTAATTATGTGTGGCCACAGCAATACAAATATCAGCTGTGTGACCAAAGCAGCTAGTATCCTGATGTGCTGGGTGCCCACAGCAATGATATGGCTGCCTGTGTGAACACAAGCCAGCCCCAGAACACCCTTGATGCTTTTTCCTGGGTTGTATTCTGCGGGACAGTGTGGGTTAATGAGCAGTCTATACTTCGAAGGTTGTATGCAGTGAATGCTGTCATGTTATTCAGTGACACATCGCCCTTTTGCAGAAAGAATATTTATGAGGGTCTTCTCCAATCTAGCGGCAGCCACACCAGCCCCAGTCCTCTACGGTGTGCCCCAAGACTCATGTGTTTCGCCAACACTTTATAACATTTTCAATAACCCCCTGTTCAACCTCCTGGACGAACAAGTAATCTCCTATATCAACTAGGCGGATGATACGCAGATCCTTGTGCCTATCAACGGTAACCACACTGAGGATACCAATGCCCTCAATAAAATCTATCAAATCATCGAAGCCTGGATGGCACAACATGAACTCTGTCTTAATGATGATAAAACAGAGCTCTTAGTGGTAGGCACCCAATCCCGGTTAAACAAACTACACTGCGATTATACATCCTTCACCATAGACGGGAACCCTATCACCGTCCTGAAGGAAGTGAAAACTCTAGGGGTGTACTTCGACTCCTCGCACTCCCTAACCAGAAAAGTCAGTGCACGGCCTTGGCAGCAGCCTACACAGCTAAGCTCATTAACGCTTGCCAACCATTCCTAACACCCGACAGCGCCCTAATTCTGTCTAAACTAGATTATTGCAACACCCTATTTGCAGAATCCTCTACAAGCAACACCAAAAAACTCTAAATCATACCAAATAATGCCCTAAGCGCAGCACTGAACATCCCAAAACAAGAACACATCTCTGCCGCCAGACGCAATTCCCTCTGGCTACCCGTCCTAGACCGCATCAAATTTAAGACCCTCTCCATCACACACAAGTGTATCACAAACACAGCCCCTAAATCCCTCACTAGCAAACTCACCAAACCCCACTCCGATAGACCTACCTGATTCCATCACCTCCCACCTCCGCTCTATGCCTAAATTCAAACGAGCAAAATCAGGCAGCTGCAGCTTCCCAGTATTGGCGGCTAAACAATGGAATGCCTTACCTCTGTCAATCAGATCTGACCCCTTGCAATACTCCTTTTGCAAAAAATTGAAAACCTGACTCTTTACTCAAGACCCCTAGCTCACACCATCAAGTGTGTCACCTCTGTCATTGTTATATCAGACTATGCCTACGTCTCCTATATTATGCACTGTAACAATTTCATCTATGTACTGCAACCAGCGCCCAGATACCTCTGGGTTCCGCGCGCTTTACACATGGAAATAAATCAATAAAAGAGCAGTTACACATGGTAGTAAAAAACAGTTGCTTACCACCCGCAGGTGATGACTGCCGCCATCTCCTCGCTAAATAGCCCCTGCCTGCTTCACTGCTGTAACTACGTAACTGCAGCGCACTCACAAGGCACTCTGTGTCACACAATAAATAAACATACAAACCTATACACAACAGCAGTAAGTTTTCATGTATTTCATATGTCTGGTACTAATGTAAACATCTGAAATAGTGCCCTAAAAAGAACACGAAAAGTTTCCAATTGTATAGCTTGTTTCTGTAAATGTGTCATATTTGATCAATTGAGTTCCATAAATGCAATAATGTTCATCTATTAGAGTTCACTGCAGCATCAACAAGAAACATGTCTTTAAATCTATGAGGGTTATCCAGTTTGTACCACCATTACCAACCAGATTGGACGTTTCGGTCTTTACCATTTATTCAACAGGGTGATTACATTAATTCTAGGGTCAGCTCTAATGGCAGAATACATAGGTGAACGTTAAAGGCAGTATAATAATTTAGTTCAGCCAGCAAGCCAAACTTTTAAGGGGGGATTTTAATAGGGTATTCATGATCGTGCAGACTTACAGGCCGATTCATGGAATGAATGTGCGCCGAAAAAACGGCGCACGCGTGCGAAAACGTGCGATTCGCAGTGAAATAGTGAAAATCGCAGTGCAAGTGCGATTATCGCATAGAAAACAGCGCACACCTATTCATGGAAGTCCGTGCACGTGCAAAATGTGGGATGTGCGCTGAAAAAGTGCGCGGCGCACGCTAGCGCACGCTGGCGCACAGGTCATCGAACGCCGTGCGATAAGGCCACAGCGAATTCGCACATAGCGCGGCGCACACAACAAAAGTAGGCGTAACACGGGGCGTTACACGCAGAATGGGGAACAACTCGTGAAAATGTTGGCGTCACGGGGGAAGTACAGGAGGCAAGTGCGCGGAACGCCCACACGCTCGCCTACAACACATATTCATGGAATGGAATAGGGAAAAACAGCGCACGGCCAAAGACGCGCACAGGCCCATAAATGTCCGCCACACGAAAGCAGTCGTTAGCGTCCCTGCGCAGGAAAAAAATGTGCGTGTATTTCAGGGGTGCGTGAGAAGTCCCACACGCGATCGGGCCTGGGGGAGCGTGTGCGTGTATATCAGAGGTGTGCGAGAAGTCCCACACGCGATTGGCCTGGGCGCGTGTATTTCAGGGGCTCGCGGGTGGTTTCACACGCGATAGGGCCTGGGGGAGCAGGGTACCACTCACCGTCTGCCTTGCGTGTAGAAGAATGCGTAGCCAACACCCACCCGCTGTGAAGTGATAGCGTGTGAACCCCAACGCCTGCAAAACACACGCACCGCACCCCACAAAAAGCAACGCCCGTGCGCGATACGTCACTGTGGAGCCAAGCGGCGGGGATGCCCCCACGGCTGCAGCGGAAGGGGTGGGTGAGCCCCCAGAGGGGCTTGCAACGGCGGAAGACAGTGTGGAGCCATCCAGGTTGGTCGTTTCCACAGAGGAGGAGGAGGCCGCTACTGAGCCGCACATGGGGCCTGGTGGGGGCATCCCTGCTGGTGCAAGTGGTGCAGTCCAGGGGCAGGGGCAGGAGGCAGCACAGGTCACCGTGGAGGTGCCTGTGCATGTCACTGTCCCTGACACTGTGACTGCACCACCATGCACCAGCAGGGATGCCCCATCCCAGGCCTGTCCGCAGGTAGGGGGGATGTCCATGTCATCTGACTCCCCTCCACCTGCGGACGAGGGGACCCCAGGCCTTATGGAGAAGGTCCTGATTGGTGTTGCGTTGCGCACGGCTGTCATTCGTCATGAGGTGCATGCTTCCCGGGGGGAGCACGCACGTCATCACGAAGAGCACCGTGCCAACGTGGCCCAGTTGGGAGCGGTCATGGTCGGGGGTCTCGTACATGTGTCGGGCACTCTGGCGACCCTCTCCTCCTCTGTGGAGGCTATGCGCCAGTCATACTCCATGCCGTCTTCCGGCCCAGATGCCACCAGGGCCCCCTGTGGACCTGCCCCGACCAATGCAGCCACCTCGGTGGGGATCCCATCCCTGCCACAGTCGGGAGTTGGAGGTCCAGCAGGGGTGGACACACCAGCAACTGGACCCCAGCAGATGGAGGATGTGACGGCATCATCGGGCAGGGCACGTGCACGACGGCATCGGTGGTTTCCATCAGCCTGGATGCCGTTGTGCTGGCACAGGCAGTTCCGTCGGAGGCAGCGGCAGGCTCGACGTGGGAGGCATCATGGCTCGGGGCCATCAACATCAGGGGTGCAGGCATCGGCCGGAGGGCAGGAGAACCCTGGAATGGGAGTGGCTTCCGTGTGGGAGCGGTTGGGCCAGCAGATATGTGCAGAGCGGCAGTGGGCAGAGGAGGAACGGCTCACAATGGTCAGGGCGGAGGACTCCATGCGGAGGGCGCTGAGGTGGGCTGAGTGCCTTGAGGGTCTTCGCAGGGAGTTGGAGCTGGACACTGCATTATCCCTGCAAGACCTCGGGGCCAGGGAACATGTCCGCCCCCAAGCCATTGAACAGGAGTTCGATGATGCCCTGGCCCATGCCAACAACCAGTGAGCCGTCGGACTAGCCCGCTGCCCTTGTAAATAGTTATGTAGTTAGTGTTAGGTTTCCTTTGCTTTTTTATTTATTTTGGACCTTTTGGACTATGGACCACATTTTTGTAAAAACTTTTTATATTATGTAGGATTTTTATATAGGTTTCATTTCTTCAGTTGGGATCATGGACCCTGGATTGTTTAGCTGTACATAGTTGACTGTTGGATTTTAGTGTTTTTTTTTGGATTTACCCATGGAGCAATGGTTTTCGGTTTTGTTTTTACCTTGGATTTACTTTCTTGAACTGTGACTTTGGACACCTTTCGTTTGGATTATGATTTGTGGTTTTTCATTATTTTACGGACATGCTGCTTTTGGTTTTTTATTCCCATTGTCATTTGTTTATTTTTAATTCCATTTATGCTGTTTTTGATACATTTTTTTCATCAGACTTCAATGTGTAGTATCATCTCATTGGAATCATGCATATCATGATATGGGTTTTGAGATTCACTGACACCCATTGGGTGTATGTGAGGGACATGTGTTAATTTCCAAACTTGCAATTGGGGTTCCATCATGTCATTTCCATTTCTAAGTGGGTGGATGCAATACTCGGGTGGGTGTTTGGCATTTGGAGGCTGACCATAAGGGCCAGGGATCTAGATTGCGATGACATGTTGGCTGGGGGACATGTGTGGGGGCCTGCTGGCAGGTGCCCCGCAATGCTGGGGGGTGGGGGTGCAGGGGGACATGAATGGGACATGTGTGGGGGCCTGCTGGCAGGTGCCCCGCAATGCTGGGGGGTGGGGGTGCAGGGGGACATGAGTGGGACATGAGTGGGGGCCTGCTGGCAGGTGCCTCGCAATGCTGGGGGGTGAGGGTGCAGGGGGACATGAGTGGGACATGAGTGGGGGCCTGCTGGCAGGTGCCCCGCAATGCTGGGGGGTGGGGGTGCAGGGGGACATGAGTGGGACATGAGTGGGGGCCTGCTGGCAGGTGCCCCGCAATGCTGGGGGGTGGGGGTGCAGGGGGACATGAGTGGGACATGAGTGGGGCCTGCTGGCAGGTGCCCCGCAATGCTGGAGGTGGGGATGCAAGGGGACATGAGTTGGTGATCATTAGTGCAAGGAGACATGTGCCTTTGCTGGGGGGCATGCCCATGTTGGGTGGGCTGCCTGCGGGACATGACCAGGGATGCAGGGTAGTTCCCTGTGGTGTGGGCTGCCTGCAGGGGCCGTGGAGGGTGTACAGGGAACACCTGGGAGGACCCACACTGCCAAATCACATGTAGGACTCCCCGGTACCCCTGAAATACACGTACCCTGCTGAAATCGCGTGTAAAACTTTCCGCGCATCCCTGGAATACACGCACACGCTCCTCCAGGCCAGAACGCGTGTAAAACTTCGCGCGCACCCCTGAAATACCCGCACGCAGCCCAATCGCGTGTGAAACTTCCCGCGCACCCCTGAAATACCCGCACGCAGCCCAATCGCGTGTGAAACTTCCCGCGCACCTCTGAAATACACGCGCCCAGGCCAATCGCGTGTGGAACTTCTCGCGCACCCCTGAAATACACGCACCCAGGCCAATCGCATGTGGAACTTCTCGCGCACTCCTGAAATACACGCGCCCAGGCCAATCGTGTGTGGAACTTCTCGCGCACCCCTGAAATACACGCGCACAGGCCAATCGCATGTGGAACTTCTCGCGCACCTCTGAAATACACACGCCCAGGCCAATCGCGTGTGGAACTTCTCGCGCACCCCTGAAATAGACGCACCCAGGCCAATCGCGTGTGGAACTTCTCGCGCACCCCTGAAATACACGCACCCAGGCCATTCGCGTGTGAAACTTCCCGCGCACCCCTGAAATACCCGCACGCAGCCCAATCGCGTGTGAAACTTCCCGCGCACCCCTGAAATACACGCGCCCAGGGCAATCGTGTGTGGAACTTCTCGCACACCTCTGAAATACACGCGCCCAGGCCAATCGCGTGTGGAACTTCTCGCGCACCCCTGAAATACACGCGCCCAGGCCAATCGCATGTGGAACTTCTCGCGCACCCCTGAAATACACGTGCCCAGGCCAATCGCCTGTGGAACTTCTCGCGCACCTCTGAAATACACGCGCCCAGGCCAATCGCGTGTGGAACTTCTCGCGCACCCCTGAAATACACGCGCCCAGGCCAATCGCGTGTTGAACTTCTCGCGCACCCCTGAAATACACGCACCCAGACCATTCGCGTGTAGAACTTCTCGCGCACCCCTGAAATACACGCACACGCTCCCCCAGGCCCGATCGCGTGTGAGACTTGAAATACACGCACCCAGGGCAATCGTGTGTGGAACTTCTCACGCACCTCTGAAATACACGCGCCCAGGCCAATCGCGTGTGGAACTTTTCGCGCACCCCTGAAATACACGCACCCAGGCCAATCGCATGTGGAACTTCTCGCGCACTCCTGAAATACACGCGTCCAGGCCAATCGTGTGTGGAACTTCTCGCGCACCCCTGAAATACACGCGCACAGGCCAATCGCATGTGGAACTTCTCGCGCACCTCTGAAATACACGCGCCCAGGCCAATCGCGTGTGGAACTTCTCGCGCACCCCTGAAATAGACGCACCCAGGCCAATCGCGTGTGGAACTTCTCGCGCACCCCTGAAATACACGCACCCAGGCCATTCGTGTGTGAAACTTCCCGCGCACCCCTGAAATACCCGCACGCAGCCCAATCGCGTGTGAAACTTCCTGCGCACCCCTGAAATACACGCGCCCAGGGCAATCGTGTGTGGAACTTCTCGCACACCTCTGAAATACACGCGCCCAGGCCAATCGCGTGTGGAACTTCTCGCGCACCCCTGAAATACACGCGCCCAGGCCAATCGCGTGTGGAACTTCTCGCGCACCCCTGAAATACACGCACCCAGGCCAATCGCGTGTGGAACTTCTCGCGCACCCCTGAAATACACGCGCCCAGGCCAATCGCGTGTTGAACTTCTCGCGCACCCCTGAAATACACGCACCCAGACCATTCGCGTGTAGAACTTCTCGCGCACCCCTGAAATACACGCACACGCTCCCCCAGGCCCGATCGCGTGTGAGACTTCTCGCGCACCCCTGAAATACACGCACACGCTCCCCAAGGCCAGATCGCGTGTGGAACTTCACGATCGCATGTAGAACTTCTCGCGCACCCCTGAAATACACGCGCCCAGGCCATTCGCGTGTGGAACTTCTCGCGCACCCCAGAAATGCACGCACCCAGGCCATTTGCTTGTAATACTTCTCGCGCACCCCTGAAATACACGCACACGCTACCCCAGGCCAGATCGCATGTGAAACTTCTCGCGCACGGGTGTTCCCGACACCCGTAATACGCGTTCCCCGCTTTGCGTTTGCTGTTTGCCAGTCCGGTAAACTGGTACAGGGTTGGCGCAGCCCTTTGCGATGGTTTTGCGATCTTGATGGCTTTTCCTTGCACGAGGGCGTTCTTGGGGGCGTAACTGGCGCTGCTGCAGGGTCGCTGCGCCACTCTGCGCCACGTCTGCTTTTGGAGGCGAGAATCCATGAATACGCTGTGCACGGAAATTGATTTTATTGCACGTGGCTGGCGCAGACATTCGCACGGGCACGCTGTGCGCCAGCCGCGTGCGACACTTTTGTGAGGAATTACATGAATCGGCCTGGTAATATGTATTGAAGTTTCTCATTGGGCTTTTGCACTCGAGCAGCCATTTTGAAAACCGAAATTCGGACTTAAAAAAATAAACATGATGCAGTCTAAATGTAGGTTTATATAAGCAGTCGAAATGATTTTGCTCCTTCAGTGCTGGGGCGCTAGACTTGTTGGGATACACAATCTACACGGATCACTTCACACCCAACTATATAAGACTTTTGCCTGGATATTAAGGGCTTGGAAATGATGGACTATAGTTACACAAAATATTTCCTGGAATTACATTACGGCGACATCAAAAATGCAGTTTGTTTTGTCAACGCCAAAATATCTGCGTGGAATTGTGAAGTTGTTTGGGCCAGCGAGAGACCCTGAGGAACTGGACAGGGTCCGAGTTGGCGACATCTCGGAAGCGCACGAAGAAGCGCAAGTGGAAAATGAAGCGGGAAACTGTTCTTTCTGGAAAGGCATCCCAGGGAAGGAATTCTGGCTGGGATGGGGTAGCCTGCTGCAGAGCATGTGTCCAAGAGCCATTGGACTCGAGGGCGGAACTAAAAACGTTAAGGAAGCTGTTTGTGTGTAGTTTTCAGTTCCTACCTTTTGCAAAGCGGATGTTTTTGTGCTGGAAAGGAACTGCAGCGCGCGAGAAGAGAGGAAATGGCACAGCGAGGATGCCCCCGGGGCAGTCTGTCAGAAGACAACGAGAAACTGCAAGAAAACAAGATTCCAAGGCAGCTGGCTGCGTTCAGCAACCGCGGGCGGGGAGAGGCAGACGAGCAGATGTCTCCCAATCACGCCGGTTGCCAGGCCAAGAAAACCTAGCAGAGCACACTCACAATGCTTCATCAGCCATGACAAAAAGCCGACTAGGAGGCGATGGAAATACAATCAAGAATCGAAGCAGTCCTTATAAGAAGTGCCAATGCAGATCTCGTTGAGTGACAATATTAAGATTCGTTTAAAACGTTGCAGTAATCACAAGGGGCACACTAAGTAACACCAGCAGTCTTGTAAAATGTATGTTAACTACTCTGTAAAATGAGCTTCCAGTTACCTCCCGGACGGCAGCCATCTTCTTACTGTGTTCAATTAAGCCATGGCTCCTCTTAGCAAGCTTTAATAATGGACATTAACTCCATGTCCCTCTTCCTCGTGCCAGTTCTTACTTTTTGGGTTATTTTACCTCCAACACAGGGTCAATATGACAACTCTTTTGCTTGGTGTGTCCCCCACGCATTACCCTACTGAAGGTACAAATACCTCCAATACCTCACAATCCAACAGCCAATTTGTTTCCAATATTCATAATCGGAATCGCGTACAAGGTTCTTCCATTCCAGATCTCCTTGTAGTGGGGCTTAGGGAGCAATCTCGACAAGGCACCAGGGCCGGCCCTGGGAATTGTGGGGCCAAGGGCAGCAAATTAATTGCAAGGCCCCTTAATTTGCATATAATGTCTAATTCTTCTTTTTATAGCGCGCTTAATACCAAAGAGTGGTTTCAAAGTATGGGATCGGGATTCAAACCTGTGTTGCCCTACGTTGTCTTGCTTCCAAGACAAATGTGTTGCCCCTGAGCTATCCTTTCTCCCCAAGATATCACAGTAAGTGATGTCACTCCAACCTGAACTCGGAAGGATGAAACTTGAGGGGATTGGGAGCCGTGGCCATCAGTTTAAACATAGATCTCAGCAGTAGGCATATTAACCCAATGGCTATCATTGCTGCACACAAATTGATTTATGGCACGCTGTGTATAATGGTGCTTTCTTGTTGTCTACCTGCCCCTTTTCCCCAACACAAACATGGTAGACTATGTGCTATACAAGATTCAATAACATAGCATAACAAGGCATTGTAACATGTTTCATTCTCTGTTGTGCAGTACTCTGGATGGCCCGTTCTACTTTGGTGACTGGCAGCAAAATGAGAACAAAGTTAACGATGGCTCTGCTGAGGCCAGTCCTCTATACTACAAGGGATTAGCTTATTTACCCAGGATCACACACTGGCCCTCATTACGACCCTGGCGGAGAGGGGTTTACGCCAGCGTAATGCATGGCATACCTCTCCGCCAGATTAGGACTTTCCGTAGCGCCATGGCGATTTTTACGCCCGGATTTTCCGGGCGGAAAAATCCATGGCGCTACGGGTCCCCTCGTTAATTACGCCACCGTATTCTACGGTGGCGTAATTAACGCCTTCCCCACTCCCATTATACCCTATGGGGCAAAAATGGGAATGGGGAAGGGTAAATGGGGATTGGGGACTTACCGCCCCGCCAAGGTCGGAATGGGGCGGTAAGTCCGCCAACCCCCATGGCGGAGTTGGCAGCTCTGCGCCATGGTCCATGGTGCAAATTGCACCATGGACCTCCGCCAGGGTCGTAATGAGGGCCACTGTGTGATAAATAAGGTAATCCCTTGTAGTATAAACAGTGAAGCTGGGAGTTTAACCCACGCACCGTAAATTTGGATTTCAAGACCTACAATAATGTCTTGTAGAGTAGAGCTCTCCATGTTCCCACGGCTATGCATGCAAATGCTATCCAGTCCTCATTTTCCCTGGCATTCTGGGACTTTAAATTCTCCTAAATTTCAAATGGGAGAGAAAAAACACCAGGTGCCAGAATCCAAATGGAAAGAACAGGAACGTCATGGCCTTCTGACACGTGGCCCTGAGAAACTTCAGAGCTCAGATAGTTTATTTATAAAATACACTTATCTGATAGCAACATTACAATAAGGTCATCCTTAGAGACATATATCGAAGCAAACAAATATTGTTGCTTCTTTATTTTCCACATCCTGAACGGAAAACTAGAAGGCCCACAAAGCAAAATATTACAATCCTGAAAAAAAAACCTGGTGGTGCAGTCTGGTGTGTAAGATTGTAAGAACATTTGCCTATTCATATAAAGCAACCCTTTTTTGACATGCCAAACATCATGGCAAACCCTTAAAAGAGGAGCTTTATTTAAAGCGAACACTTTCTTGCTAAGGTAATGACCCATCAGTGTCAAATAAGGAGTGTGCTGGATAAGCGAAAGGGCCATGTTTCAGGTCATTGAAAAGCCACAGGCAGCCCAGTTCGGACGGCTGCGTGTGGCCTTGCATAAGAATGGCGATGTGCCTGAGCTTTGAAACTGCAGCAACTGGAATTGGGACCCTTCTCGGCCTGCCATGGCTTCTTTTACAATTTACACACATGAGAACGAAAGTCCTGCCCTGTTTTGATGTGCGTTTACATTGAAAAAGAAGCGAGGCATGGGTGAGAAGAGTCATGCGGCCGCATGGTGGCTGGATCCCTCAATGACTACAACGCTGGAGATTCTCAGGGGATGACCCTCTTTCTCAAAAGGAGAAAGAGGGTCAGCCTCTGTGCGGGGCCCACATGAGCGCAAGGCCAAGTGCAGCTGCACATGATATACTTGCCTCGTGCCGGCTCTGCAAGGTGCCCGTCTAGGACTCTACCCTGCTGGCTTGGGTTAGACCGGAATATGGTAGTAGCACAACTGAGGGAAGAAAGAGATACAAACAGGCCCAGTATAAGTTTGCCGGTCCAGAAATACGGTGCTGGTCACCAAGTTACTGGCCCCTTTTCCAGACCGTTAAACTACAAGTCTGCCGGGAGGGGCAGAGAACTACTGGCAGGCCTGACTTGTCAGTAGTTCAAGCCCCTACCATTTTCACTGAAGCACTGGCACCATTACTAACAATGCCGGTGCTTGAGCATCAGCAGTCTACTGGCAACCTCTTAATGAGGGCCAAAGATTCCCCCTCCTCTTCTGATTCCAGCACACCCTCCTATTTCATTTTCATCTTCCCCAAGTATGGCTGGTGCTACCAAGGATGATGACGGAGGGGCCATTTCTTGGATAGAAATGCAGGGGCGGAAGTATTGGAAGAAGTCAAACAAAACATGTGTTTGCTTTCCTTTGAAGATCCTACATCCAATGATAAGTCTAAGTTTCACCAATTTAAACGTATGGCAAGAAAGGATATCTAGAGAACGATCCTGTGGGAATGAGAAGAGCATGAGTATATCACTATGCCTCAATTTCTAAGCAAAACATGACCCTTTCAGGGATGAGGAGGAGTTTCTTCTTTGGACTGTCTGCCTGGATGACATTTTTCCAACCTCACCCCGAGTTCATTGATGGCTGAAGATGTCCCAAAATGAGGTCAGTTAGACAAAAAGGTGGATGGGGCATTGAAGAAGGCTTACCCTGGGGGCATCTTTCCTTGAGACCAAGAATGTATGCCTGGTATAAATGTAAGACTCTCTGGTTATCAAAAATGGCATCAAGCTGTTGATGATGGCTTAGGCTGTTCCCTAGTCTTAGGGCAATGCAGTGCCAGGTTCAGTCCTTGTCAGACCTGGTATTTGATGAAGTCAGAGTCATTGCCTTGACCACAGGGACATCAGTCTCAGGGAGAAGGCACATCCATCTCAGGCACTGCCAACCAAAGGGCTCCCAGAAATCAATGGCGATGAAGATGCCATTCAAAGGAAGTCTCCTATTCAGCAAACTCCTTGAAGAGAGGATTACAGGGTGTTCTGTAATGACAAATAGCCGGATCAGCATTGGAAAAAAGACAAGCATCACCAAAAGCTAAAAGCTCAACGGAAGACACTGAAGGGTACAAGGAGCCTTGCTTCCATGTGGAACCAGGTCTCACCAGAAGGCTGGAGGGAGAGCTCGCCATCTCCAAAACAGGGAACCGTCCCCCAGCAAGTAGCAGAAGTCCTGATAGCTACTCTTTCCAGGTGGGGGCCGGGTTGGCAAACTTCTCACAGGTATGGAGGGAGGACACTCAAGATCATCAGTCAGGAGGGTGCACGATTGTGGGTGCAAAACTAGTTCATGGCCCCTCAGACCCCATTCGAGGTTATCGTTGTGTCCCTGCCAAAGGGAAGGCAGAAGAAGGACACTCTCATGAATAGCATAGTCACTTTGTTGACAAAAAGGAGTGATATGCAGGGTTACTGGGGCAGTAAAAGGAGAAGCTGTTTATTTGATCATATCTCTTGTGATGAAGGCTTTGGGGACATACAGGCTGGCTATGGATGTAACATCTTTCAAACACTGGGTAAGAAACAAACACGTGTAGATGGTCACCTTAACATCTATCATTCTGATGGCTCTGGTTGGGGGTAACTTTGTGACATCCTTGTCTCTGCAGGATCCCTTTTTTCATGTAACCACAAGATCAAAGCTTTCTGAGATTTGTGGTGAGATCATCTGATTTTCATTTAAGAGTTCTGACAATTGGTCTCAAGTCAGCTCCTTGTGTCTTCACAAAAGCATTGGTATCAGTGGTGGCTGTGCTTCACCTGGAGGGACTTCAGGCTTATGCCTCCCTGGACGACTGACTGATCATAGCCCCCTCTGCAGATCTTCTGATCAGCCACCCGAAACTGACATTCATGATGGTGGAATTGCTAGGGTTCTTCATCAACAAGCTGATTCTGACCTTCTCCCATACCAAGGCATGATCCATAGTGGGGTACACTTCAGGACAGACCTGAAAGCAGTGTTTCTTCCTCCGAACAGAGCAAGAAGACTCAGGAATCTGTCCTGCCATCTGCTGCTCTTTAAATCATTCGTAGCAAGCTTCCATAAGTTGGCGCCTAGCAGCTTTAGCCTTCAGTCTGGGGTCATAGGCATAGGGTCACCACTCCTATCCAGGTGCAGTCCTTATCAGATGGGTGAGCAATTCAACTGGGGCCCTCCTAAGCAGGACATTTCCCTGATTGCAGGAATTTACATTGGAACTGTGGGTTTATCAGGAAATTTGCTTGAGGTTTGGTATGCCCTCCCTGGATCTATTCACTGCCCGTGAGAATGGAGGCTGGCAGCCTTTTGCTCCAGATACCCATGCAAGGGAGCATGGGAGGTACTTGAAATGTCCCTTTCTTGAACATTGGTCCTCATTCATGGCTTTCCCCCTATTTATGTATTTATGTATTTATTTATTTAATTATCTATTTGTTAAATGCCTTAACCCCTTAGGTGAACGGATGCCATCTCATTCTCAAAGTCATCCAGAAGATATAGGAGGGCAGGACAGAGGTGAGTCTAGTGGCTCTTCTATTGGCTGTGGCGTGGTTTGCTCTCCTCCTGGAGTTGGCTGCAGAGCAAGTTTGGCTGATCCCAATCTGGCCACGTCTGGGGTTTCGGGAGAGACAGGGCCTCCTTCATGGCAGGTGGTATTGGTGGGCCTGTAAATTGAGTGGCAGAGCAAAGGTAACCAAGAACATTCAGAACAGTTAGCCTTGTCAGTGCAAACATCACCCCGTCCTGCAACCTTAAAATCCTGCAGCATACATAGGGACATTGTCTGGCTTGCGGTATTAGGAAAAGCATCCTTCTTCTCTCTTGTGATTGCCCATGGCAATGCATCTTCTCTCAGAGCAGTGTTCCAGAGGCTTGGCAGTCACTACTTTGAGGGCCAAATGGGCTGCCATTGAACCTTTTGCGTTTCATAGGAACGGATTTCAGAAAGAGAGATTCCAGCCAGTCACTTGTTAAATAGTTTCCTTCATTTCAGCCCTATGACTCCATCTCGGGTTATTCCCCTTGGATTTACCCCTAGTTCCCAAGTCTTTGTGGTCACGACCCTTTGAGACTATCAACTCCATTAATATTAAGTTACTAGCCTTCAAGACCCTATTTCCGGCAGCCAACACTTTGGCTAGGAGGTTGGGGGAGATAGGTTCTCTATTAGTAGTCCTTTCATTCTGGACTATATGTCCTGAGATATTCATTCTAAAATGTGTCCCTTTCTACTTAAGGTTGTGTTAAAGTTCCACCGCCCGTGACATTCTGCCACCAACATTCTATCTGTCTTCTTCTATACTGGAGGAGCAAATGTAGAACCATTAGGATCTTTTAAGGGTAGCCTTGACCTATTTGAATAAGCTCTCATCAGTATGAATATTGGACAATCCATTTGTGACTTTCAGGGCAACGGGACACGCTAGAACGCTTCATTAGTCTCCCTGGGTTGATGGATCCATTTGGCGATCTCACTGGCATGCAAGATTTTAGGGGTTTCCCTCCCATTTCGAATCCTGGGTCAATCCACTATAGGCATGACAATGTCCTGGATGGATGCTCAGGTCCTGTTCACTGTGGATATTTGTAGAGCGACCAAGTGGGTAGACCCTACCACTTTCATCAGATGTTATAAGCTGCATGTGGAAGCTCACACTGAGTGTGTTTTCGTTGCCAGTGTTCTGAACGCAGGAACCTATTAAGGGGTGATGGTCTCTGAGTTAAGGTCTATGAATAAAGGTGATGTGCCGTGTCAGGCATCCTTGATGATGTGTGTGTTTCTTGATCATAGGCCCCTTCCTTATCAAAGCTGTGGTGTGCCTCAAAGTAAGAACTGAAACAAGGGAGATGGGCATGCAAGTAATGTCTAGATAACTGCTGGGAATCTTCATCACTCGAACTGCTACTCTTTTTCATCAAATTATTTATAATCCACCTCTCCCACCCAAAGTGAGGAAGGGCCCCGTGATCTAAGGAGAGACACATTTGCTGTTGGCTTGTGGGCTGTGGGATATCTGCATTACGGTAAGGGGTGGGGCACACACCCAAGAAAAGTGTTGATATATGGTTCCTGTGAAGGAGCTAGTAACCTCTAAAGTAAGTACTCGGAGGAGTAAGAGAAGCACTGGGAGTAATGATGATTACCGGGTAGTAATCTGGACATTACTGATCACAGCTTGACACTGTTATGAGGCTATTGACGTTAAGGCAGGAGACATGTTCCGGTGCTGAAGTGCAATGAGACAAATCCGAAATGGACTGATGCACCATATCTCTTTTCCAGTCATATGTTGGCGTTCGTTATAAAGATCGGTTTCTTTCTTTCTTTCTTTCTTTCTTTCTTTCTTTCTTTCTTTCTTTCTTTCTTTCTTTCTTTCTTTCTTTCTTTCTTATTATGAAGTTAAATACCTTCCACAAATAATCAATTCTGCATCTTAATTCGAGATTCCTGAAAAGGGACAGAGGGAAGGAAGGAACGAACGAACGAAAGAAGGAAGAAAGGAAGATAGGTGGAGAGGAGAAGTTGAAAAGACACGAAGATACAAAAGAAAATAGAAAAAAGAAATGAACGAAATAATGAAAAAGAAAGAAAGTGAAGAAATTAGAAAAATCGAACAATGAAGAAAAAAGACAACAAGACAGACATACTGAATGGAATCATTGCTGTTCTTAGTTTTTTTGTTGTTGCTTTTTCTGACGAAACGTTATGAACACTTTTTTACAGTAGCCCCTTCTTACACGTTGTAGAAAGTGTGCTGCTGTGACCTGTCAAGTCTCTTATTTATATTTCGTAACAAGAAGTGAGAACATCTCTGCCTCCAAGAGCCAACTGGAGAGCTCATGTTTGGAACTAACTAATCTATTTCGAGAAGTCTCTTGGTGTTCCTGAAACCCACTGGCCCTGAGCCAGAAGCAAAAGGGGACCATTTGAAACCATACAAAGCTCAAGACAACGGTCTTCAGCATAACATAAACCGGGAGGCGATTATTTCATTGTTATAAGAAAACAGAATTCACGACGGTTTCCTTTGGTCCAGCAGCCATGCAGTGAAGTACTGGCACTGCAACGTTACAATGAGCCCGCGCTGCTGGGAAGTGCAGCCCCTTTCACCTAACATGTATATCAGCCCTGCTGTTTAAGGCAGGGTCATTTTCTCTCATTAGGAGTCTTGTGGGAACAGTAAAAACATGAGGAATTCCTAATACTGCCTTTTATTGCTGCCTGCAAGATTGTGGGGTTGGGACATTGTCCTCATTCAGCATTCTTGGAAAATAATGCATACCTTAAACACTTCCAAATTATAAGGTTGAATACCTCCCAAAAATGCTCTCGTTTTTACCGCAATTCTAAAGCTTTTTCCTGGTGCATGAAAAATAGGTGCACTACGATGGGATCGAACCCGTGTGAAGTGATCAGAATGAAGTCCTGCAGCGCAAGAAGGACTCCAGCAGTGTGTGGGCGCCCTATCGCAAAACCCTGCTGTGGAGTTCTCTTACAACCAATAAAGCAGTGTGAGGGTGCCAGGTGAGGGACCAGCCTTGGCCTCCTGTTAGAAAACCCAGCTGCTTTATCTTCACATATGTACATGTGACCACCTACCACTGATCTTCATCCTCTCTACCTCAGGCCCCCAACTGACTTGGACATCATTGTCACAAACCATTCACCAATATTCTTCTGAGATGTCAGTCAAACCCATTCACCAGCATTCTCATGAGCTTTCAATCATACCCCTTCACCCATATTATCCTAAGCTGTCAATCATACCCATACACCCACATTCTCCTGAGATGTCAATCAAACCCATTCACCCACATTCTCTTGAGATGTCTGTCATAGCCGTTCACCAGCATTTTCCTGAGCTGTCAATCAAGCTCATTAACCAACATTCTCATGAGCTATCAATCGCAGCCATTCACCAGCATTCTCCTGAGCCGTCAATCACACCCATTCACCAACATTCTCCTGAGCTGTCAATCATACACCATCACCAACATTCTCTTGAGATGTCAGTCAATAGCCATTTACCAAGTTTTTCCTTATCAGTCAATTGTACCCTTGCACCCACATCCTGCTTCCATCCCTAGACAGCCAGACATTCAGATTGTTGTTTTAACAAGCTCGCTTGCTGGGTTTCTGTGCTATGCAGAAACCCCTCATGCATGGCCAGCATTAGAATAAGATGGCCACCAAGTACAAGGACAGAAAGAGTTTTTTTCGCGATTGTCCGTGCATCTGCCTCACTCACAATGATGCTGTAATCCTGATGAATTGAACATTTCTGTGACTTCTCTCTTGTGACCATTAGCGTTTTATCCTGGGCTTGTCTTACTGTCCAAAGGAGTGGAGTATTAGAAAGATGGTTTTGTAGGCGATAGTGTTTGAATTATTTTTCTGAGTGGAAATTTTGGGCACACCTTGATCCGCTAAACGTGTGTATGGGCTTCATTATGAATTTGGAGGTCCGGAAATAGGGGTTCCGGTAGCAATGTACCAGCACCCTTTCCAGGCCACTGAACTAAGAGTCGGCTGGTAGGGGCAAGGAACTCCCCGCAGGCCTGACCTGCGGGGAGTTCAGGCCCTTACTGGCATGCTTTTCCCTGAAGCACCGGCACCTATGGGACTCCATAAAAATGGGAAATAACTGTTCTGCTGCTGCTCACGGCGGAAACAGTGTTACGGGCCAATCCCGTAATGAGGCCATATGTCTCCAACCCGCCACTCTCCTTATGACCAGTCACCCACCTTGGTTGTTGTTGGTAATCACAAGTGTCTTTCTTTGGGAAAGGAACCACAAGCACTCGGGTCCTTTATCTGCAACCCTGAGCAAGTATCTCTGCACAGGAGCAGGAATAACCCTTCTGCATGTAGATCCTAGGCTGGATCATAAGCAGTGGCCAAGTGTGCCACAATGCCCAACAGTAGTTGTCAATAAGTCTCCCATTTCTTATACCTCAAAGACTAACCCCCCACGATTAACGGTTGCATGCAGGAGCCTAAACTAAAGTTTCCATTCCACATGTTACCATCAAAGATTCACCAGTGCGCGCACAGGTAGACTAGGATGGAACAACCATTTCTGTATCACAGGAGTTGAGACCGTGATTTTGTAGACTAGACAAGAATGTAGCCACCATTCACCTGCGAGCAGTTCAAATCCAAAAAGCCCACTTGGAGTGAAGCATCCCAATAAATCCACTTGCCAAAAGAATGTAATAGAGAGCCCTGATATCATTGTTTTTGGTTATTTGCCCACATGGTGCCTCATGCCCACATGGGGCTGCATCAGGGCGAAGGAATCTGCTCACCATATTTGTCGAGTGGCTGTAATGGAAAATGTGGATCCTTGCATTGAGTAACCCATGTAAGGCTGCATCGGTTGCAAGCACATTACTAGATGATAACAGTGCATCATAATATGGACAGGGGCAGCTCAAGCAGGAGGGGCTTATGCTGTGCTGAAGACCGTTGTCTTGAGATTTTTGTGGTTTCAAGTGGTCCCCTTTTGCTCCTAGCTCAGGGCCAGTGTGTTTCATGCTTCAGGGAGTCTACAGAGGCACAAAGCACACAAATCGCCTCCGCACGCAAAGCGTAGCGTCTGCTCTTTAGATGTCGTCTACATCCTTGGCATGACCACTCCGCTGCAAACGTGCAACCCGGCATCAAAAACTCTGTTAGTGTTAGAGACTGTGGGAGTATAAATACATAATCTGTATTCTTAAAGTGAGTTAAGATGTGTACAGGATTAGTACATTATCTAGGATTGGTATTATTGTGCACAATGATATGCATACTGTAGGATGTAAATACGACACATTTTTAGAGAAAGTTGGGGCTTCACCTGAAAGGAATCTTTAGGAAAATGATAGTAAACACATCATTGCAAAGCACATTGGGTTAGTACACGGGTGAAAAACGAATATGATTTACAGTCCGCATCACTCGCGGCCATAGGGTTCTTTCCAAGAGGCAGGTTTCAGAAAATAAGTGACAAATCTTAAGTTTTAATGGATGCCATTGTGGTGGGATTCTTCCAAGCCTCACAACATTTAAAATTCCCTATAAAGAGAATAGCTCCCACCAAGACACTGGGTTCCATTACGAGAATTGCGATATTTTTTTTACCTGTTTTAATTGAAATTTAAACCATTTTTACAAGGAGTTTTCCTAAGTTTTCCTAATCTTTCATCAGGTCCTGAGGTCTTTGCGAAGTCCGACTTCTTGAAGTTTACTAATCTCTGGCCAGCAATAGTCCTTACCTCCAATGAATCGGTGTATGCTAGGTGTTGTCAGCATTTTCTTTACTTAACATTTTCTGTGATGTGTCTGTCCACTAGGCCAGTCTCCTGGAAAAAGCCAACCACTGCAATTACCCAAGAGGTTTTGTCTCTGCTCAATAACTGACACCACCATTCTTCTTCGTCATAGAACTGGAGATATTTAGACAAGTTTCCCAGGTGACCGGAACATATCACGATCAGGCCTTCGGCAGTGTAAGAGGAGATGTTTTATGGTTTCTTTTGTATCCTTCTTAGTGCAGAAGCGGCAGTATGGTGCGAGATTTAATTTTCGCCTCGCAAGGATCTCGTTTGTATGCAAGATGTTCAAGCGGATTCGCAGGAAGTGCCAAATAGGTGCGGGTTACGTTAACTTTTGTTATATTGATTGGGAGGTCCACCGCCGACTTGACCAGGCTAGCGTCTTCCAGCGCTTGGATCCAGTCGTTTTCGAGGATCCATTTTTTTACCCGTTCCGGATTCTAGAGGAGTTCTGTTTCAGAGCTGCCAACCTTTTCCAGCAGAAGTCTATTCCTGATAGTCCAGTCGTGTAGCATTGTGCAGGAACCTGCTTCAATTTCTTTACCGATAGCCTTAAGAATATAGGGTGGCGATGGTAGTAGGATTTTTCTGTACAACAAGAGTTAATTCCTAGCCACTATAGAGCTTAAAGATTGAAGTGATAGCTCCCTCCTAATCACAGAAATCGGGGTAGATGAAGGCAAGTTCAGGATTTTCTTCCAATATAATGCATCCAGCTTTGGCCATATTTTGTGTGGGAAGCTAGGCTTGGCTTCCATTCCATAGGTGAGACTGGGAATGACTTTTGATTTGTAAAAGGTCAGAAGCAGGGATATTGTGAATCGTCCATATTTCCTGTTGATTACGCTGGATTGAGAGATCAAAGGCGTGTTTTTGTCACCAAACTTTCTTGCATCGGGACCTCTTTGATGTTATTATTTAGGATTACTCCCAAATATTTAATGTCTTCCACTAATTCGAGTGGGAGGTTGGCGATTGACCACGAGAAATTCTTTCTTTTGGTCTTATGTTTTTCAAAGATCATGATATTTGTCTTCTCACGGTTCATCTGCAGATGGTTTTCTATCAAGTAATCGGCCAAGTTAGTGATTTGCCTCCGCAGACCTATTGGCGTGTGGTCCATTAAGATAATATCATCTGTGTACAGAAGGCGCAAGAATTTTACATCTCCAAGTGTTGGAGGGAAGGTGCAAACTCTGTTTTCAAACTCCCCAAGATCGTCAATATAGGCATTGTACAAGGCCGGGGCCAGAGGGCAACCTTGTTTGACACCCCGATCAGTTTTGATCCATGAAGAGAGTAATCCGGTTTGATTGAGCTGCACACACATTGAGGTGCCTGAGTATAAGGCCTTGATTCAAAATTTCAGGGGGACAGACTTGATGTTCTAGCTTTTCCCAGAGAATTGTTCTATCGATCTGTTAAAAGCTTGAACCAGATCGATGAATGCGATATATATTTTCAGACGTCCCTCTAGAACTTTGGCTTTGAGTGTGCTCATTGCGAGGATATTTGCAGTCGTGCCCAGATTTTTGACAAAACCAGCTTGAAGTAGGTCCGCCGTTTTTGAAGTTTTGTCCATTGTTGGAGATTGTCCAGAAGCATGGAACCAAGGATCTTCCCTATTGAGTCAAGGAGGGATATGGGGCGGTAGTGGTTTGGATTGTCCCTGGCCCCCTTTTTAAATATCGGGACCACAATCGCCTTCTACCATGACAAGGGGACTGTTGCTGTCTCCGTGCATTTTTTTAAAACTTCTGAGATAAAGAAAGTCCAAGATGGTGCTTGTTGCTTTAGGTCAAGGTTGGTTGTACCATCTGGACTTGCAGCCCGAGAGTTGTTGAGTTTTCTTATTTTGGCTAGGATGAGATCGTGCTCGGTAGGATTGTTCCATTTAGTGCTTGTCAAATCAGATTTCTGCTCTTTTGTTCCAATGGATGCGCTGTATAGACTGGCAAATTGTTTTATCCAGTCTGATTCACTTACTGGATTCATTAGGGGCCCTGTGGGGCTGTCACTGTTCTTTTTTATTAAGGACCAAAACTCTCTTTACTTCTTGCTACAGATTACACGTGGCATTTCATCAGCGTCGTCTTGGTATCTCTTGTATTTGGTTTTGAGCCAAGTTCGATAGCAGTTCCTGGCGTATTTTACTTCCTCCATTTTAATAGTGCAGTTAGGTTTTGCTGCACGCATTAATTTCCTTAATGCTTTCCTTCTTTCCACTACTTGTGCATTTTATACATGTCAACTCTCGCCCCATTTCTGACAGCATTCATTAATGCCTCTTTCCGGTCTGGACTGGTCCCTACAGACCTCAAAGAGGCTTGGGAACGAACACTCCTCAAAAAACCTTCTCTGGACCCATCGGCATCGGGAAACTACAGACCTATCACTACTGTCCCCTTCCTGCTCAAAATTCTGGACAAAGCAGCTTACCTGCAGGTCCAAGAATTCATAGAGGACCACCACCTTCTTGCCCTTCTGCAGTCTGGCTTCAGAGCACGACAGGGGACCGAAACTGCCCTTCTCGACCTAAAATATCAGACGGATGACATCAGAGACGCCGGCAAACCAGCGCTCCTGCTGCTCCTAGATTTATCGGCCGCTTTTGACCTTGTGGACCATAATACCCTATGCAACCACCTTTCCATTGCAGCCAACTTCTCTCCCAAAGCCTGTGAATGGATTACCTCCTTTCTGCAGGAAAGGGCCATGAAAGTATTCTCTGACTCAGCATGTGCCTCACCAAGTCATATCACTTGTGGAGAGCCGCAGGGATCCTGCATCGCGCCCACACTCTATAGCCGTTAAGGTCGGGTCCCGCAAAGGGACCTCGTAATTAGGCGCTAAGTGTTTAACGGCGCCGCAGCCTTTTACGGCGCCGATAAACACTTAGCGCCTGGGTCATAATGAGGCCCACTGTCTTCTGTATCGAGCTCATGGAGGGGCGTCCATTGATCATCCCTATTCTAGTTTCAACAAAACCATGTCCCACTTGTAAGGAACTCATAGTGGCAACACTAAAGACAGACACAAGTGATCACAGTTCTAATGTGTTTATTGAACTTTATAATGGGTGAGATAAACGCCTTATTTAAACCTAAATCTAAGAATGGAGCAAGCTACGACCATCAAATAATAATACCAGAGTCCTAGTGGTGTCTTGTCAAAATAAAAAGGGCCTATACTAAAAACCTATTGCCAATCCATACCACTAAGTTACAAAAAGCGCGTGGGATAATGTTCACCAGAAAAGAAAGAAGTGTTCACAAAATGATAAGTCAGGATGGTATGGCTGGGTCTCCCTTCCCCACGTTTTTAGCACGGGACAAGGCAGGACTTCTGAGCACAGCACACTGTTGGGCCTCTCCAGCCCGAGGTTCACAATTCCAGTTCAACAATACCAGAACCTTCAGGGGCGAAGTCTCTTTTCTACAAAGTATCTTGCCTTAGAAGGCCTGATGGATCAAAACAACAAACAAAGAAAAAGTCCTTTGGTAATTTGGTGTGATTGCTTTTCGCCCCTTGGATCTCCCTCTGCCGGGCTCGGTTCCTCCTTGCAACTTGGGTCTCCCTCCGTTGGGTTTACTACAGCCTTTAGAATGCAGCTTGCAATATTCAAAAGTGTTAGGGCCTCATTACAAGTTTGGCGGTAGCCTTGTCGGTAAAACTGGCAGGCTGCCGTCAAACTTGCGAATTTATCCGGCCCCTGGCAGTGGGGAAATACAGGGCCATTATTACCCTGGCGGACACTGTATTTCCCCATTGCCAGGGGCCGGAAACTTTTACTGCCCATTCCCATTTCAGCCCTGTAGGGCTGAAATGGGAATGGGCAGTAAAAGTTTCCGGCCCCTGGCAATAGGGCTGAAATGGGAATGGGGAGATCGGATGCACCGGCACCATTCAGAATGGTGCCGGTGCATCCGACATGCCCTGCTCGCGGGTGCCGTTGCGGCCGCCAGGTCAGACCTGGTGGCCATAATGGCACCCGCGAGCATAAGTCGTAGTTTGCCGGTCTGAGAACTACGGTCCCGGCATGCTTACCGTACCGTAGTTCCCAAACCGGCAAACTTGTAATGAGGCCCTCAGTGTCTTTTTTAAAATGTCCTCGGGTGGGTTCACTCTTATCGCACAGTGTTCAATGGTCTATTACTCTTCACCTCAATTTGAGGGCATCCCTCTGCCGGGTTCACATTTGCTAAATACACAGTTCACTTTGCTTTATGAAAATGAGGGTTTCGTTCTCATTAGCTTTGCCCTTGGCATCCCTCCGTCGGGTTCACATAGGCATTTTTAATACAGTTAGCTTTTCCACTGGCATCCCTCTGAATCTATGGCCCTTTATAGGTAGCATATCATGCAGTAGGTGGGATGCAGAGTAACTCTTACACCAAATAATCAAACAAACTCAGGAAGACGGCAAAGTGTGTGTACTGTTTTATTATCAATTATCTAAAACCGGGAGTTACAACAGACATCAACGGACATCGCACAGCATATCTCTCAAAGCATTTAATAAAAAAAGTATACTTTTATAGCAAAAACTCATCTTATGTGACATCATACTATGTGGCAAATAAGAAAACCTACGGGGAGTTGTGGTTGGCTCAAGGGGAACATCTAAGTATACTTCCTATAAAGGATCAGGCTGTGATTGGGTCTCTACAGTCAGGTGGACAACAAATGCCCACCCCTAGTGCAAGTCATCTTCATTAGTAAATAGATACCCGATTCATCAGTGGCTATCAAACTATAAGGTTCTTCGATATATGGCCTCCTACAATTGGTTGGCACGCTCATGCCCTTCTGGAAAAAACAGCTCACTAGCAGCAGGTAAGTTCGTACACCAGGTGGACTTGACCATGTATCCCTACCCAATGAGTCCAACATCTCCAATCACCCACGCCTTCTGCCATGCAGATTGTCTTTGAACTTGGCATTGCGAAGTATCCTTGCTCCTGGGAATATATGGGAGTGCAAGCATGTGCTATCTAGGTTCCACAATGCAAGCCAAACTTCTATGTCCATCATTAGCTCACGAGACAGGAGACCACAATTCAGCCCTTTTCCTAGCATTTAATTGTGTTGAATGAATAAATTTGGCACGCATTGCATTCTTTCTTTGCACCTTAACAAGCGATGATTCAGCATCTCATGCTCACTGTTTTTCAAGGATAAATAACCAGTTCTTGGCTGCTTCAGTCTTGACACCAGGCCAGGCAGCTCTTCTCAGCCTTTCCACGATCTCAGCTGTTTGCTGCAACACAGCTCCAGCTTTGTATTCATGGATTTCAACTTACTAAATTGTGACACCAATGTCCTGCTTTTATATAATGGCAGCACCGCCTGCAGTCTATTCACTACGTATAGCTACCCTCTAAGATTACTTAGTCTACTTGCATTGCCGCACCTGTTATTGAATGATTTGCATTTTCTGCAGTGCTCTTCACACATGCGATCCTTGTCTCGTATACGAAAGTTTACTTGATTCTTACTCCGTCATCAGGTTCTATAAGGTCCATACATTCTCTTTGTCAGCCAGTCTTCTCAGTGCGTCACACTTTCTTGTGACGTCATCAACTTCTCTTTCTCTCATTGTCATATTCCTTCAGGGTCCTCTTCCAAGACACTCTAAAAGGATCCATCAGCTAGGGTTTTCTTAGTGGATACCTTTTCTCGAAGGCTTTCTGCGGAATAGTCATAACCACTAGTGTCGTGCATGGCTCGATTTCTGGCTTCCAATATATAGGAAGGATGGGGGTGGGACTTCCTGCAGAGGCATTTCAGCTGCTCCTCTACATAGACTCCTCTGGTTGATTCATCGACCACACCTTCATTAATCTCCACATTTTGATTTCTTCTCTTGAAGAAGTGCTTCTTCAGGGTCCAAATCTTCACTACTCCCTTCAGGGATCCTGCTGATTTGACATGGTCATCTACGCTCCAGGTCATATAGCTGCACTGTCCATTCAGATTACAATAGACCCATTGTCTTACATACTTCTTGTGATTTTTTGGATACAGGAACTTCATTCCCTCAGGTGCTACAATGCTGGCCTCATTATATTTTCTGATATCTTCATCTGTCAACTCCTTGAATCCAAACCCTGATTCGACATTGATCATGATATTCATTCAAACTGCCTTCTTCAATGTCTTCTTGTACTGCGTGATTATTATCTTGATCACACAGAATCCGAACATCAGTATGACCAATACTGCTCCAAGAAACTTGAAGATGTTCCCCACCCATTGTGGAACCCATATGAAAATAGATGGCA
This sequence comes from Ambystoma mexicanum, assembly GCF_040938575.1. Classification (NCBI taxonomy): domain Eukaryota; kingdom Metazoa; phylum Chordata; class Amphibia; order Caudata; family Ambystomatidae; genus Ambystoma; species Ambystoma mexicanum. Next base: position 119,653,823 of record NC_090926.1, on the reverse strand, counting down.
CCAACCATCATCTGCAATGGCCTCTGTCTCATCTTCCCTCTGGTTGTGCAGTTTCGTCAGCAACATTATGGCCTCTGTCAAGGTTCCATTCTCGCCATCATGAGAAGGTTTGAACATGCAACATGATGGCCCGATTTTGGTGCAAACTCCTCCATCCATGGCTGTGATCATGTCAAGGACATATCTATTCTGTAGACTCATCAATGGTATGGCCCGCTCTTACTCTTTGATAGCATTGAATCCCATGATGGTGGTGTTGATCATCTGCAGGAGCTCCCATCCGGTTATTTGCCATTGTCTGGATCCCTGGCATAAAGATAGTCGTGAATACTGCAGCAGTCTGGCTAAACAACCTGTGCTCATATGGAATAGCATCAATAGCTTCTATTGATTTTGCTGAGAAATAGTTTTCCCTCTTTGTTCGGTTGAGAAATTTGAGTGCTCTTCTCCTTCTTGAATGGGCATCTGCTTTCAGAAATTCACCAATGTTCAAGTCACTCTGCGGAGTCAATAATGCTGAAACATGGATGAGCACTAAATAACACATCCCTCCCCAGTCCTTGGGCAACTTCATGTAGGCTCTGGACCCAAAAGCCCAATAATGATCCATCACGACGGCTGTTCCTCCCTTCATTCCTGGTACATCAAAAATTTGGCACACTGGTGATTCTCTCCAACTTTCCTGGTGCCATTATTTCTGAAACATAAGGACGCACTCTTTAGAGGTAATATCTGCAATGGTTCTCCCTTATCGTTGACCGATGTCAACAATTTTGCAATCTTCGGGCATTGATCCTTGCGTTCGTTTTCTGCATTTAACACAACGTCTTCCCACTGTACGGTCAAAGCTGCTGCTTTGCACACAACCAATCCGTCCACCCATCCTCGTGAGTCAGCACTGTTCCTTTAATTTGTAATTGTCCTCTTTCCCAACATATCAGTATCTCTTCTTTATTCTTGCCTTGGCAATTTAACATCATGTTTTCTTGGATCCTGATTCCTGCTGTGTTCATTCCAGGCTGTTCATATTTTATTATTTGATGCCTTGTTTCTCTCTTGTCTTTAAATTTTGCACATAATTATCTTCTCTTTGAGATGTCGCTTTATTCATCCACACTATGGATGCTGTTCAGCCCTGGAACTCTCCTCTTGTCAGGCAAAGTGCGAGATGCGTCAGGCAATGGGCTTTTTTTACTGGTACTTCTGTAGCTATGAATATTTTGGAGGTTCCCATGGCATAAGGTACTAGAGAACACATGTAGCAACTCTCCTTAGATGTTCTCTGTTCCACCTTTCTCATGTGCTGATACCACATGTTATTACCCATGTGTACTGAATTATCTAGATAAGTGTTGATCCCTCCATTATCTTTCTCTCCATTTTTCTTGTATCTCCCTAATGCATGGTTTGTATAATACTCATGAAGCATATAAAAAAGAGTTCTCCTTTTGGGGAGAACCATGGGAGCCTCTACCTCAGTGGAAGTAAGCAAATCAAAGTCAGTTCCTGTAGTAGGGGAAATCATAGTGGCCTCTATCTCAACAGAAGCATCCATATATTAGGGAATGCTAACCAGGAGAAAAAGAAAGACACAGGGCCTCATTACGAGTTTGGAGGCAGCCATGCCCTTAATAAGGTGATCATGTCAAGGACATATCTATTCTGTAGACTCATCAATGGTATGGCCTGCTTAATAAGGGCATGGCTGCCTCCAAATTCGGATCCGGGTCTGTGGTCCCTGAATGGGGAAATACCGAGCCATGCTGACTTTAGAGGGCCCAGTATTTCCCCATTCAGGGAACCTGAACCATCCCTATTCGCATTTGAGCCCCCATAGGGCTCAATGGGAATGGGGAGCATGCTACCAAAGGGCCCGTTAATGACGGGCCCGTTGTTAACCTGGTGGTCCCCTCGCGGGACCCGCAAAGAAAGTCTGGTGTGACCAGACATCCAGAGCGGGTCCCGCAAGGGGACCTCGTAATAGGGCGGAATGGGTTTAACGGCACCGGCAGCTTTACCAGCGCTGTTAAACTCATTCCGCCAGGGTCGTAATGAGGCCCACAGAGTGTAGTTGCACATACATATATCAAGAACCAACATATTAACCCACACCATTTGTGGCATTCTGGAATTGGCTGGGCTTGGTAATTCCCTAAAATTATACTAGCTTCAACATTCCTCATGTTTACTCCGATGGTTTAAGGAAAAAAACACTTTTAATCCTGCCACTGTAATATCTCCTCTATTATTGCTATAAGCAGTCTTCTGATTACAGGGCATTCTTAAGATCCTGTAAAAAAGTGTGAATATCAACGTGTCTTCTGACAAGAGCAGGATAAGCTTGAAGGATAAATACAAAACCAGAAGGTATAAATCGGCGGACATCCCTTCTGTTAAAACCACAGTTCTACACAAATAGACACTTAGTGAGAAACGAGTCAGGATATTGCCCTCGCTTCCAGTCTTCAAATTCAAAGTCAAGCTCAGGCATATTTGTGACACATCAATACTTTGCTAAAGTTCATTTTTCAAGATTACTGTGACTCTCTGCACGGGTTGCATGCCTGCTTTAATATCTATAAGGATTGTCCGAACGGGTCACAGTCCAAATGCAAAATCTGCATTCATTAACTGGTTACCTTATCGTCCTTCATCTTCATCAATTGAGTCTGCACATGCTGAAATTCTTCTTGTCTTGATTCTGGATTGGCAGCTGGGGGTGGTGCGGTCTTGCCATTGTATAATTTCACATCGTCCAAATGAAACCAAGCTCTTCTGCCTTGGACTTTTACTGCTGAGGGAGTGACATTTTCAACGCAAAGGGGGCCTTTAAACCGTGGCTCATGCCACATTTTGGTGAAATTTCTAATTAGTACTTTGTCACCAACAAATAATTTAGGTTGCGATAATAGTTCAGGAGATCCCGTTGATGAATGGTTTTCATCTGTCTTTTGAGACCAACCCCCCTGGTGCTTGAGCTGATCTGAAAGGAGAGATATGCTAGAGGTCATACATGTCAAATAATTATACAGCTCGTCACCTAGCAGTTTTTCAGTACTCTGGTCATCACTTCTATTCCTTGATGGACGTGTAAGAGGCATTCTCATTCACCTCCCTGTTACTAGTTTGTGGGGGGTGAGATGGTGGTCTGAACCAGGCTGATTCATTAGGGCATATAATGCTAAGGGCAGGCAATATAGCCGTCCCTTTTTCAACATTAGCTTGAGCTTGGCAATCTTTTCTTTAAGAAGGTCGTTGAGTCTCTCACATATCCTGTTCGCTTGCGGGTGATAAGCAGAAGTGAAACGTATGTTTAATGCTCAACAATAGTCCTATTTGTTCAAATACTTCATTGACAAAATGTAGCCCATTATCGGATCTCAGCACTTCACACACACCCCATCTTGGAAAGACTTCTCATTCTAAAAACTTCACTGTGCAAGTGGCATCAGGGTGTGTAGACAGACCTGCTTCGATCCACCTAGAGAAGGGACACACCACCACTGTCAGATACCTGTATCCAATAAACACCTGCAGCATATCAACGTAGACAATATGTGAATGCTGAACAGGACCATTCGGTCGAGGAATAACTCCTCTAATTATTCTTAGTGCATGCCCAGTGGTAAACTTGTGAAACACAATGCAATTCATAGCAAAGAACGCTGTTCTAACAAATTTGGAACAAACCAGTGTTCCACAATCATTGCAGCAAGACTTTCCCTAGTCACAGGTGCAAAATAATGCAGCTGTTCAAGTGTGACCTTCAATAATGCTACTGGCATTACTGGCTTTCCAGTTATATCATGTCGCCATAATATCTCTGTGGGGGATAAAGAACACCCCTTCCGTTTCCATAACTCCTGCTCTTCCTGTGGTGCACTGCCTTGGATCTCCATTAATTGGGTTTTTGGCAAATGATTAAACCCTTCCCGCATTACCATTATCATGACTACCTTCTCTTCAACATTTGGAGTTTCAAAACTTGAGATATATGATGAATAAATAACCATTTTGGCTTCTGTTCACTTAGTATGCGCTGCGCATTTAACTTTTGCTATGGCTACTGGGAGTTGTAGTGCCTTAATAAGCCTGTTCAATAAGGTGTGTGTAGCCACTCCTTTTCCAATTTGCTCGCCCTGCGTGTACGGTTGACGTCATGTAGGCAGAGTCACTGTACAGTGTCACGTCCTTTCCTTCGTGATTCTCAAGCGTGATAAGGAGTGCTACCAATTCTGCTGCTTGCGCTGAAAAGTGAGACAGTAGTCTAGCACTTGCTACAATTTTAAACTCACCATTTTCTCTATGACTCGCTACAGCTGCGCCAGAATGCCTTTCTCTACTTGACTTGTCTAATCAATTGTCGAAAAACCATCAATAAAAATAATTTCCCCACCTGACAAAGCATTCTCTTTTATGCAAGGTATATCATCATAAAATTCAACATAATTTGCACAGTCATGCACATGCTCGCTCTCTGCCACTGGCTCAGCTACAAATGTGGCCGGATTCACTATTTTACATCTAACAATTTTGATTGTTGGATTCAAAATCATTACTTCATAAGCAGAAGCTCTCTGGGATGTCAATGTACCCTTGGGTTTCTCTAAAATAGCAAACAAAGCATGTTCCACAAAACTCCTCATAGAACAGCCCATTACTAATCTTGTAGATTCTGGCTGCTAATGACTGTTCACAAGGAAAGTGTCCTTGCATAATTGGCTCTAGAATCCCATTGTAATATGCTATAGGTTTGTACCCTAATGTAGTCCTCTGTGTAAGCACTGCTGTCATGACTATCCCATGTGTGTGTGAAAATAAAAACAAACTCCTCAGCAAAATTGGGGATTCTCAAAACAGGAGCTCTGCAAATCGCTTTTTTCAATTCCTCAAACCATTCCTCCATCTCCTCAGTCCTTTCTATTGTAACTTCATTCACCTGTGCTTCCTGTAAAAGGGGTCTTTGTATGAACTGTAATCAAATACCAATGCTGTAACATAATTGCATAGTTCCAAAAAATGTTGCATCTGTTTTACTGTGTGCGGTTTTGCATTTTCCATGATCACCTCAGCCCTTTCAGGTGTCACCTTTTTTACCTCATGTGAAATACTGTAACTTCTCTTTGTCTACTTTGTATCCCTTATCTGCTAGGATAGTCATTAACTGAATCGAGTCTTCTCTGCACTCAACTTCTGTAGTGCTATAAATTAAAATGTCATCTACGTATTGTATCACTGCACTTTTCAAATCAACATTGTCTAAGTCCATATGTAGGACTCTGTTAAAGATAGATGCAGACTCACAACCCCCTTGAGGCACCCTATTGTGCTTCAGACGAGTCTGGCAGAACGTAAATGAAGTCAAGTCTTGCAAGTCTTTGTGCAAAGGGATTGAGAAAAATGCATTTTAAAATCAATCACCGTGAAATATTGTGCTTCTACTGGGATACTGCATAGTATTATCGACGGGTTAGAAACTAGAGGAAACTCTGCCTCTACAATCTGGTTAATCGGTCTCATGTCCCGTATGAATCTCCACAACCCTCCCTTTGATTTTTTCACAGCATACACCATAGTATTGCACGAAGATTCTGATGGCACCAGAATACCTTTTTTCATTAGTACTGAGATCGTCTTAAATATACCCTCATCGGCCTCTCGAGAAAATGGGTACTGGCTTGCTCAAGGTAAAATCACCCCTGGCTTCAGCTTTATTTTAACTTCCTCTATTCCCTTCAACAGACCTACGTCATAAGGGCCTTTAGTCCATAGGACGCTGGGCACCTTCTCCAAGTCTTCCTAAAGAAATGCTGGACGCTGCCACATTACTGCCATTCGCTGTGAGATTTCCCTTTTCTCTATCCTTATCCAATATGTGATGCTAATAAAGAAGACCACTTCATTGTCTGTTGCGTCATCTATAAACATGTAACCATCAGTAATGTAATACATCCTGTATCCTTCTTCGAGAGATATTACTGTTCTCCATGGTCTACCCTCATCATCTGTTTCTTCAAGCATCACCATTTCCCTTCGTACTATAGCGGCTTATAATTCTAAGGGGATACGCTGTCCTCGATCTTCATACATTGGTATCTGCTATCTAAACACAAATTTGTCAGGTATCCTCACAGTTCTTCCCACTAAGCCAGGTAGCCATGTCAATAGAATGCTAACCCCATGAAGAAAATATTCTGGCTCTACTAGAACACCTCACAGAGCCACTTGCCCTGTTAACGCCAGTATAAACTGGACCACATTTAAGTAGTGTATTCCGGGAGTGGAACACACTATCCATTTGTCAGTAAATAAAATTGTCATGTTAAGTTTTGTCATCAAGCCTCTTCCCAAAATGTTGACTGTCATGAATACAATAATGGGACAGACTGGTAATTCATCAGTAAAAGGAACCCATCTCACAGCACAAGAGAACCCTTGAGCATTCATGGCAATTCCTGACATTGGATACTTTCCCTCTCATATACATGACCGAGTAGCCCCAGTGTCTACTAGAAAAGAAAACATTTTGCCTCCTATAGTAACATCAACCCTTGCTTCCTCATGGGGGTCTGGTGTCACTGATAGTACTGAACACATCAGGTCTCCCTGTGAGATGTCCTATTGTGGATACATGCATGCCCTTGTACCTGTGGAAAGAATTTCCTCGCACCACAGTAACACCCCCTATTCTAGGTGTCAGTAATTGTCCCGTGTTTGCATACTGCTGTGTCTGCATAGGAGCGTGCTGTGACTGCCCTCTCAGTTGATTTATTTGCACTTGCTGTGGTTGCTGTGCCTGTTGCATTCGCAACGCTTGTGTCTGATCCGCTGTCTGATCTTCTGCAAATCCTTTCCTAGTTTGTGTGCTATATGGTGGAGGATAAGCTGTCCCCCCTCTTGAGAATTGGCCATTCTGTACATACCTTGGCTCCCACATATGCATGCAATGTGTCCTGTCATCCCACAAGTCCAACATACAGGAGGTGCCCGTCTGATTAGTCCCCCTTAGTAGAATCCTTCCTGCACATTCTGAATCCCATTCTGTGCATTTTGAAACCCACGTTGATTGTTTTGGAATCCACCCCTTTCTCCATAGCATGAACCCATTTCCTCCTTGGTCCTTCGGGCGCTGCTTATTCAACTGGGATGTACCCACTGCTTGCTGCATTCCCAATTCTTCTCTGCTTGTCAATACCACACCTTCCATGGCAAAGTTTGACCGTTTTTTCTGAACTAACTTGGCTTCCTCAATTTTCCTTGTCTCATCTTTCTTCTTGTTTTTCTCCTATAATAGCCGGCAGTGGTGCACTATCATCAGCTGTATTTGAGCACATGGTTTTGCTTCCATTCCTACTTGCTTTTTCATCTGCCTCTGTACTTGCTCGGGCAATCCCTGACATAAATTGTGGTTAAATAATGCCACTGCTTTTTCCCACGGCTCCCTCTTTTCAAGAGTGTAATACTCTTGAATGTCCTGAATGTAAGCAATAGAGTCTTCATCTTCCTTCATCTTACATGTGATAATTGCACCCATATCTGATGTGTCAGGATACTGCACCCTAAGAGCCCTGAAGACGTCTGCTCTGCAATTATTAAACAACGTTCTTTCGTGTGCTGTGTTCTGTGCTGTCACACTTGAATAGCCTGCTCATCCTTAATGTCTCCTATGGCCAGAGTGTTTCCTCCAGTAATTGTTTCTAATTCATATTTCCATTTTCCTGCACCTGATGTCAAACTCTGGAGTTTGCATCTTAAATTATCCTTATCCATATGTGGCCATGGAATATACTGTGTTCTTGCTCCCCCTTTTTCTAATAATGGAAACTGCACAAACCCTAACCCACAGTCGGCTCCAATCTTCTGCCTATCCATGGCAGAGACAAATGTCCCCGTCCGTCTCCTTGTCGGTAATTACCTTAACCTGCTCACATATGGCGGTGATTCCCCTTCTCACTATATGATCATCCTCTGGGATGCTCTGGATATGCTATAGGATCTGGCACCCTGTCCTTAGGTTGCTCTAGATTGGACCATCTTACTTCTTTGTCCGTCAGTAGGCTTCCCTCAGGGGCATATTCACCTCCTCCCTCTTCCTCATGGAAGGATTCTCTCAGCTCATCTGACTTTTCTAGTCCCCAACTAATGTGACTCTCATCTCCTTAGCCTTTTTCTAAGTGCAATCTGCTTAAGGATAAGGCTCTGTGTTTGAGGCTGAATGGATCTTCTCCTTCGTCTTGTAATTGAAATACTAGGGATTGATCTCCCCTCCCTCGGCTTCCTGATTTGCTACTTTCATTAAATTGTTGATAGGCTTTATCGATCCTGTCTCCAATACTTCATATATCAAAGTCTTCTTCATCTATTACTACTCTAGATGCCCCTGACATTGCTCCCTTTAACAAAAGGAACTCTTCCATTCTATCCCATCGTATTGCTGGCCTTGGCCCTATTGCTTCCTTTCGAATGAGGCTAATGTCAGGCTCCCGTTGTCTCCCCCTGAGTTCTAACTCTTCATTGAATTCTCTTTGTTTTCTCACCTCCCTTCTAATTATTTTCTCCTCTTGTCTTCGTTCTTCTCTCCTTGCTCCTGCTCTCCTTTCTTCCTCTTCTCTTCATCTCTGTATTCTTTTATCCCTTAATTTCTGTGCTACCTCCTCCTTTCTCTTCCTTTTTCGTTTGTCCCTATCTTCTAATGCTCTCTGTGTGTTGTCACACTTTCTTTGATCCTCTGCCTGTTCTACTTTTTTACTTACTTCGCCTGATAAATCTGTTCTCATCACTCCCTGCTCTTCCTTTTATGCTTATCTTCATTCAGCCTCTTTTCTCGTTCCCTGTCTTTCCTATCCTGTTTGTCCTGATCTTCTCTTTGCCTTACTTCCTCAATGCTTTTCCCATCTAGCTTAAGTAATGTCTGTCCTCCCATCCATTCGTTCTGCACAAGTGTTACCTCGTTAGCTTTATTTGTCTCCCTTTTCCATCTCTTAATCTCTTGTTCTATTTCTGTTGATACATTAGATTGCTCACTTTTCTCTTCCTTGTTTTGTATGATCTTAAAGATCTGCTCTTTTCTCTTACTCTCATCTGGACTATCGTCACTGCTATAAGCTGGCAGTTTATAAATCAGATTACTATACGATGTCGCTGCTTTCAGTTCCTTAAAAGAATACAACTCTATTCCTTCCATACTAGCGCCTTTTACGTCAGACGAGGTAAGGAGAGCAGAAGGCTTGACACCTTCCTCCTTACACTGCTTAAGCATCCATTCCTCAAGTGGCGGATCCTCTCTCTCTTCTTGGCACATCTTCCAAAGCTCTAAAATAGCTAGTCTTTTCTCCAATTTCTTGCCCATGTACGCAGCATGCAAGTAAGTGGTCATGTGTTGCAATACCGCTTTTGACAATGATTCCCCTTGTAGACATGGCATGAACATCTTATCTGCCGTGCCTTTCACCCATTACGCACTATACTGTTTGAGCTTAGGCATGTCCTTTGGCAATGTCTTACATAAATGCATTAGAGGAGTGTCTTCCATTGTGATGAGTCTCAATTGACCGTCAATACTTACCAGACTTTATAAAAATACCTTCAACAAATATGAGCGTGTGCCAATAATCACAGCTCAAACCTCTTTTTATCTCTTGATTGGTGAAACACCCTCCCTAGATAGTCCCTTTAGTTCCTCAACATCGTTTCAATTCTTTCACAATTCGTGTCACTCTTTGACACCTTAACTTAACACACAACACAGACAAACATGCGCCTTTTCACATTTCCTTCAAAAATACTCTGTGATCACCTTTTTTCTCTCTGTCCCTAATCAATACCCTGTCACAGGATTTAGCTTTTCTCCTTATGTAAACCTGTTTACACGTGGCCTAGAGACTCCGATTGGAGTGTGAGATGTCTTCTTCTGGACCCCCTTGAATTCTAAGGTGCGCTCTCTCTCTCTATCTCCATACAATATTTCCTGTTACTCCAGTTAATTTACAATTACCACAACCCCGTTCCCTTATTTTGCCATTCCCCTCATTCGGTTGTTTTACTCAAAGCCTACGTATCATCTCCTCCAACCGACCACTTTCGTCTTCCATCCGCAAAACATCTGTGGAAACCAGGTAAGGATTTTGGCTAAGAGGGACCCTGCCCACCGTCTCTGGTTTCTTGCAAGTTTTACATTCAGCCGCTCTCCACAAGCAACCCTGTGATCTTCCGGCTAGATGGACGATCATCCAAAATAATGGAGCTAACTTAATCAATGGGTCTGAACCATCCTACCACTGCTACCAAGTGAACCTATGGCCCTTTATAGGTAGCATATTTTGCAGTAGGTGGGATGCAGAGTAACTCTTACACCAAATAATCAAACCAACTCAAGAATATGGCAAAGTGTGTTTACTGTTTTATAATCAATTATCTAAAACAGGCAGTTAGAACGGACATCAACGGATGTCGCACAGCATATCTCTCAAAGCATTTCATAACAATGTATACTTTTATAGCAAACACTAGTCATACGTGACGTCATATGTGATGTCATACTACGTGGCAAATAAGAAAAACCTACGGGGAGTTTTGGTTGGCTTAAGGGGAACATCTAAGTATACTTTCTATAAGGGATGGGGCTTGTGACTGGGTCTCTACAGTCAGGTGGACAACTCATGCCCACCCGTAGTGCAAGTCATCTTCATGAGGAGATACCCGGTTCATCATTGACAGTCAAACTATAAGGGGCCGATTCATGGAACAAATGAGCGCCGAAAATCGTGGTGCAAGCTGGAACAAGCGTGAAAAAGCAAGCGCACACAAACGCGTGCGATTCATGGAAGGCCCTGTGCGTGTTTTCCCCGGGATGTGCGCCAAATCCATGCGTGGCGTACACGGGTGCACACGTCATTGCAACATCCAGAACGCCATGCGCGACGCGCACAGCGAAAGCGCACAACATTAGCGCACACACCAAAAAGGGGGCGGAACAGCGGATGGAATGCGCGGAATGGGGAATAACGCGTGAAAATAAGGGCGTAACTGAGGAAGTACTGCTGGGAAGTACACAGAACGCCCACACGCACGTGAACTACACGTATTCATGGAATGAAGTAGGGGAAAACCGCACACGGCCAAACACATCCGCCACATGAAGGCAGGCAGTAGCGTCGCTGTGCATTACAAAAGTGTGCGCAAACAACAAACACGTATATACAGCTACGGTGAATGTCCCATTCTGTGGCCCCCTAGGAGAAATGACATGTCACACAACTCCTAGGCATCCCAAAAAAGCAAGAAAAAGAGATAAGCGACCCCTGTAGCCCACATGCGTTTAAAAAAACACACATAGTATGCTGTGGCAGCCAGGAACACAAAAAATATGTACGTGATCAACACGCAGGCTAGTATGCCAGAAAAAAAGGGGTACATGACTAACAAGGACACCCGCATTAGGAAAAATAGCGTATGCGACTCACCATCTGCCTTGCGTTTAGAAGAAGAACGTGTAGCCAAGACCCATGCCAAAAGAAGAAGTACGCACTGTAGCTGCTGTGAAGCAATCACGTGTGAACCCCAATGCCTGGAAAACACACACACCGCTTTCCACGAAAAGCACGTACAGAGCGATGAAAACCCACTTGTGACCTTCAACCCATGCCAGGGAAACGCATTTGTGCGTGTTACGTCACCTACGTGCTTACGCGCAAAGGGCCTTTCCACGGATTTCACGCAAACGTGTTGTTTTTCACATGCCAAATCACTCCGTATCAAGCTGGCCATGCGAAAAAACACATGGAAGACCACGCTCCTGCCCAGAAAGCCGAATTACTGCCACCCAGAGCCCCGAGCAGCCTCCCACTAGCGAACTGCTGCCTGCCTGCCTGCTGCCACCGTGCCCTGCCATTTGGTGCCTGCACATCGGCCATCTGCAGGGGTCCAGTTGCTGTGACCACCCCTGCTGGAACAGAAGACTCCCGACTGGTGTTCCATCACTCCACAGCCCAGCCCAGGACCCAGTTGCCCTCCCACTACTGCCTTGGGGGTTGCCATGTCCGACACAACACCTTCCGGCACCAGTGGCAACCCCCAGCACAGAGGCAGAGGGCTACCAGCTTCAGTGAAAAGGAAGTTGGTATCCTGGTGGAGCAAATTCTGGGGCATTATGATGCCCTCTTCACACCATCGCGCGCCGACAATGAAAGACAGAAGAGGATCTGGAAGGACATAGTGGGTGCCATCCACGCGGAGGGAGTGGCACCCCGCGACATGAAACACGTCCAGATGTGCTGGGAGGACCACAAGTCCTGGACCCTCAAGAAGGCCCGGCGCCTCTTGGAGGCAGCGAATGCAGTGGGGCGCTGGACCCCACTTACCACCCAGCAGATGAGGGTCCTGGAGCGCATTCGCCCAGTGCTTCACCACCAGATCCTCAGGATGCAGGCCCGCCTGGAGTCAAGCGGTCAGTGGCCATGCATTCACGTTTAAAACAGTGCATGTTGCAGTGTGCTGGTAGTTAGCTACTTGGCTGCATGTGTGACATGGGTCATGTATGGATTTGTGTGTGCAGGGACATGATGGTGCTGCATGTGAGTCCAGTCAAGCGTGACCCACATGGATGGTGTATGTGTTACAATGCATCATGCGGAACAGCATGCGGAATGCACACATGTATGCATGCCTGCGTCTGTACCTTGACATGTTTGTGGTGTGATAGATGTGTGCTGCTGTCATGGACATGTATGGTGTACATGTCCGTGTGTCTGAGTAGTGTGTGCGCCATGGATGCATGACACATGTCCGTGACGATGTGTTGAATCACTAATACAGCTTAGTCATCCTTGAATCCACTGTGTCTGGGGGTGTACAGGGCCAGATGCATGACCCTCCGGTGATGTGTGTGCATGTGATCAGCATGTCCCATGATGCATGCCGGTTCCTGTATGTGTGTTGCCTGCACTGACCCATGTGTTGTTGGGAGACATGATGCAAGTGACATTTGACAGTGCCACTAATGTGCTATTGCTTTCTGTCTAGGGGACTATTGTACAGTACCCTGATGCTTGTGTTCAATATCTCCCTTTACACAGCGGCGAGTGAAGAAGAGGGCAGAGACAGCGCTGTGGAGGAAAGCGGCAGGGATGCCTCCACTGGCCGGAGACGCAAGGTCTAGTCACCCTCCCAGGAAATTCCATCATCCGGGAGCGAGGGGACTGGTGCCGCATCTGCCATTACGGCTGCAGCTGAAGGGGCGGATGAGCCCCCACAGGGGCTTGCAACGGCGGAAAACGGTGCAGAGCCATCCAGGTTGGTGGTGTGTATAGAGGAGGAGGAGGCCACTACAGAGCCGCAGATGGGGCCTGGTGGGGGTGGTACCACTGGTTCAAGTGATGCAGTCCAGGGGCAGGAGGCAGCACAGGTCACCACAGAGGTGCCTGTGCATGTCTCTGTCCCTGACACTGTGACTGCATCACCATGCACCAGCAGGGATCCCCAGGCCCATCCGCAGGTAGAGGGGAGGTCCACATCATCTGGCACTCCTCTACCTGCAGATGAGGGGGCCCATGACCGGATGGAGTCCGTGGCTGCATCCCTGCGAGACATCGAGTCCAGGGAACAGGCCCGCCTCCGGAACATTGACGTGGCGTTCGATGATGCCCTGGGCCGGAACATCAAACAGTGAGCCATGGGACATCCACAATTGGGACATATTGAAATGGAACTTTGTTGATTGCAAACCTATTGGCCACCAACACTTTGCTAATTGTGTGCTTAGACAATGAATTGTAATTGTCTGACCTATTAGAGGATTGAACAGGCCCTGATGTTCAATGTTAAATGCTAAAGGTATTTGTACCGCGCACCGTCACCAACGGAATTGGTCCCCAGGCGCTCAGGCGGATCTGTAAATGATAAAGGTGGGATGGGTTAGTAAGGTGAAGAAGGGAGTAGGATAGTGAGAGGAGTGGTGTTCTGTTGACGGATTCAACTCAGTATACACCGGGTGTTGAGCTTTGGTGCGGGTATCGGATCGGAGTCAGTCCGTGTGTGCTGTTGTTCCGGCTTATGTGTAGTTGCAGTGTTGTGAAGTGCATGCGGTTTTTTGTGTGAGAGATGGTTGTGTACGTTTTTTGAGTGAGATAAGTATGCAGAGTATGAGCTTATATTGGTTAGTTGGTTACCTGACCTTTACCATGCTAACATTCACAGTTCCGTCTGAGTGTGGCACCTGCCGGCCCCCACACTCCCACCCAGACGTGGCGCAGGCCAGTGTCCAGGACTCCATCCATGTGTGGTCATGCCAACATTCATACTTCTATCTAGATGCGGCGCAGGCCAGAGTTTAGAGATCCGTCCAGGTGTGGGCATGCTAACACTCACAACTCCATCCGAATGCCACGCAGGCTGGTTTTCACAACTCCAAGTGTGACACATGCTAGCATTCACGTTTTTTCTAGGCGTGGGCATGTTATCCTTCAATGAATCCTATCCAGATGTGACAAAGGTCAATGTCTATCTAGGTGCGTCTGCCGGTCTGGATAAGTTTGTCCGGTACGTACGAGTGGGAGAGTTACTTGAGGGCTATCGTCTGGGTCTAGGTATGTGGTCAGTCTCTGCGGCCTTCCTTTGTGGCTATTTTCCATGATGTCTTATGCTCTGTCGAGTGGTTGGTTCTTTTGTTTGAGTGTTTGTCCAATTTGAGAGTGGCCGAGGTTGGAATTATTTTCATCATTGTTTTAATGTCTGGGCATTCTAGTGCGTCTCTGTTGTGGTTAAGCTTTGAAGAGCCATGATTTGAGGAGTTTCCTGAATGCTAGGTGGTTTGTTGTGTTCCGTACATTCTTCCTGATCAAGGACATTCATGTCTAAAAGGCATTGGCCCTACTATGCATCTGTGCAGATACTGAGAAATAATATCTACTTATGAATACAATAAATTAATAAATTAATACATGCATAGAAGAACCGAGTAATTATTGAATATTTGAAAGAATTCAAAGCCATATACTGGGAGTGCAGCCCACACCGCTGGCATCATAGCTAAGGACTTTCTTTCATATTTTTGGTGTGCTTGTCACAGAGAGATAATCACTTTCAAACGAAGGAATTACTCACCTGAAGTATTTCTGTGCCCACTCACCACTCCACAGATAATAGCAGTTCCTACACTGACTAAGAAAAATGTTGTGCCAGTGAGGGCACAATGCTATTTTTTACATTACTCAGTAAAGTAGATACTATAAGTTCTGTGTTTGGCAGAGTGGTAAAAAAAAAGTAGCAGTAGTTCTGTTACCACCCCTTTTTTGGCAGTATCAGAAACACCACAGTGTTTACCGCTCTGCCAAATCCCAAGTTTGGCATTGAACTTTGATGCTGGAGGCAAACTCCTGGTTGCCCCAAACCTGGATCAAATCTCAATTTGAGCCCATTTGGTGCAATCTCCTGTCTATGGGGTCATTACAAGGTAGGGGGTAACCATGCAGCTATTAGAGGCATGGCTACCCCCTTACCGGTTACCAGGTCTGGCTTCCTTGAATGAGGAATTACCGGGCCATTCCAACCTTGGAGGGCACGGTAATTCCTCATTCAAGGTCCGTTCGAGCCCCCATAAGACTCAATGGGAATGGGGAGGGTGCTAACAACGTGCCCATTAATAACTAGCCCTTTGTTAGCACCCTGGTCTGCTCGCAGGACCCGCTAAGGGCGCCTGGTGGCACCTGAGTGCTGTAAGGCAAAGGTGGAACCAGGCGTCCTTAGCGGGTTCCCGCAAACAAACTCGTAATGAGGCGGTAAGGGGTTGACGGATCCGGCACTGTTACCAGCACCGTTAACCCCTTACCGCCTCAATCGGAATGACCCCCAATGACTTCTCTTCTTTTGAATGCTTTATCTTCTCCTTGGTTAGGGTCTTCATTTCCTCCTTCTCCAACTTGTTTTCTTTCTTAACCTGTTTTTATGTGGGTCACAAACCTCTCCTAGCAACTAGCCTCTGCCGGCTCTCTGGTCAGTGCTCCATTTCCTTCTTCACCATGGCTTCCAGTTTCCTGTAGAGTGAGGCTATAGCTTCCAACTTAAAGTCCTCTTTCTGTCCCTCTCTAATCAGAGCTTCAGCTGCCTCTAAATCCATGACGTCTCTCTCCCTTTGGGCCAGGGATTTGGCCTTTTGTGGGCCAGGGCTTCGAATATATTTCAGGCTGAGGATCAGTCTTCTCATGAGCCAGGGCTTCAGCCTTCCCTCTGGCCAGGGATAGGCCTTCATCTTCTCTTTGCCCAGAACTTCTACCTTCTCCCTCGCCTGGGCTTCAGCCTTTTTTTCTGGCCAAGGCCGCTATTTGATCTTTTTCTCTTTGCTTTCTTGGTACATATACAGGCACTCGTGGATTTCATGGATCTGCTCACCACAACAATTAAACCCCGGCATGAGGGCTTCAGTTCTAATGGAGGGCTCTCATTTGGCTCCCCCACTGAAATGGATGTTAAAGTTCTCATCCCCTTTCTCTGAGAGAGAAAACCTGGGTATGAGTTGGTTTGGCTACTCAATTCACTGGAGGGATGCTTTCGTCCATAAATTTCCCTTAGCTCAAAAACTGAAATCTTGCTTGGGCTCACTGTGGAACTGATCCTGGAAATTCATTGTGGACTATGCATCTCTATTGGGGTTTCATTGTCCCAAGATATTCTGGGGTCTCCTCTAATCTGGCATTTTCCCCCGGTGAGGGGGTTTCTAGCTTATTATGGATAAAGGCTCCAATCTTCTCCTTGGCCGAAGGCTTCTTTCCTCTCTTAGGCTATCTTTTCTCAGGCTATGAGGCCTGCCTCCTTTTTTCATAGCCTCTATTTTTTACTCATGCCGAAATTGAGTATGTTCAACCAAAAATCATTTAGATTCAGTATTCTGATCCTGGTGTTCCACCTTGATGGTCGTGCAGCTATAGAATACCTCCGTCCCCAAGTATCGCTCGAGCAGATAAAGTATACTGCCCTAGCAATCTTTGAGGCCACAGCTGATGAGTGGCGTCGTCTGTTGGATACCGGGAACACCGGAAGGACCCCTGAGTGCTGTAAGGCAAAGGTTAGAATCAGATTTGCTTTGATCAATAATGGCAGTGTAAGCAATCAAGAATAACCAACACAGCTTACCCAGGGGATGATGGAAAAGGTGGGAAACCTGAATGGACAACGAGGGAAGACCAACAGCAGGCTGGAAAGTAACAGCAGGCTGGAAAGTACTGCAGTTCCTCCAACTTACACCTGAAGCCAGAACGTGATAGTCAAGAGTTTGTGGTTCAAAAGTTCGCCAAAACTGAAGGATAATCCAGAGCAGAAACCCAAGGTCAGACGTAGGTCAAGAGTTCCAATGATCCAGAAGAATACGTCAAAGCCAAAGGGTGGTCCAATATCAAATCCAAATAACGTTCCGTGGTCAAGATCCAGAAAAGAAGCAAGATGAACGAGGAGTAAAGCCGAACAGGTCTCTGGTTGAAACAGCTGTGAAGCACTGAGTGTTTCTCCTCGGTTCCTTTTAAAGGAAGTCATAATCACATGACTGATCACATGACGTGCAGGAGCGTCACGTGAGGTTGGACGCCATCCATGATTGGTTGTCAAAAGTGGACGCCAGCGTTGGCTACAGACGATCCCGTGACTAGTCACGTGATCGCTCCCGTACGCGGGAGCTAGAGCCGGCGACCACGGTGCCGTCGGGCATGGATGAGGCGCCAGGGCAGACGCCAACATGGAAATGGGCGGAAAGAGGTGGTACTGCCCCTCCGTACATCCCGCCTGCCGTGTCTTCCCCGTTGGTGTGGGTGTTGGGTATGGGAACGGATGTTGCCGGGTAAATGTCGGGGGGACGTGACAGAGCCCCCCCCCAAAGGCCCACGACCACGTGGGCTCGAAGGATTGTCATGATGAAAACGGGCCAACAAACGGGGAGCATGAACATCCCGGGAAGCAACCCACGACCGATCTTCAGGGCCATAACCCAACCAGTCCACTAAATACTGTAGGACACCCCTATGGATACGAGAACCCAAGATAGCCCGGACCGCATAAACGTCGGGAGAAGAGACAGAGACAGGAGCAGGAGGCGAACCCAAGCGGGTGGGACCAGGGCAAGGCTTAAGGAGAGAAACGTGGAAAACCGGGTGGATCCGCCAGGCGGATGGCACCGCCAGACGCAACGCCACCGGGTTCAACACCTTAATCACACTGTAAGGACCCACAAATCGGGGCAACAACTTGCGGCAGCCAGGGATATGTAGATGACGAGTGGAAAGCCACACCCTATCGCCAACCTTGTAAACGGGCGGAACAGCCCTCTTTCTGTCAGCAGCCGCCTTCATGGAAGCCTGTGCTTCGCGTAAGTGGACCAAAGTCTGAGCGTGGACAGATACAATGTCTCGGGCACAAGCTGATGCTGCGGGGGTGCTGGAAGAGGAAAAGTCAGGAATGGGAAGGGTACGTGGATGTTGACCGTAGAGGGAAAAGAAAGGGGAGTGACCAGTAGACGAGTGTAGAGCATTGTTATAGGCAAACTCTGCAAGCTGTAATAAATTGAGCCATGTGTCCTGATATTGCAGCGTTAGGCAACGTAGATACTGCTCCATGGTTTGGTTGGCCCTTTCAGTCTGACCATCGCTCTCCGGATGATAAGAAGAGGAAAACCGGGCATCAATGCCTAACAGAGCGGTAAGGGCCCGCCAAAAACGGGAAGTGAACTGGGACCCACGATCAGAGACTAACACATGGGGTAATCCGAAAAGACAAAATACATGTTTGAAGAAGTGTTTGGCCAAGACTGGGGCAGAGGGAATCCCTTTACAAGGTATGAAACGTGCAAACTTGGTATACGAGTCGACTACGACCCAAACAGTGTCAAACCCTTGAGTGCGAGGAAGGTCAGTGACCAGGTCCATGGAGACCGTATGCCAAGGTCGTGGAGGGATGGGGAGAGGGAGGAGAAGACCCAAGGGCCGTCCCCTGCGCGATTTGCCCTGGGCACACACCGCACAGGTATTGACGTAGTCACACACGTCACGCTTCATCGTGGGCCACCAGCACCATCGTTTAAGGAGATCCAAAGTGCGTAGTTGTCCGGGGTGGCCGTTGATGGCAGCGTCGTGGGACCAGGTCAACGCTTGGTTCCGGGTCTCACTTGTGGGTAGAAGGAGTCTACCTCCCTGAACAAAGGGCAGCCCGTCCTGTATGACCGGATCCCATTATGCCACTGATTGCGGATACTGAGAGACCCATTGGCGAATAGTTGACAACAAGGAAGGAGTTGGTGTGCACAGACAAATTACATGATTCTTTCCTAACAGAGTGTCCGGAAAACAAGGAAGAGTCTCCCCCCCAGGTGAACGGGACAGGGCATCGGCTTTACCGTGACCAACTCCGGGCCTATGTTTGACCACAAAATCATATGCGGCAAAGAAAAGATGCCACCTAACCTGCCGACTATTTGTGCATTTCAATGAAGCAAGGTCCTGGAGGTTCTTATGGTCAGTATACACCGTGGTTTGATGTTTGGCACCTAAGAGGTGATGTCTCCAGACCTGTAGTGCATCCTTAATAGCCAGCAGTTCCTTTTCTGTAACCGTATAATGTGATTCAGTAGTCGTAAATTTGCGAGAATGGAACGCTACTGGATGCAAACGGTTGGTGGTGGGGCAGATCTGGGATAATACTGCACCTAAAGCATAAGAAGAGGCGTCTGCTTCGAGAATATACGGAAGGTCGGGGTCAGGGTGTTGCAATACCGGAGCGGTGGTGAACAGGGTTTTCAATGAATCAAAAGCAGATTGTTGAGCCGTAGACCATACATAAGAAACAGAAGGGCTAGTGAGTGCCGTGAGTGGAGCCACAACCGAAGAAAACCCTGATATGAATCTCCGATAAAAGTTTGCGAATCCCAGAAATGACTGCAACTGTTTTAGATTTGTCGGGACCGGCCACTCGTCAATCGCCCGAACCTTGGTTTGATTCATAGAGAGTCCCTTGGGCGAGATGTGGAACCCCAGGAATTCAACTAGATTAGTGTGGAACAAACATTTCTCGGGTTTGGCATAAAGAGCGTTGTTCTGTAAACGCGACAATACTTCCCTGACATGTGTTATGTGTTCATCAAGGGAGGTGGAGAACACCAATATGTCGTCTAGATAAACAACCACATAAGTATTCAGGATATCATTGAAAACATCGTCCATGAAATGTTGAAAAGTAGCCGGGGCGTTACATAGTCCAAAGGGCATGACCGTATACTCGAATAGACCTTGTCGTGAGCAGAAAGCAGTTTTCCATTCATCACCGTCACGTATGCGGATGAGATTGTAAGCCCCGCGAAGATCAAGTTTG
The DNA here is from genome assembly GCF_040938575.1 of Ambystoma mexicanum. NCBI lineage: Eukaryota > Metazoa > Chordata > Amphibia > Caudata > Ambystomatidae > Ambystoma > Ambystoma mexicanum. The sequence goes on along the minus strand of NC_090926.1, from coordinate 119,633,483 downwards.
GTGTAAATGGTAGCATGGGTGAGTTTGTCTAGTAAAGGAGTGATCAAAGGTATGGGATAACGGTTCTTCACCGTAACGGCATTTAGGCGCCTATAATCGACACAGGGACGGAGGTCCCCTTCTTTTTTCGGAACAAAGAATATAGGGCTTGCAGCCGGAGAAGTCGATGGACGAATATGCCCTAACCGTAAAGCCTGTTGGATATAGTCCTGCAAGGTTTGCTCTTCTACTTGCGTCAGAGAGTAGATACGACCCTTCGGGATAGATGCACCAGGAATCAGGTCGATAGGACAATCGTAAGATCGATGCGGGGGGAGACCTTCTGCGGATTTTTTGTCAAATACCGCCAGGAAATCGTGGTAAACAGCAGGTATCCCACCCGTGACAGCCCCTACCGTGTGTGTATCATGATGATCGTTGTTGTCTCCTATAGCCATGGAATTGAGGCTACCCAGGATTCTCGCGGGACCGGAGAACTGGGGTGTTGCCAGTAGGCAATAGTGTTGACATGTTTCAGATTCGAACAAAACCTGATCTGTCCCCCGGGGGGGATTGTGTAGTCTTAGCCAAGGAATGCCTAAAATCACTCCAAACTGAGGAGTGGCAATGAGGTCAAAGGATATCGTTTCTTTGTGGTTTTCCTGAACAATCAACTCTAATGGGGCTGTTTGTTGCCGAATCGGACCAGATGTAAGCGAAGAACCATCCACCGCCTGGACTGGTTCGGGACAGTTCTTCGCGACCAAAGGAAGGTTCAGTGAGCGGGCCAATGCTATGTCAATGAAGCAGCCTGTGGCACCTGAGTCTATCACTATTGACACTGCGTGAGAACCTGTGGCATGTTTCAAAACGGCCTGAACTATAATGGGACGTACAGGACCGAAGGTAGGTTCAGAGGTATTCCGGATAGTACTCGCTCCCACCTCTGATCTTAGGGGCGAGTCTTCTGAAAACCCGGATGTCTATTTTTTGGACGGCGGGGACACTCTTTTACAAAATGCCCGGGGAGACCGCAGTAAAAACAGGCATTGTCCGTACGCCTGCGTTCTCGTTCGACATGTGATATGGGGCTGCGGATCCCGCCTATCTGCATGGGTTCGGGAGTGACAGTGGCAGTGGCAGTGGATGGCAGAGATAGCGAGGAGGGACCGTCCCTGCGCCGCTCCATTCGTCTGGCATCGAGTTGTAACGTTAGATCTACCAGATCTGCATATACAGTGGGAAGCGTAGGTACAACAGACAAGGCATCTTTCATGACCCCGGATAAACCCCGGTAATATACCACAGCCTTTTTATTCTCCGGCCAGGAAGTCTCAGCAGACAACTGGTTGAACTTAGTGATGTACTCTATGAGGGTTGATCGACCCTGCGTGAGATCCAGAAGTTCCATGTCTCTGGACTGTGCTTTGTGTCTGGTGTCAAATACTTTTGCCATCTCTTGGGTCAGAAACTCAAAATCATAAAGCGCAGGGTGATTGTTTTCCAACAATGGATTGGCCCATGTGGCGGCTACCCCGGATAAATGGGAGAGAAGAAAAGCTGCCTTCGACACGGGATCGGGGAAAGCCTGAGGACGACACATGAAATGTAGTTTGCAATGATTGATGAAAGTGCAATATTTCTTTGGGTCGCCCTGGTATCTTTCGGGAGCAGCCAAGGGAAAAGGGTTTTGTATCACCACAGGAGTGGCCGGGAAGGAAGGGGGTATGACAGGAGGAGGGTTTTGGGGAGGACTGACTTCATCAAATGCAGCTTCTGCAGGCAAGGGCTGACGTGCACTTAATACCGTGTCGAGGCGATGGTGTAATGCTGTGGTGGCTGCAGTCATGTCAGCGTGAAGTGTTGCGGTAGCGGTTGCCATATCGGCCCTGAGAGCTGTCACTGCCTGCATTAAAGCCGTCACGGGGTCCCCGGAGGAGGTATCCATTGCTGGACGACCAATAGGCTTCACAGTCTATTCTGATCCTGGTGTTCCACCTTGATGGTCGTGCAGCTATAGAATACCTCCGTCCCCAAGTATCGCTCGAGCAGATAAAGTATACTGCCCTAGCAATCTTTGAGGCCACAGGTGATGAGTGGCGTCGTCTGTTGGATACTGGGAACACCGGAAGGACCCCTGAGTGCTGTAAGGCAAAGGTTAGAATCAGATTTGCTTTGATCAATAATGGCAGTGTAAGCAATCAAGAATAACCAACACAGCTTACCCAGGGGATGATGGAAAAGGTGGGAAACCTGAATGGACAACGAGGGAAGACCAACAGCAGGCTGGAAAGTAACAGCAGGCTGGAAAGTACTGCAGTTCCTCCAACTCACACCTGAAGCCAGAACGTGATAGTCAAGAGTTTGTGGTTCAAAAGTTCGCCAAAACTGAAGGATAATCCAGAGCAGAAACCCAAGGTCAGACGTAGGTCAAGAGTTCCAATGATCCAGAAGAATACGTCAAAGCCAAAGGGTGGTCCAATATCAAATCCAAATAACGTTCCGTGATCAAGATCCAGAAAAGAAGCAAGATGAACGAGGAGTAAAGCCGAACAGGTCTCTGGTTGAAACAGCTGTGAAGCACTGAGTGTTTCTCCTCGGTTCCTTTTAAAGGAAGTCATAATCACATGACTGATCACATGACGTGCAGGAGCGTCACGTGAGGTTGGACGCCATCCATGATTGGTTGTCAAAAGTGGACGCCAGCGTTGGCTACAGACGATCCCGTGACTAGTCACGTGATCGCTCCCGTACGCGGGAGCTAGAGCCGGCGACCACGGTGCCGTCGGGCATGGATGAGGCGCCAGGGCAGACGCCAACATGGAAATGGGCGGAAAGAGGTGGTACTGCCCCTCCGTACATCCCGCCTGCCGTGTCTTCCCCGTTGGTGTGGGTGTTGGGTATGGGAACGGATGTTGCCGGGTAAATGTCGGGGGGACGTGACATTCAGTCAGGTTATTCATTTGCAAAAAGCAGGGTTTTTAATGGTTTTTCGAAATATAGATGTAGCTATGACTATTCCAGAAAGTTGAAGCTAAATAAAAGGGATCCCGCCTTTGTGTTTTTAAAAATGTGTAATTTCAATAACAGGTTTCTAGCTTACAGGAACTTTCTAAAAGGTAGATTTTTGAAGCGAGGCAAACAGAATGACCTAAATGTAGGGCTTTGAAGATACAACATCCTAGTTTAAAGAGAACTTGCAGTTTCAAAGGATATGGGCTTCCAATTTTAAAATATGTGAGACAAAAACACATTTCCTGCTTCCCACAATCAGTGGAGCTGCCAAATAAAATGCTGCTTTCAGTGCCCTTCAGAATAAAAGTTCAATACACGGCAGAGCCAGGAGCCGGAAACAAGATATTTAGTACCTATCTTCCGTGGACCAGAATCTGGTCTACATTTACAAATAGAGTTACTCAGAAACTTTGGGAGGGCACTCACATTATAATTTTTCGTCCAAACCTTTATACATAGGCAAAAAGTATTACATTAAAACATTTAAAAACAATGAACACACCGGAGTAGCCAAAGTGCCTATATTGACTGACATAGCAATGGCTCAATCAAGTAAACCCCACAATCCATTCCATGGCACGTTTTGCCATTGGTGAAAACACGTACGTACTGTGTTGTGATTGTACCAACATTTTCTTTTTCCAAAATCGTTGACACACTGTGTTTCAGTTTATCAGATCTAACGCATGTGGTTACTATATCTAGTATATCGGCCTTCATCAGCACATGTTTCATTTCTCCACCATCAATGTTACGGCCATGTCAATTCATAAGCAGTATTCTTCTCTTTGTATTTATCTTTTGTCCTTAGGTGAATTAAAACATGTTCATCCATGCAACATTCTACAATGAAATCAACAAATTAATAATCATTGTTGTGTGTATGCCCACACCAAAAGATCACACTAGTTACAAGAGTATAAATCTGCCATATAGAAACGTGCTTCAGACGATTTGTGTTGCTTATTATATACAGATAGGCATTGTTTTTTTGTTTTAAATACTCATTTTACCTTAAATAATAAACTTCTCATTGAAAGCACCTCTAAGAATTGAAGTTTGTGTACATTACTTTTTAACCTTAAATGTTGTATGTGACCTCTACTTGACACTCTTGAACAGTCACCCTTGTTAAAGTAAAGGGAAGAAGCACATTATCCCCCAAATCACACCCAGGTGTGGGAAATGCTACAAGTCAAACTCAAACAGGTTCCTGGCTCATCGCTGTTAACCACAGCATCAAGCAGGTTCTCACTGTGATTTTCCAAGGACAATGTATGTCCTAACACACAACATAATCAAATTAAAACGCTAGTAAACGTGGTTTGAATTGTTGTAGAACATTGGTGAACATACCTCAGTGAGAGAGCTTGAATCAATGTGAACGCAAGTATGAACTCGCATGTCTCACAGCATGATGTCGCTCTGTGAGATAAGTCTGAGCAACGTTTAGGGCACCCGAGAATGAATATTTAAGCCTTGACTACTGCTCAGCTCACAAACTTTACTTTTCAGCCTTATTGGAAGTTGTAATGCATAATAGTTTATCCAGAGTAATGTAACAACGATTAACATATTTTCAAAGGTTTTCATGCGCAACATGGAGTTTTTTAAATGTTTATGTAAATGTTAAGTATCTATACAAATACGATCATTGCAAAAATACGTGTTGTATTTTGTCCACTTTACAATTGTTATATCGCCATATGTATAGTAAAAAATGGCAGCAAGTTTGATTCGATTATTTGCTCTTGGGAATCTCATACCTATCGAATACATGCAGCAAATCTAGAACAGCCAAATTGTTCATTACTGTGAGGATGTCAAACTATTACATTAATGATCATAGTAACACTTTGCAAATTGGTTTTAACAGTGAAGACAATCTTCGCAATATATGGTCATTATTTTATAGCATTATGAAAACATTTCATATAGCAATGCAACTTATTACAACGTCATTACAAAAGATAGAAAATACTTACATTACATTGAAAAAACTGATGATTGAACTATGTATTAAAACATTATAGCAGTGTGTGGCATGTTTTATCAGTAGACAGGATAATTGGAATGAGCTGTTGAACATACTGGACTATTCTTACAATATTGCAAAGCATGTATCCATTGGAGTTCTGCTTATCTGGTGTTTACATGTCTACTGCAAGTGCTAAAGGTATAAAGAAGGGCATCTGAATGGGTGCATTTCAGATATGCTCATTCTGTTGCCCTTTCCCCCCATTTGTGCAAATAAGAGGGCTTTTCTGGGCATTTAAAAGCGCATTCTGAATTCACAAACGGAATGTGCTTTTCAATTTGCAGAAAGCAGAAATCAGCAGCGTCCTTTTTAAAAGAAATCTCTTCATTTATCATTTCAAGATATTACACACAACATAAACATCAAAATAGGGTCAGTGAATTACATCTTTTACAAATCAGATGATTCTTTCGCAAGAAGGAAAGATGTAGAATAGTTTCTTTCTTCCCTGTGGAGTCGTACATCATAGCACCATCAACTATAACTATCCCTATGCAATATTACCAGATATGAAAAAGAGAAATGACAACACAAAACAAAGACATACTCTGACATGTATAGACAATAAAACACAACTCAACTCACACACAATTATCCCACTAACTAATTTCTTCACAAATCACGTGTTCGCCTCAACTCTTTCAACTGTTGCAATGGTAGATTAGACTCAACCATACAATTCATTAAATGCCCCCCATATCTCCAAATATTCACCCTCTCATTTTAGTTTTTGCATCATGAGTTTCTCATAGCTTGACAGAGTCTGCAAATCAGACAGCCATCCCTCTACCTTTGGCTTTTTCTTGTTTCCCAAACCCTCAAAATGAGTTTAGTTGCCATCACCAGGGCCTTGTTTATCCAGCTGCCATAGTCTCGAGCCACATTACATCTCCCAGTATCTGAGAGTAGGATTACTGGATAAGGTGATCTAGGAAACACCACTCCCAAAATTGTATCCAGTCTGTCCATTAATTCCCCCCAAAAATCAATCGCTCTCGGGCATTCCCATAGCATGTGTAACAGGGTACCTCCCCTCCGGCCACATCCCCAGCAGTATTCCACATTTGTCATACCTAAATCAACCATCAGTACTGGGGTCCAATACAGATGAAATAGAAATCCTCTGACAAATTAATCACAAGTTCAAATCGATCTTTGATCTCCTACCGACTCAATATAATATCCCATTAATTTACTGTTATGTCGCTGCCCAGCTCTTTCATCCATGCTTGCCGCAATCTTTCCCAGGAGTCAGTACATGAGACCTCGATAGGCATAATTTTCAGGAACGTTGAAACCATACAAGGTGGCAAGTCAAATATATTAGAGGTCATCGGTTTATCCCTCATTGGTCCATTCCGAATCCCCTGTCTTTGCGTAAGAAGAGACTCCAACTCTGTGTACCTCCTTAGTTCCCTCTTCCCTAAACCAAAGTTTATTCTAAGAGCGTCAAAAGGAATCCTCCGCCCGTCTTTCCAAACATCACACAATCTTAAAACTCCTTTCATCAACCAACTCCGCCAGCACAAAGTCTGATTTTAAATGTGTAGTCCTGGGTTATACCACAGAGACACTCCATAATGAATCCATTCTTTCTCACCACAACCTGCCATCCATGAGATAAGTGCATCTCTAGTTGCCTATGTAGTTGGTAATTTTGTGGTTAAGTTGGGCATCTTTCCCATAGAATATACATCGCACAAGGAATATGGAGAATTATTTTTTTTTCTATAGACATCCACATGGCATGCAATTATCCCCCTCAGTAAAATAAAGGATCGACTTTTTCAATACAAACCCCTTGTGATAGTACTCCAGATTAGGGTACCAAAATCTCCCTCTCGCACTGTACGTATTAAAATGTATCACGGAATCCCAGGCCTCTCAGGGGCACGGCCGCATCCCCGGGGGGGCACGAGAGCCAAGCATGAAATGTAAAAAAACAACAAAAAATTATTTTATATTGGAGGTAATGGGCAAGGGTGGCTCACGTGGTTGGAGTGGAGCATAAAACTATCTGAGGCAGCAATGAAAAAGTGGCCCGCAGTTGCAAATGGATATTCATTCCTTTAGACACAGACTGTTTGAATAGTAAATCAATTATATAGATACAACCACACTGCCCCAATTAGCCCTCCATATTGTATTTCATTCAGCAGATTTTTGACAAGTCGAAACAACTTCTGAACCAGCCGACACGTGTTTCGAGCGCTGCTCTTTCTCAAGGCTTATGTTCCTGCTTCAAAGGATTCTCCCTAGTACAATTGCGGAAAAACTATGGGTATTTACACAGAGGCTTATCTGGTTGTATCTCTCTGATGGACTTGTTTAGTTTCATGGAACTGCAAGCAGAGGCTCCACACCCTGATACAACCGCCGGCAGCCAGTGCCTGCTAATTCTATGTGCACCAAAATTCAGTTACATGCACTGGGATTCCAGTCCTTCCCTGCTTCTAGTCGGTTTCTGTTAGAATAGTACTCAAGGGAGTGTTTTTTTATTAAAATGTAAACACATTTTGATATTTAAAGAATATTTATTCAGCAACAATAGTCAAAACTACTAGCTGCATAGTGAAGTAACTCATCAAACTGGCCCACATTGGCCAAAAACGTGGCCCATTTTGACTGGCCCACACAACCATTTTGCATTTTTGGTATCAGCATCGCCCCCTCAACCATTATGGAGGAGCCAAGGAGCCAGCCCAGTGAAACACTGAGCACTCCCTCAGCTGCTTTTTCCAGCTGAGGGAGTGGTCCTGGGCTGGCCGAACTGTCAAGTTAAGTTCAGTTAAGTTCCCCAGCTACACATGCTCACTGAGCCATGCAAGGCTTGGGGTGCTTTGCTTTGCCAGCCTTGCATCGCTCATTGGAAATGGTGGCTGTGGCACTTTATGGCTGTATGTGCTAGGGGGAGCTCCTGCACCTCATCGCACATACGGACAGAGCAAGTAGGTGCGGGGCATTTCAGCATCCACACGCAGGACCCTGCAGAAGGTATGTTTATGTTATTTTTTTTTAATTTAAATATATGCATGGATGCATGTATGCTTGTGTTATGAGTGAATGTATGGTGATGGGTGTTTGTGGGAATCAGTGATTGCTGTGTGAATGTGTGTGTGTTTGTTCTGGTCTGTTGAGCTGATTTTGGCGAGTGGGGCAAGAGGGGGAAGGAGGGTTGTACAACAAAGGCTTTTTTTTAATGCTTTTGTTGCACAATCCCCCCTACACACCTGCCAAAATCAGCTCTACTTGTTAGGCACTGTGGAGCTCAGGGAACAGGGATGGTATTTATTTACTGGATTTCTATCATAGATGTCCAGTAAAAATTATCATGCCTGCCCTCTGGGCCCCCCAGAGCCAATTGAAAACTGTTTGGCTTTTCACCCATTGTATTCTCTAAAATGCCACATTTTAACCCATTATTTAAAAAAGAATTCACGGGGGAAAATCCCGCAAACCGCCCTTGATTGGTTCAGGCTTCCTCACTGCGCTCGGTCGCTATGGCATGTCTGGTGGAAATACTTATGCCCCTCTACTGAAAGAATTCATCAATCACCACTGGCCCTGAGACTGTGCTCGGAGCAGGGTGGGGGAGCCTAGGGACTGTGGTGGGAGCAGGATGGGCGGGAGCCATGGAATAGTGGTGGAAGCAGGGTTTGGAGAGCCCAGATTCTGTGGTGGGGTGGGAAGAGCACAGGAACTGGGAAGGAGTGGGATGAGGAAGTCCAAAGACTGATGGGAGCAGGTGGGGGAGTCCAGGGACTATACTGGGAGTAGGGTGCGCTGACGGTACGCGATAGTTCATAACCATTTAGACTTACTGTCCATTTGGCATTTTGGGGGGCAGCATGTCCGCATTAAGCTCGGTGGGGCCCAGGCCTAAAACGTTTGAAGACCACTGCTCTAGAAAAAGGGAAGGAAGCTAAAAGTTCCCCATTCGCCCATGCCCTGGCCCTAATGGATGAGTACAAGGCTCTAACTGCTCTCAAGAATGTATTTTCAAACCCCATCTTGATTAATGTATAGTCTAAGAAGTTACAATTAACATGATCGAATAGTTTCTCAGCATCCATAAAAATCAGTAGAATCTTTTCCACCTCACTCTTTGGGAGTCCCAAGATGTCTATGATGGTTCTGATGTGATCATAACTGTGTCTTACCCGCATAAACCCGACCTGGGAGTGATCAATCAAGCCACCAATGTATTTGTCCAACTGATTGGTCAGGACCCTAATAAAGATTTTAGCATCCACATTAAGCAGCAAGATCTGCCTTTGTTACTGCACTTGTCCCTGCCTGGTTTTGGAATTACAGTGATACAAGCTTCCCTCATGGTTGGACATAACACCCTTTCCATCAAAAAATAATTATGTAACCCACATAGAAATGGAGTCAGTAACCCATGCAGACCCAGTGATTTGCCCGTAATAAGCTGGTCAATAGCAAGTAGTATCTCTGACTCAAGGGCTGCTGCATGCTCCATAGTCAATTCTGGCAATTCAATTTTCCTAAACAAATCCTGTAAATTATCCCTTGATGGAAATTGACTTTCAGTATACAAAGACTTATGGAAGTTCCGAACAAGCACTCACATATGTCCTCCCTCTTTACCATTGTTTTACCTTGTTCATTTACTATTCTTTGAACGTATGACCGATCCACTATGCCTTTTAACTTGTTAGCTAGGAGTCGACCACCTTTATCGCCCTCCTCCCAGTGTTTGTTTCACATAAAACAACCCCTTCTCTGCCTGTAAATCCGTTTCACATCTCAAAGATTGTATTGGTCTGTCCATCCTTGCCTTGTCCTCAGTACTTCTTTATAGTTGAAATTTCTTTTGCAATTCACTAAGTTCATAAACGCCTCAGTTCTCCCAATCCTGACTTCCTAGCACGAGATTTCAAATTCATCAACTCCCCATTAACAGTCACTTTAAAACTGTCCAAAACCATTAATTCATCAGATGTACCTCCATTTACCAAAAAGAAAGAATTAATAAACAATTTTAAATGTTTCAATATATCTTGGTCATTTAGTATGAAAGGTTTCAGGTGCCACCTAGTGAAGGTAGACCTTGCACTGCCCAGATGTAACACTAATTTAATCGTACAGTGATCTGACAGTCCTCGTGCCATCATCTCAACCCTGGCGTTCTTCTCAATGAGCCTATCTGCGGTAAAAATAAATTGTCAATTCTAGAATATGAATCATGAACTGGTGAGAAAAAGGAAAACTCTCTCCCTCCTGAGTGTGGAGTTCTCCAGCTGACTATCAGGTCAAAATTATGCAGGAACTTCCCAAATGCCCTACTTGACCCTAATGCAGTGTACCTGCACATTGCTGAGCGATCTAACTTGTGATCAAGAATGCAATTAAAGTCCCCCCCAAATTTGGTGTATTCTCTGCGCATGCTCGCAAAAAGGAAGATCAGTTTGTAATGCAGGTGCCCCCTGCAGTACATGGGCCATACATTGATCCAGTGGTGATTAGGCTCCCTTCATAATTCACATCTACAAGAATCACCTTTCCCTCAACATCCAGGGCTACTCTTTCCACACTCATGCCTAGTCCCCTGCAGAATAATATTCCCACCCCTCTAGATATAGAGACATATCAATTAAACATTGTTGTATGGTATATTGTGTTAGTCAAAAGATTTCTGGACTCCTCCACCAAATGTTCTCTTGTAGAAGAACATCTGCCCTTGCTCTCCATAACCGTAACATCACTTTTTTCCTTTTCCGGTGGCAGTTCAGTCCCTTAACATTCCATGTGCAGAATGACAACTCACTCATCTATTAATACAGTCCTTCTAACTGCATCTCTCCTCCCCGCCTTCCTCCATTAGACACATTAATAGAATTAGTATACACATTGTATAAGTCAACTTTGGTACCAGTACTAACCAATGATTACTAGTTACTGATGTGGGGAGTTTTATAGACAGTGCTAGTAATTCAAGAGTATAGCTGAGCACTTATAATTTCTTATGTTGGGGACCAAGTAAAAACAATTGGCATTGAGTGACATGTTAGCCACCAGCATGATAAACAAATAACTATCATACATGCAACAACCACAATGCATCACTGACAAGTCACACACACAGGACCACAATAAAAACAAAAAATGAACATTTTGAAAAAAACATTCTTCATCACCACAGACTAGTAATTAATCCTGATATGTACAATGTGATAAACGTTCTGAACTGTTCTCCCAGAGAGCTGTGCCATAATAAATGAGCACTTTAAGTTATAATATAGACCCCCTCCCTCCTCACATTAAAAGTAAAGAACAGTGTATTTATCTAAGTGCAGGATAACCCCAATAGGACTGCAATCTGTAGTCACTCCTATTTGCCCATAACAGAAAGGAAAATCATGTAGCTTTATAACATCCATAGTTGTTCGTTTACTTCTAGGAGCTTCAAGCATAAGTAAAAGGTGTTCTCTAAATTGATTAAATAGAGTTATGGCTGTTGTCCCTTTGACACGGTAGCTCCTCCTCACTATTCCGTTGTTCAGAATCCCCTTGTGGCAACGTCCCTCGCATATGTAAGCAATGGCATCAGGGATAGTATCATGTCACCCAATTCCCCATTACCTTTCTGCTTTAAAGGTCTCTCTGACCTAGAGACAGAGTATCAGTCATCGAAGCTTGGATCAAAGAAACATCCCTCCATGTTGCCACAGGCGAGCTTGCCATCTAGGTTTTGTTCCCTCACTTTCCCCTCAGTCATTTTGTGGGCAAGCAGCTCAGAGGCCGACGCAGAGATTCTGAGCAAGAGGTTTCTGGAATTGTAGTCACATGATGACCCAGAGCTATTGTAGGGTCCTTTATTCAAACTGCTTTCTTCATACACTCCAAACGTAGAGAACGAAAATAAACAAACCTCAACCATTTTAAGAGAAATGAATCAATAAATATTACATTTGCCTTAATAAACAATGGTTATAAGCAAAATAAATAAAAATGTTACAGAAGCAACTGAATGAACTTGGAGAATGTCCTAGGGTATATCCAGTAGATAATGCCTTACAGATTTGTGAATCCTATCTTTTCTTCTTCATTAGTGAACTTCTCTGTGTGTTCCCAGCAGATTCCTCCATGGGCTCCTGTTCATGCTCCAGGTCTGTTAGGAAAGATTCTGCACTTCTGTGATCAGCCAAAGAGTGTAACTATCCATCCATAACTACACAAAATATGGCTGGGTATACCATGCAGTATTTTAGATTTTTGTTTCTTCCTCTTTCCTTTGCCATATTAAATGCCTTCCTCTTCTCCAGCATATTGCTGCTCAGGTCCTCAAATATCATGATCTTGTATCGCCCCAATTCCCCAAGAGAGATCACCAAGTTCACATACTTTTCTCAAAATCATCTCTTTGATGGGGAACCGTTATGTCACACTCTTCAGGCACTGTCTGAGCCAGCTGAGCTAGCCACTTGGTACTGTGATGTCATGCAAGTATCAAGTGGAATGTTGATGTTTGAGTGAGAGAAGGTTGTGCTGAGTGTTCTGTTTATGGGTCAGTTGGTCCCTCCCTCCCTGGGTGATGGGTGCCGGTGATCTATCTTAGTATCTATCTTATGTCTTTATGTCCTGTGACATGTAACTGAAGACCTGGAAGTAAACTTACTTATAAGCAACCTAACCCAAGCATGGACATTGCTTTACTACAATGGCAACAAGGATGGGATCTCTGGAAGAAGAACTCTGGTGAAAGGAAAGCTGGAAAGGAAGGTGACTGCAGAGACCTGCTGCAGGGGGGGGGGGGCAGGAACTATCAGGACCCAGGAAAGAAGAAGACATCACCGCCCCCAAGTAAGCATACCCATCACCCAGGGTGGATAAGGGAGGAGGAGGAGGACCATAGCAGATTGGACCAGCAGCCCATAGCCGTGGGAGTGCTGGGTCCTGGGGCATAAGAAGTGAAAGGGGTCTATACGAGAAGGGTGCCCCTAGAGTGCTGGATTTTGGGATATAATAATAATAAGATTCGTTGATCCGCTTTAGTAAAAGTGCTCCTGGACTAATTTGGACGGACCAGCAGCCTGCTATCTAAGGGAGTGCTGTGTCTGGAGCCATAAGGAACTTAAATGGTGATGTGACTTGCCTATATGTAAAGTGCTTATTGTTTGTGTAGACATTTCGGTAAGGAGGGAGATGTGTTATGTCACACTCTTCAGGCAATGCCTGAGCCTGCTGAGGTAGCCACTTGGTACTGTGATGTCATGCAAGTACCAAGTGGAATGTTGATGTATGAGTGAGAGAAGGCTGTGCTGAGTGTTCTGTTCATGGGTCAGTTGGTCCCTCCCTCCCTGGGTGATGGGTGCCGGTGATCTATCTTAGTATCTATCTTATGTCTTTATGTCCTGTGACATGTAACTGAAGAACTGGAAGTAAACTTACTTATAAACAACCTAACCCAAGCATGGACATTGCTTTACTACAGGAACCTCAGGAATTTCATAGCAACGTGCCTAGGTCTCTGGCCAAGTGTAGGTTTTGGCCCCAAACTTCTGCATGCTCGCTCCATTTTCAAAATAGTTTTTTGATCCATTTTGAGCAAGGGAATCAGAGTTTTCTCCAAGAAGTCCATAGGTTTGCCCTTCTCCACATTTTCTGGAAAGCCAGCAATTCTAACGTTCTTTCTCCAGGAATTGTTTTCCTGCTCAGTGAGTTTGAGTGATAGTTTGTTATTTTGAGTTTGCAGATCTCTTATCTGGTCAGCCATCTTCAGGACTTTCTCATCCAACCCAGTGAGGTGTATCTCAACTTTATCCATGTTGGATGTCAGTTCTAAATATCTCTCATCAGCATTGAACATGTTTGCCTTGATTTCAGCTATGTCCAGGGTCACTTTAGTTAAGAGATCCAGTACCGTATCCTCTCTTTTTTCAGGGGTATCCTCTACACCCTTCTGTCTCTTCGCTGGTTGGGTTGCCTTAGTTGTGTTGGAGTCAGACATTGTAGATTGAAGGGGTTTTCAGTCTAGGCACAGGAAAACAGCCTTCAAGCTGCCACCCCTGGGGTTGACAGTTCTAGAATCAGCAGCATCATTTCTAACCCTGTTATGTTTTTTTTAAAGTGTGACAGGCACAGATTTAAACCGCAGCCGTCACATTTGCATTTCCATCCCCCAAACAAGGATGGAAATGCTTTTTTCTTTTTTAAGCATTTCACTGAGAAGGGTCCATTAAGGGCTAGTCTCATTGAAAGGTGCTCCCAGCAACCATTTGGTTGCTGGGAGCCTGTCATACATTAGTGTTGGAAGCGCACTGCAAACACTAATGTATGCAAGGGGGCTGGACGGCGACATTGTCAGCCCCTCCTGAAAAGCTCATATCACCTTTGAGAATAAGGTGACCTGAGCATTTCAGCAATGCCTGCAAATGAAACGAGGGCATTGTCTGAGTTCCTTTCATTTGCGCAAATCTTTGAAAATCTGGCTCAAGCAGCCATGCTCACTACAAGTTAACCTTGTTGCCGATTTTCATAGATGGGCAATGAGAACTATAAAAGATCTGCACAAGCTACAAGAAAACATGCTCTTGATTATCACATTGACGGAGAAGTGCTTTTCAGCACTAAAAAGTTGCACATGCTTGGATCGCTAAAGAAATTGCAGTTATGGGTCATAGAGTATTTCAGATCTTAAATATGATTCATTTCATAAAATATCAACTGCCTTCAAATTGGCAGCAAATTTGGAACTGTCAGCCAACCACCATCAACACTGAACTGCATATGTGAATATATCTGTAACTACTGTGATTAGTGAAGACGTATTTAAACTCTGTCTTTTGCAGCTCACAATAACGGCGTAATACTCTTTCCCCACCATCACTTGGTTTTATGTATTAACCACTGTATCATGACTTTGTAAATGTTTGTTAAATTCTTGTTAGTGGGTCTGCTCCAGCCTTTGTAAAATGCTTCTTTGTGAAGCACTTTTCATTAAGAAAAAAAATACACATATAATGTGCAACCAAAAGTAACACAGCTGTGAACACACCATTGGGGAGGAACACATTTATTAATGTATTTATTTATTTGTTCCATAACGTGCCTAATACCGTAGCTGAGTTCGGCTTCTAAGCGCGGATCCCGGATTCGAACCTCCATTGCTCTGCGTGGTCTTGCTTCCAAGACCAGCGTGTTGCCTCAGTGCTCTCCTCTGTTCAAAGAGATTGGGAGTGTTTGCGTGGTGGATGAAAAAGAAAGGGGAAGCCATGGACCGTTTTTACATTTTGTTCTTGGGTCAAAACAGATTTCAGTTCAGATGTAACTGCTATCAGTGCTCTGGGAACTTTTCCTCTTGCAAATCCTGGAAAGATTGTGGTGGAGGGGTGCATTTAGCTTTTTTTGTCAACCCACAAATGACATGTAATTTGGTTGAATATAGTTGCACATTCTTTCCCTGTATACTCGTTTGAGAGTAAAACATTGAATTGCACAGCAACTGTTTTAAAAAGGCTCGATTCAATGGCAGGAAAACTCCTACGTTTTAATGTAGCACTTTCATTTGCAAAATGCCCAGCATTTACTGCACAGGGCTGGGCAGGTGCTGTTGGAGAGGTTTTGCATTGTTATGCTATTGTGATTCATACCACACTATGCTGCCATTTGCATAGTCTCCAGACACTCTGGAGGACCTGAAGGAAAGAGAGTGGAGGGTGGGGGGCATCAGTGGGCAAAATGCAAGATAGCTTCATTGTTGTGTTAATGGGCGCAGAGCAGATTTATCCTGGGATTGCTGTGGGGTCATTTTCTAGGTTCTCTGGTGCGGTATACATGTTGGTAGCAGAGGTCTGGTGTTCTGATGTTTGATATCTGTTATCAGGTGTGTTTAATTTCCATTTGTGGGCGACTTAGTTGGCATACGTATTTTGAATTGGAACGCAGACTTTGAGCGTGTTAGTGCAGGGCGCAGTCAGAGGGCTCTGTGGGCAAACTTGATAGCACATATTGCAGATGGAGACATGCCACAGCAAGCTACGCATAATATCTTGAGTATCCTCACAAAGCATCAGAAGTCACAGAAACATATACTGAAGGCCTCACAACCTGGTGCCCTCCCCGTGTTCCTACCGCTAGCCTCTTGCAAGCAGGTCCTATTTCACTTTCTCTGCTAATAAAGACCCTAAAGTAGTCCAGGAGCATTTATTCTTGTGTGAACAATAAATATACATTAATTTGTATCAGCAATACATTGGAAGGGGAAACATTATGGACCAAAATGATACATCCAACCAAGAAATAAGCTTTGTTTTATGGTCATCAAACGCTTGTCTTCGTTTTTAAAATAAATGAAATAGATGCATAATGGGAAGCTTGAAAACGTGTACATCATTTATAAAACAAATATACCTTTATGCAGGACAAGATGTTCCTAAAATCCCATCCACACCCACACGGTGATATAATGTAGCATTTAACAAATACTTACACATTGTTTACTGCTTATCAGCCGAGGTTAAGTGATGCGCTTCAACGAGCCTATCAAGAAAACTTTAATGTGAAAAAACAGTTGCACAACTGTAAAATGTTTGTGAAAAGCAGAGAAACTAAAAACACAAAAGAAGTAAATGTCATGTAACTCAGTTCCCAATAGTTCCTGCTTAGTTTGAACTTTGATTGACAGGTACAACCTACTTTTCATGTGTTATTGTTGAAACGACGTAGAGGTACTCATAGCCTTGTAATGTAACGAAATAATGATTTATGTAGAAAGTTACCTGAGAGCAGGGCTTTAAGTGGGCCGGGGCCTGCCGGAGCCGGGCCCCGGCAGTCTCCAAAAAGTGGGACTGAGCCGGGGCCCTGCCGGGCCCCCGTCCCACCACACGCAACATTGGCGGGATGCATTATCCCGTCGCGGCAGCAGCCGCGACGGGAGATGCGCCTGCCATGAAGTCAGGCGATCTGACAGAAGTGGCAGCCAACCACAGCGATGCTGTGCCTGGCTGCCACTTCTGTAAATCATAGTAACTGCCTCTGGTGACCTCTCGCGCGATGGGTCACCAGAGGCAGTTACTGTCCCTTTGTTTCCCCAGGTCGCCGAGGCGTCTTTAACCCTCGGCGAACCTGGGGATTCCTTGACATTTTTCGAGGTTTAGGAAAGAAGGCTTGAAAAGTACACAATTCAAGCCATCTTTTATAAAGCTTTGCCGACGGACAATTGTGTCCGTAGTCAAAGCTTCATAAAAGATGGCTTGAATTGTGTACTTTCAAAGCCATCTTTTATAAAACCGAAATGTTTTAAAAAAAAATGGCCTATAAAGTAGGCAAACCGTAAGGTATGCACACACACATATATATGCATGTTATATATCTGTGTGCATACCTTACTATGGTTTGTGTACTTTGCAAGCCATCTTTTCTAAAAATAGAAATACATATTTCTATGTTTAGAAAAGATGGCTTGCAAAGTACACAAACCATAGTAAGGTATGCACACAGATATATAACATGCATATATATGTGTGCATACCTTACGATTTGCGTACGTTTTAGGCCACGCCCCCGCAAGCCACGCCCCCAAATGAGGGCCCCCCTCGATTTCTTACCCCACTTAAAGCCCTGCCTGAGAGATTGAGGTGCAGGAAATGTGGTCTCCAGATTTTGCTATGCCCTGTTCAGTAACTTTTAAGGGTAATAGGAGGTCTTGATCATCACTGCAATGGGTTTGAGCAAAGAGGCTGATGAAAGAATTACATTGGAAATTAGCAAAAAGTGTCCGTACTTTGTACAGGTTCTGTAGACAGACATGATTACACTCTCATCAATTGTTGACAATCACGGAGCAAACGTGGAGGGGAGGGGAGAATTGGTGGGCTGCAGCATATTGGGACCTTCTGTGTGTTCTCCCCACCTGTCGCCTCACCCTGGCATGGTGCAATATGTTGTGGTGCATTGAGGTGCAGATATCTCGAAAACAGTGCGTCCTAGGGTCTTGAAATGTGTCTTTTGAGGGCCTTTCAAGATTTGTTCCTGGCATATGGATGGTTAAAAAGAGCTCTGTCCAGTCCCTCTATGACCACATTGATGTGTTACATGTTGTGTTGCAAATATCTCAGAAACGCTGTGTCCTAGAACCTTGAAATGTGGTTTTAAGGGTTCCTCGCATCCAGGTACTTGAAATGACCTGTGCCTGGTCCTTCTACAACCACCTGGATGTTTTGCTGCTAACAGTAAACTGTCTCTTGCATGCAGGGGCTGAAATCTGGGGAAAGGTGTGGGGTGTCCACATGTAATGTAGCCAGTGACATCCGTAGGGTTCTAACAGGTGCAGATTGGTGGAATTTTATGAGGAACAAACAAATAAACAAACTTACATATTTTCTGTTTTATACATATAAAGATAGATCTACTCATAGGCTCGGAATACCTAGGTGAAGAGGGGGTCGGGGTCCCGAGACCACCCCTCCGCCCACCCAAATTCATGATGAGACGAAAGGCCAGAAATGCTCACAGCCACCCATTTTATTTCGGATGAATCCCAAGTGCACCAATGATTGACAAGTACACAGAGAGGTATGCTCTCAGCCAACCATACAGACCGAATACAATGCAAATCATGTGGGAGAAGAGCTGGCGATCATGGACAGAGACGCCTATATGAACAGCCTCGACTGAGCATCAAAAAGCCATGATGCTGACATCATTAGTGACACCACGACCGAGCAGCGTTAGACATGAAGCACATTTACATTCCTGCACTGCAGCAAACAAAAAACACAAGAAGAACATAAGTGCACGGTTCTATAGCTAGAGGACAGATACATATGCACACTGCCATCCATTGCTTTTAAAAATGTTTCATTAGCCAAATATAGTAATACAAAACCACAAGACACAAGAGATCCTGAGCAAAGTTGCAGATGCTTAACGCGAATAACCCTATGGGACCACGGGGATATATATGGAACCTGATAGGATGAAGTGTGACTAATATATAGAGAATAGTTTTACAAAGGTAGCGGGCGCCCCTCTCTCGCAAGAACAGACATGATAACCTGTTCAGTGGTTATTAACCACTTGAGAGTTCGCAGCCACTGCTTTTACCCACTGTGCCTTTCACCAACAAGGGTGAAACACGTGTATGGGGTTGCTGGTGGTACTCTCGTTCAGATTGGAATTGCCATTGTATTTCGGTGCTGGACTGCCCCTGGGCAGGACAAAGACTGATATGCAAATGGATATTTCCCATCTGTGAAAGGCACAGTGAGTGAAAGCAGTGGCTGCGAACTCTCAAGTGGTTAATAACCACTGAACAGGTTATCATGTCTGTTCTTGCGAGAGAGGGGCGCCCGCTACCTTTGTAAAACTGTTTGTTAAGGAACCTGGGATTGGTAACCCTAGGTTTCCTGGGGGCAACCAGACGTGGTCTCCCTCTCACTGTGCTTAGAGAGGCATCAGCTTCACCTCACTGATGATCCCCAACAAGGGTGAAACACGTGTATGGGGTTGCTGGTGGTACTCTCGTTCAGATTGGAATTGCCATTGTATTTCGGTGCTGGACTGCCCCTGGGCAGGACAAAGACTGATATGCAAATGGATATTTCCCATCTGTGAAAGGCACAGTGAGTGAAAGCAGTGGCTGCGAACTCTCAAGTGGTTAATAACCACTGAACAGGTTATCATGTCTGTTCTTGCGAGAGAGGGGCGCCCGCTACCTTTGTAAAACTGTTTGTTAAGGAACCTGGGATTGGTAACCCTAGGTTTCCTGGGGGCAACCAGACGTGGTCTCCCTCTCACTGTGCTTAGAGAGGCATCAGCTTCACCTCACTGATGATCCCGAACAAGGGTGAAACACGTGTATGGGGTTGCTGGTGTTACTCTCGTTCAGATTGGAATTGCCATTGTATTTCGGTGCTGGACTGCCCCTGGGCAGGACAAAGACTGATATGCAAATGGATATTTCCCATCTGTGAAAGGCACAGTGAGTGAAAGCAGTGGCTGCGAACTCTCAAGTGGTTAATAACCACTGAACAGGTTATCATGTCTGTTCTTGCGAGAGAGGGGCGCCCGCTACCTTTGTAAAACTAATATATAGAGAACGTAGCATAACATGGACAATATAGAAACCACATTATAAAGGCTAGGAAAATTACAGCAGGCCTCGAGCTACTGAGGATGAGACGAGCAGAGCCGATTCAGGCTGCACAGAGAGCAAGACATGCAAGACAAGCTCACAGCCAATGTCAGAGATGCGAGGACACATTCCAAGCTCCAGACGACAAGGGGACCAGCTGCAGAGAAACCGAATAAATCCTCATAAATGTGAGCTGCAGAGCTCAAATTGGTGGGCTCTAAACACGATGGACAGCCAGACGAGACAATGGACAGTCATCCATGGTGAAAAAGGGGAGCCAATCCAAGCAAGCCAGACGTAGACTGCAACAAGTGTTGTGACGTGAGGAGCATATTCGCATAGGCAAAGGTGGTAGACGCAAGTTACAATACAGACTCATAATCATTCACATCACCTTGAAGAGGTGTACAGCAAGCTGAGAACGATTCCGATCCCAGGCCTTGGGAGATCAGCTCTAACCACTTACAGTTTAGAAACTCAGGGGTGGATGGCAAGGGGACAAGAACCAATGGTAAGCCCACTACTCCGCAACAATGTAATAGTTTGTGTCTTGGGGATGGGACAGGACAGTCACCTGACATGTGAGGACCAGGAGAATTACTTCTATAGATGACCTCATAGGTAATAACACTCTCGATACGCAAACCTTGTGCTGATAGGTTTGTTGGGGAAGGGCCCAAGGTCACACAAAACCGGCCTGCACAACATGGAACGATGAGACGTACCTGAGTCTTCCTGTTTTCTTGCATTGATCACTTTTGGTTTTATTTGCCATAAACCACAGTTTGTACTTGCCGTTGAGTCCTACGTTTATTATGGGAGGGTGTTGGGCCGTCGAAGTCTGCATACCTGGGAGTCCCACCAACAAGTTGGTAGCAGAGCTGATGGTTGGCTGCACCAGCCCCGCACAAAGAAGTCTTCTCAGCAGCAGAACCTGAGACGCTGCAGGACCCTTGCATATTTCAAGAAAGATGGGGAACGCGTACCCATGGAAAGGAAATCAGGAGCCAGCTTGGAGAATATCACGACTGATGTCAGTGAGGAATCCAAGCAGACCAGGACAGGGAAAGGGCAGCTTTGGGGGACGCAGCAGCCGAGCAGCGCCAGCAGACCACAGAGTGTAAGTATTGACCCAGTCACACAGCAACTGTAGGTGGGACAGGAATGGAGGTAGACATCATTATTTGTGGTTAGGACACATTCGAGTTTCGAGGTAAATGGTTCTGGTGAACAACCTAGACTAGTGACTCAAAAGCACGGATGACAGAAGTATGTAAATAGTGGTTTTAGATCAGGTCATAGATGACGATATTGCTGGAAGATTTAGCAAGGGAGCTGAACGAGGTTGCAGAAGGTGATTCGACTGGTTAAGTCTCGAGAGGAGGTATATGATTTGCTAAGCATCACCGCAGGTACAGATTGAATGCAATAGAATATTGGTATACTCTGCTAGAAGGCAGGAAGACAGCTGTGGTTTTTTATGTATTTTGTGGTAACAGGCTGTAGCATTGTGTGCACGGTATTTGACTTCTCAGCACTATGTGGTCAGTGAATTGGTGATGTCACCCGCAGGTTTGTGCATAGGACATGGAGAGCATGAGACAGTGAGGAGCTAGCAATGGAAAAATTGAGATTGACAGACGAGGTGGACCAGTGATGGTGCGCGGAAGGCACATGTGCAAAATTGTGGGTGTGCCTGAGAAAGCAGCGATTGTGGAAAGGGGTGGTGTGCAGATCACTCCTAACAGGCTGTGGAGCCAGAGAGGCTCATAGTAAGTAACAACATTGTGATGTCATTGTGTTCCTTTCTTAACAGTGGACTATCGAAACCCATTATTTGAGGTCAGGTAAACGCAAGAGCAATGTATCAAAGCAAGTGCGGGGTGACACGACCCTACAGCAGCTGTGTAAAACACTCCCACCCTACAAGGATAAGATATGCAAGTATAGCATTGAATGATTTAAAGGCACCATGGGAAAGTTAACTATACCATGCCCATCTTGCACAAGATTCTCCAAAGATGTGCAGCAATACTACTGACACACATACAAGGTACCTATAGTGGGAAGAAGCTAGCAGGCCGCATGGCTATATTCAAGCTCTGGTGGATGTTCCAAGAGGGAGAGGGGGACACAGCGAGGCATCAGTGAATGCTGAGCCAGCAGGAGGTGCAGGGGCCCACGTCCCCGCCCTCCACTCCCTCACTCGTACCTCCGAGCATGGTCTCCGATGACACAGACAATGGGCAGGGGATATACCAAGTACGAGAATTAAGAGCAGGAGAGGGGTATTCAAATCCAATAAATAAACCACCACCATATAGAAGGGAAAAGGGGCAGAGAGGTGCAGAGCAACTGACCACTGGGCAAGGAGCAAGCAGCGAGGCGCAGAAGGACGCGAAGGAGGGGCTAGGGAGCATAGCCACGAACAAGTCGATAGGGGGACAGATCCTCCTGAAGGTGGGAAGGGAAGACGGAATGGGAGACAGAAGGGGCCACTAAGGCAGTGGAAGGCTTGAGCGGGAGAAGCAAAGCGTTGGATTGGGCTGAGATAATGGAGAAAATGGACAGAAAGGAGAATGAAAGAGAAGAGGGGTTAGAGAGAGAGGACAGGGAAAGGAGACGAGAGGAAGAGAAGGAGCAGGTGCGGAAGGAAGGAGAATAGTTAATAGAAATGGAGCTCACAGAGAGGAAGAGAGAGGAGCGGGAACAGCAGGACAGGAGGATAAGAGAGCTAGAGGAGCTTAAGAGGCAGAGGGAGAGAGTGGAGCAGGAAAATGCAAGTTAATTGAGAGGGAACAAAGAAAGTTGCAGGTGGAGGGATTGTCAAGGGACCGTGCACGCAAGGAGGAGGATGAGCGAGCAATAAGGGCTGTAAAGACACAATGGACAGTGGATCAGGGAAATGACAATGTTGAGGGGGGCGGACAAGGAGAACCAGACCGCATGACCACATGGGATAGGAACAGGACAGAACAGGCCTGGGATCATGGGGGGAGGAAGCAGATACGACTTGTGGGATATTGACATTAACATGAAACCTAACACTGACACGACAACTAGAAGGCTGAGCTTCGTAGATGACTTTTGCAGCAACATGGTCTTGGGTTTCCGACAGGTAAGGACTAAACAGTGGGGACAAAAGGGGGGAGCTAAGTAGGATTCCATCGACAGGAACAGGGAAAGACAAAAGGGTGACATAGGAGAGAGGGACCGGCGCAGGGGGAACAGGAGGAGGCAAGGATGACTACACACCACGGTCAGTGGACGAATTATGTAACATCAATGACCTAGTACCATACGTAGGTATGTTCCTCCCATCAGAGACCTCCCAGGACAAAGGAAGGAGGAGACAGCTATAGTATACTCAAGATAAAGGCTAATAGGGGAACTAAAATTAGATGACAGGAATTGAATACCCATAACAGAACCCATAGATGTATACACCGACATCAGAGACACGCACAGGCAGGTCAGATTAACTAGAAATGCAAATGGGGAGGTAGGGTTCACACAGATGCCTTTGCTGGAAAAGGGAGGAGGGCAACCTCAGTATATACCATGGAAGCAAATCGACAAGAAAAACGTCGGGTGTAGGTTACCAGCAGGTTCAGGGAAGTGGATATATGAAAAGGAAAGGATGACAGCGGGCCAGAGGTTAACAATGGGGGACGTAAATGGCCTTTTATTGACGATCCTGGGGGAAGTGGCTGATGACATATGGAAAAGGGCGGGGTTCCCCGTAGTGACAACACAGAACACGGCACACACAGGTTTTCCATTTGCGAATTGCAGGGCTGCAGTATGGCAAGCATTAAGGACACAATACCCAGACACATCAGGCATTGGCGCAATTATGTCTCATAAGACGGAGATAGATGAAGACCCCCTGCACTACAATCAGGTGATCCAAGAGTTTTGGTGCCTTGAAACTCAAGAACTGTGGGACAAAACGGTAGCAGTATTTTACCACATATTGTGCCTGGGGTTTACCAGAACCCGTTCAGAAACAGTTAAGGAAGTTGGTAAGAATTGAAGCAAAATCTTGGCCAGAAATACAGCTTACAATCATGCATCATTGTAGGCTATTGCAAGAAAAGCTAAAGAAGAAAGCACATGAAAGGAAGTTAGAGGAAGCGAAACTAGTGTAGAAAAAAACATCAAAGTATGCTATGTAAGGGACGGCGCTGACAAGCCTGAGCACAAAGGGAGCGCAGCAGCAGTACACACAGCCACCTGCGGGGAAACATGCAGCAAGGGTTCCGAGGTAGAGGGGGGCCATTGAGAGGATCAGGTACGGACCACAGATAGATCACAACCAAGGAGGTTTCCTAGGAGGGTTTCGGGGATATGGTCCACAGGTGTAGCAGGGCCCAGGTGATTATTTGGGGGGGTCCAAGGTCAAGGGAGAGAGCCACCACAGTGCTGAACATGCAGGCAGATAGGACACATTTCAAAAGTTTGTAGAAGCATGGGGGTGCAGCAGAATTGGGGAGCACAGTACCAGCAGGCACATCAGGGAGACCAGGATGACTATTACACACAAGACCAACCCCACCAACAGCAAGTACAGACAAGAGCACACACCAGCAGGCACCACCGATGCAACCACCCATACCACAGATGCAAGCACCCATATCACAAATGCAAGCACCCATACCACAGATGCAAGCACCCATATCACAGATGCAAGCACCCACACTGCACTGTTTGCAAGCACCACCGATTCGAGGAAAGCCACAGCAGTTGCCACAGATACAAGACAGCATGCAGCAAAATGACAGCACAGTGTCACACATGTACTCCATGGAAACGGTCCCCATTAGGAAATTGGAAGGGGTCACCAGGGTGGCGAACAACCCCTTTTCAGGGAATGGGATGTCTTTATACCCTCATTGGGACAGTCCACAGATGGACTTGATGTGTTCCAGCCTGTCGATCACACCTAACCCTGCGGAGGAAACTCACATAGGGGTGTTGATAGGTGACAAAACGTTTTCCTTTCTTGTAGACACTGGGGCAACTAGGTCCTGCATTTGAGAAGGAGCATTTAGATTGTCAGATGATGCCATGAATACTCAAGGATTCTCTGGGGCTCGCAAAGTGATTCCTTTCACATACAATATTTCTCTTTCAATAGGAGAACATGACTTATCTCTGTCATTACTTTACTCTCGGCAGACACCTTAAATATATTGGGACGAGACATTATGAGCAGACAAAACATTACAATTTCATTCACAGACAAGGGCATAGTGTGCTCCACAACAGGAATACACATGCTCAATGTAAGAGAGATCTTTCAAGCCTAGTGTGTACTAATAGAAGTTATACAAAACCCTGCACAGATAGCAATAGCGAAGTGCCAGGCACACACATGAGGGGAAGATTCTGTCTCAAGGGGAGGCAAAGCAGCAGACTCACATGCGAAGTGTACAGATTATGGAATTGCAGGGAGCTGCACCCAGGGAAGAGAAGGATTTATGGACCAGGAGTGGATGTACGGTATCTCCGACAGATGTCCTATGGCAGCAGAACAACACAGGTAAAGTGGTGATGCCACAACCCTTATTGAACACTGCACTGACACAGTTACACTTTTCAACACACACAGGCAAAGAGGTCATTGCTACCCATCTTGGAGAAACATGGTTCTGTCCCAATTTGGTGGAACATGTGGTGAATTTGTAAGCAAGTGTTTGTCATGTAAGCAGTTCACTGCGGGACATACATTGAGAGTAGTTAGAGGAGCCATACCTCGGCCAGCAAGCCAATTTCAGCATCTACATGTCGATTACATTGACATGATCCAAGTGTGTCAAGGATAGTGCTACATGATAGTGGTTGTGTGCCCATTCTCTAGATGGATTGAGGCAGGCCCCTGTTCACATCCTGATGCTCTCAGAGCAGCAAAGATTTTGTTTCGGGAATTATTCCCAAGATGGGGCGTGTGTGAGGTCCTGCAGTCTGTCAATAGCCCTCACTTCACCAATGAGATGTTCAAGCACATAACAACATTGCTGGGCATTCAGCATAAGTTCTCTTGTGCTTATCACCCTCAAGCAAATGAAATGTGTGAAAGCCTGAATGGACTTTTGAAGGAGGCAATAGCTAAAACAAAGCAGAGCACAAATAAGACCTGGCTTCATTGCCTACCCCTTGCACTGTTTGCATTGCGCAATAAGCCTGGGTCTGACCACCATTTAATGCCCCATGAGGTGATGACGGGACAACGCATGCAACTCCCACTGGCTCCTCCCACAAGGGCACTGAAGGATGCTGAGAGTAGTGCAGACGTGTTAGGTCCAGAAATGTACAACTACATTACTTCTTTGATTGCTAGTGTCTCTTTTATCTCTCACCAGATACCATGACACCGGGGAGGCCCAGAAGACAGAATACAGCGGAGAAAGCAAAAGTGACAATGAGCTTAAAGACTCTGGGACAAAAAAGCATGTTAAAGCTGGTGATATGGTGCTTCTCAGAAATTTTGTAAGGAGGTGGGATGCTCCCAGATTCACGGGGCCCCACATCGTTGAAGCAATAGCAGACAAAGCTGTCAGATTGGTAGGAAAGACTGTGTGGAAACACCTCTCAGACATCAAGCCCTACCTAGCAGCGGCCTCGCCAGGCAACAAGTTCAACAGGGTCAAACATCAGCAGTAAGAGGAGCAGAATGACGATTTCAAACTTACACTGCTGAGTGGAAGACACTCAATGGTTACTCTCTCAAGGGCAGCAGAGCTAGGGACTAAATACATACTTAGAGTGAGGATACACTGTCTGTTTGTTATTATATGCTCTACATACATTCTTCAAGCAAGCCGACTGTGATAATTGATGATTGCTTATGCTACCCTCTGACTATCACCCTGATGCTTTCTCGAACCAATTTGTCCACAATGAAGATCCAGATGATTCCGAACACGTTCACCCAGAGTGTATTATCTTGCTTTCATAGAATATTTGGCTCAAGCTTACCCGCAACTCAGACAAGGAAACCCTTCTGTTCTTGCCATATTAAGAGACACAGGAGTTAGAGGTGTGTGGGAGCAGGTGTTCATATTTGCGATTAATGATTACATGGTCCACACGGCGTAAGAATTTATTCGATACTAACACAATAATGCTCAGTTTTGTGAATTTCAGTAAGGCAACTATATCTTCAAGCTGCACCAGGATGAAGCAGCACAGATAAGGATGGGTGAAATAATAAAAAATGAATGTGATTATACTGTTGTGTCTCTTTATTCCAAGTGGAGTATTTGCATTTATATTTTGGAGAATTTTGCTTGTTGCTAGCGCTACTGCTGTATCCTCTACTAACATTACCCCAACCCCAGCAGGTGGAACGAGGACATCAGGTGGACAGGAGAGCACTGCAAGCACGGTACGGAGAGGTAAGCGCAGTGTTGACACAGACATGAAAAGGGTAAATCACTATCTCACTGACACTGCTCGAGTGTCAAACAACATGTAGTATAAGCACAAGACTAAAGTAGGTAAGGAAACCACAGGGGAGAGCTGTTATGTCTGCTCATTAATCCCCTATGCCATGAGTGCCTCCAGAACATTTCTAGCAACTGAAATACCAGCAGCAAGAGCTCAATTCCTGATGTACCTGGTGATGGTAACAATTCCAGGGAGATTTCAAGGGAAAACAGCAACATTGAGATGGACGTCTCAAGCGACGTTCCCGTATAAGGCCACTTACATAAAGACTCTCAATATGATGAACAATTATTGGCAGTTAGATGAAGCAATACCAAATATAACTGATGGAGCACGGACAGAAGACACAAAGACTATAACACTGAAACTATTGCCTTGCCCATGGACAAGGGTGAAAGAGATCAGAGAACTTGGGTGCTGGGAAAGGCCACAGATACTGGTGTATGGTCAGGAATACATGGAGGATGGTGTCAAAAGTACACAATAATGGAGGAGAGAATCGAAACTCTCCCCCAAACCACAGAAGCCGAATTAATTCGACCCTCCCACCGTGGTTGGCACAGGTGCCTGATATGAGTTCCACAGGACACCACGTGGCAGCCAATGGGGGGAAGAGGAGTCAGGGAAAGGTTGTGGATGGGGTAGGGAAATGAGGAACAATGGATAGAGGATTAGGGAATCTCCTAGTTAGGATAGGTAAAGGGAAGCACCGGGAAGGAACCCTCCCTATCTAAGAACTGCCTGAACTTATAACACCTGATGAGACTCAATCTCTGACCAACCTCATGACACTAACACACTGATACCTTAATATTGGTACATACTGGACACATCTTAATACGTGTGACATATAGCATGGACAAACAATTGTGATAGCAAGCAGTATACTGGTACATACTGGACACACCTTAATACGTGTGAACATATAGCATGGACAAACAATTGTGATAGCAAGCGGTATGGCACAAACCATGGACTTCATGCCCATATAGGAAGAACAAACACACATGGCCCATTGGGCAAGCTTGAAGCAACATAGAAACCCAATTGGGCAACCTTGAGGAACACATAAACCCGGCACTTCACCCCCTGCACGACCGAGCTGGTAAGGATTTCATAGCATGGTATAACGAGTTAGCAGCACTCGCTATTGAATCCTAGATTCATGAAACATAATGTTCACAGTCACCCGCATAAGTGTAATGAGTCACATCCTAGTTGTATAGCATTTTGTTCTCATGGCTTCCGTGAAAAGAGCATACTGCAATAGCAGAGTGAAACACAGCCCACCCAACAATAGCACAGGCACTTATCTGAGCTCCGAGAAGCCAGCAGGATTTCTCAGAGGAAATGGAGCACGCCTTGAACAGCCGAGCCGCTTCTTCTCCTTGTCCGGAGAACCCGCCGTGCGCTGTCCACCAGTCTGACTGCTCCTGCTCCATGCATGGCGAGAGTGCCGTGAACAAATGTCACCTGCCGGTCCTCTTTTGTGCCCCGATAGGCACTGCAATGGTCACGGTTCATTCTCCGGGAAGAAACACGCCGTCCTGCATTCAAACCGCACCCAAGAACAACAATAAGCCACACCTGATTGCGTGCCTTTCCCAGCTTTAAGGCTGCCCTACTCTAATGCAGCTGGTCATGTGTGTGTAATTTGGACTACACTCAGCCCCAAGGTGTGCTCGGAGTTGTAGTTTCAGTTAGTCCCCAGTTCCATAGGCAAACTTTGCCACTCCCTGTCGATGCCAGCCCCTATTCCTCACAGATGGATGGAAGGATGGAGTGTTGGGAGCAAGGCGCTGACCTTAGCACAATCTCCAGTGAATAAGGTACAAGAAGAAAATGATAAATGGCTGAATGAGTGGGATGCGAGTGCAAAGTTGCTCACTAGGGTGGAGAATGAAGCTGGACCAATGCCTATAATATCCCTGAAAATGCCAGCACTCCGTTACCAAAATGATGGTGAGGTGGTAGGTGGGGAAAATACATGGTGCCAAAGCATAGAAAAGCATGCACCGATGAAGACAGGCCCTGCATTTCTGATGGATCACTACTGGGCATGCGGATCCAAGGCATACAAGAAAATGCCAACCAACTGGGGAGGAGTTTGCTTGTTGGTACACATCAATATTCCCTCAGTGATAACGCCACGGAAGGATGTAAAGCTCAAAGATGAAAACTAACAAAAGGAGGAAAATGTCTGTAGAAGGCCCAACAGACAAAGAGAAAAGGCCGGTGAAAATAAGTAGAGTGAAAAGAAGCAACTATTTCTCACTGAAATCGGAAGCAACTCTGGATACGCAAATGTTCTTTGCATCATTTGTTCCAGCTGTGCAGACTGCAGATTACCCAGTGGGAGCTAATGGTGACGATAAACTCCACAGTGAATGGGCTTAATGCAATAAAGGAAGAACTCCGAGCAGTGAGGTTGTTGGCGCTCCAGAATAGACATGTTCTGGATCTGCTAAGAGCAATGGAAGGAGGAGTTTGCACAAAAAGTGGGAGTTACTGTTGCACAATCACACCTGCCAATGACGAAGATAACGGCACACCGACAGAAGCAGTAAGACAGCTATTTCAGGTGCATGCAAAGATGGAGGAAGAAGCAAAGGGGACGGGAAAAGACAAGAGCTGGATAGCATACACATGGTCTAGAGGAGGAGCCAAGTGCCTCTAGCAAGAGTCCTGCCCCCATTTTGCCTATATGTTGGGAACCGGAAATTGCGACATGCGCAATGTCAGTGATGGTACCTATACCGCAAAGAGTCCTTGAAACAAGGTATCCATTGAGAAAACCCTATATGATATACCTGCAAACAAATTACAGTCTTCTGAAGGAAGTTCCGAAAGAAGTGTGAAGATTAATGAAAGAGAAGACAGGTGATGTCACATGAAGCAGAAATGATGCACCCAGAAGAGATGCCAATAAAGAGAGTACATAGACCTTGTAGAATCTGATGGCGAAGTAAAGAATTGAGCAACATTTCATGAACAAAATAAAGATTGGTTGTGCGGAGAGCACTGAAGAATATTCAAGCCGTTTTATGATTGGACAGATGCAGTAACGCAAGTAGACTAAGTAATCATAATGCTGGCTATATGTAGTGAATAGACTGCAGCCGGTGCCGCCACTATATATATATAAGTGTGTATAGAATCTGGATGTTCCACAACACATTTTAGCAAACTTGGACCCCGTGAATAGAAGGGCTGAAAAGTGTGGCGCAGTTGAAAAAAACAGCTGACATTGAAGGAAGATTCGGGAAGGCTGGTCTGGCCTGGTGTCAAGGTTGGAGCCGCCAAGAAACTGGTAATCTATTCGAGAAGATACAATGAATGTGAGAAGCGATACAAACTTCTGTTGAGGTGTAATGGAAAAACACTACAAGTGCTAGGTTTTATTAATTTAATACTATTAAATGAGAAGAAGGAGCTCAAAACACGGTCTCTTGTCACATGGTCAAGTTGAAAATAGACTTTGGGTAAGCTGCACTGAGACCAGAAGATAAGACTATGCGCACACTCCCTTTTATTCTCAGGCACAGTGATATTTTGCAAGGCCGAGTTCAAAGGACTAATTGAATGGCAGACAGCAGGAGTGAGGATGGATGATGGGCTAATTGGGCGGGGTGGCATGGTCAAGTCCAACCCTCCAGCACGTAGGGTACCAGCTTGCATACTGTTAGCGAGTGGAATATTCCAGAAGGGTACAAGTGTGCCAACCAATTGCAGAGGGCCACATACCAAAGATCCCTACAGTTTGAAAGCCAATGAAACGTGTATGACACTGAACATCACTTGCACTAGGGGTGGGCATAGCTGTCCACCTGACTGTAGAGACCCAATCACACTCCTGTTCCCCATAGAAAGTAAACTTAGATGTTCCCATTAAGCCTATCACAACCCCAAGTCGTTTTTTTAAAATTGTGCAACGTATTATGACATCACGTATGACAAATATTTGTTATAAATATGTGTTTTTTCATGTAAATCGTTGAGAGAATGCTTGTGCAGCGTCCATGCATTCCCATTGTACTCCCTGTTTTAGATACTTGTTAATAAAACAGTTAAATATTTGCCAACTTCCTGAGTCTGTCTGATTACTGGAGCGATAGATCTGCATCCCCATCCATCCCATAGAGCGCTTCCTCTCTTAAAGGACCTATGGGTTCACATGGTAGCAGAAGGAGGATGGTTTTGGCCCATCAATGAGTAGGTCTTTAGTATTTTCAGAAAATCGGTCACCCTTTGCCATCTAGCCGGAGGATCACAAGGTTTCCTGTGGTGAGTGGCCGATATAGAACTCTTGCAAGAAAATCAATACAGGTGGGACGTGTACTTCTTTGACGAAATCCCTCCTGGTTTACACAGGCACTGAGCAGACTGAAGGCGATGGTCGTTGATTGGAGGTGGGGGATGATCCCAAAGGTCTTGAGCTGAAAAGCGAATGGTGAGTAGATTGAGGGAAGTGGCAAAGTAAGGGAATGGGGAAGTGGTAATAAAGAAACATAACGGGGGTTGTTTATTGTAAACGAGAAGTGTTTGAACGAGGAGCGTTCTACAGAGCCCAGCTTCCTACCTCAAGGGAGGTCTAGAAAGAGTCATTTCAGAACCCCAAATGGGTAATTAGGCAGCATGTAAACAGGTTTATGATAGAGAATGACTCAAACACACATTGTGGTATTTTAGGGGCTAGGAGAAAAGGAGTACCATGGTGAAAATGTCTAAAGTTGACTAATTTGTCTGTTTGTGTATTTTGAAATTGAAAAGAGGTGTTGAAGAACGGTAAGAGCAAATTGTGAGGCTAGAGAAGAGATAAAAAGTTGTTATCTATTTTTTAGTCATTGTCAGCGCTGTCTGAAAAGATAGGCTGAGATAATTGAGAAATAGAGACTTTGAGCGGCAAGGTAGGAGCGTGCTCATATTTGTTGTTTTCTGAAATTTATCTGTGTAACTAATGGTAAGTATTGACAGTCGATTGAGACTTGTCACAATGGGGAATGTTACTCCACTGATGCATCTGTGCAAGACGCTGCCAAAACATGCGCCCAAGCTCAGACAGTTTAGTGCTGAGTGCGTGAAGGACACAGCAGATAAGACGTTCATGCCATGGCCAAGAGGGGGATCACTGTCAAAGTTTTGTAACACATGACCACATACTTGCACACTACATACACAGGGAAGAAATTGGAGAAACGGCTATCTAGTGTAGAGTTCTGGAAAATGTACCAGGAGGAACGGGAAGACCCGCCTCCTGAGGATTGGATGTTTAATCAGTGTAGGGAGAAAGGAGTTGAGCCTTCTGCTCCCCTTACCTCACCCGGACTAAACGGCAATAGTACAGGAGATGTAAAACTATATCCATTAAGGGAATTAAAAGAGGCGACGGGATATAGTAATCTGATATATGAACCACCTGCCTATAGCAGTGATATGATATGATATGATATATAATCGTTTATTTATATAGTGCCTACACAATGTGTTTCAAAGCGCTTCAAGGCAAGGGAGGGAACAAGGGAAAGTGCAACCACATTCTTACAGGCCATGAACAGTAAGGATGTGAAATTAAACTATCATACTCGGCCTGACGACATTTCAGATAGTGCAAGAGCTAAGACATAGATAAGGAAGGGAGGGGGAGAGTGGGAAGGAAATGGAAACAGACAGGCGATTACCGTACTAGGCCTGACGACATTTCTGGTAGAGCCAGAGAAAAACAAAAGGTGAGGGAGAGGGGTGCAGAAAGGGAGGAGAGGAGCAAAACAAGCGACTATCATACTAGGCCTGACGACATTTCGGATAGTGCTGGAGGGTTGGTGGGGAGGAAAAAAACAGTAATGGGAGGGTGGAGGAAACAGATGAGGTTGCTATCAGATTAGGTTCAGAGACAATTCTGATAGAGTAAGTGCATAGAAGAAAGTAAGGGGAGGAGATAGGAAGAGGGAGAAGAGAAAGGAGGAGAGAAAAGAGAGTAAGCAGTCAAAAAGAGTGTAGAAGCAAGAGTGGAGAGCGAATACAATTGCAGAAGTCAGTAGTAACACATAATGTTGATGATAATCAAAAAGAGACTAAAGGAGATCTTTAAGGTCTCACAGGACAAGAAGGAGAAAAGCAAATGACCAAATATATCCGCAGACATAGAACGAAAGATTAAGAGATGGAAAAGGAGAAAAGGATAAAGCTGACGAGGTAACGATTGTGCAGAAAAAATGGATGGGTGGACAGATATTGCTCAAGCTCAATTGGAAACATATTGAGGAATTTAGGCAAAGGGAAGATCAAGATGTACAGGATAAAAGAGACAGGGAACAAGAGGAAAGATTGAAATAAGGTGAGCATAAGAGAAAGATCAGACAAAAACAAGAAAAGATGTATCAAGAGGAGCAGCAAAAGAAGGACGCATGGGCAGAGGAGCACAGGAAGTATGACAACATGCTGAGAGAAATCGAAGAATGAGATAAACAAGAAAAGAAGAGAGAAGAGGAGGAATCACTTAAATTAAATGATAAAAGAATACAAAGACAGAGGGAAGATGAAGAGCGTAGAGAGCATGAAAGAAGGGAAGAGAAAAGAAGAGGAAAGGGTTAGAAGAGAAGTGAGAAAGCGAAGGGAATTAGACAAAGAAATGGAGTGAAAAAGAAGGCAAAGGGAATGCAACATTGATTGCATTCAGAAAGAGTTAATGGAACTGAGTCCAGTAATACCATGGGGTCATATACAGAAGTTCCTCCCATCACATGGAGCAATATCAGGATCATCTAGGATAACCCTAGAGGAGAATCTTGACATAGGGAGTATTGAGGAGAGATTGATAGAGCCTATCAGGACTTAAGAGAAAGCAGCAAATTTGGAAGCAGAGGGAAGGGAGAACAATTGCTGGTCATCCAATCACAAGGGGAATAAAGAGACCTGTTTAGTCTCAAGCATAGAGCCTTGCCCTTAGACAGGCTGACGTTAAACAAGGGTGATGGGGATGAAAGCCATACTAGTTGGGGGCTAGATATGTCAGACAGGGAGAGAAACCTTCCATGGGGAGGAGGGAGAAAGTGCATGCGGTGCCGAGGAATGTCTGCAGACACATAAGTATAGAACGCCAGATCCTATAGTATATCCAGAGCACCCTAAAGGACGATCACATAGTAAAAAGGGAGAGTCTCCACCATATTTGTGCAGGCTGAGATCATTACCAGGTAGAAAGCGATCAGGAGCCATTGTCCCCAATATAGATAGGCAGACTATGGGAGCCAATTGCGGATTTGGGTTCTCGCAATTTCCTTTATTGGAGAAAGGAGGGGCTAGGCCACAGTATATTCCCTGGACACAAATGGATAAGGATAATTTAAGGTGTAAACTTCCCAGTTTAACGGCTGGGGCAGGGAAATAGATTTATGAGCTAGAAAAGATGACAGGAGGAAATACTGGGGTCATTAAGGGTCTCCTATGAGCCATTCTTGGGGGAAGGGCTGATGACATTTGGACAAGAGCAGGCTACTCAAGTGTCATGGCACAGAACACAGCACACGACAGAGTGCCATTTAATAATTGTAGAGCAGATGTTTGGAGAGTGCTCAGGGTACAGTATCCTGATATGTCACACATGGGTGCAATTCTGGCACGTAGGATGAAAGATGACAAAGATCTGCTTGCTTACATTCAAAGTATTCAGGAACGCTGGACTCTTGAAACGAGGGAGTCATGGGGGAAATCAGTGGCAGTATTTTACCACATTCTGTATCAGGGATTACCGCAACTGGTTCAGAGACAGCTCAAGAAATTAGCGGGAATGGAAGCAAAACCATTGGCGGACATACAGTTGACCATAGCACATCAATGCCAGCTGCTACAAGAGAAAAATAAGAAATCTTGTGGAAGCCAAGTTAGTTCCGAAGAAATTATCGAAGTACGCCATAGAAGGGGCGGTATTGACAAACGGAGAGGGACTGGGAATGCAGCAAGCAGTGGATACATCGTAGGCAAATAATCAACGCCAGATGGATCAAGGAGGGAATGGGTTTAAGCCGAGAGGCAGAGGAATGGGCTACATGGTTAATAGCTCTCAGATATTGATGCCTATAGACTACTTCTCGCTATCATTGTATACATACTCAGTACTATGCCCAATATAGTACTAACATATGTGTGTTTCTTTAAGATCCTAAAAATGGCCCTGCAATTAGGAGAATACATGCAGCAATAGTTGAACAGCTCTTGCAGTTGCCTGACCATCTAACAGAGTTGCCTGATTAAACATTTTTTTCCTTCCTTAAAGAAGAACAATGGCACAATGTGGACTGTCGAGAATAATGCAGTTCTGGAAAGTGAGCAAACTCAACGACTTGTGCAGAATCGAAAGTGGTGGTGTCTCATGTATTGGTGCATCATATATGTGTGCTCAACATTTATTATTGTTTTTCTGATTTTGCTGATCCATACTGTCTATTTCATTAGTCGAAGTAAGGTAGAAGTCTCTTTGATTCTTCTCATCCCAGTGATTTATGCAGAATTGTCTGTTGCAGAAAGACCAAGGCCATATGTGATTATCCCTACACCAGTGATGTAAGGTCACCCATTTCTCTGACAAGTGTTCCTATGATCCCCATGTAGGAAGGACCCTCATTGATATACTTCATGAGCATTATGCATGCACCTTCCTAGTAAGAGGGAGAAACAAGAGAAGCACAAGGGAAGATGATTATGAGTTAAATAATTATCTAGACAGTACACCACATATGGGGAAAACATGTGGTATCAGCACATGAAAGAGGTGGGAAAAAGTACCTCTAAGTAGAGTTGCTATGTTTGTGCTCTCCTACCTTATGCTATGGAGAATTCCAAGATATTCATATCTA
Organism: Ambystoma mexicanum; assembly: GCF_040938575.1. Classification (NCBI taxonomy): domain Eukaryota; kingdom Metazoa; phylum Chordata; class Amphibia; order Caudata; family Ambystomatidae; genus Ambystoma; species Ambystoma mexicanum. The sequence goes on along the minus strand of NC_090926.1, from coordinate 119,597,047 downwards.
TAGAAATAGCAGTCCAGAGAGCTCATTGTCTGACACACCTTGCACTCTGCCATACAAGAGGTCAGTTCCAGGGTCGAACAGCTTCCTTGGTTTGGGTGACTGAATGGAAAGCTACAGAAGAAGATGATTACCTGCAAGCTTTAAAGACAAGAGAGAGACCACACACCAGAGATCATGTGATAAGATACAAAAAGCCTAGAATGAAGGGAACAAGAATCTGACGGGGAAATAAATAAAAAGCTCAATTGTCAAGGAAAGAATGATGAAGATATATGAAGATGCCAGGAGAGAGGCCATATGCAAATCAGGGTAACAGTACTTTCTCCAGATGGATGTGAGGAAGGCATAGTTGTGTGCAGAGTGTTGGCAGTGACAGGACATCACAAACTAGTTAGAGATCGTGTGGAAAAGGGATGCAAACCTCTCTGGCCAAAGCTTGCAAAGTTGCTGGCATGGGTTGATGACAAAGGAGGCCCGTTGCAGATAGTGCCGCTGGCTAGTGCAGAGCTAGACTTCAGAAACAATGGCACAAAAAAAGTTAGAGAGAATCAGCAGTGCAGTTGAATCTTCGATGTACCAGCAATGAAGGATGGAACAGTAGTGATAATGGACCACTACTGGGCCTGTGGATCCCGACCATACATGAAGTTGCCCAAAGACTGTGGAAGTCTGTGTTCCATAGTGATTGTCCATGTTCCAGCATTGGTGATTCCGAAGAGTGACCTGAACATTGGAGAGTTTCCAAAGGCAGATGCTTACCTGATAAAGAGGAGATCAGTTGAATTTCTCAATCAAACCAAGAGGGAGAAATATTTTTCAGCTACATTGATAGAGGCCTTTGATTCTATTCCGCATGAACACGGGTTGTTCAGTCACACTTCAGCAGTATTCGTGAGAATCTTCATGCCAGGGATCCAGACGATGGCGAATGCCAAATGGTTACAGATTACCAGATGGGAGCTCCTGCAGACCATCAACACTACCATAATGGGATTCAACGCTATCAAGGAAGAACTGAGAGCCATAAGACTGATTACGCTTCAGAATAGATCTGTCTTGGATATGAATACAGCCATAGATTGAGGAGTTTGTGTGTGTTGCACATTCATACCTTTTCACGATGAAGAGAATGGGACCTTGACCAAGATCATAATGATGCTGACAAATTTGCACATCAAGATGATAGATGAAGTAGAAGATATTGCAGATGGCAGCTGGTTTGCGTTGATCTTATCATGAGTTCCACAATCGATGGCAAACATCTTCAAGTTGCTTGGAGCATTATTGGTGATGATCAAGTTTGGATTCTGTGTGATCAGAATAATAATCATGCAGTGCAAAAAGACAGCATACAAAGCAGTATGATAAATGTTGAGTCAGGGTTTGGACCCAAAGAGCTGACAGATGAAGAAATCAGAAAATATATAGAAGCCAGCATTCTAGCACCCGAGGAAGCACAGTTCCTGTATTTGAGAAACCACAAGAATTATGTGCGAAGATGGATCACCTGCAGCCCAAATGGACAATGTAGTCTCCTGACATGGAGTGTTGATGAGCATGTAAAATCAGCAGGATCTCTGAAAGGAGTAATGAAGATATGGACTCCTAAGAAGCACTTTTTCAGACAAGGATGTCTCGATGTGAAGACTGATGTGAGAGTCGTTGATGAATCAACCAGAGGGGGGAGTGTAGAGGAGGGGAAGCCAAGTGCCTGTAAGAGGATTCAATTCAGCACTACAGCTAAGTTAACGCCTAGTCTAGAATACTGAATGAAAACCCTTATTGATATATCTTTAGGTCCAGTTCATGCGTTCTGGATGACTACCCCTGTATAACACCCCTCTCTTGGAATCCCCCTGACCCCACTGAGCCAAGAAGTAGTTCTGTTTTGCAAGTTTAAAAGGTTTATTTGATAATTTAAAATATATATATATCACACTTTATAATAAGTTAATAATTGAATAGCACACTTAATCTGATATGATGAAGATTAACAACGGAGAATCTGGCACTAACACACTTCTTATAATCACTAATGAGTTGACATGAAATGGATAAGGTAGCACACTGGTAAATAGGAACAAAAGAAGAAGGTGGTACAAAATGCTTTATAGAGTTCAAATGGATGCAAGGTTGAATGAATGAAATGCAGTATAGAAATACTCGATATGATTTCAACAAAACAATGTAATCACTTTTCTCTGGCAATCCCCTCCCCCCCTTGATGCAAGGCAAGGAAATGGAAGGAAGCACACAGTTCTCAGAAATGCAATCAAATGTGATTCAGTTCAATCCCAGCAAGCTTACAGAAAACAGATAGGAGTTTTGAAAACACAGGCCCAAATGCTTTGATATGTGCTAACAATGGATGAGAAATATGCTGGAAATGCTTTTTAATTCCCTTTCAGAGGTTCAGGGTGAGTGGTATCTAGTTAATATTAGTCCAGGCTCACACTAGCAATGAGGCAGGGATAGTTAGCAGGTTAAACGAATTTCTGGAAAATGGAAGGCAAGCAGCAGCTGATTTTACATGTGGAGAAATTTGCAAATCGCGGTAAAATTCGCGGATGCGCCGAGCGCTATTACAGAGGAACCACAAGGACTATCTCTATCGTTTTGGGGTCCTCGGGAAGCCTAGGATCTCAGCTTCAAAATGAAAGTTACTGCAAGTCTCTAGCACAAACGGTTGCGGAGATAGGAACGATTGAATAAAGGTCGTTTTTCAGATTCGAAATTTTAAACGCACACTTTTTCAGCTTAAAAAATGATGGCAGGATAACACAATGGCTAAGCTGCAGTTCTACTTAGGTTAAAAATGGATTGAATTATATTATTTTAACTAGGAGATTGGTTCTGCACAGTTTTCTAGGTACTCACACTATATTCTTGAGTGAAATGGGCCTCATCACGGATCTGGTCAGGGTTTTAAATTCGCCTCTGGTCTCTGCACTTCACAGTGATCTGGGTCAGCTCTCTCTGCTGGTCTGGGTCTCTCTCTTTCTGGATCTCTGGTCTCTAGTTCTGGATAGATTGAAGTCTCTAGTTTGGCTCTCTGGAGGTTTGATGGAGGTAAAGTCTGGATTTTTCCGGCAGAGCGTCCCGCTGCAGATGGATTTGGAAGGTCTCTATCTGTCCTGTCTGTCTGCTTTTATGTGTTTAGAATGTGGGTGTGTTATAGCATCACTGACCCTACCTCTCTCTCAGCTTCTAATTGGTCATACTTCCATTTATCATTTGATTGGGGAATGAACTGTGAGTCAGAGGGATGTCATTTTATGGCTTGCAGATAGGACACTCCTCTGTCAGATTGCACACATTCTATATTTGATAATAAAAGACATATTTCACAGTTACACAGTTGCTTGAAATTACATATACATGGTGTGGCTGAATTTAGCCATGTCTCTGTCCAAATCTGCTCTTTCTAAGAGCTTGCATTCAGAAATGGCACATATTTCACTTTTTAACTGATTTTTCAATTTCTGACATTGACCCAACTTTACATACATGTGTGCAGGGAGTAGGGACATTAACTGATGAAGTTTCAGACTTTTAACATGCATACATTTAGAGTAATATCCACTTTTCCGCTAAAACCCCCCTGAACACGCCACCGGGTCGAAAAACCTCTTAAAATGTGGGCAGAAAAATCACAAGAATTATGGTATCATTTATAAAATTTTCACATGTCCGCTCTATGAGTTATTCATCTTTTTAAAGTTATGTTCTGGCTCCAAAGGGGTGTGGTTTACCCTCAGCACAAGGTTGAATTTCTGTTTTTTTCCAGTTCTGCCAAGCCAGCTTGCTCTCACAGGCAGTGTCCCTCCCAGCTCCTGCCAAGAGGAAGCTACATTTTACGACTGCGGTAATAAAAACCTTGGCCTGAGTGAAGAGGGCTTTGTTCACTCTCCTACAGAGCACAGGTAATTCAATTATCAGATAGATGGCATATCCTTAGTGTGGGCAGCAAAAGGAAGGTTGGCCTGGGAACACAGTGGTGACTCAAGTTTCACTCCTGGTGGGGGTAGCTGCCAAGCAAAATCAAGTTCCTTAAGCCAAGTTTCAGATAAAATGTCACTTTTTGTTCCCCAGTTTCTGCATTCAAATAAAACTAAACATTTTCACATATGCAGCTAGAAGGCTGATTCTAAGTTTAAAACTATGACATTTAAACAGTTACAACCTATGTGACACTCAAAAGTAGGTCACTCAGTCAATTTGAACATTTAGATTTGTAGTGTCTTTCAGTCCAATGCAACTTAAACTGCTGACTCCATAGCAGTTTTGTTATAAGCATTGTTTTGGGCTCTTCATTTCCCAGATTTTGTAGGCACACAACACTCCATTCTACCAAATGTCTGCTGGTGTCCAGTGAATATTTTGCACATATTGCAATGTTTGAAATAGGCACTTTGGCTTGCCTTCAGAGAAACACAGGGTGGTTTTAAACTGCCGGCTTTTGGATAGTGGTGAGTTCTGGTACTGCACCCATTTTTGGGATTTAAAAAAATGAATTCCCAACAATTCTAGGTTGCATTTGGCAATCAGCATTGCCATTCCCAATGGTTTCAGACTACTGTGTGGGTAGTCCAATGGTGGTTTTAGGCAGTGTCCTTCTGTGCCCATAACATCGGCAAAAATGAGTGGCAGCCTATTCTTCATGCATTTCCCTGTGCATTTTCTGGGAAGCTCTGGCCATCATGATGTTTTCCATGTCAGTACTGCACAGTTTTGAGGTATGGCTCGGATGCATGGGTAAATACATCCCACATGCCTCTGCCAAGAGTCCTGCCTCCATTTTGCCTACATGTTGGAAACCGGACATTGCAACATGCGCAATGCCAGTGATGGTACCTATACCGCGAAGAGTCCTTGAAACAAGGTATCCATTGTGAAGATGAATGAAAGAGAAGACTGGTGATGACACATGAAGCAGAAATGACGCACCCAGAAGAGATGCCAATGAAGAGAGTACAGAGACCTTATAGAATCTGATGGCGAAGTAAAGAATTGCGCAACATTTCATGAGCAAAATGAAGATTGCACATGCAGAGAGCACTGAAGGAAATGTAAGCTGTTTTATAATTGTACAAATGCAGTAACTCAAGTAGAGTAAGTAATCATAAGGCTGACTATACATAGTGAATAGACTGCAGCCAGTGCCGCCACTACATATATAAGTGTGGATAGAATCTGGATGTTCCACGACACATTTTAGAAAACTTGGACCCAGTGACTAGAAGCGCTGAAAATGTGGTACAGTTGAAGAAAACAGCTGACATTGAAGGAAGATTCGACAAGGCTTTTCTGGCCTGGTGTCAAGGGTTGGGGCAGCCAAGAAACCGGGTATCTATTTGAGAAGATACAATGAATGTGAGAAGCGATACGGGCTCCTGTTGAGATATAAAGGAAAAACAATAGAAGTGCCAGGTTTTATTAATTTAATAGTGTTAAATGCGAATAAGTAGCTCAAAACATGGTCTCCTGTCACATGGTTAAGTTGAAAATAGACTTTGGGCAAGCTGCACTGTGACCAGAAGATAAGACTATACTCACACTCCCTTTTATTCTCAGACACAGTGATCCTTTGCAAGGCTGAGTTCAAAGGACTAATTGAATGGCAGACAGCAGGACTGGCGATGGATGATGGGCTAATTGGGTGGGGAGGCATGGTCAAGTCCAACCGTCCTGCACCTTTGGTGCAAGCTTGCGTGCTGCTAGCGAGTGGAATATTCCAGAAGGGTACAAGCGTGCCAACCAATTGCACATAGCAAAGAGCCCTATAGTTTGAAAGCCAATGAAATGTGTATTTTTGTGACACGGAAGATGACTTGCACTATCGGTGGGCATAGCTGCCCAACTGACTGTAGTGACCCATTCACATTCTTGTTCCCCATAGAAAGTATACATAGACATTCCTCTTAATCCTATCACAATCCTAAATAGGTTTTCTTATTTTGCCACGTATTATGACATCACGTATGATGAATGTTTGTTATAAATATGTGTTTTTTATGTAAATCATTGAGATAATGCTTGTGCAGCGTCTGCTGATGCCCCTTGTACTCCCTGTTTTAGATACTTGTTAATAAAACAGCTAAAGATTTGCCAACTTCCTGATTCGGTCTGATTATTGGTGCGAGAGTAAGATCTGCATCCCCATCTATCCCATAGAGAGCCACCTCTCTTAAAGGGCCGAGGGGTTCAATGGTCATGGATGCCGTCATGGCTGTCAGATGGGCTCAAGGTGATATTGGGAGCACTGATATTGGCACGAGTGACACTATGCGTGTGGAAGATTTGCATCACCCTGTGCTGAAAGACAGCAGAGGAGACTATCGGAATGAAGGCCCTGTTGGATGTGAACATAGGAGGCACAAAAGACAAAATAGTGGAGGAAAGAGACAAGCTGAGAGAGAGAATAGCAAACAGTGAAATATTCCCACTCGAAGTGATGAAATTGGACAATCCATTTGATTTGAAGTACTATGAAGGAAAGTGGGTGTGGTGCAACCTGGAAGGAGTGTGCAATTATATGGAATGTACTTTTGACGTTCATGTAAATCACTATGCACACCTCGGAGGAATTACGAAAATATGGCCACCAGGAGCTACCGGCATGTGGTCAACAGATCGACCAGAGGGGGGACTGAAAAAGGGTTTGGGGTCCCAAGACCACCCGTCTGCTCCTCAAATTCATGATGAGACAAAAGGCCAGAAATGCTCGCAGCCATCCATTTTATTTCGGACGAATTCCAAGTGCACCAATGGTTGACAAGTACACAGAGAGGTATCCTCTCAGCCAGCCATACAGACTGAATACAATGCAAATCTTTACATATGTTTTGGAGAAGCCAGAGATCATGGAGAGAGACACCTATATGAACAGCTTCGACCTATCACCAAGAAGCCATGACGCTGACATCATTAGTGACACCACGAACTAGCAGCGTTAGACATGAAGCACATTTACAATTATACAACTGTGGATTAATCTTATCATCAGTATAGATTAAATGTAATTCTCTCAGTTTGTCAAGTCATAGTTTAACACTGGAACAGTGTTAAAAAAACTATTGGTAGGCAATGAACAAAAAAGAGAAACCGCATTTACAGTTATTGCATGTCCAATAGCTAGGCAAATTCAAGCCCAGGAATGCTTGGAAACCTCGTAGCCCTCTGCAGATCAGAAGGTAGTGGTGGAGACCGAATACATAGAGAAGACAATTTTGACCAATAATGGACATGTGATGTTTTGCTAATTATCTGGAAAGACTAAATATAGATTAAGTAAGAAAAGCAACTATATCCATTTTACAAAACGGCCTTAAGTGTATACTGAAACTTATACAAATCTATATTACATATTGTTTGTTTTATTCCTTTTAACAGTGAACCAGTAACAATTGTTTATGTTTAATTTTATTATAAGTGAAATTCCATATTGGAAAAAATATATTATAATAATTTAGCATTTATATAGCACTACGAACCCTCAGGTATTAATAAGTGATGCTTATTATTACCACGGTGCTCATTTATCGACCTCGGAAGGATGAAAGGCTGAGGATGGCCCTGCCGGGGCTCGAACCTGCGTCAGCAGCCTCTGCACAGATGTCAAAGCGAGTGCTCTACTCGCTGTGCTATTGGACCGGCTGTGTCTTTATCTTATCACGTTTATATTTAAAAGATACTGTTTTTCCAGCTGGACTAACCGCAACACTTAGGCTGTGCATGCCAGGATAATATCCCTTAATCAGAAACGAGCAGCCCACCATGCAGCAGCCTCTTTAATGTGACACTTGGCTGACTCGATCACTTAAAACACTGCGAAATAAGCAAGTATTGCGAAATAGATTATTTAGCCAGAGCCAATAGGAACTATTTACACATATCACTAAATGAAACCCTCCATCATCAGAAGGAATAGGGAGACAACCTCTGTAAAGCGGACACAACAAGTAACAACTGCCAACTCTGAACCACAAAATACTGCGGCAGCATGAACAATCACAATACAACAAAGAGACAGGAGTAACAAAGGAATCTGCTGAATTCTACAAGGACGCTAGGAAATGATCATCTAATGGGCACAGCCTCTAATAAACATCCTTCCCACCCACTAAACTTCTCATCATTCTCCCTCTTCGCACATTACACTCTGTACATCAGTCAGAACGCCCGCCTACATAGCAGAAATCCATCCTCCGATATACAGCCCCGACACGCACCACTCAACAGCCTGAATCCTACCCAACAACATTGAATGCCTAGAGTGCCCCATGCTCAGAGGGAGAATCTTGTTAGTAGGTAATGGTGGACACCAACACATGAGACCCCTCTCTGACAACACAAGCCTCAGATGCCCCGTGTCACTTTACCTAGAATCTCACTAATAAACAGATACCGGATTCTTCTGATCTGCACGCATCAACACATCAGGTTGTCCCACCTTGTATCTCCCTCTGCTGCCACTAACCAACCACCCACTCCCTGTCTTGCAGAGCTCATCAAGAAGGTCCTGCCAAAAATGCAGAAGTGCCATACCATACCAACTCACATTGCATTATCTAGGACCAAGCTTTTAATGCTGACAGCTGTCAGTTATCCATATCATATCCCCAGAGACATTCCACTGTAAATGATGCACCGCTGTTGTTGAGTTTCGACCCTGTCAACAATCTGTCTGTTTTGTCTCTTTGCAGAATATTACCCCAACACACCATGAGAATTTTCTTTAAGTAGTACTAGTACAAGTGCTGGAATCCTCTTCCCAGTGGAACTCTTAACAGTCTGTTGGAATATCCATTAGCTTCTGTGTGTTTTGATCATTGTCAGATGATTCATCAATTCGTCGATTTTTCCCAGTGAAGCCAATACCAGCAGTTTCCACATATTCCAGTAAACAGTTAGCTCGTCCTACATTGCCCACCACACCGACACGGGTAGATTTCACATTTCACTCTTCAGGCATTTATTTAACGTTATCACATTGCACAACGAGCAGGTTTTCAATTTCTCACATGGCACACTAAAGCAAAGTTTGAAAATGTTGAGGTGTCCCTAGAATTCCACCCACAACAACTCCAATGTACAGACGGTGCACCCAGAAGAGGGCCCCAACGATATGCCCAGAGACAATGCCTCCAAGACAAAACCCCGGATGACAGCTTTACAGAGCGTAGTTCCCCGCACAGTACCCCACCCAGGACAGGGGCATCTGAAGGACTCCACTGATCAGTGTCTCCAAGAGAATATCTTTTAATTAACTGCGGTAGTGGGCAGAGCCTACAATGATTCATTATTGGAATTTATGATGAACATACTCCTCCTTAGCACTTAAGGGGTTAAAATATGTGACTCTTGTCTGTTCTCTTCCAACTGAATCGCCTATGATTGTTTTACTTAGAATCAGTCTGCCCCCTAAAACTATATCTCCAAATCGATGCCCCCTCATGCTGTACTCCCTTTGGCTGACACCCCATAGTATGTATTTGTGCTTTATAAAGTGCTGACCTAACTTGAAATCAATGGAGCACTGCACAAGAGTACATGCACCCCGATACTGCTCTCACACTTTCTACTCCCCATTATGTGCTCCTCTGCACTGCACTGTGCCAGACCAGGCTCCCGCAGACTGTACTCCCCAGAGGGATTCCTCCCCAGACACCTTACTAACAGGAGTGAGCATATGGCCCTTTAGGAACATGCACATGCAATGGATGGGATCATACCAGAATAATTCAAATAACAGAACCAACTCAGGAAGATGGCAAAGTACTGTTTTATTAACAATTATCTAAAACAGGGATGTTACAATGAAATTCTACGGACGTACGCTCAGTCTCTCAATGATCTCTACATAAAATATGTTTTTATATGAAAAATACGTCCGAATGACATCATACTATGTGGCAATAGCGAAAAAAAGCTATCGAGGGTCGGGACTGGGGAAGGGAGACATCTAAGTATACTTTTTTATAGGAGTTAAGATTGTTATTGGTTGTTCGTTATCAGGTGAACAACTTATGCCTAAACATGTAATTTCAGAAACATGAGATACACCATTTCCCATTAGTCTTCAAACTATAAAGTCCATCGTCATATGCACTAATACAATTGGTTGGCACGCTTGTGCCATGTCTGGAATATTCGGTTCACTTAGCAGCATGTGGGCCAAGATCCATCTTCAGGGAGAAAGGACATGAAGCTACCTCACCACCCAATTAGCCCAACATCTCCCATCGCCCATGCTTCTGCCATGAAATTGTCTTTGAGGAACCTTGAGCGTTGCTTGCTGTTTTATTGTTGAATTTTACCGGCTTACTAAGCACCGATTGCAGTGTTTGATCTGGTTGCATAGTTGTACGTTTCAACATACTTGTGCTATTGTGTCACCATGTTAATTGAAAGAAAGTTCAAATTAAACAATCCAAATCAAAACTAACTACTTAAAAGAGTGTTACAACAAATGATAAAGAAGGATTAACACCTTTGTTAATTGACCGAAAGTTCAATTTAAAGAATTAAAATCAAACTTAACTGCGTAAAAGAGTGAAAAAAGAAGGACAAAGGGCAGGGGAAGGCCAGGAGGGAAAAGGAAAAAATTGGAACTATCAACTGGGTCATAATTGCTCAGGATGGTCGGGGGCCTTAGAAGTGGTCGCTGTTGCAACGAGAATTCTGCAACTTTCTCTGCGGTTACTGACACCGCTTCTCAACCTATTTTGTCTGCTTAAAGATAGTGCAGAGAAGCATGATCCAGTGCTCGTGAACAACCAATTTTGACTAAAACTGTGATCAACAAGCATGATGAATTTCGAGGTGATCCTTTGTCTGACTTGATTTGTCAAGAGATGGCATTTTCTCGCGTTCATGCCCAAATCCATAATACAACTACTGGCACACACAAAGTGAAATCATTTTTACTTCATGAGGTCCATTATATGGACTTCTCAATCCATCAAAGCTTTTCCAATCATTTGGGTAACTTGCCCAATATATCCTGGATGCCTAATCCAGTGGACTGTTTTAAAAATTCGGTTTTCGATGTATCCATGCTGGCTCCGGCATTATGGCCGAATTGGGAAAAAGGATTAGAATTTTCCTTGGCCCTTCCACACCCTTAGTGTCTGGAGCAAATGCGATTGATGAGGTACATCTCTATAATAAACCGCATACTAATATCACCTTAATGGAACCTTTGCTCCCACTTGAAAATTCTACTACAAAGAATTTGTATTTACCCATGGCTAGTTCTCCAAATCTCTCCTCACTTAATCCCATACATGATGTAGATGGGCAAATCCTTAGCTACCATGACCAGTGTCAATCTTTAAGTAGAGAGGGCTCCTATCATAAAAGGCACATACAAAGTCCTAATGCCTCTTCGGCAAGTATGAACTTGTCTCATGACTTAAACAATCCTGATATGTATTAATTCCCTGTTCCTAAGCGTATCTTAAACCTTTTAGATAAAGGTCAAGATACTACTCATTATGAAATCTGCGACCTAAAACTGTCTCTTTCTGATATATTGGCAAAGTTGAATAAGTTAGAAGGATTCATTTTTGCACAAGAAACCTTTTTGGCTATGATATCGACAAAGCCTCAAGATCTAAAGCAGGTACTAGCAACTTCACGTACTTGTCAAACTATCGGTGTAGGTGTTTGTTCCAGCTCAACACAAACCAATGATAGTAAATCTGTCCCTGGTTCCAAAAATGTGTCATATGCACAAGCTGTAAGTAATCTCATTACAAGCTGTGTTAAAGCAAAGGGAGTAGGATTAAGTGACATATGGCAAAATGTTAAATCAAACACAGTGAAAATCACAGATTTTGAAACTCAGGTAAGAAATATGCAGGTGCTACACGGTATAAAACACAGAAACTTTTGTGTGCTTCCACAGATGAAAGCAATGGTGATTAAATCAATCTGTGAGGAGCCTAATAGCCCAACTCCACTAACTAACCTAATTGAACAAACTTAGAATGCGGGAATATGTCTGCACGGAACTGCTGGTGCATTCGTACAGCATGTAGAATCAGGGATATCTAATCAGTATCTTTTACGTAGAGCTAAGCGTTTAGAAAATAGAGTGTTGAAGAGAAGAGGCAGGAGAAAGAACCGAAAAGATTCTCTAGGGAAGACACCTAAAAATCAAACTTTAAATGAAATTAACAGACACATCTCTAACATGAAAAGTTTGTGCAACGTCTCCAATGAGGATTAGATGTTGGATCTAAATCAGCTTAACAAATAGACTAAATCAGTCCTACAACTAAAAGAGGAGGATTCTCCCACAAACGCTTTACCTGATGTGATGGCTAAAACAAGAAATAATAAAAGAAAAAGTATAAACAAACCTGGCCCCGCTTTAGCTGTGGCAACAGTGGACTAAATACAAATCAATTGACTCAATGAAGGTGCCTCCTCATCTTCTGCAGAATCTAATGGCATTAAGCAAACACAGTTATCAGTTTTTCCAGTTATGAGTAAGGAAAAGGTGCCGGAAGGCAAATCATTTGCGGTTTCACCAGACATTAATAATAAGAAATTGACTACTCCAACAAGCACAGCACCTCAGCTCGATGAAGTGCCACTTACAGCAACAACACCATCAACTAATACAAGTGCAATGGTAACTGCAAACAAAATTGAAACATTGAATCTCAGTAAGGAGCAGAATATCTCTAACATTGATGTACCAGTTGAGATAGGTCCTTTTGAGTTCACTCCTGAAATTATAAACACCATTGCATGGGTGAGCAACTCTAAAATCAATAGAAGGAGTAGAATGAATCACTCTTGCATTCTTCACTCTTTTAATCAGATCCCTTCGCTGAGGATCTAAAATTCTGAAGATATTGATTGGGTGACTCTCTCTCTTACAAATAATGATCGAATGATATGTCAGTTTCCATTCGGGCATCATTACGAAATTTATATGGGATCACCGAACAGATTTCCTTCAAATTGGTTTAAAGCCATATTTGTTTAAATCTAAGGAAGAAGCTCTAACTTTCATAGAAAAGCATGAGCCTGTGAGTGAGGTTGGTAAAGGCATGGCATCAAATAATGATAACGAAAAACATTCTAATGAAGATTTAATGTCACAGTTCGCCTCATTTGCCAGTGCCATTAAGGATTGGTTGTGGGTAGAACCCTTAATAAAAAGCTGTCTATCAACTAAAAGCGCCAACACGCAACCATATCTATAATGTAATCACCTTTTCATCATGGAACTCATGCGGTTATAATAATCTAATCTCCTGGTTCAACTTGATGTCAAATAGTAGTAAACTTTCTATTGTGTTGCTGCAAGTGACCATGAAACTGCAAAACGTTTAGGTGAATGGCTGTACCACCTATACTGAACCGGCTAAAAGAGGCAATACTGGTAGACCTTTTGGAGGTTTAGCTATTCTTGTGAATAAATACATGAAAGTCCTAACCAAGTTGGTTATGGCCTCGGAAACTCTCATGGCCATAGAAATGAGCACACATGGTGATAACAAGGTCTTCTACTTGATCATTTGTATATACATGAATCCAGCAAGGATGTCACAAGCAACAATATTCTCCCATTTAGACACCATCTTAGAAGATGCCTTTATTCGCAATTCGCAATATATGATTGTGATAGGTGGTGACTTTAACTCTACTTGTACTACTCAATCTATTAAGACACATGGTAAGGTACCCATGAATTCTGAGCTAGAGTCTATAATCAGAGGTCAAACATGGACGCTTTTTCTATCTGAATGGGATATTCAAATTGTGGAAAGAGAAAATAACAAACAAACTTTTACAAGGCAAAGAGGCTCCAAAAAATGTTATGTAGATTATATTGGCGTGAACACAATTCTCAGTTTTTGTGAGGAGGTAACAACGACGAATCCCGGGCTAGGTGATCACATGATAATTAACCTCAACGACAATATGGTGTATCATGCACATGAAATTGTGCCTGCCTTAGGGCTTCTAGAAATCGAGTGCCCCTCACTTTCTGTTCACTGGAACTCTAAACTATGTCGCGAATTGACCAATATGGTTATAAAGAGATTATGCTTGGAGCAGATGTGTTTTTTTGTGAAATGGATATACAACAAGTAGAGGAATGGAACAATTTAACTATTAAACATCTGCTTAACAACCTGGCCAAAAAAAATAACATTAATAATAGGCGACACAACCACACATTTAACATGGATATTGACAATTTAAAACAGCAGAAAAACAACAAAATTGAGGGACTTAATAGCTTCAGCAGTGTCTAGTTATTATTACTCAATTACAAAGAAGCAGATCTGCCAGTCGTATAAAAACAAGATCAGATTTATTAAATACAAGCTACATATTGTGGACAACCCAAAAATGATTCAGTATTTATGTGAGCACAATAACAGATCGGTGTGGGCATTCATGAGAAATGATAACCCCTTTTTCTACAGCCATAACAAATTTGTCGATTTCTGCAGAGTCTTGGATAAAACATATGACGTATACATTTCAGATGCCACCAGAGTATAGGGAAGTGGTATCTGAGAATTCCAACAGTGCAATTATGGGGCCCTGTCCATGGTCCCTGGAGGATGTGAAGTGGGCAATATCCAAACTAAAATACTCAAAATCTGCAGACCCTGACGGTATTCCCTCATTTGTACTCAAATCTGATCCCTCCTTGTGGGCACCCATATTAAAAGTAAAGTACAATTATATTTACAAATCAAAACAGATACCAGAGTCTTGGCTCACATTCATCATCATACCGATTTTCAAAAAGGGCAATCTTTTAGATCTGTCTAATTATCGCTGAATTTCCCTTATGCATGCCTCATCGAAAGTGTTCACCAACTTGATTCTCAACGAACTACAAAGATACCTTCAGGACCATGACATTCTATCTCACTATGAGGTGACCTTTCAGAAAAATATGGGGACTGCTCTGAATGCCACTTATATATCTTAGCTCATATTCTCGAACTTACTAAGCATTCAGACAGTGGCCCAAAGTATATGGCATCCCTTGACATGTCTGCAGCATTTGATTGTGTAATACGCAATCACTTATGAAACAAAATTACTAAGCTTGGTATTCCTCTCACATAATTCTTATCATTTCTAAGTTGCACGGTAAAACTAGTTATAGGGTGAGTATAAATGAAGAAGGCGCACTGACGGAAGCTATTTAAACGCTTGTAGGGGTCAAACAAGGTTGTAATTTGGCCTCTACTCTTTTTAACTTGTACTTGTGTGATCTCAATGACATATGGCAACGCAAAAATATTTTTCCAGTTAGTCTTAGCAAACTCCATCTTCATTCGACGGGTTTTG
This sequence comes from Ambystoma mexicanum, assembly GCF_040938575.1. Lineage (NCBI taxonomy): Eukaryota > Metazoa > Chordata > Amphibia > Caudata > Ambystomatidae > Ambystoma > Ambystoma mexicanum. Next base: position 119,581,708 of record NC_090926.1, on the reverse strand, counting down.
CTGATGATCTGATTTTTTTGGACAAAACGCCATTTGGAGTACAAACAAAACTGCAAATATTTTCAACTTATTTTCGGAAATGAAATTTACACTCAGATGCTAGAAGATCTAGGATTGTTATCTTTACTGACAGGAAAAAGATTTGCTCATTTAAACGGTCAATAGAGGGAATCAAACGTACACTTTCACTATGGTATTTAGGTTATACCTTATGTGATATTTCTTCAGTAATTATGTTGATGACCGCTTTAAACAAAAAAATTAGACCACTCCTCTCTCAAATGGGAAATACTGTACATTTTTGGTGTTGCCGATGATTGAATTTTATAATCTCAATGATGAAACAATGATCCTATGTGGCCCGGATATGTGCTTGGTGAACATTGAAAAAATGTTGGACCAACTTCGGGTACATATATATAAACAGACCTTGAGATTAGCTAGCGCATTGCCCATTCGTATATATTGTGACATGAGCTTGATCTGCCCTCACTATCAGCAAAATATTACTGGAGATTATTGAATAACTACGCGAAAATGAATAGTCCCCCTTGCAACTCACTGTATGAAGACTTATCTCAGATGCTCAAAGATGCATATCCTGCATCAATCTCATCATTTGATTCCAAAATTTTAAAAAAACTCTTGATAAAAATAGATGCAAGCATTGAGGATCTTTGCACACACCCAGCCTATGTGAAGAAAAAATTGTATGAACATGATTGGACATGTACCATTGAGGTACTTAATAGCTACAGCAGTTATAAGGAATATGCATGCTTCATAAAAAAAGGTGTTCCTTGAGCGACATACCTACTTTGCTTCCCTTGTGAGAAAGCTCGAACAATGTTTATGAGAGTCAAATTGAACCAATTTCCTACCAATGATAGACTTTCACACTGGCAATCACAAACTGACGCCAAATCCAATGGTGCTTGTCGATATTGTCTTTGTAGTAATCAACCAGAAACTCTAAAACGTCTGGTCATCTTCTGTCCGTACTTTGAAATGGTTAGAGTGTTGGCCTGAAGGGATTGGTTATGGGTTCGATGCATGTGGGATGAAAACACTGGTACTGTCATTGATTCGACTATTAATGATGAATTGTCAGCACACCTGAGTGCGTAACCTTCTTTTAGGATGTGTTTAAGAGCGTGGTTTTAAAAGAATTATGTCAAAAAAAAGGATTGATGTAGTTATGTATATGAAATGAAGTCAAACTAATGGTAGTAATTGGGCTTTCGGATGATCTTAAATATTTTAATCAACATTAATGGAGGTAGTCAGATCTAATAAAATCTGTGCATAGTTTTTATTCAAATCAAATTTTAATAAGTGGTTGCAAAGCTTAATGATCTAATTTTATATGTAATTATCTTGATTTGCAGATTGGCTTTCTGCACAAATAATTTGAAAAAATGCGACCAATTCATGTACTGGGACTCAATTCTATATGTAATTACTTTGACTTGTACATTTGCCTTGTATTGCACAATGATTTTGAAAAACGTGCGATCTAATTATATACATAGCAGTCTTTTTTTAAATCGTGAATCAATAATTTGAATATGTGGATACAATTGTTAAGAAATAATGTTGTAAAGGTTTGTGTATAAACTGAATACAATAAGAAAAAAAATGATATTTGTACTTGGCCTTACAGACCATCCTTGTCTTTGAGAATGCACGGGAGTGAGGGCACTCACTATCATGTCTGGTACTTCAAGTTAAAGCTCTATATCCATCCTTGGCTCACATGACGGGAGACCATGCTTTGGTCAATTTTTGCAGCTTTTAAATGCTCTAAATGAATTATAGTTTGTCATCCTTTGTGTTCTATCTTGAACCTTGGTGCAAGAAGGTTCCTCCTATGCATATCGTTCTTCTGCAGAACAGATATCTGATCTTGCTTCTTGAATCTTGACTCCAGGCCAGGCAGCCTTACCCTACAGCTTCACAAGCCTATTATTCCTGCTGCAACAAGTTTTCTATTCCAGCTTCATGGGTTCTGGCCTACTAAATTCATGATACCAATGTCCAGTTTCTATACAGTGGCGGCTTGGCCTGCATTCTATTCACTACTCAGGATCTGTGTGAAAAGGCCGAATAAAAAAGACTGGGTCCCAAAAGCCTGATTTTTTTTCTTCTTTTTTCCCATTTGTCCGCGTTTATATATGCAGGGGGAGACCCCCCACAACCCTTCACCTTACCTCTACACATTATATATATATGCATTCAAATGGGGCCAGGCATTTGGACTTCAGTCTTTTTGCTCTCAGTCATGTTGGGTGTTTCCCACTCCTCATAGCCAGCTTCTATGATGACTTATTCTACCTTGCGTTTCCACAACTGTAAATTTGATGAACAGTTGTTTTTCTGCAACACTTCGTGCATGTGTTATCTTCCTTTGGTATATTGGGAAACTCCCTCGATTCTTTACTTTGCCATTATTTTCTTCAGGATCTATAAATTATCTTTAGCCAGTATCTCGAGACGTCATGCACACTTCTTTATGATGTCATCAATTCATTGATCAGCTTCTTTTCACACTCGTTCAGGTTTTTCCTCCTGCAGGTTATCATCACGTCGAGGATACATTCGGTAGGGTTGTGTCAATGGGTATTTTCTTTCAAACACTTGCTGCAGTATTGGTATTATGGCTGGTGTTAGGCATGGCACGATTTAATGTCTACCCGGGAGGTAGAGGGGTGGGATCTCCTGCAGATGCCTACTGCTGCTCCTCTACAGGAGTGTGACCCGAACCTATGCCCCTCTATAGAAAGTGCTGCACCAGTCCCAGAGTGTGCCCCCAACTTAATTTTATGACTTCCTTTGCACTTCTCCACTCTTGCAAAGTGCAGTAAAGAAGGCAGAGGATAGCTGCTGAATTCAGCTCGATTTCGGGTCTGAGAATGTGAGCCTCGTGTGTCACGCAGAGCTGCATTTACGTTGGCACAATAGCTCTGGGGTTCAGTGCTCTCTTCAGAGCTTGCATCCAACCTGCCATGACAGATGCAAATCTCTGGCAGTGCCGCCTCGGCCCTTCATCATTCCACCCTTGTTTGCGTACGATTGAGTTGGGTGATAGCACCTATCATTACAGTGCTTGGAAGCATGTGAAGTCTCACACAAAGCTCTACATATTTGATATTATTGATCTGATTGGTACGCCAGTGCTGGGCGGGCATTGGTAAGCTGGGCAGGACTGATCAGTATAACCACGTGGTTACAATCTAGGTGCCTGCCGCCTCTGGTTAGGTATTTGTAGTTTGCAGTTTTGCTTTTTTGGGTAGTAAAAACACAAAGTGAAGCCGGAAAGTGGTGCTCGCTTGAGCACCTTGTTCATATGAAAGGGTTTTGTTGAACAATATTGTAATCTGCGCCTGTGAATCAGCTCATAAAACACAACTATTGTGCAAACAACTCAAACTGAATGGCCTCGTGTTGCTGGAGAGCTGGCTGTTATTATCCAAGCAAATCGCCCTACTTGTGTTGGGTGTTTAGTGAGTAAAGGCTGATTGACGTACAGAAGCCCTTTTGAGTGCCCGCCTTACAGACCACATTGCCGCCACACCCAGTGTGCACTTAACAAACAGCTGAGCTGAAGTCCAATATATTTGGCACTTGTTACCTGGCTTTCATAAATATTTTTGTGACACATGAGCTATGTCATCTGAGACATCTCGAGAAAGAAATACTTAACGTTATGGTGCGTTAAAAGCCAGGGGTGGGCCGTGCAGGTTCTTACCGGCCTTCACTTGAGCTGTGATCTCCGGCTGAGGCTTATGTCTCAAGTATAAGGAGACATTAAGAGAAGGGTGCATTTTGCAGGCGTGTGCAGCTGTGTAGGACTCCACTCACGCATGCTTGGTGAACAGATGTTAAAATCTTGTGAAACTTCAAAAGTTGCAGTGTCTTTTTTTTTCAGGAACCTTTAATTATCTGCAAATTGGTTTTTGCAGGTATTGAAGTGGGCCTATGTTATATCAGCAAGGTACACGGTGCTCTGGAGGTGCTGTGTTGTTCCTCTCCACAAATGGCTATTACTGAAAAACACATTTTGATAATATTGCATACCCGTCGAACCAAGGAAGTGGGCTCAGTGAAATATTCTCACTAAACACTATTGGCTGAAATTATTTCTTGTAAATCAAGTACTTCTGGAGCAAAAGGGTGATAAGAAGGAGCATGCATTGTGGGCAAAAAGATAAACAATAGAGCACGTCCACTTCCTGTTTTTCTCTCCTGCCTGTACCGGGAATGATAATTAGCTACATCCATTGTGACTGGTAGAAAATACATGCATTCCTTGGTTTGCTGTGTGACTTTTCAATGGTAATGGTTTTCATACTAAAACACAAGTAATTTCAAATTGCATTTATTAAAAAAAAGGTATAATTTTTGGTGAATCTTTCAAAACTTTTTTTGGGAAGAATGGATGGAGTGGGTCGAGCAGGCCTAGCCAAAAAGTGTGTGCATTTAATTGTATCTTTTTTGTGTGCAGTATATTATTTCTTTATCAGTATGCACTGCACACAGAGCACAATAGTGAAGGAAGAAGGCGACAATGGCAAGCTTGGCACAGGGCCCTGCGTGGGCCAGTGGAGGAAGCGACAGTAGCTACATTAGCTGGAGCTGGAACTGGAAGCCATTTTGTTTGTACATCAATTTGTTTGTTCAGTGTGCTTGTAGGCTAGCTCAGGGCTTTGCATTTGGGTACAGGGGGAGGCCCAAAAGGCTTGAAATCATTGAAGGAAATTATATAAATGTTAAAGTGTGCAGACGAGCGTGGTCTGCCATGGTCCACCATGTCTGCTGTGTCCGCTGTGGACAGAATACGATCTGCCTGAGAGCATAAGCCAACAATGATCATCAAAGCGAAGCCCGTACAGTGCCATGTTGAAGCGTTACACAGTGCTGAGTGTTGGTCATCGGTATCAACAGTGGGCAGCATCGAGAGAGGAACAGAGATGGATGCCACAGACATTGGAGCGATCCCCCGCACCTACAGTAAGTTATGTTTTATAAGTGAGACTATGTTGCAGAAACAAACAGTGTTTAGTAATCGAGGCATAGCAAGAAACACAGAGATTGCAACAAGTAGGGACGAGGCTTTGCCTTGTTGTGATTCAAAAGGCATGATGGTGCCCCCGGGCATTTGCATCAAAGAATCTAATATGGGTGTGAGGAATTCGACCATCCGCATAGTGGGTGTGCTCTCACCTGGGTTTTATGAAATTTTAAATGAACTTGAATGATGGTAGATCAACCTCCGGAAAATGTATGGGGCTAATCCGCACGCAATTTGCTATGCTCACTGCAAGACATACACATAGACCCTTGTACTCTGGGTGGACACAGCTTACAGGCGCCATCCCCCCTGTCATTTTTAGCTGGGATATGACATCCAAGAGAACATCATGTCATCTCCGAAGGGGGAGAGCAAAACCTTCCTCCTGCCATGGCCAGCCTAATTAACTATCAAAGGCTCCATGGATCCACTCTGTCCTTTTGTGTAAGCACTGCAGATGGTGGCAGCAATTAACATAATTTACATACTAATAGAGTATACTTCAAACAGGCCCACATGGCGCCTGGCTGCAGAGGCTAAACAAAAGAGACAGGAAACCCCCAACATCCTTTGAAATGCCAAGTGGCAACCTGAAACCAGCCCCCGCCTCTCAGTATCAAGGGCAGTGACCTGTCATGTTTGGACTAATGTGTGTGCAGTAGGCTACCCCCGCAGGGGGACCCCATTCAGAAGGTATGAGTATGTGGATTGATGGAAACAGAAAGTCTGTTTCTCGCCACAGCTTCAATGGAGACCTGCCACTTTAATCAGGAACCACAGAGAGCTCCATTAACTAGAGAGACCCTTTGATCCACAACAGACAGGAAGATGGGTGGGACTTAGTGTTACATGTTTTCATCCCTTTGGCTTTTCTGTTGCAAAGCACTCTGGTTATGAGTTTTCCAAAGGTAGCGGGCGCCCCTCTCTCGCAAGAACAGACATGATAACCTGTTCAGTGGTTATTAACCACTTGAGAGTTCGCAGCCACTGCTTTTACTCACTGTGCCTTTCACAGATGGGTAATATCCATTTGCATATCAGTCTTTGTCCTGCCCAGGGGCAGTCCAGCACCGAAATACAATGGCAATTCCAATCTGAACGAGAGTACCACCAGCAACCCCATACACGTGTTTCACCCTTGTTGGGGATCATCAGTGAGGTGAAGCTGATGCCTCTCTAAGCACAGTGAGAGGGAGACCACGTCTGGTTGCCCCCAGGAGACCTAGGGTTACCAATCCCAGGTTCCTTAAAAAATAGTTTTCCAAAGGTAGCGGGCGCCCCTCTCTCGCAAGAACAGACATGATAACCTGTTCAGTGGTTATTAACCACTTGAGAGTTCGCAGCCACTGCTTTTACTCACTGTGCCTTTCACAGATGGGTAATATCCATTTGCATATCAGTCTTTGTCCTGCCCAGGGGCAGTCCAGCACCGAAATACAATGGCAATTCCAATCTGAACGAGAGTACCACCAGCAACCCCATACACGTGTTTCACCCTTGTTGGGGATCATCAGTGAGGTGAAGCTGATGCCTCTCTAAGCACAGTGAGAGGGAGACCACGTCTGGTTGCCCCCAGGAGACCTAGGGTTACCAATCCTAGGTTCCTTAAAAAATAGTTTTCCAAAGGTAGCGGGCGCCCCTCTCTCGCAAGAACAGACATGATAACCTGTTCAGTGGTTATTAACCACTTGAGAGTTCGCAGCCCGCTACCTTTGTAAAACTATTTTTTAAGGAACCTGGGATTGGTAACCCTAGGTCTCCTGGGGGCAACCAGACGTGGTCTCCCTCTCACTGTGCTTAGAGAGGCATTAGCTTCACCTCACTGATGATCCCCAACAAGGGTGAAACACGTGTATGGGGTTGCTGGTGGTACTCTCGTTCAGATTGGAATTGCCATTGTATTTCGGTGCTGGACTGCCCTTGGGCAGGACAAAGACTGATATGCAAATGGAAAATTTCCCATCTGTGAAAGGCACAGTGAGTAAAAGCAGTGGCTGCGAACTCTCAAGTGGTTAATAACCACTGAACAGGTTATCATGTCTGTTCTTGCGAGAGAGGGGCGCCCGCTACCTTTGTAAAACACTCTGGTTATGACCTCATGCATACAGGAGATAGTTGGTGGGGACCCAGGATTGGTTCATTAAGGTGGACTGAGCCTAACCTAATCACTGTGGCCCATTTGGCTTTAAAAGAGGGTTGAGCCCCCTTTTGGCAGATCATCTGAAGACTTTGCAAGGAGTAACAAGAAGAACTCATTTGGACCTTGACTGAAGGTACAGTCTGCATTAAAGCTACCGCCAGTGAAGGAAGGCCAGGATTTCCAAAGAGGGAAGCAAAATCTCCCTGGGAACAGAGGGAGATACTGAATCCAGAGGACCCTCCAGCAGCTCCAGAACCGCTACCCAGCCAGCACAAAGCGTGCCCTGCTAGGCTCAGCATGCAAGCTTCCTAGGTGGGAAGTGCCAGAGTGTCTTTGACCCAAACTAAGGACAAGGCAACTGCCTGCAACACTCGCCTCAGCTTTGGGCCGTCCGACTTAAAGGATGACATGAGAACAGCGAAGAAGCTAGGAGGAGTGCATCGACATTACTACTGACTGCACTGCTGACTGTTGTTACCCCGCAGTCGCTAAGACCGTCTGAGATGCCTTGACCAGTGCTTCAGACCCACTTACCAGCACTGAGACGATTCCTGACCCCGAGCCGCCATGTAGGCAAACCTGCAGCCGCCTGTCCAGACTCACTCACCAAACTGCCTGCCGCCTGATACCTGCAGCTGTCTCCCGTCTTGAACTCTGTTGCAGAAGCTGCAAAGCACCCTGAAACCGGCTCGACCTTGTCGAGCACCAAGACATATTTTTACGACCCATTGCTCCCTTTGTGTTGAAACCAAGTATACTTGAACTACTGCGATTACTTACTTTACCAACTACCCTCCCATCAGTATCCAGAGTGCATCTCTTTTCCTTCTTGAAACTGTCTGTCGTCTGCATTCCTTTACAGGGTGGTTGTATTTTGTGGTGTGCTAGAACTGTCTGTTGAATAATAATAAAGTAGATATTTGTGTACAACCTTGACTTGACAGTCCCTTTTATCATTGGGTAATTATTGTATTTTCGCTGTGTTGCAATTTACCATCCACGACCTTGCAGAGATAAGCCTGCCGTTCTGTCCACGTTACCAAAATTGGATAAGGAGGTTTATAATTGACTTGTGTTTCCAATCTGTTCTGATCTACTATGGTGTACTAGAGGTGTGGGGCTGATTGATGGTTTAGAAATCGATATTCATCCCTGGTCACTGGTGCCCCTGTAGTTGATTCGTCACAATGGGAACACCAAAGGTTGGAAGAAACAGTGACACTGTGGGCGCGGATCTTCTTCCTCTCCTAGATGACCTGGACATTGGTCAATGCAAGGCAGTTAGCGACCACTTGATTGAAATAGACTGTGATTTAGGTTGGGAAATATTAGCACTTAACCCAATAGCAAGATTAACCCCAAACATAGCGAATGAATCTAGTACGACTCAGAAAATCCCTCTGGTTGAAGACTCTGAGCCTTCGATGGGGGCTGCTATGAACTTGGGAGAAAATGCAAATTAAATTCTCGAGTCACAGTTTGAAAGGCTGGAAAGTCTTGAAAGTTCTGAGACGTTTAACGCAGTCAATCGTGGGGGGGGGGTATCTCCAATTGGTGTAATAAGGGGATGGGTAGCCTTGTGTTCAGAGTAGCCATCCCTGGTGAGGAAGTAAATCAGTTGAACACAGGAACATCAAATTGTGTTGACACTGTGGTCGGATTGGAAAAAGAGGCCTGGACAGTCTGGGTGAGGAAAGAAGCTCAGTCTTCACCTTCTTTAAAAATGCATCCACAACTGGTGCCTAATAGCATTACAGAGCTTGTAGATGAGCTGACGTCCATGCTTGAATAAAAAGGGGCACACTGTAGATGTACTAATGAAAGGTTATGCACATTTAGGGCGAGCTGGTGAAATGGTTGAATAAATAGCAGATTCAGAGTTGCTTGAATCAACTCAGCGGCTAGAGATGGCAGTCGTTGCAGACATAAGTAGGACTTTAAAAGATGTGCCAAATACATCATCTACACCACTACCTCCAACCTCCAATTACAAAAAATATCAACAGTGGAGGATGGTCAGATAGCGGGCCCTCAAACATATTTTTGGGGAAGGGTAGCAATGCATTGGCTACTTCTCTCAAGAAGGAGATTGTGAAGAGTACTAAAGCTATGAACACTGATCTAAACTCTTCACAAGCTTTTGAGTAATACCCTCCCCCAAACCAGAAAAAAGTGCCCTGTTCACTAAATTTGCCCTCTATGATGGTTCTTCGTGGTCAAAAAACGCAGCCGGATGAAATGAATGATGTTTTAATCCACCAGTGCAGTATTACAAGGCGTGAGCAACCTCCATGTGTGCTCAAACATATGAATCACTATGAGCAGAATGATATAACCTTGGCAGGAGCTAATGTGGAGGACCCCCTATTGAATAAAGGGCCACTACAGGAGCCTGCAACTAGAGTGGAAAACTCTTCAGAGAGTTCCTATTCTGCCGACTACCCACTTCGGCTGGCATCAGCTATGAAAAGAAAGAAAAACAATATGAGTCACTGACACAGAAGTAGTGACCATCAGTGTCAGTGATAGGGTAGTAGGGATATTGGCATTGGTATCATCTCTATGTTAAAAATCCCATTGGCCCCATTTTTAAAGCTATATCAAGCATTAAATGACAATTTGAAGGATCACTCAACCATGCTAGCCATGATGCTCTCCAAGTTGATTTTTATTGAAGACTTTGTGACTGCTGCCCAAGGAAACTTGGAGAAGAATTCGGAAAATAGCATTAAAACACTGCAAAGCATCTTGGAGCCATTACATGTATAACATAGTATTAAAGATAAAAAAATTCCGAATGGAAAAAATGAAGTCCACCGACATTGACATGTCCGGGTGGCAAATGAACAAAGAGATACCATGTGGGTCTTTTTCTGTTGAGTACAGAATTCAGCAAATTAATAAAGATGTTTCTAGGTCCGCAGCAACCTGGGTAAGGGAACCAGAAGGAACAACAGGTCAACTTGAGTAGAGGACTATTGAAGTTTAGACAAAATGCCATGTTTTTTAATCATCATCCTCCGAATAGAGATGAAGTCATTGCTAATGATCCAGTAAACAAGGTGCCCCAGACTAGAGCACCTTGTGCAGACTCCATCCAGGATGTGGAAGAGCCAATTATTATTGCTTCACCAGTCTATGAATCAATAGCTAAAGATGACTCCATCTTTTCAAGGGAAAAGATAAAAAAACAACAGGGACCGAAGCAACCACAACCACCCACCAAGAAGTCACAAAATGTAACTAATGGGAAGACAATGAAGTCCAATGATACTAGAACATTTCTAAGAAATGTGAACGTTCCACTAATACTGGAAAAAACGCAATTTAGGAAAAAGAAACCACCAAAGGAGAAGCATAGTAAGGCTTCTCAGCCATCGTTGGCTGAGGATGATAGCGCCTTGGTGGTCGCTGTTGGTTAGGAATCACCAATGGCCTCAATAAAGCTCTTGATGAACCTATCAATCTATTTGACTGAGGAACAACTGGTGGCGGTGCAAAATCAGATTGAGCCACAAATGGAAGTCAATGACATTGGTGCTCAATGCCTTAAAGAGGGGACATTTAATCTGTTAAAATTACAAAGTTTGGAACAGTCTCAGCAGGCTGCAATGAGAATGGTGCAAATTGAGAAAGAGAGGAATGGTGTGGACTGTTACAGATCTCTATCTTTCCTAACTCTGGAGCAAAATGGCCAGATGTTGGCCAGGACTGACTTAGGATGGACTGAAACTTTAGTAATGAAATTGATACCCTCTGATCAAGGAGACAGAGATGTTGACCTTGATAGAGACGTACTCTTTTTAACAATGGAGCAAAACCAAAAGGTTACAGCGAAGAAGGTCTCATCACAGAATAAAACAGAGTTTATAAAGAATAAGGTTGAACCATTAACAGGTGTACAATCAGGGATGTTCTCCAAAATGCATAATGTAAACTACCATTGTGTGAGCCATGAAAGTGTGTTCACTAAGGGGGTTGGCTTAACATTGAATAGATAGAATGGGCCTCATTACGAGTTTGGTGGTAGCCATGCCGCTTTTAGCGGCATGGCTACCCCCAAACCGGGTACTGGGTTCGGGTTCCGGAAATAGGGAATTACCGGGCCATGCCGACTTTGGCGGGCCCTGTAATTCCCATTCTCGGGACCTGGTACATCCCCATTCCCATTTCAGACCACATAGGACTCAATGGGAATGGGGAGGATGCTAACAACGGGCTTGTTAATGACGGGCCGGTTGTTAGCATCCTGGTCTGCTAGCGGGTCCCGCTGCAGACCTCGTAATGTGGCGGCCTGGAATAAACGGTGCTGGTCCCTTACCGGCACCGTTCATTCTGTGGCCGCACACATTGCAATGGGGCCCAATGTGATGAGGCTATTTCGTTTTATTCAGAATTTGAGGTCTATTGGAACGAGGCACATTGAATTGGTTGAATTCTCAAAAGACATCCAGCTGGAAAGGGTTCTGTTATGCCTATCCTCAGCCTAGTGAAAGGAATGTTGTCAGAGGAAGCAGAGGGTTTACTCACTCTGGGCTTTGATCTGAGAGAAAAAAAAACAATACCTGAGGAAAATTGGGGTGCACATGGGTCTGATATGATATGATATTTCATTTATATCGCACCCATACACATGTGTTTCAGAGCACATAGAAGGTGGAATTAAAACGTTTTAGGAAAGACCACCAGGTGAGTGGGGGAAAGGTGAAATGCCCACAATCTTGCAGACAGGTGATGTAAGTGAATGCGATAATAGGAAACAGGACCCTGTAAGTAAGGAAAGAATCCCATTTGTAATAACTGCCCGAGGAGGTGAGGGGGAGGGGCTGAAAAAGGCCCAAAGGAAAGTGGTCTATGAGGAGCCCGAACAGGTATCACTTGAGGAAGCAGGTTCATGGGCCTGGCTATCGGATGCCTTGGCTCTGAGCAAAAGGGGAAATTAACAGCAGGGTGGGGTAAGATTACCACCCTGGAATCGAGAGGGTTCCAACACCTTTTGCTGAGGTTGAGCTACATTTTGAGTCCTTTACAATTTTGTGCCTTCAAGGGACTTGGTTGTGTGAAGTACCGGCTCTAGATGGCTATCCCATCACTTTGAACCCAGCTCGTAAGGGCCCAAAGGGTAGACCATCTTCTGGCCTCCTTGTAGCCTTAAAGTTAGGGGTCAATATGGAAGTGGCTGAGGTAAAATATCTAAATCCATATATACAAACATTGGTGTTTCAAGAAGGTTGTCGAACACAAAATTCATGCATTTGGTACATAATATGTAACATCTATTGGAACCCAAATGGCATTGAAGATGTAGAATTCATTGAAACCTTGGTGGATACCATCATTGAATGCTGTGAATGCTTGCAGGATCCTAATATTATCATCTGTGAGGAACCTGCATATGCTGACTGGATCAGTAGAGGGGGATATTCCGAGTTGGCCAACATGGAAAAGCGGTATCATGAGTGCAGTATTTGACTACATTTTTGTGAGCAGAAATGTTCTACTAGTTCTAATAAGATAGTTGTAATAAGATTCGAAGTGATGCCTACTAAGGTAAGCGATCATAACATTTTGCAAATAGGCTGGCACACAAATCAGGCTCCTGCCACATGGACCTGTGCCATAAACCTTGAGGTTACCCAAGTTCTTAACCTGTTGAGAATGACCGCAAGAAACATAACGGAATTACATGATAGATTATTGGGAAGTAAAGTAGAATGTGAAAACACAAATAACCCTCCCCCATTGACTATCCACAATTTCTAATGGATTTTGTATGTCCAGTGGGCTTGAACAGAAAGAAGAATTTTCGACCAAACATACTTATAATATAGACAAAAAATGAATATTGCAAAAACAACCCTACTGCGCCAAACATCAATGTTGTGAACAAATTAACTTAATATGAGCTCACATATAGCAATCATGCAAGCTTACAGACATTGGTGAAATGTCCATATAGCATAAACCCTATTTTGGACAGAAACAATTCCGTAATATAAAGACAAGAACCAATTGTCATGGGAAGATGGTTTCTTCTTAATGAGTTTATTGTATTCACTTGGTCCAGAAAAATAATTCTCCAAAATAACCTACTTCTTCCAAACTGTGGTAATCCAAAGATGCCAACACGTGTTTGGCATAGCACCCACCTTTGATTCAGTGGAGGCTGAGGATCCTCTTCATGGCTATAACATGATGTGTTCATCTATGAAAAATATATTATATAACATGCAATGAATCACCCAAACATAGCTAAACTTTGAACAGTTACACATATCTGCATTCTAAAAACCATAACCTGTATACCAGAGCCACAATTGATCATTATTCTTGTACATGTCTGTTTTCGTGACATTCTTACAACATGTCTTGTTCATATTGACATGTATCACTGTGAGGCCTGATGTCCTTGATGTGTATATCTTTTGTGCCCTGAGCATACTGTGGCATAATCATTTTAGACGGCTAATCCTATCACCCATGTTGATTCTTAATTACCCTAACTGATCAAAAATGAGTTATGTGTTGCGTGTTTGTCCTCCCACTTTTTCTGAATAAAGGCTGATCCGGAGGCCTAATCTGAAATGCAAACCATGATTCCATGTTGCAGAAATGCTGGTCTTTTATAGGAGTGTGTACATACATCTATGGCTGGCTTACCTGAATAATGCTCGGACTTCACTGACATGTGTCCACCTCTTCCCTCATGCACCCACTGATTCGAAACATAGGCAATGCAGAATCTATGGAAATACGTAGAAAACACGAAGCCACGTGCTGATCCACCACTGACACACTGTGTCGCTACCTTTGTAATATTATTCGATCACCCTAGTCACCCACATCTACCTTCAACCAGAATTTCATCCTGTGTTGAGAACCAGCCTTTCGGCATGAATCAGCGTTTTCCTTTTTGCAGAAGGCTGTCATTCAGCCGCCTTTATATTAGCCTGTTTAGGGGTTCGCCATCTTGGAATGGTGTAAACTTGACTGAAACTGCATGGTTATCCCCCCCTTTCTGACATTGCAGAATCCACATGCACAGTGACTGCTCACTATTTGGAAAGGGGATGTGGTAAAATTCTCCATACTTCCTCTCAAAACGAAATTCATGTCGCTTCCACACAGCATCTCATCTGCATTAGAGTACTATGTAGCTATTGTACACCGACACTGTCGGCCATATACCAATATCTTTCCTTCCAAGAAAATCGGTATGTATTTTCCTAAAGTAGACATGCTAATAGTGTTACAGAGCCCTACAAGCTTTCGCTGTGCATTACAAAGAATGCTAACAATAGGGTTAGCATTCCCTTATCTCGAAACAAAAATAAGTATGATTCCCTACAGATATGTTGCACCTCTCCGACTCTCTTGATAATGCCTACTAAGTATTAGTAATGATCTTGGATCATGTTATAATCTATTTTACAGACTCCGAGGCAAAGGTGAAAGACAAGATATTGCACTATCCCCCTCCTTACTTATAACGCTACTGTAGCACAAGGGAAAAGGGCTCTTACAGCAGATTTAAAGCAAATAAAACTGAGGTTAGGGCCTAACACATTGGTCCTTTTTGAAAAAAACAGTGACAAAAGTACAAGAACTGGGTGAGAGATAAAAAATGGAAGATAGAACAGAACGATGCTGAGAACATGTTGTCAAAAATCCGGAAAAGGAAACTGAATGAAATACGGCAAAGAATCCATTCAGTGGGTACACGGAACCAAGCCTTGCAATTGAACGCGGTCTTGGAATTAGCATGGGTAGAGCATTACACTAGATTTAAAAAAGGTAGCAGGTGCCCCTCTCTAGAAGGAACGTGGCATGGTAACTTCTGTTTTGTTTTTTTCCCACTTTGAGAGTCCGCAGCCATCGCTTTTTGCTCACTGTACTTTTCACAAAGGAGGAATATTAATTTGCATTTCAGTCTTTGTCCCGCCCACAAGTGCAGTCCAGCACCAAAATTCCAGGGTAACCTCCTTTGAACAAGAGTACCAACAGCAACCCCAGACACGTGTTTCAGCCTTGTTGGGTCTCATCAGTGAGGTGGAGCTTTGCCTCTCTGAGCAAACGTGAACAAGGGGTCCACGTCTGGGTTCCCCCATGTAACTTAGGGTGAACAACCCCAAGTTCCTTGCAACAATACAAAAAAGTAGCATGTTCCCCTCCCTAGAAAGAACATGTCATGATAACCTGTTCTGGTTTTTTTCCAACTTTGAGAGACCCAGACGTCGATCAATGTTTGCCATGAGTTAAGAACACACAGCCACAAACACCCTGGCAGTATTCAATGCAAAGGTTTTGGAGTGGCTTAGACCAAAAGCATTGACTTGTGTGTTTATTGTTAACACCAATGTTTAGCAGCATTGTACGTGTCTGGCGGATGGCAGTTATTATCATGAGACCTGTTCTGCACACTGTTTGAACCTTACAGAACAGGACTTCCTAAAAATGACACCGAGGTTATCAATGTAGTGGTCTTATGTCTCAAACTTTGTTGCCATTTCAGCCATTTTGTTACAGCCTCAAAGATGGTGAGAAGGTTGAAAACCATGCATGGCCTTCTCCAGCCTGGCCTCATACAAGAGGTCTCCACCCAATGGGATCCAACCCTGTATATATGCTGCACCGCATCTCTGAACAGCACAAAGCAATCATCAAGTATGTGATGCAACACAAAGGTACTGCGGGATCTTTCATCTTTTTGACACTTAGGTAATAGAAACATGTCTCACCCGCTTCCAGTGTCTTTAAATGTGCTGTGCAGTCTTTCCTTAATGTAAAAACGTGCTGATTCATGTGCTAAAAGACTGCACCCTGAAAAGGGGAAGGAAATCACAGCTGAAGTGGATTTTAAAGCTTAGGTCTTGCTAAAGGCATATTGAGCTCTCAGAAACAGATCAACAGAGGCAGAAGGCCCGATTCACTGAGCTTTTTCCAATGGGACTGTGCCATTATAAAACACTTCTGCGAATTAGGCCCATATTCTGGTTGGAGCAGTTAATCTGCGCCACAAGTTTAAACCAATGCTGCAGATCTGGGTTTCCTGCTCATCATTACACTTGTGCAGGATAAGACGAGAAAATGCAGGATGTGGTCCCTGCAGCGAATTGTGGCACATGAGAGGTCTCACTTACAGCCAAGGATGAGTCTTGGGAACTGCACTCTTCTTCCAAATCTACTGTTCCAGCCGCTGCACTAGTATCCCCACCACCGCCACTGCACTCCCACGACAGTGCAAATCACTAAGCTCTCTAATGTCAAACTGTCACCAGCAGGTCCAGGAGCACACGTGCAAGTCCATCTTCTTTTTCTAATACAGGACCTTCCCAACTTCAATGAAAACCACACAACACAATTTCGAAAGGCTTTGCTAAATTTGTAGCCCAGTCATAGCAAACAGAACACATTTGCATGACAGGAAGGGCAGCAGAGCAGATCATTGAGCAGTGCCTCCAAGTCAATGCACAACAGAACGGAGGTGACGAGCTTCCTTTGTTGGCACAGCTCGTTGGAGTAGTGGCCAACACTAATCTGGCCGACCATCAACTATCTCTTATGTCTTGCCACCAGTGCCAAATCTGAAGGTGTTGTCAGTGCAGTGGGGGTGAAACAGGAACATAACATAACATAACATGACAGGTGTATTTGTAAAGCGCACGTTCACCCCTGAAGGGGCATCTTGATGTTAATAACAGATGTTTATTTTTACCCAACTTAATGGTACTCATTTTATCATCCTCGCAAGGATGAATGGCTGAGTGGACCTGCCAGGATTCGAACCTGTGACCACGAGGTTAAAAACAGGTCCCTGTAGTGGATGCATTAGTCCACTAAGCCTGTCAGCCAAAAATGTAGATATCCTAACCATATGAATGGGTGCCTCCTGCCCCACACATACATGGTTCCAGATAAAGATGATTTGAGCAAGCAGACTTTGAACATATTCACGCTGTTACTACAGTTGCTGCTGACCGAAATGGAGGTGATGAACAGGACAGCGCTACCATCCACGCATGCTGCTTAGGTCTGAACTCGCCCAGGAGGCACAAGGGTATGGTAAGAGTTTTTGTAAACCTATTTAATTCAGATGTGCAACAGCTTTAATAAATAATTCCTTCCAAAACAATGTCAATTGTAACATATTTGAGCACTTTCACTTTTTCAGGAAAGGGTTGCGTCACTGAAACACTTAAAGACGCTCCCCTCGGGATGACTGCACACGTGATATCAAAGCAACACAAGATCACCAACCTCCCGAGACTGAGCACACATCTTTATTCTGCAGGACCTTTTTCAGGACTTCCCTGTTCTCTTCTTAGAGGAACTGCGCTTTACATATTTGTCTCAATATTATTTTTGTGATGTAATCACTATCGAAAGCACACTGCACTTTAGCCATACTTCTTCAATGTGGGCTCACTTACTGGATTCAGTGACTGAAATGGAAAATGTCACTCCCCATAGAAAAGGAATAGGATCCTTTGATAGCCAGAGAAGAGGATACCAACACACACTACTACAGCCCACACTACGTGGGCCCTACATTACCCATACACCCTACCATCCAGTCACAAACGTAAAAGCAAAAGGGATAAAGAGCAACCAATACAAATTGAAATCTTTAAAAAGAACATTAAAATGCATGAAACAAGAACAAATGCAAATGCCACCCCTGCGGTGGACCTTTATATGACCCACACCCCAACACCCCCGACCCAACCCCACTCGCTTCAGCTTTTCCAAAGTCTCCACTCTTGAGGTGGAAAAAATCATTCTCAGCCTAAAACCATCCAGCTGTCAGGGCGACCTTTGCCTACCACAAATCATTAAAGATGCAGAAAGAGACCTCTCGCCATTCATCACCAAACTCATTAATGCCTGCTTCTCCTCAGGTACCGTCCTCAGCAACCTTAAAGAGTCCTGGGTCCTCCCCCTTCTCAAAAAGCCCTCTCTTGACCCCTTCATTCCCACTAACTACAGACCCATTACCACCGTCCCATTCCTGCTCAAGATATTAGACAAGACAGCCTACCAACAAATCCAAAAATACCTTGAAATAAACCATCTCCTAGGTATTCGGCAATCAGGCTTCAGACCCCAACACGGGACAGAAACAGCCCTTATCGACCTGAAGGCTCAAATTAACACCCTTAGAGACAATGGGAAAACTGCTTTATTACTTCTCCTGGACCTCTCTGCGGCATTAGATCTAGTTGATCACAAAATCTTATGCAATCACTTGGACTCAGCTGCCCACTTCTCTCAAGAAGCCATCGGCTGGATCGAGTCATTCCTTAGCAACAGATCCATGCGTGTCTTCTCCACCTCTGCTGCCGCCGACCCCATCCCCATCACATGTGCAGTCCCCCAAGGTTCATGCGTCTCCCCTCACACTGTACGTGTTCACAAAGCCCCTGTTTGATGATCTAGATAGTCTAGGTATCACCTATACTAATTACGCCGATGATACACAGATCCTCATACTGTTGACGGGAGATTACAACCATGATTTGGCCTTGGTGAACAAGGTGTACATCATCATCCAGGCATGGATGGCTTCTCACAGTCTATGCCTGAATGATGACAAGACTGAACTCATCATCCTTGGTTCCACCTCAAACCTAACGAAATTGGACCACAACTACTCCAGCTTCATTATAGACGGGAACCCGATCAAGGTAGCCAAAGAAGTGAAAACTTTAGGAATATACATTGACTCCTCCCTCTCCTTCCATAAACAGGTTAGCTCTATGGCATCCTCCACGGCCTACACATGTAAGCTTATAAGAGCAGCCAAACCCTTCTTATCCACCCAGAGCTGCATTACGTTAGCCAGAGCCCTTGTATTATCAAAACTGGACTACTGTAAAGCCCTCTACGTAGGAGCTAGCAAGCAGGTCACTAACAAAATACAGATGCTACAAAACAACGCTCTCAGAGCAGCGCTCACCATCCCCAAGAGAGAACACATCTCTAACATTAGGAGATCCATTAATTGGCTCAACACTACAGATAAAATCCTGCTCAAAGTAGCCTCACTAACACACAAATGCTTCAACAACGCTGCCCCCGTTACTTAGTCGATAGAATAAGCAAATACACCTCTAATAGACCTACCAGAACCTCCAACGCAAACCTTCTCACAGTTCCCAGGTTCAAACGCTCCAAAATGGGTGGCAACAGCTTCCAGGTGAAAGCAGCCCAACATTGGAACTCCCTACCACCCTCTCTAAGGACACCCCAAACTTACACACACTTTAGAAGCAAATATATACATTGGTTAAAGAACAATGACCACTAATACCATCCAGCCCACTGCACCTCTGCATACTATCTAAATATGTTTATTTGTAAATTTGTAAACTTTTTGCCTTCCATTGTAATCTTTGTAATCATTGTAATGCACTGTAACCTGTAACCAAACTGCGAATAACCTTCTTGCTCCTGCGCCCCCATGCCCCCGGGTCTGGTGCGCAATACAAATGAATAAACTAAACTAAACTAAACTAAACAGCTGGACCAGCCTGGTGCACAGCTTCTATGTATTTTTCTCAAGCTTTTCATTCATAGGTGCCTGATAGCTGCAGTGGCTTTTGGGGCTGGTGGGTTGGTGACGCCAGGTGGTCTTCACTTGTTCCATATCTAGGGGGTGCATGGGGGTGGCCACAGCAGCTTTCAATCTCATTGTGTAGAGTTCCTGGGCACGCTGCCGTATTTTGGCCTCAGCTCCTGCTGCTTTTCATCTGAGAACGGGAAATAGGTATTACTTTAAATCTGTCATGATGTGTTGTATTCATGATTAATATAGTAGAGTTTACAGAATAGTTTATAGTGTGGTATACAGCATTAATATAGCATCTACTTGCACCACTCCCCCAGCACAAGCACGGTTTTAGCATAGTGTCCTAGCAGCACTAGTAGGAGATGCAAAAGAGTTTAATGCAATTCCTGAATCTAACTCTCGCGATGCTACATATCCTGAGCGCCACTACCAGAGGAGCAACTGTATTGCTCTTTCTAAGAATGCATTTCTGATGTCTGTCCTTCTCTGTTCCTCTCGCTCTCTCTCTCTGACCCACTAACTCCCCTCTGTCGCCAACTACACTCCCAGCAAATTCAATAAATATTTAAAACGCGCAAACGCACAATTAAAGAGTTTTGATATAATTAAAGTTTTCATTATCATTACAGTTTAAAGTTCTGGGTCAAAGGTTACAGTTTGTAGTCAAGTCAAGTTTTAAAGGCTTTAAAAGTGAAATGAGCCAAAACACGATTCCCAAAGTTAAGTGCTGAATGAAGCAAGCCCAGATTTCACAGTTCACTTTCTCGCACTTGCCGCCGCCTTTACTGCTGTGGAGTTCTATTTTTGAGGAAAGGGGTTCACAGCCTGCTGCACACCAAGGCCCTCCAGCAAGTCTACTTCACACCTAGTCTCTGAAATGACAGGCCGGTTTTGGAGGGCTATTTTTGTGGCTGCTTTTTTCCCACGTGACCTTCCTTACTTGAAGAGGGTGTGCCCTACAACCCCATTGGAGAATCCAGGAATATGCCTTACTACGTAGCCAATGAGGCAATCCCCCTCCACCTCAGTAAGCTTGTGCTCCTATGGGGCAGTTAAAAAAAAAGAAACTCTCAGTGATGTAGACAGTCACCAAGATAGGTCACGAGCAGGATTAGGCAGGCTGACTCAAGATTCAGGATGTTTGTGAGTGCATGGCCTCCACCTTCTCTCAGGAACTTTGCATAATTACTCTGCTTTACACACACTTAGCATTTGGTGAAGAACTCTTAAGGTCAATGTTGGTTATCAGATCTGTGTCTATGTTTGGGAGGAGGCAGCCAGTGGTACCAGATATTGAAAATACAGAGACGGAACTTCACAGGTGACGGGTAGGGTGTATAGGGAGTGGGAACATTCTATGAGGGTGATGTTGATGTGCCCTGCAAGGAATGCATCACATCCAGCGAGGAGTTGGCTACGGGTATCCAGGTTATTTATTTATTTTTACATTTGTAACACACACTAAACCCATCGGAATCAAGGCGTGGGGAGAAAAGATAGACATATACAAGACAGATGTTACAAGACATTGACAGCAGAGAACATGTTGCTTGTTCTAGAGTCAAGGTATTCTACTGGAAGGGCTGTGTTTTCAGTGATCTTCAGAAGATCCAGTAAGAATGCTCAGCTCTGAATGATGGGGGAAGCGAGTTCCATAGTTATCTTGCAGTATGTTGATGACTGTCCTGTACATACCTCTGACCATATGTTACATTTTGGTGAAGGGGGGTGGTCAATGCAATCATTGAGATAGAGTTTATGAGTGGAACAGAGAAACGTACCACTTTTAGAGTGGCAGTGGAGATTTGTTGGGACAGAGAGGCAAAGAGGATGTGTAGAAATGAGGAGAGGGAAGTCAGGAGTAGATTACATGGAGTTCTAACTGCCATAGACTGAGGGACAACAGATTGCTTGCAAACTACTATTTATCAGTGTCAAACTCCTAGGCTGGAGTACAGCCTGTACCGTTAGACATGGGATCCTCCAACAAAAGCGGGATCTGACTCAGTGTAACAGTGCAGATGCTCACAGAAAATGCAGTGAGAGTGATAGTCAAACACTAGTCTAAGTTACCACTGTGGTGCTGAGTGCATATTTCCAGTCTACTACAGTTCTTAATAAGGGGTGTATAGCCTTGAAGGCTTCACAGAAAGTCATTTACAGGTAAGATTAGGTTCAAGCAAAATTAATCACAGTCTACTTTCTCATATTTCACATAAAGCCACTCACATTTCCTGTGTGATGGCAAAAGCAGGCCCTACTGTGACTTGAAGCTTGTCATATAGATTACATTTGATTTCTTGCCTCCCTGTCTTGGGTGAATTTTCAGAGTGCTCTCATTGTTTTCATGCTCCCAAGTCAGGGGGAGTGTGCTGAAATACAGTACCTGTCAGCAACATGTGTACATATTGCTTTTTATCAGACATATCGGCCATATTGCCCACATATCACAACAAGATGTTGACCCCAAAGTAGCTAACACACTTGTCAGCCACAGCCTTTCAAGAGGCTGCTCGTCATTTCACCACTGAATGGCTCCTTGCCATTCAGTGGCCGTGGAAGCACCCAAGGCCCGCCTACACGTAATCTCTGAGTGGAAGGTGAATGTGATGTAGGGACCTTTTCAGCAGGTAGGCAGTCAGATTGCCATCGAATGCTTACGCAGTGCAGCCCGGATAAATTGGAGACCCGGGGTACAACTTGCTGTGTGCCTCATCAACTGGTCAAACACTGCAAAAACTGCAGGAACCCTAAGTCAACTGTATCCCAAGATCCGTCCCACCGTTGCTACTTGTAATGAGTTCAACATGTATTTGGTATTGAGTTATAGTTTTTACTTTGATTTATTCCTTGCATTTTTATGAATTCCGATTTTTAGTTGCAGGTAGCAGGCACTGAATAAGCGCTGGCAAATGTGTGCCATGTTAATTGTTAGGCCAATTCTGTTAGTTAACCATATCTAGCATTTAGGCCAACTATGTTAGCCATATATAGCATTCAGGCCAATTGTGCTAGTTAGCCATATAGGCCAACTCAGATAGCAATTATGAAGCTTAGCCATGAGCCAGACCAAAATAGAATTGTGACGTTAACCATGCGTCACACCTAAATAGAATTCTGAAGTTAACTATGCGTCACTTTAGATAGAACTGTGAGGATTAACCATGCATCACACTCAGAGAGAATTGTGAAGTTTAGCCACGTGTCAAACTTTAGTAGAATTGTGAAGATTAGCCAAGCATTGCACTTTGAGTGAATTGGGAGGATTATGCATGGATCACACTCAGAACTGTGAAGTCACTCTTCAATAGAACTGTTAGGATTAACCATGCATCACACTCAGAGAGAATTTTTAGGTTTAACCAGGTGTCAAACTTAGATAGATTTGTAAGTTCAACCATGTGTCACTCCAAGAGAGAGCTATGAAGATTAACCATGCATCACACTTAGAGAGAATTATGAAGTTAGCCAAGCGCCAGACCTAGATAGAATTGTGAATATTAGCGAAGCGTCCCATTCAGACAGCATGGAGAAGATTACCATGCATCACACTTCGATAGGTTAGTGAAGTTTAGCCATGCATCACATTTATATAGAATTGAGAAGATTAACCATGCGTCACACTTTGATAGAACCGTGGTGATTAGTTATCTGCACAACAGATAGGACTGTGTAGATTATCCACATAGAAGAATTTAGCGAGTAGCCAAAGCACTAACCACCCCGCTTCTACTTCCTCAAATATACCACCCAAACACTATACACACCCACTGGGCTAGATAACCTCTATGCTAACACAATCCTAACACAAGCAACACACACTTACAAAAAAACAAACTCCAGACACTGGATCTTACCTGTACAGACACAACAAGCAAGTGTGCACAACATTAAACACCTGCCAATCTACACATAAAACACACATACACACCCCAACATAATAGTCACATAGAAACATCCCAGGCATTGGACATTACCCATATGGATACAAGCCAGTGCGCACAACCCTAAAAACCAGCAATCTACACATAAAACACACAGCTACCCAACACAACAAACAGCCACACAGACAACATCCGAAGCTTTGGGCCTTACCGGTTGTATATGAATTGTTCGTTTTACAACTTTTGGAATGACAATTGACCTTTTCACAATTGACCGAATTGTGAAGGTCAATTGTAACATATATGTGGGGGGAAACCCCCCACAACCCACATCCCCCCACCCAACACCAAACCCCCAAAACCTCTATATACATATATATATCTATCTATATATATCTATCTATATATATCTATCTATATATATGAACCCTGTCCAGAAGTCCAGGGAAGGCAGAAGGAACTCCGGGAAGCAGTCTTGCATGCAGTAGTCACAGCAAAACACTGAGTCAGGAAACCATAGTATATCAGCCAAAAATTAATGCTTAAATGAGTCCATTGTCCAGGACAGGAGAAACAAACACGAAAAACGACGCGTTTCGCGGTAACCAACCGCTTGTTCACGTTTTATATATATATATATTACCAAACCGATATATATATATATATATATATATATATATATATATATATATATATATATATATATGGTCAATTGTGAAAAGGTCAATTGTGACCCTTTAAATTTGGTCAATTGTTAATTGTAAACGAACAATTTGGGTAATACCGCCTTACCCATATGGACACCACAAGACAATGCACGCAACCTATCCATCTGCAAGCCAACACACACAGACACCAGTTTCCCCTGGTTCTGGACCTATCCTATAATTCTTCCCTTACTAACAAACCCGGTCCTCTTTCTTGCAGAGCCACGTGAGCTCCTGGAGACTGCCCTTGGGTGGTATCGGTGCACAGTGTAAATCAGCATAACATAACATAACATAACATAACTTCTTTGTTAGTTATTCTTTGGATTTATTCCTCTCCTACTACAGTAGAGTAGACTTGTTGATGGGACCCCAATCTGTTCAAACCTTGTTCTAACACAGTGTTCAGCTCAAGCCACACTAACCTTGCTCCCCTCCGCTACCCCAGATATTCAGAAGTGACAGAGTGCTGTGGGACTAAAGTTTTGGGATCATCACACCTAAAGTACTCAGCACCACAGCACAGCAAATGAGTCCCATGTGAAAACGTGCAAGGGGTGAACACCTTGCAAGAGGCCAGTGGTGTTATCAAGTGCTCTGCAGGAGGTTAACACCTCCATATGAATGGTTCACCCTATCCCCACAGCTGGCAAAGCTAAAAATTCAAAGGTATTGTATCAAAAGTAAGAGAAGAAAAAAGCTGGCCCAAACCAATGTATACTTTTCAATAACACCAAAAGTGTAATGTTTTAAACATATTATTGTGTAGGAGTTTCTATGATCCAAAACCCAACCCAAAATTCGCAGAACATACAAAGAAAGCCCAACCTGTTTGTGATTAGTATTACTTTACCCAAAAAAGAAAAATGCCGTTTGTTGTCAAGGAGGTCAGAATCTGTGCTGTTTGATCCCTGAAAGTACTTTATTAACTAATCCTAGGAATGTGTATACATGGAGGGACTACCTCCAACTGGCATACGAGTGACGA
This sequence comes from Ambystoma mexicanum, assembly GCF_040938575.1. NCBI lineage: Eukaryota > Metazoa > Chordata > Amphibia > Caudata > Ambystomatidae > Ambystoma > Ambystoma mexicanum. The sequence goes on along the minus strand of NC_090926.1, from coordinate 119,556,350 downwards.
GAACCCCTTAGCCAACCAAGATGGAAGGCTAATTGCAGCTCCAGGCATATGTAAACTGATGCTCTGTACTGTATTTTCTTTCTGTAACCTAGGCATTAGTATTCTTCTGTGTGTTCATTCTGTTTCGTCCAGTTTAATTATTTAAAGACATCAATTCAAAAGCACCAAAATGAATGCAAAAACGTTACATTTTTGGATGTTGGCTGAGGAGAGGGTCAAACCTAGATCCACTGGCTTCTTGCCAACATTAGAAAATCCAGTCAGTCTTAAGGACAAATGGTCTTGTATCAGGGCAAAGGGGGCATAGTACCTGGCAGCCAAAGTAGTAGGTTGATTCAATTGGAAAAACTGTGAGATGGGGTAGTTCTTCAATTATAGTTTACAGATGTTTTCTCAGTGGGTGCTGTGGTGCATCAAAAAGAGGATACTAACTCTTTATGGCCATTTCAATGCAGGTTTTATCAAAGATTAATCGAAATGCCTGCCTGTCCTTATTTCTATGGGGTGTTACCTACCTGTCAAACTAAGTAAGGTGCTCGTCACTCGTCAGTGAATGTCCAAAAGAAAAGTGTCCACCATCCAAACTCAACCTAACTGACTCTACCAGTATTCTAACAACTTAAGACAGGAGAATGACTCCCTTCTCCCAGAGCTTGCTTCTTGCAAGTTTATTCTTCTTTCTTCTCTTTTAGGGTGATATTTTTCAGTAGTCCCCTGTGACTCATTTTATGAGTTCATACAGTTCCTTCAAGGCTGAATTACAATCGTTTCCTTTTCTGGAATTTGGTTTCTTGGATTTTGAATAATTACTTGGCTCATGTAGGGCAACGGTCCCTCTTCACAGGGTATTGATAACCAGTCTCTGAGTTTCCCTCGCTTTAAATGTCCTTCTCTGTTGTTGTACTTATGTTATGGTAGTCTTTCTTTTCAGCTTCTCTGGCCTTTGATAGATATGCATGGTGGCCCTTTTCACAATGCGTGTTTCTCTCACTCCTTAAGTGTCTCACAGTCTCTCTTGTATTCCTATTTCTCCCATTAAATACTCCTGAACTGAGCGGGCTCACCTCAATAGCGTCACACATGAGGGGGACTCCCCCTTGGGAAGAAGGGGTGAATTCCTGTGATTCATCACAGTGCCCAAACATGTACATACAATACAACATTGAAAGTTGATTATTTATAGACCTCAGCTTTTATCTGAGTGGGTAACCCTACAGTACTTTACTTTCAAGTATCCTACAATACAGCATTAAGGGGGTCATTTTGAAAGAAATGCAAGTTGCATGCAGGGGACCACCAACGTAAGTACTTACGTGCCTGTTGGGACCCCTGCCAGAATGACATCTAGGATTTCTTTTTCAAAACACCAAACTGCATTTACCCTGAGCATCTGCTCACTGAGTCAGCAAGAATGTCCAAGCTTGGTGTAAGGGATACGCAACAAGATTAAGGGCCTCATTACGACTTTGGAGGTAGCCATGCCCTTAATAAGTAGCCAAAGTAATGGCTGCCTCCAAAACCGTGTCCGGGTTCCCTGAATGGGGAATTACCGGGCCATTCTGAGTTTGGAGGGCCCGGTAATTCCTCCTTCAGGGAACCCGGGCCCGGACCTTCCGCATTCCCATTTGAGCCCCCATAGGGCTCAATGGGAATGGGTGCGGGAGTTAACAACTTGCTGATTACGACCAGCCCGTTGTTAGATTCCTGGTCCCCTCACGGACCCACTGTCCCGCGAGGGAACCTCGTAATAGTGCAGAATGTGTTTAACGGTGCCGGCACCATTACCGGCGCCGTTATACGCATTCCGCACAGGTCATAATGAGTCTCCAAGTGTTTTGTGAAAGAGTGGCATACAACTTGGGGTGATAGGCAGTGGCAAAGAATATGGGGAGGTTAATCCAGAAATATAGTTAAAATCTGTGTGTGGCACACCATGTAATTAATCACCTTTTGTTTGGCCAAGCACAAACACAATGTGTTGTATGCACCACAAAGCACCAGCCGCTGGGAAGATGATGAGGCCCAATTTACAAAGGGGGTCTGAAGAAACGCATCTTAGAGGGAGGTGCACATCATGGCAGGGTCATGCTTTGATTTGTTTTTGAAGTGCGACAGCTGAGGGTCAAACCACAGCTGTCTCACTAGCATTTCCATCCTCCAAATGGGGATGGAAATCCTTTTTTATAATGATTTCACAGAGATGGGCCCGTCTCTGTGAAATGGGATGCCAGCAACCCATGGTTGCTGGGAGCCTATCATACTATTGTATTTTATTGTATTTATTGTATTTATAAACACAATAAATACAATACAATACGTTAGTGTCGGGAGCGCACTTCTGATAGTAATGCATGAAAGGAGCTGGGCACTGCATCTTTGCATCACTATCCAGCCCCCACCCCCCAAAATGCACAGGTCACCTTTGAGAATAAGGTGACTTGCACATTTCTTACAATGTCTGCCAATACCCTGCTAGTAGTTCTGACCCTCAGTATCTCTTACAGAACTCTGCAAGGAAAATACATTCTTTAACAAGTACAAATAATGCATGTAGGCTTATGTTGTGACCCCCAAAGGAAGGCTATTGATGGAAACCCCCCAAAAATGACGTGGACCCCAAAAATGATATGAATGTTGTCTTTGATAGGCACTGCAAAAGTTGTATGAACTTAGAAAACAAAGACAACCCTGAGAAGAAAAATGAATGCCACAACTGAAGAGAACCACACAAATGTGATGTGAAGAGTGGACTTCTGCTCCAAGAAGCCTGTGAGAGTGGCAAAGCCTGAGTCTCTGTGAACACTCAGAAGAAAGTTGACTGTTGCTCTGGCAAATCTGATAACTTTTGGAAGAGTGGCCTCAATCTCTGAAAACCGTTCATGAGTGTTGAAGCTTGATGCTCTGAGGACCCTGGGAAGCTTGAATTGAAGCTCAGAGAATCTTGTGAAGTGTGGCAGCGCCTGAAACCCTATCAACCCTGGGAAGAGTATAGTGATGCTTTGAGATACCTGTGAAGAGAGTAGACACCTGAAGCTCTGAGCACACTAGGAAAAGTGGACTGGTGCTCTAACGAATCTGTGAAGCATGAAGCTCTGATAACCTTTGGAAGAGTGGCCGAAGCTCTGAAACCCCTGTGATGAGTGGTGAAGCCGGAATCTCTGAAAACATTGGGAAGAGTTACCCGAAGCTCAGTTAATCCTGGGAACACAAGTGAAGCCTGAGGCTGTGAGAACTCTAGGAAGAGTGGCCTGAAGCACAGAGACTCCTGGCAACAGACGTGAAGTGTGACATTCTCAGAGCCCTGAGAAGAATGGCCTGAAGCTCAGAGAATGTTGTTAATAGAGAAGAAGCCTGACATGGAGGCCAGATTCCAGATGAAATGCTGCAGTAGGTACCATCCCCAGAAAGCTTTGTACTTCGGTTACATTCTCCGGGGGCCTTGCCTCCATGATGTCCTTGACCTTACGGGGGTCGGGACACACATCCCCTTCTTTGAAGATGGAGCCAAAGAATTCAATCTTCCTTTTCAGGAATTCACACTTCTCTTTGTGCAAAGTCAGCCCCAGTGCCTGCAGCCTTTCCAGAGTATTCACCAGCCATTCCATATGTACAGCCTCCGTATTGACAAACACCAGAATGTCATCGCAGATATTGAGAATGCCATCCAGATTCACCAGGGCCCTTCTGATGATGTTCTGGAACACTTCCGCCACTGATGACACACCAAAGCTTAGGCATTTGTAATGGTACAGGCCCCGGTGTGTGGTAAAAGTGGTGGTATATTTTGAGTCCGAGTGTAACACCACTTGGTGATTACCAGCACACAGGTCGAGTTTCGAAAAGAACCAAGCCCCTTGCCGTTCCATGATGATGTCGTCAATCGTGGCTATGAGGTGTCTCTCTCGCTTTATTGCCTTGTTCGGGAGCCTCATGGCTACACAAATCCTCACCAAATTGGGCTGTTTCGGCTTCCCCACAATGACCATGGGTGACCCCCATGGTGTAGGTCCATCCACCTTCTCTATAATGTCCAGCGACATCAGATTTTCCAACTCCTTATCCACCAGGTCCCGTAGATGGAATGGGACTCTTTGGTGCTTGAGTGCTATTGCCTGTGAAGCCTCACAGGTTTGCCAGCCATGCAGTCTATGCCCTCAAACAGCGACTGTATTTTGTGAGAAGATCCTGCACGTCCTCCACATACACTGCATACGCAAAGCTTACAATCCCAACACTTCGACCACTGCGCAACTCAGGAGAGTGTTGCTGCTTACACTCGCCACATAGAAACGAGCTTTGATGGATGTTCCTCCATGCTCAACCTTCACCACAAACACTGCGGCCAATGGAATGGGCTGTTCACCGCCAAACATGAAGATCCGTGCACTCGGCTTCTGCAGCGTAGGCGGCACCAACATGGCATCATAATGCACTCTTGCCATCACGTTCACTGATGCCCTTATGTCCACCAGCACAGGTACCGTTGACTCATTGACCTGTACCAAACACTGTGGTTGCCTTCTGGTGGTGGCACGCAGCGCTGACACTGGAGATGAAGAAGATATTTTCTTCCTCATCCTCTTCCTCCACTTCCTGAGTCGGTCTGTCTTCTCCTTGGTCCACATGAAAGACGTTTGGCAGGCGCTGCTGCCGAAGGAAACGTGCCTGTACTGGCCCTCACTGAACCACCACTGGCACTGGTGCCCTGCACATGCTCTTTATAACAAAAAGGGATAGCCTGTGGTCAGGCAGGATGGAAAGGCTTGGCTGATACTTTGTACAGGGGGGTATTCCTGTCCTCAAACATTTATGCTACAATAAATTGTTGTAGTGATGATTCAAAAAGACCTCCATGTTAGTGCTAATACATCGAAAACAAGTATGCATTATTGGAAGAAAGTTCTGATCCAGATACTGGAAAGCAGCCACAGTGTCCTTTATGAATTAGGTCACATATGTAGGCATTGAAAATCGAAAATAGAAAAATAAAGAATGATGATAAACCTTGTCACCAATTAGGCAAGTAGTGTTAGAGAGGTAACATGTATTACAAATGTTCAGTACACATTAGATAAAGTTACATGTTGATTTATGACAGGTGGACACTAAATCTAGCCTTTTTAAGTCCATACAGGCCAGACTTTTTAAAGTGACATTTTGAAATGCACTGGAAGTACAGAGCAAAGCTGTATTTACAAATTTTGTGCGGTGTTTTTCCAACACACCTAAACAACGGTGCAGAGTTGTATTGCCTGTGTACAGTTTGCAAAATATTACATATTATTTGCCAGACAAACAATGAAACCTAAAAATGCTATAGGCAGACCCTAAGCGATGTGCTCGGATTTTGTGCAATTGTTTGTTTAAACTGTTCTAAAACATTGTTTGTCTGGCAAATATGATGTAATATTTTGCAAACTGTACACAGGCAATACAACTCTGCACCGTTGTCTAGGTGTGTTGGAAACACACCGCACAAATTTTGTAAATGCACCTTTGCTTTGTACTTCCAGTGCATTTCAAAATGTCACTTTAATAAGTCTGGCCTGTATGGACTTAAAAAGGCTAGATTTAGTGCCCATCTGTCATCAATGAACTTGTTACTTTATCTAATGTGTACTGAACATTTGTAATACATGTTACCTCTCTAACACTACTTGCCTAATTGGTGACAAGGTTTATCATCATTATTTATTTTTCTATTTTCGATTTTCAATGCCTACATATGTGACCTAATTAATAAAGTACATTGTGGCTGCTTTCCAGTATCTGGATCAGAACCTTCTTCCAATAATGCATACTTGTTTTCGATGTATTAGAACTAACATGGAGGTCTTTTTGAATCATCACTACAACAATTAATTGTAGTATAATTGTTTGAGGACAGGACTACCCCCCTGTACAAAGCCCTGAACATACTAGCATAGTGATCAAGTGTCCCACAGCGGCCGGACGCCTTCCCAAGCACGGGGCATTCTGCCAGGTGCGGGACATCATAACCGTACTTGAGGCATGACTCCCTCCCCCTCTGTCATGCTGGCCACCACTCTGTTGTCGGGCACCTCTCCCTCCTTGACCTCGACCCACGCCACACACCTCCTCTGTCGCCCACGGCTGAATGGCTGCATCAATTTTAGATGCCCTCACTTCCGACACCTCATGGGACCGGCCCAGCTCCAGTATGCGTGGAAAAGTGAGACCAGGTTCTCGTAGCACCTGACTTCTCAGCTTGCCAGACGAACAGCCCTTAATGAGCTTTGTTCTGATCATGGCCTGAGTGTTGTCCCAGCCACACGATATTGACATCCGCTGGAGATGGCCATAGGACATGTCCAGAGACTCATCATCTTTTTGTTTGGCACTAAACATGCCAAAACGCTCATAGTCCGCTTTGTCTAGTGGCATAAAAAGTTAGCGCAAAGCGTTCTGGGCTTCTGCATATGATGCATCCACTGGTTGCAGAGATTGAAAAATGTTTGCACTGTTGGGCCTGCCGAGTACAGAAGCGTGGCTACCTTACTGTCATCATCATTCTCACCCGTGGACTGGAAATACATGTCCAGATGGTCTATCCAGAGTCTCCACCTCAGTCCAAGGCTCGACGGGGCCCCAGAAACATCAAATTCAGGCATAGCTGTAAGCGCTTCTTGCTGTCTTGGCACACACGCACCCAAAGAGACAGCGGGCCCTACTGGCGCCTGTGCTCCTGCACCATCCTCCTGGTCACCCATGGTGGTGAGCGCATAAGCACCCCAAGTAGAGTCCGGCCGCAACTCACACTGGCCCTCCTCCAGGCAGACTGCACCCAAAATGTGAGTGTGCTAAAGTAGCCAACACGCCACCCTCGGGCTTGCTGTAAAAGTTGACCTCTCCACTAGCGTCCAACCAGCCAAAAAGAGCCTCCCCAGCGCACAAGCCAAGTCTCCAAAAATTGAGACGAATGGGCCTCACCCTCTCCACACCTCAATAATGAAGAGAGAAAGTCCAGAAATCTCTTCAAATCCAGTTTCCAGCAACAGAATATCACACCCTGCATGGGGGGAGTCCACAAATTGATGTGGGTGGTGCACGAGCACTCCTGATGAGAGCTGCAACATTCTCCACCACATGTAGGCAAAATGGCGGCCGTCCGTGTTGCAATCACTGATTCTGCTGCATGAATTTCAAGAGCAACACCCTCAAGAAACTTCACCGCCTCAGCCCTGCGGGTTTGCACGTCTTATCGACCTCCTCACCAATGAAGATGGTTGCCGGTATGCCCATCCGGCCCCATGAGACACCCCAGCACACAAAACACACGCAATACAGTGTTCACTGTCCGGGTTCCACGGTCGCACTGTCCCACCACGTTTAGTATGCACACGCGTCAGAGTTACATCACTCTGCCGCGTGTGAGCCCTTAAAGGTACAGGCAGTGGTGTGGGGAGGACGAGATGAAATTGCAAGGGAGCAGGTGGACAAAGAAGGTGCCGGGACGGTGAGTGGCATTGGTGCCCATGGCTTGTGGGAGCCAGCAGCTTCCTTCCAACCGGGGCTTTTACTGTCCATTCACGCGTTGGCGGGAGCTGGTTGTGTAGCTCCCCCGTGCCGGCTGATAATGTATTTTATGTAGTTATTGATGATGTATGTAAGATGTCATACGCCCCCAAATAGGCCCCCAAATAGAATCTTCATAAATGATATAGGATGAAAGCCTTTTGCATCTGTTAAGCACGTTTATAAATCTAATGAGGTGCGCTATGGTGACTCCTGATTGCCGTTTCTACACAATACAGAGGAGAATGCTTACACACCAGGACAGTGATGTGGTGGAGTACTGCCGACTATTTATTACACGAAGACAGTAATGTGGACGATGGTAGCCATTTGTTTATTACAATTGGTGAACGATGACAGAAGTGGATTTCCCTTTTACGGCTGACAATAATCAGCGTGTCAGCGTGCTAAGAAGCACCCCCTCCCACTATTTCTGAATGGTGTGATATGCGAGGAGTCTAGGGAGATGTCCTCTCAGAAGTGACAAATGAATGTGCCTCTCGGGTCATAAGAATTCCCTCCCCTTTTTCTTGCTTGTCTGTCTGGTATCATGTGCCTTGCTGTGGAGACCAATGTCACTAAACCACTATTGAAGCATGAATGCGGCCTTAGATTTCTGACTTCTAAACCCCCTGCATGAGTAGTGCTTGCAAATAGTTCTGCCCACCTCGCTGGTGGAGACTTGTGATAGCATCCTCCTGATGCATGGTACTGGTGGGCAAGGAGTAGTCTGGCAAGGAAGGCTCTGCATGGCATGGTAGAGGTCTGTGCTCCAGGGAATGGTCGCTGTGATATGCTGGAGGGTGCAGAGATCAAGGTCAGGAAACGACATAGTGCAGGTAGGCATGCGCAGTGCTGGTGACCCTGGTCAATAGGGGAAACTCTGCCGAAATATATTGGAAATTAAGCCGGTTGAGCTTGTGACCAGTAAAGGGCCAAGTAGAGCAGCGCCTGCATGCGAGACGAGAGAAAGGAGTAGGAGAGATCATAATCACGTGTCTACTCTCATGTCATCCTAAGGTTGCCTTTTCCTTTCAGACATTTGCAGCTACCTTAGATATTTGTCTAAACATTACCTTTCCCAACCTACCCTGGCCCTCAAATGCCTTGCACTTGGAAGAAACCTACCGGAGGCAAAACACAAAACTAAAAACCCTAACAAAGAAAAGAAATACATCTTGTGGCTTAGAATTACAGACTTGCCAGAAAAGGCACCCTTGCTTATGGAGATGCTTCAGAGCAACAATGGAGCTGTGGCCGGATGTGCAAAGAGGATGAGCGGAAGCACAGACAGGAATGAGCAAAGCTGCCAGTGAGAGGTTATCCAATGTTCACTGACACCACGACAGCACAGTGAATACACTAGGTATACATTGAATGTTGGGTTTATACTGAATGATGGGTATATTTATTTTTGTATGCATTTATTTCAGCGCACAAAACCAAAAAGACATCTAGGTGCTAGTTAAAGAAAGTGCATAGTATATAAGTGGAATGCAAAAGTGGGTTACAGACATAATTGGCGTGAGTATATAGACTGGGAAAGCCTCACTTCATGGTACGGGGCTTCATCACGCATGCAAACAAATAAAACAAAATAGGTGCGAGTCTGCAGACTGTCAAAGCATCGCCTCATGTTGCGGGGACTGCATCGGGCATGCAATCAAATGAGACAAAATAGGTGAGAGTGCACAGACTGGCAAGGTCTCACCTCATGGTACAAGGGGCAACATCAGGCATGCAATCACATGAGACAAAATAGGTGTGAGAGCGCAGACTGGCAAAGTCTCACCTCATGGTACAAAGGGCTACATCAGGCATGCAATCAAAAGAGACAAAATAGGTGCAAGAGCGCAGACTGGCAAATCGTCAGCTCATGGTACGGGGGGCTATATCAGGCATGCAATCAAAAGAGACAAAATAGGTGAGAGAGTGCAGACTCGCAAAGCCTCAGCTCCTGGTGTGGGAGGCTACATCAGGCATGCAATCACATGAGAGAAAATAGGTGCAAGAGCGCAGACTGGCAAATCGTCAGCTCATGGTACGGGGGGCTATATCAGGCATGCAATCAAAAGAGACAAAATAGGTGAGAGTGCGCAGACTCGCACAGCCTCAGCTCCTGGTGTGGGAGGCTACATCAGGCATGCAATCACATGAGAGAAAATAGGTGCAAGAGCGCAGACTGGCAAATCGTCAGCTCATGGTACGGGGGGCTATATCAGGCATGCAATCAAAAGAGACAAAATAGGTGAGAGAGTGCAGACTCGCAAAGCCTCAGCTCCTGGTGTGGGGGGCTACATCAGGCATGCAATCGAATGAGACAAAATAGGTGCGAGTGCGCAGACTGGAACAGCCTCGCCTCGTGGTACAAGGGGATACATCAGGCATGCAATCAAAAGAGACAAAATAAGTGCGAGTGCACAGACTGGCAAAGCCTAACATCATGGTACGGGGGCTACATCAAGTATGTAGTTATAGGTAGGTAGAGAGAGACATTAGCAAGGGTACATAGTTAGGGAGGCCTCCCTTCGCGGTGCGTTGGCTGCCTCAGGTGAATATTGGACATAGTACATGAGAGGCAGGCATAACACAGTGTTCATGCAGCACCAGGCTGAAGGTTCATACTAGGTAAAATATGGATAAGAGTAATTTACAGTGTGTGATTAACTTGTCGAGTTAAGTTCTTTGAGGGTGTGGAACAGTACATATGCCGTTGCTGCCCGGGCCTGAGCAATTGTAGTTGGGGGCAAATGAGCACAGCGCGGGCTGAAGAGTCAGGAAGCGGCATGATCAAAGAAATGTCCGGTTAGGTACACTGATACCTAATCAGGTTGAGGCAGCACAAAATATGAAATGTTTGAACAGGGGGCAGGGGGCTTAAAGGCTGGTACAATGTAAGTGAGCACTAAAGGCAGTGCGTGGTCTGGGAGATATGTCTGTGGAGCATAGTGGGGCATCACCAGGCAACATCGCTTACCTTCGATGCATAATGGGGGAGTAGTGGTCGGCCACCAGATGTGGTAGGCTGGGGTAGCTGCAGATGCCTCAATCGCAAAAACATAAGTTCAAATTAGTATGGAGCATGGGTGGGGAAAGTAGGCCGGGACACCAGCCACGGCCGGACAGGGCCAGACAGGGTTGTGGGGCCTTAGATTAACTTTGATTTTGGCCAGCCCACATGAAATACTTGTGGCGCCAATCAGTGTAGGGGGCCAGGCTCAGCACAATGAGACAGCCCAACGAGGCATCTCGGAGAATGGCGGCGGCCATTCTTGCATGGATAACAGCTGCAGTGTCTGGATGGTCTGTCGCAGCATCTCGGGGCATCTGTGCTGTTGATCTGATGTAGTCGGGAGGATGGAAGTCTTTGATGTTGTGGGAGTCGTTGCAGCGCTGAATGGAGGGCCAAACAGTTCCTTCCCAAGTTCCTTCTTAAGATACTGAAATATACCCAAACCGAGGGTCTCTTTAAATTTGATATGTCTTTTGGGAACTGGGGTGCCTTTCAGAATACCGGATTTTGCATTTCTTCTCACCAATAAGTCTGTGATGATGGCTCCATCTACAGGAAGTGTATCTGATCACAGGGAGGGTAAGGCATCAGGTGAACCAATCCCAGTAAGACAAAGCGGTTTGGAATGGTGCTCCTGATCTGGAACTGGGCCATTAGAAGACACAGGTTCTAGCTGGTCGTCTTGATCTACATCATGCCCAACTTGTACCACTCATCAGCATACAATGGTTCTAGTTTGCAGTTCAGTTCTGGACTCTGTTCATCCGAACACATGTTCTGATGTACTTGCGTCTCTTCTTGCTCCTGGTCATCAGGGCAGAGTGGTTTGAGTTTGAGGCTCAAATTGAGGTTCTGTTAATCAGGGAACATTTCTTTCATCCACTGGTTTTGTTGTTGCTCACCTCCATCAGGGAGAACTGGTTGCATGCACTGATCCTGTTGTTGGCTGTGCTCATCAATGAACATGGGTTGTACAAACAGATTTGGTTGGTCCCGGCCAGTGCTCATCCCTGGTTATACTTAATGCTGGGTATACACGGACTACTGTGTGTAAACTGAATGCTCAGTATATACTTAATGCTGGGTATACACTGAATTCTGGGTATATACTGAATTTTGGATATACACTAACTACTGGGTGTACCCTGAATGCTGGGTATTGACTTAATAGCGGGCATTCATAGAATACAGAACATACACTGAATGCTGGATATACACTGAATACTAGGTATACACTTAATACTGGCTACACACTGAATGCTGGATACCCTCTGAATACTGGACACTGAATCCTGGGTGTCCTGTGAATACCTGGTATCCACTGAATGCTGGGTATCCACTGAATGCTGGTTATACACTGATTAGTGGGTATGCACTCTGAATGCTGTGTATCCTCTGAATACTGAGAATACATTCAATCCTAGGTAAACTTGCAGTGGTTCAAACATCATGGTGATGACATATTGTTTGCAGGGGTCTATAAAAAGACATGGCATTAGTAGCTAATGGATTGACATTTGAAAAAACTATTTCGCTAGCCTAGCCCTGGATATAAAGGAAAAGATCCAACCGATGTTACCTTGCTGCTCTCCATGGATATTGTAAGGAATAGAAGGCCATCTTTGCAACCTTAGAGGCTTTATTGGCTGGCAACTATTAGTCAACTACATTGTTTTCCTGCAAATGCACTCTAGGTTCATGGTTGCTTCCTGCAGTGCTAAAGATACTAAAGTGTACACCAAGTAATCAGTCTGTAACACACCAGAGCAGCACCACCACAATCCTAGCCAGATGCACACCAGAGCAGCACCACCTAATCCTAGCCAGATGCATATTCCGAAGGTTGAAACGCTTGACTTACTTAGGGTTTATGGTCTTTCCATCTAAAACTTTCCAACAAAAGTTTTAAGTTTAGCATCGAAAACCCAACCATCGAAAATATTTGCATCAAATGCATTTTTTTGGGGGGGGCTCCCCCGCACAACCCCCACCCAACCCCACCGTGTTTTACCTTTAAAAACCCACCCCAATGAAAATTAAACCCTTTACTCCTCACATGTATAGATTCAATGAATTTATTTTCGATGGATAGGTTTCGATGGAAAAGCTTTCATTGGAAACTGTTTCGACCAGATACCCTTACTGGGAGACCCATCAGCTTCTATGTGTGTCCCTGGCCACTATACACACCCACGTAAATGAAGCCCTAGCTCCCCCCGCCAAGCTACTGCCAGCTATGAATCAATTATGTTCAAATGTTAACTCCCTCCATAAAGATGTGTAGAAAGCTTTGTGTATTCCTATTTCTGAGCCTGGGAGTAGGAAAAAACTTTTCTAGAGATAAAATAAGCCAATTGTTATCAGTGAATGTAAGACCTAGAGAACCCAACTCGACTGCATGGAGCTATGCCACAGGGTTCCTGTAGCGATGGAAGTAAACTTCCGGGATCCAGTGTTAGTTCTATTGCTAGTGCCCAAGAAGGATGGCTTCTACATTCTGACAGCTAACTTTGTGGTTATGCACTTATACGATCTGTGTCACTCTTGTAGTCAAAAGCGCTTCCTGTAATGCTCTTGAGTTGAGACCCAAAATTAGTTTTCTTCGTATGCCTAAAATTGGACAGTGGAATAGAGGAGCGATATTGATATTGTGCATGCCACAATTAGAATATTTTTTCCCAAATGGTGACATTTTATCAACCTCAGTAAACCAATGATTTTTAGTGTTAGGATGCCAGGTAATAGTCTTCATACAATGCAAGCCAACAATGGAATTGTTTCTTGGTGTACTATATTGAGTTATGTCCTAACTCATCATTCTGATGGGTGCTGATTCATTGATCATTGCATAGCATGGCCATAAGGCCCGGCTCTTTCTCTTGATTCTGACACAGCAATTCTCTCATGACCGCAGTGAAAGACGCGAACCAAGAATGCGTCTGTGAACATGTTTTCGGTAACTTTGATCAAACCTAATTTCACGGATATAGAACATTTAGGGCCCTTTTAGTGAAGGTTTATTTGTTGAAGTGCTTAAGAAAAGCCTAAAAGGAAATCCCAGACTGCGTAGTTTGTTAACTATAAGACTTCTCATATATTGAAAGTATTTATATTTTGCAGAAATGATTGGAGAGGGGGGACACTGTTGTGAGGCACGCAAGATGGCAGCGGCTTTCTGAGACTCGTGCCACTGAACCATCTGAACTTCAATAGCACCCGCAAGCTTTTATTTCTATGAGCAAGAATTGGAGAGGATCAGGGCAGTGTATTATTTATGGCTGCCAGACAGGGACGTCATTTCACCAAAATGCCAAGGGTAGCGGAAGTGACATCACATGACCCTTGACATCTCAGGAGATCAGAGGAAGTGATGTTTGTTTGTTTGTTTTATTCACTTTGTATGGGCGCCAGACCCAGGGGTAGCAGGGCGCAGTGGTCAAGAAAATGCGAAACTTAGAGGTTACATCATAGCAAAATGTACATTCGAGATTACATAGGGTCATACAAATCAGGCATACAGTAATTACAGCAAATATACAAGTTCAAGGAGGTTAAAATACCCGTGGGAGGTGGGAAACACCAGTCAGCAAAGGTCAGTCGAGGTAAGGAGTTGGATAACTTTTTTACTGAAACAACGGTAGGGCAGGTCTGCTCTCAAGTCTTGTGGTAGTGAGTTCCAGGTTTTAGCCGCCTTTACTGGGAAGCTGTTTTCTCCAATAGTGTTAAGTCTAAAGTTCGGTATTGTCAGGCAATTGGAGTTGCCAGCTCTAGTAGGTCTAAGAGATGTTCTTCTATGGAGTTTGTCAGTCAAGTAACTAGGGGCGGAGTTATTAAGGGCTTTGTGGGTCAGGGATAGCATCTTGAGTTTTATTTTGTTCTCCGTAGGCAGCCAATTGTAATGTCGTCTGGTGGAAGAGATGTGGGACCTTTTATTAATGCCTAGTGCCGCTCTCAGGGCATTATTTTGTAATGTTTGTAGTCTTTGTGTTATTTTTTTATTAGCTCCAGAGTATAGAGCATTACAATAATCTATTCTGGAGAGAATTAGGGCTCTAGCCAGGATTAGGCAGCTCTTGTTGGAGAGGAATGGTTTACCGGCTCTAATCAGTTTGCACGTGTAGGCCGTGGAGGAGGCAAGGGATTTTAGCTGTTTATCAAAAGATAGGGTAGAATCAAGATAGAATCCCAGGGTTTTTACATCCTTGGATACTTGGATGATGTTCCCGTCTATGTTGAAGGAGGAGAATTCCTGTCCTAGCTTTTTGATATTGGCTTGGGTACCCATGATAATCAACTCTGTCTTATCATCGTTTAGACAAAGGCCGTGAGTGGCCATCCATGCCTGGATGATAAGGTGTACCTTGTTCACCAATTCCGTGTCCTTAGCATGATCCCCAGAAAGCGGGAGGAGGATCTGTGTATCATCTGCATAATTAGTGTAGGTGATACCAAGATGGTCCAGATCGTCAAACAGGGGCTTGGTGAAGATGTTGTTTAGAGTTGGGGATACGCAAGAGCCCTGAGGGACACCACACGAGATTGTGGTGGGATCTGCCTCCGCTGAGGGAGAGAAGACTCGCATCGTTCTCTCACTCAGGAAAGACTTGATCCATCCAATGGCTTCTGCCGAGAAATGAGCGGCGGAGTCCAGGTGACTTCAGAGGACTCTATGATCCACCAAATCAAAGGCCGCTGAGAGGACCAGGAGTAGTAGGAGTACTGTTCTCCCTTTGTCTCTTAGCTCATCAATTTGGGCCTTCAAGTCTATGAGGGCAGTTTCTGTTCCGTGTAAGGGTCGGAAGCCTGATTGTCTTTCTCCTAGTAGGTTGTGTAGTTCCAAGTGCCTTTGAATTTGGATGTATGCGGCTTTGTCCAGAATCTTAAGAAGAAACGGTACCGTAGTAATAGGGCGGTAGTTAGTGGGGATGAGGGGGTCTAGTGTCTGCTTCTTTAGGAGAGGGAGAACCCAGGACTGTTTGAGGTTGGCAGGGATCGTACCGGAAGCGAAGGATGCGTTGATCAGTTTAGCAATAAAGGGGGATAATTCTCTGGCAGCGTCTTTTATCAGCTGTGCTGGGCAAATGTCACCTTTACAGTTTGATGGTTTAAGCGACAGGATAACTTTTTCTACTTCCAGGGTGGTCATTTTGGAGAAGTGGAAGGTGTTACTATGCATCAATGAGTTGTTGGTATGAGGCGGATCCTGAATTTTGAGTGCTTTTTTTTGCTGGATTTTATTTTGGAGTGTGATAGTTTTATTTGTTAGGGCTTGCTGGATATCCGTGCACCAAGGTTTGTCCTTGGTACAGGTGTCCTGAATGGCAATGGGAGACTCGAGTTCCTTTAGAATGGAGAAGAGCTCTTTCATGCTAGAATTGGATTTAGCTATGCGGTCATCATATGTATTACGTTTTGCCTGGCAGACTTCTTTTTTATACTGTGCGGAGAGAGTGGAAAGCTTGGCTTTATTGCCAACTGATGGGCAAAGCCTCCAAGTGGTTTAACTCTTTCTTTTTAGGATACGTAGATCTTTTAGCTGTGGAGTAAACCATTTGTTTAGATGAGCTTTCGGCTTACTTGGTCTGAGTTTGAGAGGGGCCACTTTATCTAGGGTAGTGAGCATGATAGTTTTGAATTCTTGCACTAGGATGCTGGGGTTTAGGTTAGCTGATAGCGCATTAAGGGTCGGTAAAATGGCTGGGATTACTTTCTCTAGGGTGATGCATTTTTTATTTCTAGTTAAACAAGGTGGCGCTAGTGGAAGGGCCGTAGGGTTGAGTCTGGCGGTAGCTAGATTAAAGGACACCAGGGAATGGTCTGTCCAAGGTAAAGGCATTATGGATGAAATAGTGGTTGTACAGTTGCAGTCAGCTATCCAATCCACCAGAGTTCTTCCCTTCAGGTGCCTAGGCTTATCAACTCTTTGAGTTAGGCCGAGTGAGTGAATAGTGTTGGCTACCAGTGTAGCATTAGTATCTGTAGTGTCATGGAGACCTAAGTTAAAATCCCCAAGAAGGATCGATTGAGAGCAAGGTTTAAGATTATTTGTGAGTAGGTTATGAAGGTCATCTTCGAAGGTGCCTAACGGGCCAGGGGTCTATATAGGAGGTGAATGATAAGGGTTTGATTATTGTTTAGTTGGAGTTTAGCAGATAGAGTCTCACAGGATTGAATCGATTGGGTGGGTACTAGTCTGAGTGAAAGGCTTATTTTAGAGATTATCGCGATGCCGCCACCTCTAGCTCCTACTCGGTCGTGTCTAACTATCGTGTAGCCATCAGGGATGGCTAACATGAGCGCTGGTCCTGCTGCATTATGTATCCAGGTCTCAGTGATAGCGAGAAAGTCAAGGTTGCCTTCTATTATTATGTCGGCAATGTCTAGTGCATGGGCAACAAGCAATCTCACGTTGAGGAGTGCTCCAACAATAGTTGGGGTCTTAGTGACCTCTATGACTTGAGGAGGTGGAGTAGTAGACATATTAGGTGTATTTGGGATATTGATTTGAGTTGGACAGGTGTAGGGATTAGGTTGTAAGGGTTGTCCAGTATGACGCGGTTTGCAAGTTTGCTTGAGGTTTGTTTTGATATTTCTAGAGGGCAAAGATCTGCGGGGGGGTTCATGCAGTTTCGAAAGTCTAGCACGGAGTCTAAGGTTCCTACTGGAGTGACACATGGATGAAATATCACGGTAGCTGTCACAAGGGACTCATGACTTGGGCGTACATAAAAGTCAGGAGAGTTAGTGTTAAGGTGTACTATGGGCTTCAAAGGTGGCAGGGAGTTAAATATGTTGGTATCTGGCATGATGAGTAGATGTAGGATAGTCCTCAGTAAGGTTGTGTAAATAGCTGGTAGATACATAATTCTATGGAGGTGACCTATCTAGAGTACCACGTTAGTGATTCGTGTGCAGGCAATCAATGACTCAAAAAGGCAATACTCCGGTATGGCAGACTAGGCAGTGCAGGCAATCAATGACACAGAAAGGCAATACTCCGGTATGGCAGACTAGGCAGTGCAGGCAATCAATGACTCAAAAAGGCATTACTCAGGTATGGCAGACTAGGCAGTGCAGGCAATCAATGACTGAAAAAGGCATTACTTAAGTATGGATAGTTCAGTGCGTGCATGTGCAGGCATTCAAAGGCATCGGAGGCATTACTCGCATGCAGTGCGGTTGTCACATGGTGGATGGGCAGCTACCGTGACCAAAGTGTTATAGACCAGTGGCGGTGGGTGTATAAGGCGGTGGAACTGTTTTAGCGCCTAGGGGTATGACTGACCAACTTGGGAGCAGTGGGCGCACATATTATGCAGCTAGTAGGCTTACCCAATGATTTCAGGCGCTGGTGGGCACTAGTAAGTGGTCCTGCGGATGCGGGTCCTCCATGCTGGATCTTTTGTGAATGGGCCAGGGGGACTTGCAGAGGCAGAATCGGCACGAAACAGGCAGCAAAAAGGCGATGTCCTTAGGCTGTGGTCCTTGGTGCTGGTGGGCCGGCTTCGCCTGCCGGTGACCAATGGCCACAGAAAATGGAACGGCGGCCAATCAGGGGTTGCAATGCAGGGGTGTGAGCCTAGTCAGGCTTCCATAGTCGGCAATGTAAATCGGGCGGCATCAAATACCACATGAATTGTAATGGCGAATGCACACTTGTCAATTGACCGCACCGCAAAGTGACATCACGGAAGTCATGGAACACGAACAGGAAGTGGCATCCCATAGCATTGTTTCAAAGTACACTATGAAAAATATGGTTACAATATTACTGTAACTTGATATACATTTCATACAAGAATTGATCACCATATTTATCAGCAGAAAAAAAACATGATATAACTGCAACTTGCGAAAAGCCAAATACATAGTCCGAAATGGATGCTTATTCTACTCTAAATCCTTTTTGGTGGATTTTGTCTGCATTATGAATTAGAGGTGTTTAAGAACAAACTAAATCAGTGACATACTCCCTGAAGCGTGCCTGAAATAAACCTTTAATGAGTCTAGCAATTATTGTAAGGAATTCCAGAAAAACAAATAGCTCAAATAGCCACATGGCATTGGCCACAACACAGGAGCTTCAATTCAATTTGTTTAAAAAAAAGTTTTTTTTTAAATTATTTTTTGTAGTGGTAGCAAGGGAGACCACAGGGGTAGCAAGGGAGACCTCAGCAGTTGCAAATGTGACCCCTGATGCCTCTTAAATGGCGTACCTGCTCAGACCTCTAGTACCTAGAATATTTGTGAGACTAAATAGCCTCTGAAAGATGCACCTAATGGGTCAAAGGAATTTGAAAGAGAAAGTCTGCCTCCTGGGTTTAGAGGACAGGTGGGGTCAGCAACGCAGTGGATTTAAAGGTCCTGGATCGGTCCATGAGTCACTGGGTTAGTTAGCAAATTTAAACCCGTTCTTTAATGGTTTTTCTAAAGTTTATTGAGCAAGCTGCAGTGTACTTTGGCTTAATTTTCGGCCGAATGGTTGACACACTAATCAGTAATCGGTTGAACAGTAGACATTATGTCTATGTATGATTGCAATCATTACAAATCTGCAGGCTTAATTTACTTCCATCTGGCCTCTGGGGTCAATTGTAGGGTTCGATGTGGTGTGCAATTTATAAACCTATGTTTCACCACGTGCGAGCAATTCCCGCACACATCATGGCGGGAATCACCCTCAAAGCCCTGTTAAACCTCTATTGGTCTTCAAAGCACTTCTGGTTCTCAAGATTAAAACGCCTGCAAGCTTGCGCCTCGCATTACCATGAAGCGCGCAGGCCTTTTAGCTGTCGGTCTGCGGTGACCGAGCAGGCTGGAGTCGGCCTCTCTGATGGACGCATCAAGAGTCTGCGCTGTTAAGAGAAGCGCCTCATGGGGCAGCCATTGTCCGAGCAGAAGCGTTGGATTTCTTGGGGGTTTTGTGATAATGTTCTTCACAGATGTGCTGCGTTACTTCTGCGAATTCAGTTACAGAGCGTCATGCTGCTGAAAATATTAATTTAGGACAGAAGGCCAAATGGCGTACCTGGTTTGATGGGATTGCTACTAATGGTAAGACGCCGTCGTCGTTCACTCCATTCCAGACCTATTTGTCATGATAACATGTCCACAAAAAACAAATGATTGTCTCATGTCTCAAAAAGCGTTTACAGAGATATAGGGAATAACACAGTTGAAACGTGATAACCCTCACCCAACCTAATGCAGCTCCCGCCCTTCGTGTACTGGACTTCTTGTAGTGGACAAGAAAAACACTGCGCCTTATGCCGAAGCTGTCCAGCTATCAGAAGCAAGGCTCAGAGGAAAGAGGACCCGTGCATAAAATGAAGTGGCCAGTGCGGAGGTCCACTTGCTTATAAAGCGCACCAGCTGTTAGACACAAAAACCCTTTGACAACTGGCGGATGACAAGTATAGTTTAAGCCTTACCTGCACCAGTCCTGCCGCACTATCCTCCGTCGCCCGCCACAGTCCTCAGTGTGGCTGGCTGGCCTGCTGCTGCACATATCCTCTTCTGCTCTGCTTCCCTGCCTCGGGTCCGGATGAGGTTTGGTTGCTAAGGAACCATAGCTCGAGTAATAGACCTGAAGGCACTGGCATGGCACTCCGGTGCCTTCAGGACTAGTACTCGAGCTATGGCTGCTTAGCAACCATAGCTCGTCTGGACCTGACACGCGGCTCTCTGCTTCCTCTGGCCAGGCCTGGGGTCGGTGGCGACAGGAGCCTGCTTTTTTTTTTTTATAAATAGTTTGTAGCAAACTATTTATAAAAAAATGCAAACTCCAGGCCAGGCCAGAGGTCGCAGAATTATGCCAGAGGTCGCAGGGGAAACGGCAGAGGTCGCTCTTGCGACCTCTGGTGACACCCAATTGACGTCCCTGCTGCCAGAGCCCGGGAAAGACCTCGATAAATGATCCTGGGTGAGGCGGGCTAATGCTCGCGGCTGATCCTCGCTTGAGATTGATGCGCAGGGAGGCCGACAAAGTGGAGTGGCATACGCCTATGAGGCGCTGATGTGGTCACCATTGAAACTGATGGGATATTTCGGTGCTCTCCCTGCCCCTTGCACTCTTGATACTCCAGAATAAATATCCTGGTTGTGGAAGGTGCTGAGGGGCGCTACTGTGCCACCATTGTATGGGAAGCGGCCTGTTATTGATACTGCTTTTCTCATCAGATATCTGAAGCCCTGCTTTCACTTGCATCATCCCTCTTCATCCTGGCTCGAGGATCTCTGATAACGATTTGACAGTGAGGGGGTGAGCTAACAGGCTGTGTTTTGGGCTGATATTCTGCTTGGGAATTAATAATGTATTGACCCGGGAGGATCACACTGGACATGTTGGGGAGCCCCCATAACCTGGCTTCTGGAATCTAGGTGGTTTTCAGCATGAGCTAAATCAACACAGAGTATTCTTGATTTTGGTGCCCTCGGCACTGTTTTGCCCATCTTCTTGGAGTCATGGGCTCATTACAACTTTGCTGGTCTGGGAAAAAAATACTGGAAGAATTGCTGGTAATTACACCACCAGCATTTTTTCTGGACCCGTAAAGCACAAGTCTGACGGTAAGGGCACTGATCTACCGGCAGGCCTGACCTGCCAGTAGTCCATGCCCCTTCCGGCAGAAAAATTCTGGAATCACTGGCACCGCTACTACCAATTCTGGTGAGTCTGGCAATCCCATCCTATGGAGTCCTATGGGGCTCCATGGGAATGGGAACTTACTGTCATCCCACCACCCGTAATGTGGTAATACCTGATATCCCAGTAATACCGGGATATCAGGTGGCTGAGATGGTAAGGCGGGTTTGCTGGTAACCAGCCTTACTGGCAAACCCATAATGCGGCCCATAGTGTGCTTATTTACCACCAAGGTTGGGACTGTCTGTCCCCCATTCTGCTGCTGAAACTGAGTTTACAAAAGGAATATTGCTTGGCGAATCTCCATGTCTGAAAGTGGAAAGATGACTAAAGAGTCACAAAATGCAAAAAAACAGGAAAGCATGGCGTCTGCAGCCAGCCCGGGTCCCGGTGTGAGTGCAGACACACACTTGGTCATGAATGAACCCTCTGAGCTTCAACAAATCCTTTCCAATATGGCAGCAGACTTCTCCTCAGTCAACTCCAAGTTAGATAACATTACTGTTAATACCACTGCACTGAATGCTAAATTGAAGAAAGCTGAAGAACGCATCACTGAAGCTGAAACGATGGTGGGGCTGGTTAAGGATGATGTTGCTTCCATGAAAATCGTAATCAATACCCTGACCACTGTATTTGAAACCAAACAGAGGAAGTGCGACAACCTGGAATCACGCTCACGGAAGAACGACATTTGAATTCTGGTAGTTTCAGAGGACCCGATCGGAAGCAATATTGAGCAATTAGTTGAGAATACTTTATTGAAAATACTGGATCAGCCTCAATTATCTCCTCACTTCCTGGTTGAACAAGCCCATAGATCCTTGGGGGACTCCTAGGCCAGGCACTCCCCCAGGCTTATCATTGTTATGATTCTTAACCATTCTTAACCACTATCCTTCTTGCTGCTCAAAGAAGGGTGAACTGCAACTTGGATCAAACAAGTTTTTTATTTACCCAGACTTCTCTAGTGCGGTTCAGTAAGAGCAGAAAACCTTTATCGGTGTAAAGAAACTCTTGCGAGATAGGTCTATTTCGTACTAAAAGTTGTACCCGTCGAAGCTGTGATGTACTTACAAATTGTATTTTTTTACATTAACGAATTAAGCATCTGTTTTTATTGAGAACACTATCCCTTGTCAGAGATAGGTCTCTGCTGAAATGAGGTTTTGGTTTGAACACATGATGTTCAGCTTACATTTATCAAGTGCTTTAGATTCCATAATGGGATTTTCTATTTCACTTTGTTGTAGTGCAGGCAGGGGCGTGCATGCCTATCACTGCCTTCCCCGATCTAAGTTGCTTCATGTTTAAAGGTATGACAGTAGGAGTTTACACTGAATGGTTGTATGTTGTGGTAAGGGTTGTGGTGAGGGTTGGGGTGGGAGGGTTACGGATAGTTGGGGATAAATGTTATGCTCCGTGTTTACAGATGAATTATGGAATGTGCAGCTTGCAGTTGGAGTTTGGAAAGAGGAGAGAATATGGACGAAACATACCTTCTGTATTGGGTGTCCAGTTATAAAGTCACCTGGGAAATGGTTTTAGCTTCAACCATCAATACTGAGCGTAAATCACGTGGACCCTTATGTTTGGTTTCGAGGGAGAACACGAGAGATTTGCACTCGGCGTATGGCGTTCCGAGTGTGCTGAATGCTATCAGTTTACAGGACTTGTGAATCCCGGGATTTAACACTGAAACCAGCATGGTATGAACGAGCTGATCAATGTATCCATTGGGAGCGAATGGAACAAATGTTCCAAAGTATCGGCAATGCATTTTCTCGCATCCATTGTAAGTTTTTGTATTGAACTACACCGCAATGCTTAAAAAAACACTTACCAGACAAGTGGTTGATTTCCTGTCTCTTTTTGCCTCGTGGGGTGGTTTATGCGTGTGCTCAGGTATTTCACACCTGAAGCACACTTACACCAATACCCGTTTTTTTGCGTATACAAAAAAAAAGGGATGTTCTAGGATTTCCCCTATGCCCCTACACAATAGAGTATAACAGCCTAGCCTAGATAGCGCAACATGCACAGAAGGCTTCCTTGTGCCTAAACAAACATGTAAGTGAAGACGAGCTAAGGTACATAGTTATTTATTTATTTATTTATTTATTTATTTATTTGCATTTTTAAAGGGCACATCAGCCCAGAGGCATAGTGGCGCTGTTGCATATATGATACATTTCTGGTTACAAAGGAAGGCTTAGTAGTTACATAGACATAGACATAACCATATCTGATTCAACAAGGTGTTACAGGGTGCAGAGATTTATGTGAATAGTGTGGTTTTGAGGGTTTTGCGAAATGTGAGTAGTGAAGGTTCTGCTCTGAGGGCGTTGGGGAGGGCATTCCAAAGTTTAGGAGCTATGTACACAGAGTTGGTTGGCATGGTGGCTTCTGGTGGGGCGAGTAGATATATTTTTGGATATGGTGTCAGAAAGGTATGATGGGGCGGAGAGATTAATACATTTGTAAGAGTGAGGATTTTGAAGTTGATCCTTTCCTTAACTGGGAGCCAGTGTGCATCCGATCTGGCTTGGGATATGTGGTCCCTTTTAGGAATGTGAAGGGCTGCATGGAGCACATTGTTTTGTGTTATTTGGAGTCTATAGATGTTAGTAATTGAGGTGCGTGCCAGAAGGGCGTTGCAGTAGTCGAGCCTGGCTCCTATTGTTGCTCTTGCTAAGGATAGGCTGTTCTGAGTGGTTAGAAAGGGTTTCATGGGCGCTATAAGTTTAGTGGTGTGAGCAGAGGCAGAAGTGATGGCGCTGACTTGTTTTGACATCGAGAAAGTTGTGTCTAAGTAGACTCCGAGGGTCTTAACAGCTGAGGAGACTGTTATGTTAGTGTGGTCGATGATGAAGTTAGTGTATTTAGCGTTGAGTTTGGAGATGGTTTCCTTAGGGCCCAGGATTATGATCTCAGTTTTATCCCCATTTAGGCAGAAACTGTTGATGGCCATCCAGGTTTGGATAGTGGAGTATATCTGGAGGAGAGCTTCTGCATCATGGTTGTATCTCCAGTAAGGGGGAGGAGGACTTGGGTGTCGTCGCCATAATTTGTGTATGCTATGCCGGGCGCATCCAGCAAGTCAAACAGAGGTTTGGTGAACAGGTTATAGAGGGTGGGTGTGGTACAGGAGCCCTGGGGAACTCCACAGTTGATGGTGGTGGGGTCTGCGTTGGCTTGGTCGAGTAAACCTTCATAGCCCTTCCGTCTAAGAAGGATGTTATCCATGATGTGGCTTTGTCAGAGAAATGGGCGGAGTTGGACAAGTGGAAGGTTAGGATATTGTGGTCCACAAGATCAAACGCAGCGGAGAGATCAAGGAGGAGCAGGAGGGCAGGTTTGCCAGTATTCATTATTTTAGTGATTTGATTCTTAAGATCTAACAGTGCAGTTTCTGTTTCATGGCCTTTGAGGAAGCCCGATTGTCTTCTGCCTAGAATGGCATTGAGTTCCAGGTATTGTTGGATTTGCATGTGGGCGGTTTTGTCCAAGATTTTGAGGAGGAAAGGGATGGTAGTGATGGGGCGGTAGTTGTTTGGGCATACAGGGTCTAGGGTAGGTTTATTTAAGAAGGGGCGAACCCAGGCTTCTTTCAAGCTTTGTGGTATGATACCAGAGGAGAAAGATGCATGGATGAACGTTGTGATGATGGGAGTGAGGGAGTCAACGCATTCTTTAATGATGGTAGGAGGACAAATGTCCCTTTTACAAGTGGAGGGTTTGATGTTTTGAGAAGGCTGGTAACTTCTGCTTCGGTGACGTCTCTGAAGGTGAAGAGGGGTATTTGAGAGGGAGGTTTAGGAGAGGGGGTCAGATGTGGAGTGTTTTTGTTGTTAAGGGCTTTTCACTGAGCTATTATTTTTTCTTGGAGCGTTTTGACTTTGTTGATGAGTGCGTCCTGAATGCTGGAACACCAGGTTTTGTCTTTAGTGATTTCATCCGGGGTAGTGGCAGGGGTGGTGAGATCTTTGAAGATTGTGAACATTTCCCTAGATTTAGAGTTGGCATTGAGAATTCTTTGGTTGAAGGATTCAGATTTGGATAGGAATATGGCCTTTTTTTACGTGGATGAGATTTCTTTGAATTCATTTAGAGAGGACTTGTTGGGTGAGGATTGCCACTTGGCTAAGGCTCGACGCTTATTGGTGCATAGAGTGGATAGTTCTTCCGTAAACCAGGAGTTGGAGTGCATTGATTTTTTTCCTTTTTTGTCTTCTAGGGGCGCTATGGATTCAATGGCTTGGAAGAGCACCTGTGCATAGGTGTTGGACAGAGATATGGGGTCGTTGTTAAAAGGAGGTTTAAGTTCTGGAGTGTTTAGGAGCGGGGTGAGGTTGATTTTTGTTAGTTTTTTCAAGCTTCTGACTTTGGCAGGTGGGGCATTGGAGAGTGTCTTTCGGCTAGGAATGGTGGGAATAGCAAATTGGATGAGGTGATGGTCTGTCCATGGGAGAGGTGAGATGTTGGTGACGGATGATGTGCAGTTGTGGTCAGCGATCCAGTCAATGGATCGCCCTTTGCTGTGCGTGGGTGCAGCGATTTTGTGTTCGAACCCCATGTTGGTGAGTTCTTTTACTAGGGAGACAGCTGCTTTGTCCTTAGAGTCATGCAGGCCTAAGTTGAGGTCGAGCAGGATGGTTTTAGGGGAGCTTTTTAAGTTATTCCCTATAATTTGGAGAAGGTGCTTTTGGTAGTCTGGTGGTGAGCCAGGTGGCCTGTAGGTGATAATGACATTTATGGTGCAGTTGGGTGAGAGCGAGTTTGGCAAAGAGGAGGTCTGATTTATTATCCCACTATTGGTTGCAGAGTCTGATGGAGAGGGAATCTTTGAAAATGATGGCTACACTTCCACCTTTAGATGTCTTGCGGTCCTTTCTCAGGATAGTGTATCCTTGAGGGAGGGCAAGTGAGAGGGAGGGGCCTGATGCTTCATGTAGCCAGGTTGTTTCAGAGATGGCTAGTAGGTCAAGTTCAAGGGCTGTGATGAGGTCGTTAATCTCTAGAGCGTGTGCTGGATGGGATCGGGCATTGATGAGCGGGCATTTCATTTCGGTGTGGGAAGGTGTGGGTGGTGTTTTGACATGAGTGATGATGTTGTGCCCAGGGGGGTAATGCAAGGATGATTGCGAGGATGTGAGTGGTTGGGGCTGGGTGTGGAGTGTTGTGTGTGGAAGTGGTTATTGAGCAACTTGTGGGTCATGGGAGGGGAGTGTGTGGGCTGGGAGCGTGAGCCAAGTCTGAGTTTTCTAAAGTTGCTAGAGGGAGGATTGTTGCGGTGCGTGATGAGTAGTTGAGTGCGAGCTCTGAGTCTGTAGAGTCTGGAGTTGTGAAGGGGTTGGTCCATGATCTTAATGGTGTTTAAGTCGGGCTGAGTGTTGAGTGGGGGACATGATGTGAGGTGAGTGTGGTTAGCTGCTTGAGGTGCGAGAGATGTGTGTGTGAATGACATGTAGCTGATGGCCCAAAGGGTGATTGTGATAAGTGAAATGGCTAGGCAGGTGGGGTGGAGTGAGGTGCTCTGGGTGGTATTACTGTGGGGCAGATCATGGGCGGATACATTAGTACAGTTACAGTGCTGATATAGTACATATAATATAATACAATTTAGTAAAGGCTAGTTAGGAGCGGTGGATCAAAATAGGCTAGTCTGGTATATGTGGGGCAGTTCAAAAGCATAGTAAAATAGGCTAGTCATGAAATGCGTAATAAAATAGGCTAATCCAACTTTTGTGGGTCAATTCAGGGCCAGTATAGAGGTATGCTGGTCCTGCATAGGTTGAGCAGTCTAGGTTAGGCAGAACTGACTAGGCTGGATCATCTTAGGTGAAGCATGAGTCAAATGGCAATAATAAGCTTTGCATGAGTTGGTATTTCACAGTGAGAAGTGTAGCATTGGCTCAACATGAGTAGGAGGCTATCAATAATGCAATATAACAAAGAAGGCCTAAACAGCAACATATCATTAATAACACATAGCACGTAGAATATGTGGGGTTATCACTGGTGTTATGCAGGCAGATCAGTTAGAGAGATACTGGTCCTCATTCTGAGTTGGGCGGTAAGGGTTAACGGTCACCGGTAATGATGCTGGTGCCGTTAAACCCTTACCGCCCATTTCCGAGGTCCCTTAGCAGGTCCTGCTAAGGGACCAGGGCGCTAATAACGGGCACACTGTTTGTGGGCCCATAATTAGCGCCTTCCCCATTCCCATTGGGCCCTATGGGGGCTCAATGGTAATGGGGAATGGTCTACAGAATGGGGACTTACCGGGTCCTCCAAGCTCGGAATGACCCGGTAAATCCCCATTCTGTCAGACCGGACCTGGACCCGGGTTTGGAGGCAGCCATGGCTCTAATAGCGCCATGGCTACCTCCAAACTCGTAATGACCCCCACTGTGGTTAATAACAGTTATCACACGTTAAGAATGCAGAATGCGCACATGGCGAGTGGTGAATATGAACAATGGGCAGTAGAACGGCAGTGGTGGGTGGGGGCAAAGTTAATGTGCGTTAGGCGCATAGCATATGGCAATTGCTTGAGCGCTATGGGCTACAGGGTAGAAGGCTATCGGCCGTTTTTTACAACGTATTGACAGAGCAGAGAACAGGTAGAGTAGACACAGTTTGAGACAACAGTCGTGCACGCATTATACAGAGATCAAGTGCGTATTGGTATTGGGTACATAGGTTGATGGTTATACAGTCAGCGTATCATGATGTTCGTTATGCTGATATGGATTGCAAATTAGACCACAGATGTGCGAGGAACTGGTTAAAGGGGTTGTGGTTTGTATGTGTTGGGTCGGACGCCTTTCAGACGGAAGTTAGCTGTGGATGGGTGCTGACAAGGCACTCTGAATGCAGCGACGTGCGAGTGTTTGGGAGAAGCTGGTGAAGGTGGTGACGAACGTGGGTCTCTGGCAACATCAGTTGAGGTGACTTTGGGAATTGTACTCACAGTTATTATGGATCTGCTCGCAGCCCGACTGGCCCAAGACAGACACGAGACAGGCTTGTGCCTTTTGCTTGTGTGCCTTGTGACGCGGGGGCTGGCTGATGCCTATCCAGTGTAGGCGGTCTGAGGAAATGCCGTCGTTCCACCAATCAGCTGTGGATAAGGTTGCTGGGCAATCAGATTAACACAGAAGTGTGTCGGCCATTTTGAGGCCCTCCACGCAGATCGGGGAAAAAAACAAATGGATGCAAGGTGTGCTCGGGGCTCCTCTATTCATATGGAGGGGCAGAGGTGCATCCGGGGAGTCTGCTTACCCGCAGAGCATAGAGATTCAGCCCGCAGAGTGCGGTGCTTCCGAACAACTCGGGAAGTTGTGCATATGTTGGACGCTCACTTGCGTCTAGTTCTCTCGATCCAAAGGCTTCAAACCCGGTGATGGGAAGGGCTACTGCCCTTCCGACGATCTGAAGTGGAGACAAGCGTGGCAAGACAGGCTTGTGCCTTTTTGTTGTGTGCCCTGTGACGCGGGGGTCAGCTGATGCCTATCCGGTGTAGGCAGTCTGAGGAAATGCCGTTGTTCCACCAATCAGCTGTGGATAAGGTTGCTGGGCAACCAGATTAACACGGAAGCATGTCGGCCATTTTGAGGCCCTCCACACGGATACCTCCAGTATAGTACCAAAGAAGAGAGTAAATGCCTCTTTCTTTATGTACAGAAGGTCTTTATTGGCCCAGGGAAATATATAAGTAACCATGGGGTAATGTTGTCGTACCTCTTGTATAGTATTGGTTAGGAGAGTAAAACACCTCCCCTTTTTACCAACAGCATGATGATTGACGAGAGGAAGTTCTCCTGATGCACCCAGAGATTTGTGGCACCTCGTCTAAATCGCAAGGTTTGTCAACAGGTCCTAAATGTATAATTACATATAATAGTAGATCAATATTTATTACCATTCTTTTCACATAGGTGTTGCACCTATCACATAATGAGATAGATATCCTGTATGTGTTTTTCCAACAGTTCTAAATAGTGGCTTAACCAAGTGGCCCCGAAATAAGAATCCTGTCCCCGTTCATGTCTATTAAATAAGGTTAGTAGACTAGACCTGTCATTGACTATCAGCATTTTCAACCATTTAAAATAGCTTAATTGACTCAATGTGCCTCATTATGAGTAGAGCGGTAAGGGATACCGGGTACTGGTAAGGACACAGGTGCCGGTAATCCCTTACCGCCCTACTACGAGTTCCCTTAGCGGCTCTCTCCTTTAACACCTGGTCTGACCAGGCTTATGGATGGGACCCGTTAAGGGAAATCAGAGCCAATAACGGTACCCAAATTGCCGTACCGTTATTAGCTACTTCCCCAATTCCCATTTGAGCCCTGTGGGGGCTCAAATGGGAATGGGGAATGTTTTTTTCAATGGGGACTTACCTGTCCCGCAAAGGTCGGACTACACCGGTAAGTCCCCATTGAACGTGTCCGGTGCCGGTACCGTTATTGGAGGCAGTCATGGCGCAAATAGCGCCATGACTACCCCCAATCTCGGAATGAGGCCCAATGTACTGTTTGTTTTAAATATTTTTAGAGTGCTTCAAAGAAAGGGTTAGAAGATTAAAGATCAGCTAAAGTAACCATTATCTGTCCTGACATAGGCCTCCCTAAATCATTGGTAAAACCTACTAAGGATGGGGTTTATCCCGTTATTATAGGCTGAAATGCAGTGAGTTGACATATTACCCTGAAAAACATCCAATTCAAACAAAAATATCTGTGGAAGTAATGGACATTTAGTACTTCAAAGAGACGTAGGAAAGCAATGAAGAGACAGGGGTACAAAATAAGCACATCGGTATTGTGTTGTTTATAACAACAGATAAACTGTGTGACAAATAGTAAGAGACTATTGAGGTTAAAAGTCTTGTGTATATAAGAATTTACATTGTATAATTGCCCGACTGTCTCGAACTTTTTCAACCGCTCTTCAATAAGGCGTCTTATTACTAACGTTCATCTCTAAACTAGAGGAGAAGGAGGTAGCCTGTGTTTTCTATGTGCTTCACGTTGTTTTCACCTTAATACAACACAGACACCTCCACAACAACTAAAAATGTGGGTGTGACCTACTGTATAAACGTTCACTGAGGAAGTCCATGGGCGCCCTCTGGATCCCTGGGGCCACTTGAGTGATGCAAGTGGTCGAATGGTCTCTCTTGTTCGCTGTGTAAGAACAGGAATTGGAATGCTTCACACCACAACACATCAGCCTGGCAACTGAGCGCTGTGCAATGCACTCTACGCACGCTGCAGTGGCATTTCAGCACGTTCCTTTAGGACAGAGGTGTGTCATTTAGCAAATGCACACCCGGGGTTGTGTATCTGGGGGGCGAGGGGGGCAAGCGCGATGCACCTGCAGAAATCAGCCTAGCCACAGAAGCAGCATGACAGCACTACACACTAAGTGGATCATTAGGAGTATTCCATAGTTTGGGTCTATAATCCTAGCGTCTACACATCATTATGAGTTGACTGGCAGTAGAACAGTAAACAATGCAGATTTGCAGAAATAACAGGTGCTGCATTTCAAAACATATGCATGTAATATTGTTATACTTTTCAAAACTTGTCTCTGTATCCTCATTTGGGAGATGGGAGCGGACATGTTAGAGCAGAGGATCACCCCACTGACGTGTTAAACATTGCACAGTAGAATCAGCGACGGCCCCTCTGTACGTTATACAGCATAGATGGAGACACATCTTGGACATCAAGCTGCCCACATGTTTACCACCTTTGGGGGGTCCCAGCACTTTCCCCCCCTTAAATTGATGGGGCGGCTACTTCACCACCTCCCCCACCCTGCCACGAAAAAGACAAGTCATTCATTTCTACATTCATTGCGGCTTTAGTCGACAAAAATGTCATGCAGCCGACAGAAAAATACATAGTTCATCCCAAAACATATAAAATATATTATTCCCCATACCAATTAAAAGCAGCCAAAACATTTACATCTGTGAGTAAAATAACTAGATCCATCGCATATCCAATGTCATTAAGATGAGGTAGGGTAGTCCAAGTGCAGGATACTAGTACAGGTTATATGTATGTCCTCGTGCAAACATGCCATCATCTCCATAATTATGTATTCGTGATATGTACAGCAATTGCACTTGTCACACAGGTGATGATTAATTCCTGATTAACCACGCTCTATATATCAATTTAGATTCGGCAACAATGATGATGCTGTTTTCCATTGATTTGCACAAAAGCACAGCATCAAATACACGTCGGATGTGGATCTCTCGCAAAATCGGTTTAAGTGAAGGACTCTAAGGTGCCTATACCTTGGGCACAGGAGGAGAACATGTTCCATACCCTCCTTGGTCTCATTGCATACTGGGCAGGTACCGGGGGCAGTCGGATTCTAGACATGTAGCAGGTCAGCCAGAGCAGTATAGCTAAAGAAAGTCCATGGGGTGGGCTGATGATGTCTAGATAGCCCTCATAGCCACATCCATCCATTCTAGGCCCGTACACGGCTGCTCAGGTTGAATGATTACATTTCACCAGGGTGCTCTCCTTCAGTAGAGCGGTTTGCGCCTTTTTTATCACATGTTTCGCACTTCCGGCGATCCCCTGTGGATTAGACAAGAGCTCTTTGCGACCCAAAGAAGCCAAACTGGTTTTAATAGGATTGCACCTGGGTAAGGCCCGCCCTCCATTCTGGGCTTATAAATTAGCCAACACTTCTCTATATTTCTCAGGATGCAGGGAAGCGCAGGCGTGCCCAGTATAGTACTGGCCTGTGCAATCACATCTGCTATGTGCTTATGGTGAGTGGTATTCAGGGTACTTTGAGGCAGATTTAATCTTTTTGTTTTGAAAACTGTCTTCAATATCTACTAATCTTGTCACATTAAGATACGCCCATATTCCAGCGCCATACACTGCTGCAGCCTTCGCCTTCCTGTTAAAGGTGCTAAGAGATGGTGAAAGCAGACCATTTCCATTGGCAATGGCACATTTTGTGATGGAATTGATTGCCCTTGACATTGTGAGGGTTGCTTTTTCTATTTGGTCCAGCATTTCCTGTTGCCACTGAATTTTGTACCCACATCATTGTAGGTGTTTACCTGTTCTATCTTGCATCCCTCCAGCAGTATCTGTCATCTGGTGTGTGTTATTTCTTTATTGTGGGAATGAGGAACCATTGATTTCGTTTTATCAAAGTTAATCATGAGAGCCTTGTTGTTACAGCCTTCATTAAACGCTATTGTCTGCTGTTGCAATGCTGCTGAAGCGCGAGAAACTAAAGCTGCATCCTCTGCAAAAAGCACAATTAGGATATTATCCGACCCCAACCTGAGGGCATTTGACTGTATATTAGCGAGTATGTCAATGCGTTTGTTTATAATTGAGTTGGGGCAAGGACGCATCCGCGCCTCACACCACGTGAAGTTCCATCTTACAATTGCTATATCATCATTTTACAAACTCCATTAAAGCTTCCCACGGCGTCGCTCTAGGTCCTCCGTCAGGAGCTGTTTTCAAACGTATGCAAACAGTATTCAACTTTATCTTCATAATTCTGAATTAGCAGGAAGAATCTAAATGATCGATCAATGGTACACGTGCCAGGCTGAAAGCCTGCTCGCAGGTGACTAATTACTCGCTCCTCAGTCACCCAATGGGACAGAAACGTCAGCAGCGCCCTGGCATAGATCTTGCCGGCAGCATCGAGCCACGAGATGGTCTGGTAGTTTTCAGGCTCCTCACGCCTGACTTTTTTTTAAATGCAAGGGCGAGAGTGCAGTACCACACCCATTTCAGCCACGGACGTCATTTCACCACAATGCCAGGGGTAGCGGAAGTGACATCACATGGCCCTTGACCTCTGATGACATCACAGGAAGTGATGTCATTTGATCCCACCCCAAAATGACATCACAGGAAGCAATGGAACATGACCGTTTACCCCATGACAAACAGGAAGTGGCATCAAATAGCATTGTTTCGAAGTACACTATGAAAAATATGGTTACAATATTACTGTAACGTGATTTACATTTCATACAAGAAAGGATCACCATATGTATCGGCACAAAAAAACATGCTATAACTGTAACTTGCGAAAAGTAAAATACATAGTCCGAAATGGATGCTTATTCCACTCTAAATGCTTTTTGGAGGATTTTGTCTGCATTGTGAAGTTGAGGTGTTTAAGAACAGTCTTAATCAGTAACTCACCCCCTGACCTGTGCCTGAAATAAACCTTTAATGAGTCTAGCAATTAATGTATGGAATTCCATAAATGCAAATAGCTCAAATAGCCACATGGCATTGGCCACAGCCCAGGAGCTTCAATTTGTAAAATACAAAAGAAAAACTTGTAAAAATTGTTAACAATTTTTTTAGGGGTAGCAAGGGAGACCAAAGGAGAAGCAACGGATAATCAGGGGTCGCAAGTGGTGACCCCTAAATGACGTCCCTGGGATGACATTAAACAAGCAAAAAAAGTGTGGAGCCCAGATATCTATTTCTGAATTAAATTGGTCTATTGGTATTTTGTCTGGGCTAGGAGTCTTGCCACACTTCTGATGTGCTATAGCGTTTCTTCCTTGCTGGGGTGTTGTTAACATTGCTGCCTCCAGTTTTTGAGTGGAGTTAAAATTGGAGGAATTTTTGGAAGCTATTGCTCTCTGTAATTATACTGCATTCTGAATTACCCCGGAATGCCACATGTGTCATACTACAAGAGCTTTGGTCAGGCGAGAGGTAGAAAGAAGTTTGTTTTTACCCTTATCACTAGACCCATAATGCACCCTAAAACTGTGTTGCCTTTTAATGATGGAGCTGGGGAACTGCACCCCCCCTGAGGACAAAGGGCTAGAGCTCTAAAGAAAGAGAGCCTCACACTGAAGCTGCACCTGCAACATAAGATATCCTGACCAACAACCTAATAGCATCTGCCCTGTTGCACTGGTACCGGTGGCAAATCAGTCTTCCAAGCCCTTCCGGGCAGGTCCCCCAGCAGCTCCCCTCAGGTATCCCATGACTTTCCCCAGCAGCCGCCACCACCCCAGACCCATGGAGGGAAGAAGGTGAGGGCTACATGCCAATGGTGCACAGGCCCCTCTTGTCACACCTAGACTTGACAGAGAAGCCGTTACTATCCACCCACGGTCTGGATATGCCCACAATACCCTTCCTTCTGACAGAAACAGAGGATGCTTCGAAGGCAATGCATCCCTCTATTAAAACTGCTTACCATCCTGCAAGTCTGTGCAACTGATGAGTCCCGGAGCACTGTGGCATTTGTGCATGGCATAACATTGCCCTGCATTAGCTGCATCCCACCCGCCATCGCCGCCAAGATGAGACAGATCTGCCACCACATCCAGTGTTGCATTACACCTGCTGCAATCAATGCAATTCATTCAAGGTCTTATGCCGTTGCTGGGTATCCTGTGCACGCATGGCCCACCAAGGAAATAAGAGCAGGTCTTTGGCAAGAGCTGTATGCAGAATGGCATTAAGGCGAAAATGGTCTGTGAATCAGACCTGCTCTTCACCCGTGTGTGCAGGATTTCCAGGGTCCGCACGTGGTACAAGATAATGGCCCGAAGTAATCTGCTCTGCATCATGCATGGACTTCAAGAATGCTCGCCATGGCTGCTGGCTACTACACAGTACCACACTTTAACAGACAGCCATGATACCAACACAGACCTAATTCTGCAACCCGCAACATATCATTACCTTTTCACACCTCTCAGTGTTAGCACATACTAGTGATGAGATGTGTCCTGCAGAACCAATAACGTCTCACTACCACACATGAGCATATGAAGACAAATTCCTGGCACCTCTTTCTGGTGACTCATGACACCCACTCAAACCAGGGCTGATGAACCTCCTACTTCAGCTGGTGACAACAAGACAGGGGGCCACGGAGGCGTGGGAGTGCCTAGAGTGTAGAGGATAGTGCTGCAGGAAATAGAAGAGCAACAGGTGGCAGTGACAGAGACGTCCCCTAGCAGAGGGCTCAGGAGGAGGAGGAGACTTGGGCCTCTGTGTCTGTGCCTGCTCTTTCAGCGGAGGCACAGTTGTCCCTTATCAAGTTTCAGGCAGGCCAGGAGACCTCCCACCATTGGCAGAAACAGGGCCCACCTTGTAAAGAGTCAGAGACCAGTTAAGCTTTAGGAGAAGACTGTGAAGGGACAGGACGGCACAGTAATATGCTACTTACAAGATACAGTTGAAGCAACATACATGTAGGCCTGGTGCTTGGGAACTATTTTTATGTATTGTATTTATTTATTTTATTGGGCATTGGTAAGGCGCATATACATCTAGAAATTGTGTTTCAAAGCACCCACAGGGCAAAGGGAAGGAAACAAGGGAATAGCAAGGCAATTGGATATTCCTTGCTATTCCCAGGATATGCAGTGATGAGCAAAATACAATAGCAGTCCTACTGGCCCTTGTGAATATTCGGAGCGTGCAAGTGCAGAAAGAGAGAAGGGACAGGGGAGGGGGTAGGTGCTAGAGGTTCTGCATAGGGGGGAAATGCCAAAGAGTCAGTTGCACAGGCAACAGATAAGTGCCAGGCAGTGATCACTTGGTGGAAGAGGGGTCACCAGCCAATACAATAAGTGCCGGCCTGCAAGACATCCCAGGCCAGTTGGTGCCCGAAGGCAAGTGCAGTGGGAGGGCAGATGCTGCCGGTGATTAGACAAAAGGCCAGGACCCAGGAGGACACATAAGGGCCCAGGCCACCAATCACAGCGACTGTGGGGGTTTAGCATGGGAGGGAGAGAAGGAAGGAGGAGGAAAAGAGGAAAGTCTTCAGTTGCTTGCAAACTTGAGGAGATGCGGCACAAGATGGAGAGAAAGGGGGAGCTTGTTCCAGGGATGGGAGCCAGCAGAGGAAAGAGAACGGCCACCCGCTCTGTGCTTGGAGAAGCACTTGACAAGCAGAGAGTTGGAGCCTGGGGATCGGAGGGATGTGGAAGGAGAGTAGTTGGTGAGAGCAAGTTGCAGATAGCGAGGTCTCCGGCCCCAGACAGCCTTATGGATGTGGCAGAGGGATTTAAATTTGATCCTGGCAGCAACTGGCAGCCAGTGGTATAACCATATAAAAGGGAGACATTGTCTGACAAAGCCTCTAACTTGCATGTCAGCTTTCAGAAACACCATTTTCCATAGCTTCCTCAAGTGGTGGAGGCTGCAATAAGGGAGTGTCTGCAAGTTACTATGAGGAAACGCATGCTCTTGGACAGACTCATTGATGCAAGCATCCCTCACAGCCCCAGCATTTTAAGCCTGCCCTACATTAGAACTGTGCTGGTGTGAACATGCAGAATCAGGGGTTTGTTTCCACCACCTCCACTGCCACTGCACCTTGCTGTTAGTGTTGGTGGGTGTGTTTCTATCTGGGCAAGCACAGAAGGGCTGAATGATGTGCCCTGCTGGCATACAATACCTTTATTGCCAGATGACCATCACCCCGGGGGAGTTGCACTCCACAGATGTGGAGGATGCCAATGAGTGGAACCTGTTCCAGCACCACCCTCCCCTCTTATCGGTTGCTGACTGGACATTGGGAAAGAGGTCAGAAAAAGGGGTTTTAGGAATTGCAAAATTACAACTTTCATGTGAAAGAGTTCAAAACATACTAGACAGTTTAACAGGATTACAAGACAATGTTCTGACGTGTAATTCACTTAACTAAAAGCCAGAAGTACACATGCTTGAACAGGCAATGAAAACAGTAGTCCAAGGGGGAAGGAAGGAGACATCACACATGCCCCGAGTAACTCTAAAATTCAATATGGTAGAAAGGTCATAATGTTAGCTGCGGCCAACCTTGTTGCAGCCATCTAACCCTACCAGTGTTATCAAATCAAAGAACAACTCAGACCACAAAACCCAGTTGCAATCAGTTTTCCTAAGCACTTCCCAGGAGGAAGGATAACCACCCTATTAAAAGCATCCAGTAGTTCTGTCTGTCATGGTGGGGCCTTTGAGAAGGAGCTGGAAGAAGGTGTTTGACAATCAAGAATGCTGTTGAGTGAGGTTGTGGAGTTGGAAGTTGGTGGGGAGAGTATTGAAGAGATTAGAAGCGGCGGTCATACCATCTCAGAGACAGGGTGTTCGAGATTGGAGTGGAAAAAGAGAGGAAATGGGAAGAGGAGGTGATACAATCTGATGGAAAGAGATGGAGGTTGGAGGAAGTGCATTGAGGAGGTTGGAGGAGAAATTGATGGCATCTGGAGAGAGAGGTCTCCAGGGAGTGGCAGGAGGAGAGTCACCTGGTAAAAGAGAGACATCAAGGTTAAGAAGTATAGACCCACAACCCTCTGGGGATCTGAGGATGAGGATAGGACAAAGCTAGGAAGGGTGATTGGCCCACTCAACCTGAGGAGGTGGAAGGTGGTCAGTTGAGCCCTTGAGAGGCAAAGAAGAGGCAGGTTCCAGTGGACCAGATCAGTCCAAGGTTGATTTCAAAGGCAGTGGGAGGTCCAAGATGGTGCAGCGTTAGGGGTGTCCCGGGAACCAGAACCTTAAAGCAGGGAAGAACTGAACCCCAGCCCCGTTTTAAGGATGATCCAATGATACCTCATGCTGCTGAAGGAGACCTATCACTAATACCAGGCTGCCATAGGTTGGCCTCAGTCAGCCTGCATATCGGGCACCGAGCAATAGGTTTCTGGAACCCCAACATCCTTCAACCCCAAGCAAAGAGAAAGGACAACTAATGGACACCGGAGCAGTGCATGGACGTACCCGGACCTTGCACAAGATTTGTTTCTTTTGATAACAATACATTGGAGCATGATACTGCTTGTTTTCTTTGTGTTTTGTGAATGCACCCCTGGTCGTTTAACAAATCATAGCCTTGTGTCAGTCTCTTTGTTCCCCTACTGGTGCTACCTTACTACACAGCCCTCCTGTTGCTTCCACAAGCCTTCTCTGTGTGCTGTGCTTGGCTGGTGGAGAGAGGTACAGGACTGATCCACATGGAAAGAGAGTATGCAAGCTTGTGCTGTAGCCACTGAAACCATTTATTGTGTGTACTTTTCACATTTAATTCTCTGTTGGTGTCATTTTAATTTTTATTGTGCTTGTTACGTGAAGCTCAAGTTTGCTTCCACCTTTGAGAAAAAAATTAGGGACCACTTTCTGATTGTTTGTTTTTGGACTCCCCTTCCTTGCCATTTCTTCTTTCCAACAGAAGAACATAAAGAAAAAGAAAAAGCTTTTGATAAAAACCTTTGCGAATGGCTTTCGATTACATTTTAATCTCTTTTTCTTACCTTTCCTCCTTCCACCTTGTGCTTATGTCCCATTCTTGGTCCTCAGGGTGTGCGTCGGGGCAACTCAGCGGGCCACCATGCCCACCCACTGATACGGTGGTGTGCGACGTGGAGCCTGAGATTGATAAGGGCAGGATTCCATAGTCCCCACCAGAATTAGGTCTATTACCGCTATCAGTCCTTTAAATCCTGCACTAAGTGAGACAAAGACAACCATGTTGCTGACCCAGGGAGAGCAGATATTGATAATGGGAGGCAAGATTAAGACCTGGCGATTGGGTTCCTGCGCCCACCACAGCCAGTGAGCAGATAACTGGACAGTTCCAACCCTGTGGCCAGTACCTCACAGACTGCCACCACACAAGTGCACAATGGGCAGTTCCTCAGTTTGCGGGGACGAATTCATGTTGGGGAAAACATTGAACGCACTTGAGTTTCCAACATGCAACCAATCCCAATGCATAACAATTACTGATCACACATGCAGACCATAGGTTATAGCCCACCCCGCGGGCAGGAATCGATTGTGGTCTGTAGGCTGCGTGGGGTAAGCGCAGCTCACAGAAGAGCACTGGGGAAAAAACATTGCACAATAGTGTGCCTCGCTTCCCGTAAGTCAAAGATGTGTAGTGAGGGTAGCCAAGGCTAAAGTATGTGTGGTGACGGAGATACGGGAATGGTAGAGGGCAGAGCGGAGGGCCAGAGAGGGCTGATGTATGGGAATGAGGAGGGTACGGGGTGACTACCTGAAAACAGAGGGAATGAGGGTGGAGACACAAAGAGTGGTCTAGCTGGAAGAGAGCAATTTAAAGCAGCCTTCTACAACGTCATTTGTTTCATGAGCAGAACTAGTGTCTCGATCTGAGGGATCAAGGCTCTTAAAAGCCTTGGGAAAGTGTTAGCAATTGTGTGGTTGTGCAAAGCGGAGTGACGATGTGTCGAGAGATGTAAGTGTGGCTAGAGATAAAGGTGGAGGTGCAGTTGGAGGAGGTGCAGAGAGAGCCGAGGGAGCAGGAGGAGGACATGCAAAGAGAGCAGGAGGAGGTGTGGGAAGAATTAATAGAGGAAGAAGAGGTGGAGGTGTGGAAAGAGCTGAGGGAGCAGAAAGCGGTGGAGGCACAGACACATCTGAAGCTGTGGGAGTGGGGAGTGTGGAAGTTGGAGGTGAGAACATCATCGAGGAGGGGAAGGTATAGAGGTTGGAAGGTGGTCTCCAGAAGGAGAGGAAAGTACAGTGGGTGGACGAGGACAAGATAAAGGAGGAAAAAGAAGTACAAAGGTTGGAAAGGGGACACAAAAGGAGAAGGAGAGAATAAACAGGTCATAATAATGGCACATAGAGAAGATGAGAGAAGGAAGGGAGGAGTAGCAAAGGCAAATAGACAGGAGGGCATTCCTGATGTTCCAGGGCCAGTAACAGTCGGAGAGTAAAAAGGCATCCGTCTGTCACTTCTCTGAAGGCAGCAGAAGGAGGGAGCAGCTTCCGGTGCACCAGCAAGGAGGTTACCCGACAGATAGTCTAAGACCAGAGCTGAGGCCTAGAGACAGGTCCCCACGAACAAGTGTGCATCGGTTCAATTAGGAGTTAAGTGTTTGGGTAATAGGATCAGGTTCTACATAGAAATCTCACAACTTTCCTCACCTCTGAGAGATGCTGTAGACTTCACTGCAGCACATCTCAGGAATGCAGCTAGTGTTTATTCTACCTGAGAGAGCTCGCCAAAGAGGCGGCCTTGGGCAGAGGCCTGGTAGGACATCAGGGAGTCATCCAGCCAAGAGGACTACTGCTCAGGAGACTGTCAGTGATGCAAGCTTTCTGAAGGAAGAATGTTTTTTTGCCACCTGTTTGCAAACCTCTATTTCTGATTTGCTGAATCTTTGAATAAAGTCCCAAGTGGCACCTTTTGTACTTAATCAATGACTAGTGTGCTGTATCCGCTTGGCTTTGTGAGAACCTCAAAAAATTGAAAGAAAGAAACCCTTTGTGAAACTCTTTGAGAACCCCTCTGCTATTGTCTTTAAACTCCCTTTTCCTGCACTATCCAAAAAGAAGGAAAAGCTGCTATGGAAACCTTTGCACTTGTAGCAGCATCGTGTGAGTCCTTTACCCTGAGTGACATTGGGGCCCACAGTTTTCAGGGAACATGTGGATCTGTTTAGGAGCATGACATTTTGGGGCAAGAAGGGAGATCATCTGCAAGAAGTGGAACAGTTGGAGGCAGAAACAGAGGCTCAACAGGAGGGTATGTCTGTTCTGTTCTCAGTTTACCACGCTGACTCCAAGAGCCATGTTTTACCTGGGTCGCTTTTGTCTAAAGTAGCAGAGGCAGAACCCAAATAATTCTCATGATGTCATCATTTCATGCTGCGAGCTCTATGGTAGCAGAGAGAACGCCAACATTCGCAAGTTTGTGGCAAACAGCTGGTAGAAGCCCAAATAGTCTCATGTAGGCAACTGTCGGCCGAATAGGAGGGAGTACCCAAAGAGTTCTCTTGTTTGTAGTTCTCAGGTAGCGGGTGACAAAACTATTTCATATTGGTAGCGCTCCCCTTAAACCAATCTGTTTTTGAAATAGTAGGAGCTGGACCCAGGAGTAGAACTTATGAACAAAATATAAGCCCAGCGCTAGTTGCATCTTGTCATGATATGACAGTCACACTTCACCCACACCAGCATTCAATCACTACGTCTATCCGTTTCACAACTACAAAGCACACTAAATAACTCTGTTGCAGATGGCAGCCCTGAAGCCTCACTCCGCTTGTAAACTGGCAGGGGAGGGGTGAGGGCAATAGCTTAAAGAATCTTTGGAAATTCTCACAAGAGGTTCTGACCAGACGGACTGCTTATTGAAGCAGTATGATAGAGGATTATCCCCCCTTCTCACGTGACATGCGTGAAGTAGATACACGTCCACCATCTGAGCTCTTGTGTGTCCTTTTACACCCAGACCTGTTGCAATTTCCCAATAACTGGCTCTCTGCCACCAGCCCATCACTAGTAATATTGACAGAATGTGGGCATAGTGGCATTGGAGAAATTAACAATGTGCTCCATGGTGATGCAGAAGATCATTTGCTTGACTTATCGGGTGATTTTGTGGTGAACGGATGGGTTGTTATCTTTTCTTCCTGTTTTTGGATTTGGATGCATGAATTTGGGTTTTGTGACGAAATTACTGCTGGACTGCAGAAGTACAGGGACGAGTAGTGGCTATACCAGCTATTCATCCCCACACTACTACTAAATCAGCTGTGATCAGAATCACAAAGGTGAAATAGGCACAGCCTGACAGGTATACCTCCTTCACCTCGTTTGGTAGTGCAGTACGGGGGCAGTTTTCTGACTTGTAAGGGACTCCAATGATCAGTACTTTGGTGCGAGTATGACTTTGTATTGTCCATGCTGCCTTTAAACGACTGAGTCCCCAGAGTCCTCCTGGGGAGGGTTACTGTGTCCAGTGCTCTCTATAAGAAGGTGGTAACTGCAGGAGAATCAGAGAAGCAACATCTTGGCAGTTGTTCCACACCATCTCTGGGCTCCTCTCCTCAGCACCATCCACATGCCTGACCTCATGGGAAGCTTTCTACTGGAGCCTGGCCAGCACTGTTAAGACTTATTTGGCCAAATGTACACAAGTATTCTAATCCTGACCTCCAACACTCTGGACTTCGGTCCCTGAGGGTGTTCCCACTACCAGTGCATTGAGACTAAAATAATGGTAAAAGGCGCTATATAAATGACAAGTACAATACAATGTCAGTTGAAGAAACAGCCAGACCAGACACCAATACACCAGTCCTGTCCCAGATGGGCCACACTCACAGAGCTGTCCCTTGCATGATATCAAATTGTAGAGCCTTTATAATTATGTACTCTTAGTAGTCACAATACCTCAAAAAGGCATGGCCTATATTTAAAGATATGTATGCCACCAGACTGACTAAGGTATGCAATTATTAAGTTATGAAACAGAGGTGCAGAAGATAAAAAATCCACTGTTGCCTGCCATAGCTGTGTGTTTCAGCAGTTTTCAGAAATGGAAATCTAACCTTTTAACCTGCCCTGTGCCACTGCAGCGGTGAGGCTGAGGGTGTCTGTAGACTTCCTTAGCAAAGGCACCTGTTTGCACTATAATTTTGGCATGGACCATTTATGAAAGGGGGGTCCTGTTTAGCAGATCTACCTTTCAGAAACAGAATTACTGACATCATTTTATGTTAATAAAAATCACACCCTCGAAGATGACAATCCACCACAGATGTTTTATAGCACAAACCTAGCTAGGAAGCAACAGAGTGCTGGACATGTTGAGGATAACATTAAGTGGTGTGGCTCTGTTCTTCAGCCAATTTAATTTCTACGCACTCCATCAGTGCAACTGTGCACATCTGAACAGTGACTCATGCTTCTGTTTTCTGAGAGTTCTCATGTAACTGAAAAGCAGCCACCTAGGTGTAAAATGTGGGTCAAGATATAGGGATATGGGGTAGTCAGTGTTATCCTCCATTGAGACTACCGGTGGATCAGCAAGTGGAGAGCACATCCCTCAGCAGCTGTCGTGTATCCACCTCACCAGGCGAATTATGGGCCCTTTTTGTGTTGGATGGGTGATTTCTAGTAGGTACAACAGTGGGAGTATCTCACTGTATGATGCATCCTGCCATGCGTGGTGGCATTCTCAGAGGGCCAAAGCACACAAAAGACATCAGACAGCATCTATCAGTGTCTTGGTATGGAAAATGACCCATTTACATCTTAGCTCTGATTCCTGCAAAAATCAGTGATGGCATTGCATTGTCCACCTTGTGCAAAGTAGAATTCCAGCGTGTGGCTATTGCAAAATTCAAGTGTTGATGTGGCATCTTGTGGCACAGCACACCTGCATTTGGTGCAGCACTTTGCTTGCATTGTTGCCCTGACTAAGGTGTGAGAGGATCTTTTGTGCCATGGATATCATGTCCTTCATAGACTGGAAATTGCTGATGAAATGTGTTACCACAAGCTAAAGAGCATAGGAATAGCAAGGCCCATGCATGGTCTTAACAATTCACACAGCAGCAAGGATAGTCAACCCATGCAAGGATAGTCAACCCATCGTAAGCAGCAACAACGCCCAGAGGTAGATATTGTGGTTTTAGTGAATGCACCCCTACCTCCTCCACCTTCTCTCATATTTCAAATCCATTGTGTCCTCTCCCTTTAAACACTTGCAGAAGAAAAGTTGCACTGTGAGCTGTAGCTGGTCTCTGAGATTACTTTGGGATGTAGAGCCCCTCAGTTGATGGGAATCAGGAAGGCCACCCAATGTGCAGTCATAGCTTTGTTGTCAATGCTCCGTCCACTGGTCTTCATGTCCATAGTGAAGTGGGCTATCTG
This sequence comes from Ambystoma mexicanum, assembly GCF_040938575.1. NCBI lineage: Eukaryota > Metazoa > Chordata > Amphibia > Caudata > Ambystomatidae > Ambystoma > Ambystoma mexicanum. Next base: position 119,512,475 of record NC_090926.1, on the reverse strand, counting down.
GTTCTCAGGCTGATTGAATGCCTACTGCACAGCATGAAGTAGCTAATCCTACAACTCTGTAAAGCCCAGCATGAAGTATATTGTCGATGGAGAACTTCCCAGCTGTGTTTGACCTTAGGTCTGAGTTGGGTGAAGAGGGATGGGGAATGTTACCATCCCCTGGCCCTCCAACATAATTCATGACATGGAAGAAGGCCAGGAAACATCGCAATCACCCATTGTATTTCAGACGAATCCCCAACGAACCGATGGTTGATAACTATGTAGAGAGGTAACCCCTCAGCCAGCCCTACAGACCAGGTGTGGTACAAATGTATCCAAGAGTGGACAAGGAGCCCCAGGCTACAACTAAAGACACTCCAATTAACAGTCTCAAAAGTGCCAAGTAGCCATGTTGCTGACGTCGTTAGAGACACCACGACTTAGCAGCTTTAGACATGAAGCACACATGCCATCCACACTCCCGGACATAAACAGACACTCGAATTCATGAAGAAGACAATCGTACAGTTCTATAGTTAGAGGACAGACACATATATAGCTGTCATTGCTTTTATGATTGTTATCATTAGCCAAGTGCAGCATGTCAGGTTTCATATCTTCAATTAAACAATCATACAATGTTCAAGTTTATTTTATTTTTTGGGCTAAAAGATTATTTCAGTCACTTCACTCAAGATTTGTTGGGCCTTGACCTTTGCATTCAGAGTACAGCAACTACCCCAAGCCAAGATGGAGGGCAGAGGCAGGAGTGCTGATTGGGTGGCAGGTTGACAATAGTTTGTTTCCCAAAATTCTAAACTGCCTTTCATTAATTTTTCCATCTGAGCTGGTTGTGTTTTTGTCTGTCTCCTGTTTTTCTGGGCCTTGGAAGAAGCATCTTGAAGAAAAGCTTCTATTTAGAAGAACAATGCAACTTGAAAGTTAATAAGTTTTCTCAAGAAGAAGAGATCCATCGTGAGAAAGAAGAAGGCTGCAAGTCTTTCCCACACAACTCAAGTTAAGTGCTATTTCGTGTTTTCATTTCAAAGTACAGCGTTAGAATCTTTTTTCTTAGCTAATAATTTATTTCAGCAACTAAAGGGTTAACTCCGCTTTTGAGTTTGAGGAGACTCGTAAACAGGAAGGCTTTCGTTTAGTGAGGTTCGCGCGCACGCAAAAGAAACTGTAATTAACTCATTACTTACCTTGTCAGATTCTTCGTGTTCGGGCTTCAGTGGACGTCGGCTGCAGCAGCGTCGCGTTTTGTTTTTTCCTGAAGTTTCAAGTGGTCCCGCGAAGAAGGAGATTCTCTGCGAAATCCGATGAGGAGTGGCGGCGTTTCTTCCCGTCGTTTGTATCTCCGTATAGAGGTTAACCCTTTGTTTTCTAGAAGAGAAAAGGTAAGACTTTAAATTCTATTTTTTAAAAGACGTTGTGTATAATTTTTAATTCAAAAACATGGCGAACTGAAAGAATAAGACAGACTTCATATTTGTTGATATAGCAGAAAAAGGGAGGCACTTGCATCATTCCAAGTATCTTTAAAGGAGCCGCATAAGTTAAATATACTTTTCATGTTTCTTACGACTCTCAATTGTAAAAGGTATCTTTCAAGACTTTAAAAAAAAGACAATTACCTGTAAGTTCTGGAAAAGAATGTCAGTCTTAAGGAGAAGATAAGTATCTGGAAAATTGTAAAGACAAAATTAAGATTCTCCAGCTACAGTCAAATTAAACTTGCATGAACACTATTTTGTGACAAGAAGGTGTTAAGGTTCTTCCATCCAGGCTCAGTTCAATTTCATGCTTTCCACTCAAGTACAGTGAAAGATATGCTGAACATTTATTTTTTAAGTTGAATTGTTTCTATACAGTATTTTCTATCAGTTGGCAGTTTGGGTAGAAACAAGTTAAAAAAACTGAAATCTAAAAATTGTACTTCCTCTGGGCTTTTCGCAGAGGATATTCAGGTAGGGAAGTCCTAAATCTATTAAATAACAGCTTGTCAGTTAGTGATAATATATGTTTATTGTATAACTATTTTTCTCTTTCATTCAGAGACCGGAAGAAACCAGAAGTTCCTGTGTCTGATTTATTATTGTATCCACTTTTCCCCTTTCCCCCCAGGGGTGTCTAGAGCTCAGCTGTTCATTTAGTTGAGACCTAGACATCTTAGGTGGATAGGTGGACTCAGCAGCTCCTGCGTTGAACCTGATTTACCAGCCTTGACACAGCAATGCAGAAACCGCAAGAAGCAAGAGATCATGAGCAAAGCTTGCAGATGCTTATATGTGAATAACCTTATGGGACTGCAGGAGCACCTAGGGGACCTAACAGAACCAAGTGTGACTAACCTATGGAGAATGTAGTATAGCACGAACACTGTAGGAACAGCGTTATAATGGTTTAGGAAAATTACAGCAGGCCACAGGGGACGTCAGCTCTAGCCAACCACAGTACAGTATCCTAGGGGTGGGTAGCAACGGGCAAGAACCAATGGCAAGACCCTCACTCTGCAACATTGTTATAGATCGTGACTTGGGGGGGCCAGGCCAGCCAGCTGACATGGGAGAGCCAGTAGAATAACACATATAGGTGACCATATAGGTTATTAGGCTCCTCGTGGCCAATCCCACGCGTCGATAGGTTTTTGGAGAGTGGCCTAAGTAGTGATGGAGCAGTGACGTACTTTTGTCTCAAAACTGGCCTTCAAGCCAGGAGAACTTGAGACGTCCAAGGATTTCTTCTGTCCCTGTGCTGATCCCTGTTGGTTTTGTCTGTAATAAACCACAGTTTGAACTTGCCATTGACTGAGTCCTCTGTTTGTCCTGTGGAAGGTGTTGGGCATTCAGAGAGTCCGCAAACTCCTAGAGCTCTCTGGCATACCTGGGAGTTTGTCCCAACATGGGATCCTTGTTTTCCAATTGTTCTGATTTCTACGCATAAATATGTATGGAAATCACTCTGTTTCCTTTCAGTATTTATTTGTATAAAACAGAAAATGCAGAAATACTTATTTCTTCATTAGATCTTCTCGTTGTCAGTTTGCCTTGCAGGCCAATGGCTGTACAAATTAGCACAACGCAGAAGCCAAAACAGGTTTTAATTCCCTTTGAAATTTTCTAAAGGGCAGCAGAAGTAACACCTGCTTGTTTTTTTTTTATGCCAAAGTGCATCTTGTGATGATGTGCAAGAACCCAGAGCTATGAGTTTCGCTTTACAGGTATCACAGCGCTATATTTCTTTAAAAAAAATATTTATTAGGCACTTGCTTCACAGGTTACAACAATACATTGACAATGTATCAATATGGCATCAAAGCATAAATCCTTGGACAACAATAAATAAGTTCAAAAACAAAAGTACATACTCAATCAGATGTATTAGCAAGATACTGATGAAAATCGCACCATATTTCGTTGGGTCGACAAGTGTCCGGCACTGATTGCACATACAGCTCCTCATTCGTATTGGCCCAAATGATGTCATGTAACCAATCTGACAGTGTAGGGGTGTTATCCTGCATCCATCTCATCAATATGACTATTTTTAGCTAAGAATAGACTTTGATTTCAGAATCTGTGCTGGACCTTTGACATTTTCCCCCAGCACACAATACACAGGTGCCAGTTGCAATTGTTTTGTGAGTATTCTATCCAGTGTCAGGCAAACCTCCTTCTAGTACGTTGTCAATTCAGGGCACACCCATAGCATATGTAGTAAAAGAGCATCTGGTCCCACTGAACCTTGATATCTTTGCCGGTGTGTATTATAGCCTATTCATTACCTTAACTTGAATGAGTCCATATTTTGAACTAATCAACACACCCTTAATTAATTGACAAATTTGTGCCCAGATCCCTCTCCCATTTTGATCTATTATCCGGACCCTTAACTATCACCAATGTTTGTGTGATCTTTTAAAGTGCTGAGATGGATTTCTTATTTGTAGGGGGTGAAAGGATATACGAAAGACAAGGGTGTGTTACAGGCTCAAGCGGGTACTCCATCCGATGTTTCCAGATCGCTGCTCGCGTGCGATAATATTGTAGCAGTTGTAGGGCAGTATCCCTGACATGCTCTTTGATCACCTCCCAACCAAGAACTCGTCCACCTAAATACAAATCACACAGCATCTGGACAACCGCCCTTCCCCAATCCCTTTCCTGCACCTTATCTCTGGCGGGCCCCACTGGGTCTAAATTATGTGTGCTGCTATATGCATTCCCTACAAGTAGTTGAATCGCCGGCGAGGAGCCAACCCGTAACCTCTCCAGCCTTGCATGTAGCATCTCCGGGAGGTCAAGGTTAAAAAAAAAATGGCATAATGCATCTGCGCAACCAAATAGTATAGTTCAAATTCTGGTGCAGACAGACCCCCGGCCTCATTGGTCCTGGCCAAACGTTCCCACTCCATTCGGACCTAGCCTCCAGCCCACACAAAGGATGAGCGCATGCCAACCAGTTCTGAAAAAAAGACACGCCCAGGCCACATCGGGATATTATGAAAGTAATATATAGGAGTTTCAATACCAGTCTTTCAGCCGTAGAGATTGGAATATTGCACCACCTGCGAAGTTTAGCTCTCAGCTCCCCTAAATAACTACCATAATTAAGTCGAATGACTCCGAGGCCGAGCGAGCCACCCTAATGCCTAAATATCGTAAATCGCTCAGAGCCCACCTAAGACCCAGCGTATCAGTCATGCTCTGAACACCATCCGACAACGGAAAGATTTTGAACGTATTAGTGTAGAGAAGCAGGCCCGAATACTTGCCAAATTCCTTTACCACTGCAAGAATTGGTACATAGTGGCATAGTCGCAGGATCTTTTATATACAACAAAATATAGTCCGCATATACTGAGATTACTTCAGATTTCCCCCCAATAATATACTGGCCTCTTGACACTTACCCTGAATCAAGTCAGTCAGGGGGCTCAATAACCAGGGCAAACAGTAGTGGGGGGAGGGGGCACCCCTGACAGTGCCTAATTCAAAAGCAGGTGATAACTTACTTTTCGTACACACTCGAGCTGATGGTTGCGTGTACAGCAGTTAGATCCATGAAATAAAATTAGGACCGAGCCCATAATTGGAAAGAACACAAAACAGCAAGGGCCAGGCTACTGTGTCAAACGCTTTCTGCATGTCGAGGGAAACAGCCACAGCGTGACACTCATGCAGAATTTGACCTAAAATATCATTAAATCGTCTGATATTGAAAGCCGTCAATCGGCCCGGTATAGATCCAGAATGATCAACATGTACCGTATGCGGAATAAAATGGGACAGTAGAATCGCTATAATTTTAGGAAAATAACTTAGTATCAGTGTTTATGAGCGATAGAGGTCTGTACAACTCACACTCACTTGCTACCTTATCCGGTTTTAGTAATATAATAATAATAGCCCCACGGATGGTCCCCGGTAGGATCTCAATCTTTAGCGCCTCCACCCATGCCTGCACTAAATAGGGGGCCAGCTCGTCACAAAACTCCTTATAGAATTCAACACTAAAGCCATCTGACCCAGGGGTCTTTCCACTTGGGAGCTGTTTAATCGCTATTTGACTTCTTCAACCGTAAATGGGATTTCAAGCACTTCCCTGGTCTCTTCTGACAATAGGGTGGTCGGTATCCTGTTTAGATATCTGTTGATCTCCGTAGAGGTTGTGGTGGTCTTTGACATATATAAATGAAAGTAAAAATGATACAATACTGTATTAATATCATCATCCATATCAGCCACAGTTTGGTCCAACCGTTCAACACACGGAATGCGTCTATTCCCCAATTCGTCCCTAACAATACGAGCAAGCAGCCGGCTACCAGCCTCCCCATATCGCCTGTCCGAATAGCGTACTTCTCGATCAGCAGCCTCTCGAAATAGTCTTTATGTCCATGGTTCCACTGTTGAGCCAATGTTTTATGCTGGCCTTTAAAATAGTTTTAAGCTCTTCAACTATAGTAATTTCTGTACTTCCTTACCAGCCTGGTGCTTGGAGGTGATCGATAACTGCTTTGATATAATCTGTTTTTATTCATCAGTACAACATTCCCAAATTGGTCTGCCTGTTTAATTATAATATCGTCATCCTGTTTCAAGTGACTCTTGTAGACCCTGAAGAAACAAACCCTTTGGTAAGATTGTTCTACGGAGTGTGAAATACATGGTGGTCCTGGGAAATAGTCTTAAAATATATTGCATTATCTGAAATTCATTGTTATATTTCATGATCCAGGGAAATAGGCTTAGGACATAATGTATGAATGACCTGGAACTAATTGTTATATTCCACACTGATTTTTGGAATTCAGACTGTCATTGCATTTATATTTATTTACTTAATTGAACACGTTTAGATATCTACAAATAATCTACAAATGGTGTGGTAGGTCAGGTATTTAACGTATAAGAAAATAGCCTTTCTATCCCTAGTCTATGGATTTCCCTGCATAACAAAACTAACTAGGGTGCTTGTCGTCAATAGTGAAGTACAAAAGGTAAACAGTCTGTACTCCATCTCAAAGCTAATCTAAACTGACCCTATCACTAAGAGAAAACAACAAAAGGTTCAGGAGCATGACTCACATCTCATGGCTAGGCTTTTCCACCCCGAGTAGATGGTTTTTAAATAGTTCTTGCCTGTTTCTTGGATTAACTTGTTCAGTTCCTCTTGTGGACTGTTCCACCTTTCTGGCATCACTTTTTCTTCGGTAGAGAAATTTCATCTCAATGCTGTGTTTGGGTTTTGATCCCTTCGCACTTTGATTTCTTGAAGTGTCTCTTTGAAGTTCCCTTTCTCCAATATTTTAGGGGAACTGAAATTCCTCTTTACTTCATCTCTGTCCTCAGTATTTTTGGTTCCTTACTTTCTCTTGAAGAACATGTTTCATATCAAATTTCTCTTGGTCTGATAACCTGCCTTTACCTTTGGGGTGTTTATAACAGACCAACCAACTGGGTTTGTTCCGTAGTTCAGTAGCTGAAAGGGGAAAGTCCTAAAGGGACATGAAGTGATTTCCTTACTGCAAAAAAGTGCCCAGGGGATCATTGTGTCCAATTCTTGCCATCTTAGTGCAGTTCCTGTCTTGTTGTAGTGTGTAAGACAGTTTCCACTGTGATTCTCCTTCTTATAGATGTAAGACCCTTTGCCAAGACTAGTAAACTGAGTCCCAGAGTTATTCTCACTCTGATGGATACTTGTATATGTACTGGGACAGGAAGGATGAGTGTGCTCTCCCAGGTCTCCTGCCTCTCTCGTTACTTTCTTTCTCCTGGGCTAACGTCACTGTCTTTTCCTCCAGGTTGGGACGACACTCAGAGTCAAATTAGCTTCTACGTTCACTCTGCCTCTTCTTGGTTGTTCCTTGCGGGTCCATGGAGCCCACAATGCAGTGCTCTCAGTGTTGTTGTTGGACTGGACAGTCCACCTCTCACGGGTCACCCCACTGCTTACTCGGTTCTCCTTCTCTCTGGGCTTCCTTCTGCTGCCTGGCTCAGCCATCTGCTTACTCTGTGCCCCCTGGTTACACCCGCTGGCCAGACCCTCCCGACATAGGTTCTCACGTTACTCAGCAGGATCCACCTTCTTGCCAATTCAAACTCCCGGGTCTCATTCCTATTCATGAGTCCTTCTTCCATTTTTATGTTAGACTTCCGAGTCATCCCCATCGGAGCATTAAAGTCCTTTCTCTCTTTTTGTGGAGCATTCTCCCTTGCTCATTCATCCTTTATCATTCTAATTGGGTTGCCTTCCAAGCATGGAGAAATCCTCATTACTCGCTCACCTCTGTTCTTTTTCTCAGTATTTTTATCAATTGCTTCTTCAAGTTGAATGTTGGTGCTAATATAGCAATAACAAACAGTGGCATGTTCTGATGGAGTTCTCTGCAGTCTGGATGTAACTGTCAGCCCACAAGAAAGGGTTTCAGGGAGTCCTTTTCTCCAAAAGGGAAGTCTCTCCCTGTGAGGTGGAATGTTGCATAGCAGGCTCACCTCCCTAACCTCACAGGGAAAGGCTCCACTCTGGGTAGAAGTGACTAAACCCTGCATTTCGTCACAATGGTAAACAAGCATTGGAATGTACTCCATTCAGATATAAAAAATCAAGACAAATATGTTTTTTTACAAGTACAGCATTTGCAAGAATTGTAAATATGCTCACAATGATTTAAAATAATATCAAGATACCCATGGAAATGTTATCAGAGTCAATCAGTTCATAAATTGTAGCACTATGTGCGTTGTATATGCAATATAATGGTAGTGTAAGAGATTGTGTATTGCAGCAGAGTAAGAAAATTAAAAGAAAGAATAATGGACCATCTGAGGAGTATCAAAATGAAGGACAAAAGCCTATTGGGACAAGAAGATCGCCATGCAGAAGAAATATCTGGGATAAGATTTCTTGGAATCCACAGACTTTATGCAATGGAATGGGGAGGAAACAGAGAGTACTATCGACGCAAAAAGAAACAGAATTTATTTGTGCTTCTTTTTTGCTGACATAAAACCACTTCATTTTAGGCCCATATCTTCTTTTCATGCTGGCATAAAATGAACAGACTCCTTTGAAAACCATCTGTTTTTAGTGTCAGCTAATAGAAGGCAGATTCCATAGGAATGTGTTAATTGCAGAAGGCATTTACATTTTTCCAAACATTTTTCCAAAACATAGTGCAAAAAAAGGAATAGCATTGAGGGGACCATATTACATAAAAGTGCAAATGAATAGATTGTGCTCAATTTTATAAAGTGATGAGATGTGATGTAATTATGTAAAGATACACATTCAGTGATAACAAACAGTGAGTGTGAATAACTGTTCAAATGCAAATGGGAGGCTCTATGTAAACATTAAAGCAGATTAATGAGAGAATGGAGCCTCGGAGGACTCTGGCAGAGACTGGTGATCATTTAGAATGCAACATGTTCATCTGGATGGCCTGGTGTCTACCCAAGAGGTAGGAGGTAAACCAAATCTGTACAGTGCCAGTGAACCCTACCCTGTCAGCAAGGAGGCAGAGGAGGATGTAGTGCTTGATGGTGACAAATGCATCCGAGAGGTCAAGGAGGATGAGGAGGCATGATACCTGATATGGAGGGCATTGTCAGCCACTTGGATGGTGACTGTCTCAATGCCGCACTTGCGGCGGCACCCCAATTTATAGTTGTGTAGGACATGTAGTTGTTTGATTCTGGTGAGTAGTTTTGTCGCGAACACTTTTTCCAAGATTTTGCCAATAAACGGGAGATTCGTAACGTGGCAGTAGTTGGCCAGGTCATCTGCACATAGGGTCGTTTTTTCAAAAGAGGTCCAATGAGACCATTCTTGAGAATGTCCAGGAATTACCTTTCAGTGAAGGAGACATTCATGATGGTGAAGAGTGTGTTGAGTACCAGGTCCATCAAATGTTTAATGATTGCAAGGGAGATCAGTGTTCTTAGCACATTTATGGGGAAAAGAGGAGAGAACGCATGCTAGAAGTGCAAAGGGCATGCTGGGGTGCAGGTGGGGATGATGCTGGGGCAGTTGATTTAATGATCTGTCGGATTTTCTCTATTTTCTTTCCATAAAAACGTTGTTGATTCCATAACATTTTTCCTGACTTGCTGGCACCTCAGTGTGAGGTGTGGGCTTGGTTCAATGAGGTACTTTGAAGAAGGATTTGCTCCTGTTAGAGGCTGAGGTGATGGAGGTGATGTCATCAATGACATTTGTGATGTCATCTTTGATGTCCTGGGTGTTAGTCTTAGCAGGGCACGGTGGTGGCGCGAGTTATGGTTGCTTAGCTTACCATAACTGGCGAATTTCTGAGTTTGTGTTGGTTTTACTTGTAACCATAACGTCCCATTAACAAAGCTTTTTCAATGAATTTCATAGGTTTTTATTAGTGCAACTTAACCATAACGTCCCTTTAACAAAGTGTTTTCATTGATATATATATATCTATATATATAGGAGAAAGCGGACTGTCAAACATTCCAAGGTGCAGCGGCACTCAGGCAATTGTGTAGAAAAAATACAAACGTAGTCCCAGGTGTGGCTGCTTTACGGGAAGTCCTTTATTGAAGCATTTCTGTGGACATGAGGGCAGCAAAACACAGAGAAACAACGCGTTTCACCCTAAACAGGCTTCGTCAGATTTGAATGCAAACAACAGAGGACTGGTGTTTTATGACAAATGTTGGTCTTACATCTCTGTTGTTGGCAGTGACCATTGCATACTGTGGCTAAGTAAGGTTTTGGGTCCAAGCATGCCACCATCTTGAGTGGTCTTGAGTTAATAGATAGTGCATTGTTACTATTCCTCAAAGGCACACAATTTACTGACATAGATACTCCATTACAGCAGTGAACTATGATTGAAATATTTAAATGTGACAGTCTGATAATGTATACAACCGCAATATGTCATTTTGTCTCATCATTTGATTATTCATCTGCAGCAATGGGCTATGTTTAGTTGCAACGAGCCCAAGAACATTTGCACAAAGTTTCGAATGTTACATAGGGCATATGATATAAAACTCTATGGAGTAAAAGATTGAACACAATAGAAAATTTGATCGGTCCACACGATCAATCAACCCAAGTAGGTATTGTATATCTGCTGTATCTTCTATGCGTACATACCATATATCTACATAGCTTGGCATGCATCTGTGTACTGACAACATACCCCATGCCGTGTACCAGAATATATATATATATATATATATACACACACACACAACACCAAGAAAGTTATGGTGGGTTTAAAAAGGTTTGGGAAAAAACGTTAAAAACGTTCACCTTAAATGTGTCCATTTGAGCCTAGCCGCACATTCCACAATGCCACCTAGTAGCTATCGCTGGAAGTTCACCTCCACATGGCATTGTGGGTATGCACTGTTGTGGCTCAGATCTGGAGGTGAACTTCCAGCGATGGCTACTAGGTGACATTGGGGAATGTGAGACTTGGCTCAAATGGACTTTCCTACTTTCACATTTCAAGGTGAAAGGTTTTTTTTTTTCAAAACATTTTAAACCCACCATAACTTTCTTGTGTTATGAAAACATGGGTAAATGCTTCAACCATAAGGCTGTTAGTAATATACTGCACTGATGATCCCTATTAAAGGTGAAAACAGGTATGTAGTTGTCTTAGCAGCCTTGCAAATGTCTGTCTTCGGTTGATTAAGCTATGCATAAAGTAGCACTGCCCTCTTAGACAAAGACAATTTCCTGGAGAAAAATGTTTGTGTTTGAGCTGATTTGCATAACCACAATGCCTTGCAGTTGTGGCTCAAAGGTAGCTGCCCTGTAGTTATGGTTAAGTTGCTCAACCCATAGGAAGAGCTGTTTTTGGGTGGCTTATAACTTTGGCAACGTTCGACAAATTTGCACGAAACTTTGCAAAAAACTATCTATATATCACTCATCACACCCTCCCTTGCCTGCCAGTCTTGGCCAGAAAAGGGACCTCACTGCTGGAAGAGGAAGCCAGTTGAGAACTAAAATAGCTCAAAACTTACAGAGCCAGGGACACACAGCTAATGTCCATGAAGAAGTCCACACAGCTGAGACAAGTTGACTTTATAATGCTGCACACATTGTTTTTTCTTGATGTTTTACTATAATCCTTTGTTGTTTTTCTGTTTAGATGTCCCTACTTTATGTTTTGGCTATACCACTAGTTTTATAACCAAACAGTACACGATTGTGTGTGTCCGGGGAAAAGAGATGTACATGAAATAATAAGAGCATTTGTTGTATGAATGATTGTTCACCTCTTATATGCGATAATTATCTTCAATCAACTTCACATAGGGTTGAGTATTTATACATCCTCATGAAAATGAAAATATTTGCATCTGAATTAGTTTTATATATTATATATCTGATGAACAAAATACAGGCCAGGGCAAATGAACAAAATACAAATTATATATTCCTGTTGAATGCGTGGAATTCTGAACTGTTGTCATCCCTTAGAAGTGATCAAGGAATGGATTCCTTCCCCAGGTTTAAATGATCCACTTGGGAATTACCGGAGATATAAGGGCTCAGCTGAGCCTGCAAGCAGATCATGATGCGGTGCCAAAGTCAGTTTATTGTTATTACCCATTACCGTGACCCTATGGCGTCAGCGATCATCTGCAGTATCGTTTGTTCTTGCTGAGAGACATCTGTATGTCATCCGATAACACAACCAAGCCACATCTTCAGCAGTCTAGAAAGGGTCTGTGCCTAACCCCAGCCTTACTGAACTGCAATCCAGTGGCATCCCAATGTTTCCGACTGCCATCTGAACTAAACAATCAGCTCCAATCTAGCGCTGAACCATGGGTGTGATCCTTTTGGAGCTGGGGGAACCTGAAAAACTGTCCCACGGCATTCGAGAAGCCTAAAGAGCTGATGTTGTATTCACAAAGAGAAGATGGTAGCCAAGAGAAGATGGTAGCCAATGGACATGAACCCTGTGGTAGCATCAGCACAATTTGCTGTTGGGCAAAACATGGATTCTGTACTTTTTGTAAGGTTTTGACTTTTGGTCCTAGTTCCTCGTAAGGGTCATGAAGAAATAACTGCAATGGGCAGACCCTCAAAGAACCATGCTATCTGTGAAATGCATGACCATATACAGCCCCCTGACTTCCATGGGAAGGTGTCTCAACACCAGGGCCAGTTAAAGAACCACCCAAAGATTTTACAGTTGACATCAACCAAGAATACCTAAGCTATTTCATAATCTCCGTCCTGTATAGTGTTGTCAATAGATATTGGCCCTCAAACTGCAATTGTATATGGACTTTTAAAAGTGTTGTAAGCCTCTCGACCCATAGCGACAAAGCAATTGTCTCTAGCCCTAATTGATTAGAACTTTTGAATAGTTGGGCCTGAAGACACGAGGGTTTGACCTATACATTACAAATCTATTTGAAATGAATAGATCTGCATTTTTTAAACATAGCTCTATTTGAACATATATGTATAGTTAAGGTGATGAGATGTTACCTTGTACCTGAATCTGCCAAACCCCACTCTTTGCTCGACCACATCCTCTCACAGGCGAGCAAAAGACAGCCAAACACACACCTCACTTTAGATCTATCTCCTAAAAACTCCAGAGGAAGAGGCCCATCAAATGAGCATGATAACTTTAGGCTAACAGCCTGGTGGACAAGCATATTGACGTGAAAACACCTACATCATAAGTACATCATTAAGTAAACAAACATGAATTTGTTTCATAGGACTATTACAAAAGCTAAAAAAAAATAACTCAGCAGCAGACTCTTGCATGGCATATGCCTCCTTTCACATGGGCAGGAGCAGGAATTAGAAGCTTAAAAGCAAGGTGTCATAATTTTATGCCTCCATTTTCCGCTCTGTCCCACATTGCGGCAGGCAGAGGTGTGGCATGGAGTGGAGATTAGAACTTAGTCATGCAGTGGTCTTGTCTTGTCATTGTGCCTCATTATATGCCTAATGTAGCCCGTGGCCCCACAGGGCCCCGCTAGTGGGGCTACATGTTGGCCTTCTGAGGGAACACCCAGAAAGAAAGACGCAGAAACCAGGGTAATAAAGGTTTATTTAAAACGTGTAGTGTAGTGAGGTTTTCCTTATGTGTTCTGTCTGTGAGTGTATGTTTTATTGTGGATTAAACGATCCAGCACACCATGAGGCTGGATGGAATGTTAAAAGAAGAGAGAAAGGACGAAGAACAATAGAAAGGAACTCCCCTGCCCAAGAATGGGCTGGCAGGGCAGAGAAAAAGAATCCTGAAGGATATGAAAAGTTGGTGAGGACAGTAAAAAGGGGAGAGAAGAGAAAGACTTAGCTGGGGGGTTGCTGCCTCGAGAAGCCCCATGGGGCCTTAATCCTTGGAATAAGCACCAGGCGATGCATTGGGGAGCCCCCCAGACACTATGAGCAGGGGGACCAAGCTGCTATTCCAGGGGCAACTCTGCCCACCCCTGGGCCGTGGCACTAGTCAGCCTGGCCAAGGACAAGACCGGACAGGACCCAGACACATTTGTGACCCGGGCTGCGCATCAGTGGCTACCCGGGGCCCATCCAAAACAGAATCGGGTGTGTGGGTGGCCCCAACTGGGTTGGCCTGCCGTGCCCCCAAACTGTCATCAAATAAATCCTCCTGCACTGCACATGTCAGGGGCAGCCCTGGAGGGAATGCAGAGATTCACAGCAGAAGCCCACTCCACCCAAGAAGGTCGGGCGATGAAGGTGAAAGCCCCGGATTGGCCTTGTGACCAACCCGAGTGAAGAGGAGGCAATGGTGAAGTTCCGGGTCACTCCGTTCAGCGGCCTGGGAGAAGAAAGTCCCGGGCTGCCCAGTGGAGCAGCCGGGTGAAGACGTTTCTACACTGCATTGCAGAGGGGGTGGGCCACGAGGAGGCCATGAGTGTAGTGGTGGGCATGGTGGCATCTCCATAGCACTGTAGGTGCTGCAGAAAACAAAAAAATGGTGCCCGCGAGTGGCAGTGATGTCGGGTGGGACCCCCAGTCAATGGGGCCCACCCTAAAATAATATAGGTAACGTGAGTCATGGGGGTGACATCGGGTGGGTCCCCCAGTCAACGAGACCCACCCTAAACATTAGTATTACCGTGGGTGTGGCAGTGAGTGTGGGCAATCCCCCTTTGCATAGGGGGCCGCCCATGACAATTTAAGAGTGCAGGCGGTGATGTGACCCCATGTGGTGGACGGGGTCACTCTGAAGGGGGACAAGGGACCAGAACCCTGTTATGTGTCAAGAGGGCCATCCAGAGTGCGGTCAAGCTGGAGGAGCCAAGCACCGGAGGATCCAAGCACCATCTACTCAACCAGCGTCATCACGGAACATGCACCCAGTCTGTCACCAGCACAAGCCCTGAGCCAGCGCCACAATGGCAGACCTGCAAGGTACGATGTAGCGTGACTGACTGCAGCATTCACCCCATTGTGAGATAGTGTTTTATGTTGCATTTATGTTGTGAGTCCATGTATATATGTATGAGTAGTGATATGCATATGTAATTAATGCTATGCCGGGTAAATGTTAAGTAAGGGGGAGTAGGGAGTTATAGTATTAGGGGAATCCTAAGTAATGTAACAGTTAAGTAGGAACAGGAAGTTATGTAGATGGCTATTGCTGTTAATAGGGGGTAGAGGAGAGCTACCATAGCGTGAAGTAAAGGTATAGGTTGGCTGCCCTGCCCGAGGCCACCTTGCAAGATCAGACCACCCACAAAGGCCATCCTCTGGCCTCACACTCCATGTCGGTGGTACCTGAGTTTAGGAAGGTGATTTGTTGCGGCAAAATCATCCTTAGGGTCCCTGAGACCCCTCCAAGGAAGGGTGAGGTGACATAGCTGGTCCCTGCTTAGACTGAGCTCATGCCAGAATAAGTGTGTGTTTAATAAAGAGGGGTCCCTGTTGGGATCCCTATACATGTTTACTCTGGTGTCTGTGCCCGTTAGTCATCAAAGAACTCAGGGTGTAGCCCATCTCCTGTTTTCAGCAATTTTATTTAGCAGGTGCAGCGCCCCTCCCTACCCAGCGGCCTGGAGGGGTGGCGGTGGTGGTATCCAACTGTCTCTGCTCCAGGGAAGAGAAGAGTACACCCTTGCACGGACCAGGGCCGGATAACTAGGGGCTACATCTGCATGAGATTTTCATGCAGTGTCCAACAAATTAATACCTAGGGAATCTGTCTCCAAATGGATACCTATGAAACCGGGCGAATTCAGTAGGAACCCATTAGTAAACTGTAGTATCCTGCATGTTGTTTGCTGGATGCTACACATGGAATGACTGATGGAATGTAGAGTGCGAGTGTGTGGGGGTTCTGAGAGTGACTGTTGGAAGTGACTTCAGCATGGGACTGTAAGCTAGGAAGATGCATACTCCCTGTGCTCCGATCTAAGCCTAATCTGGAACTGAAGAAAAAAATATCTTTCCTGTTTGATACTCACTGTCTCCTGCCAGGTCCCTGTGTCCTGAGTCCCATGCTGGATACTTCATTTTGACGAGGAGGATGTTAAAAGGCGGGGCCTGTCTGATGTGGAGCCAAGATGGGAGGGAGACCGTGTAGTGCCTTGAGGGAGCCCGCGAAAACTCAGCTGTTAGCAGATGGAGCGCTGTAAAGCTAAAGCGCCGCTTGACACATTGCCCTCCTCAAGCCTCGTATACATTCTGCACAGTCGAACCCCTCGCTCGGTAAACCACGAGGGAAGAAAGCAGAGCCAGGCAGAGGGGAAGCAGCCACTGAGACCAACTGCCATAGACATCGAAGGGCTCTGGACTGTTAAAGCAGAGACCTATCAGCTCCGGCCCCATGCCACCTCCACCTGCTCCTCACCTTGGACTTTCTGTGGCACTTCTCCTTTGGCTTCTTGTCATGCCTGGCCATGGGCTCCCTACTGTAACTCCTGAAAAAGCACATAAGAGTGCCTAGCTTTGCCTCTGCCTTAATGTCATCTCAGGTACATTAGCCCCCTCCTGGGTAGAGAAGAGGAAGGGGCGTGCCACCTTCTGATGCTGAAAAAGGGAAATGTTTCAAATGTGGCTGTTTTAGACATTTTGCCTCCTCTAAAATCTGTCCTGCTATTAATCAAAAGTGCACGAATTGTGGACTCAAGGGGCATTTTGCAGTGATGTGCAAGAGGAAGAAAAAAGTTTCCTGTGTTCAGGAAGATGATGAAGAAAATAGCTTGGATAAAGAGGAGCGAGTAGTGGTGGTGCAGGAGAATAAAGAAGATTATTCCCAAATGAGGTACCCGAGTTGTAAGATCAGGATAGACGGTTTCCAGGTTAAGGTAATGGTGGACAGCTTTTCACCCTAAACAATATTGTCAGAACCCAGGTGGGAGAAGCTGCGGGAAGCAGGGTTATGTGGTGTGCTCAAGAGATCCAACATCAAGGATCCTAGTGGATTTGAAGTAGGTAGTGCTTGGGTTTGGTAGACCCAAGGTCTTGGTGTGGCAGGCCAGGGCAAATGGGAATGTTTCTAGTGGATGTTGTGGTGATGTTTTGTAGAAACTCTTTACACCTGGATAGTGTAAGTATTGTAGCAGGATTTGGAAGTTACATTTGCATAGTATCAACTTGCTTAGTGAGTGGCCTAGCAAAGCGCTTATTACGTAGAAATTGTAACCCGGGTTAGGTTTCAGCTTTATGTACCGGGTGTGAGTATATGTTGTAGTGGAGTGCTGTGTAAGTAGCTATTTGGAGTATGTTGTCGTTGGGGAGTTTGATTGGAGTGTAAGTGGAGTTGTAAGGCGCCCTGGCACTGTTGTGCAAGTTGGTTGGCAGTAGGGTGTTTTTTGTGGTATTGTAGAGCGTCCTAGCACTGTTGTGCAGGTTGGCTGGTTGTAGGACATTTGGCACAGTTGTGCAGTTGTGGACTTTGGTTGCACTCTAGTGTCAAGAGTCATGAAGCTTTTCTGCCAGTAGGTTGTATGTTGTTTGGTAATACAACATAGCACTTTGTGCATGTAGTTTTGACATGTTTAGCAGTGGTGCAAGCATGGGCGGCAGATGTAGGTTGTGGAGTTAAGCTAGCTCATAGTTGTCTATTCTTATATTTTACTTATTGTGATAGTTGCCTGATCATGAGGTTAAACACTTTGTGTTTAGGGGATATGTGGGATTGCTGGCATGCATAGGTTTGGTCCCCTGTGTTTGTGTGGATTCTAATGCTGCTGCTTCCTTGCACTGGTGTCTGTGTTTTAGTGTGTTCTATGTGTTGTGAGTGGCTGTGCTATATGTTCCTTCTGTTAACTGTTTCTTGGAAGAGGTGCAGGTCGTGTTAGTGGTGTTAGTGGGCTCTTGTGGGTGGTTGTGGTGGTATGATGAAGTGTTGGTCTTGTTCTTGTAAAACAAGGGGGTTCTGGGAATCTCTCTACCAGCACAAACACAGCCCAGTGACCTGTTCTTGGGTGAATAACCTCTGGGAGAGACTCTGCCAAGTCTTTAGCTCACTGTCCCTTTCACAGAGAAGAAATCTCCCTGCATATCAGTCTTTGTCCTGCCTAGGGGCAATCCAGCATCGAAATACTAAGCAATTATCCTCTGAACAAGAGTACCAACAGCAACCCCATGCACGTGTTTCAGTCTTGGTCTTGTTCTTGTGGTAATTTGATGAGTGGTTTCTCAGGACAGTTAATAGTTAGGGATGGTATGACCGGATGTCAGTGGGTTGTGTTGTTGCTCTGAGTTGTGGAGCTGGGTTGTGCTTAGGGGTGGCAGACCTGAGGACCTGGTGTGGCAGGCCAGGTCAAAAGGAGGTTATGTGGGGTATGGATGGTTAAGAGTGTAGGTTAGTGTGTTGCCGTGTGCAGTTGTTTACCCTCTTGTGAGTAGGTAGTGCCTGGGTGTGGCAGACCCCACCGTCCTGGTGTGGCAGGCCAGGGCAAATGGGAGTGTTGTTCATTTTGGAATGTGTGTCTTTCTTTTGGGCATGGTTGACCTTTGGTCTGTTTGTGAGTGGTTGGATTGGTTTAGTGGTAGGTTGGTTCTTGTTTCCTTTGGGGAAGGAGGTTTGTAGTATCCTGCATTTTGTCTGCTGGGTGCTGGGCATGGAATTCCTGATGGAATGTGGAGTGTGAGTGTGTCAGAGTTCTGAGAGTGACTGTGGAAGTGACTTCAGCATGGGACTGTGAGCTGAGAAGATGTGTACTCCCTGTGCTCCCATTTAAGCCTTATCTGAAACTGAAGAATAAAGTACCTTTCCTGTTTGATACTGACGTTCTCCTGCCTGGTCCCTGTGTCATGATTCCCATGCTGCATACTTCATAAACGCCACCTGCAAAGCGTATTTGCAGGCATCATTTACTTTTCCTCTAGTCGGAGTGGAAAATGGAAAGAGTAAAGCGAGTTTGTCTGACTTTTGCTCTTTCCTTGTCCAATCCGCCTCGTGGACCTTTCAAATTGGATGTAGAGCGAACCGCAGCACTTAAGTGCTAACATTAGTGATAACCTCAATGAAATTTACGATTTGTATAAAATGACCCCCTAAAGTGTACACCAGAGGGCTTTTGTTAACCAGTCTTCATACACGGGCTCTAAAGGTTAGGAGAGGGCCAGTCAGCTGACTGCTGAAAAACATTAATTTTCCACTCGCAGTTTAAAGCATTCATGTAATGTATGCCTCCCCCCAACCCCCTGCTCGCCTATGTAATGAATGCCTCCCCCCAGATCCCCTTGGTCGCCTGTGTAATGCATGCCGCCCCCCAGCCCCCCTTGGTCGCCTGTGTAATGAATGTCTTCCCCCAGCCCCCTTGGTCGCCTGTGTAATGTATGCCTCCCCGCAGCCCTCCTTGGTCGCCTGAGTAATGTATGCCTCCCCATGGCCCCCTTGGTAACTTGTGGGATCGGCAGCCCTCATGTCTATACCACCTATTATGACAAAAATGTATTATATACTACTGCCACCTGTAATGGGGGGCCGACATGCATATTTTACTACCTACTCTGTCCTTGCATTAACTGTTGCCACCCTTAAAGAAGGGGCTGGCTCTCATGTTTTATGCTACCGATTTTGCCACTTGCATTACCTGTTGTTGCCACCCTTCAAGATGGGGTTGGCTCTCATGGTTTATCCTACCAATCTTGCCACTTGCATTACCTGTTGTTGCCACCCCTCAAGATGGGGTTGGCTCTTGTTATGTTTGTACTTTTCCTCCTAGTTAATTGGTGGTCTGTATGTATGAGTCCCTGATGGAATGTTGGTGTAGAATGTTGTTGATGAACTGTGTCTGTGTGTTCCACAAAGTCAGTTGGGGCCTGAGCTTAGATGATGAGGGGGCCGGTGGATGTCTCTCCCTCCTAATATACTTAATCTACTTGTTTCATATAACTTACCTCCTATGTCTACTTAATAAAGTCCTGCTATACCTACGTGCAGTCTGACGCACTTATTGACACAAGTGGAGGAAAATGGAGCAACAGGACGGGCTTAGCAAAGAAGCAGAGTGCCAAAGGAGACATCCACCGGCCACCCCCCGGCCCCAAGGTAAGCGCGCTCCGTGCCAGTGTTGATTTAAGAGGGTCGGTTTTACTTAGGAGTTGTCCTGTCAACCCTCGTATTGACTTGTAACTGGCACTGATGCTGCAGCAGCGCGAAAGGGCTGGGGATCAACATATTAAGGTGATCAGCGCTTCATAAGGCGGCGGAGTGAAAGCATTGAAAAGCAGCATTAGTGAAGCATTTTAAAGAAATTGTGTTGTGGCATTACCCCAGGAGGAGCTGCATGACTTGTGATATGTGAGTCTCGAACGCCGGCCTGTGAGAGAGCGTTTTCCGGGGGAGTTTTATGCGGCCCTGAAAGGAGAAGTGGGTGGCCCTCAGCAAAGTTCGTTGGTGCAGAGAGCTCCGTTTCACTCAGCTGCCCAGTCCGACTGATGACGTAGTGTGGTATGCTGGAGGAGTTAGTGATTGTTGCTATGGAGGCTTCGGAGACATTGGGCCTCATTACAACCTTGGTGCTAAGTGCACCAACTTTACCACCATGGTGTAAACTCTGTTTACACCATGGTGGATGGCGGATTTACCGCCCTATTCCAAGGTGAGTGGGGCGGTAAATCCCCATTCCCCATTTTCCCTTACCCATTCCCATTTTTGCCCCATAGGGCATAATGGGAGTGGGGAAGGCGCTAATTATGCCGCCGTAAATTACGGCGGCGTAATTAGCACCATGGCAGGTTAGCGCCATGGATTTTAACGCCTGCTAAAAGCAGGCGTTAAAGTCAGAATCAGGCGTTAAGGGTTAACGGTGGCGTTAACCCTTAACGCCTGAGTTGTAATGAGGCCCATTGACATCATAGAAGCAACGTTCGGTTGCTGCGTAGAAGCGCTGGAGAGAAAAAAAAAAAAGGGAACCTTTCTACGTGCCTGAACGTGACAACACAGCGTGTGTTTCTTCTTCCGTGATGTGGTTTAGCAGAGCACTGCCATGGGATCTCTTCATTTACTTGCCACCAAAATCATCATATAGTATTCATCACGGAAGCGGAGCCCTTTCCTGTGTGTGTGTTTACTATTTTGGAACTATGGAAGGGACCGAGCAGCTGTGGCGTTTTTCTTTTGACTGGGTGTTTTGTTTAAGGCGCTCAAAGTTTTCTGGCATTGGTAAAGGCAGTATGCTGCTTGTGAGAAGAGGAATACAGCACTCTTGGATTGTAAACGGTGTTTTATTGTCGAAGCGCCACATGTCTTTTGAGGAGAAATGTGATATGTGATGATTAGCTGACATATCGGCCCAGTTATTTTTAGTGTCAACAATTAGTGTCAAAGACGCTTTGCTGATTGGGAGAGTTTTCTCCGTTTGAAAAAGAAAAGAGGATATGAATTGCTGTAATGATATCCTAAAGTGTTATTCTGGTATTAATATTGCAAAGAGTTAAAATGTCATGTGAGGCCTGTCATTTTAAAGTTATGTTGTGGGGTCTAGTTCCTCACACAGGTGTCTAAGTGGGGGACAATGTTAAATATACTGTGACAGTGTGTATGATATCAGGATGTCAGCTGTCTCTGAATGAGAGTATGAGTTTAATGAGTTTATATGACGTGGCCTTTGTTAGTGGGGAAATTTTAAAGGTGAAGTTGATATTTATGCTGAGGTATAAATGTTTAATGACATTTTCTTTCCACAGGATCATTTTAGCTAAAGGACTTTGTATTATAGAGAACATGGACTCGATAAGTAGTGTATAACTCTCGTTTTCCATACTTATATGTGCAATTTACCGAAGCTTGCATGAATAGAACCTGTGAATGTATTTTGGTGATGTGATGAGTGTGATTGCCAAATTTTAAGGGGGCTGGTGGTCCCGGTAAAGGGTACAGGTTCTGGTTGAACTTGCATCTTTCGCACTAGGTGCATTATGACTATTTGGTGTGTCAGTGGGATGTATGGTCCCAGTAAAAGGTTCTGGTTCTGGTGGAACTGGTATCCTTTGCACTAGGTGCATTATGACTATTTGGTGTGTCAGTGGGATGTATGGTCCCGGTAAAAGGTTCTTGTTCTGGGTGAACCGGTATCCTTCGCACTAGGTGCATTTCTGACTATTTGGTGTGTCAGTGGGATGTATGGTCCCGGTAAAAGGTTCTTGTTCTGGGTGAACCGGTATCCTTCGCACTAGGTGCATTTCTGACTATTTGGTGTGTCAGTGGGATGTATGGTCCCGGTAAAAGGTTCTTGTTCTGGGTGAACTGGTATCCTTCGCACTAGGTGCATTTCTGACTATTTGGTGTGATAGTGTATTGGGATCTGTGTCCCACTCACGCTTGCTTGGGAGCGTGAAATATGGTGATGTTGTTATTGGTGGGAATTGGTATCCTGTGTTGGTGGGTACAGGTAGAGTTGTTTAACATTTTATGGTGTCCTTGCACACCTTGTTAAGGCCTGATGGATGATGATGGTACTGTGTCTGAGTCATTGGTTTGGTTTGGTTTTGTGAGTGAGGGCTGGTTCCCTGTGTTTGATGTCCGTTGTGGGCCCGCTACGGAATTGGTTGAATGTATGTGTTGGAGTTTAGAGTACAGAAGCTAGTTTAAGGTTTGGTGGAGTTGAGCAATCAGCTTTGCTCTGAGCATTTTGCTTGGGTTGGAAGTCTGAGTTAGATGGCTTTCTTGAATCGTTCTATAGAGTTCTATACTAATTTCCCTTGCTTCCTCCTCTGTTGCTTTCATGATTTCATAAAGGGGGAAGATGTGTTATGTTTGTACTTTTCCTCCTAGTTAATTGGTGGTCTGTATGTATGAGTCCCTGATGGAATGTTGGTGTAGAATGTTGTTGATGAACTGTGTCTGTGTGTTCCACAAAGTCAGTTGGGGCCTGAGCTTAGATGATGAGGGGGCCGGTGGATGTCTCTCCCTCCTAATATACTTAATCTACTTGTTTCATGTAACTTACCTCCTATGTCTACTTAATAAAGTCCTGCTATACCTACGTGCAGTCTGACGCACTTATTGACACAAGTGCATAACTCAACAGCTCTCATGTTTTATACTACCGATTTTGCCACTTGCATTACCTGTCGTTGCCACCCCTCAAGACGGTGGTGGCTCTCATGTTTTATGCTACCGATCTTGCCACATGCATTACCTGTTGTTGCCACCCCTCAAGACGGTGTTGGCTCTCATGTTTTATGCTACCGATCTTGCCACATGCAGTACTTGTTGTTGCCACCCCCCAAGATGGGGTTGGCTCTCATGTTTTATGCTACCGATCTTGCCACTTGCAGAACTTGTTGTTGCCACCCCTCAAGATGGGGTTGGCTCTCATGTTTAATGCTACCGATTTTGCCACTTGCATTACCTGCTGTTGCCACCCCTCAAGATGGGGTTGGCTCTCATGTTTTATGCCACCGATTATGACCGCATGCACTTATGTAACCAAGCAAGTATTCTTAACAGCGCCACGATGCACGAGGGCAGGTGTGCGCTTTACAAATGCAAATAAATAAATAAATAAATTACATTGTTTGGGCGACGAATTTCCCTCTTTCAGGTTTTCCGATGACGGAGATCAAAATGCTGTTCAGGTTAAATGCTGCTCAAATAAAATACTGACCTTCTGTATAATTCTTGCCCCACAAATCAGGCTCAGGCAACGTTTACTTGAACTCTTTGGTATTAGCTCTTCCACAACTGATTGGGTCCCGAGCAACACTTGTAAAGAGCCACTTGGGGGTGCCAATGTCCAGTTCCAGGTGTGTTCTCTGAGAAGGCAGCGCCTTGAACCCAAGAGGCTCCACAGTTAGGAGACGTGATTCCAGTCTCCCTAACAGACACCCCCAAACGGCCCAGTCTGTTTTCTTGAGAGGCCGAGAGCCTCAATAATGGTAGGCCCTTTGTCACAGGGATTACACAGGCCAAGGGGTTCGAACACCAAGAAAAACTCTAATCTCAACGCAGGTGTGTAGGCTGCGTCACTATAGATCTACGTCATAATGTGGTTGGCTCTCTCATTCCTGGAAGAAAAACTTTGCCAGAAAAATCCTTACAAGTGAGATCGTTTCTCACTGAGAGGAGGAGTAACTGGAATATACGGAAATCGTGTTCAGTGTCCACAGTACAGGACCTGCATTACTGAAACATACATGCGCAGAGCAATTTTGGACAGTATTTGCACAGGGGCAAACATTGGGCAGGTGTAAAATATATTGAAACAATAGGAATTTGCACATGAGAAATGTTTACCTTTGTGGACATTTGGTGTAAAAGTTCACTTGCACTGGTGCAACATTTATGTAACATGGGGCCTCATTACGACTTTGGAGGTACCGATGGTGCTATTAGCGCCATGGCTGCCTCCAAAATCGTGTCCGGTCTGGTGGAGTGGGGATTTACTGGGACATTCCGCCCTAGGCGGACCCGGTAAATCCCCATTCCAAATGCCATTCCCCATTCCCATTTGAGCCCCCATAGGGCTCAATGGGAAGGGGGAAGGCACTAATAACGGGCCCGTTTTTAGCTCCAAGGTCCCTTAACGGGTCCCGTAAAGAACGTGTGGTCAGACCACACACATCCTTTACGGTTCCTGCCAAGGGACCTCGGAATTGGGCAGTAAGGGGTTACCGGCACCGGTCTCCTTACCGGTGCCCGGTATTCCTTACCGCCCAACTTGTAATGACCCCCATGGTCACAGCTATTGGCACTCCATCATTGCACTAAATAGGGAATACGAGCCTTGTGTTTGGTGAGACTTCAAGTTTAATGGCTACTGAATAATACGTGCCTCTTTCTCTGGTGACCCCCCACGCAGAGACGGCGTCAGGGCCTTTCAGCTTTTTCAGTGAAAGGGACACGAGCTTCATGGGGGCCCCCATGTTGGCAGTCAGCAGTCTCCTGACACGGCAATATACGTCTTTCATTCTGGACTTTAAATGTACTCTTTGCGGTGCGGACATTACAGCGAATTGGTTGCAAAAGGGCATCACCTTCCTTGGGCCCCTTGGGTGCCTTTTTCTCTACATTAGTCCCTTGCTAACAAAGAAGGGTTACTAGCTTGTCAGTGGACGTTCAGTGTTTCAGCTCGCTGCTGGCTGGCCATCTGGTGATAATCGTTGGCTTTTTACTCCCTGGCTGTATTTCTTTTTCTCCATGTTAATGTATACACTCAAGAGGGCCTTAGACGGTTGTTGTCTGCTCTAAGCATGGAGATCTCATATCGTGTTGAAATGGGCCCCCACAGCTATGTCACATCTTCAGCCAGCCTTGACCCCACCCCTACCTCTTTTAGCAGATGGACCATCAGGACAGTCACTTACTAGGTGGCATTTGCACTAAATCTCAGTTTTTAGCCCCAAGGGCACACAAATGGTACCTTGGATATGTTTTCTCTGTAAAACCCTCTCTCTGAATGTAGCACTGCCAGGCGCTAGATCAAAGAACTATCACAAAGAAGTAACTTGCCACCCATACCACTGGTGTGTTGGTATCAGCAAAAGTACTCAAAAGTACTCACCCACAGGTATTCTTAGCTGACACAACAGCAAACTCTGTCTCCGGTCATTAGAGATAAGTACCGCTCCCCAAAATCCTGACTCTGGATGTTCCCAAAGCACCATGGAGTCTTGTTATGGGGTTTCTGACCAACACAAATGCACATCCCACAATGGAGATTGTGGAATGTGATAGAAGTGCAGTAGAACTCATTGAGGATTTGATCATGTGATAACATCACATTAGAACTACACATCCCCCACTGGGCCCTGGGCATGTGATAACAGCACAGTGGAACTACACAGTCCACACTGGGGCCTGGGCATGTGATAACAGCACAGTAGAACTACACAGTCCACACTGGGCCCTGGGCATGTGATAACAGCACAGTAGAACTACACAGTCCCCACTGGGGCCTGGGCATGTGATAACAGCACAGTAGAACTACACAGTCCACACTGGGCCCTGGGCATGTGATAACAGCACAGTAGAACTACACAGTCCACACTGGGGCCTGGGCATGTGATAACAGCACAGTAGAACTACACAGTCCACACTGGGGCCTGGGCATGTGATAACAGCACAGTAGAACTACACAGTCCACACTGGGGCCTGAGCATGTTATAACAGCACAGTAGAACTACACAGTCCACACTGGGGCCTGAGCAATGTGGTAGCAGCACAGTAGGACTACACAGTCCACAATGGGGCCTGGGCCATGTGATAAGAGTGCAGTAGAATTACGCCCCGCACGCTGGGGCCTGGGCAATGTAATAACAGTGCAGTCGAGCTGATTTGTTACTTCCCGTTCAGATCACTTTGTAAAAGTTCCAACTAGAAGTTTTCTGATTCGTGTTCCTTCTCTATGGTGCCTAAAATCAGACTCGCTTCTAATGGGCCAGGTGTAAGCAGAGGGTACAGTAGGCATCCCCTGACGTCTTGTGCTATGGGCACAAACACAGCAATGGGGCAACGACAGTTTTTTTGAATGAAATGTGTATATTTCACCTTAATATGCTAATTTCTGGCAACGTCGCATCCCATTAGCGTTTGTTGAGGAGTCCCCCCACTTTAATTTTTAGGACTTGACCCCCGTCTTAGATGATGGCTTTTGCCTGTGTTGCACTTTAGCCGCAACCAGAGTTGGAGAGAGGCATACCACCTCTGCAGGGAAGTAAACTGCGCCTTACTTTACCATCGAGGCCTCCATAATGCTGGAAACAACCAGTATGATTTGTGAAAGGAGGATAGCACAGGGGCAGCACGCTGGTCTCGGAAGCAAGACCACGCAGAGCAACACAGGTTCGAATCCCAGATCCCGCAGACCAGTTCTCAATGCACCATTTTCCCGTTACCAAATACATGTCGGCCAGAAACAGTAGGAAAGCCCCCTGTTTGGAGCTTTGTTTAAGGCACTGCCACAATGTTAGCACCTAGCCAGTACGCAGTGCCAGGCAAATGCTTGTCACCTATACAAGATCCAAAACTGTTGGCTTCCGAGTCATGAACATAAAGCAGGTGACTGAAGGCACCGTTTAGAAAAAACAATCATTACACCAGGAGCTGGTTTGCAGCTGCAAATAAGCCATGAGCGTTCATAAAACCACTTAGAATTAGCAAGGGCATCCCCTTAAAAGCCCAGACCTAGCTCAAAGAAATCGAGGAGGGAGAGCGGGTTGTTGAGAGGCAGATGAATACATCATCCATACCTACTGCGCCCCCCCACCCCAATATTGCACAGATGAAAAACATTACTCACCAAGCCCACTGTGCCGCCCTTATCCCAGGCAGGTACAGCAGGAAATTAGCATAATGTAACTAAAGATGGCGAGACTAAGCAAACTCACAGTGAAATAACACACGTGCATGCAATAGACATGGAGCAAATATGCATTCACCATGAAGAAATATGAACACTAGGTCAAATATGCTTTTATATACAAAGAACATCGATTGTATCCATTTAGACATGAAGAATATAAATGTAAGCAATGTATAAGCTAAATGCAACATGAGCCACAAAGGTATATAGCTCACTAACAAAGAAACGCGGCAGTAATGGGCACCTATCTTTTCCAAAATGGAAGCTGCGGCCTGCATTTAAGTGAATGAAAGCCCTTGAGGCTCCACAAAAACTCAAACTGCTGCATTCACTGAAATACAGACCTATGCAGCCGAGCACAGATACTAGCTATGCAACCCAAGCCAAGGTTACAGAGAAATTAAGGAGGGTCCGGAAGGCTTAGAAAAAACACAAGATAATTATTCCCAAGACACCAGACATATTTTCCTAAGATTAATTAAAGAACAACCAGACTTTGAAAGACAGGTGCAGGATAATTTGAGCAACCACTGCACCATGCCTAGCAGTAGAATGCAGCTACACACCACTTAATCAGCCCTGGCTGCCCACATACCGAGTGCACCCAAGCACTATTTACTACACTACTCTCTCCACTGACCTGGACTACGGTCCCCGAGGACGTTCAACCTACAGCGCTTTGGAATCATATCAACGGTAAAAGGCGCTATACAAAGGTCTGATAACATAACATAATAATAACATAACATAACAGCTCAAAGGCTGTGTCCACTGGCCAGGGCCAAAGGCCCTGGCTTGTGGGCTCAAAAGACATGTATATTGGTATATATATATTTATATTATAGGTCGGCGATAGCCGCCGTATAGTTATGGTGATTTGGAGACACATAGGAATCCCTCAAAATTGTATTGTTAATAACATTTGATTTGAGTAACAGATTTGACAAAAATTTCAACAGTGATTAAGAGTCTGCTGCCCCCCGGCAGACTGCAACATTTTCTAAAGATTTATTTTTAAATATAAAAGTTATTAAGCATCAAAAAAGATTATTTTCCCAAAAGTGCAGACTGCTTCCCATTCATTTTCCCATAGAAAAAAGGTACATTTTTGCCAAAGTGCACAGCTCAAACCGCTGGATGGATTTGGACCAGGTCCGAAACAACTTGGGAACAAAGCGTTGACTCGCACGCCATGCATGGTTCGGGGTTATTCTGTGCAGTAGTTATTTAAATAAAATAGAGATATCTCCCATGGTGCATTGCAGGATCATGGTTTTCAGAAATGAAACGACCACCATCTTGTTTTTCTTTCGATGCAAGAGATATTTACGGATATAACCGAGGTTATGGGGAAAGGAAAGGCCTGTACACCTGAGGTACTACCAATCTCTTGAGGGCACCAGGTTCAGGCTTAGTGGGCTCACTGACAAGGAGCTCACCCTCCCAATATATCCGGAATGATCTAGGCACGTCTCCTTGTGTCTGGGCCATGGCCTGTTTTCTCAGTCCCTTGAGAGAGAGAGAGGGTGGGACTCTCTCTGTCCCCCACAGAAGTCACCCCTAGAGGGCACCCCTTCAGTCAGCAGGCATTGAAGGTTGGGGTGACCCTTTGGGTTGAGCACCTCCACCGCAGGAGGGTCTTCTGCCTCTTCACCCTCAGGAGTCGAGTTTGGGCTCACCACTGGTCCCAGTCCGTCCGGAGCAGATATCCCAGTGGGTGCTGCTGAAGCAGCAGGAAGAGAAGGAGCCCCCTTTGCAGAGGTGGCCTCCTTACTCTTTTGTCTTCTTGCCTTGGGTTTCCCCATTGACGGGGGTACCGGGCTAGCAGCCGGACCCAGTGTGACCTGTGATCAGGTGACCACCGCAGCAGCCATGGGTAGACCGTCCATGATCATCTCCATTTCCACCAAATCATTGCCTAACAAAATGTTAGCAGGCACGTTGTCCTGAACCAGGAGAGGAAGCTTTGCTGTCTTGTCTCCAATCGTAATGTTGACTAAGGCTACAGGCGATAATTTGGGAGGCCCACCAACTAACCTGATAGTTCTCACAGGAGCACCTACACAGTCCTCTGGCTTGAGCAGATTCCTGTTCACCACTGTCATGCTCGCCCCAGTGCCTCTCAAGCCAGTAGAAGGCTGGCCATTCTGGAGGCCACTTCTCAAAAACCTACGGGCGGTCTGTGTGATTGTAGCCAGTACTTCTGCATACTGGTCCCAGGCCCCAAGGGACACTAGAGATAGCTCTACAGAAGCACCAAATGTGATTCGTGTAGAGGAGGGGAGGACAATAACCTCCACCTCAGACATGGGGTAAGGGTAGGTCAGGCTGACAGCCTGGACTCCAAGTGCCTTACCTTTACACTTATGGTTTCCCTTCTTGTGGTCCAGAGCCCCACAGTCCCAACAAGTGCCAGGAATACGGGCTACGGTACTGGAACCACTGTGAGCCTGCTTTGCAGCAGGTGGACCACTACTCTTACTCCAACCCACATAGGACTTTTCCCCACTAGATGTTTGGGTTTTAGGAGAGGAAGGTTTTGGTTTACCTGACTGTGACTGCTTCTGGGACTCCTCAGCCTTTTGAGAGGTCCCCTTTTCTTTGTCCTTGTCCTTCCCACTGGAGTCCTTAGGGCACTGGCTAGCTTAAAGGGATCTAAAATGTTCCGGTCAGCAACATAGTGACGCCGCTCTAGTGAACAGGGTTCAGAAAAATGCTCAAAAAACAAAAGGTGGGACAATTCAACAAAGGTTCTCACCTTGTAACCATCAATCCACCCCATCATGTTCATATGTCCAGCACTCACCCAGTCAACCCAAGAAACATTCTCTCTTTTCTTAAATTCCCTGAACCTTTTAAAGTATTGGGTAGGTGGCTTGTAAAACTTGGCAATCAAAGCAGACTTCATGCACTCATACCTTTCTTCCACACTCAGTTTCAGAATACAGTCATATCCCGTCTGAGGCACTCTGCTTAACAAACACTTAGCCCAAAATCTTTTATCAACATCATGGATTCCACAAGCCATCTCAAATGCTTCAATCCATTGGAGTATATCGTAACCCTCCACTTAAACAACAACCAAATCTTTCATAAACTTGGTGGCTGGGGACCTGACACTCTCAACTGGTTTCACTGAAGTTTCCACTCTAGCTTTCTCTAGCTGGATTCACTTACATAAAGTGTCCTTGTTCTTAAGTTCAAGATCCCTATCCTTTAGTTCCAGATCCCTGGCTTTAAGGATCACTTGCTGTGCCAACTCCTCTTTCTTAAGCTCAGCTTCTATTTCCAACTTTTATATTCAAAGGCCAATTTCATCCTTAATAATTCAAGTTCCAAGGAATTCCCTGAAGAAACATTGCTGAAGGTCGGAACAAAGGCAGCAGGAATGGTGGCGTTCCCATATTCCGATTCAACAACAGCCCCAGGGGCAGGGTCCTCATTGGTTGCACCCCCCCTTCACCAAGAGCTTCATCATCAGTCTGGTAGTCTACCAGGGCAGCTATCAGCTCAGCCCTAGACTTATCTTCAAAGTCTAACTCCCTGGCTTCACAAGCACTATGGAGAGCCTCTAAGCTCATCCGAGTCAATTTACCATTCGCAATAGATTCCAGTGCTTGTAATGTAGTTATCTAGTACACAACTAAACCTCAATTTAACAAAGTGTAGATATTTTGTAAGTGGCAAGGTTACACACTGATTCATGAAACTATAAGCATCCACGCCGCTGCCACCAGTGTAAAGCACCGGAGGGGGGTGTCTGTACTCCTGCTCTCTATATGGCAGAGGAGAGGCACAGAGCACCCCAGTCAAGAGTCTCTATGCAGTAGCTATGGTCGAGCAATCAAGGCTTAAGCTCTGAGGAGGTGATGTGGGCTGGTCCTTAAGTACAGTGTAGTCCCCAGGCACCCACAAAGGAATGTCCACACACTATGTTAGTGAAAACACAGTCTTTATATAAATAAGGTTCACGTTATATACACAATCACAATTACACACTTTGTACTCTGGCAATACTATAATGGCAAATATACACAGGTCTACGTGGTACCACTCTTAACTATCGATTCCTTTGAAATGTGTCCACGGCTAACATCCCACAATAGCATACGAATCAGATGGTAAGATGAATCAACGATAGACACAGAAAGAAGGCAGGTTAAATCAAGCAATGGCAGAACAGTCTCCCGTCTACCTAGACATAGTTCTGTGCGAGGATCCCCCCACCTGGGCAACCTGTAAATAAAGCGTATTGACAAGCCCAGTGCAATTATGCTTGATATAGTCTTGATCCCTTCTAAAGGTTCTATGACCTCAGAGAACCTGGTTTCGTAGAGTTCTTCGGTGATTCGCCGACAGGCCCTTCTTGAGTGTACTCCCTTTAAGGCAGGAGCCACAGGTCATCGAGTGTCGGTGAGGAAAAGGGTGAACACTGTTGTTGCTGCAGCAGCTTCGGTTCTTGTGGTGCTCATTAATGATCGGTCTGAAACGTCCTGCAACCTGAGGCGTGCAGTGCACCTCGACGACGAGCGTTCGTAGCAGCAGAGAGGTAATGAAGCACTTTGGCCCAGCAAGGGCATCGGGTCGTCAGCGTCTCTGTGGTCGTCAGGTGGCGGGAAACCCACCGGCGGATTCTCCTCAGTCGACGGCGGCCTTGACATTCTCCGGCAGGATGAAACCGGTTGACGGTGATGAGCAAGGGAGTCTTTGGATTGAATGTGTTAGGCAAAGGAGCACTGCGGCGCCGGTCGGCGACGGCGGTCGTCAAAGGTGATGGACTTCAATGTCCGGGCACTTCGCTTCATGATTCCGCAGCGATCCCCATCTCTGTTTGGCAGGCTTTCGAGGGTCTGACGTCCAGGGAGCTTTGGCAAATATCAGCTAGTGCATGATGGTCCCTCGTAGTTCGGGAAGAGGTCTCCTAACCAGGTCCTCTCTTGGATCAGTTCCTTGACAGTCATGCAGCTTTCAGATTAGCAAAGGATAGCAGACACAATTATTTTTCTTCCAGTGGGTTTCAAGGTTAAGCATCAAGTATCAACTTCAGCTTCTGAACGATTTCCATCAGTGAGAGGCCCCCAGATATACTGTTGATCTACCATTCACTCTGATGGGTCACACTCAGGCAACCAATCATTCAGAAGGGCATTCAAGCAGTCAGGCAGCCCATCAGGCTCACAGTGCATTCAGGACATTCTTCTATATCCAGACACTAACAACACAGAATGTGGATTAAGACAAGCACTCTGCCATTCAGCACTCCACACTGCATTCATACCAGTTTCGGGCAGGGCTGTCTCAGTCATTGTGTCAACCACCATATACTAGACACCCATAACATGAAATGCGTATTGGTCACACACTCCATTCACCCAGGTCCCACCCCGTGGGTGTACCCATAACATACACTCATTGGGAAGGCCCAGCCAGTCTAGCCTGGACTTCCCCACACTACTATATATGGAACTTCCACCCAACAGCCAGTCAGGGGGAAGGGACAGAGTCAGCGCTTCCCAGGACTTCGGGAATACAAGGTAACAGGCAATAGAAAGCAAAAGGCCACAGGAGCCATCTTGTTTCCCATCAGGAATCAACTGATTCCAATGGCAGGGCCTGCATATCCCAAAATGGAGGATACTCAGAGCACCTGTCAAATTCATCATGGAGCTGCCACCAGCCCATACCCTGCTCTGTGGGCCAGACACAGGTGCCCAAAAAACATACACTAGGAGTACAGGGTCATATTCCCACCCATGAGGCCCATAATATCCCAAGGGGTCTGTTCACCAAACCAAAAAGAGAAAGAGCTGCACCGCCAGGAGTTTTATATGAACTCTTGCGCGGAAAGCAAGACAGAACATACATGATAAGGCAATAAAGGACAAGGATACGGAGGCACTGTTCTTCTGATGCATTTCCAGCATCCTACACAGCTGTCCGCGGACACCGCAGTAGTTTGTGGGCAGATTGTGGACGGACGGCCTGGAAAAGAGATTTGAGGTCATTTGATATCTGGAAGAGGGCATAGAAATGGTAGAGAAGTAGAATGAAGGTAATGTGTAGCTATTTTTACAGGTGAAAAAAGGGTTTGTAAATGCTGCCGAGTCCGTAGTCAATTTCGGTGTCCGCGGACATCATTTCGATTGCAAGGGGGTCAGGGTGAGTTTTATTAGTTGCTGTTGTATGGTACGTACTTCTTATATAGTTAATTGTATTGTGGTGTTTGAGGCCAGTGCCCAGATGCTGGGGGGCATAGCAACAGCCTATGGCGCAAGAATATGTGCACTGAGCACACTCACCACAGCAGTAATATGTGTATAGTAATTATAGATAATGTAGTAGGAAAATGGCCAGAATCACCATAGTAGCAATTTGTGTATAGTAATTGTAGTTAATGTAGTGGGAATACAAAGTATTTGTAATATGTAGGAATTATGTAATTGAAATGTATATGGTACTTATGATTTTAGTACAATTGAGGATAGTGCACATAGAATATGTATTAGATTATAATTGCTGTGGTTACTTAGTGTTGTAGCATTATGAATCTGCAATCTCTGGTTTATTTTCTCTGGAAAAAACAGTATAATTGGTTAAGCAGGATAGTTCAAAAGCTGTAGTTGTATACAATTTTAAATATACATTTTCTTGTTTAGACCCTAATAAACAGTACATTCTAAGTACTATGTTTGGTACAACATTAGTGTATGATTCACTGCTGTTCTATTGGTAGTAAATAAGCATTGGGTGTTTGCAGAAAAAAATCTGTACTGGATAATAAAAGAAAACGATGACAGTTACGTGAGTGTGAGGGGGATAGTAAGTTTGTTTGAAGTATGTTGTGGTTAAGGGAATGCTTGAAGTAGTTAGATATCTGTTGGTGTATTCTAACTACATTAGAGGTTAGAAGAAGTTTTGTCGTCTAAGAATTGAGATGGCGTATTTGAAGAGTTTTGGAATGAAAGGTGTTTTTCAAGTAGTTAGATACCTGTTGGTGTATTCTAACTAGATTGACTTTCAAAAGTGCTATTGTTGTATTATGGATGTAGTTGGATACCTGCTGGTGTATTCCAACTGTTAATTGTGCTACAGTTAAGTGACTAAATTTGGGTTGAAGGAATATTAAGGAGGCATTTGTTCAATTTTCTGGTAACATATGTTTTGGAGTAATGGAGGTATTGTTACATTCAAACCAACCACTTCTTTTTTGCCATATGCAGTATATTGCCCTGGAGTGGTTGTGGCACCATTGTGGTATACTAAACCTACTATTGTGAAGGTTTTCTTTCCAAGAGATACTTGGCCGTGTGTGAAGCCTGTAACCGTACAGTTATTTTTGGTAGCATCTGCATTGTACCTTAGAAGCATTACTATGACATATTGGCCATGTGAATGTATTTGTGTGGTGGAATGCTTGTCTGAATTGTAAAATGAGTGTAATATGCCATGATTTGCATTCTGCAGAAGCTGGTGAAATGCCATGGATTCTAAATTTGGTATGAATGCATATACTAATTGTTCATTAGGGATGTGCTCTTACTAAATATGGGTGCGGAGGGTGCATGTATGTTTCCATGTGTATGTAATTTGGAAGATTTATTTTATAGGGATGTTGTTGGTTTCCAGTACTTGTAGTAAGTACATTAGGATTTCTTGTGGATCTTTCTGTGTGTTTATGGTAAATGTGACAATTTGTGCACAGTATTCCAATTGTTGCTTTATACCTGAGACACTGTAAGATTTTTTCAGGATTGTTTGTGGAATGTCTATGAAGGACGAGCATTTGCAAACCCAACTGGTCCGAGTCATTTAAGCATATTTTGTGGACAATTGGTGACAATTGAAAGAGAAGATTCATTGTTACATTAGCATAACAATTTACACCATTTGTGTTACTCAATGTAAATGGTCCAGAGAGTTTTGTTTGTGGATAGCAAATCACAGGTACTTTCAATACGTTGTATGAAAATGGAATTCATATATTAAAACGATGCTGTACGTTTTACAAGGCAGTGCAAATAAAAACAATGCAATTATTGCCTTCATTCCAGTAATTTATATCTGTATCTGTTACACAGGTAGTGCAGGTTTGTGGCAATTCCTGCGTTTACGTGGTGGATTCATGGAAGACATGGATTTTTTGTCCGAAGAGTAATACCTGCTTGTGTGGTTTGAACCATTACTGATGAATTCCCCAGTGACAGTGGACAATACTGTGCATTGATGCAGCCAGTATTTCAACTGCAGCAGTATAATTTGTAGTGTCATTGATATCCACCTTACCAAACGAAATACAAATATTAAAAATAATTCAAGGTAAATAGTTGTGATTAAGTTTTGTAAGTGCACTACACGTGCAAACATATAAGAGTATCGTTACATATTGGTGTGCAATAATATATGCATTGGCCTATGGCGCTCACCTCATCCTCATATACCCCACTCCCCTCCAGTATCAATGGCAGTTGGCACTGTAAGGAACTCATGGGTGCAACAGTAAAGGCAGACACAAATGATCACTGTTCCAGGGTGTTTATTGAACTTTATAATGGCTGAGATAAATGCCTGATCTAAACCTAAATCTAAGATGTGAGCAAACTACGGCCATCAATTAATAGTAAGGCAGTCCTAGTGGTGTCTTGTCAAAATAAAAAGGGCCTATGTTAAAACAAAACTATTGCAAATGCTTACTACTAAATTACAAAAAGAGTGTGGGATAATGTTCACCAGAAAAGAAAGAAGTGTTCACAAAATGATGAGTCAGGATGGTATGGCTGGGTATCCCTTCCCCATGTTTGAAGCACGGTAAAAGGCAGGACTCTCAAGCTCAGCACACTCCTGGTCATCGACAGGACGAGGTTCACAGTTCAGTTCTATGATATCAAAACCCCTTCAGAGGCCAAGTCTCTTTCTTGCAAAAGTCTCTTGCCTACAAGGTTTGCTGATGCAAAGTAACAAACAAACAAAAGTTTTCTCAGTCATATTGCCCCTTGGTCGATTGTTCTTTGCCCCGATGTCACAGTGACAAACAAACGTTCTCTCTATGATCTTGCACCTTGGCCGATTGCTCTTCGCCCATCGGATCTCCCTCTGCCAGGCTCAGATCCTCCTTGCAAAAATGGGCCTCCCTCCGTCGGGCTAACTACGGCCTCTTCAGATATTACTCTTAATCTTTAGGAGCTTTAATGTCCATTTAGACAAAAAACAATGTGGACAGCCCTCTACAGGGTTCACTCGCGTTGACACACTGTTCTCAGGTGTAATATTATTCACCTCTTTTTGTAAATTGGTAAACAAATAAACAAACAAAAGTTATTTGGGCTTTTGCTCTTCACCTCTGGGATCTTCTTCTGCCAGGCCCGGATCCTTCTTGCAACTTGGGCCTCCCTCTGTCGGGTTCACTACTGCCTTCCTTTAACACAGTTCATGTATTACTAATACAGTTCATATATTGCTCAGCTTAATCAGGAAGCAGAGTTTCTTTCTCCTAGCTTTCTTTCGGCATCCCTCTGTCAGGTTCACATTTGTCAATTATCACAGTTCACACTCATAGAGGAAAGCGGCGTTCCCTTCCCCTAGCTCTCCTCAGCAACTGGTCAGAGACTTTCGATTGTACAAGGGATTTGATGTGACCCTTGTAGGATCACTCTGACGCCTCATGCCACCCTTTCCTAGGGCCTTCTGTTTCTTGTAGTTTCAAAAACAGGTCCCAGTCAGAGCCTTTCGAATGAGCGCCCACATGGCGCCGGACCCCTCTGTACCTGGACTTCAACTGGGCTTTCTTTAAAGTTCCAACATACACACAAGTTCTTTCTTTCTGCATTCAAAATGTTGCTACTGCAAACCTTGGGCTCGGTTTGCTATCAGCTTCCTCAGACTCACCGGCTGTGCTGAACCTGTTGACTTCTTTGTTCTCTGGAGTCAAGGGTAGTACCACAGTAGCCAGATTACCTCTCTGCCTGTGTTATCAATGCAGGAGACCCCATGTACCATTGACATCTGCTGCTCCACATGCCAGCTCTAACTCTCGGTCTTATGATTTCCCTTTTGGAGGCTTGGCGGGTCTGAGTCGAAAAGTGCAAGGGCAATTCCCCTTTTGCTGTCCTTCCCGGTCTCGCCGCTTTTCACCTCCCTTTGTTCTGCCGGTTTGGTGTAGCTGTCTCCTAGTGCGTTCGGCCTTGCTCGAAGTGTGCTTTTGTGCTCTGCCTTCTATCCCTGTGGGGAAGGTAAAGGGCCATCAGGTGTGCATGGTTATTGTCAATTGCCTGACTGCCCGACTTTTGTGTCGGGACATGTCAGGTAAACGGCTTCGGTTTTAGTCCTCTATTTGTCACGGTGAGAGAAAGTGTTTGTATCAAAAGAGGGGGGGTGGTAGATTTTCCAGATATCCTTCGGGTAGGGTTTTTGGAACAAGCAGGAATGGCAGAGATTATTATCTTGAAATGAGAAAGGGGTATTGTGGGAATGGTAGGGTTTGGTTAAAGCAGACTGGTAGTTTGGGAGATAATAATCAGAGGGTTGGTGAGAAGAATGACTGGGAGTGCTCGGGTACACAACAAGATGACAGGGATTCTGGGAGATGTACTTTCCCACAGCCGCAGGGTTTGGATACCTAATAGGTTTACTAGATGCGGATGGGTTCTTGGATTTATAGAAGGGAGGTTCATTCAGTCGAGGGGAGGTTGAACCAGAGTTGCCTATAAAAACCTTAGGGACTTGGTCATCTTCATCTTCTTCCCCTATGTCATACCGCATCTCACCTGGGGTATTTTCCCGAATGCAACCTGAGTTCCCCTACCCAGGTGATCCTTCCCACCAGTCCACCCCCAGGAACTGGATCCAACAGCTATGGCCATGTCCTGGCCACCTGCATAAGGAAATCCTAGGACCTACTCAGGAGAGCACCCAAGGTTTCTTACAACACCTGTGATCGTCCGGTCACACGTGGGCTGGGTGGATGTGGGCACTCAAAGTGTGGTACACCATGTGCACTTCAAAGGCATCTTATACCCTGTGACTATTGTCCAAATGCTATTCTCCTGTTGGCTAGGAGCACTCCTAAAATTCAATTGGATTTGACTTATATTTTATGGAAATTAGTGGGGTGCAAGGGCAGTTAACCAACCCTGACACTAGGTGGTGTTAAAAATGCAAAACAACAGATTTCAACAAGTTTGTGGAACCCTCCTGTCCTTCGCACACCCAATTTGTGTTAAATAACTACAAAAAGACTTTCTACACATTTTTCGGTAAAATGATAGCATATATTTTACTATTCGCATAAGAGAGATTATTTATGAATAATATTCAATCATATATTCAATTTCCAATTTTCTCTTACATTATGTATTTCAACATGTACAATTGTTCCTTATATCTGGGTTTTGTGCACAATAATAATCTAATTAAGAGCTTAATTATGGTGCCATGTCCTGGCACAATATATATTTCCTTAAGCTTGTTAATAAGGCATTAGTGGTGAAAAAACAGAGGAATCGTCATAAGAAACTGACTTATGACAACATATGACATCATCTTTTTTATTTTTTATTTTTTATTGTTCATAGCTGATCAATCAACTTTACAATAATTTTATACAATGCAAAAAATTAAAATAGCAGTTAAAATACAGAAAAACAGTTAATGACAACAAATTTCTTCCATTTGTTAACCCTGTGGCAGCAATATACTGAATTACAAGCTGATGTTTCAGCCACAAATTGCTTCAGATCTCAAACATTTGCTTTTTCACTGTGTGACAATTCAAATAATTTTCCTAAGAAGTTTTAGTGGCAATGTGAATTGACATACGATTAGTGGAAAAGAATACATTCAATTTTTCTTTGTTGTTAAAAGTGGTAAACTGAATGTAATGTTTAGTTAGATACATTTCTATTTTAAGTTAGTTCAACACACTCTAACATAATGGCCCTCATTACAACCCCGGCGCTAAACCATGGAGCTATTAGCACCATGGTTGGTGCCGGTGTTGTAACGAGTCCGCCATGGTGGAATGGGGAAATACCGGCCCATTCCAAGGTTGGCGGGGCGGTAATTCCCCATGCCGCCATGGCCCTTCCCCATTCCCATTTTTGCCCCATAGGGCTCAATGGGACTGGGGAAGGCGCTAATTACTGCACCGTTAATGACGGTGTCGTAATTAGCTCCTAGGTCCCTTTGCGGGTTGGTTTTTTAACGCCTGCTAAAAGCAGGCGTTAAAGTGCCACCCGCAAAGGGACCTCGTAATCAGGCGTTAAGGGTTTAACGGCGCCGACACCTTTTACGGCTCTGTTAACCCCTTAACGCCTGGGTTGTAATGTGTGCCAATATGTCTAAGAGATTCGTTGTGATTTGGATTTTTGGAAAATCTGCAAACTCCAGTTGAACTATGAATGAGTTTACGTTTACCATTTCCTCTTGCGTTAACCAAAGATTGTATCTAAATCGTAAGGTGGCTGAACGCAAAGCTACTGATGGATAACAAATCAGATACGGTTCACATTGTCCAAACTTTTTCAGTGCAAATGGATTATCTCTGAAATCCTTGTATGTGCAGCATAGTTCTCGTGTTTTTATCCAGTCATTGAGGTATAATTTCCTCGCCTCTGGTTGGATCCTCTAATAGAATATGTAGCGGGACGTCTGCCGCTGCCATTATGTCAAAGACTGCTGATTTCCATTTATTAGCAAACTAATAATTTGATTGTAACATGAAGCAGGAAAGAGACGCAAGCACAGTCTTTTGTGTACCCGCCAATAAACATTTCCTTAATAATTAGCATTGTCGCCATTGGTATTTGATTGTTAAAGATAGTAAACCCAACTCATGGTGCACAAACACAACTGGAATACATAGATGCAGATTTAAGACTGATCTCCAATATTTTCCTTCAAGTTTTTGCAAGATGTCATTCTCTAGGTTGAGCCATGTTTCCAGCCCATGCAGGAGAACCAGAGTTGTTTTTTGGTTATAATATGTTATGGCTGAGGAGATGGAAAATGTGCCATATTTGTGTAGTATCACTTTAGTTTGGGAGATAGCAGTCATAACTCTAGAGTGTAGAATTTATACATGAGCTTCATTAGAATGTTTATTATCAATTCTCATACCCAAATAGGTGTGCTGTACTACAATTTAGAGTTCTGACTCTTGCATCTTCCAGTGGCGTTTGTTTGATCTATGTCAAGGCGCATTGCAAATCATGATTTTAGATTTAGCGATATTGATTGTAAGCTGGTTAGACTTCATATAATCAACCAATGCTTCTAGTGAGTTTTGTATGCCAATTGGGGTCTTAGAGATTAAAATTAAATCATCGGCATACAATAAAGCTGTCACTGTCTCGCGACCCAATCTAGGAGCATCGGTGTTCACATTATTGAATATCTTGGGCATATCAAACAAGAAAAAGTTAAATAGGGCTGAGGCAAGGATACAACCTTGCCTCAAACCTCTATTAACCTTTATTGGTGCCGAGAGAGTACCCTCAATGTTCAGACGGACCTGCATTGTAGTATCAGAGTGAAGTTCGTGAATAATGTCCAGGATAGTGTCTGGACATTTTCCTTTTTGTAGTTTCTTGATTAATAGTTCTCGTGAGATTGAATCAAAAGCAGCATGCAAAGCAATGTATGCTAAATACAAGGGTTGCTTCGATCTATTATGCTCATGTTTGACAGCATAAAGAGACATGAGATTGATGACAGTGCCCATGCCTGCCTCGAAACCTGCCTGGTGAGGATCACGTTTCATTTCTTGCTTGGTCCACAGATTGAAATCCTGCAGAAAGAGGCGAGACATTTTTTGCCCCATTACATCTATTAAAGAGATGGGTCTATAGTTTTGAGGCATGGATCGATCACCGCTTTTGTAAATCGGTTTGACTACTGAGGATCGCCAAGAAGCTGGTGTAGATCTGTTCTGGATAACATTGGTGAAGATGTTTTGTAAAATTATGGACCAGCTAGCAGGTTTGGCTTTGAGTGTTGCATTGCTGAGGCCATCCGGCCCCGGTGCACGAGATCCACTCGACTTCTTGATGAAGTATTCAATGTCTTCAGCGGACATCTGAATTTGCCAAATAGGACAGACAGTGGATGGAGATAAAGCCTCCTTCTGTTCGCCAATTTTATAAAGATTTCTAAAATGCTGTAGCCATTGTTCTTCCGTAACACTATTTGTTTGTGCTGCTATTTGGGTGTTACCCGTAGTGTTATTTAGCATACCCCAGATAATGGATGTGCTTTTAGAATTCAAGGCTCTTAACATGTTTTCTCCATCACGTTGGTATCTCATTGCTTGTCGGCTTCGGTTCCAATTCTTGTATTGGCACTTTATTGATTTTAGAGCCTTCGCTCTTTCTTCATCTGGTAACTTGAGAATGGCTTTTTTATTCTTTCGTAGTTCATTTCTTCTGATTTTTTGCTCTAAGTTGAAAGACTGTTTTTGCTGCATTCTTGTGTTTAAAATTGGTTTGCTAGATACCTTGAATGAAGCGAGGGCTGACAAATATTGACTATTTCCACTCCTCGCAAGATTTGTCAACAGGATGGAGTTTAACATAGATAAGCAATGGTCATTCCAGTGAAATCGAGTCTTCCCGTTGTTACCCGACAGATTTGCTTGAAAATTCTGATCAATTTGTGTTTCGTTACAATCGCAGTCCCAAGTCAATGTTAGTATTTTATGATCACTGTAAAGTTGGTTGATTATTTCAAATTTGATTGCTTGGTTTTGTAGGGTTTTACCCACATATACAAAGGCCCTCATTACGACCCTGGCGGAAAGTAACCGACCGGACCGCCATAGCGTAAATAGCGTTTCCGCCATTGCACGACGGAGTAAAGTGCGGCTAATTCTGACCCATCGGGCACGAGCACAACGCCATGGCGGAAGTGCAAAGTCCGCGATGGCGGAAATGTCCCCAAAACGCCCCTCACCGCCGTCGTACGGCGCCCTAGGTGCAATTCCGCCACCCATCATAGCGGTCACCGTAATGAGCGGCAATCGGAAAATACGGTGACCGTAAATATACGGAAACGGAAGTAAAAACATGGTCCCGGAACGGGAAACAGCACGCCGTACACCTATAAAATCAGAATTCCCACACAACCATTAAAAATACTACCCTGAGACACATCCCAACCCGTTAGCCACCCTAGTGAAAACAATAAAAATGGGAAAAGTAGCGAAAAAAGCGTGCGACCGCAAGCGGCAGGTCCACTTCTCCCCTCAGGAACTCACCGTGCTCACAGAGACCCTCCAGGAGAATGCTGCCGTCGTCTTCTCGACGCAAATGACCAGGACGGCACTTGCGAACAAGAAGGCCATATGGGCCCTGGTGGCACAGCGGGTAAGTGCGGTGGGGACCGCACCCCGCAACCCACAGCAATGCAGAAAGCGATGGGACGACTTGCGGATACGCGTACGGAGCATACTATCCGCCAACCGTAACATTGCCACAGCTACCGGGGGAGGATCGGAATCACCCATCAAGTTGACCCCCTGGGAAGAAATCTGTGCCTCCACCATTGGAATGGAGAGTATAGAGGGAGTCGGAGGGATGGAGAAAGGAGTGCAGACATCCGAAGAATCAGGTAGGTGGGCCAAATAAAACAATGCTAAATCCACAATGTCCAATCATGTGAAGCACCATGTGTCCACATAGTGCAACAGAAACACATGTCCAGGAGAACGTCCACATACATTGGCCTGATAGCGCACTTTAAAAGTCACATTAAATACATAAATAATTAAAAATCCTAAAAACACCCTCTACACGTGCAGCAGGCACACCCTAACTGCAGGCTGCAAAACAACTGCATCCTCAATCCACACAAAAATTAAACCACCTCCAAGGCCCTGACCCAAATCACCCTCAGGTACCACCCCAATGCATGTGATACATTGCCATTCCAATTTCCACAGACCCATTAATAATGCTCACCCTCCTTTACTCCACCACAGGGTCCGATTCAAACGACGAGCTCCAGGAGACCCCTACCAGCACACCTGCAAAGAGGGCCAAGACCAACGGCCAAAGACCCTCCACCTCAGCTGCACGGATCAAGACACGGCAGCAGCACAAATCAAGTGGCAGCACACAGGAGGGAACTTCAACAGGCACCCCAGCAGCCAGCATGCCCACAACAGCACCACCACAGGTCCCCCCAATGGATGCCACAGAAGGCACTGCTTCTGGTGGCAGCAGCACCATAGGTGACACTGCATTAATGGCAGCATGCTCCGACACAGAAAACGGTGATGTCAATCTAGGATCCATCCATGACCTGTCTCAATCCCCCTGTTTGTTTCATCCCGTACACCATGAGGATACCACGCAGGGGCACCCACAAGACAACGACTGGCCATCCCCCACAAGCCCTGTGTCAAGGCAACATGAGGTGATCAGCCCCTCTGTGACACCACCGCAAATGGCCATGGCCCAGCAGAGGCAACAGTCCCTCGACCAGGTGATCGTGCAACAGCAGCAACTGGCCACGCTCCTCAAGGACCATGCTGATGAATGTGGGGGTACTAAGGCAGCCATAGAAACATCTACTGAGACACTTAGGGCACAAATGGAGAGAAGCACCGAGAGCCTGAGGGTACAAATGGAGAGAAGCACCGAGAGCCTGAGGGGGGAACTGCATGCAATGTCCAAAGACGTATGTGCTGAACTTGCCGCT
This sequence comes from Ambystoma mexicanum, assembly GCF_040938575.1. NCBI lineage: Eukaryota > Metazoa > Chordata > Amphibia > Caudata > Ambystomatidae > Ambystoma > Ambystoma mexicanum. The sequence goes on along the minus strand of NC_090926.1, from coordinate 119,468,541 downwards.
GTGCGCCGTGTGCTCACTGAGCTCTCACAAACCCTTAGGGACATGCATGGACGTGAGCAGGCAGAGACATCATCCGTTGCAAGTTCCGTCCAGGGCAGCCCCCAACGTAGATCTGGGAGGAACCTGCGCTCCACAGGCAGGGGTGCCCCTGATACCCGGATAGGGGGCTTGCAATAGCGTCTGCCCACTGACAATGAGCATCTTTGGACACTGGTGTTCGGGGTGGAGGTAGGAGGGTGGAGGGGGTGTGTTGGGCTTACTTGGGTGGCGGGTCGATGGGGTGTGTAACATAATTTCACATATGCTATAAACATTTCACAATCATCCAATGAGATGTGTGGACATTGATCTTTGTGTACGAGGCCTTTATAGGCGTACAGTCCATATTGTGCATGTTCCAGACACACACAGTGCCACAAGTCCCGTGTCCATGTATCAGCCACCAGGCGTGAGTGCTAGAAGCATGAATCTATGAGAATCTGACGAATTTCACGGCCCTCCTGTGCCTCGCGGACTCCTTGTGGTGCTGCCACATCCCCACCCTCATCATGGCCATCTTCAGGTGCTTGCAGTCCTGCGTCAGGGGGCATGGGCACATTTCTACGTACGCACATGTTGTGTAGCATGACACATGCCATGACCATCTTTGCAACCTTCTCATGGCGGTACAGGAGTGCCCCGCCAGACCTGCTGAGGCAGCGGAAACGACCCTTCAGTAGGCCGAATGCCTGTTCTATGACTACATGGGTACGTGAGTGGGCATGGTTGTAGTCCTCCTCATGCTGGTTCTGTGGGTTCCGGAGTGGTGTAAGGAGCCATCTCTTCAGTGGATACCCGGCATCACCTGTATGTGGACAATAAAAGATGTTTGTGGAATGACATTGCTACGTACGCATCCCCCCCCTTCCTGCCCGGTCATTGCCGCATCACATACCCCACATTATCATGCATGAAATGAGACTCACCGAGTAGCCAGGATCTGTTCCCTGCGTGTCGCTCCATGTAGCGTGGTATTGTAGAGTTCCTCAAGACCATAGAATCATGGGTTGATCCAGGAAATCGGGCACAACAATGTGTAATGATCCTGTTGGAGTCACACACCATTTGTACATTAAGAGAATGATATTGTTTTCGGTTGCGGTACTGGGCCTCCATGGCATGTGGGACAACCAATTCCACATGGGTGCAGTCGATGGCACCAATGCAACCCGGTATGCCGGCAAGTGCATGGAATCCCACTTTTGTGTTCGTAATTTCCTGCTCCGAGCGTGGTAGAGAGATGTAGTCGTCTGCGTGCTTCAGGAGGGCATCGAGCACTTGCAATAGTGTCCGTGACAACAGTGGCTGTGAAATGCCATGCAACTGTCCGACTGTGTGCTGGTAGGTGCCTGTGGCCAGGAAGTGGAGTACAGACACCACCTTCAGTAGGGGTGGGATGGCGGTTGGGCTATCTATCATGCTGACAAGGTCAGCGTGTGTCATGTCCACAATGGCGGTTATGGTGTCCCGGTCCAAACGGTAGAGGGTGTGGATCTGCTCATCACTGAGGTTGAACGGATGTGCTCGGAGGCGTGGGATTGCGGGCTGCCTGCGTGGTGGTAGTGGCTGTGCTGGTGGGCCTTGCTGGCCCTGCCTTGCCCTCCTCCTCCTCCTGCGTCTCCTCTGTGCGGCCGGTTGTTGTAGTAGTTGGTGTTCGTCTTCTTCTTGAAGTTGGAGTACTTGCAGTGCTATCAGGTCCCCCATGGCCAACATCGCTAGTCCTGCCGGTAGCATTTTGGAGTGGGTGTGGTTGTGGGAGGGGGTTGGGTGTGCAATTTATGTGTTTTCAGGCTGTATAGCCTCCACCTGTGGTGATTCATTCCACCTGTGCAAGCTGCTATCCCCTTTGGGCGAGCACGTCCTGCACACAACGCTGTAATTCGACGCATGGCATCTTGCTATTACAATCATGTATTTAATCCCGATGGCAGTGAAATATTGGTTCATATGTTCATTCTGCCATGGTCCCATTGTTTCACATACTATCTTTGCAGTCGCGAACAAACTTGTGTTGGGTCAGTGGAATGTAGTACTCGATTAACGGTGGACCCTCATGCAGCACTGTACCGAGGTTCACCGACGGGCGGGGCGTCCCATTTGTGAGTGAAGCCAGTTGCCATTTTCACACACTGCCGCACTACACGGATGGATTTGTGATTTCAAGCGGTCACAGATGCCTTTTCGACGTGATGTTGCAAATGAGGAATTCGAAGGACAGCGCTTTCGGTTTTCAGCTAGCTGCGAGGAGACGCCCACAGGTCTGACTGCAGATATAAAGTTCTATTGTTTAATGTCCTTCGGACAGGGGCCATGGCGAGAATGCAATGATTGATATGAATAGTATGGGATGCGCAATAGCGTAGTGGACGATAAGGCCGGACGTTCCCAAATACATGTTACTTCACAACACTGGAATTCCGGGATGGAGCACAGTGGATTTTGCAGACTGCATTACGCACAGACTCAATGGAAATTTCACATGTTATGTGAGTAAATAATCAGGCGTTTTCATACCGGGATGAGGGAATGATGTATGGATGCATGGACAGATGATTTAATAGTGAGTTTGCCATGTACATGGCTTTTTGGAATCTATCCACTTCCCCTGCGCTATGTGATGCAGGGCTGCCATAGTGGGACCATCGTCTATCTGCCCTTGTTGAACCCTCCCTGTCTCGACGCGCCTTCAAACACTTGTGTCTATGCACGTTACTAATCCCATCTAATGTATTCTGTTTTAACAGACGCATGCACACAAAGACTTGTTTGTAATAGTGTTTTCACCTCGATTTATATAGTTATGGTTCGCAAGTGATTTTTGGGTGGGAATAATCCTTTGGAGTGGGCTAGCATGCATATGGCTGTGGATTTAGTGTGATCATTGAAGTGAGTAATTCAAATGAAGTTCTGATGGCCATACTATTCTTTTTCATTTCATTTGGGTGACAGGTATCTCCTCCCCTTTTGCCACTGCCATCTGTATGCCACTCCTGCAGATGGATTTTACTCCCGACACCTGCTGCTTCGTGTTAATCAGTGGAGCACCATTACGATCTTATGGGACGATCGCCAATGGGCCACATGCCCTTACGCAGTACTAGTGGCTAGGAGCAACATATCGACCTTTCAGCTGGACTAGTGCCTACCTAATGGGACGGCCCTCCGGTTCTAGGCGCTTCCATGTTGCCTTTTTGAACGTGAATGTAGCCCCTGTGTACCATGAAGGAACAGGGCGTCACACAAGAAGAAGCTGGTCATTTATTGCGGATGCAGCCCACAATGATGAAATATATTTTGGAGTTCATGACCTAATAGCTGTATGGACTTGGTGATTTTGTTGTGCATTAAATTTTGTTTATGATATTGACCGTGTAGCGTTATTCTTTGCAAGTAATGTAGCATATTCCTATTTGTGGAGCGATGTATTGTGAGAAGATCTGCATTGGGTTCCGGCTTCTGAGTATAGTTGCGTGGTACTGTACTGGGCGCGTTTGCCTGCGAAGCCCAGTGAGGTCAGGGATAGGGGCTGCCATTATGACTGTTTTAATGATGTCATGCTCAGGGGCGGGGGATTAGCTTTTGTGTAACAGATGCCGGTCAGCCAGGTGGATTGGTGGAATGATGTGATTATCAGAATATGGCTGGTCACAGGTGCCTGTGTTTGCGTGCGTTTCTTGGAGGGAGACTGAGTTCATGTCCATTGGAATAGCTTCTGTATTCGTGCCATCTGTGCCCTGCAGCTCCCATTGGCCCCTCTTGAGATGAGCCTGGCTGCTCAGTCACTCTGCCAACTTGTGTGGTACATGCTTATGCTGATGGTTGGTTTGTTTACTGGCAGGAGTACAGGGCTGGTGCAGTCTCACTCAGGATACTGCTTTGAATGTTGCCTTACACTGGTGTCAGGCGATGGGGGGCCTGTTTTTGTTTGTCTCATATTTCAGTTCATGTTGCTGTACTTGAACCTTCACATGCCTGTGCTGCATCAGTACGGCAATGGTGCCATGGCAAATATGGATGGCCACTCACAAGGCACTTGGAGCCCCTAGATTCATTTGTTCGTTGGCATGCATGGGTGACTTGTACATTTCACTGGTTGCATTGTGTGACTTCATTGCACCTACGAGGAGTTGTGCAATGTGGCCAGGGAGTGGTGTACAGGCACTCAGTAGGGCCTTTTACGGTTGGTTCGCGATGCCGTACTTCTCACCATGGCGGAATGGTACTTTCCGCCATGCTTGATGGCGTTAGGTAAATGTCCGCTAGGGTCAGAATTCGCGTACCGTTGCGCCATGGTGGTAATTACGGTTTTGCATGGCGCGCGTGCGCGTACTTGGTGCAGTTAGCGTTGGCGTTCACTACGGTGTCGCTAATGGCATCGTACTTTACGGTGACGGGTCATAATCGCACCGAGCGCTATTCGATGGCGGTATTGCATTTCCGCCGTCGTTTTTCGATTTCCGCCAGGGTCGTAATGAGGGCCAAAATCAATTACACTATTTGTATTTCCACTGGACCAGGTAGCTCTGGCAGGAATGTCTCCAGGTATATCACCATTGGCCATGGCAAGGCCTCTTTCTGACATTAGCGAAGACCACTCAAGCAAGTTATTTCGATGGTGTGAGGTCTCATCGAGACAGCGTAGGTTTAAGTCTCCTGCTAACACAATATTAGTAGCGTGCGAGACCAGATCCACCAAATCTAATAGGTGTTTGAGGTCTTGAAAGAATTTAGCATCTGTAATGCTACTCAGATTTCTGTAAATGTTAATTAAGGCTATTATTTGCTTATGATGACAGATTTTGTCAAGTTGTAGGAAATCATTCTTTTCTGCCCAAGATTGAATGGTAAATCCTGTCCTTATTTTTACAGCCACTGTAAGGCCTGACATCGGCCGACCTTTTGATGCAGCAATGGCTGGAAGTAAGAGGATGCTATGGTAATTCCACAAAGGCTCCTGCAACAGCCAAGTTTCTTACAGCACCAATATGTCACAATCAGTCAGATCAGTTCCCAAAGATCTCTCAAAGTGGGCGTGTCAACGAGTGTTCCAACTTGCCAATTTAATATGACAAGTTATCTTTGTCGACTCTACCATATGTGATAGTTATGCTTGATTGGCTAAATCTGACATCTGCGGAGCTGAGTTTTGGCAGATCAATATGTACTTCTCGATGGTTGGTTTAATAGCCTTATTTGATGACACATTCTCCGGGTCTTGTTGAATGATAAACCCTAGATTGAATAGTTCAACTCTAGCCATCCAAATAGCATTAGAAACCAAACCTGAGGGAATCCATTGTCTCACCGTTTCCGGCTCATATTGATTGGGAAATTCCACCTGTGCTATGTCGACTGTAGTCACGTCTCCCAAGATTGTAGTGTCTTTAAATATGCTCAGGATGTTGGCCCGACATAATGTTAACTGCTTAAATGGCGCTTCCCGGCACTTCATTATTACTGTATGTTGGGACTTTTTAGTCGTATTAGTCTCTTGGTTCAACTTTCCATCATGGGTAACAGTCGTAAGTTTCCTTCACTGATCTGCTGTACAAAGTTCGATGACATATTAGTTCCCACTTGATGAGTGCATCCACAATGATTATTCACTGTTTTAGAATCTCCTTCGTGGTTGGTGCTCCAGGTGGATTTCTTTGAATGTGATGGATTATCACCAATCTGAGACGCCAAATAAGCATTGACCGCATCTCGGATTTCTTTGGACCGAATTTCTTTGTCTATGCGTTCTTCTTGATTTGCCCGATTCGTACTTATTTTGGCACCTTTCTGATTTTTCTTGTTTGGGACCATATGGGGAATCGATTTTTGACTATCCATAGTTGTCACCAGTTTTTTCTGGTTTTCTAGTTCAGAAATTAGGTTATCCAAAGGCGGATGATCGATTGCTCTTGGCCCATCTCCAAGGCGTTCTACTGTCTTAGGTAAATTCTGCATGCTTTTGTATTTATTGATTACAGTTTGACTTGCTCTCAGTTTTTGCGCCACAATCAGTTTTTTAATAAATTGACTGGATGATGATTTGGTTCTGCCACTAGGCCATTTAATGTTCTTTGATTTTTTGGTTTGATTCGTTTTTATCTTTGTTGTCGATTTATTCTCATGACTAGTTTTTGGTGCAGCATTGTTCCCCCAATCTGTTGGAAAAATGTCATAGGTTTGTGACTTTGTTGGTTGATCTGTTGAAGAAGGATCAGTGTTTGGCACATACAGTTATCGGCATTCTTTTAGTGGCTTGAGTCCCTCTGTAATCGGGTGGATCACTTCAACAAATACTGGTAGGACAGATACAAAGATCTTTCTTTGGGGGTTTGTTGCTTCAACCCGCCTTGAGATAGATCAGGCGAGATGATAGGCACCTTTGGTGACATTATGATTTCTATTTTGGACTGATCTTGTTTGGCAATCCAATCCATGATTTGTTTTACTTGGATTGCTTGTAACGTTAATTTGTCGTCTAAAGAGGCAAATAGTCTTCCAAGGCTCATTATTGCCAAGTTGATTGATGAGAGTCTAATCTCAAGCAAGGCTTGATGTTTATCTTGTTCTTTTTGACTCGCTGGATCAGTTGGACGCCCTGGGGTTGGAGTGGCGAAAGAAATGGACGCTATTGAAGAGACACTAACATCTTGTTCAAATGAAAATGAAGATTGTGGCAGATTCAGGTTATCAATGGGCTCTGTAAAATTCACGTGGATGGAAATATCCAATCAAGATGAGTGTACTAGATCAATCATAGTTAACTTTTCCTTCTCCTTAGGGGTTTCGCACTCATTAATTTCATGTATTGATATGCAGTCCTGTATTGAGTAAGCAGAAGTGTCCATCTACGGGCGTTTGAATTTTGTGCTTATAGTTCTTACGTGGGGAATTGCAGCACTAGAATCCAATTGGGCTAGCCGTTCCCACACTCGTTCAAAATTCGACTTGACCTTGTTATAGTTAGCTATAACGGTCACGGGCAGGTGAAGTGGTTGATGTTCTTGACACATTTTACTAGATTGCAGATTGGCCGTTGTTGCTGTCTAAACACTCGGTGACTGGGCGTTTCCTTTCGATCGACTCTGGCTAGTGCAGAAGTCTTGTATGTCCAATGAAGTTACTGGTTTACTAGAAACCAGAGTTAAGGTAATGCCTTTTTTAGACACACGTTTCGGCGGCGTAGGGGTTGGTTGTTTTAACGCCTTCTGGTGTTTCTTGATATTGGCATATCGGAGGTTAAGGTATACATTTTTGCTCCTTTCATGTACTCAAAATGGTATTGCCTTGACAGTCATGCAGCTTTCAGATTAGCAAAGGATAGCAGACGCAATTATTTTTCTTCCATAGGGTTTCAAGGTTAAGCATCAAGTATCAACTTCAGCTTCTGAACGATTTCCATCAGTGAGAGGCCCCCAGATATACTGTTGATCTCCCATTCACTCTGCTGGGTCACACTCGGGCGACCAATCATTCAGAAGGGCATTCAGGCAGTCAGGCAGCCCATCAGGCTCACAGTGCATTCAGGACATTCTTCTCTATCCAGACACTAACAACACAGAATGTGGATTAAGACAAGCACTCTGCCATTCAGCACTCCACACTGCATTCATACCAGTTTCGGGCATGGCTGTCTCAGTCATTGTGTCAACCACCATATACTAGACACCCATAACATGAAATGCGTATTGGTCACACACTCCATTCACCCACGTCCCACCCCGTGGGTGTACCCACAACATACATTCATTGGGAATGCCCCAGCCAGTCTAGCCTGGACTTCCCCACACTACCATATATGGAACTTTCACCCAACAGCCAGTCAGGGGGAAGGGACAGAGTCAGCGCTTCCCGGGACTTCGGGAATACAAGGTAACAGGCAATAGAAAGCAAAAGGCCACAGGAGCCATCTTGTTTCCCACCAGGAATCAACTGATTCCAATGGCAAGGCCTGCATATCCCAAAATGGAGGATACTCAGAGCACCTGTCAAATTCAGCATGGAGCTGCCACCAGCCCATACCCTGCTCTGTGGGCCAGACACAGCTGCCCAAAAAACATACACTAGGAGTACAGGGTCATACTCCCACCCATGAGGCCCATAAGGGTATCCCGAGGGTCTGTTGTCATGAGCTTGGGTCATGCCCCCAGATTAGCCTCTAAGAATTTGTGGACCACGGCTTATCATGCTTGGTCTGTAACAAGGAAAGAACCATGTTTATGCTATATGGCAAAATACACTTCCTCATTACCTAAAATGGCGGCCTAGTGGTTCTATGGGTAGTGATAGTTACGGTCTAGTGCTTCACTCTCGCAGCATATATAAGCCCCTCCCCTCACCTGCTCCGCACTTCGCCTGCTTCGCAGTGTACGCTTACCGCGGCGCCAGTTCCAGTCACAGTTTTCCTCAGCCCATTCTTGTAATCTCCTGACCGAGGTTCCATAGTTTTCCTCTGAAGTTAGCCGTGTACATTCCCGTCATTTCCACAGTATTCCATGGCGTTTGGTTTTAGTCAGCATTCTTGGAAGCTGCCTTCACGTTTGCCTCAGCACTGTTGCCACCCTCATTCCTGTCAGCGGAACATTTTTTGTGAATCTCCCTCAGAAGTTTGAAGCCTGTTGTCTCGTCAACCAGCATTTATCGCAAGTATTGGCTGTTAATGTTGTTGTGCCCTTGTTTTGGCGTGCATTTCCAGTCAGCTGAGTTAAATTGTTTTTTGTGGCAGCTGTAATAAGTTGTTCCCCTGTCAGTCAGCCTTTTACACACGCTATGTAGCACTGCAATTCGGTGACAAAGTTTTGAGTTGTCATATCTTGGGTGTTACAATTTCTTTCAGTCAGCTAAACTAACTAGGGTCATATTGTTAGCGGTTGGAAGTCTTCTCCATTAGTTAGCATACACCACAATACGCACAAAGCTAGAGTTTATGTAAAAAAGGACAATACAATTTCTCAGCAGTTAACATTGTTCTGGCCATTTGTTCACACGCACATATAGTTGTTCTTCATTTGTTGGGTTAGGTATGACTAGGGGTTCATGCACGTTAATTGTTAATGGAACGGCTTAATTGTGCTATTCTTGCCAGGGATAGTTTCTAACTCCTTCTCTATCCCTATTACCTCTCCCTCGTATATCACGCTCTCTAGCTATCCTTCCTTCCCTCATTTCATCTCCATTCTTCAGAACAAGCGCCCCTGCGTAGAAGCAGGATGGAGAGCTCACCAACAAATAACTACAGGTAACGCCCCCTGAAGAGTTAGAGAGCTAATTCCTGAATGGGTGTATTAGACTAGCATATTAAGGATTGCTGAATGTTTCTTCTTAGATAACCAGACTACCTAGATTAACGACGCACACTAAGAATAGTACAAAACAGATTTTCCAGAGAAGTGCTCCCGCAGAGTTTATGAGGTAAGAGTTACAGAACGCGAAGCCGTGCTGAAAAATACTCTTTCTGAGCATTCATGGAAAATACAGAGATGGATCAGTTGACTCAACTTTTGGGGGAATTACGAGCTGAAGTCCACGCAGCTCGGTCTGAGACCAATGCCCTTAGAAGAGAGCTGGTGGTGAACAAGGATCGAACAGAAGAATTGGAAAGACTTTTTACTCGACACACTCAAGGGCACGCGTTGGATGGCGAGTTGTTGTCATTGAAGCAAGGCAATCAAGAATTGCTGGCCTATGTGGCCACCTTTAATAGGTTAGTGGCAGAAACCAATTGGCCTACGGAAAAAAGAACAACTTTATTTTATCGAGGTCTGCGCAGTGAATTAAAGGACGTTTTGGCACAAGTGGTGAACCCACCGGAGGATATCAATGACTTCATTGATTTCACTATTCAGTTAGACCACAGGTTACAAGATCGTAGAACTGATCGCGCTCGCCTAGACAATCGAGCGTATGTGGTTCGCCCAAGAGAATCAATTGCAAGATCAGGCCCAGAAACTCACTCTGAACCCATGCAGTTAGGGGGAATTCGAGGCCCGATTTCTCAGACGGAGAGAGAGAGAAGACGTCAACAAAAGTTATGTCTATATTGTGGTAAGGCGGGTCACTTTTTAAAGGACTGTCCAGTAAAACCGGCACAAAAACCTTTGGGAGGAGTGGGTCAAGATCAGAAGGACCAGAATTCGGAAAACTGCAGTGCCCGGCAAGTTTAGAGGTCAGCTTGTCGAGCGTGGATAAGGTTTCAATGACCTCCCACTTTGTGTTTCCAATCATCCTATTTAGTCATGAGTTTCCCACAATAAGACATGAGTTGACTGTTTATATTGATTGTGGGGCTATTGGCAATTATATGGATCTTCACCTGCCTAGCAAATTGGGATTTGCCTTAACGGATAGGTTAAAGGCAGAGAATGTATCCGGGGTAGACGGCACTCCATTAGTGTCAGGTCCAGTTACACATTGCATTAACAACCTTATTATGCTCTGCCAGGATGGACACAGAGAGGGGATCTCTTTTGACCTGATTCAAGCTCCCCAGTTCCAGATTATCTTGGGAATACTGTGGTTGGAAAAGCATAACCCATTGATCAATTGGCGAACTAGAACTTTGGCCTTTGCTCCTGACTGCCAAAACTCCTGCAATTCTATGGAAGGTTCAGTGGAGATAATGCAACGGGAGGGGTCTACGGAAAACACTTTAGGTCTTATAGGCTCCTTGCCCCATGAATACCGGAAATTCCAAGATGTATTCCAAGAGGAAAAACAAGCCGAAGTATTGCCCTCTCACAGACCTTACGATTGCCAAATTGATTTAATTCCTGGATCCCAACTTCCGTGCAGTCGAATTTATGCTTTGACAGAAAAGGAAAATGTCCATTTGAAAACTTATTTGGATCAATATCTGGCTAATGGATTTATCAGACCATCTAAATCCCCAGCAGCATCACCCCTAATTTTTTGTCCCCAAAAAAGAAGGAGAATTGAGAATGTGTATAGACTACCGAGCTCTAAATCAAATCACTGTAAAGAATCGCTACCCTCTTCCACTCATTTCTACATTGTTGGACCAAGTAAAACAGGTGCAAATTTTCACTAAGTTAGACCTCATAGGTGCATATCATCTAATTCGCATAAAAGAGGGAGATGAGTGGAAAACTGCATTTCAAACCAGATACGGGCTTTTTGAATACATGGTGATGCCTTTCAGGCTGTGCAATGCTCCAGCGGCCTTTCAATCCTTTATGAATGACATTTTCAGAGATATGTTGGATATTTGTGTGTGGTTTATGTGGACGACATTCTAATCTTTTCTGATGACCCTTTGGAACATGTCAAGCATGTGACTGCTGTTCTCCAACGACTCAAGGAAAACTCTCTGTATGTTAAACTGGAAAAATGTCACTTCCACGTTCCAGAGGTTGAGTTCTTGGGGTTCATTTTGTCGGCACAAGGAGTCAAGATGGACAACCGAAAAGTTGATGCAATTCTCACCTGGCCTGCACCCATGTCTGTTAAAGGAATTCAAAGTTTTCTAGGATTTGCAAATTTCTATCGACGGTTTGTGTCTAATTTCTCGCGATTAGTTCATCCCATTACGTCCTTACTCAAGAAGAACAAAAAATGTGATTCGACTACAGAGGCAGATGAGGTTTTTAAAAAATTAAAGGAAAGATTTACCGCAGTCCCTGTCCTTCAGCCCCCGGCCGGATCTTCCGTTTGTGGTGGAAACACACGCTTCAAATGTGGCCATGGGAGCAGTGTTATCACAGCGCAATCCGTACTCCCACGAATTGCATCCTGTGGCCTTTTGGTCTAAAAAATTCTCCTTTACAGAGCTCAACTATACAATTACTGATAAGGAATTGTTGGCCATCAAGTGTGCCCTTAAGGAATGGAGACATCACCTACTTGGGGCAAGACATACCGTTACCATTTTTACGGATCACCGCAACCTGCAGTATCTCTGCTCGGCTAAGGCACAATCCTCCAGTCAACTACGTTGGGCCCTCTTTTTTGCCGAATATGACTTCGTCATCACATTCAGGCCGGGGGTGCGAAATGGAAAGGCAGATGCCCTATCTCGGATTGGAAAAGGTGAAGAAGCTTATGTGCCTGCCATTACTGTGGAAATTATTTCTGGGGAAAAGGTGCTTGGAGTTGTGGGTACAACAGATTCGTCTTGGGAGAAACTGAGAGAGGAAGTCAAAATCAGCATGAACACCGACGAACTGCAGAAATGGGAGGCAAGGGGTGAAAACTTCAGTGTTCTGGATGGGTTGCCATTCTATCGGAATCGTCTGTATCTGCCCACGCCCAGGCTGCAAGTTCAAGTCATTTCCGACTATCATGGAGCCTTGCTGGAGGGTCATCCTGGAATTACCAAAACCATGGAGAAGGTGAAAAGATCTTATTGGTGGCCCACATGGCGAAGAGATGTAGTTCAATTCTTGAACACTTGCGGAAATTGTGCTCAAAACAAGAATCAAAAGAGTAAACCTGCTGGCCTTCTTCAACCGCTGAGTGTGCCACCTGCTCCCTGGCATGCTCTCTCTATGGACTTCATCACAGATCTACCCAAGTGTGATGGGTATGATACCATTTTGGTGGTGGTGGATCTTTTTTCAAAGATGGCGCACTTTGTAGCATTGAAGGGTTTACCTACAGCCTCGGCTCTGGCTAAAACCTTTTTGGAGAATGTAGTAAGACTCCATGGTTTTCCGTCAATAGTAGTTTCTGATCGAGGAAGCCAGTTTGTTTCTAAATTCTGGAAAAAATGTTGCGAACTAGCCAAGGTGGAGGTTCGCTTGTCCACCAGTCATTATCCACAAACGGACGGACAAACCGAGAGAACTAATCAAACCTTGGAACAGTACCTCCGATGTATGTGGCATCAGTCTGAAGACACCTGGTTAAATGTCTTGTGGGTAGCTGAATATGCTTACAATAACTCTGTACACGCCTCCACAGGTTTGAGTCCATTTTTTACCTTACATGGCCAGAACCCTCAGACGTCTGCCTATGATCCTCCCGAATCCTTAGAAATGCCAGCTGTGAAAACTCAAAAAAATTGCCACCGCCCTAGTCAAGGCACAAGAGCATTTGTTTGTTGCCAAAGAGGCCCAGAAGAAATTTGCTGATCTAAAAAGAAAAAACACTCCCGATTACAAGGTTGGAGATTTAGTGTGGCTGTCTACCAAAAACTTAACATTGAAGGGGTCACGAAAATTCCTTCCAAGATTTCTGGGACCATTTACAATCGAAAAAGTGATTAATCCAGTGGCCTTGAAATTGACACTTCCCAAGAACTTGAAAATCCATCCAGTGTTTCACGTTTCCTTGTTGAAGCCTGTCAGCCCGAATACCAGAATTCAAGAAGCACCAGCCCCAATGGAAGTTGAGACTGATCAGCCAGAATATGAAGTCAAGGCTATTCTGGACTCCAAGGTGGTGCGCAAGTAGTTGTTCTATTTGGTGGATTGGAAGGGGTATGGTCCTCAGGATAGAACATGGGATCCCCAAGAGAACATTCATGCGCCTAGATTGCTGAGAGCCTTTCATAGAAATAACCCGTGCAAGCCTACAAAGGGGGATTCTGGCTTAGGAGGGGTTTTGGGGGGGAATGCTGTCATGAGCTTGGGTCATGCCCCCAGATTAGCCTCTAAGAATTCATGGACCACGGTTTATCATGCTTGGTCTGTAACAAGGAAAGAACCATGTTTAGGCTATATGGCAAAATACACTTCCTCATTACCTAAGATGGCGACCTAGTGGTTCTATGGGTAGTGATAGTTACGGTCTAGTGCTTCACACTCGCAGCATATATAAGCCCCTCCCCTCACCTGCTCCGCACTTCGCGTCGTCTGCTTCGCAGTGTACGCTTACCGCGGCGCCAGTTCCAGTCACAGTTTTCCTCAGCCCATTCTTGTAATCTCCTGACCGAGGTTCCATAGTTTTCCTCTGAAGTTAGCCGTGTACATTCCCGTCATTTCCACAGTATTCCATGGTGTTTGGTTTTAGTCAGCATTCTTGGAAGTTGCCTTCACGTTTGCCTCAGCACTGTTGCTGCCCTCATTCCTGTCAGCGGAACATTTTTTGTGAATCTCCCTCAGCAGTTTGAAGCCTGTTGTCTCGTCAACCAGCATTTATCGCAAGTATTGGCTGTTAATGTTGTTGTGCCCTTGTTTTGGCGTGCACTTCCAGTCAGCTGAGTTACATTGTTTCTTGTGGCAGCTGTAATAAGTTGTTCCCCTGTCAGTCAGCCTTTTACACACGCTATGTAGTACTGCAATTCGGTGACAAAGTTTTGAGTTGTCATATCTTGGGTGTTACAATTTCTTTCAGTCAGCTAAACTAACTAGGGTCATATTGGTAGCGGTTGGAAGTCTTCTCCATTAGTTAGCATACACCACAATACGCACAAAGCTAGAGTTTGTGTAAAAAAGGACAATACAATTTCTCAGCAGTTAACATTGTTCTGGCCATTTGTTCACACACACATATAGTTGTTCTTCATTTGTTGGGTTAGGTATGACTAGGGGTTCATGCACGTTAATTGTTATTGGAACTGCTTAATTGTGCTATTCTTGCCAGGGATAGTTTCTAACTCCTTCTCTATCCCTATTACCTCTCCCTCGTATATCACGCACTCTAGCTATCCTTCCTTCCCTCAGAACATTGCATTTCATCTCCATTCTTCAGAACAAGCGCCCCTGCGTAGAAGCAGGATGGAGAGCACACCAACAAATAACTACAGGTAACGCCTCCTGAAGAGTTAGAGAGCTAATTCCTGAATGGGTGTATTAGACTAGCATATTAAGGATTGCTGAATGTTTCTTCTTAGATAACCAGACTACCTAGATTAACGACGCACACTAAGAATAGTACAAAACAGATTTTCCAGAGAAGTGCTCCCGCAGAGTTTATGAGGTAAGCGTTACATCTGTTCACCAAACCAAAAAGAGGAAGAGCTGCACCGCCAGGAGATTTATATGAACTCATGCGCGGAAAGCAAGACAGAACATACATGATAAGGCAATAAAGGACAAGGATACGGAGGCCCTGTTCTTCTGATGCATTTCCAGCATCATACATAGCAGTCCGCGGACACCGCAGTAGTTTGTGGGCAGATTGTGGACGGACGGCCTGGAAAAGAGATTTGAGGTCATTTGATAGCTGCAAGAGGGCATAGAAATGGTAGAGAAGTAGAATGAAGGTAATGTGTAGCTATTTTTACAGGTGTAAAAAGGGTTTGGAAATGCTGCCGAGTCCGTAGTCAATTTCGGTGTCCGCGGACATCATTTCGATTGCAGGCGGGTCAGGGTGAGTTTTATTAGTTGCTGTTGTATGGTATGTACTTCTTAAATAGTTAATTGTATTGTGGTGTTTGAGGCCAGTGGCCAGATGCTGGGGGGCATAGCAACAGCCCATGGCCCCAAGAATATGTGCAATGAGCAGACAATATGTGTATAGTAATTATAGGTAAGGTAGTAGGAAAATGGCCAAAATCACCATAGTAGCAATTTGTGTATAGTAATTGTAGTTAATGTAGTAGGAATACAAAGTATTTGTAATATGGAGGAATTATGTAATTGAAATGTATATGGTACTTATGATTTTAGTACAATTGAGGATAGTGCGCATAGAATATGTATTTGATTATAATTGCTGTGGTTACTTAGTGTTGTAGCATTATGAATCTGCAATCTCTGGGTTTTTTTCTCTGGAAAAAAACAGTATAATTGGTTAAGCAGGATAGTTCAAAAGCTATAGTTGTATACAATTTTAAATATACATGTTCTTGTTAAGACCTCATAAACAGTACATTCCAAGTACTATGTTTGGTACAACATTAGTGTATGATACACTGCTGTTGTATTGGCATTAAATAATCATTGGGTGTTTGCAGAAAGCATAACAATTTACACCATGTGTGTCACTCAATGTAAATGGTCCAGAGAGTTTTGTTTGTGGATATCAAATCACAGGTACTGTCAATATGTTGTATGAAAAGGGAATTGATATATTAAAACAATGCTGTACATTTTACAAGGCAGTGCAAATAAAAACAATGCAATTATTGCCTTCATTCCAGTAATTTATGTCTGTATCTGTTACACAGGTGGTGCAGGTTTGTGGCATAACCTGCGTTTACGTGGTGGATTCATGGAAGACATGGATTTTTTGTCCGAAGAGTATTACCTGCTTGTGTGGTTTGAGCCATATGAATTCCCCAGTGACAGTGGACAATACTGTGCATTGATGCAGCCAGTATGTCAACTGCAGCAGTATAATTTGTAGTGTCATTGATATCCACCTTATTAAACGAAATACAAATATTAAAAATAATTCAAGGTAAATGGTTGTGATTAAGTTTTGTAAGTGCACTACACGTTCAAACATATAAGAGTATCGTTACATAATGGTGTGCAATAATACGTGCATTGGCCTATGGCGCTCACCTCGGCATCCCTTTGTCAGCTTCACATTTGTCAATTATCACAGTTCACACTCATAGAGGAAAGCGGCATTCCCTTCCCCTAGCTGTCCTCAGCAACTGGTCAGAGACTTTCGATTATACAAGGGATTTGATGTGACCCTTGTAGGATCACTCTGACGCCTCATGCCACCCTTTCCTAGGGCCTTCTGTTTCTTGTAGTTTCAAAAACAGGTCCCAGTCAGAGCCTTTCGAATAAGCGCCCACATGGCGCCGGACCCCTCTGTACCTGGACTTCAACTGGGCTTTCTTTAAAGTTCCAACATACACACAAGTTCTTTCTTTCTGCGTTCAAAATGTTGCTACTGCAACCCTTGGGCTCGGTTTGCTATCAGCTTCCTCAGACTCACCGGCTGTGCTGAACCCATTGACTTCTTTGTTCTCTGGAGTCAAGGATAGTACCACGGTAGCCAGATTACCTCTCTGCGTTATCAATGCAGGAGACCCCCATGTACCATTGACATCTGCTGCTCCACATGCCAGCTGTAACTCTCGGTCTTATGATTTCCCTTTTGGAGGCTTGGCGGGTCTGAGTCGAAAAGTGCAACGGTCATTCCCCTTTTGTTGTCCTTCCCGGTCTCACCGCTTTTCTCCTCCCTTTGTTCTGCCAGTTTGGTGTAGCTGTCTCCTAGTGCGTTCGGCCTTGCTCGAAGTGTGCTTTTGTGCTCTGCCTTCTATCCCTGTGGGGAAGGTAAAGGGCCATTAGGTGTGCATGGTTATTATCAATTGCCTGACTGCCCGACTTTAGTTTTGGGACATGTCAGGTAAACGGCTTCGGTTTTAGTCCTCTGTTTGTCACGGTGAGAGAAAGTGTTTGTATCAAAAGAGGGGGGTGGTAGATTTTCCAGATATCCCACGGGGTAGGGCTTTTGGAACAAGCAGGAATGACAGAGATTATTATCTTGAAATGAGCAAGGGGCATCGTGGGAATGGTAGGGTTTGGTTAAAGCAGACTGGTAGTTTGGGAGATAATAATCAGGGGGTTGGTGAGAAGAATGACTGGGAGTGCTCGGGTACTCAACAAGATGACAGGGATTCTGGGAGATGTACTTTCCCACAGCCGCAGGGTTTGCATACCTAATAGGTTTACTAGAATTGGATGGGTTCTTGGATTTATAGAAGGGAGGTTCATTCAGTCGAGGGGAGGTTGAACCAGAGTTGCCTATAAAAACCTCAGGGACTTGGTCATCCTCATCTTCTTCCCCTATGTCATACCGCATCTCACCTGGGGTATTTTCCCGAATGCAACCTGGGTTCCCCTACCCAGGTGATCCTCCCCACCGGTCCACCCCCAGGAACTGGATCCAACAGCTATGGCATTGTCCTGGCCACCTGCATAAGGAAATCCTATGACCTACTCAGGAGAGCACCCTAAGGTTTCTTACAGCACCTGTGATCGTCCGCTCACAAGGGGGCTGGGTGGATGTGGCCACTCAAAGTGTGGTACACCATGTGCACTTCAAAGGCATCTTATACCTTGTGACTATTGTCCAAATGCTATTCTCCTGTTGGTTAGGAGCACTCCTAAAATTCCATTGGATTTGACTTATATTTTATGGAAATTAGTGGGGTGCAAGGGCGGTTAACCAACCCTCACACTAGGTGGTGTTAAAAATGCAAAACAACAGATTTCAACAAGTTTGTGGAACCCTCCTGTCCCTCGCACACCCAATTTGTGTTAAATAACTACAAAAAGACTTTCTACACATTTTTAGGTAAAATGATAATATATGTTTTACTATTCGCTTAAGAGAGATTATTTCTGAATAATATTCAATCATATATTCAATTTCCAATTTTCTCTTACATTATGTATTTCAACATGTACAATTGTTCCTTATATCTGGGTTTTGTGCACAATAATAATCTAATTAAGAGTTTAATTATGGTGCCATGTCCTGGCACAATATATATTTCGTTAAGCTTGTTAATAAGGCATTAGTGGTGAAAAAACAGAGAAATCGTCATAAGAAACTGACTTATGACAACATATGACATCATCTTTTTATTTTTAATTTTTTATTGTTCATAGCTGATCAATCAACTTTACAATAATTTTATACAATACAAAAAATTAAAATAGCAGTTAAAATACAGAAAAACAGTTAATGACAACAAATGTCTTCCATTTTTTAACCTTGTGGCAGCAATATACTGAATTACAAGCTGATGTTTCAGCCACAAATTGCTTCAGATTTCAAACATTTGCTTTTTCACTGTGTGACAATTCAAATACTTTTTCTAAGAAGTTATAGTGGCAATGTGAATTGACATACGATTAGTGGAAAAGAATAAATTAACTTTTTCTTCGTTGTTAAAAGTGGCAAACTGAATGTAATGTTTAGTTAGATACATTTCTATTTTAACAGTTAGTTCAACACACTCTAACATAATATGTCTAAGAGATTCGTTGTGATTTGGATTTTTGGAAAATCTTCAAACTCCAGTTGAACTATGAATGAGTTTGCGTTTACCATTTCCTCTTGCGTTAACCGAAATTGTATCTAAATCGTAAGGTGGCTGAACGCAAAGCTACTGATGGCTAACAAATCAGATACGGTTCACATTGTCCAAACTTTTTCAGTGCAAATGGATTATCTCTGAAATCCTTGTATATGCTGCATAGTTCACGTGTCTTTATCCAGTCATTGAGGTATAATTTCCTCGTCTCTGGTTGGATCCTCTAGTAGAATATGTAGCGGGAGGTCTGCCGCTGCCATTATGTCAAAGACTGCTGTTTTCCATTTATTAGCAAACTAATAATTTGATTGTAACATGAAGCAGGAAAGAGACGCAAGCAGAGTCTTTTGTGTACCCGCCAATAAACATTTCCTTAATAATTTGCATTGTCGCCATTGGTATTTGATTGTTAAAGATAGTAAACCCAACTCATGGTGCACAAACACAACTGGAACACATAGAGGCAGATTGAAGACTGATCTCCAATATTTTCTTTCAAGTTTTTGCAAGATGTCATTCTCTAGCTTGAGCCATGTTTCCAGCCCATACAGGAGTACCAGAGTTGTTTTTTGGTTATAATATGTTATGGCTGAGGAGATGGAAAATTTCCCATATTTGTGCAGTATCACTTTAGTTTGGGAGATAGCAGTCCTAACTCTAGAGTGTAGAATTTATACATGAGCTTCATTAGAATGTTTATTATCAATTCTCATACCCAAATAGGTGTATTGTACTACAAATTCGAGTTCTGACTCTTGCATCTTCCAGTGGTGTTTGTTTGATCTATGTCTAGGCGCATTGCAAATCATGATTTTAGATTTAGCGATATTGATTGTAAACTGGTTAGACTTCATATAATCAACCAATGCTTCTAGGGAGTTGTGTATGCCAATTGGGGCCTTGAAGATTAAAATAAAATCATCGTCATACAATAAAGCTGTCACTCTCTCGCGACCCAATCTAGGAGCATCAGTGTTCATATTATTGAATATCTTGGGCATATCAAACAAGAAAAAGTTAAATAGGGCTGAGGCAAGGATACAACCTTGCCTCAAACCTCTATTAACCTTTATTGGTGCCGAGAGAGTACCCTCAATGTTCAGACGGACCTGCATTGTAGTATCAGAGTGAAGTTCGTGAATAATGTGCAGGATAGTTTCTGGACATTTTCCTTTTTGTAGTTTCTTGATTAATAGTTCTCGTGAGATTGAATCAAAAGCAGCATGCAAAGCAATGTATGCTAAATACAAGGGTTGCTTTGATCTATTATGCTCATGTTTTATAGCATAAAGAGACATGAGATTGATGACAGTGCCCATGCCTGCACCGAAAACTGTCTGGTGAGGATCACATTTAATTTCTTGCTTGGTCCACAGATTAAAAACCTGCAGAATGAAGCGAGACATTTTTTGCCCCATTACATCTATTAAAGAGATGGGTGTATCGTTTTGAGGTATGGATCGATCACCACTTTTGTAAATCGGTATGACTACTGAGGATCGCCAAGAAGCTGGTGTAGATCTGTTCTGGATAACATTGGTGAAGATGTTGTGTAAAATTATGGACCAGCTAGCAGGTTTGGCTTTGAGTATTGCGTTGCTTAGGCCATCCGGCCCCGGTGCACGAGATCCACTCGACTTCTTGATGAAGTATTCAATGTCTTCAGCGGACATCTGAATTTGCCAAATAGGACAGGCAGTGGATGGAGATAAAGCCTCCTTCTGTTCGCCAATTTTATAAAGATTTCTAAAATGCTGTAGCCATTGTTCTTCCGTAACACTATTTGTTTGGGCTGCTATTTTGGTGTTACCTGTAGTGTTATTTAGCATACCCCAGATAACGGATGTGCTTTTACAATTCAAGGCTCTTAACATGTTTTTCTCCATCACGTTGGTATCTCATTGCTTGTCGGCTTCGGTTCCAATTCCTGTTTTGGCACTTAATTGATTTTAGAGCCTTTGCTCTTTCTTCATCTGGTAACTTGAGAATGGCTTTTTTATTCTTTCGTACTTCATTTCTTCTGATTTTTTGCTGTAAGTCGAAAGACTATTTTCGCCGCATTCTTGTGTTTAAAATTGGTTTGCTAGATACCTTGAATGAAGCGAGGGCTGACAAATTAGTTTAACATATATAAGCAATTGTCATTCCAGTGAAATCGAGTCTTCTCGTTGTTACCCGACAGATTTGCTTGAAAATTCTGATTCATTTGTGTTTCGTTACAATCCCAGTCCCAAGTCAATGTTAGTATTTTATGATCACTGTAAAGTTGGTTGATTATTTCAAATTTGATTGCTTGGTTTTGTAGGGTTTTACCCACATATACAAAATCAATTACACTATTTGTATTTCCACTGGACCAGGTAACTCTGGCAGGAATGTCTCCAGGTATAGAACCATTGGCCATGGCAAGGCCTCTTTCTGACATTAGCGAAGACCACTTAAGCGAGTTATTTCGATGGTGTGAGGTCTCATCGAGACAGCGTAGGTTTAAGTCTCCTGCTAACACAATATTAGTAGCGTGCAAGACCAGATCCACCAAATCTAATAGGTGTTTGAGGTCTCGAAAGAATTTAGCATCTGTTATGCCACTCAGATTTCTGTAAATGTTAATTAAGGCTATTACTTGCTTACGATGACAGATTTTACAAGTTGCAAGTTGTAGGAAATCATTCGGTTCTGCCCAAGATTGAATGGTAAATCCTGTACTTATTTTTACAGCCACTGTAAGGCCTGACATCGGCCGACCTTTTGATGCAGCAATGGCTGGAAGTAAGAGAATGCTATGGTAATTCCACGAAGGCTCCTACAACCGCCAAGTTTCTTACAGCACCAATATGTCACAATCAGTCAGATCAGTTCCCAAAGATCTCTCAAAGTGGGCGTGTCGGCGAGTGTTCCAACTTGCCAATTTAATATGACAAGTTATCTTTGTCGACTCTACCATATGTGATAGTTATGCTTGATTGGCTAAATCTGACATCTGCGGAGCTGAGTTTTGGCAGATTGATGTGTACTTCTCGATGGTTGGTTTAATAGGCTTATTTGATGACACATTCTCCGGGTCTTGTTGAATGATAAACCCTAGATTGAATAGTTCAACTCTAGCCATCCAAATAGCATTAGAAACCAAACCTGAGGGAATCCATAATCTCACCATTTCCGGCTCATATTGATTGGGAAATTCCACCTGTGCTATGTCGACTGTAGTCACGTCTCCCAAGATTGTAGTGTCTTTAAATACGCTCAGGATGTTGGCCCGACATAATGTGAACTGCTTAAATGGCGCTTCCCGGCACTTCATGATTACTGTATGTTGGGCCTTTTTAGTCGTATTAGTCTCTTGGTTCAACTTTCCATCGTGGGTAGCAGGCGATGTTTTTATTTCCTGATTTTTTGCCATATGTTTTTTTACCATCGCCGGTCATAAGTTTCCTTCGCTGATCTGCTGTACAAAGTTCGATGACATATTAGTTCCCACTTGATGAGTGCATCCACAATGATTCATCCACTCTGCAGCACCAGCCTACCTGGCACAAAGGATCCACCCGGCCATGTCCTCAAGACCAACCAGGACCCCCTACACCAACCTACTCACTGTACCCAGGGTAAAAAAAGCAAGAGCAGGGGGTGCCAGCTTCCCCAACCTTGCGGCCCTACACTGGAATGCCCTCCCCACTGCCCTGCAAGCTGAACCTTCTCTGACCACCTTCCGCAAAACCTTGAAAACCACCCTGGTTGCTTGATTCTATACCGTCTCTCATGTACACCCACCATATGTATACCTGACCTGTGTACGCCTCTATGCATATTATATGTTACGCCTATGTACCCAATCTGTAACTTATGCATAATGTAACTAAGTTGTCTGCAAGTAACAGTGCCACAATGCCCTTGGGCTGCCTGCGCGCTATACAAATGTAAAAAATAAAATAAAATAAATGCCAGTCCATACCATTGATTTTGCTTCATGCAGCAAGTATAGCAAATGTAGACAGGAACAGGAGCAAAGTCGAGCAGCATGCACCACAGCCGCAGACAACCCTTACACAAAAGCCCTTCCACAAGAATCGCGCGAGCATGAAGTGCGAATTTCCTGTTCTATGAGGATTCTGGGCCAAATGGGCAGTGACAAAAACACTTTGAACATTTTTCTTCAACAATTTCAACACGTTGATTTTGCTTCATGCAGCAAGTATAGCAAATGTAGACAGGAACAGGAGCAAAGTCGAGCAGCATGCACCACAGCCGCAGCCAACCCTTACACAAAAGCCCTTCCACAAGAAGCGCGCGAGCATGAAGTGCGAATTTCCTGTTCTATGAGGATTCTGGGCCAAATGGGCAGTGAAAAAAACTCTTTGAACATTTTTCTTCAACAATTTCAACACGTTGATTTTGCTTCATGGAGCAAGTATAGCAAATGTAGACAGGAACAGGAGCAAAGTCAAGCAGCATGCACCACAGCCGTAGACAGCCCTTACACAAAAGCCCTTCCACAGGAAGCACGCGTCATCACATTTCTACATGATGACGTTGGTAAATAAAGAGCGGCCATTTGGTGGTCACTTTTTTTTGCCACGCTGGAAACAGCACAGGCACCTCTAAAAACCATTAGGCAAGTTAAGTCAAAATCCTCTAGAAATATGAGACAGAGTAGATTGCACACGAGGACTTATGCCATAATATTTTTAATATTAGCAAGTCAAATGAAACATCTCAATCTTTTTCACAGATCAGGTGACCAGGGCTCTGTGGCCTGAATAGGAGGATACATTTGAGACCAAGGACTCAACACAGGAGAATTATCTGATGCAAAGGGACTGAGGAGGTAAGAACAAAATAGAGGTACTATCCCCATTTAATCCACATGAAACATACCAGTAAGCATTGACTGACAGAACTTCAATTTGGATTTCTCTGAAATAGATCAGCCAGGAGGTGCCAAGAGGCAAATACGGAAAGTACATACCGTGAAGGGATGTTAGAGACTACACACTGCCCAGATCTGTCAATGGGGGGTGTATCCGGTATTCCAGAATACAGGTACACTTCTATAAGGGATAATGATATGAAGATTAGCGTTTTTAACAGTTTTTGATTAGACATATCCTTCCAGGTATATATATATACAGTTATACACATACATATGTTTTTACTCTTCCAGCTCTTACACTTCTTACTATGGGAGGTGTCGGTGGACTGTACACCAGATATTAAAGCTGAGGAATCTGAAATTCCAAATCTACCAGATTAAGAATAAGACAAGGATTGTGAACCTCATCCAGGTGATTATTCACTAAGAAACATGACAGAATGATGTCAATATTGAGAATTCAGATCAAGAATGATTGGCTGATTATATTTTCATATAATGTTTTCTAGATATAATCAAGTGAAAAGATTGATATTGAACTAAAGAGCTCCTGATGAAGGGAACATATTCCTGAAATGCGTTGAGCAAACCTATGTGATAACACAGCACAAGGAATTTGTCACCATAATCCATTATGATTTATTGAGGAATTATTATTGCTTGATGATTTTTTTCTGAAAAATAATTTTCTTCTGAAAACTAATTGTTTGATTAAGGAATGAATCTATTGTACTATATGCAGAATAGTTACATATGAATGTTGAAATATATAATGTAACAGATAACTGGAAATTGAATATATGATTGAATATTATTCAGAAATAATCTCTCTTATGTGAATAGTAAAACTTATATTATCATTTTACCTAAAACTTTGTAGAAAGTCTTTTTGTAGTTATTTAACACAAATTTGGTGTGTGAGGGACAGGAGGGTTCCACAAACTTGTGGACATCTGTTGTTTTGCCCTATTATCCAAATGGTCACTGCAGTCCCAGTGTCTCCAGACTCACCTTTGAAGACCCTGTTCCTGCAATGAACATATGTATGGGTCCCTTGAATATTGTCCCAGGCCTGTCGCGCTTGCCCCATCCTCATCCTCCCCCTCTCACTTTTATCTAGAAGCTGAACTTTTGTAGAGCTGTGGTACTTTCTAGGCTGTACTATTGCAACAGCCACTTCTTTAATATACCCACTTTCTCTCTCTGCCCCCTCCAGCTAATTTGGAATAAGGCTGTGAGACTTATCATTGGCCTCAAGACCAGGGACCGCACGTCACTGTGGCTCTTCAATGTTTACTTGGCACCTCTAGCGCACCTAATTTCTACATTATTTTCTAACTTTCAGTGTTATGTGGATGACACTAAGCTCTCCTTCAAGCTGTGTGCTGCATCCTCTTTTTTCTCGCTATTTGCTGACTATGTATGTGCGATTCAGGAATGGTGTGACTCCAACAATGTTTGCCTTAATGTCAGTAATACTGAGATCATTTTTATTGGGCCCCTGCTACTGCTTTCCCTCTTTCACTCCAGCTGTTCTTCTTGGATCCTGTACCTGCGCCTTCAGGTGAGGAAAAAACCTTGCTGTCATCTTTTGCTCCACCCGCTCCTTCTGTCCTCACATTACAGACGTCTTTAAGAAGTCCCAATACCAGCTGCACCTACTGAGAGTTACTGTTACTTTTGTCACTTTCCCCCGAAGCCCACTGCCTCAAGAGCTCTAGTTCTGTCTAGGCTGGACTATTGTAACAGCCTCTTTCTAAATCTTTCTGCTTCTACTATTTGACCTCTGCAGCTTATCCAGAACAGGACTACAAGACTTGTCCTTGGCCTTAAACCAATGGATGATATATCTGCAGCCCTGAAATCTCTACTCTGGCTCCAATATGTAGCTGCAAGGATCAAGTTCAAGACCTTATGCATTATTCACAAGGCTTTTTGGGGCCAGGGACCACACTACTTACAACTTTATGTTCCTAAGCATTTTTCTTCTTGAGCCCTTCGCTCATGCACCTCCAACACTGTGAGGGTTAGACACTTCTCTATGTAGATAGTGGGGGGAGCTAAATTTCTCTCCGCAGCTGGTGAGTCCCTCTTGAACAGCTTCCCTGCCTCTCTCAAATTTTAGCAGGAGCACCTCAGGTTCTGGAAGTCATTGGACACTTTGCTTTATGCTTCTGCTTTATCTATCTCCCCTGCTGATGTTATCATTCTGCTGCACTAACTGGTTACCTGGCCATACCCTAAACCTTATGTGGACCAGGTTCCCTCATGGCCAGTAGCCCCATGCAATGTCTCCGGGCCCACCACGTATTATGGACTGTATCTGCAACCCCATGGTGTAATGCTGTTTGCACTTAGTTAGAGCTTGCCAACACAGTGTCACTTACTGGGGGTTGCTTATTGCACCTTAATTTCCATCCCCCTGGCACTTCGCTACAAGTCTTTGCTGGGGAAACGCTTCTCAGAAGAGAGCAGGTGGCAGATCACTATTGATGTATAGAGAAATCGGTGCCTGTGTGGACTGCACCTTAGGTTACCTTTGATAGAAAATGAAAAATGTATTGGGAGCAGGCACATTGATACAGGTAAAATGGAAGTAAATATTGTGATATGTGGTTTAATTGAAATATTAAATTTTTTGTCAGCACACTGATTGTCAGTAACATTGTTCATTTTTGTGGCATGTGTTTCCAAAAACGAAACTGACTCAGGCACACTGTGAACGCTACATGAAGGGTCCCCATGTTATGTGTCCTTGAATACACTGCACTAAGAATTGGAAGGACTAAATGTGTCGAAAATCCACAAAGAAATTATAAGATTCACTATGTCAAAAGTTGACATCGGAGAGTAAAGTTTCAAATTCAGAAAACTGTGTTTTGAACTGGTTGGTCCTCAGCTATATTGGAAAAATGGATTCGCAAAACGCAATATAAGCAATATTTTAAATAATATTTATTCAAATGTGGATTGAAAATGTGCTGTGTGCCATATGAACGTTCAGACAGATGAATGTTCAATTTGACGCAAAGAATAGACATCATAGACATCATAGCCAAAGTAAGAATGTACTGTCTATATTTAACTATAGAGTGGTTAATGAAATATGTTTTTGCATTCTCGATTTTACATAATTATAAAATCCTGATATGTGCATGTCATGGGTACAGTCTATCGCCCGACGGCTTCTTCAACAGTATTTGGACAATAATGATCAGCAACGGATCTGTGATAACCATCATCTGTGACGATCGCCAGACAACAGTCTGTCCTTTCGCGGTTGCAGTAACAAGGAGCAACATGGGAGCATATAGGTTCTAGAAACATTCAGATGTGAAAGTGTTGCATGTATGTCCATTTTAAAGCACCAATTTCTCCTCTGTAATGGAGTGCCATGTGTATAGATTACTCGTCGGTCATGGAAGACAATTTTTGGTGAAGAACGCAAAGACTTACATTAATCGATGGATGATCGGATTTTGCATTAAAAGATCACCATCGACAGTTTCAATAGAAATGAGAATGATGCGAATTTTAGTAGCTATGAACTGTGTTCGAAAAAGTCAAACAAGTGTTTGTGGAATTTAATGTTTTCATTGTTGTGTCAAAATGAAAAGTACTTGTTATGGTCCCGACTATTGCTTTTTTCTTCAAAATGAAATGTTTCTATCATTTTTGTAAAAAGAAACAAAGGGTTTGCATTTGTTGTGGATGTGTGTGTTTAGGTTTTTCGTTCTGTGTTAGATGATGACATTGGTGATGACAAGTTACGTTTGGCTACGCTGCCCACTAACGTCATTGAAATAGGTGGAGCTCATTTTGAGTTTATAGTGATTTTAGCATTAGGGGCAGGAGAACGTAATCGGTGCCATGAGGGCCTTTGAAGTTAGGGCGATAGAATCTTATTGAGTCTATCTACTTTATTGAGAAATGTAAAGTAGATGGAGTCTATAAGATTATTTTCTTCAGTTCAATTTTTAACTGTGAAAGGTGGTTCCTAAAGGAACCTTTTTTTTGTTGCAGAGAGGTCAGAAAGTAAGGTGAGAAGAGAATAAGGGAAGAGACACCAACCACAAATATGGAGGGGCAGGTGGACAGGGGAAGATGTTGCACGTGTGTTAAATCTAACGTAGGGGGAAGTGTTTCCCATGCTCTTTGATTACAGCCTCAGAAGCAGTTTGAAATTGCTCCCCCTGCAGATTGGTGTGTTGCAATATATACAGAGCACTGTTGTCTTCGGAAGATATGGATCAACAGCCTCTTTTATCACTTTTATCACTTGCAAGGTAGTTGGTGGGATTTTGTGTCCCATTGAAGTAGGCTGTGTGGTTACAGTATTGGTTGAGGAAGATGAGGTGGAGGAAGACAACCTACTACTTCCTAAGAAAGGAATCACCTTTCTGAGAGCATTGTAGTGGTTGGCTTGTGTGTGGTGGCGCATGGAGGTGGCCTCGTAGGAGTACTGTCCAGGTAGTCCGCGACTGAGTAGAATGTTGCACTCAGTGTATTTCACTTTGGTAGCTTTAGACTTTAGTGCATTTCCAACAGTGGTAAAGAACTGCCACACCAATGATTCTCTCTGGGTGCTAGTGGTAGGCACTTCCTCTACCTCATCTTCTTGGTTAACTTCAATATCTTTTGAAGTACTGCACTTTTTTTGTTGTGTAGGTCTCCAGCTGGTGGTGGTGTTGGCTTTGGGGAGGCAGGATGGCAATAGCTGATGCCATTTGTGAGATAAATAGCAGTTGTGCTAATATTCTCCTAGGTATGCGCTCTGTGCTAGATTGTTAATGGACAATGGGTAAGAATAGGTGTAGGAGCTGTGCAAGATTACATTTTGATCGCCAAATTTCCTAGATCAGCAGAAAACACAGTTCTGAACTGTTCGGGAAGCAAGGACCCATTTGCGAAGTGCGGACACGTTCGCGGACACATCATCATGCTGTGGTCACGAGACTCTGTCTGGAAAGGTTGCGATGACATCAGAAGTTTGCGGATGTTGACGGACACAAAAACGGTGCAAAATGTTGCATAAAAAGTATAGAAGTGTTAAAAATGATGCTAGAAGGTGGATTTTAAGGTGTAACTATGTAAAGTGGACACAAATGTTGCTATATTGAGGTAGGTATAATATTAGTAAGTTGTAGGAAATTACGTGTGCACTCTTAAAAACCCATGAAATTCAATTGAAAAAACGTTGTTAAAGGTATGTTATGGTTAAGTTGCTCTAATAAAAACCAATGAAGTTCAATGAAAAAACTTTGTTAAAGGGACTTTATGGTTACAAGTAAAACCAAAAACCCCCCAGAAATGTGCCAGTTATGGTAAGCTAAACAACCATTTATTTTGAAGTATTTTTATTAGCATTTGCAAGTACACATTTATACAATAATTTGCTTCTCACCATTCTTAGTGTACTTTATCTTAAAGTTAATATTAACAAAACACAACAATAAACAACATACTGTCTTCATGGATAGATCAGCGGACTATTCCCATTGTTCAGGTAGTCGCGGTAGTGTGGAATTATGTTTTGTAGGAAGCAGCGCTCTCATTTGTGGAGTAATTACTAGGGGGACACCTCCTCTATTTCTGTTCCGCTATGGTGTCATACTGTTATGAGGTAGATCTTGTATTTTCAAGGGGGTTTGTCATCCGAAGGATGGAACATGTCCCAAACCAGCGTTTTCCAGGCTTCATACTGTATGCTCACATTATCTGCTGACCTGGACACACCTGCACCCCATATCTTGGCCTCAGCCTCTGCCTAGCGCTCTAGTTCCCTGTGCCACATTGAGTATTGCGGGGCCCCTGCTGATTTCCACGCCATTGCAATAGTTATTTTGGCTAGAATGCATGCCATGTCCATGAATTGAACTACATGCTTAGATTTACTTATTTGGAGATATGAACCCAGCAGACATTCTTTCGGGGACCATTTGTACTGCACTATCCTGGCTTTCCTGCAAGACTGCTCTATCCGGGCCCAGCTGTACCCACACGCATCCACAGAACATGTGCATCAGTCCCACCTCCCCCACACCACACCACGGACATGTTGATCGGGCCTGTCTGTTGAATCCTGCCACCCTGTGCGGGGTCATATAAGTGTGGTTCATGACGTTTAACTGTATTAGTCGAATCTAGCGTTTCTGGACACTTCACGGGGTTACGCTAGTACCCTCTCCCACTCTTTTTCAGATATATCCACTCCCACGTCTGCCTCCCATCTCGTTTTTAACGCTGCACTCCTAGGGTTAGATTTGTCTGCCAGCTGGCTATACAGTCTGGACACTGGCTGCCAGCCGTCGTTCAGGCTAAGCATTAGCGTTAGCAAAGGGTTCACTATCGGCTCTTCTGACCATTTCTCCCATATCCCCCTGGCCACATGCCTAGTCCTCTGATACCATAAGAACTGTCCTCTGGGGAGCCCCTCCTTCTCTTGCACTGAGTCAAACTCCCTGAAGACTCCCTTCTCATGCACATCGGGGTCTCAGGTTAGTACGGGTGTTTAAGGTGGAGCAGAGCCTTGGCCCTACTCCACACCTGTCTAGCCAGTATTACAATCATGGGATTACTCCCCAAGCAGCTCAAAGGGACCCACATAATGTCTTTCAATCTAGCCGGAGCCACTAGTTGTTGTAGTAGTTTGGTTTCAGACATGGTTTCATCTGAGAGCCATTTAGCAACAAAGCTAAATTGTGCTGCTAGGTAATATTTTTCAAGATCTGGGAGTTGTATTCCTCCTTCCCTGTAGGGGAGATTCAGCGTGGATAAAGACAATTTGCGTCGGGTGGTGCCCCATAGGAACTCCCTCATCAGGACTACTAGTAGGCGGAAGAAGGAGGCCTTTATGTAATAATGTATGTTGTGGAAGTAGTATAAAAATCTGGGCAGCATAATCATTTTAGTGATTGCCACTCTGCCCATCATTGATAAGGCTAATTTAGACCAGAAGTTCATGGATGACGATAGACCCTTTACCACTGCTGCAGTGTTGCCTTGATGCATTAGTTCTGGTCTATGTCGTATGCTCACCCCAAGATACTTAAACAATTCTAACTGCCATTGGATACCCACATTTGGTAGGTCCTCAATGCTTTTTCCCCTCAGACACGCAAGTGGGTAAGCTAAGCAACCATAACTCGTGCCACCACCGTGCACTGCTAAGACTAACACCCAGAACATGTAAGATGACTTCACTGAAGACATCACATATCTGGCCACTTGTTTTTGTTTACTGACATGATTAGGCTTCTTTTTTGATTTAAATGACAATGGGAATTTCCCAAATTTAAAAGGTGCTATATATCTACACATTAACCTCTGTACATGTTCTTAACATTTTTCTTTCGAAAGTATCACCCCTAACATTTTGTTTCCAGCATAAATAGAACCCCTTGTGGGGACTTGCCATCAAAATTAATTTAATAGGCAATGTGAATAGTGATGTCATTAATGACAATTGTGAAGTCATCTTTGACGTCCTGGGTGTTAGTCTGAGCACTGTACGGTGGTGGCGTGAGTTATGGTTGCTGAGCTTACCATAACTGGCCAATTTCTGAGTTTTGTTTGGCTTTACTTGTAATCATACCGCCCCTTTAACAAAGTTTTTTCATTGAATTTCATAGGTTTTTCATTAGTGCAACTTAACCATAATGTCCCTTTAGCAACGTTTTTTCAGTTAATATATATATATATATATATACATCCAAACAAAGGTTGAGAGGTGACAAGGGCGCCTGCAGTGAGCTCAAACAGTCCAAAGATGTTCTCCTCCTAGTGCGCCTTTATGCCCCAGCAATCTTCAGGGAGGCTGATTGGATGCAGGTGTGCAGGGTTGAATTCCTCTGGCATGTACCAGGCAGTAGCAGCAGGGAATTCTAGTAACTGTAATGTAGAGCCAGCCAGGATCCAACTCTCCCCATTTTCAATGTTAGCCCTCAGTGGGGAGGGGGAGGGAGTTACCATCCATATGGCACTGCACAGTTAGGCAAGAGTAGCCCTGGTGCGGCCACTCTTTGAAGACTCTCTGCTTCAAAGCACACTTGGAGATATATAAACGTTTTGGGGAGCAGGGGCACCCCCTTCTCTGTTGAATATTTTTAGAACTACTGTAGATTTACCCTAAACTAAAAAAAAGTAATTACTTTGATGGTTTGTGACCAAGTTGTTTCTTATTTGGCCAAGTCCATCCAGATTTGTTTAGCACTATGGCTGTTCAAAACATTTTCTTTATGGAAAAACAATGATTGTGAGTTTTAAAATAAATATTTATTCTTTTAACAAATTTTACCGAAAAATTTCCAGTTTGGGGGTGGGCCTGTGACAAACTTTTTAGGGGGAACTATCCAAATATCCAAATCCATCAAGTGTATCAAAATTTATTAGCAATATAGTTTTGGGAAAAGCCTATGGACACATCATTCACCTTAACTATAGGGCATCGACCACCTTTAAGCCTCATTCCACTGTTGGTTGAGGAAGTGGTGAAGAGTGAAGGCTCTCAAATAAGCAAAATAAATGACTTTGTTAGTCTTATTAAGGTATCCACTTGTTTTCTTTTGGATCAACTCTGTATATAGTTGCTTAGAGATCAAAAGAGGCGAAAGAGAGAGGACTGTTTCTGAACAAAGAGGGTGTGACTATGTTCGATCACACGCATACCTGCCCATCCCCTGGGTTTTTCCCAGAGACTCTGGGTTTTTAACCATTTCTCCAGATCTTCGGGGAAGACCCTGGAATCTCAGAGTTTTTGATGCAGTTTCCGGGTCCTGTCCGATCCTCCATCCGATTGGCTGCAAAAGACCTCTGCCGGAAGCCAATCGGGTGGAGGTGTGGGCGTGACCCAGAAACTGCATCAAAAACCGGACATTAATTTCTCATCATCCGCCATGTTGTTTGGTTACTGCAGCGAGCACAAGTACCAACAACAAGAAACACGCCCAGTCTGCCGATGTCGCAGCCTGCAAAATCTAAGCATCTGATTGGCTATACATCACGAAAGAGGATGGTCCTCTAGTTCCATCAATGTGCCACAAACATGCTCAGCTTCTGATTGGCTTGCTCTTTCTGTCCCGTCATCAAGCGACACCACAGATTGGATTATTTCTTTCACTTTACTTTATCCTGGTAGTGCGCCTGAACACTAATTTCATTCGTAGCAGACATTTTAAAGCTGGCAAGTCTTTGGGTGAATCTCAAATGAAAACAACATGTTTTACCTGTACTGCACACATGTTAACGTTTTCAAAAACACTATTTGAAGAAAATATCCTCTCTTGATTTTGTGTGTGTATTGAATTTATGGAAGTTGAATGCCATTCGTCCTATGCAATTTGGGTGGTTATGAAAAGCCAATTGAATGAATTGTGCATATTTCAGGTTGAACTTCAAATTTCTGACGTCACATTGCGTTTATTGATTTGCCCCTACAGTTTGGATTAGGTTTTTGACAGGTGGGCGGACATGTGTGCGCAGCCATTTGCAAATTGGCAGAGTCTTGTGTGGCTGTGGACGGGGCATACATCTCAGAGTTTTTTATTTGCAAATGTAGGCAGGTATGATCACACACCATCGTCCATCCACTATATTACCATATGCAAGATTATTACGGGAAGAAAGCAAAGGTGCTTAAATCGAAACAAAAGGAAATCAGGGTAGTCATGGGAGACCTGGCTGATTTCTGGAGCATGTATGATAGGGGCTGGTCTGAGAAATGCAAACGCAAATGACGCAGCGCTAAGAGGGAGCCTGGTAATCTGGGATGAAGCGGATGCATTAAGAATTCCCTATGAAGCCAAACCTACAATAAGAAGCATTGACAAAGTCCTACCCTCTTCTTTTCCAATGGGTGGGAGCAGAAAAATCACATACTCCATATTTTCAAAACCATACCTGTTGTCTTTGGCACTGACTATCAACCAATGAATTGTCAATTGTCATTTAAGCAGTTGGTGAATGGATGTTAAAGCTGTAACAGTTGACTTAATGGCAAATCTGAGGGTTTGTCCTTGGCAGGCGATGGTCAGGTTTTTTAACTGTAAACATGGCCATCACAACCCCACGAACAAAGCATTAGCCTTGCATTGAAGCCGGTGTCAGAGGGAGCGGTAAGAGACAGCAGAACTGCAAGCCAAGCGGCAGCTGCTGGATCTAGAGGCACGCAAAGGAGGCCTGGCTCGAGACTGCTAAATGCACAGGACTTTCCATCGTCCAGCACGG
This sequence comes from Ambystoma mexicanum, assembly GCF_040938575.1. NCBI lineage: Eukaryota > Metazoa > Chordata > Amphibia > Caudata > Ambystomatidae > Ambystoma > Ambystoma mexicanum. The sequence continues at coordinate 119,434,510 of NC_090926.1, read as the reverse complement.
GACAAAGTGCCCCAAAACGGGACAGTCCCACAAATTACGGGACAGACAGCCACAATGAGACTTTCTCATTTGAATGACAAGACGTAAGCTTCTTCTTGGGAAAGCAAGAGAGATCTGTGCATGACAGCTAATAGAACATGTTTAGCTGTGAAATCCCTTTTCCTAGGTCCCCAGCCTTTCTCTGCACGCTGCGCATCTGTCAACAAGGACACTCACTGTGAGGTCACCCTCCTCTGCGTTTTCCTGCCTCACCAGGGAGTTGCCTCGGGCAGCTCTTCCAGTCAGCACAGTGCCACGAGCAGCATCTGAGTCATTCCTCTGCAAACATCCTCAGAGATCCGGTGAGTGGTGTGTCTGTGCCTGGCACATTCGCAGATTCGGAAATGGGGAGTGAAGATGGGTGAGTACAAGTGTAGTGTGGGTGTCAGGGGGCAGATCCAAGCGTGTGGTGATTGCTTTGACAGTTACCACACAATGGCATTCTTTATTCCTCACAGAGACATATGCATACACCACAACAATAACTGTACACTCCAACTGACAGTGGTTGGCAAGTTAAAACATCTCCATTTCATCTGGTGGTCTAATTTTCAACTAACCAGTTACAAACGTGTTCTACTGGATCCGGTTGCACGTGTGTGTTTATGCATACAGAAATGTACAACTCCTGAAGAAATTCTCCTCATTAAAAAACTAACCTGCAAGCCATACCCCCCACACCATGGGACACAAACAACCAGTTCGAAGGGAAAGTTTCACTGTAGGATTCCAACAAATGCAACCAAAGGGAGCCAGTAGAAAACATGTGTAGTTGATGAGCAACCATTGTCTTGCACTTCTTTGATTTATCACAGTTTAGTGCTTCTTCAGTCCAATTGTTTGCAGATGAGGTGGGCCTCAACTCACAAAACCCATTTGATCTGCCATTGGAATTGCAGAACAGGAAACATAGGCCCTCGTTATGAGTCTGGCCGTATTCTGAACGGCACGTCCTTGTTTCCCTTTACTGCCCCGGTGTGCTCTGAACTAAGGGAGCTCGACCAGCTCACTGATGCTTCTGTATGAATATAATACAGTCATTCCTTTATATTGCTCTTGTTTTGTAATACGCTTAGGATTACTGTGCATCTTGTGTAATCTACTAGCTGTGAGATGACATTATGCGATGACAACTAGCTGAAATAGATACATTCAGTGGTCGAAGTGTACAAAAAGAAGTAGTGGAACTATGTTCCCTGCTGGCCTGTAGCCACTCCCCAAGAACCCATCATCACGTTCCCCTCCCACACACAATACACCCCCGCCCCTCCAAACACTTGCACCTGCTGTTTAAGGGAACGTTCAGTGCAGTGCACTGAAAGTGCAAGTTTCAACTTCTTCCTACACTTTTATTGTAAAACAAAACCATTCCGGAATGTTTTTTTTTTAAAATAAAAGTATAGGAGCTGTAAAAGGTTATTAAAAAAAGCAGAGGAGCACAGCTCCCGACCGCTCCCGCTCGCTTCGACCACTGGTTACATTCCTCTGGGTGTGAATTGAGAACAAACCTATTATTTCTAAATCCTATCGTGGTGTTGTCATGGGCGAAAGAGGCTGTCCTCAGAGGCTGATCTTCCACTCAGGCTCTCATTCCTGGGGAGGCAGAAGTTTCAGAAAACCATTAAAACAAAGTCGTTCTACCGTGTTCACCCACGTCTAGCCAGGGACGTCATTTCACCAAAATGCCAGGGGGAGCGGAAGTGACATCACACGTCCCTTGACCTCTGATGACATCACAGGAAGTGATGGTATTTAACCCCACGCCGAAGTGACATCACGAGAAGGGATGGAACATGACCTTTCACCCCTTGACAAACAGGAAGTGGCATCATATAGCATTGTTCCCAAATACACTACGAAAAATATGGTTAATATCAGTGTGTATAGGCCCATGTTACCAAATTACTGTGGATGCAAGCAGTCGTCCAATGCCAAATGATAATGTTATGTGTTATTATATAGCACTTACGCTTTATATAGAACAAATACACCTACAATTTCACACACCTGTGTTGGTACTCATTTGTCGACCTCAGAAGTATGAAAGGCTGAGTTGGGATGTTCAAGAAAAGACTGAATCAGTGACTCACCACCTGAAATGTGTCTGAAATAAACCTTTAATGAGTCTAACAATGATTGTATAGAATTCCAGAAAGATAAATTATATGTTATTCCTAATATTTCTTATTTAGGGTCACTGCTCAAAGTGTTACACTTGTAGAACCCCCTGTTATTTTTAAAGAGGCCTGACCAAGAAAGCCAGCCACTCCAGAAACAAACAGCCACATGTTGCTGGCCAAAGGCCAGGAGATTACATTAAAATAAATAAATGACGTCTCTGCCCCTCGCCCATTCTAGTTGGATTTCCCCTAGAAGTGTGGGAGCCGGCCAGGAAAGCCAGAACTAGAGTTTTCTCGTGGGGTTTCCTGCATCACACGTTGAATCCGTTTTCTGCTCCCTGGAAATGGGCTGGATTTCGGATAATTGTTCTTGCTTCTTCTAACCCTGCAGAAATCCATTGGCATTGACGGGCACCATAGATGCCTTTGCTGACCGGCCGCCGGGTTTGCAGTGGTGGACGACAATGCTCACCACTGCTGTGCACAGATGCTCTCATGGCAGACATCGTTACTCATTTACCATCTGCAGGTTCCGAATGCTCTTAGGGCCACCATCTGCCCAGGTTCCTATGCCTTTCATTAGTGCATGCAGTGAATGAAGAGGATCCGGCAACTGGGGACACATGCACATGTTATTTGACGGCTTCCTCTGCTGGATTCTCTGGCCTATGCCATGTGAGACCATAATCAGAATATACTTTTGCAAATGGCAGTGCGAGCTAGCATCAGTGGTTTTGTGTATACAAGTGCGTTGCGGACAGGGTGGTTTTCTTTCTGGCTGCGCTTACAGGAGGCGACGTGGCTTATTATAATATTCTAACTTATTATAATACAAAATCAGCTGTAATCATACGCCATGAGGATTAGCGCTAAGGACGTATTGAATAATTAGTCCTGGCACTCCACTATACAAGATGAACAGACTGTCAAAAAAGAAGGAAAGGTGGGAATTTGCTGTGAGTGAGCCCTAAAGTTTCCGTATTGAATTATACTGTTTTTCTATCGAATTGTATTGATGAAATTGTATGAATTATGTATGCTAATTGATCTATTTTTAACGAAATGAATAACAATTAAGGCTGATTTTGTATTATAATAATGTGTTTATCGATATATATGAAAAAGATAAACTGGGTACAAGGTGTAATCCCTCATCCACTGGTCCAATGTTGCTTTTATATATATTGTATAGCCCAAAAGACCAGGTAGGAATCGGGCATCCCCCTTTTTTGTTTGATAGGGGTCACAGAGATACTGCCGTATCTGGCAGTGTTAGCAGGATACCCTTTCTCATTTGCAAGTGCTAGTGAATCTCCTTTTGTATCTGGCAATCCTGTCTTGAGGAGGCTTCCTTTATGGCAGGGACGCCTCTCTGTCTGGTAATTGCTGCAGGGATGCTTTCATATATGGTGGCTTGTGGAGTTTGTACATCTACCCTGGCTATCAGGTCTGGTTTTGTATCTGGTGTTGAGGGAGAGGGGGTATATCCCGCCCCCCTGCACCACTCCCGCACCTGGTAAATGTTGTATGAGCTAAGGGGGGGAGACATCTCCACCCCTCCTATACTTATTTGCATCTTCCATTATAATAGAAGTTCATAAATGCCATGTTGAAGCTTGAAATCTGTACTCCATTTTGTGTCTTTTCAACCGCCATCTTTTTCTAGGCCTCTGCCCCTTTGCCAAAATGGTCACTCTCCCTCTCCCAGCACTGCGCACAGACAACCCACGTGACCTCCATTCTCTGCCAGCTCAGCACTCTTGTTCTCGCGGAAATGCAGCTATTTATTGTTGCCATTAGCAAGTATCGAGTACTGACAAAATGCCCTCATTCCAGAACGTGAGACCAAGGCCTGCTCCAGCCCCAGGGCCCCATCCATCTCTGCTGACCAACTCATGCTCTCTCCACCCCCACCCTGCCAGGCCATGGTCCATAGAACCCAGGCCCCCTATTCCCTTTGAACACATCTGGTCACCAGTCCCTCCCCCTGGACCACCTTATGTTCACCTACCATATACCTAATCCAGACTGGCCTTCCTGCATTGGCAGACACTCCTTCTGGTAACACAAACATCTATCCACAATGTGTTTGAAAACGTGAGGCCCCAGAGACCACAAATCGGAGATCGCCCCTTCTGATAAGGCACCTGGAGGAACAACCACTAACCAAACGCCCCCATAAAAGACACAGGTTAGAATGCACCTATTTCACAACAATAGCCACTTTTGATATGATAGTTTATACCAGTCATTATTTCTTGTATGCCAAGTTCTGTTATTTTGTTTAGTTAGACAGCTCTACATCATCTCTGAAGTACTTCTCCTGACCTTCACCCTGCAAGGATGAGCCCAGCTGACCACTTGTACTGTGACTGATGGAGAGACAGCAACCAATGGGACCCAGGCTTCCCCTATGGAACTGGGAGTAGTAAATGTGCTTAGCCAATCCTGTCTGTTAGACTGTCTCTTATGTATGATGTCATCCATGACGATTTGTGCTGCTCATGTATCTTTTGGCAGCGCGCTCTAGGGCAGCAGAGGTCTTTGCTTGCATTTATTTTACTTATATAAATGTTGGTTCCCTTGCAATTACTCTCCCTGTTTCATTCCCTGTGGGATGTGTCCATGATTCTGTCTCTTGGGATATGTGCATGATAAGCTGCCAGCCTTCACTGGTAAAGCTTTGATGAATGTTTTTGTATCTGGCAGGGATCTGATGGTGCATTCAAAATGGATTTATTTCGTAGTTCCATCAGCAGTGCCTTTGTATTTAGCAGTGAAAAAGAGTGCTTGTACATTGTAGTGCTTTTCTCACATTGGGACTACAAGCAGAGCTCTGGGGGGGGCGCTCTGTTGAATACATTGTAGCTAGCGTGGTTTCTTTGAAAGCTAAGTGCACACTCAGGAAAAATAAGTTCACAGGTTCATAGGTTCAAACATGGGCAGAGTACGTACGTGACCCTTACGGTGTGCAGTCAAAATATCGAAAGAAAAGGTCGAAAGACAAAAATGTTGAAAAATAAATATCGAAAAAAAGTCGAATTCCTCTTTTTTTAATTATATATTTATTTTGGGGTCCGGGAATAAAAAAAAAATGGGTAAAACAAAAAAAAAATTAAAAAGGGGGTTCGGGGGAACCCCCCCATTTCGAAAAAAAAACATCATAAAAAAAAAAAAGTCAACTTTTTTTTCCACATTTTGACTTTCAACCTTTTTGTTTTCGATTATATCACTATAAATATGACCAGGGGTGCAGGGTAGTCCCCTGTGGTGTGGGCTGCCTGCAGGGGCCGTAGGGGGTGTAGAGGGAACACCTGGGAGGACCCATACTGCCAATTCACGTGTAGGACTCCCCGCGCACCCCTGAAATACACGTACCCTGCTGAAATCGCGTGTGAGACTTCCCGCGAACCCCAGTTATACACGCACCCCACTAGCACAGGACCTTTCGCATGTGAAACTTCCCGTGCACCCCCGAAATACACGTACCCGGATCCAATCGCGTGTGAGACTTCACGCGAACCCCAGTTATACACGTACCCCGCTCGCACAGGGCCTATCGCGTGTGAAACTTCACGCGAACCCCAGTAATACACGTTCCCCGCTTGGCGTTTGCTGTTTGGCAGACCTGTAAACTGGTCCAGGGTTAGCACAGCCCTTTGCGCTGGATTGGGGATTTCGATGGCTTTTCCATGCGCGAGGGCGTTCTTGGGGGCGTAACTGGCGCTGCTGCAGGGTCGCTGCGCCACTCTGCGCCACGGCTGGTTTTGGAGGCTAAAATCCATGAATACGCTGTGCGCGGAGACCGATTTTAGCGCCAGCCGCGTGCACCACTTGCACGCGAAATTCTATGAATTACCCCCTTAAATGTATAGGAGGCTGCCTGTGTGAGTGCATGGTGAAAGGGTGCACACTTAAATGTATAGGTGGCTGCCTGTGTGAGTGTATGGTGACAGGGTGCACACTTAAATGTATGGGTGGCTGCCTGGGTGTGTCTGTATGGTGAAAGGCTACACACCTAAATGTATGGGTGCCTGGGTGTGCATGTGTGTGTATGGTGAATGGTGTGTGTGCTTGTGTTGAGGAGCATAACAAAACCTACATTTTGGGGGGTTGCTAACCCTTCAAATGTTGGGGAGAGGTGCTATCTTAACGGGGGTGGGGGAGGGGCACATTTATTTGTGTGGAGGCATCTAACTTCTTTATGCATTCTAATGAGACTATTCTCATGCAGCTTCAACGTTACAAGCAGTTAACTCTCTCCTTTAGGTCTGAAAGCACCCACTTTAAGACTGCTGTGAGAATAAGCAGTCTCCTGTCCCGTCTCTAACCTTTCAATCACTTCCCTGGCAATCAAGTACTAAACCCAGATCAGGATTACAATTGCCTAAAGAATTATGCATTTGAATGCAGGCACTAACAGTGAAATGTTGTACATTAATAATTGCCGGGCCTTTGTTAAAAGCGAAACCCAGGTGCATTTTAACATCTGTATCCTGTTCTGTCTGGCAATGGCTCTGTAGGTCAGCCTGGTCGAGTCAACATAGCCCAAAATTTCAATGAGTGAGGACTCAAGCCCAGTCATCTCAATGTTGTTGTGCTTCTACTTATATTTACCCCCTTGGTGACTTATTGGTAATCTTCATTACTCATAGTCATATTCTTCCTCGTCCCTGTACTTGTGTATGCAGCACTTTGCCTCATACACAAGTACTGGGATGAGGTAGAGGGACATGGAGGTAATGCCTGGCTCAGTTACCTGTAATCTTCATTACTCATAGTCCCACTCTTCCTCATCCCAGAACTTAACTATGAGTCAAGTAGCCTCATTCATAAGCACTGGGACAAGGAAAAGGGACATGGAGGTAATTCTGGGCCGAGAATCTAATTTTGGGGGTAGCGACATGGGGTGGGAGGGAGAGGAGATGTGTAGGGGGGTGCGATAGGGTGGGATTTGTGCGATACATTTTAATGGTCATCCATGTCCAGGCTAAGCAGGCATGAGATGTGGTATTAGTGAGTAGAGAGGCATTTTGGTGCAGCAAGTCTTGTCATTTCTTAGTTTGCCTTGACTTTTTTTAACTGGCTATCTCTGATAAAGCAGTCCTGTTAAGTGTAATTACCTTGCTAGGCTGGCATTCGTGTGCTGCCAGTTTAGCCATTTCTTAATGTGGTATTGTATATTTTTTTGAGCATTTGTGATAAAATAACCATGATAAGTGTTATTGCTTTGACTGGCATTTTGGTGCAACCAGTCTAGGTATGTCTAAATGTGGCCTGCCGTGCTTTACTGTGATATGTTATTACGTGCCTAGACTGGTCTACATTGTGCAGCCAGCTGGACATGTTTTCATTGTGGCATGGCATTTTTAATAGCAAAGCATTATATTAATTCAAACATTAATGTTCCTGTGCACTGTTGGTGACTTGCATGTATTGGATTTTTGGATTGGTGTTACACTACAACACAATTGCAAACGCTCTGGCCTTTTAGCCAATTTTTCTCAGAAAGTGTGCTGTTTAACGATTAAAAAACACATTTATATTTTTCTCCGAGTGCAATGTACGGCATACCCCTGTAGCATCACGTTCATGAGTATTGCGTATTGCACAAGCGTGGTAATCTAGGCCAGCCCATAGTGTGGCATGACACGTGATTTGTTGCCGAGTTGGGGGGGCCCTCAGCATAGCTCGCAGGGGAGCCCCCAAATGTTGTGTTACGGCGCTGTCTGCCAGGTGTCCTGCTGCGATTGCATGCACAGCAATACCTCTCTGTAAGGACAACCTGAGACAAAAGCACTCCTGTTGGCAAGTCCTGTGTAGATCCTTGCCACCTCTTTTTCACTCTCTGATCCCCCCGAGGTTGCTGGTCTGTGGCAGCTCCCCTTTCCCTTTTCCAATCCCAGGCCACTACGTGCGGATGAAACCACAAGGCAGGAGAATCCACAGGAACAAGAAACAACATGCCAACCTCCTCGCTCATCCCCCACAATGCTGTCTGCTCCCCCTCCCTCCCCCAGACGCACACACTGGCGACTCTCAGGGGCTGAGTCAGAGGACAAGCGCTCGTTGTGTGGACAGGACAGAGCAGCGAGACAGGGAAATCCACATTTCATTTTCTGATAATTTATCCTTGACAGTTTGCAAGCGCAGTTACACCATCATATAATTAATGTCAACGCCAAGAGGAGAGAGCTTGATTTATGCCTTCAGAGCATTTTGCAAATGTTCTGCATTAACATGACTAATTTTTTTGAAGGTGCTTGGCGTGTCTGTCGCAGCGTGCGTGCATCCTATTTCTTTCTGGCTCCCGCTTTGCCAGCAGTGATAGGGGGAAGGGCATTTCTAGATAGAGACCCCCATTGAGTCTTGATGATGAAAAGGACTTTGCCACCATTTTACTGTTCATTCATGAACCACAATCACCAAAATGGCTCCCTCTGCAACTCTACCCTCCTTGGGGTCTCCACTATAATTTTGTAAGCAGCCAGCAATCATTGTTTAACACCATAACATAATGTCATGTAAAGTGGTCTTGTATAGCACCCTACTGTCATTTTAGCTGTGCTTGCTGCACATGGCTCTGTAAGAAAGGAGGGGGGATAATTTATGGAAATAGCAGGAAAGGCCAATGTGAAACCTGAGATGTCGATGGGTGCAGTTCAGAAGTACCTGTGTCTAAGTGGCAAGCTGCGTTAAATGGGTTTGGCGGAGACACAGAGGAACACCTAATACCAGAATAAGCAACAGCAGTGGACATTTTCAAGATGAAAATACAATTTCCTTTTGTTTGAGTGTCACTGTGATGAATAAACTTCCGGGGTACTAGTGGTCCGGGATGAATATCGTTTTCTAAACCATCAATCAGCCCCACACCTCTAGTACACCAGAAGGGATCCAAACAGATTAGAATACCAAGCAAGTTATAAACCTCTGTGTCCAATTTTGGTAACGTGGACGGAATGGCAGGCTTATCTCCGAAAAGGTCGTGGTTCGTTGGTTAGTTGCAATACAGAAAAATGACAATTATTACCCAATAATAAAATGAGTGTCCAGTCTAGGTTGTATTAAAAATATCTGCTTTATTAATCACAACAGACAGTCTAACAAATCTATGAAATACAACCCACCCTGTAAAGGAATACAGAGGGCAGACAATTTCAAAGACGAAAAAGGTATACACTCTGGATACTGATAGGAGGGTAGTTGGTATGGTTAATAATGGTTAATAACCATCACAGTTTGTTAAGGTTTCTTGGCTTTAGCACAAAGGCAGCAATGGGTCCTAAAACGTCTCTAGTGGCCTTCTGGGAAAGACCAAGGGGACAAAACCACAATGTACCTTGTGCTGCATATGTTCTTGGTGCTCGACAGGGTCCAGTTGGCTTCAGGGTGCTTTGCAGGCTTCTGTGACAGAGTTCGAGATGGGAGTTGCTACGGATATCAGACAGCACAACAGTTCGGCAAGCAAAGCTGGACGAATAGCTGCAGGATGGCCTACACAGCGGCTCAGTGCTGATCAGCAGCTCTGGAGCACTGGGTGAGACGTCTCAGATGTCTTTAAGCGACAGCGGCTTGACAACCATCAGCGTTGCTGTCGGTTGCTGATCGAGGATCTCAACTGGGTCAAAAATGTCCTTTAAAGCGGATGGCAGTAGGTGCTTGTCGAGCCACTTCTTACAGCTTCTTCTATGGGCATGTGTCGTCCTTTAAGGCAGACAGCCCAAAGCTGAGGTATGTGTTGCAGGCAGTTGCATGGCCTTGATTGAAGGTTACGAGACCTTCTGGCACTTCCTATCCAGGAAGCTTGCTGCAGAGCATAGCAGGGCACGCTGTGTGCTGGCTGGGTACCGGTTCGGGAGCAGATGGACAGTCCTCTGAGTTCTGTTTCTCTCTCTGTTCTCTTGGAGAAGTATAGGGGAGGGATCTTGCTTCCCTCTTTGGATATCCTGACCTTCCTTCACTGGCAGAAGATGTAAGGCAGACTGTACCTTCAGCCAGGGTCCAAGGATGAGTTCCTCTTTGTTACTTCAAGTGAAGTCTTCAGATGATCTGCCAAAAGAGGGGCTCAGCCCTCTTTTAAAGCCAAATGTGCCACAGTGATTGGTGTAGGCTAAGCCTAACTTAGTGAATCAATCCTGGGGTCCCTACCAACAATTTCCTATGTGTGTGAGTTCAAACCAGAGTGCTTTGCAACAGGAAAAGGTAAAGGGCTGGGTGAAACAGGAACAAGGGGTATCCCAGGACCAATATGGCAGAAACCTTCTCTCAATAGAAAAAGCTCTGGACACACTCATTTGTGATACTAAGTTCCACCCAGATTCCTGTCTGTTATTAATCAAAGAGTCTCTCTGGTTACTAAATCTCTCTGTGGTTCCAGATTAAAGCGACAGGTCTCCCTTGAAGCTGCGGCGAGACCATCCTCTCAGGCTCCTGCAAACCACATTCTCATACCTTATGAAGGGGTCGCCCTAACGGGGTGTCCTACTGTAAAGAACAGTCCCAGACATGACAGTTCACTGTCATTGATACTGAGGGCGGAATCTGGCTTCTGGTTGACAAAGTTACATGTGAAAGGTTGTTGGGTTTCCTGTATCCTTTGTTAACCTCTGCAGCCAGGCCCCACATGGGCCTGTTGGAAGTGCCCTCTAATAGTATGTTAATCGCTTCTACCAGCTGTAGAGCCTAACAAAATTGCAGGACGGTTCCATGAAACGTTTGTCAGTTAATCAGGCAGACCATAGCAGGGGGAAGGTTGGTCCTCCCCCTTCCTGGAGATGGAATTGTGTACTCCTGGCTGTCACATTCCACCGAAATATGACAGGGGTGGCCTGCAACTGTAGGCAGTGTACCCCCAGAGTACACAGGTCTATGCGTTTGTCATGGTGTGAGCATAGGAAAATGTGTGTGGATTAGTCCCACACATTTTCCTGAGGTTAGACTACTATCATTCCATTTAATTACAAATTCCCCAAAAAAACAGGGGAGCGCACACCCACCATGTGGATGGTCGAATTCCTCACAGTAACATTGTTGGATTTTGCGTTTGCCTCTTTGGGATAGAGCATGTAGAAATGGGGATGGTATTTGCTAAGCAGGGTATCTCTGTAGCCTCCAACTGGCCATAAAGGAGGAATGATTCAACTTTTCAATGTTTTCCAAGAATAGCAGAAGTTAAATGCATAAGGGATGGTGTCTGGTTTTGCATAACGCAGGTTGTCTGGAAGAACCTAATGTGAATATTTCACATGTAGTTTGCAAATCAGTTATACATTTTAAAAATATAGGTAATTCTCATAGTTGCATATATTCTAAATCCTAAATACCAAATTTCCCACAATCTTCAATTGATTTTTCATTAAAAAAGAAGCTTTTACTCTGGAGACATAGGCATTCCTAGGCTGTCCAATGCATGTTGGTCTTGTGGACCATCTTCAGGGACCATGTTCTATAAAAGTAACAAAATACACTGTGTAAATAACAAGTGGTTGTAGATATTGCTTTCATATAATTTCTCAGTGTATTCTACATGTGGGTTACTTACCTGCCTGCGATTATGTCACTCATACATAAGCTTCTTCTTCTAACAGGCTATATGCTGCTGGGGTATCCTCAGGTCTATGGTCTAGACCTGGGATGGTCTTCTGTAACCTAGGATGCAAAATATAGGATGGTTAAGCAGGGCCACCTTAACAGTTTTGGGGGCCGGGGAACAGACAGCCTTGAGGGCCCCCCACCCCTGAATCCCATGTCACCCCCCCAAAACCCATGTCCTACTCCCACCCCAAACCCATGTTGCCCGCCCGCGACACCCATGGCCCCTCCCGATGTGAAAAATGAAGGGATTACATATCGAGTCCAATTCAACAGATACTCCTCTAATCTTTAAATGGATTATCTAGTTGTTAATAAAATATAAACATTAAACATCTGTGATATGTTTCCCCAAGAGGATGTTATATTAAAGACATCCCACTTTGTTTTTGTTTCGAATAATATATTAATTTTGAAAGAAAATAAAGGAAAAGGATGTATATACATACACGGATATATGTACCCCACTTAGCGAACGGCAGCCATGTAAAAGGATATCATGAGAGGGGAGGCCTCTTTGATCAGTGCATATGGCTTATACTCGGGTTATATAGCCCTGCATGGCCGCTGAGCGGGGAGCAATACTTCCTGCCGTTAATAAGCTTTGCATGTACCCCCAGGCGGGAGCCAGAGAGAGAGAGAGCAAAATAGAGCCCATCTCTCAATGTAACCAATCAGCACTCTCCACAGCAGCCATTACCTACCAGTCAAAAGATTACAAAAACTCACCATAAACCCAGTGAGGCCAAGTAACATAAAAAGGCGGGGGCATCAATTTGCAATCTAGTAATCAATCGCCTTTCGTGCAATCAAGTTATCATCAACATTTTCCCATGATCTTGAATTCCACAAACAAGGCAAGGCAACAACAACAACAAAAAAGATCTTTCAAGCCAAGGGTACATTTCCCACCTAAGCCCTACACACAAACTGCAGGTGCAATTACAAAAAAACCACACAAATTGCTGAATGACAGGAGGAACCCAAACTCACGACATTTCTCCTAAATCGCATTACATGGGAGGTTGGGGATGGAACTATAGATTTGAGGAGAATGTGTTTTCCCCATTAGGGGAACAAACAAGGCTTAAGAGATGTTTTTTTTTCATTTTCAACAATGTGCTCCTGTGCTGCATACACCCCCGACATTAACAGCTTTGACTAATGTGCTATTGGCAAGAGTCCTGGTTCTGCCCCCCTGTGTACCCAATTATTACCTGCAAAAGAAGGAAGTTAGTCCCCTGGGGAGAGCAAACTTTCCTCCCTGGGCCTCTGCTCTGACAATCAAATAATGTCACATTTACTGGGGTAAAACGGCCACTGAACCAGTGCCCCCCAGGTGTGCAAACCCTCTCCAGTCTCTGGCCATAAAAAGAGGCCAGATTCTGTTTAGAATAATATAAGCAGTGAGCACACACACGTGGGGTGCCCCCACTTCTTAGAGTTTGTGTACTGGGGAGATAACAACCACTGATGGGTCTTGTTGTTCACTTTCACACCTTTTTAGCACTTAGGAGTGGTGAACCGACAGTTGACCTAGATTCGACCTGCTGCAACGTATCTCGGGAAGTGCTCATGTTTGCAGTGGTGGCGCATGGGAAATTTCGAAAAGCGCAGGAAAACTATTCACTTCCTTAATGGTGAAGGGTTACAAATGCACAGGCTGCCTTGCACCAGTGAGCCAACTGAAGGTGATGCTGCACCTGTCAGATTTCTAGAGGTGTGCGCTCGCCTTGGGTGCTGTGGTGAAATTATGTGCACTGCACACATTGCTGGACAACCTTTTTTTCACTGCGAGAGGAGAGCAACATCGAATAATCAAGCCTTGCACGCTGTTTGTTTTGTGTGCAACCGTGCATGGTAATGAAGCTTCAACAAGGAAGTAGGGACTGAGAGAAGCGGGCCACCCAGGCGTGAAAGGGCACTCATTCACTGCATTCTATGTGGAATAAATGCGGGCCCTCGCCTAACAGAGTGAAGATGTGGGATTCTGTGACAGTACCGTGGGCACAGCACTTCTACTTACCACAGTGGGAAGTATAAGTGATGTGCCCGTGGTGCACCCGTATTGCGTCACAGGTTTTAATTAAGGTGTACATTTTGCAGTCGTGGATATTGAGTTTAAAACCAATCACCAATGGATCGCCAAACATTTCCTGGGAATGGCTGGGGGAGGGGGTTGGGCAGGCTGAAGCGTCCATGTGGTAGGAATGGGCAGTGACGATGCTTGGCTGGGGAAGGGAGTACGTTAGTGTGCCTTGCAATTTCGTCGATGGAGTGATTGCTGAACAGTGAAATGGAGCGTGCAAATATTTGTGCTGTCATTTTGGCAATGCTTATTGTGAATAATCCTCTACAGCATTTCCAGTTTTAGTGTTTCTCTGACAGCATGGACATGCTCTTGCATGTACATTTAGGGATGGATCATGAAATGCATAGGCACAGCAGTGTTAAATGAGCCCAGGGTAATAGTGCATTCTAATTGTTAAGCCATTGCTAATTATGTAATGGAAGTAACTAAGAGGGAGCGTTTGGTTATGTGTGAAAATAGGTCGGTCCGGTTGCTGTGTAATTGAAACCCGAAATGTTGAAGATGTATTGTAATGAGTTATGAAGGCACTCTGGTGTGCCATATGTTATATATGTATAATCGAAATGGGCTATTGTGGTACTATGGGGTGTAGAAATGTGGATGTATGGTTGGGAATTTTTGAAGCACTATCTGCAATTAGCTTTCTTTACCTTTACTGATTGCCACTTTGCATAGTGCACTTAATGACATCTTACTTCTGAGCTTCCATGGCCCCTAACCTAAATGCAGGCTCTACGTACCCAGTCACCGACTTACACATGGGAGCTGAGATCACATATGAGCGCAGTGGCCGAGGATGAAAAAAGCAGAGGGAACATTGGTGCCGTCGTGCATACCCAGGCCTGACCTGTAGGACGGGGATTCGGCGAATGAGAGAGAGGACAATGATGGTTCTGAGGTCCGAAGCCCTCAAGAGGCTCTTGGAAGTTTTCGGACCCCCCACACTCTCCAACGGCCCCCGTACATGGTGGCTAGGACCTGTTCAACTTCAACACTGTGGGTCCGTGGCTGACGGAGACAGTGTCACATAATTATTATAGTGTCCAGGCAATTCAAACAACTACCGAGGCTAGTCCCAATTCACTGCTGCTCCGCCTCCACTCCTAGTGCATATAGAATGAATGAAATAGAAAATAAGGCAAATTGTGCTTACTGAGTGAGTGCCGGCCGGGCACCGCTGGCAGCAGCATAGCTCTGAGCCTCTGGGAAATGGGTTCAGATTCAGAATCAGGACTTCACTTCCCCCACCCCCTAGTCAGGGCCGGAGAGAGGTACACTGGGAGTCTAGGGGGGGAGTATGGCGTCGGCATTGCCGTAAGTTGAGGGCCCGGCCCGTAGGTAAGGGTGATAAAACCTCATAGGCCTCAACCTTAATGAGAAGAGCAGCACATGGGGCCTCCTGCAGAGCTTGACTGTGTTGCAAGCAAAGAGCCTTCAAGACACTCCCACTCAAATCAACCGATTGGCTCACAGGAACTGTTGCATGCATGGCAACAGACTTTCATTGGTTGATGTGTTGTGGGTGGGAAGTCCCAGTGGCAGAGCCAGGACAACAGGAGCCAAATCCATCACAATTGTTTGTTTCCTGTCAAGTGTTCGGTGGAAACCAGACACACTGGCACTAGAGTGAGTGATCAACCAATCCATGTGTAGAAAATGAAAACTGTAAAAGCCAGGTCTGGTGGGGGTGGGGGCACTGGAGAGCACAGTCTAGAGCAGCAGAATGGATTCTGACTCACTTGCTCAATGATGTTGTTGCTTTTGCTTACTGTGCTTGAACTTTCCTTTAAAGTCACTGCAGAGCCGTGCCTGCTGCTGCAGCCTGCAGGCAGTGTTGGTCTCACTCTCACTCTCCCCAAACCAACAAAGTAACAGTGGGTTGCCTGCCCCCCCAGGATCTGTGGGGGCCCCTTCCAGAATGGGGGCCCGGGGCACATGCCCCGTCCCGCCCCGTCCCTGTGGCTAAGTATTCTTAATGTAGTGTAAGAACCCCTGAGTTCATGTAAAAAGTTGTGTTTTTAACATACCCTGAGAATTCAAGGTGTTCTCCCAATCATGTTTCCTTCCCTGATGTTCTGTATGTAGAAATTGCACAATAAATAGTAAGTTCTTGGGATCTCAATGGGTATATATGCTCTAACATGCACTTGCCTTCCTCTTCTCTAGTTACCCCTCTGGACATCAGGATCACTCTGGTGGTGATCGCTGTTTCCGGAGTGGCCTTTAAAACTTTAAAATGGTGCAGGCAATTGTGTGTGTGATGACATCATCATGTGCCAGATGGCATTTTTGTTGTTTTTGGATTTTCTATGTGTCTCAATAATGATTGTGCGTGCATTACAGTGATCAACCAGATCCTTGAGCAATGGGCTTGAAATAGAATATTCATATTCCCGAACTGAGTATTTACTAGTTGGTATATGTTATCATGCTTCATGGAGGTGCTGGATTTAGTAAAGTATTTTTGCAATAAAGTACATTTTGAGATTAGCTTGACACATTTTTCAAAGTACAGTAGCATTGTAATGACCGTGTACATGGTTTGCATAGGTCAAATAATATTTACATAATTTAGTGCAAAATCATACTATCCATAATTTGGTTATGGTATTATGGTAACACGCATTCTATATCTTTTCACACACAGTTTCATTGGTGATAAATGCAGTTTTTAGTGTAACTTTTCATGGCGTCCCTCCATGATGACCTCATAACAACAAGATATAACGTAACATGCAAAATCTGTTTTAACAAATAGAATGTCTTTTTTTCAAAAAAGTGTTCTACTACATTCAATACTGAATTTCTGGATTTCAGTACTGCACTTGGTTGGCTCATCATCTTACAAAGGAAACAAGCAAACATGTCCCTCTGAGATGGCTTCATAATGGCAAGGTATAAAGTGACATGTAAAATCTATCTTTACAGATAGAATGCCTCTTTTTGAAGTGTACTGCTAAATGTATTTCTGAATTACTGAGTTTCAGTATTGCATTTGGTTGGCTCATCACCTTTCAAAGGAAAGAAGCAAAACTGCACTCTTCATTCGTGCCCCCAGGATATAGGGAGTTTAACGTTTCTACCCAGCATGTTTCTCTCTGGTCTAGGTGTTTGGAGCTGTCTTCCGCTTCTCTTTTTCAATGTTTCTAGCACTTGGAATTTCATTTGAGATATTTGGTGTTTGGCCTCTTGGAAGTGTCGTGTCACTGGAGATTTGGTATTGCCTGTCTGGATGTTAAAACAGTGTTCGTTCGATCAGAGCTTGGCTTTTCTTGATAACTGTCCAAAGCAATACTTCCCTCATGGGCATTTTATGCTGTAAATGATGTTGCTGCTTTTGTATGTAGCGTAGCATTTGAGACATTTATTCTCCTGTGTTATTGTGAAACACTACGTCCCCTCTCTGTACCAAACAGCAATTTGTGAACTGTATGCATGGGAAAGTCCTGCATCTTCAGAGTTTCTTAGGTGGTCTGTTACTGTCACTGCTTACTAGCATTTCTTTTATGTTTCTGCTTTTGGTGTATGCGCACACTGGCTGGGTTTCATATAGTTTACCTAGTGTTCTGTCTTGAGAGAGGTGATGCCAATGTTTGTTCACAATGTTCTTAATCGTGTTACTTTGTTTTGAGAACTTAGTGGCATAGATAAGTGGTGATTGGGTCTTAGTATTACTTTTGGTCAATATCGTTTTTCTTGTGATGCTTTCTAGCTTGTTTAGGGAGCTTGTGATTTTGTTGTCTTGGTAGCCTCTGGCTTTGAATCTGTCAGCCATAGCTCTTAAATATCTCTCACAATCAGTTTCATCCTGGACAATCTTTTTTACTCTGAGGTACTGTATGGTAAGCTTTTTATGGTATTTGGTGGGTGAAAGCTCAGTCTGCGGACGAGGTTATTGCGAACTGTGGGTTTGTGGAAACGTGTAGTTTCTAGTTTGTCTCCTGGGTGTTTTACCTTCACGTCTAGAAAGTCTACTGTCTCCTTACTGTACATGGTGGTGAACTTTACACTTCCATCTATGCTGTTCAAGTAACTATTGAATAGTATAAATTCTTACTTGGTGCCTGTCTATAGTTTAAAAACATCATCAATATATCTACCCACTACCTGATGTAGTTTCGCCAGATGGGGTGTTGAAGAATATGTTCAGCCTCAAATTTGTATATAAAGATTTTCACGTATCTGGGTACCACTGTGACACCCATAGATGTTCCTGACACCTGGATTTAGTGTTGCTTCTTGTATCTTAGATAGGAATTCTGGGATAGAATGTCAAGTGACAGCATAAGGAGCTCTTTAGAAGCTTTTAACATGCCATGCTTTAGCAGTAGCCATTCTACAACTTCCTATCCCGGAGCATGAGGTATTGAAGTATCTTATGGCAATTTACTTTGGGGAATTTAGTATATTGAGAAAGTGGGTGGTGTCCTTAATGTATGTGTCTAATGCATGTATTAGGGGTTGATGGAATGAGTCAAGGTATGTGTCTAAGAGTTGCAATATGCTGTTGGTGGCCCAGACTATGAGGTGACCTGGTGGTTTAAGCAGGATTTTATGGATCTTGGGTAATGTGTAGAACGTGGGTGTCCTTGGGGCGTGCTGCAGTGTGGTCATTCCTTGTCCTGTCTGAGATCCATCCCCTTTATACTGCGCTGTCTAATAGTTTATCAAGATTGCCTCTTATTCCTATTGTGGGGTCATGGTCTATAGGGGCATATATTTCTCTGTCTTGTAGTTGTGTCCCACATTCTTTGTTGTAGTCATCAGTCTCTTGGATGACCAGTCAACTCCTTTGTTTGCTGGTTTGTCAAAGGTTAAATGCGTACCTTTGGCTCTGTGTGGTGCCTGGTGTTGATGACAGAATGGGCAACGGTCCCGTAATGGGGTACTGGAAAACACCTTTTCATTACTGGTAGGTGATGGTGGGCAGCAGTTGGGATGCATCTGCACATGAAAGGAGCATAGAAAGGGGGTGGCCAGGCTCCTATCCTACTCCCATGCATGTGCCAATTTCGTGGCTGCAGCTCCATTGTTACTTGCCATCACTGTGTCAGCAAGGGAGCAATATACAATGTCTGCTCCAGCAAGACTTCAAGCATCCTCCCCAGTTTTTATGTTCCAGGATGGCCCAGATAGCGGATGGATTTATAGGACTTCCAGTCAATGTTTTCAGTGCCACTCCAGAAATGAGCCCAAGAACACAGGATTAGGTCTAGATGGAAACCTATCTTCTACTCTAACCACCCCATTAACATCACCTGAACTCTGAGCCTTTCACGTCTTTCTGTCTGCAACTGTTCACACACAGGACTCACAGATCTTGACATTGTTCAAAACAGGGAGCCTGGGTTGATCTCTGAGTTTGGAGATGGAAATTAAACCACCATGTTCTATGGGGTCTCTTCTCACTCTCCTTGGAATGTTGGTTTCTTCTGAAGCCTCTAGTTATCATCAGTATTGTAGAATGTGGCTCCTTTCCTATCTAAGAGACATGCTGGCTGTCCTGAGTGCCTCTACATTTTCAATGCCCCTCATTTATGAAATGTATTACTATCTAAGATGTGGCTAGATAGTTAGAATCCTACTACACTTTACGAAAACATTAAAGATCATTCGCACCTGGAAGGGCGTTCACTCAATCAGGTGGCTGGAACAGTGGACCAGAATACACAATCCCCTACTGCTCTCCCAGCCACCTGAGGCCCTTCCCCTGGGTGGCACTTTATTTTTTATTTTTTTTCCATTGCCTGGAGGCTGCCTCCTCAACCCCTCCACTTACCAGCAGGACCGGAACATTGTGCTCCGGTACCCAAGCTCTTCCCATCTGGCCGCCGTCATCATATGGCGGTGGCCATCTTTTATTTCTTCATTTTTCATCGGAGATCGGCTGTGCTAGCTCGGCTATATTCTAATATTGAAAATGCATCATCTCCCTTTCCACCAGCTACCTTCTGGTTAGCCCATTTGTTCCAGGTGACCCGCCTATACGAGAACTACTGGGAAAAGTAGGTGTATTTGCTGTTTTCATATAGTAACAAGAAATGGAAAGCATGCTGTAGGCCTTGTGTCTTTATTGTGCAGATTGAACACTTAAACCAAGTGTCCGATTGCAGTAGAGTCGGTGTATGCTGCAATGCACACAGTTTTTGGCTGGACGGGATTCCTGGAGTGCTGACGTATTTATTGGGCTAAGACTGTGTATGCTCTTTGCCATTCCTCTGCTTCGTGGGAAGGTGAGTGGAACCCTCAAGCGACTGGATTCTGGTATTTTCTTAAAGAACTCGATTTTACACAGTTTTAGTATAATCTAATTTGCTTCTCATTCATACAAAGACAAACAGAATTCAAAGTAGTTTGATGGGAAGAGCACTAACTAAGTGCATGTCAACACAACATTTTGTAGGAAGTTGGAAGCAGAAATAAGTGGCATGCACCACCACTTCCATCGACAAAAAGCCAAAAAAC
This sequence comes from Ambystoma mexicanum, assembly GCF_040938575.1. Taxonomy (NCBI): domain Eukaryota; kingdom Metazoa; phylum Chordata; class Amphibia; order Caudata; family Ambystomatidae; genus Ambystoma; species Ambystoma mexicanum. The sequence goes on along the minus strand of NC_090926.1, from coordinate 119,414,200 downwards.
ATGATCCTTGCTCCTCCATGCTACCTGCCTACCAAATAAAGCATGCTTTACATATTATCTACCTTCTTCCCCAGTTGATTGGCATACTTTTCCCTTTACATTTATCAGAGAAACAGAGGTTCTAATAGTTTTCAGACCCGCAGCTCCAGCTGCACCACATGTTATGGTCCCTCATGCCATGTTAAAGGCCCTCACTCTGCTCGAGACTGTAACTCAGTCATCTGGGCCCATAACACCCTACATGGCCCTTGCTAGAAGATTGAGTGAGAAATTTATAACGCGCACGCAATGCACCTAATCGAATTCCGGCAGAGTTGAAATACATCATCATGTAGAATATAGTCATCAGTCACATGTTGACAGTAGCCCAAAGTTGTTAAAGAATTTATTTGAAAAGGTATTCTAGGTATTCATTTTCAATGGGAGTCTGTTCCACAATCTAGCCCCAAAAATCGAGAAACTACAATCTCCCCTAGAAACACATTTTGCCTTAGGGATGGTGAGCAAGTACTTTTCTTCTCATCTTAAGGACCTAGTAGGTTTATATTGTATTAGCTTTTCCCTCAAATATCCTGGTGCCAAACCATTAAAACAAATGAATACAAGGCATACAATCTTAAAGGAATGGTTTGGTCAAAAATTTGTATTGTCCCTACGGGTCGGCCATGTGTTTTTAAGCCTAAGTCCCTCGATTTTAGAAAAATTTCCTATGGACCTTACCCGAGTTTTCGTCCATTAAACGCACGTGAAAACAGGCATCAGGGTGCTGCCATTTTGTGATAATCCTATCACTTGCCCCATCGTCCTGGCTGACCTGCTTTTGCGGCACTAAATCATATGCCCCGCCCCTGAGCCTGTCATCAGCAGATGCGTACCGCCCATTTCACAACGCCAAAGCACGTCTCATGTCAACATTCGCTGCGCTTCAGCTAATGACGTGTCGCCATGGAAATGGCAGGACGCCTCTTTCCTCAATAAGTATAAACAGACCGTTTCACAGCACACAGCAGCAGATTTTCGATTCCATTCCTCTCTCTGTGTTATTTTGAGTATTCTGTGACTCGTTTCTGTGCTCTGGTCAGCTACCTTTGTTGCTTGTAGCCCATGTGAACAGATACCATTTCCACCGCTATAAATTATTTTAGTTTAACACACAATGGCTACAATAATGCCCTACATGTTCGAGCCCGAGTATACCGAGGAGGAACTACTGGAAAGGGAAACATGCGAAAACAATGGGTCTTCTGACAGCAGTTGGGAGGACGATTCAACAGCTGAAGAGCCTGGACCTAGTCGCATGGACAGTGTTTCCACCTTGTGCACATGCAATCGGTGCGAGCTAATGCCAACCGAGGACGAGAACTGCTGCTGCTGTGAAAACTCGGGATGTGTGGCCTACAATTCGGAAGGCGATCCACGGCCGCAATACATCACCGAGCTGCCAGACTTCAGGGCAGCCTGCCTCACACGGTCCGTGTTGAGGATAATGAAGGTGCTTATGCAAGAACTTCACGCAACTTTTCGTCCTCGTAATCCGAGTAACGAGTAAGTATACACTGCTTGTCATGCCACTCCTATTTCATGGTCTTCTACTATATCCAAAATTACATATACATATCATTGTAACGCATGAAAGTCGTTCAATAGTGTGCAGTGTCTAGATAGCATTTGTCCGAGCAGAATGCCATTAGTTACAAGAATTGTCATTGACAACAAACGTTTATTAAACTTATCTTGGTCATTTAAAAACAGTTTGTTTCATTCCTTTTCACAGGTGGTACAGGCTGGTGGCCTATCGTTTCTTTACATGGTGGCTTCACGGGAGGCTTGGACACCGCGTTCGAAGAGTAATACCCGCCTGTGCCCTTCGTGCCATAAGAGAAACTTTCCCAAGTGACAGCGGTCAGTACAGGGGATTTTCCCTCGCTGTGCTGCAACCTGACCTGTACAATGTGTAAAGTCTTGTATTTTTGTGTCATCAAAATAAGATACAAAATAAAACACCACTTATATTTTAACAACGGTTGTTTCGATTTTTTAAATGAATCAAGTGTGTCTCCATTCAAGGATGGACGTCAGACATCTGTGCTCCGAATGGGTGAAAGTCAGGTCGCTGTGAAGCAGGGTGGTCACTATCTAAGCTAACATAATATATTCTCAATAATGCATGCACTAAATAACACTTGTTCAAAGTCTTTCAGTAGGTTATGTCTCTATACAAGTCACACATATATCTATACTATCAATTAACATTGGATTATACAGGCCTTAGGTTAAGGGCCTTGACCACTATAATACACTGTTTGAAGTGTGGGTCTGTGCTCACAAGAATCTCTGGTATGTGGCATTTGTTATTGATAGGCAACAATATACTGCAGTAGGGGTCTACTGGTAGTTGGGGATCTGCTAGGTGGGCATCATGGCGTAGTCAGTGGTCTGGCACAAAGAGAATACCTTGCAGGGACACAGGGTCAGAATGGCAGTAAGTTTCCACTGGCGAGGGTGCGTGGGCAAGGACTCGTTTGTGGAGATGAACGAGCTATGTGCTTAGTTCAGGCTGGTTCACATGCAGGGCAGTGATCTCAGATGAAGAGTGATGTGTTGCATTTATTAGCTGTTGCAAATACCTATGGAGTTTTCCAGTCAGAGTGGGAAAGAGGGTGGGGGCCATGTGCTCTGCGCAGTGAGGACTGGTCACCAAGATGGAGTGGAGAGGGGGTACAAAAATGGATGCCCCATGTCCTGCTCAGTGGTCCCATCTATGCAAATGTCAACCGAAGTTAACATCACATAAGGGCAAGGGGCGAACCCACTACTGGAGGCACTTGGTCCGAGTTTCTACTGAGAAGTAAAGGATGAGAGGGGCCTGATGGCCCTCGCTCCCACACACTTGCCTGCACTCCCACCGGCCCATCCATCGCACCCCCCTCTATCAAAGGCGGTTCGCACCCGGGGATGACCGTTGGCATGGGGGGCTGTCACGGACGCAAACAACATGTACACTTCAAAAGGTATCCCACGCCCAGGGCCAATCGCTCACATGGCCTCCTCATACGCCGTGTCTCCAGGCAGGCCTCCCCTGAGGCAAGCCGCCCCCCTGCAATCCACATAAGTGTGTCTCCATTCAGCAGTCTTCCTGTGCCTTATCGGCACGCCCCAGGCCCATCCATCCCACCCCCCTCTATCAAAGGCGGATCGCACCCGGGGATGAGCGCTGGCATGGGGGGCTGTCACGGACGCAAACGGCCAAGGTGCCAAACAGCATGTACACTTCAAAAGGTATCCCACGCCCAGGGGCCATCGCTCACATGGCCTACTCAGACCCCGTGCCTCCAGGCAGGCCTCCCCTGAGGCAGGCCGCCCCCCTGCAATCCACTTAAGTGTGTCTCCATTCAGCAGTCTTCCTGTGCCTTATCTGCACGCCCCAGGCCCATCCATCCCACCCCCCTCTATCAAAGGCGGTTCGCACCCGGGGATGAGGCAGGCCGCCCCCCTGCAAACCACATAATACCACGACATACACACGTCATTCATTCACAAACACAACCCTGTTTCTAATACTTTATAAACCACTTGATATGTCTCATGAGAACATCTTTGTGCTTTGCAAGTCAACTCCTGAACCTTCTACCTGAGAAGCACTGAGATCTATGCTAATCTGCTCGTCGTCGTGCTATCTGTGACCGCTTTGAGCAAACTCGTCAGTGTGCTACCTGTGGCCATCTACCTGTTCTCCTGCAACATACTGCTCGGCCTGCTCAATCCAACTGTTTGTTGGTAAAGGTAAGGCCATGTATCCTAGTCATATTTCGGTCATTTTTACATTTCTATTTGCGATTAGAGTACCCAATAGTGCTATGGTCATTGATCTCATTGCTGTTGACTTGAGTTTCAATTGTTATGCTATCAATAGATCTATTTATTTTCATGTGTCAATTGTCATCGAATTGCATCCTTCGGGGGTCCAGTCTATGATGTAAGCATGTTTCCGTCTCGTGCAAGACAGAACATCCAAGGGACGAGTCACATGTTCAGAGTTTAGTCACATCATTTACAAATTTCTGTAACTTATGCAAATACTAGCCGCACATGATGAACTGGTATAGTTCCGGCGAGTAAAACAAACTTTGCATTGAACATTGTATGGTTAATTTACTTTTGTATCACATTTTTATTCATCAAGATTGTTCAATAATGTTGATATTTACTTTCCAGAATTTTCAACAATGCCTGCCTGTTCGATTAGCGGTTGCCCTTCGAAGACCCATGCTAAATCTGAAGGCACTACAATGCATGTATTCCCGAAAAGTGTTGATCGAATAAGAGAATGGGTCAGACATTGCGGATATCCACTGGACGAGCTTGAAAGTAGAGTCCAAGAAGTCTTAGAGGACAAGAGGGGTGATCGATACCGCATCTGTAGCCGGCACTTTTCATCGAACATGTATGCCACATCTTGGGTAACAAAGAAGAATAAACGGCGAACGACACGAAAATTGCTTGCAAACGCTATTCCCACTCTATTCGTCCACATACGCCACTGGTGAGTCAAGTGTCCGTTTTTAGCTTTAGGCCATGCGGTAGTGTGTAGGTAGCCGAATGGATTAATTGATATTTTAGGTGTTGTTTCCAATTGGTAATACTTTCGACATTGATATGAGTGTATAGCTTTTTGAATAATGACATTTATCAATATATTCTTTTTAGATTTCATAACCCACAAACAAAATCTATATATGGTCACAGGTAACTGTGCTATATTGCGCATTTTCAATAGCATTACTTTCAAGTATTCTGTCTCCTTACATGGCAATTTTAAATATTGGCATTTCATTATCAAACAATAATTTACCTTTATGACTTCTTGACTATCCCTTGAATCTGAAGCAACAACATTCTACTTCCGTGACGTGTTCGCAGTGATCAACCACTTCTAGCGCGTATCAGGTAATCTTACTTGGCTATTCTGCTACAGACTTGTTTTATGCATGTCAAGTAATAGTTTTTATGTATCGTGTGATTATTTTACAGAATGTTTGGTTAGTGCTTTCCAATTGATATACACCTTAGTTATCGTGCACTGGTGTTTGTTTTCAGTTATAATTAGTGTTATCCATAGTAATGCAAGTACTGTCTTTCAGGGAGATGCTGAAGCGTCCACCACATTGACAACAGCCCTAGATGTTCTTCAGCAGCACGAGGTATGGATACTGACAGCTCCATCGACCGTGATCATCAGGACTGGAACACTTGTCGTTTGATTGTTCTACACCATGTTTCATTCGTGGTTAGCCATTGATATGTACCTGTGCGGTCGACCCCAAGTGTGTGTTGTGTTTTCAATATTGTATTCCTTACTAATGCAAATACTATGTTTCAGGCAGTTGTTGAAGCGTCAACCCACGCACTTGATGCGGAGCCTGACATTCAAGTAATTCCAGGGGAATTGGAAGCGGGACCATGCGTATTCGAATCGGCGCAACAGCTTTCGGAAGTGTGCACCACATTTACAACATCCATAGATATTCTTCAGCAGCACAAGGTATGGATACTGACAGGTCCATCGAGCGTGATCATATAACGTGATTCCATTTGCTATACTTTCTTCCCTATTAACGCAAGTACTGTGTTTCAGGGAGACGATGGAGCTTCCACTACAATCACAAGATCCCATTTAGATGATGCAGATGTAAAGAAATTGGAGAAATAAGTCGATTAAATCTGATCATATTTAAATATTCCTTGATTCTTTTAGACAATGCATCATTTGTGGTTATCTCTTTATATGTACCTGTGCTGTCGACCCCGAGTGTGTGTTATGTTTACAATATTGAAAACCATACTAACGCAAGTACTGTGTTTCAGGGAGTTGCTGATGCCTCCTCTCCAATACAATCATTCATGGCAGTCCATGCAGAGCCAGAGGTATGGATACTGACAGTTCCATGGAACTAGGTCATCAGAGCTCGAATACTTGTCGTTTGATTGTTCTACACAATGTTTAATTTGTGTTGAGCTATTGAGATGTACCTGTGTGTTCGTCCTCACGTGTGTTTTATGTTATCAATATTGTGAAACATAGTAACGAAAGTACTATGTTTCAGGGAGTCGATGGAGCCTCATTCCGTGCTGTCTATGCGGATATAGAAAATATAGCCGTTGCAGCGCAAGAGGAAGGGAAGAGATGCGGAAACAAATCGGAGCTACAGCGTGCAGATGTTGAAGGTCGAGTCAAGAAAGTTGCAAAGAAAAGAAACAAAAATAAATTTAGTTACAAACAGTTCATAACTTTAGAACTTCTTTGTGCTGGGGACTATTTCATGTTTTTTCCAGTCAATTGTACTATACTTTATCTTGTGTTTAAACTGAACATCCCTTTTCCAATCTGTCCTGTAGTTACCCGTGGGTCTATGAACTATACATACACAGACAGTGAAGCGAATGAGAGATGTTGCTTGCCAGACCATTTACACTATGGAAGAACTATTAATTCAGACGTGGCGTGTTGAGACTAGAGATGCTCATGTCCAATGGCCAGAACATGAAATGAATGTGTCCGGAGAATCCAGTAAAGTTTTATTGGACCATTGCTACAGTGCGACTGCAACACCACAAGAAGATGATACTGAATGTATTGAGGATAGCTCGGAAGTAGTCACAGATCAATTCACACAATCTACACCCGCCAAAAAATTGCCACCAAAAAAGCTGTCGACATTGTTGTGTTCTCCCATCAATGTTGAAGTAACAGATGTTGAAATGACAGAGAATGAACCAGCAGCAGCATTCACTGACGCATCAGAACCTGGTATCAATGATATTTCTTTCAGTTGTGGTGAAATGTCCTCAACGATGCAGTCCGAAACAAGTGTGACACCGGATGACAGTCTAATGAACGAGGGCAAATACATAGTATTTGACTTTTGTTTGATGATATTATAAGTATGCTGAAATGTGGGCATTCCGTCAGAGGGAAAGTATGTCGGAGGCCATTGATTCATGTGACTCGTCAAAAACAAGGCAGTAACGTCAAAATACATGCCGCCTGTAGATTGAATCTTACATTCTCATGGTCTGAACAACCGATGCTGGGCAAACTGCCAGCAGGCAAACTACTGTGTGCAGCTGCATCACTTTTTAGTGGCTCCAGCTTTAGAAAGTTCGAGTATTTCTTTCAGTTTGTGGGACTCCATTTCATTTCTAAAAAGCAGTACTACAAAGGTCAACATGATTATCTATTTCCGGCCATTAGTGATGCTTGGAAAATTGAACAATTGTCTCTAGCAAGTACATTCGAAGGCAAACGATTCAGGCTAGCCGGCGATGGACAGTGCGACAGCCCTGGATTTTCTGCCAAGTACTGCACCTACCACTTTCAGGACATGGATAGTAAGAAAATTGTGAGTTTGGTGGTCGTGCAGGTAACACAATGTACATCCTCAGTGGCCATGGAGAAACTAGGATTTATAAAATCAGTGGAATATCTACAATCGAGGGGAATGCACATCGACCTCATAGCCACGGACAGACACATTTCAATTGCCAAGACAATGAGAGAGCAGTTCCCACATATTAAACATCAATTTAACGTATTGCATCTTGCTAAATCAATCAATAAGAAAATCTCGGCTGCAGGGGAAAAAAAAGGTTTGGAAAGTATTTCAGAGTGGTCCCAGTCTATCGGCAACCATCTTTGGTGGAGCTCCAAAACTTGTGAAGAGTCATTGGCAATACTACTTGAAAAATGGCGGTCACTGATGCACCACTGTACGAACGTTCACCGCTGGTCAGAAAACCTACATTTCCACCAATGTGAACATGGCCCTTTGTCCCCAGAGCAGGCAAGGAAGAAGAAGTGGTTGATTCCATCTTCACCGACACACAAAGCCATTGAGAAGATTGTTTTCGATAAAACTCTATGAAGAGATTTGAGGGGACTGACAGAATTCTGTCACACAGGAGGTTTGGAGGTGTTCCACAATATGTGCCTAAAGTACAGGCCAAAGCGCTTGCATTTCAGCATACGGGGCATGAGACATAGGACTCTACTTGCGGTCTTGGCCCATAACGAGAATCTCTGCCGTGAACAATCTAGGACTACAGGTAATGTAAGGATGCCTCGCTACACTAAGGTGTTTTCAAAAAGAAGTAAGCAATGGGTGATCAAACCAGTCTATGAGGAAATGGAGTTCGACTTTGTAAAAAGCCTTATTGTTGCTGTACTCGAGAAGCACAGATATGGAATTTTGAACGTTTCTGTGCAGAGCACTGATGCATTGCCACCAAACATTGCCACTGTGCCATGTCCACCCAAAGCAGAGCTAGTTGTGAAGTACAAATCCCGGTTTAAATAATTGTAATATGATTGTCTTTTTGTAAATAAATGTTATTGTACAGTGTACATACAAAGTATGCTAACCCTAACCCCTCCCTTCACCATCCTGGGTGGCGAACAACCTGGGTGTCATCTTTGACTTCTCTTTCTATTCACCTCATATCGCTGACCTTGTCAATATGTGTATGTATATATTTTGTTGCTGTAACTAAGTTTCGCAATCTCATGTAAATGCTGCGCACTGTTAACCGAGGGGAGGCTTACGTACTGCAAATAATAAAACAACCAAACAATAAATCTCACTTTCAACTCAACTCCTCGGGTACGTTATACTTTCCCTGACCTTCCCCAAAAAGTCAATGTCTCCATAGTTATGGTTCTCTAGGGCTGCAAAGCTCGCGGACAGCGAGGACAAAATTGGGGGCCTTAGAACACGCCACGCGAGCCGTTGCAGATGGGAGAGAAGCCAGTTTGCATTTGCACATTGAGGCCTAGTACATAGATGGATTCGAAAATTCAAGTTCTCAAAGATGGTTTTACACAGGATGTTTCAAAGTAAGAATGTATGCTCATTTTGAGTGAAGGTCAGCGGCTTTGATTTTCAGCTGGCGGCCTGAAGAGGCTCACAACTCGCACTGGCAGTATAAGGTTTTATTGTTTTTTTACCTTGAGAGACAGGGACCATTCCGAAAGGATTTCATTTGAAGGAGGGGTGCAAAAACGTAAGAGACGATAAGGCAGAAAATTCTGAAACTAGACCGAGTTTCATGTTAGTTCAGTGTACGAAAAATCGTTGTCAAGAGCACAGTGGGATTTACGGACTGCATTACGCAGAGACACAATGGAAATTGCAAATATAATGTAAGTAACTCTTTAGACGCTTTTATACCAGAATGAAGAATTAATGAATGGATGAATGAATGAATGAAGAGCAAGTAAAACGTTTGTGGGGTCGTCTTTGTACTGGGCACATGGGCATGCAGGTCCACATTCCACACGCATGTAGACAAACAGTCCTTTCTCATTGTGTGTTAACCTCGATTTATTTTGTTAGTTTTCGGATTGATTTTAGAGCCGAACATACTCCATTGCCGTATCCTTGCAAGCAAATAGTTTCAGATCGGCCGTAATAAATAAAATTAATAATATTAATAAAGATCGGCTGTCGAGACTAATTATAATTTTTATGTTTTCAAAACAGGTATATCCTACCCTACTGCTACTGCCACCAGTTTCAGACCCCGGCAGATGGTTTTTTCAACTGCCAGCTGCAGCTTATTGTAAACAACTGCACCACTTTGATGATCTTATGGGACGATCGCCAAGGACCCACATGCCCTTATGCGGTACTAGCGGCTAGAAGCAACATATCAACTTTTACGCTGGCAAAGTGCCTAGTTGATGGAACAGCCTTGCGGTTCACCGTGCAACCAAAGTGCTTCTTTTAACGAAAACCAACACCCTGTGTACCATAAAGGAACAGCGTGTGACTCACGATAAAACGGAACAGGATTTGCGGATAGAGAGAAAAGAAAAATAATCACATTCCGATTGAATATGCCAATTGCTGAATATTATATATACATTTAATGTTAAATAAATGTACTTTACCAAATGTACCGTGTTGCTGTTTGATTTCAAAGTACAGTTTCATATTCCGAATTGTGGCGCGCTGTGTTGTGAGATGATCTGTGTTGGTTTCCGGGTTCTGTGTGAAGTCACGTAGAAGATGACTGGGTGCGTTTGCCTACGCAGCACAGCAACGTCACGGAGAGAGGTGGGGAATATGAATGTTTTGATAATGTCAGGCTCAGGGGCGGGGATATGATTTAGTGCCGCAAAAGCAGGTCAGCCAGGGCGATGGGGCAAGTGATAGGATTATCACAAAATGGCAGCGCCCTGATGCCTGTTTTCACGTGTGTTTAATGGATGAAAACTCGGGCAAGGTCCATAGGAAATTTTTCTAAAATCGAGCGACTTAGGCTTAAAAACACATGGCCGACCCGTAGGGACAATACAAATTTTTGACCAAACCATTCCTTTAATCTTTATACGGTCATTAACCAGTGGAGACCAGAAATCGGGGTACATTTTGATACCTCAAACACTAACCTGGCTGTGAGTTTTGTGCTTTTTGTAGCCAATGGACTTGTTTGACAGGAGCCCTGTTACAATAATCCAGCTTTGAGTTCACCAAGGCTCCTACCACCATAGCACGGTCATTCTCAGACACGTATGGAAGAGCCTGTCGTAGCAGCTGAAGATTGTAAAATGCTGCATGGACTTTTGCTGAGACCTGCCCTTCAAAGCCCATATCACTCTGCCAAATGCACCCCAGGTTTTTCACTTTGGACACATACTTCAGTCTTGAACCCAAAAACGAGCGGGGGGCTGCTATTTTCCACCAATAGATGTTTTGGTCCAAAAATAATCACCTCAGTCTTACTTGGGTTGAGTTGTAACTAGTTAGATGCCATTCATGCACATAATTCTTACAAACACCTACCCACCGTGATGAGAGAGTCTTTTACGTCATCAAGCCTGATGTACAGCTGCATGTCATCAGCGTAGGATTGAAAACTGATGTTATGTTTTCTCAAGATGTCCATCAGTGGGCGAAGGTACAGATTAAACAACAGTGGTGAAAGTGCAAAGCCCTGTGGGACTCTGCAAAGTTGTGGGAGAGTTTCAGACAGGAAACCCCTCAACTGTACAAGATGGAGTGTTAGCAGTTACATTGCATACCATGCATTGCACAGGGCAATAATGGCTGGTATAATTCTACAGTCTCAACATGCTGTGTTCCTCCTTTGTCTTTCTTTGTTTTAACCAGAATGTCCTATTCTCATTGGGTGAAATGTACTAACAACAATAATTACCATGTGGTTATGTCCCTTTTGCCTCGTTTAGGTCCCTCTCTATACTTTGACCTGTCAACTTTGGCTGTAGGCTGATACCACTTGGCAAAGGCCCTGAACATGTAGAATAAAGGCTCAATTCAGGAGATCAGTCATCGCCCATCAGCTGCCTTCAGTCCACAACAGAGAGCAAGTGTATCTTGTTGGTTCCTCAACAAGATTCTTGCGAACCATTGATAGGTTCCATTGCGAATGGAAATGGAATGGCCAGTTCCCAACCCTGTGTCTGTCAAAAGACAGCAACATGGACAATGCAATGCTTTGTATATTGTGAAGTGAAGATTTGTATTTGTGGAATCTGCAATTTTGTGATGTGCAACGTTTGGAAATGCAAATCTCCTTCACAAATATCTGTCCATTACCTCTCTTTCTCAGGCTAAAGTTATTTGCGCTCAAGTGATTTGGCCTTCATCTAAAAGCATCAGCTACCTTTGGATAGGCTTAGATAGACAGTGATGCAGCCATCTTGTTTACTGGAATACCAGAGATAAGGTGCAACATCTGATACAGTTTATGGATTTGTTTACATATGTTTCTTGTGATGTTCATATGTGAACCAATGACTCGTGGCCTTGCTGGTAATTGAGATCTCAAAGGCGGTGCGTAGGTTCCAGCCCGGCACACGCTTGCAAAGTGGTTCAGTCTGCCACACTTGGCTCATTCAGCTCCTCCTCCCAGGCAGCGGCCCGCATGGGGTACTGTGCCACCACAATAGTCACATGTCTTTTGGTGGTGGATCGTGGATGGGGCAGGTATTCCCCGACCTCTCTCCGGGTGTCACCTTCACTCCACTCCCTGCCTTTCTACGGTAGACTCTTGGACACAATCTGAACTTGTGTCATCACAACTTGTTGGAAGACTGCTTCCATCTTCTCTGTTTTGCTCTCTGTTAGTTATTCCGTGGGCGTGGCCAAGCTCCCGAATGCTTATCGCAGTATTTGCATTCTCAGACTGTTGAAATAGCACCCCTGGATGAGTTTGGCTTGAACCTCATCAGTCTCGTCAGTAATGGTGCATGTAGGCACAAGGTGCCACAGTCTTGTGTGAAAAACATCAATGGATTCTTGCGCCCCTTTGTGGGCTTGGAGCAATTGGAACCGATCAGCATTAGTTCGGGGGTTGAAGTAATTTGGCAGCACTAATTTTGCTGCTGCATAGGAGTTGTCCATAGGTGCTAGCATCTTGAACATTTTGTGGACCCCTTCATGCATCGTACAGCATTGTGGATTTCTTGGCAGTGTCATCATTTTCATTAGCATTTAAAAAGTACAGTTCTAAGTGTTCAACCCAAAATGCCCATTTCGGGCACAGGGCAGATGGTACATCAAGAGTATAAAATTCCAGTATGGTATGTGCAAGGGTCTAAATTGATTGACCAAGAGGTGTACACCTTCTTCTTCAGAATCCCCCATCCTCCCTTCATGGCCTGTTGTTGCGTCCTACCTTACAGAACACTTGTAGTGCTGTGGTGCGACCTGGTAGAGGGCTCCTCAATCCCCCTACAGAGGCTAGCAAGCAGGGCCGAGCCGCTGTGGCTACGGCATGCTCAGGAGATCAGCCCGGCAACAGTAGAGAGCCCTCATTGGTGTTGGCTCTTCATTAAGTGCAGTAACACCTCCTTACGTCAGTGCATGAATGCATGCCTGCTTGTGAATGTGCGCTTGGGCCTGGATCACAGTGTTCCCTCCACGCTTTTACTCCACAACCTTGCATAGCGCTCCATTCACATCTGTGCTTACGCTTGAGATATGAGACATATTCAGTCACATTTTGAACAATTGTATTCAGAAAATTAATCAGTCTGTTCGTCACATTTCCAGTATTGCCTCTAAAAGCCTGGTCAGACTGATATAGAGAAAGCCATTTGCCAGGCTAGTTCCTTAGCGAGAATGGTGGTGGAAAAGTCATCCATGTGTTGGGCTAACAGAAAGGAGAATAATCAGTCGTGTATTGGACCTTTGACTTGTGAAGTATTGTGTGAAAAGGATGATATCATATTGAGAGTGTGATTCCCCAGATCTCATTGAAAAAACGATAGAGTCTGGGAGGCTTGTGGGGAAGGGCATTTAAAGCATTGAGAGGACATGGCTTGGCATGAGCTGGCAACAGACCATTCCCTTAGAGTGGTTGTTGGGGCTGGGGATGTGTCAGTCAAGAGCCAAAGAGAAGACTATAGGGATAACAGGCCTATCTCTTTTGATCTCTGATACACTACGGGTGCAAAGAGTGGAAATTTGTTAATGTGAAGAGTTACTCATGAAGCTGCATTGACTGTTCAAACCCTCGGCCATTGTTTGGAAAATCTGCATGCATTAATATCTATGTTTTTTGTGCATTTTCTGTCCTAAAGCTAACATTCAGGACTGCCATTTTTAAGTCATTAAAGGTGTGATTTGGTTCCATGGCAGAGTTAAGGTTAGGCTGAATTGTCTATGGAGTTCAGAAAATAACGTTTCTTTATAACTTTGAACCCTTCCTCAAAAAGCCTGAAACATTCGAACAGTACATTTTGGAGCTGTCTGCCCACCATGCAACATTTCCGAATTTTTCATGGCTAACTTTATATTTAAAAAGAAATTGGCATTACGTTTTGAATAGTATTTAACAAGGGGTTTTCTCATATTCAAACACTTTGATGAAGAAATAAACATGTCTAAATAAATGCTCCCCTTTCCATTTGAATGTGGGCTTGTTGGTTCCTAACATATGTGTGTGCATGTGATTTATATGTAGCCTAAAATTAATTGCATCAGAAATCTGCATGTTTGGGTCTGAAAGCAGTGTTATCAATTTAGAATGTACAGGATGTCAGCCCACGCAGCCAAGATAGGAAAATGGTTTTGTGATTTTCTAATACAAGGATGAGTACCCCGTCCACTTCAATTTACAAACTGGTTCTCAATGGGTAAAGTCCTTCCCCTAAGGACCAATGTCAAGAGAGAGAAGAGGGTGTTTTTATATTGGGATTATTGCAAGAGAATAGGGCTGTACACGAACAGGTAATTTGCTCCTGGATATACTGCAAACTGAATGACTGAGCATGATAAAAATGTGGTTAAATATACCAGTACATATGCTATCAGCAGTGTAAAGAGAAGAGAAGTGCAGTAGAGGATAGCAAGGTGGTGGCTGCCTGTAGTAGAAGATAACAAACCCACACTCTGTGAAAAGGAGTGTGGATCTGTAAGCCACAGGGAGATTTCAAGAGCTCGAGAATTGCCCCACAGTAGTACAATGAAGCTCACTGATGCCCCAGCATACACATATTTTCATCTTAAGTCAAGCATTGAGTTCACCACTTGGTAGCAAGTCTGAACGCTGAAAAGAAATGGGCGTGCTCAAAAAATGACAAAGAGCATATATGTTTCATCTCTGCATGGTATTTTCAGTTAGTCCACTAAAAGGCACCAACACCTGCGTAGTGTGTGATTTTAAAACTGGTCTAACATGGCGTGGAATTGTTCTGTGCAAACTCAATAAGTAAAGTCTAAGCAGGTTATTGTGAAAAATATAAACCTTTTTTAAATAAACATATCAGACAATTATACTTTAGCAAATCTAATAATAATAAAAGACATCAAAAGAGAAAAGCTTTACTTGTTTTTCATTTAGTTTAATACAAACTAAATGAAAATGTGAAACAAAAGTGATAGAGACTGACTTTCAGTGAATGCTCTAGTGAACAATTAGTCTCTAGAATCTATAAAGTTTTCTGTGGACCAGGCCCTTAGAATCATTGCAGTATTTCTGTTTCAGTTGTGGGTACTAACACAGTGAGCCAGCTAGCTTGCTGACAAACCAAGATTGTGGCTCACAATCTACAGTCTAAGGATCTTAGCATTACAGTCACAGGGAACGTCAGAAGGTGAATGCAGTCTGTAGGCCTTTATAACTCTTTTCAGTGATTTTCCAACATATAAGTCAATGGGTTCACATAAGGCTATAAGGGCTTCATCAGGACACAAACAGTTATGAAGCCAGACTTTGAGGTGCTATATGGCGCTAAATCTTCACCTGCTCGACGATGTCAAATGGAACTTGGTCTCGCAAGGACATGTTTCAGGCAACAGCAGGATCAAGAAAAGCTCTCCTTGGTTACCACAAAAAGAAAACTGGAATCAAACAACATGTCATTTTAGGTGTTTCGCATCATAACCCGGTGCGTAGGGGGAATGGTTTCGAAGCTAAACCTTGAGGATCTCCTATGGAACATCTATTAACACCCACAAAAAAGGCACCAGACAATCAGGTTGTCAGGAACGCAGGCTGAATCTAATTGTATTAAGCCTGCGTTCCATCCTGAGGCTGGCACCTTCCCTCAGATCCACCACGTTCCGCAGCCCTATACCCTTCCCTGCCAGCTCCCCTCCTATCTCCTGACCCGGCAAGACTCCTTCCCCTGCTGGATCCACATGTACCTGTTCCGCAGCCTCTACTACAGGTTCCTCGCTGGTCTCATCGCTCACATCACAGAAATGGAAGATGAGCTTCGCCTTGAGCCCATCCTTTATTTCTGTGACCATCGCTACTACAACCGCGAGAAGTGGTGAGCTAGATTGGCCGTAACGGCACTGGGACCCGGCTTTGAGGTCCTCATACCGGGCCGTTACTAGACAATCCAGACCACCAATGTGGATATTATTGCTTAATTAAAGCAGATTCCCTGAGACAATAGTTCTTTTCCAGGTTATTCCACAGATGTCTTCAAGGTCAGGAAGGATTCATAAAGTAAGTTCACACCTGCAGAGCAGAGTAATCAATTTACAGAGTACATAGAGCAGGCTTTCCACAAAGCTTGATGGCCATGAGTAGAGAAATGTATCTGTCTCAAGCTTCATCATGTTGGCGATTATATCTCTGGGTGAACTGTTTGCCACAGCTCCTTGCTAATATCAAGATTCCACAAGTTCCCAGTTCGAAGTGGCACTTTTGTAGTGTATAGGTGCGATAACAAACACAAAGGCATCCAATCACACAGTTACTCTGACAAAAACCATTGCATCGTATAATTAGGCGTTCACACATTTCAACATGTTCTGATTTTACATACAGCCTTGCTCTTAATGACTTTTCCATTACAAAGCAGTTGCAGGTTTTTCCAAAGGAAAAAGGAAATTCCTGTGAAATTTCTGATTACACACATTGGGTTACTGGGATTTTGAAAGAGAGGAAAACTATACCAGTTCTTACTTTTTAATGGGACTTTATGGGTACATTTAGCACTTCACCAAACTGATGTGACCCCACTTATCTACAACAAAAACTCATTCTGCCATCCCTTAATCAAAAGGATTAAAAAAAGACCTATTGTGAACTGTATCATTCACAAAAACAAATGCTCCCCAACACATCAAGTTGAATCATACAAATAACCAACCACAAAACACACATGCTTAGCATTTTCTCAATTTAATCGAAGATTGTGAATTTCTAAGAAGACAATTGAGCCTTATCTGGCCTCACACACTGTTACTGTGATACTCAAAATTGAGATAATCCAGACTGGTAGAATGGAATAAGGCAGCTCATGTGATAGAGTGCTCAGATCCACAGCTCCTGAGCGCTCAGAGCTTCTAATACTTACAGTATAGAAATGACAGAAGGTCAGCACACAAACATAGAGCGCTGACTGTTTATACTGAAACTCATGATCGTGGGCTCATGGTCACACAGTTCATACTCCCTGGGTCCTTCTGGTGCGTGTGTCTCCGAACTGGGATCATTTTGGGTTATTCTGTCAGTTTAATACTGTGGATACAAAGCAGGAGAACTCTTACATGAGGCCCTCATTGGGGTTATCTCCTCATATGAGGGCTAGGTAACATGAGTTCACCATCACAGATTAGTAAAAGACTAGTGCCTTTGAGGGTGTTTTGTGTTTGGAGTTCCTGTGACACACTGACTTCTGCCCTGCATGAGTACAAGTGTGAGTAGAGGCTAAAGTGCCAACTCAGCCCTCAGACTTCTACACAAAGAGAGGCAACTCAATCATAAAGGTAAAACATGTACAATTAAGAGGTATACATTATTTTGTCTTTTTTGGTAACAAGGGCAGAGGGAAGGCTGTAGAAAAGGGGCATGAATGTATCAACCCAAACAGCGAAGTATAACAGTCCAAAGTAAAGGAATGCTCAATCAAAGTTTTACTAAACATCTATATACTTTAATTAAAAACACCATGTTCAATGCAAACTAACTAAAAAACACTGTATAAACCCAACACTGTAGAAAGAACACAGAATATGCATGACACCAAGATGCAGCACTCTGAGTAATGAGACGGTGAGAAAAGGCAATACAAATCACAACGTTCAATGGATATTTTCTTGAGTTGTAAAAAGGGATCAATGTGACCTGGCCAGTCTCTCGGGCTCAGAAAAGAACATGGGGCAAATATTAGTCAATAATACGTTTGCAGTGTCTTGGTGGATGAACAACATCGAACCACGGTTCCGGGTGCTGTTCAGCGGTCCCGTGTGGTTTGAATGCAGCAATCGCAGATGTCCAACCGCAAGCAGATATCAAAGCAGGGTTGAACTGGAGATGGCTGAGGTTTGAAACGTTACTCAAGCGGTTTGGACCGTGGAGGTCATCAGGTTCAGTGTTGTGGTGGCGGTTTGGCGGTGGGCAGGCTGATGAAAGGAACACGCAGTCGAGTTGGTTCTGGTGGCTCGAAAGACGCAGTTCGTGATGAACACCAGAATTGGTTCAATCAGCGACTAATTCAGTGATGCAGAGCAGGAGGTCCAAACTGCGGTTTAAGCAGTGGAGACGCACACCTAATTTTTTGAACCAAGCCAACTGTGCACTCTCAGATGGTACAATGCTGTGGTGAACGGGTTCGAACATGCGGAAGAGCAGTTCAAAGTTTAGTCTCAGGGACAAGAGGAGTTTGTTTCTCAGGCTCCCAACACACACCTTCCAGTGGTCCTTCAGCAGAGTTAGACCCTTGCTAGCAGTGTGGCTGGCAGAGATGCAAGTTGTGTTCCTGCAGCAATGCACCACCAATGGTCAGTGGAAATAGTTAGGGGACAGAGCTTGCCTCTGCCTTAGAAAACCTGTCTTCACCTAACAACTGGAAGGCTTTGGAAAGGGCTGCTCTCCCAACAGGGTCCAATGTAATGTTCTTTAAGGTTTGAAGTCCAGAGATGATTCACAGAAGTGAGGGACTCCTTCTTTTAAAGGAAAAAGCCCTCGAGCAAGTAGACTTTGCTTCTGAGATTGCACTCAAAGTGATTTGTGCTACAGGAAGTGGAAGGGATTGGAAGGAAAGATAGATGCAGAGTGAAACAAGATGGTGAAACCTTCCTCCAGCTGTAAAGAGCCCCTTCTGCCTACACTAACCCAGACCTCTTCCCTTCCCAATCAAATCAAAGGCCTTTAGAGATGCAGCATCCTTGTGTGAGGCTACTCCTGTTGTGAATGGATGTACCCTTTGATTCCTGTTCCCAAGACACTTTCTTGTGGAGTGGCTGTCTCTCTGAGAAGGGTGCGACCTGTCCTCAAATAGGAACAGAGAGCGGCAATCTCCAAGGCCACAGTCCTGCCATCAGCGGCAAGGTCCATCTTGTCTGGGGAGAATACACATAATCCTTGGATGACTTGGATAACTATGAGAGATGCTGGCCACCATATCCCAAACTTAGGTATGGCTTATATTTATGGTTTTGTGTCCCACATAGAGAGGAATCTCACAGTTATGTATTGTTTGGAACAGGGGTACATCTCTTAAATGCAGCCCATGCACTGTAGAAACGTGGGTGTCACTGCAGCTGTCAAATGAGCACCTGTGACCTCTCAACCTGCTTGGTGGTACTGGAGAGCAGATGCCTCAGAACAGACTACTGATGCAGCAGGGCACAAATGTACGCTATGCTTTTGGCATTGTGCTCATGGAAGGGACATCTGATCAGTAGCGTTCGCTTCCTGAAATGGAATGACCTGCATCAATGTATTAATTAATGCAAATTTAAAAAAACAGGGCTTTTGCACCTCAGAGTCCCCCATGTTGCTGTGCCATTAAGTGCATGAGTATGCATCCACTTCTCTGTAAAATGGACCTAAGATAGAGCATGTGGGCACAGGTCATCTGTATGAGAGGGGCAACAATACAATGAAATAAATAACACAACCGGCAACCACTACCCGCTTTGCAGTGAGAAGAAAACAAACCAACAATTTAAGAAATTCCCTACTATGTGGAAAACAAGATTAGATTTTGTATCAGTATTAATGTGACAGCGTCGCAAGACTTGGCAATGGCGTTTTCTACACTTCGCACAAAATGTTGGTCTGATGCATACGTATTAATAGACCTACTTTGTAGTATTAAGAACCAAGGCAAGCACATTGCCACATGCTCTCATTATTGAAATTAAGGTATTGGGATTTGCCATTGTGTGGTTAGAGTACCACTGCGCTGAACAATATATATCAATTGAAGCAATGTTATGATGCATTGTGTGTTTGTAGAATATCATTGTAAACAACAGTTGTTCATAGTTTCCTGTTGGTTCTTACTTAATGGCATGCAAACATTAGGAACACAATGTATGAGTACATAGTATATGTTTTGCATTTTGAAGAAGTTAGACCAATTCTGTCGACACGTGTTTCACTCTACGTGAGTTTCTTCAGGGAATATTCATTAAATGGTGCCTTACAATATTTAAGGGATTAATTAATGTGTTCATGAAATATTCATACTGAGGGAGGTTGTAAGGACAACCCCGCTTTTTGAAAGTGAACATTAAAGTACTCAGTCATTGGAAATCCTGTGTCATATGGTGGTCCTTAATAAGCCTGATAATGTTTGTATGCACAACAATTAGGCTTATGCAGGGAGCTGCAGGGTCAAGGTGGGTGCACACAAGCAGTTCTGCTTTAGAGCGACCAGGGGAACTGGTTTACAACCATAAAAGTGTCCCAATAAAATTGGAGGGAAATAGAACATTTGGCGGTGTGTCCACAAAAGTGCACAGGGCACTTGAGTGGTGGTCACACATGCTTAACTAGAAGTGCTGTCAGCTAGCGAGCCAGTTCTTGGACTGGCAGTTGTGCTCCTATCCCACCACATGGCTGTTGCAAGGGGAGTGTGGTGGGATTCACCACCGCCTCTCCAGACTTGGGGCCTAATTTACAGAAGTGTTTTATAATGGCAAAACCCCATTGGAAAACAGTCTGTGAATTAGGCACTTGGTGTCTTTGCATGAGCCAAAAGGTGGATCAGGAAGCATTGAAACTGGAGGCGTAGCTCCCATTCCACTATCAACTTAATGTGTTGTCCTAGGGGACCTGGTTTAGGCTGCACAGACATCAGGCAACCCTGTTGATTAATGTTAGAGGCTTTTGGCTACATAGGGCTTTGGCAACTCCAGTTAAAATAACGCCTTCTCTCTTACTGCACATTTCGGGATGCCTTTACCCTTGCTCTGAAGTTAATGAACCTAATTACTGAAATAGGGAATTCTTGAATAATATTCTGCACTCCAAGCAACTTAAAACCAGTCTCTTTTACCTGTCCACTGCCGTATTGATCCTGCTGGCTGTATGACTTTGGAGTTTTCTGGCTGCTGTCCCTGGACCATGAATATGGTTAATAACCACATGCCTGCTGTCATAGTAATCTCTGACAGCAGTGCTATGGGGACCAGTTGTCCTGGGCCCGGCTGTTCATGGGCAGGGCCATTGCATCGGACGCAGTGCTGGCACTGCGCTAAATAACATGCTGTAGGCAAGAGTCATGTGGTAATGACTGGCGAGCAGGAGTACCAGTGGCCTCTTTATTAACATGGACACGTGGTGGGTGCCACGTCTCCATAAAACTTGTCGGTGCACAAGCCCAGGTGGGGCTTAAGTTACAACATCCCATGGAAAGGGTAAACATTCAAACAATGACATGACGCAACAGTCGATATACTTTTGGAGCAAGTTCATGGAAGCGCATTATAACACTTGTCTGGTAGAGTCCTTTTGGTCCTGGCTTCTGTGTTTCTACGCTTTGCTTTCTATTGCTTCTTTTGGAGGAAGAGCTGCCTTCTTATAACCGCTGTTACCAAGCGGAGCGAGCGGAGAATCCGGTAGAGTCCTTGTGTTCCTTGCGGTTCGGGCAGTGTTGGGCAGGTGTGAGCGCTTTTCTGTTCCTTACCTATAACAAGTACGGACAAACCCCAACCATTGCTGCAGGCATCAAGAGAGCTGAATGCATCGTTACAGAAGGCCTCATGACTCTCATTGGACATCATCGAGCTCAAATCCTTAATACAAAATATGGAAAAAATAAAATCTGTCTTTGGAAGTCCAGTGCATAAGAGTTCCATAAAGACACCACTACTGACTACAGCGCCGGAAGCTCTCCCCCGAGAGGAACTATCTGATGAGGTCACCATCAATATGGTTTCCCCTGTTAGTTCTCTCTATTTAAACCCGGCCGCTATACCGCCTCTTAAGAAATGCTCAGCGTGTGATGCCGACCTTGAGGAAGCATCCCCGCCTGGAAAGACACACCGGCTCCCAGCTCCTCGCGAGATGGCTCCCAGTGACATGATAACGCCACTTCCAACAGACAGTGCAACCCCTGTCCTGTGCCATGCACTAACCCTGAGGAAAGGAAAAAGGTGTTTGTGCAATAGGTGTCCAGAGAGTGTTCCTGAGACCTTGAATTTGCCACATCTACTGACGACAATGATGGAACTACAAAATTCTCTGATGGCCACACTGACAGTTTCCCTTATGCCATTCTACTCTTGGTCAAACCATGCCGCAAGGTCCACAACCTGCTGCAGTGAGCACAGTCACGCTGAAAATTGAGCCAACAGCTCAGACAAAGATACTGTCAGCCAAGAACGATAAGATAACTGACCTGCGTCCCTTGATGGGGCAGGCACTTGCAAACATTGAAGTGCCTACGGAGACTACGCCTATAGGGATAAAGGAGACGGACAATTCCATGCCTGCCCGTACTCCAACTCGGAAGGCAGAAGCCACAATAAAAGACTTGTTTGCCATATTTCAAAAACAACAGACAGCACTGCAACCTGTTGCCCCTGCTTTGAATTTGAAAAGAGCGAAGAAAGCGAAAAATCATCAATTATCACAAAACCGAGATCAAATGGCTCCAGGTCCTTTTTCAGAACCTGAAACTCCCAGCTGCCAAGCCCCATACGACATTATCCAAATCAAAACCCAGAAATCTGCCAGATGAGGTTACTCTGGAACAGCCGGAGGTAGAACGCCCTGCTATAGATCATATGATTGAAGACGAGACCGATAATATACAAAGGGGCTGATTCATGGAATTATGTGCGCCGCAAAAAGGGCTTTGTGCACCATTCTGTCCGCAAATCCCTGTTTCACAAATGGGGATTTGCGAGCAGAATGGCGCACAAAGCCCGTTTTTCGGCGCACATAATTCCATGAATCAGCCCCAAAGTCTTTAATGGAAATGTCAACTTACATGACAGACGAGGAATTCTTGGAGTCTCAAGAAAACCAGAATTTTGATGAGCTTTCATGTGAAGATATTTCTGATACCGATCTTCAAAGGTCTATGCTAGAGATGGATCAACCACAAACAGCTGCACCATTCCAAGATATTCTAATGGTCTCGCAAGGTGTGTGCTTCATTACAGTGGCACAGAAGCGCACCCACTCACTCCACTCCAATGCAGCCAAAGTGACGACTATTGACCATCGTACCACAAAATCTGGAACCCCCTATAAAATGCTGGACTTTGATTACCCAATTTGTTCCTCACGTCAACTTACATTGATGATTGAAAGACTTACTAAAGAAACGGATGGCCTGATTCTAAATCGAGCAAATGTGAGGAAGCTCCTTCATGCAATACCCCCGCTACAATCAATTGGCTCTAGGGACATCAAGATATTCCAGTTTATAGAGGAAGACAGAATGGACTGGATCAAGCTTACCTAACATCAGAGAGTCGTCTCTTGGAAATACTGAATCACCGGGAGGCCTTTCTGCCTATGGGCTTTGATATAGCTAGCGCAGAGCCAACGAAGACCTCCACAGAGACATGTCATGATGATCGCCGGAAGATGATGATTAACTTCAACCCCCAACACAAAAAAGCTCAAAGAAACGTTGTAAACCAACGAAGATCGGATAGACTCAAACAACATGCTATAACAAACGCCAGGTCTGCATTACCCCAAGCACAGGAGCATGATTAGCAACCAACAGAGACCGATTTAGTGCCGTGGAAGTTGTGCTCTTGGAATATCTCTTTGATGAGGGTACTCTTGAACTCTGAAGCCACAATATTACATGTCTGCAGGAGAGGTGGCTATGCCACAAACCGCTCTGTGCTGGCTATACTGTTCTACTCAATCCAGCAATCACCCACATCGCGGGATGCCCTTCGGCTGGGCTACTGACCTTAATAAAAGCTGATGTAATTTTAAGATTATGGAAACCATAACACCGAACCCTTCACTCAGATCCCCATGATAACGACAATAGACACCCAAGATCTACCACTGAAGCGCATTGCGATACGCAATTTCTACTGGAACCCGGCAGGGATAAATTACACTATCTTCATTGATACCCTATTGCAGACTATCGACGGTCTTACGAGCCGCTACACTCCAATCAACTTCATTGTATGTGGGGATTTGAACCTACATCTATTCACCTTACCTGGAATCTTGATCCTGAAAGAAATCTACCCATGAAGGCGAAATTATGGGTAAAAGAGCTGAAAGCGGGATCTATTCTGTTAATTAACGGGCAGCTGAAGAGCGACATCCCCCCGGCACCGACCTGGCACAAGAGAAAGTCGAAGGCATTTTGGGATTATATCTTCACTTCTGCAGCTCTTCTGCCAGAGTTGGATCTTTGCAAATCTGTAACAACATGAAAAGTGATCATAAAATGCTATCACTATCATGGAACTCACCTCAAGCGAGAAGACCTCCTATAAATATACTGGCATTGCGATTAGATAATGGTCATACTAGACTGAGGATCGATCCTCTGGCTGTCCAATCCATGATGACAAAATTCCTTTCCAACACCTCTGATGGCTTTGCCTGTCCTAACTACGAATGGATCCTCGACTCATTCAGACGGGTGATGCGGACACCTCAGCCACCGATACCAACTATAATCAGGCATACCACCAAGAATTGGTCGAAAAAAGAAAACAGAAGCTCAGAGATCTAAAGCATACATATTTATTGCCACTAAATCAGTGTTCTAGCCAGGCAAAAAAAGATCAAGCAAACCTATAAAAACTGGCTATTGATGTCTAAAGCTGCTCGCTGCATAAATGACACTGAATGTATGCTATTAGCCCTGGCAAACCATAACTCCTATCCTCTTTGGTCCCTCCTAAATGGAAACGCCAATCAAACAGCCTTTTTAATAGAAGAGGTGCCAGAAGCCACATGGGTGTCCCACTTTTCACAATTATTCGCCAAACCGGCCCACAGTGAGCAGAGACAAGACACCACTCACAACATACAAATGGATTCTGACTCCTGTCTGGAAACCCTAAACAACTTAAGCTGGGACCTCAAATGGTGATGATTCATCTCAATCCTTGCTGCATCAGGCTCCACCGTGAAGTTGGGCTTTGCGTCTAGAAATTCTGCCTTTGATGAATTCCTCCCACATTCACTTTGGGTAAGGTTCCCCTCTTAGGTAGTTCACAATCAGTAGTCTGATTAAATTTACAATTGTTTGGCCTGAACGGTTAGGGCCCTAATACTTAATAAACCCATGTCATGTGTTTGAGAGACACATAGCAAGTCACAGTGTCATTTCTGTGTATCATTCTATGTACATATTCATTATGTGATGGATTGTTTTGTCTGCTTCCCCGCAGGGAATATCATCAGTTACTCAGCCCCGAGGAA
Organism: Ambystoma mexicanum; assembly: GCF_040938575.1. Classification (NCBI taxonomy): domain Eukaryota; kingdom Metazoa; phylum Chordata; class Amphibia; order Caudata; family Ambystomatidae; genus Ambystoma; species Ambystoma mexicanum. The sequence goes on along the minus strand of NC_090926.1, from coordinate 119,389,063 downwards.
GGTGGTTCTTTAAAAAGGCCTTACAGGTGGCCCGCCGAAGCGTAACAGTGGTCTCATCTTGTTGAAACTACTTTCCTTGTCAGATTTCTTAAAGACATAATATGTGTTTGAGACCCTGAATCCTGCACTAGAACAAAGTGTAATGTTTACGTAGGCAGACCTGTATTATGTATTTACATTATTTCTGCACAATTGGCAGACCTGCACTACCAGGAAGTTGCACCTGGTTGTTTTTATGCACTCGTTCCAGGCATACTTAAGTATTTGTTCTAAGCACGATATTTTTTGCATATTTCTGCATGGTAAACTTTTGTTCTAATCATAACATTTCCTGCATATTTTATATGGTAAACTAGGATATTTACCATAAAAGCTGATCCCTCTTTTCTTTCTGCATCTGTTGCAAATACTTCTATCACATTCTTGTCAAAAGTATAGGAATTTGTGTATTTGTAATATGTATTTACTTTTGTCAAATAAAAAATGGTAACATATATATTTTTCCCAATAAGTTGTGTGTGATGTGATTTTGCATTGCGTTGTGTCTCTCTTGGACAGTCTGGGTAGTTTTAAGTTAGGATATCCATTTGTTGGATACCAAGTTAACTTAAATCAGTAGCTTTCTTCAAATTTACTCTCTACAGCTTGTGTATTTTTTGTTGCGAAGGGACCTCAAATGGGACAGCGAATTGATTGAGATGCAAATCAAACAAGTGAATACCTCCCCTGATGGCCTTTCTAACCACCATCTAAAAGCTAATCCAGAGGCATGGGCTGAGTTCAGCCAGGACATCTTCAAAATTATATGTCTCTCTAAACAACTGCCTGAAACATGGAAAACAGCGATATTGATTCCAATATTTAAACAAGGCAACAGATCAATGTCCTCGAATTACAGGCCCATTGCTTTGCTAGATCCTTTGGGAAAGTTATTCCCAACAACGCTGTTAGGAAATCTGTGCAGATGGATGAAAGCGACTAACCGAGGCGACCCCCGACAGACGGGATTTGTCAAGGGGGTTGGCACAAATGTAAACCTACTAATCTTAAACCTTCTTAAATTAGAAACAATAAGGACAAAGACCAATCTACATGTGATATTCATAGACATGAGACAAGCTTTTGACTCTATAGATCGAAATATCCTGTGGGGAAAACTAAAGCGATGGGGATGCCCAGAAGACACACTGTCCGCCATTAAAGCCCTATACTCCAATACATCAATCAGAGTATGTATATCCATGAAGGGCATGGTCACAAGGGAAATCCAGACAGACAGAGGCCTTAAACAGGGCTGTCCCCTAGCAGAAATGTTATTCAACCTGTACATGTCAGACATTGCACTATCACGACAAGGAGTTCAAGCCTTTCCTCCTATTCTGAAGAATGGTACCACCGTGCCATGGCTGCTTTTATGCGGACGATCTGAGCCTGCTGGACAAAACCCAGACCGGTCTGCAAAGACGGTTTGATAGACTGGCCTCCTATGTAGAAAACAATAATATGACGATAAGTACCGATAAATCACAGCTGATGACTTTCTCTGCCATGCAGGGTTGCAAACGGAAAACACTGTCAATATTTCTGCATTCGATCCGTCTCACCCAAGTATATAGATACAAATATTTGGTAATCTACATCAGCTCGAGTATCTGTGAGCAAGACTGGGTGGAATTCCTGCAAACAGAAACCGAATCCCTGGCTCAGAAAGGTCTGATATTAGATAGAAAGTATGGTAAATGTTCTATTCGGCCCTTACAAACTTTCTATTGACAAAAAGTGGTTGCAATTCTATGTTACAGAGCTGAATCTGTTTTAAATCGTTCATACAAGACCTGGGATAGGCTTGAAGGCCTTTTCTGGAGGAGTGTTGTCTCTTCCCAGCTCAGTCCCAGTGCAAAGAATTCTATACGAACTAGGCCTACAATCCATACACTCCCAAGTCTTATCGAAATCGATAGATATATACCGTAAAACAATTGTGGACGACGATGTTCCGGCTACTGACACCTTGAGAACAAACGTACTCTCTTCGAATAACTTCATGCTGAATAGATGGAAGTCGACATATATAGACTGGATAGAGGCATTTGAGTCTTCAACTGACACTTTGAAGAATAATCCACTTGCCATTAAGAAGAACATACAGAACAAAGACTGGATTCAGACCCAGAACCTGAAATCTCTGTATCGTCTATCTATAAACTGCCCATCTGAAGCACGAAAGCTTAACCTACTTCCTCCATATCTTCAGCTCTTTCCGTCTCCAAAATTGCACAGTCTCTTTCTGCGTTTAAGACTCAACTTTCTTCCCACACGCAAGGTTTTCGGCCAAATGAAACATTTAGGAGATATTGATATTTTATTTCTATCGCGCTCGTACACAAGTGTTTCAGAGCGCGACAAGGCAAGGGAGGGGGACAGGGGAGAACAAAACAGCAATCTTACTAGGCCCAGTGACATTGAGAACGCGCAAGTGCATGGGAGAGGGGGAGGGGAAAAGTGCATGGAAGGGGTGAGAAGTGGAAAGTGCGAGCAAAGGAGAAACAGATAAATAATAATAAATAAATAAATAATATAGGCAACAAACAGTGGTAGTGCAGCCAGCAATTTGCAAGTGCTAGGTTTAAGGCAGCAGACAGGGTAGGTCTGATAAGTTCAGGAAGAAAAAGGGGGGGCTGTATGGGTACAGATACAGACCCCAGTGCAAGGGGTTGCCCGGAGGCAGTGAAGGAGGGTGGCAGGGTGAGCAGGTACCTGGGCCCTGAGGACAGAGGGTGGCCAGGTGCATGGTGCCAAGAGAGAACAGATCAGCAGGGAGGAGGGGGAGCTAAGTCAGATGAAAAGAGGCAGGTCTTGAGGTGCTTCTGGAACCAGAGATGGTTCTCTGCAAGTTTTAAAGTGGCATGGAGGCTGTTCCAGAGGGAGGCCCCAGCCGAAGACAGGGATCTACCCTCAGCTTGTTTCTTTGAAAAACGACTGACCCTGAGGGAGTTAGAGGTAGAAGAGCGAAGAGCTCAAAAGGGGAGGTATTTGCGGAGGTATAGCTGAAGGTATTTTGGACCCAGGCCTTGTGGACAATGCAGAGGTTTTTGAATTTAATCCTTGCATCCAGTGGGAGCCAATGGAGAGATTTCAGAACTGGAGAGATACGATCCCAGGGCTTGAGGCCAAGGACAAGTCTTGCAGTCCTGTTCTAGATTAGTTGCAGAGATTGGAGAGTAGAGGCAGGTAGATTTAGAAAGAGGCTGTTACAATAGTCATACCTAGAGAGAACCAGAGCTTGGGATACCATGAGCTTCTGGGGAAGGAGAGGAAAGGCAGAGTACCTCTGAGGAGGTGCAGTAGGAAGTTTGACTTTTTAGAGACCTCAGACAAGTGGGAGGAGAAGGAAAGGGTGGAGTCAAAGATGACCCTGAGTTTCTTAGCCTCGCAGGTGGGGGTAGGAGGAGGGCCAGAGATTGAGGGGAAAGGATGGTGAAGGTGTGTCGATGAGGAGGATCTCCGTCTTGCTGGCATTCAGACAAAGATCATTGGCGGCACACCAATCTTGAATGGCAGTTAGGCAATCAGAGATGAGAGAGGGAGAGGAGGTGGCCGAGGGCAGCCTGAAAATGAGTTGAGTGTCGTCAGCGTAGCACTGGAAATTTGAGCAGAAACTGGCAATGCAGTGGGTGAGAGTTGCCAGTTACCAGGAGAGCTCCCGAATACCTGCGCTTCTGCCACAACAATTCACAGGTAGAAACCTTATGCCACATTGTGGTGGTATGCGAAGCACTGACAGAAATTAGATGCAAATATGTTGACTGCCTACCTCGATCCTTTTCCACACTTAATCAAGAAGAAAGATGGAATTCTCTGATTTTCGGCAGGGAAAAAAACGGTGATTAGTCCTGCAATTCTGGATTGAAAAAGAGACATCCAAGGGAGTTAATAACCTGACCAACGCCTGGATAAAACTCTAGCCGGACATACTATGTACATGACATCATGACCGATAGACGAGAACACGTCACACTTTCTTTTTCTTTTGTTGTATTTTATGATGAATCTTATAAATGAAAAAGTTTGTAATAAGATAACTCATTTTAAATAAAAATTTTAAAGTATAACACTTTCAACCATAAATACGTTATGATCAGGCAGTTGGTCGCAGGGTGTCAGACAAGGAACCGAACCCAGCCAGTGTGCCCTGTGTGTTACAGTCATACAATACTTTTTTTCCTTTCCTTTTTTAGTCCTTGAAAAATGGTGCATCTGTTCTGGTCAGACGATGGATCAAATGGTGACACCCATAAAAAATGACTTCAACACACCGGGACAAGTATATACATTAGGAGTGCAATTTCGACGTGGCATAATGCTGTGTCCACTTTAAACATGCAAGGACAGCAGCTTCACACACCACATTTTTCATTGGTCCATTCGAGGATTTTAGGACATAAACATTTGGCTTCATTAGTCTACCGCATCTTGTTACGCCAAGAGCCACATCTGCCACAGGGTATCCGTTTGGGGCCAGGGGGTTAGATGCACACACTAGCACCCTTTGTTTGTCCCTGAGAGGCAAAGCACCACTGATATCCACTAGATATTACTGAGCCCCAAATTGATCTTGAGTGCATCTCACAGGATCACAGCTTCCTTCACTGGCCACCCCTGCGCTGGAACACGGCCTCAAATGTTCCCCACAGGGTGGATGGGCCACCTCTGCTGTGTGGATGCTGATGGTCTGTTGTTGGGGAAGCCGGTAGCTGTCATCCCTGCGCTGCCAGATGGGGTAAGGTCATTCGGTTTCCCCCAGGCAGGGCGCCGCAGTGTCACTCCCCCAGGTGGGAGATTACATTAGTCAATGCAATCACACGCCACGTTCATTCTCTTCCCAGGGTGGGAGAGCCCCTACAGCTGCAGTTCATGCCCCTGTCAGCCTGTCCCCCAGCGGGACTGCGCACGAGTAGCGTGTCCGCGCCGCATGCTCTCTCCTTGATGCAGCAGAGTCTGCACCCCCAGGCAGGCGCTCATTAATGTTTGTGGGCAGCAGGCTTGGCCACAGCACGCTTAGCCTCGTCCTGCCCCTCCCCACCCTCCCTGGGAGACACTTTATTCCCTGCGACCTTGGTGGAGGCCGTTCCTTCTCTACCCCAGGGGTCTCTATCTCACGTTCCAGCTGTAGGGTCCTTGCAGTCAGCTAGGATGAGCTGGGCCATCAGGGCAGCGGTCCATTTTCAATTGACGTGCCAGCGTGGCGGAGTCTGCATCTTCTCTCTCCCAGTAGGGAGTTCATTAGGCGGCATACTATGGCAGTAGCAGAGGCAGCTCCACCTAATTTCTCGGACAGGAAAAGTTCATTCATTGCAGGCCGGGAGCCCGGCAGATCTTTGGAGCACCGGGGAGGTCAGGAGATCTGTTGCATGTTGGCATTTCGGGGAGGCCACGCCCCTCATTGTGGCCACAGTCTTGGCCCTGAGTGCCATGCACACCACGGCTTCACCAACGCTGTTAGCCCACTTTATCACGCCTGTAGCATAGCAGGGACAGGCTGTGTCCCTTACCGCTTTAGCTCCTCTAGTAGCGGGCTTGGCCATACTGACAGCATGGTGGGGACACGTTGAGTCCCTTACTCTTTGGGATCAGCGGAGTGCCGGATCCCATCATTGTCGCCAGTTGTTATGAGGCCCAGTGGTCCCGGGCCCTGCTGTTGATAGGCTCTTCTGGGTGGCAGGCCCACTGCCTCAGACGTAGCGCTGGCACTGCACTAAATAACACGCTATAAGCAGGAGTTGAGTGCTAATAATTGGCGAGTGAGAGCACCGCTCGCCTCTTTATTAACATGGACATGTGGTGTGTGCCGTCCATAACATTTGTCGGTGCACAAGCCCAGGAGGGGCTTGAGTTACAAGCAGGGATGGGGGTCATTTTTCAGAATCTATACCGGTCAAGTCACTTTACACATATTTCAGAGCCTGTCCTCTTTTAAGCTCAGTAGGTTGTACCAGTGTATATGAATACAAAGACACTAGTGGCAAAAGTCAAAAAGAGTCCACTGCGCTTGCAAATTGGCTGCAGGTGACTGGTAAAAATTGGGTACTTTGCCTAAGTACACCACGCAAGTGAAGTATTTGGGAACCCAACCAGTCTCACAGCGCCAAAGAGAGTTAAATATATGACTAGGCTGGACTCAGTGTACTTCAAACAATAAATTCGCAATACTGGACATTAACCGTATATTTAACTCTCTTTGGCGCTGTGAGACTGGTTGTGTTCCCAAATACGTACCAGTGTATAACCTACTTAAGATTTGGTAAATGTCGTTTAAGTATAAGACGTTGTGAAGGTACTGAGGCGCAGGTTAGAGTGCTTAATTCACCAGGGTCGCGTATCATGCATTGTAATCCTGGCCGCCATCTTTAATATGCAAAATCTTAATAACCGTTTCTAGGCAGTATAGAGTTTTCATCCCATTCCTTCCCCGACGCTTGCATCTCTCCCCCTAACACTTCCTCCCCACCACCTCACCTCCCCCAACTTTTCGCCCTGGTCACTTTGCAGATATCCTCAGTCGCATTTCGTTTTCTCTGCCAGGTGCTTGCTTCTGCTTCGTGCACGCCTGGCACACAGGGACACTCCCTGTTCTGCCTTGATTATAGCTTCTCGGAGCCTGTCTGGCTCAGGGTGCTCCGTCAAACAGATGTGCCAAAGGGTTGAACTGCTGGGGCGCTTTCATCCGGCTGTGAAGTGCCCAGGCTGGGCTGGGAATCAGCTGGGGGCCACAGGGCAGACAGGCATGCATGTTCAAAAATGAAAAAAGGAAATGAAGCAATGGAATGCTCCAGAAGGGACACAAGCCTGCCACACTCGACATTTAGCATTTTTAGAAAAATAACATCCTATAACAGCCAGGGGCAAGTGGCAGTTGCCTTAGCTCCACTGTCGCTGAGTCTGCTCTAAATGTGCACAGTTTGTGCAGCACACACTATGCCCTGAAGTGTGGCTGCATGTGGTGGCTGTGCCCTTTCACTCTAAACAGACCGGTGACAGAACAAAGTGGTAAGATCACTAAATAGAAAGTATTTCTCTAACACAAGCACATTAGTGAACGTTAGTGCCCTCCGCACAGCTCAGCTGCTTACAAAGGCACCATTTTATAGCTATAATGCCATGGGAGCATGACACAATGACCAGAACAAACACATTAAGCTTCTTCCCGCTTATATAATAAAACTTACTAAGGACCTCTGAATGCCATCCATGCCAAGGTTACTGAAAGAACTTTTTCTATGAAAAAGAATGCTTGGTAGTTGCATTGTGCTCCCTAACCTTGATATGGGCGCTATTGAAGAACCATAACAAAATAGATACAAGCTGACCACTCCACAGGGGCAGCCATACACTATGTCGTGATTAAAGCAACACTTTTTTTCTTAGATCAGTTATTGAATTCGTTTTGAATGTCACAACTAGGATGGATTCATTTAAGATTGTGTTCAACATCTTTGCTACACAAATGAATGACACCACTCAACATCTCGCCGTTAGTGACACCTTATGCTGACAGTGGGCCTCATGTCGAGTATCCCCTTAAAAGTCTGCAATTCACTATTAGCGCTTCCGACTGGGCGTGCCGCAGAATCCCTGCCGTACTACGGGTACACGGGTATGCACACAAACCCGTGCCGGAAGCGACCATACAATTACTAGCTGAAATAACGGATCCGCCATAACAAATGGCGTGAGCACCGGATTGGCATTAATACCGGTGCAGGAAACAGAAATGCAGTGGAAAACGGAAGAAGAGAAACGGCTATCATTAAAACCCCAATCCACCTGAATCCACTGTTTCCCACAGCCATCCTGGCCCAGAACAACCTGAAAAAGATGTACGAGGAGCATAGCACCCCAGGCAAGGACTCCACCAATGCAAGCCCAAGTTTGCTGATACTCACAGCCCTGGTGGACATTGTGCTGCAGTATGCAGAAGAGTTGTTTGGAGCCAGGCAGTGCAAGACAAGCTAGAAGAGGAAGGGTGCCATGTGGGGTGAGGTGGTGGCCAATGTGACAGCTGTCGGGTCTGTCCCCACACGAGAAATATCTGTCGGAAGAGGTGGGATGACCTCAAGACCAAAGTACGCGCAGCAATAACCAAGCACAGGAGGGAGTGCACAGCCCTGGTGGTGGCACCATGGAGCCCCTATGACTCATGCCATAGGAGGAGTACCTCAGCAGCATCCTCCACATGAAGTAGATCGAGGGCATTGGATGCCCTGAGGCGGGAGCGGGAACACAAGGAGATGCCAGTAAGTACAAATGCATGTACATGTGCATGTCCCCCCCCCCCTTTGCATGCATCCACCAGAAGAGCGCAGAGTAACAGGCATAGAAAGTGGCCTTACACATGGCATGGCACACAGTGCACCACCGTCAATGCCAGTGGCACCCTGACAAATCACACATGCCTGCATATCACACACACCCCGCATGAAGCCCCACCTGCATGACCCCCCCCCATGCATGGCCACCCATCTGAGCAATAAAACCCATGTGAGACACGAAAGACATGAAAGAAGTGAACATTGGCCTAACTAGACCCTGGTCACAGAAACAATTCACTAATTGTAACTCTCACATGGTGATTTATGCCATATGGTGCCCTTGTGGGAAGTTATACATTGGGAAAACTGAGAAGAAATGTAAAACATGCATAAGAGAACACAAACGTTGCATTAGAAAAGCAGTGCTTGCAGCCCCCTAGTGGGACATGCCAATGATACACTAAGATGCACTCTCTTATTGCAGGTTCCACCAAGTGGCAATTTGACAAATGACAAAAAGAGACTTTTTGAAAAAGAGCGGCGTCTCATTTTCTTATGTCACAGTGTAGAATGCTGCCTTAATTAGATGGTGGACTGGCACAATATATTGATATGTACTATTTCACTGTTGATCGCGTCAAGTAATCATTTGAGAAATGACAAGAAAATACGTAAAAAAGAAGCATCACATTTAACATTTTTGTAAGCAACATTTTTTTATATAACATCTTCTTAAATGACAGTGCTACATGTTTTTTGTTTTTTATACGAGAGATCAACACTACATTCGAGAGACCTAACTGTTTACATATAGAGACTGATTCACAGAACATTTTCTTATGGCATTGCACCATTATAAAACACTTCCATGAATCAGGCCCATAGTGTTACATACTTCATTACAATATGACCAGTTTTGAAGCAGATAACAACCATAGAGTTACTAGAACATAACCTGTAGTGGGAGCTGGTCTCTCTAACCATCAGTCCTTTCTCTTAAATGAGATACCCTCACTTGGCAATCCGGGTCAAGCTGACTGAATCGCCACATATTAAGGAGAAATATATTACGAGGCGCCAAACGCTAAAATAGAAGTAAGTGTTGGGCACACCAATACTAATATTCAAGTACAGCCATTACCAACAGGTTTATACCTTTCTTTTACTAAAGAACATTCCTTGTATTTCTGGCAGTTAAATTCAACTCTGTTCAGGAAGTTTTCAAATCACGTAGATGGCATGTTCATGCAAAACAAAGACATGACTAATAGAAGTGGACGTTAGAACATCGAGTAAGTGTGTTCTCTTGATGAGTACTAAAATAATTGATAACAGCATTAATAAATTTCAGTGCTGAGAACTATCCCTGGACGTATGAGAACAAAATCCCCCGAAGAAGTTCTTTCATCTGTATGAAAACACGTTAAAGAACCAAAACATGTTGGGTTTTGGTTACTGCAATCTCTAGCAGTAAAATTCATTCTGCATTCACATCTATGGGCCTCATTACGACCCTGGCGCTAAGTGAAAAACGATGGCGGTAAATGGTTACCGCCATCGTTTTCCGCCAGGTCCGATCATGACCCGTGACCGTTAACTACGATGCCATTAGCGGCATCGTAGTTAACGCTACCGCTAACTGCGCGCATGCGGCCGGCCACACCGTACTTAGCGCCATGGTGGAAAGGTACGCAAATGCTGACCCAAGCGGACATGCACCTAACGCCATCACCCAGCCCGTTAAGTACCTTACCGCCATGGTGCTAAGTACGCCATCGCGAACCAACCGTAAAGGGCCATGTAAAGTGAATGCAGCTGCCACAGGTGCACAGAAACAGCACAGGTGAAGGCAATACAGACTCAGGAAGTACAAAAAGAGCACACCCAACCCCTTCCCACACCCAGTCACACTCCACAATGATACCAATACGACTAGCAATGTTGAGGCTGGAGAACCTGATAGCAATGCAAGTGCTACTACAACAACAACAACAACAACAACAGGCTGCACAGAGGAGACGCAGGAGGAGAAGGAGGGCAAGGCAGGCCCAGCAAGGCCCACCAGCACAGCCAGTGCCACCACGCAGGCAGCCCCCAATCCCACGCATCAGAGCCAATCCATTCAACCTCACTGCTGAGCAGATCCACACCCTGTACCGTATGGACCGGGACACCATCACCGCCATCGTACACATGATACATAACGACATCGTCAGCATGATAGAAACTCCAACCGCCATCCCACCCCTACTGAAGGTAGTGTCTGTACTCCACTTCCTGGCCACAGGCACCTACCAGCACACAGTGGGGCACTTGCATGGCATTTCACAACCATTATTCTCACGAACCCTCATCCAAGTGCTCGATGCCCTCCTCAAGCACACAGACGACCACATCTCATTACCACGGACTGCCCAGGACATTGCAAACACCAAAGTGGGTTTCCATGCACTAGCCGGCATACCCGGTTGCATTGGTGCCATCGACTGCACCCATGTGGAATTGGTGGTTCCACGTGCCATGGAGGTACCGTACCGCAACCGGAAACAGTTCCACTCAATCAACGTGCAAATGGTCTGTGACTCCAACAAGATCATCACACATTGTTGTGCCCGATTCCCCGGATCAACCCATGATTCTATGGTCCTGAGGAACTCCACAATACCACGCTACATGGAGTGACATGCAGGCCCAAGATCCTGGCTACTCGGTGAGTCCAATGTCATGGAAGTGGGCAGGTGAATGACGTACCGATGCATACTCCACCTGGCTGAAGGGGGGGGGAATGATGCATACTCCACCTGGCTGAAGGGGGGGGAATGATGCATACTCCACCTGGCTGAAGGGGGGGGGAATGATGCATACTCCACCTGGCTGAAGGGGGGGGGGAATGATGCATACTCCACCTGGCTGTGAGCAACACAGAGAACGGAGACAGAGGATGGGCACTCACAATGCACTCAACCCCTCTGCATACATTGGGTGATGGCATGCAAAACAGGCCAGGGGAGCCATGAGCATATACTGGTTGCATTGTGTGAATCAATTAGTGCATGTAGAAGTGAGCCGAAGTAACAGTTGGATGCAGGCCATGGTGGCACATCATGTTCTTGATCAGACGACATGACTGACGCATACATTCGCGCCTACATACAGGTGATGCAGGCTATCCCCTGAAGAGGTGGCTCCTTACACCAGTCCGGAACCCGCTGAACCAGCACGAGGAGGACTTCAACCGTGCACATACACGTACTCGTGTGGTCATAGAGCAAACATTCGGCCTATTGAAGGCACGGTTCCGAAGCCTCAGCAGGTCTGGAGGGGCACTCCTGTACCACCATGAGAAGGTGGCAAAGATCGTCATGGCATGTGTCATGCTACACAATATGTGCGTCAGACGGAATGTGCCCCTGCCCCCTGACGCAGGACTGCAACCACCTGACGATGAGGATGAGGAGGGTGCAGATGGGGCACCACCCCATGGAGGAGGCGACGCACAGGAGGGGCGTGCAATGCGCCAAAGTATCATCGACCACTGCTTCTAGCACACACGGCTGGTGTGAATCACATGGAGACTGCACTTGGGGCACTGTGTGTCTCTGGGACATGCACACTGTGGACTGTACACCAATAAAGCACACATATGCAATGAAAATGTCCACACATTTCATTTTGTGAAAGAAAAATGTGTATTCAAACAATGAAACGTCGTGACACACCCCCTCCCCCCTCCCCCCTGAACACCCCAACACACCCCCTCCCCCCTCCCCCCTGAACACCCCAACACACCCCCTCCCCCCTCCCCCCTGAACACCCCAACACACCCCCTCCCCCCTCCACCCTGGAATCCCTACGAAGGTGCGGTAGTGTCTGTGCAGCAGGGTGTGCAATAGTCCTGCTCGACTGTCAAGCCACTAATGTGATTCCCCTCCCCTGGCCCCCGGGGCACCCCTGCCCGTGCTGCGTAGATTGCACCCTGATCTGCGGATGGGGCTGCTCTGTGCTGAGCTGGCTGATGAGGATGGTCTGGCCTGCACATCTGGACGCATGTCCCTGATGGTCTGGACAAGTTCTGTGAGGACATTGCGCACAGCCGCGAGTTCCGTGCATATGTCCTTTGTGGAGGACTCTATGGCAGCTGTGACTCGGTCTGCCAAACTCTCCATGCCATCCCTTGCCACCCCACACTGTGCAACATGTTCGTTGAGGAGGGCGGATAGCTGCTGCTGGCGGGTAACCATTTCCTCAAGTGTCTGCTGGTTCTGCTGGGCCATGCCAAGTGGCATTTGCATGTGCATTGGGCTGCTCACCTCAGGCTGGGGGGATGGGGTGGCCGGCCAATCCTCGGCCTCCGACTGCCCCTGTGTGGCATCCGCCTGCAGGGGGCTTAGGGATATGCAGGGGGAATGTGGCTGGGAAGTGGGCATTTCCTCATCGATGAGCTCGATGCTGCCTGCCTCACTGTCGGAGGTTGCCGCTATGGCAGCGATTTCTCCCAGGGTGCTGCTTGCAGGAGAGCCTGTCCCTTCAGTGGGCACGAGTAGTGACATGTGCGGTGCTGCTGCTGGGTCTGTGTCTGCTGTTGTGGGGGCTGGCATTTGCCTGTCCTCTTCCCCAGGCAGGGTTTGCGGCTGGTGGTGTGTTTCCTTTCGGATGGCTGGGGTGGATGCCTGTGGCCTGGCCCTCTTGGTGGATGTGGATGCAGTGTTGTCCTCTTCCTGGAGGTCTGTGTCAGATCCTGTGGTGGAGCAAAGGAGGGAAAGTGTTATTGATGGGTACGCGGACATTGGCCGTGCATTGTGAGGGATGACATCTATACAGTGGGTACATGCAGCACATTTCAGGCAGGGGCATACAGGTTTTGTGCCTTTTGTGTGGAGGTAGCATGGTGGTATGTGTGTGCCAGCAGTTAGGTTGTGCATGCTGCATGTGTACAGGGTGGAGTCTGGATGTGTCTGTGGACATTCACCTGCCGATGTGTTGCATATGCGCTATGGGGCTACATGGTACTTCACATGATAGGACTTTGTTGAGTTTTGCATGGCTTGCTCTGGCCACCTACCTGCATCTCCTGAGGTCGGCGCTCCTCTCTCCATCCCTCCGACACCTTGGATGCTCTCCATCCCGATGGTGGATGCACATATTTCCTCCCATGCTTGCAGCTTAATGGGCGAATCCGATCCACCCCCAGTTGACGTGGCTAGGTTGCGGTTGGCTGAGAGGATGCTTCGGACACGGAGCCTCAAGTCGTCCCAGCGCTTTCTGCACTGCTGGGCTGTGCGGGGTACGGCCCCCACTGCACTCACACGCTGTGCCACTAGGGCCCATATGGCCTTTTTTTTTGCTATTGCCGGCCTTGTCATCTGCGCGGAGAATACAGCTGCAGCATTTTCTTGCAGGGTCTCTGCGAGCATGGTTAGTTCCTCCCTTGAGAAACGGTCTTGGCGCTGCCGGTCACATGCTTTTTTAACAACTTTGGGCATTTTTACTTGGCTAATTGGGTGGGTGATGGGTGTGGATAGGTGTCAGGGTTGGATCAGGTATGGTTGTGGAGGATGGCAATGGATTGTGTTTTTCAAGATGGCCGTCGTGCAGTTTCCCGTTCCGCCGCGATGACGCTATTTCCGGTTCCGCCTATTTACGGTGACCGCTAATTACGGTGACCGCTAATTGCGGTCGCCGCTATGGTGTGTGTGGCGGTAGTGCTCCTTGCGCGGCGTGCGATGGCGGTAAGGGCCGTTTCTGGCCCATTTACGCCATGCCGTACTTTACATTAACGCCATGGCGTAATGCACGTGCCCGATGGGTCGGAATATGCCGCACTTTACGCCATCGACCCACGGCGTAAACGTTGATTACGCCATGGCGGTAATGTTCGGTACTTACCGCCAGGGTCGTAATGAGGCCCTATAGGAGCTACAACATAGGTTGCTCTTAAACTATTTGCTCTTTATAGTAAAGTACAATTGCTGACCATTGGGTACTTACTTCTTTGTACTAACGTTTTGGTGAGGGAATTCGCTTCTACCGAAATTCTCTAAAAACATGTTTTTTTAAAATAACGTTTTTTTAAATATATGTATCAAATTGATGTTATGATGCGCTTCTCACTTTAATCACTTTAAATGAATTAACAAATGTATTCTTACTGTTTTGTATCCTGTAAATTTCAATAAAAAATCTGTCTTTTAACCTATTGTCCCATTTAGTTTGAAAACGCTGGTGAGAATTTTAATCCAGTTACGGTGGGTGTGCTATTAGATTCACTCCAACCCGTGTTTATTCAGTTTATATTATCTGTAACAATGTAGTGTTGTTGGGATCTTGGTTTTTTAATTTTATTATTATTTACAACTGTTAATTACCCTAAGTCTCTTTCAAGCTACATACGAGACACCTGATACCGACAACACAGGGACACATACATCATGGGATGGGTAGGCTGCATGACTGATGGCATGCGTGGCAAAGTGCTGACAACCCATCTCATCTCCCCAACAGTTACCCTCTTCACGGACACCGACGAGGCAGGACCCTCGCAGACAGCCACCAGGAAAGCCCCCACTTATGCGCAGGCCAGACCCATGGCAGGCCAAAGCAGGCAGCATGGCAGTGCTAAGGGTACAGCCCAGCCACCAGCGGGCAAGCTTGCAGCTACCCAGCTCCTGCAGCTACCACCACCTCCTGCAGTGTCAGCTGAGCCACCATCACCTCCATGCAGTGGCAGCCCAGCCACCACCAGTGCCACCTGCACACACTTTTGTGGACTCCAACAACAGCACAGATGGTGACAGTGCACACGTACCACAGGACAGTGCCTTGACATGCACCAGCACTCCCCTGAGACATGCCCGCTGCCACATGCCACAGTTGGACATTGTTGAGGAGCCAAATTCAATGAGTAACAGTATGTTGCCATGCAATCATATGAGCAATATGAGGGGGGACACCACACCTGGCTTCAGTCCAGCCACACCCCCAAACCCACATACCGCACCACCACTGCTTGTCGTCAACCTGCGGGCTATACGGTCACGACTGGACCAGCTACAGTGCTAGCAGGTGGACAGCCACACAATGGTAGGGGAACAATTTACAGAGATGTGTTAAATAGGCAACTGCGTGCAGGGGTGCACCCGCAGCATGACATGCTCATTGAGTTATGCAACATCTGCCATAGTCACACTTGGCCACAGGGTCCCCGAGCACACGGATGCAACATCTGCTTCAAAAGAGGCCCTAAAACAGGCCATGCATTTAACGCTGCAATACATTCTTGCACAGGGTTCTGAGCCCTCCACCTCTAATACACCCACTGAGGGGGTCACAGGAAAGCATGCCCAGGCAATGTTCCATGTGCCGACTCACCACAAGGCTCCAGGAACCGGACCCCAAGCCCAAATGCGCCCGAAAGTGAGGCATGGACAAAGTAATAGTGCTGATGCGTACTGTTGAGGTAGGTAAATGAGAAGGGTGTTGTTGGGGCACGTGATTGGGGAGGGTGTTGTTGGAGATGGGTGATTGGGGAGGGTGTGGTTGGGGTGGCTGATGGGGTGTCTAATACATGTATATTTTGATTGTCACTTTACGATATCAATACGTTTCACTTTCAAACTTGATCGGACATCAATCATTATGTGCATGTCTTTATTGTGTGCAGTTAACAGTGTAGGATGCATTGGCAGTGATACTGGTAGACAGCATCAGAAAATGTTCTTAATTAGCTCTTGATGAGCAATCTGACCAAGCCTGACCTCTGCACGCGCATTATCGTCATGTGTGCCAACCGCAGGCACAGAATCGTCATCTGGGGGGGCATGTCCACATCTGGTGGCAGGGTTATGTTACATTGAATGCTTTGTTGTGCAACATGGCGCATGCAAGCATGATCTTGCCCACCTTGTCTGGCTTGTGCATCAGAGATCCCCCTGTATGATGTAGACATCGGAAGCATACCTTCCATAGGTCAAATGTGTGCTCAATTGCCACCCTGGTCTGAATGTGGGTACGATTGTATGCTACCTACTGTGGTGTCTGGGGATTCCTCAGGGGAGTCATCAACCATTGGAGCTGCGCATATCCAGAGTCACCTGCAAGGGGGACAGACATGGCAGCATGTAATTGGGTACAGTGGATGGGTGTTCCATTCCAGCATTGAGACAATGGTCGGGCTAACACAACAGGTCATATATAGTTGCACAGCACAACTATTTGCATATGGGCCATTGGATGTGGAATGTACTATTTCTGTTATTCATGTACACTTCAATTGGTAGTGCTTTCATGAGGCGCAGATAAAATGAATAGTGCTTCCAGGCCCAACAAGGCAATTGGGGAAGGGACAAGAAAAGTGACAAACAATGCCAAATGACAGTTCATATGCAATTGTGTGTCTACTAGGCCTTGTGGCATTTGGACGTGCAAGTGCAGCAAAGAAATGTGCAGGAGATAGGGGAGGGGGCAAAAGGTATGGGCAAGTGCTGCTGTGGGCCTGGGAGTGAAGTGCTGAGGGGTGCCAGGGTAGGAGGCCACTGGCTAGGTGCTAGACTGAAGTGGACCCAAGGGGGTGTGAACACCCACCGGATAGGTTGCCCGCTAGGCCGGTGGTGGGAAGGGGTTGAAGGGTGTTGGTGTCTACTAGGCAGGGTCCTGGTACCCTCTTAGTGGCATGAAGGTCCAGGACACA
Source organism: Ambystoma mexicanum (assembly GCF_040938575.1). Lineage (NCBI taxonomy): Eukaryota > Metazoa > Chordata > Amphibia > Caudata > Ambystomatidae > Ambystoma > Ambystoma mexicanum. The sequence goes on along the minus strand of NC_090926.1, from coordinate 119,372,068 downwards.
GGTCTCACCAGCAGAAGGATGATTGGCAAGGAAGGGATAGGGGTAAGGATGTAAGGAAGGGAAGAGTTGGCAAGGTCAGCAGAAGTTCACGAGGTCCGGCACAAGTCTGAGAGGGGTAGGTGGCTATTCCAGTGAGAGCCCCCACCTACATAGTGGGGAGGGGTAAGACATGCTTCAAACCCCACATACATAGCAACCCTGGTTGTGGGCACACAGGATTGATGTGGGCCACATGCCATATCTTTGGCTGCTGAGGGGTGCCACTGTGCCATTTCATCTCGCACACATGTCATGTATAGCAATGTTCTGCATTGAGTGGAACAGTGTGCACCTCATGTGCCTGGTTCGCATTGCTGTGACATGGGCCCGTAGCTTGCAGGTGTCCTTCCACATGCACAATGTGTGTCTGTGGGTCGGCATCCCATGCTGACGCACAGTGTACCATGCAATTCATTGATTCACGTGTGTGATTATGTGACGGGTGCTCCTGCTGACTGTGTTATTTGAAATTGGTTCAAGGGTGTGTTGTGACATGTTAGATGTACAACTCCTCGAGGGTCATTTGCACCCCCATACACATGGTTTCTGCTCACCTATGCACCCATGCCTGGGCTCAATTGCAGGTCATGCTTTCTGTGTGTGGGTGTTGCACTGTTGCATTGTGCTACCTGTGGTCCTGTGTGTTTGGGGCCTGTTTGGGTTGCACACATTGCCTATTCACTGCAGGTTGGTGTGTCATGTCACATGGCGGTGGACAGCAGCCTCTATTGTCGGGGGGCTACGTTGTAAGCGGGGGACTTACCGGCCCAGTCATTGGCACTGTGACTATTCCCCCCAATACAGCTGTCTCAGTGTACTGTGCCTTCTACTCACCAAATGCCCAGGTACGTTGCACTCTGTGTTCCTCCATGTACGCTGGCAGTGTCCTGTTGCAAAGAACCATGACATCATGGGTTGAGCCTGGGAAGCGGGCATAGCAGTGGGTGATCATGAGGTCTACATCACAGGTGACCTGGACGTTCAGTGAATGGTACTGCTTCCGGTTCCTGTACACTTCCTCCTTGTCATTGGGTGCAACCAACTTTACATGCATGTAATTCAGGGCAGCTACCACATTGGGCATGCCTGCCATTGCATAGAACCTTCTCTTAGTGGCGTTCAACTATACCAGGGTGGTTGGGAGTTCAATGTGCTCTCCCACATGCAGCAGGAGTGCATCCAACACCTCCACCAACACTTTGGAGAATTTTGGCTGCACTAATACGTACAGCTGACTTACAGTATGCTGGAATGCGCCTGTTGGAAGGAAATGCAGGACCAACAATAACTTCACCAGCCATGGTATGGCTATGCAGATGCCAATCCTGCTCTCGATGTCTCCCTGGATCATGCTGAGAACATGTACTATGCTCTCCCTTTCGAGGCGGTACAGGGTTACGATTTGCATGTGTCTGAGGGTCCATGGTGTGGCCCATACATGGGGTATGGGTGCATGCATTGCATGGTGCCTCCTCCTACTCTCATTCCTCCTCATCATACTCCCGTCCTATGCCTCTTGTGCCCTCTGTTGGTCTTCCAGCCCTGCAGCGCTATGTTGGCCGCAGCAGCTGCAGGTCAAAGCTGACTGCAGCCAGTGACAGTATTGTGGTGTTTGAATATGTGGCCTTTTTCACCTCCTCCATGCTGATTTGGGTGACCTTGGATGCATTGGGTACACCTGTGGCCTCAGTCCCCACACCTGTATGCAATGTGCGAGTGTCCGTGGGGTTGGAGGAGTGGTGGGAGATATGTGCAAGTATCTGTGGGGTTGGGGGAGGCCTCCCTCTCCCTGATTGCCTTCTTGTGCCTACCAGATTAACTATGCTCCCCTTTATAGGCGTCTTGTGCATCAGGAAACCTCTAGGTCTAGTATGGACTCCGCTCTATCTTGCACCCACTCACATATTTGTGAAAAGCAGTTTTAGGCTAACTTCCACAAACAAGAGGAATGCAATACTAGGCCACCCCATTCATTCAGGTGAAATGCAGTTTAGGCTGACTAGCACAGTCATGCAGGATGCGTAATTTGGCTACGTTACTTGATCGGGCGAGGTGCAGTTCTAGGTTGACCAGCACATTCAGGTGAGATGTGAAAATTAGGTCAACCCACTCAATCAGGCGGGATGCAGTTATAGGCCAGCTAGCACAAACAGGGGAGATGGAGTATTAGGCTAACTAGCATGATCAGGTGAGCACCATGATAGCAGGGGCATAATGTATGGGTGGACAGGGGTTGCACCTTTGACCCCTGAGGTCACCCTTACTACCCCTGTGGTCTCTCTTGCTACCCCTAAAAAAGAAAAAAAGAAATTGCATTTTTTTTAATTGAGGCTCATGGGCTGTGACCAGCAGCATGTTGCTCCTTGTTTCTTGAGTGGCTGGTTTTCCGATAGCTATAGCCGGTAGGATAGCTCAGTGGGTTGAGGGTTTGCTGCTGCAATGTGTTTGTCATCTGCAGGTTGGAGGTTCAAATCCAGGCAAGGTCAACTCAGCCTTTCATCCTGATAAGGTTGATAAATGAGTATCAGCACAGGTTGGGTGTAATTGTTTGTATATTTGTTCTATAGCAATCGCTTAGGTAAGTGCTATATAATAACACATCATTATCGTTTGGCCTTGGACTTCTGCTTGCATTGACAGTAATTTGGTAATATGGGCCTATACACACTGATACTAACTAAACATATGGTGATCCATTCTTGTATGAAATGTATATCACTTTACAGTGATATCGTAACCATATTTTTCATAGTGTACTTAGAAACAATGCTATGTGATGTCACTTCCTGTTTTGTCAAGGGGGGAAAGTTTGTGTTACATTGCTTCCTGTGATGTCACTTTGGGGTGGGGGTCAAATGACATGACTTCCTGTGATGTCATCAGAGGTCAAGGGTAATGTGATGTCACTTCCGTTACCCCTGGCATTTTGGTGAAATGACATCCCTGCATGATAGGCCAACTCACACAGTTTGGCAAAATACAGACAACCAGCGAAACACAGCAGTTGGAGAGTGCAAAAAGATTTGAGATACACGGTAGCGGTAGCGGAAAAGCACCTAGATGTGAGACACATAGCAGTGGGAGAGTGCATCCAGGTTTCAGAAAAGACAGCAGTGGAAGCATGGACTCGGAATTGAACACATTGCAGTGGAAAATGCACCCAGATTTGAGGCACAAGACAGTAGGAGAATGTGCCCAGCTTTTAGATACCTGGCAGTGGGAGAATGCACCTAGATTTGAAACATTTGAGCTGCATAGCAATTGACAGATGCACCTACAGTCTAAGCACACATCAGTGGGTGAAAGCACCTGGAATCGAAACGCACAGCAGTGGAAAAGCTACACCTAGCTTTGAGAGATGCACCTAAGATTGAAGCTCAAATATAATCCACAATGTAATGGAACCCACCCAGATTCAAAGTTTGGTAGCGCAGTGAAATCCCTGTCTACACAGTTAGGTCAGATGCGAGCAGGTCTAAGGTTTTTAGGCAATAAGAGCTAGTGGTGGGGTATCACTGGGGCAGAGTAATGGTTGTACTCTACTCCCGGTCTACATCATGATCGGAGCTTGCATGGTTAAATGCTGTTGGGCCCCAGGTTCCTTGTCCCAGGCATTCTTACCTGTCCATTGTAGTGGGTTCTTGGCCTTTTCCTAGCCGTGGATAGTTGGCCGGGATGCATGGTTAAACAGAGGGTCAAGCCAGAGGATTCTTAGGCACAATTATGGGGAAGAGCCAGGTTTCAGTGCTTTTCGGAACATCACGTAGTCTTGCGTGTGTCGAATGAGGGGGAAGAGAGTTCCAGATTGTTGGTGGCAGGGTTGAGAAGGCGGCCCCACCGATCCTGGATGATTTGAAGGGGGGGGCACAAAGAGGAGGGCCGTGCTTGACCTCAGGTTGCGGGTCGGAAGGCAGGTATTTGGGTCCGGTTTTGTGCACGGCTCAGTGAGTAATGCACAATATTTTGAAGGTGGCTCTGCACACATTCAGGAGCCATTGCAGTGTGCGGAGGGCAGGTGTAATGTGATCCCTTCAGCTGAACGCAAGGAGTAGCCTGGTTGTGGAGTTCTGGACTCTTTGGAGTTTGTTTAGCTATAAGAAGTGTGCATAGTCAAGTCGAGACATGACAATGGACATAATTGCTGTGAGTCTTTGGGGGTAGATGAGATAAGGGAAGATGCGTCACAGTAGCTTGAGGGGAAAGTGTCAGGATTGTTAATATGGCGGAACAGGGTTAGGTTAGAGTCCATTGTGCAGCCAAGGTTTTTGACTGAGGAGGAGGTAGGAGGGGGAGGACCAAGGGATGGTGGCCAGGATGATGGTTGTTGGAATAGGAATATACATATTTACAACAAGGCCAACTAGGCCCAGGCCTAAGGCAGCAGATTGCCAGAGAAGCAGCATTCTATTGCAATGAATTTTCAATTTACTGGTTGTCATTTTTTTGATATAAAGCCAATTTTCTTTCTCAGAGTCTGGCTGATCCACAACACTGGGAGTCATTCTTTAGCTGTTAGCAGCCATTCCACTCGAACAGCTAAAGTCTTTGGTGGCCAAACTTGTGTATATGCTTGATATTTACAAAAGCTTTATTGTTAGGGTTACATTTGTTTATTTAAAAAAAAAAATACTAAAATAAGAAAACAGGAAACGCTCACCAAACCCAGTGTGCTTGAGATATTTAGTGATTTAGTCATACAACTCTCCCATGTACGGCAGATTTAAAGCTCTTTGTTCATGCTTATCTTCCCAAAATGCTAATTAATATGCAAACCAGCCAAAACCGCATTGGTTTTATCAGTACCATTTCACATTATCCTTGGGTTTCTTTCTAATTAATACACACATACACTGTGTTGAGCAATCACTTGTATATTCAAATAAACAACATGCATTTTTTAAACAGTTGCAAAAATGAACTTCAGAAAGTAAAGGTTCAAAATGATGCATCATTCTATAATTTACAATATTAAACACATGCCTAGGCTTAAGTCAAGCACAAAGTTCCCAGAGGTGGCACTAAAATGATGTTAAGAAGAAAGCACTAATGTCCCTCCCCTGCCCCACATTTCAGAGGTCTGTGGCCACCCTAACGGTGAAAGCATGAAATAGATCATAGATGAGTTAAAATGGTGAAGAGTAAATCTGTATGTGCAAGTGCATCAAGAAACCTGTGAAAGGATACCCTTTCATAGAAGGTTGTGTGCCAAAAGTACACACACTGTTTCACATCTCTAAACGTGACCCGTAAAGATATCCATTCAGCCATCTTTACAGAAGCTTTACAGAAGCTGCTCAGTGCTAAGCAGGCAAATGGCATCCCTGCTGGGTTTATCATGTGTCTTTGATGACATTCTGCTGCAAGCTCAGTACTACCACGAGAACCAACTGCAAATGATGTCACACAATGCATAACTGTACTGTTTATAAGTGACATTACTTACGTTTTAAATAGGTAGGAATTTTACTGTGAAACAGTACTTCAAACGACAGGAGGACATCTATACCCAAAATCTCAAAATGTTAGTATGTATTGTACAGTCCAACCATCTCTACGGAGTTAACAAACATTTTAAATTACCTTAAAGGCAAGCTGGCATGACCCATAGCCTAAAGCACAAACACAAAGGTACTATTGTGCCGGAACGCCCGATTCATTGCTCAAGTTTATTCTTGGAGTGTTGGGTATTTTTGACAATTGCACAAATAGCAATGATGTAAACAGTATGTACGACTTCATTTGTTATAAATGGTCCTGCATTGTGCAGCTACGAGGAATGCTGTTGCTTTCCATATATGAATGCTCAGGGTTGTCCTTATCCATTACGCCACCATGAGAATGCACTGCCAAAGATTCCTAGAACCTTCCCCAACTGTCTTTACTCTACTGATGTGTTTATGCCCAGGCAGAGTTTACAATCTTCACTTGGGATTTTGACATATTTTAATGGCGTTCCAGCCCAAGGGATTGGAGGTATATCGGCTGCAACAGGTAACTTGCCTTATTGCCAGTTTGCCCCTGCTAACACCAGAGCTGTAACCATGAGAAGTTATTTTTATTCAACATTTTATAAGCGGTGCCGCCTGTACCACTTGCATTTATTTTATATGTAAACTTTACCATTTGACATGACCGGACGTAGACGTTTAGTTATGTTGTATTCATATTACATACCAGCCTGGGTCCTTTGCATAGAGGGACAGTAGGCAATTTGTGAGAGAAACCAGATGTTAGCATTGAAACTAAAATTCCTCGTTCCAACCTTCTCTCACTTGTGTCCAGTTGGCAGACAGTTTATGTTCTTATTGCTTCCTCTAAAAAGACATTTCTGGACCAAACCGAAAGTAGACAATTAGCTGTAACAATTACCTCTCATGCACTCAACTGTAGAACACACTGCCGTCTCCAAATCTTGGGCAGCAGGGATCTGAAAACACTCTTTCGACTGACATAACATAGCAGATAACAAGCTTGAATTAATAGAGAGGAAGAAATAACGTTCTAATCCCTGCAACCTTAAAAATACCCCTATGATTGTATGGAGCCAAAATGGGTGTGAAGGGGCGTAGTTAGGACAATGCAGACAGAGTTTGTTGAAGGGGCAGCATCTGGTGAAGGTGCAGAGTCTGGCAGAGGTGGAGTAAAGTTGGGGGGTGCATGTACTTATTTGGGCCTAGGGCAGCAGAAAGCTACTGGGGATAGGGCTAATGTTTCACACACCATGATCTACATTTCCCTGGCTTGTGTAGGAGATGGTTGTTCATCATCCAGAGATCAATGTCTGACAGGCATGCTGCCAGGTCTAGGCAAGGGGCGGAGGTCGAATTTGGAATTCTCAGCACAATTTCGGTGTCACCTGCGTAGTTATAGCAGGGGAGGTTGTGGGAGAAGATGAGTGCAGGCATAGGGTTCATGTAGAGGTTTCAAAGAGGTGGTGATAGGCAGTCTGTAAAGGAAAATGGTGTGGTTGATGGTATCAAAGGCTGCCGAGAGGTCAAGAATGATAAGCGTGGCGCAGCCTTCTGAGTCTACAGTGACTTTAAGGTAATCCCAGATAGAAACTAGGGTGGATTCAGTTCCATGAAGAGGACAGAAACCTGATCACTAATGGAATAATATGATAGTTAAGGAGGATAGCTCAGGGACAATGTGCTCGCCTTGGAAGCAAGAAAAAACGGAGCAACACAGGTTCGATCCCCGGGTCAGCGCTTAGAAACCTCTGTGTATTAAGCACGTTAAAAATAACCTATCATATCATATGAGCTAGAGATTATAAAACATAGTTTTGAGTCTTTGTATTATTGTAGCGGTTATATGTTCATTTTTCGCCAGTGATTTTTCCGATGGGTTTTTTGACAAAATACCTTTTTTGTTTAAAAACCCATAGATTTCTTTTTTTCTTTTTTGGGCCCCTCCCAAAGCCCCTGTTCCTCTATGAATGTAACTCTATTCCCGACCGCCACCCCTTATATAGCCTTCCCCACACACCCCTTTATTTTCAGTGGGTTTTTTCAAAGAAGAAAAATCGGCAAAAACCCCATCGAAAAAATGACTGGTGAAAAATTCATGATAACCATTGGAGCAATACCCTGGCATTTGCAATTTGCCTGGTATGAAGGAATCCCTAGTAACTGGGCCCCAGAAGAATACTGACCAGTTTACCGCTGAAGTCCAGCATTGCAGTATATTTATCTCTTTGATTTCCGACCACTTCACAAGCCGCAAGAGGATCTGACCCTCACCCCCTTTGAGTGCAGGGCAAGTAGGCAAGTCTGTTAACATGCCAAGCAGCACCCATCATAGAGCATCCAGCTCTGTGAGCTGGGGCCCCAGGAGTGGGCTTCATTGTATGCTTGCACAAGGAAGCAGCCTTGGGGGTCACAACATTCCCAGCTGGGTGTATGACAAGCCTTAGTGAGCATGCCTTCTGCCACAGAGAGCGCTATAAGGAATGTACAGCCTTTTCTATGGGACTTTGGCACCTACCAGTGCACAGACAAAATTTCTCAGGCTGACAAGAAGAGCACGGCAGCTTCACTGTGAGTTCTTTGTGATCATTTCCCTACTGATGAAGGCACAGCCAATGTCTGGGAGTGTGGCAACAGGAATCCTGCTGAAAGGCCTAAGAAGATACGGTCAATGTGCTGACAGGAAAGGGTAGAAAGATTTGCGTCCAACATTCGGATTGTCAAAGGGTGGGCAATGTATTACTCGTTAATGTTTTCTGTTGGGTAGTGTGATGTATCAGAGATTATTCCATGAGATAACCTGGCCTGGGACCCCTCCCATGTGGCCAGGGAAAGGCAGTCGCTTCCTGATCCTGAGCATTGGGGTGGTGTTCTGTGGGAGGATCATATGGGGAGGGAGCAGATCGGGAAGAATGAAAAAAAAAACCTTTATAACTTCCCCAAAGACCCTACCCTCCAAATAGCTTATTGTAAAATTGAAGTTATCGGAAAAGATGATTTGGGCATTGCGGTCTTCAAGTTACAAAATGCCCAAAGTTCGGGGACAAAGAAGAGGGCTGCAGAGGTACGAGACTGCAAGATGCAGCCTAATGTAGTAAATGACCCACACCTCTGGGAGACTAGGAGGTTAAAAAGCCCCCTCACGTGCAGGCCACAGAGAGCAGTAGCAAGAGGAGTATTCGTGCTACTGTCACATTGCAGAAGAAGCAGGAGGATAGCAGGGATGCCACGACCACTGTCGTGTGCCGAGCAGAAGCCGGTCCTGGTAGGGTAACTGCCTCCAGAGACCTTGATTGCAGATATCGCACAGCTGGAAGCATGGATTTTAAAGCTTTCCCTGTGAAGACTGAGACTGCAGAGGTTGCGTGGCAGGAAGCATACACTTTAAAAGATTCCCCCAGAGTGAGTCAGTCTCGGGTGGCAGGTGAGCACCCGAGAGCTTGTGGAGCAAGGATCGCTCCTTTACCGACTGGCACGGACCATGGAGGACCAAGAGTAGCAGGTTGCCGGGCTGCACACAGCAGCAGAAGCAGAAGTCCCGGAGAAAGCAGAGCGAGAGGACGCGCACGCAGAGCCAGTGAGTTTGCTACTGTATTGTGACCCTGGAGCGCTCTATGAATGCCTGCTTGCCAAATCTGGATGCTTTAAGTATAGAACTAATATAAAAAGAGTGAAGTGGCAAAACAAACCTTATTTTGAATACCAAACTGATGTGAAGCATAATAATAATCTGTTTGAAAATCAAGCTGACTTTAAGAGGGGAAGGTGGAGAACAAGAACTGGACAAGCAGACCACAAAGGTGTAATTGTATTTATGTGGGTCAGAACAACCGCCAGCAACAAGGGAGGGCAATACTACAAGAAACCAATGCAGACTACAATTGCCAAAGCCAAAAGAATATAATATCACGGCAAATTAAAAAAGAACCAACATTGACAAAGCCACGAGAGGGCAATTAAGAATGTAAGTGTTTGTAAATCATATTGCCAGTGTGCGAAAGTGGCTATAAGAGTAACTGGCCTAAACCCACATTGTCAAAGCCAAAGAAGTGGAAGAGTGAGAGAAAACCATTGTCAGCATTTGGTTAATTTGGAAGTTGGAGGAGAAAAGAGTGACAGGATGGCTGTCCTTCTGACAGAAGATATTCAGGAGCAGTGGAACATAACCTGCATTGCGTGTTGCAATCACAAGGGTGTATCAAACAGCACTAATGTGTTTCTTATCTTCTGAGAACAAGTAGTTAAACTTGATGTTGTGAAATAAAATACATTGCTAATTTGCTGGAAGAAAACTTTACTACAGATGTACGTGCAGTAGTTAGTAGTTTCATTTTCGTCCGGCTTGGAGTGTACACCAGGGCAAAGTACCTGGTAGTATTAGACCTAGCAGGTAAGTGTACCAGGTGGAAATTATTGAAGTCCTGTGGTCAAACGTCTTGAAGAAGTGGCAGAACTACTAAGATGTTTTTGTGAACTGTTGCACAATCATCCTGACAAATTAATGTTGCTGAAGAAAGTGTTGTATGAACTGCTGCAGAATAATCTAACATTGTTGAAGTAAGTGTTTAGTGAACTGTTGCAGAACTATCCTGAAAAAGACATTTTTGTTGATCTTAATGAACTATGGAAGTACTCTTGATTTATGAGAAGAAGTTGCTTTGAATTCTTGATCACAAGTGGAAAGAGGAAAATCGTGTTGAACATTGAGAACTGTATGGGAACTTTTGTTGCAAGACAGTATTTCCTTATTCCTTTGAACTGATGTTTGGAAACCTGTGTGAATCTGGGAAAGGGGAATTCACACAGGTTTTAAGGAGTTTTGAATATAGTTGAATTGCAATATATTACCTTGTTAAGTTGGTGTATTTACAAGTGTAAGGGACAGAAACCTTTAGTTAGAGTGTTTCCTTTTGTTTATTTTGATTGGCAGGGAAATCCTCATCAGGGTAGGGATAGTGAGGCATTTATCAAACCTTCAGTTAATAAAATGGCATCTTTTAAAAAAAAACTTCACAAAGTTGTCCGCCTCACATTTCTGACCCCTCAGAGTGGCCATTTTTCTTTGCACTTTAACTGCCTTGATAGGGGTAATGTATTGAAGTGGACGGCATTGAGAGTGGGTCACATATCGTATTTAGAAGAACACTGAGGGTGGGCAAAATAATGCATTTAGATTGATTCTTGAGGTCAGGAAATATGTTGCACATCGATGGACTTGAGGTTGGACTATGTGTTGCACTTGGACAATTCAGGGGTGGGCAATGGATTACTCATTAATTGCATCTTGAGGGTGTGCTTTCACTCTGAACCTGAACTGTCAGAGGGGTGCAATATATTGCAGTTGGAAGGAATCGAGAGTGGGCAGTGAAACGCACTTAGAGGAGCAATGAGGATGAGCAATATATTACACTTGGATTGATACAGAGAGTGGGCAGTGAAACGCACTTAGAAGGGCAATGAGGATGAGCAATATATTGCACTTGGATTGATACAGAGAGTGGGCAATTTTCCATTTAGACAGAGTCCCTGGTGATAGATGGTGTAAAGCATTGGAAGGGTTGTGCAGGTAACCAGTGTGCTGCACTTAGTTAAGTCCATGAGGGCTACCAAGTTACGGTTTTGCAGTTCACAAGGATGGTGCAACTAATCAAGTAAATGAGGGCGACCAAGTTACGGTTTCTAGATGATTTTAGAATGTGTTCCACTACGTGTAATGCAGGTGTTGGCAGAATGCCCTCTGCACAACAATGCTGCCATAACTATGTCGCTGCCTTTCACACAAAAATATGAACCACAGCTACACGCAGAATTGACTATATTTTGACACACCCCGCCCTGTTTCTTTCCCTATTGTACCTCTCCCCATCCATACACATGTCAATTAGACATGGGTGGCAAGCAGGGACTCTGCCAAGGCCTCATAACTTTTAATGGCCGTTATGCACACACACATACATCCTAACTTTCGAATACTTTGGACTTCGGTCGCTCCGAGGGTGTTCAACTTACAGCGTGTTGGGACCATACCCATGGTGAAAGGCACTGTACAAATGATTAAATGAGATTAAATTAGCCTCCGCTTAACCACTCTCTGGCTTAACCGTTCATCCTCAACTTTCTTTTTCCCACCGGCACCCACCAAAGCCCCAAAACTATTGGGGGCTGGCGGATTTAGAGAACACTTTATGGTGAGAGGTTGAGTGATCCGTCGGGGAACTTGTGAATACAATATAGGTTAAGAATATAATATTGCTACACACCAGTTCCAAACAGTGTATGCATTGTGTAAGGTTTCTTTACCCATTGCAGCATGAACTGATCTGTTTTACAATATACAAGGGATCTGTTGTGCACATATGTTTCTATAGTTTAGCAGAGGTACCTTACAACTACCATTTATTTCAGGTTATTCTATGGGAAAGTCATACTATATAATAAAAGGCCAGATGTATGTTTGTCGGAAGACGTCCTGCTCATTTCGCCTGTTATCACCGCTAGAGGGAGTGTTGCCTTATGTGTACAACATTAAGACTTCAAGTTCATCTTCCAGGAGAAAGAAATGTGTATTTTAACAATGATTACATACAAGAAAATAGAAATATTTTAAAAGTTCATTTGATTTAGCACTATTTCTCTAACAAAATAAATTCCTTTTTTTAATGTACTTATGTATTATGTAATTATTCATTGTAATATTTCTTAGTAGGTTTTATAGCAATAATATTTTTCATGTACATTTTAAACTTTATTTGTATTCGACTTACTTTATTTTATGATTTCACATCCACTTCTAATCATAGTGCACGTGAATTGTATTACTCTGAAATCCCTCAACATTATATATTTGAGTCCAAAACCCGTAATCGGAATACAAGACAATGAAGAGCAGCTACAACAATTGGACAAGTATCCTATGTTGAACTTTCAACGGATTCTGTGAGCTTTAGTTTGAGGTTACTACTTCTCCACATAAAAGGAGCAAGATCCTATACACATGTTTTGTTTTCTAAAAATATGAATTATGTTAAAATACAGCACATAATTTATTTATATTCTGAAAATGTCTTCCTTTGCGCACATTAGCCCGTCTACACAGGCTTTTCCAGTAGTGCTACATATTTGCCGAGCTGCGTCATATTTCCTTATTGCGTTACATTTTGTTTGGATTTTAGGATATCCTGCATCCCCCTCATCTTTCAAAGATTATTAAAAATAATTAGTAAGTTAAGGAAAGAACAGGGCTTAACCCCCATATTATCTGCCAGGGGCTAACTAAAGCAGACACAGTTTGCTCCAACACAGGTTCAAATCACAGTGATTGGCCACATATAAGAAAATGTGGGTATAAGATTCAATGTTCGTTTTAAGATAAAGGAATCCTTGGGCTATTCCTCACCCCCTTTCCTGGCCATCCATTGGAACATTCCTTCCCGGGGGTAAGACTAGCTCATGTGCACAAAGAAATATGCATAATGTGACCCTAGCTTTGTGCACGCCTGTTGGAAAATTAGCGCTTTATTCGTAGGCTCACTGCGTGCGCTGTCTTTACAATCCTTGAACACATCAATTTGTGAAGTATTGTGTAAAACCAGTCTATGATATTTCATGGCTAAATGGCATTGATCATTGAGCATGGCTTTTGTTCCCGTCTGCCTGTCCCTAAAGAAACCAACGGCCCTTATGTTCTGAAGCACTTACTCCCTTCCTATTTTGTAAAATCTAATGAGTTTCCAGGTGAGAATTATTATTAACACACCTATAAAGCCCTTTACCTCGCACCCAGATCTGAATACTTTATTCTGTTATTGTTGCCTACTAGTGTGTGCCAAACGTTTATGATGATGATAATAATAATAATAGTAATAAGTTATTTATAACGCGCTTAATACCCACAGGTTTCTAAGCGTGGATCTGAGGATCGAACCTGTGTTGTTCCTTGTCCTCTTGCTTGCTTGTATGTTGAGCACGTTGCCCCTGAGCTATCCTCCCGACATCAATAAGAAACATATTAGTCTTTTGTACGAATCGGTTACCTCCTACATCCAGCAAAAGTGAGGAAACACCCCACAATCTAATATTCGATAGGAAGCAAAGAAATCCTCTTCATAGGTCAAGGGTCAGTGAAAGGCGTGGGCGTATGTGTTCGTCCAGGACCCCAGCCCACCTTCACCTCTGAAAGCGTGAAAAGGAGGATGCTGTGTTTTTAATGCCACTCCCCAAACCTGTCATTAGGGGTATACAAACATTAACATGCCTGCACATTTGAAAGGGCGGCTCGTTGTCACTTGTGAATGGCAGCAAGTCCTCCCATTTGGCATGAATGTTTGGGAGATAAGAGCTGATGCAGGGGTTTTGCATATGAAAGCCCCCACACAGCTCCACCAGTTGATTACAGAAATCGACATCTTCTCACTGAACACTTACTTGGATTCACAAAATGACCATGTGCCCCCCATTTAAAGTAATGTATTTGCATGATGCCCCAGACAACATTTCTTTTTTTCTTTTGGAATGTCACCTCTTCTTTACATTCAATGAAAAGCTGCAGGTTGTGTTTCTTTAAGGCCTCAAGTTAGGTGCCAGGAGAAAGAGCGGTTTGATTGGTCTTAACATTCAGTTAGGGGTACACTTCCGTTGTGGTGAATGGGGACTACAAAGCTACAATCATACTCCTTTTGCCTAACGTATTGCTTAATGAATTTCTACGTGGATTTATATATTTTTTGGATTGTTTGTTATATATTTTTACCAATTAGTTCTGAAAAGGCAGGTGATCGGTCAAGGGGCTACCATCCCAGCTTCTCTGCTTAACTAAAATGTGAGCTCCTGAGAAAATCATTTTCACGTACTGTACCTCATATGCCAAAATTGATTACACAGCGGTGATAGCTTTTATTGCATACACTATTTGAAAAAGCCTCAATCATAGTTTAGCCAACTATATTTGTTGTTTTATTTTTAATGTTAGAGACCATTCATAATCACATCACAAAGGTATGTGTCCCTTGTTGTTACATTTCAGTAGTGTTACCTAATCCCTGTGATCCCCTTGGGTAGCAAAGATTTATGTCACTCCTTGTGATGCATTTTCTATATTGTCGCTTCTGGCGATGTAATTAAAATCAAATTAAGATGCTGGTCTTTTGCTGCACATGGGCCCTCAAATCCTAAAACCAGCCCCGTCTACATCATCTTAAAGAAGCTTCTCATATTCCGAAAAAAAGACAGAATTCTCCCTACCTAGATTTTGAAGTGTACCTTTGTCACAATTCTGTCAAAAATGTTTGATAAACTGAGTGGTAGGACGCCCCGTCCTTATCTGTACAGTTAATGGACACACAGACAGAGCTCCACTTCCTTCCCACTCTACCAAGAACACACTGGAGGAGATAATTCATTTTGTTTGTTTATTTATTTATTTATATTGCGTGCCATACCCGAAGGTATAAGCGCGCAGGAGCAACAAGGTTATTCTCAGCTTGGTTACAGTGCTGTACAGTAGTCACAGTGTGTACATAGGTACGTATTTACAGTGTGTACATGGTTAAAGCATTTGCGACAGATGCAGTAATAAACAATTTACTAATGTACATATTTACATAGTATACATAGGGTAGGCAAGGTGAGTTATCGGTCCTTGTCCTTTATCCACTTAACGTAGTTGTATCTAAAGTGGGGGTTGGTTTGAGGTGTCCTTAACGAAGGTGGCAGGGAGTTCCAGTGTTGGGCTGCTTTCACCTGGAAGCTGTTACCACCCGTTTTGGTTCGTTTGAACCTGGGAACTGAGAGCAAGTTGGCATTGGCAGTTCTGGTGGGTCGGTTTGGGGTGTGTCTTTTTATTCTGTCGACTAAGTAGCGGGGGGCTACATTGTTAAGGCATTTATGGGTTAAGGAGGCTACTTTGAGCAGGATTTTGTCGGTGGTGGTGAGCCAATTATGGGATCTCCTGATGTTGGAAATGTGTTCTCTCTTGGGGATGCTAAGCACTGCTCTAAGAGCATTGTTTTGCAGAGTCTGGATTTTATTTGTAACATAATTGTTAGCTTCCATGTAAAGGGCATTACAATAGTCCTGTTTCGATAGTACAAGGGCTCTGGCTAGGGTAATGCAGCTCTGGGTGGATAGGAAGGGTTTGGCTGCTCTTATTAGTTCGCACGTGTAGGTTGTGGTGGAGGCCAAGGAGCTAACCTGTTTGCGGAAGGAGTGGGAAGAGTCTAGATGGATTCCTAGAGTTTTCAATTCCTTGGCTACCTGGATAGAGTTGCCATCTATGACGAAGCTGGAGTAGTTGTGGTCCAGTTTGCTTAGGTTAGGGGTGGAGCCGAGGATGATGAGTTCGGTCTTGTCATCATTCACGCATAGACTGTGGGAGGCCATCCATGCCTGGATGATGAGGTACACCCTGTGCACCAAGGCCAAATCCTTGTTGTAATCTCCCGTCAGCGGGATGAGGATCTGGGTATCATCGGCGTAATTTGTGTAGGTGATACCCAGACCGTCAAGATCATCAAACAGGGGCTTTGTGAACACGTTGTACAAAGAGGGGGAGACGCATGACCCCTGAGGGACCCCGCAAGTGATGGGGATATGGTCAGCGGATGCTGTGGTGGAGAAGACACGCATATACCTGTTGTTCCGGAAGGGCTTAATCCAACCGTGCAATAGAGTCTAAAACTCAATGCATGATTTTGTTGTAAGCTTCTACAAGGTGGTGAGGGTTGGAGGTAGCTGAAAGTTGGTTCAGAGTCGGGAGAATGAGGGGGATGAGTTTTTCCACTGTGATGTTTTTCTTGTTTCTTGTGGGGATAGCTGTAGCTAGTAGGTTATTGGAAATGGGGCATGAGGCTTCGAGGGAAAAGGTAAGGAGATGGTGGTTGGACCACGGTTGAGGGGAGTTGGTAGAGATGGAGGCCACACAGTTATGGTCTGCTACCCAGTTAAGGGTTCTCCCTTTATTGTGGGTAGGGGTGGACACTCCTTGGGTAAAGCCTAATTCTAACAAGGTATTGTCAATGAGGGTAGCCTGTCTCCCTCACAATTGCCAGCACAAGGGAAAAAGAATCATCTGCAGCTGCAACCTCCATTTAAAGCAAGGGAATGGATACCAGCATTGTACCAAAGAAAGGAGAAACATTTTTCCAAATGCCCACCCTTGGGAGAAATGCTTACTACATGCCCTGAGCTATTTGACACCAAACCGAAATTCAGAGATTGGAAACTCCCAACCCTGACAAGAGGGAACAAATGAGCAGCTGCTTCCCAGATAGCAACAAACACAGACTGAAGTGGGATCCAAGATGGTGGCATCCCTATCTAAAGACTGCCCCTAGAACACAGGACTACAAAGCATCCCTGTCATGAAGTATGCCCAGCGTGGGCATTTGACCCCACTGTCCAATCAGGCTGAAGATTGTCAGTACAAGTAAGGGCCAGCTCGCATGACAAGAGTGGAAGGGAGTTTTGTGTACAGAGAAGGCAAGAGGTGGTGCTAAAGAGGAAAAAGATTGCTGGAGCAGAGAGGAAGGATCTGGCTCGACTGTAAGACCTTAAATGAAAGATCAGACTGTAAGACCCAGAGAGCAGAGGAAGACTGCTGGGCTTGCTCCAACACTTGGAGTCGAACACCAGAATGTAAGACCCAGAGAAAAGATGAATAGTGCTGGGCTAGCTCTAATACCTGGAGTGGAAGAACATAGTGCAAGAGCCAAAGAGAAGAGGAAGACTACTGGGCTGGATGTAAGACCTGAAGTGGAAGAAAGGATAGATAGGAGAGACTGATTGTAAAAACCTGGAGATGGAGGAGACTTAAAACTGCAGACCAGAAATACAGTAAAGGAATGAGTTTAACGTGGAGATCCGAAAGCAGGTGAATAGAGACCTGGCCACAGCCCTAGTCAAGGAAAGGGCAAAGGAAGCAAAGGCAGAGGCCTTTAAAAAGGGAAAGACAGAAAAGGTGAATATGAAGGCTCTAACCAAGGGAAAGGCGCAGCACGAGGCACAGAAAAAGAAGATATAGGCTTTGTCCAAGGGGAAGGCAGAGCGGGAAAACGGCCAGGCCCTGACAAGAGAATGACATGGCAGAGGTCATGAACAAAGAGAAGGTGGAAGTATCCAAAGGTGTCAGAGAATAGAAGGGTAGGGACCGTGGCTTAGGAAATATAGAAGGTGACGAGAAGGAGGAGGTGAAGAAAGTAAAAGGTCACCTGGTGGCTAACCCAGGACAGAAGAACATATAGTGCCCTTGTCAATAGTTAGGGAACAGTATAACAAACCCCAAACATTTTAACATCTTAAATAAAAAGCATAATCTTGACTATCCTTGTTGCATCATGTGTTACATATGATGTCATTGTGGGATCACAGAACCTCATAATGATGTAAAAGCATGCCTACTAACCAACTGGAGAGGAGGAAAGTAGACAGATGGGTCCAAGGTCTGAAATTCACCTGCCTAGCTCCTTGAGCACAGATAACCATCATGCGCTTCCCTTTTAGTCCAGCCTACAATTCTTTTTCCACTTTTACTTATTGGATCCCAGGAAAGGAGAGAGTTCTATCCGAGACTGATCTATGTGTAGATTCCTCCTGGATGTGGCAGGATCTTATCCCCACTAGCATACCGACCCTCAACTAAGTTTGCCTGTGCTCTAGTACCTGCTAAACATTCAGGGAACCTTGTAGCACTTCTATTTAACTCTGCAGAGCAACCCTAACAGGTGAACAATTGGGATATCATAGGTTGCTTCCATTGTGAGACTGTGTGGTAAGTAGAAGACCCAACAGAGTCCAGACATTCAGGAAGCAGATGTCTCAGCTCCCTAAAACACAAAAATGTCTGTATAATTGATTAAAAACAAGATCAACAAAAGGCAGTGTCTTCATCTACAAACCTGGAAGCCATGCCACAACCTCAATCAACACAGAGGGATAAGACATTGGTCCACCATGAAGTAGGCACCAATAAATCTGGATTCCCCCATATAGATGAGGAAAGCATGAAGGCACCAAAAGACAAATAGGGTGTGATAAGGCTTGCGGTTTTCCAGAAGAAGACCACGTATCCATTGACCAGATGGATTTGATTTTTGCATAATACAGAGGTTCGACTGGGATTGTCGACTTGTTGAACCTTCACAGAGACTCCAGAAATCCAAGTTCCAATGCAGCTTGAAGATACCCCGTATTTACCAATGGGGTCTTATGTAGAGAAATAACTGTGCAGGAAGCCAAAGCGATTGTTTATATGGATGTGCCTAACTTGGCCCCTTCTAATATAGGGAGACTATTCAGATTCCCTGCTGGTCTCAGACAAGCAGCTGAAATGTCCTGCCGGAGACCAATACCTTCAAGTAGAAGATCCTACATAGGAATTCCCAAAATGATAAAACTCACTGATTAAATAGACCAATGATAGCAAAAAGACTATATGAGAAGACACCCAAATAGAACATGAATATCCTCTTCCAAATCTTTACCCAAGGGATCACCAAAGAGTTGACAGAGTTAATAAGGAGATACCAGGAAGAATGCCAGGGACGAAAACCTCATGTTGAAGGTAAACACCAATAATGTGGAAATGGGCATCCCTAGCATTTAGACATGCCTATGCACTAAAGTGTTAGGTGCCCCAGGAAAGCACCAACTTCCTGTTCACCTATTTTAGAAGGAAATACAAGCTCCAATGGACTCCGGATGTCATCAAAGTACCATTCAAGTTTACCAGGTCCCTCCATCCTTAAGAAGACCTAAAATTAAGAGGACTATTCAGTGTGTGCATGGACACATGAAAGCTTACCCAATTCTAAAGGTATGGCTCCAACACCAGCTTGAGAGGTATCCCTTGGAGGTTGCTCTTATACCTATTCTCCAAGAAATTATATTTGTTATGAACTTCTGCTACTTTGATCAATGGTTTGACCAAGCCTGCAGAATCTATACATGGGAGTTCCTGGCTCCTCTATACTGAAATGATTTTACAATAGTGGATGTTCTCATCACCTAAACCCATGAATATTGAAAAGAGCGGCAGAGAGATGCCCAGAAGAAACCTGGCTCTAACCCATTGGGGCTGACTTGTTGGAACTGTGGGGCGGTGTGATGAAGTGACCGCATTGACTTCATCCCATCAACCTGGGTATTGTATCCCCAAGTCCACAACAGCAGCTGGGTGTTGGAAAAACATATCACCAGGCATAGGCCAATCCAGTTAAGAAAAGAAAAGACCCAGCAAACACTAAATGTCATATAATTCCCCTCTTGGACAAAACCAAAACACAATCTGGATCCAGAGAGTGGAATTCTGGACCCAAGAGGGGTTAAAACACATAGAAAACCCAGTCAGGACACATATGCCATGAAGAGGACTTGAAATCACTGATCTGGGTCAGACAATCACGCAAACTGTATCAACAAAGCAACAAGAAAGGGACTACCTCGCCCATAAACCCACTTTCCCAAATAGAAAATCTGCACCAGAAGAGCAAATCTCATTTACCGATTCAGACCCAGGAATACATTGGGGAAGACCGGGGTAACCCACAGAAGTGTTTTACACCCCACAAAAGGGGGCAGTCCCGGGAAGCACACACCCCTGCCCATTTGATAAAGAGAGTGGCAGTAGGAAGCCCACTCCTCAATCATGCAGTTAATGGACAAACAGACAGAGGTCCCATTCCTTCTCACTCTACCAGGAATGCAGGGGAGGGGAAAATTCATGGCTCGTTGACAATTCCCAGCACAGAAGAGACAGAATAACCTGCAAAAGCAAACCTCTAGTAAATGCCTGTAAAAGGATACAAGCACTGCACCAAATAAAGAAGTAATATTTATTTAAACTCCCAAACCTACAGAAGTAAATCTTAATACATACTGTGTAGAATCTTATAGATCCCTCACTGAAACCCTGCTTAAAGTCTTCTCCTAGGTGGCCAGGGAAAAACAGACGCTCTCTGATCCTGACATTGGAGGTGGTCTACTGCGGGAGGATCAACTGGAAGGAGACAGGGCCCAGGGTAGTCAGGAGATCCTGTGGGGTGAGATGCAGTATGTGTCCTCTGAAAGGAAGTGCCTTTCTGGGTTGCCAAAACAGGCAATGGCATATTGCCATTATTTTATTAAAATTTATTTTACTTTACTGTGTTACAGTTTTACAAACTTTTCACAAACAAAAATAAAAATATAAAACCATTAACAAAGCAATGAAAGTCCCACCACTCTGTAAGAGCGCCATTGTAGTGTCCCTGATTCACATGTCAGATATGTAACCTGGGGTACAAGCTCTGCCAAACCTGAGCAAACCGTTCAATAAAAAGATCTTTTAAGAATAAACACCCTCCTTACATCCTTACAACCTAAGGTATAACATAACAGGATCTAGAGAAAATGCCTTAAATCAGATGTCTTCCTCTGTAATAACCAACTCATCTTTTAATGAGTTTAAGGGAACTAAATGTACCTTTAAAAATAACTCAAAAGGGGAAATAACTAATTTTGCTGAAGGGGGTTACAAGTCCCATTATCCCAGAAGTACTGGGGCAAGCAAGAGGGCTAAAGAGGCAAGCTGTAGTAGTGGGCAGGCAATTAAGCCTAACAGCTGCACCTGCAGGAAACTGGGAGGCATAAAAGGCCCCCTCAAGTGCAGGCAATTGGAAGGAGTGGAAGGAGCTGAAACTGTGACTGGAATGTGGCCTGTGGCCATAGTAGCAGAAGGAAGAAAGCTGGAGACCAGCAAACCAAGCAGAAGGGGTAGAACAAGCAGATGGTCCCTTTTCACCAAATCCTGAAGTGCAGAGGCAACGCAGCAGAAGGCATGCAGGAGAGCTGTCTTTCTCCATGTTATTGTTATTGTTATTGTTATTGTTATTGTTATTGTTATTGTTATTGTGCTTGTACCGCGCCAAAGCCCATAGGCATCCAGGCGCCGAGAGAACAGAGTACAGTGAGCAAAAGACTACCGCAGAAAATTACTCTAGTTAAATAGATGCGTTTTTAATTGTTTTTGAAAGGCAAGAAGATCTGTTGTCTTGTGCAGGGATGCGGGCAGTGCATTCCATGCCTTAGCTCCCTGGGTGTGAAGGGCTCTTCCAGAGCCTCGAGAGCGTTTCACCCGGTGCTGTACCAAAAGATAGCCTTCAGCTGACCTGAGGTTTCTTTTGGGCTGGTAAATGCTAATGACATCTTTGAGGTAGGCAGGAGCACTACCGAAAATGCATTTATGGCATATGGTTATCAATTTGAATTGAATTCTGCGTTCCACAGGAAGCCAATGTAGTTTTGTTCTGGCTGCAGTAGTGGGTTCTGAACGCTTCATTTGGAAAATGATGCAAATGGCTTTGTTTTGTATTTTTTGTAACTCCTGGATTTCTGATTTACCTGCACCGCCTAGAAGTGCATTGCAATAATCAATGCGTGGCAAGATAACAGCTCTCACGAGTTTGATGCGGTTTTCAACCGAGACTAGTAGTGCAACTTCCCTGAGCACTTTAAGATGATAATTAGTGCTAGTGGTGATGGCTACAACATGTGCTTCACAGTCTAAACTGTTTCCCATGAATATGCCCAAGGTTTTTACTTTCTGCACGGTGTTGATGAAACTACCATCTATCCTAAAACCAGTATACTCCTGTCCCAACTTGATTTGTGCCTGACGTGGGCCAAAGATCATAAACTCCGTCTTTGTAGCGTTCAGACATAACCAGTTAGTGGGCATCCACTGTTTTATCAGTTGATAAACCGCATTTACTGCAAGTTGATCAGTGTCATAATCGCCAGTAATGTTGAGGACCAGCTGGAAGTCATCAGCATAGTTACAGAAGAAGGTCTGAAAAAGATCTAATTCGTAACAGAGAGGAAAAATGTAGATATTGAATAACAGTGGGGAAAGACATGCCCCCTGGGGTACACCACACGTTATAATTTGTGACCCAGAGGAACTGTCTCCCCAATACACCTGTGACCGACGGCCCTCCAGGAATGCCCTCAACCAGGCTATGGCATTATCGGAAAGGCCCTCAACAGTCTGCATTCTGTCAAGCAAGATTTTGTGATCTAGCAAGTCAAAGGCTGCTGATAGATCCAACAACATCAGCAGCCCTGACTTGCTATCTTCTAGTCTGGAGAGCATATATGTCTGCAGGTCCAGAAGGGCACTCTCTGTGCCATGATGGCTTCTGAACCCTGACTGCTTTGCATGTAAAATGCCAGCCGTCTGGACATGGGCCTGTAGCTGGATGGTTGCTATCTTGTCTATGAGTTTAAGGAAAAACAGGGTGTTGGTGATTGGCCTTAGGTTTGCTGCATCAGAGGGATCAAGGCCCGCTTTTTTTTAGCAGCAGTGAAACTGCTGTGGTTGCTGAGCTGTGAATGTGCAGGAGACCAAGGCAAGAAACAATTTTCAAGCCGTGGGTCTCGGGAGCGAGAGGGGCTCACTGAACGGGTGGCCAGACCGGAGATGCCTTTATTGGAGAAGGGTGTGGGTCCCCAGTGAGCCAGAAGCAGTAGACATTGTTGCAGAAGTTGGCAAAGTAGTGCAACCCACAGACCAAGTGTTTAAGAAGCTGGTGAGTGAAACGCGGCATTTTAAGACATTGCGCAAGCATTGCTAGCAACAGTATACAGCTCCCTGTTAACTCGCGTAAGACTTCAAGCGAGTAGAAGTTGTTTGTTGCATCTAAAACTACCTAGTCAATGGAAATGTAGCACTCATGTATAACGCAAAAAGCCTAATCCATTGTTCAATTGTTAAAAAGACTGTTTCTTGCTTGAAGGAGTGGTCGCATGTGCCTAATTAAAGAGCGGGAACACTGCTAAGTACATTTCCGATTACCTAACTCTGACAATAAGTCTGTTACAATCTCGTACTTGTGGAAATTACATCAAAGAGTGGTCACGTTTGCCCAATTGTGACTCCCAAAGGAGGACTGAGTTCTATCCTTCACTTTCACACTGGTATACAATTAGATATCCATTTTTAAACCTTGAAAGCTATATAAAGAAGAGAGCAAGCATTGCCTAACCCAAGAGTCTCCCCATATTAACACTAAAAGGAGCCTTTCTCAGAGTTAAAAAATCATCTAACTGTACTGTGAAGTTAATAACTGTTCATTGGCCTAGAAACAAATGTGCCAGTGTTACCTGAAGCTAGGAGAGTGGCACCTGGATAATTTATTGGGCCGATAACTGGCAGAAAGGTGCAGACAAAGTTGGGGAAGGGGAACTGGCTGTTTGCAAAGATTATTTGGAAGTTGACACAACCTGTAGTGCCAGAGACCTTGCAAGCCAGAGAGAAGCGAGTGTCAAAGGCAAACATAGGTTGTTATTGTGGCAGACAGACAGGAGAGGCAAGGAGGCTCCCCTTTTGTAGAAAGTTGTTCAGAGGAAGAGTGCCTTGCCTACTTGAAGTTGTTGAAGTACTTTAAAGTATATCATGTTAAAGTATGTCTAGAAGTACAAATCACTAAAGCTGTGCTTGTAGTCCAAAGTACTCTGGTGGTATATCTGGTTGTCAGTGGATGCAATATCGTACTAGTTCAAACCAAGAAGAGTACTGTGAGACAAAGGTGACTGTTCTCAAATTAAATGAAGTCGAAGTGAAGTTGTTAAAGTTGAAGCAGCAGCACTAAGAAGTCATCCTGAGAAATATGACATTGTGTAGTATTCCAAACAAAGAGGAGTACTCTCAGACACAGGTGACTCTTCTCATAGTAAATGAAGTAGAAGAGAAGTTGTTAAAGTTGAAGCAGCATCACTAAGAGGTAATTCTGACAAATATTCCATTGTGAAGCTTAACACTATAATCAAGAGAATACTAACTGTTAACCAAGAATGTTGTATCACTAGTAGTTGTAGATATTGCATTTGGAGGAGGTGGAAAGTGGATATTTCACAGAGGATAAGAGATTTGCTATCATTGGAACTTTGGTTGACAAACCTTTACATTGACTTTTAAATATATAGAACTGTTTTAAAGCATTTCTTTCTTTGGTTGAACACCAACAGACCTGGTCTTGAATCCTGGGGAAGAGAAATCACACAGGACATTATAAGGTTATATAGAGACAGTGAATGCTGTTCATATGATGTAGCATTGCCATATATTTTCTTTGTGTATTTGTTGCTTAGTGTGAAGGATAGTTATTCTGTACTAGAGTGTTTACCCTTAGCTTTGGTTAGGCAGGGGAATCCTCTGCAGGTTTGGGACAGTGAGGTATGTCTGCATATATTTACTATAAGAATAAAATGGAATATGTTGACAAATCCTCAAACAGTTGTCTGCTTCACATTATTGACCCCTCATAATACCCTGAGCTGTTTGACACAGGAGGACACTAAAACAAAATCCAGAGAATAGAAACTCCACAGCCTAAAATAGGGGAAGAAACCAGTAGCTCCTTCCAGCCAATAACAAGCACAGATTGAAGTGGGATCCAAAATGGATTCCCTATGTAAAGACTTCCCTAGTGACCTCTGGACGACAAAGCATCCCTGCAATAGAGCATGCCCAGAGTGGGCCATGTGCCCCTCTGGTCAATTAGCTGGAATCTAATCAGTATAAGGACTGTATAAGGGCCATCTCGCATGAGAAGGCAGACAAATATTATGCGTTACAGAGAAGGCGAGTTGTGGTGCTAAAGAGGAAGAAGGTTGCTGGAGCAGAGAGGAAGGCTGCTGAATTGGCTGGAAGACCTGGAAGGGAAGACCAGACTGTAAAACACAGAGAGGAGACAAAGGATGCCAGGCTGGCTGTAAGAACTAGAGTTGAATAATTTATTGTAAGAGCCAGAGAGGAGGGGAAGATTGCTGGCAAGATTGTAAGGCCTGAAGTGCAGTGTTGACTTTTAACTCCTGGAGAAGGGAGGCTGATTGTAAGACCCAATTAGGGGAGACTGATTGTAAAACCTGATGAATGACTGGAGAAGACTGAAAACCAGGGACCAGAAATTACAGAAGAGGAAGGCGATTGAAGTGGAGACCGAATGGCAGGTAAATAGAGACCTAGGCACAGCTCTAGTCAAACGCAGACCTGGGGTAGCAAAGATGGAGGATTTTGATGAGGGAAAGTTAGAGAAGGAAAGAAGAGGGATCTGGCCAAGGAGAAGACAGTGCAAGAGGAAAAGAAGGTGAAGATGCAGGCTCTGACCAAGGGTATGGCAGGCGCTCTGACAAGATAAAGAAAGCGCAGAGGCCCTGAACACAAAGATAGAGGAAGTGCCCAAAGGCAGCAGAGAATGAAAGGATAGAGACTCTGGTCTAGGAGATAGAGAAGTTGACAAGAAGGAGAAAGTGAATAAAGTAAAAGGACGCTTGGGGACTAAACCAAGTAAGAGGAACATACAGTGTCCTTGTGACATGTCAGGGAACACTATAACAAACCCCAGTCATCCTGACACCTTAAACAAAAAGCATAAACTTAAATGTCCCTGCTCTTTCATTTGTTACAAATTGTGACATATTTATCTGATATTCATCAGAAAGGTACTCCATCCCAGCAACTTTATTCCTCTTAGTCCCTACTCCCTAACAATTGGCAATTGACACACAACTTGGTGGCTTTGATGGTTTTCCCAGCATCTACCGTGCTAAACCATACCCATAGTAACTGCATACGTCACATGCTCCATTTGCACACAGGATTATAAAATTGTTCACCTCCGTTTGAAAATCTAGTGTGTTCTCACACTCTTTCATCCGCTCTCATTCAACACATAGTTGACCAAAGACTTGATACCTAATTCATATGAGACCATCTAAGCCAGTGTATACCTAATATTCAAAGAGCATACCTTGTTTAACTCTCTTCTATTCTATTCTATTCTATTCTATTCTATTCTAAAGAATATTCTATTGCGTCAGCTCACTCGCAGGCCTCAGAGTGCTAACAAGACAAAACAAACAGAGAACATCAAAGGAGGATCCTGAAACAGAAATATAGGGTCAATAGAAGGAGAGGGGATTCTTACCTTCCTCCTCCATCAAACAGATAGGTGTTTAGGGCTTTCTTGAACTGGGCAGTCAATGGCAGCTGCGGATGGAGTGAGAAGGTCCTTCCAGACCCTTGGATCCCAAGCATTAAAACTCAGGCCTCCAAATCTCTCAAGTGTAAAACGTGACTTCATTAGCAGATCCTTGTTATTAGACTGTAGAGTACGTCTGTGCAGCAGTCTCATAATTCACAAGCTGATATAGCCTGGAGCATCGCATGCAAAACATTTATAAACCAGGCAGGATGCTTTGAAACAAAACCTCTGATGAATGGGGAGCCAATGTAGCTTCCTGCGGGCAGCAGTGTCGTGGTCTTTGCGTCTCATGTCGCAGACGGCTCTGACTGCCCCATTCTGGATGGTCTGCAGTTTTCTACATTAGCTTGTGAGGTGGCAACTAATAGCCCATTACAATAATCCAAACTGGTGTTTATTGTGGCTGTGGCTATCAAGGCCCTGTTTTCATCTGCCAGAGCAATTGCGTCATGTAAGTGTGTCATGTAAGTGCAGCTGGGGCTCAAAAGAGACACATCTTTATTAATGTTTAAGTTACAGTCAAACCCCCAAGATTTTTACAGACAACCCCCAAAGTTTTTACATGATTAGAAACCTGTATTCTCGCTCCCCCTGTTAGGAAGGCCTCATAGAGGGTGTCTAATTTCTTTAACTTTGCCGTGCTATCGAGGATCAAAATCTCAGTCTTCTTGTCATTCAGAGCTAGAGAGTTGTTCTCCATCCAAACTTTGATAGCGTTGAAAACCTTACTGACCATCAGCGAGTTGGCTTCATAAGATCCTGAAAGTTCCAGGATGATCTGAGTGTTGTCAGCATAATTAGCAAACTTGACACCCCGACCATCCAAGAGATCAAATAGGGGCTTAGAATAGATGTTATACAGCAAAGGGGAGACACAGTATTCCTGTGGTAGTCCAAAGCAAAGTTGTGCCTCTTGTGACTTAGAGATCACCTCCAACTACCCTGGCCCTCCTGGGTCCAAGGAAGGATCTAAACCTTGAGCTACCAACCTCGGCTAGCCTTTCCATCATCCTATCATGGTTCACCAAGTCAAAGGCGATTGACAGATCTAGCAACAGCAGCATGGCCCAACTGCCCTGATCCACAGTTCAGGTTTAGCTAGGCCATATTTGACATCCACCAGGGCTGTTTCGGTCCCGTACTTTC
Source organism: Ambystoma mexicanum (assembly GCF_040938575.1). Classification (NCBI taxonomy): domain Eukaryota; kingdom Metazoa; phylum Chordata; class Amphibia; order Caudata; family Ambystomatidae; genus Ambystoma; species Ambystoma mexicanum. The sequence continues at coordinate 119,344,401 of NC_090926.1, read as the reverse complement.
TCGTGGAGCAAAACTGACCCTTTGATAAAAGTCCCCCCTCTTCCACAAAGGCTTTGTACTTAGTGCAAGCAATTATATCTATTATCTTTAACAAGACAGGAACATTTGTTATAGGGTGATAATTGACAGCCTCATTGAGGCCTGGACTCTTTTTCTTTAACAGAATGATCCACGCTTCCTTGATGTGATCAGGGACTATCCCTTCCTGTAAGAAGATGTGACTGGTACCGCAATGGTGGTAAAATATTCCTTAAAATATGAGGCTGGGGAAATATCACCCTTACATGATGTGGGTTTCATTTTAGCAACCAGTGTTGACACATGGTGTGCTGTGACCTGCTTGAAAACAAAAGCATCATCCCCACTATCCTCCCTAGAGCTGGTGGCCTTAGAATCCAAACAATTCTCTTCAAACGTTCACCTGAAAAAATGCCTTGCTCTGACACAAACCTGCCTCACTGATAGTTGCAGCCTCCTGATCACCGGAATCATTACCCTTGACTTGAGCATTCTATATCACAAACATAGGCAAAGCTACTAGTTTTGGTGTTCATAATTGTTCATTGTATTTTATACTTAGAGGTAAGAATGCAATAAATACTTGGGCACTACAAACTTTGAGGAGTCAGTAATGCAAGGCGGACAACTGTTTGAAGATCTTTCATAATATGCCATTTTATTTTTTTAAACAATTCATCAACATGCATCACTTTCCCTACTCTGTTGAGGAATTCCCAGCCTATTCTAAAATCTAAGGGAACACACTCTAACACAGGACAACTGGCCTTCACACTAAACAACCAACACAAATAAAAGGTATGGTAATTCAACAGAACACAAATTATATACAACTTCTTCAAGGACCTTCTAATGTCTTGTGTGATCACCCTTCTCTATGATTTAAAGTCACTTCATGAAAATTGTTCACTTGTAGAAAGAAAAGTCTTAATTTAGTCCTTGATGATTTTTAAAGTCAAAACAAAAGGTCATCAACAAAAGGTTCCAATAGTAACAAATCTCCTGATTTGGGTATTGTCATTCATTTTTCACTTCTAGGAACAATAGCCACAATGATAATCCTACCCACAATGCTTTATCACTTCCATAGGTAGATTCGCAACTGTTCAAAGAAAAAGGTAATGTCCACACTGTTAATTTTACAGTTCTTGATAACAATTAGGACTTTTTGCATTATAGTGTTGACATTCAAAAGGGCATGTTTATCAGGATGCCTTCGCAATATTGCTACTTGTACTTCAACAATGATTCTTCCTCTGCACCATAGCATCTACTGACAACCAAATATAGCATTATGGTTCCAGGGCTTTGTACTACTGCCACAGCTTAGATGACTCTTAGAAAGACTGCTACAACTTCAATGATTTTTAGACAGCCTTCGATAAGATAGATTTTCAAAATGTTTCATCCTCCTCAGGTAGACAATCTTCCTTTGAATAGCTTTCTTCAAATGGGCAGCCTCTCTGCCTCTCCTGTCTAACTGCCACAACAACAACCTGGGGTTGCCTTCAAGACTCACTTTTCTCTGGTTGTGACCTTCTTGTGCATTACAGGTTAAGTCTGCTTCAGGATAATCTTTACAAGCTGCCAATTCTCCTTACCCAACTTCACCTTTGTCTTTCTTCCAGGTATCAGCCCATGAAATTACCGTAAAACCTTGGTACCACTCTCTTAGCTTCAGGTAATACTCATGTACTTGTATCTTAGGACTTTGGATTGTTAATAACTTCACACTACAGCTGGAGTGCTTAAAGCTCTGAGAACGGTTCAGTTTCACTCTAAGTATGGGGTACCTCTTGGATTAGGCAATGCTTGTTCTCTTCTTCAGTCCTGTATACCCTTGCTTGTGCAAGAAAGGTATATTACTTGTATAACTAGTATAAGGTTCAGTCTTTCAGGAAAAACACAATTAGACATACGCGACTACTCTTTGATATAGTGTTCCCACAATAAAGATAGTCATTCTATTTTGAAATTGTCACTGTTAAGTGTTCTGCAATGGTCTTCACAGCGCTCCCTTTTCTTAACTAGGGGCACACAACCACTACTTGAACATTAACAGTCTTTGGTTTGTGGAACAATGGGCTGTAACGGCGTTAGCTTCCTATGCAAGCAGGAAGCCTTTTCCTCTATTCACGTGTGTTACATTTCTATTGTTCAAGGAATCTTTTAATACAGTGGTCCACTTCTACTTGCTGAAAGTCTTATGCGAGTGGCAAAGGAGCTGGTTACTTTTACTGGCAAGACTTTTGCAATGCTTTAGAGTGCTGTGCTTCACTCACCAGCTTCTGAAGTGTTTTCTCTGCTGGTCTGACTGCTTTCCTGACTTCTACTACAACTTCTACTGCTTCTAGCTTGCTGGGGACCTACACCCTTTTCCTGAACATGTGTCTCCGGTCCAGCCACACGTCTTAGGAGTTTCCTCTACTCCTGAGACCCTCAACTTGGCAATTGCTTCTTGCCTCAGTGTTCGACACACCAGCAGCTCAGCAACCACGGCAATCAGGCTCACATGGGAAAACTGTTCCTCAAGCATGTCTTCTGCTGCGCAGCGTCTGCACTTCAGAGTTTGGGTGGACAGGATTCTCTCAGAACACGCAAGTGAAATCTGCTGTTTCCATGTTCTGCCTTCATCTTGTTGTTCCACTTCTGCTTGGTTTGTCAGCCTTGTGTCTTCCTTCTGCTTACACTGCCGCAGCCTGCACTCCAGCCAACATTACAGCTCCTTGCCCTCCTTCTTCCTTTCTCTCCGTGGGGGGGTGGAATTTTATGCCTCCCAGGTTCAGTGATAATTTTCAGGTGTGGATTATTAGCCTCAATTGCCTGACTACTGCAATGGCTACCAGGCTTAATTGCCTGACTTTGACATCTGCATGCCTCCTCTGCCCTCTTTCTCGTCTCAGTCCCTCTAGGATGCTGGAACTTGTTGTTTCTTTCAACAAAGTTAGGTTTGACCATGTTTTAAGCATTTTTAAGGGCAGATGTAATTCCCTTACAGTTATTAAGAGAGGGGCTATGACGATTAACCTTTACAGAGGAAACTAATTTATTGAAGGCAACATTTTCACATTCCTTTGTAGGGTACTGTTGGGTTTCAGGAAGATATTTAGTTTGGGATACCAAAAAGGATCTTTCTTTAAAGTTTGCTCAGATGTTAAAACATTAAGGTCCACAACTCGAGATCTAACATGAGAGTTAGGGACATTGCAACTACAATAAGCCATCACCTCTCTATCTACCTTGGGAATATTCTTCCTTCCACAGGAAAAATACAGTGTCTCATCCCGTGGAATATCTTCACCACCATGTGCCCTGTCTCCTCCCAGGTGATTCTCCCACAGTACACCACCCCCAGGGTTACAATCAGAAAGCGTCTGCATTCCTCTGGCCACCTGGGAGGAGACTTTAGGCAGAGTTTCGGTGAAGGATCTGCAGGATTCTTCACAAAACCCATAGTAAAAAAGACATTCACCTCAGTGTACGGAAGTATTTTTATTCTGTCCTTAACTAATGTTATGTGTCTGCAAACACTGATGTATGGACATTTTGAAGTTTAGAAATAATTGCTATTTATGAAATAGTGATTTTACAGTGTGTTTTCAGATGGTCATACCAACTTCACAAAACCTGGATGAAAAGCACCATATTTACTTAAATAGGCACTAGATACCCATAAATGACTTTACAAGTGCCCACATGTTTGCAACATAGTCTTTAGATAACTAATATTAGTCATAGACATAGTAGAGAGACTTTCATTCATCAAACTGACTAGAAGTATTTTTACTACTATCTTGAACACGAGTTATCCATTGGTTAGGTGTTGTTGTTTAAGGGATTTGGGTGAGTGGGGATATGCCAGCTCACCTCAGCACCAACCCACCCCATGTCACGCAGCCACCTACCAAACACAGCTTGTTGTTTTTGGGGGAGCTCTTTCAGTTCACATAGTTGAGGTAGAGTTCACAGGGTAGGCTGGCATGTGTTAGGGCAGATGGCATTATCTAGGGTGAGAGAATGGGGTGAGGCTGGAGTGAGATAGGCGGATAATGAAGGCAAGTGTGAGCTTGATGTATAGGTGACCAAACATAGGTTTGTGGGGGTAGGCACGCTAAGCTAGGATCAGTGGGTTGGGGTAGTCAGGAGAAGCTTGGGAAACAGGGATGACCTAGAATAGGTGACCAGAGGAGGGGTGACCTGGACGGAGTGGGTGTGGAGAGTGAGGGGTAAGCTATTGTGTGTAATCAAACACAGGGATGAGCTAGGGTGGGTGATAGGAAGACAGGCATAAGCTAGGTTGTGGGATGCAGAAGTGAGCTAGTTTGGCTGAGTGGGGAAGGCACAGGTAACTTAATTCATGTAGGAGGAGGCAAACGGTTGTGACCATGGGTGGATGGATAGGGGTGTGCTATGGAAGACCTGGTTGCACTATAGTAGGAGTCAGTGATGAGCTAAGCATTTGGTGATTCCCAATTGATTTTCAAGGGCTTGTTGTGTAATTTGTTTTCTACAACCCCAGGAGCTGCAACTCTATCACTTTTCTACCAGTGTCCACCTTCTAGGCTCAATTCACATGCGACCATCCAGTATTATAGCCACATACATTTTTTTGTATTGTGTTCATTGTTTAAAAACAAACCTTACACAAATAACTTGATTAAAAACAATACAATTGTACGTAGTGTTTGATACTGTAAAAATCAACATTGAAAACTTCAGGCACAAATTAACACTATACAGACACTTCTTGCATAATTATCAAAATTCCTATCAAAGATATGAGCTTATTTCCCTTTAGTAACGTGCATGAAATTGATGGGGTTGCAGAATAACTCTGACACTAAATAATCAAATCGACTCAAGAAGATAACAAATATACTGTTTCATTAACAATTAGCTAAAACAGGGAGTTATAACAGACATCAACGGACGTTCCCTCAAGTTCTTGACAATTTTCTCATAAAAACATCCTTATATGCAAAAAATATGTCAGAGGGGACAACACACTACATGGCAAATAACAGAAAACCTATCAAAGGTTGGGATTGGTTAAGGGAGACATCTAAATATACTTTCTATAGGGACTAGGATTGTGATTGGTTGCCCACTTTCAGGTGGACAACTTATGCCTACCTCTAAAACATGTTACCTTCATCACTATTAAGTACACAGTTAATCATTCGTCTTCAAACTAACTATAAGTCCCTTCGTTATACGGCCCTCTACAATTGGTTGGCACACTTGTGCCATGACTGGAACATTCCGTTCACTTAGCAGCATGTAAGCTCAGACCCAGGTGCCAGGAGAGGGTTTTGACTTTACCTCCCTACCCAATTAGCCCAATATTTCTCATCACCCATGCCTTCTGCCATGAATATTGTCTTTGAACTTGGCCTTGTAAAGTATCCTTGTGCCTCATTCCGAGTACGGCGCTAACCAATGGCGCTATTAACGCCTTGGTTGACGCCGTACCCGGACCGGCAGCACCTTGGTGGATGGCGGAATTACCACCCCATTCCAAGGTTGGCGGGGCGGTAATTCCCCATTCACCAAGGCTCTTCCCCATTCCCAAATGAGCCCCCATAGGGCTCAATGGGAATGGGGAAGATGCAAATAACGGTGACCGTTCATTACGGTCACCGTTATTGGCTTGGAGGCCCCTTTGCGCCCTCGACTTTAACACCTGCTCAAAGCAGGCGTTAAGGGCGAGGGCGCAAGGGGAACTCGGAGTATGGCGGTAAGGGATTACCGCCACCGGTCTCGTTACCGGTGGCCGCTATCCCTTACCGCCATACTCGGAATGAGGCCCCTTGTCTCTGGGAATATATGGGAGTGCAGGCACTCACTATCATTGTACTCCAAGCTCAACTCTATTTCCATTCTTGGCTCATGTGACAGAAGACCACGATTTGGTCCATTTTGCAGCATTTAAATGTCTTAAATGAATAAAACTTGTCACTCTTGGTGGTCTTTCTTTGCACCTTAAAAAGGGATGATTCATCCTTCGCACGTTTACTACTTTCAAGAATAGTTAACCAACCGTGGCTGCTTCAGTTTTGATACAGGCCAGACAGCCATGCCAGGTGCTCCCACAATCTCAGCTTCTTCTTGCTGTGACGCAATTCTTGGCCTTTCCTCTCCATGGGTCCGGGCTTACTAAATTCATGACACCAATGTCCACTCCTATAGAATGGTGTCTTTGTCTACTTGCGTTTCCGTGTCTGTACAATTATTCAACAGTTGATTTTCTGCAGCACTTCGCACATGTGAAATCTTCTTTTTGCATATGAAAATTTACTTGATTCTTAACTTCGTCATCAGTTTCTGTAAAATCCATGCATTCTCTTCAGCCAATATTCACGGGATGTCACCATGTTTGTTGTGGCGTCACCAGCTTCTCTCTTTGCTCTTTTTAATTTTCCTTCAGGGAGTTTCTCCCTCAGATAGTTGTCTCTTCGGCAATACATTTGATAGGGTTTTGTCAGTGGATACCTTCTTTCAAATATACACTGAGTATTGGCACAACTGCTGGTGTCAAACATGGCACAATCTTAGGCTTCCAACAAATAGGATTTAGGGGAGAGGGATTTCCTACAGAGGCATGTAGCTGCTCCTCTACATTCCCCCCTCTGGTTGAGTCCTCAATCACCTCCTCAATTTTCTCCATATCTTGATATTTTCTCTTGAAGAAGTGCTTCTTCTGAGACCAGATCTTCATCACCCCCCTCAGGGTGCCGGCTGATTTGACATGCTCATCTACACTCCAGGTCATGTAGTTGCATTGTCCATTCGGATTTCAATAGACCCATATTGTCTCACATATTTCTTATGATTCTTTGGGTACAGGAACTTCATTCCTTCCGGTGCTACGATGCTGGCCTCTATGTATTTTCTGACAGCTTCATCAGTCAGCTCCTTTGGTTTGAATCCTGATTCAACATCAATCATGATCTTCATTCCTACCGTCTTCTTTGTTGTCTTCTTGCATTGGGCGATCACTATCCTGATTACACAGAATCCAAAAATCAACATCACCAATATTGCTCCAAGAATCTTGAATATTTTTTCCAACTACTGCAGAATCCATGAGAATATAGAAGTAAACCAACTATCATCCTCAATGTCCTCTGTCTCATCTTCAATCTTGTTATGCAGGTTTGTTAACAATGTTATAGCCTCTGTCAAGGTCCCATTCTCATCATCATGAGAAGGTGTGAATGTGCAACATGAAGGCCTGATTTTGGCGCAAACTCCTCCTTCCATCGCTGTGTTCATATCAAAGACATATCTGTTCTGCAGGGTCATTAGCCGTATGGCCCCAGCTCTTCCTTGATAGCACTGAATCCCTTTATGGTGGTATTGATTGTCTGCAGAAGCTCCCATCTTGTAATCTGCAGCCACTTGGGGTTTGCCATCGTTTGGGTCCCAGGCATGAATATAGTCATAAATATTGAGGCAGTCTTACTGAACAACCTGTGTTCATTAGGAATGGTGGCACATGCTGTTATTGATTTGGCTGCAAAGTAATTCCCTCTTCTGGTCTGATTGAGATGTTCAAGTGATCCCCTTTTTCTCAAATGGGCATCTGCTTTTGGAAATTCTCCAATGTTCAGGTCACTCTGAGGAATCACTAATGCTGGAACATGGATGAGCCCCAAGGAGCATACTCCACCCCTACCCTTGGACAGCTTCATGTGGGCCAAAGACCCTCAAGCCCAATATCGATCCATAAGGACGGTTGTCCCTTCTCCCATTCTAGAAAGGTCAACTGTAGTTCTGCATTCCTTGTTATCTCACACATGATTCTTTCTGTGTCTTCGGAAGCACAATGTCGCATTAGCCAATGGTATTACAACCATTGTACCAGATTCATCTTCTACCCATGTCAGTAGTTTGGCATGTTTAGCTCATGACTTCAAACACCCATTGTTCACCATTTGCACCTCTTGTACATATTTTGGCTTTAGTAGATCAGCTGCATAGGACTTCCCTGAAATTGTCCTCTAGTCATACATGCTGCAAGATGACTGAGGCACCTTGAATAGTGTTCTGGGACTTCTCTGGCAAAAACGTTCACACAGCATTCATGGCATATGGGATGAGAGAGTAGACATTGCAACTCTCCTTAGATGTCTTTTCCCTCACTTTTCTCATGGGCAAGTACCACATGTTATTCCCCAAATCTGCTGCGTTGTCTAGATAGGTATTTATCCCATGACTATCTTTCCTCTGCATCTCCCTTGTGTCTTTTAGAGGCCATGTACCATTCATGAAGTATATCAAAAGAAGTTCCTATAGTGGGAAGACCCATAGGGACCTCTTCCACAATGAAATTGCTAACATGATAAAGACTATGAAAGATGACAAACAGAAAGACAAAGAGAACAATCATGCAAGCATACATTATGCATAAGAACATAGGAATCTATCTCTCATGCCATCCTGCTACTCGTTGCACTTGCTCCTCTCCTAGAACCATGCCACTTTCCTCTTTAATCATTTTTAATACAATCATCAATTTCTTTATTTTTGTATCTGTAAAATCTGCTTAATTATAGCAATAAGAAGCCTTTTTTAGGATCCTGTAAGAAAGTGTGATTATCAACGTCTCTTCTCAGAAGAGCAGGGTAAGCTTGAAGTATAAACACAGAGACGGCAAGCACAAACCGATGAACGTCACTATCGGAAAGTACCATATGTTTATTTGCTTAGAACAGGTATTCTCCAAAAAATGTATCTGGATACTGATCTTGTTTCCAATTTCTAATCAAGAACTCAAGTTTAGGCATAACGAGATGCTTCAATGTATTTCTAAAATTTCATTTAAAAATTCCTGGAATTCTCTTCAAGTCTTTGCACTCTCTGCTAAAATATCTATAAGCAGTATACACTGAATTACAGTCCAATACAAAATCTGTATTAACCGCTGATTGCATTATCATCCTTCTTTATCATCGGTCGAGTCTGCACATGCTGATCTTCTTCTTTTCTTGCATCCGGATCAGCAATGGTGGGAGGGCCTACCTCATCTTTGTGGGCCTTTACATCACTGAGGTGAAGGCAAGCTCATCTATCTTGTACCTTCACAGCTGAAGGGGTTATACCCTCATTGCAAACAGGACCATTGAAACGTGGCTCATGCAACCTTCCAGTAAGATTCTTAATGAGTACTTAGCCTCCAACATATGGCTTAGGTGCCGATAATAGTTATATTGGGTGGGTGTTGAATTGTCTTCTTCTGTGTTCTGAGACCAACCCCATTGCTCTTGATTTGATCTGAAATTAAAGAAATACTAGAGGTCATACATGTCAAATAATCATGCATCTCCTCAACTAAAGTTTTAGCTACTCTCTGGGCATCACTTCTACTCTTAGATGGAGGTGTAAAGGGCATTCTCACTCAACGCCCTGTCACTAGCTCATGAGGGGTGATGTGGTGGTCCGATACTGGCTGATTCTGAAGGACATATAAGGCTAGGTGTAGGCAATATAGCCATCAGTTCTTCAAAGTCAATTTAATCTTGACAATCATTTCTTTAAAGAGGTTGCTGAGTCTCTCACATATCCTGTTTGCTTGCGGGTGAAAAAGCAGAAGAAAACTTGTGCTTTATACTCAATAGAAGCCCTATCTGTTTGAATAACTCATTAACAAAATGGGGCCCATTGTCGAATCTCAGCACTTCACACACACTCCACCTCAGGAAAACTTTACACACTAAAAACTTCACTGCACAAGTGGTGTCAGGCTGTGTACACGGAAGGAAAACACCACCACTAATAGATACTTATATCCATGACATACTTGCAGCATATCGACATAGTCGATATATAAATGTTGAAACAGACAATTCAGTCAAGGTATTACCCCTCTAATCGTCCTCAGTGTATGTCCAGCAGTAAACCTTTGACACACGATGCAGTTTACCATAAACAGTGCAACGTGCTCCAACAAATTAGGAATGAACCAGTCTTCTTCAATAGTAGCAGCAAGACTCTCTCTAGTTACATGTGTGGGGTAATGCAGCTGTTCAAGCGCAACCTTTAATCATGCTACTGGCATCAGTGGCTTTCAAGTGTTGTCTTGTCGCCAGAACACCCCCTTCATTTCCACAATTCCTGCTCTTCCTGTGGTGCACTCCCTTGAATCTCCATTAGTTGGGTTATCGACAATGTATTAAACCCTTCTTGAACTAACATGGTTGTAACTACTTTTTCTTTAATACTCTCAGTATCCAAACTCGAAATATCTGGGGAATGTGCAACCCTTTTGGCTTCTTCGTCTGTGACTTAATTCCCGCAAGAGATAAATTCTGTTTGCTTAGTATGCGCTGCGCATTTAACGACCGCTGTGGCCACTGGGAGTTGTAGTGCCTTAATAAGCCTAATCAGTAAGGATGTGTGCTACACTCAAGTGCCATCTGCACCAAGGTAGCCCCTCCTCTTACAACGTGCTAATCCTGCATGAACGGTTGACATCACATAGGCGGAGTCACTGTACACTATTACTTCCTGTCCTTCATGTTTCTCGAGCACAACAATGAGCGCTACCAATTCTGCTGCTTGAGCTGAAAAGTGAGACGGTAGCCTTGTACTTGCTACAACTTCAAATCCTCCATTTAATCTATGTCTCACTACTGCAGCGCCTGAATGCCTTTCCCCACTAGTCTGATCAATTTTTGAAGAACCATCAATAAACTGAATTTCCCCTCCTGCGAAAGCATTTTCCTTCACACAGGGTATATCATCATAAAATTCAACATAATTATCACAGCCATGCACATGATCGCATTCTTCTATTGGCTCAACTACAAACGTGGCAGGTTTCGCTATTTTACATTTTACAATCTTAATCTTTGGGTTAGAAATCATTACATCATAAGATGAAGCTCTTTGGGATATCAATGTGCCTTTGGGCTTCTCTAAAATAGCAAATAGAGCATGTTCCATGAAAAGAGTCAGAGAGCAGCCTATTGCAATACTTCTAGACTTCTCAATGGCGAAGGCGACTGCAGCCAAAGATTGTTCCCAATGGAAGCGTCCTCTCATAACTGGGTTTAAAATTCCACTTTAATATGCTAAAGGTTTGTATCGCAATGTGGTCCTCTGTGTAAGCACTGCTGTCTTGACTGTCTCATTTGTGTGTGAAAACAAATAAAATTCCTCAGCTTAATTGGAAATCCCTAAAACGGGGGCTTTGTAAATTGTTTTTTTCAGCTCCTCAAACCCTTCCTGCATTTCTTCAGGCCATTCTATTTTTTATTTTTCCCACTTGTGCTTTCTTTCAAGCTTGCAAAACTGGTCTTGTATACGTACTGTAATCAAACACCCAGGTTCTGGCATAGTTGGAAAACCCCAAAAAACTATTGCATCTGTTTCACTGTTTTTGGTTTTGAGGTTTTCATAATTGCCTCGGCTCTTTCAGTGTCACTTTCTTTCCTTCATGTGAAATCAACTAACCTATGTATAACACCTCTTCTTGACAGTATTGTAACTTCTCCTTGTCTACCTTATATCCCTTGTCTGCTCGAATAATCATCAAGTGAACAGAATCTTGCTTGCACTCATCTTCTGTGGTGCTACAAATCAAAATGTCATCTATGTACTTTATCACCGCACTCTTGAGAATAATATTTCCTAAATCCATCTCTAGAACTCTATTAAAGATCGATGGGGATTCAATGTACCCTTGGGGCAGCTTAGTATGTTTCACTCAAGTTTGGCGGAACCTACAGGAAGTCAAGTCTTGTGAGTCCTTGTGCAATGGGATCAAGAAAAATTCATTCTTTAAATCGATCACCATGAAATATCGAGCTTCCACCGGGATACTGCACAGTATAGTAGCTGGATTAGGAACTAGAGGAAACTCTGCATCTGCAATCTGATTAATTGGTCTCATATTGTGTATAAATCTCGACAACCCTCCTTTAGATTTTCTAATAGGATACGCTGCGGTATTGCATGATGATTCTGATGTCACCATAATGCCTTGTTTCATCAGTGCCAAAATGGTCTGAAATTTACCTTCATCAGCTTCTCAAGAACTGGGATACTGTTTTGCTCGAGGCAAAATCGTTCCTGGCTTAAGCTTTATTTTAACTTCCCCTATTCCATTAAATTAACCTACATCATAAGGGCCTGTGCTCCAAAGGATGGTTGGCACCTTCTTCAAGTCTTCCTGAAAAAAATCTGGACGCTGCTGCATTATCGCCATTCGCTGTGGGATTTCCCTCTTTTCTATCCTTATCCAGTATGTGATGCTCATGAAGAACACAACTTCATCATCTGTAAGGTCTTCCCTGAAGATGTCGTCATCAGTTATGTCAGTCAATCTGTATCCTTCCTCGAGAGCTATTACTGTTCTCCATGGTCTACACTCATCATATACTCCTTCATCATATACTCCTTCATCATATACTCCTAGATCAGTAAATGAAATCGTCATGTTTAGTTTTGTCGCTAAATCACTTCCCAAAATGTTAACCGGTGTCTGTTGTGAATATAACAAACGAACAGACATGTCACATTCTCCTATAGAGACTGGTAATTCATTGATAAAAAGGAACTCGACTCGTAGCTACAGTGAACCCTTGAGCATACATGGCAATTCCTGACATTGGATATTTTCCTTCTTGTATACACGAACAAGTTGCGACAGTGTCTACAAGAAAAGAAAAGGATTTGCCTCCTATCGTCACAACGACCCTTGGTTCCTCTTAGGAGTCTGGTGTCACAGATACTACTGAACACATCAAGTCACCCTATGAGCTGTCCAATTGTGGGTACAGGCTCATCCCTGTCTCTGTGAAAGGATTTCCTCCTACCACAGTGACACCTCCTATTCTCTGTGTCCTGTATTTGCATACTGCTGTGTCTGCATAGGGGATTGTTGCGACTGCCCTTGTAGTGGATCCATTTTCACTCGTTCTTTTACTGTACTCACAGTGCTTGTGTCGGATAAAATGTGTGATCTTGGCCGAACGCTCCTCTAGTATGTGAGCTATATGGTGGAAGATAAGCTGTCCAATATACTGCGGGTGCCCATCTGCCAAGCCCCCCTTGGTTATATCTTCCCTGAATGCTCTGGTTCTCATTCTGTGTACCTTGAAACCCACCTTGATTATTTTGGACTCTACCTCCTCTTCCTCTATAGCCTATTCCTCTGCCTCGTGGCACAAACCCATATCCACCTTGATCCATCGGGCGCCGATTACTCATCTGCAAAGCACCGATTGCTTCCTGCATTCCCAATCCTTCTCTGCTTGTCAATACCATCCTTTCTATGGCACATTTTGACAATTTTTACTGAACCAACTTAGCTTCCCCGATTTTCCTATTCTCATCTTTCTTCTTATTTTTCTCTTGTAATAACCGACAATGGTGTACTATCATCACCTGTATCTCAGGCCATGGCTTCGCTTCCATACCCACTTGTTTTTTATCTGCCTCTGTACTGGATCAGGCAACCCCGGCATAAAATGTGGTAAAATAATGCCACTGTCTTTTCCCACGGCTTGTGATTTTAATTTCTCCTGAATATCCTGAATGTAAGCAAAAGGGTCTTCATCGTCCTTCATCTTACGTGTCATAATTGCACACATATCTGATATATCGGGGTATTGTACGCTGAGAGCCCTCCAAACATCTGCTCTACAATAATGAAATGGTGCCCCATCATGCGTTGTATTCTGTGCTGTCACACTTGAATATCCTGCTATTCTCCACATGTCATCAGCCCTCTCTCCAAGAATATCTGCCAGGAGACCTTTTATGTCCCCTTTGGCCAACATGTTTTCCCCTGTCACTTTTTCTAATTTGTATATCCATTTTCCAGCACCCAAAGTCAAACTCGGGAGCTTACACCTTAAATTATCCTTGTCCATCTGCAGCCATGGGATATACTGTGGTCTTGCTCACCCTTTTTCCAATAAGGGAAACTGAGGGAACCCCATCCCAGAGTCGGATCCCATAATTAGTCTATCCATGGCAGGGATGAACATCCCTGTCTGTCTCCTTGTGGGTAACAACCTTAACCTGCTCTCACATGGTGGCGACTCTCCCTTCTCACTATGTTATCCTCCTTGGGGGCGCTAAGGATATGCTATAGGATCTGGTGTACTATCTTTAGGTTGTTTCAGATCCGACCATCTCACTTCCTTATCTATTTGCATACTTTCTTCAGGGGCACAAGCGCTCCCTCTTTTGCCCAAAACCGGACATTCTTTCCTCGTCCGACATCTCTAGTCCCCAACTACTGTGACTATCACCACCTTCACCCTTATCTAGATTCCGTCTGCTTAAAGACAATGCTCGAAGTTAATCACTGAACAGACTTCCCTCTTCACTTTGTGATTAAGGCACTGGGGATTGATCATCGTTCCCTCGAGTTTCATACTCGCTATTTCACCTTAACTGTTGATTGACCTTATCGATCCTTTCTCTGATGCTTTCTGCGTCTAATCTTTCTTCGTCTAACACAACTCTAGATGCTGCCGGCATTACTTCTTTTCTTGGAAGAATCTCTTCTATTCTATCCCATCATATTTCTGGGCTTTTCGCTACTGGTTCCTTATGAATGAGACTGGCGTTGAGGACTCGCTGTCTCCTTTTCCGTTCCATTTCTTCATCTATTTCTTGTTGCTTTCTCGCATCCCTTCTAATTCTTTCTTCCTCTTGTCTTTGGTCTTCCCCTCTCCCTATTCCTTACCTTCTTTCTTCTTCTTCCCTTCGTCTCTGTAATATTTTGTCCATTAGTTCCTGTGCTTTCTCCTCGCCTTTCTTTCTTTCCCTTCTGTCTCTTTCGTCTATCGCTCTCTGTCTATTGTCATACTTTCTTTGTTCTTCTGCCTGTTCTTCTTTTTTCTCTTGCTCTTCCTGATATATCTGTTCTTGTTGCTGCCTGCTCTTCCTTTTCTGCTCGTCTTCTTCTAATCTCTTCTCTCGTTCCCTTTCTTTCCTTTCTTGTTCAACCTTATCTTCTCTTTGCCTAAATTCCTCAATACTTTTCCCATCTATTTTAAGTAATATCTTTCTTGCCATCCATTCGTTCTGCACAAGCACTATCTCGTCAGCTTTATCCTTCTCTAATTTCCATCTCTTAAACTCCTTGTCTATTTCTGTCGACAGATTCAACCGCTCACTCCTTCCTTCTTTTTTTCTTTTATTTGTTTTATTTAGCATTTGGTTTTACAAAGGAAACCTTAAGCTTTATCTTATCTAAATAAACAAATATCATACAAATATTAAATTCAAATTTCAACAAATTAATATCTAAAAAAAGAAATTACGAACATTTTCGGAGGAAGCAGAAGACAGAAAACAAGCAAAGAAACAAAGAGAGAACCAAAGTACAGCAATGAACTTCCAATCAGGGAAGAAGATAGCGATCTTGAAATGATCAGAACAAAGGGACCTCCATGCTCAGCATCCTGCTTTCAATCAGTCAGTTGCAAAACCAAGTGTTCCTTCTCCTGTGACTTACGGAGGACAATTTCCGGGAAAGCCAAAAGGGCTAGCGTGAGGGATATCCAGTTCCCTTGGAGCAGCTGCAGCCACAAATCCTCTAAAGTTTGTGTGGTATATGTTGTGAAGAATTTACCCAGTCATCTGTCACATTCTTGTTTTAGGTCAGGGCAAACATGGTTAGGTGAAGTAGGGTCTTTTTCTGGTCCCCACATATTATGCAGCTATGGTCTCTCAGGTTTACTCCCTTCCTTACTTCCGTCCGTTCTTTAGTTGAGATTAGGTTCATACGGAATCTCATAAAGTTCATTCTTCATTTGGAACAGGGGAATCTCTTTAAGTATCATCTCATCTTGCCTCTAAGGCCATATACAGGGTCTTTCTGACCACATATATTTAAAGAATTCTTCCTTCTTTATCTTGTATGATCTTATAGATCTCTTATTTTTTCTTATTCTCCTCTGGACTATCGTCACTACTGTAAGCGGGGGGTTTGTATATTCGATTAGTATACCCTGTCACCACTTTCAACTCCTTTAAAGGATATAATACTATTTCTTCCATACTAGCACCTTTTTCTTCAGGTGAGGTAAGGGGAGCGGAGGGCTCAACACCTTCCTCCTTACGCTGACTAAGCATCCATGCCTCAGGTGGCAGGTCTTCTCTTTCTTCTTGATACATTTTCCAGAGCTCTAGAATCCCTAATCTTTTCTTAAATGTCTTCCTTGTGTACGCAGCATGCAAGTATGTAGTCATGTGTTGCAATACCACTTTTGACAATGATCCCCCTTGTAGCCATGGCATGAACATCTTATCTGCTGTGCCTTTCACTCACTACACACTATACTGTTTGAGTTTGGTAATGTTTTGCATAAGTGCATAAGAGGAGTGTCTCCCATAATGACATGTCTCACTTGGTTGTCAATACTTACCAGACTGTTAAATAAACTTTATACTTTTGCTTAGATCACCACTTTTCAATGTTTTAAAACAAAAAATATGAGCATGCACCATCAATCGCTTCTAAAGCCTCTAATTTCAACACTTTACCTATTTTCTTATTCAATATATATCTATTTTCTTGATTGGCCCTCTAATTTCAACAGTTTACCTATTTTCTTATTCGATATATCTATTTTCTTCATTGGTGCCAATCACTTTGCTACACTTAATCACTGTTGCTCCTCAAGCTTTTCATTTTTTTCACAACTTCTATCGCTCTTCAATATTTTTACTCAACAAATAACATTCAAAATAGCCAAACATTACACATTTATAAACACTGTGATCACCTTATCTCTGTCGCCTTTACTTTATACCCTATACGGGGTTTAAGATGTCACCTTACATAATCCTGACTATGCGTAATATGTTTCTGCTCTACCACCGTTGGGGTTTGAGACATCTCCTTCTGAAATTCCCTTGAGACAGGACTCCTACATGCTAACTTTTCTCTTCACAATATTTACTGTTACTCAAAAATAATCACAATCCCATCCCCTTTATTTGCCATTCCCCTTAGTCTACTCACCATTCATTAATCCACTCAAGGCGTTCGATATTGAATCGTCCTTCAATCTGACAACTTTGCCTTCCATCTACAGCGCGCCCAGGGAAACCGGGCAGGGATTTCGTCAAAGAGGGACCTGCCCACTATCTCGATTCTTCTTGCAAGTTTATTTCTATCAGCCACTCTCCACAGGAAACCCTGCGATCTTCCGGCTTAATGGCGGAGGATGCCTGATCGTCCACAACACTGGAGCATAACTAGTTAGGATCTTTTTCCACCATCGGCACTGCTACCTCGTGAGCTTATGTCCTTTTAGTAACGTGCATGAAATGGATGAGGTTGCAGAATAACTCTGACACCAAATCATTGAACCAACTCAGGAGGATGGCAAAGATACTGTGCCTCATTACAAGTTTGCCGGTCCGGCAACTACAGTACCGGTAAGCTTGTCGGTACCGTAGTTCCCGGACCGGCAAACTATGAGTTCTGCTCGCGGGTGCCATTACGGACGTCAGGTCTGACCTGGCGGCTGTAACAGCACCCGCGAGCAGAGCATGTCAGATGCACCGGCACCATTCTGAATGGTGCAGGTGCATCTGACCTCCCCATTCCCATTGATCTATGGGGAATGCTGGAATTTTTCCGAAATTTAGCGGCAGCCTACCGGTTTTACCGGCAAAGCTACCGCCAATCTTTATAATGAGGCCCACTGTTTTATTAACAATTATCTAAAACAGGGAGTTAAAACGGACATCAATGGGCGTTCGCTCAAGTTCTCGACGATTTTCTCATAAAAACATCCTTATATGCAAGAAATACGTCAGAGGTGACGTTATACTACATGGCAAATAAAAGAAAACCTATCAAGGGTTGGGATTGTTTAAAGGAGACTCTAAATATACTTTCTATATGGACTAGGATTGTGATTAGCTGCCCACTGTCAGGTGGACAACTTATGCCTACCTCTAAAACATGTCATCTTCAACACTATTAAGTACACAGTTTATCATTGGTCTTCAAACTATAAGTCCCTTTATTACACAGCCCTCTACAATTGGTTGGCACACTGGTGCCATGTCTGGAACATTCGGTTCACTTAGCAGCATGTAAGCTCAGACCCAGGTGCCAGGAGGTGGACTTGACTTTACCTCCCTTCCCAATTAGCCCAACATCTCTCATCACCCATGCCTTCTGCCATGAAGATTGTCTTTGAACTTGGCCTTGCAAAGTATCATTGTCTCCGGGAAACTATGGGCATAAAGGCTCCCGCTATCGCTGTTCTAGGACTCCAAGCTCAACTCTATTTCCATCCTTGGCTCATGTGACAGGAGACTATGATGTTTTCATTTTGCAGTAATTAAATGTCCTAAACGAATAAAACTTGACACTCTTTGTGTTCTTTCTTTGCACCTTAACAAGGGACGATTCATCCTTCGCACATTCACTGCTTTTAAGAATAGATAACCAACCTTTGTTGCGTAATTTTTGATACAGAGCCAGTCTGGTTGACCGTGGTGGGCATCTGGAAATTCCGAGACATTCAGGTGTACATTGGTTTTCCTTTGTTGGTGCTTTAGGGTAAGGGGAAAACAATCTGTTTTGGTTGGTATGTAAATAATGAGGTTAATAACAGTTGGGCCTTAACTTTTTCTGTTTAGAGTACTGACTTCTGCCCAAGCCAAGATGGAGGAACCAATCAGTAATCTGATTGGCTGAGGAGCTCTTAAGGTCAGTTGGGAAACATTCTCAACTGCCTTCCATTGTCGATGCTTAAGCTGAGTGGCCCAGGGTCTAGGAGGTTCCAGTTTTAGGCCCAAATCCACAGGCCTAATGACAAGTTCAAGAGATCAAGAAGAAGATCTTACCGGAAGAAGTTCATTGAGAACCCTACCAGAGCTAAATGCAGGTTTCAAGTACTTTAGAAAATTAATGGATTAAAAGTAATATAAATACAGTAAATAGATGTCCAGCGCTAATGTTTGATGTAAGAAAAGATGTGTGCTCTTTGAAGTTGAGGATTTGATAAACTTTGTTCTGGATACTAAGTGCGACAAGACTGCGACACATGAGTTAGCTTCCCGTCCTCAAAGTGGCATCGGAAGGAAGAGGCTAGTCAGTTTCCCCCTTCGTTGATATTTCTGACAGCTTCCGCGTGTAAAATTGGTTTTGTATACGAAGGAGAAGGTAAATATCAGCCTTCGTAGTACGTTAATTTTTGGGTTGTGCTCGACGCCGTTTCTTGTCTTATTTTCTTTTCGTTTCTGTTTTGTTCGGAACATATCTGTTTGGGGGAGTTGCCACTCATCTCTTCCGAGGTAGTTAAATATAGTGGGAAGGGCAAAAGTAGAATTCTTTGTGTAGAAATACAGTGCAATGCTCACAACGTAAAAGATCCTTGGTTTCTGTGCGCGCGGTCGGCACTGAAGGTGGAAATGACTTTGGGCAAGATTTGCAGTGACAGAGGTGTGACGAGGTATGAGGAGGTTCTGCTTTCTGGAAGAACTCGAATTAGAGCTCTGGTTAGAAGATATAAATAGTTCTTAGGGTCCTTCCTTAAACAACTTGCGTGGCGACGCCATACGTTCTGTGGAGAAATGAGCGTGGGTCGGAATGCGGAAATTGTCTGAGCAAAGGTGTGAACACAGAGTACTGAAGTATTCATAGGAGGTATGACAGTCAGCGTTGTTGGTATCTAATTTAGCAAAATGAACATTAATAAATGTAGCAAGAGATGAATGTTACAAGGAACTTACAAAGAAAATAATTAACATTCTTTCTCTTGAAAGCAACGTTGCATTCGCCTGAAAAGACAATTCAGCAATTTGTTGGGCAAACGATGTACATAAACTACAAATAAGGTTCAAACCAAAGTAGTAGAAAATTCTTATGAGAAGAAACAGATGTCTCATCAGAATTACTGAACAAAAGATACTAAAAGTACTGTTGAGCAACTTTGGAGCAATAAGAAAGCCATAACCTTCCTCTGGGCACTAAGCAGAGGAAACACAGGTATACATTCTTTGGGATAACAGTTTAAGAGACGAACAGGCTACAAGTCATATATGTTCATCTATATTCTTTCTTGTTTCTTTTTCTCTGCTGCAGATATCCTGATGGTGCAGAAGGAATCTGTGACTTTGTTGTTTTCTCCACTTCCCCTTTTTGTGGTGTGCTCAACTGTACTTGGAGTGGTTGAGTGCTCCATACCTTTGAGGGTCTGTCAGGGTTCAGCAGCTCCTGTGGGCCTACAATCAAGACTCAGCCTGACAGTATGAAAGGCTGGCATTTTTGAGTCTGCCTGAGTTGTCATGGACCCTGAGGATACCTCAATGGAAGGTTTGTGAGATTTAATTTGAGAATTAAGGGAAGAGTTAAGGAATTCCCACAAGGAGAATGAGAAATTAACTAAAAAGATGGAGGAGTTGAGTGATAAGGTCACTCATTTGCAGGAAGTGGAGGCAGGAAGGCTGGGAGGTAAAGGGGATCCTCCTCCCGAGTTGCATAGGGTGGATGAGGACAATTTTCAGGCATGGAATAGTGGGGCTGTGGGTGGAGTCCGGCCATGTTTAATGCATATTCCATGGTCTGCTCCTGAACGTTATGGGGGTGAGGCCAAGAAGTTTCAAACTTTCATTACACAATGTGAACTCCATTTCCTTAGCCGTCCAGAGATATTCTCTACTGAAACTGCAAAGGTAACGTTTATTATGTCCTACTTGTCAGGTGAGGCAGCCACCTGGGCGGGCCTGTTAGTAAAACAGGAGCATGCTGCATTAGGGAATTTTGAGCTCTTTTGTGAAGAGTTTCACAAAATTTTTGATCCACATCAGGTGTCTTTGGAAGTGTATGGGGAGTTATTAGAACTTCGGCAGGGAGATCGGGATCTAGTTTCATACATTACCCAATTCAAATCTTTGGTGTTAGAAAGTTAGTGGCCAGAGTTAAAAATATACTCTCTTTTTTACAGGGGTTTACGGGAGGAGTTGAAGATGCTTTGTCAAATGTTGTAGACAGACCTAATTCCTGTGAGGGGTTAATGGACCTGGTTATTCAATTAGATTTTCGTTTAAATGAGAGAAAGGTTGAGCGGAGGAGGTTTCAGAGGGGGACTAGGAGTTTGGAAATCATCATCCCAGAACCGAATTTGTTAATAAGGAGTTCAGGAGTCGGGGTTTGGAAGTAAGGGTTCAGATCCAGGTTCCAGGATCAGAGGACCTCTAACAAAGGAGGAAAAAGAGAGGAGACATGTAAACAAATTATGTCTGTACTGTGGAAGGAGTGGCCACTTTTTAGGAAACTGTCCATTAACCCAGAAGAGGGCCCCGTCTTTGGCAATCAAGGTGCAGCAGGTGGCGAACACATTACAATAGGCAGTTCCTCATATTACTGTAAGCGCATCCTTATATGTTAAGACAGTCTTAAAGGATTCAGGTCCTGTGGTCATAGATTCTCGAGGCACAGGCAATTTTATGGATTGGGGAGTGGCCAAGGCTCTGGGGATCCAGTTCAGACAAAAGGAGGTGATAGAGCAGGTGCGGGCGGTTGATGGAACTTCTCTTACTTTAGGTGCCATCACTCATGAGACAGAGATTTCGGACATGGTTCTTGCAGAGGGTCATAGTGAGAAGATATCTTTTGAATTAATCGATGCTCCAAAACTAAAGATAATTTTGGGAATGTCGTGGCTTGCTTCACATAATCCCAGAATTAATTGGGGCAAGAGGGTTATTGAAATGCAGTCAGATTTTTGTGTAGAACACTGTTTTAGGGGTCCCATGCCAGGGGCTTCTCAGGGCTTTAGTGTGTCGGTTTCAAGGGTGTTGGCTGAAGAATGGGTTTTACTTCATTCCGTTGTAGCAGTGGTGGGAGAATTACCAGAGTGCTTCAAGGAGTACTGTATTTTCTCCCTGTAGATCTTTGATTGTCAGATAGATCTAGAGCCAGGAGCAGTTTTACCCATTAGTAGAGTGTATTCCCTCAAGGAGAAGGAGAACGAGTACATGAAGGAATATTTGGCAGAGAATTTGGCTAAGGGGTTTATTCGCCATTCCCAGTCTCCTGTGGCATCCCCCTTGTTTTTTGTTCCGAAGCCAGATGGATCTCTAAGAACTTGCATAGACTATCGTGTGGTAAACAGGGTAACCATTAAGAACACGTATCCTCTCCCTTTAATCGCTGAAATGCTAAATCAGATACAAGGTGCCACTGTTTTTTCTAAACTATACCTGCTTGGGGCATATAATTTGGTCAGAGTCGAGGAAGGAGATGAGTCAAAGACCATCTTCAAGACCAGGTTTGGACTTTTTGAATAACATGGAATGCCATTTGGCCTTTGTAATGCTCCAGCGGCTTTTCAATTTTTTATTGCTGAAGTTCTTCAAGAGTTTTTGGATGTTTTCGTTGTGGTATACATAGACGATATTTAATTTTTTTCTCCGGATTTGAATCAACATCAAGAAGATCATGTTCAAAAGGTAGTTCAGAAGTTACGTAAAAATCATCTGTTCGCCAAGCTTGAAAATAGCCAGTTTCATTCGGATTCTGTGGAGTTTCTGGAATTTATAATTTCACCAAAGGGTTTGGCGATGAATCCTCTGAAGGTTCAGGCGATACAAGATTGGCCCTCATCTAAGATGGTAAAAGAGTACAAAGGTTCATTGGTTTCGCCAACGTTTATCGAAGGTTTATTGAAGGTTTTACTCAGTTAGTCACTCCTATTACTAAGCTACTCAAAAAGGGGGCTACATTTGAATTGAGCCCGGAGGCGGAGAAGTCTTTTCAGATCTTGAAGACTCGTTTTATTTCCAGTCTGATTTTGAGACATCAAGATCCTGTGAAACCTTTCTTTGTGGATGTGGATGCTTCTAATTTTGCTATGTGTGCCGTTTTTGTCGCAAAGACATGAAGTTACTGGCCAATTACATCCTGTGGCCGCCTTCTCAAGTACATTTTTACCAGCAGAAGTTAACTATACTATTTCTGATCATGAGCTTTTTGGCAATAAAATCAGCTTTTGAAGAATGGCTACACCACTTGTTGGGTGTGAGACATACAGTGACTGCGCTGACTGATCATCGTAATCTGCTATTTTTGAAATCCGCGACAACCCTGACTCCAAGACAACTGAGGTAATCTTTATTTTTTGCAGATTACGACATTGTTGTTACATTCAAACCAGGACGTTTAAACGACAAGGCGGATGCCTTATCTCGTCAATTTCCTGGGTGTGAGTCTATGATTCAGTGTGAACCTTTGCCCTTGATTGCTACTGAACGGTTAATTTCAGCTGGTACTAAGGTAAATTGGAATTTGATGGATGCAATTAAGAAGGTGATGTCAATTTTACAGATGGAGGAGAGGGTGCGCCTTGATTCAGTGCGCAGTTTTCGGAATGGGTTGCCATTTTTTTATGATTGTCTATATTTACCATCTTTGGAATTAAGAGAACATATTTTGAAAAATTGTCATGAATCAATGTTATTGTGTCATCCAGGTTTTTGAAAAACCTTAGAGTTAATCAGGAGAGATTTTTGGTGGGAAATGATTAGACAAGACACTTTGAATTTTGGAAAGACATGTGCTGTGTGAGCACGTGCAAAGATACAACGGGGGAAGCCAGCTGGTTTGTTGGAGCCCCTTCCAGTTCCTCCATGTCCTTAGCATAGCCTTGCCTTGGATTTTATTTCAGATCTTCCTAAAGACCAAGGCTGTTCTTCCATTCTTGTTGTAGTGGATCTCCTCTCCAAGGAGGGACATTTCATTCCTATATAGGGAGAAGTTACCGCTGAGTATATGGCTCAGAACTTTCTTCAAGGGGTGGTCCGATTGCATGGTTTAACCAGTAAAATCATTTCAGATAGTGTTTTGTAAAAGGTTGGGAATGGAAGTGTGTCTAACATCTGGCTATCACCCCAAGACTAATGGGCAGGTGGAAAGGGTTAATCAGGAGTTGAAAAATATCTAAGATGTTATGTGAAGGGAGGTTTAGATTGGGTGAACCATATCTGGTTGGCTGAATTTGCCTACAATAATTGTGAGAAAGATTCTACATCCATGTCTCCTTTCTTCGTTTTTTGTCCGATGATATTTTGGGTGATGTGGTTAATCCGGCAGTGGAGGTTCGTCTTCAAACTATGAAAGTTAACTTGGAGTGGGCAAAGAAGGTACTTTTGGAAAGTAAGTTGAGATATAAGGAATTTGCAGATGTCAAGAGAAGGTTAAGTCCCAAGTACAAGGAGTGTGAGTTGGTTTGGTTGTCAACTACATTTTTAAGGATAAGGGGTAGGAATAAGTTTAGTCCTCGGTTCATAGGACCATTTGAAATTGATAAAGTAATAAATCATGTTGCGTTTAGGTTGAAGTTACCAGCTAGTTTAAAGGTTCATCCTACATTTCATGTAAGCCTATTAAAACCCGTTTGTAGAGGAACTAGATTTGAGCAACTTCCAGGTTCAATAATGGTTGACGAAGAATCAGAAGAGTTTGAGATTACAGGTATTTTGGATTCTAAGAGGTTGTGAGGAAAGCTGCAATATCTTATTGATTGGAAGGGGGTATGGACCTGAGGAGCGCACTTGGGAGAAAGCCACTGATGTACATGCCCAGCATTTCATTGCAAGGTTTCATAGAAGGTTTCCTTGTAAACCTGATCCTGAGAAAGGGCTTTAAGGTGGGGGTACTGTCAGGGTTTACTTATTCAGGTGTACATTGGGGGTCCTTGGTTAGGGAAAAATAATCTGTTTTGGTTGGTATGTAAATAATGAGGTTAATAACGGCTGGGCCTTAACTTTTTCTGTTTAGAGTACTGACTTCTGCCCAAGCCAAGATGGAGGAACCAATCAGTAATCTGATTGGCTGAGGAGCTCTTAAGGTCAGTTGGGAAACATTCTCAACTGCCTTTCATTGTCGATGCTTAAGCTGAGTGGTCCAGGGTCTAGGAGGTTCCAGTTTTAGGCCCAAATCCACAGGCCTAATGACAAGTTCAAGAGATCAAGAAGAAGATCTTACCGGAAGAAGTTCATTGAGAACCCTACCAGAGCTAAATGCAGGTTTCAAGTACTTTAGAAAATGAATGGATTAAAAGTAATGTAAATACAGTAAATACATGTCCAGCGCTAAGGTTTGATGTAAGATCAGCTGTGTGCTCTTTGAAGTTGAAGATTTGATAAACTTTGTTCTGGATACTAAGTGTGGCAAGACTGTGACACGTTAGTTATCTTCCTGTCCTCAAAGCGGTGTCGGAAGGAATGGGCTAGTCAGTTTCCCCCTTTGTGATATTTCTGACAGCTTCCCGTGTGTCAAATTGGTTTTGTATACGAAGGAGAAGATAAATATCAGCCTTCGTTGTACGTTAATTTTTGGGTTGCGGTCAACACCGTTTCTTGTTTTAATTATTTTCTTTTCATTTCTGTTTCGTGCGGAACATATTTGATTGGGGAGTTGCCGCTCGTCTCTTCCGAGGTAGTTAAATATACTGGGAAGGGCGAACGTAGAATAGATTTTGTTTCCCTTCTTTTTGTGTATAAATACGGTGCAAAGCTCGCAACGTAATAAATCCTTGGTTTCTGTTCGCTCGGTCGGCGTGGAAGGTGATACTGACTTTGGGCAAGATTCACAGAGGCGGAGGTGTGCAGAGGTGTGAGGGGGTTCTGCTTTCTGGAAGAACTCAAATTAGAACTCTGGTTAAAAGATATAGATAGTTCTTAGGGTCCTTCCTTAAACAACTTGTGCGGCGACTCCATATGTTCCGTGGAGACAGGAGCGCGGGTCGGAAAGCGGAAAGTGTGTGAGCAAAGGTGTGAACACCGAGTACTGAAGTATTCATAGGAGGTATGACCATCAGTGTTGTTGGTATCTTATTTTTCAAAATTAACATTAATAACTCTAGCAAGAGATGAATGTTCCAAGGAACTTACAACGACAATAAATAATGAACATTCTTTCTCTTGAAAGCAGCGTTTCATCTGCCTTCAAAGAAAATTCAGCAGTTTTATGGCCAAAAGATGTACATAAACAACAAATAAGTTTCAAACCAAATTAGTAGAAAATTCTTATGAGAAGAAACAGATGTCTCATCAGAGTTAGTGAACAGAAGATAGTAAAAGTACTGTTGAGCAAGAAAGCCATAACCTTCCTCTGGGCACTAAGCAGAGGAAACAAAGGTATACATTCTTTGGGATAACAGTTTAAGGGAAGACCAGGTAAGGAGTCATATATGGTTAATCTACATTCTTTCTTCTTTCTTTTTCTCAGCCTGACACCATGGGAGGAGGGTTGAGCGTCTTTGTGTAACACAATCCCATAAGGAGGAGGGCACAGGCCTCCAACCCCCACCAGTCCCATCTCTGAGTTATAGCATCCAAAAGCCCTAGTCTTAGGACTGATGAATTCCAACATACCAGCCAGTCCCAGACCACTGATCATGAACCTGTTAGACCCCCGATTGATCAAGAAAGATCAGAATGCAGAACTTTCTGCCTTCACTGCTGGGTCACATGGTTTGTGCTGCGAGGTGCAGGGAGGAATACAAATATAGCCCAGAACTAGGGTGGGAGACCTTGAAGAGATGCTGGCCTGTCCTCGCTCGAGTAATGTTTGTGAGTTAGTATGACTTCAGCTTTTCCCTCGCCCCTGTCTGCTTATACCAAGTGCACTGCTACTTAGAAAGAGATCTATGGTTTCATTTTTACATAATTGCCAATTAGCTGCCACCTCATGCCTGATGATAACTGCAGCATCATTCACTTGGAAGAAGAGGGACAGAAGGGGCAGTGTCCAATGGCCAGTATCCCCTATGGAGCAGGCAGCCTATGTATAGGGTCTCACCAACCAGCTGTGCAGGTTTCTACTGTATGTAATGATGTCTCTGATGACACGATATACCTTGTTAAAGTGCTGCTCATGTAGATTTTGCCAAAACCTTCCGCAGCAGCAGAGCTCTTTGCTGATGCACTCCTATTTTTTAGGAAAGAAATACTTGTTATCCTTGCAAGAGGTGTCTTGGGCCTTTTTCCCTAGTGTGTTGTATTTTTTCTGGTGCGAGCGTTGAGGGCTTTCCTGCATATGTATGGTGCGTGAAGGTGTAGCACAATGGCATGTCAACGTGATGGTTCTTCTATTTGCAAGAGAGCCAACACAGCATGGGACAACTTGAGATATTGGTTACTCTGACCCATGGCTCACAGATGCAGAAAATAACTAGTTAACAGAGGTCAGAGAGGATTTCCCCATATCCTTGCTGATGGATGCAGCACTTTGACCCTCCCCTACCTCCCCAGTGTCCCCAGGCCATTTGCTGTGGTTAAAATCCAAGGTTATGTGAATGAAATCTTATTTGCCATTAGCTCCCAGCTCACCACATCTACAAAGTTCTCACTTTGTAGCGCGAAAGACCACAAACCTAGACCAATCTATTGTCTCCTTCTCGAAGGTGTGCACCAGAACAAATTCTCTAAAAATCAAATTGCTTGTAGCTGTTTTCAAAGCACCAAATTATGTTGAACTGTCAACGATTGAACAGAAGGATAACTTGTGGAGTGGATGTGGGATGACATAAATCAAGTTTATTTTGGAGAAGTTGGAATTTTGAAACTGCCCGCTCTATAATAATAGTGTACTTGAATGAAAATGATAGTAGTAGAAGGAGCCCCCTTTTCTCTCATATTAAATTTTGACAGGTGGTCATACCCCCTATTTCCGGTCTTAGTCCATCCCCCTTTTAATGTGCTTTGATATAAACTTAATATCAATTTGATATAAAAATGTTATCAAATATGTTTGCTGTGCATTTGATATCAAATGTATATTTGTGTAGGAAGTGTTTCCTAGTTCATGTCAGTTTTGATACAAAGTGAATACAAATGGTATATACGATCTATATAAAGATGGGAGCAACACTTAACAATGTTGCTCTGTCGAGCGCCGAGAGCGAAGTGAGCTGTGAAGACGGGGACTGTGAATCCAGGGTTTTGCAGAGTGATGTGTTGATGACGTCACAGAGGGTTTCTTCAGTGGGGTGATAGGAAGCGAATATACATTTTATATCAAATTGATAAGCCCCCCCAAGTTTTTGATAGTAATTTTATTCAACCCCAATAATGTGTATACACACGTTATAGAAACCGGAAAATGATATCAAACAATTTTTATATCTTTGTTATATAACAATGTATACACACATATAAAATCAATATAACAATCCTATTTTTGGGTATGAAAATGTATATAAAAATATTAAAAATCCTATTTATTTATATAGAAATGTATATGCAAATTGCTACTAGCTCAAAAGACCTTTTTCTTTTTTCCAAAAATAAAAAAGACTGATTTAGAAAGACCGCCCTGTGACCGCACAGAGAGGTCTTTCTGAATAGAACTGTCTGTTGTGTTGTTTTTGTGTGTAATGGTGGGGGGAGTCTTGGGAGGTGAGGGAGGTGGCGGGGGATGCTGGGGGAGGTTTGGGGTGTGAACCCTCTGATTTTTAGCAAATGGGGCAAGCGAGGGTGGGTGGTGGTGGGTGGGGAAGGGGGGGCTGGTGAGGAAATGCCCTTTTTTCCAATTTGTTTAGGCCACCTAAAATCCGGTGGAAAAAATGTGTCTTTTTGTTAGGTGACCTACAAAAATAGAGAAAATGACATAGAACCTAAATATTCCTATTTTAAAAAATCATATTTTTAATATGGAAATGTGTATACAAATTAATATTGTTTAAATATAAAATATTCATTTTAAATGTGTATATAAACTTCCACGAAAATGTTAATATCAAACATTTTTCATATCAATTTTGAAATACAAATGTATAGCAATCTTATATGAACTGGCTTTGATACAGGGTGTAAATAATGTAAAGCAGTTTACTTTATAAGTGAAATGTGCTTCCCAGAATATGTACAAAAGTCAAACTATTGTTGCTATAGGGTCTACATCATCTCCTGTGCAGCAGACATGTGTCCCTCTGTGACCCACCAAAGGGTTGTGAATCAACACTGCACGGATTGTATATCTACGACAAGGCCTGGGGAATCCTAGGATTGTGCTGACACACTTCCCTTCGATCTCTGAGCCAGCGAAAACCATCTAGTTTTCTGCCATGACCTGAAGACCCATTTGTTCTAGTACTTTGTTATTGCACCTTTTACTGCCTACCTTAACGGCAAGATAACTCTGGGTGAATGTTGCGATTTAGAAATTCATTTAACTTAACATAACATAACATAACATAACATAACACAGAGCAGCATTCTATCCACATCAGCAGAAAGCACAGATGGGCTTTCTATTTAGCTCATCGGAAAACCGGATTTTTGGGCCAGCTGTATAAACAAACCACCCAAAGATTTAAGACTACAGGTGTTGGCAGTAAACCCACTTGGTAGCAGTCTGCACCGCACAGATTCACTGTGGTAGCTGTGGCTGAGCAGCCAGACTTCCCTCAAGAAGAGTTAGGCAGTATACAGAGAATACATAATAGGTACAGAGGCACAATAGCACAAGCAAACACTGACCAGAGCTAGGTGTAAAAGTATAAACTTATTTATTAAAGGTACACTCATAAATTACACTAGCACATTAGGAAAGGTAAGAAAGTCAAACACAGTTACTATTACTCATATGTACATCCCTAATCGTTTGTTGGACAATTCTAAGTTAACAACACTTATTTCCAACCAGAGGTGAGCGCTTAACGTTAGATGGTACTCCAACAAGTATTACCAAAAGGGAGGGAAAAGGTAGAAATAAAGAGAGCAGTAAGGTAAAACACTTTTCACATAAGGTTAGCAAAGGCAGTTAAGGTGGAACAAGGAGAATTAGTTTGGGGCCCGCTTTAGAGGGAGCCAGGCGAAAAATGTGCCCAAGATCACACAATGTCACAAGTCTTTGCAGGTGGGTAAAAAGGTTTTACTACGGTTCTGAAAAGTTTAGTTAGGGTGTCCCAGACCTACCCAGGTTCGAGAGCCGAGGGCTAAATCTACCCCGTACAATCGGTGGCAAGGGAGGCTGGGCGGAACACAGTACCTTTAAAAGTGGAAAGATTCCTCCATCGGTGGTAGTCGTTCCTGGTAGTGGGTGCAAGTCGCGGCGTCGTTCCGAGGAAGAGGTGATCTCGACGTGGAGGAAAGCTGCAGGTCGTTGCACTACCAGGGATGAGGCCAGCCGTGGAGTTCTCCGGTCACAAAGGATTTTTACCCCTCTTTCGCTGTTGAGGTAAAAAGTGGTATCCCGGTTGCCGGGGTGCTTGGCACAGGCAAGGCGGCCACGAGATGCTTCGGGACGGCGAAAAGAAGGCAGCAACTGGATGTCCCCACCAGTTAAGGGAAGAAGACTCTCCGGCGGGAGATCTCCTCTGTCGTCGGGAAAAGTGGTGAGACGGTTCTGCAGGGCTTCACCGGTGGTGTCGTCTTGGCAGGTCAGCTCGGCTTCTCCCTCTTCGGCTTCTTAGGTCCTGTGGCGACTTCTGAAGAACCAGTCCCAAAAACCCTGCTTTTATGCAGCAAACCCCCATTCATACAGCCTAGCTGTCACTCAAACATGCTAAGTGGTGAGCGGGGTGGCTCACCACTTGGGCCAATCACACTAGAGTGCGACATGAGTTGGCAAGGCAACTCAGTCCAGGGTGCCTAAACCCCCTCCCACACCCTCTGTGGTACCCAGACAGAATGGCACCACTCTGGAGGGCTTCTGTGCAGAAGCCCGCCAAAAGTGGAACAAAGGCTCGACTCGGGTTCAGGGTTACTGAAGTGAACCTAGACGCCATTTTGGCGGCGAGTTCCGGCAAAAGATCCCAACCGGTGAATTTATATTAGTTAAATAAACTGGCGGTATCTTTAACATTGCACCAAAAAGTGGTGCATCAAAAACAATGGGAAATCCCATTGGGAAATATTCCGGTGGAATATTTCCGTGGTATCCACTGCCACCAGCCAGAACTCGGCGAGGGGGGACGGGACAGTACCCCCTCGACAACAGACCCAGGGGCAATCTAATTGCCCCTACCAGTACTTCCATAGTAAGATGGTTTGTACTGGTTAAGTTCCTAAGTTAAGACTAGTAAAGTCAATGGTAACTTTACAGACCCAGGGAGACAGTAGTCAGTCCCAGGGCGTGGAGTCTATGTTTGGGGGTCTCTAGGACACCCCTGTGCTACTGCACTGAGGGTGCGGTGTAACACACATTCAAAAACCAATGATGGCCTATGGGGAAAATTACCCCCTAGCCCATAAGCACATAGCAAGTCACAGTAAAACTCTCTCAAGTCATGTCCAAGAGTGAGGGTAAAAGAGTCTCACTCTTGGCAGGAGAAAAAATAAACCCCAGAAAATCCAGCAAAGCTGCTGGGGGACTCACTAGGTTAGGAAATTCAGCCTAAACAGAGAATTCTTCCTAACACTCGCCCCCCCAGACTAAGGGACAGGAGGATTTAATCCACTCCTGGATGAACCTCATACCTCTAGTCGATTACATACATCCTAGAGAGTCCATCAGCATTTTGATGGTGACACCCTGACCTGTGCTCAATGGTGAAATCAAACCCTTGGAGGCAGATTGACCATCTCAATAGTTTTGGATTTTCCCCTTTCATTTGCATTAACCATCTCAAGGGTTGGTGGTCAGTCTGAATGACAAAAGTAGAACCATACAAGTATGGCCTAAACTTCTCCAGTGCCCACACAATAGCAAAGCATTCTCTTTCGATTGTTGCCCACCTTGTTTCAGGTTCCTTCAGTTTTCTACTGATGAAGCAAATGGGGTGTTCCCTACCCTTCTCATCCAGTTGGCTAAGAACTGCACCTATACCTACATTGGAAGCATCAGTTTGTACAATGAAAGTTTGGTGGTAGTCAGGAGCTCTGAGTACTGGAGCTTGGCAGAGAGCTTTCTTCAGGTTTTCAAAGGCCTGATTGCATTCCTCAGTCCATTTGACCTTCTTAGGGAATTTTGGAGAGGAGATCACATTCAGAGGAGAAGCTATGGTCCCATAGTTCTCAATGAAATTCCTGTAGTACCCAGTGAGGCCTAAGAAGGCTCTCACTTGGGTCTGAGTAGTAGGTGTTGTCCAATTTTGCACAGCTTCAATCTTGCTGAGCAAAGGCCTTATTTCTCCACCTCCTACCTCATGTCCAAGGTAGACCACTTTACTCTGACCAATTTGGCACTTGCTTGCCTTTATGGTCAGATTGGCCTGCTCAAGAGCCTGCAAAACATATCCTAAGTGGGCCACATGTTCTTCCCAGGAGTGACTGAAGACTGCAATGTCATCCAAGTATGCCATGCAGAAGTCCTCCATCCCAGCGAGAACTTGGTTCACCATCCTTTGGAATGTTGCAGGTGCATTTTTCAGTTCAAAAGGCATAACCTTGAATTAGTATAGGCCAACTGGGGTAGAAAATGCAGTTTTCTCCTTGGCATGGTCTGTCAGGGCTATTTGCCAATAGCCTGACGTAAGGTCCAGTGTGCTGAGGTACTTGGCTGCACCAAGTTTATCCACCAACTCATCTGTCCTTGGCAAAGGGTGGGCATCAGTCTTGGTGACTGCATTAAGAGCTCTATAGTCCACACAGAATCTCAACTCTTTGGATCCTGCCTTTGGTACTAACACCACTGGGCTAGACCATGGACTAGTAGAGGGCTCTATTACCCCGAGATCAAGCATCTTCTTGACCTCACCTTTGATGTGGGTTCTGACATGTTCTGACATTCTATATCCCCTGCTTTTGACTGGCAGACAGTCACCAGTGAGTATCGCATGCTGTCCCCAAGGGGTCAAGCCTGGTGAAAGTGAGAACAGGGGGGTAAACTGATTTAACATAGCTTTGCACTCCTCCTGTTGCTCAGGGGTCAGATCTGAAGAGAGATTAACTCCTTCAACCTTTTCGTCCAAAGGTAAGCCTCTCAGGAGGTCAGGTAGAGCGTCACTCTCCTCCTCCTCCTCCGATGAAGCTAGAAGCAATGCTCCTACTTCTAGTCTAGAGACATAGGCTTTGAGGCGGTTGGTGTGGAAGACTCTGGGAGCTTCCCTGGGTTTGCCCAGATCCACCAGATAGTTGACCTCTCCAAGTTTTCCCACAACCTTGAAGAGTCCCATCCATTTGTCTTGCAAGGCCCTCTGCCTTGTTGGGAGCATAACTAGAACTAGCTGGTCTTGAGTAAACTCAACCATGTTAGCCTTCTGATCATGCCAATGTTTGATCAGAGCTTGGCCAGCTTTCAAGTTGTCACTTGCTTCTGCCATCATGTGTGACATTCTCCTTCGGAGACCTATCACGTAGTCAGTCACTCTGACTGGCTTGGGGGAAGGAGCACTCTCCAACCCCTCCTTAATCAGGGCCAAGGGGCCTCTGACGGGATGGCCATAGAGAAGTTCAAAGGGAGAATAACCCACTCCCTCCTGAGGGACTTCCCTATAAGCAAATAGAAGGCATGGCAGTAGAAGGTCCCACTTCTTCTTAAGGGGTTCTTCTAAGGCACCTATCATGCTCTTCATGGTTCTGTTAAATCTTTCTACCAACCCGTTTGTCTGAGGGTGGTAGGCGGTTGAGAACTTGTAGGTGACTCCGCAGGTTTTCCACATGGCTTTCATGTAGTTGGACATAAAATTTGTCCCCCTGTCAGAGATCACCTCCTTAGGAAACCCAACCCTGGTAAAGATACCAAGGAGGGCCTTAGCCACAGCCTGAGCTGTAACAGTCCTCATAGGAATTGCCTCAGGGTACCTAGTAGCATGGTCTACTACAACAAGGATAAACCTGTTGCCTGAGGAGGTTGGGGGATCAAGGGGACCAACAATGTCAATCCCTACCCTCTCAAATGGGACTCCCACAACTGGGAGAGGCACTAAAGGTGCCACATTCTTGGAACCAACCTTACCAGAAGTCTGGCAGGTATGGCAGCTCCTGCAATACCTATCTACTTCAGCCCCCATTTTTGGCCAATAGAAGTAGAGAGAGAGCCTTTACTTGGTCTTCTTGAAACTCAAGTGACCAGCAAAGGAATCTCGTGGGCTAGTTGCAAGAACTGTTGTCTGTTCTCTTGGGGCACTACCAGGCGCTGGTATGCTCCAGGTTCAGATTCGGTTGGTTCACTGTAGAAGAGGCCATCTTCCCAGTGTAACATACTTCCCAGGCTCTTGCCCATCAGCCTGAGAAGCTGCCTGCTGGCGGAGACCCTCCAGAGTTGGACATTCTCTTTGTCCCTTACGGAAAGCTGTCCTGCTGGGTCCACCTTCTGCCAGTAAAGACTGCAGCTCAGGATGGTCAGCCGGGTCCAGGTCTCCAATAAGTTCTGGACCTCCTACTAGCTCTTCTTCAGAGTCTAGTTCAACCAAACAGGGTTGTACCTCCCTCTCAGCCTCAGCTGGAGGTGGAGTTACAGGTGTAACTTTGGACAACCTCGGGGAAGTCCTTGTTGGAAGCACTGGAGTGCTTGCTGTAGGCTCTTTCCTAGGATCTTGGGTTGCCCCTTTGCTCCTGATCTGGTAGTTACTGCAGTAAGTTGCTCCAGTGGTAGAGGAGTGATTTCTGTCATCATCTCCTGAGATAAACCTCGCAGGGTTTTCTCTCTTGCAGATTTGGTGAGCTCCCGTAACCTTTTACTAGGAGGTCTGGGGGTATGTGACACAACTCCAAGAGCTTTCAGGTCATTTCCCAGCAGAACTCTTCCTGGCACTTCACATTGTATACTGACAGGTATCTTCATAGCCATATCATTACACTGGATGAGAACTGGTAACTGGGGACACATCTGCATAGGCCCTCCAGCTAACTTGGTGAGGCATTTGGGTGCCTTAGCAACATCCTCTGCCTTGAAAAATGATTCATCCACCACAGTTATGCTGGCCCCAGTGTCCCTGATGGCAGGAGTCTCCTGACCATTTACGTGGACACTGTCCTTATACTACTCTTTAGTATTATCTGGGATAGAATTATATACATCTAAATTCTGCTGTTCCCACAACCCCAGAGAGACTAAAGAAACACTGGCTGAGACTCCAGTGGGTTCATCAGCCAGTAGTAGAATGTTTCCACTTGCCATAGTGACTTCCTCCTCTGGAGCGAAGGCTAAGGAGACAAGTTGGACCCCTGAAGGTTTACCCTTACATCTGGGATCTCCTTTCACATGGTCAGTAGCCTTACAAACATAACAGGCCCCAAAGGCCCTTTGGAATGGAGGCTTGTTCTGACCTCCTTCTGGTTTAGCACCAGAAGGTATACTACTCTGCTGTGGTTTCCCAGGTGGCTTACCCTTATGGTTTTGTTTGGGGCCCTCTTTGGAATTAGGATTATTAGAATTCTCTTTGGAGTCTTTCTTAGGCTGTCTTCCCTCATCCTTCTTCTGAGTTACCCCAGAATCCTTGTGAGTAGCCCTGTTGGCAACCCACAAGTCAGCAGCCTTAGCCAGCTTCCTAGGATCTAATTCCTGTGAATCAGCCAAGTGCTGTCTGAGCTCAGGAGAGCAGGCATCATAAATTGACTCCAACATTACAAGATTTCTCATTCCTTCATAAGTGTTCACCTTGTAACCCTTAATCCATCCCTCTAAGTTTTTCAACCCTTCACACACCCAGGCAGCCCAAGGGGTACCATCATGCTTTTTGAGGCTCCTAAACCTCTTAAGATACTGGGAAGGGGTCTTCTCAAACCTAGCTATCAAAGCTAGTTTCACACATTCATACTCTTTCCTATCCTCCTCCCCCAACTCCATTACCACATCAGTTGCAACAGGGGGAAGCCTAGAGAACAACCAGGAGAGTAACTCATTACCTGTGATGTTCTGGAGCCCATGATTATACTCAAACATAGACAACCAATCCAACACATCCAACTTAGGCTCATACATACCAATCAATTCCTTAGGCATCCGGGGTCTTTTAGGACTGGAACTTCTAGAGGAGCCAGAGAGAGAAGCATTCTCAACAGACAATTTCTTCATTTCTAGCTCATACTTGAGCTCCATTTCCCTTAGCCTTAGTTCTTTGTCAGTTTGAGCATTAAGTTTCTTGTACTCTAATTCAAGTTTCATTTTCTCTAGTTCAAAGTATTGAGGGCTAAATGTGGGACCTGGCAAAGGTCCGGTAGGTACAGCTGGTAGAGCAGACAGAGGCCTAGAGGGACTATCTACAACAGTTTCATCCTCCTCTTCTGGTTCTGACCCAAGATCATCAATACTTTGTTCCATATCAAGATCATTGCTGCTTTCTACATTTGCTGGAGTGATAGGTTCCTCTGGACCATCCTCCAGACTTTGGTTTTCTAACAACCTTTCTATTAGCTCTATTTTCTTTCCTTTAGTCATGAGATTCTTATGCTTAAAGAGAAGTCTTAGACAATCAGCAGTTTTTGTAGCAAGGGACTCTTGACTATAACTTTCCATAGTAGACAGGTTAAAAATGACTTTTTCTTTCTTGTGCTTACGCTTTGTGGTTAGTTGCACTAAGGTATCTCAAAAGTACTCTAAAGTGTATACTCAATACAAATCCCACCGCTGTACACCAGTGTTAGGCAGAAACCTGTGCAGTTCCCTCTGGGACCACTGCAAAAGATTTAAGACTACAGGTGTTGGCAGTAAACCCACCTGGTAGCAGTCTGCACCGCACAGATTCACTGTGGTAGCTGTGGCTGAGCAGCCAGACTTCCCTCAAGAAGAGTTAGGCAGTATACAGAGAATACATAATAGGTACAGAGGCACAATAGCACAAGCAAACACTGACCAGAGCTAGGTGTAAAAGTATAAACTTATTTATTAAAGGTACACTCATAAATTACACTAGCACATTAGGAAAGGTAAGAAAGTCAAACACAGTTACTATTACTCATATGTACATCCCTAATCGTTTGTTGGACAATTCTAAGTTAACACCACTTATTTCCAACCAGAGGTGAGCGCTTAACGTTAGATGGTACTCCAACAAGTATTACCAAAAGGGAGGGAAAAGGTAGAAATAAAGAGAGCAGTAAGGTAAAACACTTTTCACATAAGGTTAGCAAAGGCAGTCAAGGTGGAACAAGGAGAATAAGTTCGGGGCCCGCTTTAGAGGGAGCCAGGCGAAAAATGTGCCCAAGATCACACAATGTCACAAGTCTTTGCAGGTGGGTAAAAAGGTTTTACTACGGTTCTGAAAAGTTTAGTTAGGGTGTCCCAGACCTACCCAGGTTCGAGAGCCGAGGGCTAAATCTACCCCGTACAATCGGTGGCAAGGGAGGCTGGGCGGAACACAGTACCTTTAAAAGTGGAAAGATTCCTCCAGCGGTGGTAGTCGTTCCTGGTAGTGGGTGCAAGTCGCGGCGTCGTCCCGAGGAAGAGGTGATCTCGACGTGGAGGAAAGCTGTAGGTCGTTGCACTACCAGGGATGAGGCCAGCCGTGGAGTTCTCCGGTCAGAAAGGATTTTTACCCCTCTTTCGCGGTTGAGGTAAAAAGTGGTATCCCGGGTGCCGGGTTGCTTGGCACAGGCAAGGCGGCCACGAGATGCTTCGGGACGGCGAAAAGAAGGCAGCAACTGGTTGTCCCCACCAGTTAAGGGAAGAAGACTCTCCGGCGGGAGATCTCCTCTGTCGTCGGGAAAAGTGGTGAGACGGTTCTGCAGGGCTTCACCGGTGGTGTCGTCTTGGCAGGTCGGCTCGGCTTCTCCCTCTTTGGCTTCTTAGGTCCTGTGGCGACTTCTGAAGAACCAGTCCCAAAAACCCTGCTTTTATGCAGCAAACCCCCATTCATACAGCCTAGCTGTCACTCAAACATGCTAAGTGGTGAGCGGGGTGGCTCACCACTTGGGCCAATCACACTAGAGTGCGACATGAGTTGGCAAGGCAACTCAGTCCAGGGTGCCTAAACCCCCTCCCACACCCCCTGTGGTACCCAGACAGAATGGCACCACTCTGGAGGGCTTCTGTGCAGAAGCCCGCCAAAAGTGGAACAAAGGCTCGACTCGGGTTCAGGGTTACTGAAGTGAACCTAGACGCCATTGTGGCGGCGAGTTCCGGCAAAAGATCCCAACCGGTGAATTTATATTAATTAAATAAACCGGCGGTATCTTTAACATTGCACCAAAAAGTGGTGCATCAAAAACAATGGGAAATCCCATTGGGAAATATTCCGGTGGAATATTTCCTTGGTATCCACTGCCACCAGCCAGAACTCGGCGAGGGGGGACGGGACAGTACCCCCTCGACAACAGACCCAGGGGCAATCTAATTGCCCCTACCAGTACTTCCATAGTAAGATGGTTTGTACTGGTTAAGTTCCTAAGTTAAGACTAGTAAAGTCAATGGTAACTTTACAGACCCAGAGAGACAGTAGTCAGTCCCAGGGCGTGGAGTCTATGTTTGGGGGTCTCTAGGACACCCCTGTGCTACTGCACTGAGGGTGCGGTGTAACACACATTCAAAAACCAATGATGGCCTATGGGGAAAATTACCCCCTAGCCCATAAGCACATAGCAAGTCACAGTAAAACTCTCTCAAGTCATGTCCAAGAGTGAGGGTAAAAGAGTCTCACTCTTGGCAGGAGAAAAAATAAACCCCAGAAAATCCAGCAAAGCTGCTGAGGGACTCACTAGGTTAGGAAATTCAGCCTAAACAGAGAAGTCTTCCTAACAGTGACCTACAAAAATAGAGAAAATGACATAGAACCTAAATATTCCTATTTTAAAAAATCATATTTTTAATATGGAAATGTGTATACAAATTAATATTGTTTAAATATAAAATATTCATTTTAAATGTGTATATAAACTTCCACAAAAATGTTAATAGCAAACATTTTTCATATCAATTTTGAAATACAAATGTATAGCAATCTTATATGAACTGGCTTTGATACAGGGTGTAAATAATGTAAAGCAGTTTACTTTATAAGTGAAATGTGCTTCCCAGAATATGTACAAAAGTCAAACTATTGTTGCTATAGGGTCTACATCATCTCCTGTGCAGCAGACATGTGTCCCTCTGTGACCCACCAAAGGGTTGTGAATCAACACTGCAGGGATTGTATATCTACGACAAGGCCTGGGGAATCCTAGGATTGTGCTGACACACTTCCCTTCGATCTCTGAGCCAGCGAAAACCATCTAGTTTTCTGCCATGACCTGAAGACCCATTTGTTCTAGTACTTTGTTATTGCACCTTTTACTGCCTACCTTAACGGCAAGATAACTCTGGGTGAATGTTGCGATTTAGAAATTCATTTAACATAACATAACATAACATAACATAACATAACATAACATAACATAACATAACACAGAGCAGCATTCTATCCACATCAGCAGAAAGCACAGATGGGCTTTCTATTTAGCTCATCGGAAAACAGGATTTTTGGGCCAGCTGTATAAACAAACCACCCATGTAAATACACACGAACAATGTTTATCAACTAAAACCAAAGGTGGTTAGCAAGGCTATTTTTAACTTATGACTGAAGGCTGGCACAGGAAGCTTCTGATGGCTGAACTTAATTGTAGATGTTGCTATAAGGATAAAGGAATCTCACTATTCCACAGTGACACTTGCTAATTCTTGCAGAATATGCAGGAAGTAGAATGCTGTGCTTCAATGATAAGAAAAATGCCATTGGCCCATGGAAGCATGTGCAGGGGTTGGGTTATTGTTAGATTTTGCTATTACACATAGAAAGCAGTATGCATGAAATAGAATGCTGTGTTTTGTTGATAAGAAACCCATTTCTGCAAACTAAGCAGAAATAAATAAATCTGTGCATTGTTGATAATAAATAACATTGAGCTTCAATCCCTTAAAAGGGGGCTATGACACAAGCAGTGTTATTGTTTGCCCCATTGGTAGAGCACCAGCCTGATGCACCCCTGCTGCAGACACTGGCTAATTGACCTGGGACACTTGATTGCAACTCTGCGGGGTACCTTGCTTTTTGGCTGTATTTGATTGTGGGCCTGTGGACACTGGCAGAACCCCCTGCAAAGCCTTTTCATTGGAATCTGTGCCCACTTTTTTTCAGTGTTTTATTACACCAACAGCAAAAAGGTGAGTTTGGGGGGTATTTCAATACTTGAATGTATTGTTTTTGTGAGTTGTACAATTTATGTGGTTTTATGAAAGCATTGTATTTATTCATGCTCTTTCTGAATCATGCCATGAGGCCGTCCCTTTCTGAGACAGGCCCTTTCTGAGACACGGTGTGCATTTTTAACTAAACAGCTGTGTGCTTTTAATGGCGTGTTTGAAAATGTATAGTTTACTTAGAATGCTCGTTGGCTATTCATGTCGGCTAAGATAGCGCATAGATGTTGGTAGCACCAAATTATATTTCTATGTGTGTGTGTGTGTGTGTTGTTTTTGAGATTTTGACAACAAACCTTTGGAAGAACAATTTGTGAAGGGTCTTGTAAGTGTTTGGTGTTTGTAGTACTGCTACACAATGAATCAGACACTCACACAATGAATCAGACACACACACAATCAATCAGACACTTCAATATTAAAGCTTGGACCCTACCGCCCCTATATCCATTCCAAACATGAAATTAAACACTAAATAAATCATGTTTGCCCTTTGGGGCACTTGTCTTTTTGTGATGCGGCATATTTGCACATGTACATTGCAGTGTTTTAGCTGCACAGCCCAAATAAAGTTGATGAAATATTTTTAGGGTGCAATGTGATGCAGGTTTTTGAGTATTTGAGTTTTCGCCAAAGATCAGACATGTTGCACAAACGGTATACCTGCAAATTATTGGGACAAAGTACTAGAGTTGATGACATTTTTAAGGCTAGCGAGTGCCAGGGTGTTATGCCGGGTTCATGATGTTTGGGGATGTGTGAAAGTTGGCTTCTGTACTAGTGCATGTTTTAGATTGTGCCGGATAATTTTGTACTTCCAAGTAGGTGCTACATTATATTTTATTCTGCATGCAGAGGGGCTCAAGACAAAATGTGTCTATGATCTGTCTGCAAGGGAAGTGCAGAGTGTTGGCACACATCTTTACATGTGAAAATTGCAATGTCTGCTTTAAAACAAAAGTGTGAGGTAAAAGTGTGCCAGGACTTTAAAAATATGGTTCTAACTTTTGCAGTGTTTTATTCAATATTGCCAATGCGTGCAATGTGAAAGTATTTGGATATGTGCCAGGGATCACACATGTGGAGCAAATGGTATATCAGAGATTTATTTTGTACAAGCTGCTGGCATGACAGATTTCATTTTAAGGGGAAATGCACCGGGCCTGAGATGTTTGGTGTGGTTCCATGTATTGATGGAGGAATGTTTCTGTGTAAAAGATGTTCTATTCTGACTCCATGTTCTTTCTATTAAGAACCACCCATGTCTTCCAGCAACTGGATGGTGCCGCGGACAGTGTCTCTGGGTGTGGATTATGGCAACAAACAAGCAGAAGCCATTGGATTCATGGATCTAGGGTTACCCATGAATGGGGATTGCAGACCCTCGCAACCTACATAAGCCGACACCATGGAACTAGGGCTGGATGGATAGTGCTACATGGTCCTCGCAATCATCGAAGATGGATGTGCGTAGCAAAGTTTTGTGGAATTTCCCATTGGAGGGGGCTGCTTTTCAGAGGTGTTCAAGCCACAATTGCCTGGGGTGGCCAACGACAATGGAGAATGGCTTTTGGAATCCTTCAAGGGTCTTCGCCAACCACTGTCTTGGAAATGTCTTGAGAAGAGAGCAGGGTTATTGGGCTCCATAGCTATCCGCAAGCACTAAGTATCACAGGTGAGATGGCACCCATTGCATTCTCATCGCAAGGGGGTATACAGCGAATGAGCTGTGGCTACCAAGGCTGTAGGTGCCCTCTGGGTGTGAATTGTGTCAACCAACAACTGGCAGCCATTGGATTTTTGGCTATTGATTCATCTAACGTAACACGCCCCACCTTATTCTGGGGCCAGCAAGACACAAAGGATGGTGGGGGTCTGCCCCAGTTTCAGAATGGCTCTTGAGGTGCTTCAAGGCTGTCTCACAACCAACTGCAGGGACCAGCAGCAGTGGTTTTGGACACTGTAGTTATTTGGAAGCCCACAAGCCTGTAACAGCGGTTATTGTTTTGTCAATATCAGAGGACATATATCAGAGGACATATAGCTGGGGCAGTGCCACAGCCATCAAGGTACCAATCATGAGGCATTGTAGGTAGTGGCATTGACCTCAATGAGCAGCAATATAGAATGTGTTGGTGGCCTCTACAGTTTTTAAGTGTGAAGTATTGTCCTACAATCTCCTGCTTCTCTCTCCACAATCCTCCTCTTCCTCTGACCCCGTTGTCGCGACCCCATTCTCTTCTCTGCCATTCCTTTATTCTCTGCATGCAAGGTTTCCAGACTAGTCTGATCTATGAAAACCTCATCTAAGCAGCTTTTTCCCTATTCTTCCAAACCCATCAAGAACTGCATTGACACCCTCGCCCCAGCTTTGGCTGACTTCTGCAACCACGCTTTCACCTACGGAACCTTCCCCTCTCCCCTGAAGAATTCTCTTGTGCACCCTCTTCTAAAAGAAACTCAGTCGACCCCTCCCTCTCGGCTAATTATCGCCGATCTCTATCACCCCCTTCCTGGGTAAACTCCTGGAAAAGCTGACCGTCTCCCAGCTTCATCTTCACACTGAATCTGTTGGTTGTTTCCATGACCATCGGTCTGACTTCAAAGCAGCCAGAAGCATGGAAACTGCTCTCCTGAACTTCTGTGAAGACCTGCTCTCTAACCTTGATTGTAACCTCCCCTCAGTCCTCATCCTACTTCTTCTCTACTCTGCCTTTGACATGGTCAAACATGCAATCCTGCTCAACCGGCTCTGTGATAATCTGGGTATCACTGATCAGGCTCTGGCCTGGCTGACTTCATTCCTCTCTGACCGACCCTCCCAGGTCTAACTTGGGTTGTTCCTCTCCTCTATCTCTCTCTCCACCTGCGGTGTCCCCCAGGGGTCTAACCTTTCTCCCTGGTTGTTCAACCAATACCTGGCACCTCGCACCACCCGCATTGCTGCTCTGTGCTCCAACTTCCAGTGCTATGCGGATGACACCCAGCTTGCCTTCAGGCTCCCCTCTGCTGCCTCTTCTTCTTCTCTCATCCTGGACTGTCTGTCTGCAATGTAGGAGTGGTGCACCGCCAATGATCTCTGTCTTAATGCCAGTAAGACAGAGATCCTCCTCATCGACACATCTGCAGTCCTCTTCCCCGCCACTCTCTGGTCGGCCTCCCTTGGCCCTCTTCCTGCTCCCACCTGTGAAGCTACGAACCTCAGGGTTATCTTTGACTCCACACTCTCCTCCTCTCCTCACATTTCTGACGTCTCTAAGAAATCAAACTACCAACTGCACCTCCTTAGAGGTATTCTTTCTTTCCTCTCCTTCCCCCAGAAGCTCACTGTCTCCAGAGCTCTGGTTCTCTCTAGGCTTGAATACTACAATACCCTCTTTTTAAATCTACCCGCCCTCTGCAACTCATCCAGAACAGGACTGCAAGACTTGACCTTGTCCTCAAGCCCAGTGATCATATCTGTCCAGCACTGAAATCTATCCATTGGCTCCAAGTGGCTGCAAGGATCAAATTCAAGACCATTTGCATTGTCTCCAAGGCCTTCTGGGCTTGGGACCAAAATATCCATCTAGCTTTCTATTCAGAAGTGTCTTCCTTATCAAGCTCTTCACTCCACCACCTCCAACTCTGTGAGGGTCAGTCGTTTTTCCAAGCAACGTCTTGGGGGCAGATCTCTCTCTTCAGCTGGTGTCCCCCTCTGGAATAGCCTCCCTGCTTCTCTGAAAATTGAGCAGAACCAGCTCCAGTTCCGGAAGCAGCTCAAGGCTCTTTGCTTCTGCCTTCTCTCTTCCACTTCCCTGCTGTTCTCCTGTTTGTTACTGCACTGGTTATCTGGCTACCCTCTGAACCACGGACCCAGGTCCCAAGCTCCCAGTTGCACATTTGAACTGCCTCCTGGCAACCCTGCACTTTGGGCTGTATCTGCAACCCTACAGTCCCCCTACTTGCACTTATCTAACACTTGTTGTCTGTACGTAACCACTGCACTGCCACCTGCTGGCCCCACTCTTTTTTCTATGTCTTGATCCTATGTCTCGCACTTCTCCTCCTCCCCTTCCCCTGTTTTTTTTCCCCTTCCATCTCCCCTGTACTTTCCCAAACTCAATGTTACTGGGCCTAGTAAGATTGTTGTCTTGTCGTCCCTTGTTCCCCTCCTTTGCTTCGTCGTGCCTTGAAACACTTGTGTATAGGTGCGCTATAAATACAATATCATATCAGGTACCTTGGGGCGGAGCAGCCATATGTTGGATGATTCATTATAATATCTAATGGTATGTCATGT
The DNA here is from genome assembly GCF_040938575.1 of Ambystoma mexicanum. Classification (NCBI taxonomy): domain Eukaryota; kingdom Metazoa; phylum Chordata; class Amphibia; order Caudata; family Ambystomatidae; genus Ambystoma; species Ambystoma mexicanum. Next base: position 119,300,107 of record NC_090926.1, on the reverse strand, counting down.
ATCATATACAGTGGCTGTGTATTTGTTTTATCAACCCCTAGAATGTTGAAAGGCTAACCGCCGGCTGTGATGTAGCCTCACCCAGGGTGCTCGCACATAGATATCTGTACATGGTTGTAATCACTCAAGTATTTGTTGTTATGTATACCAGACTACAAAATCCATTTGTGTGTGTCCTTGCAGGGCCTGCCAACTGCAGCAAGAGCTTGTTTGTCAGAAATCTTCTGGAAAATGCCAACACCGCAATGACACATGCTCTCGATGGATTATTGGGATTATTATTATGTGCATCTAGAGCTGCTGGCAATCTATTTATACCACCTTGCAACAGCAGTTTAAACACCTTTTTTTGTAGAGGGCATGCCCGACAGTCTCAATGACGATCGTCTACTTCCACCAAGCATGGCGGATATGATCAACGTGAATGATTTGATGACCGAGGGGAGCTAGAAAAAGCCTTTACTCAATACTCCCAATACTGCAGTCTAAGCATTTGTTACATCATTGTGGGATGTTTTTACCCATGCATCCAAGCCCTACCATAAAACTGTGCATTACTGGCATTGAAAACATCATGATGGCCAGAACTCCCCAGAGGGTGCACAGGGAAAACATGAAGAATAGGCTGCCACCCATTTTTGCCTATGTTGTGAGCACAGGAGGGCCTAAAACCACCATTGGGCTACACACACAGTAGCCTGAAACCATTGGGAATGGCAATGCTGATTGCCAAAAGCAACCCAGAACTGTGGGGAATTCATTTCTTAATGTCAAAAATGGATGCAATACTGGTGCTCACCACTATCAGAAAGCCGGCGTTTTAAAACCACCAGCCTTTTGTGTAACACTGAACAAATGAACCCAAACCAGGCCAAGTAAAGACTTGCTAAGAGGTGAATACAATGTAAAACTATATTCTAAAATGACTTGAAGGAAGTAATTATTTAATGTATATATAAAAAAATAGCTGGGGATGTCAGCAGCTTAAGTGAATTTGGGTTTAAAGCCACTAAAATCGAAATGTTTAGAATAAATGAGTGACCTACTTGTGAGTGTCACATAGGTTGCAATTGTTTAAATGTCATAGTTTTGAACTTAGAATCAGCATTCTAGCTGCATGTGCAAAAATTATAAGTTGGATTTGAATGTAGAAAACTGGGAACTAAAGTGACATTTAGCTGAATTCTGCCTGACAACTACCCCCGACAGGAGTGAAACCTGCTCAGCCACTCTTCCCAGGCCTGGCTGCATCCTGCTGCCCCCACCAAAAGGAGGAGACACCTCTCTGATTGAATTAGGGGAGTGGTACCTGCAGACTGCAGGAAGTTAAACAAAGCACTGTCCCTGGCTCAGGCAAATGTTATATTGGGGGGGTCGTAAAATGGCTTCCTCTTGGGAGAAACTGGGAGGGGCAGTGCCTGTGAGAGCCAGCTGAGCTTGGGGGAAGTGGATAAACCAGAAATTCCACCATGTGCTTTGTAAAACCACACCCCTTTGGGGCCAGAGCATGATTTTAAAAAGATGGATAATTCATAGTGCGGACTTGTCAAAATTATATAAATAACATCATCATTTTTGTGATTTTCCTGTGCACATTTTAAGAGGTGTTAGGACCCTGTGGTATGTTCTTGGGGATAGTAGCGGAAAAAAGGTTGTTACTCCAAATGTATGCATGTTAAAAATCTGACACTTCATCATCTGAAACCCATATCCCTGGTGAACATGTGTGTAAAATCTGGAAAGGTTTAGAGGTCATTATCTGGATGAAAAGGGGAGAATTCTGTCATAAGTGGACACAACATCATACAAAGACAGGGATCGGATGGTTTGGTGCTACAGAAAATATGTTAACTGGACCTATAATATTAGAAAAATGGTACATAGATAAATATGTATTTGGTTCAGAAATAGATTGTGTGCAATTTGACAAGGGGAGGTTCCTCTGACCATAAAACCTACAGCATCACTCTGACACTCCATTTCTTTCCCCCAATCAAGGGAGAGAGGAAAGCTTGGCCAATGATAAGTGAGAGGGGCAGGCTTAGCTAGGCCCAGGCACACACCCATTTTCAAAACACATAAAAGGACCATTGAAACCCAGGTAGACATTCACTTTCCACTTTCTTGCGGGAAGCTTTGCCGGGAGACTTCAGACTTCAGACTTCACATCCAGAGATCCAGACTTCAAATCCATCAATCTCCAGAGACCAGAAATTAACTCCAGAATTTGTAGCAGAGAGGCCTGAATCCACAAGCTGAATCCTCTTCAGCAGGCCTCAAAACCGACCAAACTATTCAACAGCCGGGCGAGCTGTTTGAATTCTTTGCCAAGAGCTTTTGCAATAACCTGTAGCAGTATCCAGAAAGCAGTGCTGTATCCGGAACCAGAGAGAACCAGAGACCAGATCCCTGTGAAGAACTGCTAGCAGAAGTCCAGCCAATCCTGACCCGATCGGTGACGAAGTCGCATTCCTGTCCAAAATCTAGTGTGAGTACCCAGCTAGCACTGTGCCAAAACCAATCTCTTAGTTTAAAATAATCTAATCCAAACTATTTTAGCCTATTAGAACTGCCTCCTAGAAATGTGTCATTCTGTCATCTTTAAAACTGAAAACTGTCATCTGTCATTCTGAGCTTGAAAATTTCAAATCTGAAAAACTACCTTTACTAAATCGACCGTATCTCAGGAACCGAGTTTTAACTGTCATCTTAAAGCTAAGATTCTAAGCTTTCCAAGGAGCCTAGAACCGACTCCCTACCCCTTATAGTGCCTCCGTAATTACGCTCGACGCACGTGACTAAATTTGCCGCGATTTGACATTTTGCTTAAGTTCAGCCACGTGTAAAAATATTTGTCCTTGCTGAAATTTGTGTGCAACCTGACAATCATTCATAGAGCATTGCTAAAGTGATCCTGAACTAATACAAAGTAGCTGTCACCCACCCTGAGCCTCTAGAGGGAATTAAAATCATTTTAGCATATTTTTCACTTCTGTGCATACCACCTTTAAAGTACTTTGCCTGTGTTAAAATCATCCCTTTTCCTCTAAGCTTGCTAGGGGGGAACTGAATTATATTTGATTGCATTCCTGAGAACTGTGTGTTTTCCTTCCATCTCTTTACCTTGCATAAAGGGGGGGTGAATTGTCAAAGAAAAGTGATTACATTGTCTTTTGTTGAAGGCATATCAAGTTTATTTTCTGTACTGCATTTTCATTCATCATTGCATTGTCCTTGAAGCCATAAAAGCATTCTCAGCTACTTCATCCTCTCTATATCACTTATAAGCCATCAAAAAGAGTGTACCACTGTAACATTATCCATTGTTGATCACTATCATCCTCACAAGTGTGCTATCAAATATTAATTTACTATAAAAGTATGATAGATATATATAGTTTAATTTTCAAATAAACCTTTTAAATTTGCAAAACAAACATAGCAGGGTCGGGGGGATTCTGAGAGAGGGGTGTTATATAAGGGTTGTCATCCAGAGTAAATGAACTGGACATAAAAATACATCAATAAGGGCTTCCATCAGCATCCCAGACTAGGCATTGACTTAGCTGTAGTGTTGAATTGAATCCGCTTACAAAGTGGGGGCTCGTAGCCGGGATATACTGGATTAGACTTACCACTTGTGCAGCTTAATACAGTGTGTCAACTGACCGGATACACATATCCGGTTAGATCACCATGCTGTTTTACACTGTGAAAGCACCCCTCAAAGGAACGCTCTAAGGAAACGGTCTGTTTTGCAAAATAAAATACAAACTTCTGTAAGTCAGGAAGGAACTCAAAATCCAGAATGACGACACTGGTAGACATCAAAATAGCCAGAGAGCACTTCTTACATAAGCTATTTGTGAGAGGTGAATGGACTGAGCAGGGCCAAGATGCGTGGTTGCAGTCAATCACACGACAGGTCACTGCAACTGGGTTAGATATCTGGAGAGATCAGGGTCCCTTAAATGTGGGCCTTAGTGAACTATACATGGCTCCTAAAGCTAAAGATGAACACGACAAGATGGTTAGGATAGCGGCATATTTGTATCTATATATGGGAGCCATGCAGGACAAATGTGCTGAAGGCCAAGATCTGGCAAATAGGCAACAGATCGCGTTAGAGAAGGCCCAATCTGACCTGGTCTCTTCTGAGCAGAGGATGCACACAAGCCAGGAGTCAGAAAATGAGAGTAGACAGTATCTCATTAAAACCAAAGAGGACATGTGTATCCTGCAATAGGAAAAGTCTGACCAGGATACCAGATTTCTGGCCTTGCAGAAGGAGTACCAAGAAGGTTTGGACTCCTTACTGCAGAGCCAGAAAAAGCTGGAGCAACAATTAGATTTCAATAGGGCATGTGCTGAGCAGGTAGTCACCCTGCAAAGCCACCTAGATAGGGAAAAGGCAGAGAGCAATAAACTGATCCTGAAAGACCTGAATACCCAGGCAGAGTTTGATCAGGAGCGCCAGAAAGCTGGTGCCCTTCAAAGGCAAAGGGACGACCTTGCGGCACAGATGCAGACTCTTAGTCAGTAAAGGGACACCTTAGGCCAGGAAGTCTGCCACTTAAAAAGAAAAACTGAAGAAAATCACTTGGCCCCCCAGGGGCTGGGTGACCTCCAAAAAGAGCATCAGAACCTGTTAGAGCACACCAGGAGGGTGGAAGAGGTTCTGGCAAGAAAGGAGCAGGCCAGTAGGGATGGGACTCAGGAGTTAACCCTCCTGCAGCAAAGACTGGCCCAGTACTCCAGGACCAATCAGGAGGCACAGAGAGAGAATGAGGCTCTCGGTCAGCACAATGATAGGCTCCAGCAACAGGTAGCCATGCAGGAGAGACTGATAGAGTCTAGTAAGGCCTTAACTGAGGAACTGAAAGCGCAGGCTCTTGCATTGCAACAGGGAGCAGGGGCTGATAGAGATGAGGTTCGCTGGGAAAGGGAAACACCTGACCATAACCTCAGGAGCCCTAGTACCAGAGGCCTTCATCTCTACCAGTCCCTGGACTCTGCCACCCCCATGTCCCCTGGCGCACATGAGCACAGGGCCATAGGGATGGCAGATTACTATCCAGCCGAAAGGATGGGGCTCATAGGCCAGTACCACCCAGGAATGGATGGGCGGGCATCCGGGTATGGGCACCTGAGTACAGTGCAATTTAGTGGTGAACCCCAGGAGAGTAGCACCACTAAGGGCATCCTGAAAACCTCTGCCCAGTTAGGTCAGTGGGGGGTACCCATTAAATCCTGGTAGCAAGGAGGGATCTGAAGACTCCTCTGAGCGTCACAGGACACAGGAGACCAGGTCCCCACATTCTGCCAGCTATTCCCAGGCTCGCAGAATCCGGGAAAACCTGGAAGATCAGACGGCACCTCTGGGAGCAGTGCTTCTGAATCAGAGGATGAATGGACCCGGGTTACCCTAACCAAAAAGGCCAATAAGGTGAAAAGGGCCTTGCTTAAGGACCCCTTAAAACAGATTAAGGCAATCACGCCTTATCATAAGAACACCAAGTATTCTGTTTGGGAACACTTGGAGCTCTATGAGCAAATGATGGAGACTTTCCATTTGAAGGACAGCAGTAGGTGCATCCAGTACGTCAAATGGACATTCTCCCCTGAATACTCAAGTTTCTTTGCGGGGCTGGAGGACCAAAGCCATTCAAGATGGTCCACATATAGGGCGGCCATCTAGAAACATTTTTCTGTACATAGAAATCCCCAAGAGGCTCCCAAGGCAGCCTACAATTTGCAATGTGGGGAGGATCAGGCCCCACAAGAATTCATGCAAGAATTTAAGCGTGCCTTTGCACAGACCACCAGAAGGGTGCGCACGGACAGCAGAGAATTCATCAACACATTTTTCCATGCTCTTCCCAAGTACATAATGACCCAGCTCGTGAGAGATTTTCACGAGAAAAGATCTTTAGACTGGGTCATTGAGCAAGCCACCCAGATCTATGAGGTGCAGAAGCCCATAGAAAATAAAAGTAATGCACAGAAAAACCCCAAAACCAACAGCACCCCTGCTGCTGCCAAGGTGGCAGAGGTAAAGGTTGCTCCCGTTTTACATTTGGAGATGGGGGGGCCTAAAAACCTGCCTGCACCAAATAATTCACAGCCCAGAAGGCCCTCGGGCCAGTCACAGACAGGGAGTCGAGGAGGTAGTCCCACAAATGGGGTCCCCCGCTCCTCTGACTATGTAAATCCCCGCTACAAGGGAAACCGACCAATCCTGGGTTATGTGTAGACTCCTCCAGCCCAAGTGGGGGGGATCCAGCCAAGCACCTGACCCAGGAAAATTCCCTCCTAACTTCCCACAGGAGGGCAGAAATTCCCCAAACACTGGGCAGAACTTTTTTTCCCATGTATCCACCCAAAACCATCCATCCTTCTTTCCCCAATTCCCTGAGCCCAGACAACCTAATCCGGGAGAGGGGAGGCCAAGGGTGGAGGGGAACCCAAATCTTCCCAACCCAGGGTATTACCAGAGAAGGGATAGCTACCCTTCCCAGGATCAGCCCAGGGCAGAAAACAGGACCCTGTATCAGCCTGAGCGGGTTTCACAGTTAGAGCGCCAGGTCCAAAATATGGCACGGGATCTGGGTCACATACTGAGGGCTCAACAGAACCCTCCGATGAGCATGCAACCGCAGAATGCCCCAAAACTCTGGACCTGGTGCTCCAGAACAATGACGGGGTCAGCACCCCGATAACCCACCGCTTCCCAGGGAGGAGGCACAAGGGGAAGGGGGGTGTAAAGCCTTGGAGGAAGCTTCCTTCCCAACTTGTAAACAGCCCCTGGAAAACCAGGAACCGGAAGCAAAATCTCCTACCCCTGAAAATCGGCCACCCAAGGAGCAGAGAGGAGGTAGGAGAAACAAAGGACCCAAACAGACCCATTTTTTGGAGGAGGTACAGGTCTTCCAATTTGAGGGAGAGGGTTCCTCAAAGGATCCTGGGGAAAGGATCTTCCCCTTCAGAGATGGGGGAACTCCTCCCAAGGAAAAATGGGTCCCAAGGCATTTCAACCCAGACTGGGTAGATGTGGGGATTGAGCTGTCGCCGCCCATCATCCTATCCCAGAACCAACAAAACCAAAAACCCCTGGTTCAAACCCATCCTGGTGACTGCCTCCCAAAAGGCAGGGGCGGCCCAGAACCGGAACCAGGGGAACCTAAAACCGAATCAACAGACTGGGTAGATGTGGGGATTGAGCTGTCGCCGGCCATCATTCTATCCCAGAACCAACAATACCAAAATCCCATGGGTCAAACCTATCCTGATGGCTGCCTCCAAAAAGGGGGGGACAGCCCAGAACCCGAAACCATTTCCAGTTGCCAACTTTTTCTTTCAGATTCCCCAGGCTCTCCACAGAATTCTGCCCAAATCTCTTCTCTCGCCATGTCCAAAACCAGAAAATTAGCCCACCAGTTGTCCAAAAATATCCATTATCTGTGCCCCCTTGAGGAGAAGGAGGGAAGATACTATGCCCCGGTATAAGTACAGGGGCAGGGTACAATTTTGGCACTGGTGGACACTGGATCCCAAGCTACCCTTCTGTCCAAAAGGGCCTTTGATGAACTGAATGCAGGAAGGGGGGAGAATTACCATATTCCTCTCACCTCTCTTCCTGGACAACTGCAGAACTTTGACGGGAAGGAAATTCCTGTCGAGGGGACTGCAGACTTGGACATCAAAATTGGTCGACACAAGGTGAAACACCCGGTCATAGTAGTGACTCCAGAGGGCACCCCTTGTTTACTAGGGAATGACCTCCTGAGAAGGTTGTCACCCCTAATAGATTGTGTAAACAAGGTCCTCTGGACCCAGACTAGCCGACCAATAAAATTAAAACAGAGTGTCAACCATGTTAGTTTAAATGGCACCTGCCACATGGTTGAACAAAAATCTGACCAAGTAGAATTTCACTTCCAGAACAACCAAATTCCAGACGTGACAGTAATAGCAGTAGGATAACAGACTGGTGATGGGGGTCCTCTCTATTTCTGAAAATCAACCTTCCTTCTAGTTTAAGGTGGTATTCCACACTGGAAGGAAATACTCTGAAATTCTTTACCAATCCACAATCAGAAACTCCCACTCCTATAGTCCAGAAAGAAGTGAAATCAGCTCAGAGCCTGGCTGATATTCAGCAAATTGGAGATCAGTTGTTCATCCCTGTTCAGTTAAATGATGGGAAGGACTCTGTTCTCGCCCGAGTGTGTGTGAACAACGGTAAGAGCTTCATCAGCGAAGCCATGTTCCGCCAACTCCCAAAAGATCCAGACATTCCCACATTCAAACTGATAGACACATGGGAAATGGATCTGAAAACACCCAATTCCAAACATCTCCTGCCAAGCAGGTGTATGCTCAAAATCTCCATTGGCAACAAGAGCATAGTCCATAATTGTTGGGTCGTGCGAGACGTCACTGCCGCCTTTTACTTAGGCAGTGACATTCTCAATCGCTTCGCCATTAGTTTGGACCTAATAAACTTCAAAGCTTGGTCCCAATTAGCGGATAATCCCATGGGCTTTGATGATTCAGAAAAAGCATTTAGGTCAGCTCAATTGCTACCTTATGCAGTTGAAATTCAGATTAAAGAGGAAGTCACCATCCCGGAAAGGACCCGACAATTCTCCCTGGAAGTGAAAGTTAAAAGAGGACAAAAATTGAAAAACCCTGATGCTTATATTCATCTAAATGCTTCTCTCCAACAGCAAGGGTTAGGGGTAAACCCAACACCATTAGTCAACATAGAACATGACACCATTCCAATAGAGGTGGATAACAGCGATTTAAAGAGTATTACTCTAGCCGCAGGCACCATCATTGGAATGGCGGTTGATGACCGACATTTCTCCATTGATTTAGGAAATGAACTGTTAGGACCAATCCCCAAGGACTGTTTTGACAGTGACAGTGAGGACAATACAACACCAGACAGGATTTTCACCCAGCATGGGGGGAACTTCCTGGTGTACACTTCTTACCCTTATGGTAAGGAAGATGTGACTTGTGACTTCAGGAGGGATGAGGTGATTTTCCAGGTCCATGAGGGCTGCCTTTCCCACCTGAAGCCTCCGGTCCAAATAAGCACTCTGACCAGGGACCTCTCCACCCAGCTGGAGGAGGCCGCTGAGATAGCAAAACCAGAAGTCTTTCTAGCCTTCAGGCAGATGGTGGAAGAGAGAGTCAACCTAGCTGATGCCTGCGTGACTCTGGAACAGAAGCAAAAGTTGAAACAAGTTTTCTTGGATTTCCAAGATCTCTTCGCGGTAGACACATATGACTGTGGTCGCACCAACATCCACACAACAACAATTGCCATGGACCCTGGCATGACTCCATTTTTGTGAAGCAATATCGCTTGCCTCTCGCATCCATGGAGTCCCTTACTGAAATAATTAAGAACCTTGAGTCCCGGGGAATAATCCGTCCAGTCCAGAGCACTTTCAATAATCCGGTGCTGGGAATATTGAAGCCAAACGGCCAGTGGAGGCCCTGCGCCGACCTTAGGGAGCTCAACAAACGGGTCTATACTTCCCGATGGCCTCTGCCCTACATTGACCAAGGGCTGGCCCAGATCCAGGGGTCACATGTATTCACTGCAATAGACCTGACCAATGGATACTGGACCGTGCCTGTCAGTAGGGAGGACCAATACAAACTGGCTTTTACTTTTGGGGGCCAGCAGTACACACGGACCCAGACTCCCTTCGGATACATCAAGTCCGGCAATGAATTCAACATTTTCCTACATAAGGCCATGCCCGACCTAGGTGCGAGGGGTAACCTGGCTTATGTAGATGATGTCCTCATCAAAAGTTCATCTGTGGAAGAACACATAGCGGAGATCCGTTATGTTCTGACACAGTTGAGGGCCGCCGGAGCAAAATTTTCCTTTCAGAAAGCACAGTGGTGTAGAACCCGTGTTCATTTCTTGGGGCATGAGATTACTCCTCAGGGTCTCTGTCCCCAAGAAAAGAAGGTGGAAGCACTCCAGAAACTGAAGGATCCCACAACTCTGTGGGAACTAAGGAGCCTCCTTGGACTGACTAATTACAGCAGAAAGTTCATTGAGGGCTACGCAGAGATCACCAGACCCCTGATTCATCTCTTGAAGGGGGGGGGGGTCAAGTGGGAATGGGGTCCAGAACAATCTGAGGCAGTAAGACAACTCAAGAGAAGCCTCTCACAAGCGCCTTGCCTAGCTTACCCTGTCAGAAACAAGGAGTTCTTCCTGGAGACAGGGTTCTCTAATACGTGCTTGACGGCAGTATTATACCAAAAGCATGACAAGGTCAATAAAGTAATCTCCTATGCGAGCAAAACTTTATCTTCTGTGGAGGAAAAATTCAACGATTGTGAGAAGGCACTCCTGGCAACGGTGTGGGCATTGAAGAATTACTGCACGTTCATCCAGGGGGAACACATCATAGTGGAGACTCCACACCAGCCTCTGCAATATCTCCAAAGTGACAGAATCCGGGCCGGAAATGTGAGTAATTCCCGAATTACTTCCTGGATTCTGTCAATGCAAGGCTTTCCTGTGGAGGTCAGATATGGCCAAAACAAGAAGAGTGCCCTCGCGCAAGGTCTGGCTGACTTGCATGACTGTGCCAGAGAAAACTGTCTTGAGGACGAAAGTCTAAAAATCAAGGACAACATGGAGGCATACCTTAATTCCCCACACAAAGTCTTTGAAGAAGACAAGTGTGAGGGAATGCCCACTGTCTATGTGGATGGATGCTCTTACCATGTTGACAACAACGGGGAGAAAGAACTGGTGGCTGGCGTAGGGAATGCATGGGTGAAGGAGTTTCCAGAACCCTCCGCTGGATACAAAATTGGTCTCCGAAGTAGTCAGGTGGTAGAGTTGATGGCTGTGCATCAGGCCATCCTCACTGCTGTCCAACATCAACTCCACGAACTGGTCATAATCACAGATTCGGATTATGTACGGAACGGGTTCGTGGAGCACCTGGTTAATTGGAAAATCAGAGGCATGTTATGTGCTAATAACAAACCCCTGAAACATGGGAAGTTAATCCAAAATATTGATGATCTGGTCACATCGAATGGGATGACCATCTACTGGAAAAAGATCAAGGGTCATTCCAAAGTAGAGGGACCAGACAAAACTGGAAATGACTTAGCTGATCAGCTGGCCAAAACCGGGGCCATGCAAGGGGATCTAATAGAAATAGAGTCCCTGTTGGGGGAAATCCAGGTCACTGCTATCACTAGGTCCCAGACATATGCTCACAATGATCTTTCAACTGCACAATGGAGTAAGGAGACCCCTGATGCTGATTTGATTACAGCTCAGAAGGGGGACCCAATAATTGGTAAGTTTTACCAACACATTGAGGACCCTGAGAACTTTCCCCTGACGGATACCGATTACATTGGGAAAGAGGACCTAAGAGTGTTGATGAAATGTCCAAAAAGGTTCCGAATCCAAGACGGTTTGTTGGTAAGGAAATCCCAAGCTGGCCATGATCAGTGGGTGGTTCCTACCTCATTCCAAAGCCTGATGTTAAGTCACGCCCATGATGCGGCCACCGCCAGTCATAGGGGGTTTCATACAACACTTGAAATCTTAAGAGAGATTGCATACTGGCCACATATGGGCCAGGACGTCAACCAATACTTGAAGGGGTGTCTGGTGTGTGCACAATTTCATCCATCATCCCTCACACACCGTGCACCTCTCCAAAAGAGGGGGATGACACTGCCATGGTCAGATTTGCAAATCGACTTCGTAGGCCCTGTAATTCGCTCGTCTAGAGGAAACAAGTACATGTTGACCGTCACATGCTTGTTTACCAAGTGGGTGGAATGTCTCCCGGCCCCAAACTGCAAGGCAGAAACGGCAGCTGCCCTGATGATTAACCACATCTTTTCCCGTTTTGGTCTACCTCAATGGATTGAGTCAGACAGAGGTAGCCACTTCACCAGTGAAGTAATGACAAAGATGTGGGAGATACTGGGAGTTAAAAGGAAGCTACACATTGCTTACAGGCCAGCTTCTTCTGGAGCAGTGGAGAGATACAACCGAACCATTGTGAGCATCTTAAAAAAGTTTGTGGCAGATTCTGGGCCAAGTTGGGATATCCGATTACCTCTGGTCCTAATGGCCATCAGATCTACCCCTTCATCTGCAACTAAAATGTCACCATTTGAGTTGATGACCGGACGCAAGATGGTGCTTCCCCAGCATTTGCTCTACAGGACCCAAGAGCAGACACTGATAAATGCCTCCACAACTCATGAGTATGTGGAGAATTTAAGGAAACAACATCAGCATGCTTTTGCCCATGCTCAGCGGAATCTAGAAAGATCAGCTGACAGCATGAAAACCCACTACGTCCTGAAGACCACCAGGAAGGAATATGCTGTGGGAGATCGGGTCTATCTATACAATTTCCAAAGAAACCAGGCCAAACAGGGAAAATGTTTGCCTACGTGGAAGGGACCGTTTGAAATTATAGACAAAATCTCCCCTGTCGCCTATAAGATCCGCATCCCCAAAGGTAGTCTGGCGGAAGGGGAAGACAAGTGGGTCCATATAAATCAGCTAAAGTGTTGCCATCCCAGGCACACTCTGCAGCAACTGGAGGAGTCCTCTGCAATACCAGAGGGGACCGCTCCAGATTAATTCAGTTCCCATCTTTCTTGGAATTAGTTGATGCAGGCGGTGGCTGATATAAATATACCGACATCCGTTGTGGCTAATATCACCCAGTGACACCTTCTGGAGTGGCTAATAATGGGTGCCCCCATTACTTCTTGTCAACAACATAGCCCTCTACATAGCACTGTGAGCAGAACCCGTTCCCCCAGTCCCAGTGAGGGGTGGAATACTAGCTGGCTCAATGAATCATTATCCACCCCTTCACAAATTTACAGCACCCCCATCATCCATACCGCTGAAGCATCTAGGCTGTGTCGGAGATGCGTGCTGCCTATATGGTTATCCGATTAATGCACGCCCCATCATTGTCTGAATGTATACATTTCTTCTTGGTTGTATTGGCATCGTTGTGGTATAACTTTCATTCTTTCTGTATTAAGTATGTCTTTTTTATTTTTTATTAAAAAATGTTTTCAAATTGCAAAACCATAATGACACACAACACGTGGCGAATAAAAAACAAATATATTTTATTGATAAGTTTTGAACATTTTGCGACATCTATACACATTATGTAACGTCTTGTTAAGGAATCTGGTTACCATTTGATCATTTTGATTGTGATTGCTTGAATACATTTTAAAAACAGCTGACAGTGATCGCCATTCAGACATTTGACTGACAAAGTATATACAGTGCTGGCCACAGGTCACGGCTTTAGAGTCTTGAACAGGCACAGTGGTATAACGTAAATATTTGGCACAGCTTTTCACATAGTACATTAAAACTCTGGTGTGTATGGGGTGTTGAGGGAAGTGCATCAAACTATCAAACACTGTTAGTACATCCCCTACCAACCACATAGCTATCCAATGTATTCAACCATAGGTCTGCGGATCGGTGTTCACCACCAGGCTAACCGGCCGGTTCCTGGGACATGTATCGCTGGCATACACACCGTGAAATGTTTTCCGAGCATATTAATCCTTTTATTGCAGAGTATCCATTAAATATCATAAGGTATTTTTCTTTGTGTGTTGATCTCGGGAACACTATTGAAAAAATACTCCACACTAGCAGCGAGTGCGTAGCGGTTAGGTTTCTTTCAAACTTGATTTCAGCGCGTAGGTTTCCGTTCCTCATAGAGGTTGAAAAGACGGACTAATGCATTGTTGGGTCTTAGATTGAAGGCCAATAGGGTATAGCTGAGAGCGTACTCATTGCGTGTGATTGAGACCAGTCCATCACACATGTTCTTCCCCGTGACAGCCACCAGGCCCATATATTCCTTTATTATTTTCGGAAACTCCAAAGTTAGGAGCATATGCTTTGGCAGGGATCAGGACACCGTCCTTATTCAGTGCCATATAGTCAATGTTTGTGTTTGAAGTCAAAGGGATTTCGATCGTATGCGTCGGTCATCGATACTGTTTCAACAATACCCATGATGATTATTTTTGGAAGCCGGTCCATGGCTACCGGTAGGAAGTGAATCACTCCACAGGATACTTCACATAGACATCTGTAACGCCTCTGTATGCACCAGTCTAATGGTTGGCTAAACGCTTACACGTTTGATGAAAAAAACTAGCCGATATGATGACTAGTTTGATTGTTCAGCGTTGCCGTTCATAAGAAAGAAACCATCTGTGTTTCTGAATAGTTACACTTTAAGGTCTACGCCGTTGGCCAATAGTTTATCCTGCAAGAAAAGGGCAGTGTGTAGACAGCCTAGTTAATCGAATACTCTACTGGTGAGACTTGCATGAAGGGCTCTCTTTGCGAACCCCTTGTTATCGCTGTCAAGGGCGGTGTTCTCAACATGTCCTGCATTGTTGCGAGAAAGAGGCCTGCCGAGAGTTGCTTATCCAGGTTATTGTGGCCATAATTTAATAGGCTCTCAATATAGGTCTGCTAGGCGTTCATATTATCACTCTGCTTTATCATTCGATCACCCACCGTCACGTCCACCTGGCTGAACATGGTGGCTATCTGGTAGGTGATCGTGCCCAATTGTGCTGTGCCCGCAATGTTGGTCCCATCCGCCTTTGTTATTTTACAGGTTAGATGCAGCAGTGTGTCATACAAATCCAGATACATGTTTGTCGACCCCGATCCAAAGATCTCTATGAGGGCTAGCAGCGATAGAGCTGCCACAGGTGAGACCTCCACGTAGAAACTGTTATTGATGCTGGTTTGTGTCGGGGGAACGTTGAAAAGATAGAGCTCCGATTTCACACATTCCACGGAGGCTCTGTGTAAGAAGGCCATTGTTCTTTAAAAGATATTATCACCCTTGTGTCTTCTAGTGATAACACACTTCTTCTTCTTACTTGGCTGTCCACGTCAGACTTTGATCTGCTTTTCTTGGTGGGTTTCAGGGGACCGTGCAGCAGGGACGCTGATCTCTTCCTCTTAACACACTGGCGTGGTTTATAAATGAGTCCTGATCTGTCCTGGCCCTCCTTTTTCTGTTTGGTGAGACACTCAGCAACTGCCGATGTCACGCTTCCCATGCCGTTTTCATGAGTGGTTCAGCCTATTCAAAGCCATGACCTACGAAGGGCATTGTGCATCTGAAAACACTTCTGAAGATACTGCCGAGCCCCGCACCATACATTACAGGGGTTCCACTAAAATACGACTGATCGCCATAACCAGCTTGGTTCATGTCATATTTCATATAAGCCCCAGGGTCTCCATAGTTCTTCAACACAGCCATTATGAGTTTTATTAGTCTTTCAGCCAGAGCGGTCTGAAGTGCAACCACAGGCTGATTTTTCTGTATTTAAATGATACAAACTCCCCCTGGTCATCTCTTATCTGTATGTTGATGGTGTTGAAATGTTTTTTACATATTTTCCCACTGTTGAAAACCTAACCAATGCATCCGGACCCTGTAAAAAAAACTCTTGGCTGGTGCAGGTCTAGGTGTAGCCTCATATCACTATACCCGGGTATGATTGGTACAGCTTTGTTGATGACTCTGACAAGTTCCTGTATATTTGGGTAATGCCACTCGGGGAACACGCCCGGCCAGAGCGTCAGACGGTTGGTTCGTTTTATGATACACATGGCTTCCCCTGGAGCTGTCCCACAATCGGAAGTAATGAACTTCAGTGAGTGCCACTGTCCATTGCACTTGCACATGTATGGGTCTGGTCAGCTTCACAGTGAAGTTGGATATTTTGTTCCCTGGTAATGTCTCAGCTGAAACGTTGCAGAGGAGCATAATATAGAAAGGTGCAGACTCCATGCCGCCCTGTTACACAACTGTAGCCTCTGGGGATCCGGCAGGCACCCAACTGTTGAATTTGTGAGGCCACCTGGGCTATTTGACTAGATACTGTTTCCTGGCTCCATGACCTTCACTCTTTATGACTTATTCGATTCTATAAGTTCACTGTTGGTCTTTACTGACTCTGGATTTCCTCCCTGTAAATAACACCTGGAACACCCTTGCCCGAATAATCAATTAGTCTGTATGTACAGATGCCCTCCTTTTAAGTCACTCCATCTAAGATAAAGATCTTGTCGCTGTTGTTCTGCTCATAGCCCTTTTTAAGGCTGGCCTTGTCTTTTGAGATCAGCACATTCACCTCCTTTTCTAAGGGGCATAAGTGTCATCTTTTTAAAAAGTCTTTCACCATATCATTTTTACAGACCTCCAGGGTATTCTGCCGTGTTACATAAGCAGTGGTGGTTTTAATAGATCTATGATATGCGTTGTTATACACATTTATAAAAGTGGGTAATACCTCCACATATCTATGGGTGTTTTCAGTTGTGAAACGTCACCAGAGCCGTGTTTTAAAAGTTTGTACAAAACGTTCTACAATTGAGGCTTTAATTTCGGAGTATGTTACGAAGAGATGAACCCCATGTTGCTTTTGAAGACTCTGTAGCAGCTTATTTAAAAACTCCTTGCCGCTGTCAGTCTGTAGTTTATGGGGGCTCGGCCTTTGTTAAATATGTGTTTAAAAGCTATTGCCACAGTGTGACCCATCTTGTCTTTAAAGCCTCAACATAGGCGAACTTTGAGAGAATGTCGATGATGGTTAGTATGTAGCAGAAACCATTGTTGTCTTCGCGGAACTGGCTCAAATCCATAATATCTGCCTGCCATTGTTGGTCGATGTCAGATACCACAGTCATTCACTGTCTAACATACATTTGATATAAAATCGATATCAAACATTTTTTATATCATGTTCATACAACATTTATATTAAGTTTATATCAAAGCACATCCAAAGGGGGGGACTAAAACCGGAAACAGGGGCCGCAAGCACCTGTCAAAATGTGACATCAGAGAAAACTGGGCTCCTTCTACTACTAATGATTTTACACTGACACCTTACCAGGCTTTTTTTTTATTAATAGACATCCTCATACCAGAGGTCATTTGTTATACAAATGAGATTTGACACCAATAGGGACTGTTTAAGGAAAAATAAATATGATGAAGGTTTAATTCCTCCAATGTAGGGACAGTGAAAAGCAGGAACACCACAGAAAGCAGAAAAGCATTGACTCCAATCAGGATGATCTTCAATGTAGCTGTGTGCTCTTACCACTGGTGAACATGGAATCGGACGGAAGGTGGATTCGACTAAAGGGAAAGGTGTCACCCATGATCCACATAGTATAGAGCAGTTCTCACAGCTCTATCAGCTGCTGATCGAGATATTCAGACAGCTAAGATATGCACGTTTTTTTCAATGAGAAAAGGACACGATGGTGCATGGAATTACAGTATCTTTGCACCGGTGCATGCGCATTTAAAACTTGGCCAAACATGTTCCTAGCACAAAAATCATTTTCTTGCACAAGGGCAATATTAGCCCTAGTCCTAGTCATTTTCACTGGTTCAAAAATGCATTCAAATAATGTTATTTTCGATAGGACGATTGTTGCCCTGGTGCTAATTGCACTTGCACTCATCCAACGTTTCTGTAGTGTGTCCCTTTAAGTCAGGGTAGTCCCACTTCAGGCCTCGAGGGCCAGAAACATGTTGGATTTTCAGGATTCCCCCTAATATTCATGAGATAAATTTGAATACAATGATTCTAAGTTTATGCAGTTTTTTTCTCATGATTATTAATGAGAGATGTCGTTAAATTCCGTCAGGATTCCAGCCTACGAGGCCTGGAGTTGGACAACCCTGCTTTAAGCATTTATAATAGCAGTATTGTTTTTTATGCAACAGTTCCTGCTAGGGTTTTACTATTTCATAGCACTGAGAATACCCACTATTATCCCAGTTTAATTGATTACCTAGATGTCTGAGGGGCTCAGTCAGCCATCCAGGAATCCGAACCTGTAACTTGCAGACTGAGCAGAGATGTAAGCAAAGAGCGATTGGGTCAGCAAACTATCTCTCCAACTACGGTTGCTATGTTTTGATGAGTGACTGTCTACTGCAGCTGTCTGAATCCTGCTTTTGATTTGCCATTTCTGCATGCACACCGTGTTTCATAGTGCTAGGAAGCCACCGTAGATTAGTATCATACCACTATGTATAACATTTAAACAAAACAATCACTGTGGTCATAGTATTAAACGGGGCAAGCTTGTATATTTGGTAGGTGTCAACATATTAAATCAAGAGAGATGCATAGGGCATGCCTGTGTCTTTTCCCAATGGGTAGAGGGCAAGTAAGCTCTAAATGGCAGGACTTGGAGCGTGGTTGTAAGCAATGGCCAGATGACTCAATCGTCCAAAAGGTCATAAGGCTTGTAGGACACTTTAATAAACAGAAATAAACCTTTTGGCTAAAAACGAAAGTGTCCTACTAGCTTCACGATGTATTGTATAGTCATCTGGAAATCAATTGACTATTTATTAAAGAAAGAAAAAAAACATATGCCATATCTCTCTCTCTTGCTTAGCATGTTATGGATGGATACCCATGCAGATGTAACCTTTGCGTTACAGCGCATGTTAGGCTACCAAACATGTTTCTCAAGATAGGACATGTCAAAGGTCAGCAGTGCAGCAGTGATCAAATTGCGGCAAAAATGTCGCTTGTAACAAAAATCATGGCAAAAATACTGTGGTTTGACCCATTAAAGGTGTACCCCATTACACCATTTAAGGGGAGCAGAGGTTGCGGGGGTGTCCCCCACACACCTTAAATGGCATAATGGATACGGGAGTTGTGGGGGTGTCCCTATGCCACATGGATTGTGGACACTAGCCATGGCTAAAAACCATGACCACTGGCCAATGGCGACATTATGAGTGTATAGTAGAAACTGGACCAGGATGCAGGCTCGGTGCAATGAATAAAAAAGGTGGTTTTGTGGGGTCATGATTGAACCTCATGCCCTAGGCAATTCAACTATGAATTGCATCCCCAGCATGCATGCGCTGCTGAAAATGACACCAATCAATCTGTGATGCAAAAAATACATGTGTTAAAGGAAGCTTGTAGTCCTTTCATATATGATAAAAGAGGAATTATTAATAATATGTATACGGTGTGGTAATATCATGACCCATTTTCACTTATAAAAACCTTTGAAATTCAGTGAAAAAAACATTGTTAAAGGGATGTTAAGTTTATGTTGCACTAATAAAAATCTATCAAATTAATTGAAAAAACATTGTTAAAGCAACGTTATGGTTGCAAGATAAAATTGAAAAACCAAAGAAATTAGCCAGTTATGGTACGTTTTGCATTCATAACTCGCGCCACCACCATGCACTGCTAAGACTAACGCCCAGGACATCACATATGACACCACTCCTATGTAACAATCCTGACGGAAAGTCACTACAAGGGGTTTTGTTTACAGTGTTGCTATCAGCATATGGAGGCTGGTCGGGAGGCCTCTCATGAACTACACCATTTGATTTGATTTGATTTATTCCTTATCAAGCGCCAAACACGCCCACATGCCTCAGTGTATAACATAAAACATACAACATAGAAAATCAACAAGGAAATAAGAAATAAGAAACAATCTTAAAACAGAACATTCAATAGAGATGCTAAATTACAGAAATAAAATCCAAGACAACAATTTAGGCAAATCCTATGTATTGCAAAATGTACCTATTGAAGCAGAAACATTATACTGAAGTTTTGTTGTTAATATAGCAATCTAATAATACATACACAAAGACAATTGCTGCGGCATGGACCATAGAAGTGGAGTATTCTTAATCTGGCTTCTTCGGCCAGTGGAATCAGAAGTCCAAGTCCATCAGGATCTTGACTAATGTCATACTTGAAATCAAGAGCTAACAATACAAGAATTACTACACACGTGTTAGTACAATAAATATATATGGAGAGTATCAATGCATACAAATCTGTGGCACATAAAGTGAATCTTTAGTAAGGAGGAAACAAATACTATGACCAGAAAATGACACTAAGATTAGAGTTTATTATCATGTATAAAAATGGTACTGTCTGGCTGGGGCCTGCTTATTGTTCCATGTATGTGCCCCATGAGCTCAGGCCAAATCCTAAGGAAAGTACCTTGCGAACAGAGCACAAGGTTAAGTTCTACATATAGAGCACCGTTAGAGTATGTGTATGAAGTTTTCAATGCAGTATGACCAGACCAAGTCCTATGCTTAAAATTATTTCTGTCACTGAACACAAACAACAGCCCCAACACATGATGTCATCAGTGCTGTCATTGATTATGCTATTTGTGATGTTATCTTTGACAGTGGATCATCTTTGCTAAAAATGTTGGGGGGGGGACATGACAGCTGAAGAAAAGATGCCCCAGCCAAATGAATGGGGACAAAATGGTGTGCCATGAAAATTATGCCCATGATCTTTGATGTCCTGGGTGTTAATCCTAACAGTGCATGGAATGATGATATGATAATTGCTTTAAATGTGTTAATTTGCATAGATAGTCATATTCATTGAATGAATCATATAAAATGATTGCGTACAATTGGCCTGTAATCATAGTAAGAATGATTACTTTTCCAAGAACCAAATTAATAGTTTGTGAGATGCCATCTTGGAATTGTACCATGTTTTGGAATGTGCACTACTTTTTGAACAGTACATTTAGGGAGGACTGAATTTCAGTGCGGACTGTTGGAAGGGTGATCTCCATCCTACCAGATTACAGACCCCCTCGGCTGTAGGCAGTGCAAAGAGACCTTCATGGCTGGCTAGTGTTTGTTTTTGCACAGGCCAATGACGTTCTACATCCTCCCATGCCACACAGGAACCGGTCTACAACTAAAAAAACACTGAGTTAAGAGTTAAGAAAAAACTTGGTGCCAATGAGTGGTGAGTACAACTGAGGGTATTGCTGCCAATCACAGTTGTGGCTATCTAGGGCTCATCTTCAAGGCATGGATTACCAACCTTTTGGGCAGCCAGGGAATTTAAGAGCTTGTGGTGTGGGAAAAACATAATAAACCAGGCAGATTCACTGTGGAGCCATTTGAAAGGGCATATATGCCCGACATTGTACATTTCTATCATGCAATTTATCTAATTTACCTACAGGATTTAGTCTTCAGTAATTTGTTCTGGATTTAAAGAGAACTTTAAGAACATTTTCGGTTCCTCTATTATTTACTGAATTATTGTTTTTGTTATTTTATTTTTGTAGAGCAAACCTGGCGCCAGGGAAGCAGAGTGCTTTAAAACGGGTGACCGGATGGAGCTGGGCATTTTATACAGCAGCGCTGTGCTGTTGGTGGAGGAGGGGAGGTATTAAATGGATGTGGCCAAGCACCACGAGTCCCATAATGCATTTGACTGTGAAATGAACACCTAGACTGCTGCAGGACTTGTGTTAAAATTAGCAGCAGCTAACTGTAATAACGTAGTTCCCCACACATGTAAGTTGTTTGAATCTCTTTATTCTTCAGACCCGAACGCCATACATCCTCTCCTCCCAGCTCCTACCCTTCTCACCAACCGCCACCCGGAACCTTCATCCCTCAACGTTCCACACATTAGAACTTTAGGAAAGGGCTCGCGGAAGCGCGACCAATTACTACACATCTCCCCCCGTAAACCTCACAATGAATATTCATTAAATATGAACATAGATTAAGGAAATTGAAAAGTAATAACGAAACAGTAATATGCAGAAAAGACATATCTATATGGAATATTGATAATTATTTACATTCAAGATTAATCATCCGCAAATTCTAAAACAAAATCCTTGTACCTCGCTGGAATCTGCTTTATTCGGGTTGGGCGATTATTCACCTCGTTGGAGGATTCTGCTAAATTAGAATTCCCACACAGTCTCCTTCCTTGTGAAACCAAACCCGCATTATTTGACACAAGCACTGAAGGCTCCTCTACAACCCTTGTCTCCTCACCAGTCAAACCCAGAGCACCTTCTTCAGAATCACACTCAGCATATCCATCCTCTCCTTTATCACCATGTCCCTCTTCTAATGGTGCAATATCATCACTTTCCGAGGCAGACCCCTCCATACCTCCATGCTCCACCCGAGTAGCCTGCACATGAACTGTCTCAGTCCTATCACTCTGTAGGGGAACCACACTCTCAGACGCACATTCTGGACCAATTCCAACTGTATCACCACCTCCCTCACAACACTGGTCCTTAGTATCCGCCATCTTTCCCTTAATCAGGACCACCCTCCTCAAACTCCATCTGGTACCATCTTGTAGTTTAACATATCCATGACCTACTTTGGTCACAACACATGGCTTCATAAATTTGGACAAACCTTTGGCTACAATTCTTGGATTTTTCACCACTACAAGATCACCAACCTTTACACGCAGGGGTTTCTTTTTGGCAAGCTGAGATTCCCTGAAACGGGATTGTTTAACACGCACCTTGTCAAGAACTTCCTGCATGTTGATGCAACTTTGTACACCACCCCCAAGAGCGGCCACCCGGAGTTTAGATCCTGGTTTTCTACCTCTCATTAATTCGAATGGAGACACCCCGGTAAATGATGAAGGTCGAGCGCGGCACACGGCAAGGAGTACAGCCGTGTCACGGCTGAGCGGCCGCTGTCACAGCAGAAAAGCCTGCCGAGCCGCGCTCCCGGAAGAGGTCGAGCGCGGCTTGCGGCAGGGTGCGGCTGTGCCGTGAGGTGCACAAAGTTGCTCGAGAAAGGCACAGGTGAGAGGAGGACCCTGGGAGGGGGCGCAGTCCGGCGCTCTTCGTAGATGAGAAGACGCATTGTATACACGATGCCCGGTGGTTCGGCTCCGCCCACCACATAGGAGGTTGACGGAAAGCTTCTTCTTTATTGGTGGGTGTGTCTTCATTACTGGAACTGCAAGGAGAGGAAAGTTAACTCCTTGTGTGCCGACATTAAAGGTACTGCACCTCTATTTCTGCAAAATATAGAGGAGGGAAGTGACTGGAGCCTGCCTGTGACAATATTGTGCATGTGCAAAGGTGGAGTATTCATCTTGCTAGTCCGCCGTGTTGAACAAGGTACTTAAGAACATTGTTATTCACAGAAGTGCGCAGAGAATTCAATTGTGTATAGCATTGACCTCTGTCAGTGGCTATGTCGCTTCCAGTGAGCATACAGCACAGCAATGCTCGTCCTCCTCCAGCCTTCCTCCCCAATCCGGGGGAGCCCCCCATTGCATGGGAGCTTTGGGTGGACACTTTCAAGGTATACCTGAGAGCGTCAGGTGGTTCCAGGATGTCTGATGATGACAAGGAAGCGACTCTACTCAATTGCCTTGGTACGGAGGGTTTGAGGGTGTTCAGGCACCTTCCGGGCCAGGATGTTTTAGCTTTGTCGTCAGGTGAAGGAGAGGGAGAAGGAGGGCAGGCGGTGATTTTGGCATTTGAGACTGCTCTTAAAAAGCTTGAGACACGTTTTGGCAAAAGAGCTAACATTGTGCTTGAGAGATATCATTTCTTTTCAAGGGCACAAGGTCTTGGCGAGAACATTGATTCATATGTGACGGCACTGCGCGTGGGTCGGGTCTGAAGATCCTCGTCGCCAGTGTAATAACGTAGTTCCCCACACATGTAAGTTGTTTGAATCTCTTTATTCTTCAGACCCGAACGCCATACATCCTCTCCTCCCAGCTCCTACCCTTCTCACCAACCGCCACCCGGAACCTTCATCCCTCAACGTTCCACACATTAGAACTTTAGGAAAGGGCTCGCGGAAGCGCAAGCAATTACTACACTAACCACATGTGAGCCCTACAAAATATTAATGTATGGGGACCCAACTCACCCCTGTGATACTGTGGTTTTGTGCGATCGCTTCCCCAAATAAGCATTGGGTAAAAGATCATTGAGAGACTAAAATTGACTAAACTAATGATATCTTCACATTTGACCTAATGATACTTAACCTTTCCATTATGGGTCCCATACTATGATTGGTTGTATAAAGGGGATTAGACTGGGCACATATTTAAAGGTTTTGAATCCCTGCTAATGATCACAGTTTCGGGATCCAAACGATTCCCCTCAACCAACCAGGCCCTTCTTCTATATGCATTACTCGATTGAAGTGCCCATTGTCTAACTCATGTTTATAGATAATGGCATGGCTCAAGGCATGCACAATCAATAAATTGCCCAAGAAATAAAACAATAAAACAGGGCAGATATTAAAAAAACGAATTTAAAGATGCTTATACAAAAAAGAATTTGGTCGGAGCATCAAATCCACAGCTTCTCCCAGGGAGGGGATTAGCTCTGATCAACCAATGCGCCTGCAATGATTTATGCCTGACCGCATATGTGCCTGAGTTCCCACATATTAGGGTCATGCTGCCCCCATCCCCACATGCAGTGTCCAGGCCTATTGATCAACACTGGCCCTGTTCCCCTATGATATGTAAAGGCAGGTCAGTATGGAGGAGGAAACAGATGAGCAGTGGCTAGCCACACATTTGCAGGAGTTGATGAAATCATGACAGGAAGTCACCACTTCCAGGTGAAATCTGTACATGAAAACACGGATTTTTGATATATTGACTGAACTGGCACCTGTGGAAATACGGTTTTGAAGTGACTGCTTTCACAAATAACATTGGATGCAAGAGCATAGGTTGACAAAAGGGTGCTGAAGTGCGAACATTATACAAACTACCCTCTACAATAAGAGTCCCATACCGGGACTGGTCATGTAAGAGGGATCAAACTTGGGACATATGTGTAACTTTTGTATTCTAAATGATTCCATTAATAGTAAATCTTAAATGATGGTGTTCACGTTTTCTCCCCCAGTATCACGCTCTACATCACTGATAATTGACTTGAATGTATATTTAAGTCGATCAATTAACGGGTTCATTCCCCATAGTGTTATGCCATCATCATTTAACTGGTGCCTTTGTTAAATGGCTGACATGCAAAAGAGGAGTGCATTGGTGATGAAGCTGAAGCCCAGCACTTGCTCCTCACTTTCCCATGTGCGCGTCATCTGACTCTGTGTCCACAATGCTCTGCTTATGAAGGATGCATTGGTGGGCTTTGTCAACAGGTCAAGCATGTGCAGGCCCTTCTGCCCATGGTGGATGACAATCAGATAACTAGTGGCAAACAGATAGGCACTGCTTTGCATGTATACAACTGGGCATCACGGATAGTTTGGGCTCCAAAGTAGTTGTGATTTATTTTCATGGAAGGACTTGAGTGAAAAAAGAGTGATATGTCTACATGTTACCTAGAAGTACAGTACCCTTTTTAAAATTCTTTTTTACATTTGTTTAATTATATACAGGAGGAACAGTCCTCTTTTGATCACACAAGAGTGTACAATAGATAATAAATCAGAGTTGATGGGAAGCAGGGAGCTTCTTACAATGGGGTGAGTTTAAGGGACATTCTGACCAGAGTGTGGAGGGGAGTAAATGGAGCAGTCACTGGGGACAATACGTGAGTGGACATACGTCATTTAACTTCTAGGTAACTGTGCATTTCAGTGATCTAGTTTCATGGGTGCCTTAGATAAACAATGTCACATATGTAGGCCTTCTCTCCCAGGCAGTGACTCCAGGCCATTTATTGGCTTCATCACATTTTCCCTCCAATCTTATCACACGGCAGAATCTTAGTTGGCACGCCAAGTTATGCTTTGAACTTTTTAAAATGCACGAAGGGCTATTCTTCCTACGTTTGTTGTGAGAAAACCATGAAGTTATTGCCTAACCACCACAGACAAGATGGCGGCGAGTTTGGGTGGCTCTGGGTTTGTTGTTTTTCTGATCAAGGTTTGGAAACTGAGCATGGTAGGGGTTCTGCCTATGATGGAGATGCCTCAGGGTTCAGCTGATTTTCTTTCTATAGCATGTCTGCATCTCATGATTTCGGAAGGGGGGGGGTTATATGGGTGACAGTGGTTGCTGGACTCTTTGGGGCACTTACACAGCAGCAACTCATTCAACATCATGTTCCATTGGATTCCAAAGTACCCACTGGAAATCCGAAAAAGGCATGTGGCCTGCATCGGTTAGCATGTCAGAGACACCAGCCAGCATGGCATTCCAAGTGATTTGTCAGGGTGCTTTGCGGGCAGCTTGGCAGGGCAAGCTATTTATTTTGGGTTCCTTTCGTGCAATCAATCTCTCAACGTGTGTTATATAATTATAGCTGAAAGCCAATGGCGGCTGGTCCTAATGTGACGATATCAGGCATTTGACAGGATGGATTTATTTTCCACCGTGCCTGTTATCGCAGGGCTTAGTTCCGCCTGAAGAGAGAAGGGAACTAAAGACGTCCTGATCCTCTTTTTATTTCATAGCGGCTTTCAAGTGGTTCCTCGTTTCTGCCAGCAGACTGGGAGAGGTGGCAATTATATTGTTACACGGGCACCTCGTGCCAGTCCCTCCTGACGTGACATTCCCTGATCACCCGCGCTCTTGAAGCCGCACCGCTGCCAGAAACTGAGGGAGGAGATGTTTTTCTCTCCAAAAGTGGGAGATCAACTGTCGCCTGCTCCAGGGTGACAAGTCGGGTGCCAAGTACAGAACTTTCAATACTTTTTTTGCACAATGTTACAAAGAAAAATGACCGTTTCTGAGCACCCACCATCAACGTCATCTACCTTCAAATCAAATGTCTCTCAGCTGTCCGTCTAGTGCGTATTCCTCACTTATCAGCTGTACGAGGGATGGGGGTAGAGCAGAATTACCAAAACATACGTCAGCTGGTATGCCAGCGTAATCAATCTATCAAATGGAAAAGGGTAATAGAGCAAAGGCAATGATGTCATATGAATGTTTGCCCCAAAGACATCGCATGTAGTGCTATCATCGGACCATGGACATAAGGACATCACAGGGATAAACACTACTAAACTATTATTAATGAAGTAAACACACATCTATAGTATGTATTAATTGAATGAAATAGGTAAACGTGTTGCGGAAACTGACACACATCTATGTTAGTTGCAAACCATATAGTAAACAGGGTCCTGCTGTGAAGTACCAGGGATGCAAATATGCCACTATATGCCCACGTGCTGCCATCATATCACCAGGAGTTGCCATCATATGTCAAGGAATAACTTAATGTGTCATGGTTCAGGCCCTCTATGAACGATGCAGCACGATTTGCAAAGGTACGGCCCATATGACCAGGTACAGTCATCATAAATAGGGTGAATATTGTACTGACCTTTCACACAACAGTTCAGCACAATGCTGACTCCTGTCCCACGGAACCCTCGTGTGTGCACACTGTGTCCTTTCCCAACTGCCTTATGCAGTTTCGATGCTCATGTTCTGTTTGAGAGAGTCACCAACAATTGCAACTGGTAAATGTAAATTGTTTATGTCTAAAAGCTGAAAACAATGGAAATTGTGCGTCGATTAATGACCCTTTTCCTTTTTAGACCTCTTGAGAAAGGAGCTAGAGAAAGCTCTGAAACATGCCATGGTGTTGTAAAAAAAATAATTGTATCACTGAAGCCACTAACAACACAACCAAACTTTTCAAAATCTGCAAGGAACTCACCAATCCACTGGCAGTCCACAGCTCTCTGCACTGCTTTGGCCTCCCACTTCACATCCAAAACTCAGGATATCCTGCACCCAATCTCCCCCACCACCATCTCCTCCCCTACGCCTCCACCCCTTCCACCCATGCCCCCCTTCAGGACACCCCCAACATGCTCCTCCCTCCTGCTCATAGCATTGTCTCTAAAGTGGTCTCCTCTATGACGGCCTCCTCCAACCAGGTGCTCCCCTGCTCCTCCAGGACCCAGGTCCTGCTGACTTCAGTAACCACTTCTTCCCCACTGGCTCTTCCCCTCTATCCCTCAAACACTTCCTTGTGCACCCTCTCTTTAAAAAAAACGTCTGCTGACCCCTCCTGCCCGGCTATGTATCGCCCTATCTCGGCCACCCCTTTCCTGGGTAAACTCTTGGAAAAGTTGGTCCTCCCCCAACTGACCCTCTACACTTATCTTGGATGTCTTCATGACAATCAATCTGGATTCTGGGCATCCAGAGGCACAGAAACTGCTCCCCTGAACACCCGTGAAACCATGTTCGCAGATTTCGACTCTAACTCTCATGCTGTCCTCATTCTCCTCAATCTCTCCTCTGCCTTTGACATGGTCAACCATTCCATGCACATACAATGACTCTGTGACACCCTCTGCATCACTGACCGGGTAGTGGCATGGCTGACCTCTTTCCGCACTAACCTCCCTTCCCAGTTGCAATTGGGTCCTTTCTCTTCCACCACCCTCTCTACCTGTGGTGTCCCCCAGGGCTCTATCCGATCGCCTTGGCTCTTCAATATCTATCGCGAACCCCTTGCTCACCTGATCTCCTCCTTCTCTCCTAATTTACAGTGTTATGTTGATGACATACAGCTTTCCTTCAAACTTCCCTCTACCTCTCCTTCTTCCTCCTCTCTCACCCCGACTGTCTGTCTGCCATTCAGGCATGGTGTGCAGTGAACAATCTCTGTCTCAATGCCAGTAATACGGAGATCCTGCTCATCGGGACAGCTGTGCCCTCTTTTCCTCCTACCTTCTGGCCACCCTCTTTGGTCCCTCTACCAGACATGCCAACATTATGGAGCCCCTGAGAGGGAGATTTCACAATAGAAATCGGGAGAATGTAATTTTCCCATAGGACGACATTCGGGTTATAATTATATTAGGCGGTAAACAGTAAAAAATAGCACTATTTTTAAATGAAAATTCGGGAGTCTCCCGCCTAAATCGGGAGGGTTGGCATGTATGCTCTACCCCCACCATCTTGCGAGGCAAAACACCTCAGTCATCTATGACTCTGCTCTCTCCTTCACCCCCCACATCATGGACCTTACCAAAATGTCCCACTCCCAGCTCCACCTCCTCAGAGGCATTCTTCTTTTTCTCACCTTCACCCAGAAGCTCAATGTCTCCAGAGCTCTGTTCCTCTCCAGGCTGGACTATTGCAACAGCCTGGTTCTCAATCTCCCTCTCTCCTCCCTTCGCCCCCTTTAGCTAATCCAGAATAGGGCTTCAAGGCTTATCCTTAGCCTCAAGCCCAAGGACCATATCTCGCCAGCCCTAAACTCTCTCCACTAGCTCCCGGTAGCTGCAAGTATCAAATTCAAGACCCTCTGCATTATCCACAAGGCCTTCTGGGGCCTGGGACCACACTATCTCCAACTTTCCCTCCCTAAATAATCCCCTGCTAGAGCCCTACACTCCTCTAATTCCAACTCTCTGACTGTCAAACGCTTCCCAAAGCAGGGAGTGGGTGTATGTATCTCTCCTTGGCTGGTGTCTCCCTTTGGAACAGCCTCCCTGCTCCTATCAGATTTGAGCCAGACCTCCTTAAGTTCTGGAAACTGCTCAAAACTCTGCTATTCTCTACCTCTTTCCCTCTTTCCCTTCCTTGCTAATTGCCCTGACAATTATTGAATGCTGCAATGCTAGATCCTGTGAGTGCCCTGCATGGGAATGCAAAGGGAAAAGTTAAATTTAGGATTGTTAGAAATAGAAACTAGAACTTCCCTGACTGACAGAGGTGTGGTGCATGGGTGTACAGTGCTCTGACCCCTATTTAACTGCGTCCTTAATGATGCTGGCCACAGAGGATGGGGTCTGTGGATCCAAGGTGGGGACATTTTCATCCCTCTACTCTTGATTGTAGATGATCCAGTAATGCTGTTCCATACAGAAATAAGACGTATAAAGCTGCTGAAGGTGTTCAAAGGTTATTGCCACAAACTGGGCTGGCACATGACTGGCTCTGAAACTAAAAGTATGACTGTCGACACTTGGAAGATGTTCAGAAACAGGATTTCTGTTGGAAGGACCGAGCATGAATCTGTTCTCCATCCCTGTTAGCTAGGGATCTGGTTCTCATCCTTTTGGTTCTGGGTCTCCCTAAGTAGATAAAAAGGACCCTTATTCTTAAACAAGTTGTATGGTGTATTGCAAGTTTGCAAGTTTCATTCATACATTTGGGGTCATGTAGTGTCCCCATGTTGGAGGTATACTGCACCAGAGTTGTTGCCTTAGTACTGTATCATGGGAAATAAGAGGTTATTCCTACACCAAGTCCCTCTGGGTTGCAAAAAACTGGTTCCTGAAATCCTTAATAAGGATACTTATGGCAGCCTCTTTGTTATTGGGCCATGAGGAGTTGCGAATCAGGAACATTGTGAGCAAGTATCGCTCGAGTCACCTAACCTACTGAGGAGGGATTTTGGTGGTCCTGGTTCCTGCAGTTTATAGGATCCCTTTTTTGGAGATACTGTCTCTCATGAGGGAAAGTACCTGCCTGCATCACCACCTTAAAAAAGCACTGGAAAGACTTTGACTGGGCAAGATGTGGGAGCAACTGAAGTCCATTACTTCTCTGGTTTTTACAGACATTAAAATCAAGTACTGGGACAGTTATTTATTTATGTTCAGTATTGGGCCTACCCATAGGGTCTAAGAGCACCTTACAAAGTTCAAAGATTCAAAAAGTGGAGGATGAAACAGAAGTTACAAAATGTTTTCAGGATAGGATAGAAAGATTTGGATATACAAGTGGTAGCAGGGTAGAAGACGCAAGCACTTTATGTGTGACGAAACAGCTCCATTTTGAAGCGATTTATGAAATTGGTGATGGGGCATGCAGTGAAGATGTGAAGAGGTAGGGTGTTGGTTAAAGAGGAGTGGATACAGGGTGGATAAAGGGGTAATGGAGACAAAGTGTATACTGTCAGTAAGGAAGGAGGTTAACCAGTCGAGGCCGGTACCTGAGAGTTTCATCCTGTGGGATAGGATTTTGAGTAGAATGGTGTGGTTCATTGTGTCAAAGGCTGCAGAGAGGTTGAGGAGTATGAGTACTGCTGTGTGTCCTTTGTCTTTGATGTTATGGAGATCATTGAGGATGTGGAGTGTAGTTTCTCAGTCTTGTATCCTGGTCGAAAGCCAGATTGGAAGGAGCTGAGTAGGTTGTCTGTGGCGATGTGGTGTTGCAGTGAGTGACTAAGCATTCCATTATTCTGAAGAGATATATCAGGATAGTGATGGAGCGATAATTTTTAGGGTGTACGGGGTCGAGAAATTTTTATTTTTTAGGAGGGGTGAGATTTGTCCACTTTTGAGTGTAGAGGTGAAGTTGGGGGATAGGTGGTCGTATCCAGCCCCCTCGGTGTTCCCTTCTGATTGGATCCTGCCTATGCTGGAGGGGGAAGACATCACCCTCCACGCTTACGCGTGAACGGCCTTATTACCCTCTCATTATTAACAAAGAATTATGCAACCAAGTCTTATTGAAACTCAGAGACTCCATTTTGTGATACAAAAAAGACCTACTTTTCATCACTGAAACATGAGTTTTTGATGATCACATCAGTCATCGACGAACCAGGATTTAGGATAAAATGTTATAATTATCCCATTAAGAAAGTTGGAGGGATTTAACCGGTCCACAGAGATTCTATCAACGTCTCAAAACCCTTCACGGACAACATTATGGACTGCAAGTCTCTTGCACACAGCTGCTAGGTCACTCACCCTGCCTCCCTAAGATTCCTTCTCATATAAAGATTCAGTTCCTACAGTCCAGCCTTCACTGACAAACATGCAGATGCAGCCATCAATCTATCTCTGGATAATTATCACCTGTTAATTTTTGGCCACTTCAAAATCTGGCTTGAGAAAGAAGACAATCCCTTCACAAAATCAGATAATCATGCCACTGTACATCTCACACAAATGGTGACGGTTGCCACGCACCCAGCTGGACACACCCTAGAGGGCATTTACTGTAAAGTAAACATTGTCACAGTTTGCTCCCCAATTCACCTTCGCTTGGGAGACCACTTATCTATTCCATTCACAATCTTATCAGAGATCTTGCCTCGTGCAGAAACATCCTTAGGACCCTTGACCATGTTCAGACCCTGGAAAAAAGTTATAATGAACATGCTACTAGAAATGTTGGAATCATGCATACCAATCATCACCTCAGATTTACCAAGAAAAACATTGGAAGAACAACTCCACAACCTTCATAACTAGATTAACTCTTCCTTATACATCACTCTCAAAAAGCCTTTACAAAACTCACAAAACAAAACACTTGCAAAATGGTAAACTCTGAAATTAGGCAGCGTGAAGAAAGAGGATTGAAAACTGGAGGAAATCCAGAGGAAACACAGCCTGAAACCAGACAGAATGGATAACCTTCAACAGGTATGGTTATACAAGGCAGAAATCATCACGGCCAAGAAATCACACTACTCCCAATGCATTGAATCAGCACACAGCACATCTGCAACAATAAGGAAATGTTTCAAATAATTAATGGCCCATGCTGTTGGAAACACAACCAAATTCCCACTCACAACTATATGATTGCATTGCGATATGTCTTAGTAATAAGATACTACACATC
Source organism: Ambystoma mexicanum (assembly GCF_040938575.1). Lineage (NCBI taxonomy): Eukaryota > Metazoa > Chordata > Amphibia > Caudata > Ambystomatidae > Ambystoma > Ambystoma mexicanum. Next base: position 119,267,638 of record NC_090926.1, on the reverse strand, counting down.
CAAGAACATTTGGATAATAAAGAACCACCACCTCAATACTCTACCAAGAAGAAAGTACTTCTCATACCAACTGCTCCACTGCTAACCTCCTTCTGCTTCTTCTCTCTACAATACCTACTTGCAACTATTGATCCCTGTAACCCTGTAGGATCACAGGAAGTACAAGAGAATTATAGGAAGAATGAAGGGAAGATAGAGAGAGCAGGTCGTCCGGTGTATTAGACTTCTTCCACTAGCACTCAGCCTTGCTCAAAGAGGAGGGAAGAAAACAGGGAGAGGGGGGTAGCCAGGGCTTAGATGGTTTCAAAGAAAGACTAAAAGGACGGGAGGGAAAGGAGGATTCAAGAGTAGAGCGCAGCGAGTAGGTAAGAAGAGAAGATGTGCCACCCACAGCAAGAGAGCAGAAGTTATTGATAGGCGGGAGAGTAGAGGAAAGGGAAGAAAGAAAAGATGAAGAATTGAATGAGTGCAGATCATGGCATAGGAGAGGGGAAGGAGACGATGGTTGAGAGGGTGCAACGGAAGGGAGGAAAGAAAGCAGAAAATGATCTGAGGAGTAAATAGCGTAAGTATAAACAGGAGTATCAGAAGAGAAAGAATTAAATATTAAATCTAAAAAGGAACCACAAGAGTGGGGAGGCGGAGTTGAGAGTTGAGACGAATGAAAAGAGTTGAAAGGGTGAAGAAGCAGAAAAAAGACATGGGTAGTGTCAAATTGAAGGTTAAAGTCGCTGAGAAGGATTAGAGGAGAGGACAAGGGAAGAAGAGAGTCAGGATCCGCAAGGGATGAGGAAGGTGGGCCAGATGGTCGATAAAGGATGGTAAATGAGACAGATTACGACAGAACTGGGAGAAATGATGATCAAAAGACAGGGAAAACAAGAAGAGACTGTATAGGGGGAGCAAGAGACCATGATGAGTGGTACAAGATACCTGAACCGCCGCCTTTGCCGTGTTGGTTGGGCATCCATGGGGACAAAATTAGTACAAGAGGATATAAAAGAAGCAGGGGTGATAGTGTTATATAAGGTAGTTCAGGTCTTGGTAAAACAGAGAAAATGAGTGTGATTTATTACAAGTGGCCTGGGCATTCCGAAGACCAATGGATAGGGAAGATAGAGGGGAGAAAGATAGTGGAGGGTAAGAAAGATTGGCAGGAATGCAAGCATATTGGGGCACAGGCACATGTGGGCGAGTAGAGTAGTGAACACGTATGGTGAAGGGCAAAAGACTATGATCCTGACTATCGGGACCCTTGCTCCCCATTTCCCTCCTGCACTCTGGCACCCTCTATAGGCTCACCTCCCTCTCATTCCACTGAGGCCAGAAACCTTGGGGTCATCTTTGACTCTTCTCTCTCCTTTATTCCTCACATCTTGGACCTTGCCAAGAAGGCCCAGTTTCAACTTCACCTCCTTAGAGGCATTCTTCCTTTTCTCACCTTCACCCAGAAGCTCAATGTCTCTAGAGCTCTGGTCCTCTCCAGGCTAGATTACTATAACAGCCACTTCCTCAACCTGCCTCTTTCCTCCCTCGGCCTTTTCAGCTAATCCAGAATAGGGCTGCAAGACTTATCCGTGGGCTCAAGTCCTGGGACCATAGCTCTTCAGCTCTATAAATCTCTCCACTGGCTCCCGGTTATTGAAAGGATCAAATTCAAGATCCTCAAGTGTATCTTTGGCCTTGGCCACGCTTCTTGCAACTCTCTCTCTTACTTAATACTCTCCTTCCAGATCCTTTTGATCCTCTGGCTCCTACTGATCAAACACTTCTCCAACCAGAGAGCTGGGGGCACACTATCTCCTCGGCTGGCTCCCTCCTATGGAACAGTCTCCCTCTTTCTCGCCATCTTCCACCTCAAGTTCCGCAAACAACTCAAGACATTTCTCTTCGCCTCCTCCTTCCCCCTCCCGTGCTAACCATCACCTCTGTCATTGATATTGGCAGTCTGGTCCCTCAAGAGTCTGGGATGTCTCTGCCGAAGCACTTACCTGTTGCCTCCCCAATGGGCACCTCTGGCACTTCCTCGCATAGGGAACCCTAATAGCTTTTACCCTCACCACACTACCCCTTTTTCCTTTTTCTTTTCACTGTGCTTGCATGCTCCAAATGTGAAAAGGTCTAGTAGGACTACTGTTTCTTTCTATTTATTTATTGTTATTTCCATTGTTTATTTTTCACCCTTGTTCCCTTGCCTTGGCTTTGTGGCGCTTTGAAACACTGTCTTGTTCTATAAGCACCTTCTAATTGTTGAATAAAGAAATAAGTAAAATAAGGACAAGATATAGGAAGACAGAAATGATGAAAAAGCAGGTGAGAATGGGGAGCAATGCTAAGAGGAAAACACCAACAGGAACGACAGTGGGAAATGAGCTGGGGCTGCCAGGAGGAAACAGGGGCAAACAAGGAGAGACAGTGCCCTTAGAGGGTTGCCCTTTATAAGGGACGCCCAGGGCAGGGGCACCCACAAGAGTGGAAGGTGTGGGAGAAGTAGAACATGTTATCACTCACGCGACCGGCACAACCCAGGTGACAGCGGGCATGACCTGTACAGGAGGAGGGCAGAGGAGTACCCGTACAGCGAATGCCATGGTTGTCTTGGCCCTAGGGCAGCCCCTAGTAGGAAGTTGTCTGCAGTAGCGTTAGTCCTGGCTTTGGGTCAGTCAGGAGTCCTTCCTGTGATGTAGTGATCACCTGATCGATCACGTGACTGGCGCAGCCTGTGTGTCATCAGGCAGGGGCTGTGCAGTAGGGTGTAAGGGATGGACCCGTGCAGCAGTATTCTGAGAGTTAATGGCTTAATTGAAGCTGTAAACACTTTACTAGTGTAATACAAATTTTTTAACTAGGTCTGCCTTCAGCCACTCGACTTATAAGCACTATACTTGTCCTTTACTGGAGTCATGTTAAAAACAAGCATTCTTAACAGGGCAACCCAAAACCACCATCTTGGAAAGGTCTTTCCACCTTCAAAAGGGGCTGCAACTGGGATGAGATCAACACAGAGCTCATAAGCACAGCACCAGAGGCACTCATTCCATATGCCTGAGGCTAGCTCCAGAGGTTAGGGGACCGGCAAGAAGCATCCAGGATCCATCTACAGACTGCTCATGTTACCTCTGACCCAAAACGTACCATCTTTGAAATGTCTTTCCACCTCCAAGGGGGCTTCAACTGGGCTGAGAGAAAGACAGAGCTCATAACAACCCATTCCATCCGCCTGATGCTACCTACAGCTCCCCTGCCAGCTCCTGCTGCTAATCTGAGTGTGGCATCAGCCATCCAGCCTGCTCCCCTCAGTCACCTACACCAAGCGGTGGACAGGGTGGCCGTGCCAGGACTCCATCTCCCGGCCAGCCCTGCTCTGTAGCCAAAGGCCGTTGGTCCCGCCTCCCCTTCCTGCCATTTAATGCTCCTCACCACTCCCAGTACTTTACTCCTTGCTTTGGGGCAACTCAGCCAAGTGCAACCCTGCAAAGGGCAAGCAGCTAAGAGCCAACATCCAGCTCTTTGTCTCTTCGCCTTGTGCTATTGCTTTGCTTTCACCTGCTGGTTGCTTGTGAGTACCAATTATGCCTTTGCTCAGCCCTGCCCTCACCATGCACTGCTCTTACTATCTTTTCCTTTCTCTTTTACTCCTCTCTTCATTCTCCTTTGCTCAAAACCATGTCAGCTCTTTTCCTATACATATTGCTTTTCCTCAACACCACCCCTCTTCTCGCTCACCTACTCTCTCTACTCACAAAACCTCCGACCCTAACTTTCCTCACACTTCCTCTTTTCGCATCCAACGCCAGCGCCTCTCCCCTTCACAGACTCAACATCAGTATGCTTCTACATCTCATTCTCTTTATATTGCTCTTTGGATTGCGCAATCTGTCTGTAACAAGACTTTGTTTACCTCTGACTTTCTCCTTTCCCATTCTCCCTCTCTTGGCCTCATTGCCCATACACAAATCTGGATGTCTCCCTCAGACTCTGCAAGCCATGCTGTCCTTCACGACCCTACCTACACCTTCACTCACTCTCCCCACTCAGCTTGTAGGGGTGGTGGTGTAGGATTGTTTACATTTTCCAAGCTTCCTATCTCTCCTACTTCTCTGTCTCAATCACTACTCCTGATGATATTCATATTATCTCTGTATATTGGCAACCTGGACCCGCTGATCAATTTATTGACTAACTCACCCAAATCATTGTCTCCCTTCCTCCCCGTCATCAACTCATTGTCACTGGTGACTTTATCCTCCCTTCTCTCTCCACTCACCTTTCCACTGACTGTACCTCTCTTCTTCTTAATCCTTTGCTCTCCAATGTCCACTCTTTGCCCACCCATTCAAATGGTAACTCCCTTGACCTTATTCTCACCTCCTCTCAACTCTCTGCCTCCAATATCTTCACCGCTCCATCTCCCTCTGATCATTCCATCATCTTTGCCTCAAACTCCACTCCTACTTTCTCCATATATAACTTCCATTACCAGGTGCAAGTTTCCCTCCTCCAAATTTCCTATCTTCCTCTCTGACCTACACCACTCTCCTCCAATGGAAAGTTCACCATTCCATCCACCGATAAAGCCTTCACTAACTTTAATGCTGCTCTTAACAATCCCTTCTCCCCTCACTTCCCTCTTATTATATTCACTCCTAAACCTCCCATTCATGGCCTTAGATCACACCTACCATCCACACCCTGAAAACAACAATGAGGAAAAGCCTTTGCACTTGGCAAAGATCTAGACACTCCTTGGATCTCCAACTCTACCTGACTGCTCTTCTTTAAAACTACTCCTCTGCTCTCGAATATGCAAAACGTGACTTCTAGCTGTCTCTCATTTTGTCTCAATCCTCTATGCCTAGATGCCTCCAAAAATCTCTCAACTCAATTCTCTCAGTTCCTAAACCCACCTCCATTGCCACTACCCTTTCTGCTAATGATCTAGCTCTCTACTTTGCTTAAAACATTTCCAACATTCAAAATGCACTAGCAATTTATCTTCTATACCCCCACCTGCTCATCTTTCTCCACAGCTGGTAGGTACTCTCTTCTCCTGCGACTTTGCCCCCACTAACCCTGATGAGATTTGTGGCCTTCTCCTTAGGGCTAACCCTTCATGTGCACCCATTGACTCTCTAACCGCACACATAGTGAAACTTATAGCTCACAGTGTTGTTCCTTATCTTACTTCCCTATTCAACTCCTCTCTTGACAGTACCACTTTTTTTTTATTTATTTTTTTATTTAATTAAAGTGTTTATTGGTTAATTAAAACCTTATACACTACAAAAAATATTATATCAACCAAACACAAATACATATATTATACATACAAAAAGCATACATCATATTACTCGCTTCCAAATATAAAAGGCTGCCCCAATATAGACCTTAATCTCTCCATCATAAATAGCTGACCAGAATTGGTCAGTTTCAATCCTTTGCATGTCCTCTACAAAATGTGCATACCCTTTAAAATAACATTCCCTTAGTTTGGTACATGAAGTTAAAATATGTCTTGCTGTCTCCACCTCTATATTACAATGCCTGCACAATCTTTCTGCACGGGGAATATTTGTTCTTGCCCCGATAATATCATTACACGGGAGAGTGTTCAGACGTAGCTGCAAGATAAATCTTCTCAGAGCTCTGCTTCCCGTGTTTAGCAGATATTGTCTTGGGATGGCAGGTTTGAGGCCTTGTAGAGCATAAACAGAGTATCTAGACTTATTATAGAGATAAGATTGATTTTCACATAGATCCCAAATAAAAGCCTTATCTTTAAGACTTTTCCTAGTACACATTCTGTTATCTTTTTCCATGCATTCGTTATAGCCAAGGGCTTCTAAAAAAGACAGAACTGTTTTTTGAAGGCTAAGCATATAGGAATTCTTAAATCTGCCTTCACTTTTATTTTGTCTTATAAGGTTAAGCAGGCTTCCTTCATCCCCATCCCCTGAGATAATTCTAAAATAGAGTTTGCAACATTCGATTTTCCACAGAGTCGAGAGGGATATGAGACCCAGTTCACACCTTATAGCTTGTATTGGTACTGAGTTGGGGAGTCCTAGGGCTGGTCTCCAGATCTTCCCTTCAAGTAAGTGTAGCTTACTCAGATATTTACTTTCTACTGTTTCTAGTGCATACAGAATACCAGGTATAATGCAGCTTTTGTATATCTCAAGTAAACCTTCAATTGAGTGGCCGCCTTTACTAGTCATATATTTCCTTATGACTTTCCATTTCTTTAGTACTTTTAGATTAACCGCCTCCTGGAAAGAATTTATACAGGGATTGCTCAGAATGGGCATCCCCAAAGTACCACTTTTCCATCATCCTACAAGTCAGCCTCTGTCATCCCCATCCTTAAGAAACCTGGCCTAGATCCAAACTGTCCTGCCAACTTTTATCCTGTCTCTCTTCTACCACACTATTCCAAAATCATACAGCATATAGTTTTCCTTGACACACACAACCTCCAGGATCCTCTTCAATCTGGCTTCCAACCTCTGGACTCTACTGAGTTAGCTGTCTTCAATGTCAGCAACTACATCTCTTCCGCTCATCATGATTACCTGTTCATCTATTCTTATTCTTCTTGGCCTCTCAGCTGCCTTCGATACCATTGTAGAGGAGCAGCCATACCTCTGCTGAAAGTCCCCCCTACTAACTATATGCTAGGAGCCTGAAATCTTGCCACTCTTGACACCAGCAGTTGTGACCATAACACAGCGAATATCCGAGAAAAGGTACCCATTGAGAAAGCCGTATCAAATGTATTCCTGAAGAGAAGACAATCTAATGAGGAGCTCCCCGAGGAGATATGAAAAGGAAGAAAGAGGAGCTGGTGACGTCACAAGAGATGAGCATGGCGCACTGAGAAGATAGGCTGAAGAAGATATATGGACCTTATAGAATCTGATGACGAAATAAAGAATTCAGTGAACGTTCATATGTGAAAAGAAGATTGCACGTGTGAAGAGCACTGCAGAAAAAGCAAGCAGTTCAATAAATGTACAGATGCAGTAACGCAAGTAGATTAAGTGATCATAGAAGCTGGCTATGCGTAGTGAATAGAGTACAGGCAGAGCCCTCATTGTATAGAAGCTAGGAATCGGTGTCACAAATATAGTAAGTTCAAACCCATGGAGAAAAAGGACCGAAAGCTCTGTTGGAGCAAAGAATTAGCCCAGATCATTTAAGGGGTGTCTGGCCTGGTGTCAAGGCTGAAGCAGCCAAGACTGGTTATGTATTCTTGAAGGCAGTTACCGTGAGATGCTGAATCATCCCTTGTTAAGGTGCAAATAAAGAACACCAGGAGTGGCAAGTTTTATTCATTCAGACAATTAAATGCTGCAAAATGGGCCAAATTGTGGTCTCCTGTCAAGTGACCCAACGAGGGAAATCGAGTTGGGCATGCGGTTCCAGATCTATGATAGCATGTGCTCACACTTCCTTCTATTCCCAGAGACGAGAATACATTGCAAGGCCAAGTTCAAAGACAATCTCCATGGCAGAAGGCACGGGTGATGAGAGACGTTGGGCTAATTGGGTAGGGAGGTAAAGTCAAGTCCACCTTCTGGCAACCAGAGTATGATATTACGTGCTGCTAGTGAACCAAATGTTCCAGATTGGCACAAGCATGCCAACCAATTATAGAGAGCCGTATAAGAAAGGGCTTCATAGTTTGATAGCCAATCATATACTGTGTACTTAATAATGATGAAGAATGACTTGCACTAGAGGTGGGCAAAAGTGGTCCACCTGATACTAGATGTCCAATTGCAACCCCTTATAGAAAGTATACTTAGATGTACCCCTTGAGCGTATCATAACCCCTCTTAGGTTTGTCTTAGTTTGCCACATAGTATGATGTCACATATGATGTATTTCTGCTATAAAAGTGTAATTTTCTATGAAGTGCTTCGAGAACGCTTGTACAGCGTCTGTTGATGTCCATTGTAACTCTGTTTTAGACAATTTATAATAAAACAGAAAAGCACTTTGCCATCTTCCTGAGTTGGTTCGATTATTTGATGTCAGGGTTATTCTGTCATGAACTGCCAAATTCGTCGGTTCTGGACTTCATGGTCCATGATGCATCGCGGCATGAACTCAGTGATCCTTCCAACATGGCCACCGGGTGTGAAACATTGCGCTCTAGCTGCTGCGCACAATGCGCAACTTCCTAGAAAACTGACACACCCCCGTGGCTCTGCGCGTCTCAACACAACTGCTTGGAGTTGTTAGACGTGTGCTTTTCGAGTACGCTTCTGTGTTTATCCCAGTTCCCTTTTCTTTCCCTTTTCTTGTTTCCTGGAGCCCAGTTTGTTTCCCTATTACCTTCCTACCCGTGCCTCCTCCTGGATTTGCCTGCACTTCGTTCCATGGTATTCCGGACATCCTACGAGCCTGGAACTCTTATCTCCTTCCTGGATTCACGCTCCTGGAAACTGAACGTTATCTGGCTAAGAGAGCTGGCTATCTCATGCCGGAATCCAAAGACCCACTCCCCGGCCTTTACAATTCTCAGACAGTGAGAAAGAAAGTAGTCGCTTCCAAGAAGGTTACAAGCAAGGAGAAACAGCTGAGGAAAAGAGAGACTTGTGACATATTCTGCATTCCGTCCATGCATGCGTGCTACCAAAAAGGGCTCTAACGCTTACCATCAACAATTGTGGCCTTCTCTCAACACTGTCTGTCCTAGGCATCAGGGACAAGGCCCTTGCTCGGTTTGCTTCATATCGTGGCCCCAAGCACTTCCAGGTGTCCTGGACCTGTCTTTCCTTCCCACTCAACCTCTTCCTGTTGGTACTCGCCAGGGGTCAGTCCTGGGTTCACTTCACTTCATTCTCTATACCTCTGCCCTTAGCATCTCAATCTCCTCCTATGGCTTCTCCTATCAACTCTTTGCTGATGACACTCAGATATTCTTTTCCTTTCCCTCCTTATCCAACGAGCTCTGGTGAAACATTTCTAACAGTCTCTCCATCATTAAATACTAGATGGCATCTCACTTGCTCATGCTTAACTTCACTAAGACTGAAGTTCTCTGCTTCTGATCCAAACAGACTATCTCTTCGTCTCCCCCTCTTCTATTCTTCTCTCCTGACTACCTTTCCTACTCTGCTTCTGCTCACAATCTTGATGGTGTCTTCTACCCATCTCACAACTTCTCACTCTTCATCTCCAAATCTGCCACTGCAGCCAGACTCAATCTCCTCAACATCTGACTACTGTGCCAGTCTAATCTATGTCCTTCACAACTATGCATGTTCACCTCTTGTCAAAGTCCTCAACTTTGCTGTTCGTACACTCTTCAACCTACCCCGCTTCACCTCCACAGCCCATTGTCAGACTGGTTATCTATGAGGCAGAAAGCAAACATATAAACTCATTCTCATCATCTTCAACAGTATACACAGACTTGCCCCACCATAGCTATTGGACAATCTAACCCCTACTCTCCGCCTCGCTCCCTACTATCACCCTTGGCTCACCAACTTGCCACCTCTCATGCCCCTTGAGCTCCCCCTTGTTTCTGCTCCCTTGCCCTCCTCTCTCACTTACTCTGAAATGCTCTTCCTCTCCCTCTCTGCACTACTCACAATCTATCACCATTTAAATACAACCTTCTAGCTCTCCTCCTTTCTGAAGAACCACTTGCATAGCATTCTAAGCCACCATATCTCCCTGTTCTCCTCTCTCGCCCTAACACAACCCCATGGCACTTATGTCTCACCCCATCATCCTACAACTTAGCACTTCCTCCACTATACCGTTCCTATATCATGCACTACTGTCCTTGTCCCTGGTTCATGTGTATACCTCCCCAGAATCATTGGGTCATATAGCCACATCCTTTCCCCCATTGATAAGGACGCTGGCCCTCAACTCTTTTGTGCCAAAAATGCATTGTTTTCTCTGCAATGTTCATTAAATAAATAAATAAATAAATAATGTTTGCTTGTGTATAAATATTAGGCATTTGCCAGGCATTTCTATTAGATGACCAGGTATATGCACTATTTTGCAGCTGCTACCATCAATAGCCAGTTAATACCACTATGACAGTGCCTGCCAACTGCATTGTCATCCCTGCACAAAATTCAAAACGGTTGGCATTGTAAATAAAATGCTTGTCTTTTATAGTAATGGCAAACCGTTTCTTTTATTTGATTTGATTTGATTTATTTGTATAGCACAAGCCAGACGGGTTCAATCCTATTTGGGTGCAGGTGTTATATCAATTCATAAAGAGAGAATACAAAGGTTTTGCATTTCCACTAACAGACAACCTCTAGAAATGGATTTATATTGGACGTCCCTGGTTGCCGCAAATGTTCATTTAAGCAAATGAGTCATTTCTGCTTTTCAGAAAAGACTAAATGATTTAGCTGGCCAGATTTCTAGGGGCAGTGTATTCCAGACTCTAGGTCCATAGACCGCAAAGCTCTGGTCACCTCTGCACACACAGGCAGATAAAAGGATACTTAGCAACAATTTGTCCTCAGACTGGAGTGATCGGGCTAGGCTATACCTATGATTTTTGTCTGCTAAATATTGTGGGGACAGATTGTTTAAACATTTAAAAACAAGATAAAGGACTTTAAAATCTATTCTGTCCCTCTGCGACTACCAATGCAGTGAGCGTCGGAATCCCAAAGTATGGTCTGATTTCTTTGCCCCACCACCCGTCTTACTGCAGCGTTCTGTGCTCTTTGGAGCCTTTGGCATTGTTTTGCTGGTATGCCTGCAAGCAGGCTATTGCAATTGCCGAGTTGAGATTTAACTAGTGCTCCAACCACTGATGACCACTTATCTGATGGAACATAAGGTAGAGCCTGATGAAAGAGTTGAATGTTGTAGAAAATGGACTGCATCTTGGCTCTCACCTGGGCCTCACTGCTCAGGCTCTCTGACAAAAAGCAACCCAGGTTCTTGATCTTGGTGTCAAATGGATGGTCCATGCCAAGATGCTGGAGTGTCTGGGGTGGTTAACCACTTCCACAAGGTGTTTGGGACCAAACAATGCAACTTCCGTTTTCTTGGCATTTAGCTGGAACCAGTGGGTGGCCATCTAGCTACCAACCGCGTCCAGACAGACCCCAACCCTCTGGAAGGAGTCTTTCACATTGCCAATATTAACGTACACTTGGGTGTCATCAGGATATGACTGGTAATTGACCCTGTATTTCCTCAAAATGTCCATCAGAGGACACAGGTATAGATGATAAACTAAGGGGGATAGGGAAGATCCCTGTGGTACCCCATAAGTCTGATCTAGAGGATTGGACACCCAATCTCCCAGCTTGACTTGTTGCTGCCCTCCTGTTAAAAAGAGATAGCCTGTGCCGAAACTCTTCCAATGATCTTTAGTCGCTCGATTAGGATATAGTGATCTACTGTATCAAAGGCAGCTGAAAATTCCAACATAATCAGCACAGAAAGCTTCCCCTGATCTGCCTCCCTAAAGAGGTCATCCGATACTGACAACAGGGCGGTCTCTGTGCCAAATGTTGGCTGGAAACCTGATTGGAAGGAGTCCAACAGTCATTATTTCTCCATGTGTTTCTGTAACTGCACTGTGACTATCTTCTCAAGTATGTTATCCTTCCATGGCAGGCTAGCTACTGGCCAATAACTGGGCAAGTTCTCTGGATCAAAATTTGACTCTTTCAAAAGTGGCATAACCAGTGATTGTTTTAGCTCCCAACAAGTAAAGACTTATTCACAAGCTGTGTCATGTACGATGTAATCTCGGCAGCTATGCGCTTTGCCCACCACGCTGGTAAAGGAAACAGATAGTCATTAGTCGGTTGTCTGGATAGTCTCCTCTGAGACTGTGGTAAATTCAAACTGCGGGACACAGTCTGTGTTGCAATAGCCCCCTCTGAGGGCATAACCTCATTGTTTTTCCCACCAGAGAACACTTATTTAGCACCGATTAGTTCTTGAATGCCCTCTATTTTATTTTTAAAGTACAGATTAACAGCCTGATTCATGGAATTATTTGCGTGAAAAATGCAGATTTGTGCGCCTTTCTGCCCGAAAATCCCTGTTTGAAGTATGCGGATTTTCGGCCAGAAAGGTGCGCAAATTTGCATTTTTCACGCAAATAATCCCATGAATCAGGCAGTAAATGTAGTAGCGTGTGCTAAGGACAGCACCAGGGGAAGGGTGACACACTTTGGGTGGCAAAACCTGGAGATAACAGAAACGTTCTCTAGATTGATTACCTGCACCACATATATTTGTGTGCAGATAATCAGATTTTGCTTCAAAAATGGCCACTTTTTAATCGTTCCAGACCCTTTTAACCTTAGCGGCTCTATCCATGGATCGCTTCTTTCTCTAGTTGTGCTCGAAAGCTCTCTGTTTTTCCATAATGGGCAGAGACCCTGTGAATGCCAGGGTTTGGGATGTTTTTCTATGCCTGATTACCTTCAATGGAGCCACTCTCCTGCAGATATTTCCCATCATATCTGCACCATTTTCTAAAAATATCTCAGCTTGCCAATGGGTCAATACCATTTAGTGCTTTTTTTTAACTCGGTCCCAGACAGTTTATCCAGATATTTTGTGCTACAGTAGGTTGACTTACCCACGGGGTGCAGAGGCAGTGTACCCCTATTCTGTTGACTAAATACAAATATCCTGGCAAAGTGACCTTACCAGGAAATGCCAACTGTTTCTTTTGGTCAGTGAGGTGCTTGGTCCCCTCAATAAGAGTAGGTCTAGGCAACGACACTGGATGCGTGAGGGGGGAAGCTCTAACGGTTTTAGTTCATGAATGTCCAGTATGGTCCAGAGCTCTTCTCCGGCCACATCAGATTGATCTTCCAGCCAGATGTTAAAATTACCCAGACAGAGAAGCTCTCTATGTTTACTTCCAACTAAAGAGAGGAAGTGGTCATAGTGATCAAAAAAGGCTTTGGTTGGTCCTGGTGGTCGGTATCCAATCAGAATTGAGTATGAGCGGTTTATCCAGACTGAGGGATGACCCATCTGTGTCGCCCAGTCCAGAGCCTCCAAGTGGGACATTTTCAGTGAGGTCCTGCTATCCCTTCATCCCCCCTCCTAACATTGCAGTTAACACATTCATTACGACCTTGGCGGTAAGTATCGGACATTACCGCCATGGCGTAAATAGCGTTTACGGCTTTGCCCGATGGCGTAAAGTGCGGCTCATTCCGACCCATCGGGCACGAGCATTACGCCATGGCGGTAATGTAAAGTACGCGATGGCCGAAATGACCCCAAAACGGCACTCACCGGCGTCGTCCGCCACGCTAGGTACACTTCCGCCATCCATCTTAGCGGTCACCGTACTTAGCGGTGACCGTAATTAGCGGTCAACGTACTTTACGGTCACCGTAAATAAGCGGAACCGGAAGTAGCGCCATCGCGCCGGAACGGGAAAGAGCACGGCGGCCATCTTGAAAAACACAATCCATCGGCATCCTCCGCAACCACTCGACATCTGACCCTGAGACCCTGCAAAAACCAATACCTACCCATTTCCCTGCTCGAAAATGCCTAAATCTGTCCAAAAAGCCTGTGACCGGCAGCGGCAAGACCGGTTCACAAGGGAGGAGCTCAACATACTTGCTGAGACCCTACAGGAGAATTCCGCTGTGGTCTTTTCCACACAGATGACCCGGCCGGCTATTGTGAAGAAGAAGGCCATATGGGCCTTAGTTGCCCAGCGGGTTAGTGCGGTAGGGACCGTCCCCCGCAACGCAAGGCAGTGCCGGAAGCGCTGGGACGATCTCCGGCTCCGCGTCAGGAGCATCCTCTCGGCGAACCGCAACATGGGCATGGCGACCGGGGGAGGATCTGAGTCCCCAATCAAACTACAGCCCTGGGAAGAAATATGCGCCTCAACAATCGGGATGGAGTCCATTGAAGGGGTAGGAGGGATGGAGCGAGGAGCACCGGCATCAGGCGATGCAGGTAGGTGCCTCAAATGAAGCCATGCTAGAGTCACTGAAGTCCATTCATGTGAAGCCCAATGTTACCCTATAGTGTAAATGCAACACATCAGCAGGGCACTGCCTAGAGCCACATCTGACCTCCACCCAGTACGCATGCAGTATGCACACCCTAACTGCAGGCACCCACATACCTCCATGCTACTTCCACGCAAAAGTGAGACAACCTGTATGCCCCTGCCTCAAATGTGCCGCATCTAGTAACCCAAATGATGTCATCCATCATGATGCACGCGCAATGTACGCAGACCCATCAATAACACTCTTCCTCCTTTGCTCCACCACAGGCTCAAACTCAGAACCCGATGATGAGGACACACCTGACACCACACCTGTCAAGAGGGCCAGGACCACAGGGCCAACACTACAACCCTCCACCTCTGCTGCAGCTAAAGAAACACCACAGCAGCCAAAAGCCGGTGCCAGACAACAGGACAGGCCACTGACCGGCACCCCAGCAGGTAGCAAGGTAGCTGCAGCAGAAGCAGTAAACATCCCCCAAATGGTTCCCACAGAGGGGACAGGTTCAGCAGGAAGCAGCACTATGGGGGTAACTGCTGCCATGCCAGCTTGCTCAGACAGTGATGCAGGGGATGCAGAGGATACTGATGTGGGACCCCCCACTGCCCACCTCCAATCCCCCACCCTGTCCCAAAGCAGCCCACATGAGGATGCCACACAGGTGCAAATCGATGATGACGATTGGCCATCCCCCCCAAGCCCTGTTGTAAGTCTGCAGGAGGGGAGCAGCCCCATGGACACACCACAGGCAATAGGCATGGCACAGAGGGAACGACAGAGCCTGGAGGAGACCATAACTTGCCAGCAGCAACTCTCCTTGCTCCTTAATGAGCATGTCACGGAATGTGGGGATGCAAGGGCATCAATGGAACACTGCACCGAAACCCTGAGGGCAGCGATGGTGCAAAGCACCGAGACCCTGAGGGCAGCGATGGTGCAAACCTCCGAGACCCTGAGGGCTGACATGCAGTCCTCCACAAAGGACATTTGTGCCGAACTTGCTGCCATGCGGTGCGTGCTGTCTGAGCTTGCACGCTCAATTCGGGACATGCATCCAACTGAGCAGCCAAGCACATCCTCCGCTGCCAGTTCCACCCCGAGCAGCCCCGTCCGCCGATCAGGCAGGAACCTGCGGAGCACAGGCAGGGGTGCCCCGGGGTCTGGGAGAGGGGGCTGCCAATAGTGCCTGCCCGGTGCAATGATACATCAGCCACTTGATCACAGGGGGTGTTGGGGTATTCAGGGGGGAGGGGGGAGGGGGGAGTGGGTGTGTTGGGGTATTCAGGGGGGAGGGGGGAGTGGGTGTGTTGGGGTATTCAGGGGGGAGGGGGGAGGGGGGAGTGGGTGTGTTGGGGTATTCAGGGGGGAGGTGGGAGGGGGGAGTGGGTGTGTTGGGGTATTCAGGGGGGAGGGGGGAGGGGGTGTGCCACGACATGTTATCTCCGAAATACACTTTTTGCTTCTCCAAAATGAATTGTGTCGACTTTTTCATTGCATATGTGTGCTTTATTGGTGTACAGTCCACAGTGTGCATGTCCCAGGAACACACAGTGGCCCAAGTGCAGTCTCCATGTGGTACACACCAGCCGTGTGTGTTAGTAGCAGTGGTCGATGATAGTTTGGCGCATTGCACGCCCCTCCTGGGCATCGCCTCCTCCATAGGGTGCCGCCCCATCTGCACCCTCCTCATCCTCATCGTCAGGTGGTTGCAGTTGTGCGTCAGGGGGCAGGGGCACATTCCGTCTGACGCACATATTGTGTAGCATGACACATGACATGACGATCTTTGCCACCTTCTCATGGCGGTACAGGAGTGCACCACCAGTCCTGCTGAGGCATCGGAACCGTGCCTTCAATAGGCCAAATGTTTGCTCTATGACCACACGGGTACGTGTATGTGCACGGTTGGAGTCCTCCTCGTGCTGGTTCTGCGGGTTCCGGACTGGTGTAAGGAGCCACCTCTTCAGGGGATAGCCTGCATCACCTGTATTTGGGCGAGATTGTATGTGTCAGTCATGACGTATGACAAAAAACATGATGTGCCACCATGGCTTGTATCCAACTGTTACTTTGGATCACTCCTACATGCACTGATCAATTCACACAATGTAACAAGTATATGCTCATGTCTCCCATGGCCTGTCTTGCATGCCATCACCCAATGTATGCAGTGGGGTGGAGTGCATTGTGAGTGCCCATCCACTGTGTCCGTTCATGCCGTTTGGTTAGGTGGCCTGGCACATGTCCTGTAATGGCAATGCGCACATCATTGCAACATTTGTGTGCGCCTCATCATGGCCCCAGTGAGCGATGGTGATGTGGACAGGGCCATTTTGGGGGCCCTGCTGTCTGTGTAATGGTGTGTTGATGTTTCTGTCCGTCATGTGCCTCCTTCGTGGTCAGTTGTGGGGGACAGGCCTGTCGGTTGATGGTGTTTGGTGCATTTAGGTGTTCCTCATTGTTGGCAATGGGGTCTGATTTGGTAAAATGCACATGCAGATGGTTGTGTCATGGTTGGGGCACGACCTCATTCACAGGGGAGGGCTGCATACATTGGGTATTGGCTTTACTGGCGTTGGGTGGAGTCTGGGTTGCACTAGGGTATCATCTATCTCCGTTCTCTCTGCTACTCACAGCCAGGTGGAGTATGCATCATTCTCCCCCCCCTTTCAGCCAGGTGGAGTATGCATCGGTACGTCATTCACCTACCCACTTCACATTTCCATGGTCATGACATTGGACTCACCGAGTAGCCAGGATCTTGGGCCTGCATGTCGCTCCATGTAGCGTGGTATTGTGGAGTTCCTCGGGTCCATTGCGTCATGGGTTGATCCGGAGAATCGGGCACAACAATGTGTGATGATCTTGTTGGAGTCACAGACCATTTGCACGTTAATTGAGTGGTACTGTTTCCGGTTGCGGTACGGTACCTCCATGGCACGTGGAACAACCAATTCCACATGGGTGCAGTCGATGGCACCAATGCAACCAGGTATGCCTGCTAGTGCATGGAATCCCACTTTGGTGTTTGCAATCTCCTGGGCAGTCCGTGGTAATCAGATGTGGTCATCTGTGTGCTTGAGGAGGGCATCGAGCACTTGGATGAGCGTACGTGAGAATAATGGTTGTGTGATTCCATGCAAGTGCCCCACTGTGTGCTGATAGGTGCCTGTGGCCAGGAAGTGGAGTACAGACACTACCTTCAGTAGGGGTGGGATGGCGGTTGGACTTTCTATCATGCT
The DNA here is from genome assembly GCF_040938575.1 of Ambystoma mexicanum. Lineage (NCBI taxonomy): Eukaryota > Metazoa > Chordata > Amphibia > Caudata > Ambystomatidae > Ambystoma > Ambystoma mexicanum. The sequence continues at coordinate 119,250,384 of NC_090926.1, read as the reverse complement.
GACGATGTCGTTGTGTGTCATGTCTACGATGGCGGTAATGGTGTCCCGGTCCAAACGGTACAGGGTATGGATCTGCTCTGCAGTGAGGTTGAATGGACTGGCTCTGATGCGTGGGATTGGGGGCTGCCTGCGTGGTGCCACTGGCTGTGCTGGTGGGGCTAGCTGGCCCTGCCTTGCCCTCCTTCTCCTCCTACGTCTCCTCCGTGCAGCCTGTTGTTGTTGTTGTTGTTGTTGCTGCAGTTGTAGCACTCGCATTGCTATCAGGTCCTCCAGCCCCAACATTGCTAGTCGTATTGGTATCATTGTGGAGTGTGACTGGGTGTGGGAAGGGGTGGGGTGTGCACTTTTTGTACTTCCTGAGTCTGTATTGCCTTCACCTGTGCTGTTTCTGTGCACCTGTGGCAGCTGCATTCACTTTACATGTCCCTTTACGGTTGGTTCGCGATGGCATAATTAGCACCATGGCGGTAAGGTACTTAACGGCCTGGGTGATGGCGTTAGGTGCATGTCCGCTCGGGTCGGCATTCGCGTACCTTACCGCCATGGCGCTAAGTACGGTGTGGGAGGTCGCGTGCGCGCTCCCTTGGTGCAGTTAGCGGCAGCGTTAACTACGATGGCGCTAATGGCATCGTAGTTAACGGTCACGGGTCATAATCATCCCTGGCGGAAAACGATGGCGGTATCCATTTACCGCCATCGTTTTTCACTTAGCGCCAATTGAATGTTATACCCTTCTGCCACTAAGTAAATCATGAAACATGTACTGGGACGTGTCTCTGAACTCATATGTCTGTGATAAAGAAAATGCCCAGCTTATTAAGCTCAATAAAATCGAAACTGTCATGGGCATGAAACATCACGGACCTCACATTTAGCAAGGCTTCCTTTATATATGTGCCTGATGAGCAGCGCCATGCAAGCTTACTTTTATATCTGGGATTTTCTATGCCTAAATCCCAAATTTTGTTCAATGGCCGTGTTACGTGCCCGCCCTTATTATTGTATGCCATCAAGCGATCTCTATCAAAATACGTTTGAGACATGACAGCACTGCTGGATTACCCACATAATAGGGGCGTTATAGAATTCATTTACCCCCCTTTTCATCATATGCTTGAAATCTGACCCGATATTAAAGCTGTGAACCAGGGTTCTACGCCGAACGCCAAACCCTCTTCAAAGCCGGCCTAAACAGGCTTTGCGTCAGTTAAGGCCTACGGCGCCACCCGGTGATCTCACAGGTGCTGATGGTAAATGGAGTCCAGTGACTGCGTATCAAATCGAACAACAACAGATATGCGGTTGCACCCTGATCTCCCCACGCTATTACAATTCAAATTATGAGTTATGGAGTATTGTATTGACAATATTTTAAAACAATTGTGTGCAGTTAAGAAAAGGGGAATGGGCCATTGGCAAAATGCTTTCCCGCTTATGGCCACTCTCTCTTAACATTCCAGCTGTCTCAGCTGTATTACTGTGTTCTGTGCCAAACAGTGTGATAAACAGAGATGAAATTATACGAAAGTATTAAAAAATGTATATAAAAAAACGTTTCAAGCTTTAATATTTGTGGGTTTTTTGAAAGCGTCAGGCTGACATGTTTCAGCATTTATTTTGTATGTATTCATTGGGAGCACATTGTCTTCATTCTGCTCAGACTGGGCACATTGCATATTTGAAGCCCAATGGTCAGAAATCAAATTTCAGCCTGAAAATTCACATAACACCTATTTATAGTGTGCGTGGTTGGCAGGCTAAGCGTACTTTGGCATGTATTTGGTACGTATTTGAGAAGTTGACACGGAATGTACATTTTGTGCGGTTGGTGTCCCGGTAGCATTCCGAATTTTTGATCTGAATATTCAGGCTTGAAGTTCAGGGTCTTTATCGGTGAGCATCCCAGAATATCCAGGAATGTGTTACATGAGTGCAGATTCTGGGATGCTGACGGATGTGGCTCTAGGCTCGCGTTGGCATTTGTGTTCTTGCCACCAGTCCTATCAGAAATCACACCAAAATTCTGCAGCTGGAGCTTTCATGCCATCATTTCCTCCAATGTCGTCGGGGTGATGATGTGTTCCCTTGCCTTCGTTATATGCAGGCGACTGAACTAATTCCCTGGTGCACACATCACTGAGAGGGTGAGAATCGAATGGCCAAACCAGGACACCTCCAGGTCTGGGGATTTACACTCAGGAATGCCCTGTTTTAGGCGACCTTTCGTTGGTTAAGGGTGCATCATTGCACAGGTTAAAATCATGGAAGGTATCAGAGCGAAGATCAAGATTTGCGGTGATCTTGACGGGTCTGCTGCTGGGGTCTTGCATTAGATGTGTCTCCCATCACCCAGAGACAGCAGCTTAGAGGGAGAAAAGATGCAAGACAACCATCCCGTTACTTTTTTAGCAGCCATCCCAATTATGCTGATTTTTCTTATATTGTAACATAGGGGCACATTATGTGCCCGATTCATGGAATGGGGTGCAGAAAGGGCGCAACATCCATGCACCAAGAAGGACCCTGCACAAGCCGTGGCGCAGAACGTTTTTTGTGCGCCACGCATATTCATGGAATTAAAGACGCATTACTAGCAGTCGTGCAAGTAAAAACAAGCTGCGCTAGGAACGCCCACAACATGCCCCCATGCACACCGCAAACCTAGCAAAAGGACAAACACGACGCAAGCCTTCGCGCCACCCCTGGCCCACCATCCAGTACCCCTGTGAGAAAGCGCGTCTCACCTCGCAAGCCCATGCTGCACCACAGCGAAAACGCAGGTCCTCCCTCACAAGCACAGGCTGCGCCCCAGCAAAATCGTGTGCCTCACATCGCAAGTGTGCTACGAGACCTCCAACCGGCCCATAGAGTCGGGGTTTGCTCAGAAGCACTTTAAGACAAGATAGCGGCAGCTGTGAAATGGTTGGGGGTGCAGAGTTATTACTCCAACACCAATCAATAAGGACAATTCAACGGTTTGGCAAAGGGAGTCCGTTTAATGACAAGTACAGAAACTGGGAGTTATGAATATCAGCAATGGTGCGATCTTCCTTCTCGCTTCAACTCCAACGAACTTCATAAAAATTATAGCATCTATACTGAAAACTCGTCATCATCGACGTGTAACGCTCAAAAGTTGCAATGCAATTCTATTGGTTCGAAAAAGGTAACTTAAATATAGGTACTATTTCTGTATATGGTAACAGAGTGTTAGGATAGGATAAACACTGTAAGGTGGGCATCTTAGCCCTTCTTTCAAAAATTACTACTACAGACGTCACTACCAGTACGACATCCTATTGGTTCTACTAACTATAGGACCCTAGATTATTTGGTCCATTGTAATTGGGTTGGCACCAACCCCATGCATACTTTTCCACTTTGCTTAGCAGCACGCAGAATGGTCGGCCAGGTGTGGTGTTCCCCTCAGTTACCCGGCCTTCCTCCAATTATTGTTACAATCAATCATCACTTTAGTAGCCAAGTGTCAATTATTTCACTGTGGTTGGCCTCGAGACTGCATCTTCTGTCTGGAAAGAGTTTCGATATATTCGTCTGGCCTGGTCATGCGTAGGTGTGAAACTCGCTTCTTCTTGCTCGGCTGGTCACGTGGTTCAGACACCGTCAATTTGCGTCTTTTCCATCAATTTGTGTATTTGATTCTTGTTTCACCCACCACCTGCCTTCATCTTCTTATCTCGACCTTTCAGAGGCAGGATATTCTGTTCTTAGTTTGCATTAAATGTAGCTACTGTTGGTCTCTTCTATTGGTATGACCTTGGCTTTCCTGGCACGAGTTGCCTCTGCTGAGTTTCGTTTCAGCCGTCTCTTCTCATTTTTGCTAAATATGAAGCTTTTTCTCATGTGGCCTTTAGTAACGTTGGTTGATTCTGCTTCTTGTGCAAAGTGGAAATAGACTTATAATAAGGTGCTTCGTTTGAGGTAGATTATGTATAGCAGCGCTTGCCGCACTATTCTTCTACTAAGCCTAGCAAGCCACATTGTTTTCTTAGCTTTCTTGCGGTTCCAAGCATATGTACAGGTGTAAACTGGCCAAATATCTTTGTCATGCTTACAGATTAAGCTTCATACATTTTGACATCTTCCTTTCACTTTAGGTTCACGATATCCTTGTTCACAGTGTTTCGTCTCTTTGCGTCCTTCTCTGGTCATCATTTCTTCTATATGTGAGTCAGTCTGGGTTCTTGTGACGTCACCATTCGTCTTCCATTAAGACCTTTTTGGTTTCTTCAGGGACTGTACTTGGATGATCTTCATTTCGTTTCATTTGTTGATATGGTTTTCTCAATGGATACCTTACTGTCCATGGTTTCCTTGATATTGGTACTTTAATAGGTGCTGTTCTTCGAATAGGTACTGGGCAGAGCCCCACTGCGTCTCTCTGCTGGTTTATTTGCGCATCATACATCACATATTTCGGTGTGAACCTTCCTGGTACTTCACAATGGACGGTTGGAGTGCAGGCTTTATTTGGGACCTCCTCTACACATGCCAAGGCTGCACCGCAGCAAAAACGCAGGCCCTCCCTCGCAAGCCCAAACTGCACCCTAGTGAAATTGCGTGGGTCATCTTTCAAGCCCAGGCTGCACCCCAGCTAAAAGACATGGGCACCTCCTACAGGCAGCCCACTCCAGATTGGACACCACCACAGGCAGCCCACTCCAGACTGGACACCACCCGCAGGCAGCTCCGTCCAGACTAGGCACCCCCCTACAGGCAGCCCACTCCAGACTGGACACCGCCCACAGACAGCCCCCTCAAGACAGGATTCCTCCACATGAAGGCCCTTCGAGACTGAAAACCCCCCACAGGCAAGCCCCTCCAAACTGGATGCCCACCACAGGCAGCCACTCCAGACTGGACACCACCAACAGGCAGGCCACTCCAGACTGGACACCTCCCCCACAGGCAGATCACTCTAGACTGGACGCCCCCTAGGCAGACCCCTGACAGTCTTCCACAATACCACAACACAATCCGCAATGCATGTCTGCCACTTACCTGAACCTCTGTGGTCTGCCAGCTACATGAAGTGTAACCCCAATATGTCAGCCGCAACCATGATCAACTGGAAGCACCAGATATCCATACAGGACTGGAGCATCCGATGAAACACCGCTCAAGACATTAACCAGCCCACCCCAAACACATGTGACAAGTGATTGCAATAGAATATGCATGTTGGCCATGGCACATTGGCAAGCCATCAAAGCACACTAACTGAATGTGTGCCCATGACAGAAGTAAACATACTAATAAAAAAGAAATATACACAAACAATGCCCATGTGCATCACCGCCTGAGCATCAGTGACCTGGGTGGAAGGTGCTTCAAATTACCCAAAAGGGAACAATAACATGTCAGGGCCATGCATGTGTGATGGGAGGGCAGTCATAGAGTGCATGAGTCACAGAGACTGGAGAATCGTGATGCCACTCCAAAATAGCAAACACGGCTCACTACTGCATTCCAGTGTCTGAGGTGGAGCAACACATGAGAGAAGGCAGTGTGTGACTATACATGCTGGTGGGTGTGTCTGCATGACATGGGTTGAAGACAGCAATGACAAACAAAAGTGCCATTAACTGGACCATGGAAAACCTCCACAGTGAGCCCACCTACCTCCCCCAACCACAATGATGGCATACACACAGTGATGCTGCACAGCTAAAAGCACATGAAAACATACAGTGCAGGCACAGCCATCTGATGGAGCCACCCCCACATGTCAGGCACATGTGTATCCTTCCAGCCGCAACCATCACAGCAACCACAACACACATGCATGCACGTGCACCACAAGTCACATGACTTGCAATGGCGAGATGCACTGGCTGAAAAGTGAAGTATCGAAGTTGCACACACACAAATGAACTGCATGAAGCATGGAATGTAACCAGGTGAAATATGTATTGCATAGAAATATATACAATAAAAATGTGGAAGGATTTTGGAAGCAGTCCAGGAAAAAAAAAAGAAAGAAATACCCTGCGCCTAACTAACTATATGCCTGAAAAACTGTGAAGGAAAGTCTGGCAGGTCTGGGGAAAATAATTTAAAAAAAGGAAACCTACATCTAAATAACTATTTACATTGGCAGCGGGATAGCCCTCCTTTCAGATCTTAATCAGCCTTTCCCCAAGGCTTGGTCCCAAGCCATGTCTCCCCACCTCAGGCAGGCCTCCGTTCTTGCCTGGAGGGCTTGCAGGTTGTCCAGCATCCGTGCCTGTATCTCCTCCGCCTCCCTGCAAGTTGCCTCCAGGATGGCAGCCCACCTCCTTGCACGACGCAGCGCAATCCCAGCCCTGGCCATCACAACACCATGTTCCTGTTCCTGCTGCCTCTCTGCCACAATCTCCCTGTCAAAACGTCTGAACACGGAAGACAATCTGTGCCTGAGGTGTGCCCCCTGCCTCACTCTTGCCACCTTCCTCCTTTGGGTGGGCTGCCCTCTGAAAAATCACCACCTCCTTATTTCCCGCTGCTGCTCCAGTGCCCGGTGCCTGCTACATAGGGATGCCCACTGATCTGATGATGATACCCAGGGGCGTATGGCACCTGCACTGCTCATGGGTGATTTTTGTCCCTCCATTGCCTGGGCCCCTGTCGGAGCCTGCATAGTCACGGTGGCCGCCTCAGCTGCTATTCTTTTGACTCCCAACATGGGCAGGGATGTGATCTCCACCAGTCGGGAGTGTGGGGTGGGACTGGTGTACAGGGGGCCCTGCTGGTACCTGGGCCCGAAGCCACCCTGGAGGACAACTGGCGAACAGTGGAGGAAGTTGAGTAGGTGGTCGCATCAGGGAACATCCCATTGAGTACAACACGGAACAGGCATGTTGCGAGCCATGACATGAGGTGGTATAGCTCACTGCAATGATGTGCAAGTAGACTACGAGTATCCTGTAGATCATCACGATTGACACCTGTCAGCCTTCTCAATCCATCCAGCAGGGGTAGCACATAATTCCAGATGTACACATCACATGGTAATGGGGTGTCGTTCTGGGTGGACACACCAGCCGACAATGGGTGATGGGTCTTGGTGGAGGCATCAAGGCAGACGCACACTGCTGCAATCAATGGCCCAGGGACTGCATTTTGCACAGGCACCTACATGGTTGCCTGCCCAGCCTCATTCCCCTGGGCCAGGACGCAGTATGCACACCCATGTCAACACCCCCACCTGACCCCATGGGCTGTGCTTCATTGGCCGCCTCCTCCACCCCCCTCTGCCAACCTGGATGACTCCCGGGCATCTTCTGGCATGGATGGCCCCTGTGTGGCATCACCTCATCCCACCACTGCTGAGGAGTCCACTCCCACCTTAATCTTCTTTGACTTACCCCCAGCAGCCACGCCCGATGTCACTGGAACTTCCCCAGTCACATCACTCCCCGAAGATGAGCTGAGCTGTCACTGGTGGGTGGCTGTGGCCTGCACCTCTGCCCGGTGGAGGCATTCTTGCATCCCTGCTCCACAGCACTGCTTCCGCCCTCTTCATAAAATGCAACTGAGGAAAAGGAGATACAGAACAGCAACATCAGTCTACTGCACCAAAGCCAGCCACGAGAGGTTGCACTTATGTTTTTCTTTTCTTTTCTTAGCACTTCACCCCAAGCACTTCTCCATGAGCACCGCAGCACCTTTTCGCTTACCCCCTCCCCTTTACACTTGCACACTCTAAACACTCACAAAGCATAGAGGTGTGCCTCCCCGACGCAGTTATTCTCATTATTTGTTTGTACTATTAATGCAATTTGGTGTAATTCATTGCCTACCTTGCCCTGTCCCCACCCTGTTGCCCTGTGAAACGGTTTTGCTAATTGTATATGCGCCTAACAAGTGACCAATAAATAAATTACTAAATAAATGTGCTCCCATGACTGTGTTCAGTGCACTGTCCCAATACTATGCAGGTGATGGCACCTTGTCATGTCATTGGAAGTCTTCCAGGGGTGTCTGTGCTTTTTTGTGGGCTCAATTTTCTGCATATGTGATGTCTTCTAATTTTCATGCAGCATGGTGCATGATGCGTGCGTTGTGTATGATTGGGATATGTGACATGCACATTTGCTGCATGTCATTGAGGGGGACAGGCAGTGTGGGGGATGTTGTTTGGCAGTGTTTGTGTTTTGTGTGTTTGATTTGCATGCAGGGTGCAGGTGTTGCTGCATGTGTGCTGGGACACATGTTTATAGTTGTCTTGTGAGTTGATGTTTACATGTGTTGTATATGACTGAAGGGTGCCCGCGTGTCTTGACTTTTTGGGTGAATGGATGTGTTAGCTGTACTCTGTTTCATTTAGTTCAGATGGCTATTTCATGTGATGCAATTTGACTGTCGAATGCATGCCAAGGGGACAGGTAAGATGTCCATTTATCTTGACCTTTATGGAATGGCTACTTTAGTTGCTGCATGTCTGGATGTGGTAATTCTGGTGGGTCTCACCCTTTGCCACAATTGTCTATGAACTCTTTTTAATAGTTGTTTTTGGGATGGGATTTATTGTGGTCATGTTGCCATGTTGACTAAGATGTAGGTCGATACTGCACTGCTTTTCTACACTCCACAATAGGGGCATGTTTGTGTGCATAATGCACATTCCAGGACATGTCTGCAGCTATATGCAATTGTGCTTATTGTATTTTGTGTCCATGTATGGCTTGCAGCTCAGACATGATGTTTCAGGATTTATCGCTGATTACACTTTTGCCAGGTATGTTAGTCATATCCGCCAGAGCGCCAGGGGACCACTAGGGTGGGAATAGTGTGCGGTATAAATATCCTTTAACATTACATATGGGATGGTTTTGGTGCCAAAGAGGTGATTTAATTAAATGGTTGGCATGGTGATAGTGGTGTCCTCCCTCTCCAATGTCTTTCTTTTGGAAACACAGGATGAAATGTCTTTTAGTTCTAAGGTATGCACACAAGTTTGCACTTCCAAGGGCACTTTCTCATGGTGGTTTTGTGGGCACAGTGGATTGGCCCATTGTCATCATTGAATGGCACCTGGGATTTTGCGGGATCGTGTGCACCCCACAGGGGAGGGATTTTATGTGAAATAAGATTGCACAAGCTGGGTATGTGCAGTCTCTCCACATGCCCTTTGCCCATCCATACGCAAGCAGTGTGCCTGTGGGTGTGGATGGGGTGCCACCACCATAACCCCCAGGAAGCCATGCTGTGTTGTAACATTGTGCAGGACACATGCTGCCCCAATGATCCTGCAGACTACTGGTGGTGCATACAGCAACACACCACCAGAGTGGTCAAGGGAGCTGAAACGTGACTTGAGCACTCAGAATGTGCGCTCCACTATGGCCTGAGTTGTAATATGGGCAGTGTTGTACCTTACCTCAGCAGGTGTGTTGGGGTTGCGTGTGGGCGTCATCATGTATGTGCTCAGTGAGAAGGCACTGGTCTCTGTAGAGGTGAGAATGTTTGTCATTGTCATTTATTGTCAGTGTCTATTGGTCTGTGTGCAACATGCATGCAAGTGTATGGCCATTCATACTCACCAATGAGCCATATGTTGCCATGCTTCCCAGCTTCCAGGGCTCGGTGTAGTGGGGACATCCTGAAGATGTAACTATCATGTGTGCTGCCAGGATAATTGGTATACACTTCAGTAATGATGTCCTTGGCATCACACACCTGAACATTGATGGAGTGCCAATGTTTCCGGTTGCTGTAGATGTGCTCTGTTGCTCGAGGTGGATGTAGAGCAAAATGTGTGCAATCAATGGTACCTAGTACTTTTGGGAAGCGCACCACCCCATAAAGATCCTGGACCACTGCTTGCCTTTCTGCCGGTGTTCTGGGTATATAGATATGCCGGCGGACAGAAGGACATGCAGTTATGATTGCCAACACCTGGTGTAAGCAGCGTGACTACGTGGCCTGGGAGATGCCACCTACTATGGCAGTGGTATGCTGGAATGAGCCAGTGGCCAATAAATGCAGAACAGGGAGCACCTTTTGCAAGGGGCTCAGTGCTTGGGAGCGCATGGTGGGTGATGTGAGGTCATCTTTCCACTCCATGACCAGGTCGAGGATGATATGGGAGGGGAACCTATACCTGCCATAGAACTGCTCATCAGATATCCCAAAAAGGCTGTCCCTTGGGTGCAAGATCTGAGCCCTAGCCATCCTCCTCCTCCTGAAGTGTCCCAATATTGACTGCTGCAAAAGAATTTGCATTCATCCTGGCTGTATCCTTGCATTTGTTGATCGTGCATGCTTTTTATGCATTTCTTAGTGTGCGTGTTGACGTTCACACCTGCTATCGTGGGGCGTAGTTGTTTCTGGATTTGCACGTGGTTTTTCACACACCAGCGTTCCCTTTTCAATTCCATGAATACGTTTGTTTGTGTGCGCATGGGTGGTGTGATTGTTTGTCGGTGATACGTCCCTCATAACGCCCACATTTTCGCTTGTTCTTCCTCATTCCATGTGTGTTGCCCCCTTTTTAGGTGGCTGCAGAAGCCCGGCCGGCCCTTCCCTTGGAGTCTCGTTCGTCGGCTAGCAGTGACGTGGTGGACCGACACGGATTCCTCCCAAGTCCTGGGTAATCCCTGTGCATTGTGTTCCGTGAATCGAGGAATGGGGAATTGCACGTGTTTTGGTGCGCAAGTTCTGTTTTTTCCACGCAGATTATTCCATGAATGGGGCCCTATAAATATATTAGCATTGCTTAAAGTGCACAGTGGTTTCCCCACCACTCCCATTATACGTTTCCAGTATTTACCCCATGTGGTACTTTGAAAATATCGCAAGTGGTAAATACGGTAGCATATGGAGTTTCAATAGCTCATGAAAATTGGGGTATTATCCTATCATTTTCCCGCTGCAGAGAGGGTGCAAGTAAAGATTGTTTATCCGCCTCCCGCCTAGCAAAGCATCACTTAAAGATGCAGGTGGCGCATGGCAGTGTGCCCTGCAGAGTGCTGTGCATGTATTCTGCATGGGACAGCAACTGCATGAGCTGCTGCTGAGCCACATGCCTTTCCATCCTTTCCAAAGGAAAGGAACTACACTCCTTTATTTTTTTTAACCATAGCCCTATCGGGCTAGGAAACACCTTAAGCAATATTTCCGAAATCCTGAATGCGCGAGAGGACATTGCCACCATAATAGCGGTCAAACATAATGGTTTGATGCACCCCATGATACTTCATGCTGTGATGGCACTTGTCATATGAAGGATTAATTGAGGAAATACGCAAAAAGCCATAATGAGTACTTTAGTTTACGAAATGTGCCACCTGCTTTGCTTGTCATCTTTGAAGGCAGCGTTGCTTCTGTCCTTAAGGTGTAAGCTAATATTCTACTGATTTTAAAGAGAGGTCAAACAAATAATGACTCTGTCCTACCACATAGGTTTGCTGGTAGCCCGTCTCTAATACCGGCAGATTACCGGCAAACCGGTCTTACTGTTAGCTGCGCCCGATATCCCGGTAGTATCGGTGCCGGTGGTTGCAGCAATTATTTGTCAGTAGGAGCCTGAACTCCCGGCAGGTCAGGCCCACCAGTAGTTCACTAACCCTACCGGCAAACTCAGAGTGTGCCAGTCTGGTAAAAATGCCAGAGCCGGTATTACTGGCATTTTTATGGCATTTTTAGTTGACCAGCACACTCACCCACAGGTTTTGGCAGGTAATTTGGCAAAAAAAATAATGATGTTGAGGAACTCCTGCGCTAACAAAAAATTAGACAAAGGTTTCATTGATTCAACAAAATAATAAATCTGCTAGCATGATTAAGCGTGAAGCAACCAGATTCAACCATTACACAGATCTAAGATAGCAAGGGCCTCTTGACCTCTTCACAGAGGGTATAATCACTGTGTTGCATGATTATAACAGCACGCCTTTATTTTAGTGAGGGGACATACCAAGACTCAGTGGCCTCACACATGCGGGTACAGGCTAGATTAGCCCGCCTAGCCACAGCCTCCAGGGATGTGCTGGACTCTCCCATAGAGGAAGGTGACATTATACATGCCTTTAACTCCATTGGGAAGGGGAGAACACTGGGTAATGATACCCTTCCAGTTGAATTTTACACAACTTTTGCAGAGATTCTATCACATGTTTTGAAATTGGTCTACGATTATGCTTTAAGAGCGGGGATTCTTCCTGAATCTATGCGGGAAGCGATAATCATCGTTTTACTAAAAGCACAGAAAGAGCCGAGACGCTGCAAATCCTATCCTTCGATTCCTCTGATTAATGTCCACGCAAAATTAGAGCCACAAGATTATATAGACTTGCGCTGGAATTGGTACATGTGGACCAATGTGGCTTTTCAAGAGAGGAACTCGCGATAACATCACTGGATGAAATCGAAGCATTCGACTCACTAGAATGGAAATGGCTATTTAGGGTTCTAGACAACTAGGGGCTGGGACCAAATATAACAAAGTGGATACATCTCTTATATAACAAACCTTTGGTTAGAGTAAGAACCGGCAAATTGATTTCTGTCTGGTGTACCTTGGAGAGGGGTACCAGGCAGGGTTGCCCAGTGGCCCAATCCTGTTTGCAATGGCACTGGAAACTCTAGCAGGCTTTTTTTGGAATTATATCTTGGAAGTAGGCATAGCGATTGATGGGCACACGCATGTTTTATCTTTGTATGTGGATGATACACTGATTTATTTGTGTAACCCGCTCTACAATATCCCAATAACACTGGAGGTACTGGAAAATGTAAGCGCAACCCGGATTCCCTATCCATAGAGATGAATCCACTATTTTCCCTCTGGCGGACTTGAGAAATAAATCTTGTGATATGTTTCTGGATTGGAGAGTGAGTAGGAGCGTAAGAGGAGCCTAAGTCCTTTAAATATTTAGGTATTCAAATTGTCCACTCGGTTTAGGACACATTTGTACAAAAAAACAAAAGAGCATTATCGGGTATAGGGGATGCCATTACACTCAGCCTCTCTCGTTAATGGGAACGATAGAATTGTGCAAGATGGTTATTATTCCGAGATTATTGTATTTCTTTGCTGATATCCCTCACATGATCAAACTGATCTTTTTTAAGATGTTGGATTGCAAAATAATACATTGTCTCTGGTCAAATGCAGGCACCGGGTTGCATTGGCTACTCTGCGCAGAGCCTATCATGAGGGGTTTGGCCCTTTGTGGCACAAGTTGTCGTTTTTGGCAGCCCAGTTACAATTTTCACCCCGCTGGAATGATGCCCCTGACAGGGAAGTTAAGCAGTGGTTTAGGGAATTCCTGAAATATAGAGAGGGTATTGAATTACTACGCAACAACGTGGAGTAGAGGGGGAACACATGTATAGTTTGTATGGTAAAGCAGGCATGGAAGAAAGCACTGGCAAGGCTTTAGCTTCAGTAGGTATACTGCCCAGATGGGCCATCTGGAATTCATTTCATGATCTTAAATATTTTTAAGAATATGGGCATACCTGCTCTGGTGCAGGTAAATTGTATAACGTTGATTTATTTGTGGATGGGGATTTACTCCCATTCACACACTGGACAGAAAAATATGCTATGCAGAAGGGCCAATTCTTGAACTACACCAGAGTGGTAAAGAGGATAGCCGGATTGTGGGAGAGCATAAAAGACGAACCAGAGTCCACTCCTCTGCTGTCAACGCTTGTCCAAGGGGTGATATCACAACTTTACAAGATACTATTAAACAGGAAAGTCACCCCGATCTTGACAGTCAAACGGAAATGGGAACATTCGTTGGGATACTCTTTATCTGAGCAGGAGTGGGTCAATTGTGGGCATATAAACAGGTATCCAGAAATGACATGTTTAAACTGCTTCAAATTGATCTTTCTACACAGAGTGTACTTAACCCAGGCTAAAAACTGAGCGTTCATGGATCAACAGAGTGCCAAAAACAGCACTGATGGGTTCTGGTGGTACGATTATGTCGAGGAGGCTTGAAATGCAGCTGTAAGCAGTTTAATGGTGAAAAGCAGGGATCCCTTTGCAAACACATAGCATCAAAGGCACTTTGTTATGCAACACCCTGTGTGAGGATAGTCCTTTTGTATAGGATGTTCAAATGCATTGATGCGGGTTTTTCAGGACATCCCCTGCTGTCTCCCTGCAGAGAGGTATTACCCAATCTCTCAATGGATCAAAGCAGAGGAACAGCCATTCAGTCTCTTGCCCCATTATTGGCAGGGCCAGGCTGTCTGAACAGAATGCACACAATCCTTCCACAGCTGGCCTGCCTCACAGTGCAGATACAGGTTGAACACCAAGAGACCACACAGGTGGCAATAGTGCACAGTATAAGAACCTTCAACATAACATAACAGGTAGGGTTGAAACCAGACGTTGCTACACAATAACCTTGATGCCAACCACCCCTCTGTCCTCATCTTACTTGATCTCTCTTCTGCTTTTGACACGGGTAAACATGCCATCCTGACCAACCTGCTCTGTGTTAACGTAGGTATCACTGATCAAGCCCTGGCCTAGCTGCCCTCTTTCCTCTCTGACCGACCCTCCCAAGCCCAACTTGGGTCTTTCCTCTCCTCTATCTCCCTCTCACCCGTGGTGTTTCCCAGGGGTCTAACCTTTCTCCCTGGCTGTTAACCAATACCTGGCACCTCTCGCCCACCGCATTGCTGCTCTCTGCTCCAACTTTCAGTGCTATGTGGATGACACTCAGCTTGCTTTCAGGCTCCCCTCAGCCGCCTCTTCTCCCTCTCTCATCCCGGATTGTCTGTCTGCAATCCAGGAGTGGTGTGCCACCAATGAACTCTGCCTTAACGCCAATAAGACGAGATCCTCCTCATCGGCACACATGCACCTTCTTTTCCTGTCACTCTCTGGCCGTCCATGCTGGGCCCTCTTCGTGCTCCCACCTGAGAGGCTAAGAACCTCATGGTCCTCTTCGACTCCACACTCTCCTTCCCTCCTCACATCTTTGATGTCTCTAAGAAGTGAAACTACCAGCTGCACCTCCTCATAGGTATTCTTCCTTTCCTCATCTTCCCCTAGAAGCTCACTGACTGCAGAGCTCTGGTTCTCTCTAGGCTGGACTACTGAAACAGCCTCTTTCTAAATCTGCCTGCCTCTACTCTCCATCCTCTACAACTCATCCAGAACAGGACTGCGAGACTTGTCCTTGGCCTCAAGCCCAGGGATCGTATATCTCCAGCCCTGAAATCTCTGCATTGGTGCCCAGTGGCAGCAAGTATGAAGTTCAAGACTCTCTGCATTGTCCACAAGGCCTTCAGGGGCCTGGGACTGCAATACCTCCAACTCTCTATTCATAAATATCTTCCTACTCTGGCTCTTCGCTCCTCCACATCCAACTCCTTTAGGGTCAGTTGCTTCTACAAGCAACACGTTGGGGGCAGATCTCTTTCTTTGGCTGGCTCCTCTATCTGGAACAGGCTCCCTGCCTCTCTGACACTTAAGCAGAACAATCTCTGGTTCTGGAAGCACTTCAAGACCTTCCTCTTTGCTTTTGCCTTCTCTCTTCCTCTCCCTTGCTGATCTCCTGTCTGATGCTGCACTGGTCACATGGCTTCCCTCTGAACTCGGGCCCAGGACCCTGCCCGCCCAGTTGCACACCTGCACTGCCTCCTGGCATCCCTTGTACTTGTGGTCTGGACCTGTAACCCTAGCACCTATCACTCGCACTTGCCACCTGTTGACTGCACTACTTGTTGTTTTGATCCCATGTCCTGCACTTGCCCATCCTTCACCACCCACCCCTTTGCTGTCCCCTCTCCCCTGGACTTGCACAATCTCAATGTCACTATGTCTAGTAAGATCATTGTTTTGTCCTCCCTATGTTTCCCCTCCCTTTCCTCGTCGCACCTTGAAACACTTTGCATTATAAAGGCCTTATCATATCATATCATATCATATAATACTGTCCATCATATCCTAAACTCAGGTATGGCTTTATGTTTAAAGATTAAACTGCCACCAAAATAATAATTCCTCGTGACTATGTGGCTTCGCAACATATGTGCAGACTTTAAATGCAGTGTGGTGAATCCAATGGTGTCATCACTCCCTTCCTAGTGGTGAACTCCTCCCATGTGGCCAAGACACTAGAGTCGCTACCTGATCCTGACCCTAGGGGTGGCTATATAAGGGAGGATCTCATGGGGGGGAGACCATTTCCTGGGAGGTGTCATTGCATCATCAGATGAGACATGATATCTCCCATTTTCCCTTGAGGATAACCCTCCCATTCCTGATACCCTGACATCCTATTGTCATATTTCTCCTCATCCACCTATGAAGGGTATTGAAACCTTTGTCCCAATTCCCATAGGCCAGCCTTCAAACTCTGATCTGCCTTGTGAAACTTATGAAAACGCCTTCTCAGGTTCCACATACAAATCACCCAGGACTGCCTTGCCCTTGAAAACCATTAAGAATATTTGCCCAGGTTTATTGTGCAAAGTGTGAAGAATGGACTTCGTTTATCATAACTACCAAAATACTGGGACGAGGAAGAGGAATCGAGGAATGCAGAGCGAAGGAAACCCCAAGCGCAAGGAGCGCTCTAGTTGTTGGATACACACACCTGTGGCTGGGAAATTTAAAGAGCATAAACAGAGAGTCAAGGTGTGCTGCTGGTGGTGGAGAGCTGTGCCTCTCCATGCGAATCGTGAGACTGAAAGGCTGGGACCAGTGTGGTGGAGCCAACGCGATCGAGAGCCAAGAAGAAGAAAGCCGCCACGGGAAGAGGACACACTGTGGGAAAACCAGGAGCTGCTGATAGACTCCTGGGCATTTGTAGGTGTTATAAAGAAGCATCTAACTCACCACAGTCGGGAACGAAGCATATGTGCCCAGCAGATGCCACGAGAGACGGGAAAGCAGAGAGAAAGTGGCTGCGGGAAAGAAAGTACTGAAAGACCATCACCAGCTGACTGCGGGAGAAACCAGGAACGCCAACAAGAAACAGTGAGTCTACCCAGAGACATCAGGGATACGGGGGCCTATCGGTGGCCATGCTAAATGCAAGTAATTGTGAACATAGAACATAGAAACTGAAAAAAAAGGGCTTATTGTCAGAAGGGGAAGCAAGTGAAAACCTTACAAGTTTGTTGATGGATACAGTGGGAGATCCAGATAGGATAATATATCAAGCAGATACATTATAAAACACAGTAAATGTGCAAGTCTGTAAGAGGGCATAGAGCCCATATGAACATAAGCTCTGGCAGGAGTATACCAGGTAGTTACAAGTGTGTGATTACAAGAAGCCCTAGAAGGAGCGTATACCAGGCAGTTACAAGAAAGTACCAAAGTTAAAGGGGTCCTGAGATGAAATATCAGTGCTAGGAAAAGGATTGTGTTAACCAGGAGAGGAGAAGCAAAACCCTGGCAGGAGAGTATGCCAGGTATCCTGAAAGAGACAAACGTAGAAAACTAGGCAGTTTTGTTTATCAGTGTTACTTGTGAAAATATCAGAAAGTGAGAAGGAATCCAGGGGAAGGGAGCTACCCTCTGGAGCAACAAAGATCCTTATCCTTGAAGAAGTTTTGTGTTGGAGCTGTTTGTTCTTCCTTTCTAAACCACCCAAGACCAAAGTCATCACCCTCTTCACCTTAGAATTCAGTTTATTAGAGTCTGAGGGTCAGAATAGAACTTTGCACAGAGGACAGTTTTGTTTTGGACATTCTGACACAGACAGATCCTTAGTTTTTGGTTTGGGGAGGGAAACTCCTCTTATAGCAGGGTCAGATAGGCATTTTTCCAAACCCCTTTATTTTCAATAAAACTAACCAAAAAAATGACTCGCTTTTGTCAGAGCTTCATTCCTGACTCCTCACAGCAGCCTCTGTGCTAAAGTGACAGAGCTGTCACAACAGCTGTTAAAAGGGCACCTGTGACTTCTGAACCTGTTGGTGCCACTGGAGAGTTGCAGATCATGAGACTGATGTAGCAGGGCACATGCCCACATACTTTTGGCATGGAGCTTGTGAAAGGGGGATCTGGTTAGGAGATCCGCCTTTCTGTGATGGAATTACAGACATAATTTTGATATTTAATGACAATGTTAAAATCATGGACTTCTACGCCCTTGCCAGAGGGGAATTCCTCACAGCCCATGCCCACAAATCAATTGAACTTGCACTGTCTTTGGGCAGGGTTCTAGCAGAGTCATTGGAGATACTGATCCAGCTCATTTCTTTCTGATAATGAGCTGCTGGTCACACTGGGAGGCTTTAGATCCAGCTATGCCCATGTGCACTGTGGTTTGAACAAGACTCCAACTTTCTCCCTTGCTCTTTAATATGTATTTGCATCTGCTTTTGGATCACCTTATGGACATGGGCCACTGTCTGTAAGGAGATCCAAAGACATCAATATGCCAATGTCACGCAGATCTACCGCAGATGTAGCAGCATGAGGGTTTCTATTCAATGGCTGACAGCTTGACAAAAGAATGTGCGCTGGTTCCCGTAAAATGTATGCTCGGGCCTGTAACTATGGACCCCGGGGCATTACCTTAGTATTTCATTCCCTCGTCCTACTCTTCCCCTATAACTCCCTGCCCCATTTAAACCTGCTATAACTATGTAATTACGTAAAGGCAAACGTAATGCTTAATGTATAGCATATTTCTGTAGGCCATTTAGTTGTCATCTGTCCCCTTTTCCTTTCTCCACACTCTACACCTTCAACACTTGGCATATCACTACACAAATATTGTCAGTATCTCAGATAGGGAGCCCATGAATGGAATTGCCTCTGCTGTCTATTTTTACTATGTGCAGCGCTTCTAGTGGAAGCACCAATGCTATCAATCAAATAAGTACAAAAATGCAAACCATGAGACAAGCAGCTTCCCGGAGCTGTCATGTCTTTGGTTCTTCTGGCGGAATCCCATTTTGACATCTACAATGGAAAGTACCTTCATTAAGTCCTTTCCGTCTATGTATTTTGCTCTTCATTCACAATCACCCTCTTCCTCCTTTTTTTACAATGATGACGGCTGGGGCAAGAAAGGGAATATCTTTTTACCAATATATCAATATACCCAACAACAAGGACTCCTTTGTGCAGGCAGAAGCGGAAACTAGGTTGGGACAAGGAAGCAGAATAACTTTTTATTAACTCTCCTCTTCCTTTCCAGTCCACATACCACCATCAGCGTTTCCTTGATTCATTTGTGAACCCTTCTCCTGCCCACAATTGTGGAGCAAGTTCTCTGCACACCATAAATGTATTAGTCCCACCCTATGGAGCAAGTTCTCTGTGCACCATAAGAGTATTGGCCCCACCCCCTCAAAAGAGAGAGAGAGAGAGAGAGAGAGAGAGAGAGAGGAAAAGAGAGAGAGAGAAAGAGAGAGAGAGAGGACAGCTGTTGGGAGAGAAGAAGATATCAGTGCGGTCCTCGATGCTAGCAAGAACTGGTGATTTTTCCTGCTTTAGCACAGCAGGAGATTGTGCAGTTCTCGTGTTACTCTCTATTCCAGGACCCTCATCATGTCTACAACACTCTTGGAATAGCCTTGGCGCGTGTGGGACAGGTTGAACCATTAATAAAGATCCGGAATGCCAATCTAGCAGGCATCCTGGCTGTGGTCAAATGAAAGTAGACACAAATCATCACATCCCATGGGGGTGGGTTAGCAGAGTCTGACCACAATCCACTCAGTACCCATCCCGACCTAAAGGAAGACCTAAAGGAAGACAGACACTAGAGAGTTCTGTGTAATGGACCATATTTATATCACTACCGGAAGAAGGGGAGGGCAGGGCTTTAATACATATATAGTTCCTGACAGGTGATGGGCCACCTCAAAAGCAAGTTATGGGACAAAGAGGGATGATGAGGAAATGGGCTATTGCTTTCGATTTGGTTGACCTGTTGGATGACCAGATGTCCTGGTTTTTAAAGGGACAATCCCGGTTTTTCGCACAATGCCTCTGTGTCCTGAGAAACTTAAGAAAAATAGTCAAATGTCCTGATTTATTGAAAAGGCTGTTGCCCGGAGTCCTTATCTGGGCACTTCATTGGTGACAACAAGTCAAGATGCCGCTGGAACCCAAGTCTGGTGGGATGGAGGATCAGTGTAAGCGTCTGAATCTCTTACCGATCAAGTGGCCCAGACAGGAGAAAAGAGGAAGAGATGAAGGACAGCGTGGAGCAGTCACAGGAAAATAATTAAGGGGGGCTGCCTATGTGTAAAAGAGAGGAAGGGGTACGAGTGATAGAAAATGAACAGATATCCAGTGTCCCAATATTGTTTTAAGTGTGCCAACATCAGAGTTTATCATTATTACTGCCCCATAATACCCTGCAAGAGAAGACCCAATATGCATCTTAACATAACATATTTGAAAACTCAATTTGCGCTTTAAATGGTTGCAATAACCATAAAATAGCTGTGAAAAGATACCTCAGAAAAATGCAGCAAAACAGCTGTTTCGCCAAATGTTATGTTATGTTATATGGCAATTGTATAGCACCCATTTCCATGTGTATGGCCTCAAAGCACTGTGGGGGAAATGCCCTTGGAGGACCGACGTCCGAGGTAGGAGAAATGAAAGGATTTTTAGAATGTGTGTGTGCATTTTAGCCTCCTCGAAGGTAAGGAGCGGTCGCTAAATCCCTGCTAGCAACCCATGGGGATCTGGCTAGTGGATGGGTGCTGCGATAGACTGTCAGGCAGAATAGGCGATTCAAGGAGACGGATTATGTGCACAGCTGAACTGAATTTTGTCTGTGGGACTCATCTAAATTCAAATGGCAGAGGTGAGTTGCATTATGAAGTAGAGTAGTGCATTGCTGCAGATGTTTGTGGGTTAGTGGCTGTGTACTGTGAGGGATACAGCTATGTTCCATTGAGATGGGATACGGCTGTGTTCCATTGAGATGGAGTGCTATACGTACCAGAAAGACCCTGTAGGCTATGAAAATGCAAGTCTAAGCACTATCCCTGTGTAAATAGATGTAGGGCAGTGGTGCAGAAGAGCAGCTAGATTAAAAATACAGACCCACAGCACAATCCCTGTGGAAAAAGAAGCAAGGCAGTGGCACAAAACAGCAGCCAGACTCAAAACACAGGCCCACAGCACCACCCCTGTGGAAAATTATGCAAAGCAGAGACACACAATACAGCTAGATTCAAAATACCAGCCTATGGCACTTTCACTGTGGAAAACATTGCAGGGCAGTGTCACAGAAGAGCATCTAGATTGAAATTACAGCTAGATTCAAAATGCCAGCCTATGGTACTATTGCTTTGGAAAACATTGCATGGATGTGGCACAGAACAGCAGGTAGATTCAAAATACAGCTACATTTAAAATACAGGCCCACGGCACTATCCCTGTGGAAAAACAAGCAAGGAAGTGGCACAAAACAGCAGCCATACTCAAAACACAGGCCCACGGCAGTACCCCTGTGGAAAATTATGCAGAGCACAGGCACAAAATACAGCTAGATTCAAAATACCAGCCTATGGCACTTTCACTGTGGAAAACATTGCAGGGCAGTGGCACAGAAGAGCATCTAGATTATAATTACAGCTAGATTTAAAATGCCATTCTATTGCACTATCCCTGTGGAAAACAGTGCATGGCAGTGGCACAGAAAAACAACCAAACTAAAAACACAGGCCCACGGCACCATCCCTGTGGAAAAATACAGCTAGAATCAAAATACCGGCCTACAACACATTCCCTGTGGAAAGAGGTGAGACAAAACAGTGGCTATATTCAAAATAGTCCGACAACAGTACTGAATAATCACACAAATCATCGCTCCCTACCTGATTGTTGCAGCAGACAGGGTTTGTGGCATAGCTGGAGCTGTGTCGACCAGGGGGAACAGGTAATGGTGGTGTCCAGGGAGGTGCCCTTTGCCTGAGCACTTTGCCGGCTGCCTGGACAAGACTGCCCTGGTTTGAAGGCACAAATAGGTGTTCCCGGTCTCATGACCCAGAGCACCAATCAGGGGCAGCAAGGACGGGCTGTGGAAGAGGGAGGAGATGCAGCGTCGCTGGCCCGAGTGTTGTGGTGATCTGTGCAGACCCGTTATGTCCCGTGAGCGTCCCTCCACAGACTCACTCCGTAGACGTCTGCTTCGTACAGGGTCCCTGGTCGGTCTGCGCCGCCGGGAACGCCCCCTATATTTAAAGGCACACGGCGGAGTGCAACATCACTCCGCCGCATGCTGAACCCCTTAAAGGGACAACACCACACTCCTCCTTTTTCATGAGGACAAGCAATGTACAACATAATAATGCTAATACTAAAACACAGCACCCATAGCAAATCAGATCACAAATTGACCTCTTTAATGACAGCCACCCGGGTCCCGTTACCAATATCGTGCCCCACCGGGGCCGCTCGCACTCACGGTTCCAACACATAGTCACTGAGGCAAACAGGTTTCCCTCACCCTGTCCTCAGGGGGTACCTCATGCTCGCCTCCTGGTGAGGGGATTCCTCAGCCGCCGTCACACTGACCGGAGAGCAGGAAAGAGGGGCCACACCCCTGCCCCATCTGGAACTTCCATGATGTCCTTGTCCGGGGACACCTCCACACGAGGTTCCCCTAGTCTTTTAAAGAAACGTACATTTCGGGTGACAGATGCCTTACCATCGGAGGCTGTTATCATGGACCCTTTAACAGCCATTACATCCAATGGCTCAGGCTCGTAAGTTAGTGATAGCTTCCCGTGTGGGTGCCTGTTTCTGATAAGCACCTCATCGCCAGGCATGAGTTGCTGGGGTCGGAGACCTCTCCTCTGGTTTTCCTGTTCATTCCGTACCCTGTGGTCCCGTTTTGTGAAACGGTAAATGTATAGTGCCTCCCTATATTTATATTGGCCTACGCCCAATTGCTATACACAGAAAACCGCGTTGCAAAGTTCCAATTTTGGATCGACTTCGCCGCCATTTTAAGATTCATCCGCTATTTTGATTTCTGTTCGTACGATTCTCTGTTCTAAAATGGTGTACTGTGTTTTCAACTTGCAACCAAGCCTCCCAACCTTTGAGTCCTGGTAATGTTTAGGTTGTCCGAGTGCCGACTGTTTAGACTAGGTAAAGAGACCTTGCGCTCCATATGACTGTCATCTGAGTATTGTCTGCGCACATAAGACTCATCCCTGTGTAAATGTTGGAACAAAGTAAAGTAAACCTCAAGCGTAGACACAGGCCGAACTGCACTGTGTTGGAATATAGACTAAGGCTTACTGTGGGATCTGAGAATATACAACACCATTGTATCTTCATGGAAATGTAAACTTATGTAATCCTTTTGCATATTATTGTATAAGCTGTATGTGAACTAGGCACGAACTCTAGACTACAGATCATTAACATGAAGAGGGGCTGGACAATATTATTCAAAATTGTATAAAAGTATGGATGTTTAGACGTCCAGCACTTTCTCACCTTTCTTTGTCGGGCTGGTACACATTGTGGGGTGTTGAGAGCCAGATAGCTATCTGTTTCTTTGTAAACTGTCCAGTAAATTAAAGATCTGTGAATCTTTATAGCCCGTGTTTGGTGTATTTCATTTGTGGTACTCAGCCTCTACATTTCTTTGCTTTTAGAGTTTCACCTGTTGATCATCAATGACCGCAGGCACCTTTGCCCCGACCTCAGATATCAGTGCTCTCGGGCATCATTTGAAGAGGGCTTCTGCTGGGGCCACTCCAGTGGATGTGTGGGGGGTGGTCCGGTAAACACGCAGAAACTGGTACAGTGCCCTTTCCAGGCACTGGCCTTGCCCCTGTGTGATGCGGAATACTTTGTTGAGGGTTCTCATCAGTCTCTCTGCCGTTTCCCCTGAGCCACAGAGGGGTGATCTTCCTGTGCTGAACCCCATACTCCTCCATCAGGGCCACAAACCTTCCGCCTTGAAATGGCACCCCATTTTTCGAACACAGAATCTTGGGGAGTCCATGCGCCGCAAAGATCTTTTCCATGGCCACCACCACATTCTCAAAGGCCACCAACTCACTGAATTCGACCTCAGGGTGTCTGGACCATTCGTCTACCACCACCAGGAAGTGGGTGCCCTGTGTCGTGGAGCAAAAGTCTGCATGTACCACTTCCCATGGTTGCGTGCCTCAGAGCATGGCTTCGATGGAAGGCTCCCTCTGCACTGGTGACGCCACCTGGCACCATACACATGACACCACAAACTCCTCCAGATGTTTCTCCAGCTCGGGGAACCACACCTTTAGGCGCAGACGGGCTTTCATCTTGGCAGCCCTCCTCCGCCTTGGTGCGCCAATCCAATGACCTCCTGGACCTTCACCTGAGGGACTACGATCCGGTCGCCCCTGAGTAGGAGGCCATACCCGGAAAATGGCAGTTCATCCCTCACCTTCCATAGTTGTTCAAACGTAACCTTCACCTCCTGTGTTTGCATAGTCAGAGACTCCAGCACCATCTTCCAGGAGCCCTGCTGCATCGCCGATTTCAGGATGCAAAAACACTCCTCCTGGGCTGCAGCCACCTCTAGGTGCTCCAAGGGCAGAGAAGTGGGAGTTGCCACCTCCACCACCAACCGAACATAAGCGCCTGCTTCTTCTGTACAGCCATCCGGCCAGTCATCAGGGCCCCTCTTGGGTGGCGAGACAAATAGTCAGCCGCATTGCTGGCGCCAGGCTGATAGACCTGCGAGACACCATACTCGAGGAGCACCAGCATCCACCGTTCAATCCTTGCCAGTGGTTTCCAGGACGAGCCTGCCAGGATGGGCAGCAACGGCTTGTGGTCGGTCACCACCATCACAGTTTGACCCAAAATGTACAGCCGAAAGTGCCTGCAGCCCCATAGAACAGCCAATGCCTCCCACTCAATCTGGGAATATGGCTGCTCAGTCTCAGACAGTGCCTTGCTGGCATACGCCACTGGCCTGACACTTGAATCTGCACCGACCTGTGTCAACACTGCCCCAGACCAAAAGGGCTGGCATCCATTACGATTTCCGACTGGAGGGCGAGATCGAAGAACGCCATGTATCTTCTGCTGCGAGGGCACTTTTAATGTCTTCAAAGGCCACTTGTTCTAGCGGCCCCCACTGGCACGCGGTCTCCTTCTTTGTGAGGGAGCTCGCAAAAGCTCTGACAAAGAGGCCAAGTTCTTCATGAAGCGCCCACAGTATGTCACCATGCCCAAGAAACTCTGTACCTCTGACACATTC
The DNA here is from genome assembly GCF_040938575.1 of Ambystoma mexicanum. Taxonomy (NCBI): domain Eukaryota; kingdom Metazoa; phylum Chordata; class Amphibia; order Caudata; family Ambystomatidae; genus Ambystoma; species Ambystoma mexicanum. Next base: position 119,225,206 of record NC_090926.1, on the reverse strand, counting down.
TCTGTTGGGTGAGCTTCCTTGATGTCTTTGACCTGGTGGGGGTCGGGTGACACACCTACCTCCTTGAGAAAGAACCCAAAGAATTCAATGGTAGGCTTCAGGAATTCACATTTTTCACGGTGTAGCGTCAGGCCAAGGGACTGAAGCCGTTCAAAATTCTTGGCGAGCGTGTGCAGGTGTTCCGATTCTGATTTTGCAAACACCAGTATGTCGTCGCTTATGTTCAAAACGCTGTCTAGGTCTGCCAGGGCACCACAAATAATGTTTTCAAACAACTCTGTTGCAGAGGACACCCCAAAACTCAGTTGCTTGTACCGATAAAGCCCTCGGTGAGTGGTGAAGGTTGTGATGTATCAAGATTCAGGGTGCAATACGACCTGATGGTACCCGGCCCTGAGGTCCAATTTGGAAAAGAACTGGGCCCCCTGCAGCTCAGTGATAATGTCATCTATGGTAGGTGTTAGATGCAGCTCCCTTTTGATAGCCTTATTGGGGAGCCGCATGTTAACACAGATCTGCACTAAGTCCGGTTGCTTCGGCTTTCGTGCAATGACAATGGGGAACACCCACAGGGTAGGGCCTTCAACCTTCTCGATGATATCCAGGTTGACGAGATGGTCTAGTTCTTTATCCACCAACTCCCGCAAATGGAAAGGCACCCGGCGGTGTTTGAGGGCGATGGGTTGCACTAATTCATCAATATGAAGTCTCACCGGATCTCGTGACATCTGCCCAATCCCTTGGAATAGATGTGAGTATTTTTCCAGCAACGTTTGAATGTCTTCCACATACACAGAGTACACAAAACACACTATCCCTACGTCCTCAGCCGCTGCACTGCTCAACAGGGTGTTGGTGCTTACAGGTCTTACGTAGAAGCGGACCCTTATTTTTGAATCCCCATGCCCCATGTCTGCCACAAAAGCACCATCCAGGGGAATTGGTTGGGATCCCCCAAATGTGAAGATGTGGGCCTTGGGAGCAGCCAGTTGTGGGGGAACTCCATGGCATCGTAGTGTCCCCTAGCCATCACGTTGACAGAGGCCCCAGAGTCCACCAGCAGCGGGACCGATGATTTGTTCACTGTGACAATGCACTGTGGTTACCGTCTGTTCTTCAATTTGAGGGCTTCAACGCTGGATACAAAGAAAATGTTCTCTCCTTCCTCCTCTTCCTCCTCTTCTAGTTGTGCACCTTCCTCATCCTGGTCGACCTGGGTGATGTTAGGCGGGCGTGATTGCCGAAAATAGCCAGACCAAACAGGACCCCTCAGCACTATCACCGGTAGGGAGGCCCTGCACATTCAGGCGTAGTGATCAGCTAGACCACATCAACCACACACTTTCCCCGCCACTGGGCACTCGGCAGGGTGGGCAGGTCATACCCCACTTTAGGCACACCTCCCCTTGCTTTCCGCCGCTGTCAACGAAATTGCCTGCTGGCCTCCTGGCACCCCTGCCACCACGGCCCACAGCACAGACCTCCGCTGCCTTGGCTGGGCGCACTCCTGCTTCCATCGTGGACGCTGGTATCTCAGACACCTCTTCGCACCACCCCAGTTCACGGATGCAAGGCAAGGTGATCCCAGGCTCCCGCAGCACCTGTCTGCATAGCTTCCCCGACGAGCATCCTTGGGTCAGCTGGGTCCTGGCCATTGCATCTGGATTGTCCCAGGCACATGCCACTGACAGCAGCCGGAGACAGCCATAGAAGGTGTCAAGAGTTTCATCATCTTTCTAACGGGTGGAAAGCATCACAAAGTGTTCATAGTCCACATTTGCCAAAGGCAGGAAGTAGTCATGAAGAGCCGTCTTTGCAGCCCCATAGGATCCATCTGTCAGTTGAAGAGACTCAAAAATGTCATGGACCACAGGCCCCGCAGAGTACAACAGGATCGCCAGTTTGCTGTCCTCATTGGTCTCTCTGGTGGCCCTAAAGTACTGTCGAGGCGATCAATCCACTGCTTCCAACTAGGCCCCAGGCTGGACGGGGACCAGAGACATCAAACTCAGAGATTGGTTGCAGTGCCCCCAGTGGTCTCATTTGGGCCAATGCTTGCGGCGCAGGTTGGGGCAGAGGCTGGATCACAGGTGGGGGCTAGATCTGGGTCAGAGGCTCGGCTACTGGCTGGGCCCCAGCTTGATCAGGCTGATTACCCATGGGTTTAGCGCACGGGCACTCCACCTGGATGACGATGGGGCCGCAACTCACTCAGACAGTTTGTTTACAGGATGAAATATAGATGCAGGCTGTCTTGATCTTCAAATCCACCACACCAGTCCAAATATGATTCAGGATATGCCCATGTTCCAGTCTCAGACACACAGCCAGTATGAAGCAGTAGAGATCACAGGCAAAAGCAGGAAGTGTCCAAAAATTGAGCCAGGGAGGCCTAGGGGACCAACAAAGAAAACAGCAGGCCACCCTCAGCACCTCACCTCAACTCGACGAAATTACCCATCAAAGAACGGAAATTCCAACAGCTGATGTGCTGTGCGTGCAGAAACAGCTGCCCGCTGTCAATATATCCAGAAATTAGACCTGGATGTCATGTAGGAACCCTCCTGGAGTGCCGCGACCATCAAAGGCCTTAGTCATCAAAATGGCCACCAGCTGTGTGGTCCACACCCTCTCCGCGGCATAGAACGAGACGTTCCAACGCCTCGTTTGAAATGAAAAATTTGTTTCACTTTCACCCGGGCGTGACTCCAGTCTCGGCGCCACTGTTGTGGGGCTCTGTGCAGCCCCGCGATGTCCCGTGAGCCCCCCTTCCTCCACAGACTCACTCCAGAGACGTCTGCTTCGTTCGGGCACCCGGTCTCTATGTGCGGCCGCAACACCCCCTTTATTTAAAGGCACGCAGTGGAGTGCCATTAAAAGGGCAACACCACGCCGAGGACCGGTGAAAGGAGCACTACGTCGCTGGGTAAATACAAATAAAGATGATCCAATGCCCATGGTGGGCGACGTACCTGAGGCAGCTGAGGGATCTTGTTCTGGTAGTGGCATTTTCAGTCCGGCTTCACTCTGTCTTTTCTGTGTTCTCGGTCTCATGACCTGGAGCAGCAATCAGAGGTGGCTAGGGCAGGGTGTGGGAGGGGGAAAAGAGGCGGCCCGAGGGCCGATGAGGAGTGCTGCGGTAGTGGGTAAATAAAAATAAAGATGATCCAAGGCCCAGGATGGGTCGCGTAGCTGAGGCTGCTTAGGGGTCCTACTCTGGTAGCGCTGAGCAGCATCAAGGCAGAAAAACTGCATTAAAATGGCTACGACAGGGTGGACGTGAACCGTCAAGTTAGCAGCAAATGGTGATATTTAAAGCATGTCAGGTCAATGATTTTGCTGGTAAACATTATAGAATTTCAGGATAAGATGCACATTTCTATTGGAACCTTGGAACCTGCCAGCATGGGAATACTATGCTTGTGATGTGGTATGTTTTTGGCTTTTTACTAGTGCATATCCTGCGGCATTGTACCATAATCCTATTTTGAATCGGAAAGGCTCTACAGTTAGAGTGTCTTTGATGGGCCAGGGGGCAGTCAGAACGAAAGCCCTGGGCAACTGGCAACACATTGTGGGCCCTAATTGCGACCTGCCATTGCTTGACGTAGCCTAAAATCATATAAAATTACATAACAAGGCATAAAGGTTGGATACATAATGTTTTGCATGGAAATAAAAAAGTACATTTGGCCAGATGTGATGTTTCAGAAGTTGAAAAGGTTGTCTCAAGTTGTTTTTGGGTGTTCAGCTAGGCAAGGTATAGTAACAACAACCACACTCAAATATATCGACCAACAACATCAGCTCCCAAACAATATATGTTTACACAATGAAACCTACACCACCCGAGGACAGATGTAAACACTAAAGTTCAATAAACAACACCCTAACCTACCACAGATACATCAATGCAACTCTCCACAACCTACATAAAGACCACAGACAACCACTCGATGTACATTAACAACTCATGAACCGCTTCTACAGACAACTCACAAAATGTGTTAAATGTACATACCACAGAGAACCTTAATTTTTCAGATTTATACACGACAAAGCAACTGTGCCGTTTTCCATTTACTCCTAAATTAGTCTCTTACCCCACCTCTTGAAGATCGGGAAGCAGTAAGAGACCATGAAAATGACTGTAACTGTGTTATACATGACTTAATAACATAGCATAACAAGAGCACTTCAACGTGTTTCATTCCTTCTCCTGTGGAACAGAGCCATGGCTGCCCTAAGCAACTCACGTGACTGGAAGCAACTGGGTAGGAAATTAATGTTAGTCATGCTGCAGTCAGTCCACTGCACTACACTCTCTGGTACACTGACAGGCTGGGGAGAATATATGCCCCAGTCAAATTAAGTGTTAAGGGACTCAAGGAGGGTCAGTGCTCCTGTAACCCCATTCTAGGTGATTGTCTCAGGGGCTACCAACAGTGGAGCATGATTTGAAAATCCTTTAATCTGCACCATTTTAAGCGAGCCTTTCTTCAAACAGTATGACCATAATTAATTCTTAGGACTCACATTTTTGCAGTTAAGGCACAGTGAGCTTAAATTATTTGCACTGTATCAAACACTTTGCTTAAGCTGGAATTTTAACTCACTCTTCAATGTATATCCTGGACCAAATTCATTCCTTCTCAGTAATAGACTTCAAGAATTACAATAAAACGGTCTTTCAGAGTTTATTGGCAAAGCACACAAATAGCCTAGTAAACCAACCTGACAATATTCAAACCATTTGGAATCATGTTAAACCAAAAGATTATCATTGTAGCTTTACAAAACCCTTTACCCTTTTTTTTTGCATTTCAAAGCAGTATCTATCACAGATTTTGACTAATCTTTAAAAGGTAGCTTCGTGTTCTTACTCTGGGCGTTCCAGACCCCATGTGTTCTTACAGCATCTAACTTCTTTGAGCACAGGAGTAAACCACAGTGGCAAACAACAATAGCAAACATGGTCCGACTTAGCCTTGTGGCATTTAGACGTGCAAGTTGTGCTCCGGGACCCCCAACCTGCCCATAGAGTCAGGGTTTGCCCAGAAGCACTTTAAGACAAGATAAAAGCCCCCAGGAGATCTATGCGGGTGCATATTTAATACTCCAACACCTATCAATAAGGACAACTCAACGGTTTGTCAAAGGTAGTCCGTTTAATAACAAGTACAAAAAATGGGGAGTCATGAATATCAGCAATGGTGTGATCTTCCTTCTCGCTTCAACTCCAATGAACTTCATAAAAATCCTAAAATTTATACAAAAAACTCATCATCCTTGCGTGTAACACTCAAAAGTTGACATGCAATTCTATTGGTTCGGAAAAGGTAACTTTACTATAGGTACTATATCTGTATATGGTAACAGAGTAAGGGGATTGGGTAACCACTGTCAGGTGGGGCATCTAAGCGCTACCTTCAAATTAGCTACTGTAGACGTCACTTAAAGTATGACGTCCCATTGGTTCTACTAACTATAGGACCCTAGATTAGTTGGTCCACTGTGATTGGGTTGGCACCAACCCCATGCATACTTTTTCACTTTGCTTAGCAGCATGCAGAATGGTCAGCCAGGTGCAGGGTGCCCCCCAACCCACCCGGCCTTCTTCCAATCAATCATCACTTTACTGGCTACGTGTCAATTATTTTGCTACGGTTGGTGCTCGAGACTGCATCTTCTGCCAAGATATCTTCTCCTGGCTTACAGCCATGCATAGGTGTGGGGGTCTAGCTCTGTTAGTTCGGCTGGTCATGTGATACAGACACCACAGATTTGCCTTCTCCTCAACAATTCGTGTATTTGATTTTATGTTCACCCACCACCTACCTTCGCCTTCTTATCTTGTCCCTTCAAAGCATTATATTCTGGTCCTTGCTTCAGTTACTTGTAGCTACTGCTCGTTCATTTTGATGGATACGACGTTGGTTCCCTAGGCAGGAGTTGCCTCTGCTGAGTTTTGTTTCTGCCGCTCAGCTCCTGATGTCGTTGAACGTGAAACCTTTCTCGAATGGCCTTAGTAATTTTTGTTGATTCTGCCTTTTGTGCAAAGTGGATATAAAGTGCATATAAAGTGCTTTATTTGAGGTAGATATGTATACGGCGCTTGCCGCACTCTCCCTCTACTAAGCATAGCAAGCCGCACGATTCTCTTAGCTTTCACGCGGTTCCAAGCATATATACACGTGTAAACTGGTCAAATATCTTTGCCATGCTTACAGCTTAAGCTTCTTTCATTTGACATCGCTTTCACACTCTAAGTTCATGATATACTTGTTCATGGCGGTTGGTCTCTTTATGTCATTCTCTGGTTGTCATTTCTTCTATAGGTAAGTCAGTCCGGGTTCTCGTGACGTCACCATTCGTCATCCATTAGGACCATTTTGGTTTCTTAAGGGTCTGTGCTCAGGTGATCTTCGGTTTGTCTCATTTGTTGATATGGCTTCCTCAATGGGTACCTTACTGTCCATGGTTTCCTCGGTACAGGTACTTCAATAGGCATCGATCTTCTGATAGGTACTGGACAGAGCCCCACCGTGGCTCTCTGCTGGTTTATTTGTTAATCATACGTCACTTATCTTGGTCTGAACATTCCTGGTACTTCAGAATGGACGGTTGGAGTGCGGGCTGCATTTGGGACCTCCTGTACACGCCCCCCTCTGGACGATTCATCGACCACTTTCACCTCCTTCTTTGGATCCATCTTCTTTGGCTCCTCTGTATTCACCTCCGCTTCATCACCTGGGCTCATTCCTCCTTCATCTTCTGGGTCTGTAGATGATGGCCTGAAGAACTGTCTCTTTGGAGTCCATATTTTTATGACTCCTTTTTGACTTCCTGCTGTTCTCACATGTTCATCTTTATTCCATTCCATCAGTTGACACTGTCCATTTGGGCTGCAGTAGACCCATGTTCCCACATAATTTCTATACTTCTTGGGATATAGAAATCTTGTTCCTTCTGGTGCATGAATGCTGGCTTTCACAAAATGTCTTATTTCTTTGTCAGTCAAGTCTTTGTGCTTCCATCCTGGCTCGACATCAATCATGATCTTCATCCGTATGGGTTTTTTCGCAGTTTTCTGGCACTGGGAGATTCTTATCTTAATAATACAGAATCCTAGCAGTATCATCACCAACAGGGCTCCTAGAAACTTGAATGCATCTGCCATCCATTGTGGAAACCATGAGACTAGTGATCCAAACCAATTGTCATCATCAACTCTGTCTATCTCATCAATCATCTGGTTCTGCGGTTTTGTCAGCATACCTATGGCTTCTCTTAGAGTTCCATTTTCCTCATTGTGAGAAGGTATAAATGTACAACATGATTCTCGGATTTTTGCGCAAACTCCTCCATCCATGGCTGTGATCATGTCAAGCACATATCTATTCTGGAGAGTCATCAGTCGGACTGCTCTTAACTCTTCCTTGATCACTTTGAATCCTTTTATTGCTGTGTTGATGGTCTGCAGTAACTCCCATCTGGTTATCTGCAACCATTTAGTATTTGCTCCAACCTGAAATCTTGGCATGAAAATTGTTGTGAACACTTATGAGGTGAGGCTAAACAGCCTGTGTTCATATGGGATTACAAGAAAGGCTTCTTCTGATCTGTCAGAGAAGTAATTCTCCCTTTTCATTCAGGTCAACAGTTCCACAGATCTCCTTTTTCTCAGGTGTGCATCTGCTTTTGGGAAACTGTCAATATTCAGGTCACTTTTTGGGATCACCAGCGCTGGAACGTGGACATTCACTATTGTGCATATGCCTCCCCAGTTTCTCGTCAGTCTGATGTAAGCCTTGGATCCACATGCCCAATAATGATCCATAATCACTGCAGTTGCATGCATCATTCCTGGAGCATCAAAGATTCGTCCACAGTTCTGATTCTCTCCCATCTTCCTTGCGCCATTATTCCTGAAACACAATGTTGAGCTCTCCAGTGGTACTATCTGCAAGGGTCCTCCTCTGTCTTCGACACATGTCAGCAGTTTTGCAAGCCTTGGCCATAATGGCTTGCATATTCTTTGTGAATTTTCAATTGCTTCCTTGCAGGCTCCGAAGACCATCCATGCCCTGCAAATTACTACTCCTTTCTCCCATCTGTCTGGTGAAAGCACTCTTCCCCAAATCTCCATTTGGCCTCTGTTCTTCCAACTTTGAGCCTCTTGTGGAGATTTTCCTTGGACATTTAGTTTCTGGTTGACTTCCCATCTGATTTCCGCTCCTTTCACTGCAGTTTTCTCATACCTGATCACATGATTCCTAGTATGAGCTCTGTCTCTTGTCTTTATGTCTTGAACATAATCATCTTCATCAGGATCAGTTTTTTCAGTTGCCCGTTTCAGTAAGGCATCACTACCCATGAACTGGCCTCTGGTTTTGCACATTGCTACATGCGAAAGATAGTGTGCTGTCTGCACATCAATTTCTACAGCTATGAAGATTTTGGACTTCCCCATGCTGTATGGTAGGAGTGCACACACAAAGCATTCCCCCTCTGAATCTCGTCTTCCAACTTCCTTCATGTGTTGGTACCAAATGTTGTTTCCCAAATGTGCTGTGCTGTCCAAGTAATCATTTAGTTTGTTGTCTCCGTGTATGCTTCTCTTGATTCTTAAAGTTTTCGTGTAATTCGCTATAACTACATCCATGAATGCATCTATATGGCTATTTCTTACTGGAGGATTCTCAGATATCCTGGTCCATGGTACAGACCTCCTCATCTGTGGCATTTGAGTAGACAAAAGTCTGGCAGTTCTTTCTTTGTGCTCATATATTTTTTTCTTTCTAGTTAGAAATGTCCGCATCCACTCTGGCTTGGGATCAGCATATGGCTGTACTGTAGAACTTGTACTTGTCCCTGTTACTGGAACATATATACTCAGCGATGTTGTCTCTCTGGGTCTATTCTTCAGCTCCTCTAGTCTTTTCCTTTCTCTGGTTATGAATGGCCATACTGTGTCTGCTATCAGTTGTGCTCGTGCAGAGATTTTCTCTGAGTTTGCACTTGCCTTTCTTGGTGTTGGCGCAAGAGTTTCTGATACAACTGTTTCTGTTGGCTTTCTTCCCAACTCTTCTTGTCTTTCCACAACGTCTTCTTCCTTCATTTGGCTCTTTCCTTTACTTGTAGTGAGATTTCCCATGGTAGGCAGTCTTTTCTTCTCCCATGCTCGGGATTGTGGTTCTGCATTCATTGAAACTAGGCCTGGTACATGTGCATTCAATGTTTGCATGCGTGTAGTTGTCAGTAACCTTTTTTCATTCACACTCTGCCGACCCTGACTCTGGCTTTTCGAGTTGCTTGTTACCACAAGTGTGTGTGTGTCAATGCCAATCACATCCATCTCAGGTTCACTCACTCCATTATCAGATCTCCTAGGGACTGGAATTACTATAAAGGGCCTTGGTGCTTTTGTGGGTGTCATACGTACATCATTAGGTGGATGTACAGGGATTGGGACGCTTCGTACACCAATAAAAAATGCAGTTCTGATTGTTAATGACAGTAAAATGATGATGAATAAAATACACAAATACATTATGCCCCTGTAGGTTAGGCTGCAGCATTTACGTCCAGGGAACTGTGACCGTCTCCTCCTCCTGCGGGAGCACTAGAGTACTGTTCTGGACCCCCATCTCGATCATCTGTAAAATGTGTTAACTTTTCATACAAATTCTAAATAATATTGTCTCTGGATCCTGTTTGTTCTATTTGTGAGCTGTAGAACTTAAGCGATTGTCTCTCCTTGTCAGACCACAGAATTTGTCTATTAGTTCTGGATACAGTTTTCTTGTTTAGGCTATGGGCAGTGTCAAAATCAAGCAATAATTCAACAAGTCTCTTTACTGTGCATGTTCAGGATGTATCAGCTCCCAGTCTATGCCTCTAACCTGCTACATTCTCGAAGACATGCTGTGTACTTGTCAGTACAAAAATAAAAAAAAATAAAAAACAAATGAAATCTTTGACACTGCTCTCTCGATCTGTCCCTCGGCGGAAAGTTTAAAATCTTCTCAAATAGTTCTGCTGATGGTTAGAAAGTTCGATTTGCATCACAATTCCATGCAGGAGCATACCATCTGTGTGGAATTTGCTAGGTCTCTGATGTATGTGAGGATATCAACATCGATCGGTCTCTCCACAAGCTCTGCAAAATCCTCGATTAAGCGGAACAACAAGTTGCTTCCCAACCTGCTGTCTTCTGATGACAGGGACATTTGCCCTGTCTTTGCTGGAATTTGGGACTGCTTGCTTTTCACTTTACTGTGAACAGTGTCTGCAATTTCCTTTTGCGTGAAGATCCACTTGTATACCTATCCTATTTAGGATGATTCTCAGCCATTCTGTTTTTTCTGGATCTCGAAGAAAAGATAGTACATCTGTCGTCCTCCCGACAATTTCTGGACACTCTTCAATTATGCAAAAGAACAATACGTTAATAAGCTCATTCACTTCCTTCTCCACTTGGGACATTTGGTTTTTCCTCGCTGTACTCAGGAAGTAGGAGGAACTGCTCGGCAATCACAGTGAGCAATCTCCTTATAGTCTTTTCGTTTTCAGGATCTTGAAGAAAGTTAGTGACACTGGTGAGCCTCCCCACCACTGACGGGTACGATCTTAGCACTAGATCAAAGTATGTCACCACATCTTTGGTGATGTCATTACTGTGGGACACCATAAGTGATTCCGAACAAGGTTATTGTGCGGAAAGAGTCAGGATACTGGTTTTTCTTCCAGTTTATGTGTCCTCAATCAAAATTTTGCATGTTCTCTTTTCCTTATTAAGGCTTCAGTGTGCCTCAGTCCAAAGTTCAAATTCGGCAGGCTACGTTGTGGTTTTTTTAAAATGCAATTTTTCTTCTTCACCCTGCAACTAGGATGCACAGAGTGTCCGTTTTTATGTCCTTATGCTCTTTTTTTCACAGAGGAATGTCCAAAGTAAAGCCCCAACTTTTGTACAAAAGCTCTTTGTCTTTGCTTTGCGGCTGCTCATGCATCCTTCTCCCTCGCCATGGATCTCATCTGCACGTACTGTAGTTATTCCCTGTCGTCTGTCTTCTCTTCGTGCTGTGGTGCAGGCAGGGGGCCTTCTCCAATGTATGGCTTGACGTTGCCCAAAAGGATCCAAGCTCTTCTTCCTTGTAGTTTTACTGCAGAGGGAGTGCAGTCTTCCACTGTAAAGGGACAGTTAAACCTTGGCTCGTCCCACCTTTTCCTCTTATGGTTTTTTACCAACACAGTGTCTCCAGGGAAAACGGATGGAACACAAAGCCCTTGAACTATGTCTGCAGTAGTATCTCCTTCTGTGTTCCGTGCTGCCCTGCACCCTTTTCGACATTGCTGCAGCTGGCCTGAAATTACAGTAAGGCAAGATGTCATGCAATTCAAGTAATTTTGCATTTCAGACCCTAAAATTTCTCCTGTTGACTGGGCATCACACCTAGCTCTGTCTCAGGGTGTCAGTGGAGTGTGCATTCTTCTTCCTGTGGCTATTTCGTGCGGTGTGAGATGATGGTCGGAACCAAGTTGATTCCGGAGTGCATGCAATGCCAGAGGAAAGCAGTGCAACCATCCCTTTCTTAGAGTAAGCTTCAACTTGGCTATCCTTCCTTTAATAAGCCATTGAGCTTCTCACAGACTCCGTTACCTTGCAGATGATACGCCGACGCGAACTTGTGCTTTATACCAAAAAACAAGATGATCTGCTTGAAAACTTTGTTTACAAAGTGGGTCCCGTTATCTGATCTCATGACTTTGCATACCCCCCACCTGGGAAATACCTCCCTCACTAGAAATTTGGCCGCAAAGGTAGAGTCTGGGTGTGTACAGGGACCTGCTTCTAACCATCTAGAGAATGGACACACCACAACAATTAAATACCTATACCCGTTACATACTTGAATCATATTGAAAAAATCAACATGCAAGTATTGAAAGGTCCGTTAGGCCTTGGGATGACTCCTCTATTAACCTTCAATGTGTGCCCACCTGTGAACTGTTGGAAAATTATACAGTTCACCAAACAAAGTGCAACATGCTCTGCTAAGTTTGAGATGAAGCAGTCTTCCATGAGCGTTGCCGCTAGATTTTCTTTTGTCATGTGTGCTGGGTAGTGTAACTGTTCCAGCGCTAATTTTAACAGGGCTATATGCATTACTGGTTTACCAGTGCTGTCTTGTCGCCATAAGCTGTCAGAGGGGTTTAAAGAACACCCTCGCCGCTTCCATGAATTGTTTTCCTCCTGTGGTGCTGAAAGGGGCCCCTAGGGGACCCTGACGTCTATGGAAACAAGGTGGGTCACCACACACGATAGAGACACCAGACACGAGGTTGTATTCCCAAAGCTAGGGTTTTATTGCAAAGCAAAAGTCTCAGTTGGCCAACTCGGTCTCACGCCCCGCGACGTGTATCTCTAGACCTCGAGGGACGCAAGAGAGTGAATTACGTACATCAGTTACATATATACAAAATGCATATCAAACAATCAGCTATGACATGTTTAGCACCTCTCTTTATTGGGTTTCTTTGAACTTGGTGTGATGATGGACATCTCCGACCACTATGACGCCTTCAAACATCTATTCTAGTAACAATTTGCAATTTGTGAGTGCATAGGCATCTTTCACTTATTGAATAGAACACGGCGCTTCTGTTCCTGGAAGCGAACTACATACGGGGGGAGTTGCATTCCGGACCTTGCTATCTATCAGCTGCTATTCGCGTCCTGGGAGCTGACATGCTCTTAGCGGGCTCAGCAAAGGGGGGCCGTTAGAAAAGCATAATTCAAGCCTTTAGCGGTATTATTCTAACATATTCTACCATATAACGAGACTGGCTGGCAGCTGTGAAATGATTAAATGCCCTGCAGCTCTGCTTCAAGGCTACATTAAGGAGGGAGCCGGGCATTCTTCCTGGCGCTGCCTACGTTTGTGTTTCAGCGAACTCTTGTTATCCTCACGGCCCTGTGGCCTTGTCCTTTTCACATACAGACAACAATGTTCCACAGTCGAGCAGTGTAAGCGGAAAATATACTCTGAAGCAATAGGGACATAAAGCAATGAGCAATGGTTAGAAAACAAAATGGCGATTCTTGTTACATCAAAAATGGCCGTTCATTGGCAAACTCGAAAACCTATATTCTGTCGTATCGTGCATGAGACGGTTGGTCCACGGCCACCAAAATGCGTTTGTGGTCTCAAAGTAGAGGTATCCGTATTTCTAGACTGGCAAACCCTCCTTTGGCCATATGCCAAACGTCTCATCTATTTATTGAAACCTCCTCTAGTGATGATGAATCTGAAGTACTTATATCTGAGTCTTGCATGCTATCGTGGACATCATTGTTTTCATCAATATCTATTGCCATCAACACTTTCACTGCTCTCATCTCATTTCGGTCTGGGCTAGTTCGATCATGAGGTTGTTTTTTCTTTGTTATCATATGCATGCATCCTTCGGTACATCCCTCAGTTACCTCTGCACAAACTATGGGTAAACAATGTATACAACAACAGCACGTTAGGAACATTCTGAACACCACTACCAATATCAAGATCAACTTCCACCCCCAAGATCGTAGTAATCCCCAAAACCAAGATCCTATTCCCCAGCTCCCTTCTCCCGTGGGGAGTTCAGAGCTTAGAACGTGCATTTATTTTATCGCTTCAAAGATTGTGGGGGAATAGTCATCGACATAAAAGCAACATGCTGATCCCACTATTTTGCAAATTCTCACAACGATCAACCAGGATTACATCGAGGGCCATTCTATTTTGCAGCGTCATTAACCTGATTCCTCTTTCTTCCAACGTCATGTTAAATAATATATCTGTTGTTGTGTTTATTGTATTCTTTAGGATTCTGGACAGTTGCCTTATATTATAGGAGTTCACTATCTGTCCTAAGAATGGAATGAATGATTTCGCTACATCAGTTGCTATTAAAACACCTTTGTCAGTCCTCTTGACTCTAGTTCTGGATAATCTGGCCATGGCTGCTGTTTCTAAGAGGAATACCCCTGGGAACAGTAGCCCTAGGTAACATGTACCTCCCCAGTTTCTGGGCAACCAAGGGTATGCTTTCTCTCCACAATTAAAATAAACTGGATCACCTACGTATACTGGTTCTATTTCCCATTTTAGTACCACTGTATTCATACAACCAGTATATGTTCCGACTGAAAAAGAGCCTTTCTTTTTTAGACAAAAAGGGACAGTTCTTGGGCTATATTCACTGTGTAAGATGGGGGAATTACATCTTTGTCCCCTTTTGTTCTTACACGAAACGTCATTACAGATTTTTTTTCTGGCGGGGACAATCTATCTCGGCTATTTTATCGTGTTATCTTCCGTGTATTTTTCCTCGTGGGCTCTGGGGCTATTACTTGTGCTTTATGGAAAATGGAACAACCCACAGGCTTCATTATTATCTCCTCAAACTCATTCATGTTGGTTCTGTCTAATTGACCCGTATTACTCTCATTCCACTTCCCATAGAACATTGCACCTAAAGATGCACTACATGCAGAACTTAATGGTAATGGCTTCACATACCACCCTATTCCTTTCCCGGCATGCTGTGGTAAATGGGCACATACCCAGCAGTTTGTTTTCTTCAGGATTGCATGTGTCATGTTCATTATCAGTAGTAACGTGTTATTTCCAAAACCTCCCCTGTGTTTTTCTTCCATTGGGGGTAAGGTATAAGTGATCACCTGAACCGGGCTTTCAGTAGTGGATATATTAATTATTGGTAAAAGCATTTCTAATGGGTGTATTGTTTCTACCCAACATAATATTAGGGCTGTCGATATTGGTGCTACCACGCTCATAAAGCATATTATTATCGTTAGTGTCAGCATACAATTTGTTTTACCATGCGTTTTTCTTAACTTATAGTCTTTATAACTGACTCATTCTCAGCAGTTGTAGTGCAGGAGGAGGCTGGAACCGGTCCCGGCATGTTTCTCGTCGTCCTTCTTCTTCCTTATCACAGTTCGTTGTGGATATCTCTCTTCGTCGCGTTTGCTCTGATGTCTATAAGTTCAATGGAATTCTCACAATTCAGGTTTTCCTGCCCTTTTTAGCCTGGATTCGATTATTCGTTTTTAGGCAAGATCACTTGTCCCTTCTTATACTGCTCAGAGGACCTTTGATCAGTTATCGCCTCAGTATCATGTGCGCCCAGCTTGTCCGCTCTGGTTCCGGACACATGTACTGTTAATCAATTATCTCACTTGCCATAGTACCATGTGCGCCCAGCTTGTCCGTTCTGTTTCAGGACACATGTACTTTTTATGATCGCACTGAGGAGCCGCGAGTCTTGAATTGTCCGACTTGCACAATTCTCACGCTTCTCTCCTCTACACCCCTGGTTCCTTCTCCATCCATGAGCTGAACCAGAGGTTGACATAAACACCAAAAAAAAAGAATGCGGATCACTTTGTCTTCCGAGGCCGCAGGTTGTATCGCCTTGCTCCTGGTATTGTATGATCCGTGAACAGTGCCGGTGCAGTTTCAGATTCAGGCTTGAAGTCAGCCTGTGTGCCGCGCCAATGATGCAGATCCGTTCTTTGGCGTGCTGGCAAGTGCTGGTGGGTGCCAAAGGGGTACACGATTTGGTTTTGCTGGTATCTGCAAGGCAGATTTCACATCGGTCAGCAGTGATGTCGATTTGCTGGGCAGCGTTGGGGCACTCTTTGCCCTTCCCCCTTTTTGGCAATCGTCTCACGCTTTGTTTCGAGTTTCACTTCCCGTTTTGGCAGATTAGGTGGCTGCTCACTGGCAACAGTTTCTTTCGTTTCTGGGATCGCTGTCTCTTTCCGGTCAGCAGTGTCAGGCAAGACTTTCAGTGGAGTTGGAATCTTTTTGGCATGGGTGGCATGGATCCACGACTTCCTTCCATCCACCCGTATTGCCGTCTGCATCGCCAAAAGTACTTGATGGGGCCCGCGCCACCTGGGTGCTAATGATGACTTTCTTTCAAAGTTTTTTAGCAGCACCCAGTCTCCTGGCTCCAGCACATGCCCCTTACCAGTATACCATGCTGGTAATGCCTCCTGCACCTGCTGATGAATCAAACGCAATTTCTGCATTAAAAGGCCACAATAAGTACTAAACACAGGATGTTCTATCTCACTGAGTCATTTAGGCTGAGGTGCGCACCAAACATTTGCCGGCCTCCCCATTACGATCTCGTATGAGGTGAGCCCAGTTTTAGCCTGTACAGACGTACGCATGCATAATAGTGCTATTGGTAATGCATCCACCTTGCTTCCCGCACAAATCTTTCTAATCTTTGATTTAAGAATCCCGTTGTGCCTCTCCACAAGACCGGCAGAACTCGGATGCCTTGAACTATGGAACCTCTTATCAATCTGGAGACCAGCACATATCTGTAATACCACTGCACCCACAAAATGCGTCCATTATCAGACCATAGGACCCGGGGCAAGCCAAATCTGGAAAAATACTCCTTCAACATTACTTTTGCCGTAGTCTTTGCTGTGCAATCTTTTAAAGGATATGCCTCCACCTACTTACTGAATGCACAGATTACCACCAAGACGTATTTTAAGTTTTGGCACCTCTCCATCTCTATGAAATCAAAATGAACTACCTCAAACGGCATGGAGGGCGGGCCAAAACTGTCTGTTGGTGTCACTGTTCCCTTTCCTACATTGTGTTGTAAACACGTGATACAGTTGTGCACCAACCTCTCTGCATTCTTTTTTTATGTTTACATTCTGCCATACTGTAGAAAGGTGCTGTATCATTTTCTTGGCACAGATGTGCATAGGGCTGTGGGCCATTGTGACCATTGCAGTCACATATGAATTTGGCAACATCCAGTTTCTAGTTCCCTTGTCCACCCAACAACCCTCCAAATCCAACTCAGCAGATCCCTCTGCCCATCCCTGTATTTCATCGGCCGTGGCCTCGGCCTGCATTTCTTTGACAGTCGCAACTCCATCTTCTATCATACAGGGTATTTCCTCTGTCTGAACCGTCATCATCTTGGTTTTCAAATCAGTGGCAGTTTGTTTCGCAATTCTGTCTGCAAACGCGTTTCCCTCTCCTATTTTGCATGTTACTTTTTTATGTGCCTCGCATTTCACTATTGCTAGGCGCTTTGGAAACGTGAGTGCAGACAGCAATCATACAATCAAAGGGCCATGTTGAATTCTGTCACCATGTGATGTCAGAAACCCTCTCTCAGCCCAGAGTCGACCAAAGTTAAGAACCACTCCGAACGCGTACTGACTATCAGTATATATATTCACATTAAAATTTTCAGAAATCTCGCAGGCTCTGGTTACTGCTATTATTTCCGTGGCTTGTGCTGAATTATAGGGGATTCTTTTACTTTCTACAACACTCTCTAGGGTAGTGATAGCGTATGCAGCAGTTGTCGTGCCATCTGGTAATTTAAAACATGAGGCGTCACAAAATAACTCTCCATCCGGCTCTTTCTGTGGAATATCACTTAAATCAACTCTCCACTTGGTTTCTTCCTCAGTGACCATTAAGCAATCGTGGGGGGGGGTGATTCATTCTTCCCAATTTCTTTTATGGTTAGTGGCATTAATTCTGCAGGATTCAAAGCACTACACCTCATAATTTGGATATGGGGCACGAACAAGATAATCTCATATCTTGTCAATCTAGCAGAGGTGAGGTGTTGCGTCTGTGTCCTATTTAATAGAACGTCTATGGCATGTGGCACCATCAAAATTAAAGTGTGCCCCAATACCATCCCTTCCATTTGTTTCACTGACGCAGCAGCCGTCGCGACAGATCGCAAACATTGTGGTAGTGCGCGCGCTACAGGGTCCAGCGCAGAAGAAAAATAGCCGCACGGCCTATTTCTTCCACCTTGTTCCTGTGTCAAAACCGCCAATGCACATCCTTCACTTTCACACACAAATAGTCTAAAAAGGTTCTTATAGTTCGGCGTACCCAAAACTGGAGCTGAGCATAATGCAGTTTTCAATCCATCAAATGCTCTCTGATATTCCTCATCCCACTGCAAAGGCATAACCGCATCTTTTCTAGTCAAATTCACTAATGGTTTCACAATTAACGCAAAATTACCAATCCATTGTCGGCAATATGAAGCCATGCCTATTATGGCTCTGACTCCTTTTTGTGTCTTTGGAATAGGCATACAAGAAATACTTTCTATGCGTTCTGGCGTTAGTCTTCTCCCTCCTTTCGAAAGTAGGTAGCCCAAATAAGCTACCTCCTTTCGATTATACTGAAATTTCTTCAAACTAGCTTTATGGTCATGTGCCGCTAGGTGTGACAGTAGTAATACAGTGCCTTCTTTACAAATCTCCGCTGTGTCTGCAGCTAGCAATAAATCTTCTATGTATTGCAAAAGTACACAACCCACGGGTAATTCCAGCATGTCTAGCTGTTCTTTTAATGCTCTACTGTAAATACTTGGACTTTCCGTATAACCTTGCGGAATCCGCGTAAATGTAAATGATCGTCCTCCTAATGTGAACGCGAACAAATATCTACTGTCCTTGTCTACTGGAATACTAAAGAATGCGTTTTTCAAATCTATTACACTAAAATATTCTGCTGAAACAGGTATCATTGTCAATATTGTAGTGACGTCTGGCACTAGAGGAAATTGTGGATCTACTACCTTATTCAATGTGCGTAGATCAATTATGAAACGGTATGGTACCTCATTACATCCTTTTTTATAAACTGGAAGAATCGGCTGTTGCATGTACTACCTGGGATTTCCTCTATTACCCCTAATTTCACCAAATCGGTAACAATACTCTTCAATCCTTTCTCACCTTCAACCGAAATTTTGTATTGGGGTATTCGCGGTAGGGTGACACCTTCTTTTAAAATAATCTTTACTGGCTCTATCTTTAAACATCCCACATCGTTGTCATGCATTGCCCAATCACAGGTTGGTACTTTACTTAGTTCCCCTGGTAACGCTTCGGACATGAATTCTGACACAGGGGCATCGTGTGGCCATATCGTTAGAAACACTCCGTCTGCCGTGCAATGTATAACAGAACCTAGTTTTTTCAACAAATGTAATCCCAACAAATATTCTCCACAATTTTCTGTTAGAAGGAAAGGACAATGTTCGGTAAATGGTCCTATGGTAACTGGGACTGGTTTGGACACTGGGTTTATGACTGGTGTACCTGCTAACCCTACAGAAATATTCTTTTGCCCTGACAGTGGTATATTCGGAACCAAGTGATGGTCTATTGAACACTTCTGTGCTCCTGTATCTACAAGAAAGTGGTGCTCCTCATTCCCATCTCATTTCTACGTAGGGTCCTCTCTGATTCATGGGAATAGACACTGGTTCCGACCCCTGTCCTGGGCTGTCCTATTGGGGAAATAACACATCGTCCGATGTGTAATCATTACTATTACTGTAATACGTGTTTGGCTGTGTATCGAAAACATTTCCACTCTTCCCTCTATTTCCCCCACTCTGATTTCCATATTGTTGATTTTGCTGTCCCTGACTCTGTTTTGCGGCATTTTGGTTTTGGCCTTGGTTTTGATTACCTCCGTTATTATGATGCTGCTGCATACTATTCCTATTTGGTCCATTCACTCTTGGGTGTGCTCTATGCTGTCTCCTCTGACCAGACCCATTTCTATTCTGTAGATGCGGGCATTGCGCTCGCCAATGTCCTTCCTCTTTACAATATGCACACTGATTCGGCCCCACGGTTCCCCCATGCATATTCAATTTATTTTAAAATTTGTTTATTGGCATTTTGTTATGTTCACAAAAACTGCACCTCTTTCTGGTGCCAGCTTCAGTATCAATGAACAAGTCTGCATACTTATACAGCAACATGTTAAACAATAAGTTCAAACTACAATGAACAGTAACTGTCTCTGGTGTCAAGCCAAGTCCAGTTTCACTGATGACCGATAGGGCGGATGCTCCTGTCGTGGGAAGGGGGGGGGGACATGGACCAGACCAGGGGGTCATTGTGTCTCACGATGGACCTATTGAAGCTGGTGTCTTTTTTCCACAGTGGTCGGGTGTGCTTCCTGCGGGTTATTCAAGGAGGTTTATCATCAGGGGAGTGGAACAGTTTTGTCATGGTATCTTTCCATGCAACCAGTGCCATACTCGAGTCTTCAGTAGACCTGGTTACGCTCTCTTCCCAAGCCTTTGTTTCGGCGTTCGCCCATTTCTCAAGTTCTTTACACCACACTGTGAAAATCGGACCTGCAGGTTTTTTCCATGACATAGCCATAGTCCTTTTCGCCATTATGCATGCCAAATCCATTAGTTTGTCTGAATGTTTGAGTTTAGCTAACCTAGGATAGGTGCCCAGGAGACACTCATGTGGGGTCCATTCGTACCTGGTGTGACCCGCCTCCTCGCACATTTGTTTTATTTTGGACCAGAGAGTCTGGGTCTTGGGGCAGGACCATAGCATGTGGATTAAGTCTGCGTTATCAGCTCCGCACCAAGTGCAGTTTGGCGGCACATTGTTGTTGAATTTGGCCAATCTACTCGGGGTCAGATAGGTGCGGTATAACACGTTGATCTGGATCAGTCGAAATCAGTGATTTCTAGAGACCTCTCCAGAGAATGACAGTGCCCTGTCCCATTCGCTATCTGTTAGTTCCCGCCCTATATCAGTTTCCCATGTGGTCCGTAGTTCTGCGCTTCGGGTGTTAGGTGTATCACTTAGATGGCCATATATTTGGGACACCACTCTTCCACCCTCTCCCAAACTATAAAGCAGCGTTATAAAGGGGTTCATGTCTGGTTCCTCTGGCCAATTTTCCCAATTCGTTCGGGCAAACAGTCTAATCTTCCGATACCATAGGTATTGACTGGAGGGAATATCATACTCCGCCTGTAACTCGGAGAACTCCCAAAAGGTCCCCCCTTCATACAGGTCTCCCCACGTGTAGATTCCTTTTCCCTCACAGAGCCTGACACTATTTAGATCGCTATCGGTCTTATTCAACCCCGAGAGCAGTGACATTTCCGGGGAATATGTTTGCTTTAGTTTCATAATCACTGAGGTTCTGTACCATATTTTCCTACCCAGGGTCACCAGGAAGGGTGGGTTGCTAATCAGGGTCGGAGGGCCCCAGATCAATTCCTTTAAGCGTAATGGGGAGATCATGGACTGCAACAGAGGGGTCTCTGAAGTGACCTCGTCTGCTAACCATTTTGATACAAAGCCCAACTGGGCGGCCAAGTAGTATTTCTCTAAATTAGGCAGTTGGATCCCACCCGATTTGTATGGTAAGACTAATGTGGACAGGGCCACCCGGTGCCTGCACCTCCCCCATAGGAAATCCTGGATTATTGTATCCAGCAAACGGAAGAAAGGTTTAGTAATATAGAAGTGCACATTTTGGAACACATACAGGAACCTGGGGAGGACAATCATTTTGACTATGGAGGCCCTGCCCATCATGGATAAAGGCAGCTTAGACCAGAACCCCATGGACTTACGTAGCGCTGGGATCTTCGCTCTAGTGTTATGATCGTGCATTAGTTCTGGGGTGTGTAGAATCTGAATCCCAAGGTATCGGAATGAAATGGTCTGCCAGGTTATGCCCACCAGAGGAAGTTCCGTAATGGCCTTTCCCTTCAGTCCCGCGAGCGGGAACAAGCAGGACTTGGCTCTGCTGAATTTTATGCCCGAGACCTTGGCGTAATTGTCTAAAACATCCAGCATTGTTGGTACATTGAGAAGGGGATTATTGACATATATCAGCACATCATCGGCATATAAGGAGATGATGTGGTCTACCCCTCCAACCCGAATGCCTGCATCGAAGAATTGCTGCCTAAAAAAGAGAGCGATGGGCTCTAGGCCCAGTATATACAGCATGGGTGAGAGTGGGCACCCCTGCCTGGTACCTCTGCGGATGTCCCACGACTCTGATACATATCTCCCAGATTTTACTCGTGCCCTCGGTCCATTGTACAGTATTTTGATCCATCTAATGAACCCCTGGCCGAAACCAAACCGCTCCAGGACCACCACTAGCCACTCCCAATATATTTAATCAAATGCTTTAATAGCATCTAAGGACAGTAGTGCATAGCATTCTTTGCTTGTGTCGGTATGGGTTATTATATGTTGGAGCCTACGCAGGTTCATGGTCGTATTACGACCGGGTACAAAACTGTTTTGGTCTTCATGCACTAAGTCTCCAATTACTCTGGCTAGTCGGTTGGCTAGGATTGTCGTAAGTATTTTAACATCGTAATTTATCATCACAATCGGGTGGTAAGAGTCGCACCTATTTGTGGGTTTGTCTGGTTTAAGTATGGGGACCACCAAAGTTTCTCTCATGCTAACGGGGAGGGTCCCACATTCATAGGATTCTCGGAAGACTTCAAGCAATAGAGGAGTCAAGGAGGGTTCAAATGCCTTGTAAAACTCTGGGGGCAACCGATCGCTGCCCGGGGTCTTACACGTCGCCAGGGATCTAATTGCCTCCGTAATGTCATCGGGTGTGATGTCCCCATCTAAAGCCTCCGAACGTGCAGGAGTTAATTTGGGTAAGCATATCTCATCTAAAGTGTCCTGTATTTGATCTCGGGGGATCTGGTCCGCGTGGGAATATAATTGTTCGTAGAAATTCTTAAAGGTGTCATTGACACCCTGTTGAGTGTTGTGAGTTTCATCGAGTTCGTCTTTCAATACAGTGGTTATATGTCTGGCGTGTTCTTTTTTGCAAAGCCAAGCTAACAGTCGGCTGGGTTTGTCTGCCTCAGCATGTGTCCTATTGGTTCTAGTAATAAAATCGAATTTTGATAGCCTGTTCCATGCATCGTTGCAGTTCTCCCTCAAAGTTCTAAGATCTTCTTCTCTCTTTGGGGTGTCTATCGGGGCTGCCTCCAGTTCCGTGATTTTCAATTCTCCCTCGTCTAGCTCGCTGCACAGAAGTCTCCTAATATCGCCCGCTTTAGCAATGACTTCCCCCCGCACCACTACCTTCAGGGCGTCCCATAGCGTGCTGACGTGTTCTACACTCCCAGTGTTTTCGGTTATGAAATTGTCTATGGACTCGTGTAGCTCATCCTTAAACGCCTGGTCCCCCAAGGCCTCCGCAGGCATCCTCCACATGGGATGGGTGGTCTCAGGCCGGTCTGATTCCATTCAATTAACAGTGGCGAATGATCTGAAATAGTTCTTCCCAGATATTGCGCACTCCCCATCTGAGGTAAATGTTCCCTGCCCACAAAGAGGTAATCTAGCCGGGTATGGAGGGCATCTGGAGACAAGTAAAACAAGTAACCTCTCTCACCTGGATGCAGCTCCCGCCAGACGTCCGCCAGGTCCAAATCATTGGTCGTGGTTTTCAGGGATGTGGTGGCCTTTGAAGGGCCCTTCGTTGTGGGGCTGGACCTGTCTAGCATTGGATCATGGACGCAGTTAAGGTCTCCTCCCCATAAAAAGAAGGCATCTCTGTACTGTAGCATTTTGGAGCTCAGATCTTTCAGGTGTAGTGGGATATTGTTGTTGGGGAAGTATGAGTTCACTATACACACTTCCCTTTGTTCAAGTGTCCCCCATAGTACCACATATCTGCCTTCAGGATCCTTATACATTTTAGTGAGTTGAAAAGGTACGTGGGGGCCGATCCAGGTGTAGACCCCTCTTGCAAATCTGGAATAGGAGGCCCCAAAACCCTGTCCCACCCAGTGTTCGTTGAGCTTCGCCTCCAACTCGGCAGAGCAATGTGTCTCTTGTAATAGAGCAATGTCCACCTTCTTCCGCTGCAGGTAGGACTTGATTCTGTTTCTGCGGAGATATGTGCCCAGGCCCCACACATTCCACATCATTATCCTAATTTGTACAACCATGGTGGTCTCTTAGGGGGTCTGGGAGCAATCCCACTCCTGCAAGGGCTGTATGCTGATGCGGCTGTGTCCCCATCATTCCCCGTTTGTAACAGGCTTAGGTCCAATATCTTCAGAGTTTCCGTCCCCCCGTCCCTTGTCGTAGGCTTAACCATCGGAGACTTACCAACCTTCACATCCTCCAATGTGGAGGATGCATTAACCGAAAAACAAAACAAGTAACTGCCCCAGCAGTCATTTTGAACTCGCAACGCTCAGGGGCTCCCGAGCCTCGGGATCCTCTCCAGGCCTTTCGGTGCGGGTGGTGTGTAGGCATTTGGCCTGCACTGTTTTAGGCGGGGTGGGTCGTTGACGGTCTCGTGCTTGGGCCTTCGTGCTCCTGCCCAATCAAGACTTCAGCTTGTTGCAGCGTTAAGTGATGTTTCGCTGACCTTGTTGGTGCGGTCCCTTCCATAGATTCAGTCATTCCTTAGTCATATGGACCCCTTCTCAGGTTCTTCGGTGTCGTCGGCCAGGTTATTATGCTCAAGCCACATATTAGCGGCAGATGGGGTTTCTAGGAAGACTGCCTTCCCTTTATATAGTATCTTAAGTCTCGCCAGATACAACAACATGTATTTCCGGTTTAGTTTCCATAACCTGGCCTTTATAGGTATGAAGGAATTCCGCGATCGTTGCACCGTGGGGGTGTAGTCTGGGTATATAACTATCACAGAGCCATTCCTCTTTATCACCCCTCCTTCTCTTGAGAACCGCAATATCACTTCCCTGTCATGGAAATTCCGAATTTTTGCAATTATCGGGCGTGGGTACGAGCCCGGCGGCGGTCTTTTCTGGAGGGATCTGTGGGCCCGCTCCACTGAGAACCCCTGGGTAAGTGAGCCTGCCCCAATTTCTTGAAGCAGCATCGTTTCGATGAATTTGGTGGGGTTTGGGCCTTCCATGTCCTCCGGAACCCCGAGGATACGGACATTGCTGCGGCGGGCCCGTCCCTCCTCGTCCTCTGAGCGGGATTCTAGTCTAGCCACTGTCCGTTCCAGTTCCTGGACTTTCGCCTTTAGCTCCTGTGTGTCTTCGCTGGTTTCTTGCAGGGACGTTTTAGTTCTTTCCGTCAGGTTGCGGGCATCTTGTCTCATCAGTTGTATATCTGACCTGATTTCTCCGATCAAGCCTTCCAGAGATGTGCGTAGCGGTGCAATTGCCTGCAAGATTTGAGCGTCTCGGGGGTCCAACGCCGAGGGTGGCAGGTCTGCCGACGGGGTTGCTTCCTGCGGTAGTTGCTGCCTCGGGAATGCAGTTGTGAAAGCGTCCATCGTGGCGGCCTTTGATCTGTTCTTAGGAGGCGACATGGCCCCGTTGGAGGGTTCCAGATGGACAGGGCGGGCTGCAGGTCTTAATCCTAATCCCAGTTCCACTGTCTGCCCTCCGGGTCCGAGGTAAGGGCCCAGTTGTATGTGATGGGGAACCCTGTGCCGTGTCGAGCCTTTAGGGACTGCTTGTGTACCTGCCCGTCCCCGCTCCTCAGCCGCCAGCAACCCTGGCGCCCCAGTCGACTGACTCCGGTCACCTCGATCTTCTTCACCTCACAGCGCCGAAGGGGTAGGCTTTTTTCCTTCCGTCCATTTCGCCTTCGCTCCAGCTCCTCGGCAGGCTTCCGGCAGGGGTCGCACTCCCCCGTGGGGTCTCAGCCCAGGACTCCGCGTCTCTGCCGTGCGTCTCGATCCGGAGGGCAAACGTTCACAATCTCATCTGCTTCCGCCCAGTCCGGCCCTCGCGGTCCTCCACCGCCATCTTGGATGCCATAGGGGAGCTTTTTCAAATGCTGCGTTATGCTCTTTGCCAGCTCCGATTTCCACTGGGATTTCGGCCGCGTGGAGCAATAGGGTTCCTCTACGTGCCTCTTAATTTTTTATAGCTGCTATTTCGATTCTGCCACCGTAGTGTCGGCGGCTTAGGATCTTGTGCAGGAGCACGGCGGATTTGCGGCTTCACACCATGCGTGCAGACCACGCCTATCCCCCCATGCATATTCAAACTACTCCTTCCTTGTGCGTTCCCTCGCCCTCTATTATGTCCTACTACTTGCTGCATTAATACCTCTGTTCTAATTAGACATTCCTTCAAGTCTGCCCCCACCTGTTTTAGCAACGATAATTTGTTCACCATCTCCTTCTGCCCCGGCGATGGTAACTGCTGCCGTTCATTATGCGACCCCTTTTTCTCCTTCCCAGGTCTCCCGACTTCCCTACTCCTGTACCCAGGTGTAGTAAACATTTCGGCTTAGTCATTATCTAATTCATCTTTAAGCTCAAAAAGTCTATACACATGTTCTCTCACTTCTTCATCCCTCTCCCTACAGCGTGCTAATGCATTCAAATCTAACAATCGCTGCGGTGGTGATTTCCCAGTTAGCTGTTTCCATTTCTCCACCAAATATTCACCCATGCATTCCGACACTACCTGTCTTTCGTTGCTCTACGAAAGTCATATATCGAAGCCAATGTTGCCGTCCCATCATTCCCATCTATATACATCTCTGCCTGTTGCTGCAATTCCACATTCCTTTCTTTGCTGATTGCGCTGCGGGTTACCCTCGTGCACTCCCGTTGGTCAGTCCCGCCTCTTGCCCCCGTGGTTTCAACTTCAACCCCGGTAGGAACGGACGGTACCGAGTCTGTATCTAAGGCGGGAGGTGCGGATGGGACAATGAGAACAGCAAGTGTCTGTTGTGGGCCTGGTTGGCTAGTAGGAAGTGTTACGTGCACGGTCTGTGGCTGTGGGAGAGCTTGAGCTAACAGAGGGGGAGTTTGGGCTACGGGCGGGGTCTGGGCAATAGCTACTGACGTGTCTGGTCTTACTTCTGATGTTGGGCCTTGTTTTGTATGGGTCAATATATTTTCTATCAATTCATCTGCCATGTGTAATTCTCGTTGTGGGTATATCTTTTCTATATTCAACTGGTCATGCCTGCCTGCCCTTCTTAGACTCTCAGTCCACTCCTCCTCTTCTTTTCCTTCCGCTACCTCACCTTTTGATTTATGCCTGCGCGCATGCTTTGCTCTGCTTTTAAATCGGAGCATTGCTTCCTTTCTCCAGTCTTTAATAGTCTCAAATGCTGCAGGACGCGCTTTCTTTCTTATCAACACCCTTTCCAAGTTATCTATCCTCGCCATCTCAAAACTATCATTAATCGGCCACTGATGGTCTTGTTGCTTTCTGGTTTGCCTATGCCAAGTCTCACAGAATATTATCGCACCCACTCCATACTTCACATACATCTCATACGCCGGCGTTCCCCCAGGTGGTACAATTTGGCCATTTTCCAAAGATTGTCTACCACAGCGGAAAAACCCTGCTAGGGTGGATAATACCCCAGGCATGTTTCAACCTTCCCCCTGGTTAATCAACCTTACCTAGGGCGTTTGATTTTGCAAAGTCAACTCTCAACCAATATCAGGATACTTTGAATCGGGGAATGACTCACCTGATAAATCAAGTCGTCTGTATACTGACGCACCAAAGGACATTGTGTCTGCGTTTCTTGGCTTCCGCCTCGTTTCAGGACCCTCGCCTCCTTGTTCTCTATGTTCTCTAGCCAGGCACGTCGATCAGGGATCAGATGTGTGTAGATCTGCAAAGGAGTCTCTCATCACTTTTACAGGGCGCCCCGAACACCTCTTGATCCCGGCTCGATCGTCCCATCCTCGCCGTTCTCTGCCTTTTTCAATTACAACGTTACACAAAGGAACAAGTGGGGGAGGGTCCCTGTTCGGGCACCATCTTCAAAGGGGTCCCTAGGGGACCCTGACGTCTATGGAAACAAGGCGGGTCACCACACACGATAGAGACGCCAGACACGAGGTTGTATTCCCAAAGCTAGGGTTTTATTGCAAAGCAAAAGTCTCAGTTGGCCAACTCGGTCTCACGCCCCGCGACATGTATCTCTAGACCTCGAGGGACGCAAGAGAGTGAATTACGTACATCAGTTACATATATACAAAATTCATATCAAACAATCAGCTATGATATGTTTAACACCCCTCTTTAATGGGTTTCTTTGAACTTGGTGTGATGATGGACATCTCCGACCACTATGACACCTTCAAACATCTATTCTAGTAACAATTTGCAATTTGTGAGTACGTAGGCATCTTTCGGTTATTGAATAGAACACGGCGCTTCTGTTCTTGGAAGTGAACTGCATACGGAGGGGGAATTGCATTCTGGACCTTGCTATCTATCAGGTGCTATTCGCGTCCTGGGAGCCGACATGCTCTTAGCGGGCTCAGCAAAGGGGGGCCGTTAGAAAAGCATAATTCAAGCCTTTAGCGGTATTATTGTAACATATTCTACCATATAACGAGACTGGCTGGCAGCTGTGAAATGATTAAATGCCCTGCAGCTCTGCTTCAAGGATTCATTAAGGAGGGAGCCGGGCATTCTTCCTGGCGCTGCCTACGTTTGTGTTTCAGCAAACTCTTGCTATCCTCACGGCCCTGTGGCCTTGTCCTTTTCACATACAGACAACAATGTTCCACAGTCGAGCAGTGTAAGCGGAAAATATACTGCGAAGCAATAGGAACAGAAAGCAATGAGCAATGGTTAGAAAACAAAATGGCGATTCTTGTTACATCAAAATGGCCGTTCATTGGCAAACTCGAAAACCTATATTCTGTCGTATCGTGCATGAGACGGTTGGTCCACGGCCACCAAAATGCGTTTGCGGTCTCAAAGTAGAGGTATCCGTGTTTCTAGACTGACAGTGCCTCTCCTTGGAGTTCCATCAACTGTGCCTGTCTCATATTGTTTTAACTTTCAGGTGTACTTCGTGCAACACTCATTCTCTCATTAGTGTTAATAACTTCCATATCCGTGATCGTCTCATTCTTGGATGCCATACGCTTGGCTTCCGTGTCAGCTGCTTGATTTTCTCATGAGATAAAATCTGTCCCCTTCGTGTGGGCGGTGCACTTCATCACCGCTATGCCCACTGGGAGTTGTAGAGCCTGAATCAGTCTGTCTAACAATGCTGCATGCTGTACTGGCGTGCCGTCCGCTCAGAGGTAGCCCCTCCTTTTCCGGCATGCTAAGCCTGCGTGCACTGTTGACGTCACATAGGAGGAGTCACTGTAGACCGTTACTTCCTGGTCCGCGTGATTCTCAATTGCGAGTATCAATGCCAATAATACTGCACCTTGTGCTGAACAATGAGATGGTATTCGTGCACTGAGAAGCACTCGAAGCTCTCTGTTTGGTGTGTGCTTCATTACAGCAACGCCTGTAAATCTTCGTCCATTGTTTTGATCGATTCTCCAAGAACCATCAATGAAAATAATTTCTCCTCCTGCCAGTGCATTCTCTTTCACCCAGAGAATTTACTCATAGAATTATTCATAATTTGCACAGTCATGTATTGGCTCTTCTTCAGTGATTGGCTCTGCTATGAACATAGCTGCGTTCACTATTTTGCATCGAACTATCTTGATTGAGGGATTCGATATGATCACTTCATAAGCAGAAGCTCTCTGAGATGTCAAGGTGCCTTTAGGCTTCTAAAGGGTAGCAAATAGTGAGTGTTCAACGTACAATGTCATTGAGCATCCCATTACAATGGTAGTAGCCTCCTCGATGGCGAACGCTGCAGCAGCTAAACTTTGTTCACACAGGAAATGGCCTTTCATCACTGGGTCCAAATTTCCACTATAGTATGCTACGGGCTTGTACCCCAACGTGGTTATCTGTGTGAGTACTGCCGTCATAACGCTGCCATTCGTGTGTGAGAACAGGTAAAATTACTCTGCATAATTGGGAATCCCTAAAACTGGTGCGGTGCAAATGGCTTTTTGAGCTCAGTAAATCCTTCCTCCATGGTCTCAGACCATTCAATCTTTCCTTTTGTCACTTGTGCCTTCTTTAGGGCCTAACACAATGGCTTGGTGTAGGAGCTGTAGTCGAAGACCCATGTCCTGACATAATTGCAAAGGCCTAAAAAGCTCTGCATCTGCTTTACCATGTGTGGCTTGGCTGTATTTAATATGGCTTCAGCTCTTTCTGGGGTAACTCGTTTCCCTTCATGAGAGATCAGCTGACCTATGTAGAGTACTTCTCGTTGACAATACTGTAACTTCTCTTTGTCAACCTTAAATCCTTTCTCAGCCAATGTAGTCAATAGCTGAACAGATTCTTGTCTGCATTGTTCCTCTGATGTGCTACAAATTAATATGTTGTCCACTTATTGCAAGACAACACTCTCTAATGTAATATTGCTTAGGTCCATCTGCAGGACTCCGTTAACAATAGGAGACTCACAGTACCCTGGGGTAGCCTCGTGCTTTTCAGACGCATCTGTTTGAACGTGAATGACGTTATATCTTGTGAGTCACGGTGCAACAGGATTGAGAAAAATGCATTTTTCAAGTCAATCACCGTGAAATATTTTGCCTCAACAGGTATATTACATAGAATTGTAGCTGGGCTTGGGACTAAAGGGAACTCGGCCTCAACAATATTATTTATCGGCCTTAGATCTTGAATTAGCCCCCAAGACCCCCCTTTTGATTTTTTGATAGGGTAAACCACGGTAATGCATGACAACTCTGACGTCACTAAGATGCCTTGCTCCATCATAGCTGAAATTGTCTTAAAAATCCCTTCATCTGCCACTCTGGACATAGGATATTTTCGTGCTTTTGGTAGACTTGCTCCTGGCTTCAGTTTAATCTTTACTTCTCTGCCTCCTTTCAATAGGCCTATGTCATAGGGTCCTGTGGTCCACACTGAAACAGGCACCTGGGCCATGTCATTCTCAAAATATTTGCGGCGGTTCTGTGCTAACATCATTCTCTGAGGCACTTCTCTTTTGATAATTTTCACCCAAAAGGTGAGGCTCACCTCCACTGTTGTTTCTCCTTCGTCTGCTTGTTCGTCAGTCAATCTATACCCCTCTTCAATGGCGATTACTATGCACCATTGTCGGCCTTCAACATCATGACCATCGATCAAAACCACTTTCCCTCGTATTGCAGCTGTGTGTATCACCAAGGGAAATACTTGGCCGCTCTCCTCGTGCATAGGTATTCTCGGCCTGAACAAAAATCCATCTGGGGTCTTCATAGTTTTCTCGGCAAGGCCTGGCAGCACTGCCATTAGCACGCGCATTCCATATGCAAATATTTCTAGCTCTAATGGAGCGGCTCTCATGTCTGTGTGTCCTGCGTATGCTCTAATCATTTCGCATACGTTTGAATAGTGCAATCCTGGAGTTGAGCATACTATGCCCTCCGCCGTGAACGAGGTTGTCATATTTAGTTTTGTCATTAGATCTCGACCCAAATTGTTTACTGGGGTTTGTTGTGAATATAATAGAGGCGCATTCATCCCACATTCTCCTATAGAGACTGGAAGTGCGTTTGTAAAGGGAACACGACTTGTAGCTCCTCTGAAACTCTGATTATTTATAGCATCGCTGGACAAGGAAAACTTGCCTTCACGTATACACGAACGTGTTGCACCCATGTCAACTAAGAAGGAATATTCTTTATCCCCTATAATGACATCCACTCTTGGTTCCTGCTGAGGGTCTGGTGTCACTGATAGGATAGGACACATCAAGGTTCCCAGTGAGCTGTCCTAGTCCATATATAATTTTTTCCCACTTTGGGCGAATGGACTTCCCCCATTGACGGTGTTACTCTTCATACCAGGTTTAACGGTCTGCCCTGTGCTCACTGTCTGTGACATTTGAATCGGTGCCTGTTGGGACTGTCCTTGTGGAAAACTCACCGAATTCTGAGGCTGTAAGCCTTGTTGTGCTCCTGTCGCCTGTTGTTGCACTGTGTGATTTTGTACAACTCCCGGCTGTAAGAATGCAGGTGGATACGCCATACCTGCTCCTATCCCTTGGCCGTTCTGCATCATGCCTTGGTTCCTGCATGTGCATGTTAAATGCCTTGTCATCCCACACAACCAACATACTGGTGGTGGTCTGATCATTTGCCCATTAGACATATCTTGATTGCCATTTTGCATATTTTGAAAACCCCCTTGATTGCTCTGCCATCCTCTCCCTCAAAATCATCTTCCCCTGGGGTAAAACCCAGTATTGCCCTGATTATTCTGCTGTGGATTATTAACTTGTGACATGCGCGACTCAGCTGGGTTAGTTATCATGGCTCATTCGAGAGCATATTTTGACACTTTCTTCTGCACTCGTTTTGCCTCTTCACCCTTTCTTGCAGCTTCCTTTTGCGATTCTTTTCTTGCAGCAGTCTGCAATAGTGTGCGATGGTCAACTGTATTTCTGACCATGGCTTGGCCTCGATTCCCACCAATTTCTTAAGCTGTTTCTGCACTGGTTCTGGCAGCCCATGGCCCAATATATGGTAGAGCACGGGTATAGATTTCCCCCAAGATTCCGGAGTCTCGATTACCCAGGTGTCTTGAAAATTCTGTATGTAAATCAATGGGTCTTCCGACTCCTTCATTTTACGTGTCATGATAGCGCCCATGTCAGAAGTATCTGGGTATAGTACTCGTAGTGCTTTCCATACCGTGGCTCTGTAATTGTTAAATGGAGCTCCGTCATGTGCGGTATTAACTGTGGTCACACCAGGGTAACCTGCCCGTGTCCACACATCGTCTGCTCTGTCACCAAGTATGGCGATTAAGAGACCTTTGATATCTCCGATAGCTAATGTGTTCCCTCCCGTCATTTTTTCAAGATAGTGTATCCATTTTTCCGGCTCCCGATGTTAACATTGGAAGCTTGTTTTTCAGGATTTCTCAATCCATGTGTGGCCATGGAATATATTGTGGTCTTGCTCCACCCTTCTCAAGCAACGGAAATTGGGACGCGCAGTCTTCTCCCTCCTCTCTCATTGTTCTTCTGTCTATTGCAGGCGTAATATTCCTGCATTGCCGTCTACCAGGCAATGACCTTAGTCGGCTCATGTAGAGTGGTGGCAACGCCCCCCTCTGGCCATAAAATACTACTTTGTGCCAATCTGAATGTGTTGCAAATTCTGATGCCCTCGGTGTAGATCCCCTAGAGTCTGACCATCTTATCCCTTTCCCTCCTGAGACTCTCTTTTCACATCTTCTCTCCTTCTATGTTTCTTCAAGCTCCTCTCTTTCGGTGTCAGACATTGTCTGCCCCCAAATTGTGCAAATTCTTGCATCCTCTTTGCTCCTGCTTATTTCTAATCTATCTAAGGAAAGTTCTCTATTCCCACTGCTTCGGGAGACATCCTCAGTGTCATAAAGCTGAGTGCTCTCCAGGCGCTCATTTTCCCCTTCCCCTTGGGGTACTTGTTCTAGCCCCATTTCATCATACATCCTATCGATCCTTTCTCCGATGCTTCTGGTGTCGAAGTCATTCTTGATATTTGTTCTAGATGTGCCTGGTACTGAATCGTACTCAGGAAATAATTCTTCTATGTCTTCCCAGTATACTACTGGCTCAGGCTTTTTAATCTCTCATTCCAGATATTCAAGATCGCATGCTCTCTGTCTTCTATTACGTTCTATATTGTCATCGAACTCTCTGCACTTCCTCACTTCCTCTCTGACCCTATCTTCCTCCTTTTTCTTTTCGTCCCTACGTTTGGTTGCCCTTCAGATCTCCTCATCCCTTCTTTTCTTTATCTTTTTTCTCTCTAATCCTTTGTTCTTCCTCTAACCTTCGCTGCTCCTGTCTGTCTTTTTCAGTGGCTGCTTTCTGTTTGTGATCACGTTGCCTTTCTTGCTCTTCGCGATATAACTGTTCTCGTCTTTGTCTATCTCTTTTCTTTATTCTTTCATCCCAATCCTTTTTCTTTTTCCCTCTCTTTCCTCTGTACATCTTCTAACTTCTCATTTTGTTTCACGTCATCAATGCCCTTGCGGTCAAGTTTTAATAAAATCTGCCCTCCTATCCATTTATCCTGTGCGAGTGCTATCTCATCAGTTCTATCCTTGCTTCCTTTCCATCTTTTTCCTTCTCTCTCCTTGTCGAGAGATGTACTTGCCTGTGTCTGGTCTCTTCTCTCGTCATCGTGTCTCTCCTTGTCCCTCGGGATTTTGGAGGTGATATCTCTATCTCTATCTTTATCCAGATTTTCATCACTACTTTGCATAGGTGACTCATATGCTGGGTTGCTATACCCTGTGGCTGCTTTCAATTCTCTCTGCAGGAATAACCCTTTGTCCTTACTGTTCTCAATCTTTGTTTCAGAGGGGGCAGGTGGCACTGTGGGCGTCTCACCCCCCTCTGTGCATACATTAAGTATCCAGTCTGATGGTGGTTCCTCTTCCTTGTCTTGTTGATACATTTTCCACAATTCTAGACTAGCTAGACATTTGTCTAACTTTTTGCTCATCTATGTGGCTTGTAAGTATGTTGTCATGTGTTGCAAAACTGCTTTAGATAAGGACCCACTCTGTGGCCATTTCATAAACATTTTGTGGGCGGTTCCTTTAACCCGTTCTGCACTATATTTTTTCAGTTTAGGAGCATGTTTCGGCAACTGTTTGCACATGTGTGCTAATGGAGTTATGTCGTCCATGCTTAAATCTGTTCCCTTTCCCTTAAATATAGACTGGTCAATGCTTTACGTGACTTAAACAATTCCAACAATATGAGCGAGCACCAATCACTGCAAGCTACAATCCCGATTTTTCCACAAAATTTTATATCTTCTATTTTACTCAATAAACGTCAGGTTACCTTCTACAACCTGACAAACATCCAATCGCACAGTTTTTATGCTAGTTCCTCGAAGGAAAACTTTCCGTCCTATGACGTCACAACAATCAGCACATAAGACAGACGTTAACAGACTAGATGAACTCCAGCTGGTCACATGTATCTCTGCCTCTAAAATTACCCCGACATGGAGTTTAAACATATCTCTTTCACAGCGCCTTTAATCACTGTAGTGGCCTATTCATTCCCCTTTATTTGGGACTCTGGATAAAAGTTTCTTCTAGCCGCTTGTATAAAAAGCGTAGGAATAAGGCAGATCCTCTCTCTTCTCGGGTGTCCTCCCCAGTAACCTCCCTCTTCTCGGGTGTCTGCCCCGGTATCTTCCCTTTGTCTACTTAATTATTCTCGAGTCATTATTCCCTTCCCCATGTATATATATATATATATATATATATATATATATATATATATATATATATATATATATATATATTTACACAATCTCTGCTACCAAGTGTGCTCCGGGTCCCCCAACCGGCCCACAGAGTCGGGGTTTGCCCAGAAGCACTTTAAGACAAGATAGCAGCACCCATGAGATGGATGGGGTGCAGATTTAATACTCCAACACCAATCAACAAGTACAACTCAATGGTTTGGCAAAGGGAGTCCGTTTAATGACAAGTTCAAAAACCAGAGATTCATGAATATTAGCAATGGTCCGATCTTCCTTCTCGCTTCAACTCCAATGAACTTCATAAAAATCGTAACATTTATACTAAAAACTTGTCATCCTTGACGTGTAACACTCAAATGTTGACATGCAATTCTATTGGTTCGGAAAAGGTAACTTTACTATAGGTACTATATCTGTATATGGTAACAGAGTAAGGGGATTGGGTAACCACTGTCAGGTGGGGCATCTAAGCCCTAGCTTCAAATTAGCTACTGTAGATGTCACTAAAAGTACGACGTCCCATTGGTTCTACTAACTATAGGACCCTAGATTACTTGGTCCACTGTGATTGTGTTGGCACCAACCCCATGCATACTTTTTCACTTTGCTTAGCAGCACACAGAATGGTCGGCCAGGTGCAGGGTGCCCCCCAACTCACTTGGCCTTCCTCCAATAAATCATCACTTTAGTGGCTTTGTGTCAATTATTTTGCTGTGGTTGGCCTCGAGACTGCATCTTCTGCCTAGATATCTTCTCCTAGCTTACAGCCATGCGTAGGTGTGCGGGTCTTGCTCTGTTCGTTCGGCTGGTCACGTGATACAGACACCGTGGATTTGCCTTCTCCTCAACAATTTGTGTATTTGATTTTATGTTCATCCACCACCTGCCGTCGCCTTCTTATCTTGCCCCTTCAAAGCAGTATATTCTGGTCCTTGCTTCAGTTAATTGTAGCTACTGCTCGTTCATTTTGATGGATACGAACTTGGTTCCCTAGGCATGAGTTGCCTCTGCTGAATTTCGTTTCTGCCGCTCAGCTCCTGATGTCGTTGAATGTGAAACCTTTCTCGAATGGCCTTAGTAATTTTTGTTGATTCTTCTTTTTGTGCAAAGTGGAAGTATGCTTCATATAAAGTGCTTTATTTGAGGTAGATATGTATATGGCACTTGCCGCACTATCCCTCTACTAAACATAACATGCGCACGATTCTCTTAGCTTCCTTGCAGTGCCATGCATATGTACACGTGTAAACTGGTCCAACATCTTTGCCATGCTTACAGTTTAAGCTTCTTTCATTTGACATCACCTTCACACTCTAAGTTCATGATATCCTTGTTCATGGCGGTTCGTCTCTTTATGTCATTCCCTGGGCGTCATTTCTTCTATAGGTGAGTCAGTCCGGGTTCTCGTGACGTCACCATTCGTCATCCATTAGGACCTTTTTGGTTTCTTCAGGGACTGTACTCGGGTGATCTTCGGTTCGTCTCATTTGTTGATATGGCTTCCTCAATGGGTACCTTACTGTCCATGGTTTCCTCGGTACTGGTACTTCAATAGGCATAGTTCTTCTGATATGTACTGGACAGAGCCCCACCACGGCTCCCTGCTGGTTTATTTGTTGATCATACATCACATATCTCGGTGTGAACATTCCTGGTACTCAAAATGGATGGTTGGAGAGCGGGCTGTATTTGGGACCTCCTCTACAAAGTGCAGTGAAGAGAAGTGCAAGAATGTAAAGGGTGGGTAGGGAGGGCAAGGTAAGGCAAGGGCTGGTGGCAGCCTGGGTCGGAAGTTCCAGGGGGTGACAGGTCAGAGGCCAATGGCTAAGTGCTGGGACGGAGGAATCCCAGGGGTGGGAAGCGCAGCTGCCAGAAGTGGACCAGTGAGGGCAGTGCTGAAGGGTTGTGGGTGCTGGTGACGACTGGGTGGAAGGCCTGATAACCTATGAGATTACTGAGGGACCAGACCCTCAGTCTCAGTGTCAGTGCGTGGTTTAGAAAGGAAGGGAAAGAGGGAAGAAGGTACAGAAAAGCAGAGTTTTGAGATGTTTCCGGAATTTAAGAGGTCTGGCTCAAGTCTGAGAGGAGTAGGTAGTCTGTTCCAAAGAGAGGCACCAGCCGCAGAGAGAGACCTGTCCCCCACTCTCGGTTTGGAGAAGCGTTTGACGATCAGATAGTTGGAACTAGAGGAGTGGAGAGCACTAGCAGGAAAGTATTTAGTGAGAGAAAGTTGTAGATACCATGGTCCCAGGCCCTAGAAATCCTTGTGGATGGTGCAGAGGGTATTGAATTTGATCCTTGCAAGTGTCAACCCAATGAGCCCAAGTTAGTGATATGAAGGTGATGCAAATTCATGGCTAGCCTGGATGTCTCCAATGCTCCCAGTGAGACAATAGCAAGGATGCATTTTTCCTTTGATACCCTGGGTGGAAGAGTAACACCTCCCCTAGGGGCACAGGAGCTCTCACCAGGAGATCTGCGTCCAACCTCCTTTAAAGGGGCCCTCAGATAAGAAAGGTCAGCCTCAAACCAGGGTGCTGCACTACAGAGGGCCTTTTAGAGGGCCATTGAAGTCAGCATGCATGGGAAAGTGCAGATTTAGAGTAGCCAAAGAGAGAAAACTGGACCTGAGAAGGGGTTCTTTAACCTAGCTTTTCTGTTTGGACCCTTTCCCTTCCTCTCCCCTCCATTTCCTGCAGAAGGAAGCACTCTGGGTATGGTGTAATAATGCAATAGTGACTTGTTAAAGCAACAGGAATTGGACCCCTTTCAGCAGGCTTGGTTTATTCACATCCATGGTGACAATTTGCCTTTATAAGGAATGGGTTCTCCACTCCTTCTTTGATTCATCCTTGGACTTTCAAGAAGGCAAAATGAATTAATTGGACCTCTATTGGGAGTGTAGCCCATTATAAACTTCTCCAACAGTGAGGTGAAGATAGAAGAAATTCAAGGCATAGAAGAGTACCGTCCCCTAACCATCCCCAGGGATCACAGTGGGAGTCTGCAGTTGGAACAAGGCCCGCCACTTAGACTCCATACTGGAGGTGAAGAATCGCCTGTAAGTGCCAGTCAAGCTTCCTGGCGTCATGCAGAACCAAAGGACTTACCTTCTACTGGAGCACCTGGATTGGTCTCCCAGCACCCAGAAGCCCAGGAGCAGCTGGAATCCTGTTAGTATAACTTTGAACCAAATTCAATGTCATTTGAGCCAACAGGAAACGTGGTGCTCCTGTAGGTGCTCTTTGCATCATCAAACTGCTTGCCTGCATCTTCAAACCTGCTGGATGCAGAATTGCAATAGAAGCGCTCTTCATCACCTTGGCTCAGTTACCGGATTACCACTGCGGAAGTATTCAACTCACTGCATCTTTGGGCATTGCATCAAACTAACACGAACATTGAACCGCTCAAAGCCATTGTGTGGCACATTGACTCGACCCAGTGGTATTATCACCTTAAACCAACTTGACCACCAATCTGAACCTATTGGACTCCACAAGCTGCAGTAGCTCAAACACTGACTCGAACTGCACAGAGCCCCAAATCAACACCGAGGCCCTCATTATAAGTGATCTGGTCTTATAAGGTGCTGGTAACACCGTTACCAGCACCTTTTCTATACCGGCTCACTCTGAGTCTGCTAGTAGGGCTTTGAACTACCAGCAGGCATGACCTTCCGGTAGTTCAGGCCCCTATCAGCAGATAAATCACTGAAGCACTGTGCCAATTCAGCAAGACTTTCTTCTTGATAATCAGCCTCATTACAGGGTTCCTGGAAAGCACACCTGTAGGCGGCGGGTTACCAGAAACCCCA
Organism: Ambystoma mexicanum; assembly: GCF_040938575.1. NCBI lineage: Eukaryota > Metazoa > Chordata > Amphibia > Caudata > Ambystomatidae > Ambystoma > Ambystoma mexicanum. The sequence goes on along the minus strand of NC_090926.1, from coordinate 119,186,389 downwards.
TAACACTGTTTCTGCCGCCTGACTTCCCTGTGCCACTGAGACATTACGGCAGGTGGCGGAAACGGTAAATCCCAATTCCCCTGGGGAACACTGATGCACCGGCGCCGTTGCAAACGGTGCCAGTGCTTCAGTGACAACCAAGCCGGTAGGGGCCTGAAAACACAGCAGGTCAGGCCTGCCGGGGATCTGTGGCCCCTACCAGCATTGTTGTACTATGGCGGTCCGGAGAGGGTATTGGTGCATTGCTACCGGAACCCTTATTTCCGTACCGCCATACTTATAATGAGAGCCAACGTCCAGCAGGTCCTTGAAGTCCAGATCATCTTTCAGAGCGAGCATGAGGGCCTGGAAGCCATTGAGAAAGGACTTGTGGCATAGCCAGCATCAGTGCCAGCTCTCAATGCAAATTTAGAAGCTGTGTGTGCTCTTTTAAGTGGAGATTTCACCCATCTGTCCACAGAGTCTGATCGGGGCAGCATATTTCATGACCATAGCTCTGTTCCCTGTAAATAAGGAAAGGACTCAGTCCACCTTCACAGTCTCTGAAAATTCCTGAGCAAATCTCTGTCAAGTGTATGGGCCTCATTACGAGTCCGGCGGTAAGCGAGGCGGTAAAACCGCCTCGTTTACCGCCGGACTCATATTACCATTCCGCCTCCATGATTCCTGGAATTACCGGGGCATTACAACCCCAGTGACCCGGGAATTCCGGAGGCGGAATGGTGTAAATCCCCGTAGGACTCAATGGGAATGGGGATCATGGAAACACCGGCACCATCTCGTGATGGTGCCAGTGTTTCCTCGTCCGCCTGCAGGCGGGCGGTGTTAAACCCGCCAGGTCAGACCTGGCGGGATTGACGCCTCCGCCTGCAGGAGTCGTGATCACCCGGTATGGAAACAACGGTGGCAGCGGGTTTACCGCCACCGTTGTTTCCATACCGGGTGATTTGTAATGAGGCCCTATGTCTTAAACCACCCTACCAGGCTCCTTCCAACCTCTGATGATAACATCACAGATACTCTGTAATATTGGTAAACCAATCTTCAGCCCTGGCATTTAGCAGCTACCTGCATCAGGCCTTCACGGACTGGAGTGGCCATCAAGGCTCGTAGGACCAGTTTGTCAAGAGGGTGGAGGGCCACTTTGTCCACAATCTCCTTTCTCATGAATGTGATTACCCTTATCTTCATGCCCCCCCCTCCCTGGGAATCGGAACTTCGACTTGGTGGAGAGGGTCTGGAGGGTCTCCCACTGGGATTACTAGGGGAGCAAGCAGCGGCTACCAGAGAGGCAATTTTACAGTCTCTGTAATCATGGCCCTCGGTTCGGCTGCAGACACCATGATGGACAGGGCAGGCCCTGGCGGTGGAATCCTGGTGTGGCAGGGAACACCCTCCTAGAGCTCCTTCTACATGAGGGGGTAGTGTGGCGATGGCTCTCAGTCCTGCAGCACCCCCCAAAAACCTCAAAAGAGTGGGAGGAGGACCTGTGACCCCCCCCACCCATTATACCTCCTGTGAGGGGGAGGCATGGGAATATCCTTGAGGTTTCTTCTCCATAATCGCGAGGAGTGTGCACATCATAACCAACAGTTGGCACAAAACGCAATTTAAATCTAATAACACAGGCCATTTCCTACCTACTGCTCCACTCGTCTTCATAATAATCGTGTGGCACTGGGTCCAGTGTGAGCTGGCATACGCTCTCCCCACATCCTCACTCTGGTTCTGGCATGACGGAAGCCCTCTGAAACTGACCAAAGAGCAAAGCTACATAAATGTGCCTTTGCGCATGGCATTTGGGAGTCAGGGAAGAAGGCTGCGGAATAGCGCACCTGCCAAGTAGGGAAGCTTACGGGGACCGCTTTTGCCAAAGCTGCTCCACAGGGCCCGCCCGCAGCGGGTCTGCAGTAATAAACCTAATAAGCCAACACAGAGCATCTCTGCTCGCCAACAGCTGCAGAGGGAGGAAAAAACTTCAGAAATACATACTGGAAGCCACCTGTCGCAAGACAGGAATAACAGAAGGGTCGATGCCAGGGAGGTTCCCGTGTTGCCTATCCGGGTCAGGGGACAAGTCAGAGGTCACTCCAGATTAGGGGGAAGAAGAAGAGGGTTGCATGTCTCTACAGGCATTGCAATGTTAATCAACGACTAAGACGAGGAAGAGGAACGAGCAGATAATGCCCCTGTCACAGTTTCAGGCGCCTAAGCATTCATGCATAAGACTGGTGCTGTGGGTAACAATGAAACGTGTTTCACAAGTAATGGTCAGGGCCTTGTTAAGCTGTTCCCTGCACAGCCCAGGACACTGTTTATCATCTAAGTCCTGTCCTTGTCATGATAACTGTGTAAGTGAGTGAGGACTAGACGGCAAGAGCCCGAATTTCGGGGGAGAGGAGGGTTGAAGCCAAATTATCCAAATAATGCTGCACGTCTGCAGTCGAGTAGATAGCGAGAGCGGGGGCTCCATGAGTCACAGCAGGATGTGCCCTGCATGAAGGAGCTTCGTCCTCACTGCATCAAGGGTCCGCAGTAGTGAGCTGCAACCATACTGCACACAGCCGAGCGCTGAGGGGATCTTTCGTCATTGGGAGTTGGGAAATATCGTGTTTATGCATATCACATGCTTAGTCATAGCTTATACAGCCGTGCGTTCTCAAGCCACCACCATCGCCTGGACACAGCTTGTATCAAAACGTGGGATCTCCCTCTCCGTATTGATTCCTCGAGCTTTAGTACCCTACTGTTATGTCGTGGCCTGCGCGACCAAAGCTGGGGGCACCCAGCAGACACGTAGGATGCGATCACGCAACCGGATTATAGGCAGGGATCACCCTGCTTATGTCCATTACTTCAAGGGTGGGAGCACCCAGCAGACATCTCGGCACGCAGTCAGCCCGCGAGCACACGGGCTCCTCCATGGCCTGGGGGGCACCCAGGCCGGCATCAGCAGCCAACGCCGGAGTTGCCCAGCAGGGGCACCTGCTTCCAGAGATAGAGTGGCCCAGCCGGGGCTCTACCAGCATGGCATGCAGCCATGAGTGACAGCGTTGCCCGCGGGGGAACTGTCATGGTGGAGGGCCCTGCAGGGCAGGCCCTCAGCCAGCTGCGCAGAGCCATCATGGCGCTGGGAATAACGACACAGGACCCTCTGTCCCGTTGCTCGCAAGACTAAATGAGCGGGAGGCCGCTCATTCTTTTTATTCATTGCAGTCACGTGGTTGCAGCCACGAGACAGGAGCACGAGAAAGGAAGATACCATGCTTCCAGGAGGGGTAACCCATTACAGCTACTGTCTTGCCTGGGTAATTCATATGAATGTCAACAGTACTGCCATGGTACAAGACATGAACAACTGCAAGCACATATGTCCCCCTCGCTTACAGAGCTCTTTAACTTCCCCTTCTGCCGGCCACCCGGCCAGGCTCCTCCCTACCAAGCCTATTATGGATGGGCGGGGCAGAAGGAGGCCCCTTTTTTCTTCTGAAATCATTTCGGAAAGGGTGCAGACAGGGCTGGGCTCCTGTATGACCTGAAGGAGCTGGAGACTGGGAGTGTGGTTCAACAGGGTGTGAGGTATGGGGCCCACAAAAGCATCTCTTGGGCTGGTTGATGTCCGGCCGAACGGAGGATTGCGTAGATCCATCGGAACCAGCCCGTAAGCTGATTGATTGATTGATATTTTATTTCTATTGCGCTCGTACACATGTGTTTCAGAGCGCGACAAGGCAAGGGAGGGAAACAGGGGAGAACAAAACAGCGATCTTACTAGGCCCAGTGACATGGAGAATGCGCAAGTGCATGGGAGAGGGGGGAGGGGAAAAGTGCATGGAAGGGGGAGAGGTGGAAAGTGCGAAGCAGAGGAGAAACAGATAAATAACAATAAATAAATAATAAAGGCAATAAACAGTGGTAATGCAGCCAGCAATTTGCAAGTGCTAGGTTTAAGGCAGCAGACAGGGTAGGTCTGATAAATGCAGGAAGAAAAAGGGGGGCTGTATGGGTACAGATACAGACCCCAGTGCAAGGGGTGGCCCGGAGGCAGTGCGGGAGGGTGGCAGGATGAGCAGGTACCTGGGCCCAAAAGACAGAGGGTGGCCAGGTGCACGGTGCAAAGAGAGAACAGATCAGCAGGGGAGAGAGGGAGCGAAGGCAGAAGAAAAGAGGAAGGTCTGGAGTTGCTTCCGGAACCGGAGATGGTTCTCCTCAAGTTTTAGAGTGGCAGGAAGGCTGTTCCAGAGGGAGGCCCCAGCCGAAGACAGAGACCTACCCCCAGCTCGTTTCCTAGAAAAACGACTGACCCTGAGTGAGTTGGAGGTAGAAGAGCGAAGTGCTCGAGAGGGGAGGTATTTGCGGAGGGATAGCTGAAGGTACTTTGGACCCAGGCCCCAGAAAGCCTTGTGGACAATGCAGAGGGTTTTGAATTTAATCCTTGCATCCACTGGGAGCCAGTGGAGAGATTTCAGAGCTGGACAGATACGATCCCAGGGCTGGAGGCCAAGGACAAGTCTCGCTGTCCTGTTCTGGATTAGTTGCAGAGGGCGGAGAGTAGAGGCAGGTAGATTTAGAAAGAGGCTGTTACAATAGTCCAAGCTAGAGAAAACCAGAGCTTGAGATACCATGAGGTTCTGGGGGAAGGAGAGAAAAGGCAGAGTACCTCTGAGGAGGTGCAGTCGGAAATTTTACTTTTTAGAGACCTCAGAGATGTGGGCGGAGAAGGAAAGGGTGGAGTCAAAGATGACCCTGAGGTTCTTAGCCTCGTAGGTGGGGGTAGGAGGAGGGCCAAGGGAGGCCGGCCAGTGAGTGAGAGGAAAGGATGGTGAAGGTGTGCCGATGAGGAGGATCTCCGTCTTGCTGGCATTCAGACAAAGATCATTGGCGGCACACCAATCTTGAATGGAAGTTAGGCAATCAGAGATGAGAGAGGGAGAGGAGGTGGCAGAGGGCAGTCTGAAAATGAGTTGAGTGTCGTCAGCGTAGCACTGGAAATTTGAGCAGAAAATGGCAATGCAGTTGGCGAGAGTTGCCAGGTATTGGTTGAAAAGCCAGGGTGAGACGTTAGACCCCTGGGGAACACCACAGGTAGAGAGGAAGATAGATGAAAGGAAGAACCCAAGTTGGACCTGGGAGGGTCGATCTGAGAGGAAAGAGGTCAGCCAGGCCAGAGCCTGATCAGTGATACCCAGGTTTTCACGGAGACGGTTGATCAGGATGGTATGGTTGACCGTGTCGAAGGCAGAAGAGGGATCGAGGAGGATGAGGACAGAGGGAATGTTAGAGTCAAGGTTGGTGAGCAGATCTTCACGGATGTTTAGGAGAGCAGTTTCCGTGCTTCTGGCAGCTCTGAAGCCAGACTGGTGGTCATGGAGACAGCCAACAGAATTGGAATGAAGGTTAAGCTGAGAGATGGCCAACTTTTCCAGGAGTTTGCCAAGAAAGGGAGTAATGGAAATTGGGCGTTAGCTGGACAAGAAGGATCAGCTGTGGGTTTCTTGAGAAGAGGATGCACAAAGGAGTGCTTCAGAGGGGAGGGGAAGGATCCAGTGGTGCAATCGATGTTGGTGAGGCCAGGTAGGCAAGAGAACCAGGGTGTCATGTTTACAAGGTGCTGAAGTCAGCTCTGAGATCTAGAAGTAGACCGCATAAGAGGAGAACAGATGAGTCCTCTGGCTGTTTGTGGGCCTCATTAGGACTCTGGCGCTAAACCATGGTGCTATTAGCACCATGGTCCATGCCGGAGTCCGCCATGGCGGAATGGGGAACTACCACCCCATTCCGAGGTTGGTGGGGTGGTAATTCCCCATGCCGCCATGGCCCTTCCCCATTCCCATTTTTGCCCCATAGGGCTGAATGGGAATGGGGAAGGCGCTAATTACAGTACCGCAAATTGCGGTACCGTAATTAGCACCAAGGTCCCTTTGCGGGTCCCTACTTTAACGGCTGGTAAAACCAGCCGTTAAGGTCGGGTCCCGCAAGGGGACCTCGTAATTAGGCGCTAGGTGTTTAACGGTGCCGCAGCCTTTTACGGCGCCGTTAAACACTTAGCGCCTGGGTCATAATGAGGCCCTTTGTGAGTAATGGAGGCCTGCTGTGCCTATAAATGCAAGCAGAAATCTTCACATGGCATGCAAGGCTGGGAGCAGTCTCAGTCTTCCGTCTCATTCCCCTCCCCCAAGATGCACAGCACCAGACATGGCCCCAAGTGGGCCTCTACCAGGGGAAGATGTACTCACTGGCCCTGCCCTTCTCTCTTTCAGTCCAGAAAGTATTGGACCTGGCCCGGCAGGTGGCAATCTCCCAGGCCTCTGCATAGGATAGAACTAGAGATTAGAAGCCAGGGGAGGAAGATGATGATGAAGAGGGGGGGTTCCTCTAAGGGCAGGTACATTTCTAAAGAGAAGCACCATGATTTGTAAAAGTATGTCTGGAATAACCTGCAGTTTCTATATCCTATTGAGCCACCGAGAGGAATCAGACTCTAACAGCCATTAAAATACCCCAGCTGGTGAGAGGAGCACAGTCTCGAAGACTGTTCAGAAGGCCATAGACGGAAGAGGTTGACCTAGAAAAGTTGACCCTGTGCCCTAGTCTTTTTGGGAGAGGTATCCCACAGAGGGAACAGAAGCCCAACTCTCTGGGACTCTTTAATGCCAAATCTTATCCGAAATCTCTCCATGGTGCAGGAGGATATGGCGCCCAAGAGTGCCGTGGACTCTCCCTTTAATACGGCATTCTCTGAGGCAAATTTGTCTCTTCGTACTGCCATTTATGAGGTTTATATCATGTAGTCACTGTTAAAGTACTTTACAGCCCTGCACTCGAAGATGTAGAAGGGTGCCGACTATGCTGCAATTCTGCTACAGATGGAGTTACAGGCCCAGTTGATGTTGGACACAGCTGTGCATCTCATCATTGCAGCAGCACACACTGGGTCCATTGGTGGCTGCAACAAGACATATCCTCGTCCCAGAATGAAGACCTACGCTACACAAATATACTGTGCTTCATCTGCCTTTTAAGAGCAAGGCGTTGGTTGGACCAGAGTTGCACTCAATGGTTAAGAAGGCTTTTGAAGACAGTCAGCACAACATGCCTCAATGGTGAAAATCACTGCAACCGAAACCTTACTGCTCAAGATAGCAGATGTGAGGGGATGGGGTTATAGGTACCATGCTAAGATCTGCACTAAGTGAGAAATTCCAAAGAGTCACGAATGCCAAAGATCAGCCGCCAGCCCCCGACCAACCCCACAAATCTGCATCCGTCCTGACAATCACCCAGAACAATCCAATCCTGGAGCAATTTAGATTGTTTTCGATAGGTGACAAGAGATTTTAAAGGGCAAATTAGTGAACAATATAATAAAGGAAGGATACCTGGTCGAATTCTCCAATTCCTCCGCAGAATCAGGGTTAACCACACCATGACACATCATGGGTAGCTGTCTGATGACACAAGCTGTATGGGACATGTTACGGAAGAATGCATCCAAACCAATTCAGGTGCTGGAAAGGAGGAAGAAGAGGCCTGTTTTATTTAGCAGTGTTCCTCGTTCAGAAATCATCATGGTCCTATGGACTCATACTCAACCTCAAAGAATTGAATAAGGATCTGTCAACTGTCCACTTAAAGATGGAACCCATTCAGGTGATTATTTATATGTTTCTTTCAGGGTAGTTCATTCCATCGCTGGGTGCGTATCATCAAGTCCCGATACACCAGAGGCACTGGACGTTTCTCTAATTCATTCTGTCATGCAAATATTTCTAATACAAGGGACTGCCCTTTGGCTTTAAATCTGCCTCAGTGGTGTTACATCCATATCTCAACAATTGGTTGGTCCATGCACTGACCAGGGAGAGGCTTTTCGGGGACCTGCTCTTGGTGGTTCAATACAGCACCTGGGATTTCTGCTGAACACAAAGAAGTCCAGACTGACCCCAGTTCAATCTATACAATTTAATGGGGCTTTTTCATGACCGATATAAACAAGGTGTTCCTCCCAGCCTGCATGGCAAAGACATTGCAGGCTTACCTAGTGGGATGCCTTATTTGTTCCACAGGCTCTTGCAAGATTGTGTCTCACTTCAGGAACACAGGAAATGTTCAGTCGGCCTTGGTTGTACTTGCAATGAAATCTTAGGCTGCCATCTGTAATAAGATCTATGGCAGATAGCTATTGTTCTAAGAATTCTTTTCAGAGAGGAGTTACACTAATTTGATACACTGTAACAGTTTATTGAGAAGCCACCCTCAACACAGGTAGTTCCTTCCCTCCCCACTCAACTGGTGAAACAACAAACTGTTTAACAGATTCTTTTTTAGCCCTGTCTCAGACAAATGACATGCCTCTTGGACCCCTCTCCACTGAGCTAACAATGAGCCAAGCACCAGGCCAGTGCACGGGAAATATACTGGTATTCATTTAAATTGAAAATAATAGAAATTAGCACAAAAATGTCCAAAACCACTTTATCCATGGCACAAAACAATCAACTTCTCTCAACATAAATAAATCACAAAAGTGAGTTAAAAAGAACAGACACAATTCTTACTTTCTGCAAATTTCACTGTATAACATAATTACACTGATCAATAATCTTCCATGCACTCTCCCCTTTCCCCTCTCCCATGCACTTTATTCCTTTGCTCAGCACTTCCCACCGTTTCCCCCTTCCATGCACTCCCCCCTTTCCCCTCTCCCATGCACTTGAGCATTCTCAATGTCACTGGGCCTAGTGAGATCATTGTTTTGTACTTCCTTGTTCCCCTCCCTTGCCTCGTGGCGCTCTGAAACACATGTGTACGAGTGCGATATAAATAACATATCGTATCATATCATAATAACAAAGGCACTTATGTAATTTGCTGTTTTGATTTTCCTGCAGGCTTAAAAGGGTAGCAGTAGGATTTCAATATTTGTAAAAAAAATACATAATTTCACACACATTTTTGGTTTAAAATAAATACAGGTTGATTTATCACTTTGTTTTTCAGATCCCCCCCCCCTTGCTTTCGTCTATGTTGGGAAGTCAGACAGAAAAATTGGAATGCTTTGAGGAATTCTGGATGTCAGACCCACCTTACTGAAAGGCCTGTGTTGGAGAAGCTGGATAAAAAGGTAGGATTGATTTAAGAACAAAGACACCCCTCTTCCTTAAAGAAGTAGGGGTCAGCTGGACAACAAGGATTACTCAATTAATGTATAGGCTATAGTTTTTAGTGCACACTGGAAAGTGAGCTTTGTTAATTTTGTTTTAACAAAATCCAGCCAAATGGGGAATTAGTTACATTTATATTTTTGGTTACATAGGCTAAGGATCTACACAGTTGCCCCCCTCCCCCACCCACTATAAAGGGAGAGGATTCAAGGCAAGCAGACTCCCCCACCTTTTGGTTTCCCATGGCTCAGTTCTACTTACATAGCAAGCCTCTGTTTACGGTTCAGGAAAGCCAGCTGCATCTCAGGACACTCTGGAATTATAGGGCAGGGGTCTGGTCACTCCACTCTCACAGATGTCCTCCCGCTCTCACCATAGGACCCAGTCAGCTTTGAGGCCTTCCTACAGATAGACAGCTCCACCCAGTTGCACTCTCAGCCGTCTCCTCTGTTGTCTCCTTACAGCTGTCAGATGGTAGGTTTCAGCAGCCTTCCTGCTGGTCTGTCTATTCTCTCTGTCCTCCTGTCTTTCTCCTTTTTCTGTCTCTCTGTCCTAGTGCTGTCCTCTTATATAGCAGCGATGACACCACCAATTTTACGATCTTGGGGAAGTACCCTGCAATAATCCCTGCCACTCGGATTGGACAGTTACCCTTCTCTCTCCTCTCAAACCCAGCCTCCAAGTCAGGATTGGTTTAGGCCAGGGGTGCACAACTGATTTTGACAGAGGGCCGAAAGTACCTTACATGAGGGCTATAGTGGGCCGAAAAGTAAAAGTGGGCGGGGCGGTAGGCGGGACATGTCAGGAGGCTTTTTCAACCCCCAATTTGTATTAAACACATGGAAAAAGATATGTTTTTGAGGGGTAACGATTTTTATTGCATTTCAAACTTACATTTTGTACTACACATTTTCCATTGCTATCATTTATTTCGATTTAGTTATTGTATATCGTCTGTTTAATTAAATTATATATATTTTATTGACCCTTGATTGGACATTCCGTTATTTTGGACTGCTATAGTTTGCTGTTTGGGTTACCCAAGAGGAGTATGGCCTTCGTTGAGTCAGGTTTCCTCAAAAAAGCAAAGGATGTACATCTCCTAACTGTGCCTGTTTTAGCTTTATTATTGAGTTCACTCTTGGAGTGCAACACTATGCCCCATGGCTCCCATCCCCAACCAAACACTATGCCCCATAGCCCCCACCCCCAACCAAACACTATGCCCCATGGCCCCCTCACCCCCAACCAAACACTATGCCCCCTGTCCCTCACCGCCAACCAAACACTATGCCCCATGGCCCCCTCACCCCCAACCAAACACTATGCCCCATGGCCCCCTCACCCCCCTAACCCACAACCAAACACTATGCCCCATGGCCCCCTCACCCCCAACCAAACACTATGCCCCAAACACACTCAAGCATGCACCCATACAGACCCGAACCCCCACCCCCCAACTCAGCACACACACAAACATGCACCCATACAGACCCAAACCCCCCACCCCAACTCAGCACACACACAGACCCGAACCCCTCACCCCCCCAACTCAGCACACACACAAACATGCACCCATACAGACCCAAACCCCCCACCCCCCCAAATCAGCAAACTCTCAAACAAGCACCCATACAGACCCGAACCCCCACCCCCCAACTCAGCACACAAAAAACATTCAAATCAAAACATCCATACACATCCGACACACCCCCCCACCCCCGCATTTCAACATACACTCAAAATACATTCAAACACAAACATTCATACACATCCGACACACCCCCCCACCCCCGCATCTCAACATACACTCAAAATACATTCAAACACTCAAAATACATCCAAACACAAACATTCATACACATCCGACACACCCCCCACCCCCGCATCTCAACATACACTCAAAATACATTCAAACACAAACATTCATACACATCCGACACACCCCCCACCCCCGCATTTCAACATACACTCAAAATACATTCAAACACAAACATTCATACACATCCGACACACCCCCCCACCCCTGCATCTCAACATACACTCAAAATACATTCAAACACAAACATTCATACACATCCGACACACCCCTCCACCCCCGCATTTCAACATACACTCAAAATACAATCAAACACAAACATTCATACACATCCGACACACACCCCCACCCCTGCATCTCAACATACACTCAAAATACATTCAAACACAAACATTCATACACATCCAACACACCCCCCCACCCCCGCATCTCAACATACACTCAAAATACATTCAAACACTCAAAATACATCCAAACACAAACATTCATACACATCCAACACACCCCCGCATCTCAACATACACTCAAAATACATTCAAACACAAACATTCATACACATCCGACACACCCCCCCACCCCCGCATCTCAACATACACTCAAAATACATTCAAACACTCAAAATACATCCAAACACAAACATTCATACACATCCGACACACCCCCGCATCTCAACATACACTCAAAATACATTCAAACACAAACATTCATACACATCCGACACACCCCCCCACCCCCGCATCTCAACATACACTCAAAATACATTCAAACACTCAAAATACATCCAAACACAAACATTCATACACATCCGACACACCCCCGCATCTCAACATACACTCAAATACATTCAAACACAAACATTCATACACACAAACATAAAGCAAAACAAACCCGACACACAAACACAAACAGACCACTTACCGGAGACGTGCTGGAAGGCAGGCAGGTAAGCTGGAAGTCGCTGGAATCGCACCACGGCTGGCGTGGTCCAAGGCTGAAATGCCTTCCGGCATCAAGCCTTATGGACCACGCCAGCCGTAGTGCTGGCCCTCCATTGGTGCAGCACACACGCATTACGTGGCTCGTAGGAGCGACGTGATGCGTGTGTGTGCTGAGCCAATGAGGGCCAGTGTTTTCACCGGCCCAGAAGACAACAAAGACTTTCCTAATGGAGCCCTCCATTAGGAAAGTCTTTGTGCCTCGCGGGCCGGTCAAAAGGGCATGGCGGGCCGCAACTGGCCCGCGGGCCGTATGTTGTGCACCCATGGTTTAGGCGTTTGGAGCAACATATAGCCATTCCCATTTATCATCATCCTTTGTTCTCCTTTCAACCTTTTGGCAAAAACTAGTTATGTATCACAACTTCATAATTTTACTAGAAACTGCCAGACTAAACATATTTTCTGTTTCCGCTAATCATGGGGAATTAGATAAGGCAACCACCAAATCTCTATCATGTAGCACAGCTATGTGGTGCCTTTCTGCCATTTCCATAAAAAGCACAACAGTTATGAATATGTAAGTTAGTAAGCGTATCCCTAATTTCCTTTTCCAACCGCTCACCAACTCTCACATTTGGAACATGCTCAGTTCACTAAGAAACCTAGTTTAACTGGCCATTACAGCTCCCAGAGTCACAGGAAGATGAATTTTATATCCCCAAAATCGCCTGAAAAGGAAATTAAAAAAATGGCACATAGATTAAATCCATCCGCTTTAATATGGCTGAGAAAAAGGCTTAAATGATAATAGTCCTTTAAAATAAATTTTGAGTCTTCATGTGGGACAAATGTCCCTGCCCCTGCTTCCAGCCATTTGTTTTCACTGGGTCAGCCTGTACCTTCACGAGTCTCCTTTGTGTTGAAAGCTTGCTCTTTGAAGTGGGTGCCCCCATGTTCACACATATTAGTCGTGCTCCAGCCAAGGATGATTTTTCTTGAAGACCCTGCTTTCAGAGCCAGCCGGTCTGGAGAACACTGAATTTTGATGCCTTTAGCAGGAAATATTATTGTGGATGGTCATTAGATGGGAAATGTGACATCCAGGCTGAGAGTGGGAGTTTTCCTTTGTGAAGTTTTGCCCACAGCCAGCAAAAGGGTCTGCCTTGGGCTGACATTTTCCATGAAGACAAAGTTGTACTTCAAATGTCACTAGAGTTTTGTGGGTGAAATATCTACATTGCTCTTTGTCAACCCACACACCATGTTTTGTTTTCCTGACATTTTTCTGTGAGCAGTGATATTTCTTTCACTTTTATTTTTTCAAGAAATGTTTTTATTTGCGCACACATGTGCAGGCCATTTTTCTTTTCAATGTTTAAAAATCCTGTTTTGCATGTGACAGGGATCTTTGATTCCTCCTTCTTTTGTAAATTAAAATGTTGCTTATCCATTGGTAATGACAATTAGGCCCCTTTCCACATGGCTCTTTAATTTTACTTTAAAAACAAAAACAAATGTCAGGCCATTTTTGTTTCAGTGTTTACAATTTTGCTATTCGTGTGAAAGGGACTTCTGCTTGGGGCCTTTAAATGCACCCACAACTCTCACCAAAGGAACATTCCCTCTGCACAATTTGGGAAAAGAAACAGGATTGATGTAATTGGAATATTTCTTTTTTCTTTTACATGATAAATCAAGTAATTCAAGATGGTTCCATGACTTGCAATGCTTGGGAAATCATCCGCACTCTTTAAAGCTTGTCTAAAGAAGGAAAAATGCACCCTGTCTGCTTTTGTTTCACTAATGTTTTTGTTCCCATTCACACAGGCATACATACATAGAACACAAATATGAATCACTATTCTAGGCAATAGAATAACACGCTCCACAATGTAGATGCACCCATTGACTATTGTTTGATCCAAAGTTTGGAACTAGATAATTGACTTTGTTTTCTCTTAACTCATTGAAAAGTATTGACATCAAAGAAAAGAATTTGTTGTATCATTTGATTTTCTGATTATTGGACTAATTTGTATTTAAACTATTGGCCACTATCTGTCACAAAACTATGTATTCCTAGCTTTGGTACAGATATAATTAGATATCTTTTGTGAAGCCGAACTGGTTTCTAATCATTTTAATTGTTTGGGTTCAGGAATTATGTTTCTTTTTAAAATCTGGGAACAGCAGCACCTAACTCCCTCTTCTCAAGGAATCAGGTTCACTCATTTACTTCATTGTCTATGACCGACACCAATCACAAAGTCTTGTCATTCCACTTTTCAATGTTGGATGTCACAAGAGTTTCCATATTGCAGCAGAAGGACCTTATTCTGGTGAACCTACCTAGGGTTTCAGTTTTACATATCAATCATAAAGCCCAAATGCCTTGTCCTATTTCCCCTCATTCAGTGACACAGATTGAAAATATGTTCTCCAAAAATACTTTTAATTGGTATCTGGCATTTAATTAATTATTTGTCAAAGAATTGTTCACTTGTCACAGTACTCTGTGCACACTATTCTCACCTTTTACTTGTCTTGTAAAGCCCCAGGACAAGCTTAGACATCAACCAGCTTCAGGCAGGACCACCCGATAGGTTTTTCCTTTCAGTCTGTCTACTTTATCCACAAATTCCTCTCAGGAAGTCCTTCTTTTGTTTTGGGAAAAGTCATTGCATACAGTCCAATCTGGAATAAACCCTCTTATGGAAAATGTCCATCAGCGACTTCCAGTTGGAACCCCAATCAGCTTTTCTCCTTTTGGACGGGCACTCTTTTTTCCTGCTTTCTAAAACGTTCTTCTTCCTATGTATTTAGCTTTAAATACTCAGCAAACTCCACCCAAACAGCATCATTTGACTCAAGAGTGTTGTATTGGACAGCGCATGCAATAAGTTGCTTCTACTTATTTACACCCCTATGGCCCTCCATCTTGCTTCTGTTGGCCTATTGAATTCTATGTTTCATAAGGAGGTAAGTCAGCTGTGTGCCAGCCCCCCCCCGCACTCCCCCAGGAATGTAGAATCATAATTAGACTGAAATATTTGTTTTCAGATCATTATTGATGAGAATTATACATTCAGATGTGCAAGAACATTCTGAATCTGTTTACATCACTTATGTTTTTCCTCTGCATGCATAACAGAATTATCAATATGTGTGTTTATTAACATTTTACAAGCATATAAATCTCCCTTTTCTTGTAAATTCAGATCTATCTTTGTTTTTGAAATTGGACAAGTGGTTCTGAAATTATAACTAAAATGCTTTTCTCACTTGTCCTCTGCGATTGGGTTCTTGAAATGTCTTTTTTCAAGAAAGCTCACACTTGCACAAACATAATATCTTGGCTGAACTTAAGTTCGCAACATAGGTTTGCAGAATGTGAAAACTGCAAGAGATATATTCTGTCTCATGAAAGAGAAAAACGTTTAATAGTAAACTGTTCTACTTGTAATAGGAATCAAACAATATGCTGTTCTGTTCACAGGTAAACTTGATATCTCATGTCATTTGCAATAAGCAATCATTGACTTATCGAAATAAAATTCAAGTTGCATTGTTCTGCGTGCTCCATTTCACAAGACAGCATAAATACAAATGTTATTTTAAAAAGGCCATTCTTCTTTTAACAAGTCCAACTAACCTAGCATGTTTGTTCTGATTATTTTGTACTGATATGATATGATAGGTTATTTATAATGCACTTAATACCCAGAGGTTTCTAAGCACCGCCCCGGGCATAGAACCTGTGTTTCTTCATGTTGTCTTGCTTCTGTTGCCCCAGAGCTATCCTCCAGAGACCACTGTTATGTTTAACATTAATTGCATGATATTTCAGTGTAAAATATTTCTGAGTTTATATTATTTAATGGTGAACATTACTTTCAATCAGATAATAGCTTTCACAGGTCACAGAATTCCCATTATATGATGCCTGTTAGACCATGCGTATAGGCAGCACTGCATTGGTGGATGATTCTGGACCATCTGGAGTGGGGAATTAACCCCTCCACCACTCTTCTAGTTGTCCTGATGACAGATGACAGTGAGATAGTGAAAGGGGCTACACTTCTAGGCCTAATGGCCCAGGGCAAGCGTAGCCAGATCCAGGCTCACTATTCAATCAACTAGTGAGAGCTGACTGTGGTCCAGAGTGCTTTCAGGAAGAATACTTATGTGATCGAGGTGCAGAGAGTGCTGGTAAGGATTGGTAATACTACGGTGAAAGCCTACACTACACAAACAGGCAGGCAGGTGCCAATGCCACATGCCTAGGCCCGCTAGCATCTCAGATGGAGTGGTCAGAACCCATGTAGCTTTCCCGATCAGAAATCCACATCCAGGGAGCCTACATCTTTGAAGCCAATCTGCTCACTCACCAGTTTCCCTCTTCCCTAGAAGAATTGTCCTTCTCAACTCATCTTCAGCTCCCTGCAGAGGTCAGTGTTTGATTTAGTTATGGACAAGGTCAACAAACAACTCCCAGTGTATTACTCATGAGACCTTGATGACTCAGCAAGGGATTTAGACACCTTGTGCTTACCTTGGCTCAAGGGTCTTCTTTATGCATACCCTCCCATTGCCATGATCCCCAAAACTGTTGATGGTGAAAGAGAAGGCATCGGAGGTGATACTGGTGGCCCCTTCACGGCCCAGGAAAGGCTGGTTCCCCCTACTCCTTACCCCTACTCCTGCATATGTCACCCTAGCCTCCACTGATGCTTCCCGTTATTCCATCCCGTGCGAAGAATAGCGAGATGTCATTCAGAGATCTCTATAATGTGCAGCTAACAGCATGAAGGTTAAGACGAGGAGGCTGAGTGCTTTAGGGCTTTCATCTAGTGCAGCTGTAGCGCTGCAGGAATCTCAGAGACTGTCGACACGTAGGTCATATTCTCACCACTGGAATCCCTTCCAGAGCTGTTATATTTACCAAGTGATCAACAAATGGTTATTCTCGGTCATTTAGGGGGCTTGACGTTCTGCTGGAGGAGCGCCACCAGCATTTTGTGGTGGCAATGCTTAGATGCCAGTGGCTGCCATGAAAGCATGCAGACAACCCTGGGATGACATTTCCAGTATTTCCTAGGATTGCTCTAGGGTTTCATTCTCCACAAACAGCCAGAGGGAACCTGCTTGCCCTTTGTCCTTCAAATGCCGCAGGGTCACCCATTTGAGAAGATGGAGGAGTCTTACTTGGCATGCCTCTTGTATAAAAGTTTTTTTATTTACGTTGGATTTTACCTTGGCTAGAAGGTTTGGTGACATTGGGGCCCTGGTGTACAGGTCCCTTTACATCCAGTTTTGGACCAATGCCGCGGTCATGACGCTGGGCATGGGATTCCTATGAAAACTCTGCACCACCACTAGCCTGAACCAAGAGGTGCTTCTGATGCTCCCCGCAGAGGGACCTGGCACATCTGGTGGGGCGCTTCTCACTTGGATGTAAGAAAGGCATAGCTGCTGGACATAGGCAGATGTGCCTGGTTTAGGAAGTGTGATAAGTGTATATATTTGGTGGGGGAGGTAAGGGGATCCATCCTGCCATTGCCACACTAAGGAAATGAGCCAGACTTGTTATGTCCATGGCCTATGAAATCTTTGGGATTCCTGTACCCCATGATTCAAGGCAGATCGGTGGTGGCATCTTGGGCTGCAGCTATGGGTGTTGCCCTCATAGGTGTCTGTAGTGGGCCGTGGAGTGGGCCGTGGGGGCTTACCCTTTGGAGGATTTGGTTGCGGCGACCATCTTACACACAGCAAGAGTGTGGAATCGGGATTCATGTTGTTCATTTTGGTAATAAAACACTGGGTGTGCAGATACTGGAGTGTGGTTGTTGTGTTATTTTCTGCTCTTGTTGAGTTGATGGTATATCCTCACACTTAAGGACTGGCACGAGAACTGTAGGTGAGTATGTTTGGTCATCTCAATTACTCTGAGTCTGATAGTCCTCGTCCAAGTACTAGCATCCTTCCCTCCCATCCCTTGCAAGCAACACTCCTGGGGTATTCGGGACATGCCTCCTCTGGTACCGACTCTCATACGCCGGATAGGGGAGGAGATTGCAGGAGACCGGAAGAGGAAATACAAGAGATTGGTAAACAGTTCTGAATGCCAGTGACCAGATTTTCCAAACCAAAAACTGTCTTCATTTCGGCAATATTTGGGTATTGTTTCTCTGTTCCTGAGATCGTCGTTGGCCCATTACAACTGTTCCAGGAGCTCTTGTGAATAGTGTAAAAACCTTCAGGGAGATAAAGGTCATTTTTCTGCAGCAAGCTGGAGTAGCCACTTATGGCTAATGTTGATGGAAACTTAACCGAGCTAAGGGTGCACAATGATGACGTCTAGGCCTTCTTCCCTTTGAGACTATCCTTTATTGTATGTGCCACTTATTATTTTCCACCCCGTCACTTTTCCACACGTTGAACGCTTTTTTCCAATGTTGCATTTTAAGTCATCTAACCATCTGACGTATCTTTGCATGGCCTCCATTTCGGGTCACCCCTGAAGCTGCGGCAACGCCTTCACTAACTCTGTCAGCGCGCTCTCTGCTCGGGCCCTCACTTCACAGCACTCTACAAACATTGGGGCAGTTGACTGTTTCACAGAAGCTTGTTGGTACAGGTGGTAATGCTGCTAAAAGGGGGCTGTGCCCCCACAACCGGGAAGTCTGGTCCCTTTCACAGGCAAGGAGCACTGGGCCGAGCACGTCAGAGTAATATACTTGACAACCCTACCGATTTAGGCGGTAGCATACCGCTTTTTAAGCAGTCCTACCGCCTACCGATTTAGTGGCAACAAATACTCATTTTTTAAATATTTTTGAAACTTTAAGATTCCTACAGATTTTTGGTCACAGAATGTTGACATGTATGGAGTAATGTACATTAATTAGCCTGCGTCATCTGGGAATTATTTGCATATGGTTGTTTTCAGACAGGCAGGGAGAGAAATCTACAGCAAATCACGTTTATTTTAGGTTACAAGTTAACAATGTTAATGACGTTTCATTGTGGAAAAGACACGCAATTACACAAGAGACGGACCGTTTGTATAGTACACTTCTGTTAAAGCAGTTTTCGCTCTGAAGTACATAGAATGAGATGTTTGGACGGTATCGATATATTTGAGGTGGGTGGCGATACGAGCTCGGTGAAAGGGCGGAGTAGCAGGTTTAACAGCAAAACTTTTCTCTCGAGGCCTCCTCTCTCGAACCCGCAGCCCTGCCCGGTTTCTGGCAGGGAGGGGCCGCAGGCGGGGCCCGGCACGCAGGACAGACGCCTCCGTCTCCTTCCTCCTTCTAGTAACTTTCTAGAGACGCTTTGGGAGAACTTTTTAACTTTCTAGAACTTTCTAGAGACGTTTTGGGAGACCACCACAATTTTCCGAGCGTGGCAGGAAAAGATAAAAGGGAAACAATATAGTTCCATTGACACTTTTTTAGATTGGCGCGTTGTCTTTTCCCATAAAGAAATTGCATCAGTACAGGTTATAAAATTGCATATATATATAAATTGCATATATATATATATATATATATATATAGAAATTGCATCAGTGCAGGTTATATATATATATACACACACACACACAAGGTAGGACGATTCGGGGAAAAAATGTTGAAATCTTCCCCAAGATTCGTTGCCTGCGGGTTTTGCCCCGTTGCAGTGCGCGCCCGCCCGTCGTTGCCAGTCTGTTGGTTCTCGTGTATATAGATATAGGCGCACCTCATAATCCTGGCCGTACTTTCTTTTCCTTTCCAGTGAAAGTGGCGTTGGGTGCCTCTCGGTGCCAGGCCGCTGACTAGACACGCGTATTGCAAATAAGTGCTTCTTGCGTGCCGCGTGCCGCCGCTAGCCCGTATTGCATTTAACACGGTTCACGCAGAACCACAGGGCTTTGCTATTTACAGAAGCGGGAACGAACGGGCAGCAAACTAAATACAACGAGGGATATTATTGTCATTCGTTTAATGTACAGAATTCTGTTTCAGTGAAGACGGGGCGCACTCGGGTGCTTTTCCCTGCATTGGGGGCCACCCCATCCCTGGGGGGCAGCTAGCTATGCTCAGAAACATTAATGAGCCCAAGGGCCAGGGCGTTTTCGCTGACTAAAAGGCTCAAGATTTTAATAGCCATAATAAGAATACGAATAATGAAAATCAGCGCCATTACTATCATAATGGAGCTTTACATAAACTAAACATTAAACATTTTAAACTAGAAAAATGTTATACATAAGAACCTTTTTTTTACTATATATACTCCCTTATAATTCCGACAAATCACTAGTTTAATAAAAACCAATAAATAAATAGCCTGCCAAAATAATGCGCATGATGACAGTCAGTTCATTGAAAAGCGCTATATTCGAGGCTCTAGTTGGTTGAAGACCCTGCCGATAAGTATGAGTGCGTTCATTGTTTCATTTCGTCATATTGTTTAACAATTTGTAGAAGATTCCCGAAAAGTACCAGTTCACAAAAATCTTGTCAAATTGAACTTTTGTTACATTTGTTTGCCAATGGGCAAAACAGTTCGCGTAGGTTTTGCTCAGTCGCGAGGTAAATTAATAACCACGAATACAGAAAAAAACAAACTCATTTTTGTTTATAATGATTCCAATGGTATCCCTGGTCCAGCAATGTGGCTTCTGAAATACATTTAAAAGGCTTAAAAAAAATGTTTTTCATTATTTGTGACGCTAAAAATCAGGTGTCGGTTGCCCAATGTGTCACATGACGTCAAAAACAATGAACGCACCATATAAGTGCTTCCAGGCCTCAGGGAGTACGATTGAGACACTTGAGTGCGGTGTGACGTCAGCATGTGTGACTCCAGCGCGAGCCCTTCGTGCGCCAGGACTGTTTTTGTGACGTATAAAGTATAAGGACATGCCATGTGTATTCCCAATTTTCCAATGCCCACGCGGCCTTGCCCAGCGCCCATGTAAGGCACACGCTCGGCCGGCAGACCAGCCTTGGAGACACTGGGGCGACACCGATTTCTGAAGAGACTGTGCCTTGCAAGGCGTGGGGTGCAGGTGTGTGAGGAGCCCACCCAGGGTTGGATTTCGGGAGTTTCACCCCTTCCCGCTCAGACGCACGCATCTGTAAAGCCAAGGATTATGTGGACAGTTTGTGTCAAGCGGCTGGGCTTTCTAGATTCAAACTTTAGGGCATTTCGGTTCGTCGATGGGCTATTGTATCTGCAATAACGGAAACCCTGACTCCATGGAACACTAATTCTGGACTGTTTACCTGATTCACACAGCATTTTTCAATGAGATTGCGCACGTGTGTGGTTCAGGACCATTGCACTTACCTGTTGGGAAGCAAGGATATGCTGACAGCCACGCCATTGCCTTGCGGGTGGGTAACAGCGTAGGAAAAGAGAGGCCAATATGAGGGCGTGCATGTGAGCCTATGTATTCAGGTGAGCGTCTACAGCCTATCACGCGAGGTCACGGCACACGAACCAGGCTTGCGTGTGTCTATGTGTGCGTGTCTATATCGTTGCGTGTGTTAGGGACGCACTGGGGCCTAACATTGTCTAGGGCACCAATGAA
Organism: Ambystoma mexicanum; assembly: GCF_040938575.1. Classification (NCBI taxonomy): domain Eukaryota; kingdom Metazoa; phylum Chordata; class Amphibia; order Caudata; family Ambystomatidae; genus Ambystoma; species Ambystoma mexicanum. The sequence goes on along the minus strand of NC_090926.1, from coordinate 119,164,888 downwards.
AAAGTGTCTCAAACACTAATTACATACTACCCAAGGGGGAGTTTTTTGATAACGTGTAAATTGTGCATTTGAATGATATTTATTCAGCAACAACGGTCAAAACTACTCGCTGCAGAGTGAAGTTACTCTTCAAACTGGCCCACATTGACCAAAAGAATGGGCCAATTTGACCCAAAAGACGGTCACACGCCAGCATTTTGCGTTTTTGGTTCGAGCATTGCCCTGTTGCCCAATAGGCCTGTCCGAGCCTGGCTTAGTGTTGATTACACAGTGACGGGCATTGCGTAGCAACTGCCGCCCCTCGTGGCTCTTGCCTCCACCGGTATCTGCGCGGTACCGCCTGAATATCTTTTCTGCAAAGGGGCTCATATGTATAACATGTAGCACAGAAGGGACTGCGTGCAGGTGTGCACGCCGTGCACGCAGAGGTGCTGCCGCCTCTATGTCCACACAAGGTGCCTGCATTTGTGCTCCTCTTTGGTGCTGTGTGCGGGCTGCTGCACGACACCCTCCTCCCCCCCCCACCCCTCCAAACACACGGCCACTCGTCTGCCATACAGGCAAGTGGGGGTGACATCCAGCAACCGCTGTTCTAAAACCTGGAACCTGCGCTTACGGTGCATTGCAATTCTACAACGGTGGGGTAAATGGCCAAACAGTGCAACATTACAAGCATCTGCAGAGTTTCCAACCTCGAACTTGGTGTGCACTTGCTCTGTGCCTACAATGGTGGGGGCTCGAGGTGTATGTCATGGCAAGCAGTTGAAATACAGATGTGTAGAGGAATTCAGGCACCACTCTGGGGGATGTGCAGTGCAGATGTCCCCACCCGCACAGCACTGGTTATGCGTGCACATCTAGGAGGGGCCGTCACTCACGCTCATTAGACCGTTGCTTATGGAGCATCATGTTGCGGAATCCCGCGACTTCCCACGAAGGCGAGTCGCGCAATTCTACTATTGCTCTCCCTGCACAAGATACGCACGCGCACACAATGTGTATAATACTAACCGTTTCATCAATTTGAAAGGACGTTTCTTTCGTAACAACAGAAAAGTTACTCTTAGCCTGCTATGCCCGGGTGCCCAAGTTTCGCCAAAGGGAGTAAGATAAAAAAAAAAACACACAACCTGTGCCGAGAACCACGATGCCAGCCTATAAAGTCGCCTAGAAAATACAGCCGCGGGCTCGGGTGCAATCATGTGCGCAGCATGGCGATAAAGCAGTAGGCCAGGCACAGGAAGTGGACACAAAACCGTCCTTCCCGAATTCCGTGCCACCCCTGAGGCACAAACAGATTTTATGCCTCCGGACAATAAACCGCGAAGTAAAAATGAGTCTGTAACAACCGTTTCCCAGAATAAAACCGTGTCGCAGTTAAAGGCGCGAGGTAAACAGTGACAGCTGTCTGGTGGCAGCAGACAAGGCGGGGCAGCACAATTACCGGTGATGGGTTTCCGTCGCGCACCTTTGATTTTTCAAAGTGGACACTGGCCGGGAATCTGTCGAAAGGTAGTGGAAAAGCTAGAGGCGAACGGAGCCGTAGACCGCCAGCGTCATTTGATGTTTTACAAAATGGCCGAAGTTTGGCCACATGAAGCCGACCTATCAGCCTCCGTGTCTATTGGATCCCCGTGGTCTTGAAACGAACAGAAGTGCACCCTCCTTGGTAAGTCTTCTCTCCCGAGGCCAACGGAGTGTTCCGTCACTTAAAAGTGCTTAAAGGTGGTTACTTGCTTATACAATCTCAAAGCCCTGCAATGAAAGATGCTGTTTCCGCCCTGTCATGGTTTCCAGCTTTCCCGCCTTTAGCAGGCCAGATATGCTGCTGTTTCTGAACAGCATTCCCACGTCCAGGAAAGGGAGACCCAGCCAACCACTCGAGAAGGGGTTCGTTACCCACTAACCTCCTCACTCCAACCACCACCCTCCTCTACATCAACTGTGGCAGTTTCAGCTCAACAAAACCAAGTTGCAAACAGCACCGCCAGAAAACCCATTAGACACTGAAAAGTTATCGCTTAAAAGGGGCAGGACTTTCCATGTGTTTTTCTTGCGTTAGCACACTTCAATACCTCCGATATAAGAACAACCAATCAAACAGTCGTCGATAGCCTACAGTTATTTGCTCATTCAATTGTAATTCAATTCTTTGCCATTTAAGTGCCTGGTTCACTGGCAGGCTTAATACTCACGTTAAACACTACGTTTCTTTCCACACTTTGCTTTTCAGTTTCCCAACTCCAGTCGTATGAACTTTATGATCTCACAGGTCCACACATGCACACACGTGCTAACATATACAGACAGGCACCCCGCCCCCAGCCCCCACACCAACACACACACTCACACCCCCAACAGCTTTTTAAGGGTAGATGTTCCTGCCAGTTGCTTTAGCTCAGCTTTTCTTCTACAGTGAACAGTGCACTGGCGCTGCAGAATGCTATGAAAGAAGTTGATTGACACTTCTCCCCTTAATCCCGCCTCTGCAGGGCCCACAGGAAGACAACAAGCAATCTTATAACTAGGTACCCTCATCGCTTCCTATGGACCAAGCACCCCTTGAGCAATCCATTGGTATCCCTACATATGATCCCCACCAAAAGTATCAACTTACATATGGTCGTTTGTCTCGCAATAGGCAATATTTTTTGGGGGGATAATTTTTGGGAGCGAGGGTTGCGGTGGGTCCCGGCACATTTAAAAAGAATGCAGGGATTGAGGGGGTGTCCCCCGCAGGGTCCATGGCTCAATATCACTGCAAAAATATGGCAATATTTTTGTATCGCAATATTTTTGCGGGGATATTAACACATGGAACCAATCCATTGCCGGCAGTGACAGGGGCTCTGTTGGCCTTTTTCTGGGGTAGGGGACAAAACGGGGCTAGGCAGGGCCTCTGTCCCTGCAGGCAGTAGGTACTTATTCTGCCCTTCATAGAGCTCCTGCTATGGAGCTCTGAGCATAATAGAATAAGCGGCAGCCAGTACATAATGGGAGTGGTTGCGCCCCAATGCGAATCATGCACCAGCAGTCACTGGTGACAGGATCGCCCTGGCAAGAGATAGGTGACCTAAAGGCCCACCGCTTAGCCTTCCGGTCTGAGAGTATCAGGAGGTGGTCCTAGCAGGAAACTAAAGACCAAACTCACGCCACACATTTCGAGTTTAGTTTTGATGAGGTGACATGGATGCCTCCGTAGGTGCTGCCGTTTGGTGGTGTCAGAAATGGGGCTACGTGGCCTCCTCAAAGGAGTGCGGCGGAGCTTGTCAGTAGGGCTGAAACAAGTTATTGGTGGGGAAGGGTGGGTATCCTGTGGACCTCATTTATTGTCTAATATGTGTCATGGAGTAAGATACCACTCAGATGATTTTTAACCATAAAAATCACACCTCCACAAAAGGCACAATTTAGAGCAATCACCTTGAGCTGTAGCAGTGTTTGCTTCAGATAATAGCAATTATACCTTACGCAGGGCTTTAGAGAGAATTGGTAAGGATCTCTTAATTACTGTAAGTAACCCCTCTGCTCTTGGGCATCTGAGAGGTTTAGTTTTGTGGGGTTCAAATACAGCCCCAGACAAAAAGGAAACTGGATTTGGCTACGTTTGGCCTACAAATGTAGAAATACTGACGGTGTGCGGCAGTGTGCAGTTTTGGCTCCTCTAGAGCCTTGTGGAGTCTGTTTTCGGAGCCTATTGACTTTTGGAGGAGCGTACGACTCAAAACCTGCACCCATCTCGGTACGCGTGCAGTGTGTGGCAGTGTGCAGTTTTGAAGCCTCTGCAGCAGCCTTCCTTGAGGTCCTGTGCTCGCGCACCCGCGCGTACCCCAAGTGGACCAAGTGGCTGTTTGGCTGGAGACCTTGCGTGTCCTGTGACCAGCGCCATCCTCCAGCGGAAGCCTCGCTGCCCTGAATTGCAGCAAAACTGCCTTGGAAGTTCTTTGAAGTAAATATAATTACTTCCTGCTTTGCTCAGTTTGGACTCTAGCATTGGACATTATGTATGGACTTTCTTACTTACCTACTTCTCTCTCCTCATTGTAGCGCCCTAAACTGCCTGATCGCCCCTGCCCACAGCCCCGCCCACAATCTTCCCAGCAGCCCTACTTGAGGTCCTGTGCTCGCGTACCCGCGCACGCCCCCCAAGTGGACCAAGTGTCTGTTTGGCTGTTCGGGTGGGTGGATGAGGCGAATGAGTGAGCTACTTTCATTTGACATTATTTTTATCTGAATGTATTGCTTGCAGTCTGCGCGCATGATTGTGTAAACTTGTTCTGTGCAGTACAAAATTATTGGTAAGGGGTGGTCTCGCTCGATTTGTTGACGATTGTACTGACATTGTCAAGGGTAAAACATCCCATGTGGACGGGCATCGACCAGCGACCATCCTAATGGTCGCTAAATTGCCGCACGTGTCTTGAATCAAAAGAGACCAGGAGACAGCAATATTTACTAGCGCTGCCAAGCCTTGTGTCTCGTAAAATCATGGTCAAAAACATGAGAAGCGGCAAATGCCTCCATAACGGTCCTTCGAGTAAAGTGCCAGATGGCAATTTGCCTGATCCCGTTTTAGCTGAAGAAGCGCCAAAACAGCCCCAATTAGGATTGGCTTTTTTGGAGGGGGTGATGGCAAGAGAGCCGGGTATAGTTACGACCAACGATGGTATAGTGTTGCCTAGTACCCATAACTCACAGCCATGTCATGCGCATGCTGTGAACATGCATATAACAACAAACAGCACTGACAAGTGCTGGGAGCCACCTGTTGGGGACGTGTATAGTCTAAATCCTGTTTGAAATGTTCCAATCAATGATAATTCGCTACTGGGTTTATTTGGTGATGTATCAGGTATTCCACCAACTAACACATCCTTAGTGGGGCTGGCCGTAATTGTAGAATTACATCGATTTGCACGTCTGTCCAACGGACCGTCTACACCGGCCGCAAGCTCCAATGGAGTCCGCGAACAGGTGCACTTTCATGCAGCTGTTGCAGCCAATCTTAAACAATTTATGTCTAACAGGGAAGAGGACTTGGCAGACTCATTGGATTGTAAGCAAATTAAGGCTAGCTCCCCTGCACTTAATGCAATCGCTAACTCCAGGGAGCCAATCTATCCACAGTCTCAAGTGTCATTGTTTGGCCTCCAGCAGCCTAAAGTGTCTGTTGATCAAAGGCGGCATCCAAATTCATCTCTCCCTTTATATCCACTTGAGGACTCTCTTATCGACTTAAACCAACAAGAACTTAAAAATGTCCCTGTCCTTTCGTGGATCCTAAATTTATTAGATAAAGGACATGAACATACCCACACTGCTATTCATGCCTTGAGTTTATCAACTTCTGATATTTCGATTAGATTGAGTAGAATAGAGCGGTTTATGTTGGCCCAGGAAAAATATCACACCTTTTGGGCCGCGCAGTCGGTTAATGCCACAAATAATGCACACAAGTCACAAACTCCCCCAACAATTATCATGCAAGAACAGTACACTCAAACTCACACACAAAGTGACTTACAGGACCTTCCATTGAAAACTTTTGCCCAAATCACACAGCAACAAAATCACAGGTCCGACATGCAAAATTTACCTCCCTTGACTGACTACATGGAGGTGGCAAAACTTCAGCATGATCGTATTCTGGTTTTAGAAAACATTCTCTTAAAAGCAAATTTGGTACCAATGGATGTATTGTTGGGCGAATATGTTTTGAGTACTTTACCACCCACCGAAGGTGCCATGGACACTCCTGATAGACCGTCGGCACTAACCGACTTAATTGACTTTAATGCTGGCATGAATAATTCTCCCCCCTCCCTACCAGATGAACAATTTTCACAGAATGGTGATCACCAGAATTCAATGTTTATGTCATGAAAACCTAAAAAAATGCAGGCAAGGGCGCAAAAAAGACGTAAGAAAGCTAGTTTATCAAACACAAACTCCTCTATTCCAAGTACATCGAAAACAAAACCTAAGAATTTACCAAATACAAATATTAGGGGACACAATACTGCCATTAAAAAGATAGCTCAGATCTCTTCTGAGGATCTGGTTATCGATTTGAATCAATTAAATGCTGAAAGTCAATCACTCTTGGACATAAACAAGGGGCTACAAAATTATGATGTCAGTCGCTTACCACATGATCAGGTGGATGTCAAACCACAAGAGCCGAATGTTGATGTCCAAGATGTTGAAAAGGACTTGCCTGTGGTAGGTTCCCCTCTACCTAAGGTTTCCGGTTCGCTTCTGATACAAACACAACTACAAAGACTTTTTGAAAAAATGGATAAAAAAATGACGACTATGTCTTCTCAAACCACAAACCTATCTAATTGTATCGAGAATTTAGTTCATCCAAGGAGTGCTTTAAGCCGGCCTGACTGTACCAAAAATGATGATATGACGAAGAGTGAATCTAAGATCTCAAACATGGGATCTACCAGGACCCCGGAGGCGCAGGAGCCCTCCCGCTGCAGGAGCTGTGGGTCAGCCACTCTGCATTGCCCCCCAGGACCAAGGTAGGCTCTTCGCCTATTTAGCTTATTGAATCGGCATCCCGCAGATCGTCTTCCACGGCAACGAAATGTGCTGATTTACGATTTACAAATCTTGCGCTGACCAGAAATGCTATTCTGCCGCATTTCGGAGCATTTCAGCGCCTGCTAAGCCCCTCTTGGAGCCACCATCGGAACACACGAGGTGTTCCCTACCCAAGATGGCCACCGGACCCAGCCCGACCTTCCTTCCTGCCACATGATTTGCCTGCATGTTCTGATTGGATCTCACCTACCTCTAGTAGCCAACCAAACGCCTGCAGGCGAACGCCGGCCCTCTCCCGAAGGATCCTCTCCATAAGGATCAACTCCTGTCCAGAGCCGCAGGAGCCAGGGTCCAGGAACTCTGCCCATTCTGCTCCAGGTAAGCCGGTGCTGCCACAAGCATATCCCCATCTGCTGACCAGAGCCGACTATCTCATATCGCATCTCTTTCGCTCCTGCCTAATTAACGCCACCATCCCGCACGGCTGTACACACGTGTGCTGTCCATGCCCTTAACGTGCCGTGCCACTCGGATACTTCGTATCTCACCACCTGACTCACCCTCGCCGGACGTCCTTGCCACTCACTCAGCCATAACTATAACTATTATGGACCACATGTTATATACCTACTGCTGCACGCTGTGCATCTCTTATTTGCCCCTCTCCTTCAGGCTTCTCATTACATCCCCCATGAGTTACCAGTATATTCTGTAATCCTGTCCAATGCCATTTCGAATCTAGATGCCTTGTATTGTGCCTCGTGAACTGTTTTGCACTACTGCTAGTTGCCTAATTTGCGCCGCTTCAAACCTAGATGCCTTTGTACTGTGCCTATTGACCAGATTTGCACTGCTGTTGGTTGCCTAATTATGCCATTTCGAATCTAGATGTCCCTGTACTGTGCATATTGACCTGATTTGCATTGCTGTTGTTTGCCTAATTATGCCATTTCGAATCTAGATGTCCCTGCACTGTGCATATTGACCTGATTTGCACTGCTGTTGGTTGCCCAATTTTGCCATTTCGAATCTAGATGTCCCTGCACTGTGTATATTGACCTGATTTGCACTGCTGTTGGTTGCCTAATTGTGCCATTTCAAATCTAGATGTCCCTGTACTGTGCCTATTGACCTGACTTGCACTGCTGTTGGTTGCCTATTCGTGCCACCTTAACTCCCTTTACCCTTTGTCTTGAGCCCATATAATTACATCCTCTGTCCCTTGAGAAATACAAGCTGCGACATGCAGCTAAGAACCTTTGCCAGCATTGACCTTATACTCGTAGTCTTTCTAGGACTGTCTGCCTGCACTGCTGCCAGTGACTGTGCAAGCACCACTAAGACCTCCCATAACAGCCAACCCATTCTCCCTTCAACCATGCTCCACCATCCTGACCCTCCATCGAACCCCTACCTCAATGACCCAGCCCTTTGGCTCAAGCACTTTGCTACCAAACCCACTCCAAACATTCCATGTACTCTACAACAAAGGTATAGTAGACTTAGAACTAGACTGCCCAGACCACCCTGTACTCTACGCAATTGCTCTGCCCTTCCACGGCCCAACTCAACCGCAACGCCTAGTCCTCCACTCTCCACCTCACCCATCTCAGCACTAAAGGGAGCCCTTATCAATGCAAGATCCCTCACGGCTCATGCCCTTGACATCGCAGACCTCATCACTGTCCAGAACCTTGACTTCCTAGCTATTACCGAAACCTGGTTACATGATGCCTCTGGCACACTCCTCGCTCTATCCCTACCCAAGGGTTATACCATTATTAGAAACGACCGCCAATCCAACTTGTCGAAAGGAGGAGGAGTCGCTTTTATACATAGCGACAAAATCGTCATGAGAGCTGCTCCCCACACACAACTTAGTTCTGCAGAATCTCTTTCAGTGAAACTATCGCTCTCTCCTACCAACACAGCAACACTCCACCTTATATACAGACTGCCAGGCCCACTGGGCTCATTCATTGATGATGTTGCCTCCACCCTGTCGACTAACACTAAGCCCAACTCTCAGATACTGCTACTAGGCGACCTCAGCCTAGGCCTCTCTGATCCTAAGGACCACATGGCCACTGAAGTAGACACCACCCTCTCCAACCTAGGCTTCCAGCAGCGCATTTGTGATCCTACAGACATCAATGGTAGAACGCTCGACTGGCTAGCCGACCTTAACTGTAACACCAATGTCATCTCTAACGATGCCTGCGCCTGGTCCGACCATCATGTTATTACCTTCCTCCTGCCAGCCACCAACCCCCAGCCCATACCTACCATAGCCCCCGCTATACCTACCAGAAATAAAAAAAGATATCACCAGGGAGAAACTGCTTCCTCTTATCCTCCCTTGCTTGAACACTCTTGCTTCACAGCACAAGGACAAGGACCCCACTGTTTTAGTAGACACTTTTAACAGCCTAATGACCAATGCCATTGAGAGCATACCCCCACTGAAGATCCGCAAAGCTAAACAACAGTCCCATCTGAACTCTTGGTTGACCCCGCAGCTCAATGCTCTGCGCAAAGAAAAGCGCAAGGCCGAAGCCCTCTGGAAAAGTCACCCCAGTGCAGCTAATAAAGCCTCCCTTCTGATCACCTCTCTTAATTATAAGGAGGCCATATTACAAGCCAAAAAGGAGACATACAATTCACGCATATCCCAGGCAGAATCGAACACTAGAGAATTATTTAAAATCCTCAAAGAGTTAGAATCTCCCTCACCTGCCCCGGACACATGCACCAAGGACAGCACCTGGTGCAACAATATACAAAAATGCCCTTCTTTACAAAATATCCACCCTGCAATCCAAAATCAACGCCAAACAAAATACCCTCCACACCCCTATATTTAGCAATACCAGGCCACCAAAAATAACTACCCCTGACTCCCCGGTGCCGTTCAGTTTCACACCGCTCAGCGTTCTGGAGGTTGAAAAAATCATCTGTAACTTAAAACCTTCGAACTGCCAAGGGGACGCTTGTCCAGCCCCGATCATTAAGGATTCGGCTCATGACCTCGCTCCTTTTATCACCACTTTTATCAACGCCTCCTTTCAATCGGGAGTGGTCCCCAATAACCTGAAGGATGCTTGGGTTATCCCTCTCCTAAAAAAAAACACCTTAGACCCGGAGGTTCCAACCAATTACAGGCCCATCACAACGGTCCCATTTCTGCTAAAAATCCTAGATAGAGCAGCTTATCTTCAGATACAGAACTATCTGGAATCAAACAACCTATTAGGCACGAGACAATCTGGCTTCAGACCTAAGCACGGTACCGAGACAGACCTCCTCAATCTCAAAACCCAAATTGAGGATCTCAAAGACAAAGGTTAACTAGCCCTGTTACTACTATTAGACTTATCTGCTGCCTTTGATCTGGTTAATCACCAAATCCTCTGTCACCACCTGAAAACCGCAGCTCATTTCTCCGACATGGCCACAAACTGGATTCAATCCTTCCTGGATAACAGACAGATGAGGGTTTTCTCGCCCACCTCCTCTGCTGACCCTGCACCAGTCCCTTGCGGAGTCCCCCAAGGATCGTGTGTATCCCCTATCCTCTATAATGTATTTACTAAACCCTTATTTGATGTTCTTGACTATCTGGGTGTCACCTACACGAATTATGCTGATGACACCCAGATACTCATCCCCATCACGGGTGATTACACAGTAGATTCAAAAGCCTTAAATGACGTTTACCATGTCATTCAAACATGGATGGCCCAACATGAGCTCTGTCTCAATGACGACAAGACAGAGCTCCTCATCCTAGGTACTCAGCAAAGACTAAACAAGTTGAACCCTATGTTCAGTTCCTTTAACATCGATGGAAATTAATAAAAGTCTCCAAAGATACCAAAACGCTTGGAATCTACCTCGATTTCACCCTCTCCCTTCACAGACAAACTAATGCAGTTGCGGCCGCCGCCGCCTATACCTGCAACTTGATCACAGCATGTCGCCCTTTTCTTTCCATGCACAACTGTACCACCCTTGCTAGGACCTTGGTCATGTCCAAACTGGACTACTGCAATGCATTGTACCAGGGCACTAATCAGGGTAACCTAGACAAGCTCCAGATCATACAAAATAACACCATCAGGGCAGCACTCAACATCCCCAGATCTGCACACATTTCGGATACCAGGAAGAACCTTCATTGGCTGTCAGTCACCCAAAGGATCTCACTAAAATCGCTTGCCCTAACCTACAAATGCATGAACAACCTGGCCCCCATTTATCTCTCCTCACGATTCACGCTGTACACCCCAGTTCGCTCACTTAGATCTACCCTGAACCAGAGCCTACTGATACCTAGATACAAGCTCCAAACAGCTGGTGGATCCAGCTTCCCAGTCCTGGCAGCCAAATTGTGGAACGCTGTCCCCTTGACTATCAGAAACCTCCCCTCCCTCAACCTATTCAAACATAAAGCCAAATGTTGGCTAGTCACTGCCAATGCCCAAGCTACACTCTGAAAACGTGATGCGATAACCTTTGTTTGGATGTACTATTCGACAAACCATGTATCGTTGTACTTACCCATGCCTATTTCTATGCTATATTTATTGATTGATATATAATCACTGTATGCAACTTATGTAACCATTGCTTTCAAGATATGCGCCCGGTAGCCTCCGGGCCTGGTTTGCGCTATACAAATAAAATAAATACAAATACAAATACAAATACTTCTGCCATAGAGTCAGTGGCCCAAACTGAGCAGCCTGCAACACAAGATCTGGTTCTCTCAGCTTCAAATTTAGCGAATTCTAAAATGACATTTACTGACACTCCCCTTGATCCCATTCCTAATCAAGCTCACCTGTTATTACAGCGCAGGAGATTTCACCAGAGATGAGACTGGTGATGTGGTGGGGGGTTAACTTATCTAAAATTGCAAAACCGAATCTGAATAGAGCAGCCCTTATGAAAATCTTTCATCAAATCCCTGCTCTACGTAGTCTGATTTCAGACGATGTCGATGGGATCAGATTGCCTCACACACCTAATCATCGCATGATCTGCAAGGTGCAGACTCCAATTATTGCTACTCTAATTTGGAACTATCAAAAAGAACTTGACATGTTAGGATATAACCTTTGTGCGTTTCAGTGAATGGAGCAGGCAACAAGTTTCATTGATTTTCAGCCGCCAGTAATACGCCCAATTACCAATTCAGGGGTAATGGGTCAACAGTTAGCTGTACTCAATGAAAAAGTAAGGGTACAATCTGATTCTGTAGCACAAATATTAAATGGGCTTGCATGGATGGAACCACTGATAAAATCTATAGTCAATGTGAACATCCAGAGTGAAAAAATCATAAAATAACATGTTAACTTTAAACTCATGGAACTGCCGCGGTTTCAATAACCTTTTTACTTGGTTTGCCACATTGCCGCCAGATGAGTACTCTACCCTTATTTTACTACAAGAAACTATGGCAGTGAGAAATATTCTAATAGATGTCTATACTGCATTTTCCAAACAAGCTGAAAGGGGTATGGCAGGGCGGCCTCGGGGTGGCCTTGTGATTCTTGTGAAAAACAACCTTCGAATGAATGCATACCTGACTCACTCATCACCTGAGATGTTGGCAATTGAAGTTTCACTTTGTTTTCCACTAAATTGCACTTTTGTGATTGTATCCTTGTATTGGAATCCTGGCTCATTGCAAATGGAGGTGATAATTCAAAATTTAAATTAATTGTTTATGGAGACATTTACTAATACTCCAAATGTACAATACATAATTGGTGGGGATTTTAACTCAACACTCCTTGCCTGTAAAGCACCTAATGCCGTCAACCAGAACCACCAATATTCTATCCTTTCTCATAGGCTTGCTTTGGGGGAAATTCTTGGCTGTGTGGGATATACAAATTATCCCCTTTACCTCATACATCTCACCTATGACCTGGTCTCGTGGGGAGCATTTATCTTGTATAGATTATATTGCGCTCTCTTGTAGTCTGGGTGGGAAAGCTCGTCCTTGTAGTATCTGTATGCCCAATATCAGCGATCATTGTATATTGAAATGCACTATTGACATCATGATTCATACTTACAAACCATCATTACCCTTGGTGTTACCGGAGATAGACAGATAATGTTATCAATAAGGTGGGTTCCAGCATTGGGCAGGCAATTGACTTTCTTAGTAAATCGTGATGTTCGACATATCGATGAGACTTTCATGTTAGAAGTGGAATGCAGGGCCATTGATGTGTGGAATGAACAGATGATTGGCAATCACGTGAATCAGTTAGCATTGTTTAAAAGGGATTGACATTTCTTGGATAACCCAGGCCTCTTCAGTGTAGCTATTGCAAGGATCAAACGTCAAAAAAACATAGCAATTCGCAATCTGAAGAAAAAGGCCATTAATAATGCAGAGTACAAAATGGAAAAGAAAGCAATTGTACTAAAATATAAAAAGGATGTTAAAATTATTAAGTTTGAATCTTATTTAAAAAGGAATCAAAACATGGTTAGTTTGCTAAGCAAGTGAAATTTGGGTATTCTTGAGAGATCCATCAGAGAAATCAACGGTTGCGCTTCAATCTGCAGTCAGTGGCCAGACTTGGACAGAGTATTTTAAGAACAAATACCCTCTGCCACAGAGATTCAACTTCATTGGGTCACAAACTTTTCCTGCACTTATGCTTCTACATTGTCCATGGAGTGTTGAAGACATAATGACAGTTGTCAAGAATTTGAAATTCTCTAAGGCAGCAGGTCCTGACGGGATTCCTCCATGATTTTTTAAAGGATGATCCAACATTTTGGGCTGGACTTCTGAAGCGCCGTTTTGACCATATTTTTCATTGTAAGATGATTCCAGCTTCGTGGTCAACAGCGATAATCAATCCTCTTCACAAAAAGCGACCGATTGACAACCCGGCAAATTTTCAACCAATTGCCTTGTTGGATGTGGCAGCGAAATTCTTTGCATCTTTAGTTCTTAATGACTTGAATCAAGTTATTTCTTCTCAGCAAATCCTTTTGCGATTTCAAAAAGGATTCAGGAAGGCCATGGGCACTCCGTTAAATGCCACAATATTAGCGCGCCTCTTGACATCTGCCCATCAAGCAAAGAATTGACCTATTTTTATGGCCTTACTTGATTTATCCTGTGCCTTTGATAGTCTTATCAGGGGAATCTTGTGGCAAAAAATGCAAGGCTTCCAGATTCCTGCACACATCATTGCCTTGATTGCCTCATTGCATAATAGCACAAATTATAGAGTGAGAATTGACCACACCGGGCTATTAACTGACCCCATATCTAGGTATATAGGTGTCAACCAAGGGTGCAACTTGGCCGCCATATTGTTTGACCTATATCTTGCTGATATTGACTCCCTCTGGACAAATGCTGACACGTTTACGGTAAAACTAGGTGCATTGCGAGTCAGTTGGCTAGCCTTCGCCGACAATGTGAACTTGTTTGACCACACACTGTTTGGGCTACAAAAAAATTTGCACTATTTGGCGGAATTTTGTGAAAAACATAATCTTATTCCAAATCCTGCCAAGTCAAATATTCTGGTACTTACGAACAAGAGAAAGATCACCTCCTATAAATGGGTCCTAGACACCATTCCCATCGACCTGTCACTTCGAGTGACATACTTAGGTTATTACCTGACTAACACTAATTCCATCCTGAAATGGCAAATTGCTATCACCATCAAAATTCTTCCCTTGATTGCGCAGATGAAGGTAATTGCACATAAGCTATGTAGGTTCTCGCTATTGCCTCTTATTGACTTCTACCGACTTAAGGTGGAAGCTACGATTTTATATGGACTTGACCTGTGTATACTACCAATTGGGCCTTTACTTAACACGATTCAAGGTATGATCTGGAAGAAGGTATTGCACTTACCTAACTCCCTTCCCAATGCGATAATCATTCACAAACTCGGCCTGTCTTCGCTAGGATCTAGGCTGGTTTGGAGAAGGCTGATGAATTTAGCAAAAATGTTACAGCCTCCACGGGATTTTCTCTATATGATAGCAAATGGTAATCCAAATTCCTTGACATTATTCTATAACCAATTGAAACTGATTTTAAATGCAATTGCCATGCACCTTGGGGATTTGGTAAAGTGTCCACAGATTGTAAAGAAAAAACTTTACCCATGGGATTGGGCAATGACTTCAGATTTGATTGGTACCTATGGTTCCTATGGGGAATGTGCTAAATTCAGACATAATCAAAAACTATATCTTCCCATCATCATACAGGTGCCTTGTAACAATGTCAGGATATTGTTTATGTGTTTCAGACTTAGGGCCTCATTACGAGTTTGGAGGTAGCCATGCCGCTATTTGCAGCATGGCTGCCTCCAAACTCAGGTCCGGGTTCCTTGAATGAGGAATTACCGGGCCATTCCAACCTTGGAGGACCCGGTAATTCCTCATTCAATTTACCCATTCCCGTTGAGCCCCATAGGGCTCAACGGGAATGGGGAGGGAGCTAACAGCGGGCCTGTTAATAATGGGCCCGTTGTTAGATCCCTGGTCCCCTCCCGGCCTCGCGGGACCCTCTCTGGACGTCGTAATAGGGCGTAATGGGTTTAACGGCACTAGCACCATTACCGGTGCCTTTAAACCCATTCCACCTGGGTCATAATGAGGCCCTTAATCTTTTTGCAACCAAAGTGCGGATGAAAAACTGAAAAGAAAATACTGGTATAGTCAATGGTATTAGTTGCAGATTTTGTAGATCTGACACTGAATCTGAAACTTTGAAGCATTTGACTTTACACTGTTATTTTCACCCAACCTAGACGTAAATATTTGAGCCTGTATGATAAAAAGGAAACGGCACATTTATCTGACACGCTTTGGCGACAATCTATTGGGGGTATAGAAAATCCTTGTTGTTGGCCTTATTCCATATTCTAAAAATTGTCAAAACTAACCTTGGTTCATGGGAAATTTGTCAAATCATGGAACTTAGTGGCTCAGCAGACTAAGGGTTGATTTCACAACTAATATTGTGGAAAGTCAATTGATGGTGATACTTTTATTGTCTATGGGTACAGTGACTGGAATGAATTGAAAAGACGCCTTTTTATGGAAGTGATGGTGCATAGTAGTAAAAGGATGTAAATCACTGGGCAGTGTCATATAACTCTGATTATTATTTCATATGATGAGAGGCAGCTGTTTTGAACATGTGAAATGAGCATGGCTTTAGTACTGAAGTATTTTTAAGATTGAGTAAGTGTCATTAATAAGGATGTGCTCCAAATATCAAGTGTTTCTGGAAACAGTGTGATGAAAAGTCTCTTCCAATGCCTATTTGATAGATAAGTTACTGTCAATTCTTCTCTCATTTTAAAGGTTTTTTGTAAGTGTAAACATTTTACTGATGTAATGCAATTTTATATATATTTTTTGTATTTGTTGTAAAGATGCTCGCATCAAAAACAACAATAAAACAAATATAATAATAAAAAAAATATATCCAATGCAAATCCTGTTTATATACCTGCTACACCAGAGTTGGCTGACGAGAGTAGCTCATCTGCAGCTATGTTCAATATTTTAGAGACAATGCTTATGGTCTTATCGACTAAATGTGAAGCGATTGCCGGTAAACTAGACTATCAAGGTACCCAGCTTGCTAAAATGATGGCCTCTGTTGATGTCCTTTTTAATTCTTTTAATTCTAATGTAATGTCATTGGTGGAAGTTCGATCTTTTATCTCCTCTTTATCTGCATTGCTACTTGAACGATCCCACCCCAACAAAATTACGAATAACTTACTGAAGGCCAACAGTTCGGACGTTGTCATTGATGTTCCCGTCCCCTTGACTATGGTGGCCCGCCACAAGAGACTTCAACAAAAGACCATTAGTTAACCAGGCCTTGATGTATGAGCCTCTTGCAACTAAAAGAACCAGAAAAAGAAATGCGACAGAGCCCACTAAAGACCTTATGCCGATGTGTCATTAGCCCTGTATCCTATTTTCCAAAATCCTCCTCCCAATGATCCTTTGCAAGCCCCTTTGCGGAAAGTCTTTCCACCAACAAACTGTGCCACTCTTGTTGGTGGCAATGATGGAATTATTACAATGGATCTTGATTATGACTTTAATTGTGCATCGTCCTCTTCTGTTCTCCCGACGAACTGTCCAGATAAATCTGGTTCTCGACTGAAAATGTTATGTCAAAAGCCTACAGTTCTTTCGGCAAAAAACAGTGGCAAAAGAGAGAGTATGATTCCCTCCTACTTACTCGCCTAAGACCAACACTAAAGCACCTTTGGTAGAAAATGAGCTTATTTATAACTTGGAATGTCTCTTTGCCATCCAGCCTGAACATATGTCATTAGAACCTGCGTGGACTATAAGTAATGCTTTTGCACAGATTGATTTGGGTACTGTAGTATGTACGGCAGGCACTGTGGTTGCCACTACACAGTCCACTTCCGTTCTTCTTCCTCAGTCGAGGTTAGACCACGAGGCTCAATCTTGCACTGAGCAGCACCATGTCACAACAGGGGATCACATGCAGTAACCTCTCCTGTTTGTAAATTTAAAACTAAGGCACTCCAAATACAGAGCCTATTCTGGGATGATAGTGGCCTGTTTTGAAACTGAGCATGTTGCATTGACTTATTTTATACTATTATCACCTTAAGTTTCCCACACAGTAGTGACATAAAAATGATTGATATTTGTGAAAATGTCTGCAATGCTACTCCACTTGTTTATTTTTTTTGCGGACAGCACCATTGTGCACTCTTTAACCAATTGGGTTATGAGTGCACAGTTGTTGAGGCCGAGTATAGTAGAAGATTTAGTCCAGCTGATTTAGGCAACCTGAATGATTCAGACTACCAGCGTAGCTGAGGCTCCTCCGCTACCCCAAGTTTGCAATTGGGGACTGGGATAGAGGACGAATCATGGAGGGAGGATATGCACTACGCATGGCTAGCCCAAATGGTTGAATTGCATGGTATGCCTTGCTCTTAGCAGCGTGTAATTTACCCCTCTCTCAGCTCTTAAGTTGGAATACTCGAGGGCATCTCCATTTATTTGAGGGCGACAGACTCACAGAGCACATTGATATTGATGATTTTTCTGCGGTGGCACTTCAGGAGAGCTGGTTTACGCATCTGATAGTGTTAAACAGTTGGCATTTTTGTACCAAACTGGCTACTCAGGGACCTTGTGGATGCCAGAAGGGTGGGCTACTGTAGGGTGTTAAATAACACTTGAGCTTGGTGGAGCTCATTTCAAGCTCATCCAATGACTGTATTGGTAAAATCACCCTTACTGCAGAATACTGTAATGGCTGAAGTAATTAATTTATCATCATTAATCTCTACGATCATCCCAATAAGTTTCCCCAGAGTTTGGTTATTAAGAAAATGGAGGCGTTTATCAGCAATTACACAGGACATCTCCCCAATTTCATGTGTGGGGATTTCAATAAAAAAACATTCCAAGAGATATTCGTTTGCAAGATATGGATGCTTTTCCATCTTCCCCTGTTGCCGGCGATATGCTTTTGACTCATTTAAGAGGGGCCTTGACTGGGCAGGTCTTCTTTATTCTGTGAGATTTATCCTGATGAATGGAGCATTTACAACAGACTCCCTCCCCAATTTACTCGAATCAGGAATAAGGCCAGTAGCATCTTGGAGTATATTTTTATGGCTAATGCTCCCTTACTGGTCGTGATATGGGTATAGTCCACCACCATGAAAGTGATCATTTGCAACTTGATTCTCATCTAAACATATCACTGCCGACTCCAGTCTACACTCAGTCAGGAGAAGTGAGCGTTAATCCAGCTTTAAATCATATATCCTGGAGTTATAGTAAGCTGGTAGAGGTTTCATCCTGAATGCGGGCATCATTGGAGGCTTTTTGGGACCATAGCATGCCAAGTTCATTTCACTACTGCCGGCCATGTGACATACTTTTTGTAGTTTAGTAAAACTATATCTCCCTGCAAGTGCAGGCTTCTTTACATCCCTGTCGGCCTGTAACCGTTGGCGCGTTTGGGCTGGTCTGTGCTGGTCTGCGTCTGTGAGCGGATGTGGGCAGGCCGTGAGGCACAGTTTCTGGCTCTACTAGGGTAAGTCATTGTTGCCCCATACTCTCCTGTTCTCACACTATTATGGCCTAATTTCAGACACTGTGCGGCTTTGTTGGCACAGAGAACAGAGGGAGGTATGGCTCAGTATCAGTCTCCGACACCTACCTCTCATTTTTTCATGGTAAGAGCTATTAAGGTGGACACTGCAAACCTTGCTGGCTATTAGCCAGCACAAACTGCAGCACAAACATCTGGGCATAGTAGAGAACTTAAATGTATGCCTTTGAACACAAGATCCCTCATCAACCACTCCTTAGACGTAGCCGATCATATTAACACTCACCGCATTGATTTACGGCTGTTACTGAATCTTGGCTGCATGAGGCTGCAGGCCCAGCTCTCTCAGTAGTGGTACCTGCAGGTTTTAACATTATAAGACCAGGCTGCATGAATACAAGAGGCGGGGAGTAGCTTTGATTTTTGATAAAACCTTACAAATTCAAGAAAAATATAGCATTATTGTCTTAGAGTGCGAGGTGCTCTAGGCAAAGTTTGAGGTGGATGCTAATTCCACTAACAACATCTTTCTTATTTATAGGCCCCCACAACGTATGCCAGATTTTATCACACATCTGGGCGATCTGATATCACTGAGTCTCAAACCAAATTCAAGCATTTGAATTCTTGGTGATTTCAACCTCGGTTTTATAGATGTGTCAGATGCTATGTCAATGATGGTTAAGGCTACGTTGGCTGACCTTGGTTTCACTCAGCATATCAGCCAGCCTACTCATGTTAAAGGGATGATCTTGGATTGGGTGCTTACGCAAAATATTGCCATAGAAAATATAGATAATAACCAGTGTACTTGGTCTGATCATCATGTGGTGGAATGGTGAAGTAACTGGAGACACGTAAGTATTTAACTCTTATTTATTAACTACTCAGTAGCCGGCGTCCCACACAGCGTCCCTCCCTTCCACTTCGTACCTCCGCCAACTGTCCTTCTCAGAACGTTCGCTTTTCCCCCAACATTCTACATATTACATCTCACGCGCCAGCGGGGACACAGAGCGTGATACATACATATTAAACTTAACTGGAATACAACATCATCCCCCCCATTACAAAATTGATTAAGGAAAAAGGCTCTACCTAATAAAAATGTAAACATATGTGTGTCAGGTATAATAATTAAAAACATTTCAAACATAACACATTTGTGCCGAATTGTAAAACTGTAACAATTAACACATAACAGAGTTTAACACAATATACAATTCTTTTACCAATAACCTGTATATGGAAATTACTTAGTTCTGCATGACATAATCTCTAGACCAAAACGGTAACCTTTTTTCCCTAGAACTACGCACACTCTTATTGTCAAGATCTACCACAGCTCGTTGAGTGTTAACATCTTCAACTCGTCCCAACACATTACCGTACCTACTCACATTTTCTGATCCATTTTGAATTAGATCATCTCCAAATAAATCTCTTCTCCCGAATTTAACTTGTTCAATCTTTTCATTCTTACCATTCCACATCCATTTACTAACTCTGTCCAAATTCCACACTGATCCTCCCTCAACTCTAACTGCTCTCATGAACACTTGTAACACCTTGACAGGACTACTGTATTTAGAGTCACCTTTCATAACATTACGACCATGCTTGATTCTCACAAAATCTCCTGGTGATATTCTCATCTTAACCCTTCCAGAAGACGTGGTCTTTCCTGGAGACATATTTCTCCTAATTACGTTTTCATCAGAATTACGCAATTCCGTGTTTCCACTTTTCCTACGATTAACCCAAACAGGATTTAGCAAGGTATTTGGAGTTCTTCCCCTCATCAATTCAAAAGGAGAGACTTTCATTCCTCTTTTAACAGACATCCTGGTACTCCATACTCTCTCCTTAATAACTTTGTCCACCGGTATGTTGTTACTTAAGGCTAACTCCACCGCCTCTACAATTACACGGTTATATCTCTCCACCAATCCATTGGTTTGTGGGTGATACAACGACGAAAATCTCCATTCAATACCTGTTTTCTTGGCAAATTCTTTCATGTCTCTACTTCTAAACTGAACTCCATTATCACTCACTATTATTTTGGGAAACCCTTCCCTTCTACAGATTTGCATTATGAATTTTATCACCTCATCAGTATCAATCTTTCTCACCGTTTTGACTTCCACCCAACCTGAATAGTAATCAACCAAAACCAATATGAATTTCTTCTCTCCACTTAACTTCACATATGGTCCAATGATATCAATTCCTACCATCTCCCATGGTGCATCACCTTTGTCAATACTCATCGGCTTAGACTTCACTATCCTGCAGCTCTTGTCACTGTTCTGACATGGCCAACAATTTCTAATAAACCTCTCAACCATAAGATCTATGCCTGGCCACCAGTATCTCAAATGCACATTGTTCTTAGTGCCAGTAATACCAGGATGACCCTGGTGTGCTTTCTCAATAAGGTCATTCCAGAACTTACGTGGGGGAATCAACTTGTCTCCCCTCACTAAAAATCCATCTTCCATAGACAATTCATCCTTAACCTCCCAATACCTTCTACAATTTTCGCTAATTTCTCTTTTATCAGGCCACCCTGATTCGGAGTATCTTATTATCTCTTGTAATTCATCATCTTTATTTAATTCTTCAATCCACATTTCCTTAGACGTAACCTCAAAAACTACTGCCACCATCTCTTCATCCATATCTACATTTGTTTCATCACTACTTAATGGCAGTCTCGATAAATAATCAGCCACAATATTCCTTTTCCCTGGCACATATTTCACTGAGAAATTGTAATCCTGTAATTTAAGACTAATCCTGGCTAACCTGGGAGAAGCTTTACACATACCTTTTACCGTGAGTACTTCAATTAATGGTTTGTGATCTGTCTGAATTACAAATTTGCTTCCCCACAAATATTTTCTAAAGTAATTCACTGCCCATGAACATGCTAATAACTCTTTTCAATCACTGAATATCTGCTTTCTGTTTCTGAAATAGCTCTTGAAGCATGACTAATCACCTTCTCATATGCATCTTCATTTATTTGTGTTAAAACTGCTCCTATGCCACTTCCACTGGCATCCACCGTAATCTTCGTCAACCTTCCAAATTCGAACCCTCCCAATTCCAAAGAGTCACAAATTTCTCCCTTTATGCTTTCAACCGCCTTACTACATTCAGCACCCCATGTAAATTTTGCATCCTTTTTTAATAACTTTCTCAATGGTTCAGTTATACTCGCAAAATTTTTTACAAACCTGTTGTAATATTCACATAATCCTAAAAACGATCTTAATTCGTCTTTATTGTTAGGATTCGGTGACTCTCTGATTGCTTTCATGGCATCTCCTTTGGGCTTATAACCTTTACCATTCACAGTATGCCCTAAATATTCCACTTCCTCCAATCCAAATTTGCATTTGCTTTTCTCAACTTTCAACCCAACTTCTCGTAATCTTTTCAACACTTCTTGCAACCTCCCATCATGTTCCTCAGATCCCTTACCAAACACAATTATATCATCCTGATATACCATAGTTCCACTTAGACCTTTCAGCACATGCGTCATAATCCTTTGAAATACTGCTGCCGCAGACGCTAATCCAAACGGCATACGTCTATACCTAAACAACCCATGTGGCGTTATAAATGCTGTAATGTCCCTGCAATCCTCCGTCAAAGAGATTTGATGGTAAGCACTCGAAAGATCTAATGTGGAAAATACATCAGCATTACCAATACGATTCAACATTTCAGATATGATAGGAAGTGGAAAAATGTCAGTTATAATATTCTTGTTGACATCTCTCAAGTCTACGCAAATCCTAAGTTTTCCACTTTTCTTCAATGTAACCACAATGGGGCTCACCCATTCAGATGATTCAATTTTTTCTATTACTCCTTCAGACTCCAATGATGCAAGTTCTTGCTCAACCTTATCAGCAATGGCAAATGGAATTGGCCTGGATTTTGTGTGCTTAACAGGTATTGCTCCCTTCTTGAGACGAATCCTGTGCGCAAAGTCTTTGAGCAAACCCACTTTTACTGTCTCCACTCTCTCTTCTTTGACATTCTCATTACCTTGTTCTTGGCTCCTGTTTACCACTAGGATTTGTTCTTTAACACATGGATCCAACCTGATCCTCAATCCAGCTTGGTCTCTCCAACCCAGTACATTCACACCCTTTTCTGCTACATATACCTTCACTTGAGACCGTCTATTCTTGAACTGAACAATACACGAAAACCATCCAATCATCTTGATCTTGGATCCTTCAAACCCACCAGGATTTGGTATGTCTGGTATCTCCATCCTACTTTTAAGGCCTCTTGACTCTAAATTCTTCCATGTTTTCTTGGTAATGATCGTCCAAGGTGAACAACTGTCAACCTTTACTTTAAGTTTCCAATTATCCAAAATTACTTCACAACTCGGGCATTTAAATTCTCCAGTTGGTGGCTCACGAATCAAAAACACTCTCTCTTCCTCTGATTCTTCCTCTTCTTCTAAAATGGCAGATACTTTTTTCCTCCTTCTACATGTGACCGCGAAATGACCTCTTATGCCACAATTTCCACATTTTTGCCCCAATGCTGGGCACTGTTTAGCGTTGGCATAATGGCCCACTCTGCCACAATTATAGCACCTGTCTCCTTCTCTCGGCTGGACATTTTGAAATCTTTGTTCGTATTGGACTTTTTGTTCATTCTTTACCCAATTCTTTCCTCGATTAGAACTCCCTCTCTGCTCAAAGTTCTTCATTTTATTATTTCTTCCTGCATTGACTTCGACTTTATCTTTGTTTTTAAAATTAGCTCCACTTCTGTCTTTTGACCGTAGCACATTAACCTGGCCTTGTTCTTCTGTTTCATTTTCCTGTATCTCCTTACTATTATGCTTCTGCATACTTTGTACAACCTCTTCTTTCTTGTTCTTCATTTCCTTCGAACACAACTGACTATGTTCTACACGTTTAGCAATCGCTATGGTTTCTGGTAGGGATGGATGGCCAACCATTCATAGTCTGTCTTGGACTAAATTGTCCTTAGAGTGAATAATGATCTGATCCCTGATCAACTCGTCCAAAGTGATACCATTGCCAAATTGGCAAGTCCGCGATAACACTCTCAATGCAGAAACATATTCTTCAATGCTTTCATGTTCTTTTTGTAGGCGCGTATAGAATTTGTATCTATTTATGGCTACATTAGTTTCTGGAGCATAGTACTTGTCCAATTGCCTTAAGGCCCTGTCATGTTCATCAGCATCACCTGCCTCATCAACAGTCAATTCTGGTAGCTCCCTGAACTTCCTCTGCCCTTCCAATCCTAATGCATGTAATAATAATAACTTCTTCTTCCTAGACTTGAGATCTTCATGCTCGACTGCTTGAATGTAATTTAACCAGAATTCTTTCCATTCTGACCATATAACTACTGGTTGGCCTGGCGCTGGAAGAAAACTTGCTGGCGGTTGAATGTTGATACTTTGCATATTTCCGTGGAATTTTGATCCTTAATATTCAAATAACAACAAAATTGCAAATTTTCAATAAAAAAAGAAAACTTCAATTCTCTCCCACTTTATCTTGTAATGTGCTAGATCTCATTAATTGCAGTGCATGGATATACTGTTGCCCAAAAATAAAACCTTTTTTTTTTTTTAAGTACTGCCACGAAGGTGAAGGGATCACTGTGTCCTCTTCATTATGTTATTTCCTGATTGAGATGTCACCTGGCCTCAAACTTCCTGACGGGTCCTTTCTTTTAACCCTTTTTGGGTCTCTGCACAAACCAACACGAAATGCGCGTCAGTTCGGAGCATCCGCTCTCTCCAAGTAATCAGCTGTGAACCTAATCACCAGCACAAATCAACGCAGCCACAGGCGTCGACTCGGAGCTCCCGCTCTCGCTTTCTTTCAAACAGCCACCGTCAGCACAAACCTATGCAATGTGCGCAACGGTTCGGAGCATCTGCTCTACACCAGTCTTCTCCTCGTGGGTTCTCCGGACGCCGGCATCCTCGTCACCATGTGAAGTATCTGGAGACACGTAAGTATTTAACTCTTATTTATTAACTTCTCAGTAGCCGGCGTCCCACACAGCGTCCCTCCCTTCCACTTCGTACCTCCGCCAACTGTCCTTCTCAGAACGTTCGCTTTTCCCCCAACATTCTACATATTACATCTCACGCGCCAGCGGGGACACAGAGCGTGATACATACATATTAAACTTAACTGGAATACAACAAATGGTCTATGTTATACCTATTCCTACTAAAACCAGGCATGAGAAATGCTGGGTTTCTTATAGAAACTTTCATAAAATCACAGTTACTGCCCTGGAACCTTTTGTCTTATCTGCTGTTCAAAATCTGCCCAATCTACACTCTGCAGAGGAGCTGACATTCGCTTATCGACACACATTGGAAAAAGCTGTCCATAGTGTGGCCCCTATGAAATCACGGTTGCTAAGAGAGCAACCAGATAAGAAATGGTATTCAGCTGACATTAACAATTTGAAAAGGGATAAGAATAAGGCCCTGAAACGATAGAAAAAAACGAATTCCAGTCAAGATAAAATGATTTATTCCCTCGCTGTTAAGACCCATAAGAGGGGCATTTTTAAAGCTAAACAAATATTCTATGACCCCAAGAATCTCAGGATCAGCTTCCAGTACCAAGGAGCCTTTCAGAATTCCTAAGGAGTTGGAGGCCCCATGTCCACCAGCCTTGCATATTGTGAAAGATTCAAAGTGGTGCAAGACCATCCAGGACGCACTAATGGATACATTCAAAAACATTAAAAAAACATTTTGGCCGGAAGTAGTGCTGGTGGCAGGAGGACAGAACAATATGGCCCCCTCAAAGAAAAAGGAGGCCTCCTTGAATTAAAATGTCTTCCCATATTAGAGCCTGACCTATTAGTCATCTTACGGAAGCTTAAACCCACAAACTGCAAAGTGGACATTTGCCCAGCCATTGCAGTTACATCTTGAGCACTGCAGCTAGTACCCCTAATTGCTAAGTTTGTGAATGCCTCCTTTAGGGATAATTATGTCCCGAGGGATATTAAACAGGCCTGTATCTTTCCCCTGATTAAAAAACCTTCTTTGGACCCTAGTCTGCCCTGTAATTACCGGCCCATTATTAACGTGCCATACTTATATCTATAAAGTAGCCCAGGTACAGATTGAGGAGTTTCTTCTGGAGCATGACATTCCAGGGCAGAAACAATTGCGTTTCAGATGGGGTCATAGCACAGAGTCAACCCTACTAGATCTTAAAAATAACATATTCAGAATCATGGAGAAAGGGAATACATCTTTGTGAGTGCTGCTAGATCAGTCCGCTGCGTTTGATCTGGTAGATCATGCCATTCTAGCAGATAGACTATGCAGCATAGCACATTTCTCCCCCTCAGCCATCAAATGGCTGAAGTCCTTCCATGCAGATTGCAGGGCAATGTTTTTTCCAATGAGGACAGAGCTGAGGAGTTAATTGTAACTGGCACTGGAGTTCCGCAGGGCTCTTGCGTGTCGCCTACGCTTTTTAACATCTTTATGCTCCCTCTGTTTGAACAGTTGGATGACGCAGGCATTACATATGCCAACTATGCAGACGACACGCAATGCCTTGTGCCTCTTACTAGAAACTATGCTACTGATGCCATTAATCTGAACCCCATCTATGAACTGTTTCAACTATGAATGCGAGATAATAAGCTTGCAGTCAACGACACAAAAACAGAACTGATGTTTTGGGTACCTCTGCACAATTTCGGAAGTTGAGCCCAGAATATATCTCCTTTAGTTTGTCAGGTTGTACCACTGTCACTCAGTCCAAGGTCAGCACACTTGGGGTCTACTTTGGCAAAGAGATCACTATGAAGGCCCAAGTAAACAGTATGGTCTCCAGTACTGTACACCATCTTAAACTACTTACTCAGTTCTGTCCCTTTCTGAATGTTACCAGCCATGCAACCATTGCACACGCCATTCTAGGGGCCAAACTGGACTATGGCTCGAGTCTCCTATTAGGTATTGCTAAGGGGACATTACTAGTCTTCAGGTAATACAAAACAATGCTGTCCGTGCAGTGGAGGGGCTTTGCAGATCTGATCATGTGACTGCAGCAAGGAAATCTCTACACTGGCGTCCTGTCTCTAGCAGAATCATTTTCCGAGTACAGTGTATCACACACAGGTGTCTGTATGGTCAGGGCCCGAGATACCTCTCTAAATGTGTCTCTTTGCCGCCTATTCGAAGAACCGTGAGGTCCAATAATACCTGCCCCTTTAAACCCCCATGGTCTGGACTCGTGAGTGTAGCCCGTGATTCGTTCCTGCATGGCGCCTCACAAATCTGGAATGCTCTGCCCCTGGACCTGAGAGCTTATGCAGTGCTTTCCACCTTTAAACGAGGACTAAAAACAGTCCTGTTCTCTTAATTACCCAGCTCTCATCCCGCTGCCTTTATTCCTCTTGTTTTGCTCCATGTTCCTGTGTTAGTCCTGTTGTAAGCGCTATTATGCCTGCAGGCTCTGTTATGCGCTATATAAATTAAAATAAATAGAAAAATAAAAAAAATAAAAAAGGGCTCTGGATCTATCGGCTGCCTCCACCAGAGTAGCTATTAATGACTCTGAGGAGTGCATTGCTGTTGTTATCGCTACAACCTTTGCCAAAAGAGGTACTACTGCAAGATTGGCAATTGGCCCTAAGACTGCCCACTGCCATTTCGACTAATTGTTAACAAGAAAAGAGTTCTGTGTAAGGCCCTATGCAAATTATCCTCGTGGGGACTTGATTCTGTTGAACATTCCATGTGGGGAAAAAATTTAAAATGCTCACTGCAAGTGTTTGAGAAACCATAGATAACATACTAAATGTTTACATTGGTGGTCTCTGGTACATTTTGCCCTTGCTAACGATTCAAGAAATCTTTGGGGGTTATTAATGGCTACTCTCCTGTCACTCGTGACATTAATAGCTTCCCTGAACCCGTATGGGCTGAATACATCAATAACTCCTTGGTGGGGAGGGGAAGCAATGTTGCTACCGATGGCTAGGTTTCCCTCCAAATGGGCGTATACCAAACGACTTGCAAATACATTGAGACTGATCAATGAAAGTAAGTCTTTGAGGGCCCGTGGCCCAGATGGAATTTGCAGCTCTTTGATTAAAGTAGATGCTGATCACTGAGCCATCACTTTAGACTGGCTATTTTATTGGATTAGCGAGTCTCAACTTGTTCCTTCTTCTTGACGTGATAGTATTATAGTGCCCATACTGAAAAAGGGGAATGCCACCGTCCCTGGAAATGACCACCTGTTGGCAATGTTAGATGCCTCGGCAAAAATCTTTGCCCGCCTGTTGCTAGGTGCACTATGAGAATGGGCAGATGCCCTATGCTTATTCCACTAAATCACACAGTCTTTCAGAAAGGACTCAGCACTACGACAAATTGTCTTGCCCTGACGACGGTCATTCAGCAGGCTTGGTATATTCGGGGGAGACCAGTTTTTGTGGCCTTTATCGATTGTAGCTCCGCCTTTGATTCTATGAACAGGAACAGACTTTGGCGTAAATTGTATGATTGGAATATCCCTGCTGGATTACCATTGCTGATCATCTCTTTTCATTATCATAGTAGGTTCAAGATCATAGTGCACCAATCTGGCAGGATGTTCAATTGGATTCCCACCCACCAAGGATTGAAACATGGATGCATTCTTGCTCCCCTGTTATTTAATCTTGACTTGGCAGACATGGGAGCAGCACTACTTAATCCTACGTCCATTGCTCCGAAATGGGGAAATACACCTCTCCAGTGGATGGGCTATGCCGATGATATTGTGTTTCTGGATTTTACCCCGGCCGGGCTTCAATCCTCTCTGAACCATTTAAAAACCTTTTCAGACTCCAACTCCCTGGTTGTGAATATAAACAAAATGAAGGTTATGTTTTTTCTCCCCCTTTTTGAAAGAAAAAGAGTGTATGTTGGCACTTGGAGGAGAATGAGCTAGAGGTGGTAACTGAATATAAATATTTGGGCTTTAACATGGACTGTAATCTGCATGGTCGTCAACACCTTGAATATGTCAAATTGAAATCTTCCAAGGTCATAGGGAGCATTGAAACATTGGAACTTAATGCAGGGGTTATTCTGTTGGGATATTATCCTTATTATATCTGGCCAAATTGGCACCCATCCTTATGTATGGAGCAGAAAATTGAGATTTTGACAAGCTTGCTGCAGTAAGTAAGCTAGAGTCGGCTTTATTAAAGAAATTGTTTAGACTCCCTTCCCGAACTTCAATCGAGGTGCTCTAGCTCGAGTTTGTTATTGTCCCTTGCTTACTGATAGTCCAACTTTCTTGCCTAAATACGTATTGGAAACTGACTAATGCTTGAATAAATACTCTGAGTAACTTAATTTTTGAAGCAACCCGGACTAAGGTTTCATTCATGCACATTAGTACCTTAACCAATATTTTTTTTTTAAATTTGTTTTGGTTCAAATATTGAACCTCTCAAACAGTTAACATACAAAAAATGTTTTTGATTCCATGCTTACTTACATTATTTACATTTCTATACTCATTTCACCTTTCATTTTTACACCACAATTTTGCAACTTCTCTTAAACAAGACATAAAAGAAAAAGAGACCAACCTTCAAGACTGGGAGTAAATTTAAAGAGAAAAAAAGGAAAAGCGAAAAGCAAGGGAAGGGGAGATAAGACAATGACATGCATTTCTGTCTCTACTATATATGTGCAGGCGGTTCTCTTTTGGTCTATATAAACTTAATTGCAACATTACATTTCATGGTGAGCTATTTGATGTGAATGCCAACAACATCTTGAAATTATATTTCTGATTAAAATATCTCATGGAGAAAGTGTATAATGGAAATACGAACGGATAAGTGAGGATTTGTGAAAAGCCAGTGCCAAGCCTGTTTTTCATCCATTGGTAATAAGGAAGCAGTGAGTTTGCCAAAATGGTTTTACGCTTATCTGTAGGACTTGTACACATTATTAGACAATTGGGACAACGTCTCTTTATGGGATTCATCATTACACCAGCGACAATAGTTCTGATTTTCTGGAATTTGTCGCCTTCTCGCTAAAATGTCTTGCGTCCGCCATAAATTCATTCTAAAGCGCAAATACTGACTTCGAATGTATGGCGATGGACATTTTTGTAAATAGTCCGCTAAGGTACCCATTTTTTTATGTCCAAACAGATTTATATGGAAGTCTTCCAAAGATTGACAATTTTCTAGTGTCATAATCCAATCATTTTGAAAGCGTTTGGTTTTGGCTCGATTCGGGTTAAGTAATAGCATTTCTAAATTGATGCCAGCTTCCGCGGAGATGTTCAAGGCATGTTGGATCCATGTACCTGGGAAAGTGTCTTTGGCAGAGATTAGATAGTGAGTTAAAATTCCCAAGACATTCATAGTTGAAACATTTAACAAGCATTTACTTAGCAAGGTACACCTTTTCCATTGTATATGTGAGAACAACGATGCCAAACTCAATTAAAATCGAATTACGGCCCTCGGAGTGCTATTTGGTAAATATAAGAGTTGTTTCCAAAATCTGGACTCAATTACATCCCAACATCTTTGATTTTTAGGTAAGCTTGCTTTGGCATCCTATGATAACACAGGGATTACTTTTTGATTAAAGAACAACACTATGGGCCTCATTACGATTTGGGCGGTAGCCATGCCGCTATTGGCGGCATGGCTGCCGCCAAAATCGGGTCCGGGTCTGGGTTCCCAGAATGGGGAATTACCAGGCCATTCCTACCTCCAGGCACCCGGGCCCAGACCTCCCCCAGACCTCCCCCATTCCCATTTAGGCCCCCGTAGGGCTGAATGGGGATGGGGGAGGGAACTAACAACGGTCCGATTACGACCGGCCCGTTGTTAGCTCCATCTTCCCCTCGCGGGACCCGCTCTGCACGTCTGGCAGAATGGTGTTAACGGGTCCGCATCCTTTTGAGGCACCTGTTAACCCATTCCGCCACTCTTGTAATGAGGCCCAATGTGTTTGTAAGAGTATTTCGCAAATTTATAAGTTAAAATGTTTGCCTGAGCTATTAGGGTTTGTAGTTTCCGATGAATGGCCAGATCTTGTTCATGATCTTTCAAGGTTTTGATACCAGGACTCCGAGATACTTGTATAGCAACACTTTTTCAGGAGTTTCACTTACTAACCGCCACCAAAAGTGATTAATATTGGCATTTGTGTTGTTGTTGCAAACCAAGAGTTGCATTTTAGCTATTTTTTTCATAAGATTATTCTTACAACTATAATGCTCTAGCGAGTTCAGCAAGTTCTGTAATCCCATGGGGTTTGAGATAACAGAATTAGATCATCAGCATATAAGAGATAGCTGATGGATTGATTACCTAATTTTGGTGCATCAATCGTAATATGCTGAAATGCTTGCCTCATGTCAAGTATGAACAGTTAAATAAAGTTGATGCCAAGATGCATCCTTGTTTTAGACCTCTTTGAGTTTGGATATAATGTGATAAGGTGCCGTCCATGGCTAGTCTGACTTGGCATAATCAGAGCTAGCAGGGAGGGCGGACAATGATATTCTCTTAGTTTCCCATAGAATAAGACTCTATCAACCGAATCAAAGGCAACCTTGAAATCCACAAACGCAATGTATAGTGATTGTTTTTGAAACACATATTTTGATTTAATTGCATTAAGGATTGTGATGTTCGGAATTGTGCCTATTCCTGCCACAAAACTGGCCTGGAGGGGGTCTAACAACTGATTACTCCGCGCCCAGCGATTGAATTCCTTCAGGATGATTCGTGCAAGAATATTTCCGGGCGCATCCAGTAATGCAATTGGTCTATAGCTTTGGAGCATTTGCCGGTCACCCCTTTTATATATCGGGACTGTAAGCGAGTGTCTCCAAGTTTCTGGAATGAATTGCGAATGGTTGACTAGAGTGAAAATGTTGAACAAAATCTTGGCCCAGATGGTCGCATGTTGTTTAAACACATGATTTGAAAGGCCGTCAGGGCCACATGCTATAGACTTGCTTATCGATTTTATGCATAATGATATATCTAGCAGGTCAAAGTCAAGTAGAAATTTTGACGGGAGTGATAGCGAGTCAAGGCTCACATAATTTGGAGGGGGAGCATAAAGAGCGGCGAAATGTTTGACCCACTTGTCTTCCGTAACACCATTGGCCTGTATTATGCCTTGGTTACCTTGCGTCGTTTGATTCAGCATGGCCCAAGTTGTTGCTGTTTTCTTAAATTGCAATGTGCTCAACATGTTCGCGCCATCTCTTTGGTAAAGGGAGGGGTATTTTGCTCGTAGCCAATTTTTGTGTTGGGTCTTTATGCGGGCCACAACAGCATACCTTAATTCAATTGCCAATTTTAGAGCCTCTCGTTTGTCCGCTCTAAATTTTGATTTCCTATCCTTCAGATCTTTATCATAACTGTGAATGGGGCATTTTTGACTAGGTGGCTTTCCCAGTTTGCCTTTTAGCATTTGTGGCATTTTATTGTATAAGGTCTTATCTGATTGAAATCCTAGGGTTATTTGCGTAATATTTCTGAGTAAAAAGTTATTATAAACCCACATATTTGGCTCTGAGCATCAGAGTCTGTTTGCACCTTCATTAATAGTCACTCCAGTTAGGTGAGCATCCTTGAGGTCTCTTTCCTGAGTGTTGTTAGTCAACCATTTTGCTATTAATTGATCGTGGCCACTCGCATTTGTTTCTAATACACGAAAATCTTCTACAGTGGGGCAGAGGGCAGCGCTCACAAAGGTAAAATCAAGAATGGCAGTACTGCTGCCACGGCCCATTGAGCAGGCATATCAGCATCACAGGATTCATTGAGCATGATCAGTTTAAATGTTTTGACAAAATGTTTCCAAGATTTTATTCTGCTAGAGGCTTTGGTATTAGATTCCCTTATGCAGTTCAAATTTAAATCACCAGCTATTATTGTGTGGTGAACTGAGGCATCTTCTGATATAAATATCATTAATTCGAAGAGATCTTCCATGAATCGTGGGTCTGATATGCCTGCTGGGTTCCAGTACAAATTTATTATTGCATAGATACAATTAGACGCCGTGATTTTTACCATTTGCATAAATTGATCGGGCGTCGCCCATGACTCTACATACGCTCCAACTTTCACTTTGCTTGCAATTAATAAGCCTGAAGTGGGACGCCCCTGAAGTGCTTTTAAGGCAGGATTTAAGAATATATTATAGCCATCCCACCTGGGGGGATCTAGTAACCATGTCTCTTGTAGCAATGTGATATCATATTCCTCAAGGTTTTTTGAATTGCAAGTCAAATGTTTAAAGCCTCTAGTATTCCAACTCATGAGTGAGAGACTTACATTTTGGGGCTCTGTTGCTAGTTATTTTTGTGTGCCCCCTTCTTTGCATGAACATATAGTTTGAGACGCCAGATTGTTGTGTGTATGGATCGTTTTTACATTGGCAACCTGTCCTCTTGCGGCTGGAATTTCTACACTCTGAGCATCTTCTGCTAGTATTGTGAAGCCCAGATTAAATAGGGGTTCTTTAGCTAACCGTATCGTATTTTGTACGACTCTGGAATGCATCCATAGTCTTACAGAAGACAGGCAATGGTCCTTAACAAACTCAACTAAGGCTATGTCCGTTGACATGATATCTTCCAGTTGTGGAATGTCAGCGAAGATTGCCAGTACAGAGCATCTATTTAGGTCATATTGAGTGACAGGATGCCGGCAAAAAGTCAAGGTTAGAGAATAGTGGGCAGGCCGATTGACTGATCTGTTATGGGTTTTTGAACTTAAGCCACCCTTACCTTGCTTGTTGGTCTGGTCAGCTTCTTTTCTCTCACTTGCACCCATTATGTTGGCAAGGGCTGATTGTATCAGCTGTAAGGCTTGGGCCGGGATTGAGGCCGTGGCTGGAATAAGATTGGGTGCTTGGGGGGCAGAGACTTCATTAACTTTCGCTATCGCCATGCTCTGCGAAACCACCACTTTAGAAACTGGCGCGGGGGATTCCCCTGATTTACTCCCTATGAATTTTTGTGGCTTGAATAGGGAGCGGCTTCCTCCTGTGGCACCCACAAGACCTCTTTGTGGGATACAGGGAAGGGCGGCAGATGTGCATTCACCATTCCCTTCCCATTGGTGATACTATCTTGGACAGGGATTACTCTATGCTCAGCCATATAGGCGTCCACCGCTTTCGAATATCCTTGCACTCGTTTGTATCTGCCACCATGCCTTGAGAGTTTTTTTGCCTCAGCAAGATTGTCATTCGATTGTTGCAGGGTTACTGCCTTGACCAGATTATCCAGTGGAGCGTATAGCAAGTCAGTAAGTCATTAGTTCTTGAGCCACAACCTGCTTTCTCTAATTCTTGGCGAATATATGTTTTAGTTATCGCCTTAGATGTTATGATAGAGTTATTCTTTGGCTTTGGAGTTGTAAGGGCTTTAAAAAACCGGTTTGGTTTGGATGTGGTACTTTGGGTCATGGATTTCTGATTTTTCGTGAACCGCTGTTTCATGTGCGATTTATTTTGGTATTATCAAAAATGGTAAAAACAACTTTCTTATTCTTAGATGGTTTCGGAAGAGGCTGATGAGAGTCCTCTACTACAATTGGTGCCGCCAAGTGTGGACTAAGCGAGACATGCAAATTGTCTTCTACTAAAACTCTCCCCACGTTAGGTGCGTATGTTGTAGAACTCACATCTTGTATAATACCGTTGATCATTGGGACGGCACCTTGGGGCCTTTTTTAAATGACCATCACTCGTTTGTGTATCCTGGGAGATACTCCTCCAGATAAGGTCCTCTTTTGTGGTCGGAACCATCACTTGGTTTTGGAGGAGAATGATGGTTTCTGCCTGCCATTTTAGAATTTTTTCAATTTGAGTGTGTTGTATATTCATTTTACCCTCTAACGTATCAAAGAGCTTAGTCATAGTTTGAAGAGCTAAATTCATGGTGGTGAATGTAACTTCTAAGACTTTTGTCATCGGATCAGATTGAGCCGGTCTGTGGGGTGACTTGGGATTTTCTCTTGCTTTCCTTGGGGTGGGTGCAATGTATGAGGCTATCGAACTTATATTTGAATGACTTGCATCAATAAGCAAAACCGGAGATCTTGACAAATTATCATGCATAGATTCCACAGAGAAACTTGAGTCAGGCAAATCAATTTCAATCACAACCTCTTCTTCGATCCTTGACTGTGGTGAGTGTGGTTCAGCTGTATTTTCCACAGTGAGGGCCGCCGTGCTTAGGAGCATGCTGTCTGTGGGTGAATCATGTATGGAAGCCAACTCAGCTAATACACACGGCATAGGCTCCGAGACTGTGATGTTCACTGGGAGAGAGTCAGGAACCACTTCTATTGACATCGACTCTCTCACAGTGTTTGTTGCTGTTTTGTTTTGTGGGTTTACTGCTATCGCCCCAATTCGAGTGTCTTTACAATATTTATGAATGTCAGACATTACGTCTTCTTTGCAAGCCATCCTTTTCAATTTAGAAAGTGTTTGGGCCGATCGTGTGGATGTTGTTATGTTTAGACCTCGTTTGAGCCCG
Source organism: Ambystoma mexicanum (assembly GCF_040938575.1). Lineage (NCBI taxonomy): Eukaryota > Metazoa > Chordata > Amphibia > Caudata > Ambystomatidae > Ambystoma > Ambystoma mexicanum. Next base: position 119,129,575 of record NC_090926.1, on the reverse strand, counting down.
CTCACCGATTGCGAGCGGCCTCGACTCGCAGCATTTCCAAAAGGCATGGGGGCTAGGGGCATGCCTGTTTTTCACGACGGTACATTAAATTGCATCGTGCCTCAGAAGAGGGGCCTCAGCTGGTGCCTGGAGCTAAATCGAGTTACAGAAACCTATACAGTACACCACAAGAACGACAGCAAAGAAACCCTCCTCCGCACCTTCAAAAGCCACGGTGGACCAGCTAGTGTCTTTCCTCGCCTCGACGCCTCGACGCACTTGGCAAAGAGGCAAAGAGGCTGGTACTCCGCTCGGTGCGCGCACCGGTGCGCGCGTGTACCTGTATTTGGATCCTCATGCCGAAAAATGGGGGCGTGGCCTAATTAGGCAAAACAAATTGTGATTTCTTTCTTTTCTGGAAAGGTATAACAGTAGATGTAATAGCTGTATTACTATTACTGAAAGTACTTTGATAGCAGAGTATCCAGTTTGGGAACTACCGTGTTAATAACCAATATTGAACTCATTGTTCATAGATAGTTTGCTGTAGTCCAGGGTGAACTTCTGAGCTATCAATTTCAGTGTTTTAAAGCCGTCATAAAAAGTGGTCTATTGCAACATAGCCACAAACAGCTAACTGTTTACCTTGCTGCAAAAATAAATAGTGGACCCTTTATTGATTATGCACTGGCCCGGGCAGAAACTCCTAAGTATATTCAACACTTTGTGGGCAAGCCCTTGACTATCTCAAATTAAAAATGAACTCTGTTAGGACATTGGAAATTATAGGTGCCTGGGCGAAAATCCTGCGGGTTTCTCACCTATGTTGGCTGTGTGGAGATAACCAACTTGAATCTGCCAAGCAACGGCTGTCGACCTGTGTGTTGCCGGTAGAAATGAGCCTAATTGCTCTTGAAGCAGATGGGCTTGTGTCTACTCTCTCAGGGGAAGGCGTGTAGTCCCTGGTTATGTGTGGAAATAATGAATCTTGTATTATATTCTTCACTGTCTTCTGGAGAAAGATTGCCTCGATTTTGGTGGACTGTACCGATAATTGATTTATTGAGAGCTAATTAACCGATTCTGCTATATTTGGGGATTGATGATTTTTATCTTTGTATTGTCATGTGTACTTACTTGTGTTAAAAGCTGTCTTTTGTGTGCAACTGTCTGACACAGTAATAAAAAAAAAACTAAGAAATAAAGAAATACTGTCTGGGAAATGTGAAAGCACAATTTTGACAGTAGACTGAAAGCCCAGCAATTCATTTTCAAACTGCAAAACAGGAAAAGGCTATTTCATTTGACAATGTTAATGTTAAAGGTAATTATATAGCGCACCTTCACCAACAGAGTTGGTCTCCAGAAGAGACCATGGAAAATGTGTGAATTCGGCATCTTGAAACTAGGAGCATGGAAAATGAAACGAAACTGCAAAAGTAAAATGTACAGATGTGTATTAAGGAAATGGGTGGCTTGTTGCAACTGTTTTCAAAGAAGCTGCGGAAGGAATACTACATTTAAATTTGCCATATGCATGTATGCCAAATAACTATAATCAGATGGCTACCTTTTGCTACACATGAAAAAATGAAAGACACTTTTCATGAAAAGAGAGCAGCAGGGAAAAATAAAGACATTTGTATGTGGGACAGATAGGAGTTGTTTACCAGTGAAACTTGAGTGCCTGTGCCAGTTTAATATAAAGTATAATTTAAAGATGAACATTGATGGTATGGCACAGGAAAAATCTGCATATCATTTGAGGTGAAAATGTTAACATGTAAACATTTGATTTTACTGTTGCGGAATGGTCAGCGACGGAAATGTCCACATGGGAAATGTACGCAACACAAAAATGTTTGTACATTTCCCATGTGGACATCCACATTTCCCATGTGGACATCCATTGAAAATCATACAGATTCAAACACAGACCCTCACACACACCCTCACTCTCACCCCAACACACCCCCACCCTCCTATTTAACTTTCCTTCAGATGTGCTGTGTCCCTGCGGCGCCGGTCCCTTTCACTTCCGTCGCCACAGGGTTTTTTTCTTTTAAAAACATTTTTTGTACTTTTTGTTTTTTTTAAACTTTTGCTCGGGTGAGCTGCGGGGCTGTCCCCCGCAACCCCACCCACTATACTGTATAGTATAGTGAGCGGGGTGTTGCGGGGGACAACACTGCGACACCCAGCTTATTTGTATCTTTTTCTTTTCTTTTTGTTGTTGCTCGGGATAGGGATGCAGTAGGTGATTATATGGTGGGCAGGGGACATTGGACTCGACAGATACATTGTGTCCATGATCCAGTAGCTAGTCAAGAATACGTTCATGGGCGTAGGTCCAGTTGAGGATGTGCTGGGCACAACCTAGGGCTGACGTGGATTTGAGCAAGGCTGAAGCCTCTGTGGCGGACAGGTCATTAAAGCCAAGGTTATAATCCCCCATGGTAGTAAGCTTGGAGGTAGGATTGAGGTTTATGGAGATGGGTTGAATAAGGTCATCTTCAAAAGTAAGGATAGGACCTGGTGGGTGGTATATAAGGTGACGGTTAATGGTGTATTGATTTGAATTGATATTTTATTTCTATCATGCTCGTACACAAGTGTTTCAGAGCGCGAAAATGGTAGCATTGGGCGAGCAAGTATGTTTTGCAGAAATGGATTTGCAGTTTTGAAGCTGGGTGGTGCCGACAAGATGGGGTGGGAGACTATCCATATAGATGATGGCTACTCCTCCACTTTTCTGCTTGTTCTGTCACAGCATAGAATGGCATAACCTGTGGGGACTGCAATAGATAAAGCTGGGCCGGCTGTTGGGGTTAACCAAGTTTCCGTAATGGCTAGGATGTCAGGCTTGTTCAAGGTAATAAGGTCCAAGATGTCTGGAGCGTGGGCTCTAAGGATCTGTCATTAAGCAAAATGCACTAAATCGGTGGTATTTGAGTGTCATTTGCGCCTGCCTTAGTAGTGTTATCTAGTGTGGCTGGACATGCCATAGGGATAGGTGAGGTAGGAGGAGTGGTGCAACATCTGAGATACGCATTCCATGCTCCAGTTGTAGAGGGGTGCTTCTGGTGTGGTCGGGGTGCACATGCACATTGTCAAGTAGAGAAGGGATTTTGGGAGTGGACAATGTTCAGAAGTGCCGGTGGCAATGGTGCTGGCAGAACCCACTAGTTCAGATGCGCTTAGAGTGGAGTCAAGTTTCAGGGCGAGAATGGGATGGTGGTGGTGTTATGTGAGTCCTGTGAATGGTGCTTAGATGCCCTGGTAGTATTTATGGAGTCACTGGCTGGTGATCCCAGGGAGACTGGCGCAGATATGATAGCAGGTCTGTGAAAGTTTAATTTGGGCAGGGAAAGTGAAAGTTGCAGCCTCATGTGCGGTTATGGGTGATGGAGGACGTCTGGACAGAGTGGGTCCACACTCCCACATTCCAGTCTGGCGATGTGTTCCTTGGTAGTGGGCAGCGGGAGTTCATGTCAATGAGGGGTGCTGTCTGGGCAAATGTCAGATAGCATGCATATGTTAGGTTTTTGAAGTGTGCCTAGGCTTGAAGTTCAATAAGTATTGTACTGAGTTAGTGATTTTTTGTAATATTTATTGGTAGTAAATGAGATCAAATCTAATTATTTAGGTAGTGCCAACAGTCTCCATTTGGAGGCACGTGTAATTGTTTCGCCCATACCCAGGCTTTCCCAAGGCACAACTGCATAATTAGCTCTTCAAATTTACAGGTCTAACATATTTAGTATAGGCCTTCACATTTATTTTCACAGAATACTATGCATGGTTGTGCATGTTATTTCCAATACTTTTCTTACTTTTGCACCACAATGATAAAGCATATAATTTTCATACACGATAAAATCAGAAGATATTGAACAATTGATAGGTGTACAGCGGTCAGTAGCTTTAATATCTCAATAGTGTGTCAGAAATTCTTCTTTCTGGTTTTAAATCCTTAAATTGCTAATTAGCTATGAATATTAGCTGTGGTATTTACAATGCCAGTTTCTCTTCTGATTAAAGTATTCCTATTATTTTACTGTGGTAGGAAATGTCCTATGGTCTCATCAATCAAGGTGTCCCGGGTGTTTGTTAAGTAGTCCTCTATGTTTACATTTCTAAGTTTTTTCTTAAATATTTAACACCTTAAATATGTTGGGATTACTGGATTCCCATGGATTCCTTCAGGATGACGACATTCCACGTGATGCTATCTGGGCAGAACACTTACACAATGTTGTTGTGGTTGAGTGCAGCAAACGGAGTGGCGGTAGGGTAGGCAAAGGGAAGGTTTAAGTAGGGGGATATGGTTGGTAAGGACAAGGCAAGCATGACAGTGGCCCGTTACCGGGATGACTAGCGGCCCCGTGGGAGCAGTGGCTTGGGTCAAGTCAGCAGTCCACTAGAGCTGTTTGTGTCGAGAGCAGGGCTATGACACAGCTTTGCATCGGGCAACAATTGGCATTGGCAGCTAGACAAGCAACCTGATTGGGAAGTGGGTTTATGGCCTACGCTAGTGGTGCATTTTGATCGCAAGGCAGCAATAAGTTAGTACCGGGAATAGGGCTTAGCGGGGCTAAAAGTGAACATTACATGGAGGAAGTTTTATGGATCAGGTGGATGGGAGGGGGGTGAGTCGGCACAGGTAGTGGGAAAACTTTTGCACAGACAAGGCAGGCAAAGATACGGGTTGAGTCATGCTGAGCACAAGGCAGTAATGGTGCACATGCAAGTCTTAGGGGCACAGCAGTGGTGTAACACAAGATGTGGGGGCCCCCCTGCAAGCCATGCTGAGGGTTCCCCCCAACTAAGCAACAAATCAAGGGTTGCGCCACACTCTGGGCCGGCCTAGATTATCACACTTGCATAATACGTACAAACGTGCTGCTGAACGGATATGCCGCACACTGCACTAGGAGAAAGATATAAATATGTATTTTCATATAACATACAGCACACTGTCTGAGAATAATTGGCTAAAAAGCCAGAGTGTTTGCAATTGTTTTGTAGGGTAACACCAAGCCAATAGATGCAAGTCACCAACAGTGCACAGGAACATTAATTATTTTCTACTAAAAATTCCATGCCACAATGAAAACATGTCCAACTGGCTGCACAATGTAGACCAGTGTAGACATGTAATAACAATATAGTAAAGCTTGCCAGGCCACATTTAGACATATCTAGACTGGTTGCACCAAAATGGCAGTCGATTAATAACACTCATCAAGAAAAGAACACACATTCAAGCCTGTGTCTCTGTGGCCTCTAACAACACGGCCAAACTCTTTAAAATCTGAAAAGAACTGGTCAATCCTGTTGCTGTCTTTACATCTCCTGTTCCCTCCCAGGCCCTCTGTATGGCTCTGTCATCTCACTTCTACGCTAAAACTCAGGACATCCTGTCCTCGATCTCCTCTTCCTCTCCCTCTTTCTCTCTCGGCCCCCCTTTGGCCATCTCTACCTCTCTTCCTCCTTTCTCCTCTTTCTCTCTGACAACACCTGACAAGGTTTCTAGACAAGTCCGATCTATGAAAGTGTCATCCAAACAGGTGCTCTCCTGCTCCCCCAGAACCATCAAGAACCATATTGAAACCCTCGCTTCAGCCTTGAACGATTTCTGTAATCACTCTTTCCCCTCTCCCGTTAAGCACTCCCTTATGTACCCACTCCTCAAGAAGCTTTCTGCTGATCCTGCCTGCCCGGCAAACTATCGGCCAATCTCCATCACCCCTTTCCTGGGCAAACTGTTGGAAAAGCTGTCAATCTCCCAGCTTACTCTCCACACGGAATCTGTTGGTTGTCTCTATGACCATCAGTCTGGCTTCAGAGCTGCCAGAGACACGGAAACTGCTGTCCTGAACACCTGTGATTCCAGCATTGATTCCAGCACCTCTATGCTTGATTTCAGCATTCCTTCTGTCCTCATCCTCCTTGATCTTTCCTGTGCTTTCGACACGGTCAACCATGCCATCCTGATCAATCCTGATCAATCGACTCCATGAGAACCTGGGCATCACGGATCAGGTCCTTGAGTGGCTGACCTCTTTCCTCTTGGACTGCCCCTCCCAGGTCCAACTTGGTCCCTTTCTCCCCGCTCCATCCTCTCACTCTGGTTTTTCAACTTCTATGTGGCCCCTTTGACCTACCTGATCTCTACATTCTCCTCTAACTTTCAGTGTTATGCGGATGACACTCCACTTTCCTTCAGGCTCCCCTCATACTCCTCTCATCTCTCGCTCATTCTCGACTGTCTATCCACGATTCTGGATTGGTGTGCCTCTAACGACCTCTGCCTTAATGTCAGTAAGATGGAGATCCTTCTCATTTGGACTCCTGCCCCTGCTTTCCCTCTCTAACTCTGGCCGCCCGCATTGGGCCCTCTTCCTTCGCCTTCCTGTGAGGCAAACAACACTGGTGTCATCTTTGACTCCACTCTCTCTTTCTCTCCTCACATCTCGCACGTCGCCAAGAAGTCCCACTACCAGCTGCTCCTCCTCAAAAGGACTCTTCCCTTTCTCACTTTCCCCCAGAAGCTCACTGTCTGCAGAGCCCTGGTTCTCTCTAGACTGGACTACTGCAACAGCCTCTTTCTCAATCTTCCTTCCTCTACTATCCAGCCCCTGCAACTATTCCAGAACAGGACTGCGAGACTCATCCTTGGCCTTAAGCACAGGGATTGTATCTCTCCAGCCCTGAAATCTTTCCACTGGCTCCCAGTTGCTGCAAGTATCAAGTTCAAGACCCTTTGCATTGTCCACAAGGCTTTCTGGGCCCGTGGCCCGCACTACATCCAACGCTCTCTTCCAAAATATCTTCCTTCTCGAGCCCTTCGCTCAGCTACCTACAACTCTCTAAGGGTTAGACGCTTCTCCAGGAGAGAGTGGGGGGTAGATCTCTCTCCTCTGCAGGTGCCTCCCTCTGTAATAGCCTCCCTTCCCCTCTCAAGCTTTAGCGGACGACCTGAAGTTCTGGAAGCAGCTCAAAACTTTCCTCTTCTCCTCTGCTTTCTCTCTCCCCGGCTGGCCTACCTGACCTACCTGTTTGCTTTACCGACTGGTTGCTTGGCTACGCTCAGAGTCTCATTGAGTCGAGACTCTTTCTTGATCAGTCACCCTTGCACTGCCTCTGGTCCTACCATGCACTGTAACCCTACAGTCCCTTGTTCTCCTTGCACTACCCAGAGCTGTGCTGCCCTGACAGCACTTACTCAGCCTTGCTGCCCCGTTTTTCCCCTCCCCTCTCCCTTGCATTTCCCCCGTTCCTTTCCCCTTGCGCTTCTCGTTATCGCACTTCTACGATCTGAATGACACAAGGCCTAGTAAAATTGTTTGTCTTGTCCTCCCTCTATCTTCCATCCCTTGTCTTGTCACGCCTAGAAACACTTGTGTGCAGGTGCGTTATAAATGACTTATATCATATCATTTGATCACAGATGCCCAGAAAAATATACAATGCCGCAGTAAGAAACGGCTAGACTGGCAGCACCTAAATGGCAGCCTAGCCAGGTAATTCACTTAGCAGGACTGCTTTATCATAAATGCCCCATTAAAAAAAGTCATACCAAACTGAGGAATGACTAGCCTGGCTGCACCAAAATGCCTCTCTAGCCACTAATACCATATAACATGCCTGCTTAGCATGGACATGGACAGCCATTATAATTTGTTGTACAATCCTGCCCCCCACACATCCCCACATGCCCTCTCCCTCCCACCCCAACCTCCAAAATCAGCTCCTTGGCCCAAAATTACCTCCATGTCCCTCTTCCTTGCCCCAGAGCTTACGGTTGAGGCTCCTTGCCTCATAGGTAAGTACTGGGATGAGGAAGAGTGGGACTACGAGTAATGAAGATTACAGGTAGCTAAATCAAGCGTTACCTCCATGTACCTCTACCTCATCCCAGTACTTGTGTATGAGGCAGAGTGCCTTATACACAAGTACTGTCTCATGCACACTGGGACGAGGAAGAATAGGGTTAGGAGTAATGAAGATTACCAATAAGTAATCCGGGCATTAAACACACGTATTGGTGAAACTCCATTGAGTTGACTGGTATTCAGCGCTACTCCTACTCCCCCTGAAATGTTGGGCTATGTTGACTAGAACTGGCTGACATTCAGAGCAGTTGCCAGACAGAAAAGGACACATATGTTAAACAGCACATGGGTTTCCCTGTTAACAAGAACCCACAAATTACTAACATAAAGCAATTCACTGTTAGTACCTGCATTCAAATGCCATTTTTTTAGGCAATTGAAATCGTGATGTGGGTTTTAATACTTGCATGTCAGGGGAGTGATTGGAAGGGTAGAGAGGGAACAGGAGACCACTCATTCTCACGGCAGTCCATAAGTGGGTGCTTTAAACCTTAAAGGAGAGAGTTAACTGCTTGTAACATTGAAGCTGCACTAGAATAGTCTCATAAAAAATGCATAAAGAAAATAGATGACCCAAACAAATAAGTTTGCCCCTCCTCCACCGCCCATGTAGTTGGCACCCCCTCCAACATTTGAAGGGTTAACCCCCGAAATGTAGGTTTTGTTGCGCCCCTGAACGCAAGCACACAAACCATTCACCATATACAGACACGCACACCAAGCCATCCATACATATAAGTGTGAATTATTTCACCATACTGGCACACCCAGGTAGCCATCCATACATTTATGTGTGCACCCTTTCACCATACACTCGCACAGGCAGCCACCCATACATTTACGTGTGCACCCTTTCACCATACAGGCACACCTAGGCAGCCACCCATATATTAAAGTGTGCACCCTTTCAACATACACTCACACACGCACACATCATGAGGTTGAGGGGAGCCCTAACACTTAAAAAAGAAATTTGGCCTCATTACAACTATGCCGGACTGTAAACAATGGTGCTGGTAAACTTACCGGCACAGTTGTTTCCGGACCGGAATATTACAGCTCTGCGGGCGGTTGTCGTCCTGTCTGGCAGGTCAGACCTGCCGGGCAGAACGGCACCCACCCGCATAATTTTCACGGAAGCACTGGCACTGTGATTAACGGTGCCGGTGCTTCTGTGGTCCCCATTCCCATAGAGTCCGATAGGACTTTATAGAAATGGGGACTTACCATTTGCCGGAGCCTGACTTCCCAGACCGCCGGGGTTGTAATCCCCCGGTGTTACCGGGAAGTCGGGCGCCGGTAAATCATTACGGGTCCGGCGGCAACCTGCAGGTAGCAATGGCACGGTTGCCGCCAAACCCGCAATGATGCCCATTGTTTCTTTTTGAAGTCACTCTGACTTCATAAAGAAATTATTTCTGTTACAGAAATAATTTCTTTATAAATGCAGAGTGAATTCAAAAAGAAAAAACAAAGATTATTTTTTTGCAACATTATTTTCTTTTTCTACAAGTCCTGGGAGGGGCCCCCACACATGCGGGCGGGGCCCCCCACACCGCAGGGACTGCGGGGGCCCCTGTTACGCCAGTGGGGCACAGGCTTAGCTTTGCAGTTCTAGTGGGCAGAAGAGTGAGCTGGGGGGCCAAAAGGGGGGCCTGTAGGAGCTGTACTCCAGTTGAGACCACTGGCCTGGTCCTAAATGCTGGTCTTTGGGAATGGCCGGCTTCACCATCCGGCTCGATGTAGTCGGATGTTGTAAATAGCCCAATGCCGAATCAGACTGTTCCAGGCACAGAGCAGGCAAAAGGCTCTTCATGCTTCTAATGCTATCGGCGCGCATTTTAGCATGATTTTCGTTGTGCAAGACATCAATGGAGGGAAATGGTGGGGGTGGGCTGGGGGACTACAGGTGGGGGGCTGCAGGAGCTGTACTCTGGCTGAGACCACTTCCCTTGGCCTTAGGTGCTGGCCTTTGGGAATGGCTGGCTTCGCCATCCAGCTCGATGTAGTCGGATGTTGTGAAAAGCCTAATGCCAATCAAACTGCTCCAGGCACAGAGCAGACAAAAGGCTCTTCATGCTGCTAATGCTATTGGTGGACATCTTAGCATGATTTTTGTTGTGCAGGACATCGATGAAGGAAGATGGTGGTGGTGGGCTGGAGGGTGCAAGGGGGGCTGCAGGAGCTGTACTCCAGCTGAGACCACTCAACTGGCCTTTGGGAATGGGTGGATTCACCATCCAGCTCGATATAGTTGGATGTGTGAATAGTTCAATCCCCAATCGGACAGCTCCAGTGCTCCAGACACAGAGCAGGAAAAAGGGTCTTCATGCCGTTAACGCTATCAGCGGCCATGTTAGCATGATTTTCATTGTGCATGACATCAATGGAGGCAGATGGTGGTGGTGGGCTAGCAGACCACAGGGGGGGCTGCAGGATCTGTTCTCTCAATGATGCCACTTCCCTTGGCCTTATATGCTGGCTTTTGGGAATCCTGAAATGAGTGACAACCTGAAATGTGGTTATGACTGCCCAGAAAAATGCCACAAAGCAGAGATTTTGGGAGATGATAGCATGTTAAATTAGATATCTGTATAGACATTCATAATTTTTTAATAAATAAAAAAACTTTGTTCGAACCTGCAACCTCGTGCAGTCATGGGACTTATTTAATTAGGTCTGGCATGGGCAGACTGTTTCAGGCATATATTTACACTGGGAGAATGAGATTTTAAAACTGCTAAGGTATTGATAAAATAAAGGCTGTTATACTGTTCAACCATAGCAGTTCTTTTCTCATTTTTCCATGGTGTTTTTGGACTTTGGGCCTCATTACATGTTGTGCGGTAACCATGGCGCTACTAACGCCATGGTTACCGCTACTAGCGCCATGTTTGCCGTCGGTATTTTAACGTGTCCGCCTTGGTGGATGGAGGAATTACCGGCCTACTCCAAGGTGAGCGGGGCCGGTAATTCCCCATTCACTAAGGCCCTTCCCCATTCCCATTTTTGCCCCCATAGGGCATAATGGGAATGGGGAAGGTGGTAATTATGGTACCGCAAATTGTGGTAAGGTAATTAGCACCGAGGTCCCTTTGCGACACCCTACTTTAACGGCTGGTAAAACCAGCCGTTAAGGTCGGGTCCCGCAAAGGGAACTCGTTCTAAGGCGGTAAGGGTTTAGCGGTACCGGTGCCCTTACCAGTACCGGTAAACCCTTACCGCCTACCGTGTAATGAGGCCCTTTGACTTTTCTAAATACGGGAGTGTTACTCGCTGGAACGACGTCTTCCTCGCCGTTCAATCTTGGATATATATATATATATATATATATAGTCATGCTTAACTGTAAATTTAAAATATTTGCCACGTTATAAGTGCAAAATGTAAATGTGTAAAAATGTAAATTTAAGTGGGTGGCCGTGCGCTTCCCAAATTGTTGGTTTGACATCTGGACGGGCCAATCAAAGCAAAGAGGGTCAACCTTGGGTAAGGGGATGGAAAATAGTTGTCCAATGGCTATCAAGAGCCAATACGCTGGCATCTCATAATTCAGACTTTTTTGGGGTGTGGTTGAGGTGTTATAAGGAGACACACAATGGAGATCATGGGACTGCCTGAAATTACCTGGTTTGGAACTGCTGATAAGATTGCTTGCTAGAAGAAACCAGGAGAGGGGGAAGAGGCTCAGATCTATGACCAAGGAGAGGCAAAATAGAGGGATTGAGCTTGGAGAATATCCATGACCTGTTGGATTCTGATGCTCTCTGTCATGTACCTGAAAGATGACCTGAGATTTGATGTCCTTTTCCCTGAGCGCAAACCCAGATATATTTATATAGGCTACCTTGCCCAACTAAACAAAGTCTTGTGGGGATCTGTGTGTGTGATGTGACTTTCCCTTTATTCACTGGGTGGGCCAGTTAAAGTAAATCCTTAGAATTGTATTAAACAATAATTTAATTAATTCCCACATAGCTGAATTACAAAAGGGTGATTTTGTTGAAATTTCAAAATTAACAACATTACTTTCAGTGTGGAAAAAATATAGTCTGTAAAGTAATTGGGTACTCCTATTCATTTTTTACAACCCCAAAATTCCTTAAAGGGGAGGGTGCATTGAAAATGAAATTCCCTACTGTTTCCCATTCCACTGAACTGTCCCTTAAAGCAGAGGGGTTCCAAATGATCAAGTGAATACCTGTTTTTGTGTGTATTGGGACAGAACATCAAAGTTTGCTGGTGGGGCGCTTAATTTACCTCCAGCTAACAGCTAACAGCTGGAGGTAAGTCAGGTGCCTTAGTTGAAAAATCGCGGTATTACCGGCACCTGTATTACCGGTGCTGGTAATACTAGCAAATCCCCCCATCCAGTCCAACAGACCAAGTGGCGGTAACGATAATACAGTTTGGTGGTATCTGGGTGGATTTACCATCCAGAGGCCACCAAACTCATAATAAGGCCCTAGTCTACCCAAAGTTAAACAGAGTGGAGTCACTTATTTGAAAGCATATCTTTTATTGAAAGTGAGAAAGTGGCTCCTGCGAGCAGAGGGATTCTGCATTGCATAGTGGTGAAAGAAAGTGTAAGGAAGAAAGGTTTCCAAATATAAATAAAAAATGTTTGTTCTGAAACGTTTGTTGTGCTATAAGACTACCAGCATTGCTAAGAGCACAGCACCAGTCAAGATTTTTTTTACATGTGATTAAGTTTAATAAAATTGCTGCATTTCCAAGTGCGCAGGGAGATTAAACAGACAATGCTCTTCATGTGTGAAATTGTTTTTCCCGATAGAAACGTTTTTCATATTATTTATATTAAACTTCATATAAAGTATAGTGTCAAGCTTATGATCTTGTCATGTTTCAAGGTGCTACATGCTATTAAAATTGAACCCCAGGCAAAGTGTTTTGACTACACATGTTGTGAGGCTTAAGAGTTTGTGATCTGTGTTATTCTGAACCGACTAGTGTTTTAAATTTGTAAAAAAGAATTATTAGGAAAGAAAAGCCACAGAGAGACCAGGGATGTCATTTAGGGGATTCCAGGGGTTGCACCTGCACCCCCTGAGGCCTCCCTTGCTACCCCTGTGGTAAGATAGCTCTGTGCGTTGATTGCTCGCTGTAATGTATGTGTGATCTGCAAGTACGACTCCCGGCAAAGTCATCTCAGCCTTTCATCCTGCTGAGGTTGATAAATGAGTACCAACACAGGTTGGGTGATATTGTATTTATATTTTTTCTATATGAAGGGCTTAAGCGTAAGTGCTATATAATAATACATCATTATTGTTTGGCCTTGGATGTCTGCTTGCATTCACAGTAATTTGGTAATATGGGCCTATACACGCTAATATTAACGATACATATGGTGATCCATTCTTGTATGATTGTATATCACTTTACAGTGATATTGTAACCATATTTTTCGTAGTGTACTTAGAAACATTGCTATGTGATGTCACTTCCCGTTATGTCAAAGGTTGAAAGGTCATTTCCCATCGCTTTCTGTGATGTCACTTCAGGGTGGGGACAAATGACATCCCTTCCTGTGATATCATCAGAGGTCATGGATCATGTGATGTCACTTCAGCTACCACTGGCGTTTTGGTGAAATGACATCCATGGGAGAGAGGTGGCATGATTTGTGATTTTGTACAAATATGAATTTTCTTATTCATTGATTAATATACATTCTTCATGTACAATGGCCTGGTTCTTGGCTTATCTGTGGCCCGGGGTGAGGGACCTATGTGGTACTATGTGAATCACAGACAGGAACAGATTGAACCAAAAGGAGTATTGGAGTATTGGTGTGGCGCTTTTGATTGGGGAGGGAAAGAATTCCCTGCATCGGTCGTTGCCACATAAATATCTCCAACCGTATTGTACAGCAACATTGTCATGGAGCTAATATTAAACCTCAGGAGGACATACTGTGGTATGAGTTATCTATAGTAGAATGTCCCAACGTACTGTTCATTGGACCAGTAACCATTTACACTTGCAAAAAGTTCCTATAACCCATAACATGCTCTCACATAGGTAGGTGGCATATATGGATTCCATCTTAAAGATAAAATATAAAGATTAGAATCAGTAAAGTAAAACTAAAAGCCATTTTCATTATTAGTAGGAGTATTCATGAATGCAATCCAATTAGGCGGAGTTGGATGCTAAGTTGACACAGTCTGGCAGTCTGCGGCATTGGCAGTGCGTTTTCACTTTCTACACGAAGGAGGAGAGTGTTTAAAAACCTCATTCCAGATATTTTTTTTTTTCTTTTTACATTTGTATAGTGCTGAAACAGCCCTTGGGCATCGTGGCGCTGTTACTTGAGGGGCACTTAGTTACGGGGGATGGTACAGGTTGATTATACGCTTACAAAATTTTATATTTATATAGATAAGGCACTGATTATATATACGTTTGCAGGTCATAGCTTTTTAAGTAAAAATATGTGTGGCTACTACAGGGGTTGGTCAGGCGAAGAGCATAGTTTTCATGACTTGTATATACTACAAATGGTGATTTAGGTCTCTTTTTCTTTCTTCTCCTCTTTTTCTAGTCTTTTCCTTCTCTTCTTCCTTTAACTTGTTGTTAAGCACATTTTGGCAAGTTCATCTTTGGTTGCTAAGTCTATGATTCCATCGATGACCCTATGCTGAATATTTGATTTTGATTGTCTTGGAATTTTCATTTATGTAAAATAAAAACTGTTGAATGTAAAAACCTCATTCCAACGTGGAGTGATTGCAGAGTTGGATGCTGAGTTAACGCAGTCTAGCATCCTTGCAGCATTGGCAGTGTGTTTTCACTTTGTACATGAAGGAGTTAGACTCTGAGTTAACGCAGTCGGGCAGTCTCCAACAGTCTTCAGAGGTTACTGGAGTGAACTTTTGCTACATTGAGTACTCTAAGGCAACTCGATTGGAATCAGTTGGAATATGCTCTGGGCTCCCTGACATCTACTCCTACGGCAAGCACTGCTTGATTTCTGCCTAATTTGATTATTTCTCACCACATTTACTTTTTTTTGGGGTGACTGCAGGCCAAGTGCCTTTTGGCTCCACATTACCAGACTAGGTTTGCCTACCGCGAGCTCCTCTATATCCTCTCTAATAGCAGACTATAGGTGTGCATAAATGGCGCCTGCCAAATTACGCAGCATCTGCCTGTTGATCACTGAGAAGGTCCTGGCAGAATCGAAATAAATAAATGAAAGAGGCATGTACCTGATGGGGTTTACCCATTCCCCAGGACCACCACAGGCATCTGGTGGAGAAGGGGGGGGGGGCTGACCTATTAGACAAGGCACTTTATGCACCTGCCCTCTTTTCTGAAATAGTGGGCAGACCTTGTTCTCCCTCCTTTTCCACTGAATCTATGGAAACCTTGCGCTGCTAGCGCAAACCAACAGTTATTTCACAAGAAAGAATATATTCAATCAAATTCCTGCTCTCCATAATGCACTGTGATTAATGGTTCAAGGGAGAGGAACGGGGAAGACTCTGACTCAAGCTTGGCCCCCATGGAAAATTTAGGGGAATCGATCAACCTCGACCGCTCTTTTGAACGATTATGTGAAAATATAGAGGGAATAACTAACAGAACATTCAGAACAATTGAAACGGGGGGGGGGGAGGGCTTCCACATGGGAACAAAGTGACCTATCCCCCAGTCTACTTGTGGAAAGTTCGGTAACTTCATCACTGCAAAAGCTGAGATCAATCCTAAAGCAACCACTGAACTCTAAACTTTGTACTCCTTACAATACCTCAATGAGATGAGATTCTGCACTTATATCACAGATGGATTCTTTGGGACCAGCATCTATTTCAGCACTACATCTCGTGCTGGAATCATTGCAGAGACTTTATGATAATATCAAGGACGTGGTACAGGGAAACGCAAGAAAGATGGCGACGCTTGATTCAAATGTTTCTCTACTGTTGGCAGGCACAGTGTGCCGATGGTTGCAAAACCTACAACCGACCACCAAAATATTTTTGACACTACTACAGTAAATTCTGGTGCCTCAAGGGTCACTGTTTGAAGGGACTCTGTGCAGGATGTACACAAAACTAGTTTGTCTTGTTTAATCCTTACTCCGGATACTCCAACAGCGCTTAAGGGGGCACAATATGCAGATGGCGACCAGGACCTAGAGTTCCTCAAGGCCACAGACGACTCCTTAGCAGGAAGATCTTGGTGTAGGCCAAGACGAGAATGACGCCTTCGTCTTCACAGAAGGCATCGAGAGAAAAGGATATTGATGCAACAAATAATTTAGCTCAGGATCAATCCCTTCCAAAAAGCTCTCGCACATATACAGGATTGGATGGAAACATGGCGGATGCAGTGGCCCCGAAAAGGAAATAGACTAAACACATTTCTGGCAAAATTGAATGGTTAATCCATTAACCCCTGTGCTGGAATCCCTGGAGGTGCCGGAACCAGCTCTACTGGTGGAGGACACAGAGGGGGGCATGGAGCGGACCCTATCAAATGTATCCCACCCATTGGAAGTGCAACCTAGTTCAGAGAAACAAGCTCAGGGCCAGACGGATTTGAACATGCAAAACAAACAAGACACAATTAAGGGCACAACTATAGGCTGGGAGTTGTTAAAACAGAACAAAGACCAACTATTCCGAAATCGAGGCCTCATGATGAAAGGTTTTCAGGCAATTCCATCACTGAGAGCTCTACGTTCTGATGATATAGACTGGGTTCTCTACCCAAAACAAGGGGCAGTGAGATTGGTGTGTCAATTTACATTACATCAAACATAATGGCACAAATAGTCTGGCAGGAAAGACACCTGCTGAAATCCTTCGGCTACGAATTACATAATTTGCAATCAACACAGGCAATTACTGACATTTTGACTCCCACCCCTACTACGCACAGCACTACTTCCTAACTTTTGCAACCAAATGCGTCAGGGGGCAAGTACGCTCATCACTGGAGGACTGGTCTTTTGTTTACCAAGGTCCAGTCAGACAATAAAACCCTCTAGGATGGGGTATTATCTGTTGTAACATGGAATGTGTGCTGAATTACGAACTTAGCCAGGGGTGCTGTTAGTTGTTTAAATGATGCAAGTATTGTTCACATTCAGGGGTCCATTGCGACCGGAGTCTTTCAAATGGAGAGTTTCTTTACCTACTATAAAAATGCGAACAGAAAAAAGAATGGGTGACCGGGGGAGGGAGTGAGGTGTTGGCCACAGCAATAGACTTGAAACTGGTCTCCTCACACAGAGAGGTGGGATGATATATTGTCTGTAAGGTTTATTTCTGGGGTGGATGGAGGATGTGTTATTCGTGAATATCTATTGTAAACCTGTAAGATTCACACTGGTGGGCTTTCGTAAGATCTTGCACGGGCTGTTGGGGGGTGGCTGCAGGAGAACACGCTGCATACCATCATGTTGGGTGGTGACTTTAATGCTCGCTGTGCTGACGTTTTATCCAATAAGGGTCGTGATGCAGAGAGGATTAATACTTTTTTCCTGGAAGCAGGTCCTGCCATTATGTGGGACAATTGCTTGTGGAAATGGGGTTTGGAAATATGTCTCCCCAGGGAAGCTGAAGCGTTCCACACCTGGCATAGGGGGTTGAGGTGCTCATGGGTTGTGATCACTGTCCCCTAATACTCAATATGAGGGGGCTGCTGTCGTTGTGCACGGTTATAGCTTCTGCTTCTCTGGTTATACCAGCAAGTACCGGTCTGTCAGTAAATTGGAATTTAGCTGCCTGTAAGAACTTCCTGGACATCTGGGGAAAAGTGACATGGAGGGAGGCCACTTGGTCAGAAAACCTCTCAGTGGAAATGTTTAGTGAAACTCTTAAAAAATGCTTAAATCTGTTAGCCAAAAAGGGTAACTTCGCCAGTACATAAAATCATTTACACCTGCGTAATGACAAGGTGGTTCTGGCAAAGAGAAAGAAAAGGCAAGATCTTAGGGCCCTTGCCTTACCTGCTCACTTCTAAGTACAATCCCTGAAAGAATGCTCTCTTTTCTCGACATGTGGGAATAGTTACACACCTGAAAGTAAAAGCACATAATGAGGCAAATCAAGGCATTCTAAGGGTCTTGGTGGGAAAAAATAACGCACATTTTTGGTCCCTAATCAGGGGTTTGAGAAAGGGCCATGGCACACAGGTGTGATGCTCAATAACGGAGAAGACATGCATACCGTATTTCAGGGAGAAATATGCACGCCCTGAGGGGGAAGCTGATTGTCCAATCCCCTCGACTGGTGTAGGTGACGTGAGGTTGTTCCCCTGGGAGGAAGACGACATTTTGTGGGCCATAGGACACACCGGGGCCTCTAGAGCAGAAAGAAAGATCCTCAGATCTGGACGGGCCGTCTCTTGACATTGTTCAAGAGCGTCTATGAAACTCACAAAATCCCTTCCACGTGGCACCAGTTCATAATGATACCTATTATGAACAAGGGGACTGTAATGATCCTTTTAACTTTAGGCCAATAGCTTTGCTGGATTCAACTAGCAAGATATTTGCCACACTTTTACTTAGAGACCCTTAAACATCCGTTAGAGCCACTAGACCTTTCTTTGCATTATCAGGTGGGTGTCCATACTGGTATGGGGACCACGCTGAATGCAACAGTACTCTTGCATGCACTGGCAGTAGCAGAAATAAATGGGCGGTGGGTCCGGTGTATATTGCATCAGTAGCTATGTCTAGTGCATTTGACAAGTGAGCCAAAATAAACTCTGGAAGAAACTCCTTGGGTGGAACATCCCCCTGAAAACGATAGAACATTTGGCGCTGCTACATACTGATAGGAAGCTGACTCTTCCCCCCCAGAATGCAGGTATTAATAGCCTGAAGGTAAATGAGGAAAAATCAAAAATTATAATTTTCTCACCTAAAAGGTGCTTGAAGGGCTTCACCTGGAAGGCGGCCGAACAGCCCCTGGAACGAGTACAGTCCATGAGATACTTGGGCTTTAGCCTGACCAATAGTTATTCCAGGAAAGACTGGAAAACATTCTTGAAGGGAAGGTTCACCCCATTGCTTGCACAAATGAAAAGAGTGTATTCTCAGTTGTCCCCTCGGTTAGGTTCTACCTGCAGAAGGTTGAGCCAACCATTTTGTATGGATTGGCTACTGTGCTATTTGACATGAGACCATGCCTTAATACATTGCAGGATCGGTTATGGAAGAAATTACTGGGTTTGTGTAATTCTTTACCAAACGTGGTATTAAGGCATGAGATTGGATTGACGTCTCTAGCAGGAAGACCTGTGTGGAAAGAATTGTCAGAGTATGCTAAATAACGAAACCCCCCAAATAACTTACTTTACCAAAACTTGGGGGAGAAGTCTGCCCTGCACTCGGCAAATTCCACCCACTACTACAGGGAAAAGATGCATACAATCTTGCATTTAATGGGCTCCTCCATTGAGGAACATAAGATCACTCCTAACCTGGTGAAGAAAAGGTTATTTGTGACAGACTGGTGTGAATCCTGTGATTTGCTGGCCATGTATTCCCACTATGAAGAGTATGCTACATTCAGAAGAAACAGAGGGGAAATCCTACAATACGTGAGCCTATTCCCCTGTCCAAAAGTACGTTGGGTCTATATGCGCTTTCACCTGAATCAAATGCTAACGCTTGAGCGGAGGAGCAAATGAGACAACTCCATCACCAATACCAACTGTAGACTATGCCGGGAGAACTCAGTAAAAGAAACACCAAAGCATCTCGTACTGAGTTGGGCAGCAAAGGGGGGGGGGCATACTTGTGTTACTTGGGCTCGTCTGAGCCTTCAGAAATGTTCTGGGCTAGACTAAATGGGTAATGGGGAGAGACTGATTCTCTCCCTTTATGCATTGCTGTGCTTTATTATTAAAAAGCTAGAAGATTCTTAGCTGATAGGGCTTCTGACTGAAAAAAAGGTTTATTTTCCAACTAACGAGAAATAGGGTGGGACTGGAAATGATCGCTTGTTTTTGAAAATGATTGTAATAATTGTTTTTATGTAAGGATCGGAACTGTTTGAAACTGTAAACTTCTTTCTGTAACTGTTTCTTTTAGTTTTATTCTCCTTTTACTGTTTTGTGCAAAGCTTACAAATGTTACAAAACATTGATACCTGCTCTCTTCCTATTTAATATCTAAAGCCAATCTGCTAGGAGTGAAATCATTTGGAATGCAACCGTGTACTCACATTTGCACATTTTAGAAACGTAATGCTGCCCAAGAGACACTCCAATGGTAACATCCACTTAGAAAAAACAACCAGACCCTTCAAAATGTGGATGTCAAAATAATAAATGCTTCAAAAGAATCCACTGATAAATCCGGAAAGCTCCTTCAAAAATGATTGTGAAAATTAAAATGTTCAAAGAATAATCTAATGGTGAAAACTAAAAAAGCACATTCAGACACGTCTTGTCAAAATGAAAGATGCTCACTGTTAAAAACAAAAATAAAAGTGTTTAAAACACTGTTTGTTAAAATTAAGAATGAACATAGAATTGCCTACTGGTAAAAACAAAAAAAGGAACGGGTTAAAACACTGCTTATCAAAATATAACCCACTCGTAAAAACGAACAAACACATTAAAAATGCCCAAAGACTAATACAGCATTTCTAACTATATTCCAGGCACCTTTCTTCAGCACCTGTTCAAGGTGTACTACGTCCCTGATCCATACTGCCAGCCTGCTAGCTCTGCTTCCTGCATAATCCTATCATTTCTCCAGAATGGGCTCCTTAGAAAGCAAGCTGTAAGGTTCCTTCACCTTCCCACAGTAGAACATGGACCCATTTACCTTATGGGATGTGCATGAAATGACTGAATGTAAGAAATCGTAGGGGAAATTACCAAATCGTTTTTTTTCTATTAATGCAGGGCAGCCCCCCTCATCCCCCGAGCTTCTCCCCGCAACCCCCCCCTAACCTCCTATCTTATCTAATACCCTTGCCCCAACCCACACCTATATTTTAACAAAAACGAACCAAAATGTCGAAAGATATTCGGTCATTTCTCCTTTCCATTCTTTCTATTCAATCATTTATACGGACACCTACCCTATAAGGTGCTGTCTCCCACGAGATTCGAGCTAAACCTTACACAGGTTGCATCTCTGGCTTCAGACAATCAAGGTCTTGTTATGAGTAAGGATATGTATTCCAAGATGAGGGACTGACAACTCATTGATTGGCCACCTTGCAGCACAGAGTTTACTAACATTCATTCACGATTTCATTATGGTAACTGCAATGTGCTGCAGCCATTTTTGGGTTAAAGCAGCCTTTGCAGTCATCTTTGTAACGTTACCGAAGTTGAACACGTAGGTAAACGGGTTTGCCAGCAATGTAACTCAAGGTCACTGGAGTTCAATCAAGATGGCAGCCAGTCAACATATTAAGCAGCCATTGTGTAAATCTATTATAATTCCCTGTAACCCATAACGTTAAGGAACTGTGGTTGAAAGAGCTTATGGAACATTATTTAACCCCTTATGGGATTAGATCATGAAGCTAAAACGTTTGTACATGAAATCTTTTCAAATATATTAATCCCAAATGTAAGCACAAACTCATGATTAAATAACAAGTATGCACTTTAAGCTTAATGCACAACATTCCCAATATGTGCAAACATTTTTGCATTAAACAGGGATCCCACTTTAGAAGCACAAGCAAATCAATGCCCAAGGTCACTATATGGTATAAATACAAACACTCGATAAGAACTAAGCCACTTTGATGTTATAACAGCTTGTGGAAATTGCAGTCCATGACTGACAGCACAGTCTTCACAATGTAAAAGCCACCCATTGCAGACAGAACAACTCATCACATTTGAGCATAATGGGAATACTGACGAATAGCAACAGAGCTGTGCACAGATTTTTAGGAAGCTATGCTTTTATTGAACCAAGAAACAAAAATCCAAGTGACATGCGCTCTTACCCATAATCATTTCAAATGTAATACTTATTTGTTTAATTCTGTTTATTAGTAATTCTGATTCAACAATGGACACATAAAGAATTATTACCCAGCGAGGGACAATCAGATTTCAACCCTCAATCTGATTGGACCTTGCCAGGTTGTTACCCGGCCAACAAAGACTTCCACCGACTTTGAGGGACACGGAACACATCCCTCAAATTTCCTTCCTGTTCTCTGTCTGGCCATCATGCAAAGAGAGAAGGGACTACGTGTAGTCCCTTCGCACCAATCCTTAGCAACCATTTTCATTGTTTACTTTTTTCTTATCTTTTTAATGGCCAGCATGGAAAGGGAGAAGGGACTATGTGTGGTCCCTGCGTCCCATTGCATTTATTTGTATTTGATTTATTTGTATTTATTTGGCATTTATAGAGCGCTTTACTCAAAAGCACTGAACAAAAATAAGTTCAAGTACAGAAAAATGCAGATTGATACAATGTGCAACACTAACAAGGGAAAGAATTAGGACAGGAGGAGATAGTTCCTTAGAGAGGCATGGAATGAAGAGTAGGAAATAGCAGATCGAAGGGGGCTGGGAAGAGAATTCCAGTGGAGCGGGGCAAGAAGAGAAAATTAACAGAATCTGGATTGGGCACGTGGAGGACGAGGGAAGGGTAATAGAAAGTGAGATTGAGAATGAAGGGAACGAATGGGTGCATAAATGGATACCAAAGATGACAAATAACGGGGAGCAAGACCATAGAGGGATTTAAACACAATACAAAGCAAATTTAATTTGCGCCGAGAGGAGAAGGAAAGCCAGCCAAGCCAGGAAAGAGATTGAGAAATAGAATCATACTGGGATAGCTGATAGAGAAGGCACATTCAAACATTAAAGACGCCCTTAAGTGGGACCAGGCGAGAGAGAGGAAGACCAAAAAGAATAGTGGAACAATAAAAAAGGAGAGAAAGAATGAGAAACGAGAAAAATTTGGTAGCAACAAAAGTAAGAAAGGAACAAGCTTTGCAAATATTAAAGATATAAAAGCAACAAGAACGAGAGATAATGGAAATGTGATGAGAAAGGGATAGGTCTGCGCGCAGGTAGAGGTTGAGATTACAAGCAGTGCTAGAAAGAGATAAGAATGAAGGAGGGAAAAAGACAGAGGAGGGGAGGAAGGCAGCGGACTAGCTGTGGCAGGGAAGAACAGAACTTCGGTTTTAGATGAGTTCAGGACAAGGAATTGATCTGACATCCAGGACTTGGTTGCAAGAAGACAGGAAGTTAAGTTATTGTGAATAGCCGGTGTAAAAGAAGAGAAGGAGAGAGACAGTTGTGTGTCATCAGCATAGAAGTGGTGCAAAATCCCAAAAGACAAGATAATTGCAGAAAGAGGAGAAGTGTAAAGAGAGAAGAGAAAGGGGCCAAGAACTGAACCTTGGGGGAAACCACAAAGAAGAGCAAACGTTTTGGAGGAGGAACCAGCCCAAAAGAAAGAATAAGTATGGTTAGAAACAAAAGGGCGAAACCAAGCAAGAACAGAGTCAGCATACCCAAATGACGAAAGAGAAGATACAAGTAAAGTATGATCAACAGTGTCAAATGCAGCGGAAAGGCCCAACGTATAAAAAGAGAAGAATGTTTGGTGTAGCGGGCAGAGAGCAATGAATCACATAAAGAGACAAGAGCAGTTTCCATTGAGTGGCAAGGATGGAAACCATACTGAGGAGAAGCAATTTAGAAAGGTAGGGAAGAAGAGAAATTGGACTGAAATTAGAAGTAGAAGGAAGAGAAGGGCCAAGAGATGTTTTTTCTGAGACTGGGGAGAATGCAAGCATGCTTAAAGCTAGAAGGCAAAATCGAGGTGATACGAGAGGTATTAAGAAGAGTGGTAAGGTAGGAGACAAGAGAAGGGTAAACTTTGGGTATTAAAGAAGAGGGAATAGGATCAGAGTGGAAGCCAGTAGGGTGGGAGCAAGTTAGGAGAGAAGAGGTCTCCAAATTAGTAATGAGGGAAAAGGAAGAGATTATCGAGGTAGGGGAAGAAAAAGTAGAGTAAAAGGATAATGGAATAATAGCAGCATGAAAAGAAGTAGTTTTAGAAGAAAAATAGGTTGCAAGATCAGAAGCAGTAAGAGTAGAATGGAGTGAATGATCAGGATTGGGAGGTGTGAGTAAGCGAGAAAGAGATTGAAACAGACGCCTAGGATTTGCAGGATGAGCATGCAAAAGATCAGAGTAGTAATTATGTTTGGCTGCAAGAAGAGCCTCATCAAAAAGAGAATGATAGGATGAGAAAGACAAAGAATCAGACATTGAGAGGAATTTGCACCAATCGTGGCCATTTTGTGTGTTTTCTTTATTTAATCACTTTTCAATGGCTGCCATGGAGAGGGAGAAGGGAGTACGGGTAGTCCCTGCACCCCATTCCATGGTGGCCATTTTGTTTGTTTACTTTTTTCCCTTCACTATTCAATGTCCACCATGGAAAGGGATAAGGGACTACATGTAGTCCCTTGTCCCCGATCCCTGGTGACCATTATTTAGTGCTCCCCCCACCCCCAGTTGAGAAATGTTTGCAAGGCTGTATCTCAACTCGAGAAACATTTCTGTTAGTATCCCGGTACAAAGTGCTGGGGTACTGATAGCAGTAGAACCCTCGTAGGAGGGCATTACTGGTTGGGTAATGCCCCCCTCGGAGGGTTCTATTGCTTTAAAAATATGAGAAAAAATGTCTATTGATTGTTTGTAAAGGTCTTGGCATGATATCAATATTGGGACGGCACAGACAGGTGCATATATGAGTTTTCAAATTTGTTTTCATGAATGTATTGAAACACAAACATATTAAAAAGAGATTAAGTTTGATGTGATTATGGTTAAGCGCACATGTTACGTGGATGTTTGTTTCTTGGTTTAATCACACATTGTCCTTAGGTTTGTGTAACCATTCCAAGTTATCCTGCGTGCTAGACTCTAAAATCCAACAGTATATAGCAATGAACCGGTGGCAGCGAGATTGTGAAAGAAGCACCCGAATGTTCATGAGGGAGTAAAGAACAAGAAGAAGAAAAGACAGGAGGCCAGAAAAAAGCACCATTGTGGAGAGGAATGCCTATCTGGCATAACCAGATAAAAAAACAAACGTATGAAATGAAAAGTCCAGTCGTGAGGTGCAGCAAACAGGGTAAAACAGGGCTTGACCGCACCCTTAGAATGACCGCCCTTTGACAAGGCCGCCCCGGCGAGTGCCACGCTAGCGCGAATCCCAAAAAAAGGGGAGAGAACAAGCCACGTGGAGATGACGTGGCCCCAGGGGGTCGGGGCTACTCGCTGCAAGTTGGACAGCGGCAAAGGCATCTGCGGGGTCCTCAGTAAGGTGCTGGATGCACCGCAGAGGGTCATGCTGGGCAGATGTTAAGAGGGGGCTGTTGGAGTTGGGGTTTTCATTTTGTGGTGGCACAACAGACATGTAGAAAGATAGGAGTGTGTGTGGATTTATTGGATTTAAATAAGAGTACCGTTAGATGAATTATCCACTTACAGTGATATCATATGTGTTAAAATTAATGGGTGCAGCTTCCCTATTTATCTCAATAGACCTGTCAGTAGCATATCTTTAAATTGTATACACATAAACATTCAAGGACATGCACAACATTCATAACACCATTTGGGATGGTCTGTTATTTGAGGATGCCGTTTTTGTTGGCTTCCACAGCCGCAGTATTCCAGCGCAATATAACACATATGATGAATGGGGTTGAAGTATGAATACTATTCCAAGATGATATCTTGATATATGGTAACGGTCAGGAAGAACATGATGAAATACAAAGGAATGTTTTAAGAAGACTGGACTGAGTGTGAATTTATGAAAGAAGAAGTAGACTACTTAGGTAACACTTTGTCTAATGGTGTCTATTGACCAGAGGATAAGGTCATGGAGGCCATTATGGAAGCTTCAAACCCATTGAGCAAAGATGTGCTGCATTCATGTATAGGCTTAGCAGAATGCTGTAGTAAATGCATTCAAAACTTTGCAGATCTCATGTTTCCTCTGAGGGAGCTGATTAAAAGAAATGTAAAATATGAGTGGAATGAATTATGTGAGCAAGCATTCAAAAAGTTAAAGGGGGCAATATGCAATGCTCTGTGCTTACACGGTTTTTATTAAGGGGAAAACAGTAAGCACTGGTGATGCTCAATTTAAAGGTTTAGGCACTCTAATGTCCCAGATAGAAGGGGAAAAGGACAAATGTGCTTCTCGTACTCTCACATTATTCAGTGCTAGAGAGAGAACTTCTGGCCTGTGGTTGGGGAGCTGAGAATTTTCGTCAATGCATTCGGGTTTAATAGCTTGTCATAAGGACGGACCATAAACCACTGGTAGAAGTCCTTACAGTTGTCTAAAGCCACTCCAAGGATAGCTGGATTATGATTAAGGTTAGTGGAATACAATTACAAGGTCGAATATCTACATGGGAAAAGAAATTGTATGGCATAATTCCTCTCAAGAATGCCCATACATGGGGAGAAAAAACCTAAATAGCGGTAAAATGTGTAGTTGGGGCTAAATTGGATGAGTATATTTGTTCATTGAGAGCTCTAAAATTGGAGGATTTGTAGGAGAACAGAAAGGAGGACAAGGAACTAATTTCAGTCATGTGAATGCTGTCCAGAGAAAGCCATGTAAAATAAGTGCTACACATGTTTCTATGATGTTAAGGAAAGGTTAACTATTGAAGGAAAGTGGTTGCTGGGAGGTTATAAAATGATTCCTCCATGGACACTTAGAAACCACATCATACGTTTGTCCCAGGAAGGACATGCAGGCATCACTATTACCAAGAGAAAAGTGAGCGATCAATTTTGGTGGATAGGATTGGATTTGGAAATTGAAAGATTGGTGAGAGAATGTAGACCATGTGCCAACTGTGATAAAAATGGAATTGTTAATAAAGTACCGTTATGTCCTCTTCCAGTACCCGAAGGACCTTAGGTTGATCTTGGCATTGGTATTCTTGGACCGTATCATTGTTTAGGAGGAGAACAGAAATGTTGAGTAGCGCTGTTTTAACAATATTCGAGATGAGTTGCAATAGCAGTGATGGATACAGTGATAACGAGCAACATAAATATGTTTTTACATCGGGTGTTCAGGAGGGAAGGATACCTTGAAACGATGTGTGGCAAGAAAAATTAGTACGTTTTGTGAAGATGCAGGAATACAATGGAAGTTCAACTCAGTTTATCGTCCAGAAACAAACAGGATGGTAGAGAAGATGAATGAAGTGATTAGTGGCTGTTTAGAACTATTGTTAGTGAATTAACTGGATTAGAAGAAAGCAATGATGTGGAGTATGAGAATACCGCCACATGGGGCTACAGGTGTGTCTGCCTTCTGACTGATGGGAGGCAGAGAGCCGAACTCTAAATTATCCCCATCATGTTTAAGTAACAAATCGGGAATCAGGAAAATCAGTGAAGGTTTAGCCAACAATATCCAATGGCTCAAGGGAAGTATAAGACATATTATAACGCAACAATATTATCAGGAAAAAAGAGAAAAGAAGTAATGGTTTGGGACCTTATACCAATTAAATTGGGTAGATGACAAAAGAAGGGTTTGTCCAAGTTTTCAGGTCCTATGAAGGTAATCGAGCTACTGAAAAATGCAATATTGGGTAGAAAATGGTATGGAATTTGAACAGAGTGGTGAGATGAGGCAGAGGTGCAGTTCAGAGAGAGAGGGAGAGAAAAGGAAGGAAGTCTTGGTCTTACGGGAAACAAGATGCTTGTAGATATGTTAGGGGAGTTGATACGAGTGGTAATGGACAGAGAGGAAGTGGGAGCAGAAGAGGAAGGAGAGTAACAATTGTAAGAAGAAGGAAGATAACAACTCGAAGATGCACGACTAGGGAGTAGTATTTGGAAACGTTCAATTTCAAAGAGACTACAAGGTTTTTGAGCTGTGTTAATAAGGGAGTACATCACATTTAAATAGGATATATACTTAATGTTGTATATCATTTTACATAGTAATGTATATAGTTTAAGTATGCGGACACGCTCACTTGCAAAGATACTCCAAGGCTCTGAGCTGTATTAATAAAAGAGGACATCATATTTAAAAAAGACCTATACTAAATATTGCATATAGTTTTATATAGTAATGTACATAGTTCAAATCTTCAATGTCATGGTAATATGTTTATGGAAAGGAGGGGTGTGTGCTGAGTAAACTTTCTAGTTGTAGTGTGAAGAACATCGAATGTGGAATGTGGGAGGCGTTCAAGAAAAAAAGTGGAGGTCGGTAGAGGAATGCGGAAGCAGGTTTCATGCATTGGGAGCAAAGACCAATAAGCAGCTGAGCCACATAAAAAGTCTCACTGTGACCCTTACAACATTTATTTGGGATCTGCTTTGTTAAGGATTTTGGTAAATATGTGAACACCTTCACGGCATGCGCGAACGCTCAATCCACGTAGAGAAGAATGTTCACCCCTCAGGTTTCGACCAGGGCCAGCTCCAGTAGAGGCTGATTGGCCAGCATATCCCCCGGATGTGCATACTTCTAGTCAATACCAAAAGGGTCCAGCAGGATTCACAATACTATAGATTCACCTTTCCTCCACAGAGAGGACAGACCTTTAGACCATTGGATCAGAAGTACTGGAGGTCATGCAAATGTCTCCCAAGGTGAGTCATAAAAACAGGTAAGAGCATTATATATCACTGGGTCACTGGGGGAAGAATTCAGAAATGTTTACCTATCCTTTCAGACGTATTTATTTTCTTTTATCTATTGTTCATTTTTAATGCATCTATACACAAGTGTTTCGAACTGCAGCAAGGCAGAGGGGGGGGGAGTGTGGCAAAAAGTAGGTGAAAGTTGCGATCCCTTTAGGCATACAGCATTCAGATTGTGCAAGTACAGTGACAAACAATACATGGGGCAGGGGAGGTGGGGAAGTGCAGGAATGGGTGGAAGAACCCATGCAAAGGAAAGTTATAGGAAGGCCAGGTGGGCAGGGCCAGGGGAATCAGAGAGTGAGGGGGTCCAAAATTAAGTGCAAGTTAAGGGGCTTTAATGGCTCCAAAGGGTGTAAGCCAACCGGCCAAGTGTAGGCAGGGGGGCCTGAGGGCAAGTGCAGGATAACAGTTTGGAGGGTTGGGGGGGTCACAAGGGAAAATGCAGAGGTAGACTGGGCAGGAGAGGGCCTGGTGCCCTGTAAGACTCTGAAGGAACCAGGCTACCAGTCTTAGGTGGAGAGGAAATTAGCAGGGGAGGGAAAAGGAGGAAGAGAAAGAAAAGGTCTTGAGGAGCTTCCAGAACTTAAGGAGATCCGGCTCAAGTCTGAGCGGGTCAGGGAGTCCATTCCAGAGTGGGGCTGGAGGAGCGAAGGGGTCGCCCAGTGAGGTATTTAGGGAGAGAGAGTTGGATGTAGAGAGGTCCTAGGTCGCAGAAAGCCTGGTGGATGATGCAGAGGGTCTTACATTTGATCCTTGTAGCAACCGGGAGCCAGTGGAGAGATTTAAGGGCTGGAGAAAGGCGGTCCCTGTGCTTGAGGCCAAGGATAAGTCTTGTAGTTCTATTCTGGATTAGTTGAAGGGGGAGAAGGGAAGAGTTAGACAGATTGAGGTAGAGGATGTTGCAGTAGTCCAGCCTAGAGAGAACCAGAGCTCTAGAGACATTGGGCCTCATTACACGGAAGGCGGTGATCCAGGGTGCTATTAGCACCCTGGACCATGCCGGTAAATTACCGGCACCGCCTTGGCGGAAAGGGGATTTACCGCCCCATTCCAAGGTTGGTGGGGCGGTAGATCCCCCTTCCGCCATTGCCCTTCCCCATTCCCATTTCTGCCCCATAGGGCTCTATGGGAATGGGGAAGGCGCTAATTACGGCACCGCAATTTTGCGGTGCCGTAATTAGCTCCGAGGTCCCTTAGCGGGTTGGTTTTTAACGCCTGCAAAAGGCAGGCGTTAAAGCACCAACCCGCTAAGGGACCTCGTAGTAAGGCGGTAATGGTTAACGGTCACCGTTACCATTAACGGTGGCCGTTAACCATTACCGCCTTCCGTGTAATGAGGCCCATTGAGTTTCTAGGGGAAGGTGAGGGAGGGGAGAATGCTTCTGCAGAGGTGCAGCCGAAAGTGGGCCTTCTTGGCCAGGTCCAAGAAGATGTTTCTCCAGATATATGTATTTTACAAACTGTATAGGGTTTTCTACTAGAATTCCTTCAGACATCTCCAAAGAGTTTCCTTTGCGAAAATATTGGCTTCTACAAAGAGAATAATGTACTTAACACTCAATAAGTTAACGTATTGTTAGGGAAAGGTGTGATGGAAGTACACTATTTTGGGTTACAAGAGGGAAAAGGAATTCCTCCTAGTCATCAGTCTCAGGATTCTCAAACGATTTGTCATCTATCATCATTTCAAGATCGAAATGATATCTCTGTTGAAAACTGTGCAAAGGCCAGGAGTGTGTCTTATCAAATGGTGTGTAAAAGAGGCATATGTGATGTTATCAATATGTAAAGAACTGGTGCCAGCCGCCTGGATCTTTACAAAGCTTTTGTGAGCAGTGGCTGCCTATGTAAGATCAAGATGTATGCACATGTTGGTTTAGTTGGATTACATCATACCCATGGCATAATCGCAGCAGGTGATGTCGCCCATCTTCATACGACAGTAGGACTTCTAAAATGGATGGGATTCAGCATACATTTGAAGAGCCAGAAATGATCCGATCTCATCCTAGAAATTACAATTTCTGTGCTTCATAGTGGATCGGAAGATGTTTTCTTTGCCCCTAAACTCAAGAAGGAGCTAAGGAGAGCAACTTGCATACCTATCATCTCAATGAGATATCTGGCCTCTTCTATTCAAGCAGGCTTCCCAGGTCCGGTTCACCACAGAACCCTTCATCCCTTAAAAATACGGGCCTTTTAGAGAGGGCTAGATGGTTCAAACTGGGTCCCGTTTTCCGCAAAGGCAAAGCTAGGATGCTGGTTATATAATCTAGAGGAATTGAATAGACAAGCAATATTCACTTTTGCACTGGACCTTCAATTAAAGTCAGAGGATGGGAGAGTTAGGTGCTGTTTCTTCTAAACGCAGCATCCATGGTTTATCCAGAAAGCTCTTTGGTTTATACATAATTTCGAGATAATTGCCAAGTCCTTTGTGGTCCACCTCTTTGCAGCACACTACTCGCACTGCATAATGAGCCTGCGGATGGACAGTTCATTACATAAACAAACAAAGGGGTTGGAAAGAGCAATCAGATCAGGCTGCCTTCTGTTTCAATTTATGGTCAGAACAGAGTTTCTTACCAGGAAAGACAATCTAATAGCGGAATCCGGGCTCAAGTCGAGGTTACACGCGGGGGACGGAGTCCACCCACTTTATTCAGAGGGGGGACTCAGTCCCCCTTAGCTAAAAGAGAAATATTGATTGTCCTCTTTGAATTTATGAATTAAAGCCGCCCTCAGGGATCAAACTGCAGTCATCAGGTTTGTAGGCAGGACACTTCACCACTGCACTACATTACCTGATGAAAAATAACATGCAACTAAAGGGGAAATGTCGCATTTCGGTACTGCAAGTGCCAGGGAAAACATTTGTATTGGTTCTTGGAGTTTAAAACATGGACACCTTTTAACGTTTTCAAAAAAACTATTGGATGAAAATATCCTCTCTTGGTTTTGTGTTTGTGTTGATTTTATGCCATTCATCCTGCTCGATGTGGGTGGTTATGCAAAGCCAATTAAATGAAATTTGCATATTTCGCCTTGATATGCACATTTCTGGCGATGTCACATCCCATCGCGTTTGTTGATGAGCCCCCCCACTTACATTTTTAGGACTTGACTCCTGTAGCGGTTGGTGGTCCCCCTCTCCCCTGGGTGGACTCAAGTATCTAACAGTTACAGATTACGGTCTTTCTTAAACACGGCGACATTTGGATTATGTTTCAGATAGTCCTTTTTGCGACCTGCCTCAACACCCATCCTCCAGACCAAATCTGCATGCAATGGCTATGGATGTGTTGCTCCAATCCTGGCAGAAAGGCAGACACTGATCATTCTCCGCCATGTCTATTACTTTCAAGGCCACTACTACATGCTCAGAAACAGGGCTTTACCCTAGTTTTCTTTACCCCGATTTGGCCACCTCAGGTGTGGTTTCGCTACCTATGAAAATGGTGAAGAAACTTTCTGTTTCACATTTCAGTCTTCATGGAGCCACATGGCACCTCATACTTTAATACTGACAGATTCCCTAATGGTTAATTTCAGTGGATGGTCTCCAGGGGACCTTTTTGTTACACCCGTGGTCTTTATCCTCCAATCGTAGGCCTCTTTACTATACAGGCTTATAAAACCACATGTAAGGCAAGGGTTTGTTGATGGAATAGAGCCGGGTTGGACCCCCTCCAATCAGATGTAATATAAGTGGGAAATGTTTTAGCTGGTCCTACTACGTCATCTTCCCATTGGACTGTTGAACTGTAAAGGTCTGACTTTCTCCTTTTTATCATTCGATAAAGAGTTGGCTGATTAGATCTCATCTTTTGATTTGCAGATGACTGAAATATATTCATATAATTATTCCTCCAAGTATTCTGACCTGTGGGATATCAGCATAGGACTCATGGTCAGAGTGATAACATGAATGTGTCTCTTCAGGAGCTACAGACAGCCTTGCTATGGTGATGTGTTTGGTGTCCTTCAGGAGGGTGTCTGATGTTAGAGCTCTCAGCATCTGGCTTGCTATTTCATGCCGGCGATGTGCCACTCTGGATATCCTTTAGGACTGAGCCTAAGTGATAGATGATTGCACGTTCATGTGTTCACAACATGACTTGTCTTTGTGTGGTTTGCTGTCTGAGAGACCACGATCACTGCAAGCCACACATGAGAATTTCCAACTAATCAGTTGTTCATTTAATTTAATAAACCTCGTAGCCTGGTATTATCTACCACCTTTGAAAAGTGGGTCCGATTGGATATAGCTTTATTGGGACTCAGTGCATCAGTTTCTAGATCCCATTCTTCTAGAGATGTTATAACATCCAAGGTTTTATGGCTGATTGGAAGACATTCACGGGTCTGCCGACTGGTCACAAGAACCAGTTGGTTACTGATTTCATTGCAAATCTAATGTTCGTGCTGTCTAGGCTTTGGAATTGCATAATAAGAAGCCCCTGTGGCATGACATGGAAGGTGTATTGTTGATGCTGACTGCAACATTAATGGCACGGAGGCGAGCAAGTATTATTCCTTCTGTATTACCATCCCGCCACCATCTTCCCACCACGTCCTCTTTTTTAGTTTGAATCCCTCGCCCCCCCCCCCCTCCGCTCCAACTTACTTTGTTGAGGCCTCTCGGCCTTAAGCTAACCCAAGTCTCTGCCCGGCCTTACTCACAGATCTATGCGTTCTTCTGACTTGCCTTATATAATGCAAGTCAGTAGCTTCTAGTAGATCTATGACTTAGGTTTTTGGTTGCATTACTGCCCCCGTCTTCAGGGGAGGTACCAGCGAAAGGTGGTATTTTAGGGATACTTCCAGGGCAAGTGGGAAAGGGGTTTGGACCATGGTAAAACAATGTAAGGGCGACTGGCTTGGAGGTATTAAGGGCTACCAGTCTGTCCCCTGCAGTTTCTTCCCCTGCAGGGACCCCCCCCCCACAAATGTACTCCTCTTCACCCTGCTGCAGGCTTGTCCCCAGGGAGACCGCTCCTTTTTCCCATTGGAGTTCTGAACCTTCACTGATTCCTCATGCACACTGATGCTCTGCCACATGCGTGTATCTCCTCCCACCAATGTTTCACATCCCTTTAGCCTGAGGCTGTTTCTGTCTCTCTCAATCTATTTCCATAATCTTCACCTCACTTTCTGCTCCTAATGTGAAACTCTTCCTTTTCATCTATTCTCCCTGCTTCCTAATGTTTCACAGCTCCTCAGTGTCTCCTCATCCTTTACTCCTTCTATCTCCATCTCCTCCTTTTATCCTGCTCTTTCCTTCCCCTCCACTGCTGCATCTTGTAACCACTCTTCCTCTGATCTTAATCTCTTCTCTACCTCCTGTACTTCTCCCTTCACCAGCCCTTCCTCTTCTTCAGATCTCATTGGCTTCTCCATCTTCTTCTGCTCATCTGACCTCTGCTCTCTCCAGCCTTCACCAAACATGCACTATCTTCTACAAATTCTCACACCCTTGGCATGAAGTGACCTCTTTATATGTCTCTCTCTCGCTCTCTCTATATATATACCTTTCCTCTGTCCCCGGGGGAGAGGGGGCAGCCTTTCTATGGGAGGCTGCAGATTCATGTGATCTATTTGCTGCTACGGATTGGCTAGACTATAATATACATTGTAACACAAGTGCCTCTTATGGAGGAGCATGAAGTGTGTGTATCCTTTCGGCTGCAACTTTAATAGTCCAGTCTGCCATTTTGATTTGTGTGTATCTCTCATGTATCCACAGAAATGGCAGCACTCCAATCCGCTGCTGCATCTCTAAGGTTCCCTCGACAGCAGATTTCCTGTTGAGTGTGGGGGCTCTACTGAGTTGGCTTCACAGCTGTGCCGCTTGAGGAAATTCACACAGTAATATGGGTGAGATACAGAATATGTCCACCCTGCGGGAGACTGTGTCACAGTGCCGCCCAAGATATTTTCAGAAATACTCTGTGTATCTCTTAAAGGTCCACATATTCTTAGGCCACACATGTGACAAGGTCCTGAGCTAGGTGTTGGGGTTCACTGGGGACCCCGTGCCCATATACCATCGGTGGACCCAGGGCAGGCCTTAGGGGTAGCAGCGCCCTGGGCAAATTGTCACCCTCCCCTCCCTGTGCATCCCTGGTCAACAGGAGGCATTGATGGGGGGGGCGGGGACATGGTGTGCCACTTTTTTTTTTTAACCAGGAGGTAATGATGTGAATAGGGCGCATCAGCACCCTATTGTTATTAAATGTGCTCTGCCACCGCGTGCAATAACAAAGGGCCGCGTGCAATAACAAAGGGCCGGCTGCCACGCCTTCTGTCACTATGCCAGCTCGGGGAAGCCCTTGAAAAACTCACCAAGCTGGCGTGGTGGGGGGGGGTCTAATGGCGCCAGTTTGTTATTAAATGCACCTGCGGCGGCGGGGCGCATTTAACAACAATGGGGTGCTGACAACAGCACCCTATTGTTATTATATGTGCATGCGGTGGCGGGTGCATTTAATAGCAAAAGGCCACCTGCCGTGCCTTCTCCCACTACGTCAGCTCGGGGGAGCCCTTGAAAGACTCCCCTGAGCTGGTGTGGCGGGGGCTAATGGTACCCTGGGGGGGTGTGGCACCGCGGGAGGTCACCCAGCCCGCCCTACCCTAAGGGCGGCTCTGGGCGGACCATGCATTAATGAACAGTATCTGGACCTCTTGGTCACCTCCCCACACAACCCAAGAGGGGCAGGGGACATAATGCCAGGCAGCAGAAGATTTCACCAGGCAACCTTTCTTCTGATTCCATCAAGGGGGTGGCATTGATGATCTTCTTTCAAGGGTGATCTTGCGGCCTATTGGCGGTTGCAATCTAAAATAGGGTATGCAGTGAATTGCAGACATTTTTAAGGAGCAAGGAAACTGGGCATTGTTGAAGGATTTATGAACTGGGACTCCTTTGAGAGAGGAAAGCCATTGTGATAGGGGTAATTTAGAATTGGTGTGTATTATCTCCCTTTTCTTACTGAGGTATAATGAATAGAAAAGAGTGATGCAAAATAATTGTACACATATCATTAATAGAATCCTGACTCTCCATTGTAATCTACTATCAACAATCCACATCCGTGTTGGTTTATTCCTATGCCACCTCTGTCTATTATAGGGTAGCACACATCATTAAGATTTAGGAGACTCCTATAAATACTAATTACCACTCTCATAGAATTGTTTAACCCAGAGGAGGTTTTTTTTTTTACATTCAACTCTTTATCACTCCCTCAAAATAAATTGACTACCCATTTTATCAAAATAAAAAGAAACGGAAATGTGATGGCGGTCTAGAACTAATGATGAAACGCCACGTCACAGAACAAAGTTGTCAAGGACGTTAAGTGAGCAAGATAGCTCAATGGGTCAAGGCCCCTGGAGTGAGCTGTGTGATTCCCAAGTGGGGCTGACTTTGTCTTGTGTTCTAGCGAGAGTGATGTCATATGCAGCGTTGAGTTTGGCCATCAGACTCATTATTTAATAACTAAGAGTTAAATCACTTTGTCATGTCATAGCTTAATTATGTCAGTGGAAACAAATGGTGCGCTCTGATTGGTCGAAGGCCAGACTACAAGGCAAGGACTGCCACCTAAACAGTGAGCTACAAGCTTTGGAAAAACATTCAATGCTATTTCTGTAATTAAAAACAATGATGTCATCTTCAGCAGCGACACTTGAGGGATTGGTGTTTGGTAGGGAGGTTGGGAGGTTTGGAGGTTTTTACAGCAGCAGGGACAAACGTCCGATTCACACTGATTTTCTGAGAGTGCGGTGTTCCTTGGATGCCCGGGCTTCCAGGCAGGAACACGAATTCCTTTGTTAGCATATGTGGAGGTGTGCACAGATCGCTATTCACAGACTCATGCCTGCCTTCAGAGCCACTCACTATCACCTGAGGTCCGGGCCCCACCGGCACAGGCACACATAAACACTTTGGTCTTACTCACATAAACAGCCATGCATCGGGTATACAGCAGGGGTGTCTCCCCAGCAGAAACAATCCGGCTATGAGGAGCCAGCGCTGTTCCCCTCTCCACCCCCACGCTAGCCCAGCTCACACTAACGCACGTGTGCATCTCCCGAACACGGAGATTCCGAAACCGGCTTCAAAAGGCCAGCATTGTTCCTGTTTATAAAAACAACCTGCAGTGACGTGTGTCTGCAAACTTAGCTTATTTATTTATTCTGTGGTCTTTGACATGGGCCAGGTGTCTATGAGGGGAACTAGAAATTGGAATTTCCACTACGGAAGCATATACATGGGAACCTATAACTAGGACCCGCCCATGGTGTCAACCGGTTTTAGATCGGCACACATGAGATTCAGAAATCATAAATAGTTCTTGTACAATGTGGCTCTTGGGTCACCATGGATGGTGGACTTTCTTAGGCTTAGGTGACTGGAAGGCAAGTTTTGAGTTCTTACCCAAAGCAAACACCACTAATGCCAAGCGGGGAGCAGGTAGCGGAAGAATTCAGAGGTGTGGTAAGACTGAGGAAAAGACCAGTCTTTGACTGGGGGCCTTTCTGATGAGGTTCTGCCAGGGGCCTTCTCTCCTCTCCTTCATGCTGTAGAGTGAGCCCCCTTAGATGTTGACTGAAGAGTTATTGTCAGAAACATCGCTTTGGACTTTAGTTATAAAAACACACTAGCAGGAGACAGATATTACATACCTGCTTACATGACCCTCTGGTGATAGTTGCGTCCTGTTTAAACTTCAAAGGGCCTGACCCATAGCTACTGACTAGACCAACCACATGCCTAGGTGGCACTGGTGGATGAATGGAGTGGGGCCGAAGAATAGTTTGGTTGTGAGCAGGTCTGGGGCCCTGGGGTGGAGAGAGGTGAGGTCCTGTAACTTCTGCCGTCGTCATTTGCCCTCCACTCAGAAAATAACACAAGGACAGGCAGAGGGCACATTCTAAATGGGCATCATTCTTGGAGTCTTAAGTCAGTAGACCTATTGAGTCCCTACTATGGAGATTAAGGGGGTGGTCCATTCCCCAATATGCAAGCGCCCATAAATTAAGTGCGAACTGGAGTTCCAAGTTCTATAAGTGTTTGTAGGAGACAGGAGATTCTAAACAGGGGCACAACTAGAACCTAACATCCGGGAGGTGGGGCCAGGGGGTTAGCACATGAAATGGTAGGGGAGTGGCTACCTTCAGAGATATTATGTGGATGGGCCAAATGTACTTCTTTGGTGCCCCAGTCTCTTTGTCGCAAAGACATTTTTTGCGGGAATTAGTGTCAAATTAGCAACCAGTGGTGGAATTTACTGCCCATTGGGTCTCTGATATTGCACAAAAACATGATATTTAAATACGGAATGCACAGGATAGTGGTAACTGCCAGTGTGGTGTTGTTGTGGTTGTGTTGTAGTGCATGTTTGGGTTTGTCAGTTGGTAGTTCATGAAGCATATCCAGCTGCATTGTACCACAATTCCCTATAAGACTGTTGCTACAGTTGCAGTGACTTTGACGTATTAGTGGGCGGTGAGATGGCAGGTCCGAGGAAACTGACTGTATACTGTGGCACCTGAATTTGTGTCATGGCATAGTGTCACCTGAAAAAGCATCCCATAGCCTAACAACATATCTCGACACACAACACTAGCAGCAAAATAACGCAGGTTGCAAAATGGAGTGCTCACCATCTGAAGACAAATGTCTACATTAAATGTATTTAAACATCACACTTACCCAACACAGATACACCAACACAACTTTTCACACTCTTTAAAAACCGCTCTGACAGACATCACAGTCAACCACACCAACTATTAATGTTAGCAACCTAGAGCACAATTAACCACTGCTCTGGGCAAGTCACAAAATATCGAAAACTTGCAGACCACAGACAGCCTTGTCTTTTTAGATCTACACATATCACATGACATTGCAACTAACAGAAATTGACGCTTTTAACAGTGCATGCACTGCATTCGTGAAATTGTACTGCAAAAATGACTATGCACCGACTTTGCACTGAAGAAAAACACTTTGCACAGTTCCAAGAATCAGGGTTTGTGCCTGCAGTGCAAAGTCACTTTTCAGCAGTGCAAAGTCACTTTGAACCGTGCAAAAAAATCCATGATTCAAGCCCTTTATATACTTCCCATTTGGGAGTTTGAGATGTACTTCCAAATGCTGGACACGCCAATTTTCACCCCCAGATTTGCTGAATTACGCACATGGGGCAAATGGCGGCAGAATGGGTGCATGTATAATACACACATTCTGATGGCCTTCATGAATAGGGCACAAGCTCTTCTAGTGCCAGCAAAGCGCTGCCCAGGTGTGCCCAATTGCACTTAGCATGGGGAAAATGTTGTGACTCTAGCCCCGGGGCCGATCGCTGCCTCCACTCTCTCAGAAACGAGTTTCCTCACATGTAACCCACTCATTCTTTGCACCCTTTTCACAGAAAGTAAGGAGGGTTCGTACCCACTCGAACCCCGACCTGGCGAGGAAACATTCACTGAGAATTCACCAAGCCCTAGAACTCCTTGCCCCCATTTTCTTTTATCCCCCCTAAACCTGACACTTTCCAAGTGCGGACCTGTGGCCAACCTGCTTGGCAGTGCCCTTCATTTCACTGTCGAGAAACGCAGAGTTACCCATAGGCTGAAATTGTTAAATCATTAACACCTTTTCCATAGCTCTCAACTATTTGTGCTGCAAAGGCGGGTGAAATCACCCGATTTTGGGGGTGATTCATGGAATTATTTGCGCCGAAAAACGGGGATCTGTGTATCATTCGGCCCGCAAATCCCCATTTGTTAAACAGGGATTTGCGGGAAGAAGGGCGCACAAATCCCTGTTTTTCGGCGCAAATAATTCCATGAATCCGTTTTTTGGCGGTTGAGACGCCCATTAGAATGAATGGGCGTGCAGAAGGCTTGGCGGGTGATTCAGCCCTTTACAAGGCGGGTGACACCCGCCCAAAGCGTGTGAGTTGAGAGCTATGCCTTTTCCCAAAATTACCAGGTTTTAAGTGTGAAGGCGCCACGCGGTATTCTCTCTAGTTTCTGTGTGTATTTGAATGCATGGTATCGCGCAGGCGCGCATAAGCAATATTTCATATTTAATAATGTATAATGATTCGTTGTTGTGTGTGGCGCCTACGTCCACAAATTAGCAGTTTTATAGCAATTTGAAAAACAAATGACCCAACAATGCCCTACTGAATGGTATTCATTTTATTGAATTTCAGAGCATGAAAACCTGGGTCAGCCCACTGATAACAGCTGCGCCATACAATGCGCCCGCAGATCTCAGAAGAAGGGATGTTACAGCACTGCACAGTCTTGATGTGTTATTGTGTAACTCACTGTGATCTTGGAATGTGCGAAAGAGACCAACACATTCACAACCATTCCATACGTTTAGAGTTGTTCCTGGTTGTGTTTTAGCATGCCACCATTCTTTGCCAGGACTGTGGCTTTTCCTCGGGTTCTATGCAGTGGCGTCTCCAGGAAGCACATTTGAGGGGCATAGAGGGGGCCACAGACAAAAGTAGGGGGGCCCCTATAAAAGTGCAATGTGTATGCTTTTCCCAAATTGAAGCGGGCAAAGTAGTCCAAAGTGGCCTGGGGGAGGTACTAATAGTGCATTTATACAGCAAGCAACTCTGTTGTATATTTGTATATATCTTGATGTTAACAATATTGTCTCATCCTATATTGATATTGAAAATATATATCGGTATATCTCCAAATCTCAATATGTCGGCCATCACAAACACAGCACCAGTTAGGTTCACTCCTGGTGTCCGGCCTTCAAGGGCAATTTCTTCAGATATTGCCTCTTGCCATTGGCTGGTAATGGACACCTTCCATTTTATGCACTTTGAAATGATTCAGTGTCCATATTGTGTCCTGGTTGCATCTGCTGTAGGTGGCCTTTCACAAGCGTGCCATTAATACCAACGGTTCGCGATGCCTTTTTGTGCATCACCCATCTGGCTGTGGGTTCTTTTCTGGAAGGTCTGTGCAAATCCCATTTGGGGATGTGGGTTCTTTTCGCAGCAGTGTCTTTGTGGGGACATTTTATAGTGCAAATGTAGCAAGAGCACTGAGAGTATACAGAGCGGGCATGTGAACTAGAGGAGCAGAGTGTATGTCAGTGTGTGCGCTATAACAGCGGTCTAGCAGCAACAAGATATGATCCCTTAAAGCAGTGTCTTCTGCAGAGATGGAGCCACTCTGATGTCTCGAGGGCAGGGTGTCCCTTTCAGGCCAGAAGAAAGAAACAGGCTAAAGCAAAAGACTTGCAAAAGCGCAAGTGATGGCTGGGGAAAGGAGGTCAGCAGATTAGATCACTGAGCCCCCTGCTCCCCTCAGTGAAGCTGGGCACTCGGCCGGGAAACTCTTGTCAGGGGCAAGCTACCTGCCAAGACCCCAATTTGAATTTCAACAATCGGCGGCCCGATTGTTGAAATTCAATTTGAGGTATTTTTTCACTGTGCCCTCACTCCCTCAGGCAGGGCTTGCCTTTTCACCTAGCTGCGAATGTGTGCGGTAGCAGTAGCAGTAGCAATGGCAAGCCCTGGACCCTGACTGCTGACCCTCACCCCAGTGCCGCTGTCCTGTGTGCACCTTCATGGTGTGCTCTTCACTGCATTTGCTGTGCCCGTTGCCGGCTCCAGCGGCAGAATTGAGGCCCTATGTACTGTGACCCTGTGTGTGTGTCATGTGTGTGGACAGCAGGCAGCACTGCAGAGAGAGTGGCCCAGGTAGGGGGGCACGGGTGTATCGAGCATTTTAAGAGTCAAGCGTGAAACACGAAAAAGGTTTCGCCACTTTTCCCCCCCAAATGCAGTTCATGCAATTCCATACGGCCTCCTTCGTGCCCCCAAACCACCCACCCCTGCTCCAATCTGCTTTTTTGTTAACATTAGTGGCAGATGGCATTTTAACACAACAACAAAAATAAAACTCATTACAGATGCAGGAAACTCGTCTATTAGAGGTCTGTCCATGCGCTCTGTGGCAAAATACA
Source organism: Ambystoma mexicanum (assembly GCF_040938575.1). Taxonomy (NCBI): domain Eukaryota; kingdom Metazoa; phylum Chordata; class Amphibia; order Caudata; family Ambystomatidae; genus Ambystoma; species Ambystoma mexicanum. The sequence continues at coordinate 119,087,971 of NC_090926.1, read as the reverse complement.
TGCAAACCTCATAATTTGCATATGGATTTCCCCAATAGAAATGACTTCACGGAAAAGGGCATCGCAAGGTGCAACATCAGTCTTTGATACTTGGAGGCACCATGTGTCTTTAGAATAAGTTGCCATAAATAAGCCAAGTGGCAAATACCTTTGTGGTGCAAAATACCTAATTTGGACAATTATTATATATGGAGCAACTCTAAAGTCATTAGGATTTTTTTTTAATAACAGCATGATATATTAACATAAGCTATGCAGTGAATCACTTACAGAGCAGCAGATAAACCCAAGGCTAAGAACCCCGGGGTCATCTTTGACTCCACACTTTCCTTCTCTGCCCACATCTCTGAGGTCTCTAAAAAGTCAAAATTCCTACTGCACCTCCTCAGAGGTACTCTGCCTTTCCTCTCCTTCCCTCAGAAGCTCACTGTCTCCCAAGCTCTGGTTCTCTCTAGGTTGGACTATTGTAACAGCCTCTTTCTAAATCTACCTGCCTCTACTCTCTGCCCTCTGCAACTAATCCAGAACAGGACTTCAAGACTTGTCCTTGGCCTCCAGCCCTGGGATCGTATCTCTCCAGCTCTGAAATCTCTCCATTGACTCTCAGTGGATGCAAGGATTACATTCAAAACCCTTTGCATTGTCCACAAGGCTTACTGGAGCCTGGGTCCAAAATATCTTCAGCTATCCCTCCGCAAATACCTCCTCTCGTGAGCTCTTCACTCCTCTAGCTCTAACTCCCTCAGGGGCAGTCGTTTTTCCAAGAAACGAGCATGGGGTAGATCTCTGTCCTCGGCTGGGGCCTCCCTCTGGAATAGCCTCCCTGCCACTCTAAAACCTGAGGAGAACCATCTCCAGTTCCGGAAGCACCTCAAGACTCTCCTCTTTGCTTTTGCCTTCCCTCCCCTTCTCCCATGCTGATCTGTTCTCTTGGCACTGCGCACCAGGCCACCCTCTGTCCCCTGGGCCCAGGTACCTGCTCACCCTGCCACCCTCCTGCACTGCCTCCTGGCCACCCCTCACACTGGGGTCTGTATCTGTACCCATGCAGCCCCACACTCCCCATTTCTTCCTTTTCTGCACTTATCAGACTTACCCAGTCTGCTGCCGTAAACACAGCACTTGCCACTTGCTCGCTGCACTACCACTGTTTATTGCCTCAATTATCTATTTATTTTTATTTATTATTATTTATCTGTTTATCCTTTGCTCTGCACTTTCCACTGTCGCCCTTCCATGCACTTTTCACCTTTGCCTTTCCCATGCACTTGCGTGTTCTCAATGTCACTGGGCAACATCTTGTTGTGTTCTCCACTGTTCCCCTCCCTTGCCTTGTCGCGCTCTGAAACACATGTGTATGAGTTGGATGCAAATAAAATATCATATCATATATCATAAGACACCCTGTGATTAAATGATTTGCCCAGGATCACACTCTTGGGTTAAATTGGGGCACGGGGATGGGGACAATTTAAGCAACAGAGCACATCTTTCCAGGTTTATTTGATTTAGGTATTTTTAAGGTTTTGCTTTACATTTCATGTGCTTAAATAATACTTTAGTCATAGCAATGCCTTGGAAGCAAACCACATTACATAATAAACTATCCTTTCATAGTAAACTAACTATACACTCTACACATTGTCATTGAAATATGTTGAGAAATAAGAGGATGGCTTTAGTTTTATTCTCCCCACCCTGCTTGCAAGTCACAATAGCATCATGTAGATCATGTAGATTAATGTGATCCAAACAAATCCCCCTTGGGTTTTAAAGCCATAGGGCCTCATTATAAGTTTGCCGGTCCGGGAACTGCGGTACCGGTAAGCATGCCGGTACCGTAGTTCCCGGACCGGCAAACTACGAGTTGTGCCCGCGAGCACAGCATGTTGGATGCACCGGCACCGTTATAAAGGGTGCTGGTGCATCCGACCTCCCCAATCCCGAATGGGGAGCATCTTTTTTCCGGCACCCGCAAATGGGCAATTACCAGATCCGTCAGGGCCGTAATGACCTGCTAATTGCCCATTCGCGGGCACCGGGAAAAAAATGACACCGGCGGCAGCCGTGCCTGTATTACAGGCACCGCTACCGCTGATGTCATAATGAGGCCCATAGTCATTATTCCATAAAGCATGCAGCATTATAACCCTTCTCACTTCTGATCACCCCCATTCACATTTGAAGAGGGACAAAAGCCCTTGCTTATAGTCCCTCCCCCCTCCCAATGAAATGCTCTTTTGACACAGAGCAACGTGCGCGCCCCTCTGCTGCCCGGTGCTCCTTGGGACATTGCCCTGGCCACGGGACACCTCTCCGGTTCGGAAAGGGTCAGGTGCCCTGCTGCCAGGACAATGACCGTGCTGAGTAGTTATTGCTTAGCCCATATTGTCCTGCCAGCGGGACACCTTTCCCGTTGGGCACCCTCATTGAGGTGCCTAACGGGAGAAGTGTCCCACTGACAAAAGAGCCTCTGGGGGGAAGCTTGTCCGCCCTGTTATGCCACTGTAGGTGGGGCATAAAGGGGGTACATGATTTCAGAGGAGGGGCCCATGCCCCCCCCTCCCCCCCCGCACCACCCTTGCGACGCCACTGGTTTTATGGTATGTTTCTGCCCCGTGTTCTTGTAGATTTGTGGTTGCCTCCTTCAGCAGCAGGCGGGCTGGCTGCACTTCCGCCCCCTGCCCCAACGGTTGAACGCACTGCGTGATGGGAGGCGCATGTCTGCGTGACTGTAAGTCAATGCTAATCGTGGCGACTAGGATGCCAACCCCCTCCCTAGCCCGCCCCGGAGAAGAACTCGTGTTCTAGCACCTCCGAAGCCTGCCTGCTACTTACAGGCGACTGTTGAATGCTTTTATGAGCATCGCACGCAGCTAATCCTGTAAATGCGTGTGTTTCTTGGCACGATGACGTAGCCCAACCTTTGAAGGCGATGTGTTGTTGGTCTAGTCAGGTAATCTGTAATTGCACCGTGGAGCGGTTAGCATTTATGCTCGGGTGAATTCTGCGACTACCTCGATGTGCAGACGCGTGAAACCCCACTTTGATTAACGTAGGAATCCCGTGAGAAGTGGGGTATCTGTCCTTTGACCAAAATGCATTGCTCCTTGCCTTTTCCTGCTAATAGGCTGTGGTCCGTCAGCTAGACTTTGGTCGTTATTGGCGCTATATCTGCTGTTTGGCCGTACCCATGAGTGGCCCTGTATCCGTGCTATGTTATTAGTATCGCTATATCTGCCCTCTGGTCGTTGGTGGCCTTGCATCTCTACTTCACTCGTTAGATGCCCTGTATTAGTGCTTTGGTCATTGATGGCCCCTGATCTGTTTTTCAGTCGTACTCTAAAGTGGGCCGGCATCTTTACGTTGGTTTTTAATGGCCTTGTATCTGTCCTTTGGTCGTTAGTGTCCCTGCATCCCCCATCACACCAGCACCTTTCCGGGTGCTCTTACATTTCTCTCTCCTCTCCTCCTTGCGCCGTGTGTTCGGCTCTCTCCTCAACCTTTCTGTCCACACAGCTCTGCCTTCTCCCGAGTCGGTTCTCTCTGGCTGCTCGCCCTCTCCAACAGGCATGCCCTGGCCACAGTCACAGCTAGCCCATCACGAATGCAGCGTGATGTGCTTAAAGGCTCACTCACCTCGGAAATGACCCCTCGCATTGCTGCACGCATACTGAACATATGCATATGGGCAAAGGTGAGCCTTTAATGGCACCTGCCTCCCTGTGTTTAGGCTATTCACGTCTCATTCAGGAACATTGGGCCTCATTACGAGTCCGGCGGTAACCGATGCGGTAAAACCGCCTGGTTACCGCCGGACTCGTATTACCATTCCGCCTCCGTGATTCCCGAAATTACAGGGGCATTACAACCCCGGTTTTCCGGGAATCACGGAGGCGGAATGGTGTTAATCCCCATTCCCATCGAGTCCTATGGGACTCGATGGGAATGGGGATCATGGAAAAACCGGCAGCATCTCGTGATGCTGCCGGTGTTTCCGCGTCCGCCGGCAGGCGGGTGGTGTTAAACCCGCCAGGTCAAACCTGGCGGGAACATCACCTCCCACCTCCAGGAGTCGGGATCAGGCGGTCCGGAAACAACGGTGGCGGTGGGTTTACCGCCACCGTTATTTCCGGACCGCCTGATTTGTAATGAGGCCCATTGAGTTCATGTTCCGGGTCTGTGTCCTTCATACTGCCCTATCAGCAACCAGTTGGCTCTCATCCACACACTCGCTCACCTATTTTAAAAAGGGACCTCTATTTGTGATCCAAGTGTCACCCCTGTTCTCTCAATAAATAAAGTATGAGGTTGCTACTAACCCTGCTGCTCCGTTACTTCTTTACCCCCCACCCCTCACCGTTACCATGTATATCCACACCTTCACTCTCCTTTTCACTCCTCTTTCATTATCCCTTTCCCTGAGTCATTAAGTCGATCACAACATAACTCCCCTTCTTTTCCTTTCCCTCTTCTCTCTTGCTCACTTCTATCCAATTCCTGTCCTTTGCATCACTCACAAATGGCAGCCTGGCTGACGATCTAGCTCTAACCTCATCTATCGCGCTGACCTCCCATCCCTAATTGTCCCTTCTTCCCCTATTCTGTGATGTATTACCATATGGTAGGGTGAATCGCACATATTGCCTTGAAATTCTAGGAGTTCTTGTAAATTGTTTCTGCCATGTGAGTCAGATCTGCTGAACACTCACACTTTCAGTGTTGAGTGTTTTAAAAACTGATTTTAGGGAGGCCACCAGGGGGCGCATGGAGGAAAGCTAACCTTTCTGTGCGCTCCGGGACAGATGGACGTAAAGGGACTTTGAGCCCCGCCCTCACCCCACAGAAAGCGGAATGGCGGTAACTCCTTGAGGGAAGTGTCTGAAAACCCCCGCCACAGATGAAGAGGCAAGGGATCCCCCCCAGAGCATCTAGGGAGCGGACCCCCGCAAGGAGCCTGGTGAGAGCCACAGGAGGTCAGCCCGAATCGGGGGTGGAAGTCCCTTCCCCGACGATAGTGGGTAAGCAGTAGGGGAGAGGGGCCGACTCCAAGGCAGTCACAGTCTCCAGGGAATATGGGGAGACCAGGCCAAAAGCTTATGAGGACCAAACTTGAGGGAGGCCAGTATGGTCACACAAAGCCTTGGCCTCCGAGTCGTCCTCCTGGCCATGAGCTGGAGAGTCTTCCTACAGAGGTTTCAATTTGCAGGTGGGGAAGCAGGCAGGAGAAAGCCCTGCTCCCCTGGGGGACACCATGGAAGGAGACCCGGCAGCCATGAAGTCCAACTTTGTGGGCCTAATGGAGGAGATCAGGGGCATCAGATCAGCCCTGCGCCAGAGGTTAGACAAAATGGGTCAATGGCTCAGTGGAAGATAAGATCCAAGGACTGGAAGCCAATCAGACCTCAGCGGACACCTTGGAGCTCCAGACGGGAGTGAGACTAACAGATCTAGAGAGGAGGGAGGCAGATACCACGCTCAAGCTGGACGACATAGAAAACAGGGAATGCCATAACAACCTGTGCTTCTTTGGCTTCCCAGAAAAGGAGGGGGAGACGGAGCGCGACATCAGAAGAGCAATCAGAGAGGTGTTTTGCATGCCCTATTCAGAAATGATGCCATGGATGCATCAACTTTTGACTGGGCCCATAGAGCAGGGGGAGGTTCAAGGGGAATGTGCTTGGTGCAAGCGCGTTCTTCCATTATTATGAACAAAGCACAAGGATCCTTGAGCAGGCTAGGAAGGCGGGACCAATTAACTACAGTGAAGCCCAGGTCACCATTTTCCAGGATCTCTCAGCCCTCACCCTCACGAGGAGAAGAATGTGTGGCCCACTCACCAAGTGGCTGACAGACAAAGGAGTTTGATTCCACTGAGGATTCCCTTTCTCCCTGAACTTTGAATATAACTGCCAAGACTACTTGCTGGCGATGGAGGGAGACCTAAGTAGAGTGTCGGATGAACTCATGGGTGACTCATGGTGCCGGGCATCAGCCCCGGGAGAGACTGCTGGATCAAGGGCTCAATCCGCAGGTGCACAAATAGTCACAAGATGACAGGGGCCCACAAATACAAAAAGCTTAATACCACACCAAGAGGCCCCTTTGGCCCTTGACCTGGTTATATGAAGGAGGGGAGCAAGTGTGTGTCCCATTAGAGAGTGGGGGCCGAAGGAGAGGTAGTTTTGAGGTGTCTGTGAGGGGGGCACAAGAAGAGTAAGGTGTTTTGTTTGAAGTGAGTCCTGTTGATTGAGAACCTTCTTGATGATTCTATCCTGGACGGTGGTGGGGATGGTGCTGGGATCGGATGCTGGGGCCATATGGGGAATAGCCCTTCATAGGGCTCAACATATTCAGCAGTATGGTTCGGACTGTATCAGTGAGGGATGGTGTCAAGAAGAGGAATGGAAACAGGGTCATGACCTCGAGGGGTGACTTAGCGATTGGCTCCCGTAACGTGAGGTGGCTGAATTCTCCTGCCAAGAGATCAATGACCATGCTGGAATTCCGAAGGTCCAAGGTAGATCTCCTGGTGGCACAAGAGACACACTGGCAGAGGGGCAGTGAACCGCACCTGGGTCCGGAATGGGAATGAGAGGTGTCTGTGCCCTAGGGCGAAGAGAAAAAGGGAGGAGTGGCAATTTTTCTCTCGCCCCGGTTGGGTCTGGTGGTGGATGTGACACAGAGGGACCCGTGTGGTTGGTTCCTGTTCATTAAGGGATCTGTGCATGGCAAAAGGATCACAGTGTGCTCGCTCTATGCTCTCAATGTGGGACAGGTGGAATTTTGGGAGGGTGTTCAGAATTAACTGAAGCTCTTCGTGGTGGGCAGGCTAGTGTTGGGGGGGATTTCAACATGGTCCTTGGCCCGGTTAGCGATCACAAGAGGATGGGTGTGGGGAGGGGCAACAACTCAGGCAAAGCAACCTCCAGAAGGTTTAGGAAAATTAACCAGGAAATGGGCCCCACAGACACCCTAGTGGAGGGGGGGGGGGGCAGACCCTTTACCTTCTTCTCGTCAGTCCACAACTCCTTCTCTACGATCGATTTTGTACTGGTGGAGACCGAGGTGAAGGCCCATGACAGAGTCTCCTGCATCATACCGGTCCCATGGTTGCACCAGGATATGGTCAAAGAGGGTGGCGCTGCTATGATTTTCTATTGAGGGATGGGCAGCTCTCCCAGTCGATATTGACGGAGATCACAGACTACTTTGCCTTTAATGACAATGAGGAGGTGGGGTGCAGAGTTTTTGGGATTTTTTTAAGGCCACACTACAGGCGGTGTTCATTAGGATAGGATCCCAGAAAAAGAAAGAACGCAGGGCATAATAAGAGGAGCTACGGGGGAAGATCAGGGAACTACAGCTGGGGGGTGCAGGGGGCACCTACCTTACACAGTGTAGGGCTGCCAAACTACAGCATATAAGGCAAAGCTTAAGGCCATTCTAGTTCAGGACACAGAGAAGCAGTTATACTGCTGAACGGCTGGGGCACCCATCTGTGAGAGGAGATCTTCTGGAAAATCAAGGGGATGAAGACAGGGGCTGTGCCTGGGAGTGATGAGTTCTCAGTCCTATTTTAAAAAAGGTTATGGTCCACTCTGGCCCCATACCTGGCCGGAGTGTTCAGCAAAGTGTTGTTGGGGGGCCCCCTGCCAGGTACAATGTTGGAGGACATGAAAGTGACAATACACAAATAGGGCAGGGACCCGATGAGATATATGATATGATATGGCATTTATAATGCGCCTATACACAAGTGTTTCAAGGCACGAGATGTGCCCCCTAACACCGAATTTCGTTGCTAAATAGCAATGTCAAAATCCTGGCCAAAATTCTGGGCTCCCGATTGGAAGGCCTGCTCCTGTCCCTGTTACATGGGGATCAGGTCGGGTTCATTCAAGGGAGAAAGGGCTCTGACAATATTCGAAAGACCATTGATCTGATGCACCAGGTGTACACCCAAGGAAGCAATGCCTGACTGATCTCCATCAACTCGGAGAAGCTCTTCGACAGGGTGGAGTGGCCTTTTATGAAGATGATGTTGGGGAGGATGGTCCTAGGTCAGTTTCTTTTAAAGTGGGTAGAGGCCCTGTATATGCTGCCCACGGTACGAGTAACGTCCTCAGGTCAATAACGTCCTCTCTGACCCCATCCATCTGACAAGTAGCACAAGACAAGGGTGCCCACTGTCACCACTATTGTTTGCCCTCACAATGGAGTCGCTTGCTATCGCAATCAGGGCAAACCAGGATATGAAAGGCATCCGGAGTGGTGAGGTGAAGTAAAAGCTATCCCTCTTCGAGGATGACATCCTGAGATATCTGACGAAGGTGGGCTCATCTCTCCTCAAACTCCTGGAACAAATAGAGGGCCATGGATGACTTTCGGGCCTGAAAATAAATGCAGACAAATCTCGCATTATGCCCATGAGTCCAAAAAGCTCCGCCCTGACCACCCATGCCCGACACCTAGGGTTGAGGGTTTAACAGATGCAGACAAAGTTTTTAGGGGCGATCTTGTTGAGAGACCTCACAGTGTAAGTCAAGGCCAAGTTCAACCCAATTCTGGCAAAGATCAAAGAGAACCTTAGGAGGTGGCAGCCCCTCACCCTGTCCTGGTACGGACGTATAATGTCGGTAAAAATGAACATCGTCTCCCGCCTGCTTTATCTATTTTCCGCCATCCCAACGATACAAATGTAGCACGGGGACCCATTGAAGATCTCACAAATGTTTCCGGGGGCGTCTCTTGTGTGTAACAGGGGCTGTGATCGGGTGGGCTGCCTCTCGCACATGTAGTGACATTCTCCAAAGATACACATTTTTTGGCAGAAGCTCCTTAGCTGGATTAAAGAATACTCGGAGGTGCAGTATTCCAGTAATTCCGGCATTTATTGGCTGGTAGGGACCTGATTAACTGGCAGGTCAGGCCTGTCGGTAAGTCAGTGCCCCCACCAACAAACATGCATTTCCCTGGTCTGGAAAAAATGCTGGTGCCAGAATTACTGGCATTTTGCCAGCATTTATTCTGTACCAAAGGCTACAAGGATGCGACTATCATATAGGCATTTCTGAAGTATGTCTAATTCTTGTGCAGACTATTAGGCATGATTGCATATTGCCCAATGCCATGTATGAAATAATAAACCAGTCTTGGATTTTAGGCTCATATTATACTACATTCTGGTATTTCTAGTCCTGAAATGTATAGCAATGCCAAAACTTAAAGAGCATTAGTTTAGAGCTCTGTCTCACCATAGGCCTAAGAGTTTGTAAGAAATAGTTGGGGGAGAACAGTGTGCAATGGTTTATGTGCATTACCAGCTTTAGAATGCTTGCACTCAGCTGTTAGTTTGCATCTAGATTACTGTATGAGATGTATATAGTGCAAACAAAGCCAGCAAGCAACAGAGAATTGGCTAAATAAGGGGGAGAATATAGACAAGGAGACACGACTGGAGACGGGTGAAGAGAGGCCCGTGTAAAAGGTTCATGCCATTGGGACAGGTTCACATGTGTAAAGCTTTACAGAGATCTTTGTGGAACCTCTATGCATATCGTTGGATTCTTTCTCCCTTTCATCCATACAGTCGATAAAAGGAGTACCATTTATTTGACTATTAGTAATGTCTGTTATGTACAATACAATGACGAAAACATACACAAGCTCAGACCTCTCCCTACCTAAGGAGCGCATACAAGTAAAAGGCTCCAGTTAAATAAATATATCTTTCTTAGTATATGGTGACACCTGCCCTAGGTCCATGTGAGCACTGAGCATGCCAACCAGTCGTTACATTCTGGCTAGCCCCTGGGCTTCAGTCGAACGTGTGCTAAGAAGGTGGTCAAGGTCAGGGAAGCAAGGGCTGAAGAGGCCATGAGGTATAATGATTGGGCGAACAGTCGGGGGTAGGTGCAAGATGTTAGATGGCAATGTATGGAGGATGGAATGTAAATGTCAGATGGTAGTATGTGGCATAGAGGTTAGAATTGTTGATCATTAAATCAATCTCTCCTACTTTCCTGGTTTTCCAGGGTACGGGGTGGATGAAGGTTCCATAGTCACTGAGTGGATTGGCAAGTCTGATGGTAACACAAAGGGCTATGCAGGTTTCTGCATCACATAAGGTCTCAATGGCTTACAGAAATCCTGATCACCACTCTCACAACCCACAAACCCAGCACCTACAATGACATTGACCCCTTCTATACTGTGAACGTGATAAAGGAGAAACACACATACCACTACTCAAAGTCATACATGCATAATTCACACAAGACGACACCCCAGACACACTAAAAACCCCAAACAGGACAGATAATCCACCTGCTCAGAAAGCTACTCGGAACCCGGACCACCTGGCCAAGCAGTGCCCCATTACACATCTCCCTTCAACAGTGGTCGGAGTGGGTGGAAGCAGTTGGGTGCGGTGCTCCTCTCATTTTTTAAAATAAGTTTTATTGTTCCTATACTTTTATTTTAAAAAGAAACCGTTCTATAATGGTTTTGTTTTAAAATAAAAGTGTAGGAATAAGTTGAAAATCGCACTGTACTGAACATTGCCTTAAATAGCAGGTGTGTTTATTTTGGGGTGTAGATTGCACGTGGGAGGGGCGTGACAATGGGGTTTGTGGGTAGCAATGGCAGGCCAGCAGGGAGCCTAGTTCCACTACTTCGTATGGTACACTTCGACCACCAGTACAACATGTCTCGGCTTCACCATTGGCTGTGAACTCTTATTCTAAACATATATTGCCAATAAGACCCAAACAGAATAGTTTGAGCACATGCTAGTCAGAGTCAAACCCGTCATCCAACCTTATGTTTCAGAAAAGGTTTCAAAGCTCTGGGCATCTCCCACCTAGATGGTGGCAAAGCCCTACTGACATGCGAACTAAATTCCTTACCACAGGACAAAAACACAATCACCCACATCATTTCCATCTTCAACGAACTGTACTGGCTAGCCCTACAAACCTGCACCAATTTCAAGACAGTCGTTGTCACCTACAAAGCAGAACACCCCACCACCTGCAGCCCTGACATTGCCAGACTGGAAGCAAACAATTGCAAGAGGGAACGTGTAGGAAACAGACATTCTCCTTCCATGTACCTATCCTCTAGAACTAATTACCAATGCAGATCAGGCCGCCCCACTCCATGCCGCATTTCAGAAAGGACCTGAAGACTCTACTCTTCCAAGAACATCTTTCCAATCAGTGATAGCTCAACTCTACTCTAAGCCTCCCCCTCCAGAGCTCCTCCAACCCCTGATACTAATACCTCACCCTGCTAGGGAGGGGGAGAGACCTGTAAGTCTTTGGGTGCCTCCCTTATGTACACTGCTTTGTTGCTTCCTAGATGTATTTTCTTTACAGAGGAACTTAGCATAACCCAGGAGTAAGAGTGTTAAAGGTGGTGGAGGGTGTGACAAAATGGCTATTGCTCTGCAGTGGATGAAGCTCCTACTCAACCCCACACTTCTACTAAACCCGCAGTGATCCCATTCATAAAAGTGAGAGAGGCACAGCCTGACAGGTATGCGTAATTCACCTCTTTAAGGTAGCATGGGCTAAGGGCAGGCTGTACTATTGAGCTCAATCGGAGCTGACATACAAGCATCTAAAACATAAATAGTACTCTGTTACCAAAATAAAGAAATGTCCATGCAAGGTTACATATACATGCAAACCTTTAGTCAAAAATAAAAATGATGAACCCAAACTACAAAAACCACTAATAACCTACCCTGTTAAGCAAGGCCCTAAGTATGTAGACATTTGAACAAAAGTGTTACTTTGGGATTGAAGACAGGGGTAGACAAGAAACAGTCTTGATAGAAATCAGCAGCTCAAAGTATAAGTCTGTTAGAAAGGCGAAGAGTGGTGTCTTAAATGTCTTTCAGACCCATAAAACCAGGCTGGAAGTACAGAACCACTTTAAATAATGTTATGTCCTGTTCGTTGGGCTCAACGGTGTTAGTCTGCGAGTCCGGGAGCTTTGTGAGGTGGCGAATCAGGGTCAGGTTGGTTAGCATGTGACCTGGGCCAGCACATGGTGAGGTTCAACAAGTGAAAACAGAAGGTGGCATGAAGAAGCTTGGGACAAGCAGGCAGTGTCTGGGTAAATATAGCTCATAAACAGTTTGAGGCGGAAACTTGATCCCAGAGCTGTTACCTTGTCGATGGGTTGCTGTGAGACTCAGTCCAGGGTCTCAAATGATCAGGTAAGTCCTTCTCTTGCTTTTCCCAGCCAGGAAGGTTGACAGAGAGCACGTGCAGGTCTGCTTCTGTTCAGCAAGCAGCGTCCTGGGTAGCCATGGCCTCAGAAGGAGGCAGTTTTGTCAAATCTGCAGGTCACTCCAAATGTTCTACTGGAGTGGTTGGAGGGAGGTCTTGCTCTTTTCTTTTGGAAAGCTTTATCTTCTCCTGAGTGGCTGAGGAATTCGTCCAGACTGTACCCCAACTGAGTTCCAATGTAATAATTGCACAGATGATTCAAGTAAGGCAGTGGGCTCAACTACTGCTTAAAGGTAGTCACTGTTGTACGTATCCTCAAAATTCCTTCTGCAGACCTACACAGTCCAGACAAATAATTTCCTGTATGTATTCTCTATTACTCCATAATACTTTAAATCGTGGTCTTCAACAGGATCACCAGTTACCTGGAATATAATAATCTCTGTAACCCGCTGAAATGTGAGTTTGGTAGCAGTCACTCCACTGAAACAGATCAGAGCTAAGCCTGTGCATTTCTTAATGCTGCCCACCTCCTCAAACGGTCCTTCATCCTCATCCTCAATAGCCTAGGACATTGAATGGAGGGTCCTCAAACCCTCTCTGGGTCTTGGCACAACGGGACACTGAGACTGGACTTCAAGAGACATCATGTTTATTCTTCTCAGCAAAGCAGGACACAGTTTACAGCACACCAAAGCCATCTCTGCAACTCCCAAAAGTTATGCATTTTTGCCTACTCATATATCCTTCTCAGTTGGCTCAGCTCACTCTTTGTGATGCAGTGCACTATCACAGGTCCAGGCACTCCAAGACAAGCCCCTTCCCCTTCTAGGGTTGGTTGACTGAACTGTCAATTCACAAAGCTGCCATGTCATACCTATGTAGGTAACGGATTAAAATTGGGTGTGATGTACTTGACCTTTACAAATGGGAACACTACTGACGTCAATCCTGAGATCATTTTAGCAACGGCATCATGCTTTCCTGTCACAGATGGGCATCAGCTGTGTGCCCTCTCTGCTAACCCAACAATTGTTGCTAATTTTCTACATTCTCTGCATCTTATATATTCCCGTATACTTCTGCAAATACTCAGGATCATGTTTTATCATGTATTGTATTTACCTCTGTATCTGTATATCATTGTAACTTTGTACCTAAGTAAAGCACATAGATACGCCTGGGTTCGGCATGCTTTATAAGAAAATAAAACAAACAAACAAACAAGGAGTTAGTACCTCATTGCCACACGCACAGAGATCAAACACCAGTGGACGGTTTGATACTTCACCTAGTATAACCATGCAGCCAAGAGAAAATGTATTGGGGTGGCTGAAGACCTCTTTCTGCTTTCACTGTACAATGGTACTTCATTGAAAGCGCAGCCACAGATCTAAATGGGCTAAAACACCGATGAGCGTTGGGCCCCACTATTTACCATTTTGTCCCTCAAAAGAGGATAATGGGAAGAACATGGAAACCTGAGGTGGCCATCTTGGTTTATGTGCCTTAAGTAATAGGAATGAGGCAGCTATCTTGGCAGTGTTTCCCACTGAAAGGTGCAGGTGCTGAAATCAGAACTTATAAGATGCCTTAGAAAAAGTCAAAAATATGATTCCATTGATGTACAAAAAATACCCTAACTTGCTTGAGGCATTAAAAGAAAGGGAATTTCAAATATATATATGTTGCAGCTCCCATTGTAAAAAAAAGAGGAGATATATTGTGAAGTCCACTTGAGCAGATGTCAGGTAAAGCGCATGAAGGGTTTGTCCAATCGCATCCGCATGTTGAAGTGTCTGCTCTCTGAAAGATCCCATCTCGAGTATTTTCATAGATGATAAAAAAAAACAGCCGTGGTAATAATGATCATTGTTAATGGAAAATTGCTGTCCAGTGTTTCAGTCCACAAGCAACTCACATCTTATGATTGCTGCACACCTCTCACCTGTGTCATTCATTCCCCAGATCGTCCTCTCCCTGTGTCTGTGCCAGAGATTGTCTGTATATCTATCAAACTGACAGATAGAGAACGATGAGCTCATCAAGAACCTGGCACAGCTGTGATGATTTAGACCACGCAAGGCAGCATCTGCCGTACGAACGGTTGGGGGCTGGGATACAGATGGGGTAGTGCCAGAGCATCCTCCCCCAGAGGGTTTCAGAGTAATTGAAAGATCTACTTCAGAATGGTGTGAATGCTGTCCCCATTGCTTGCGTACAAACCCCGTTGCAAGGCCCTCTTAACACATCTCTGACTGCACAGAGAGTTGCTATTTTACTCACTGCAACAAGGAGGCATCAGAAGGTGCTTGGCACTGCGTTAATATCAGAACAGCAAGAAATCACGGATCCCAAGATCCCAATTGTTTTAAAATGTTTGGATAGGATGAGCTGGTTCCTACACTGAAAAAGAAGAAAGTAAGGGCAAAGTTTAGATATTTGGCACTGTGGCTTTGGACACAAGAAGCAAAACGTCACAAAGTTGTTTAGGTAAGGGATTGGTGTAAAAAAGGTAGCCAACTGTTTAGAACCAAGAAACCACCTTTAAGATGAGTGTGGGGGTCTACAAATGTGATAAATATTCCAGGGCCAGTTACCCCGAGCGACTCTTGTGATAATTGAAACAATTGAATTGAACATTTGAAGGTGTACCTATATACCAAACCAATCTTCTGAGTATCATGCTGTAGTGCTTACAAGAATGTGCAGGACTGTCCATTTGGGAAACACCAAGTCAAACAACTAAGCCTGCAGGCCCGGACTGCAAAGCGGGCAACTTCAGCCGAAGGTGAAACGATGGGAAGAGTGAGTCTCAGAGGACGGGATCTTCCACAGACCCGGTTCTGCCACCCATGTTGGCAAAATCATCCTTTTTCAAGTATTTCTTTGCCATTAGTTGAGCTTAAAATCAAGTGGAAGAGCCATATTTCTACTTTTGCTGCCCACTGAGAATACAAGAAAGGTCAAGCAAATAGAAAATGCTTAATCTGTGACACTACTGACTCATCCCATGGAAGGCATCCACTGGGAATGATCACCCATTAATAACACTGTCTTCAAACAGGGACACTGCAAGACAGACAATTATACCTGTTGACCCAGGCTGGTGAAGGTGACTTTAATTATACTAATGACAGTGCTAATAATTATGGAGCACTTGAACAGCTTGTTATGTTCTTGTAAATATATCAAAACACACAATAAATGAGTTACAAATTTCAGTGTTACCCACTTTTAAATAATCATCCCTTCACACGCCTGGCATGCCATGATGTTCAAGGTCACAATGCACCAAGTGCGGTTCACAAGCCCTCCCTTTGCAGAGCAGCATTCTTGATCAATCAGTGGGGAAATCACATGGCCTGGTCTCCATGGGATTCAACCGATACATGGGGGAACTTGGAAAAAACGCATCACTTAATTCACATCCATCAAAGTCACTTTCGAAATTCTCTTCAATTTCCATAAATGTTTTAACATACGAATAATCATGCATGTACAACAGCTGAAAACCTGCTTAAGAAATTAACAGAAACGCGATAATGAAGGACCGCAGAGAACATATATTGTTTTGGAAGATGTGTGTAGATAAAATAAGCTAATTAATGGATGGATAAGATAAAGGTATTCTGTGATAATATCGCATGTACAAATTACGAGAAGTATAACGTTAAGAAAAAAAATCAATACACCGCTTGCTTTAAAAGAATAAAGCACTGTCTATAATCATAACACATGTGAAGTTAAACCTCCCTTAATAGGGGCAACTGTTAAGGAAGCTCAAATAATTGATAATAGGTCTTTTCCTTATAATAGGACATTAAATAGTAACACATCTAAATCAGCAGAAGCACAGGCATTATAGCCATTTCATGTTTAACACTGCAGCAATTAAAAGAAACATAAAACAAACTTTAAAATAAATCAGTCGGCCTCATTATGAGTGTGCTGGAGCAGTAATAATCTGCTGGTACTAGTGCGTACTGGCACGTTATCACACTGGCACACTCCAAGTTTGCCAGTAGGGTGATGGATTTACCTCCAGCCCTGAGCTGGAGGTATATTTGCCACCCTACTGGAAAAAACTGCCAGATTTACCGGCCCGGTTATATTGGTGCCAGTAATACTGGCAAATCCCCCCATGGAGTCCTATAGGATGAAATGGGTATGTACCAGCATTTCCGTCACTTAGAGTCTGCTGGTAATTCCGTCGGGATACAAGGCACATTTGCAATGAGGCCCTTAGAAATGACAATGATCATAAGAACTATTACTAAAAGAAACAGGACCAGATGTGCTTCCCTCAGATTGGTATGTGGTTTTCAGAAAATAACACATTATAAAAAAACCTTTTATGGATCGACTAAGAAGGAATAGTTCCAAAATCATAGCAAGAAAAACAGACATTGGGCCTGATGTCCAAACAAATGTTAACTTGGGAAAGTCCCACTGACATCTTTTTGTAAATGAGGCCTGCTATGCATATATGAATGAATGATGCTGAAATCCGAAATTAATTCTGACTTAAGCACGACAATGAGTATATTAATGTAATGCTCAGATTACAGTTTAGCCTCTGATGCCCACATTGTAACAGCACTTATTGAATCTGCGTACGAATATAATCAAGTTGTGCTTGAGAGACACCATCCCCATTTGGGGAAGGAATTTAAGTGAGTAGATTGGGGGTGTTTTTGGTGCACCTCTGAAAGTAATGTATTTCCCGTGCAAATGTATACAGCGTTTGAGAAACCATACAACTGAACCAAGAGCAGAAAAAGTGAGGAGTCGAACTTGGCGCCTTCAGACTTGCAATTGGAGGTGGTATTAGATAAAGATGGCCAAAGCCGATGATGGGAATATTTGCTAGTTGCCTTGAACAGGCAGAGACTCAATGCACCTCAATTCATTTCGACTCAAAAACTTTCAGAACAAAATAGGCTAGCCCGCTGACTACATGCATTTTTTTCAAATTGGATAAGCAAAAAAAGTAATACAAGAGGTCACTATAAAGTCCAGAGATGGATTGGGATTTACATAGATTAAGTTATAAAAAAAAAGTAAATGGCATGGAATAAGGAGTGAGCAATGTGCAAAACGAATGCTCGCCAGTTCAAGTATCTTGGTATTTAATTTATTTATGTTGGGTGATATATAGCGTGCCTAATGGTGTTCTCCTCCAACTCCTAAGCTATGTAGCTGGGTTCGAAACCACTTTGCACAACATCACCTTGTTAGCAATCCCTAGGCGAGAGGGTTGCCCCGGAGCTATCCTCTGAGCCTTGGGGTATTGATTAGAGATATGATATGATAGGATGTGATGTGACATTTATAACGTGCCTGTACACACGTGTTTTCTATAGAGAGCATATTTGAGAATAAAACGATGATAAAAATGCATGTCTAATCAATAAGGCTGTGCCTTCTTGGAGTAAACCTTTATTTTTCATGCCGATGTTTAATAGCTCTTAGCAAAATGAATGTGTTAGCAAGGATCTTATTTTTATTTCACAATATAAACAGTTCCAAAAAACAAAATAAAAATATACAAATAATTGGGGGTATAAGGGACTGTGCATGGCAACAATATTATCACATCCAAAAAGGATGGTTGTTTTTTCATGACATGACATTAAACTGTGCCATTGGCCCAGATTAAAGAAAAATCTTAAATTGGTTTGTCACAATGACATGGTTTTGTCCCAACTGAATAAATTGCAGTTCGGACTTTTTTTTTGGTTGCTATTTATCATTCGCCTAGAAAAGGTCTTCTTTATAATTACGTGCAACCAAGATTCTCCAAAATTCCGGCTGGAGATTCTTCACACTTATTTTAATGGTGGGAAATCGCGAAATATTTTTCAATTCTAAGGCAACCGTTATGGACCAATGATCATCTTCCAAAAACATTAATGCAAGTTCGATCCTACGTAGCTAAGACTTGCAAGCTATAGAAACGTCGAGGCGTACATAATGGTAGGTCAAGGGAGGTCATTAGTTCATTTCAGAATGCCCACATCTTTGGGAAATCACATGCCTGAAGGCCTCTGTCTGGAGGCTGTGGGGGAATGGATGCATTACAACTGGCTCAGATTGCACAGTGATAAGACCGAGGTGTTGGTGGTGGGTCCCCCTCGGCATCCTACCTCTGGATGGCCAATTTCTGTCCGGCATCTCTGGGCCCTTTTCCCCTGCCAGTTTCTACGGTTAAGGATTTAGGGGTGAAATTCACTTCATCCTTGTCCGTGGAGCCACAGGTGAGTAGTCTGTCAGCGGCGCTACTTTCAGCTTAAGCTCCTTCAAGGGGTTATTCCTTACATCCCTGAGCATCTCTGTGCCTCAGTTATCTCTGCTTTGGTCATATCCTCGCTGGACCACTATAACTCTCTCTACGTAGGCCAGCCTGCCTATCTTCTTCATCACCTGCAAGTTCTTAAGAACTCTGCACCCCGACTTGTGACTTCTCCTCCCCGCAGCCCCCGCTGCTGTCACCGTTCCCCTGTTCATTGTAAAATTCATTGGCTGCCAGTAGCCAAACGCATTCATTTCAAGGCAGATCACCAGGCGTTTCATGACAAGGGAGCTGAATACCTTGTAGCCAAATTCCAGCCATATCCCCCGAGCCGAGCCCTGTGGTCAGCCAAGGCCTGCTTACTGACTGTTCCTCTAGCCAGGTTTAGCCGCATTGGCGACTGCTCTTTCTCAGTGGCAGCAGAGGTTCCTCGGAACTCCCTTCTGCTGTCCCTCAGAGCAACAACTGCTCACCTGGTATTTTGCAAAGCTTTGAAAACCTTTCTTTTTTAGACTATTCTTTTCTCTCTATCCTGCAAGGAGTGCCAAGATGCCTTAGGACAAATGTTGTGCCTAATAGGCATCCTACAATACAAAACAATACAATGCCTGACAATTATATAATGCATTAAGCTTTGTTAAACTAATAACTTAACAATGCCTGTTTCAGTGCTAGATGATCCATACTGTCTTCAGTTGTGTCCAAGAAGACCAACTCTTATTATTTCCAAAACTCTGGAAAAAAATGATCCATTTCAAATGAGAAACTATTTTAATTTTCATGGTACCCTGCACCACTTCATTTAACAGGAAATCCCTGGAGCACATCGTAGCGGCCATTAATGAATCAATGATGGCAACGTCTTATCAAACCATCTCCCATGTTTTTTTGTATTTCACTTTTACTATATGATACTGCACAGAAATGTTACTTGGCAAAGAAAACAGAAACTTGTAAGGTTGCGTGGAACCATTATGCTAAAGACAAAAGGCGACCCCATGTTTCAGAAAGTATGCGCAAGTATACATGATTCAGGTGTAATATTTTGGACGAGAGAGTCACAGGCAAGCTCTATAACAAGAGCTTCCTCTGCTAATCATAATCCAGTAGTAGCAACCAGCACAGCCTTGAGAAATACCAAGTGAAGGTCGAAACACGTTGGCATAATGGCATCTGGAGAATGAACTGATTATCAATTGGCATTAAAATATCTGCATTCTATGGCAAATCTAATGAACAAAGAAGTTGTCTTTCTTTCAAGAGGACTGAAAATGGGAGATTGCCTTCTCGACTACTCATTAACCAATAACACCGAACTAAGGAATTTACAATCCACTGATCATGCGCATGTGAAATGGGCAATAATTAGTACCTGTTTTTTGTTTGTGGGCTGTGGGGCAGCCCCAATGCACCCAAGATAGCAGCAGTTCAACCAATCTCCATACATCCAAGCGCAGCATAACAGAGCTCAACATGCTTAGAGGCAGGTATCTTAATAGACACATTGTCAACATGAAAACCACTGTTCAACATCTGGTTTTATCATTTTTAGTACCACAAAAAAAGTGGCAAACCCAACAAACTCATCAGGCATGTGTATACAGCCAGTAATGGCCCACCCTCGCCGAAGCCCTCATTCACTCAGGCCAGCCTAGGCTCGGGCTGGCGAGCCGTTAACACCCCCAAATCAGGGGTGATTGTTACAAGAAGTACCTGTCCTAGAGTGGGCACTGGGAACTGAAGACAGGGAGATACACATGTAGGATAAAGATACATAACATAGGCCAGGTAGCAGGGTAACATTTCAGAGGCCTGACAGGAGAGACTGGAGAAAACGAATACTGAGCCTGTGTTGCTTAGGTGTGGGGGATGAGTTACAGAAACGTGTTCTATCAATTTATTCTTAAGGCATAGTTGAGTTTTGTAAGGTGATAGACTAAGGATTCACCAATGGTAGAATCGCTGTCCCTTGTTATACTTTTATACAGTGCCTAATCACCATCGTATCAATTTTAGAGCGCCTGGGCTTGTCCATGGAGTGGCATATTGTGCCCATTCCATGTGTATCCAGACCTTAGTTGTTATGAAGTGACTTGCAAGACACTCAGGTAGGTTTTCATGGAACTAACTTTAATGTACATCTTCTTAAGTGACATCTTAGTAAGTTGTCATGAAACTGGACCCACCACTGCTCACACCCAGGCTACATCCTTCCAACTGGCAGCCCTAGATCACCTTGGGTGGAACACCTGGGTCATTACATTCCAGACATTCCACATACTCATCCATTCCACAGGCATCCTACCCATTCACACCCAGACACAAATATGCAGCACTAGTCTGCTAGAAGAAAGAAAGGGAGCTGGGGTAGCATAGTAGGATCGGAAATTGAGGTAATACAGCAAAATAAAAAAGTTCAAATCCAGATAACGCCTGCGCAAGTCTTTTGCCTTGGTGCTCCCAAATGTACCACATCTGGTGGGAGGCATTCCTCCATTAAACATAAGGCCGCAAGGAGAGTGGTGTGTGGTTTGAACCCTAGATTCCTGGAATCCACTTCCCACACATTGATTGGTCAGTGGAGAGCACTGGGACAGGGGGCAACAAGAGCAGGGAAGAAAGACATCCCTGTCGCAAGCGCAACTGAAGTCTATGGTGGTCTATGGTAAGTCTGGGGGGAGCCAATGGTTTACAAGTACTGAGAAAGATTCATGTTTTTAAGCAGTGTGGGTCGTGTGCAGGCAGGCATACGTTCAGGATTAAAAAAAGAAAAAGGGAGGCTTGGTGACAAGAGGGTCTGGAGGCCAAAGCAAATGGAGAATCGCGTTGTATGGGAGTGGGGCAGAGTTAGAGCAGTGCCTGCTTTAGAGTATTGTTTTGTGCTGTAAGGAACTAGGCCAAAGAAAGACCAATGTTAGAATTGTTTTGCCTCACAGCAAAGCACCCCTTTTACATTCAGAGAACAAGTGAGTCAGTATTTCATGTCAATGTTGCAACGAACGCATGAAACATTTGGTGGCAGCACAATTCTAGGATTCAAATGTGTTGAGTGAAGTTCTGGAATCGGGTTCCAGGGAGCAGGGGGTATTGACCAGATAGGGCAGGTGCTGGGCTATCCTAGCTGCACCATTACTAGCTATTTTGGCACAAGCAAAGCACAAAGTCACTCAACGTCAGCTGTTCTAAAACATGATTGGATATCGGAGGATGTGAAAGCTTGGATTTTCATGCAGTTCCATGGGAATCAGAGTTCTAGGAAAAAGTTTGAAAAGCCATGGTTAACAAAAGGCAAAGAGCAAATATTGTCTATTGTGTATTGTTCAGGCTTATGGGGCAATATAAGGCTTTTGAACCACAGCTTTATATTGATTTGTATAAGGGTTATGACACCTGTATGGAAGATGATACCTATAGGTTTGTAGAGGATATCGGTCTGCACAGGTTGAATGTCACTGAATCTAGTGAGCTTGACTCTGTCATCATGAATGAGAAAATTTTTTAAGCTATAGGTTCCGTAAAAAGAGGCAAATGCCTTGGTCCCGATGGTTTTACAATTTAATTCTATAGTACATTTCAGGAATTTTTGACACCTGTGCTGAGGAAGATTTATGTAAATATTGTGGAGAGGGTTATGATACCTGAGTCCATGCGTTTGGCAGTAATTACGATAATTCCTAAACCCGGTAGAGATCATACTGACTGTGCTAATTACAGGCCAATATCCTTGTTGAATGTTGACATTAGGATACAGACAAAACTATTTGTTTCCTGTTTAGGGGCACTGATAGCACAACTAGTGCATAATAATCAAACGGAATGTGTCAGGAGTAGAAAAAGCTGTGACAATATGAGTAAATTAATTGATGTGATCCATCTTTGTTAAGTTCCCACTGAAGCACTTGCAAACTCCTAAATATTAAGAAAATATGGTCTCCGGAAATATGCTTTCTGTCCTCTCGACAAGAGGATTAACTTTGCTACCAGGACTCTCTTTGAACTCCCTTACTTCACACCTACTACCTCGTACCGTCACCAGGCTGGATGACTGACGATGCAACACAGAGCCAGATTTACATTTCTTCTCCTGGTTCACAAATCTATCCACGGTATGGAGCCAGTGTATCTATCCTTCTCTATCCAACTCTATAAGCATTCTCATAATCTCTGCTCTGCCTCTTCGACTGCCCTTGTGGCTCCTCGTCTGCCCTGTGCTTCCTCTTGCTTCCGCTCTTTCTCTCTTCTTGCTCCACTTGCATGGAATTTTCTTCGCTCGCACATCAGAGAAACAGTCCACACAGATTTGTTCAAAACCAAACAAAAAGCCTACCTCCTCACCTCAGAGTTAGCCTCTTAACCTACCTCTCACCTGCTTGCTAGCTAACATTTTTCCCTCGCCTATCCTGCCTCTGCCCCTCACTTCCTCTGCCTCCACTCTATCAATTCACCCATCATGGTCACATCCCGAGCACAGATGGCCGTACCGCATACCGGCACTTAAAATGGCCAATGTTTGTTGTCCTTAATCTTGTTATGTCCACTTATGTATTATCCCCAGTGACTGCTCCATTTACTCCCCTCCGCAACTGTCCCCCAAACTCATCCTCACTGCTTCCTGTAAAATTTGATTTCTTATCGATTGTACGTTCTTTTGTGATCAAAAGAGCATTGATCCTCCTGCACATAAATAAATAAATAACTAAATAAAGAAATTAGCCCCTCTGGCTGGATTTGCCAGCGACAACAGAATGCAGGTTACCTGCTTTTCAGAGGTGCCACCATACTGCAAGTACCTTGCCATTGCCAACTTTCTAGGAACACCTTCAAGTGAGGTGTACCAGCATGAGATTGGGTGTAAGTCAAAAATGCCCCAATGAATCAGTCAGACCTGCAATAAAAGGAAATCCCAGGGAATTGGCTGACACGCTGACTTTTGCCGGGCTGGGATATCATGGGATGACCTGCACAGCGTCATTGCAGAGTAGCGCCCTGGTTGGATTGACAGGGATTTGGCACACAAAGGGCATTGTAATCCTAAAATCCCTCGTGCGATGCGGGTGGTGTGACAGAGGTAGCTTTTCAGGAATAAATCCCTATTAAATGGTCCATAAATCCATCTCTGCCATGCCTGCAGACTTGTAAACGTGACGCAAGGCTGAGAGGGGGAGGGCAAGGTGCTGCTGGCTGATACTGGAGCCACAGCACGGCACTAGTGACGTGCACAACTACAGCTTGCACTTCTACTGTCATGCTATGCATGCTCGGTTTATGGAAGCAAAGCTTGAACTGCTGCTGCTGCACCTGCAGTGCTTGTGTGTTTAAAGAGTGTGCTGTTACTGGCCAGGCTCTACATGTGTTTGCGTGTGTGTGTCTGTGTGTGCAGTGTGTTCTTCTGCTGCATTTGTAGTGCTGGCAGTGAAGTGTGTACTGGAGGTGTTTGAGCAGCTGCAGCGTGTGTTGTACCTATGCTGCATGCGTGGGAAGCTGGGACTGCTGTTGCCATGGCATGCATGTGTTGCCTGTGGATGTTCGGGCAGAGGGAAATGTGTATTAGGGGTGTTTGAGCAGCTGCAGCGTGTGCTGTACCTATACTGCATGCATGGGAAGCTGGGACTGCTGTTGCCATGGCATGCATGTGTTGCCTATGGATGTTCGGGCAGAGGGAAGTGTGTATTAGGGGTGTTTGGGCAGCTGCAGCGTGTGCTGTACCTATGCTGCATGCGTGGGAAGCTGGGACTGCTCTTGCCATGGCATGCATGTGTTGCCTGTGGATGTTCGTGTGTACTGGAGGTGTTTGAGCAGCTGCAGCGTGTGCTGTACCTATGCTGCATACGTGGGAAGCTGGGACTGCTGTTGCCATGGCATGCATGTGTTGCCTGTGGATGTTCGGGCAGAGGGAAGTGTGTATTAGGGGTGTTTGGGCAGCTGCAGCGTGTGCTGTACCTATGCTGCATACGTGGGAAGCTGGGACTGCTCTTGCCATGGCATGCATGTGTTGCCTGTGGATGTTCGTGTGTACTGGAGGTGTTTGAGCAGCTGCAGCGTGTGCTGTACCTATGCTGCATACGTGGGAAGCTGGGACTGCTGTTGCCATGGCATGCATGTGTTGCCTGTGGATGTTCGGGCAGAGGGAAATGTGTATTAGGGGTGTTTGAGCAGCTGCAGCGTGTGCTGTACCTATACTGCATGCATGGGAAGCTGGGACTGCTGTTGCCATGGCATGCATGTGTTGCCTATGGATGTTCGGGCAGAGGGAAATGTGTATTAGGGGTGTTTGGGCAGCTGCAGCGCTGTACCTATGCTGCATACGTGGGAAGCTAGGACTGCTCTTGCCATGGCATGCATGTGTTGCCTGTGGATGTTCGTGTGTACTGGAGGTGTTTGAGCAGCTGCAGCGTGTGCTGTACCTATGCTGCATACGTGGGAAGCTGGGACTGCTCTTGCCATGGCATGCATGTGTTGCCTGTGGATGTTCGTGTGTACTGGAGGTGTTTGAGCAGCTGCAGCGTGTGCTGTACCTATGCTGCATACGTGGGAAGCTGGGACTGCTCTTGCCATGGCATGCATGTGTTGCCTGTGGATGTTCGGGCAGAGGCTGGCTCTGCGCTTGCATGGGATCTTCTTGTTTTGTTTGTTTCAGGGACCCATGCGCTGCTTCTCCCCCTGCTGTAAGTGTGCTCTGTACTCTAGAAAAGCTAACACTGCTGCATCTACTCTATGTTGGAAACTTTTTTTTCCGATCAAGCTTCCTTTTATTAGCTCATTCTATCTCCCGCTCCTGAATTTGTTTTGCTTTTTCTGGTCCAGTTTCTCTCAATTTTCATTTCCTGTTTATCTCCCCTTTCTAATGGTGTTTACCTTTGCCTCTTCTGATTCTCTTTCTTCTTACTATTTCTGTTTCTCTTTTCAAATCTTGGTGCTGTTTTTTCCATAATTTGATTCTCCCTCTTTCTGATTATCCTGTCTCCCTCTGATCCCACAATGTTTTCTGATCATTTTTCTTGCTTCCCTGTTCCACTTTTCCCTTTTCATGATCAAATATGTCTGCTTTCTGATATTGTTTGCTCTTACTCTTTTTAAAACCGGTTCCCCTTCTCCGATAATGGATTTCTCTCTCGTTTTATCCGTTTTTCACTCTTTCCTAATCCTATCACATTTACGAACCTCTTTTATTTTTCTCAGATTCCGTTGCTGCTTTTTCTTGCAACAGTTTCTCTTGCTTGACCTGGCGCTTCTCTCCTTTCTAAGTCTAGTCCTGGTAATGCATACCTTGCTCCCTGTTTCTCTATTCTCTGCCTCCCTTGGTCTTCTGAGCATATCGCCTGCTTCCTCTGCCTGGCCTATTTCTCTTTTCAGGCGTTTTTGATTCTCTTTCACCTTTCTATCCCAATCTTCTTCCATGTTCCGGATCAGTTTTCGGGTCCAAATCTCTATTTACTGATCTGGTTTCATTGTTTCCTGAATCACTCTCGTTAGCCAAGCTGGGTCACCAGAGCACATTATCCCGTGAGCAGTGGACACCATCTCACCATATGATTTCCCCTTTTTTGTGAATTTCGAACTTCAAGCAGGTTTTAATATATGGTTCTCCACTTGACATCTGCATCTTTTGCCATGAAACGTGCCATCCCAGTATTCTATTACTCTCACCACCAGTGCAGCCTTTCTCCTCTAAGCCATGATACCAAACCTTAGTACTGAGCCTCACTGATCCATTCTCTCCTTCAGCTCAGATTTCCATGTATCCAATTAGCAATGGACACCTCCCCTGAACTCAAAAATATCATGTGCGGGAACTCACATTTCTCATTCTTTACGTTGTACTGCTTCAACTCATCGATCATGCACTGGGCAGAGATGTCTTCCGTTACTTCTGGCCAGAGGCGTTGTTAGGGGGGAGTGATGGGGGGCTATTTAATCGTCTGGGGCCTTCCTCTAGAATAGCCTCCCTACCACTCTAAAACGTGAGGAGAACAATTTCCGGTTACGGAATCACCTCAAGACCTTCCTCTTTTCTCCTGCCTTTTCTCCCCATCTCCCTGCTGATCTGTTATCTCTTGGCACTGTGCACCTGGCCACCCTTTGTCCTCTGGGCCCAGGTATCTGCTCACCATGCCACCCTCCCACACTGCCCCCGGGCCACCCCTTGCACTGGGGTCTGTATCTGTACCCATACAGCCCCCCCTTTTTCTTCCTGCACTCATCAGACCTATCCTGTCTGCTGCCTTAAACCTAGCACTTGCAAATTGCTGGTTGCACTACCACTGTTTGTTGCCTTTATTATTTATTTATTATTATTTATCTCTTTCTCCTTTGCTTCGCACTTTCCACTTCTCCGCCATTCCATGCACTCTTCCCCTCCCTCTCTCCCATGCACTTGCGCGTTCTCTATGTCACTGGGCCTAGTAAGATTGTTGTTTTGTTCTCCCCTGTTCCCCTCACTTGCCTTGTTACACTGTGAAACACTTGTGTACAGGCGCAATAGAAATAAAATATCAATATCAATAGCCCTGGGTATTTTGGTTGTGGCTTCGGATAGTAGCTCAGGGGTTACAACCAAAAAGGCTAGCTAGCCCCCAGTATCAACATTCCCAAAATTAGCGGAGCCCCAGATCTTTTCCAGACCTAGCAACACCCCTGCCTCTGGCACAATGATGTATGTATGTACGGAGTAAAATACAACAAAAACTATTCTTTAAGCATGATGGGATTGAAAAACACCAAAAAGGTAGTAATTATTAAGCTCCCAGATGCTCCTCCATTTACAAATCTGAATCTAAAGTCAGTTACAATAAAATCAGATTCAAGTGATATCATAGGTCTACATAGCCAGGCTGTACTGGTGCATGAGCAAACGAATATCATACCATAGAACATGGGTCTGCAACCTTTGGCTCTCCAGATGTTTTGGACTACAATCCCTATCCATCATAGCCTGCATACTCAAGGGTGGGGGATCATGGGAGTAGTAGACAAAAACATCTGGAGAGCCTCGGGTTGCAGGCCCCTGCCATAGAACACCAATGCAATCTCATTAAATTAAAAGGATCTTTATAGGCCATTTCAAAATCAAAAGCAAAAAGAGGCTTAGTGCAGGAATCACTCACTACTACATTGTGCTCAGGTAATTGTGGTTTAAAGATTGTATTTTTCTTCTGAACTTTATTATTAATACTTGGTCCTAGCTCAGACTGTGACAATAAATCTGTATGGGAGACCATGTTCAGTTGTAAACACTTTCACAATGGCCTGACTCGGTCAAGGAATTTACATTCCAGAGGGTCTACAAAGTGACAACCATTAACTTGATCGGTCTCAGGTCTTTTTACATGACTTATCAGCGATTCTACACTACCTCAGTCAATCAGTCCAAACAAAAGTGTCTGAAAATAGAGACAGCACAGGGGCTGTATGTTAGATTGCGTGGGTCTCTTAAGTTCTCAAGTACATTGGATGGATTGCACCTTCTGAGTCAGTGGCAGTGTTATGTTGCAAAGTGTGGACTTGGTTCTAAGAGACGAGGAGCAAGAAATGGGTAAAGACTGAAAGCTCGCGAGAGGAGGGTGGAGGGATGACTGAAAGAAAAGAAACTCCTGGGCTTGATGAATGACTAAGTATTACTGGCTATAATGTATGTTCTCCTGTGTATCGACCAAAAAATAAACACGTTTAAAAAAAAAGAAAAAAAAGATTGGGAAGGGACAGGGACTGTGTAGCACCAAAGCTTCTGCTGTTGGACACCATCATTTCCTCACCGCAAGGTCAGTACCAATGTAGCTGGTTGCCTCGGGATTCCTACTGAAGACATCATCCAGTTTAAGAGAATTCCCTTTCAAGCCATAAGGAGAGATACCTGGTCTCCAGTAACCAGTAAGGGTGAGATGTACCACACAGAGAAGGTCTATTCACAGAGGAGACATTTTCAGACACGCTGTTCTAGAAGTTACTAATGCAGGATGGCTGATCAAGAGTGGTGCAGTGGAACACTGCTTCTTTTCCAAACTGGGTGCCCCACTATCTTAAGTTCCGAATGACTACTGAAGGCAAAGCAGTGTCTGTCGACACCAGGGACTAGACTGGAGTCTAAACTGAGGACACTAGAGGTTTTTCCCAGGGATAGATGGCCGTGCGTGAACAGATAACCCTCCATCTATGTTCAGGATGTTGGCAGGCCAACATTTAATGGAAAACCAGCCCCGCTCCCTGCTAAACATATATTCTGCCAATACAAGAAATATTTGATCATTTCAATTGCAGTTTCTCTCCCTTATTTGTATTGGAGAATAGTCAAAACATACAGACAGGCATCCAATCACCACAGCTACACTCACAGGGAACATTACCTTCATAACAAGTTTTCCAAAGAGGTGGGCTCCCCACAACAGTTTTAACACGAAATTAGGGCAGACAACCCCAGTTCTTGGTTGGGAGCGACTATCGCACTCGGCAATCTAGCTGTATTAAAAACAGACAGACTTCATCAGTGCGAGGCGAAATACTGACAAATACATGCTCAAACAAGTTGCTTATTGTGTAGTTAGTCGTACTTAATAGTTTTTAGGCACAAATGGAGCAATAAGAGACAGAAGAAAGGGGACAGAGACATTTTCTAACTCACCCTTCCTATGCTAGGGGGTAGCCTTAGTCTGGGCTGGTGAGCCAACTATATGTTAGTGGACAGAATAAGGAAACAAGTCAGTGATGTTTTCGTTATTGTAAACAAAGGCTGAATATGTTGTTTTAAGACATTCTCATCTGCGAGGCCAAGAACCTTGGTGTCACCTTGGATTCCACACTCTCCTTCTCTGCCCACATCGCTGATGTATCAAAAAAGTCAAACCTCCTACTAAACCTCCTCAGAGGTATTCTTCCTTTCCTCTCATTCCCCCAGAAGCTCATTGTCTCCAGAGATCTGGTTCTCTCTAAGCTGGGCTATTGCAACAGCCTCTTTCTTAATCTACCTGCCTCTACTCTCCGCCTTTTACAACTTATCCAGAACAGGACTGCGAGACTTGTCCTTGGCCTCAAGCCCTGTGATCGTATCTCTCCAGCTCTGAAATCTCTCCATTGGCTCCCAGTGGATGCAAGGATTAAATTCAAAACCCTCTGCATTGTCCACAAGGCTTTCTGGGGCCTGGGTCCAACATACCTTCAGCTATCCCTCCGCAAATACCTCCCATCTTGAGCACTCTGTTCCTCTACCTCTAACTCCCTCAGGGTCAGTCGTTTCTCAAAGAAACGAGCTGGGGGTAGATCTCTGTCTTCGGCTGGGGCCTCCCTCTGGAACAGCCTCCCGGCCAAACTAAAACTTGAGGAGAACCATCTCCGGTTCTGGAAGCACCTCAAAACCTTCCTCTTTGCTTCTGCCTTCTCCTCCCCTCTTGATTCTACTCTCCCTCGGCACCATTCACCTGGCCACCCTCTGTCCTCTGGGCCCAGGTACCTGCTCATCTTGCCACCCTCACACACTGCCTCCGGGCCACCCCCTGTACTGGGGTCTGTATCTGTACCCATACAGCCCTCACCTATTCTTCCTGCACTTTCAGACCTACACGGCCTGCTGCCATAAACCCAGCACTTGCCACTTGCTGGCTGCACTCCCTTTGTTTGTTGCCTTTTTATTTATTATTTTATCATTATTTTTGTTTTTTTTTCCTTCTCGCTCCGCACTCTCCTTTTGTTCCCCCTTCCATGCACTTCTCCCCCTTCTCCCTCTACCCTGCACTTGCACGTTCTCAATGACACTGGGCCTAGTAAGATCATTGTTTTTGTTCTCCCCTGTCCCCTTTCCCTGCCTGGTCGCGCTCTGAAACACTTGTGTATGAGCGCGATAGAAATAAAATATCAATCAATCAATGCTGTTTTCCATTAGTGGGTAGCTGTCTGGGTCACCTTTTGAAAACA
Organism: Ambystoma mexicanum; assembly: GCF_040938575.1. Lineage (NCBI taxonomy): Eukaryota > Metazoa > Chordata > Amphibia > Caudata > Ambystomatidae > Ambystoma > Ambystoma mexicanum. Next base: position 119,057,533 of record NC_090926.1, on the reverse strand, counting down.
AAAAGGAAAAGATCAGGATAGAACGCCTTTTAAGGTATTTCTGGCAACTTTCAACTTTATTGGCCTATACCTTGGGAGTTTTAACCAAGCTAAAACGAATATTATAAAAACGAATCAGTGCATTTGAAGACTAATTAGTAAGTCGAACAGCGTGACAGCCGTTCAGGCCAACTGGTATTCACAGTGTCTGGCAGGTGTTTTCTAGCCTTCACTACCTGTGTGTCTACCTTCCTCAGGACAGCCTTCGGGCAGTGTTAAGCTCCCATGAGTCTAATTTAATATTGGCTTATCATAATTTGCCAAACACTTTTCACAACCACTTTGCTTGCTGAGACAATTTGTGTACCATCAAGTCAATGTGAACGGTACCACCTTCTGCTTCTTTGGTGAGGTGCTTTACATCTTATGGAGCCACTTTGTGGTTATAAAATGCTACTCAGTGGTATGAAAGTGGTGAAGTCTATGCTACTCAGTGGTATGAATGGGTGAAGTCCATGCTACTCAGTGGTATGAAAGTGGTGAAGTCCATGCTACTCACTGGTATGAAAGTGGTGAAGTCCATGTTACTCAGTGGTATGAAAGTGGTGAAGTCTATGCTAATCAGTGGTATGAAAGTGGTGAAGTCTATGCTACTTAGTGTTATGAAAGTGGCAAAATCTATGCTACTCAGTGGTATGAAAATGGTGAAGTCCATGCTACTCAGTGGTATGACAGTGGTGAAGTCTCTGCTACTCAGTGGTATGAAAGCAGTGAAGTATCTGCTACTCAGTGGTATGAAAGCAGTGAAGTATCTGCTACTCAGTGGTATGAAAGTGGTAAAGTACATGCTATTCAGTGGTATGAAAGTGGTGAAGCCTATGCTACTCAGTGGTATGAAAGTGGTGAAGTCTATTCTCTTTGGGAGGAACTGCTGCTCGTTTCAGATCGGGGACAGACTTGACCCTTTCCCAGGCTTCTCTTGCATGAAGCAGCCACATGAAGAGAATAGACTCTTGAAAAAAATGGCTTCATTATTGAGGTCTCGTTAAACCCAAAGTGGTATAGAACTTCAAAATGTTTATTCAATTGCAGTCATTAGGGTTTATTAAGATACATTATATCCTCTGTGTGGGATTGTTCACTCTATTTTTGTTGAGAGGAGCTTGGTCCTAGAGCAGTATGTTAGATTTAGTGATGTTTCCCCTCTTATTTTGTAAGTATATCATAATAATCAAAAATAATAATACAATAATAACAATAATAATAATAATAATAATAATAACAATAATAATAATAATAAAACAGATTTCTGAAAATATGTATTCATTTAAAACCAGTGAGAGGCTGACCTTGTATCAGTGACCTTTCGGACTGGAAAATGGTCAATCTATCTTTTCTTCTGATGCTCTGTGAATAATCAGGATTCCTCTATCCAGCTCAGAAACCCCAGGAATTCCTCTCTTGGTGTAGTACACTACCCCAGCAGGGTCGGTCTGCATGTGCTGCGAGGTGTGGCAGGCGCATTCCAGCTGCTGGATCCTTGAGTAATTATACAGCAGGGACTCTCGGGAGGTGACTCTCCCTGCCTTTGTCTTAGGGAAGATGCTCTCTGGTGCTCATCCCTTCCACTAAATCTAACGAAAGAGCTCTTGGAACAATCAGGTCCTGCATATAGAATCCGACACAAGTGTCAAGTGGAGGAGTGGCTGCACAAAATGCCAGGAAGGTGAGTCCCTGCACACACCATAAAGCAGGATCTCCAATAAATCCCAGCGGGTTTTTAATCAGCAGGAGAACCAAGGAGATGAGTCACTGCACCTAGCATAGAGCAAGAGGGACAAGCAAATGAGTCCTTCATTTACTACAGACCGGGATCCCTGGGCGAAATGGACCTGTGGCGACTCCGAGGAAAAAGCGCACTACTTAGTTTTGCGTTAGTAGCTCAAAGGAGTTAAGTTGCCACATCAAACCTTTCGGCCCACAATTCACACATGACAGCACTTCAGACTGCAAGGGGCAATCTGCACACACAGGGTCTTTCCTTGGAAGTGCCTGATTCCCAAAAGGGTCCTGCAAGCCCCCAATGCCGCCCTAAGGTTTGGACATGTTCCGACACCTAGGTATACTCTGACCAACTCATCAGTCTTTTATAAAAGTCATTGAAGACACTCAATTGTTGATAGTCTCTCTGGAAACCATTCACTATTTGTGTTACCGTAGAAGAGCCAGAGCAGAGCTGGATGCTTCATGGGGAATCCACGGGGCTTGCTGGAAGAAGTATTCAAGGCCTGGTGAGCCGATGCATACGTGTGCCTCTTGAACCCTGCACCGCAGTGCGGTGTGAATTGTTGGCTAGCCACTAGAGCATTCAATAAATGCTGCAACATACCTCTTTGGAGCTCCAAGTAGAACAGGGCAACCCCGAGCATGCACAAGGACAGGCCTTCATGGGTCTTTTAGTCCCAATGCAAGTTTTACTTTCCTTTCTCCATTTGAGAGGTGGACATGTATGACAGCAAATTCTTCCGGGGGTCTTGTGAAACAATCTGTGAGGTCTTGCCTACTATTGCTGCTAAACTATCTTTATTGTGTGTGCTGGTGTGCAATGATACAGTATCCATTGTCGTCAGTCTGCATCAATCCTTCCACGGTCTATGCTCTATATGATTTGGCAGGTCTTTAGTGTGTCTAAGGAGGGAGCTACGGTGTGCGAGGAAGCTGGAGAGGGGCTTATAAAGAGGCGACCAAAGGTCTCTCGGGTGGGGTATGGGTTGTCGTTTGTACTTTAAGAGGAAATTAGATCACTGGATGCACTGTTTGTTTGACTGTGAGGGCATCACGCTCCTCTGAGTCTACAGGCCTGGGAGGGGGTAGATTGGTGGTAGCTGTTAGATTGTTGCCATTTCTGGCATAGCATTTCATGTCTCTCAACTGGCAAAGGCTGTCTGTGGAACATTGTTCTGTATCCATAAATATAATAAATACATGTAGTAAATACAATTCATGAATAATGTGAAAATATATTATACATATCATAGTCTTCCATTTCTATATTTATTTAATTGTATTTATTTTAATTGTTTATATGTGGGTGGTGTGCATGAAATTCTCATGCAGGTGCAAAAGGAAGGGCTCCTACAAGACGGTGGAGGAAAGCATGGCAGAGAAGTTAACTCTGCTATGTGCCTCTCTTCTGTCCTGTGTGGGCAGGAAAATGGGCTGGGGTGGACAAAGGAGGCATAAAAGCAATACGTCTTTGCCTTTACACCTTCATTTTCCACTGCGTCCATCATATAGTGACCAGCTAGGAGTTTGACTAGAGAGGAACACAGATGGGGCAGACGTGCCCTACAGCAGAGAGGAATGTCTCACAGTGCTCAGAGAAGTTCACGCCACCTGCTCCAGTGGGCCTGGATAGGTGGAGTGTTGCCCCTCATGAGACTGCCGCCAAGAGTGGCAATGTTGTCACAGTTGAAACTCTGACTGTACTGGACAGATCATGATCCAGGAGGTGGATCGGCTCATAGGAGAGGCAGTGCGACAGGTAAAAGAGAGGGCGCGGCTCCTGAAACAATTAGCAAGAGGGAGTCACGCCAAAAATGGCATCACATACTCGATCTGTGGCCAATTACAAGCCAGGAACACTCCCTTCCTGAAATGGGCTCTGAGACGTGAAGCTGACCAAGAGTGCCCAGGAAGACTCAAGGCACTCTTTGTATTTGGAAGGCAATTTCCCTTCACTAGAACGCAGTGCAACGAAAAGAAAACTCCTTTGTTACAGAAATTCATGAAATCAAAGTATTAGTTAACAGACATTAGTACCCGGCAAAGGGGGTGTGGTGGCCTCCCAGCCAATAAGCAGGCTTGGAACGGGGTCCTTGCCACACTTGGAAAGACCCTGCTTCAAGCATTCTTGGAGCTGGTGGCCGCCATCTTCCCTCATGGGATAGAAGGTAAGTGCGCTCCCTGATCCCCTACCACTTGCCGCCCCCACTCCCCTTTTCCAAAAATCTGGTCCCCTCCCTACCCAAACTCCACTTACCTGTGCTGCTCTGTCCCTTGCTGGTGCCGGGTACAGTTCTGGTCCTGGCGTATCTCTGTCATGCGATTAGCTGCCATGAAAAGGTAGAAGGGACTACATGTAGTCCTGTCTCCCTTTCATTGGTGGCCATTTTGTTTGTTTATTTGTTTTTCTTTCATTTTAATTGCTGCAATGGAAAGGGAGAAAGGACTACATGTCTCAGCTTGAGAAAAAAATGCTATAAGAATCCCGGTATGACGTGTCAGGGTACTAGTAGCAATGGAACCCTTGGAGGGGGAGCATTAACAGTTTGGTACCTTTGCTTGGGCTTGTACCTATCGCCCTGGAGCATTACCAGACCGGTAATTCCCCCCACCTCTGGTTCTATTGCTTAATTATTGCATCTAGTAAAAACTCAAAATCTAAGCCTTCAATCCCCAAAGGACAATTCACAAATTATGTGCCACTCGCAAGCACGCTCCAGCACCCAGAGATCTGTGTTTAGCATGAATATTCTAGGTCATGATTCTCAAGAACCGCCCCCCGTCCCTGTTTAACACTGCATTGAGTCAGTATCTGATGAGGATCACCAACATGCATCTTCCCCAGCTGATGCATTGGGAAGAAGTTAGAGGCATGGCAAACTGACTCGAGGAGAAGAAAAAACATACTTGACCAAGGAGCAAATGTGGACATCAAAGTTCAAGATGGAGTCCATGATGTGCCCCAGGTTGCGAACTTGGGGTTCAAGGATTCAGACCACATTTTTGGGTTCCAGGATAAAGAACGGATTTGAATGTAATAACTTCTTTATAGGAGGGATTCATTTTTTGTCTGTATGCATTCATCCATTCAGTTACTTTTGTCATGCAGACAGTGAAGTTGGTGCCTGATCCTTTGGTTTGCTGTCCTAATCCCACAAACAAAAGACCAAAATTGCAGAAGGCAAGGCCGAACCCCAAAAGGTTGTTGTTTTGCCTCAATCGTCCTTCCCCCTGTCCAATTCCGCGGTGTCCCCCAGACCACTACGCCCATTGCGCAGCTCTGCTGCCACAACCCCACCCCCCTACCAGACACTGTGGCCTCTTCTGGCTTCCCTCCAGATTGTGCTCCTGAAAAACAGCCTGACACTACATTGAACAATGTGACGTGGCCTTATGAATGTCGGTTTTTCGGGGACATAGGCCAGAGAACGCAATCCGATTTTTTCATATCATCTACCAGATGGAAACATATCTGGATGTCATTAGCATATGTGAAAAGCGCAGAATAAAAGAGCTGATGAAATCAGCTAGTACTAGATGCGTGTCGAATAAAAGTGAGTATACAATGGAGCCCTGGAAGATCCCAATGTGTAGGGTTACTGCTTCTGATTTATATAGGGACGGTGCTACTGATTCGGTATAATCAGAGAGGAAAGATTTGATCCAGGACAGAGGAAACTTTTGGAACCCAGAAGGGTGCTGGCAGACCAGGAGTATCGCATGGTCAACCATGCCAACGAAGGCTTAGAGGACTAGTAAGTTCAAGATGCAGGTAGCATTAGCATTGGATAGCCTCCTGGCAAAATAATGCACTTGGCCCCCCTTCCAAGAGCAAAAGCCAGCTGTTGGTGATGTAGAAGGTTGTTTTCTTCAATGAATAGTTGGAGTTGGGTAGTTACAGCTTGTTCAATTGTTTGCTTGGGAAGAGGAGTTAGGAGATAGTGGGGAAATACCCTGGATATGTTGGATAAAGTGATGCTTTTATTAGGAGGATCAAACTACTACATGTTTGAGTGTGATTGCAACGCATCCCGTGAGAAGTGAAATGTTGGCAGTGTATAGAAATCCTCCTGGATGAGGGGGCTGAGGAGTTTTGTTATGATTGGTGGGCAAGGGTCTTTAGAAGAGTCAGTTACTTTACAATGTATGAGTAGGCTAGTCTACGAATTTTGGTTTAGAGGGGTAAAGGGTGTCAGACTCTGGGTGTGAGGGGAGATTTTTGTGGAGGGGATGATAGCATCTGAGTAAGGCTGTGGTCAACTGTGATGATATTTTGTCGAGTTGAACTTATTTTTGTGAAATTAGATACCAGCTGGCGGAACAGCTGTAATCATGGTTCGATGTGTTTGGGGGATTCATTTGTTCCCCTGGTTTCGTTAAGACAATTGAAAAATTCTTCTGAGGTGTTGGATGCTGATATAATGTTATTAGACGGATCGTCTTTTTTTGGCGAACCTGATGTGTTTTTTGTAGCAGGTTTGTTCAATGTTTAACACGGCTTTGACCTTTGGATGGTACTGTGATACCATTTTCTTTCTAGTTGTTGGATGCTTTTTGTAACTTCCAGCAGCTCGGGTGCATACCCTTAATTTGATGGGTGCTTTGCTACCTCTTTTGTTATTTTGTGAGGAGATGGCATCCAAAGCTATGTTGAGATGCTTTTGTAAGTCGTGAATAAATGAAGCAGGTTCTGGAAAAGACATTGAACGCTGTTTTGGTGTAGTGAGGGTTGTGGAATTAATTGTGACTTGGGACCATTCCCTTCAGGTTATTGAGTATGTGCCGTGTTTCTGAATGGTAGATTTCTTGGGTAATGAGGAGTGGAATGGCATTCTGTTGTTCAGCTAAGGCGTAGGAAGTGGGGAGGAGAATGATGGAGAAATGGAGACTGAATAGTCCAGCCGGTGTATGTCTGGCAGGATCTGGAGGTCCTTGACTATCTGAGTGAGTCCAAAGTCACAGAGGCATGTTAGGAAGGATTAAGTCACCAGGAGGCCATCGCATTGAAGCCATACATTGAAATCGACTAGGATGATTAGGTAAGAACAGGAGAGGAAAGTGGGGGTTGGAAAGCCAGAGAGGATTAAGGAGCTAGTTGGGTTGGGTGATGGGGGTCGATAATATATAAGGAATATGTGGTGGTTTATAAGGAATATGCCACAGGAAGAACATGTTGATAGCATGCATTCCAGTAGGAGAGATTGAAAGTTAGGTAGCAGTGAGGATTCAGTCACCTTTATATCGAGGGCGTATTTTAAGATAAAGCTGACACCTCCCCCAATCCTGGCGGCGCAATATTTGTGGGGGGTTTTGTAACCTGGAGGCACCTGGTTAATAAGTGCTAGGATTGATCAGTAGAAGAGACATGTCTCTGTGATAAAAAGCTGTTTTAATACTTTATTGGTGAGCCACGGTCGCGTATGAGGAATCTGTGTTTTCCTACTGACCTGGTGTTGATTGGAAAAGCACTACTGGTTCTGGTGATGCTTATGGTGGGTGTGTTGACTGGTCGGCAAAAGGTTTCTCAGCGGTAGATTGAATAGAGCAGAGGTATCACCAGGATCCATCAGATCATTTGATTTTCAGGGAGTTGGGGAGGGTCCTTGTTGGAAAAGAAAGTGATGTGGCGAAAGCTGATGGTTTTAGGGCAAGCGGTTCCTCAGCTGAGGAGGTAATGTGCGGGGAGTACTGGGCTATGACTAGGCTAGCTTTGGCAGATCGTTGAGCGATAGATGTGATGATAGGATGAAGAGGTGTGAGAGTGAGGATTCCCAAGTTTCATTATGCATGCCAAACCATGCTTTTAAGTTGCGCCCACCAGAAAGTTGCGCGATGGTTGTTTGTTAAACATTTGGTGAGTTTCTGAACATCAAGAGTAAGGTTTTCTTGCGTGTGATGAGGCCAGGTTTTGTTGAGGGTTGATCCCATTTAAAATATGAAGAGGTCGGATTCCATTGTGGTTGATCAAATTCGGTTTGAGGTTTTATTCCGTGCCCTAGCATAGCTTGGAGCTGCGACGACAGTACAGCCTGCAATGAGAAAAAACATGTTGAAAGTCATTCATAAACTCTAAGTATTAGTTAAAAGGCATTATTACTCCTAGTAGTTAAAATCCAAAGTTGATCCTCTGCACCAGCAAAGAACACATTACCATTTATGTGCGGCAGTGCAAGTGCAACCGGCTCCTACAAGAGCGGATTCTGGCCCAATACTGGGTGTAAAATGTAGTTGAAGATTGCCCCTCCCACACCTCCATACCGTTCAGATCAATACCTGCTAGTGGCCACACCCGTGGCAACTTCACTCCTGGCACTGAGCCATGGACCACCCCAACGCTCAATTAAAGAGGAAATACATTCAAAATTACAATGTATCTTTCAGTCCAGGAAGCTTGTGGATGGTAGGCAGGGAGAATGTGCAAGGGTCGCTGCACACCAAAAACAAAGAGAGAGCGCCAGACTATAGTCCGAGCCTTATATTTTGCACCAGGTTCCTGGCTTGCCCGAGACCAGACACAAAGAAACTTGAACTTGGGATACAGGATGGCACACAGGAAACACATTACTGACTCGCATTGCTCCATAAGCACCCCAATCCTCCCACCGCCTAAGCCCCAACTGCCTCACAATGCTGCCCCTTACATGCTGAGAAGACTTGCTTTGATGACAGTCAAAGCAATTCATTGTCATCCTCGAGACTATCTGGACCAGCATTCTGTTGTGTTTGACGCATTCAATCACAGCCGATCTGCCACCATCTTATGAATTGTCAGCATTTCAAGCCATTAAGAATGTACGTTGTCCAACTCAACTCATTACTAGATGTGAAGCAGACTTTCCTGTTTGGTCTGACAGCGCATGTGGAATCTTGGCACAGAGAGCTACCATCAACTGTACTCGTTATGGCTGGCAATGTGAGGTCAAGTATAGCAAGATAATTGCCATTGCATCTGTGAAAGTGGATAGATATGAGGCACACAAGCTGTTAAGTTAAATGGTATTTGTGGCGCGACGCGCTATGTGTCAGAACAAGATGGTGCTTAAATGCAGGTCTACTGGTCGATTGTCGCATATAAGGGTGCCATTGCAATCTGCCTCCATTTTGAAGAGTTTGGGATATCCAAAGAACTGCATTTGAGCAAATTAACCCGCTTTGGTTGATAAATATGGCTCATGGCCTTGAATCAGGCCAAATAATGTCCTGTACTAGGAGTTCATGAAGGACCTTGCCTGTCCACGGACAACTATCTGGCGGCACTGTGAGAGAACTGGAGAGACCCGAGCAGCCATTGTGCACCATCCACGGTGTGACGTCACTCAAACGCCATTCTTTCTCCTTAATGTTGCCACCTCGCCCAAGTCCATCACCCTTTCACTGTGTAACCCACATTGGTATCTCCGTGGGTGGGCACGAGTCTTTAACAGCAAGTCAATCGCTGATGGTGATAATATGAAATTCAATGAAATAAAATGCTAGCCTCTTGAAAAGCATCACTTCCCGGCCTAGAAACAGTGCGACGGGATGATGCATGAGCTGTTCTCAGAGAAATGCTTGGCCAATCCGTGCTCAATGACGAAGACGCACTGTGAGAATTGCTGCCAGACAGGCATCGCCGAAGTGACTACACGCTGTGTAAACATGTAATAATCTCAGGAGGAAACTCGGGTGTGCCGATGTTGCCTGTCTCGCCACGCCCCGGGGCCATCATAACCACACGATTTGCCTGGCGCCTGCACTCCCTGGGGTGTGGCTGTAAGTGAGAGCAGAGCCGTAAGCCGCGGCACACTCCTGGTTTCATGAGCGCCCGGCCCCTTCCAGTATAAGGCATGTCGGAGGCAGGGGCTGCACTCCCCACCCCCGCACAAAAGCGCGGGCTCCACAGAGACCCACCCACCCCATGCATGCAATGCAACAACTCCCGGGAGCATCCGGTTTTCTACTTGCTGCTTCATGAATGCATGGGCTCCCGTCCTGGGGACACCAGCTGTATAACAAACGCCCCTTAATATATGCATGGACTCCTTGGCCCCTGGGAACTGCCCCTGCAGAGCGCTCGATAAACTCCCACCCCCACTATAGTATTGGAAGGAATGGCCCCACGTCTGCATCTACTCTCCCCACTCCTGCACTGCTGTTGTACAGCACTTTTTAAGAAATGCATGGTATGTGCATGGGCTTGCTCCTAAGAGCATTTGCTCTTTAACCCTGCAGGACATCCGGCTATAATGAAGAGCCCGAACCCTGGAGTATTCTGGGACTCCTCCTGTCTGATTTCTGGGATTCAGGTTCCTGCTGCCACCACTGCTTTGCCTTTAAAGGTACTCCCTCATAAGTGCATGGACTGAGCTCCCCAGAGGCTATGCTGCATTATGCCACTTGCGGGAAAACCTGCATCAATGCTGGACTGAGCTCCAAGGTGACGCGGCTGAACACTTGCAGCCTCCCCACCTACCCCTCCCCCGCACACATCCATGGACTCCGGTCATGGAAACAGCTATTGTAGAACACTGGAAGAGATTCTAACGAATCAGTGTTGGCTGAATGTTCGGGCCTTCTGATTTGTAAAGACTCGCAGCATGCAATTCTGAGCCAGAATTTCAGATCTTTCAGACTCTCCAAAATCTGATGCCAAAACCCTAATTCGCCATCATGAGCAGAATGGCACATTCCAGCGGATTCCTCTGCATAAAAGCAGGACTCTAGCTATCCGGGCATCCTGATGTATACCCCGGGCAGCGTCCACACAACCTCCTGCATATCTGCATTGACTCTGATGAGAAGCGCTCTGCTTGCAGAAGTGTAACGACTCAACACCTTCTGCTCTGTTATGCATGCAGCCCAGCCCCACCCCCTCCACCCTATTCCCCACAAAATCATCGCAGGAACTTAGCTATCAGAAGCTCTTTATGTAGAAGTGCAGGTGCTCCTCACACAGGAGCTCCTTTTGAGGAACTGCTGCCTGTGGGTGCTCAGTGCACGGGTGCTGCTGCTGTAAAATATTTGAAGGAGCCTGGCACTTGAAAACTTCAAGAATGCATGGACATCAACTTGGCCACGGTGGGATTCTGTTGTAGAACACTTTGCGGGACCCACTTGATCAGACTTACTTCCAAATGGGCTTGATTTCAACACATTAACACTCCTGCTACTTAATATCATGAGAAAAAACAGTTCCTGCTCTGTTCCTAGAATCACTATCGTTCTGGGTATTCCTTCTGGTGCCAGGTGGCCTGGCCACTTGGGTGGCCGCATCTTTGCCTGGTGACATTGCCTGGAATCCTCGTGGCACAGTAATGCTATTGTGTTGGCCTGGCTGCACTCTTTAGCCACCACGGGCTTGCCTCAATTTCTGGCCCCACTTTAGCCCGACCAGACTGTGTAGTTTGTCCTTGGCTTTGGCCAGGGTACACTGTATTTATTGTATTGTCCTGGCCTGGTATTACACCATTTGACTTTACTTTGGTTTAGTCACCTGACCACACTGTTTGGGTTTGCATGGCCTGGTCACTCCGTTTGGTGTTGCTTTGGTGGGTAACATTGTGTGATATTGGCATAATCTGGCCACACTGGCCTTGCCCTGGTCAAGATGCCTAGCTGCAACTTATTTATTTATGTATTTGTTTGTCTGTTTGTTTGTTTATTTTGTTGTGATTTATATGAGGGCCGCGCGCACTATGAATCTATTTAGACCGCTTACATGGATCAACGAAATGTGAGTAACAAAAAGCAGATAAGGAACAAGGTTACATAGTACATTTATACACAGCTGAGAATATGAAAGCGTCTGTGGGCAGAGGTACAAACCGTCCACTAAGACCAGCAAGGTTGCTATACTGGATGCTTTAACGTGGTATATTGGCCGCCTGGAATTGCTAGGCTGTATATTAATACTGAAAGTGCACGAGGACCGGGGTGGCATGGCTGTATCTTCGACTCACATGAGCAGAACTCTTTTTATAGATCTTTTGAATTTCTTGTTTTTTTTCTCTTGTCTTTGTTCTGTTGTTAGTGTACTCCTGATGCTTTGCCCGTGATATATCAGGGATCTGATTGTAGAATTGCTTTCCTTAATGAAACATGATCAGTTGTCTTAGCCATTGAGGATCATAAGGTTCTGGGTGGTCTGTAACTTTTGAATCTGTGCTTGTTTTGGTCATGGAGTTCAATACACATATCTGTGGAAAGCCATTTTGGGGTTTTCAGGACTGGAGAAATGTGATCATACTTGTTGAGACCAAAGATTAGCTTATTTGCTCTATTCTGTACCACGTGCAGTTGTTCAATGAGGTGTTTCGGAAGACCCAAGTAGGAGGAATTGCAGCAATGCAACGTTATTACAGTTAAGGACTGAAATAATTGTATTGTATGTTAAGTGGGCAACAGCGTTAAAAAAGTCTTGATAACATTAACCTTTCTGTGCATTTTTGTTGATTGTCTTCAGCTGGTGTTTGAAAGATAGGATCACATATGATCCCCAGGTATCTTGCCGTCTTAGATGGTGCAGGAGCAGAGTTTAGTTTCTCTGACCACTTGAAAAGTATTTCACTCTATCACTGTTACCCAAAATCAGAATAATTTTTCCTGCTTTGAAGCAGAATTTGTTGACTTACATCCAACTTTAGACTGAAAAGAAGCAGTCCGTGATATGTTCATTCTTGGTTGCATTACACACTTTCTCAGGTGAAAGGAATGGTATATAATGCATGTGGCTGCAGTAGAATGCCACATGTTGCAAAACTGTGATTGTAGACCCTCCTGAGTGGAAGGGATTCCATACAGTAGGTTATTTGAACCATGTTCGTTCTCAGTAGAGGGGCTCCCACACTCTTATTAAATTTGTAAAACTTGGAGTTTTACCTAAGTAACCCAAGATAATCCAGACGTTGCTGGCTGTGCCTCGGATCGGCTCAGCCACACCTCGCTGAGGAAGGCCAACAAGGCCGAAACACGTGTCTTGGGTTGCTGATGGTACTCTTGTTCAGAGGAGAATTGGCAGGTATTTCGGTGCTGGACTGCCCTTGTGGGTGGGCCAGACTAATATGCAAATAGATATTTCTCCTCTGTGAAGGGTGCAGTGAGCTAAAACTTGGTAATAGCCCCTCCTGAGTGGAAGAAGTTCCATAAAACATGGGTACACCATCTCAAATGGCGGCCACAGGCATGAAACCCAAACTAAGCTGCTAGTAGCTATAGGAAATGCGTTTGCTCCATTAACTTAAGAAGAACGTAAATCATTTCTAGGCTCATCAGAATATTGTGCTCTGTTTGTTCCCTCGTTTTCTGTAAAAACAGAAGCTTTGTGTTCACCGCTAAAGAAAGGCACAGATTTCATGATGCCTTCTTCGGTGAAGTAAAGTCTTGCATTCGGAAGTGCTCCATTTATGAAGCCCATCGACCCAGAGTCAGAAGCATTCATCAGGGCCGGCGGCAGCGACTACTGGCTGCATAAGGGCTTGAGTCCTAAAGAAAGAAGTGGAGGGACTCTGCCGCATCCATTTGGAAATTGCATCATGAGCAGTAAACATTTCCCTTAGTTCAATGTTCACCTTTCTTTCCACTTGTGCATAGGACAAAAACATTTGCCAGCAGCGAATAGACTATATGTTGCTTTGCTAGCCAATTATAAAATGTATGCACCTTTAAGACCTAAGAATCCCTCTAAAACATGTCCTGCACATAAGAATGTTAATATGAGACATTTGAACCCCCTCCAAGCAGGGCCATCTTAAGCAAGTTTGGGGCCCTGGGCACGGACATCATTTGGGCCCCCCTCCACAAAACCAACAGAATTAAGGGATCAAGAATACTAGTTGCGCCCCCCGCCCCTCACCTGTCAGGCTCACAACCTATAGGTTGATATGCTGTCTCGCAGCATAATAAGCACATTTACTCCCTTTAAGACTCCTTACCCTCTTCATTCTTGCTCTAATCAGAATTATAAACAAGTACCATTTGAAGCAGTCTACAAAGCGGTTACTGTTCTAGCACATACAGGATAATTTTATCAATAGCATCCAGGAAGGTATGCAGCCTTTAGTATTAATGCAGGACCGTATGTAAAAGGTACATGTAACCCATAATAGACAGAGAACTCACATTAGCTGCATCACAGAATGCAAAAGTGCTCATGCATGGATAGAGGAGACCAATTGGAAGGAAAAGAAAGCTACACATACCATAGCATGGATAGTGGATGCAGATTAAAAGCTACTAGGAAGGTGTCTTTATCCAGACAGACTGAGATTAGAAGTGGGATATGGTTTGCAAATAGTGTTGTCATTAGGTATCAAAGGAACAAATGCTTGTGGTGTGCGATATAAATATTCTCACCATTAAAGTCGAAGCAACCCTATAGCCAGGGAAACCATGAATAAGTCTTTTATGAAGATCATACGATGAGAAGGAAATCACTCTGAAGGGATGACAATTTTGAAAAGTTTAGGGAGTGGCAATATTGAGAGGTCAGGCAATACAAGATTAAATGAGATGCCCAGGATCACACATTGGTTAAGGGGTGCAGAGGTGAAACTGGGATTTGTGCCAACTCTGTAATTTCTGCATTTGAACAGTATCTTTTCCAGTTCTTACCATGAACTAAAACAATCTGATTTTATAAAAACAGACTTGGAAAGAACACAAATCACATTACCAAACAAGACCATTTTGAAACAAAATATTTTAGAAGAGGTGTTATGCAGAATTGGAATGACTAGCTTCATTCTCTCCACCATCAAGGGAAGTATATAAGTACCAGCATACCAATTAATGTGATTTAACAGATTTAATCTGGGTTTGTCTTTTGTATTTTAAAGCTTTAAATATTTCCAAAACAATGGCTTGTGACATTTTCATTTATAAACGTGCATAAAACCTTTGACTTTTACCAAAAAGCAAATTTTTTTTGTGTCAAACAAGCTGACCTTAAAATATGGCAGAGTTGGCTGCTGAGTTGCAGTCTGTGGCAGTCCGTGTGCAGGAGGTGGCAGGAGCCCCTCAACCCAACATGGAAGTAAGGCGAACGGAAAATCTAATTTCGCCATCATCATCAGGAGGAGACGATGAGGAGGCGCGGTGGATGAGAAGTTCAAGCTAGAGTACAAGTCAGAGCTCAAGGCTAGCTCCTCTTCGCTTGGACCCTCGATGTCCATCGGTGGTGCGTCCCCCATTAAGAACAAAGAATTCACAAAAACCGAGACTTCTAAGTGACATTTCCTTAAAACCTGTTGATCTTGCCACACCTCTAAAACACGCTAACTCTGCGTTTGGCAAGGCGGACTCACAAAGCGCATCTGTACCACTTGCATCAACCCAGGGGCAAAGTCCAAATGCCCTGCCCCAAGACGACGCCCGCGGTAAAGAAGCAAGCCAGTTTGGAGCTATGACAGCAAAAACAGCAAAAACAGGAACACTAATAACAGAGGAGGGGAAACCGCATGTTTCTAAGTTCCCAGTGCTGCCGACCGAAGGGTGGGCGGCGAGGGAACTTCCTGCGGCTCCCCATCTCCGACTGCCGAATACAGCCCAGGAGGGCTTACTCCAAATCGCCCCATATACAGGCCCCGAACTTGCCTCGAGGTCAGGCTCTCCGGTGGTTGGGCAGGCGCCGGGGGGTGTGCCGCGCACCGATGAAAGCTTCTCCGGCAGCAGCCCGGACACGCCCCAGATGCCGGGGAAGGCTTTGCGTGTCCCGGGATTGAGGGAGAACGAGGCGTCATCCGAACAGAGGGAGGCTCGCACGGAGTTCGCCCCGGACGAGAATGAGGCTCCACTTCCTCAAGGGGGTGGAGCCAATGACAAATCACCAGCAACGGAGGAAACAAATAGTGAACCAAATAGCGATCTATGGAATCCGCACCCACAAGACTCTAATGAAAGCTCGCCCGTAGATCAGCAGTTAATATTCAATTTCCCAAAAAAAACAGTAAAAAATACTTATTCTGCAAAGTAAAAGCAAACAAATCAGAATAAAAAGAAAGAAACATCTGGCAATATTCTGCAGCAAAAAAATAAAAACAATAAAAAAAATTCATCAGAAAAGATGCTGACCAACGCTGCAATATGCAATTCGCTAAAAGCAAATTTTGCCAGCCAAGGCAAACGAAAATACGATGTTCTGCTCAAACTGACAGATGCAGAAATGTTGGATGCAACACTAGATGTGACTGGAGGCCCAAAAGCATCCAAGTTTCCTTATACACCAAAAGAGAGCACAACAGATTTGTATGATAAAGAACATAACCAGGGGGATTTTCCATTGACTGGAAGCGAAGGAGGAGCCCAAACAGGACCACCGGAAAGTTGCAGACCTATATCAGCCAACCGGTCTCCAGCGAACCTGCCTTCCCCTCTTCCAGAGAACCCAGCGACAAGTAGCGCAAATGAGTCCCAGCGCCTTCTATCCATTCTTCAAACCAAAGAAATGCAGCCATTAGGAAAGGCTACAAAAGAGGTCGTGAAAAGGCCCCTTACTGAGAAACAACCATCACTTTATTCTCCGTCTCCGGTTAAAACAAATTGCCAGCAGCCTCTTCCACTGTTTCATTGGAACCAAAGTCTCCGGAACCCTCATCTCAAACATCACCCTCTATTCAACAATTCAACATGGTCGTGCTCATACTCCATCCCGAAGAAAGAGCACGGGGCCTGGTATAACAGAGGAAGGGCCAAAGGAGACTCCAACAAGAAAGCGAGACCTGACAACATTGATGTCAGCATTGACTATTGCGCTCGCCCCATTTGGAAAGTTATACGAAGCAATAAATGACACATTAAAAGATTAGACTACATTGATTGCCATGACTCACACTAAAAAGACCTTTTTAGAAGGCTACATTACTGCAAAAGAAAAAGCCGACAGTGTAATATACGACAAAATCATAAATGACCCCAAGCGTCCCAACTCAACAATTTCAACTTCTTCATCACTGCCTATTGTCATAAAAGACTCTAGAGACAGTGCATCGCAAACTGATCAAAGCGCTAAAAAAGTAAAAGAAGCGAGCACGCAGACTCAGTTAGCCGACAAACAACTTGTAAACAAAATCTGTTTCAATTTTGGGAAAAAGCCTCCGAGTAACCAAAAACCAAAAGAAAAAATTGAACCATCGAGACTATTCCTATTTGAAGGTGTGACAAAGAAAACGGCTAAACCTTGTCTGAGAGAAACGGCCTTGAAGCCACCACAATTGTCATTTCAAAATTGTTCACCAAAATCGTCGATAAAAGCCACATCCTGTGACTCTGCCAACTTAAAGAAAATAAGCAAAACATCTAACATTGAACCTACGACAGCAGGTCCCACGTCTCGACCCTCAGTTGTTCCGTCACGCGGACTTACCCACTTATCCCAAGGGCAATGCAGAAAGTTGGCTTCAAAGTCAAATACAGCTACAAGCTCCTCAAAAATCCCCAATCCAGATATGCCATTTTGTCAGGAGTCCACCAGAACCCTCACAGACCCATTCTCCTGTTACAGTCGTCGACTTCTTAAGAGACGAAACGATGATGAACATTTCCACTTATTCGTCTCCTGTAAGCGAAACTTCATCTTATACTGAGAAGCAAGCAGGAACAAGCTCTCCTATAAGCCACAAGTATGCAACCTCTCCAATGTCCAAAAAACAAAGGACGTTCAGTGATCAAACAAAGGAGGAGCTCAGTCTAAATCAAAGATCTCCTTGAGGACCGGACTACATGCGAAAAAAATCGGTGGCAATTAAAAGAAACTATGCAGATCTAAACTTACCAAAAGAAAAGGACAATAAACGAAAGGAATGTCTCATCCAGCTAAATAAATCAAGTTTATCCACTGAGTCGAAAGGAGACTACCAGCTTAAAGCCAGCCTTAGAAACCAAAAAACGGTAAAACAACAAAGACTGGCTCTTGCGACCATCCTCAAATTAGAACAGATTCCGGCAAACTTCGAAAAGATTACCCTAAATAGGGGTACAGTTTTGAAAATTTTGAAACATGTCAAAAATTTCGAAAACCTTAAGTCAAACGATTTGCTACTGGTAGAACCCTACCACAAAGACAAAAAAGCAAAGGCATTTCTACACGCAAGTGCAGAAGCAAAAGGCAGACTGTCTAAAGAAGGCAAGGAAGATCTCCTGAGAAAGGAGTACTTGATTTCAGAGATAAAAAGAGGGCAACCCGGCATGAATGCAGAGGTTAATAATCCCTTGCAACAACATGAAAACATTCATTACAGGTCTAAAATTGAGCTTAATGACCGGAATTGGCTATCGACCCAAAGAAAAATTTCTCCTCATCGATTGGTCAACAGAGAAAGGACAAAAAATCGACCCTCAACTATTAGGAAATCCGTAGAAAGAGACTCATACAGAACCAGAGAAAGGCAAGAAGACAGAGCGTACACAAAGAAAAGAACTTTTTCGACCTCGGAAAAAAGATCGGAATAAAAATCGTCTGACAGAAGTCAGAAACTCTCAGGAGTGACGAAACCACCAGCACCTAAAACCAATCTATCAACTTTTGCACCGATCAAACACCTACTGGCATGGCTACCGAAAACGTCCTCTGGTCAAATAAAGAAATAGCAACAAACTCCGTCTAGCATCAAGGTGGACTTCAACAATGTAGATGCGAAAGAACAAAGACCGTCACATGACTGCCAGCCACGAACACTCAAAATGATGTCCTGGAATACAAGGGGTTTCAACCATCTGACTAAACCTGTAGCAATAAACCTCGGAGATTTTGACATTATCACCCTTCAAGAGACATGGCTTGTGACCCCCCCGACCATCGATGGCTTCACAGTCGTAATCTCCCCGGCCAAGAAAAGTCGTCTGGGCCGCCCGTCTTCTGGGCTTCTTGTGGCAGTCAGATCTGGCTCAGGCCTCTAAATTCAAAAGAAGTTGGCGGCAACTCAATCCTATTTAGAAGTCTCAATAAAATGGGATCAACTAGACAGGAAGAGCCAAACCTCAATCTCCTTGGTGATAACTGTTATTACAGTCTACTGGAACCCTCAAACCATCTCAGACAGGCTCTTCATTGAATCAATTGAAAGTGAGATAGACAACATAATAACAACGCAAAATAGCCCATTAATAATCCTAAGTGGATATTTAAATGCAAAATGCCCAATTGACCACTCAAGAAGTACTTCATTGCGCCCGTTAAGCCAGGTGGAATCTCGTGGACAGAAATGGGAATCACTTATGGCTTCAAGAAATCTTCGCAACATTGATCATTCACTCCCGCAGAAGGTCTATGTCCCAACGTGGGAAAGGGGAGCCCAGGAAGGGACGATAGACTATATATATGTCTCAGAGGCGATGCTTCATCAAATCACATCCTTTGAGGTCCTAAGGGCGGAGGAGCGAGATCACAATATTCTGCAAATTGCATGGCCAACGGAAGGCGAGGACAAAATGACAATGTCAGAAAAAACGGAACCAAATAACCAAGGAAATCGCCTAAGGCT
Source organism: Ambystoma mexicanum (assembly GCF_040938575.1). Taxonomy (NCBI): domain Eukaryota; kingdom Metazoa; phylum Chordata; class Amphibia; order Caudata; family Ambystomatidae; genus Ambystoma; species Ambystoma mexicanum. The sequence continues at coordinate 119,038,316 of NC_090926.1, read as the reverse complement.
TACTGCCGCCCAAATAGAGGAACTGTCCAGAAACTATAAAAGCCACTGCAAATCGGGCAACAATGAGTCATCAAAATCTACTGACTATCAGCCCCTGCTGATCCCCTTCATGATCCCCAGGAGGCCAACCCAAAAGTCTACTCAACAACCGCTTCACACCTATGACAAGGATTTGGTAGCAAAACGTTCAAAATAGATAGAAATTTGCACTGGTCAAAATTAGATACATGGAAGTGCCCATCTAATATTCTTGACCCAATAAAGGCGTTCCACGACAAGACAGCGATAAGGGTCAAGCTGGACCAAGCAGGAAAGCTTTCCGAAGAAATTTTGACCCTTAGAGGGGTGAAACAGGGCTGTCCATTGGCCCCGGCCCTATTCATTTCCTTTTTGGGCGACCTTAAAGAAAATTCGGAAGAGATAAGATCTTTCCCTCCGAAAATATGAACCACATCTGTGACGCGCCTATTATACGCCGACGACATTATCCTCTTGGATCAAACTGAAATTGGTCTCCAAAGGCAACTTGACAACTTGGTTAACTACATTTCGAACAACAACTTAGAAATTAACAAGGAGAAAACAAAAATCTTGATATTGGGCCAGCCATCAAAGTCGAATTTAAAATCTTTCAAATGGCACATTGAAAACTCGCCGGTGGAAGTGGTAAAACTCATCAAATATTTGGGGGTGATACTGGACAATTCAAAAACAGAAACTTCAATGCAACAGTTTCTATGGGATAAGACCCAAAAATGAACCACACAGGCAAGAATAATCGATCGAAAATACGGGAGGTTCTCGCTTCTCCCTGTTATTAAATTCTACAAAGGCAAAGTAATACCAAGTTTGACGTATGGTTGTGAGGCAATGCCAGCGATTCCTCTGACGATTTGGCCTAAACTGGAAGCCTATTTTTGGCGTAAAGTCCTTCAATTCCCGAATTCCACAGGAATTTCGATAATCAGAAGAGAATTGGGAACTCTCTCCTTAAAAGCAACAATTGAAGCAGGTGAAATGGCGCTTTACAGAAAAATAATAATGCAGGACTCTCCTCCCCTATACAAAATAATCAACTCTGAAATCGTCGAAGGAAGATGCAAGGCCCTTTCAAGCTGGGCAGCTAAACAGCGAGCATCTCTGGCCAATAATGGCTGCAGCGAAGCAGATCTAATTCAAAACCCCACGAGAATAAAACGCAAGATGGACCAACTGGATTGGATTGAGACTCTAGCATTGGCAGGAAAGACTAAACTTCTCACTCATGTGAACTTTGAGCCAAAAAAAATTACACTTGCCGAATTAAGTTTTGAAGAGATTTCCAGACAAATTGTTAAGATCCACCTTCTTGCGCTCTCACCTCAACTTACTTCCGACAAACGAAATAAGGGCTATCAGAGGTCAATCGCAAACAAACCTCTGTCGATTGTGTGGATCAGAGCGAGAGCCAGAAACAATAAAACATCTTCTTCTGCATTGCCCCGAAACAATAAAGTGGAGAAGAGCTTACTTGAGACCGCTGATCGACCCTAACTCCTTGTATGAAGAAAAGGTCTGGTGGAATCGACTGATGAGCGGATCGAGGACAACTTGGGCCCTGGCAACTGCCAAAATACTAAAGAATGCCCTAGAGACTTGTTTACGCAACTCAGAGGGGCCAGATGGCGCCATTTCCAGTTTACCGAAAGGTTCAAACTGAATGTGAAACCCACTCAGACTTAGAGTGTAACTTCAAAGTCCAAACTTCTAACTTCAAGTTGAACTAAGCTTGGGAAGAAAGAACAGAAAAAAAGAAACATGGAAAGATCTGTTCATTTCCCTTTTGCAAAATCATTGAATTGATAGAAGCAAATAAAATTAAAAAAAAATATATATATATATGCTTTCCTGAGGCCTGCAACATCTGGTCCGCTCTCTTCTGTCTACCAACCCTCCCACCCAAATGGCCTACATAAGAAGAAAGATCAAGTAATGGGCTAAATGATGCCAGCAGCATGCAAGAAGGCAAACCCCATAGAAGACAGCACAGTAATGTCAGATATATTAGATGATTTGTCCAGGATCACTGTATCATCTGCTGGCAAATCCAGGATACAAGCATGAATGCTTTCGTTCCATAGTCTTGAATTTCGATACTTATTCACCTCTTGGACTAACAGTGTATGCTATCGTTGGAGGTGATTGCCTAGGTTTTACAACACTCCATCTGAACAAACCAATTTCTAGACTTTCGCCATACCGATATGTTAGTTTTTGGTGGACAGTCATAATGTCGACAAAAAAATGTCGACAGGCAAAAATGTCGACAAAAAAATGTCGAAAAAAAAAATGTCGACTTTCGTTTTTTTTAATTATATATTTATTTTATGGGTTCGGGTCTAAAAAAAAAGGGAAAAATTAAAAAAAAATTAAAAAAGGGGGGCTGGGGGGGAACCCCCCCATTTCGAAAAAAAAATGCATTGAAAAAAAAGTCGACATTTTTTTTTCAACATTTTTTTTCGACTTTTTGACTGTCGACATTTTTGCTGTCGACATTATGACTATAAACCTTAGTTTTTATAGCAACCCCGATCTGGTGCAGGTACATTGCTGATAATAGCAGATGTTATTCCACAAAACCAAGTACATATGCAGGCAGGTTTATAAACTTAAGACATAGGAAGCGCTCATCCAGCCTTGCTGGAATGTGATATTCTAATTTTGCATATGAACACATATCTGTGCAATGGGTGCTTCAAACACTTAGCTAACTTCTGAACCATTGTGGCACTCAATTTATCAATATGCATTTCACTGTTGCCTATTGCACATGATCAACATAATTCCCACAGGAAGGAAAGAATGCTACATAGTTGTGCAGTAAGGAACACACAATCTGTGTATAACACGGTGAACATAGAAAGCAATACATGATGAATTGATCAAGGCAGAATGTACTTGTCAAAACAGATAGACAATGGGTTTAGACCCTCATCAGCACCCCATAAAATATCCTGAAATGTGCTATTTAGGACTGGTGAACAATGGAATCTTACTTCTTCAGATCAGGCAGCTTTGTGGGACCCCCCTCCAAGGTGGGGCCCTGGGCAAGTGCCCCTTTTGCCCTCCCATAAAAACGTCTCTGCCTCCAAGATGCTGTTCTTGTCGTCCTATGGTTAAGTCTCTCGCACTAAAGCCGATTGTAGCACCCCACTTCAAGTGTGAGCATACATATTTTTGTTAGTTCCATAAATATGAAGGGGGGGGGCAGAGTGTGCCCTCTCCAAAAACTGGGCAGGCGCGTCACCCCGCGAGGTCCATTGGCTTGCGCTGTGCGCTGGGGCCCCTGCTGATCCAGCTACTCAGTGATGGAAAAGGAGATCTTGGCATGTGACTGGGCCGCCAAATGTTTCAGAAAATATGAGTGAGATAGACAGTCCTCTAGCCTCACACTGGCACGACTAGCAGCAAAGATGCAAGAAGCGTCCTGCCGAAAGACTGCAGCACAGTGGCCATCTTGCATTGGTCAATACTGCGGGCACTGCCTGTGCATGACTGCCTGATTCTGCCTTTTGAATAGGCCGCACTGCTTGACCCCTTGCTTGCTCGGGTCGCCCTGCATGGCTACCTTGACGTCAATATCCGCTTCATCATGGCGCCAACTCAGCTCAAGAAATATGCACATTCATAATATTTGGGAGCCTGTCCTGCACGAAACCACAAGCGACTGTTCAGGGCTGAAAACTATAAACGCGTTTTAACACCTTGCAGAGAAATGTTGCCTGCTTGTACTACTGCTGTACACCGAAGCAAGTCCAAAAACTACGACCGGGGCCTTCAAAAAAGACACCCGGATGTCAACTGTTGTCTGCTGGCTGCTCGGATGCAACGCGCCATTCAGACACGAGTATGAACAAGCAGCCCAGCTCGAGCTCTGGAACTTACGTAAACTCCCATTCACTGCAAGCCGAGAGCAGGCTGCAAAACAGTGCAGCTCATTTCAGTTTTATGGCGTGCTTGATAATTTGAGTGACACTGGAAATTAGCTGTTAGGAAATGTCCCATTGAAACGCTCCCCGCGGGTGGAACGGCCCTGCAAAATTGCTCTCCTGGTGATTGACAGTTGGCGGGCGTGCCAAGGCGCCGAGACACACGAGGATCGTCTTCCTTCAATTATATTTCTTTCATTCAAGAATGAGTTAGTTCCAGGGTACGGCACAACGCATACGCAACCCAGAAACACGACATAGTATCACGCACAGCTTAGTTGACTCACCTCAGGTAACTATGACTAGCAAAGGTAACGCGCCATGCCCATGATCACAAAGAGCGTGGGACCAGATTGCAAACTGCACACTCACAGCCATTGCCTCCTACTGCACTATTAGCCTGTGCCGCTCCCCCATATTAGGTCTGTAATGCAAGTATGTAGGTCATGTATACAGCGAGGGAGAACAGATTTTGACAACAACAAAAAAAGGCAGGCCCCCATCATGGAGGTGGGACTTCCGTTTAATGCAGGGTTGTAATGAAAACAAATTACTGGAGGGATGCTCTCCTCCTTTAGGGGGAGGGGGCTGGGAGGAAGAGGCGAGTCAAGGGTCGGGTCCCAGGTCTGGTCATGCAACATCTCTATATAGAATCCAAGCCTGGCCATTTGCATGAAAGCAAAATGGGAACATCAGAATGCCCCCAGTTTCAAATATGAAACATGTCTGATACAGTGGCGTGTCCAGAATCTTTTGACTGGGGTGACCCAAGTGGGGCACAGATTTGTGCAGGGGTGGCATGAAGAGTGAGCACGCGTGCACACACATGCACACACTCTCCTCTCTCTCTCTCTCTCTCTCTCTCTCTCTCTCTCTCTCTCTCTCTCTCTTTCACTCTCTCTTTCTCTCTCTCTGTCTCTTTCTCTCTCAGAATAGGATAATGGGGTGGCACCTAGGGTGGCCAATTAGATTCCAGGGGTAGCACGTGCCACCCCAGGACTCTCCCTGGACACGCCTATGTTCAGATAATGTCTCAGCAAAAAACCCTTTGACCCTTTTGCCCTTGAGCGAGTAATGGAGGTTGGACTCTGCTCTATTCATTAGTCACAATGCTCACCCTATCAAAAAAAGTCTGCACATTTCAAGACATATATAGCAATGTGGCCTGCTGCTCACCATCATATGAAGCTTTGCTTGTTTCTGCATTCAGTCTTCTGTGGTTTTCTTACCCTGCTTTATTGTGTTGGGGGGAGAACAGGGTGCCATTTTGAACAGAAAAGACTTACAAAGTAGACAAAACAGAGAGCAGAGGTAGACCCTCCCTAAGGTGTTTTACATATTAGCATTGCTTGATTTAAGCGGCGTACGCCTGTAGAATGCAGGCTTTGTGGCTTTGGTGGTAGCTTTGTATAGGAAGGTGGTGGGTGAGTCTCCTGCCAGTCTGGTGCCCACCATCCACATGACGACAGCTCCTTTGGACATAAAAGAAGGTCTTCAGTGACAGAATTCAATGATGCAGCCGGTGAATTCGAGTGAGGCTACCTTCTAAGAAATACGCTGCCCATTTTGGGATAGTGCAGTGAAGCAATGTGACTACAGGGAGGCGCTAGGGGACAAATGTGGCTCATCAGCAGTACTGAACTTTAATTTTAAGGCAGCCAACTTTCTGGTTTGAGACTGCAAATTTGCTATTACTTGAAAACTGTATATAGAGTAGCCCTCTCTTGCGTTCCTGTTAATTGAGTGTCTGCGGCCTCATTCTCGCATATAGCCATCCGCCAGAGGGCTATTGTATGTGAGCTTCACGGACAGTCTACTTAACTCAGGTGCCTGGAATATGCAGCTCACTGATGCGATCATGTTGCTTCTGCACTGCACGGATCACTAGAGCGGTAGCAGCCTTGCCATCTCGTAAAGGTGGCCACTTGCAAGCAATCACACCTAACACCAACATCGCTGCACCCTTACAGTGACATCACATCGCACTCCCTTGCCAGTGCAGCTGCGCCCCCAGCAGGCAGAGCGGCAGCACTCAATCAGGCAGTCCATCCAATGGGCAGTCCATCTAGATGCCCAGCAGTCCATCCACATGCCCAGCAGTCCCCCTAACAGGCAGCCCATCAGCCCCACCACATTAGCTTATGCAGCATCAAAATCAGCAAAGGAGGATGAGTGCCAAGGGTGTACAGGCCCAAGTTGTCTCCCCTCAATCTGAGTGACCAGCAGGTACATGCCAGCTACCAGCTGGGCATGACCACACTAAATTTAAGATTGTCTGAAATATGGGATGACCTAGGACCCAACAGCTAGATCAGAATCGCAATAGCTCCAAAGTTGAAGATGCTAGCTGTGTTTCATTTCGGAGCCAGGGGCTCATTCCCTGGCACTGTGACACTTGCCCATGGCAATGCACAACCCTGCTTCCTACAAATCCTAACACTGGCCCTGGATGCCACGATGTGCTCGACAGAGGAGTACACCATGTTCCATAGGAGCGCAGCTGCATGAACCAGCTTTGCAAATGTGACACTGATGTCACTGGTGGTGATAGTTATTACCATAACATTCTGGGAAATGTCCACCTCTGGCTGGACTAGAGGGTGGAAACTACTACTGAATCTGGATGCCCTACACCTTAAGGAATTAGGACACACTGACATAGTCATCGCAAGACGCACAAATGCGATAGAATCTTCTGTAACAAAATCTTGCTACTATGGCAGCTCCACTCCCCTAACCCCTGGGTGATCAGCTCCCTATTCTGTTGCCCATATTCACCCCAGCTACATCTTCTCTCAAAAAATAAAGGCCCAATTAATAACTATCAGGCCATGAAAGGACATCAACCTGCAAACACTCCTCACTCCCTCCATGAATGGATCTCGCAAGTCCTTGCCACGATGGCCTCAAAGAAGTTCTTTAAATGCTCCCAAACGAAGCAAGGTACTAGATGGTTCGCTGCCAGCCTCAACCACCTCACGAAATAGAACTGAAAGCTTCAGCAAATATGGAGGAATCACTACCTGGAAAAAGACACACTAGCATACTTCTGACACCCTTGGATCTACAGTAAAGGGCAGACATGCATGTTAAAATGAATGAATTAAAACATGTTTCAGCCTACAAAACTACACTGACTCCCTCCCAAAAGCTCGTCAAATCAATCTCACACACTTCAAATGAGACCAATCTAAGACCATCTGGACACAAAAAAACCACCACTCACTCAAGTCGTGGAATCAGCAACCAGCCTGCTCCGAGAGCCTTCCCACCCATCATGATACAAGAATTCATAAGCAGGGTCAAGATCAGCAACCCAGCCGGTTTATCCCCTAACACCTTGCAACCTATAACTGAACAAGAGGGACTACCTTCCCTCTTCCTTTCATTGCTCAAATCATCTGTAGAACAAGGCGCCCTCCAGTGAGTCCCCAAAACTACTTACTTTAACTCACTACTAAACAAAATCACTGAAAACCACAAATATTCTCAGAGCTACCATCTCATCTCCAACACATCTTTTGCTGCAAAAACCCTCAAATAATTAATTTTATGCAACTCTGGGACCATATGGCAACCAACAATATAGTGCATGAATCACAACATGGATTCAGACCAGTGAGGGGATGTGACTTCCCGAAACCAGGTCAGCACTCAATAATTACCCTAATAATAACCATAATAATCAGCCATCTCATCCATATGGGACGCACTAATACAATGTTAACCTCAATCAGAGATGCTTCCTGCTGGGCATTTTGGCAGCCCTCAAAACTCATGTACATTGAATTATGGAGACCAGTGTCATGCTACATGACCTAATTTCTCTCAGAAATTATAGAGACTACATATATGTCACCATTCAAGTTACCCACCTGCAACATAGCATGCGCAGACTGTCAAGCATTCAAACTATAAACACTTTCTATCCACATCTGCACGACCCTCCCTCTTGGAACTCATCAGTCACTCAGGCTTTGATTGCTGACAGTTACCTGGACAGTACCCAACACACCTACAAACCTACCCAAAATTCTAACTCAAATCAATCAGACCTAGGTACCTGCCTATCTTATATAGACTCACGAACGACAAGAAATAGATTAAAACAAAATTCAATTAAAATGGACCTGATGATATGAGGCACCAAAACAGCACATCCCACAAACAACCCTTGGCCTGAAGAAATGGAAACCTGCCACCAACTGAAAGTCCAAACGTTGGATTCCTCATTGACATTTCCCACACACTCAAATCCCGAGTTAAAGAAATCATAAGAAGCCGCATCTTCCATTTGAGGTCAATCTGGCACATCATGCCATGCTGCCATATCTGAGTTTCCCTACGCAGAACCTGGGCAGTCATCATCTTCAGACTCGCTTACGCCAATAGTCTCTACCTGGGCATCCCATTGCAAAACGACCTACTCAGAGCTCAAAACTCTGCAACTAGACTCCTCCTCAGACTGTTAAATGTTGAAACATATTTCCCAGCTCCCAAACACTCTGCTTGTTCCCTGTCAAATGAAGAATGCAATTAAAAACCCTCTGCATTGCCCACCGCACATTCCACAGCAGGGGCCCAAATTCATCCACATCACTCCCATCAGTAAACTTCGATCCAGCATTGTGCCCATAGTAGAAGTTCCTCCATTCAACCAGAAACACCAAAGAAGGTTCCCTTTCTCCTTCCTGCCAACCAATTGTGACGATATCTATTGAGGCCCACTATCGACATAGGAAGTACCTTCTCCTCCCCCAGTTAAAGCACCTCACCAGATGCCGTTATTCCTGTAATATTTAGTTAGCTAAACCCTGTCTGAACAACATATAATATCATCAAGGCTTTCTCCACTGTGCCACACTAAGCCAAGAACCAGGCCGGGGTATTGAGATAATAGATATTTTTATTAACAAATGGTTAAAGAGATACATAGAATACAATTAATATACACACGCTACTTTCTCTGTGTCATCCACATATCAACAAAATAGATGGGACACTTTTCGTTTTGAATTTGACAGAATACTAATCAGGTTCACACTTTTTATGTCCTGTCCTGCAAACTCCAAATTATTAAATCACACAAAGCATTGCGATATGACAGTACACTGGGGCAAATTGTCATTTCATTATCAGGTCAGAAAGTTCACAGGCTTTTAAACATTCAATATGAACGTGGGCTTAATCTCTCTCCACCCAAAATACATAATTTGAGAAGACACACAGTTTATTTCGAATCAGCACCATTGTTCCTTCTTTACCCCCAAAGCAGTCTCAAACCTTTCTGCTATTGGTGTCACTTGCTCACTCCGAGGAGAGTGTATTTCTTTCACTGGAGACTCGAACCTGGGTTATTTTGACATACAAGGTTTGGGACCATGGAGTGGATAGGGATTTTCGTATTTGGGACAATGGCACATCCAGATGAAAGGCGGGGTTTTGGGAAATGGAAACAATGGACACTTCATTTTGGGACAAAGCACATTCAGATGAGCAACAGGGTTTTAGGATTTTCATTTTGGGAACACTAGCATACTCAAATGAACAGCAGCGTTACCCAATTACATTAAAGACAAGAGTCATTTACTGTGCACTGGGATGATCTTTGTTAATTTTGAATTTTAACAAAATATCACCCTGTGATAAATTACCCTATGGGAATTAATTTATTATATATTTAGTTAAATAAGCTAAGGGTGTACACACTTTTACCCCCTCCCAATAATGGAAGAGAACCCACAAATGAAAAGGAGTGGGGTAAAACAGACACATTCCCCTCACACTTCAGTTTAAGATGTATGTGGTGTATTTCAATAGGGGAATTAATTGAGTTAAATTTTTAGTCCAATATGGCCAAAATTGCCCCCACCCACTTTGCAGGAAGGAGATCAAGGCTAGCAGACCCCCCCGCTCACTTTTGTTGCCATTTGGATCAATCTACTTACATGAGAGACGTTTGTAATAAGGCACTCAGGGAAACAGCATCTTTGGAGAGCACAGATCTGATCAAAGACTTCTGTCAAGGATAGTCACCAGCACCCAGTCCTCATCTGGCTCCTCAAATGTCAGGCCCAGTCTGCTTTTAGGATTCCCAGTCTCTGCCTCCTATGCAAGGTTTAAGGCCTTTCAATGAAGGCAGCTGTCTCCCTCCAAGATGGTTTGTAGTCAGCTTTTCTCCTGGCAAGGTGGTACCCCAATTGTTTTGGCAGCTCTCCTCCCTTTCCCATACAGCATTTAAGTTTACATAGTACCTGTGACACACTCCAAATTATGAATAGGGGGATGTGCCGAGCAATTCTCCCACGGATTGGATTGGACATTCATTTTCTCCCCCATCTCTCTAGTCGAGCCTCTGCCAGCTGATAGGGCAAGGGTTTTAGGAGGTCCAGATTGTGGCTAATTAGGGGAGGAGAGAAATACATCTTTTTTTTTAAAAAATTACATTTGAAGTTACATTTTTCTTTCTCAGAAAGTCACAGCATGACACATTTCTTCAATTTACAGAAAACCACCATAAAAAATATATTTTCCGATTCAGCGATTTATGCCGTGTCTGGGGACACTACTTTGACAGCTGCTTGACCTTCCTGGAGTGGGCTATAATTTTTGGCAGTTCATTCATACACACAAATAGATATGAACATCAGACTTCACAAAACACATCTTAGTTTTACTTTCTATCAGCTCACCACGTTTTGAAATTCTGTCATTTATAGGAGTATCACAATCCCATTTTTATCTCTAACTCAAATTACACAAATTGCATGATGTTGATAATTACATAGAACTGACCTTTAATATATGTCCTTGGGACGCACAATTCTCTTTTTATCAAGGAAAATGAGTCCAATGTTATTCAAATGGCAAGGAATTGATATGGGCACCTTTGAGTTTCTATACAGCAAAAGAGTGTGTTTAATTTCTTAAAAGTCACATGACATGGGTCTGTGCTTCCAATGTTATTCCAGCCCCGCCATTAAGTGGATGAAGTCAAGCGGGCGATTTCAAAATTGAATGGTGGTAGGTCTCCTGGACCCGATGGATTGCCGGTTGAATTCTATAGGTGGTTGCCTAATTCGGCGTTGACACTGTTGACGGATATGTATAAGATTTCGAAGGCTAAGGGTATACTTCCAAACTCTACTAGACATGCAACTATCTCTGTCTTTCTGAAGAAAAACACGGATGAAACATTGGCGTCCAACTATAGACCGATTAGTTTGTTAATGTGGACAATAAGATTCTGGCCAAGATTCTAGCTCTGAGAATGGAAAATCTCTTGCTGGGGCTGATAGATCGGAATCAATCTGGTTTTGTTAAAGGTAGGATGACGTCCAGTAACATGCAGACATTGCTGTGTACGATCGCGAAGGCGTCAGAGTCGTCTGAAGATTTGGCTGTTCTATCACTGGATGCCGAAAAAGCATTCGATAGAGTTGACTGGCGATTTATGTTTAAAGTTTTGGAAAAGATGGGTTTTGGGATTCAGTTTTGTTCTTGGGTTAAACTACTATATACCAGACCTACAGCTGCTGTCAAAACTAATGGTCAGAGGTCGGCACCTTTTGAATTAGAACATGGCACGAGACAAGGTTGCCCATTGTCTCCTTTGTTATTCGTATTGAGTATTGAACCCTTGGCTATAGCATTGAGAAATGAGGTGGGGTTACAAGGCACAGGTTGTTGGGGGATGTTGGAAAAAATGTGGTTGTACGCTGATGACTTGTTTTTGGTCCTCAAGAACCTTGGTGTTTCAGTACCGGTTCTGAGGAACATTCTCGAAGCCTTTCACTGGTGCTCTGGATACAAGATTAACTGGGCAAAATCGGAGGTTGTACCATTAGTGCCATTGTGTGACAAACAATTCATTACCCGGTTGGGATTCAAGTTGTGTGCTGAAAAACTGTTGTAGTTGGGGGTATGGATTTTGCATAATGTTGCTGATTTTGTGAGGGAAAATATGTTGATGGTGTGCACTAGTTTCAAATCGGATTTGAAGAGATGGAGTTTGTTACACCTTTCCCTTTGGGGGAAGGTGAATGCTTTGAAAATGGTGTCGACTCCACAAGTGAATTTTGTTCTGAGTATGATCCTATTGAATATTGAGAAACATTTTTGGCGGGAGTTGGATAGACTCATGCAGGACTTTGTGTGGGATAATAACCTTCCTAGATTGAAGATCAGCAAATTGCAGTTGCCTTTGTCTAAAGGTGGATAGGGGGTCCCTAATTTCAAGGCATACCATCTGGCTTTTATGTCACGGTATATATTTGATTTTCTCAAGTCGGAACATGAAGATTGGATATGTGCATAATCTAGCCATGTAGGCCCTTTGTCGCCTAGAGCCATTTTGACCAGTAAGCCACTTCCAACAAGGGTGGAAGGCCTATTGACTAGGAGTTTGCGGAACTCTTGGGTGGCCTTGTGTGAATGTTTGGGTTTCAATGCATTAAGGGATCCAAGTGCTTTGATTTGGCTTAATCCAAGTATTACACATGAAGGGAAGACTTTGTTCTGGCAGGATTGGTGTCTAGCTGGGGTGCACTGGATTAGTGATCTGTTCAATGGTTGGATTGGATGATGGTTAGGGAGATGCAATTGAAGTTTGAAATTCCTACTTTTTGTTTGATGGACTATCGGAAGATCAGGAAGGTGGTGGGGGAGGTGGCTTTGGAAAAGAGTATCAACATAGACAAGCTTTGTTGGGTGCCTGAAGTGAGTGGATGCGGCCTGGTTAGCTATGTTTATAGACTAGTGGTGTCGAACTATTGGGCTAATGATGCTTTGAGATTGGACTGGAATCGAAGAATTGGTGAGGATATTACAGAGGAGGATTCGACACATATTTGTGAGAATGTGAAATTGTGTTCTTTGAGTCTCGCTGATAGGTCATGTCAAATAAAGATTTTGAATAGAAGATACTGGACACCTGAGAGGATGATGAAAAGGGGGATGAGTGACAGCTCTGAATGTTGGGCATGTATACACGAGGTGGGCACGTTGGAGCATATGTTGTGGGAATGCTCGGGGGTGAGAGGTTTGTGGTTTGAGTTTGACCAGATTTGTGAAAAGATTTTGGAGGCGAAGGTTCATATGGATTTTAAAACAATCGTGCTGGGCAGTGAGGATGTGTTGGATGACCTGACTACTTCTCAGAAGAAATGGTTATTTCGTGGGGCAATGGTGGGTAAGAAACTAATTTTGAGAAATTGGAAAACATCTAACCCTATTACTATTGAGGAATGGATTTTGGAGATGTATTCTCTAGCGGATGTGGAGAGAGTGCTGTATTTGGGAGAAAAGAAAATTGCATTGTTTAATAAGATTTGGGGTACATTTCTATTATTGTATTAGACTAGTTGGTTTAGTTTTGTGACTCCAGCGGGGAGAGGGGTTTTCTGGTGTATATAGTTTTGCTTGACTTTGTTATGATTATCACATGATGTTATATTATGCATATTATCTTACTATGTTTTGGCTTTTTTTGAAAATAAATAAATAAATAAAAAAAAGAAAGGTCTATGTTTGAAGCTAATGCACAGGTTATGGGGCAAAAGGACAGGCCTGTATTTCTTTATCTGACCTCTCCATGAATTGAATCTAAAACTGTATTTTTCTTTGCTTTTTGCCAGCCTTATGACTAAGCAGGCCTGCATTCTTTTCATGCACCAAGCAAAGGTCTCAGGTGTCAGGAATACAGATAACAGAGTCCATCTCACAGTTCAGCGGGGAAGCTGCAAAGCAAAGCCGCATGTCCAATTCTGAAAACATTGCTTTTTAAATCGCTACCATTTATTTTACATGTAAAGCATTTGATTTCTTTCATCATGTCTCATCTTGGCCTTTTGTTCATGCAGCATTGGTTCTTTTAATCTAACATTGAAAGAACAGGTCAGTTCCCAAGTTATTCACCAATGCATTTCTATTTAACATGTAGCCACTGTCCATTTAAAAACAAAGTAGGCCTTTCCATTTTACATAATGTCACTTTGCATAGTGAAAGGTAGGTGTTTTATTTATTTCAAATGAAATATGTCACTTGGCTTTGCTTTTCCAGATATGCCAAGTTCCTTTATATGTCCCAGATACACAGGCCTTCAATGTATCTTTTCTCAGGTGTACTGCTTGCAGTTTTGAAACTCCATCATAATGTGCCTTTTCCATTTTACATGAAGTCAGCATTTGCAGAAGGTCATGTTGTTAGAATCCATTGGGCACACTCTGCTGTATTAATGTTTTGAGGCACGCTTTCCTTCAGCTGGGTGCCTTTCCATTTTGGCAAGCTTCAATGAGGAACACTTTTTTGCATTCACTAGGCCTCAGTTATATATTAAGGTTAGAGTGTCGGCCTTCCTTGGCCTTTCAGTCCATGCCACTCTGGGCTGAACTTACACCCCACACAATCATGGAAATCCATGCATCGGTGACACACCACCAACGAAGAGCACATGGTCTTCAGAAAGTCTCTTAAAACCTGTTTGTTCAGAAAGCTGCCACAGACGAATTAGCACATATACTCAACTTCCAAAGATCTGATCAATCAGATTCTTTCACAATATGAACCAGACTGGGACACTGTCACAAGTAAATTTAGGAGCACACTTGAGCCTGGACTCAACTGGGTTAGTCTAACACGTGCATGCCCTTACACCAGTGTACATTTAAATCAGGAATGGCCTCAAGTTGCACCCAACTGAGTCAGTCTCTCCAAATTCACCTCATCAGATGAGGATATCAACACCACCCCATCAATCATAACAAAATGCAACCAAGAACAGCAACAATCCACCATCCAGTCTTATATCAACACTAAAGTAATCCTGCTATTAGCTGGATGGCGGACTAGAACCCCATGAGTTGGCCTATCCTATGAGCTCCAAACAAAATAAATGACACCTCAAGGGTCTCCGAACGACTTCCCGCTTCCACCAAGTGGCCTTTCAATTTACTATTACCTCTGTACTACATACACAGACTGCATGAACAATGCAGCCTTATCACTGTTAGCATTGCAGCCACCAAAATAACCACAGCAGTGCCTCTTGGAGTTCACGCAGGGCCTGCAACATCATTAAACCTATCACATAACCCCTCCCAGAGGAGAGGCTCGCCTTGTGTCCCAGAACTTGGAGCAAATAAATCTTGGATTGTCTCTTCCAGATATAACATGTCACTTCCACAAACAACATATAATTAAACATGCACAGAGGACTATGGTACTTCTGGCCTATACCCATTAATACCTCTGGGTTCGCATCTAACGTTCCTTCTGTCCTCACTAACCTTCCCAATCCTCCCTTGTTATTCCATTCCCATGTGCCAAGGGGAGGTCAACATAAAGTAAGTGTTCTCTAGAAGACTACTTTATAACATGTAACATGTTATGTGCGGTTACATGCTTCCCAGATTCATCCCATGACCCAATGATTCCATGCAACAGCTGTTTGCTAGTCAGCATGAATGGTCTGCAGCAGCGCTGGACCTTGCTGCTGGGTATGTCTAATACAACATGTGTATTGAATTGAATGTATTCAGCCACTTGTAGGTGCACAACGAAGTTGCTCAAAGCAATCACATATGCCAGCCTAACCATTATTCAGTCATCTACTAACAACCATGACATTTCATTTGGGTATACCAGTGGTGCATGAATGACATTGAAATGGCCCTCACCACCACCCCCTGCACTCCAATGCAGGCTACACAACTGAGCCCTTTTTTCGGAGCCCTATGCTAGGAACAACACATTGGTGAGTAAATGATAACACTCCAAAGCATCTTCAGTCCCTTTAATTAGTGGAATATGTTCTGTCACAAAATCCAGGGATGAGCCCTGCCGGCGTACCAAGAACAGCAATCACTCATAGGCCCCTTCACTTCTTCTTGCAGGGGACTCTGGATATCCCAATGAAACTGGATCACGGCACTGCTACGCTAGCCATGTGTACCCAGAACATCAATGAATATCAATGGAAATGCTTCCGGGGTCCTCAAGAACCGTTTCGGATATCCCCACAGTACACACTTGACAACTGGGCTTGATCACTGCAGCTTGCTGTATGCTACATAATATTGTCATCAGGTGCAATGTGTCCATGCCTGAGGAGGATGTTCCTGAGGACGACCCTCATAATGATACAGATGGACATGGGGCAGATGGAGATAATGATAACAATGTAGAAGGCCAACGCAAAGAACATCAGTCATTTCTCCAGTTGCCAAACAATGTATTATCCCTCAAAACACCCTCCCCACAATAACCCACACCAATCAATTACAGCCATACTTCAAACATTACAATACAAAAATAGATATATACCCCAATTGAAGAAAGCGTTGCATGAAAGTCGGTGGGAAATGGTGAAACAAAAGCCACAATGATGGACTGAAAAGGACACACTGCATTGCCCTTAAAAACATAAGAAAACAGACATTGAATGGCGTCGAGGAGCGGGAGGGGTTAAATGGTTAATTCCAAAACAAAAAAAGCAATCTAAAATAATCTAATCTACATAAAAATATATATTATCTGTCAGAGATGTCCATAGTCCCATTCAGAAAAAGAGAAATGCAATCTAGGTTGGCTAGCCATTGTCTTAATCTGAAAAAGGAAAAACATCCAGTTGGGCCCAAAATTCAGCAACAAAGCAGCTTTCCATGATAGAGGATAGTTTAAAGATGAAAAAATATCAATATTGATGATACAAGCGCAGCACTTTCATCAAACACGTATCATTCATAGGAATGGTGATTTGTCCGACCCTAGCATGGGTGAAATGTCTCTGGGGACTTCTGTTTGGAGGAGAAGGGAATGATGGTGGTGAAGGAGGATATGGCCGAGGATCTAGCGCAGTTTCAGCTGTCGGAGTCTATAAACACCTTCCTGTGGGAGAAGCTCAGCTCCTGGCACTCCAACTACCCAGTCAAGGCAGGATGTGACTGGGTATGATGAAGGTTGGTGTCAACAATCTGGTGGCAGATGGAGAGGTTGGATCAGCCAACAGTGGATAGTGCTCCTGCAGCACTGCATGGGGCCTGGATAAGGGCAGTGCTGTGTTTGGAGGTTTACTGTCAGGCTCCATGGACTCCCTCCAGAGCCACACACCTCTGTGCTTTGGCATCAGCCCTGGCCTAGGTGTGGGCAGTCACAGCTTTAGCCGAAGTAGCAGTTGATGCCTCTGCAGCCTCCCTCCATTTCTCACCTTCCTCCACCCACATGACTAGCATCAGTATGTGGCTAGCCTCCTGTTCATGCTGCATCCGCTTCAATCTATAATGCATATGCTCCAGGACCTGCACTAGGGTGATGCATGTAGCTTCCGGACCCTTCCCATTCTGCTCAATGCAATCCTGATATGCCTCCATGGATGACGGCGGTCCAGGATCAGACTCGGAAGTGGCTTCTCACAGCTCTACCTCTCCCAAATTCCATCTGACCCCTCTCACACAACCAGGGACTCCCCGCTCTGTGCATCCCAGTGTTCCTATTGCTTCTGATATGTTTCGCCTCGCATTCAACTCTCCCAGCAACCAACACATCTCTGTCTTATCCAGTTTCTCCTACCTCTTTCGATCCTCTCACTCTCTTACCCCATTCTGTTTTACTCACATTTATATGATGCTCATTCTATCAGAATGTTTCTCATATCTCTTGACTTGAAGGAAATGATGTGATTTGTGAAGGCTCAAATTCTGAGGTGAGGAGTAACGTATATCTCTTTGTGTACAACAATACCCATCCCCAAATCTGAAAGAGAAGAAGGGTTAGACTCCTTTAAGGTCTGGGAGATGTGGGCACCCTGTTCAATCTGGGTTCACATTCTATTATTGGATAACAAAAGAAATGTATGTATTTAATTGTTTTTTTATGACGCAGCTAATACCATACCTGAGTTCACTTTCTAAGCGCGGATCCAGGATTCAAACCTCTGTTGCTCTGCATTGTCTTGCTTCCAAGACCAGCACTTTGCCCCTGTGCTATCCTCTGTTCATTTGATTTGAAAGACACCAAAATGTAAAATTGGCCATATGGCTGTTACTGACACAGTACATATTTTGAATCGGAAGGGCCTTTAAACAAGGAAGGGTTTGAAATACTACTAGACCAGGGGTCTGCAACCCTGGGCTCTCCAGATGTTTTGAACTACAATCCCCATGATATCTTGTTGTTGACTATGCTGGTTAGGGATAATGAAAGATGTAGTCCAAAACATCTGGAGAGCCAAAGATTGCAACCCTCTGCAATCAGAACCCTGTAGCAACTTGTCTGAAAAAACGAATCCAATCCAAACACAAAAGTAATTTGTTTGCCTAACCCAGTATCAATTCTCCAAAGCTGTTTAAAAAGAGCCTCAAACACATATTATATAATTTTAGGATTCCATAACCTTTAGAGGTAAGTTGGGAATAGTGTTAAATAGTTTTGTGTTATTTTTGGCCAAAAAGTGGTAATACTTATCTATTGAATATTTCACTAATCTTCCCTATACTTCTATCAAAAACTGAACCAACTGGATTTAAATCCTGCAGATTTTGTTATGTTTTATACCAGTAGTCTTTGTGATGTTTTTTCCTTCACACAGGAATGTTCTTGGCACATGGCTTCCAGAGAGAGTTAAAAAACACCTAGGGCTAAAGTAACGACCAAAGTGGTCAAAGGAAACTTACATTCCTACTGTTAAGGCAATATATGGTAACACTGAGAACTGTATTAGGAGAAATATTGTCACTAAGGAAGGAAATCCTCTCTTAAGTTACACACAACACACATGCAGGCTGTCCCTACAATGAAGAACACCCATCCCTATTCCGAGGGTCTCTCCCTATGAGCTCGGTGATGTGCCGCCTATCTAAAAGGGATAGCGGGGAGACTCTCCCTAACCAACAATAATAAACATATACCTAAAATGCTACATGTGATATAAAAATCAGATACAAGTCTAAGGTTTTTACATCAAGAAACTATACATTAGATTATGTCTCTTCTGCATGTGACTGGGTACTGCTACTAGGAATTTCTGTCAGAGAGAGTGGCATAGTTATGAAGAGACAATAGTTGTTTAAGAAGAAGTGGTGTCAAAGAAAAAGTTAGACACTAAAGCAGATCAGGCATGAAAAGTAGAGGCTACCTGTCTTACTAAGACTCTTTTAGGGCATTTGTAAAATTATATTGGACTGAATCAAGTTGCAAATCAAAGCTTCCGTTTTTGAGGTGTTATCCCATCCAGTTCTCATCATTCTGATACCACAGTTAGCTATGTGGTACAAAAGGTATTAGTAACCGGCGAGGGACAATGCGATTGTAACAAGTAATCTCATTGACCCTCACCAGGGCATTACCTGACAGAGAATCTCTGGAATCCTTCTACCTACTACGTTCCTTCTTTTCCATGGCGGGGGCGGGTGGCAGCCTCTCAGACAATGAGGAGGCTCGGAACGGGGTAATCCCCGCCCCGAGCAACCACACAGCTGGAGACTGCCATCGTCTCCTGCCGGGGATTCAGGTAAGTGTTTTCCCACCCCTTGCTCCCACCAATCCAAACAATCCCTTCCCCACCCTCCCAACACCACTTACCTTCTTTTTGCTCCATTTGGGAGCAACGCACTGGGAACACGTCTGTCCCCAGTGCATCCGCTCCCGATCCGCTACAGGCCGTCATGGAAAGGAGAGAAGGGACTACATGTAGTCCCTTCTCTCCTTTCCATGGCGGCCATTTTTATGGTTTACTTTTTTCTGTTTTGTTCAATTGCCGCCCTGGGAAGGGAGAAGGGACTATTTGTAGTCCCTCCTCCCTTTCCACGGCGGCCATTTTGTTTATTTACGTTTTTCAATACATTTTAAATGGCCGCCATTGAAACGGAAAATGGACCCTGTTTTCTCTGCCCCGGCAGCCATGTTTTTGACATTTTTTTTTCTTTTAGAAAACGCCATAGCGTTTTAGTATCCAGGTCTAATGCTACAATGCTATTAGTATCCAGGTCTTGCGGGCTGGGGTACTAATAGCAACAAGCCAAGAGCCGCCGGGGCATTACCGAGTCTGGTAAAGCCCCGGGGCCTTCGTTAAGGCCCTCGCTTTGCTTTGGCCTGTAACTATGAGCCCTGGGGCTTTACTTGACTCGGTATTGCCCCCGCGGCTCGGGGTTTATTGCTTAATTAATGGTGCCTTATATTTGAGAAGCACAGACATGTGTTATCTGACCCTATAAATAGAGCTGTGCATATAGAGGTTACTATCTGATGTAGTTGTTGCTTTAAGCACAGGCGAGTTTTGCAAGAAGTCTTATGTTGCATTATAGTATGATATTACTCATTTATATTGCGCACTCACGCCCGTCAGGGGTACCTAGATACTAACTTCAGGAGAGCAAAGAAGTTAATTGAAAGGGACTATATAAATACTGACAGTTTATGGCTAAATTTCAAATGAAAATGAAAAGGAACTGCTCTAACATCATTTTGATCCAGTCTCAAGCTATAAGGTTGATACTTTATTTATTTAATTTTGCATTTATAAAGCGTGCTAAACCCAGAGGCATCAAGGCACTGTTCCAAAGCTGAGAAGGTTGGACAGGCTAAGAGTGACCACCCAGTCTAGCTAGTCAAAAGGGGAGCACATGGAAAAGACTGGATCCAGTGGAGTGCACACTTCTGTGCCCACATTGCCTCTACTGCTCTGCCAAGTGACGGTGATCCACTAGCCGAAAGAGACAATGAATGGTCCCATTGTATTTTTGTTTTTCTTAATTTATCAAAGTACCTCAGTCAGAGACATTATGTAGAGTAAGCTGGTAAAATAGCTCAGCAGGTAGACCGCTTGCTGAGGCGATGTATATGTGATCAGTAGGTCACAGATTCCAATCCCGGCAAGGCTGACTCAGTCTTTCATTCTTTCGAGGTTGGTAAATGAGTACCAACTTGGGTTGGGTGAGATTGAATGTATATATAATCTACGTAAAGTGCTTAGGTGTAAGCCCTATATAACACTTCATTATAATAGAGGAACTCCGGGTATCCCTAGGCAGTATACAAGAGCATCCAAATTGACATGTGGACAGTCAGACCAATTGGTGCAAAGGCAAGATGGAAGGAGCACATTACCTGATAACTATACAAGCTTAAATTTATGATAGAGACGTTGGTGCCTTAATGGGGTGAGGTGGTGATATCATTGCCTTCTATGAATAGTTTTAACTTTTCCATGACAAATCAAGGACAGGGATGGATCCACTATCCAGGGCTTGCATTTAACAGTGCTACATCTGAGACAGTGTGCAGGGTGATAGCGGGGACACACTGGACAAGATAAGGGGAACAAAAACCTGTATATTTGAAGAACGGAGTCAGGATCAGGACATTTGCTGACCCATGAGCTAAGCTGGGTTTTGGAGAAATGGAAAGTGAAGAGTTAGAGGTTGAATAGCATGTGTGGAAAAGTTGAGGTCTTCAATCAAAGAAGAGCAAGTAGGAGGCTATTTCAGTAGTCAAGAAGTTTGATCATTGGACCATTATTGAGGGCTTTGGCTGTGTGCAAGGTTAGGAGGGGCAGGCGTTGCAGATGATACGCTGTAGGCATCAATAGCAGTGGCTATGGAGGTAATGGATGTGTCAAGCCTCATACTTCCAATTTAGAAAGAAGGTAAATACTCAATTTTGAGTGTTTTTCATTTTATAAATATAATATTTTTTATTTAACAATTCTTTGAACGACTTAATAAAGTTTGTCCATATGCTTGGGAGGAGGGGGATTTCAAGTTGCAAGCTACTAGCCAGCCAAGAAAATGTACTTTCCACATCAATTCACACACACCAAACAATGTCTTACTTGTGTGAGAAACCTGAAGGTGTCTCACCCGCTTGTCTCCGGGGATCTGTCATCCAGGTGGCCAGGGCATGGCCATCTCTTTTGGATCCAGTTCCTGGGGGTGGACCAGTGCGGGAGGATCAGCTGGATGAGAGGTCTTCAGGGAGCGGAAGTGGGACACCGGATGGTGAGACGCAGTATCCCCTTTCCTGTAACTCCTTTTCCCCATCCTACCAGGTGCAGCAGCCCTTGAGCATTACGAGAAGGAACAATACACTTGATTGCGGGACACCGTCAGGAATACAGTGTTCTGAGTACCACTCTGCATTATGGGAACTTGACGCCCTGTGCCATATACTGCATAACAGATACTTCCTGCATTTAAAACCCTGTGAGGGCTGCATACGCTGCAAGTAATACTACGTTCCGCACCTAGCACAACGCAACTAAGGGATTCTTGTCCTTCCCTTCATGAGTTCTACACCATACAAGCATTTCCATGTCTGGACCGCGGCTAGCAGGGCTACTGCTTTCACACCATGAACCACACAACAGTACCCTAAAGGGGATTTGAGCAACCAATTATACGTCCTTGTTGTCTTTTTCTGCTGTTTGTGTCAAGTTGTACTGACACCCTTCCAAGAAGACTATCTGGATGAAAGTGGGTACACTTTTGTAAAAAAAACACTGAAACCGGTCGACACAGAACGTAAAACAATCATGGTTCTACCTCCCACATTATGGTGGGTGCCTCTCTTGGCATCCCACCTGACTGAGGAGGGGAATAGTTTTTTGTCTCCAGCTCACTCTCGAGCAGTTCCTAGAATGAAGATTCATTCTTAGGCTTTTGATATATAAGGATTGAATAATATTTTATATATTTTTTTATTTTGGTAAACTCAATGACTTGTGTCATTTTTTACAAACATCTACATCTACACACACCTAGTTAACCTCTACAGGCAAAGAAAGATACATTCTTACCATAAGTAGACTGGCATAAGGGATGTGATTGGGTTTTAGTTCATAGCCCAACTTTTACTGTTTTTATTTGGGGTACACTTGTTTATTACTAAGTGTGTCCCATATGTTGCAAGCCCCATTTTTGAATTATGTATGGGTGCATACTGGAAGTGATTATTTTTCCTTTACATTTACTGTCTCTATTAGATAAGCGGCACATCAGTGCTTGCTAGTCAGTTTGGGAATACCAGTAGGGCTAATTTACTCTTCAGATCTATTCTACTGTCTTCCTTTGTATGCAACCCAAAACACGTTGGGTCTCTCACCTTCTGTGATCAAATTAATTGTTTTTGTGAACAATCTGACGTGTTGTCCTTTTACGTGAAATTTGCTGCCTATGAACAATCATTGGTGGGGTAGATATCCAACCTCTTTGTGTTTCCAGGATAACTAGGAACTCAGCCCCTCACCCCCTTTTCAGACACAAACACATTCTCACGGACAGCTAACTGTGAGAGAAAACAGACTAAGACCCAGCCATATACCCGACATGTCCCAATTCAATGGTCAGGCAGAGTTAGGCATTTACTGATCATTACACACACCTGACTTCCATCACACTGCCCCACATGGATAAAAGGCGGAGCACAAAAGCACAATCTGAGCAAGGCAAAGCACACGAGAAAGCAGCAGTTCCAAGGTGGCAGCTTAATACAAGGAGAAAGACAGCAAGACAGAAGAGGGTTGCAAGTAGGGAAGTGCCCTTGACTTTTTCAGAGAAAGACAGTTACTTTCATGAGCCTTCGAGAAAAATAAACGTAAGATCCTGAATCAAAGCAGAAGAAACCTGCATTGTGTGTCAGAGGTATTAAAGGGACCTGAGCCCAGCAGAGGGGTTTCCGGGATGAATAGTGAATCACACAAATTGAGTACTTGTAAGAGGAAAATAACTTGTCGTTTGTTTTGTCATATCAGGCTCTCCGCATGAAGAGACTTTAATAAGCAAAGAGACTTGAACACAGAAGGCCCTGATGCTAATGATTGAACTATATTGTCGTGCTAAAGAAGCCAGAGATTGTGCTACGCTCGAGTGAACCCCCTTGTCCCGTGCTGAAAACGTGGGGAAGGGAGGCCAATGGCCTGACTATCCTAGCATCATTTTTGTGAACACTTCTTTGTTTTTCATAAACACTACCCCCACACTATTTGTATTTAGAGGTAGGGATTGGCAATAGGTTTTTTTAGTATAGGCCCTTTTATTTTGACAAGACACCACTAGGACTGCATTATTATTATTTGACGGTCGTAGCATGCTCCCATCTGTAGATTTAGGATTATATAAGCGTTTATCATACCCTTGTTGAAGTTCAATAAACACCCTTGAACTGTGGTAACGTGTGTATGTCTTACTGTTGATACCATGCCTCCCTTACACTTACCAAGAGCCAATTATCACCAACCAATGGCTAGTGGCCAGTGCACATATTGCGCACTGCATATGTCTATATTAGATTTACAGTGTGACGAAAAGTAGAACAAACAATGGATACTTAACTAATTATTTCACACAGTCATGCCACATTCATTCGCTCCGGTGTCCAACCAAGCACTAACAGTGACAATGGGAGTCATTAGAGGTTTCCCTGTATCCCGCCGGTAATTCTGGGGGATTACTGGGAAACGAACCTAGCATTACCGGCACCTGATATACTGGTTTTACCAGGATATTTCAGGTGCTGGCATTGGCGGTCATTCCCCATTCCGAGAATTGCTGGCATTTCCGGCACCAGTAATACTGGTGCCGGAAATACCAGCTGTTTTTTGCTGGTGGCTGCCTGATTTAGCTCCAGCTCTTGACTGGTGGTAAGTCAGTAAACCCCCAGCGGCAAACTTGTAGTTTGGCGGTGCGGGAAAAGTGGTGGCAACGGAGTTACCACCACTTTTTTCCCACACCGCCAAACTTGTAATGACCCCAAATGTCAAATCAAGTCTGACATAGACCATAAGACCAGTATTTTGTTACATTTCAGACATAGTTCTAAATCCAGGATGGATTTTAATTCCAATACATGCACATTTTATTTTACTAAACAACTTTGGATTTAAATTTCTCAAGCTTTGATTTCTTACCAACATGTGCCCATATTTCGACAGTTAGCATACATTATTGTAGCTGGGAAAAGAGCTAGACACAGGCACAGGCCGGCAAGGCAGTTCTCTACACAAGTGTTTCCTACATACTTTCATCACCCTTGTCCCACCTCTCACCTGTCGCTCTTGACCACACTGGCCCTGCTGACCGAGGACCCCCCCCAGGGATTGTGCTGCGGTAGGTTGGAGGGAAGGTGCAGGAAAGCAGCAAAGTGGGGTAATAAGAACAGGAGAGGGGCCCAACGCACCTTAGACCAAAAAATACCATATTACCTCAATATACATAGAATGACACTGCAAAGAAATCATTGACTATTTTGATGTTGGTGTACTGCTTCTTTTGTTATATTTTTTAGTGCATAGTCTCCAGCTGGGCCCCGGAGGGAATATGGGTGAAGTCTTTCTTCAATGCACCAGATTTTTGTTAGCTCTTTGTATAAAAAGGGTATAAAAGACAAAACAAATATGTTCTTCTAAACCCTATCTAACCTATCTATGCCGATAAAAGTGTCTATTTGATGCGCCCTTGTCGGTCCTTGATTTGATGTAGGGTACCTGAAAGACGTCCTTCCAACTCTGGGCCATATATGCCAGAAGCGGGCCTGGTTGTTAGGTGCTACAGGGGGTGCCAGACCTGGGCGTAGGGTGGTCAGAGCAGCAACGGATGTGACACAAGCAGTGCTTCTGCAGACTCCGGGAGCACTGTGCTGCCTGGAAGGGGCCCCCGGGTCGCAGCAGGGATATGCAGCCTCTAGGACAGTGTTAGGGGGATTGGGGTTGATGAGACAAGATCAACCTGGTATTTTCTAGAGGATGAGTCTGCACTGTGGAGAACTGCAGGGAAACAGCATAAATAGTGCTCCATTCTGAATTAATTTTGAAAATGTCATGAGCAGCCTTCCGTCTCAGTGGCAAAGAGCCTGGGCTTCCCACTTTAAAAAAATATATATATACACACAGGTGGTGAACAGTAACCCCCATTGCATTAGCTAGTCTTCTTTAGGGTGTAATCGATGTTCTAGGATTCATGGATTCATTGTGTGCAGTTCTTGGATTTCGTTTTATGAACAGATTTTTTTAATTTATTAGTGCAGGATTCTACAATTATAGGGCAATTGAAGAGATAAGGGGGCTGATTCATGGAATTTGTGCACCGGAAAATGGGGATTTGTGCGCCATTCTGCCCGCATATCCCTGTTTAACAAATGCTAAGCTGTTGAGCAGCAGAGCTTTGGAC
This sequence comes from Ambystoma mexicanum, assembly GCF_040938575.1. NCBI lineage: Eukaryota > Metazoa > Chordata > Amphibia > Caudata > Ambystomatidae > Ambystoma > Ambystoma mexicanum. The sequence goes on along the minus strand of NC_090926.1, from coordinate 119,012,193 downwards.
ATACCTTCATGTGGGCACATTTAGAAAGAAGTATCTCTTGTGGAAGCTTCAAAATCTGAAAGAAAAGATTTTCTGAAAGGCAAAATTGTATTGACGATAAATTATAAAATCATACTTAACCTTAAAGAAACTTTCTAGATTAAAAAATTATGGTAACACAAATGGGTTACCTGTTCTTGTTGTTGTGTAGGCTCATGAATCAATGGGGTGTATTGTGGCCAGATGTTGTTTTATTGTACCCTTATTGTTTGCAAAGGCTGGAAGCCCGTGAAACTTTGGTTCCCCTTCTATTTTCCTTTCTTGTGTTTTCTAATATCTGTTGGAGGTGTAGGTCTTTCCTATAAGTAGCACAACTAAATAATAATGATGTAGGAGGGTTTGTTATAAAAATGACTATTAGCTAAGAATGGAGATGTTCTAGTTTCCAACATGGAGGTGTTTTGGCAGTAACTCACGCTAGTTTCTATATTTCGAGATAGAGGGGTGCCGCCATTTTGAGATGCCTGTTATACTCAAACATTTTGCAAGCTAAAAACACAAAAGCATTAGTTGGTTCCATCGTAGTGGTCGTCCCCAATGATGTCCTCTATTTTGGAAAGACGTGTACGCCCTGCATCGCTTGCTACAGATGGGCACCATCTTGGCGGTCATCTCTATTAGCATCCTCCATTTTGAAAGGCTGTATCTCATCATCACGATACTTAAAATCGGACTACGTCAAAGTCCCATAAATTAAAAAACGGAACATTTAGGGTTGTGAATTTACATTTATGTTCCAATATATATATTAAAGCCATGTAAATTGAAAAGCATTTTTAAAACCCTGTGTGCTTAGTTTAAGCATTTATGAATATGATTTTCCTTCCCATTTCGGGCAAAATTATGAACTTTTAAACTATTGGCTACTTACTTGGACACATGTGCAATTTATTCCATTTGTCACAGTTCTAACTTGTAAGACTTGGACAATGAAGTTAAACGAACATCTTGATGTTCGGCTCTACCATTTCAGAAGATCACAGTAGGGGATTCGAGCCTCATATTTGTGCCAAAGTGCACTTCAAAGTTATCAGCAGAGGATGAGGAATAGATGGTGGCAAAGGGAAAAATAGAAGGTAGTGGAGGCCCTAGGGGCTCCGTGAGAAATAAACTAAATTATGTCAATTTGTGTTGGCTTTTTCTTGAAACAGTGAGTGACCTGCTTGCAGCAATTGGAGGAACACTATCCTGCAAGTGGCTTTGAAGTGAATATGTGACTGATGGGAATGAGAGGGATAGTTAAGTGCCATCTGCAAAATGGTGCCATTCAAAGACAAAAAGTGTATGAGATGCTCCCAAGGAGCACAGAACAGAAGGAAGAGAAGGAGATTGAGAACAGCCTTGGGCAACCTGGCCAAAGGTATAGATATTGAGTTGGATGAACACCAAGAGACTTTTGATCTGGGCCACTACATCGGAGGAGAAGCAGTAGCGTGCATGTTCATTGATGACCAGCAAAGCAGACATTTCTTTGGTGGCTGGTGGTTTTCAGCATCCACAGTCTTATGGGCACACGAGACACAGCTCCTGGTGGTCTTTCACCCTGCCCAATGGGGCCATGAAACACCACCGTGGCAAAGGCATATGGTTCGAATTAGTTCCAATGTGACAACATTTTATTCTAGGAACCACTTTTGTCTCACGTACTTGCAAGAGAGGCACACTCAACTTCAAGAGCATACAAGGTAAAACGCACCTGAAACTTACATAATCAAATTCGTGGTTTGTTGACAGAGCAGAGTACCACAAGAGTGACTGAGTCTGGGCAGGAGCTGGTGGTCAATGGATGGAGTGAGCTCAGAGTTCTGATGAAGGGTATAGGGCCGTGGTCTTCAAACTGTGGGGCTGCCCCCCCAGGGGGGCCCAAAGAATGGCCAGGCGGGTGCAAGGCACTTCAAAAAGGAGGATGGGGACTGCTTCCAATAGAAAATATAAGCATATCTGTCGTCTGGGGGGACTCCGGGAGGAGCTCAGCATAGCTAAGTTTGGATACCACTGGTGTAGAGGGTTCAGAGGAGTGGATCTGATTTAAGGGAGAGGTTAGAGGGTGTAGAAAGGCTAGAAGTAAGGCATGTGAGCTCTACGAAAGGAGAAGGTACCTTGAAGAAGAGAGGATTTGTGAAAGGTGCTTTGAGGATTGGAATTCGGATAGTAGGGGAGAGGCGCCCTGAGGGCTGGCCTCTGCAAGGGGTTCAGATGACTCCATGTGAAAATGGATCAAAAGAGGTGGGGGTGGGATTTTGAAAAGGGAACTTGTAGAGAGGAGATAGGGACTGGAAGAGAGAGAGGAGCTCAGGGAATGGCTCTGAGGGAGAACTACACTGACAAATGCAGTAGACGGGTCTGAGAGTGTAAAACCGAAAGTTTGGACTCACCGAGTGGGAGTGCGAGTATATCTGTGTGCCCCAAAGTAGGTCTTGGAATGAGACTTGTTCTGGTGTGCTGTAGCAGAGAGCGGCCCAGATAGAGGGGAGTTCAGGGGTTCAGAGAAAAAGCCTCTCTGAACCAAGATAATGATTCTATGGGTCCAGAGAGGAGCTCAGGAGAGAATGTCTCCAGAGCAAAGTGCTTTCAGATGGGTGTAGGCTGGACTGTGGAGGCCAGCAGCCTTCACGTCTATCTCTGGCTTTCCTGCATCTTCATTTCTTCCCCCATCTTTGAGCCTGTTTGTCTGCTGGTGTGTGATTCGGAGTGCATACCTTTTATTTAATCGAGAATAATATGGGAGCATGTTTAATGTTTTGGTGCAATACATGGTATGAGCGAGAGTGGCATCATCGTATCAGGAAACATAACATTTTAAAAATATAGCGCCCCCACCCACCTTTATTAGGGTCAAAGTTGGGGGGAAACCCTGTAAGCAAAGGACTCAATTCAGTATTGATTAGGTAATTTGACTGAGTGAACAGAATACCGATTGTTCCAATACATTTCAACAAACAATATAGAGGTTTCAACACTATAAATAATATTGACCCCGTGTGTGCCTGCAAAGAAACTGTTTAATGTCTACTTAACTCCTCACAGGCTCCCCAAACCCCTCTTAACTCCAACAGCCCCTGCCCGATGCCCCAATCAAACACGCTCTCCTTCGGTATCAGCAACAGTTCCACTTCTGGCCCTCCAAACTGCATGTTCCAGAAAGCCACTCTCTACAGCTTCGGTATTAAGCAGTGGGCCAGACTAGGCAGAGCAAGCACAGACTCTACAGTGATAGGGGAAAAAACGAGCATAGATGGACAAACGTTTGCTATGAACAGCAGCAGCCTGAGGTAGAATCTGTCATATCGTGAAATGTTAGCCTTATTATGTGGGTGGAGCCTTGCTGATGCTCGGGGGGGGGGCGTGGGGGGGTTTGAGGGGTGACGCAGGGGACAGGAAGGTCCATCAGTTACAGAATAAAGTTCTAGTTGATTGCACGCCCTATGTCTGATTAAGAGTGAAGCCAACTGTACATAACCTGCCCCCTGCCCGCATAGCAGGAACACCACACTGTTGACAGAGAGGAGGACCCTGCGTGGAACGGGTGAGTGTCTGGCTCTCCAAACAGTGCAAGAGCCCGCGCTGATCCTGTGGCGATGCACCGACTAGCTGCGCTCCATCGTTGACTCGCTGGTGGTCAGCTGGAGTCCTTGCCGCTGTTCAAGCCATTCAGAACAGGGCACATGCAAACGCTCCACCGACCACAGTGTGCGTTCGGCTCGCCACCACACGGCCAGGATCCACAATCATAAAAGGAAGCGCAGCACTGGGGATGGTGTGTGCTAGCAAGGGAATAAGTACTATGCACATTTAAAGGGAGGAGCATGAGCACAGTGCTTGGTGCATGAGCCCAAATGCCAGCGAGCGAGCGCTCAAAGTGTCTGCCATTTGCCTACCATCCCATAGTTAGAGAATGAAGCTGGAACAGAAGGCTAAGTAGTGGGAGAACACAAAGACAGCGAGGGCCATATACCCTCTAAGATCACACCATCTCAGAAGCCCAGAAAGGTGCCATCACCAGACCTCAACATGTCGGATGGGGACATACAGGCAATGGTATCTACAAGACCATCTGCATCCTTCCCGCCAATGGCAAATGCTTCACTATCACTACAATTACCACCAGCCTTTGAACCTGAAGGACACTAGTAACAGGAACTTGCTGCTTGAAATGGCTTCGTAATATCAATGTATATATCAGCGCCATGGGACTGCTGGGGGATGAAAGGAATAAAAATATGCTATCGCTAGCAGTGAGACCAGCGATAAGAGACATTTTATACAAACTATTAGACAATGGGCCTCATTCAGAGTACGGCGCTAACCAATGGCGCTATTAACGCCTTGGTTGACGCCGTACCCGGACCGGCAGCGCCTTGTTGGATGGCGGAATCACCGCCCCATTCCAAGGTTGGCGGGGCGGTAATTCCCCATTCACCAAGGCTCTTCCCCATTCCCAAATGAGCCCCCATAGGGCTCAATGGGAATGGGGAAGATGCAAATAACGGTGACCGTTCATTACGGTCACCGTTATTGGCTTGGAGGCCCCTTTGCGCCCTCGACTTTAACACCTGCTCAAAGCAGGCGTTAAGGGCGAGGGCGCAGAGGGAACTCGGAGTATGGCGGTAAGGGAATACCGCCACGGGTCTCGTTACCGGTGGCCGCTATCCCTTACCGCCATACTCGGAATGAGGCCCAATGACACTGTGTCTTTTGAAGAGATGTGCGATACGCTATCTTCATACTAATATGAATTACGAGAGGCACCTTTTTCACACCACTAAGCAAGATAAGGCAGAAACGCTGGACGGTTTTGCAGTGAGGCTTCGCATCAGTAGCAAACACTGAATTTCATAGATACTCAAATGAAGAGGTGCTACGCTCACAGGTCATCACCAGGTGTGAGTCCCCTGCTTTGAAGAAGGTATTACAGAAACAAACATCATTAGAAGAGATTCTATCAGTAGCAGGCACAGAATCAGCAATTTTTATTTATTTATTTTGGCATTTGTATAGTGGGCTAAACCCGTGGGCATCAAGGGCTGGTTACGTACATGAAAAAAAGAAACATTACAGCAGTACAACAAGCATTGCTTGGAAATATTGAGAAACTGAAGTCAGGCACGGATACGTTCGAGGAAGCCATGCTTGGAGGCTACATCTTATTTACTAGTCTTTTGAGAAGAGCCGCATACGGAAATCCCAGTAGAAAAGCTCTGTTCTTAGTGGTAGTGGGAGGACATTCCAATTCTTAGTGGCAACGAACGGGAAGCTGAGTCCTCCTGATCTTTGAAGCCTGAATCTTGGGGTGGCGAGGAGGTGCATGTGGGTAGACTGGGTAGGTCTGACAGATTGAGCTTTGTTACATTTTTGAGACAGGTATCTTGGTACAGTGCTCGCGAGACATTTATGCGTGATAGCTAGCGTTTTGAACAGTATACGCTCTTGAATCGGCAGCCATTGCGCATTTCTTCTGGGTGTGGAGATATATTTTCTTGAGATTTTCAAGGCTGCTGGCAGTGCATTGTTCTGTATGATCTGCAACTTATTGATGTTGTGGGCAGTAGTGCTGGTAAATAAGTTGTTGCAATAGTCTAATCTGGAACCAATGACTGCTTTTGCAATTGTGATGCAGCTGTCAGAGAAAAAGAACAGTCTACAGGCATTCATTAATTTAGTAGTTTATGTCACAGATGAGGCAATCACATTAACTTGTCTGGTTAACGACAGAGTGGAATCCAGATAAACCCCAAGAGTGTTGACTTCATTTTAAGGCTGGGATGGTGGTACCCTCGATAATGAATGATTTGTAGGCTCCTTTGAGTTTATTTAGTAAGGATTGCGGGCCGACCAGGAGCAGCTCAGTCTTGTCGTCATTGAGGCATAATGAATGTTGTGCCATCCAAGCCTTGATGGTTTGATAGATCACACCCAATGTGTTGGAGTCAGTGGAGTAGACACCTGTGAATGGTAAGAGGAGCTGGGTATCATCTGCATAGTTTGTGTATGACATAATCTGGAGTGAAGGAGGTCGAAGAGGGGTTTAGTGTAGATATTGTAGAAGGTGGATGAGACACAAAATCCCAGAGGGACTCCACATGTGACATGGGCTGGTGGAGCTTAGTCAGATGAGGAGAACACTGTCATAGTTCTTTTAGAAAGGAAGGAGGAGGTCCAGGCTGCTGCTTTGGTGGAGAAGTGAGCTGCTGATGTAAGGTGTTGGTAAAGCATTTTGTGATTCACCAGGTCAAAGGCAGCTGAGACGTCAAGCATAAGGAGGAGGGCCATCTTGCCAGATTCTTTGAATTCATCCATTTGGTTCTTTAGGTCAAGTAGCGCCAATTCCGTGCCAGGACCCGGACAAAACCCTGATTGCCGTAATCCCATAAGGTTGTTAGATTCTCAGTGTGTTTGGATTTGTAAATAAACTGCTCTGTCCAGGATTTTGAGGAGCAATCGGACAGTCGTGACAGGGCATTAGTTAATGGGAATGTTAGGAGCTAAGGTAGGCTTCCTTAAGAGAGGTAGTGCCCAAGCCTCTTTTAAGTTAGCTGGTACTATGCCAGAGGTGAAAGAAGTATTGATGAGTGAAGTGATGAAAGGTGCAAGTTCCTCTGCACAATCTTTTATGACTGTAGCAGGGCAAATGTCCCCTAGAAATCTTGAGAGCTTGAGACCTTTAAATATTTTGATTACGTCAATTTCTGTGGCCGGATTGAAATCAAAAAGGTGGATGTAAGGACTTTGAGTTGGATAGATCGTTTGAATTGATCAGTTTACTTTTTTCCAGAGAGATCCTTTTTTGGAGGGATGAGATTTTGTCAAATAATGCATTTTGTATGTTTGTGCACCAAATGTCATATTTCGTACAGTTAGATAGGTGGGGGACTGGGGATTCTAGTTCCCGCAGTATGGCAAAGAGCTGTCAGTGCAGGAATTGACTTTGGCTTGGAGTATGGCCTGTTTGTAGGTTTTTGATGAGATTGCGAAATGTGTTTTGTTTGGTGATCCCATGATGCCACACACTAGATCAGCGATAGCATATGCCAGCCGCAGTCGTTCCCACACAGAACAGGCTTACTCCCAGGCTGAAACAGAAAGCCTTGCGGTTGTGTGGGTATGTGAACATTTTTACCTGTTTTTATACGGCAAGGAATTCACAATACCCACGGATCATCAAGCTCGCCTCAAGATTTACGGTAACCCAAAGGCCAGGATGCCACCCCAGATAGCAAGGTGAGGAAAGCGTTTACAGGACAACAAATTCAATATCAAACACCAACCAGGGAAGGATGAAAATCCCTCTGACTATTTATCTCATCATCCGACTGAATGCAACACAATAGAAACCTCCGTGGCTGATGCATACATCAATTTCGTGATCCACCAAATGAAACCATTTCCTGTCAGCTGGACCACTCTACAGAAAGAATCTGAATAAGATTCGGCACTGCCCATCATTGCCAGCTGCGTCAGGAATGGAAAAATGAAACATGCCAAGAATCTGGCGAAGGTGCTAGACAGGACATTCAAGAAGAGATACATAATTTCACCCTAGTACAAGACAAACACATCACCACCATTGATCCCATCGTCCTAAAAGGATGCAAGATAGTGATGCCACTAAGACTCAGACAACAAATATTTGAACGGCCCCATGAGGATCATCGAGGCATGGTTTCAACCAAAATCAGAAGATATGGTTCCCAAAACTGGATTCCAGGGTCGAGGAAACATTACGCAAGTGTGTCGCATGCTGTGTGGTGGCATCTCTGACTCAACCCAACCCAGTGCAAATGTCACCATTACCGTGAGGTATCTGGGAAGAGCTAGCAGTCAACTTCTTTGGACCAATGAGAGATGGCACCTTTGTACTGGTGGTAATCGACAAACATTCGAGATTTCCAGAAGTTCAGATTGCACCATCGACGGCGCCCATGTGCATTATCCTGGTTCTAGACTGCATACTGACCACTTATGGAATCCCTTAGATCCTAAATTCAGACTATGGTCTGCCATTCACGAGCCAGTATTTTGCAAACTTCGCAGAGTACAAGGCTTTTAAACACAGGAAGATCACAACACCCTGGCCTCAGGCAAACAGTGTTGCACAACGCTTTATGGCCATTATAAAGCGGGCACTGCAGATTGCATACGTCACTCAGCAACCTTTTGAACAAATTCTATATCAACTAGTACGTGACTACCAACACACACTGCATAGCACAACGGGGGTATGCCGACCAGACCTTATGTTTAGCCAGAGCATACAGACTCGAACACGAAGGAAATGAGTGAACTGGAAAAACACCCCAGAAAAAAAGATGAGGAGACATGCTGATGTGTGACGATGGGCCGAGGAAATGGATTTGCAGGTGGGTGACCACCCAGTAGCACAGCAACACAGACAGAGGAAAGAAGATTCAACATTCCTGCCAAGAGCCCTGGTAGTTCCCAGCAAACAAGTCCTGATGAACACGGCAGGCGATGGATATGATATGATATGATATGGCATTTGTAACACGCCTATACACAGGTGTTTCAAGGCGCGATGCTGTGTGGTGGTGTCTCTGACTCAACCCAACCCTGTGCAAATGCAGGCGAAAGATAGCCTGAAACACATCTCACTTCAAAAGATGTCCTAGGAGGGAAGGATGGGTGGAGGTTCACTCGGAAGATGAAGGGAGTGAGTACGATACAGACGAGTTCTACCTTGGAGATGGTGAAGAATCGAATGAAGAGTGCCATGATGCTCAAAGCATTCTAGAACACCACCGAGATGGAAGACCATTAAGGACCCGTCTAAAGCCAGTGAGACTCATAGGAGAGATTGACTTATTACTTAAGAGAGGGGGAGACGTCCTATCATGAAGTGTTGGCCTTGTTATGTAGGCGGCCATGTTGAGGTTCGAGAGGGGGAAATGCCGCAGGGGACGGGACAGTCCCTCAGTTACGGAATACATTTCCAGTTTATCACACGTCCCGTGTCTGATAAAAAATGAGGCTCACTCTACATCACCCACCCATGTAGCAGGAGCACCACACTGACTAGAAAAAGCAACACGTGCACAATAATGACTGCAACAAGTAATTTATGTTTGCAGTGTTTATGTTTTAAGTACTTACAAGCTCCTCCTCCGTGCGGTCTCGTCCACAGCATTCCAACACACAGGAGGGGCTTGTTGTGCGGCACCTAGAAACCCATAATCTCCCAGTCTGAACCCACATTTTCACTCCAGACACCTTCAAAGCACACTCAGGTCTGTGCAATAAAGTCAGCCTGCGGCGTGCCTTTCACTTTGGCAGTAGGATCTGGGGGAGAGGCCTGAAGTTCTGGTGGCAAACCTTTGGCTGTGGGACCCAGATTCATACAGCACCCTTAAATTCATGTGTCCCCAGAGCAGGTTTCAGTGAAGAGAGTGAGAGATTCTGAAAGGGTGTCGGTAGTGTCCTGTCCTGTTTCTGTGTCAATTGTGGGGACATACACGTGAAAGGATAAGAACACTACAGTCTCCATAGTTCCCAACCTTTTCTGCCGGGCAGGCGGAGGAAACAGCATAATCAACGCGTTGTCTGACCGGGTTCACCAGTCATGTTATTAGGCCTTGAAGCAACTAGGAACTTTGAGCTGAATCTGGCAAAGACAGCGTGGTCACGTGCCTCAAGGCTGGGAAAATCCTTGATAAAGAGTGGAACTTACATACAGAACTGAGCTGTTTTTTTTCTCTTCAGTGCAAGGCATGGGGAAGCATAACTAGATACAGTTCTTCAGTGCAAGGCATGGGGAAGCATAACTAGATACAGTTCTTCAGTGCAAGGCATGGGGAAGCATAACTAGATACAGTTCTTCAGTGCAAGGCATGCAAGGCATGGGGAAGCATAACTAGATATAGTGCTTACCTACTCTGTGAACTGTGGATTTCTGTTGGTGTTAATCACTTTCCGGGTAAAATACCTGAAGGCTGCTACAGCTTTAATAAATTTAGCGAGTACCTCAGGATTAGTGACTACATCACTTGGAAGCACATTAGCCTCGAGAAATGTTATTTAGGTTTCAGTGGGACTATCCCAGCTCCAAGCGACAGTGGGAGTAACTCCTGTCTCAAGATTGCTGGGAAGAGGAACATTAAATAATGGAGTTGTGTCCACCATGAAAAACATGGAACTTCCACCCAAATTGTTGGCAACACCCGGGGAACCTGCCATTCCTTGGGAAGATTGGAGAGACCTTTTTAGATTTTATTTTGTAGCATCTCGGGGTGAGAGATACTTTGATGAACGGAAATTCTCAACATGAATGTGCTGTTTGAGTGCAGAAGCAGTTTGAATAATAAAGAAACTAACGGATGTATTGGAGGATGGTGCTGAGGAGGATGGTAGGGGTGATGAGGAGGTCCTCTATGGAATGGCAATGAAACAATTACAAGCACAGTTTGGTAAACAGATAAACATAGTGCTGGAAAGGTAGGATAGCTCAGGGGCAACGTGATCACCTTTGAAGCAAGACGACACGGAGCAACACAGGTTCAATCCCCAGGTCTACGCTTAGAAACCTCTGGGCATTAAGCCCGTTATAAATAACCTATCATATCATACACATTTCTATCAAGGAGACAAGGAATAGGGGAAGCTGTTGATTCTTTTGTAGCAGATTTAAGGCTATTATTTACATCATGGGAATTCACTGGTAATGAGGATGAGTACATTAGAGAGCAATTTATGAGGCACACATCTAACCGCAAAATACAATAATGGTTATGACAGGCAAATAATCCACTGTTACTAGATGCTTTAGCAATAGCAAAAGGCATGGCATTGACAAATATGTGTCTTAAGGAAGTACACTCTAACAATCACAAAGAATTAGTACATGCCATTGTAGAGGATGAGGTAGAAAAGGTAAATGGTGAAGATGAAAGCAAAGTTTCTGTGTTAAAAAAGAATAACAGATCGAGCATATGGAACCAAGGGGGGAGTGGGTCATCATCTGTTGGTTGGAATAATACACCAGAACAAGATAATCGCAAGGGTCAATGTACCAGATGTGGTTTTGAAAAACATGCCATGAATCCCAAGTAGTGTCCGGCTATGAGGGTAAAATGCAGGCGTTGTGGGAAGATGGGCCATTTTGCACGGTTAAGTACGTTTAATAACAGGCCCATGGAAGGGGACAGGAATGTGCAATTTGTGGGTGAGGAGAAAAGTGAATGGTCTAACAGAAGATGATGAAAATGAGGAATATATCCCCCCCAGAAGTGGAGATCATAATGTCTGGAAGCCCGTTAAGGGCATTAGCAGACTCTGGATCTCCATTCACTATCATTCCTGAATGAAAGTTTAAAGAAATTTGGGAGGAAAAGAGCCACGTCCTACACAGTACTGACATAAAACCCAGGGCATATGGCGGGGCACAATTGACATCAAGGATTTTGTGTGGGGGGACAATACTTATGGTGAAAAGAACATAAGGGCCAAGATCTATATGCCGTGAAAGGTGACTGTTAATTGGGATGGCGTCACCAAGGGAAACTAGGTATGGAATAACATCCTGGAAAAGAGTTACAAGTGAGGGTGGTAGGTGTGAGCAGGGCAGAGAAATGCGCCAAGGAGGTGGGCACCAGATTCAAGAGAGTGTTTGGCCAAGGGATTGGTAAATTGAAGGGATACAGTCACATGATTCAATTGTCAGACCAAGTAAGACTGTGTGTGCACAAAGTACGTAATCTTCCCTTGAGAGTGAGGGAGAAAGTGAGAGAGCAGTTAAGAGGGTTATGTAAGCAAGATATATTTGAACCATTTGAGAGCAGTGAATGGTTGTCTCCAATAGTAGCCACTCAGCGCCATGATGGACGTAAAGAGTTATGTGTAGATTTAAGGGATCTCAATAGATCAATTTGGGTTAACAGACATCTGTTTCCCAAGATCAATGAAATGCTCATGACAATGGAAGAGGCAGAATGGTATACCACACTGGACCTCTCATTGGCATATTAGCAGATAGATCTTCATCCCTCATCTCATCCCTTAACGGAATGTATCACTCTGATAGGGGCATTTCAGTTCAAAAGAATGGCTTTTGGGCTGCCATCGGCATCCGTCGTGTTTCAAAGAATGATGGAGGATTTGTTGGGTGATGTACCATGAGTGAAGTTTTTTCAGGATGATATTTTAATTGGTGCAAAGAGTGAGTGTGAGCATGACAGCAGAGTACAGGAAGTGCTACAGCAGCTTGAAAGGAAGGGTTGACAGTGATAATTGGTAAGTACCAATTTAAAGTCAACAAGATATCATATTTGGGGCACATATTAACTAAAAAAGGGATGGTACCACGTCCAGAAATGGCAGATGCCATTGTTAAGGTGAATACCCCATCTATCAAAGATGAGTTGAGATCTTTCTTAAGATAAACTGAATTTTACTCCAAGTTTGTGAAAAATCTGGCAATGAAAAGCCAACGAGAGAGTTGTGTTGTGGTCAGGAAGAAGAGTTTGCATTTAAGAGTATCAAGGAGGAAGTTGCCAATGTTCCCACCTTATACAGATTTGACCACATGGCAGAAACAATTGTGTCATGGATGCTCGTAATTTGGGATTAGGTGCTGTATTAAGTCAGGTCAGATGTGGCAAAGAAGTACCAGTGGCATTTGCATCTAGGTCTTTATCTGACACAATCTAAATATTCTACTATTGATCGCGAAAGCCTCGCGTGTTATTGGGCCTCTTTGTATTTTAAGACATACACATGGAGCATGTCGTACAAGATCAGGAGTGATCAAAAGCCTTTGGTTCAATTGTTTTCCACAAGGAGTTCAGGTTTTGCAACCCCCAGGATAGCTAGGTGGTTGGCGGCACTACAGGGTTTAAATTTTACGGTTGAGTACATACCGGGCCAATGTAACCCGGTGGCAGATTGTCTGTCTAGGACTCCTTTGGTGGATGTAGAATCGTCTGAAGACATAAGCGAGGAATGGATAGCGCATATCACCGGTACAGTGGGTGATGCTTTGCCCAAGGAAATGTGTTTGGATGCAGTGAAAGAAGACCAGGAGATGGGATTGGCCATGTTGTATACAGAGCAGGGTTGGAAAGTGGAACAGTTCATGAAATGTCCCTATATAAGTCCAGAGATGAATTAAGTAGTTCAGAATGGGGTCTAGCACGGGGTGAAAGAGTAGTTCCCCCGATGTCATTACGGTGGGAAGTGACAAGACGTGCCCACAAAGGTCGTTTGGGAAAAAGCTTAACTAAGAGGAGACTGAGAACAAAATGTTGGTGACCTGGGATGGACTTCATGGTAGACTTGGAGGTGGGGTGGTGTATTCCCTAATCAGTTAGTGACAAATCGCTTAAAACACAGACAATGGAAACAGGGTATGTGGACAGACCCGACAAGGCATGGCAAAAAATTGCCACTGATTTCATGGGCCCTATGAGCATGCTGGGGCGTGAGAACAGATTTGCTATAGTGGTTGTTGATTATGCCTCGAGGTGGTTTGAGGTGGAGTTGGTAGAGAGTATATCTACTGGGGTGGTGATTGATTATATGGAGAAGTTGTTCACAAGGGAATGCTACCCTAAAATAATAATATCAGACAATGGGGTTCAGCTTGTGTCCAGAGAAATGAGAAAATACTTGTTGCAGCATGGCATTGAAAACCATTGTACTGCACCATATAACCCTAGGGAGAATGGATTAGTCGAACACACCAACCGCATAAGCCAAGAGTCTATACAATTGTCTAGAGCAAGTGGTTTAAAGTGGAAAAGTGTGATGTGTGAAATGTTAATGGCCCATTGTGATACCCCTGACTTATTTCTGGATTGGTTGCTGGATCAGTGTGAGATTGAGGAATCCCCATAGGCCAGCAGGGACAGAAATGTAAGGTGGTTGATGTGGTAAGGATCAAGAAACCGTTCAGAGTAACTAAAGGGTGTTCTCAATATTTTGACACTATAACCATAACCAAAGTAGGTCAAAAACATGTTGTACCTAGTGATGGCAAACGTTGGAACATGAGCCATGTTGCTATAATGAGAGAACCTGAGGCATGGGATCAAAGAGCAGAACGTTCCATGTATGATGAGTCAATGGATGATTGGTATTTGGAGGGGTCATTTCATAAGGAGTGTGGCGGTGAAGGGGATCACTGGGAGATCCTCTTAATAGTGAACTAGGGAACACTCTTAATGTGTGTAGAGAACAGGGATTCCATTCTTCCGGAAGGGAAGTGGAGAATAGCAGGTTGGAGGAGCAGTCTGGTGAGAATGGAACTTCATGCTGTGTGTGGAGGAGGCCATCTAAATTTGATGATTTTGAACTTTACAAATAGTATTGGTCTAATTCTTACCCTTTTTGTTACTATATTCTTTTTCCACTTTTATTTGTTTTTACCGCATGCTGGATTCCCCTATGCACTGTATTGTTTTTGGTCCCATTTCATGTAATTTCTTTTAATTCTACATCACCTGAGCCACGTTCATATTTCTTATTAATTTCAATTATACATAATTGTTATCCCAAAGGGGGAACATATGTTGTTATGTATGACACGTGAGGCGGCTTGCTCTTCCATGCAGGTAGTCTTGCGCACCGATGCTGTGATGCCACAAAACGTCAATGAAAGTTCAACTGTCATATTGTGGTTACCTTTTCCGCCTTGAGTGAGTCTTTCTTTACCTCTGACTTACAATAAAGAACTTATATTTCATATAGTGTAAGCTTTCATCACTTACCTTCAATACTTCAAGCTTACATTAGACTGGAAAGAAGAAGACATTTTAGATGGGAGCAAAACACAGAGAGAGAAAGAGAAGACCTAATAAACAGGAACAATCATTCCAAAAGATCGAAAATAATGAATTGACCCCGGGAACATAAAGATGAAGGAGTTCAATAGACTGACACAAGAGAAGACAGATAAGGAGGTGCAAGACCATGAATACATTTTAAGACAAAACAAAGAAAATTACAGGAGAGAGAGAGAGAGAAAGAGAGACAGAGAGAGGTGCAGAAGTGACAGAAGTGCAGGGAGAAAGACCAAAAAGGAAACGAATCGCATCACAGAAGTGTAGATATAATGCAAGCTGGTGAGCAGGAAGTCCAAATAAAAGTGCACAGCAATAGTCTAGAGAAGAGAAGTAATAAGCAGATTTATAGCATGAACCAAACGAAAAGAAGAGCTTTAAGAATGGTATACAGTTGAAAACAACAGGGAAACAAAATATTAGGAAATTTGAGAGGGAAGGACAGGGTAGAGTCAAAGGTAACACCCAAGAGTGTGAGCTGAAGGAGAGAAAGTAAGAGGAAAGGGGCAAGAAAAGAGGAGAGGGAGCAAGCAAAGGGGAAATAGATGAATCAGGAAAGAACATAACTTAGGTTTTGGGAGCATTACAATGAAGTAAACGAGACTGTATCCCAGATTGATTAGCAAGAAGACAAGCAGTGAGAGTAGATCGAAGGGAATTAGAGAAAGAGGAAAAGACAACACACTAGGAATGAGGCTTACACACTAGCAATCAAATGTCTATGGTAGGAATGAGGCTTACATGCTAGCAATCAAATGTCTACGCTAGGAATGAGGCTTACACACTAGCAATGAAATGTCTACGCTAGGAATGAGGCTTACACGCTAGCAATGAAATGTCAACGCTAGGAATGAGGCTTACACACTAGCAATTAAATGTCTACACTAGGAATGAGGCTTACACACTAGCAATCAAATGTCTACACTAGGAATGTGGCTGACACACTAGCATTCCAATGTCTACATGATGAATGTCTTGTGTACGCTAGCAATCAGATTTCTACGGTAGGAAAGAGGCATGTATACTAGCAATCAGATGTCTATCCTAGGAATGCCTCAGGTACACTAGAAATCAGATGTCTATTGTAGGAATGAGGCTTACACACTAGCGATCAAATGTCTATGCTAGCAATGTGGCTTAAACACTAGCAATCAAATGTCTACATTATGAATGTTTCATGTACACCCCATCGATCAGATTTCTACAGTAGGAATGAGGTATGTATACTAGCAATCAGATCTCTACCCTAGGAATGTCTCAGGTACACTAGAAATCAGATGTCTATTGTAGGAATGAGGCTTGCATGCTAGCAATCAGATATCTACACTGGAAATGTCTCATGTACACTTTTAATCAGATGTCTACACAAGCAATGAGGCGTATACACTAGAATTCAGATATCTACAATAGAAAGGAGATGTCTATTGGTTAAAACTTTGACTTTTGGAATGAGGCATCAAAAGAAGTTGAAATGAGATGTTGATACTTTGATGTAGACATCGGTACTTGGAATGGAACCACTTAGTGTGCAGTCAAATCTCTACTTAATATGATTATTGAAATATTAACTTCTTTGCTCTTGAGATCTCTCTATGCCTAACACAGGATTATAACAACCCCTTTCTGACCTTTTCAATGTACATTAATATGGTGGGATTGTCTTCAGTCTCTATGAATTTCAACGCTGTCTCATGTTGCTCCTCTGTTGGGAGCCTATAAACTTTAGGTCTTTGTTTTTCATTGTGGTTGGTCATTTTATAGTTGATAATAAATGCATATTTGGTGGCGTATAAATCGTTGCATTTCATTAATTATTGTATTATGCTTTGTATGCTTATTCTTGATTCAAATTATATAATTGTATTTTTCTTATTTCTTGCTGTTTCTAATATGAACAGAACAAATCAGTAAAAAAAAGATGTATGTTTAATAGAAGGTTGGTACTTGTAGAAAAGATTGTTCTTATCTCTGTTTTGTATTTGTATTTGTTTATTATTTATAACGCGCACCAAACCCTGGGGTAACTGGGCGCTGGAAAAACGTAGTTACATACAGGATAAAAAAATGAGGCAATGGCATATGTGGTGACCAATGGTTACAGGTAGGTTGGACTCAGGAGACAATTTACATCTTAGCATAAGCACAAGAGCAGCCAAGTAATCATAAGGCAGGGGTGAAGTCGTCGATAGGTGCCTTATTGGGGAGGTTTGTTGTTCAACCAGTTTTTGAGGCAGGAGGGTGGGTACTTGTCTGAAGTTCGTTGGTATGGAGTTCCATCGTTTGGTTGTTTGGACTGGGAAGCTGGCTCCTCCCGCCATTTTTAGGTTCAACCTGGATACTGCCAGGCAGTGGGATAGAGCAGATCTGGCGGGCCGAGAGGAATGGTGCTTGCAGATATTATCAGATAAGTATTTGGGGGCTGTGTTTGCAAGTCATTTGTGCGTGACTACCAGGATTCTGTCACAAACTGGTAGCCAATTGGCATTTCGTCTGATAGTTGAGATATGGCAAGATCTTGGTAGGTTAAGTGCTGCTCTCAATGAGTTGTTTTGAAGGACCTGAAGCTTGTTAAGGTTGAGTTCAGAGGATCCTAGAAAGAGTGTGTTACAATAATCGATTTTTGATAGTGCAAAGGGCTCTGGCTAGTGTTAGGCAGCTTCTGGTGGACAAGTAGGGTTTGAAGTTGTAGATTAATTTATTTGTGTAGGCTGTGGAGGCAGCTATGGAGCTAACTTGTTTCTTGGGGGACAGTGTTGAGTTGAGATAGACCCCCATACTTTTTATTTCTTTGGAGACCTTGATCATATTACCATCTATGTTGAAGGATGTGTACCTATGGTCAAGTTCGTGCTTGAGTGCCGACAATCAGGAGCTTGGTCTTGTCATTGTTAAGGCATAAACTGTTTGTAGCCAACCAGGCCTGGATTTCTAGGTGTATGTCATTCAATAGTTTAGAGTCTTTATCGTAGCAGCCTGTGAGGGGAATGAGGACTTGGGTGTCATCTGCGTAGTTGGTGTAGATGACACCCAAGTTGTCCAGGCAATCGAATAGGAGCTTTGTAAATATGTTATAAAGCATGGGTGACACGCATGAGCCATGGGGGACTCCACCGAGTCTGGGCTTGGGTCTGCTGAAGCTGATGGAGAGAAGACTCTGGTGGTCCGATTGGAGAGAAAGGAATTTACCCAATCCGAAGCATTGTTGGAGAAGGATGCTGCTGTGAAGAGGTGGCCAGTTAAAATTTGGTGGTCGACAAGGTCGAAGGCCTCAGACAAGTCTAGGAGCAAATGGATCGCTAGCTTGCCTTTGTCCTTCACCTCGTCCATTTGGATCTTCAAATCAAAGAGCGCTGTCTCCGTCCCATGCCTCGGCCTGAAGCCAGATTGTCTGAGACCTAACAGGTTGTTCTCTTCTAAGTGCTTCTAAATTTAAAGATATGCAACACGGTCCAAGATTTTTAAGAGGGAGGGGACGGTAGTGATGGACCGGTAGTTTGTAGGAATGTTTGGGTCTAGGTTGTTTTTTTTAGAAGTGGCATAGCTCAGGCTTCCCTGAGATTGTTGGGGACTTGATTGGAGTTGAAGGGCAAGTCTATCAGTGCTGTGATGAAGGGGGCTAAGTCTTTAGCTCCTTCCTTGACCCTTTAAGTGCCATGGGTTTTCCCCCCAGTACCTAGGCCTTTTTTGGTGATTTCGGTATGTCGCCATTCAATGCCTTGTAACTTTTTTGTTACATGAGGTATCTCGCCAAATTTGGCCCCTTTTCTGTCCACATGTAGTCGGTGGTAAAGTCCACCCAGGAATCCTAGGTTACTGTAGGGGGGTGAGAGAAAATAACCCAAAAGGGCAAAAATGTTGTGTTTTTTTCAAAAAATGCCAATAAAATGATATACAAAGAAGCCAGTGTTTTTTTCCTTAAGAAGCCAGTGGTTATTTCCTTGTAAGAGCTAGGAACAAATGGTTTGCTGTGTGGAATTCCCCAATTTCTTGGCTTTCAGGAACAGGTTGAGTGGAAACTAAAAACAAATTATTTTGATGTGGTTATCAACCATTTTGTGAGAGGTAGGTGATTTTGGCCATTTTTGCCAATTGGACATGCGTGGACGGAATGGAAGAAAAGGGTAGGAAAGCCAAATTGGAGGACAGAAAGGCATACATTTCTGAAAAGTAGACAAAATTCCAAGTTTGGAAAGGGGTGATTTGTGCAGGTCGAGCAACAACTAGGTAGGGGAAAATGCCATAGTTTGGAGAAAATGCAGGAAAATGACCGTAAAAAAGGTATGTGGTGGACATGGTTGTCTCAGTACAGCAATGGCTTCTATGAATTTTGAGGAAAACAATACGCTGCTACATTCCCCGTGTCTTGCAGTTAGGAAAGCACACATTTTTTGTAGTGTTTCACAAAACAAGCAATCTCACAAGCCGAACACTGAGCCATGGTACATAGGATTTTTATGCTTGCAGCCTGAATAGACGTACTTAGCATGTGTAAATCAGGAAAACCAATGTGGTGAGGAACGGCAAGCATACATTTTTTGAAAGAGCACAGGCAGACCTTTTCAAGGGTAGGTGACTTATGCAGGTTACAAAAGTGTATGGTGGCTAAAGCGGCAAGTAAATGTAGGGCACATTTGGGAAATGAAAGGGTTGTGTGACAAAGGGCACCAGCAAATGGGTCGAAATGTTATGAAAACCAAACAAATACAAACGGTACCTCACATATGTGGGTGCACCTACCTGGGCGCCAAGGGGAAAGCTGAAAACACCCCTAACCCCAAGTCTTTTCCGACAGCTGAATTGCACGATTTCTACAGATGGCAACACCATACAGATATGGGCCTTGGGTGTCCAAGCCACCAAGGAAAACCGGGAACCCCATGCATTTCCAAAAAGAGGACACCCGTGGGAATCCGCAGAGATCCGACTTGCGCAAATCGGCCCAGAATTTATTACCCACAAGCCCCGCCAAAGTCCAACATGGGAGAAGGGTGCCCAAGGCCAGGCATATTACTGCCGACTTTGCTGGAGCTCTGACTGGCCTGCGTTACAGCTTCCCCCCACCAGGGAGTCATGGTAGTGTGCCAATACCTCCCCGAAGGGAAAATCTGTAGTGCAGCCGCGACTCCAGGACGGTTGGAGGTGATGTCCCTGGCCTTGGACATCCATGTACCATGTGAGAGTACCGTCCCCTAAGCACAGCAGCAGCTCCAGGGAGCCCCAGCAGGATCCCCATTCCTACCCGGAGGTGACATCTGTAATGTAGCACAGCCAGAGGTGGAGCCTGGCCTTGCAGATGGACAACCCATATGGGAGGCATCCGCTCCCAGGGAAACAACAATGTTCTGCTGGCATGGGGGGCAATGTGTGGTCTGCCCCTGCAATTGTGTACCAGCCCACCAAAATATCTGCCCAGACGGCCCATTCCCACCCACACCACCAACAATCCAGCCCCAGTCTCACCCGCCCCACTGACTGTGGGCCCTAACCATAGAATAATAAAAAACAATACTCACATAACATTGCAGCTGCTCGCATAGAAAAAGCTTTAAATAAAACAAAAAACATGCGTTACCTACGGTCACATCAGCAAAAACAAATCAATACTTTTCAAGCATGTCCCCCCCTTGCAAGCCATCCCTGGTGGTCTACTGAACCTCCCCCCCACCAGAGAAAACTCATTTGCCCCTTCCTACGGGCAGATATCTGCCCCCAGGGAGGGCTGCATGAGGTGCCCCCCACACTCCATTTGGGGTGGGGGAAGAAGCCCATCCCAAAATGTCGGACAGGCCCCCCTAATGGATGGAGAAATAGGGTTTGGACACCCTGGGGGCAGATTGGCACACCAATGTGCCCATCTGTGCCAAGGGAAGTTTGGTAAACAAAGAAACAAATTGAAAATGGCAGGCTGCACTTTAGGGGGGGCTGAGGGGCACCCTAAACCACCGGAAATATTTGAAATGTAATGGGGGTGCACCTCTCCATCCCCACCCAAATGGAGGGGCGGCCGATCTCATGCAGCCCTCCCTGGGGGCAGATAAGGGGGCTGGCTGTTCTGCACTCCTCCCTGGGGTCAGGTGTCCCTTCCTAGGAGAAGATATCTTCCCCCAGGGAGGGCTGCATGACATGGCCCCTACTCCATCATGGGGGGTGGGGAGGGTCACCACCCCTTCCCATTAGAAAATTCCCCATCGGTTTGGGGTGCCCCACACCCCCCCTAAAATGTGATCTACCATTTTCACTTTTTTCCTTTGATAACCCAACTCCTCTTGGCGCAGATGGGCCCAAAAGTGTGACAATCTGGCCCAGGGCGCCCAAACTGTACTGCCCCACCCACTGGTGGGCCTGTCCCACAATTCTTGGTGGTCCTCTCCCCCTGCTGAGCTGAACAGGCAAAGTTCCTCTGAAGACACGTAGACTTAAACCGTACAGCAAACCCGTAAATACCTTAATGTGTCATTATACACAATATACATGTGAAACAAGCAGTGAGTGGGTGGCGTCACTATTAACACAACCACATTTTTCTAGGACAATAAAAGTGGGATATGTTCTTGTAAAACCCAGGATCATTTCATTACCAAAAACATTTAGGTGGAAGAGTCTGTACTGTTTGGAAAAAACCTGCAGTTAAAGAAAATAAGGGGATCTTTTGGATTGTATGAGTAAGTTCAAAGCAGTTGACTTTTGTTGTGTGGGAGTGGGATGTGATATGCTATATTAACTTCAAAGTGCTCTATCACATACAGGCATCTCAGCGCTGCTGCTTGGTGATGAGGACAGACAAGGACAACTATCGAGGAAGAAAGAGCAGAGACCTAATTGTTGTACAGAAGGTCACATGATCAGATATTGGGCACAGGCTGTGGGCAAGAGACATCCACAATGCGGGGGCCAGAACCGAGAAGACATGCCCCCTTTATACATTTAGAGGAACTTGGGGAGTTCTAGTAGATTAAGCCGTGAAGAGCACAGCACTCAGAAAACTCAGAGCAAATAAAGGACCATAGTGAGCATTTTTGGGAAAGTGGGTGTTGGTTTGGTGGGTTGATGAAGGAGGGGATTATTCCGGGATGTGCAGCCACATGCATCACCCGAATAGGCCTCCATGAAAGTTGGCAGGGTGCTGTTACACAAGAACCTCACATCTGTGTTAATCTGGGAATTTGGGTGCTGGAGCGGGTAATGGTATTCTCAGCTTCACAAGTCATTTGGTTGTTCATGCTGTTTTGCTTCTTCTGGTTTCTGAACCCCTGTCCCCTTGTTAAAGGATGAACCAACACGGCACATGAATAGTCCAGGGCACCTATAATGTTGGAGAAGTAGGCTGTGCTGTAGAACTGCTTATGGTGATTTTAATGACATTCAGAGGCTTGGGTAGTGATATCTAGCAATGGGCATGTTGTTGAAGGGCATCTGAGATCTAAGCCAGAAGTAAAATGTGCAAATTGTGATATGCGCCCCTATATTGCTAATGTGGGTATTGATCAATACTATATTGACCATTCATAAAATCAAAGTAATGGCCTTGTTAATCTTGTTGTGTGTAGAATTCTAACATCATCTCCACGATTTTGCCCCAGGGCTTGATCAAGGCTAAGACATATCAGTTGGCTATGCAAATGGCTGAAATAATGTTCACTCTTTGTGAAAAACGTAGTCCATTTGTATCCTTTGTATAGTAATAATCCTTCAGCCTACAGTTTGGCCATTTATTTCCTCTTACCTTTACTTCGTCTTCATCTTCACATTCTGAAGGTGGCTATGGATATGGTAAGGTAAGCTGTAAGGTTAGGGTTGGGGTCAAGAGGGGTTTATGGCGAGGGGGCGCTAGTAGGTGCTGACAATAATGGCCACCTGATTTGTGAGTTCTGCCCATGGAGCTAGTTCTTGGTTTTGTTTTCGTGGGGAAGCAGCATCCAAATTGGTGGCACCACGTGTGTGCTTGTACCTGTGAAGTCCTGTAGTGCCGCAGAGGCGTTTGCCGCCGATTCCCTGCCATCCTGGTCCATTTCTGTAAAAAGGGCCGTGCAGTGGCATGGGAGGGTGAGAGGGCCTTTGGGGCCATACCGGGAACTGCACACAGATTGCAGACCTACTGGCTCTAGAAAACTAGAAAAGGAAATTAAGTTGGCACAAGAAAAGAATGATGACCTGGAATCTAGGTCTCGCCGTAATGACATAGGTATAGTTGACCTCCCAGAGACAGCGGTGAAGGGCCCACTGAAGGTCGTCTTAGGGAAGCAGCTGCTGGAAATACTGGGCCATTTGGTCCTTTCAGATACTTTCCTCATTGAATGAGCACATCACATCTTGGGTCCTCGCCCGGCCCCTGGCTGTCCACCTTGCACTGTCATTGCTAGGATACTTAACTACAGGGATAGTATTACAATTACAATTACAATAAGGACTTGATTCTAAAAGTGGCCAGAGAAAAAGAAGAACTCATGTATGACTTTGCAACCATCTCAATCTACCCGGATTACAGTTTTGTGGTGCTGGCCGTGAGGGGGGCATCCCTAGATGTCAAGCGTCGACTTCGAGACAAGAATGTGAAATACAAAATGCTATTTCTGTGAAAATTAACAATCTGTCAAGGTGACAGGTCTCATTCTTTTGCCTCACCAGACGATGCATCAAACTTTGAATGTTTCGCTGTGATGCTGATGCTATATATGATTCAGTGAAAAAACGTTGTTGAAGGGACGTTATGGTTAAGTTGTGCTAATAAAAACCTATCAAATTCAGTGAAAAAAAATTGTTAAAGGAACATTACAGTTATAAGTAAAACCAAAACCCCCCAGAAATTTGGCAGTTATGGTAAGCTAAGAAACCATAACTCGCACCACTGTACACTGCTAAGTCTAACACCCATGACATCAAAGATAGCATCACAAATGAAATTGATGGCATCACTGATGACATCACATGTGCAGTTACTTTTCATGAAAAGTCCCTTCAAGAGGTTGTGAGTATCATGATGGCAAAAAAGTGTCAGGGGTGGTTGGGAGACATATTATGAACTACGTAGTTCAATAAGCAATGTACTGATATAAACAACATTCCATTGTAGTGTTCTTTCTAGTACAGCAACCTACTCATACAGAAACATAGGCATTGGCTCCAACATGCACCATAGAGGTGTAATATTTATAATGTTGCAATGTTGGATAGTAAAATGGTGAATGCTTCCGTATCAGACTTTTGAATACTGTGCAGCATGTAAGAACTAGCTAATAATGCATCACTTACTACATGCTTATACTGCTACAAACAAAACCTAAAGACACTGCAATGCATACAAGTCTGAGGCATATAGAGGGAATATAAAGTAACCCAAAGAGAAGCAGTATCATTAGAAACTGTTCATAACCTAAATGGTTATCGTGATGTGCAGAAAGGATAACTGTGTTTCAGACCTGCTTCGTCCCCTAAGTATATGCATCACAAGATGCAACTGAACCCTAAGGAAAGTATTGTAAGAACATATCAGAAGGGTAATGTCTGCGAATACAGTACCTTTTGAATTTTCAGCTTTTGACTGTCAGTAAACAAAACCACCTATCCTAGATATGTCATTGAACAAAAAACAAGGGCCAGCCATGTGATGTCATCAGTGATGTAATGGGTGTTAGTCTTAGCAACTCACGCTAATGGCGCGATTTATGGTTGCTTACCTTACCATAACTGGCGAATTTCTGGAGGTTTTCGGTTTTGCTTGGAACCATAATGTTCCCTTAACAAGGTTTTTTCACTGAATTTGTTAATTTTTATTAGCGCAACTGAACCCTAACGTGCCTTTAAGAACGTTTTTTCCCTGAATTTGATAGGTGTTTATTAGCGCAACTTAACCATAACGGACCTTTAACAAAGTTTTTGCACTGAATTTCATAGGTTTTTACCAGGATACCCTTAATGTGTGTAGATGTACGATACATCATACTGAATCTCCTGGCCCAATGCGGGTAACCACATGGTCCGCGGAGTATGCGACTGTTCGTGGACTTCGGGTAGCATCCACACTGCCCAATAGCTCTGGGGTTGTTTTACATTATGGTAGCGTGCAAAAAAGAAACTGAACATGTTTAAAGAGCAACACATAAGTGAATTATAAGGAAAAATGAAGTAGGTCTACAAACTCTCTACTTATAAAAGCAGCAGTGCAATTGCGTAGGGTGGGCAACATAATGGAATGCATCAAGCAGGAAAATAACCTGTGCTTCCAACAGTATTACCTGAGTGCTGCTTTACATACTAATTGAGAAGCAACTGTCAGCAGGACAAGTGCAAAGTAGTGACAGCAGAATGTACTAGAAAGTGGTAAGTACACTATATTTTTTGCTATAACTGTGCAGTCTGTTCTGTATACATGACTAGTAAAAATAATTTCTCTTTTTTTACACAGAATTGGCAATACCCTGGAGTGGCTTGAGGAGAATTTCACAAATGAGAGAAGACAGTAACTCCAATGGTAGACAGTGCAGTTTCAAAAATAAGAGAATTAATACACATTGCTTCACATGTAACTGAAACATGTTTTTTTTTTGTTTAACAGTACATACAGGAAATGAAGGGAATGGCCCGGACGCACCAGCTACTACAAAAGTGCATGCCCACTCTGACAATGTGGCCAATGAACTAGTGAGCCTGGGGGCAAAAATTGACCAATTGAATGACAGTTTTGCAGATTTAAAAATACTTGTTCAAATGCATATAATGGAAAAAATAAAGTACCACTGATCCACTTGCACCTGTACCCCTTGCCCCTGTCCAGGCCTACCATCCCAACAAATTCCCTGTAAGCAAAGACGTTATGATGAGAGCTCAATCCCTTCCTCCCCTGACGACCAGCCTGTGCAAAACCCCACTTCCCCTATGTATGTTTCCATTTCCGCTACCCCTTCCCTTTCCTAATTGTGTGTATTTGTGTGTGTAAATAAAGTTCTATGTGTATACTGTTGCTGTTTGTGTGCAAGTTTTCTTTTTAAAAGCCCTGTTGGGAGTCCGCGAAGAGCGTGACTGTCCGGCATGTCCGTAATCAAAATGGAGGTGTCCTACAGACCCTGCTCCTGTCTGGGCTGTCTGCAATAAAAATGGAGGTGTCCATTGGACTCCACACCTGTCCGGACATGTCCCGAAAGTTGTGACATACCTCTAATTGGTTCGAGGACCCCATCCCTGTCCTGCAGACACCTGAGCGCACGCGTATCACATTCCATGTGTCCTACAGACAACGCGCCTGTCCGGCATATCTGAAAAGTTGTGGCATACTTTTAATTAGTTCAGGGAGCCCAACCCTGTCCGGCGGACACCTGGACGCATGCGCATCTTGTCCCCCGGGTACTATGAACAACATGCCTGTCTGGCATGTCTGCAAAGGAGTGACCTTCTTTAATCAGTTCGGGGAGCCAACCCATGTCCGTCGGACACCTGGGCAGATGTGCATCGCACCCCCTGGGTCCCAGGAACACCGCACCTGTTCAGAACTGTCTGCTGCATGTGTTTCGCACTTTTAATTAGTTCGGGGAGACCAGCCCTGTCTGTAGGACACCTAGGCGTATGCGCACAACGGATCACACTCAATAGGTGTGCAATGGACAGCCGTCCCATTCGCATAGCCAATACGTAATAGTAATGCTTTTACGATACAATGCAGATGGTACCAGAAACAACTGCAAGCTTACTAGCTTCACACACGGGCAAGTTTCACGTGGCAAGAAAATCTTCACAACAGTAGGCATAATCTACCACACGGGTGCCACAACCACTGCAGGTTACTATGCTGCAAACCTTAAAAAGAAATGTAGGTGGTTAGAATGAAATGATACTTCCATTACTCTGAAGCAGGGATTACCAGCAAATATTGCAAACGCCTACTTAAAATTCTTGAAACCAAAATGTACTCACTGATCTAAAAAAGTAACATAGCCTACTGCCCAAAACCCACCAAAAGATATGTAACTGCAAACGAAAAATAACCTTCTGCCCTGTGAAACTGGAACAACTTAGCATACACCAACTGGCCCATGAGTACATCAGTTGCGCTGCTATACAGTTTTTTTCCCTAATGACCCAATGATTATCGTCTTAGAAAGAACAACTGGGGAAAACACACACTAATATTGTTTCACCCATAGTACTTAAAAAGAAAAGTACTGAGTATGAGGGTCTACAAACTGTCCTCAATGACCTGTAAAATGACCAACTGTTAGATTAAGGCACCAGCTGTCTAACTATGCCCATAACACTGCAATAAATATGCAACTGCATGTAACTACATCCATAATACTGAAATGGCACTTGGCAAAAGTGGAAAATGGAAATCCGCCAACAAGAATGAAGGTACTTGAAAACATAACCTGTAAAACTGTGAAACTGTAAACAGTTAGAATACACCAACTGGTATCTAACTGCAACCATAATACTGCAATATTGCTTCCCATTATGACACAATTTAAAATCCACTAGCAAAAATTAAAGTTTTTCTGAGGAAACCCTTCAAGGATTACTAAGTATCAACAACCAGAATACACCAACTGGTATCTTAGTACACCCACAGTACTACAATGTTACTTCCAGTGGTCAAACTGCTAAAATCGACCTTCAGAAATCAAACTACTACAAAACATACCCTCAATAACTTTCAAACTACCAACAGTTAGAATACGCCAACAGGTATCTAACTGCCCCCACAATACTGCAATAGTAGTTTGCACTACTACGGTACTTAGAAAACACCAAGAGCAATCGAACAGCATAAACGGATACTGTTAAAAAGAGTAAACAGATAAACTGCTAGAATACACCAAATGGTATCTAACTGCAACCACAGCAGCACCACTTCCAAAAAGCAAAACACATACACCATTTCAATTCCTCCTACTGTAACAGTGCTTATAACAGCAAGACCACATAGATGTGCACCTTAAACATTCCTGTAAGTACTGCACACGTCAATGAAACAGAGTGTGCCACATAACATCTAATGAATATAGAAGGTTCTTTTTAAAATCCTGCATGGATTTCTTTTCCCACAGACCGAATGATTATGCAAACAAACACGAGAGCTGAGCACATTGCACAGTACACTTGTTTGAAGCATAGTACCTGTAATGTACTAATTATGAGGGTCCACAAAGTACATAAATGTTTGAAATTGAGTACAATAGAACATTATGAAGCACATTCCCTAACATGTTATGTTTCTTTTTATCACAGACAATGAAACAAAGATTTTTCCTCCATTTCCACATGTAACAAAGAAAATATGTGCCCACAGTGCCACAATATTCAAATGTGCTATTGCCACTTCAATGATATTCTATCACTGAGTTCCAAAAACGTATACAGTGCCTCAACAATATATACAGTCAGTATACGGTTATTGGTGTCATGCAAATTGGATGTCTATACATGTTTGTGCAATCCATATGCCAGTATCACATTCTTGGTGCATGGCCGTATTATGCTGCGGTGGTTGTGCCAAGCCCCTAGACTCTTGGGTGTATGGCCTACGGCCTCCGGCCATGCACCCAAGAGTCTAGGCCCTGGCCACAACCACTGCAGCATAATACTGCCATGCACCCAAAAATCTGTCCATAGCCCACAACCTACACATACAATCCAGACACCCGAATGCCTATCCACTCCTATACACAAACAATTACTCTTCTTGCAACCAGTGAACAGACTGCCATGCACCCAAAAGTCTAGGAGCAGACAACAAGCATCACAGCATAATGCAGCTATGCACCCAAGACTCTAGGGCCGGGCCACAACCATTGTAGCATAATGCACCCATGCATCCAAGAATCTCGCCACTGCCCTCAACCCACACACCCAATACAGGCGCCCAAGACCCTGTCCACTTCTGTAGACATACTATTACAGTGCTTCCACCCAACGTACAGACTCCACACACATAAGGCAAGTGGCCGAGAGCCTGTCCACTTCTGTACACATACTATTACAATTCTTTTACCCAGTGGGCAGACTCTCATACATCCAGGAATCTCGAGGCAGTCCAATAAGCCAGCTGCCACACACCCTGCCCACTTCTGTGCACATACTATTACAGTACTTGCAGCCAGTGGGCAGATTCTTGGGTGCATGGCCTTGGCCATGCACCCAAGAGTCTAATAGCTGGCCACAATCACCACAGCATAATACAGCCATGCACCCAAGAATCTTCCCAGTGGCCACAACCCACACACATAAGCCAGACACCTGAGGCCCTGTCCACCTCTGTACACATACTATTACCATACTTGCCCCCAGTAGGCAGACTCTTATACACCCAAGAATCTCCTAACAGTCCAATAAAGCAGCTGCCACATGCCCTGTCCACTTCTGTACACATACTATAGCAGTACTTGCAACCAATAGGCAGACTCTTGCACCCAAGACCCTAGTGACTGGCCACAACCACCATAGCACAATACACCCATGCACCCAAGAATCTGCCCATCGGCCACAACCTACATACATAAGGCAGCGGCCTGAGGCCTGTCCACTTCAGTTCACATACTATTACACTACTTGCACCCAGTGCACAGACTCTCATACACCGAAGAAACTCAGGCAGTCCAATAAGCCAGCTGCCACACACACTGTCCACCTCTGTACACATACTATTACAGTACTTGCAGCCAGTAGGCAGACTCTTGGGTGCATGATCTCAGCCGTGCATCCAAGAGTCTAGTAGCTGGCCACAATCTCAACAGCATAATACAGCCATGCACCCAAGAATCTGCCCAGTGGCCACAACCCACACACATAATCCAACCGCCTGAGGCCCTGTCCACTTCTCTACACATGCTATTGCAGTACTTGCAACCAGTGGGCAGACTCTTGGGTGCAATAAGCCAGCGCCTGAGGCCCTGTCCCCTTCTGTACACATACCATTACATTACTTGCACCCACTGCACAGACTGTCATACACCCAAGAATCTCGGGGCAGTCCAATAAGCCAGCTGCCACACACCCTGTCCACTTTTGTATACATACTATTACAGTACTTGCAGGCAGTGGGCAGACTCTCATGTACCCAACAGTCTAGTAGCTGGCCACAATCACCACAGAATAATACAGCCATGCACCCAAGAATCTTTCCAGTGGCCACTCCCCACACACATAAGCCAGCCACCTGAGGCTCTGTCCACTTCTGTACACATACTATTACAGTACTTGCAACCAGTGCCAAAGTTTTATTCCATTGCATTTATGCAACCCCCCTATAACTTTCCCCCCTTGACAAACCTCACCAAACTTACCTAAAGAATTCAGAGCAGGCCATATACTTATTTTGCAAAGTTTGGCAAGGATTTGTCCACAGGGAGCAAAGTTGTAAGCCACCCAAAAAGTGTTCTTCCTATGAGCAACTTAACCATAACTACACGGCCGCTAATGCGGACAGTGTAATATACCCTGTGATGTGAACACTGTGCTCAGGGTGGATTCTGAATACTGAGGCTGAAAATTACACATATTATCCACTTGAGTGACAAATAACTTACAGGATGGTTCCCCGGGTGGGCCACAATCATAGCACCCCTTTATAGCGAGAACCGCTAGTTAATGTTTAGTTGGTTGATACATAGATTTTCAGGGGGGGGGTTGTTTGATTTTGGTTCAGGTTGTTGGGGGCTGAACTGGAGTTTGTTGTTCCGGTGACGGTGTGGGTTTGGGGGTGGGGTTCAGTTCGGAGGGAGCTGATATTAGCGGTATGTTACATGTAGACTACTTGATTTCCAGAGCAGGCTGGCAAACAAGGCAAGGTTGAGTTCAGTGGCGATGCACTAAGAAGGTGCCCCTCACGGGGTATAAATCCAACATTAACAGCTGACATGCTCCCCCTTGAGATGACCAGTTGGGATGCATCCACGCTACTGTCATGGAATGTCTGGTGTCTCAATAACCCTATAAAACAATGTGTGATCATTTCATATTTAAAGCAGCATCAGTGCAGTATAATAATGTTGTAAGAAATGCATCTTACCGAAGTGGGGCATGCCAACTTCTGGCGCTGCAGCACATACACTAAATGGTCCGCCTCCTACACGACCTATTCTTGGGGAGTTATAACTATTATTGAAAATTCTATAGGTTTTCAGCAGCACAAGGTGTTACTGGACCTAGAGGGGATATGTGTTACTCTAGCTGGGCGTATAGCAGGCAACTGCATTGCCTTAGTCAACATTTACGCACCCTATGTCATGACCATGTCGTCTTCAATAGCATTTTTACAAAGCTGCAGGAATTCTTGGATTACAGAGTAATAATGGCAAGGGACCTGAATACTTTCACAGACCTGTTGCTAGACAGATTGTAGAGGAGGTCCCAAGCACGATTTGCACCCCTACCGCACATTTCACCAGGAATGTTCACGCCAAAATATGTGACGTATGATGAGCAAATAAACCAGGAGAGAGCCGCAGTGCTCAGACTGACAGCACCTATTGAAGTACCAACACCTATGAAAACCTGGACAGTGAGGTACCCATTGAGAAAACTATATCGACAAATGAGACAGAATGATGATTGTCAAAATGTGATACCTGACGAAGCCAAGAAGGTACTAAAAGAAGACGAATGGTGACGTCACAAGAACCGGGACTGACTCACATATAGAAGATGTGACGATCTGTGAATGATGAAAAAAGACGAAACACCATGGATCAGTGACATCCTGAGTTTAAAGTGAAATAAGTGATGTCAAATGTCATAAACTTATGCCATGAGCGTGATGAAGATGTTCATCCAGTTTACACGTGTACATATGCAAGGAACTGCAAGAAGCTAAGAAAATCGTGAGGCTTGCTAAGCTTAGTAGTAAGATAGATTGCGGCAAGCCCCACCTATACATATCTACCTCAAGAAAGCACTTTATATAGGTATACTTCCACTATGCACAAGAGCAGAACTGACCAAAGGTTTTTTAAGGTCTCAAGAGGAGACCTTTGCAGCAGGAAAATCGAGAATTAAGGACAGAGAGCAACTCAGACGAAGGCAAATCATGCCAAGAAGCCAAGGTCATACAATCTGAAATAGCCCAACAGTGGATACAATTAATGAAGAGAAGAACAGAGTATCCTCTTCTGAAAGGTCAAGATAAGCCACAGAAGGCAGATGGCTGGTAAAATTAAATAAAATACACGAATTGCATGGAGAATAAGGCGATTTCACGGTGTCGAAATCACGTGACCGAGCAAGCAGAAGGGATGAAACTTTCACACCTACGCATGGATTTGCGCCATGCCCAGATGCCTTCACTTTTCCAGACCAAGAAGCAGCCTCGAGGCCAAAATACAAAGAAATAATTGACACATGACCACTGAAGTGATGATTGATTGTTGCAATAATTGGAGGGAGGCTGGGGGTGCAAACAAACTCCCTGCACCTGTCCGGCTATTCTGCACGCTGCTAGGCTAGTAGAAACGTATGAGTGGGGTTGATGCCAACCCAATCATAGTGGACCAAGTAATCTAGGGTCCTATAGATAGTAGAACTAATGAGACGTCAAACTTTTAGTGACGTCCACAGTAGCCATTTTTAAGGAAGGGTTTAGATGCCCCACCATACACTGTTTATCCAATCCCTCACTTCGTTACCATATACAGATATAGCACCTATATTAAAGTTACCTTCCTAGAACCAATAGAATTGCATGTCAGATTTTAAGCGTTACACGTCAGTGATGATGAGTTTTTAGTATAAATTATGTGTTTTTTATTAAATTAATTGGAGTTGAAGCGAGAAGGAAGCTTGAGCAATTGATGATATTCATTAACTCCCTGTTTTTTGTACTTGTCATTAAACGGACTCCCTTTGCCAAACCATTGAGTTGTCATTATTGATTTGATGCGAGAGTATTAATCTGCATCCCCATCCATCTCACGGGTGCTGCTGCCTCATCTTAAAGTGTAATTGGGTAACCCCCAGCTCTATGGGCCGGTTGGGGTCCTAGTGCACACTTGGTAGCAGAGATAGGATGGTTTATCGATTATCAATTAGATAACACACCCAATGACCGTCGACATAAGTTACTCTAGGTCCTCAGCAATATCACGAGTCCTTTGCCATCTGGCTGAGTAGACCGAGAGGCTCCCCGTAGATAGTGGTTAGATTAAAAAGTAAAACCTGCAGGTTGAGGTTTGAAGGAACCTGTGCTTTCCCCCACAAACCCTTTCCCACTTCTACAAGCAGCTAATTGAGCGAAAAGCAAGGAGAGGCGGTAACGAAGGCGGTGATCCTGAGCATCCAGAGAGGAAAAAATGCGAACGGTGAGTGAAAAAGACTGAATATTTTGGCAAGCAATTGCATGCCTTAGAACAAGTAAGGGAAGGTAACAGAGGGAGGTGGGACAAAAAATAATGTTAGAGTAAGAGTAGAAATATATATATAAGGGGAAGAAATATTGACTCGAGGGTGACCCAGCAATAGATAAAGGTACAGGGAGGATACCCGAGCATAGAGGATACCGGGAGGCTACCCCAGATAGAGAGAGGATACCAGGAGGATACCTGAGCAGAGAGAGGATATGCCCAAATACTTACACTTTAATATAGTGGTTAGAAGAAGCCTGCATTCAAAGTCCTGAAATGATAGGGCACAATAGAAAACCAGAATCGATGAAAGAAGCGATCTGAAAGGGATGGGCTTAAATTCCATGTCGGGATAATCATAGGGGCATGAGATACATGTAGCCAGTCAGAGTCTATCTAGTCTGTTACGTCTGTCTTAGGTTTTTTTACCTCTGACGTCATAAAGTAAGAACATTTTTGGGGGGAAACAGCATGAAAATTACGCGATTGTATAGCTAAGAAGTTGTATGACATGAATTGGTGGTTGTTGTTTGAAAAGGTAAAAGAAATTCTTGTGAAAAAACGGGATTGGAGCTTGCAACGATTGGTGCTCCCTCATATTGTTGATTTTGTTTGAGAAACATAAAACGTAACAAAGTGTTGTATGAGGAGAAGATAAATAATTTTAAGCATGGAAGACATTACATCGTTAGTACACTTGTGCAAACAGTTGTCAAAACATGCACCTAAGCTGAAGAAGTACAGTGCAGAATGGGTCAACGAAACCGTATACTGGAAAAAAAGTTAGACAAACGCCTAGCTAGTTTAGAGCTTTGGAAGATGTACCAAGAGGATAAGGAGAAGGAGCCTCCGTAAGATTGGATACTTAACATATGCACAGAGGGGGGTGAAACGCCTTCCCCACCACCCGCCTAGTCTGAAACAAAAAGCAAAGCCAGCAAGGATGAAAGATTATATCCATTGAGGGAACTTAAAGCAGCCACGGGATATAGCAACCCAGTATATGAGTCACCCACGCAAAGTAGTGACGAAACACAGACAAAGAAAGAGACAGAGATATCACCTCGAAAGTCCCGAGGGACAAGGAGAGGCGTGAGAAAGACAAAGGAGATCAAGCACAAGCAAGCACATCTCCAGATACAATTAGAGACGGAAAGAGATGGAATGGAGATGAGGACAGAACTGATGAGATGGCATTCACACAGAATGAATGGATGAGAGGTCAGATTCTATTAAACTCGATGGTAAAGGCATTGAGGATGTGAGACAAAAGGGAGAGCCAGACGACTCAAAGCGAAAAGAGAAGGAAAAGGAAAAAGGATTGAGAGACGAAAGAATTAGGAAAAACAATAGGCAGAGACGAGAACAGCTCTATCGCGAAGAGCAAGAAAGGAAACGCGATCATGAGCACGGAGCAGCTAATGATCAGGACAGGCAGGAAGAATGAAGAATAGAGGAAGAAGAACAAAAGATATGGAAGAAAAGAATAAAAAGACAAAGGGATGAGGAAATACGAAGGGCAAATGAACGTAGAGGTATGAAGAAACAGGAAGAAGATAGGATCAGAGAGGAAGCGAGGAAGCGCAGAGAGTTTGATGATGACATTGAACACAAGCGAAGACAGAAGGCACAGGATCTTGAATATCTGGAAAGAGAGGTTGAAAAACCCAATCCAGTAGTAGACTGGGAGGACATAGAAGAATTATTTCCTGAATACGATTAAGTACCAGGCACGGCTAGGGCAAATATCGAAGATGACTTCAACACCAGAAGCATTGGAGAAACGATTGATAGAATATATGATGAAATGGGGCTAGAACAGGTACCACAAGGGAGAGGAGAGAACGAGCGTTTTGAGAGCACTCAGTTGTATGACACTGAGGACCCCAAAAATCAGAGAGATGTCCCTAGATAGGTTGACACTAAATAGGAACGAGGAAGATGAGAGGAGTTACACGAGTTGGACACAGACAATATCATACACAGAAAGAGAGGCATATGAAGAAAAGGAAGACGAGAGGAGACACGAAAAGCGCTTCTCTGGAAGAAAAGGAATAAGATGGTTAGATTCTAATGAGTCTGCACCTAAGGAATCCGAGTCAGCCACACAATCAGATCGACATGAAGGAATATCTGTAACGCTCACCTGACTCCCACGGAGGCGCTGGCCTGATTTGGATTGCTGTGGCCTCTTCTAGGGTGATGCGCAGGACTCGGAAGATGGAATGGACCGGACACCCAAATCTGGCTTGTCTGGCTCGTAGAAATATCCTTCTGTGTGTGAAAAGGGAGTATTAACAATCTGCGGGATAATGCGTAGGCCTCCCACTTCCCTTCTCACCCTACACAAAACCCTTCTGCGATTCCCCATGAAGTCTCACCTTAGGGTCTGAAAGGACAAGCTCTCCATCCTGCTTCTGATGCAGGGGCGCGTTGTTATCCAGTTACTTCACTGGATCTCGGATTGGTGAGAGTTCACTTGACTTTTCCAGTAAGGTACCGTAAGAATTCTGTTGCAAGTTCAAGCTTTAAATAACCATTGTCCGTTTTCACTATTTCAGGTGCTGAATGAAGATTCCGAGTTAGGAAATGGAACCGTCGAAGGAAAACTCTGGTGAGTTTTTGATGAGTGGTTCCTCTAGTGTTCTTGCATTAATGCACTAATGCTTGTGTCTTTTTCCCCTTAGGGCCGGAGTTTGGAAATGCCGAAGATACGGCCCCGACCCGAAGTGTGAAGAGATGTCCCAATAAATATCAGGTAAGTCTTTGATGAGCGTTCCGCTAATGTCCTTGCATTCACTCACTAATGCTAATGTCTTTTTCCCCTTAGGGGCCAGGGTGCGGAAAAGCCGAAGAAACAGTGCCGACCCGAAGTGAAGAGGGATTGACCCAACAGGTAAGTCTTATGGTGGAAATTAAGCCTTTCTTATTCTCTTCCCTCGCTCACCTTTGTTCTTGTCTTTTTCTCCTTTAGGCGCTGAAATGCGGCGGATGATCCAGATGGTCGCTGATGGGCTAGAAGGCGCCTAGTAAAGGTGAGTGGAATGCGGCGCTGCAGCGAGCAATGCGATGTGCTTATAAAAATAAATGTCTTCCCTTTAGGATCGTCGGCGAGATGACTCTGGAATGCGGATTAAGCAGGTAATGTCTCTTCCTTCTCCTGTTCTCTTCTCTTCTCCCTTTACAGGTGTTCCAGGATGCTGTCGGGCGTGGCTGGAGTCCGGATGCAGGAGCAGACACGGTGAGCGTCCAGCTGCTAGGTGCAGAACAACGCGAAGCGTGAGTTGCTACTTGGGCGTGGCTTAAATAGCCTTCAAAGTAGTTCCAGGTATGTATTCTTCCTCTAAGGTATGTATTCTTCCTCTGGCCACACCCGTGTGTTAAAGTAGTCCCATAGGTAAAATAGTCCCATTCAGGCCTCTAGGTGGCCTGGATGTTGCAGCACGGTCTGCATCAGGTAAATTCACACAAAGCACTTCTTCACACAAAGTCATCCTTTATGAGCCTGGCGCCTATGGCGCCAGGACTTTTGTCCAACATGAGCCTGGCGCCAAAGACGCCAGGACTGAGTCCAAAGGGCCCCTACCTGGGGCCGCTGGGACTTCCCTCGGGAACATGATGTCTGCCTCTGGGGTTGCTGGGCCCGGTCTGGCTCCTTGGGGGTAGGCATCATGACAATATCTTACGGTCAGAGGGGGGTGTCTCCACCACCCCATGTGAGCCGACTAAGGACATTACCAGGTAGATGGCACTGCGGGACCATTACCCCTAGAGTGGATAGAAAAATGATGAGGGAGGAGAAGGAGCGCCATGTGTTACAATTCCCATTGCTCGGAAAAGGAGGAACGAGGCCACAGTATACATCTTGGCCAAACATGGACCGAGAAAATCAAAAAAATAAGCTTCCAATGTTAACATCGGGAGCCGGAAAATGGATAGATGAGCTACAAAAAATGACAGGCAGGAACAGGTTAGCTATAGGGGATATTAAGGGTCTTTTGATCGCCAAACTTGGTGTTAGAGCTGACGATGTATGGATACGAGCAGGTTATCCTGGCATGACCACAGTTAATAACGCGCACGATGGAGCTCCATTTAACAATTGCAGAGCCGGGTATGGAAAGCATTACAATTGCTATACCCGGATACTTCTGACATGGGAGCTATAATGACACGCAAAATGAAGGAATCAGAAGATCCTTTGCTTTACATTCAAAATTTCCAAGAGGCATGGGTACTGGAAATGCGGGAATCTTGGGGGAAATCTATACCAGTGTTTTACCATATATTATGCCAAAGGCTGCTAGATCAGGTACAGAAGCAGCTCAAGAAATTGGTAGGAATCGAGGCCAAACTGTGGTCCGAAATACAATTGACCATAGCTCACTATTGCAGGCTACTGCAAGAAAAGAATCGCAGGAAAGAGGCTGTACAAAAAGCTGAGGAGGCAAAGTTAGTGCAGAAGAAATTGTCAAAATATGCCATTGAAGGGGCAATGAAAGCCAGCACAGACGGATCAAATTTGCAGCAGGTCAATAATCAACAGCAAGTTAATCAGGGCAGTAATGGGTTTTACCCCAGAGGGAGAGGCTTTTGAGGAAGAGAATTGCAGAGTAATCAGGAGGTTTCCATGGTAATCAGGGAGCTTTTCAAAACATGCAAAATGGCAATTAGGATATGTCAAATGGGCAAATAATCAGACCACCGCCTATATGTTGGACGTGTGGAATGACAGGGCATCTAGCACGCACATGCAGAAGTCAAGGCATGATGTAAACTGACCAAGAAACAAGAATAGGAATGGTGAATCCACCTGTATTTCTATAGCAGGGTGGAAATGGAGTTGTACAGAATCACACGGTGCAACAGCAAGCGCCAGGAGCACAGCAAAGCATGCAACCTCAAAACTTGATACATTTTCAACAAGGACAGTCTCATGCCGATGCAACTGTCACAGACAACAAGTGCAGGACAGGTACTGAACTCTGGAATAAGAACCAACACTGGTGATGGAGGCAGTCCATTCATGCAGCATGGAACAAAGTTATATATAGGCTAGGACAGCTCACTGGGACACCTGGTGTGTTCTATCCTATCAGTGACACCAGAACCTCATGAGGAACCAAGGGTAGATGTCTGTATAGGGGATAAAGAATATGTCTTCTTAGTTGACACGGGTGCAACACACTCATGTATATGTGAAGGCAAGTTTTCCTTGTCCGGCAATGCCATAAATACTCAGGGCTTCACAGGAGCAACCAGTTGTGTTCTTTTTGCAAAAGAACTTCCAGTCTCTATAGGAGAATGTGACATGAATGTGCCACTGCTATATTCCAGGCAGACTCCAGTAAATATGTTGGGACGAGACCTGATGACAAAGTTAAACATGACAATCTCATTCACAGAGAAGGGCATAGTATGTTTGACTCCAGGAATGCATTATTTGAACGTATGCAAAATGATTAGAGCATACGCAGGACAATCAGCTATGAGAGCTATTCCATTGGAACCAGAAATATTTGCATATGGAATATGCATACTAAGGCAGGGCTACCAGGCCTTGCAGACAAAACCCTGAGAACCCCAGACGAGTTTTTATTTAGGCCAAGAATACCTATACACGAGGAAAAGGGACACGTATTTCCCTTGGCAATACACACAGCCATAGTATGAGGAAAAATGGCTTTATATCGATGGTTGTGATGATGAAGACAGACAATGGTGCACAGTAATCGCCATTGAGGAGGGGTACAGATTGACTGACATCACTGATGACGATCTATTTGACGAACAAGCAGGTGCAGATGAAACATCAGTTGAGGTAAATTTCATTTTCTGGGTGAGAATGATCACAAGAGAGGTGCCCCAGAGAATGATGCTGGCGAAAAACCATCCTGAATATTTTGATGACGACATGGCCCAGGTGCCTGTCTCAGTGTGGACCACAGGCCCCTTTAACGTAGGCTTGTTAAAAGGAGTAGGAGAAGTAAAGATTAATTGAAACCAGGAGCAATTTTTCCAAGAACGTGACAATATCCCATGTCTAGGGAAGCAGATGAATGGATTTTCAAGACAATTTCTGCTATGATGGAGCACGTCATCTTAGTGACATCAGAGTCATCATGCAATACTGTGGTTTATCCAATTAAAAAAATCAAAGGGAGAGTCTTGGCGTTTATTCCAGGACCTTAGGCCAATAAATGATATTGTAGAGGCCGAGTTCCCTCTAGTCCCTAACCCGTCCACGATCCTATGTAATATACCTGTCGAGGCACAATATTTCACGGTGATTGACTTGAAAAATGCATTTTTCTCAATCCCATTGTACAATGACACCCAAGATTTGACGTCATTCACGTTCAGACAGATGCGTCTGAAAAGCACAAGGGTGCCCCAGAGGTACTGTGATTCTCCTTCAATTTTCAACAGAATCCTGCAGATGGACCTAAGCAATATTGCATTAGAGAGTGTTGTCTTGCAATATGTGGATGACATCTTATTTTGCAGCACAACAGAAGAATCGTGCAGACACGATTCTATCCAGATATTGACTATATTGGCTGAAAAAGGACATAAAGTTGACAAGGAGAAGTTTCAATATTGTCAGCAAGAAGTGCTGTACATAGGCCAGCTGATATCACATGAGGGTAAAAGGGTTACCCCTGAAAGGGCTGAAGCCATATTGAACACAGCCAAGCCACATACGATAAAACAGATGCAGAGTTTCCTAGGATTGTGCAATTATGTCAAAGCATGGGTCTTTGACTATAGTTCATAAACCAAGCCCTTGTTACAAGCCCCAAAGAAGGCACATGGACAAAAGGAAAAATGTAATGGACTGAAACCATGGAAGAAGGATTTGTCGAACTAAAAAGAGCCATTTGCACAGCACCAGTTTTAGGAATTCCCAATTATGCAGAGGAATTCTACCTGTTTTCGCACACAAATGGCAGTGTCATGACGGCAGTACTCACACAGAGAACCACGTTGGGGTACAAGCCCCTGGCATACTACACTGGAAATCTAGACCCAGTGATGAGAGGTAATTTCCCTTGCGAACAAAGTTTAACTGCCGCAGCGTTCACCATAGAGAAGGCTACAACCATTGGTATGGGATGCTCTATGACGTTCGTCGAGCACGCACTATTTGCCATTCTAGAGAAACCAAAAGGCACATTGACATCTCAGAGAGCTTCTGCATATGAAGTGATCATATTGAATCCATTGATTAAGATAATTCAATGTAAAATAGTGAACCCAGCTATGTTCATAGCAGAACCAGTCACTGAAGGAGAGCCAATCCATGACTGTGAAAATTATGAAGAATTCTATGATGAGATTCCCAGAGTGAAAGAAAATGCATTGGCAGAAGGAGAAATTGTCTTTGTTGACGGTTCTTTGAGAATCGATAAAAATGATGGGCAAAGATTTACAGGCACTGCTGTAATTAAACACACGGCAAATGGAGAATTTCGAGTACTTATTAGTGCATGATTACCATATCATTACTCAGCACAGGCTGCAGAATTATTTGCGTTGATACTCGCACTCGAGAATCACAAAGACCAGGAAGTAATGGTGTACAGCAACTCCGCCTATGTGATGTCGACAGTGCATGCAGGCCTAGTGCACTGGAAAAGGTGGGGCTACCTCCGAGCGGACGGTACGCTAGTGCAGCACGCAGCCCTATTGGACAGACTGATTAAGGCACTACAGCTCCCAGTGGGCATAGCGGTCGTGAAATGTGCAGCCCACACAAAGGGGACAGATTTTATCTCACGAGGAAATCAAGCAGCAGACACAGAAACCAAGCGTGTGTCGACCAAAGACGTAGGCATAATGGATGTGGAAATAACTGATGTGCATGAGAGAATGATTGTTGCATGAAATGAACCTGACAGTTATAACAGCATGGAGAAAAGCCAATTAATGGAACTCCAAGGGGAAGCACCACAGGAGGAAAAGAATCTCTGGAAGCAACAAGGGTGTTCTTTAAACCCCCGCGAGAGCTTGTGGCAACAAGACAGCACTGGTAAACCAGTGAGGCCTATAGCCTTAGTGAAGATAGCAAATGAACAGGTGCATTATCCAGCGCACATGTCAAAAGAGAATTTAGCAGCAACGATCGCTGAAGACTGGTGTATACCGAACTTAGCGGAGCACGTTGAATTTTTTATGGTGAACTGTATGATCTGCCAACAGTTCACGGCTGGGCATATACTAAGAGTAATTAGACAAGTCATCCAGAGGCCTAATGGGCCTTTTCAGCACTTGCATGTCGATAATGTCAATATGATTCAAGTATGTAATGGGTACAGGTACCTAATTGTTGTGGTGTGTCCATTCTCTAGATGGATAGAAGCAGGTCCATGTACACACCCAAACTCTACTTGTGCGGCCAAATATTAGAGGTTTTTCCCAGATGGGGAGTGTGTGAGGTCATGAGATCAGATAATGGGCCTCACTTTGTTAATGCAGTCTTTGAACAGATTAGCTTGTTGCTTGGTATAAAGCACAAGTTCGCTACGGCGTATGATCCTCAAGGTAACAGGATATGTGAGAAGCTCAACAGCTTGTTAAAGGAAAGGATAGCCAAGTTGAAGCTTACTCTAAAGAAGGGATGGCTACACTGCCTTCCACTGGCACTGTATGCACTCAGAAACTAGTCTGGTTCTGACCATCACCTCACGCCACACGAGATCAGAACAGGCAGAAGGATATGCATGCCACTGATACCGCAAGATAGAGCTAGATTTCATGCTCAGCCAACAGGAGAAATGTTAGGGTCTGAAATGCAAAATTACTTGAATTGCATGACATCTTGTCTTACTGTAATTTCAGGACAGCTGCAGCAACAAAAAAAGGGTGCAGGGCAGCACAGAACACAGAAGGAGATACTACATCAGATCCAAATCAAGGTTCACGACTACTACCACTGGGGACATGATCCTGGTGAGAAACCACATGAGAAAGAAGTGGGACGAGCCAAGGTTCAACAGTCCATTCAGAGTGAAGAATGTTACTCCCTCTTCAGTCAAGCTAGAAGGAAGAAGAGCTTGGCTCTTTCTGGGTGATATCAAGCCATACATCGGAGAAGGCCCCCTGCCTACACCCCAATGAATAGAGACTACAGACAATGGGGAAGGACCACAGCACGTGCAGACGAGATCCATGATGAGGAAGAAGGACGCATGACCAGCAAAACAGAGATAAAGAACTTTTGTGCACGTTGCGGCTTAAAATTGGACATTTCCTCTGAGCAAAAAAGGGGATAGGGACATAAAACACAGACAATCTGTGCATCCTAGTTGCAGGGTAAAGAAGAGAATTGCTCGTTTAAGCCACAACATATTCTGTTGACTTTGAACTTTGGACTGAGGCATGCTGAAGCCTTGATGAGAAAAGGATATGCCAAATATTGATCGAGGACACACAAACTGGAAGAAAATACAGTATCCAGACTTGTTCCAAAGAAGAGCATTACTTGGACTCACTTATGATGTCTCACAGCAGCGACATCACTAAAGACATTTTAACTTACTTCGAACTAGTATTGAGATCGTATCTGTCATTAGTGGGAAGGCTCACTAACATCACTAAATTTTTCTTCAAAACCCTGAAAACGAAAAGACAATAAGGAGGCTACTCATTTTCATTGCCGAGCAGTTCCTCCTGCTTCCGGAATACAGAGAGGGCAAGACAAATGCCCGAAGCTGAGGAAGCAGCAAATAGGCTAGTCAGTGTGCTATTCTTTTGTTAATTGAAGACTGTCCAGATCTTGTTGGGAGACGCACGGACGTCTTGACATTTTTTTGATATCCAGCAAACACAGAACTTATGAGCATAATCCTGAATGGAATAATAATTCAAGTTGCTCTTCAAGCTCATCAAAATCCCAGAAGCTGCTTACAGTGAGTCCTGAACAGTTCCAGAATTCAACAAGGACTAGACAAATGTCCCTGTCACCAGAAGATAGCAGATTGGCGAGCAATGTTGTCTTTCGTATAATTGAGGATTTTCCAGAACTTGTGGGGAGGCCTGCCAGTGTTGACATCCTCACTTTTATCGGAGACCCAGCAAACTGTACACAGATGTGCATGCACCTGTGTGGTATTGTGATGCAGGTTGAACTTTCTAATCAGAATTTCCAGAGGAGACTGTAATCTTTCCGCCGAGGGACAGATTGAGGAAGTGTTGACAAGAATACACTTTTGCTGACAGAGAAGCAACATGTCTTCTGGAGCGAAACAGATAAG
Organism: Ambystoma mexicanum; assembly: GCF_040938575.1. Lineage (NCBI taxonomy): Eukaryota > Metazoa > Chordata > Amphibia > Caudata > Ambystomatidae > Ambystoma > Ambystoma mexicanum. The sequence continues at coordinate 118,968,792 of NC_090926.1, read as the reverse complement.
TGGCATTGATTGGGAGCCTCTTTATTTGGAACACACCCAATAAGAGACTTACTGAACTTATTACCACATGTTGACATTTTCATATCCAGAAAAGATAACTGTGTACTTGACAAGAAACAATCTAGTCGACAGGCAAATAAGGACCGTTCCAGTTCCTGCAACCTACAAGCAGAAATAGCAGAATCCAGAGATAACAATCTTATCTAGAGTGTATTAAACTGTTCGTTTTTCTTTCCTTAAATGATAGAGATGGGCAACTTAAACAGTAACTTTGTCATCCCTTAAGAGGAGAGGCGCTCATACTGCTCCAGAACTAAGTGCTACCGACTGACCTACAGAGGGATCATGTACCTATGCATTGTATTCATCGTTGTTTTACTGTCACTATCGATTCGAACTGCATTTTTTTATTGGTGCACAAAGTGTTCCGATTCCAGTGCACCCACCTAATGATGTACGCATGACAACCACAAAGGCACCCAGACCCGTTATAGTCATTCCAGTCCCTAGACAGTCTGACAAAGGAGTGAGTGAGCTTGAAATGGATGTGATTAGCAATCACACACACACACATTTGGTAACAAGCTAATTGAAAAGCCAGAGACAGGGTCGGCAGAGAAAGCATGAGAAAAGGTTAATGAAAAAGAAAAAAAACATACACGCAAACAATGAGTGCACATACACCAGGTCTAGTGTCAATAACTGCAGAACCACAGGCCAAAGAAGGGGAAAGGCTTGGGCTACCTACTATGAGAAGTTCTGCTACCAGTGAATTGAAAAGACAAATGGAGAAAGCTGAAGGAGCTGGAGACTAAACCAACAGAGACAGCATTGACAAGCACATATGATCCAATGAAGGGGACAAGTATAATTCTACAGTACAGCCATATACTGGACTAATGGCAGATTGGATATGGACATTTATATCCAGAAGGAAAAAGATGCAAGAGGACAAAGAAAGAATTGCCAGACTTCCTTCTACTCGACTGGCACAAATGAAGATGCCTGAACCATGGATAGAGATACCTGAGAATCCTCCAGTGAGAAGAAGCTACATGGATGCTATTAAGGATGTGATGATAGCAAACTACATGAAAACCTTGAGAATAAAGAGAGACATACATGGAGATGACAATGAACTAAATGACTACCTGGCCAGCACAGCACACTTGGGAAATAACATATGGTACCAACACATGAAAGAGGTTGTACGACAAAATTCAGAGGGGGAATGCTTTGTTTGTGCACTCCTACCTTACAGCATGGGGAAGTCAATGATCTTCGTAGCTGTGGAAATTGATGTCCAGACAGCACACTGTCTATCACACATAGCAATGTGCACGACCAGAGGCCAGTTCATGGGAAGTGATGCTTCACTCAAATGGGCAACTGAAGCAACAAATCCAAATGAAGACGATTATGTCCAAGACATAAAGACAAGAAACAAAGGAAAAACAAAACACATTGTGATCAGATATGAGAAGCCTGCAGTTAAAGGAGCAGAGATCAGAAGAGAAGCAAATCACAAACTGAAAGTTCAAGGAAAGACACCAGAAGAAGCTCAAACGTGGAAGAACAGAGGCCAAATGCAAATTTGGGGAACAGTGCTTTCACTTGACGGATGGGAGAAAGGAGTAATGTTCTGCAGAGCATGGATGGTCTTCGGTCACTGCGAGCCCACCATTAACATAGTGCGAAATGGATGCAAGCCATTATGGACAAAACCTGCTAAACTATTGACATGGGTCGAAGACAGAGGAAGACCCTTGCAGATAGTGCCATTGGAGAGTCCGAAATTCTGCTTCAGGAATAATGGGAAAGAATTAGAATTGTGGCTGAGTCTTTGACACTCCAGGAATGGTACACAGTACTGCAGTTATCATGGATCATTATTGGGCATGTGGATCCAAAGCATATATCAGGCTGCCAAAGAATAGGGGAGGTATATGCACAATAGTGAATGTCCATGTTCCGGCACTGGTGATCCCAAAAAGTGATCTGAATAATGACAGTTTCCTGAAAGCAGATCCTCACCTGAGGAAGAAGAGCTCTGTGGAACTGATGAGCTGAATGAAGCGAGAAAATTAATTTTCTGCCATATCCATAGAAGCTTTTGATGGTATCCCATATGAACATAGACTGTTCAGTCAGACTTCTTCCATGTTCACAAAAATGTTTATGCCAAGAATTCAGGTTGGAGCAAATACTAAATGGTTGCAGATAACCAGATGGGAGTTACTGCAGACCATCAACACAACCATAATATGGTTTCAATGCAATCAGGAAAGAACTGAGGGCAATTCGACTAATGACTCTACAGAACAGATATGTCTTTGACATGATCACAGCTATTGATGGAGGTGTTTGTGCAAAGATTGGAGAATCATGTTGCACATTTAGACCATCTCACGACAAAGAAAATTGAACTTTAACAGAGGCCATAGGTATGCTGACGAAGTTACAGAATCAGATGATCGATGAAGCTGACGAAGTTGATGATGACCGCTGGTTCGGATCACTATTTTCATGGGTTCCACAAAGTATGGCAGATGCATTCAAATTCCTAGGAGCCCTGCTAGTGATGATATTGCTCGGATTCTGTTTTAGCAAGATAATAATCTCTCAGTGCCAGAAAACTGCGAAAAATGCCATAGGGAGAAAGATCATGATTGATGTCGAACCAGGATGGAAGCCCAAGGACCTGACAGGTGAAGATATAAGAGACTTTGTGAAAGCTAGCGTTTGTGCACGAGAAGGAACAAAGTTTCGGTATCCAAGGAAACACAGAAACTATGTGGGAAGATGGATCTATTGCAGCCCAAGTGGACAATGTCAACTTATGACATGGAATAAAGATGACCACGTGAGAACAGCAGGAAGCCTGAAGGGAGTAATAAAAATATGGACTCCAAAGAGACATTTCTTCAGACCTTCAGGTATTGTAACGCTCACCTGATTCTCGCAGAGGCGCCGGTCTTGACAGGGCGACTACCGTATCTTCAAAGGTGATGTGTAGCACCCGGTTGGCTCTTTGGGCTGGACCTCTGTGCACTGTATGCCTGACGTGTAGAGTAAGATGTCTGCAGATAGAAAATATGGGGTTAATGAACTGGGGTTATTGGGGTGTCCCTATCTCTTTCCTCTTCTCCTCTCCTGTAGACCCCCAAAGGTTAACGCTCTCACCTTAGGTAAGTGAATGCCGAGCTCTCCATCTGCCTCGGGGCAGGGTGCTGTAACCAGTTTCTTCACTGGATAGGTAGCGCAGGCCTCTTGACTCCAGGGGACTGCTGTCCGTCGTTTACTGCACGAACGGTAAGTTTCGAGTCATTCAAATGTCTTTAAAGTCTTTAGTAATGATGTCTCTTGTTTTGCAGGGTTCCGGCGATGGCGGATGACGGGCTGAAGTGAGTTGAAGATGGAGCCCGTGTGATGAATAGAAGCGCCTGGAAGCACGTAAGTAAGCGCTTGTTGCCTGCTTCACTATGCGCTCTAACTGTCTTTTTATTTTGCAGGTACGAGTTCGGAGCGGCTGCAGGGTGCCGGAATACCCACTGGATTAGATGTGGAAAGGAGTAATGGCACTTGAGTATTAAAGTTCCCCAATGTCTTTAAACGCACCTTGTTTTGTCTTTCAGATGCGGGATGCAGCGCCGAAGGCCTCCGGAGCGTGCGAAGAGTTGGTAAACTTTTGTCTTTCAGTTGCCGGAATGCAGTGTGAAGACCTCCGGAGCGCACGAAGAGTAGGTAAGCCTTTGCCTTTCAGATGCCGGAATGCTAACCTGTTCTTTCTTGTCTTTATAGGTGTTGCTGAAGACTGGATTCAGGATGGTAAGCCTTTGCCTTTCAGATGCCGGAATGCTAACCTGTTCTTTCTTGTCTTTATAGGTGTTGCTGAAGACTGGATTCAGGATGGTAAGCCTTTGCCTTTCAGATGCCGGAATGCTAACCTGTTCTTTCTTGTCTTTATAGGTGTTGCTGAAGACTGGATTCAGGATGGTAAGCCTTTTTCCTTAGGCCCAGGACCGGATGCAGAAGGCACGATGAGCGTTCTGCTGCAGAGGTTGCAGAATAACGCAAAGCAAGATTCATCCACCAGGTGTGGTTTAAATAGCCTCCTGTAGTGCTTAGGTGTCTCCTTCCACAGCCACGCCTAAGTAAGAAAAGAGTTCCTGGTAAGAAAAGAGTTCCTGCCTTCCAGAAGAGTTCCAGTGTTCTGAATCTAGGGAGTGGCTCCAGCCCCACCCAACAGGAAAAGTAGTTCCAAACAGAAGAGGATCAGAGGCTCAACTGGCAGGCAAGTAAGCAGCATGGTCTGCTGAAGGTAAGTCCACCCAAGCATTATGAGCCCGGCGCTTCCAGCGCTGGGACTGGGCATATTTATGAGCCTGGTGCCACTGGCGCCAGGACTGGGTCCAAAAGGTCCCAATTGGGACTAGTTGGCACTCGGAACCTGGGTTATGGATCTGCTTCCAAGGGAGTTGGGAAAACCCTGACCTTTTGGAAGCAGAGATCATGACAGTACCCCCCCTCAAGGCCCCTCCCAAACCGGGCTTCTCCGGGGGTTTTGGCTTGTCAGGAAATGTTCGGTGAAATCTTTTGATTAGGCGAGGAGCGTGGACATATTCAGCAGGTTCCCAGGATCTCTCTTGGGGGCCGTAGCCTTTCCAGTCAATTAGGTAGAATAGTTTAGATTTGGAGATCTTGGAGTCCAGAATGCTTTTGACTTCAAACTCGAGTTCTCCATCCACTAGGATAGGTTTTGGAGATTTGGTTAGTCGGGTTTGAGGTTGCACGGGTTTTAATAGAGAGACGTGGAAGACCGGATGTATCTTCATGTGCGGGGGCAAGTCCAACTTGACCGCTACTGGGTTTACTATGGTAGTGATGGAATAGGGACCAAGGTATCTTGGGTTGAATGTGCGTGGCCCTTTTAGAGATAGATATTTGGTGGATAACCAGACTTGATCCCCTACTTGATAGTGAGGGGCTTCCTTCCGATGTTGATCTGCTCCTTTCTTGTATTGTTCTTTAGCCCTTTGAAGGTGAGAAACAGCTTCCTTAAAGGCTTGGGTGATTGTAGAATGCAGGTAGTCTACTGCTGGTGTTTCAAGATCTTGGAGGGGATCCAACTCTGAGGTTCGAGGGTGACTACCGTACAAAAGAAAAAACGGGGTTTTCCCAGTTCCCGAATGGACAGAGTTATTGTAGGCATACTCGGCTATCCAAAGGATATCTTTCCAAGTTTTTTCAGTTTGTTGCAGCATGCAGCGTAAATACTGTTCCAGAGTTTGATTGGTCCTCTCGGTTTGTCCGTTGGTCTGAGGGTGGTGACTGGTCGATAGTCTCACATCAATTTGAGCCAACCGACAGCAACTTCGCCAAAAATGAGAAATAAATTGACTACCTCGATCCGAAATTAGAACCGAAGGAAAACCGTGCAGTCGGACGATGTTTTCGAGAAATTCTCGGGCCAGAGTTGCTGCTGTTGGCAAGCCTTTGAGCGGAATGAAATGCGCCATCTTGGAGAATAAGTCCACGATTACTAGAATCGTATTGTATCCGGAGCATGGAGGTAGATCGGTGATGAAGTCCATAGAAAGCGTATGCCAAGGGCGAAGTGGGATGTCAATAGGGTGTAAGAGGCCTTCTGGTCTTTCCTTTTGACTCTTGTTTTGGGCGCATACTCCACAGGACATTATAAAGTCTCTGATATCTTTTTTCCAAGACGGCCACCAGAAGTAGCGCTTGATCTTTTCTGAGGTCTTGGCTATACCGGGATGACCTTCCATTAAAGAGTCGTGATAACAAGAGATTACTTTTTTCTGTAAATCTGTGCTGGGTAGGTATAATCGTTCTTGGAAATACAATAAGTTGTCCTTTACTGCAAAGTCCTTTCCCTGCAGATGCCAATTCTGTATGTCTGCTGGAGTTACAAGTTGCCTGGCTTTATCCTTAACTTCCTCTATGGATTCTGTGGCGATTACACCCAGAATTCTTTGTTTGGGAATGATTGGTATAGGTTTAGGGTTGACCAAGTGTTCTTCCACTCCCATCCGAGAAAGGGCATCGGCTTTACCGTTCTTTGTACCAGGTCGATAGGTAATTATGAAGTCAAACTCGGCAAAGAATAATGCCCAACGGAGTTGTCTAGAGGATTGGGCTTTTGCGGTCTTCAAATATTGCAGGTTTCGGTGATCCGTAATCACAGTAACGGTGTGTCGGGCCCCCAGCAGATAATGCCGCCAAGCCTTAAAGGCAGACTTGATAGCCAGAAGTTCCTTGTCAGTAATCGTGTAATTGATTTCAGGAGGCGAGAATTTGCGGGACCAAAATGCCACGGGATGCAACTGATTGGTTACCGGGTCCTTTTGTGATAGAACTGCCCCCATGGCAAGGCTTGAAGCATCAGTTTCCACGATGTAGGGGAGTTCGGGGCGAGGGTGTTTTAAGATTGGTGCAGAGATAAATTTAGTCTTCAAATCCTGGAAAGCTTGTTCTGCCTCGGTAGACCATTCAAAACGTTTGTTTTTCTTTAACAAGGCAGTGATGGGCTGGACTATTTGAGAGAATTCGGGGATAAACCTGCGGTAAAAGTTAGCGAAGCCTAACATGCTTTGCACACCTTTTACGGAGGATGGTGATGGCCATTTGAGAACTGCATCGACCTTCTTTTAATCCATACGCACTCCGCCAGGTGATAATATGAATCCCAAGAATTCAACTTCAGTCACGTTGAAAACACATTTTTCCAACTTAGCGAAAAGTTTGTGTTGACGCAATCTTTCGAGGACCATTTTCACGTGTTTCTGATGTTCAGATTCCGATGAAGAATAAACGAGGATGTCGTCAATGTAAACAACAACACATACATCTATGAGCTCTCTGAGGACATCGTTCATAAAATATTGAAAGGCGGCCGGGGCATTGCAAAGTCCGAAGGGCATGACCTGATATTCAAATAGCCCATACTTGGTGCGGAAGGCCGTCTTCCATTCATCGCCCTCTTTTACTCGTACCAAGTGGTAAGCTCCTCTAAGATCCAGCTTTGTATATATGCATGCTTTTCTGACTTGTTCCAGGAGTTCAGGGATCAAAGGTAACGGATATCTATTCTTAACGGTGATCTGGTTCAGGGAGTGATAATCGATACAAGTTCTAAGGTCTCCTTCCTTTTTTGGAACGAAGAACAAAGCTGAAGAAGCAGGGGACTTGGAAGGACGAATAAACCCATTTTCCAGGTATTGATCCAGGTATTGTCGAAGGTGAAGGTTCTCAGGCTCGGTGAGGGCATAAATTCTACTACAAGGAGGAGTAGATCCAGGTATCAGGTCTATCTGGAAGGCATAATACCTATGAGGAGGTAGAGAGTTAGCCTGATCCTTCCGGAAAACATCTTGGTATTCTAGGTATTCGGGAGGTAACTGGGGAGTCTCTGAAGAAATTGCAGCCAGTGCAACACCAGGTGGAGGGTGACAAGTAGAGACACATTCTGGAAACTGGACCGTTCTCGCTCGCCAATCGATCAGAGGATTGTGTTTCTCTAACCAAGGTATTCCTAGAATAATCTGAAACTGAGGGGCCTTGATCACATCGAACACGATCTTCTCATGGTGTCCATCTTGACTTACTAGCGTCACCTCTTGAGTGGTATGCGTTACTGGCCTGGAGGCTATCTCCGTACCATACACCGTAGTAATGACGTCCTTTACAGCCTTGGGACAAAGAGTTAGATTCATCCTCAAAACCATTTCATGATCCACATAATTGCCGATGGCACCGCTGTCGACGTAAGCTTCAGTTGCATGTAATCGATCCAGATTATCAGGGCTAATGAGGACCATAGGTATCACGAAATGCGAGGTCACGGAACTGGTTTTCACGCTCGGCAAGAGGACCTCTATTCTTGTCGGGCGAGGTCGTTTCCCTGCTCAGAGTTTGTAACTTTGGTAACTGCAGCTCCTACTGCCTTCTTGGCAGGTTTCACCGGACAGTCTCGAAGGAAGTGCCCTGAGTTTCCGCAATATAGGCATAATTGCAACTGTTTCCTCCTTTCCCACTCCCTTTGTGTTAGAGGACCTTTCAGACCCCCTATTTGCATGGGTTCCCTGGAGTCTACTCCTTTGGAAGGAGTTGGCGGTGTGGAAAATACTCGAGCATCAAACTTGGAACGATCGGCCTTCCTGTTCTGCAGCCTGTGATCTATTTGAACGACCAAGTCTATATAATCCGAACAGTCTTGTGGGGGATTCACTACTTGGGCTAAAACGTCTTTGAGCTCTCCACGTAGACCTCTATAAAACAGCGTAATCCTTTTGTCCTCAGGCCATTGAGTTTCCACTATTAGTCTATTGAAAGATGCAATATAAGCCAAAAGGTCTTGATTACCCTGTCGCAACGAAAGAAGCTCATTGTCCAAGGCCTGCCCCTGTGAATGTCTTGCGAACAGTTTTTCCATACTAAGCTGAAAGGCTTGAAAATCATGGAGAACCGGATCATCTTGATTAACTAGAGGGATCGACCAGTCTGCCGCATTGCCACTAAGGTACGAAAGTACAAAAGCTACTTTTGCTTGATCAGTTGGAAAGGCTGCTGGCCGGCATAAGAAGTGCAACCGGCACTGATTGATAAATACTGCAAACCTCTTTGGGTCACCAGAAAATCGTTTGGGCGGAGCCAGAGGTACATTCCCAGGTAGGTTGATCTGCACTGGATTCATAGAGGATGTTGAAGGAAGATTTGCCCCTGATGCGGGTAACGGGGTATGTCCGGCTTGTGACTGTAGCTCTTGTCTAGCAAGATTGTCTGTTCTCACCTTGGAAATAATTAGTTCCCTTCTTAGAGCATTCGTTTCCTGACGAGCTGCATGCACTTCTGCCCTTAGTTCCCCAAGTAACCGGGCTAGGGGGTCAGTATCCGAGGTTTCCATAGCGCCTGGGCGAGAGTTTTGCGGTAGTCTTTGCGTTCTGTAACGCTCACCTGATTCTCGCAGAGGCGCCGGTCTTGACTGGGCGACTACCGTATCTTCAAAGGTGATGTGTAGCACCCGGTTGGCTCTTTGGGCTGGACCTCTGTGCTCTCTATGCCTGACGTGTAGAGTAAGATGTCTGCAGATAGAAAATATGGGGTTAATGAACTGGGGTTATTGGGGTGTCCCTATCTCTTTCCTCTTCTCCTCTCCTGTAGACCCCCAAAGGTTAACGCTCTCACCTTAGGTAAGTGAATGCCGAGCACTCCATCTGCCTCGGGGCAGGGTGCTGTAACCAGTTTCTTCACTGGATAGGTAGCGCAGGCCTCTTGACTTCAGGGGACTGCTGTCCGTCGTTTACTGCACGAACGGTAAGTTTCCAGTCATTCGAATGTCTTTAAAGTCTTTAGTAATGATGTCTCTTGTTTTGCAGGGTTCCGGCGATGGCGGATGACGGGCTGAAGTGAGTTGAAGATGGAGCCCGTGTGATGAATAGAAGCGCCTGGAAGCACGTAAGTAAGCGCTTGTTGCCTGCTTCACTATGCACTCTAACTGTCTTTTTATTTTGCAGGTACGAGTTCGGAGCGGCTGCAGGGTGCCGGAATACCCACTGGATTAGATGTGGAAAGGAGTAATGGCACGTGAGTATTAAAGTTCCCCAATGTCTTTAAACGCACCTTGTTTTGTCTTTCAGATGCGGGATGCAGCGCCGAAGGCCTCCGGAGCGTGCGAAGAGTTGGTAAACTTTTGTCTTTCAGATGCCGGAATGCAGTGTGAAGACCTCCGGAGCGCACGAAGAGTAGGTAAGCCTTTGCCTTTCAGATGCCGGAATGCTAACCTGTTCTTTCTTGTCTTTATAGGTGTTGCTGAAGACTGGATTCAGGATGGTAAGCCTTTGCCTTTCAGATGCCGGAATGCTAACCTGTTCTTTCTTGTCTTTATAGGTGTTGCTGAAGACTGGATTCAGGATGGTAAGCCTTTGCCTTTCAGATGCCGGAATGCTAACCTGTTCTTTCTTGTCTTTATAGGTGTTGCTGAAGACTGGATTCAGGATGGTAAGCATTTTTCCTTAGGCCCAGGACCGGATGCAGAAGACACGATGAGCGTTCTGCTGCAGAGGTTGCAGAATAACGCAAAGCAAGATTCATCCACCGGGTGTGGTTTAAATAGCCTCCTGTAGTGCTTAGGTGTCTCCTTCCACAGCCACGCCTAAGTAAGAAAAGAGTTCCTGGTAAGAAAAGAGTTCCTGCCTTCCAGAAGAGTTCCAGTGTTCTGAATCTAGGGAGTGGCTCCAGCCCCACCCAACAGGAAAAGTAGTTCCAAACAGAAGAGGATCAGAGGCTCAACTGGCAGGCAAGTAAGCAGCATGGTCTGCTGAAGGTAAGTCCACCCAAGCATTATGAGCCCGGCGCTTCCAGCGCTGGGACTGGGCATATTTATGAGCCTGGTGCCACTGGCGCCATGACTTGGTCCAAAAGGTCCCAATTGGGACTAGTTGGCACTCGGAACCTGGGTTATGGATCTGCTTCCAAGGGAGTTGGGAAAACCCTGACCTTTTGGAAGCAGAGATCATGACAGGTATGGACCCAGAAGATGAAATAACAATGGACCCAGAAGATATAGAAAAAAATGATCCAAAGGATAAAGAAAAGTTGGATATAAAGGAAGAAGTGAAAGTGGTCGATGAATCGCCGAGAGGGGGGAGTATAGAGGAGGTCCCAAGCACGATTCGCACCCCTACCGCCCATTTTGAAGTACCAGGAACGATCACACCGAAATATGTGACGTATGATGAGCAAATAAACCATCAGAGAGCCGCAGTGGGGCTCTGTCCAGTACCTATCAGACTGACAGCACCTATTGGAGTACCAACACCTAAGAAAACCTGTACAGTGAGATACCCATTGAGAAAACCGTATCGACAAATGAGACAGAATGATGATTGTCAAAATGTGATACTTGAAGAAGGCAAAAAGGTACTAAAAGAATACGAATAGTGACGTCACAAGAACCCGGACTGACTCACATATAGAAGATGTGACGATCTGTGAATAATGAAAAGAGATGAAACACCATGGATAAGTGACATCCTGAGTTTAAAGTGAAATAATTGATGTCAAATGTTAGAAACTTATGCCATGAGCGTGATGAAGATATTCAGCCCGTTTACACATGGACATATACAAGGAACCGCAAGCAGCTAAGAAAATCGTGAGGCTTGCTAAGCTTAGTAGTAAGATAGATTGCGGCAAGCGCCACCTATACATATCTACCTCAAGAAAGCACTTTATATAGGTATACTTCCACTATGCACAAGAGCAGAACTGACCAGAGGTTACTTAAGGTCTCAAGAGGAGAGCTTGCAGCAGGAAAATCGAGAATTAAGGACAGAGAGAAACTCAGACGAAGGCAAGTCATGCCAAGAAGCCACGGTCATACCAGCTGAAATAGCCCAACAGTGGATACAATTAATGAAGAGAAGAACAGAGTATCCTGTTCAGAAAGGTCAAGATAAGCCACAGAAGGCAGATGGCTGGCAAAATGAAATCAAATACACGAATTGCATGGAGAATAAGATGATTTCACTGTGTCAAAATCACATGACCGAGCAAGCAGAAGGGATGAAACTTTCACACCTACGCATGGATGTGCACCATGCCCAGACGCCTTCACTTTTCCAGACCAAGAAGCAGCCTCGAGGCCAAAATACAAAGAAATGATTGACACATGACCACTGAAGTGATGATTGATTGTTGCAATAATTGGAGGGAGGCTGGGGGTGCAGATGAACTCCCTGCACCTGGCCGGCTATTGTGCACACTGATAGGTTTGTGGAAAAGTATGAGTGGGGTTGATGCCAACACAATCATAGTGGACCAAGTTATCTAGGGTCCTATAGTTAGTAGAACCAATGAGACATTGTACTTTTAGTGACGTCCACAGTAGCCATTTTTAAGGAAGGGCTTAGATGCCCCACCTGACACTGTTTATCCAATCCCCTCACTTCATTACTATATACAGATATAGCACCTATATTAAAGTTACCTTCTTAGAGCCAATAGAATTGCATGCCAGAATGTAAGCGTTACACGTCAGTGATGATGAGTTTTTAGTATAAATTATGTGTTTTTTATTAAATTAATTGGAGTTGAAGCGAGAGGAAGTTCGAGCAATTGATGATATTCATTAACTCCCTGTTTTTTGTACTTTTCATTAAATTGACTCCTTTTGCTCCTTTTACCAAACCATTGAGTTGTCATTATTGCTTTGATGCGAGAGTATTAATCTGCATCGCCATCCATCTCACGGGTGCTGCTGCCTCATCTTAAAGTGCTATTGGGTAACCCCCAGCTCTATGGGCCAGTTGGGGTGCTAGTGCACAAGATCATCGAACAGGGTACACATTTGGGTAGCGTGGACAAGGCACTCGTGGCTTTGTTCAACAAATATGATCTACTGCATGTGTGGAGGGTAGCTCATAAAACCTGATTGGGAATGTACATATTACTCATCAGTCTATGACTCCCACTCCTGCATAGATCAATTGATGTTTTCTCATCCCATGGTGATTTGGGCAAGGCAGGCTGAGATCCTGCCCGCACACCTGTTTGACCATTTCCCAGTTATGTTGGGCAGTGTTTACTGAATTTAAAGCTGTTTAGCAAATGCTGGAGGTTCAAACCGGATTGTCTAAGCAATATAGCATTCAGGGAAGATATTTGTTCTAAAATGTTGCATTTTTTGGACATAAACAGAGGATCGGACGGTGAGGTAGCAACATTGTGGGAACCATATAAGGTGGTCTTGGGGGAGTGTGTATATCTAAGCAATGCAGGGTACTGGGAGCACTAAGAGGCATGAGTATGCTAGCTACAATTAAGAACAAACTAGACGAATATCATGATGTGGCGAACAGGGAAATCAGATTTTTGGGGCACAGAGTATCGGCCAGGAGATATGGTGACGATGATACACCTGGCAGGCTGCTTGCCTGGGCCATTCGCTCTGAACTTGCCCCAGCATTTATAACAGAGGTGGTCAAGAACAGCATACTTTAAAGAGAACCAAGGCAATCATGTACACGTTTGTAATGTACTGTGAGGCTCTCTATAGTAAGCCAGAGGATCTCCCTACTGACACTCTGACGAAATACTTTGACACAGGTGAACTGGCATGGATTGTGGATAAACATAGAAGTAGAGTGAATGCTCACATAACAGTAACAGAGGGCGGCAAGGCAATATGAGAGCTGTCCAGTGGTAAGACCCTGGGACCTGATGGTATTACCATAGAATATCATAAGGAATTCTGCCCTTCGGTGGTTCCTATTTTGGTTGACATGTTTCAAGAAGCGCTAGATAAAAAGTTGCTGCCACTCACAGTAAGAGAAGTGGTCATCACGCTACTGCCAAAACCCATAAAGGATGCACGTTTGTGCGCCGTAAAGACACCTCTCTTTGTTAAACATCAAAAATAAGGTTCTTGCTAAGTTGCTAGCGAATAGATTGTCTCCCTTAATGAGTACACTGATTCTCCCCAATCAATCAGGCTATATTCTAGGCAGGGCCATTCAATGTAACCTCCATAGGCTCTTTGCAGTTCTATCTCAAATAAATCCTGAGATACAGGCAGTGCTATTAGATGCTGAAAAAGCATTCTCTTCATTGTGCTGGCCCTTCCTCCTTGCGGTTCTACAAGGAATGGGAGTGGGCATCTATTTTGAATCTCTAAGTCAAGTTACTATTTACTAAACCTATGGACAAATTATTCATTAATGGTATCACATCATCTCCCTTTGAGCTCCACAGAGACCCTCGGCAAGGTTGTTCACTGTCACCACTCCTTTTTGCATTGGCTATTGAACCTTTGGCTTGTATTTTTCACTCAGAGCATGTACAGAGAAGTAGTGGTCTCGTTATACACTGACGATCTACTAATTTATGTATCTAATGCTGTAAACTAAATGATCCTATTGTACATGCAGTAGTGAGGTTTGGTGAATACTCAGGGCTAAACTCATCCCACTCAAGCCCAATACCACACAGTTATAATCAATTTGGGGATTTAGATGGTGCCCACAAGGAGTGAACTATTTAGGTGTGATGGTCTCCACAGACGCACAACGTTTTTTTTAGGATAACTTTCTTGCAACCAGCTTCTCTATGGAAGCTAAATTAGGGAAGTGGAGTAGTCTGCCATTCTCCATCACAACTCGTATATCAATTATAAAAATGGTGGTCCTTCCTAAATTCCTATATATCTTTCTACATGTTTCAATCAACCCACTGAGATCCTACTTTGATTAATCACGTTCCGTGGTGATCAACTTCATCTGGGCAGGTAAGAGGCGAGAGTGGCCTTGGAAGTCCTCACCGTTCTGCTGATGGAAGGGGGTCTTGCGGTGCCGGACTTGGACACATACTATCAGGTGGCTCAGGCAGATCACATCAAGCATTTGTATGGAGTGGCATTCTATGCTCAACACGTGGCACTTGAGAGGGGTATTGTGACTCAAAATAGGCTTACTGGGGAATTGTGGGGGAAAGGCAGGCACCACATAAAAAAAAAACAACATGACCCGGGTGCCCATATATGCACTGCACTAGCTACCTGTGAAGAAGGACAAACCTCCCCTACGCTGATTGACATATTCGTCAATAGAATTGGTGGCCTGGACAACTCACTTGACGCAGGAGTCAGCAGGGATCCAGCTTTGCTTGATATTGTTAAGGTGGATGACCTGTTCAGAGACAGAGAATTTATCTCTGTGCTGACTATGGGAATATGGGGGGCGGTACGCTCAAGTTAAAAATGATCTACCAGAGAGTTGGAAGAGAAGTTACGGCGACACTCAAACCATTGCCACTTGTGCCCCAACCCTCCAATGTACTAGAGCTAATTATGAGCAATGATCAGTCACAGCATATACTACCTGCACAACGCATCATATGATCCCAGGGTGGCACAGCGGCAGGCTGAGCAGGAAGGGGGAAAGCACTTTAGGCCGAGATATATAGTATACATATCTGGACAGGTTAAGAGAGTGTCATAGGTTTCTTGAGTTTAAATTTGTCTATCAGATTTATATTCCCCCACAGAAATAAAAAAGTTTGACCCCTTTTCTGAATGAACATGCCCTCTCTGTAAAATGCTCGAGGCAGATTTCCTACACATGGCTTTGGACTCCTCTGGGGCGGCCACATTGTGGGGGGGAAATACAGATAGGGCTAAATTAATTACTGGGTACAGGAGTGATTATTAGTCTTGAAGTATGTCTGCTAGGTCTCGCCAGGGGCTTTGCAAAGCATAATCGTAGGTTGCTGGGTACTGCCTTGCTGATAGCGCTAAGCGCCATGTTGCCATGGGGTGTGGTCACAACACGCCCGAAGGTACATGACTGGCTGAAGGATCTGACTTGGTGCAATGAGCAGGAGGATACCTATAGAGAGCTAGTAACCCCTCCCTCCCGCCCTAAGGACTATTGGTCAAGCTTTAGGTCCTACCGAAATATTAAAAATTCCCCCGTGATGAGCAAATGGTCTACACCACTTGTTTCTATTGTATGGCCTTGCTGTTTTTTTTGGTATGAGATTAACAATATGCCTTTTGCTATCTGCAATGCATGTTATACTGAAAGTGAAAGATGCAATTTCATTTGTTTTGCTGCGGTCCCTGCTCCTTGTATTTTGGTTTATTATGTACCTAAAAACAAAGTACAAAAAAAGGGAAGAAACTTGAAAAATAAAGTAATGACAACGCGAATGTTAGGAGCAGCGAAAGACAGAAGAAGTACAACAATGAAGAGGTAAACATGACAAAGTGAATGTCTGGCGAAGTGAACACAGAAGATGTAAAACCTGCATCCGTTCCTGGTGAGCACATAGCTGAAAAGGGGCAAGGGGGAACCCTGCCCTGCGGCACTGAAACTATGCAACATGTCAAACCTATTAATTTGGTCGTGCGCCACGGCACTACCATGCAGCATGTCGAGTACGTCAATTAACAAGAGTTTCCGAAGGATGATTGAAAGGGGCTGAGGATGCAGTGACTGTGTCAAGCTAATAATGCAGTTGGATTTTGTTTAAATTACATGTCTGCTTCTTGGAGCACCCTCCTTTAAAGGTCACGTTGATGACAGCCGTGATGAGTTGGTTGTGCACTTTGGGTGCGTCACTCTGGGGCCTTCTCTGATAATGGATGGGGTGCAGCATAGTGGTGCCACATTAGCCAGCCATTCCAACAGCGCTTTCCAGCCACCAGATTCAAACCTTGCGGGCCGTATTGCAGAAACTTTGCACGTGTAATTATCACTATGGCAAAGGGATCCAAAGTGCAGAAAACATATTCTTTCAATGCGTTTTTGCACTAGGGAAAATGCTCAGGAATGGGAGGGCAAACTGGGCCTCATTACAAGTATGGCGGTGGGGGAATAAGTGTCGGTAACGATTTACCACCACTTTTCCCGCACCGCTATGCTATAAGTTTGGCCCTGGCGTGGGGGATTTATCATGCCGGAGGTAAATCCTCCCACTTTCTGCCCAAAAATCGACTAAATCGGCAGAATAACTATGGACTATAAATTAATGGGGACTAACACTGCCGCCACCACCACTTGTAATCCAGCGCTAAATGTGTCGTACCAAGTGGCAGTAACAGTAATTCCGTTGGCTGGTATTCTGGCGGATTTACAGCCGCTATACTGCTTAACTCGCAATGAGTCCCAATGTCTTGATGCAAAAAGGCATTGAACATTTTCCCTAGTACTAATTACACTTGCACCTTGTGCAAAGTTTCTATAATGCCAGCCTACATTCTGAAAATAATTTGTAAGGCCTTTGTGGAGTGGCGCTCACCTTGCCTTCAGAACACATTTGAACCTATTTGTTTTAGAGAAAGTGACATGGGTTCAACCAAATCAGCCATCAGATATACCCTAAAGAAATATCCATGAAGCATGGCCCAACTTGGCTCACACAATTGCTTTCCCGGCATTGGAATTAAATACTTTGAGAATCAGGGCTTGATTCTATGAGTTCTCTCATAGGTCTTTTTATCTAAGCTACAACTTTCTCACGATCAAGTAATTCACCCCCATTGGACCTTCATGTCCACTATTAGGTCTAAACCCAAATTTAGCATTAGTCCGGGCAAATGGTGGGCCTATCTGTGCTCCATTACCCACGCATCTCTCTTCCTCATTCCAGTACTGGCAATATGAGGTGCTTCACCGCAGTACAGACATGATTTCCAAAGAACAACACGTTTTACTCTCTCTTTATGCTCCACTGATAGATTCCTCAATTTCATCAATGCCGGCTAAAAGAAGGAGTCTCACCCATAATTCAATTTGTTTTTTTCTATTGCCACTCAAGGAGAGATTCCATGGGTCTCTGTCGGGTTCAGGGCCAAACCAATTGTCCCACTGATTTCTTCACCCTGCTGGGCTTGGCAGAGAAGTGCATGCAATCCTGCCTAAAGTCAGCTCACTGGCGGCCTTAATCTCAGATTTAAAACAACATTGGAAGTATGTGCATGCTGGGATGGAGAACTTTCAACTAGATGAGATGTGGGGCATGGGCTGCGCGACCAGTACAGACCTTGCCACTTCCGTTCCAGATACCCGAGAAGTGACTTTGTGGTAGAAGGTTGTTATTTTATGTTAACATGCTATCGCACGCTACCAAATCACCACTGTAGTGGTTTCAGAGCACCTAGGCATTTCCATGGAGCAGCGTACTGTGCCACCAGCAGGGGAATCCAGACCTTAGTCTGCTAGAAGACGCAAAATGAGCGCCTGGTAGATGAGAGGATGGGAAAGCGGGAAATGGATACTACACACAAAGCGGGGGGGGACACGGCAGGGAAGGAATCATTAGTGATAGCATGGCACATGTCAGTCCTGTTAGTTGAGCCATAGATCTGAAAAAGCAAGGAACATATGCCCTTATATGTTGTGATAAATGGGTTGTGTTTCAAAGGATGTTCTGAAGAGTGCGCTAGTGCGCAATGTAATGTTGGATCCTGGAGAGACTTGAGAGTGTGCTCGCGCCATCCTGGAAGTTTGGTAGCTTATTATCTCTGGAATTTCCATATGTTTTACCCCAGGTCAAACTATAGAGTTGTAATTCTGTGACTGCCAGGCTTCAGTCAAGATGAGTATACTGAACAATAGACTGTTTAAAAAGGTGAGTGTCCTTGGTAACAAAGAGACAGGGAATGGAGTGGTCACGAGAATTCAGCTAAATTGAAAAGGTTTACCACCTTGCTGTCAGAAAAGTTATCATCAATATCTTTATTTTAGTTTCATGGTGAGAGGTGTGGTGCCTTACTTGGATGTATTCTGTCAAAGTATAAATAATAAGTACTCAACTATAGTGAGCAAATATACCCAGTGCTCACTATGCAAGCTGTGTTCCTTAGACCATGTGAAAGGTAGATGTGGATGTACGGCAAGCAGGTAATGGAGAGAGATTGGCCAGATTCCTGTCCTTTCGATATGCAGTGAAAGGTGGCACCTTTTTGTGTGATATGATGATGCTAGTATGTCGTTTTCTCAGTGCCGGTCAGAGCCTCAGTGTGTTGCAGCCATGCACAATGGAACAGATGATCAAACTCCCTTCTACTTACTCCCTACTCCCAGAAATGACCAGACTGAGATACCAGAAAGCAGAGAGGAACTACAAACACTTCTAAACGAGGGTGGGTTTTGAACTGTGGCACCTCTGGGATCAAAGCCCTTGACCGGGCTTCTTAAGAGTTCTTGAGGCCTGCTAGGAACTACATGAGGATGGTTGTACTGGTGTGGGAGGCAGGATTCCCTCTGGCCTGAGGTTAGGCTCTTCTGGGGTAATCTACATAATCCAGCCTTGTCTTCCCCTTCAACCTGGGCTGCAGTTACCTTGTCCTGTTCAAATTGGGGCGCATGAGGCTCCTAGATCCAAATAATCTAAGTGAAAAATTTGCAAAACTATCTTAAAAACAAAAACGAATTATATCAGAACACCATTGGGAAGGCATTATAAAAACGATAAGGTACATGGTCTACATTTATATTTATACCCATACTGGGAGCTTGGAGCTCTTTCTCCAGGAAATGGCGTGACTAATTCACAATCTTATCTCTCTGGAAAATACATGGATAAAGAGGTTCTGTTGGTTATTTATTCTCGGGTTCGAGCTAATATGGGTGATCCAGAACCAGTTCCTGCAGAGTTACTGACAGGGTCAGGACCTCATCAGAACAAGCACAACATGAAAGAAGTCCTCCCTTTTGCACCCAGGTGTCCGGGGGAGCATATTTAAGGAATAGAGGGAGACTGGCAAGATTAAAGGCTTTTGCTTCATGTCCAAATGGAGAAGTCTGAACAGATTAGATGAGCGGCCTGACAATCATGACATCTTCAAGTGGATTCTCTCCTATGAAGCCTCCTATGAAATCCATCTATGGCCGGAGACGAAGCAATGGTCAGGAATTCAACTGACAAACATGTGAATTGTGCACTTATAAAGTCACATACTGGCATCCATCCAGCCCTCGACACTGATGCCCATGCAAAGTGTACATACGAGTTCATTCTTACACACTTTCAAGCTACAGCACAGGTAGCTATGCACTGTCCTGAACGACTGAACTCCATGTAGAAGAACACTCAAGTTCTCGCTGGGTTTGGCTTTACAGTGGGGTGATGAATGTGAAATAGGTTTCAAAAGATGATAGAAAGGAGAGGGATTAAAAGAAAAGTAAGCCACGTTCAAGATATAGGGAAGAAGGTGTTACATCTTTAGATATCTGAGAACATTGTAAATAAACAAGTTATGCAGAATGTGGGATGGAAAAGGTGATGGATTGGGAGAGAGAATAGAATATATTTTATTTTTATTTATTTGCATTTTTAAAGCGCTCACACAGCCCGTGGGCATCGAGGCACTGTTACAGGAATTTGTTTTATCACAGTTGCGTAACGCGCTTAAATACCCAGAGGTTTCTAAGCGCAGACCCGGGATCGAACCTGTGTTGCTTCATGGCGTCTGGCTTGCAAGACGAGCACGTTGCCACTGAGCTACCATCCCAGGATATGTTTGAATGGTGGAGTTGAAAGCGAGAGAAGGAAGAGGGAGGACACTGAGGCTGGGGCTATTGTAACTTGAAGACTTAAATAAAGAAGTTTATCCACCTACTGTGTATGGTGAATCCAAATTGTGAACTCCCATCAGCTATCTCCATGGTACTTTGCAGCCCTTTCTTTGTTCCATACTCCCCATTTTCCAACTTCACAGCCCTTCCCAAATCTGCTTTAACAACAAAACATCTTGAAAATCTCAACATGCTTGCAGCAATATTACTTCAATGGAACATAAACAATGTTCTCAAATGGCAAACAGCCAGACACACGTCCACGTGATTATATGTATCAAAGATGTATCAAAGATGGTGCCTCACAAACACGTATACATGCAAGATGGCATTGTCGCTGCGTTGATATCACGACTTCCTCCCCACCATACTCGTGTCACAGCAATCACAATATGAACAACATTTCCGAAATAACAAATAGTAATGTAAAGCTTTCCTCTTATTATATAAGGAAAAAAAGGAATTAAAAATTAATGAAATTAAGTAGGAAATTGAAAAATGAAATTGAAAAATTAGACTCTGTAAGCTAAACATTAAGTTGCAAAACAGTTAATGTTATCTTCAAATATGCATATTCCACTACTTCATAAGAGTCTAACACATGTTTTAGTCACGTGGCGTGGCTTGGAGCACCGGGGATGCGGACGCTCCCTTGAGGGCCTCCATTCGGTGCCCGGTCATCATGCCAAAATAGCCTGGTTTGAGAGGCACTTGTAAGGTGAAGAGGTGCTCCCGACTCGATGGAGGGTGCCGAGCAGCGGTCAGCGGGTTTGCACGGGTGTTGAAACCCATATTCCAACTATTTGGCCAAGACTGGATGGCGCAGCCTAGTTCAAGATGGCGCAGGCGGCGCCAGAAAAAGAGCACTGTGGAGACGCTGCACCGCACTAACACGCACTGCTGCTGCCAGCACTATTGTGGACGGAGGGGAATTCAGAAGCCACGATAGGGACGCTGAACAGATAGAGACGATTCCCAGGCAAGCGAGGCCCATAAGATTCCTGAAAGGGTGAAAAGGGGAGAACGCACCTCAGGGAGACCCTGTGAGAACAACATTGGCAAGTCCAGGCTAGAGTAAAGCCTGGAAACTGAGCGGGGTGGGGGGTTCTCAAGAAAGCAGTTGCAGAGGCCTCTGGGCACAGCCATTATCACACCTGCAGGATTGGGGGAGTCGCTCTGCAAGTCTAACGCAGGGCTGGTGGCGGAGGCCCCTGCTGCAGCCAGTAACTGAATCTATCCTGAGGTCTTGAGGTACGTATTCAGGTGACAGGAGTGGAACCCGAGTGTGCGAAGAGGGTGCTGTCCTCTCACTCCTCCACCCTCTTCCCCAAATCACTTCACCCCCAGAGTGGAGCCCACTGTGACACTTCCAGACACCAAGTAACGCAGGCCTTGTCGTGGAGCTAGAACTACAGAAAGGGGTGAGGGGGGACCGTATTATCTCACTGTCTTGGGGCAGTGAGGTGCAAATCTACACAACAGCAAATCGGACGTGGAAGAGAAGAGCCCGGATTGGAGCAGAGGTGATCGGTGAGGGAAACCCTAATACCACCAACTGGACTCTCTGAAAGGAGGAGGGCCATGACCTGAACACACGAAAACTGGGACCTTATGTCTGTGGCAGTTACTGGAACAATATGTCAAAACAGCAGAAAGCCACCAAGGGAATGGACATAGCTGCTTTTCTCCAGTCGCAAGAGAGGGGAAAAAAATCAAAGGTGTTGACTGCCATGATTCACTCCCCTGAGCGGCTGAATGAACCCCCAGGGCAGTTAGCCACCAAAGTTGACCTCCAAACTTTCATGGGGGATATCAAACAAGAATTCAGAAACTGCATGACACAGCTCTCAGTGAAGCACGAGTGCCTGGATAGTCGGGTGAAAGAAGCTGAAACAAATGATTGGGGAGATTGAAGACTCGGCAGCCAACCAGATGTCGACGATAGCGGATCTAGCACACCGGCCCCTGACCTCAGAGCACAACAGATAAATGTTTGCAGCA
This sequence comes from Ambystoma mexicanum, assembly GCF_040938575.1. Classification (NCBI taxonomy): domain Eukaryota; kingdom Metazoa; phylum Chordata; class Amphibia; order Caudata; family Ambystomatidae; genus Ambystoma; species Ambystoma mexicanum. The sequence goes on along the minus strand of NC_090926.1, from coordinate 118,946,692 downwards.
AAGCAGCAAGATCTTGAAAACAGCGCTCGAAGGAACAATCTAAACTTAAGGGGGATCCCAGTGACAGTGTGCTGTGTACTGGATGCTTCTACAACCCACGATGGGGCAAGGCTGCTGCTGGATCGCACTCATAGACAGCTTTAGGGCGAGAGGTGCAGAGTCTAGACCCCGCCAGATGTCATAACGAGAGTGCATTTCTTTGCAACAAAGCAGGCCATCTTGAATGCAGCATGGACGAGAGCAGAAATAACCTTCCAGAACGCGTCCATCCAAATCTACCAAGACCTAGCAGCAATCACAATCCAGAAGAAAAGAGCCCTCAAACCATTGACAACCCACCTCCAAGGCAACAATGTCCGATATCGCTGCATCTTCCCAGCCACATTACAATTTACAATAGCGAGGGAAACAAGAGGTGCCGGGTCATTGGAGGAAGCAGAAGACCTGTTGGGTGCAGAGCAGCCATGCCTTAGGGGCAAGAAATGCTGAATTCAACCTCTCCATTGGAGACAGCGACAACCAGGCCGCAGCGCACCGCATGCTCAACTGCGGGGAAATCCAGTAGACTTGGGGCCCCGTCAAAGTGCAAGTGAAAATGGATCTGCAAATGGACTTGGGGACACATATAGCCTCTGGAATTACTGCATTGAGACCCTAATTTGAGGACCTCCCATCCAGAAACATGATGTCTCCTGCTGAAGGATTCTGAGATTTATAGAGATTGATCACCTAATGGGATTAGCCGGACAGAGTGGGCGATGTCGCCCGAAGGCCACCTGGGAGTTTTCCCCAGTATTGTTAGTGTTGTTTTGATTTTTGTTGTTCATGTTTTGTCTTTTGAGTTCTGGAATCTGTTCTGAAAAACACGGCTGGAGCTAGGTTACATGACATTTGATGTACATATAGTTAAACGAAAATCAATTGTACAGAGTCTAGTGGACCTGAGCTGTTAGATTGCACTTCTACAGGAGACACATTTACGTGACCACGATAGTGCTAGACTGTGCCCCAGAAGCAACATGCAGCGTCTAGTGGGTCAAAAAAAGGGGGCCAGCCATTCTCATTGCGAGGGACGTCCCATTCACGGAACTGGATGTGACACAGGGTTTGGGGGTTCTATGTGATTATCTCGAATATTAAAGGTTGCACACAAAAAAGACTGCTTTTTCTTTTGCCAGATTTTGTGCAGCCTTTAATACTCAAAATACATCCATTCCTCCCCCACCCTTTGAAATCAGGGGTTTCACCCCCAAAACCCCATTAACCTCTTCCTCCCCCAATCCCACCTCAGACACACTCCTTCTCCCCAGCTCCCTGCCTCACATATAAATTCACACACAGAAACATTCCTTTTCCCCAGCCCCCTCCCCACCACAAACACTGTCCCCTTTCATACACACAAGCACGCAAACACACCCTTACCGGAAACCGTCTTCCCCCGCCCATCTCGGTCAGCCTGTCAGCCCCTGCATGCACCCGTGTGAAGCAGGGGCATGACAGTTAAGATTTAGAAAGACCGCTCTGAGTGTTCTCAGGGCGGTCTTTCTAAATTGGCCTTTTTCATTTTTGGGAAAATGGAAAATACTTTTTCATGTAATACCGGTTTGGGAGGTAGATATACAGGAGTGAAGTGCACTCTGTATGGGCAAATGTACACTCTACTATCCATATATGCCCCGAATGAGAAGCAAGATGGCTTTCTAAATGACCTGGTGTTAGAACTAACCCCTTTGTGGAAGGTCACTTAATAATTGGGGACGATTTTAACATGGTCCCAGACCCTAACGCGGATAAAATATAAAATGCACGCCGCGTCTCAGAAAGATTTCAGGAACGCCCTGGCGCTGCTGCACCTTTTTAGAAAACTGGGGGTTGTGGAGACATGGAGGCTATTACAACGGGAGAGCAAGACTACACCTACACTTCTCGCATGTGCACCACACCTTTTCATGAATCGACCTGATATTGACCTCCCCCCAAATGGTGCCTTGCGTGGACAAAGGTACTCTGGGCACCAGGACCCAATCGGACCATGCACTGGTGGTGATGGACGTCTGAATCTGTAACCCTACCCCCCCTCCATCAAACCCCCTTGGAAACTATATGACCAAGTCCTTGGGGACATGGTCCTCTGAGATGATATTGCAAAAGTGATAATAAATTACATCTGGGAAAATGGTAAGGATTCCATAGCGATAGCAACACTCTGGGATGCTATGAAGGCAGTAGTCCGAGAAGAACTGGTAGCTCACAATGCAGCGTATTATAAGAGATGGAAAGCAGCAAAAGAGGGGTTGGAAAGAGTAGTGGCAGAGGCGAAGCTAGCACATGAAAAGAAATGGTCCCCAAAAACTCAGAGATGCTTGTGACTAGCCCGATATAAACATGCAGCAAATCTAATGATGGAAATAGTCCAGGCATTAATTAGAACAAAGCTGGGGTACTACGCAAAGGGTAATACAACTAATACATTACTGGTGATGAAATTGGCGAAACTAAAGCAGAGAAATTTAGTGGGGGACGGCAAGACCCCAGAGGAGTGATCCACTATGGGAAGACCATCTCAGAAAGACAATGACGGCTGTGTGCTTTTACGCCATGGTTCACAGGCAGTATATAGAAGAGGCAACACTTCGGAGCATCTCAGACGCAGAAAGGGAACCACTGGAGCTCCCCATTACTATGGAAGAAGTCAATGTAGTGATCAAAGCACTGAAGACTAGAGCCCCAGGAACTGATGGGTTCATCCCTCTGTTTTACAAAATATTCAGGGTCCAACTCCTAAAGCCCCTCACTAGATTATTTAATTCTTTCCAGCAAACAGGCAAGTTGACAGAAACAATATTAAAGCCATGTGACGACCCCAGAGGTTCTGCCTTCTATAGGCCAATCTCACTTTTAAATATTAATGCAAACATCTACCCGAAAATTCTGGCAAACAGATTATTGGAAGTAATGCCAGGGCTCATTGACTAAGCGGGAGTTTTGCAAGGGCGAACTACAATTGATAATATTCGGTGGGCGCTTGATCTGGTTGAGGTAGAAACAACCGAACAAAGTGCAATGGACCTTCTGACTCTGGACACCACCAAAGCGTTCGCTAAAGTAGACTGGCTTTTTATGCAGACGACACTACAAGCATTTCACTTTGGGCCAGTATTACAATCAATGGTCCTGTCTAAGTATAGCACGGCAAAAACGGCAGTGTGGATGAACCAGGGACGCTCCTCCTCTACAGCACTCACCTGTGGGACAAGACAGGGTTGCCCCCTCTCCCTGCTAAATTTTACCCTGGTAATGGAGCGCTTTGCCAGTTGCATTAGAGGCAACCCCCCCATCGAAGGTATGAGCACTAGGGACACTCATTATAAAATGTTGTCATACGTGAATTACATCATTTTGACCCTTACCAATGTCCAACCAGACCTGCGAGCAGCTATGTCAGAACTGGAGGCTTTTCAGCTTTCATTAATTATCACAAGTCAGTAGCTTTGGGGGTGGAAATGACAGAGGGGGAATTACTCTAGCTCCACTCACTGTGTCCGATCTCATGGGTAAAAACACGCAGTGATATATTTAGGGGTGTGAATCCCAGTGCGACCACAGGCAGCTTGTGCTACTAATTTCCCGAAACTATTTAAGATCCTGGAAGCAGACTTGGAGCACTGGAATGTCAGTAGATATCACTGATGGACCATATCACAGCAGTGAAAATAAATTTGATCCCGAGTTACCTTTATTACTACATGGCACTTCAGGTTGAAATCCCACAGAAGGCCCCACAGAGGTTACAACAGAAAGTCCTCAGATTTGTATGGCACGGCAGACAACCCAGGAGCCCCAAAAAGTTGATGATGGGCAATGCGCGATTGGGAGGAATGGGTGTCCCGAACCTGCAAAACTACAATATAGTGGCCCAAATAGCACACAAGCACAATGGAATGGCACAGTCTACCCCCCCGAAGTGGGTAGCCCTGGAGCAGTCCAGCATGCCCCTATCCCTCTGATTCCAGCCATACACAGCGCCAGCAGCACGAAAACGCTGGCCTCGATTACTAACAGCAACCAGAAGGACACTGAGATATTGGGATGCTGTGATGCGAATCAAATGTCTCCCAATAGGCTTAGGCTCATTAATACCAATGCTCCATAACCCAGATATCACCCCAGGGCTTCACGGGAGGGAGTTCAATAGCTGGTCACAAGGGGAAGGCAAAATATCTTGTAGATGTTCAAAAACGGGAAGCCTCTGCCGTTCATGGAGTGTAAAGAGAAATGTACTGAGCAGGAACGGTTCAGATATGCACAAGTAAGATACTGGATGGTCATCCCTCGGATTACACCGGCAGTGATAAGTGAAAAGGAGGCTTTGGATTTGATGATCGCAGAGTGGGCATCATGAGGAAAGGTTTCCAAGCTATATACTATTTCACAAGTAGACCTGTTGTTAGGGAGAATTCTCTTCTAAGGCTACTCTCCCTTACCTATCGAGTCCCCCAGCAGCTTTGCTGGATTTGAAGGGTTTATTTTTTCTCCTGCTAAGAGTGAGCCTCTTTCTCCCACTCTTAGACATATTGCTGATGTGTGTTTTAGGCTATTTTGTGCTTATGGTCTGCAGGGTTTTTCTCACCCTCATAGGTATCATCTTTTTACATGTATGTTACACAGCACCCTCAGTGCAGTGACACAGGGGTGTCATAGTGACCCCCAAACATAGACTCCATACCCTGGGACTGACTACTGTCTCCCAGGGCATGTAAAGTCCCCATTGACTTTACTAGTCAATAGGTATGAACAAAACCAGTGCAACCCATCTTACTATGTAAGTACTGGAAAGGGATAATAGTTTTTCACTAGTGTACATTTTCAAGAGGGTACCATCCAGTCCCTCTCTCCAAAGTTTCTGGCTTGTGGCAGTGGTTACTACCGTAAATATTCGACCCCGAATATTTTCCTATGGGATTTTCCTATTGTTCGAGGCTACCACTTTTACTGACAGCCTCTAACATACCGTTGGTTTATTTTAATATTAACTTTACTCCAGTAGGTTTTTATTGCCAGATCTTTGATAATATTTCTTTCTCGTGTCTTTCTCTGAAATCCTAACCCAGGTCGGGGATCCTTTGTTCGTCCTTTTGGCGGGCTTCTACACAGAAGCCTTCCTCTCGGCTCCACTGAGTCGGGGGTAGACAGGATGTGTGGGAGGGGGAATAGGCACCCTGGACAGGGTTACCTAGGCAACCTAAGTCGCACTCTGCCCTGATAGTCTGGGGGATTATCCCACCAGGATAGCCACCCCACTGTGTGAGTGACAGCTAGGCTGTATGAATGGGGGGTTTTCTGCATAAAAGCAGGGCTCTGAGTACTGGAGGATAAGACGTCGCCACTGGAACTAAGAAACCCGAAGAGGAGAGAAGCTGAAGACATCTGCAATGACTGAACCACCGTTGAAGCCCTGTTGCAGATCCTCACCACTTTTCTCCAACGACTCGAGAAGATCTTCACCTGCAGGAGTCTTCTTTCCTTGAGCTGGTGGGGCCAACCAGTTCACCAATCGCCTTCCAGGACCTGCCTTGGTCGAATCGCCAGTGCCCTGCACTAGGAGACCGGATAGCCAGGCACCCGTCCACCACGACCGCGATTTAAAGGAGTGTACCTTTTATTTTGTTTTGGAAGCACCGCCGCTGGCTTCATCCCTGGGCAGTGCAGTAATTCGAACATTCCTCCACGACAAGAGCCTCTCTTCCTCTGCTGGATCTCCTGAACTGCAAGAACTTCCAGGAACTACTGCCACCACAGGAGCCTCTTCCACCTTTAAGGTACATTGTTCCGCCAGATCTCCCGTTTAGTTGGGTACTGCTAAAGGTGTTTTAAATCCTTTTCTTATCTTCTGGGTTGGCCGCCCCTATCGTCTAACATTGTCTTTTTACCTTCTGCAACCGCCTTTTCAAATCGTTAAACAAAGACTTGACTGCAGCTACTAGAACAGTAGGATCCTGGGCACTTTGCCTTGTACCACTGACTCTAGCACATGCCTATTGACCTTGGCTAAATCTGTTACAACTGCCTTCTCTAGATTGCTTTTCATCAAGAAATGTGTTGGTGCACCTAAACTCGTATAACCACCTTTTTCTTCCCCTTTCTATATTGTGAAGTACCATTTTGCTCGGTTTTCACCTAAGTATTGCCAATGCTGAAGTACTGGCTTGCCTAACTTGTTCCCAATCCATTTGGGAAGTTTTGCTGGTGTGTTGTAGAGTCTAACCCTGTATAACTTGACCTTTCCCTCCCTCTGAAGAAATTGTTAAAGTGCCATTTCCGCTTGATTTTACACTCTGCCATTTTGCTCAGTTTTCACTCTTGCTCAAACTTGTCTACGATTTAAATAGGGAGTTGTGTATACTTTTCTTGACTGTTTTAACTTGCTTTTATGATAGTGATTTGTGTGTGAACTTAAGAGTGTGTAAAATAAGTATATATTCTTTTTGATACAAAGCTTTAGTCAGTGTTTTCTTGTTCCATAGTATTGTAATCCTATTGTGTAAACCCTGAATACTGCTAATCTACCTCTTGAGATAAGTCTGACTGCTCAGCCACAGCTACCAACTAAATCTGTGTGGTAGAAACTGATACCAAAGGGGATTTATTGCATATACCTGTAGTCCTAATCTTCTGTAGTGGTCCCTAAGTGAACTGCATAGGATTCTGCCTAACACCTGTGGGCACTCAAACCCCAGTATATGACTAAATGGGAGACGGATTTGGGCCAGCTGTTGGACAACCGAACCTGGATAGATATTTGGAGAAGGAATTACTCATCTCGAGAAGCATCACAAACAGAAAATGTGCTTTTAAGCTGACATACGGATGGTATTATCCTCCCGCCACCTTACATAAAATTAAACATGCCGTGGATCCTAGCTGTTGGTGGAAATGTGGGGCACAAAGTCTTTTTTCGTATGTGGTGGAACTGCATGACAATCTGCACTTACTCGGTTATCAGCAATTGCAGAGATAACATGCATCCAACTGCCTATGGAGGTGGCCGATCTCCTTCTGGGTGCACACATTGCAGATGTATATTCAAATTTGGAGACAACCGCCAAGCTACTCAAGCACTTACTGGTGGCAGCTCGAATTATAATAGCCAGAACTTGGAAAACACTAGAGTAGATTGGAGTGTGCTGCTGTGGTGCTGCTGTGGTGGGCAAAGGTTTGGGATTTTTTAGTGGCTGAGAACGTCACTGCAGTGAAAGACGGCCTGTTCCATAAATTTACAGATGTCTGGACACCAATGGTCAATTATGACCAAAACTATCCGGCGCAAACACATAAGTCACAACTTATTACACTCTTCCTCTGTTCTTGGATGGAAGTTGGCCAAAAGCAAGGGAGGAGGTTGGCATTAGGAGTGGGAAGGGAGAAAAGGAATTGATCTGTAAAATCTTGAATTTGCTTAAATGGAACTGTTTCATCAATCTCATCATTTGCGTTCTGTACCTGCAGCCGAACTTAAATAAAGTTGGTGAAAAAAAAGTTTGATACTTAATTACAATCTCTTACTAATGAAGTTTACATATCTTTCTTAGTTCACCAATACAACTCTCTATACATTGTGAACCATATATTTTTTCCATCATGTTATATTGAATCAAATCAATATTTTTCATATAAAAAACACATTGAAAAAAATCAGTTCTTATAAGAAACTATTCAGGTTACATTTGTCATTCATGCCCTTAGGCAATATCAAGTACAGTATTCTATCCAAAAAGCCTCTGTGTGTTCAAACAAATGTGATAAATTAATATTCAGATCGCTCAACCTTATGAGCTCTAGGATATGAAACCTTGTGTTTGACATCTGATGTCCTTGTTCAATGTAATGTCTCACCACTGATGATTTCATGTTGCGTGTGCGTAAATTTGAACCATGTTCATTACAGCGAGTCTTGGCTTTTCTAGACGGCTGCTCAACATATTATTTACCACCTGGACGTCAAATGCTGTAGATAATATGTTAGACTTCAGATTTAGCAACATCTTGTAACCTGATCTTCTCTTGTACATGAGTGACAAACAATTTTACCCTTTATAACATTCTCTCAATGTATACAATTCAAACATGGAAAAGTACCAGCCCTCATTTTAGTAACCATATGTTTAAAAATATCTGTTCAGACCGAAAGGTGTTTAAACACTTTATTTTCTTTATTCCAAAACAATGGAGAGAAACATTATTTTGCAAGATAAGCAAACCAAGACACCTATGTATTTTTATGTAATTAAAACTCAAGTGATGTTTTATGTTGAATTATTTTGTATTCCTTCACCTAAAACTTCTATCCCTTTTGAAACATCAAAATGAAGAAATGCATTAAATTCTTAGTGCTGGTGAAAAAACAGAAAAGAAAAATCTAAGGCCAAAAACCTTCAGACTGTTGGACCTTCTACTGAAGACTCAAAAAGAAAACCTAGTGTTAGGAAAGAAACTCCGCCACCAGGTAAAACCAGATCTTAGAAGAAGAGGAAGTCTGTACTTGGCTTGACCTCTGACCCTCCAACCCAGATGCCTGAGACCCAACCTGCTCTTGAAATAGAGATGGTGAGGAACCATGGAGGCCCTTCTAGATCTAAGGGAATCCTTCTTAAGGACCCCCTGAGAAAACCTATTTTGGGTTCAGAAGCTGTTGCAACTCCAAGGGGGCTGCTAGATCAGCTCCCTTATACCTTAAATAAGAACGATGTACCAGAAAGGGTTTGTAGGTCATATAGCGTACTAAGGAAAATCTTTGAGCATAGGTCAGGATGTCACCCCCAAAATGCTGATGGTCTCTCTAGGAAGTTTTTAACCGACTAGAGGTAAGAGACTCATCCAGGAGTGGATTAGATCCTCCTGTCCCTTAGTCTGGGGGTGGGGGGGGGCGAGTGTTAGGGAGAATTCTCTTCTAAGGCTAATTTCCCTTACCTATAGAGTCCCCCAGCCGCTTTGCTGGATTTGAAGGGTTTATTTTTTTCTCCTGCTAAGAGTGAGACACTTTGGCCCACTATTAGACATGTTGCTGATGTGTGTTTTAGGCTATTTCTGTGCTTATGGTCTATGGGGTTTTTCTCACCCTCATGGGTATCATCTTTTTATATGTGTGTTACACAGCACCCTCAGTGCAGTGACACAGGGGTGTCATAGTGACCCGCAAACATAGACTCCATACCCTGGGACTGACTACTGTCTCTCAGGGCATGTAAAGTCCCCATTGACTTTACTAGTCGATAGTTATGAACAAAACCAGCACAACCCATCTTACTATGAAAGTACTGGAAAGGGTTAATAGCTTTTCCCTAGTGTTAATTTTCAAGAGGGTAACATCCAGTCCCTCTCTCCAAAGGCTGGTGGCAGTGGTTACTACCGCAAATATTCGACCACAAATATTTTCCTATGGGATTTTCCCATTGTTCGAGGCTACCACTTTTACTGACAGCCTTTAACATACCGCCGGTTTATTTTAATATTAACTTTACTCCGGTAGGTTTTTATTGCCAGATCTTTGATCATATTTCTTTCTCGTGTCTTTCTCTGAAATCCTAACCCAGGTCGGGGATCCTTTGTTCTTCCTTTTGGCGGGCTTCTACACAGAAGCCTTCCTCTCAGCGCCACTGAGTCGGGGGTAGACAGGATGTGTGGGAGGGGGAATAGGCACCCTGGACAGGGTTACCTAGGCAACCCAAGTCGCACTCTGCCCTGATAGGCTGGGGGGTTATGCCGCCAGGATACCCACCCCACTGTGTGAGTGACAGCTAGGCTGTATGAATGGGGGGTTTTCTGCAAAAAAGCAGGGTTCTGAGGACTGGAGGACAAGACGTCGCCACTGGAACTAAGAAACCCGAAGAGGAGAGAAGCTGAAGACATCTGCAATGACTGAACCACCGGTGAAGCCCTGCTGCAGATCCTCACCACTTTTCTCCAACGATTTGAGAAGATCTTCACCTGCAAGAGTCTTCTTCCCATGAGCTGGTGGGGCCAATCAGTTTGCCAATCGCCTTCCAGGACCTTCCTTGGTCGAATCACCAGTGCCCTGCACTAGGAGACCGGATAGCCAGGCACCCGTCCACCATGACCGCGATTTAAAGGAGCGTACCTTTTATTTCATTTTGGAAGCACCGCGGCTGGCTTCATCCCTGGGTGGTGCAGTAATTCGAACATTCCTCCACGACGAGAGCCTCTCTTCCTCTGCTGGATCTCCTAAACTGCAAGAACTGCCAGGGACTACCGCGACCGCAGGAGCCTCTTCCACTTTTAAGGTACATTGTTCCGCCAGGCCTCCCGTTTCGTTGGGTACTGCTAAAGGTGTTTTAAATCCTTTATTTACCGTGGGTTGGCCGCCCCTATCGTCTAACATTGTCTTTTCACCTTCTGCAACCGCCTTTTCAAATCGTTAACCAAAGACTTGATTGCAGCTACTAGAACAGTTTGAGCCTGGGCACTTTGCCTTGTACCACTGACTCTGGCACAGGCCTATTGACCCTGGGTAAATATGTTACAAATGCCTTCTCTAGATTGCTTTTCATCAAGAAATGTGTTGGAGCACCTAAACTCGTATACCACCTTTTTCTTCCCCTTTTTATATCGTGAAGTGCCATTTTGCTCGGTTTTCACCAAAGTATTGCCTATGCTGAAGTACTGCCTTGCCTAACTTGTTCTCAATCTATTTGGGAAGTGTTGCTGGTGTGTTGTAGAGTCTAACCCTGTATAACTTGACCTTTCCCTCCCTCTGCAGAAATTGTTAGGGTGCCATTTCTGCTTGGTTTTACACTGTGCCATTTTGCTCAGTTTTCGCTCTTGCTCAACCTTGTCTACGATTTAAATAGGGAGTTGTGTATACTTTTCTTGACTGTTTTAACTTGCTTTTATGATAGTGATTTGTGTGTGAACTTAAGAGTGTGTAAAATAAGTATATATTCTTTTTGATACAAAGCTTTAGTCAGTGTTTTCTTGTTCCATAGTATTGTAATCCTATTGTGTAAACCCTGAATACTACTCATCTCCCTCTTGAGATAAGTCTGACTGCTCAGCCACAGCTACCAACTAAATCTGTGTGGTACAGACTGATACTAAAGGGGATTTATTGCATATACCTGTAGGCCTAATCTTCTGTAGTGCTCCCTAAGGGAACTGCATAGAATTCTGCCTAACACCTGTGGGTACTCAAACCCCAGTATATGACTAAATGGGAGACGGATTTGGGCCAGCTGTTGGACAACCCAACCTGGATAGATATTTGGAGAAGGAATTACTCATCTCGAGATGCATCACAAATTGAAAATGTGCTTTTAAGCTGACATACGGATGGTATTATCCTCCCGCCACCTTACATAAAATTAAACATGCCGTGGATCCTAGCTGTTGGTGGAAATGTGGGGCACAAGGGTCTTTATTCATATGTGGTGGAACTGCATGACAATCTGCACTTACTCGGAGGAGATATTATCAGCCATTGCAGAGATAACATGCATCCAACTGCCTATGGAGGTGGCCGATCTCCTTCTGGGTGCACACATTGCAGATGTATATTCAAATTTGGAGGCAACCGCCAAGCTACTCAAGCACTTACTGGTTGTGGCTCGAATTATAATAGCCAGAACTTGGAAAACAGTAGAGTAGAGTGGAGTGTGCTGCTGTGGTGCTGCTGTGGTGGGCAAAGGTTTGGGATTTTTTAGTGGCTGAGAACGTCACTGCAGTGAAAGACGGCCTGTTCCATAAATGTACAGATGTCTGGACACCAATACTTCACTATGACCAAAACTATCCGGAGCAAACACATAAGTCACAACTTATTACACTCTTCCTGTGTTCTTGGATGAGGGTTGGCCAAAAGCAAGGGAGGAGGTGGGCTTTAGGAGTGGGAAGGGAGAAAAGGAATTGATCTGTAAAATCTTGAATTTGCTTAAATGGAACTGTTTCATCAATCTCATCATTTGCGTTCTGTACCTGCAGCCGAACTTAAATGAAGTTGGTGAAAAAAATGTTTGTCACTTAATTACAATCTCTTACTAATGAAGTTTACATATCTTTCTTACTTCACCAATACGACTCTCTATACATTGTGAACCATATATTTTTTCCATCATGTTATATTGAATCAAATCAATATTTTTCATATAAAAAACACATTGAAAAAAATCAGTTCTTATAAGAAACTATTCAGGTTACATTTGTCATTCATGCCCTTAGGCAATACCAAGTACAGTATTCTATCCAAAAAGCCTCTGTGTGTTCAAACAAATGTGATAAATTAATATTCAGATCGCTCAACCTTATGAGCTCTAGGATATGAAACCTTGTGTTTGACATCTGATGTCCTTGTTCAATGTAATGTCGCACCACTGATGATTTCATGTTGCGTGTGCGTAAATCTGAATCATGTTCATTACAGCGAGTCTTGGCTTTTCTAGACGGCTGCTCAACATAGTATTTACCACCTGGACGTCAAATGCTGTAGATAATATGTGAGATTTCAGATGTAGCAACATCTTGTAACCTGATCTTCTCTTGTACATGAGTGACAAACAATTTTACCCTTTAACATTCTCTCAATGTATACAATTAAAACATGGAAAAGTACCAGCTCTCATTTTAGTAACCAAATGTTTAAAAATATCTGTTCAGACCGAAAGGTGTTTAAACTCTTTATTTTCTTTATTCCAAAATAATGGAGAGAAACGTTGTTTTGCAAGGTAAGCAAACCAAGACACCTATGTATTTTTATGTAATTAAAAGTCAAGTGCTGTTTTATGTTGAATTATTTTGTATTCCTTCACCTAAAACTTCTATCCCTTTTGACAAATCAATATGAACAAATGCATTAAAGCATTTCACTCTGTTACAAAAACCGTATCTAACATGGTTTGGGGCAACAACCAGTGCTCCTTCCATTTAACACCAGCAGCAGAACTGATGCTAAGTGCATTTGCACAATTCTTAGCACCAGCACACATGTTCAATAATATGGCCTCTAATGTGTAGCTCCTTGTGGTGCATTGTGCGCCCACTTAAAAAAGAGTGCACCTTTTGTCCTTGGGGCTTCAAAAGAGGCTGTCAAACTCTGCTTTCTTATATACACTACCTGGACTCTCCCCTCGAGGGTGGACTGGCATATCGGGAACTCTGGAGATTTCCTGGTAGGCCTCTGAACCCTGGGCCTCTTTTGAGCGAGAACCTATTATATTTTTCAAATGTTCTCAAAGGAAAAGGGTTGTGCTTGCTGAAAATGTGTAATATGGGCCCACTTTGAATATTATTTCCAGGGTCTTTTTTCGTTCTCAGTCCATCCCTTCTCCGTCGCAAACATTAACTATAAATGTTGTGGCTATCTTACAGACGAATGATCACAACTAGACTTTTTAAATGTCTGATTCACCAGATACAGGAGGTGGTAGACTGCTGTGGCTACATCCTACAAAGTAGTCACATCAATGTGCACATCAATAGCAAGACCTAATTTTTTAACCGACGATTGCAACCATGTGTGTCACTCGGTGGTCGAAGTGAGCAGGAACCGTCGGGAGCGGCGTTCCACTACTTTTATTTTTTACTGTTAACAATTCCACTACTTTTTGTATCCATGTTCACCATTCCGGAACTGTTCTTTGTGAAGTTAAATCACACGTCTCTACTTTACTACCCAATAGCATTTACACATAAACTGAAATCTGTTTCAACTCAATTGGCTGTCTACCAGCATGGCTGCAACCAATGGAAAATGTATTGCATGTTGCTCCTTTCCAGCCTACTCTGTCCCTTGCCGGAGTCACAGTTCCACCACTTTTTTTGGTACACTTCTACCACTGGTATCACTGGAGGACTATGGAACGCAGGCCTGTCACTCCCACAAGTGGCCAGAGTGTGGCACATGTAACAGAGCACGAGATAAAACTGACAAATAAAGCCTGAGAAAAGCACAAGGCCTAGTCGTGGGCCTCACTCTAGGTCATAAAAACAACCCTCATCAGTGCCACTGCATTCATAGGTCTTCCTGAATTAACAACCTTTACACATATCTACAGAGTGGCATCCAAGTCAAAACCAGATAAAAAACCCAACCTTTTCATATAGAAATATATCAAAGGAGAGCTCTTTTTTCAGAATTGTACGAAATTACCGAACCTAAAGTTCTGACCTATACAAAAAGGTTGTACATGCATGCCACCAAAGGTTCGAACACCAAAAGTTTGAACCTTTGTTGGCATGCATTTTAGGTTGGTAAAAAAAAAAAAGACTGCGTGGGCTGTGGGGGTGTCCCCCGCAACACCCCGCTCACCATACCAAAAAGTATAGTGAGCGGGGTGTTGCGGGGGAAACCCCTGCAGCTGCCCGAAAAAAAAAGAAAAAAAAGAAAAGGACCCTGCGTCCCCGGTTCCCGATCACGGATGTGAAAGGGAACTAGCGCCGCAATGACACAGCGCATCTTCAAAGGTAAGTAGGGTGTGCATGGGGGTATGTTGGGGATGTGGGTGCAAATGTGTTGGGGGTGTGGGTGGGGGTGTGGGTTTGTAAATATATGTTTGCATGGGAAATGTACAAATCTTTTGTGGTGCGTACATTTTTCATACAAACTTTTCTGCCACAGACTTTTCTGCAACGGAAAAATCACGCAGATATTTTTTTTTCTTCTATGCGTGTACAAAAAATAGGCTATTCGCTAAATATGTCTTCGATTGTTGGCTGTGAAGGGATGTGTAAGGGACAGGGAATATAAGAATTATGGGAATTACAGCGTTTGGAGTTTAAATCTAGTTTTTTTATTTTTATTTGTGTTTTGAATCCCAACTTTTTACATACAAAAATATATAAAACTGAAAGGATCCTTTCACAAGTATTCAAACAATTGGGCCTCATTATGAGTTTGGAGGTAGCCATGGTGCTATTAGCGCCATGGCTGCGTCCAAACTCGGGTCTGGGTTCTTTGAATGAGGAATTACTGGGTCATTCCAACCTTGGAGGACCTGGTAAATCCTCATTCAAAAAATCCATCCCCATTCCCATTCGAGCCCCCATAGGGCTCAATGGGAATGGGGATGGAGCTAATAACAGGCCCTTTAATAATGGGACCGTTATTAGCTCCCTGGTCCCCTTGCGGGACCCGCAAAGGACGTCTGGTCTGACCAGATGTTCTGAGCGGGTCCCTCAAGGGAACCTCGTAATAGGGCGGAATGGGTTTACCGGCACCATTACCGGCGCCGTTAAACCCATTCCGCCCACCTCGTAATGAGGCCCTTTGGGCCTCATTACGAGTTTGGAGGTAGCCATGGTGCTATTAGCGCCATGGCTGCCTCCAAAATCGTGTACGGGTCCGTGGTCTGTGAATGAGGAATCACCGGGTCATTCCAACCTTGGAGGTCCCGGTAATTCCTCATTCACAAAACCATTCCCCATTCCCATTTGAGCCCCCATAGGGCTCAATGGGAATGGGGATGGGGCTAATAACAGGCCCGTTATTAGCTCCTTGGTCCCCTCGCAGGGCGCGGAAAGGACGTCTGGTTTTACCAGACGTCTGTTCCGGTTCCCGCGAGGGAACCTCGTGATGGGGCGGAATGGGTTTACCGGCACCATTACCGGTGCCGTTAAACCCATTCCGCAAGGGTCGTAATGAGGCCCCAAGTGTTTTGTGGTTTCTTTGAGCCCAGTGATCCAAATCTAGTTCTATAATTGAAATAAAAATAAAATGTGTCAAGTGTCAAAGAAATGTTTATGTGAAATCCATTACAGTCATGTTAATAATATAACAGTTTCCCTTCATCTTCCTTTATTTTTATTATTGTTTATGTAATGGAACTTAAAAAGAGCATGTTCACCCAAAGCAGCCAAGACAATCATATGATCGGCAGTAGAAGCAAATTGCAGAACAACAACTTGCAAAATAATCAGGTATTTAATTCCAGACAAAACCTCATATAGTTATCTCTAAAGCTGAGGGAACA
Organism: Ambystoma mexicanum; assembly: GCF_040938575.1. Lineage (NCBI taxonomy): Eukaryota > Metazoa > Chordata > Amphibia > Caudata > Ambystomatidae > Ambystoma > Ambystoma mexicanum. The sequence goes on along the minus strand of NC_090926.1, from coordinate 118,930,718 downwards.
CTCAAGATTGTTCCAGTAGGAGGGTGCATGAACGGAACAAGCACTCTCTCCTCGATGTTTGGTATTTACACATAGGTGAGTATGCAAAGCTTCACTGCACTCTAAAAAGAGAGTATCTGCTAATTATTGTGGCCAAAATGAGGGTTCAACTCCAAGAATGGCTGAATGGCTGAATGCATCGGGAACAGTGCCTTGATGCATATTTTGCACTCCACTGGAAGCAAATGAATAGGAGTACGGAGGAGAGATGTGCTCATGTCTCAAGTGGACACTTGCCACCATATTTTGAATGTCTTCAAGGCATCCAATATCCTAGTTTGGCAGGACCATCTCTGCCTCATTGCAATAATCAAACCTCGCTGAAATTAAAGCATTTTCTACTGCCATATTGAGGCATCAATAAAGGTATTGTCTCTACCAACCGGAATGACTCATGACTCCGAGAGATTCAATGCCATCCATTCCATCATGCTTCCAAAGTATATGGAGAACTCAGATGTGTCAACCCCAACCTTTTACCCCTTCACGCAAAAGAGCAATGGCAAAATGATTTACCCCACTACTTAGTGCCATGAAAAGGAAAAACCGAAAACTTGAACTAGAATGGAGGATCAAAAACGTTTGCAAAAAGAAATTCAAATTTCAACAACATACACGTTCATACAAAAAGGAAATACAAAAAGCAAAAAGGAAATACTACAACAACAGAATCTTCATAGCACCAAATACCCATTAAAAACTCTTTAAAATCATAAACGAAATAAAAAATCACTCGGCTGCAACAACATGCCAATACCATCAAAGAAACAATGCAATGACCTTGCAGAACATTTCAAAAACAAAATCATGACCATCCAACAGACCATACAAAACAGAGCATGTAAGCAGATTATGGAACCCACCCACCCTTACAATGAATGCCCGAACAAACTCTGGAGCTTCCCAAAAAAATCAGTGGAGACATTCATCAAACTGGTAAATCAAATCAAAAAAACAGGTTCCCTTGCAGATCCCTGCCCCCCAGACATATACAAATTAAATCTTCTCACAAGGAACACTCATGGAATACCACAGGAACGTCTTCAACCTTTCAATCTCAGCAGGGAAAGTGCCACAATTCTTCAAATCAGCATGCACCAGGGCGCTCCTCAAAGATACAGCAGGAAATGTAGAGGACTACTCCAATTAAAGACCTATCTCCAACATCCCGTACCCATCTAAAGTGCTGGAAACATACATATATAGAACAAACCAAGAATTCATAGAAGAGCACCGCCTATTGGACCAGGCACAAATAGACTTTAGACCAATGAGAGGGATGGAATCAGCGCTTCTCTCAATATGGGATGGCCTAAAGGAAAATATAGATTCAGGCAATAGTACCGCATTTATACTTCTAGTCTTCTCTGCAGCATTCGACACAGTTAACCACGACATCCTCATCATGAGATTGGAAGAAATTGTAATCACTGACCGGGCCATAGCATGGATCAAATCCTTCCTAGCAAACAGAACAGAAACCATATGGATCAAACCTTTCAAATCCAACCCAAGAGAATCCTCATGTGGAGTACCACAAGGATCATCCTTCTCCCCGCTATTATTCAACTTCTACCTTTCTCAACTAATTTAGATCATTAAAAGACATAGCCTCACCTGTTACAACTACGCTGATGACACACAAATAGTCTGCAAAATACAAGACACTCAAGAAGAAAACACATTAGGGAACTGCCTTCGTGAAATATAAAACTGGATGAACTCGAACTACCTCAAACTCAACCCAGGCAAAACAGAAATAATGATCATCACAAAAAAATGGAGGAGACAGCCACTACATCCCCTGGCCAACAGAACTTGGTACAACCCCAGCCCCATCATCGATTGTAAAAAAACTGGGAGTCCTGATGAACAATAAACTTACTCTAGAGCCACAAGTAAATGTTCTAATCAAGAAATGCTTCTTTTGTCCTGCAAGCAGTAAAAAGGATACTACCATTCCTATCATTCGCCAACAAAACACTCACCGTCATCGCTCTCGTCATGTCCAGAGTAGACTACGCTAATAGTCTATATCAGGGCATGCCTGAACAACTTCTAAAAAAACGTATATGGATACAAAATGCGGCAGCCAGACTGCTCCTCAAACTACCCCGAAGAGAGCACATCACACCAGTGATGAAAAAGCTGCGCTGGCAACCAATAAAACAGCGAATCAAGTTCAAATCAATGTGCATAACGCACAAAGCATTCCAGGATCAAGATGCAGAGTTCCTAAGAGACAATTTCCTACATCGCCCAACGAGGACGCTCAGATCCAGCAGCGACATCCATTTGGAACCAAAACCATACAACAAAACAAAATTTAGAGGATCCACTTTCTCTCACCTCGCCACAAAAACATGGAACGAGCTACCAAAGAACATACGTCACTTAAGAAATCACCTCCTTTTCAGAAAACTCCTCAAATCTTGGCTCTTCACCCCATAACTGGAAGAATGCCTATGGGGGCATATACACAACTGAAACAATGCTGAGTGAAAAAAAACGATCCTCCCTACCTCCCTAAGCTATCGCCCATAAAACAGAAGTTAGAGAAGACCAATCTACGGCATTTCAACTTGCCAATTGATAGATAAGATAGAACCATACCAAAGAACGATCATGGAGGGATCGAGATAGAAGGGCAAGGATGATATATCAATAACATCTTGACCTACAAAGTACACACAGGCAGCAATGGACCACCAACAGAAAATAGATAGGAAGGGAGTGGGTGATTGCCAAATCACAGCACCATATCAGAGTGGGGGTCAATACACGCCCCTACCTATTACACTAAGTTCAAAACAACTCAGCTGGGAATGTGCCACACCATCAATCATAACAATTAGATGGACAGGAAAGAAAAGTGAAAGAACATACCTACCCACAGGACATTCGGATACATAGAACAATAATTATATGGACTAAGAGACATATAACCCACTAACCCAAAGCTCAAATCTCTGAATACTTAACTCACACAGAAATCCACACAACCATCTTCTCGCTCAGCAAACAGCATGTACTTCACCACACCGCAACAACAAACAAGCAACACATAAATGGCACCAAGAGCACACGAGGCCTCACATCGATCCAATATTCACACCCATGCTCAGCGCACAGTGAAAACCTAACTGAAGTTGCCAACAGCAAACCACATTTCTCACTTTCCTATTCCATCTTCACCTGAATAACCCACCCCGCCTACTTGTTTGTAGATCCGCCTGAGCGCCTGGGGACCAATTCCGTTGGTGACGGTGCGCGGTACAAATACCTTTAACATTAACATTAACCTCCAAAGGGGGCGCTGTTGCCCACGGGAGAAAATGGTCGCTCCTGTGTGAGCTCCGGAGTGAACCAGGGCCGTAATGCAAATATAACTGTTCCACGGGTCCGGTTCTACTTCTATGAAACATGGATTGAATGGCAATCACTACTGAACAGTACTGCGAAACCTGGAAGCCAACGGTGTATGACTCTTCGAGATATAGCATTATACGAACACCACGGACAGCGGGGAACGGAGCCTGAGGTCGAGACTGAACTTGAGGGGAGGAGCTCGGCGGAAGTAGGCACGCTCCGCGCCCAAGACACCAGAGGCCCATCGTTATTGGGACCTGCTGCGGGTGCTCCGCTCCTCGTAGAGCGCCTGCGGGTCCCCCCACTGGCTCCCGCCACCCCCCTCCTTCAAGCACTGCTGAACGGCCGGTGCTCGGCCTGTACCCGGCGACAAGAATCCACTGACGAACTGCTGGAGCGGTACCTCCTCGTCGAGCACAACGCAGATAAGTGGGGTGGCGAGAGGGAGGTGGCCTCTTAGGGACACCCCAGAATTGTATCTTCACAACTAGCGACTGGGAGGCTTTCGCGACAGGCCGTATCGAGCTCTTACCACGGAACTGGTGCCGCGACACCGAATGCGCACTACCTGCAACAAGCATATTGACATCGACCCCCCACCACTGATAAGACTTGCCGCGAAACGAGTGTTGTGTTGGCCTGATCAGGCCTGTTGTGGGCTGTGCACACCAGGGGCCACAAACACACATTGCAATTGCTGCCATACGCCGATCAGAGAAGGCAGAGCACGTTAATCCTGCTGAACAATCGATCAAAAAAAGGGGATAATGCCCAAGAATTTTGGTCATAAGAAGAACAAGGGGGCTATCGACAAATACACCACGACTATCCAGAAAGATCCAACACCCGAGATGGAGGAGGTAACGATCCCGCTCGACCAGCAGGCTCCGCCAACCACGTTGATGGACCCGCAAGCGGTCTTCCTCGCAATGCAACAGGGTTTTGCAGCACTGAACGACAAACTTGATGGGATCACCGCAAATGTGGCGTCTATTAAAACAAAATTGGACAAAACGACAACACGTATAACGGAGGCGGAAACAAGATTATCGGGCACTGAAGATGCCCTTGAAGCCCTGAAAAGTACGGTATCCACGATGGCGATCGAACTAGGAATGGTGAAGACTAAATGCGAGGATTTAGAAGCGAGGTCAAGACGCAACAATATTTGCATTATGGGGGTGCCGGAGGAAGCGATGAAGGGCTCCATCGAAAAAGGAGTGGAGGCCCTCCTGCGCAGACTGCTGGGGGACCACGGGTGGTCACCAATGTTCATTATTGAGCGGGCTCACAGGTCTCTGGCCCCGAAACCAAAGCCGGGAGCATATCCTAGACCAATCATAGCACGTGTGATGAACTACAGGGACAGGGACCTGATACTGAGGGCGGCAAGGGAAAAGCAGGAGCTGAGATTGGAAGCCAACGTTATACGGATCTTTCCAGACTTTACACTAGCGGTGTAACATGAAAGGAAACAATTCAATGGGGTTAAGAAACTGCTCCGGGAACGGCAGGTTCAGTACGCCATGCTCTACCCGGCAAGACTTAAAATTCAATATCAAAACAAGATACACTTCTTCACCTTCCCCGAGGAAGCCGCCAGCTATATAGAGACACATATCCCCACTCCGTCGAGGAGCACTGAAGTTAACGAACAGGAATAATCTTCACGGGTGCACATTAACAGAATGTTCAAGTAATGATGCATAAGTCAGGACTTACAGGTAGCATCGGCTCCCGCTTTTGGGAGCAGCTCTATGTGGGGGCGGGAATGTCTCAATAAGTGTGATATTCTGCATTGCAATATCCCTCGCTGACAATAACAAGTGTGAGAGCAACGTATGGAACTGGTTACCCTTATTCAAGGTTTGGAAAGGCATAGGCCCTGGTAATCACCGCAGGCCCCCCCTGTAGCAGGTGCACATGCAGTTGGAGGGAGGGAAGGGTTGGGATCCTAAAAGCACAGTTGAAGTTAGGGGAACTGTGAGGGTGGGTGGAGGGGGAGGGTTTGACACGTTGGGCGGGAGTTATGTTATGGTGGAGAAGAAAGTAAAAAGCACACAGGTAATGTACACTGGAAAATTTGAAAGCATTGTAAAACAATATTCGCAAACACACATTCACGATCATTTTGTGTGGAATGGCTGAAACAGGCATTGATGATATTAAAGTAATGAGCTGGAATGTTCGAGGTCTAGGCTCCAGAGTTAAGAAACAGAAAATTATAGCATACATTAACAGACAGACTCCCAAGATTCTTTTCCTACAACAGACGCACATTGGGTCACAACAGGAGGGGCAGCTGGTTCCGAATTGGGGAACACACCAATATTACACAACTTACTCGAAAACAGCTAGAGGTACAGCAATCTTGTCACACAAGACCTTGCGGTTCACGTGCAAAGAAATGGAATGTGACTCTGTGGGGAGATACGTGTTAGTACATGGTACTCTACAAGGTAAAGAGATAGTCCTCCTTAACATATACGGGCCGAACATAGATGACCTTTAATTCTACTCCACAATCTTCGGGAAACTGGCAAACTACCCCACGGCCCATCTGATATGCGGGGGGGACTTTAACACCATTCTTGATGTGAATATCGACTGTACTTCGACACAAGTGAGAGCACTATCCAAAGCAGCACAGACAGTTATCACTCACATGGCAGATTTGAGACTGAAGGATGCATGGAGGCCGCTACACCCCTCTGCGAGAGGATACACATATTACTCGACAGTACCCGACATGCACTCCAGGAAAGATGTTTGGTTGGTGGATAACACAGTATTATCATGGGTCACAGACACTCAGATACTCCCCAGGACATACTCAGATCATTCCCCCATACTGATGGCATTGCGAATACCCGGCGCCGCAGTGGGAAGGCCCCCATGGAGATTCAAACCGGCTGCGCTACGAGATCTGGTCTATAGAAACGCAATGGACCAGCACATACAAGAATACTTTGATCTCAATGAGAACTCAGTGTCCTCTCTCGTGATATTGTGGCAAGCATTTAAGGTGTATATAAGGGGCGCATCCATATCAAAGGAAAGTGGCATCCTCAAAGACATTAGGAATAGATTGCAATGACTAGAAGCGCAAATAGCATCAATACAAGCCCAATATGTGCTTACTCCGACACCACAACTCACTTTAGATATAAAGAACAAGCTAGACGAATATACGGACAGAGCGGACCAAGAGATACGCTACTTTGACAGACCGGCGGCTGCACGCTGCTACGGAGAAAGCGAATGCCCGGGGAGGTTGTTAGCCAGAGCAGTGAGGGGAGAAAGGGGATCAACAGATATCCCATGTATACAAACAGTGGACGGCTTGGTCACCACAGATCAGGGTAAGATACGTGACACATTTCACGCATTCTATGAAGAACTTCACTCACTTCAATCCGACGCTACGGATGCGGAGATTGAACATTACCTCTCCCAAATCCCAACGACATTACTGGCGGAGGATACCAGGGAGTTGTTGGAGACTCCGATAACTGAGGCGGAAGTTGTGGAGGCAATTGAGGCACTCCCCAACGGGAAGGCCCCTGGCACCGATGGCCTTAGTGCAGAGTTCTACAAGGAGTTTAAACATCTATTAGTACCCAGACTACTGGCGATGTGGACCGAAGCCCTAGATAGGGGAGAGCTCCCCGAGACCACAAGAGAAGCAGTAATAACGCTACTGCTTAAATCAGGGAAGCCCCCGAATGACTGCAGGTCTTATAGACCTCTATCATTAATTAATACGGATGCAAAGGTCTTGGCAAACATACTCGCCACTAGGTTAACACCTTTGATGCCATATATGGTCCACGAGGATCAGGCAGGGTTCATTCTTGGCAGGTCCACGGCCACTAACATCAGAAGATGCCATGAGATCCTGACTACAACACCCTCAGATCAGCAAGCCATAGCCATGTCACTAGACATGCGCAAAGCATTTGATACGGTATCCTGGCCCTTCCTGTTCGGGGTCTTACGAAATTATGGGTTTGGTCTAAACTTCCTGAAATGGATACAATTACTATACACAGGCCCCCAGGCCAGAGTTAGAGTTAATGGCACCCTAACAGAAAAGCTGGAACTACGAGGGGCACTAGACAGGGTTGCCCATTGTCACCTTTACTGTTCACCCTAATAATAGAACCACTGGCGGACATAATGAGGACGCGCTACAGCGCATACGGGCTAAGGATAGGGAGTAAACTGTACATTATAAATCTATATGCAGACGATATTTTGCTGGTCCTAAAAAACCCAGACAGAACATTGGGGAGGGTCCTGGCAGAAGTAGAACGATTTGGTAGATTCTCGGGCCTACGACTTAACCCCAACAAATCAGAAGTGTTCCCCATTACTGAAAACACGAGTAAACCCCATGACCTGCATGGCCTACAGTGGTGCCCGACACATATTCTGTATCTGGGAGCGTGTATTGCTAGGACGGCTCAATTGTCGCGAGCACTAAACTATAACCTGCTGGCAGACGCTCTATGTATGAAGTTAAAGCGTTGGAGTGCTCTCCCCATTTCCATGATGGGTAGGATCGCCTTAGTGAAAATGATAATTCTCCCAAAGCTTTTTTATTTATTTAGTACGGTACCGGTCTGGCCGAGCGCGCCTTATTCACCAAGATGTCTAGCGCATGTGTCTCATTTGTATGGGGTGGTCACCCTAGGGTGAGCTGGAGGGTACTAACTGATGACTACAAAGGGTGGTTTGTTGGCACCAGACCTCGAACTATACTATTTGTCTGCACAGGCACAACATGCCGCCCATTGGGCCACAATATTTCTTAACCCAGCGGGCCCTGTACCGAGCCCGAAAAAGAGGCCGTGTTGACGCTCCACCAATTTACGAGGCAAACTCCCAAGCATTATAACGCCCTGAAACCATCAAAGGTGGTGACTACGGCATGAGCCAAAATAGTTGAGATATTTGGTACGGATAAGATATACCACCCGAGTATGCCGCTCTGGGGTGACCCCCAGACACCCTTTAGTATAGAGGGGTAAGTAGCCCACCATTGGTCCTCCAGGGGCATATCACAATGGGGTCAACTGTTCACGGATGGACACTTTATTCAATGGGATGATATCAAGGAAGTAGTGGGGAATACGCACGGGAACAGACAACAATATTCCCGTATACGGGCAGCCATACAAAGTATATGTCCGACTTTTCCTAATGAACCACCACTGAACATGGGATTGGGATATATGTTCACGGGGGGATCTCAAAAGATAACAGCCTCAGCACTGTATAAGATTATACTCCAAACACGCCCGACAGAGCAACGCACAACTAAGGCCAAGTGGGAACAAGACTTGGTAGAGCAGATTGAAGAGGATGAATGGTCCCGACACTGTGCACTCACCAAGCCGATTTCATGTAATTCTAGATACAGGCTAAGTCACTATAAGATAATACAAATAACACACTACACTCCTATGAAGCTCAAACACATATACCCGACCATGACCGGGAACTGCCCGAGATGCAATGCTGAAAATGCAAACATTTACCATATGTTATGGGTGTGTGTAAAACTGAGGGGATATTGGGAGGAGGTGTGTCTGGCATTGGATGGGATGGCAGATCAACCAGTGGAATGGACCCCATGGATGTGCCTGTTGGGGGTAGTCGAGAAAATGAACCCGATATGGTGGAAACTGTTGAACTTAAGTCTGCTCCTAGCCAAGAGGGCGATTCGGCTCAAATGGAAAAGTGCAAATCCCCCAACCAAGGCGGACTGGGACAGAGACATGGTATGGGCAAACGACATGGAGGAACTATATATAGACTTGGTACTGCCTGTTTCCCGCCCAAAGAATATATGGGAAAGATACAAACTGTACCTACTTGAAAAGACCGAGCAAGAACACTCTGACTCTGAACAGTAATTGCAATTGTACAATGTATGAACATATCAATATTACAGCTAAGTGTTTGTATTAACTGTGTGCAGCAAAAATAAAGAATACACAAAAAAAACATTAACCTCCAAACAGAGGAGGATCTTTTATCCAAATGAAGCAAACAGATTTGCTGTAAGGTCATACAGAGACTGAACAAGAGTCAGAAAGCATTATCAACGATAAACACCACTGTCCAGTTTGCATTGACAAGAATCAAAGGATGTCAGAGAAACCACCTCGGATCCGTTGCCCAGGAAGGATGTAAGCTTGTCAAGGTCAGAACCAAAAATGCCCACTCTGGCAAAGGCGGCCCAGAAGGATATTTTGATTGACAGTGTGGAATGCCACTGACCGATCTAATAAAATCGGGGAATCAGTATCATTTTTAACCAGAATGTTCCAGATGTCATCCATAATAAGAAATAGCCATGTTTTACTTCTCCTGCCCAGCCTACAGCCCACACCAGGAATGTTTCAAAAGATCACAATTCTCTGCATTGCCCTTGGTGCATAAAGCCCTTTCACAAAATGTTTGCTTGGAATAGGACCGGGGATATTTGTAGAATATCAGAGGAGTCTTTTTGGAGCCGGGAACCTTCCTTCAGAAATGGAAGAACAATGAACTGCTTAAAAAAATAAGCAAATGACCTGATGTTAGAGAGCTATTCTCAACTGATCACAGGCTCTTGGGAGGAAGAGCCACTAACTCAGTTAATATCAATTGTTTTGTTTATTATTTTTGAAGTGCTTACAAATGCCAACTACAATATATCCTCAATGTCATGGAAATGCAAATAATAGGATGGCTTTTGATCAGTGAGAAATAGGAAGGGGCTGCCGCAACCTTACCACCGGATCACCGTGGCTCATAAAATTGAGACACTTTTGATGTCAAAAGTATGGAGGTATGGAACAATATACCTACAGGGCTCCATCATGTTTTATTTATTTATTTATTGTATTTGTTGGTAGTGCCCAGACCCGGAGGTATCACACCGCTAAGAATACAGTATATTGTGCGTTACAGGATGGTTAGGAACAGTAAGGTTACACTTCATCAAGAATAGTCATATTCAAAACATTAGATAGTAGGCTTTAGGAGTTACACATATTTGTGAAATATTATCGTTTTTGCTTTCTTATGAAACAGTGTGTAAGTAGGTTTGTTTTGGATGTGCTGAGGGAGTGCATTTCACAGTGTGGGAGCGATGGTGGTGAAGCAGGAGCCCCCAGCTCTTTTTCTGGCAAATTGAGGTATATGCAGAGCAGATGTGGTGGAAGAACGGAGATTGCATGTGTTATGTTTCTTGGTGATACGGTTCTTGAGGTAGGGGGGTGCTGATATATAGGCAGCGGTAGGTGAAGGTGAGGAGTTTGAAGTCAATGCAAGTTTTGATGGGGAGCCAATGAGCCTCCTGTCTGATTTGTGAGATGTGGTCAGAGCGTTTCATACCCCAAACAGCTCTTAGAGTGTTATTTTTGAAGCATTTGGAGTTTATTGATGTTTTTGGTTAAGGTCCCTGCTAAGATGCCGTTGCAATAGTCCAGTTTGCTGCCTGTGATGGATCTAGCTAGGATGAGGCAGTTGTTAGGAGTAAGGAATCTTCTAGAGAGGTTTATTAATTTGGTGGAAAAGGCTGCTGAGGAGGTGATTGCTTTGACATGCAGAGTTCAGCATCTAGGTAAACGCCTTGTGTTTTGACATGGGCGGAGACCGGGATGGTGTTGCTGTCGATGCAAAAAGATGAGAAGGCAGGACTGAGGTGTTTGAGGCGGTGTGGGTAACCCATGATAAGGAGCTCCATTTTTTCATCATTCAGGCAAAGATGATGAGAGGCCATCTGTATGATGCTGAAGGCGCAGTTAATGTTGGCAGAGTCTAGTTCGTGGTTTCCAGTGATTTTGAAGAGGACTTGTGTGTAATCGGCGCAGTTGGTGTAGGGCATGTTAAGGCTGTCTAGGTGGTCGAAGAGGGGTTTGGTATACATGTTATAGAGGGTAGGGGAGAGGCAGGATCCTTGCGGGACACCGTAGGAAACAGGTATGGGGTCAACTGATTCAGGCGCTGTGAAGACCATAGTGGACCGGCCAGAAAGGAAGCATTGTATCCATAGGGTAGCTTCCGGGGCAAGGTGGAAAGTTGCGGTGTTGTGTTTGTAGAGTATTTCATGATCTACTAAGTCGAAGCCTGAGGAGAGGTCTAGTAGGAAGAGGATTGCAAGCTTGCCGTTATCCTTGACGTGGTCGCGCTGGATCTTCAGGTCAAGGAGGGCAGATTCTGTGCTGTGTTTGGATCTGAAGCCTGATTGGTGAATACCTAGCAAGTTGTGGTTTTCAAGGTGTAATTGAAGTTCCATGTAGGAAGTGTGGTCCATGTGATATGCAAACTGGAATTGTGCATTAGGAGTTAGAATGTATTATGTAAGAAATCCATCTTGTTAAGTGAAGAAACAGGGCACTCTGATGTACAAATCAGCAAATATCAGTTGTCACTTTTCTTCTATTAAAAGGAAGGAAGGATGCTGTTAAGTAGAAGCCGTCTCTGAATATTTTGTCATGGGATGTATATCTACAGACGATGATGTAAACTTTGTGACAAATCTGAGGATGTCATCCCTTCTTGGGGCCAGGGCTGTGCATCCACAGTACAATAATCCCATCTGTGGGTGGTGAACCAAGGGAGGATTACTTGGGGATGGGACCCCCTTATGGGATTGGGATGACCATCTTCAGAGAACGCGGTATGCCCCTGCATCAGTACCCCTAAACCCCTCTCCAAGATTAAATCCTACCCTCCCTCCTTGTGATATGGCCCATATATATTATTGTCAACCTAGTAAATGTAACATATGTGACAGGCTCCAAACCTTAGATTATACAGAATGTTTCACATCGGACTGTCTGACATATACTGAGAAGAAGATGATCAGGCGTCCAAAGAACACTACTGAGAAACAGAATGAGCATTCTAGCTTCTTAAGGACTGAGAAGAGGAAGCTGGCAGGAATCCCAAGATAACGATCAGGAAACAAAATTGAGTGCTTTAGTTGTTCAGCTAATGTGATTGGTCCAAAGAGACTTCCTTTCCCAATGCATGAGTTTAAACCTGGAACAGCTGAATTAATGGGGGAGATCAATCCTCCAAGGAGGAACCCAGCAAAGTAGCCAGCAGCGAGAACAGCGAGAGCGAGCTGGAGGGAAGTTGAAAGTGAAGAAGGAGGAGAATGCAAGCAAGGTCCCAGGTGCCAGATACACTCATGTTCTTGCAGTCCAGTGCCCACGGGCTCCCTGAGCCCGGCATAATGCCCAGCAGGGAGGACGTGTCACCGGAAAAAAGTAGACGCCAAGGAAGTTGCTGCTGACTGTGAGGCCACCCCAAATATGACCGGAACCTCCAAGGAATCTGCAGCCACTCGGGAAACGCTGTTACCTTCCAGACGGATGCACACATGTACGCAGGTGACCCGAGTAGCGCAGGATATCCGGGGGAGCGAGATGGCGAAGGCGGAGTACAAAATAAGAGGGTCTGGGACCCTGGGAACTGGGTACAAGTCTGGTACATGCATCAATTTCAAAGTCAGAAACAGAAACCAATTCGAACACTGTGAGTCTTGGACCTGCACCCATATGAAAAACTGAAACAAAGCCAACACAAATATTGCGAGTCTGGGACCTGCACCCAAAAAGAGACAGTCCATGTTGGAGCTGTTGCTTGGCAGAGCAATAGAGCATGCAACAGTGAATGATACAAGTCTGGGACTCACAGTGTCCTCGAAACGGCGAATACTTGGCAGGACAGTATACCAAGTAGAATCGAACAATGCAAGTCTGGGACTGGCACCCAAAGGAGAGGTTTTGCTTGGTACAAGAGTATACCAAGGCAAATTGAATGTTGCACGTCTGGGACCCGCACCCAAACAAGAAGTTTGATTAAATCATAACTGTTTGGCAGGAAAGTAAACCAAGCAGTTGTATTGCGAGTGGGGGACTCACACCCTGGAGGAAAGACAGTGCAACAAGTCCTGTACTTGGCAAAAGGAGTGTGCCAAGTTACTCGGATAAATTAGCAAAGCACATAGAAGATATTGTGGTGAATTATCTATTGACATTTGTTTAAGCAACTTGAGGTTTGAGATGCACCACAAGCCGAGGAGCATATTGAACAAGGAATCTAGGGAAAGGTTCATTGCCCTAACTTTGGAAGCATATAGATTTGAAAATGTCTTTATTTCTGCAATTCTTTCACCCAAGAGACTGGGAACGTGCTGTTGGATTAGATTTAGAAAGGAGGACTATAAAGAGAAACTCTAAGGGGAAAGGATTACAACCCTGACCTTGGAATCTACAGTTTGAGAACATTTCTTTATTTTGTCATTCATTTTTACCCAAGAGTCTGTTTGTTGAAGTAATGAAGAACATTTTTACTTTTAGAAGAGGTAATCGTTGCACAGTTCGTTTATGTTATTAGTGTTAAGGACAGAAGTAAGCTTTTTGAGATTCAATAGGGACAGACTTTACAATGTGGACATTCTGACAGTTTCATTTGTTTTCTTAGAGGCAGGGAACCCCCTCTTAGTTTTAGGGACATAGAGGCATTTTTCCAACCCATTTTCATATAACAAAGGTGCTGATCAAAAACATACCACCTTAGTGCCTGAGGCTTTACTTCTGCACCCTCACAACTTCTGAAGCAAAGTGGAGCTTTAAAGTTTCCCACACCCTCAAACCCAAATGTATTGTCCTGATACACCTCTGAAGAAAGTCAGAGAATAGAACAATGAACTGAAATATATCGGGTATAAGACATCACACCAGGCTATATTAGATTGGGTGCCACAACATGATGTCTCTACACACATAATAAAGATGGAATAAATTTGGATATGTTGACATTATGCATTAGGAAAATTAACTATAAATAATGCAGAAAATATTACAACGATAGAAGAAAAATTTTTTTGATGTGAATTAATGCATTAATTTTTAATATAAGTGACTTGCAGTATAGTAAATGTAGCCAAATATTAAATAAGGAGGAGATGAAATAGATTGTATACGTTTCTATAAATACAATATGTTTTAAAGATGCAGCGTTTGTATCTGTAGATAGATGGAGCAATGGGGTGCGTCTGTGATAGAGGGTGATACTAGTTTTATTAAGTGCCGACTGCCCATACAGTCACTCTCTTGAGTAGCTGGGCCTCCCCCATTTTCTCTTGAGTAGCTGGGCCTCCCCCATTTTCTCTTGAGTAGCTGGGCCTCCCCCATTTTCTCTTGAGTAGCTGGGCCTCCCCCATTTTATCTTGAGTAGCTGGGCCTCCCCCATTTTATCTTGAGAAGCTGGGGCTCATACAGTGATACATCGTCAGCACAGCGTTCCTGCAGACAAACCCTTTTTTACAAGAATTACAAAAGAACAACTATTGGTTATTGAGAGATTATGTAATCCACAAGGGCCAGGATTAACACGCACACTGCTTCTTTGAAAACCGTCCAGTAGAGGCGCAGAATAACAGTTTCACTAACTTGCCCAACTCTGTGAATGTCACCTCATTGTTAGAAATCTTTTGACAAAATCTAAGGAGTTGGGTGATACTTTTGCTCTGGATAAATTGGGCTGTACCAGAACCAAACTGTCCATACCTTGGTAAAAGCTCTAAATCAACAAACTCCATTAAAGCTCTTTGGAAATGCTGCAAGAAGAATAAAAACCAGAGGAACTTTTTACTCTTAAGGCCTTTCATTCCAAATGGTGGGCCCTGATAGCCGAAGCCAAGGCTACTTATTACAACATCGCCTTTACAGCAGCACATAAAAGGAGCAAAGCCCTTTTTGCAGCAGTAAAACATTTCTCGAGCCCTACACTCGAGCTAGAGGTGCCAAATTGATAGGATAAATTTGAGGCTGTTAATAAGTTATTTATCAACAAGATCAATAAAATTAAATACTCTTTGCCCCTCCCCTCCTTACATCCTATTAAGGGATTTTCAACCATAGACCAACTTCTCTCCACTCTCGCCAAGGAACTCACATACTTAAAACTGACCACTTACACTAGGATGTCCAGATGGGCTCCTTCAGGTCCGAACTCCACCTGCCAACTGTGAAAGCCTTCAGGGCTCCATTCTTTCCCAAGTCATCTTTAACCTCTATATGCTAGACTCACTCCTAGATGAACCCAACATCCGAATACACCAATACCACAACATGTCACTAGGCTTCAACCGTGCCTTGAAACCATTCTAACATGAATGAGCAGTGCCTACTTAAAGTGTAACCCACCAAGACCAAAATTAGACTTCTGGGCCACCCCCTCAAGCAGGAATCCACTCAATGTTGACTGGACAAAATGCTTTGTCCAGATCTCTCTACTCAGCAAGATCAAATACTTGCTCCTTACTTTTGAACGGTGGTGCAGGCCCTAGTGATCTTGTACATCGACAGCGGTAATGCCCTGCATGCAGGGCTCCTGATCGCTCATCTTGCGCCTCTCAAATGGTCCAGCAGACCACTGCTTGCCTTATCAATACTCTAGGAACGTTGATGACATCACCCCCACCTTGCACATAATACTTTGGAATCCCCATCCCAGCTGGAATCTGTTTCTAAGCCATGTCTCCCCTATAATGCAATTGCTGCTGGTGCGACAGCCTACATGATGGCCCTACTAAAACATCTGGTGGCGCATGGTCATCCTGCAGCATGAACACCACCACACTGGAAACTAGACTGCCTTGCCAGGAGAAAAATAGGAAACAGTCATTCTCATGCTACTTTCCGGTCTTCTTGAACTCCATCCTGGTGGCAATCTGGAATGCTCCAACTCTTCTTCAGTTTAGGAAGGAACTGCCCAGCTGGCTCTTCAAACAACACCTTACTGTAACCCTGGCTATCTTGTACACCCACCCCTCTGAATATTGAGCTGTGATCATTATTAATGTTTTATTGATGGCGTGTACAGCGCTCTACTGCTCCTGAGCTACAGGAAGAAGAACAACAACAACTGCATCCTTCTCCCCCTCCTCCTCCTCCTCCTCGTCCTCCTCCTTCTCGTCCTTCTCCTCCTGTGGGTGGTAAGGTCTTTCTGTCCTGAAAATTCATTCAATTACTTTTTTCTTTTAGGTTCTGTCTTTCTAAGTGAATTGCCAGTCCTATTGCACTGCAGGTGTGGTTGCCTTTTAGTCGCAATAATCATCCTGAATTTCAAGCATCCAATTTGAAACTGGTGGGTTAGAAGGCTTTTGCATGTAGGTTTGTGGCCCTTCATTGATACCGGTGGATATAGAATTTAACATTTCTGGGATTATGGTTTCAGAATTTTTCAGGGACCCCTACATTATTTGGTTCAATGGAAGCATTCATTACCTCTCTAGAAAGAGCTCTTTCCACGTTGATTTGCCATTTTTATCGGCCCTTCCCTAACAAACCCAGAGCACTGAGGGGCATGTGCAAACGATGGGGGGGCGGCATAATGTCTTGCATACTGTCTTGCCACAGGAATAGAGAAAGTGAAGCATCCGTGAGAGAGTTGTGTTAGTGCCACCTTGTAAAGGCAGGGTCTATTTGGCATTTGGGTTGGGAGGTTCATTCAACTTGTACCAGTATGGTATCATGGAGTGTCCAGAAATTAAGGTTATTCATGGGTGGAATTTGTAGTCTGTTATGCCAGATTTCATTGGAGAAAGAGAACTTTGCACGTTCCAAGATGTCTGCCATTCAATGCTCCTTTCCTAGTATGGTTGTTTGGCTGAGCTGTTGCTTGTGTTACCTGTTAACTAATGGCTGTGGTATTATGCATCCCTCTTCCCCTTATAGTTGGTGCTCGCTACTTACAGCCAGTGACAGGATGTAGGTATGTCCCAACCTTTCTCCTCAACAGCGTGATACCTCTCAATGCTAGAGAATACCTACACTTTGGCTTCAGTCATGCCCACGGTCTATTCTATCGCAATGGTTTACACCCCATCCTTTGGAGATTTTCCATGTTACTATCATGCCTGCTTTTGAATGCCAAAGAGGTTGCACAGAGTGGTTTCAAGAAAAGGCACTCCCCAGGTATTGTTGAAGAGACAACAAACTCACACCCAAAACAATCCTTTTGGGACAGATGAAACATAGAATGTGTGCTCCAGTTAGAAAACATTCTGGCTGCACCTGCATCCAAACGAAATAGTCCATACAGACATTAATTTCTTTCTGAAAGTTCGGCCTGTCTTACATTTTTGTGCAACTCTCCTCTCTTTTTTAGGCAACAGTTACCAGGGTGATTTAGATGTCTGAGCCTGTGTTCTGTAACTATTTGAAACATTTAATTGAAATACTGCACCACATGTACAGGTAGATACATTTTCCAGAAAGCAAGGCTTCATTCGGGTGGATATTCGGGAGAATAGCTCAGCGGCAACGCGCTTGCCTTTAAAGCAATACGGCACACAACAACACAGGTTCGATCCCTACTCTGCCTTAGAAACCTCTGGGTATTAAGCGTGTTATAAATAACCTATCATATCATATCAATTGAAGAATCACAAAATAACTTACTGCACAAATGACCCTGTGCGCGGATGTGTCTGTACCACCACACTGTTATTCACGTTTTCTAGGATTGTCACCCAACTCATTTGTGTCTGGTTGTCATCTAAGAGAAACTTAAACAGTAGTTTTGTTGTTTGCTTTAAAATGTACCTGCCCCAATGAACTAATTGCATGAACTTGTATATGCATGCACATTTACACTGTTAATGTACTTTAGTTGAGAAAAGCTTCCTTAAGTGTTTAATTGCTACGAAAATTGCAATGGAAATAAAGCATGAATTAAAATACTCTATGAACAGAGAGCAAGGCTAATGATATTTTAAGCATGCCGATGGGATGGTTATATGGCCAGAAGCTATGCGCATCTAGATACCAAGTGAATGGCTTAGCATAATGAATGCATGTTAACACATAACACAGCACATGGTTAACGCTTTCTGTCTTTTTTCAATATACAAGACAAGCGTCCTCATTTTTATGCAGCTTCATATTATGCAAAGTGACCACAAGGCAAGCAAGCTGAGATATTTTTAACTTAACTGTCAATATTACTTTCCTTCTAACCCTGCAGTTTTTTTGAGGTTCCATGGAAAAGGGAAATTGTGCAGCATTCTCTGAAAGGGAAATTACATCAATATAGTTTCATCTCAAGCTCTTTAATTCTTTATCACTTGGCAACATCAGATAGCTACACATATTGTTTCTTTGATGCACACACATCAATCCTAATTCTGGACAATACAATTAAATCAATTAGAACCAAAGGGTATGACACGTAAAATGTGAGCGCGGGTGGAAGCAAGCGGAACTAAATAACATGAGAGAGGAGGCAGGCGTTTACAGGCCCACCCAATGCGGTAAACGTGGCGTGGCTGCGACCTTTGGTTCTGATCACTCATTTTCTCTGCTCTCAAGAAAACAGTGATGTGTTTATTTCATGCACCATAGCCATCCTTCTCATAATGACGTGTTCGTTCATTACAACGAATACCAGTTTTCAGTGTTCAATACAGAGGCAAGCATACGTTTAATCATCAATCCTTTCTTTAAAATAATCGATTCTAAACGTCAGCTCTCAATTGTATACATGTGCTGTATGTTGCTTAGTATGTCGGAGTCGGTTGGTAAACTGTGTATGTTCCCCTATTGAGAAATACAGCAGTTAGAACAAGTGATCATTGCAGACAAGGGATGCGCCACAGCCCTAATCCTCATGGAACAACAAACGTATTTCCACCAAGTGGTCATACCAATGTATACAAAAAACCCAGTCCAATGCATAAAGAACAATCGCTGAGGCACATACTGTGTGTGCAAAATCATTTGCAAAAGGCTTCTCTGAAAGAAACCAGGCACTAAATAGCTGATGAAAATATATGTATTTCCTAATTTTGTATTTCCCCCCAGATTGCATTTGCTTCACCTCCTCCGCAGATAAGTTCAACACTCATTGCTGAATCCTGTTGAATTGCATCCTCCCGGGGATTTGTGACAGTATTTATGTATTCTTGGTTCTTTGAATTTGTAATCTTTATCACATTACTGTAAGGGGAAAAGTCTCTGACTGGGCATTTGTATGGCAGCGAGGAAGGACGGTGGCGAAAACGCGAGTTGCGTTCCGTCTCTCCTCTCTGCAATACAAATCCTGGAAAATGAGCCGTAACTTGAATGAACGGCATACAAGCCTCACACAAGGTTTTTACGTCATCCCTTTACGTTACATGGTGATAGAAAATGAGTTCCTCAGCGGCAAGAGGAAGACAACTCTCACAAACATATTTTTCAAACAATAACACAACTTGAAAACTGGACAGTAACCATCTCCTTATATGGAAGCCAATAATCTCTGAGTTGCTTCAAAACAATAATACATTTTTATGATATCATTCTTAAGATTCGGTGAAGCATTCAGATGTTAGATGTCAGTAGTCGTGTGATTTAGGGTCCGATTGCTATCCCTCCAGTAAGGAGAACTTGAGCCCTGATATTCTTACAATGGAAGGTATTCCACATAAATCCCATTTATTAATTCCATCCAATCGGTTTCCCTCATTCAGTATCAAAGTGTGCCTTAGTGTTCTCTTGCCATTTATCACTGCAATTGTTAATACCTCACTGGATCAGGGCCTAAGTGTCCCTCAGAATTTAAAACACATCTTGGATTACACATTTCCTGGAATTAAAGGCAAATCACAGAATTATCAGCCTATCACCAATACCCCATGTTTGCCAAAGATACAACAAGGCGGTGGGGACTGTCCAACATCAAACATTTGTTGAAACAAGTGGGATTCTGGGAGCAGGCAGTCTGGCTTTTGCACAAGGACTGGGTGCAACGATGGTTCTACTAGATGTGCCGAGAGCTGCATTGGTGGACTCATAAATAGCAAGACATCCCCCTGATTATGTTGCGCCTTTCATTAGTGTCCTACACCCTAGGCCGTCAAACCATGTTATACAGACTAAGTTCTGTGGCCAGGGTATCGGACCCAGTCATACGTTGCTTTGACTCGTTACTTTCTAACAGTCTCAAGTGCAACAGCCTCTCTGGGCTAGAGACCAAGCTCACGGACATGCAATGCAGAGTTCCACAAATGTTGGCCTTGTCCACCTTGCTGTTTAATGTGTATTCGAAATGTTCTCATTAACTTGTCCAGATGCTAACAGTCGGATTGCACTGCTATGCAGATGATTCCCAGATGTTCTTTAAAGTGTCTGGGACACCATCAAGCCTCCCTGGACGCTACTCAAACCTATGCTGCTCGGGCCATTTTTTGTCTGAGTATACCATCACAGCTTTGAAGACCATACATTGATTTCAATTGCAGGATGATGCCTTTGTAAGGCCCCCTCTGTTGTTCACAGGGCTCGACATGAAAGGCACCTTTCTACCTCCCCAAGCTCTCCAATACTTATCAGGTCTGCAAACCCAGAATGTATTAGCCATGCCCAGTGCTAGGCACAAAAGTCTCAGGCTTCACTCTCTATAATTCGCTTCACCGCCGCCTCTGGACTGAAAATGATGTGCTGCAGTCCAATGAAGAGGTCTGTCCTGGACCCCCATGTGCTCTCCTACTCCCATCTACAGGCATTGCTGCTCACAGCCTAAACATATTACCAGCCAACAAAGCAACATGAGAGCCTCAAGGAAAGCTCACAATTGTTCACTTCTGTTCCCCCCTTTCCCACACATAATCAAGGCACTCTTAAGAAGACAATAACGTCACAGTGCTGCTGATCTGAGGCCCGTTTTCTACAGGGATCTAAAGGGACATCCCAAAGGGGCCATCACAGTCATCGACAGCACCCCTGCACATTCCATAGCAGGCCCCCACTGTTGCCCGCTAAGGGGAAGCAATGGCACTGGGAACAGATTTTGAAGAACCCCAGCAGCACAGCACTAGAGGTCCAGAGCCAACCACCAAGCTTCCAGAGGCACACTGAGGAAGACAAGCACAATGGGAAGGTAGTCTGTATTCTCACTTGATGCTACTTTTTAGTGCCCTTGTTTGCGCTTTACAAATAATAAAAACAAGCAAAACAGAATCCCATTGACCATAGATCATGTGGCACAATTTTACCAATTTAAGGAGGAAGTTGTTTTATGGAAGCTAAGATCAGATGGAGTTTTGAAATCACCTAAATTGATAACATGGGTTGTTTCAGCTGGGTTTTTGTCTCAGTGGACGAATGCATCCACAAAAGGTCCACTCAGTCATTCACCCTCCAATACACGTCTGTTATCTGTCTATGGTGCCAATACACCCCTGGGGTGACTGTGCACGCTACAAATTCAAAGTTGATATGGATTTTAGGGGTTCTTAACTGATATATTGGGTAAATCAACTGAAGGAGGTTGAGATGCTGCTTTATATGCCACGCCAAAGGTTGATGAAAGGAAGGTCAGTCCTAACTTAGATATGATCAAGCTGAACTACATTGATTACATTATACCCCAAAGGAAGGTACTTCCCGGGGTGTTTAGTAAACAATGTAATGCATTAAGGGATTAGATGAAGCTGAGGGGAAAATCCAACCCAGTGATATGCATAGGTCCTATGCGACCTATTAATTCAAGAAAGGCTGATATCGCTGAATTGGAGTAGTTGGCAGCTGAGGGGGTAATTGAACCTGTGGATGCTACTTAGCAGGTAGATCCAATAATTACTGCTACAAAGCCGTAGCATTTGCTTGCAATTGAAAGCCATCCTCTTCATAATATAGTCAAGATAATGGCTCAGCATTTGCACTTTCAATCTGGTCGCGACTGAATAATTGAAAACGACTGCATCAGCAACCGCATATATGGTGATGACAACCATATTTACCTCAAGCTGGCTAGGCGATCTGTAGATCATCACACAGAGTCAAACTAGCTGATTCAAGTCCAGCACTGGTCTGTATATGTCTCAATGGCCAGAAGGCAGAGCTCCTGATCATGGGCATGGAGGACACACAACCTCTGCTTGTTGAGAGTAATCACACAATAGCACTAGTCCTTGCAATGGCAGCACCCAAATCAAACACTATGTAACTCCATGGAGTCCATACCTATGCTGCCTGATGTTTGGTCGAAGGTGCTAGCACTGAGGACTCAACACTAACTACTGGTAAAATAAGAATTGTACATCAGGATGCTTGCCCTGGATCAGAAGACACTCCATGGCTACATTACAAGATGGCTCTTCACAATCTTTCAACACTACTAGCTTAGCATATGCCTGAGCTCAACCAATCGAAACATAGCAGGGATCAGTTCTTTCAGATACCATTGGATTGGTTTGATATCTTAATTTGCAGAGCCCAACACCCTGTAATTCCCTTCGCTTACACCTAACGCTGTGCTGATTGATGAGGCCTGAGACTAAATGTAGCATACCAAAAGTAATGGGCCTGCTTCACTCAGTAATAGTGTTCAGATTTCCGGATGGTTGGATTTGGTTGGGATAATGATGACCATCAAACCCTGGGCTGGTTTCCGGCCCAGAGAATCCCGGAAAGGATACCCTTCATTTGTATAAAGAAGATTCCCGGGAGATAAAGAGGAATGTTTAGAAAAAGGTATTGAATCTTTGGGAGAATTACCATATCGGTCACCAAAACCCAGCCTAGCAAGGAACAAGGAAGATCCTGCCACTTTTGCATGCTGTCCTTAAGGTTATTGATGACCTTGCCATAGCTCTCCCGAAAGAGGACCTTAGATCTCCTGGATACTTCAATTCCAAGATATCTGGGGTGCTCCCATTCCAAATGATGACCAAACTCATCTGTAAACGTGGCAGTGCACTCTGTAAGAGGAAATATCATTGATTTACTATGGTTAACCTTTAGCCCTGAGAAGTCAATAAATGTTGTGACTTGCCTCATTACAGGTGCCAAGTTAACCTCGGGATCCTGGAGGAAAAGACCCACATCATCGGCATAGAGCAATATTATCAGCCTGTGAGGGCCAAGTTGTGTACCTCTGTGCAGGTGTTCTTCCCGCAGTGTAGCTGCCAGGGGGTCCATCACCAGTGACAACAATAACAGAGAAATTATGCATCCCTGCCTAGTTCCCTTCACCTTTGCCACCATCCCAGACATATGACCACTCACGACCACCCTTGCTGAGGGGGGGAGTTATAGAGAAGAGATACCCCGAACCCTGGTTCATAAAGTACCGAAAAGAGGAAGGGACATTCAATAGAATCAAATGCCTTCTCGTCATCTCACAATACTGCTGCCACCTGAGTCTCTGAGACCAACACAGAGAGAATCCCA
This sequence comes from Ambystoma mexicanum, assembly GCF_040938575.1. NCBI lineage: Eukaryota > Metazoa > Chordata > Amphibia > Caudata > Ambystomatidae > Ambystoma > Ambystoma mexicanum. The sequence goes on along the minus strand of NC_090926.1, from coordinate 118,907,079 downwards.
AAAAAACCTCCTCAGTCCGTACCATGAATTCCTCCCGGGCACAAGGCCGGACTGGTCCAAAAGAACCAGGCCAGTATCTTAGCATATATTTTTTGTCAACATTTATTAGGGAAATGGGGCAATAAGAGACACAAACTTCAACGGCTTCCCCTTTTTGTGCAACACAGAGATCATTACTTCACACAAGGTGTGGGGAAAGACTCCCTGTTCAATAGATCCTGCATATACACGAAGAAGGAGAAGAGCCAAAATATTAGCATAGGCCTTGTAGAAGTCCCCAGATAAACCATCAGGGCCAGCAGCCTTGGAGCTGGGGAGATCTTTAACAACCACCAGAATTTCTTCAAGGGTGACCTCACGATTGAGTGTCTCCTTTTGTGAGGGATCTAGCCTGAATAAATCTATGCCAACCAGGTAACCCTGTATGGAGTCCCTGCTCAGCATACTGTGAGGAGCATACAGTGTCACGGTGTTGCGTAGAAGCAGTAGAAGACGTATGCAATTTCAGCCACCTCATATTGAAATTTCCCCCTGCAATCCCTAATAACATTGATGTGCTAGGCTTTCCTCTCTGCTGCTGGCATCCGCGCCAAGAGAGCTCCAGGCTCTGCCTCTCACCGTATTGCCTCAACACACGGTCCCCGCCAAGATATGTGACCTTCCACAAAGCACGTTGCTTGAAGTGATCAAGTCCTTGCCTGATCTGACCCAAGACCTAGGTCGCCCCTAGATAATAATAATAATAATAATAATAATAATAATAATAATAATAATAATAATAATTTACCACTTATATAGCGCTACGAACCCTCTGGCAGCTGAGCGCTGCTTATTATTACCCAGGATGTGTGCTGCTCTTTTATCGACCTCGGAAGGATGAAAGGCTGAGTTTGGTCCTGCCGGGATTCAAACCTGCATCAGCGGGCTCTGTATGGATGTCAAAGCGAGCACTCTACTCGTTGTGTTATCTGACCAGCTAGATGACCGATAATTCTGTTCCAATTCTTTCAGTTTGTTTTTACTAGCCTCTAAGTCAGCTCTGATAAATTTTAGACTCTCGCCTCTTTAGTCAAATATCTCACTCTCACATAGCACTTAAGACATAGCACAGAGTGGTGTGAGAATCCATCAACCCCACATTGTTCTCAAGGAAGCCAGTTATTTCATCCCTCACCTCTTGAAAAAATACCAGATCTCTAAGGGCCTCAGGTTTGAACCGCCATGTTCTTGTCCTCCTGGCGCTCCCTGAGACTAAATATTCTGCAGAGAGTGACTGGTGAATGATCCGACAGGGTCCCAGGAAGTATTTCACATTTACCTGCTGTGAACTTCCCAACTCTAGAGACTAGAATGTAATCTAGATGAGAGGCCGGCCCATTGACCCAGGAATTCAATTTGAAGTCCTGCTGTGTCATGTGTTGCAAGCGAACATTTCTCACAGTCCGTACAAGGAGCAAATATCCAGAACCTTCTGGGCTGCCCTTGAAGGAGAATGCACCAACCCAGTAGATCTGACCCTGCTGGGGGTCTAAAACCACATTAAAATCACCCCCACGTGGCATCCACACTATCGACCAGATTAACAAACACCCAGTAAAAAAAACAGGATCTTCACTGTTGCGAGAGTATGTGTTGACGAGCACCACCTTTACATCATCTAATTCACCTGTCACCATCAGGGTTCTCCCTTCCTGATAATTTACCACTCTGAGAAGTCTAAATCAAAGAGAGGTGTGAATCAGAATTGCGACCCACCCTGGAATTTGCAGAGACGGATAAATAATACCTGTGGAAACCCCATGGCTTGGCCCCCATCCTAGAGACAGGGTAAGATGTGTCTCCTGTATGAAGCCGGCATTCACTTTATGTCTTTGCATGTATAGTAGGAGTTTCCTCGTCTTCCATGTGTGGCTGCCCCCCTAATATTCAAGGTGACTACTTTGGCACCCATTATGAATCCTTATCCAAATTCCAGACCTTAGGGAATGCTGCTGATGAACATCCCACCACCCGCCAGCTGAACTCATATGAAGTCTAATGAGTCTGGATATATCACTCCAGACTGGCCCCCTCCAGGACCTCAAGCTCTGCTTCATCGAGCCTGGGGAGTTTCCGCCCAGCCAAGTAGCTCTGCATCTCCTCCACAAACTCCTCTTTTTGCTTGGTGTACAATTCCTTGTAATAACTTGCAAAGCCTTCCGTCACCTCATTCCCCCCGTCCGCCTCCTCCCGCCCACATCTCGGAGACCTTCAACCCTCCTTTCCATCCTACAGCCTCTTGCCCTATGTGCCAGTAGAGTCCCCACCGTGTTCCCCCTCTCTTAGTATCTTTGCCGGGTGTACCTCATCTTCTTAACCACCTCCTCTATAAGGACCGTGTGTAGTGCCTGTCTCTTATCCATCATTTCCCCTAGGAGGACCTCCCTATCCACCTCCTTCCGGTTGAGTTGTGACTGCATTTCTCTCAATTCCTTGCCAAGGTTATTCTCAATCAGTGCCCTTTCGCATTTCCTACCGGACCCTTCTGCAATGAGCATGCCCAGGAAGGTAGCCTTTGCTACCTCCCACACCACTGTAAGGTCGGTCTCCTCATTATCATTGGTCTCAAAATAAGCCCCTATTTCCTTCCTCACGAATTTCCTGAATACTTGGTCCTTACGTGTCATTACACCGCCATCTACAGCTCCTCAGGTCCTTTTGCAGCCTCCAATCCAGCAATACAAGCTCATGGTCTGACCACGTGATAGCCTCCACATTTGGCACCCCTAACTCCCCGTCACCCTCCTCTGAAACCAGCAAAAGGTCTATTCTCATATATGATTGATGTGGGGGGGAAAGAATGTGTAATCCCCTGGACCCGACCACAATCTGCTCCATACATTGACCTAAAAGTACTCCTGTAAGAGGTCTTGCATGGCCAGGTTGTCGTTTGTAGCCCCTCTCACCCCCCCACCAATCCAGCTGGGGATCCATTATCAGGTTAAAGTCCCCACCTAGGTCCAAGGTTCCCTCTGCCCAGTCGTCCATTGTCTTGAACACGTGGCATAGCAACTGAATCTGGCCCACGTTGGGTGCATAGAGGGTGGCCAGTGTGATCTGTAGTCCCTCACATGTACCCTTTAATCCGAAGAACCTTCCTCCAAAGCCCCTCTTGGTCTCAATGTCCATAAGATGAAAAGATTTGGCCAAAAGTATACCCACCCCCCTCCTTTTTGAAGGATTTATGAGAAGCCCAGAAGTTTCTGCCTATTTCCTTCCCCTTAATCGGTGACTCTGTCCTCTGCCGGTAGTGCGTTTCTTGCAAAAAAGAACCATCAAGTTCTGTTTGCGGAACATATTGCTTGTGAGGAATCGTTTATTTTGGGAATTCAGGCCCTTGACGTTCAGTGTGCCTACCCGTCCCTCAACCATCACCTTTCCTTACCCTGCCCCCGTATACCCGATTGGGTACAGGGCCTTCCTTAACGTGTGGATCCATGGCATTTCCTGAAGAGCACCCACCTTACCTACCCCCGCCCTCGCTCCCCACTCTCCCTACCATCCCTTTCCCCCATCCCACCACTTTGAGGCGTCCGTCTCCATCTCCCAGAATAACTGGGCTCAGTCGACGAACCATCAGGGACTCGTCCCCTGCCCAGAGTTACTTGTCTAACGGAGTTACGGCACCTGCATCCTTAAGTCAGATCGAAATATTCAATGTGCCTCAATGGTCTCGGGCAAAGGTCCCCCAACTCACGCCACCTAGACCCCACACCCCCTTCGTCCATCCAGGTCAAACCATTTTCGGCGGAAATTGCTAGCAACAACAGGGACCACAATGCATACTGTGGGACACCAGACCCAGCACTCCAGCATAAACAAGGAGAAAAGAACAAGCCAACTGTGGCAATATGTGTAAATATCACACTCACACTCAGCCCTCAGGCTTCCAGAGGGCAATGCATAGAGTACAGAGATGTGCAATTCGCTTATGAAGCAGTTCCATTTCACTTCAGGCGCCCCCCACACACAGCAGCTGGGCGGTGTTTAGTCTTCTGGAATTTCCGGGTCCCCTTCATCCTATGTTTCCCCCTGGCTGAGTCAGGGCCTCTAGGACCCGAGTGGGATCTGTGTCACCACCACCCTGTTTCATTGAAGGGCCTGTGCGGCCACCAACCAGGTCATCCACGACTCTCTGGATGTCCTCCTCGGCAACCAAATGATGTCTCTCCCCCTGCCATTCAAAAGCCAGATAGAATGGGTGCCCCCAACGATATCTGACCCCTTCCCCAGTAGCTACTTGGTGAAGGCCCTGCATTTTCTCCTCATAAGCAGCGTGAGGGCCGAAAGATCCTGGAAGATGGCCACTCTAGAGTCTCTGTATTGTGTTTCCCCCCAAAGGGCTTTCGCCTTCTCCAGAATCCTGACTTTGTCCCTATAGTAATGTAGACGTGCCAGCACTGAACAAGGGCCCCTCAGCGCCCCCAGCCCAGTGGACTCTGTCTATCATGACCCTGTCCGCTTCGAGGGCAATCCGTATAATGTCATGCACCTTGCCTTCTGGACTGAGCGGGGTCTCACTCTCTGTTTCCACCAGGCCGAAGAAACATTGATTATTTCTCCTCCCATGATTCTCCATGTCGTCCGCTTTGAGGCAGAGCTCTTCCTCCTAGTGCTGCACCTCCATAAATCTTGCCTCCATCTGTGTCTCTCCGAGCCCAGTGGGCATTTGGTTGGTTTCGACCCTGTCCATCCCATCTTAAAGCGTGGACACTTAAGTCATAAGGTCGGCCAGTTTGGCCCCCATGTCCATTCTCATCCCCCTTATCTCTGCCGGGATAGCTTGAATGTTATTTTGTATGGAGTCCAGGTATGCCGAGGCAGCTGAGGCCTCCAGCGTTCATCCCAGTGTCTTCCATCTGAAATTGCTACTTTGCCAGGGACTCCTTCCAGCTCATGGGTTACCCCCCTGCCCCCAGCGCACCCGTTGCCACCAGGCAGCCGCAACACAATCTCACTGAAGTACTGGTCTGCCCACGGGGTCCAATTCAGTGATTGTGGGTGGTGAGGTCTGTTGTTCAAGGAGGCGAGGGGTGCCTGAATAAAGCTGGGAGGGACTTGCTGCACCAGTGATCTCTCCTTTGCATTCCTTGTAGTTGGGTTTCTACAGGCTGCTTGTTTCAATAAAAGGTGCCCGCTGTCCCCGTGGTGTGTATGTTGCGGGGGAGTTTTTTGCTCTAGTCTCTGCTGGGTAAGACCCCTCAAACTGGTTCCCCCCTCCAACGTGAGGGAGCTCCCCTGCGTGAAAGTCGACCTTCTGTTGATGTAGGGAATGCAGCTACCTTTAATGTACTCCCCACGCAGCCCCACGGATGCTGTCAGGCACTGCGGTAGATTAAGTTTATCCCACATAGGCCTCGGGTTGATGGTCTCCCCTTCAGTTCACCACCTCTGCAAGTCACCACCAGTGTCTCCACCATGCGTGTGTACTGTCCCCCTGAACATCTGTATGTCTCTCACTGTGTGTCTCTGGGCGCTGTGTGGCTTCAGGGCTGGCCTTGGGGTGTTGGGACCCCTGTCTCTCCCACTGTTTTCCACAAAGTCCTCCACGCAGGGCCCCTCCACAAGAGAGACAGGAGTGCCAGGCCCAAGAGCGCCCCCACTGGCTATGGGTCTGGGCTTTTCCCTTCCATTTGTGCCCTCGGGCGTTTGCGAGCGCACTGGGGTGCATAGCTCCTCCCCCCAGATGCTGCCCCCGCTCAGTCCAAGGGTCCGGGGTCCCCTGGGTTTTATAAGGGCCCCAGTGCCTTCGGTCTCACCCCCTGAAAGAGTTGGGGGATTGTTTCCCAGTAGTATCCTCACCTGTAGTGCAACTCCAGTTACAGTCTCCCAGCCGGCATTGTTATGGGCGCGCTCCCGCGACGGCCCAGGCCGGGAGAACCGTACGAGAGAGTGAGGTCACTCCTTTGAAATTGGAAGGCCCACGTGCCAGCCCTCAAGCCAGTGAAGCCCAGGTGTAGCGGTTTCACACACGCAGCAGAGGCGACGGCTCAATGCCTCTCCGTTCCTCTTCTTCAAGCCGGGGGACCCGGCGAATACTCTCTCTTCCTCCGTTCCACTGCGCGTATCACAGCCGGTGGTGGCAGAGGGGCCCACAGTGTCCAGACCGCTTCTTCTCTTCACACCGGGGGACCCAGCGAATCTGCTCTCTTCCTCTGCACCGCCGCCCATTTCACAACCGGCAGGGGGGTGCCCGCAGTTTCTGGACCACCCCGCCAGCCCCAAGAACCTCCTCTGGGGTTTAGCTATGTTCCGTGACTAGGGGGTACCGGCTCCCAGTACTCCGGCGTAACACCAATGCAGCGCTTCACTGTGGATTCACCGCCAGCCTGAGGTTGGGCCGCCTCACTCTCGCCTGCCTCTGTGTGCTGCGTGAACGGGGGGAGGGTACCTCCAGGCTGGAAACAGTCGTTCTAGGGTTAGAGAGTGCTGTAGAGGCTCGGAAATTACGCCCATCTGTGGGTCTTAGGTTCAACCAGCAATTTGTCTACCTCTAGAGCATAGAGGGACCCTCTTTCCAAGTATTCTCCTCAAGTTTCCCAGGGCTAGGGACAGAGCTACGACTCAGGCAGCCATCTTGCCTGCGCCCCCTGGTGGCCTCCTCAGGTGTTTTTGATAGCAAATGTTGTCACAACTTAGAACCATTCCCCAAAAACCTATGAGCCCATACTATTGGGTGGCTGAGGTGGTAGTGCCTATAGACAGCACCTATAGAGGTTAGCTGATTGGCCCTTACATGTCAGGTGGTCTCACCTGAGACTTCACCAAAAATGATCTATTACATTGTTGCAGGGTCGCAGGATTACCATTGGCCCTTGCCCTTTGCCATCCGCCCCTGGATTTGTGTTCCCTGATTGGCTGTAGCGGGTCTCCTCAGGCCTGGGACCCCGCTCTGTTCTCAGCGCTCTGTGGGCCTTCTTAAGTTCATGAGAAAGACTATGGGCCTCATTACACGGATGGCGGTATGGATTTACCGGTACCTGTAAAATACTGGTACTGGTAAATCCTTACCGCCTTACTACGAGGTCCCTTTGCGGGTTGGGGGATTTAACGCCTGCTTTTTGCAGGCGTTAAAATCCAACCCGCTAAGGGACATCGGAGCTAATTACGGCACTGCAAAATTGCGGTGCCGTAATTAGCGCCTTCCCATAGAGCCCTATGGGGCAGAAATGGGAATGGGGAAGGGCAATGGTGGAAGGGGGATTTACCGCCCCTCCAACCTTGGAATGGGGCGGTAAATCCCCTTTCCGCCAAGGCGGTGCCGGTATTTTACCGGCATGAGCCATGGCGCTAATAGCGCCATGGCTCACCGCCTACCGTGTAATGAGGCCCTATGTGTCCCCATTGTTGCCACTGGTATATCCACCTGGCCTGAAAGAGTGCCTGCAGGTTGCAACGTTAAGTCAAACATTCACATTACAAAGAGGTATGAAGGTGCTGAAACAGTGGGTGCAGGGTGACCCAGACCAGGAAAATTGAGACAAGGCCGCCACTCCCTCAATCCAGGTCCATCAGGAGGTCCCTATTCATGGTTGAACAGGAGAGTCTTCATGTTCTGCCTAAAATCAAATGATTTTTATTTCCCTGTACAACTGCAGGGATCAAGTTCTAGAGCTGTGCAGCTTGTAGCGATCTCCCACCCATTTTTCCCATCTAAACGTAGCAACCGACAGTAGATAAGCAGAAGCAGGGGCAGAGCGCAGACATCTCCCCGGAACATAGCGGCTAAATTTAGCACTAAAGAAATCAGGTGTTTGACAGTGCAGAACTCGATGCACAATGCAGAGTGCTTTAAATGTAATACGCTTCTCCACCGGAAGCCAGTGCAGTGCTCGCAGCGGTGATATGCTCTCTCCGTCCTGCCTTTAGAACCACTGTTGCTGCAGCATTCTGGATTCTTTGAAGTCTGCCTAACGCCACTTTAGGCAGGCCTAGATGTAATGCATTGCAGAAATCCAGTATGCTTGAGATTAAGGCATTGACTATCTGGATTTTATGAGCAAAACCAAAGATTTCCAGAAGTTTTAAGTTCGCAGATGGGAATAACATGAACTAGAGACTTGGGAGATTTGGCATTCTAGGGACAAGGCAGAATCAAGCCAAACCCCTAGGATCTTGACTTTCAGGAGTGGTATGGGGCAACAGCCGAGAGAAGAGGGTCAAAAATTGAACATATATACCGAGGCCTCCTGATCCCAATGAATACTGAGCCCCGAACTGACCACGGGAGCCAAGCAAATCATCATCTCTTTTTTTGGGAAATTAAATTAAAGCCTGTTTTGCCACCAATGAGGTCATCATCCTCGCCTACTTGGAAAATCTGCATCAATGTAAAACCTAACCCTTGCTGATCTAATAAGGTGTGCTAATGGTCGCATGTAGAGATTGAATAAAAGGGGGATTATTGAAGATCCCTTAGGGACGACGCAGGACGCTGTTTTTAGAGCTGATTCAAAAGGGGGACACACCAACGACTGGGATCTATCTGAAGGAAGGCGAGTCAGTCCGGGCTCTATTTCTCACCCCATAGCTACTAAGCTGCGATAGGAAAATGGCGTGGTCGACCAGCTCGAAGGGGGCAGGAAGATCCAATAGAATTAGGATACCAGCGCCCATCTCAGGTCATCCACTGCTGCCACAACCACCGACCCTCCCTGCAAATGCAAAGTATATGGACTGATAAAGAGGTGGGACATGGCTTGCAGGTCCCACCTCGTTGTATTCACTGCATCATGTAGAAGGATCCTGAGAAAGAGCCTGCTATGCCCTCCCCCTAGCACCCTCAATGGGCACTGTCAGCACACCACAACTATTATTTCATCCACATCTGGTAAATCAAACTCACAATCCCAGCACCTATTCACCTGCTAAACTGACACGACGGTTCCCTGACATCTGCAGACATCATGGCAGCATCCCACCGATCCTCCCCACCATCAGCAGCCATTGCAATGTCTATGCTCCCCACACCTCTGTGATCCTGACAAGGGCATGCTAGTAATTCTGGTGAATGCTTCCGCCCAAAAGAACGGCTTGCCTTCTGCATATAGTCACACACATCCCTCTCCCACACCCGATGGTACAAAGCCAAAGGAGCACAGGGGCCCCATCACACAAATAGATGAACCTGTAATGTCAGCTGTCCAGCCATTGGAAGAGCCATCTATCATAGCATCCTCCCACTAGTACAATGACATCCATAGAACTGGATTCACAAGCCACTGTGATGCGATTGTTCAAGAGGAATCCGTTTTCTATTTGCTAAGCACCTAGGGCTAGTGCTTATAGTGTTAGGAACGAGTAGCAATGAGCAGCGTGGGTGGAAAGATGTACGTATGGTCCTAGTGGTGCACTGATAGCGTTGGGGCAAGGTGATACTCTGGAGTATAGGTAGGAGATTGTACTCCGGATCCTAGGGCTTCAATGACGTTTACCAGTCAGGGAGAGACACTGCTCCCATCTTCAAGGGGGCCTGGAGTCCCTGGCACTGCACTGATGGTATTGGGCACATCATAATTCAGGAGTTCGGATGTTACGATAAATACATGTCCCCGGGGATGCACTGATGATGCTGAAGCAGGACAGCACACAGAATGTGGATGCAAGCATGGACTCAAGGTCATTGGGCTTTACTGATGGAGTAAGGGGTGTTGGTGCTCTCAGAGGGGCGGTCAGAGGTTCAGTTGCCAGTATAGCCTCTAGGTCCCTGAGTGCACCGAGTGTGTTGAGTAGGGTGCCATTTACGGATGCAGGTGGAAGGATGGACTCAGAGTCCTTGGATTCGCTGATGGTTTTGAGGCATGTCATCACTAAAGAGACTGTGTGCCAGGATGCACTCCTGGTCCAGAGGATAAAGTTATGATGCTGGAACAGGGAATCACTCAGGAGTGCCTGTGCGAGGATGGACTTTCACGGGCCTGCACTGATGGTGTAAGGGTACTATGGCACTCAGAGGTGAAGGTTTGCAGGATCTTGAGGCTACATTGATGATGGTTGGGTGGAGGAGCACTCATAGTGGTGCAGGTGCAAAGATGGACTCAAAAGGCAAAAACACTTTGTTAATATTGGGTTTTGCTAGTACAAATGAACACAGAACATGTGCATGCAGTATATAGATTACATATCAGTTGCAGCCCCATTATGCTCAATTGAATCCGAGTGATTTGCCCACGGCTGAAAGTACCGCGGGCAAATCGTTTGCATGAGAAAGGTGCGAACTACCAAAAGTTTGCACCTTTCTCATGCGAACACACATACATTCTCACACCCCCACACACACACAGCACACCCACAACACACCCATAACACACTCCCCACCCACACCCTCAGCACACCCACACCCCAACATAACCAAACCCCACTTACCTTCATCTTCACAGTGGTTCGCTGCAGCGCCAGTTCCCTTTCACTTCCGTGACCGGGAACCGGCGCTGCAGGGTCCTTTTTTTTTCTTTTTCTTTTTATAACAGAAGGCTGTGGGGGTGTCCCCCGCAACCCCCGCTCACTATACCATAAAGTATAGTGAGCGGGGCGATGCGGGGGCCACCCCTGCAGCCCCTGTTTTATTTGTTTATTTATTTATTTTTTTTAAACAGAAGATTGCGGAGGTGTTCCCCGCATCCCCTGCTCACTATACAGCAGGGTGATGTGGGGGTCATCCCCGCAGCCCCTGTTTTTTTTTTTTTTAAATGGAAGGCTGCGGGGGTGTCTCCCGCAACCCCTGCTCACTATACCATAAAGTATAGTGAGCGGGGCGATGCGGGGGACACCCCCGGAGCCCCTGTTTTATTTATTTATTTTTATTTTTTTAACGGAAGACTGCGGGGGTGTCCCCCCAACGCCTGCTCACTATACCATGAAGTATAGTTAGCAGGGTGATGCAGCGGACACCCCAGCAGCCCCCATCTTTTTTTCAATGCTACCACCAACTTTTGGTGTTCAAACCTTTGGTGGTAGCATTTTTAGAACTTTTGGTCAATGCGACCATTTTGTTTAGGTAATTTCAACCTAAACCTGCTCAATGACCCCTTGGAAAACCACTCACATATTTCATTATTTTGCAACAAAGGTCTCTAGTAAGGATCTCAGCACAAACCTTTGTCACGCCATCAAGCTGCTCTGACGTGTTGGTTTGTACATTAACTTGTTTCAAATATCCTCTGATCGGGGGCCAGACCATCTCCCTCTGATTCATGATGGGAGGACTCTGGTGGGATCCACAACTAATTCACGCTATTGCTTTCCATAAACTGTGCAGCTGATGAATGTCTTAGAACATTGTGCAAAATTATCATTATTTGGGGGTGATCTGTGCATGATAGCTCTTCATTTGGGGTGCCATCACTTTGCTCAAAATGTTATCTATTAACAAGGCATACTACAGTATGACTACGAAGATCGCTCTTGGTCCTGGACCATCCTTGTAGATGCCTCTGCAGGCATGCACCTTCACTGGATCTTTCACCTGAGGAATATTCAATAGGTGATATTTCTTTATAATGCTATTCTGTTGAAATGTGTCTGATGTTTAATAAGTAAGCTTACATCTGGGAAGTCCTTGCATGTGTTGAACTACTTTCGGGGATGTTCTATGATCCTCTGTTTATTAACTGCATGGACCATTGGCAATATCCTAAGATGCACAGGAGAGAACATACAGTACAGAAGCAATAGGAAGGCAAGTTAGAGGCTTAAGAATGCTCTTATAAATATTGTAGTATCTACTGTCTACTGCTGCAATAGTGAATACACCAGGATTGCTCTGACAGAAGATGTTAGTTGTGGCAGACAGTACAGAGACTATGGATGCCAAGATAGGCTTTGTCCATTGAAATTCATCAAGCAACAAGGACTCTTTCACAAAGCTGAACTAGAGTTCCCAGCCCTTTAAAATGAGGTAGCAATGTCCTTGAGATGGATGGTAAATGCAGAAATTATTCAAACATCAATAATCAAAACGACTCAGGTAGTTGGCGAAAGGATAACTATTTTAATATCAATGATCTACAACAGGAAGTACAAAGGACATCAGCAGACGTCCCTTATCACGATCTCAATGCATTTCATAAAAAAGCTTGTTTATATAACAAAAAATCATCATAGGTGATGTTAACCCACCTACTACTAACGCCATCCTACGTGGCAAACTACAAAAGCTAGTGGCAAGTGTCATAGGGTCCAATAGGATCATCTAAGTATATAATCCATACTTATCTAGGGCAGTGGAATAATGTCATTTGCTTCTTAATATCACATGGGGCAACTAAGCCCTCCCATCAAACAGGTCATGGCTAAATAACTATAGGACTCTTGATTGTGCGAACCCCGATTATTGGTTAGCTTCTAACCTCTGTCATTGCTATCCCACCAATGTATAGCAGCACTCAGGCTGCACGTCCAGGTGTCAGGGTGAAGGGCAAGAATGTGTGCAGTATGATTGAAGGGGCAGGTTGGAGGGATCCTAAATGTACAAGAAAAAAGCCAAGGAAAAAGTGAAAGGCAAGGCTTCTTGGCCCTCTTTGCAGAAGGAACGCTTTTCAAACTACAATTCCCAGCATCCTTAGGGCCAGGAACTACTTTCTTCAAGCCACGTTGGGAGTGGCACCTCTACGCACACGCGCAAAGATTCCAGCAAGGGGCTTGTTCTTAGTACTCCGATGTGAGTGGTCGCATCCACCAGAGCTCCTGCCACGGGGATCAATGCAAGGGGCCACGCCGCAAAGAACCTCCATTCCAGCCCCTTGCATCAACAAGATAAGTGGCGCTGGTGCTAGCCCTATCAGGGGAGAAGGGACAGAGGGGTCCACGTGCAGGGGACATGGCCCAAGATCTAAAGACCCCTTGCGACCTAGAAAGCTAAGTCGCGCACACTAATCTTTAATGCAGATGCATAGCAGCGCAGCACGAGACCTACTTGCACTGTTCTAACCGTGCCACATGCATGGACACTGTGCATACTTACCCGTGTGTGCTGTTTGAGATCCGCATACCTAGCCATTTGCGGCAATAAGGAACCACACTCCCCAAACACCAAGTGCGGCTGTCAGCAACTGCACATCTAAACCCAGCAGCATTAAGAGAGCTGCACACCGAGAAACTACATGTGGCTAACAATTGCATTTTTGAGCTATGTGCAGCTCATAGACAAACGCATGCCGCTGCACATCTGAGCTACGTGTAGCTCATAGACAAACGCACCCCTTTAGCCACGTGCATCCCCAAAGACCAATCCATAGGGAATCACTGCATGTTTATTGGAGCCTGCATGCAAAAGGCTTTGTTCATTCCACGTTGTGTGAATGCTTTACACACACTGTGTGTGTGAATCAAGCGCACCTCTAATTCAAAGCTCTCTTGGCAGCAGTTGAACTACTCCTGACACCGGACCTGGAGTGCGCATGCAGGAGGCCAGCTCTCACCCCAGAGCTAAGTGTTCACTGGTTTACCAGTGTTAATATTAATGTCTAACGGAATGCTGTTTGAATGTTTGAATGAATGTAGGTGCGCAAAGGTTGTTTGAAATGTAATGTTTTCTTTCCTATGATCCCCTAACCCATCCATCGCTTTCTTCCTAAACCTCAATCTGGTTTTCCTCAACACCCTGTACCTATCTAATCAATGTTCCCTAACCCTCTTTCCCCTTGAAAGCCTGGACCCTGACACCAGGTGCTGGTGTGTAAGAGGATTGAATTCAACACTACAGCTAAGTCAATGTCTAGTCTGGGATACTGAATGGAAACCCTTATTGATATATCTTTATGTCCAGTTCATGCGTTCTGGATGACTACCCTTATATAACACCCCTCTCTTGGAATCCCCCTGACCCCACTGAGCCACGAAGTAGTTCTGTTTTGCAAGTTTAAACGGTTTATTTGATAATTTAAACAATATATATATATCACACTTTATAATAGATTAATAATTGAATATCACACTTAATCTGAGCAGTAATCAATAATGGATAGTCTGGCACTAGCACACTTCTTTATAATCAATGATGAGTGGTTATAGGATGGATACGATAGCAACAATACTTTTATGGTTTCAAATGGATGCATTGTGGAATGAAATGCAGTACAGAAAATAACTTGATAGGATTTCAGCAAAAGACAATGTAATCACTTTTTTGGACAATTAACCCCCCCTTTTATGCACTGTAAGGAGATGAAGATGACACAGTTCTTAGGAATGCAATCAAATAGAATTCAGTTCAATTCCCCCCCAGCAGCTTATACAACAGATAGGAGTTTTGAAACACAGGCAAAATGCTTTGAATATGGTGACAATGCAGTGAGAAATATGCTGAAAATGCTTTTAATTCCCTTCAGGAGGTTCAGGGTGAGTGAAATATACTTGGGATGAGTTCAGGCTCACTTTAGCAAGGATCTAGGAGTAACTAGCAGGTTAAACAAATTTTTGGCAAAGGAAAGCAATGAAGCTGCTGTTTTCACACGTGGCTGGATTTTTAACCAAATTGCAAATCGCGGTAAAATTCGTGATTGCGAGAATCGTGATTATGGCATAAGTATGAGGAGTAGGAAGTCGGTTCTAGGCCTGTTGAAAAGCTCAGATTCTAAGCTTTCAGAGGAAAGTTAAACCAAGTTCCTAGCCCAAACGGTTTCAGAGATATGGACGATTAAATAAAGGTAGTTTTTCGGATTTGAAATTTTAAAAGTTCAAAGCGACAGGTTACAGCTTGCAGCTAGAAAATGACAAGTGACAGCTTTGCAAATGACAGGTGACAGTTAGGAGGCAGTTCTGGTTAGATTAAAATAGATTGAATTATATTATTTTAACAAAGAGATTGGTTCTGCACAGTTCTGCTAGGTACTCACAATATATTTAGAAATAGGCCTCGCCACGGATCTGATCAACAGGTTTTCTTCACTCGCCACGGACGGTTTCTGCGCACAGCGACTGGGTCAGCTCTACTCTGCTGGTCTGGTCTGGGTCTCTGGTTCTGATCAGGTCTGTGGGTCCGGATTCAGCGGTCTCCGGTTCAGCTGGTCTCTCTCTGGATACAACACTGCTCTCTGGCAAATGGCAAGAGTTCTTGCAAAGAATTCCAACAGCTCGCCTGGCTGTGAATAGTGGCAATGATTTGAGGCCTGCTAAAGAGGGATTTAGCTTGTAGTTGACCTCTCTCCTACAAATTCTGAAGTAAAGTCTTGGTCTCTGAAGGTGGATAGATTGAAGTCTCTATGTTGGCTCTCTGGAGGTTGATGGAGGTAAAGTATGGATTTTCCCGGCAGAGCGTCCCGCAGCAGATGGAATAGAATGTCCTCTCTAGCTTGTAGTGGCTGTTTTTATGTCTTTTGAAAGTGGGTGTGTGTGCAGCATCACTAGCCAGCCCCTCTCTCAACTGCCCATTGGTCAAGCTTTCCTTTCTCTCTTGATTGGGGAAAAGAAGTGGAGTGTCAGAGCGATGTCATTATATGGCCTGTAGAAAGGACACTCCCCTGTCAAATTGCACACAAATCTATATTTGATCAAAAAGACATATTTCATAGATACACAGTGGTTTGAAATTACATGCACCCATCACATATCACATGAGCTATACCCTGTTCAAACTCTGCTCTTCCTGGGGGCTTGCATTCAGAAATGGCAACCTTTGGTGCTTTTTAGTGGGTTTTGCAACATCGGATTTTTCTCCAGATTTATACACATGTACACGGCCTGTCCATACATACTCCAGTAAATGACCATGTCTCTAGCTTAAACACAGAGTCTGTAGTATACATAAATAGCAGGGTTTTGCCCCAGAACATCACACAAATTGGAGTTTGGGCTTGAATCGAAGGTACATTTTTTAAATGAAGGCTCTCAAAGTTATACATTCCTGTCATTTGATTACAAAGAGTTATCAGTGTTTCTGTAAAATATATATTTTGCTTTCAATTCAGTTCTCAGAGTGTTGGAGTCCGCCTCCAAGACTTGGGTGGGTCAGTGATCACATGTGTCTTCTGGCAGGCAGGCCTTTGTTGACAGGAAAGAGTCAAAATCAACATATTCTATTCAAGTGCAATAGCCTATTGTGTGGTCTCCAGGAGGTTGAGGTCAGCAGACCAGGGGGTCACTTTGCATTTGGTTATTATGACCATGTGATATCCTGGGCTGTGGTGTGAATCTCTTGAGGTGAGAGGGTTTCCCAGGCTTCTGGCCTCTGGGAACAGCAGGTGGCTAATTTTTAATTAGAATGCAGCCTTTGAAGTCAGCTGAGTCAAATCCCTTTGTCAGCAACTGCACTTAGTTCTCCTGTCAGAGTTTAGACCGCTAGCGCCGCCTTGAGGATTTTGTTGGTACTGCATCCATTTTTGGGATCTTTCTTGGATTAATGCATTCCAAACAGGAATGGTTCTTACATGGTAGTAAATAATCCTTGCTTAACATTGTTTTGATGGGGCTCCTTACAGTAAAATAGTTATGTGGAACCCCACAAAAGGGTTGAATCTTTAAAGTGGTCCGGTGAGCCACGATTTCAGCAACTTTTTGACATCAGTAACAGTGGATTTTGTTAACAAAGATCTTTCTTTACACTGGTGGGTGGCAAGTGAGGTAACCATTTTGGTGTGCGCACAAACTGCGTGGTTCTCCTGGAATCTGGCGCACTTGTGGGCTTTTTGGCCATCTTGGATTTCTAAGCCCACAGCACCAAATGTTGCAGCATGATAGCTCAAACGTGGGTCAGGACACCCAACAAATCCCCCCACGTGACTGCCCTTTGAATTTGAGACGATGGGGAGTCAGGTGCACAAGGGTTTTGACCCACGCACTGGTCTGTCCGCATAATCTTCTTCCAATTCTGCAAATGGCACAGTTCAGCATCTTTTCCTCCATCCGGTACTGATCGATCGGTTCTCCTCGCCGGTCCTGATGGGAATATTGGGCGGTACCCTAGGTCCCTCGCGTCTCTGCTCCCGGTCTCCGGATCGTCCTCCCTGGCCAGTCTCAAGGTTTTCTTTCTCCTAGGACGACAAAGGAAGAGAGGCAATACCTATTCATAGACATTTTTCCCCCACCATTGATATAGTGGGGTGGCATATAAATTTATAGTCAAAACATATGAACATGCACATTTCTTTTTGCATTCAAAAACGAAAACACCTACATTGAGAAACTCAGAATTTGTTAGGCAATATGTAGGATATTTTAAGTTAGAACTGAATTAATCTGAGACAGTACCCTCTAGGATTCCAGAGGATTCCTCCAGTTGTTGCAGAGTGTGCCTGGGATGGCAACACCTTAGCTGATTTATGTGGACCCACTTGTCTTCCCCCTCTGCCAAACCGCCTTTGGGGATGCGGATCTTGTAGGCCACAGGGGAGATCTTGTCTATAATCTCATAGGGTCCCTTCCATGTAGGCAAACATTTTCGCTGCTTGGCCTGGTTCCTTTGGAAATTGTATAGATAGACCCGGTCCCCCACCTGATATTCCTTCCTGGAAGTTTTCAGGTCATAGTGGGTCTTCATACTCTCAGCTGATCTTTCTAGATTCCGCTGAGCATAGGCAAAAGCATGCTGAAGGTGTTTCCTTAAATTCTCCACATACTCATGAGTTGTGGAGGCATTTATCAAAGTTTGCTCTTGGGTTCTGTAGAGCAAATGCTGAGGAAGCACCATCTTGCGTCCAGTCATCAACTCAAATGGTGACATTTTGGTTCAAGATGAAGGGGTAGATCTGATGGCCATTAGGACCAGAGGTAATCGGATATCCCAACTTGGCCCAGAATCTGCCACAAACCTCTTTAATATGCTCACAATGGTTCGGTTGTATCTCTCCACTGCTCCAGAAGAAGCTGGCCTGTAAGCAATGTGTAGCTTTCTCTTGACCCCCAGTATCTCCCACATCTTTGTCATTACTTCACTGGTGAAGTGGCTACCTCTGTCTGACTCAATCCTTTGAGGTAGACCAAAATAGGAAAAGATGTGGTTAATCATCAGGGCAGCTGCTGTTTCTGCTTTGCAATTTGGGGCTGGGAGACATTCCACCCACTTGGTAAACAAGCATGTCACAGTCAACATGTACTTATTTCCTCTAGACGAGCGAATCACAGGGCCTACGAAGTCGATTTGTAAATCTGACCATGGCAGTGTCATTCCCCTCTTTTGGAGAGGCGCCCGGTGTGTGAGGGATGTTGGCTGAAATTGTGCACACACAAGACAACCCTTCAAGTATTGGTTGAGGTCCTGGCCCATGTGTGGCCAGTATGCAACCTCTCTTAAGATTTCCAGTGTTGTGTGAAACCCCCTATGACCGGCGGTGGCCGCATCATGGGCGTGACTTAACATCAGGCTTCGGAATGAGGTAGGAACCACCCACTGATCGTGGCCAGCTTTGGATTTCCTTACCAACAAACCGTCTTGGATCCGGAACATTTTTGGACATTTCATCAACACTCTAAGGTCCTCTTTCCCGTTGTAATCGGTATCCGTCAGGGGAAAGTTCTCAGGGTCCTCAATGTGTTGGTAAAATTTACCAATTATTGGATCCCCCTTCTGAGCGGTAATCAAATCAGCATCAGGGGTCTCCTTGCTCCATTGTGCAATTGAAAGGTCATTGTGAGCATTTGTCTGGGACCTAGTGATAGCAGTGACCTGGATTTCCCCCAACAGCGACTCAATCTCAATTAGATCCCCTTGGATGGCCCCGGTTTTGGCCAGCTGATCAGCTAAGTCATTTCCAGTTTTGTCTGGTCCCTCTACTTTGGAATGACCCTTGATCTTTTTCCAATAGATGGTCATCTCATTCGAGGTGACCAGATCATCAATGTTTTGGATCAACTTCCCATGTTTCAGGGGTTTGTTATTAGCACATAACATGCCTCTGGTTTTCCAATTAACCAGGTGCTCCATGAACCCGTTCCATACATAATCCGAATCTGTGATTATGACCAGTTCGTGGAGTTGATGCTGGACAGCAGTGAGGATGGCCTGATGCACAGCCATCAATTCTGCCACCTGACTACTTCGGGGACCAATTTTGTATCCAGCGGAGGGTTCTGGGGACTCATTCACCCATGCATTCCCTACGTCGGCCACCAGTTCTTTCTCCCCGTTGTTGTCAACATGGTAAGAGCATCCATCCACATAGACAGTGGGCATTCCCTCACACTTGTCCTCTTCAAAGACTTTGTGTGGGGAATTAAGGTATGCCTCCATGTTGTCCTTGATTTTTAGACTTTCGTCCTCGAGACAGTTTTCTCTGGCACAATCATGCAAGTCAGCCAGACCTTGCGCGAGGGGACTCTTCTTGTTTTGGCCATATCTGACCTCCACAGGAAAGCCTTGCATTGACAGAATCCAGGAAGTAATTCGGGAATTACTCACATTTCTGGCCCGGATTCTTTCACTTTGGAGATATTGCAGAGGCTGGTGTGGATTCTCCACTATGATGTGTTCCCCATGGATAAACGGGCGGTAATTCTTCAATGCCCACACCGTTGCCAGGAGTGCCTTCTCACAATCGTTGAATTTTTCCTCCACAGAGGATAAAGTTTTGCTCACATAGGAGATTACTTTATTGACCTTGTCATGCTTTTGGTATAATACTGCCGTCAAGCAGGTATTAGAGAACCCCGTCTCCAGGAAGAACTCCTTGTTTCTGACAGTGTAAGCTAGGCAAGGCGCTTGTGAGAGGCTTCTTTTGAGCTGCCTTACTGCCTCGCATTGTTCTGGACCCCATTCCCACTTGACCCCCCCCTTCAGGAGATGAATCAGGGGTCTGGTGATCTCTGCGTAGCCCTCAATTAACTTTCTGCTGTAATTAGTCAGTCCAAGGAGGCTCCTTAGTTCCCGCAGAGTTGTGGGGTCTTTCAGTTTCTGAAGTGCTTCCACTTTCTTTTCCTGGGGACAGAGACCCTGAGGAGTAATCTCATGGCCCAAGAAATTAACACGGGTTCTACACCACTGTGCTTTCTGAAAGGAAAGTTTTGCTCCGGCGGCCCTCAACTGCGTCAGAACATAACGGATCTCTGCTATGTGTTCCTCCACAGATGAACTTTTGATGAGGACATCATCTACATAAGCCAGGTTACCCCTGGCACCCAGGTCGGGCATGGCCTTGTGTAGGAAAATGTTGAATTCATTGCCGGAGTTGAGGTATCCGAAGGGAGTCCGGGTCCATGTGTACTGCTGGCCCCCAAAGGTAAAAGCCAGCTTGTATTGGTCCTCCCTACTGACAGGCACAGTCCAGTATCCATTTGTCAGGTCTATTGCAGTGAATACCTGTGACCCCTGGATCTGGGCCAGCCCTTGGTCAATGTAGGGCAGAGGCCATCGGGAAGTATGGACCCGTTTGTTGAGCTCCCTAAGGTTGGCGCAGAGTCTCCACTGGCCGTTTGGCTTCAGTATTCCCAGCACCGGATTATTGAAGGTGCTGTGAACTGGACGGATTATTCCCCGGGACTCAAGGTTCTTAATTATTTCAGTAAGGGACTCCATGGATGCGAGAGGCAAACGATATTGCTTCACAAACACTGGAGTCATGCCAGGGTCCGTGGGGATTGTTGTTGTGTGGATGTCGGTGCGGCCACAGTCATATGAGTCTACCGCAAAGAGATCTTGGAAATCCAAGAAAACTTGTTTCAACTTTTGCTTTTGTTCCAGAGTCACACAGGCATCAGCTAGGTTGACTCTCTCTTCCACCATCTGCCTGAAGCCTGGAAAGACTTCTGGTTTGGCTATCTCAGCGGCCTCCTCCAGCTGGGTGGAGAAGTCCCTGGTCAGAGTGCTGATTTGGACTGGAGGCTTCAGGTGGGAAAGGCAACCCTCATGGACCTGGAAAATCACATCATCCCTCCTGAAGTCACAAGTCACATCTTCCTTACCATAAGGGCAGGAAGTGTACACCAGGAAGTTCCCCCCATGCCGGGTAAAAATCCTGTCTGGTGTTGTATTGTCATCACTGTCACTGTCAAAACAGTCCTTGGGGATTGGTCCTAACAGTTCATTTCCTAAATCGATGGAAAAATGTCGGTCATCAACCGCCATTCCAATAATGGTGCCTGCGGCTAGAGTAATACTCTTTAAGTCGCTGTTATCCACCTCTATTAGAATGGTGTCATGTTCTATGTCGACTAATGGAGTTGGGTTTACCCCCAACCCTTGCTGTTGGAGAGAAGCGTTTAGATGTATGTAAGCATCAGGGTTTTTCAAATGTTGTCCTCTTTTAGCTTTCACTTCCAGGGAGAATTGTCGGGTCCTTTCTGGGATGGTGACTTCCTCTTTGATCTGAATTTCAACTGCATAAGGTAGCAATTGAGCTGACCTAAATGCTTTTTCTGGATCATCAAAGCCCATGGGATTATCCGCTAATCGGGACCAAGCTTTGAAGTTTATTAGGTACAAACTAATGGCAAAGCGATTGAGAATGTCACTGCCTAAGTAAAAAGCGGCAGTGACGTCTCGCACGACCCAACAATTGTGGACTATGCTCTTGTTGCCAATGGAGATTTTGAGCATACACCTGCTTGGCAGGAGATGTTTGGAATTAGGCGCTTCCAGGTCCATTTCCCATTTGTCTAACAGTTTGAATGTGGGAATGGCTGGATCTTTTGGGAGTTGGCGGAACATGGCTTCGCTGATGAAGCTCTTACCGTTGCTCACACACACTCGGGCGAGAACAGAGTCCTTCCCATCGTTTAACTGAACAGGGATGAACAACTGCTCTCCAATTTGCTGAATATCAGCCAGGCTCTGAGCTGATTTCACATCTTTCTGGACTATAGGAGTGGGAGTTTCTGATTGTGGATTAGTATAGAATTTCAGAGTGTTTCCTTCCAGCGTGGAATACCACTTTAGACTGGAAGGAAGGTTGATTTTCAGAAATAGAGAGGACCCCCCATCACCAGTCTGTTGTCCTACTGCTATTACTGTCACGTCTGGAATTTGGTTATTCTGGAAGTGGAATTCTACTTGGTCAGAATTTTGTTCAACCATGTGGCATGTGCCGTTTAAACTAACATGGTTGACACTCTGTTTTAATTTGATGGGTCGGCTAGTCTGGGTCCAGAGGACCTTGTTTACGCAATCTATTAGGGGTGACAACCTTCTCAGGAGGTCATTCCCTAGTAAACAAGGGGTGCCCTCTGGAGTCACAACTATGACCGGGTGTTTCAACTTGTGTCGCCCAATTTTAATGTCCAAATCTGCCGTCCCCTCGACGGGAATTTCCTTCCCGTCAAAGTTCTGGAGTTGTCCAGGAAGTGAGGTGAGAGGAATTTGGTAATTCCCTCCCCTTCCTGCATTCAGTTCATCAAAGGCCCTTCTGGACAGAAGGGTAGCTTGAGATCCCGTGTCCACCAGCGCTGAAATCGTACCCTGCCCCTGTACTTGTACCGGGGCATAATATCTTCCCTCCTTCTCCTCAAGGGGGCACAGATAATGCACATTTTTGGACAACTGGTGGGCTAACTTTCTGGTTTTGGACATTGCTAGAGAAGAGATTTGGGCAGAATTCTGTGGAGAGTCTTGGGAATCTGAAAGAAAAAGTTGGCAACTGGAGATCAGAGCCATTGTGGGTTCCCCTGGTTCCGGTTCTGGGCCGCCCCCCCCTTTTTGGAGGCAGTCACCAGGATGGGTTTGAACCAGGGGATTTTGGTATTGTGGGTTCTGGGATGAGATGATGGGCGGCGGTAGCTCAGTCTCCATATCTCCCCAGTCTGGATTCGAATCCCTTGGGACCCATTTTCGTTTGGGAGGAGTTCCCCCATCTCTGAAGGAGAAGATCCTTTTCCCAGGATCCTCTGGGGATCCCTCTCCTTCAAATTGGAAGATCTGTATTTCTTCCACAAAACGGGTCTGTTTGGGTCCTTTGTTTCTCCTACCCCCCCTCTGCTCCTTGGGAGGCAGGCTTTCAGGGGCAGGAGATTTTGTTTCCGGTTCCTGGTTTTCCAGGGGCTGTTTACAAGTTGGAAAGGAAGCTTCCTCCAAGGCTTTACACCCCCCTTCCCCTTGTGCCTCCTCCCTGGGAACCGGTGGGTTGTCGGGGTGCTGCCCCCGTCATTGCTCTGGAGCACCAGGCCCAGAGTTTGGTGCATTCTGTGCCGGCATGCCCATCTAAGGGTTCTGCTGAGCCCTTAGCACGCGACCCAGCTCCTGTGCCATGTTCTGAACCTGGCGCTCTAACTGGGAAACCCGCTCAGGCTGATACGGGGCCCTGTTTTCTCCCCTGGGCTGATCCCGGGAAGGGTAGCTATCCCTTCTCTGGTAATATCCCGGATTGGGAAGATTTGGGTACCCCTCCACCCTTGGCCTCCCCTCTCCCGGATTAGGTTGTCTGGGCTCAGGGAATTGGGGAAAGAAGGATGGATGATTTTGGGGTTGGAAGTTGGGTGGATACCTGGGGAAAAAGTTCTGCCCAGGATTTGGAGAATTTCTGCCCTCCGGTGGGAAGTTAGGAGGGAAGTTCCCTGGGTTAGGTGCTTGGCTGGATCCCCCCCCCCTTGGGCTGGAGGAGTCCACACATAACCCAGGATGGGTCGATTTCCCTTGTAACGGGGACTTACATAATCAGGAGAGCGAGGGACCCCATTTGTGGGGCTGCCTCCTTGACTCCCTGTCTGTGACTGGCCCGAGGACCTTCTGGGCCTAGCATTATTAGGTGCAGGTAGGTTTTTAGGCCCCCCCATCTCCAAATCCAAAACGGGGCAACCTTTACCTCTGCCACCTTGGCAGCAGCAGGGGTGCTGTTGGTTTTGGGGTTTTTGGGCTGGTTTTTGTTTTCCACTAGTTTCTGCACCTCGTAGATGCGGGTGGCTTGTTCATTGACCCATTCTAAAGATCTTTTCTCATGAAAATCTCTCACAAGCTGGGTCATTATGTATTTGGGCAACGCATGGAAAAAAGTATTAACAAATTCTCTGCTGTCTGTGCGCACCCTTCTGGTGGTCTGCGCAAAGGCACGTTTCAGTTCTTGCACGAATTCTTGTGGGGCCTCATCCTCCCCACATTGCAAATTGTAGGCTGCCTTGCGAGCCTCTTGAGGATTTCTGTGAACAGAAAAATGTTTCAAGATGGCCACCTTATAGGTGGACCATCTTAAATGATTTTGGTCCTCCAGCCCCGCAAAGAAACTGGAGTATTCTGGTGAGAAGGTCCACTTTACATATTGGATACAGCTTTGGCTGTCCTTCAAATGAAAAGTCTCCATCATTTGCTCATAGAGCTCCAAGTGTTCCCAAACAGAGTACTTGGTGTTCTTATGATAAGGCGTGATGACACTCCTGATTGCCTTAATCTGTTTCAATGGGTCCTTAAGCAAGGCCCTTTTTGCCTTATTGGCCTTTTTGGTTCGGGTAACCCTGGTCCATTCATCCTCTGACTCAGAGGCACTGCTCCCAGAGGTTCCTGTCTGCTCTTCCAGGTTTTCCCGGATTCTGCGAGCCTGGGAGTGGCAGGCAGAATGTGGGGACCTGGTCTCCTGTGTCCTGCGCCGTTCAGAGGAGTCTTCAGATTCCTCCTTGCTACCAGGATTTGATGGGTACCCCCCCCACTGACCTAACTGGGCAGAAGTTTTCAGGATGCCCTTAATGGGCCTATTCTCCTGGGGTTCCCCACTAAATTGCACTGTGCTTGGGTGCCCATACCCGGATGCCCGCCCATCCATTCCTGGGAGGTACTGGCCTATGAGCCCCATGCTTCTGGCTGGATAGTAATCTGCCATCCCTGTGGCCGGGTGCTCATGTGCGCCAGGGGACATGGGGTGGCAGAGTCCAGGGACTGAGAGAGATAAAGGCCTCTGGTACTAGGGCTCCTGAGGTTATGCTCAGGAGTTTCCCTTTCCCAGCGAAACTGGTCTCTATCCGCCCCTGCTCCCTGTTGCAATGCAAGAGCCTGCGCCTTCAGTTCCTCAGTTAAGGCCTTACTAGACTCTATCAGTCTCTCCTGCATCGCTACCTGTTGTTGGAGCCTATCATTGTGCTGGCAGAGAGCCTCATTCTCTCTCTGCGTTTCCTGGTTGGTCCTGGAGCACTGGGCCAGTCTTTGCTGCAGGAGGGTTACCTCCTGAGTCCCCTCCCTACTGGCCTGCTCCTGTCTTGCCAGAGCCTCCTCCATCCTCCTGGTGTGCTCTAGCAAGTCCTGGTGTTCTTTTTGGAGGTCACCCAGTCCCTGGTGGGCCAGGTGATTTTCTTCCATTTTTCTTCTTAAGTGGCAGACTTCCTGGCCTAAGGTGTCCCTTTCCTGACTAAGAGCCTGCATCTGTGCCGCCAGGTCGTCCCTTTGCCTTTGGAAGGCACCAGTTTTCTGGCACTCCTGGTCAAACTGTGCCTGGGTATCCAGGTCTTTCAAAATCAGTGTATTGCTCTCTGCCTTCTCCCTATCTAGGTGGCTTTGCAGGGTGACTACCTGCTCAGCACATGCCCTATTGAAGTCTAACTGTTGCTCCAGCTTTTTCTGGCTCTGCAGTAGGGAGTCCAAACCTTCTTGGTACTCCTTCTGCAAGGCCAGAAATCTGGTATCCTGGTCCGCCTTTTCCTGTTGCAGCACATCCATATCCTCCTTTATTTTAGTGATGTACCGTCTGCTGTCATTTTCTGACTCCTGGCTCCTGAGCAGCCTCTGTCAGAAGAGTCCAGATCAGATTGGGCCTTCTGTAATGCCAGCAGTTGCCTACTCGCCAGATCTTGGCTTTCAGTACATTTATCCTGCATGTCTCCCATATATAGGTACAGGTATGCCGCTATCCTAACCATCTTGTCTTGTTCATCCTTAGCTTTAGGAGCCATGTATAGTTCACTCAGGGCCACATGTAAGGGACCCTGATCTCTCCATATAGCTGACCCTGATTCAGTGACCTGTTGCGTGATGGCCTGCAACCAGACCATGCGGTCCTGGTGAGTCCACTCACCTCTCACAAATAACTTATGTAAGAAGTGCTCTCTGGCTATTTTCATGTCTACTAAGGTCGTCATTCTAGAGATTGGTCTCTGTCCTGACTTACAGAAGTATGTATTTTATTTTTGCAAAACAAGACCTTTTCCTTAGAGCGTTCCTTTGAGGAGTGCTTTACAGCGTAACACAGCGTGGTGATCCGACCGGATATGTGTATCTGGTCAGCTGGCACGCTGTATTAATCTGCACAAGTGATAGATCTAACCCAAACATCCCGGACGAGCCGCCAATTTGTAATAGGATTCAATTCAACACTATAGCCTAGTCTGGGATACTGAATGGAAACCCTTATTGATATATCTTTACGTCCAGTTCATGCGTTCTGGATGACTACCCCTATATAACACCCCTCTCTTGGGATCCCCCTGACCCCACTTAGCCACGAAGTAGTTCTGTTTTGCAAGTTTAAACGATTTATTTGATAATTTAAACAATATATATATATCACACTTTATAATAAATTAATAATTGAATATAACACTTAATCTGAGCAGTAATCAATAATGGATAGTCCGGCACTAGCACACTTCTTTATAATCAATGATGAGTGAAATATAATTGGGATGAGTTCAGGCTCACTTTAGCAAGGATCTAGGAGTAACTAGCAGGTTAAACGAATTTTTGGCAAAGGAAAGCAATGAAGCTGCTGTTTTCACACGTGGCTGGATTTTTAACCAAATTGCAAATCGCTGTATCGCGATTTGCCTTACTTCCAAGACTGTAGGCCCTGGCCACAACCACCGCAGCATGTCACACCCATGGATACACCCGTAGTATTGCGTATCGATTGGCTGGTTGTGGGGAGTGTGTACCGTCTTGGGTGCATGGCCGAAGGCTATGCACCGAAGAACAAAGTTATAAGCAGTGGACGTCCAAGCCATTGCACACCCATCACATGTAATATCTATGGACATACAGCTAGGAGTGCAGTCTCTGGCCAGAAGAGCGGCAACCAGCGGAAACATGCTATATTTATAAAACTCTTTTACTGTGTCATAGAGAGTTGGGAAAGGTTCAGACAGTAAGACTTGGATGATTAATGCATTTGTTCTGGCGTGGTCAGTCTTCATGATGTATTTTCTATGGCCACCTTGTACGCACAGAAAATGAGGGGTCTAATAGCGGTAGTATTTCAGTCCATTCAGTGCACACCCATCACATGCAATATCTATGGACATACAGCTAGGAGTGCAGCCTCTGGCCAGAAGCACTGACAGATACCACACCTATAGAAAAACCCCAACTACCACACATCACTGAGGTGGTTGTGGGGAGGCCCTGCACTCTTGGGTGCATGGCCAAAGCCCATGCACCCAACAACAAAGTTAAAACCTCTTCATGATGTATTTTCGATGGCCACTTTGTACGCACAGAAAATGAGGGGTGTCATAAGGGTAGCATTTTAGTCCGTGCAGTGCACAGGGAACTTGTAACTGTTGTAAGGACAAATTGACAACATGCCATAATTGCATTACTTTTTCCTATGGGTAATGTATTCATTAGTAGGCCGCCATGGGTGTGACATGCTACGGTGGTTGTGGCCAGGGCCTAGAGTGTTGGATGCATGGCTGTCGGCCGAAGGCCTTACTTCCAAGACTGTTGGCCCTGGCCACAACCACCGCAGCATGTCACACCCCTGGATACACCCGTAGTAATGCGTATCAATTGCCTGGTTGTGGGGAGTGTGTGCAGTCTTGGATGCATGGTCGAAGGCCATGCCCCCAAAATTACATTTGTACGTAGTGTAGTTATGTGCCCCAATGGATGTCATATGGTGTGGTAGTAGTGGGCAGGATGTAGAGTATTTGAACAAAACAATAAGCACTGCAGTTGTAAGCAACTATGGATTTTATATACTGTATACGCATACATTGATAAATCTGTGGCCTCACACTCACGCCTGTAGCCTGTGGTTACAAACTACTGCAGCATAGTACAGCTATAGGTACCATTCTAATATGCAACATCATTAAGATGGTTGTGGGAGTTTGTATGTAGTGAAATTACAACGCAGAATGGTTCCGATATGTTGTGGTGTTTCTGCCCAGAACCCAGAGTCTTGCCTGCATGCCCAAAGGCCATGCACCCAAGACGGAAGTCATAAGCAGTGGGGTTATAAGTGAATATGGGTTTTGTGTAATGCGGTAGTTGTGTGCACGCCCTGGCATCTTGGCTGCATGGCTGCAGACAATGGTCACAAAAGTTAACTTATAAGTAGTTAATTTAAAAGGACCATGGTTTTGATATGCAGCAATGGTTGTGGGTAGGAACTATACTGTTTGTACCTTGGTTGTAAGGCGTAGGTGGTAGGGTACACAACCAAGATGCAAGGGCCAGCCTACAGCCACTGCAGCATATTAGTACCATAGATTAGACGTGTAGGTTCACATGTGTACAAAATGACTGCCAAAATACTTACTCCTTACTTTCTTCAGAATCCATATATGTGTTAAATGACTTTAGTACTTGGGGGAAGTATCCTTTTTAATTTCTGTGATAAAAGGAAAAAGTATGTTAGTTTTTGCATTTTATGAAAACTTACTACATTGCATAATAGACAGTTTACCTTTTTTTACCCTCATATTTAGTTCACAAACCAGTGTACTGTGCATTCTGCTCAGTTTCTGTGTTTGCTTTTCTAATCCTTGGGTCTGGGAAAAAAACATGGATAAAAAAACCTTCATTTGCTATGATACTAACTACTTCCTTGTTTCCTTTGAGTGTTTCCTTCATCTTTCTGAATAATGTTATGTTTGTTGCCTTGCTGGCAATTTTTAACAACAGTTAGATACCTGTAGGCGTATTCTAACTGTGCATTTGTTCTTACAGTTCTGTGATATTCATTTATTTGTGTCGTTGTTACATCCTGTTGGGCAGTTAGGTATCTGTTGGCGTATTCTAGCTGTTTGTAGTCTTTTCCATAATTTTTTGGTAGTCTTGAAGTACACATTATTTATTACATTTTGGGCTTAAGAAGATTAAATACGCATTTGTAAGATTAGCTGGCAATCTCTGCTTTAGAGTAATGGTGCTATCATTACATTCGAACCATCCACATTTCTTTTTAATGTATGCAGTTTAGTGACCTGCATTGGTTGTAGCTCCTGCATGGTAGATTATACCTACTGTTGTAAAGGTTTTCTTTCCAAGTGACACTTGACTGTGTGTGAATCCAGTCAGTTTGCAGTTGTTTTGGTACCATCTGCATTATAACGTAGAAGCATAAGTATTATGTAGGCACTATGCGATTGTATCAGTAAGGTAGAGCGATTGTCTGAATTGCAAATAGTACATAATCTCCCATGGTTTGCATTCTGTACAAGTTGCTGGAATGGAATGGATTCATAATTAGGCATGGAAACATACACAAATCGCTCATTTGGGATTTGTTCCTGTATCACATTTTTACTAAGAGTGCATGTATGTTTCCACATGTACGATATCTGGAAGATTTCATTTGCAGGTATGCTTTTGTTTTCCATTACTAGTAGTAAGTACATTAGAAATTCTTGTGGATCTTCTTGTGAGTTCATAGTGAATCTCACCATTCCAGCACAGTAGTCCAATTCTTGCCTTATTCCATGAACACTATATGTGTTGTCAGGATTATTTTTTGCATTTCTATGAAGCACTAACATTTGCAAACACAATTGGTCTGTACTTTGTAAGTGAATATTGTTATCAATTGGTGGCAATTGAAATAGAATAGTCATTGCTACATTTGCATAGCAACTTACCCCAGTTTCATTTGCAAATTTGAATGGACCAGCTAGTTCTGTATCTGAGCGCATTTTTCGGAGTTTCTGTTCCTTCTTTGAAGACGTACCTGGTTTACATTCCCTAATAGGTTCTTCTTTGTTTGTGGCAATTGATGAAGCTTTAGCTTCTTTTGTTTTCTTTGAGGGATTTGCTATTGGATTCTGTTGCATTTCTGTTTGATTTAGTTTTCTTTTACCACATTTCACTTTATCTGGAACAGGATATTGTTTAAGATGGGGGGTGTACAATGACTGCAGTCTATTGTACTCTAGAATGCAAGGAATATCAGCTTTGACTTTACTTGCATCAAAGTTCATAAGCAATAGAGCATCAAGTGTACATAAGCGTGATAATGCTACGTAGCTCATGCCTTCTGTAAAGACTGTGTTTCCTCTATCTATCCATGCTTTGTCTAGGGTAAGACCTTGGGATTTATGAATGGTAACTGCATATGCAAGAGTTAGAGAAAATTGCTCTCTACGTACATACATGTCTTTGAAGAGAAGGAATCGAGCAATTGAGCATCCTATCCTTTTCACTTCTGAAAGTTTATCAAAGCTAATATTCACAAACTGAAAGTTGCTGTCACGTGGGCATGATTGAAAGCCAACAACTGTACCCAGTGCTCCATTAACTAGTCTTCGCTCCACGTCAAGGTTACGTTTAATCATTACTCTACAATTTAAGGATAATTTTAATATTTTTTCCAACCCAGCTGTGTTGGAGATTGAATTTTCTAAACTATTTAGTCTTGTTGTGGCTTGCTCACTGTGGGATGTTTTTAGCCATGCATCCAAGCCCTACCATAATACTGTGCATTACTGGCATTGAAAACATCATGATGGCCAGAACTCCCTAGAGAGTGCACAGGGAAAACATGAAGAATAGGCTGCCACCCATTTTTGCCTATGTTGTGAGCACAGGAGGGCACTGCCTAAAACCACCATTGGGCTACACACACAGTAGCCTGAAACCATTGGGAATGGCAATGCTGATTGCCAAAAGCAACCCAGAACTGTGGGGAATTAATTTTCTTAATGTCAAAAATGGATGCAATACTGGTGCTCACCACTATCAGAAAGCCGGCGTTTTAAAACCACCAGACTTTTGTGTGAAACTGAACAAATGAACCCAAACCAGGCCAAGGAAAGACTTGCTAAGAGGTGGATACAATGTAAAACTATATTCTGAAATGACTTGAAGGAAGTAATTATTTAATGTATATATAAAAAATAGCTGGGGATGTCAGCAGCCTAAGTGAATTTGGGTTTAAAGCCACTAAAATCGAAATGTTTAGAATAAATGAGTGACCTACTTGTGAGTGTCACATAGGTTGCAATTGTTTAAATGTCATAGTGTTGAACTTAGAATCAGCATTCTAGCTGCATGTGCAAAAATTGTCAGTTTGATTTGAATGTAGAAAACTGGGAACTAAAGTGACATTTAGCTGAATTCTGCCTGACAACTACCCCCGACAGGAGTTGAACTGGCTCAACAACTCTTCCCAGGCCTGGCTGCATTCTGCTGCCCCTGCCAAAAGGAGATGACACCTCTCTGATTGGATTAGGGGAGGAGCACCTGGGGACTACAGGAAACTAAACAAAGCACTGTCCCTGGCTCAGGCAAATGTTATATTGGGGGGGTCGTAAAATGACTTCCTCTTGGGAGAAACTGGGAGGGGCAGTGCCTGTCAGAGCAAGCTGAGCTTGGGGGAAGTGGATAAACCAGAAATTCCACCATGTGCTTTGGAAAAGCACACCCATTTGGGGCCAGAGCATGATTTTAAAAAGATGGATAATTCACAGTGCGGACTTGTAAAAATTATATAAATAACATCATCATTCTTGTGATTTTTCTGTGCACATTTTAAGAGGTGTTAGGACCCTGTGGTATGTTCTTGGGGATAGTAGCGGAAAAAAAGGTTGTTACTCCAAATGTATGCATGTTAAAAATCTGACACTTTATCATCTGAAACCCATATCCCTGGTGCACATTTGTGTAAAATCTGGAAAGGTTTAGAGGTCGTTATCTGGATGAAAAGGGGAGAATTCTGTCATAAGTGGACACGACATCGTACAAAGACAGGGATCGGATGGTTTGGTGCTACAGAATGTGGGATGTTTTTACCCATGCATCCAAGCCCTACAATAAAACTGTGCAGTACTGGCATGGAAAACATCATGATGGCCAGAACCCCAGAGAGTGCACAGGGAAAACATGAAGAATAGGCTGCCACCCATTTTTGCCTATGTTGTGAGCACAGGAGGGCACTGCCTAAAACCACCAGTGGGCTATACACACAGTAGCCTGAAACCATTGGGAATGGCAATGCTGATTGCCAAAAAAGCAACTCAGAACTGTGGGGAATTCATTTTCTTAATCCCAAAAATGGTTGCATTACCAGTACTCACCACTGTCAGAAAGCCGGCGTTTTAAAACCACCAAACTTTTGTGTAAAACTGAACACATGAAACAAAACCAGACCAAGGAAAGACTTGCTAAGAGGTGGATACAATGTAAAACTATATTCTGAAATGACTTGAAGGAAGTAATTATTTAATGTATATGTAAAAATTGTCAGTTTGATTTGAATGTAGAAAACTGGGAACAAAAAGTGACATATAGCTGAAACCTGGCTTAATGAAACTGGATTCTGCCTGACAACTACCCCCGACAGGAGTTGAAACCTGTTCAGCCACTCCCCTTGCCAAAAGGAGGTGTCGCCTCTCTGATTAGATTAGGGGTGGAGCAGCTGGGGACTACAGGGAGTTGAACAAAGGCCTGACCTGGACTCAGGCAAATGTTATATTGGGGGCCGTAAAGTGGCTTCCTCTTAGGAGAAACTGGGAGGGGCAGTGCCTCTGCTAGCAGCTGAGCTTGGGGGAAGTGGAGAAACCAGTTATTTCACCCTGTGATGTGGGAAGCCACACCCCTTTTTGACCAGGGCATAATTTTAAAAAGATAGATAACTCATAGTGCGGACTTGTCAGAATTATATAAGTATATCATTATTTTTGTGATTTTTCTGTGAACATTTTGAGAGGCGTTAGGACCCTGTGGTGTATTCTGGGGGGTTGCTAGCGGAAAATAGGGTCTCACTCCAAATGTCTGCATGTTAAAAATCTGACACTTCATCAATTAATGTCCATACTCCTTGCGCACATGTGTGTAATTTTGGGTAAATGTCCGATATTGCAAAACCAGTTAAAAAGCGCAAAATGTTGTCATTTTTGAATGCAAGCCCCCAGGAAGATCAGAGGCAGACAAGCATGGACCATAGGGAATATATAATGTGCACATGTAATTTCAACAAATTGTATATCTGGGAAAGATGTATTTGAATCAAATATAGATTTGTGGGCAAAATGACCAGGGGAGGATCCTCTGACCCATAAACAGACTTCATCATGCTGACAATCCATTTCCTTCCCCCAATCATGGGAGAGGGGAGAATTGGGCCAATGACAAGTAGAGAGGGGCAGGCTTAGCTAGGCCCAGGCACACACCCATTTCAAAACACATAAAAGGAGACTTCTGGGACAGGTAGAGACATTCAATTCCATTTCCTGCGGAGCATGCTGACCGACGACTTCACATCCAGAGATCCTACACTTAGACTTCCAAGCTAAACAGAGACTACAGAACTTTGAACCAAGAAGGCCCACTGCAAGCAAAAGTATTTGTCAGCAGGCCTCAAAATCATTTGCGAACTATTCCACAGCCGGGCGAGCTGTCTGAATTCTTTTGCCAAGAACTCTTGCCAGTACCGAGAAAGCAGTGTTACATCCAGAATCCACTTGATCCGGACCGGAAAGCAGAGCAGTATCCAGAACCAGAGGCCAGAGATCCAGAGTGACCCAGACCGCTGTGAGCAGAACCAGAGAGCTGACCCAGATCACTGTGAAGTGCCGAGACCAGAACCGGAGTCCAGTCCAAAACCTGACCAGATCCGTGGCGACGCCTATTTCAAATTTATATTGTGAGTACCTAGCAGAACTGTGCAGAACCAATCTCTTAGTTAAAATAATCTAATCCAAACTATTTTAACCTAAGTAGAACTGCCTCCTAGAAATCGTGTCATCTGTCATTTTTAAAGCTGCACAACTCTCACCTGTCAATTCTGCAGCTGCAAGCTGTCACCTGTCATTTTGAGTTTACTTTAAATCCGAAAAACGACCTTTACAAAATCGTTCATATCTCTGGAACCGTTTGTCCTAGGAACTTGGTTTAACTTTCCTCTGAAAGCTTAGAATCTCAGCTTTACAAGAACCTAGAACCGACTTGCTACTCCATATACTTTTGCTGTATTCACGATTCACGCACTCGCGAATTTTGCCGCGATTTGCGATTTGGCCTGATTTCTTTACCTGTAAAAAGATAGCAGCTTTTTGCTTTCCTCTGCTAAAAAATTGTTTGCCTCTTAATAACCATCCCTGAATCATTGCTAAAGTGAGCCTGAGCTCATCCCAAGTATCTCTCACTCACCCTGAACCTCCTAAAGGGAATTAAAAGCATTTTCAGCATATTTCTCACTTCATTGCCACCACATTCAAAGCACTTGGGCCTGTGTTTTAAAACTCATACCTTTTTTCTCTAAGCTTGCTGGGGGGGGAACTGAATTTCGTATTGTATTTGATTGCATTCCTGAGAACTGTGTGCTCCTCTTTCCATCTACTTCCATTTCTTACATTGCATAGGGGAGGGGGGTGAATTGCCAGAGAAAAAGTGATTATCTTATCTTTTGCTAAAATAATATCAAGTATTTCTGTACTGCATTTTATTCCTCATTGCTTTTCCCTTGAAATCATAAAAGTATTTTTGCTACTTTATCCATCCTACACCAACTGTTCATTGATTATAAAGAAGTGTGCTAGTGTCAGATTACCCATTGTTGATTAACATTATATTTATAAGGGCGATATCGATTATTAATTATTATAAAAGCGAGGTATCTATATTTTGTTTTATTTCTCAAATAAACCTTTTAAACTTGCAAAACAGAACTACTTCTTGGCTCAGTGGGGTCAGGGGGATTCTAAGAGAGGGGTGTTATATAGGGGTAGTCATCCAGAACTCATGAACTGGACATAAAGATCTATCAATAAGGGTTTCCATTCAGTATCCCAGACTAGGCATTGACTTAGCTGTAGTGTTGAATTGAATCCTCTTACAAGAAAATATGTTAACTGGACATATAACATTAGAAAAATGGTACATAGATAAATATGTATTTGGGTCAGAAATAGATTTGTGTGCAATTTGACAAGGGGAGGTTCCTCTGACCATAAAACCTACAGCATCACTCTGACACTCCATTTCTGTCCCCCAATCAAGGGAGAGAGGAAAGCTTGGCCAATGATAAGTGAGAGGGGCAGGCTTAGCTAGGCCCAGGCACACACCCATTTTCAAAACACATAAAAAGAGCCATTGAAACCCAGGTAGAGAGATTCACTTTCCACTTTCTTGCGGGATGCTTTGCCGGGAGACTTCAGACTTCACATCCAGAGATCCAGACTTCAAATCCATCGATTTCCAGAGACCAGAAATTAACTCCAGAATTTGTAGCAGAGAGGCCTGAATCCACAAGCTGAATCCTCTTCAGCAGGCCTCAAAACCAACCAAACTATTCAACAGCCGGGCGAGCCGTTTGAATTCTTTGCCAAGAACTTTTGCAAGGACCTGTAGCAGTATCCAGAAAGCAGTGCTGTGTCCGGAACCAAAGAGAACCAGAGACCAGATCGCTGTGAAGAACTGCTAGCAGAAGTCCAGCCAATCCTGACCCGATCGGTGATGAAGTCACATTCCTGTCCAAAATCTAGTGTGAGTACCCAGCTAGCACTGTGTCAAAACCAATCTCTTAGTTTAAAATAATCTAATCCAAACTATTTTAGCTTATTAGAACTGCCTCCTAGAATCGTGTCATTCTGGCATCTTTAAAACTGAAAACTGTCATCTGTCATTCTGAGCTTTAAAATTTCAAATCCGAAAAACTACCTTTACTAAATCGGCCGTATCTCCGGAACCGTTTGTGCTAGGAGCGAGTTT
The DNA here is from genome assembly GCF_040938575.1 of Ambystoma mexicanum. NCBI lineage: Eukaryota > Metazoa > Chordata > Amphibia > Caudata > Ambystomatidae > Ambystoma > Ambystoma mexicanum. The sequence continues at coordinate 118,871,342 of NC_090926.1, read as the reverse complement.
TAACTGTCATCTTAAAGCTAAGATTCAAAGCTTTCCAATGAGCCTGCAAACTACTCCTTATAGTGCCTCCGTAATTGCACTCGACGCACGCAACTAAATTTGCCGCGATTTGACATTTTGCTTAATTTCAGCCATGTGTAAAAATATTTGTCCTTGCTTTCCTTGCTGAAATTCGTGTGCAACCTGACAATCATTCATAGAGCATTGCTAAAGTGATCCTGAATTAATTTAAGTATCTCTCACTCACCCTGAACCTCCTATAGGGAATTAAAAGCAATTTGAGTATATTTTTCACTTCATTGCCACCACATTTAAAAGGATTTTGCCTGTGTTTAAAACTCCTACCTGTTTTCCTCTAAGCTTGCTAGGGGGGAACTAAATTATATTTGATTGCATTCCTGAGAACTGTGTGCTTTCCTCCCATCTCTTTACCTTGCATAGAGGGGGAGGGGTGAATTGTCAAAGAAAAGTGATTACATTGTCTTTTGCTGAAGTCATATTAAGTTTATTTTCTGTACTGCGTTTTCATTCATCATTGCATTGTCCTTGAAGCCATAAAAGCATTCTCAGCTACTTTATCCTCTCTATATCACTTCTAAGCCATCAAAAAGAGTGTACCACTGTAACATTATCCATTGTTGATCACTATCATCTTCACAAGTGTGCTATCAAACATTAATTTATTATAAAAGTGTGATATATATATATTGTTTAATTTTCAAATAAACCTTTTAATTTGCAAAACAAACCTACTTCTTGGCTCAGTGGGGTCAGGGGGATTCTAAGAGAGGGGTGTTATATAAGGGTTGTCATCCAGAGTAAACGAACTGGACATAAAAATATATCAATAAGGGTTTCCCTCAGCATCCCAGACTAGACATTGACTTAGCTGTAGTGTTGAATTGAATCCGCTTACATCACACATGGGTACTGTCATACCATGTACGTCTAGTTTGTCTGTGGCACTAATTTCAATTATTGGTTGCATTTCTTTATTTAACATTGTTTCATTAAATTTGAAACATCTTGCAAGAGTTGGCATTAAGGCCATACAATTGACATTTTTGTGTGCAATTTGTTCCGTAACATCAGTTGCACATGCATTATCGCCATAAAGTTCATGAATGTGCCGGTTTTTCAATACTGCTTGTGCTTCTTGCGATAGTACACTAACTCTAATACTTTTTAAGATGTTGGCATAAGTGAGATCTGCATGTTCTCTGTTAATTCTCTGTATTGGAAATGTTGCCAAAGGTTGACATTTCCTATGCTGCCAACAGTTTTACGGCAGAGTTTTTCTTGCAATCTGAGGTGAATCAAAGCCAACGTTAGGTTGGAGACCATGCTCACTTCATCTATTAGTAGTATTTTCATTTGTTTGAATTCTCTGTGTACTTCCATTGCAGCATCTGCAGAAAGTTTGTAATAGTCTAATTTATTTTGATGCTCTACTGGAAGCAGTAGTAATCGGTGTAAAGTGACACCCCCTATGTTGTAGGCAGCTAAACCTGTGGGGGCCGTTACAACAGCTGACAGTTTGTTGTTTGTCAATTGTTGAAGGACCTTGCTGATGATTTTGATTAAGAATGTTTTTCCTGATCCAGCTTCACCACTCACGTACAGCAGTATAGGTTTGTAATTTTGGCAGGTACATTCTTTATTTTCATGTTGAACACCATGTACAATTTCTTTTGTTATGTCTTCAAAAATGGTGTGCTGATCTTTGTTAAGTTTTGCTTGTTGTACAGTTAAGTCTTCTGTAGCTTCTTGATACTGATACACAGTGTTTTCTACTTCTGCCATAGCTACTTCTGCCTCATTTTCTATTAGTGGTTGTCCTAGTGGTTCTTGACTTCCTGTTACAGAAGGTTGACTACTGTCGGAACAGTCCTTATCTAGTTGGGTCTGAAGTTCCTCTTCCTGTTGCTGCTCATTGTGTAACATTGTTTTGTACTGCATAAAGTTCACATCGGCGATAGCGCTTTCATATGCTTTAAACACATCTTCATAGCAGTCATAGTTATCTAGTATGTCTTCCTCTTTTCTCCATGGTTTAAAAAGTTGTAACAGATACATGTAATATAGTTATTTCTGTTGAGGAGTTTTTAATGATAATTTTACTTGATTAATTAAGCTTTGTTTGGTAAGTTTCACTAAGCTCCCTTCATAATCGGACACTCTATATCCACCTTTGCTTTCATCGGGTTTTATATTATTTTTGTATGCAAAATTTTGAGCTATGTGGTACAGGCACATGCTTCCCAAAGTGCTACTCCTGTTCGGATAGTATGTGTCCAGTAAATTGTTTTTTAGAATGTCTTGGCTGTTGGCATCATTTCTGGCAATTGTTTCTATGTCCTTATATGATTTCAGAACTCTTTTTCTAGATTTAGCAGGACCAAGACATAGCCATACTATGTTGTCTGATTTTCCATACAAAGCAGTACCGGTTAAACGATCCGCTGCTTCATAGGCGCCACATTCTCTATGAGAGAGCATTTTTATGCCTAGGCTGTACAATTTCTGTGATAGTGTTTTGTCTGATGTTAGGTCATCCCAGAGGTCTTGAAGCTCTGTTTTTTCTGCTGTTGTTAAGTAGGCTGTAACATATCGTGCAACAGCAATAGAAATGTCTGAAATGTACTGCACATCTATGTTTGCATTCCATAAGAGGGCAATGATTGCATTGTAATCATTGATATATTTTGATTCTTCTGTTCTTTTTATGTAATACGTGTTCTTAGGTGATTTACCTTTAACACTATGTCGAACTGAAGACATGAAGTTGTTTACTTCACCTGTTTCTGTAACTGGTCTAGGGAAACCAAAGCAGCATTTGTTTTTGCATTTGCGGCGACAATATTTGCCACATTTGTGTCTTTGAAATTGAAAAATCTGCCCATGCAGCTCACTATGTGTCTGTTGTGAAGGGATTTCACAAGTGACATATTTTTGGATAAACTGCAAAGCAGTGCTATCACTGTCGTGACCAAATTTAGCACCTTTGATCCATAACAGCATTTGAATATGTGATGCTCCTCTCGCTTGATATTCTTTTCTCCAAAAGAAATGTTGCACTTTTCCAAGGGGAGGAACAGTTTTATTGCAAATAAAGTGTAGCATGGCAATGAAACGATGATGGAAATATCTTGACACATTAACTGGATCTAGAGAGCAATGTTCTCCAGGTGTTAATATATCTATGTTGCTTTTGTTGCTGTTTGCTATGCATAAGAACTCATGTAAATCTTCCCATGCATATTCTGCACAACTTAGTCTAACAAACCAAGTCGGTGGCCCAAGGTTTCTGATCATACAACGCACGTCTCCATGCCGTCGGAACCAGTATTCCTTTGTACCACGCATGTTTGCAAATAAATTTGTTATACTTGATTGTAAAACCTCATCTTTTTCCTGTACTTAAAGTGGGTTCAGGATTTCAAAATGGGTGCAACTCCGTAACATAGCATTGCTAATTCACTTTCATAGAGTAGGTGGAATATGTATTCCACATTTTGTCTAAATCTGGGATCTTGTGAATACATTCGTAATGAGCGATATTCTGATGCCCCAATCTGAGTGGGTCTATCATCGTATCTTCCACATTTGCCTGTCGGAATTTCCAGTGGAAAAGCATGTGCTTCTATACTTTTTTCCCGTATACTCATTGGTGAACCTTTGGATTGCTGCATTTGGTAAGTTTGTAGTGCATCATCTATGCTTTCATTGGAATGCAATGTATGAATTGTGTACTGGTCCAAAAGAGTGGATACTGTAGCAGGATTCAGAAGTTCGAATTGTCCAGTTTCTGATGGCTCTTGAATTATTTCTGTTGTTTGCCTTAAGCTTTCTTCAATATTTATTTCCTTGTAGTACTCGTTATTGTCTTTTAGATATTGCAATGCTTGTCTAACTTTATGTAAGTCCACCAGTTGTTGCCAGATTTTTTTGTCTTTTGTTGGTACACCATTTACCAAGACTATTAAAGAATGCTCTATTGAACGTTGCACTCCTAGAGTGTGTACATTTTCAGTAATATCTAATGGCAAATAAACTACTTTGCCACAAATGCCTTTCACCAATTCAGAGGGAGGTAATTTTTTGGATGAAGGCGTATAATTGCTTTAAATGGGTGAACTGTTTGAATTATGATGCTCTCATACAAATTGAGTTGTTGCAGGATTTTTGGTAGTGGGAACAATTCCAAATTATTGGTAATAGCACGTGAAGGAGTGTGGTTGTTGTCTAATTTTGTAGTACAGTAACTGCAACATATTAGGCATTCAGTTAGTTAATATTTGTTTTCTGCTAAAAGGTAGAGAGCTAATTCAAACCATTTGGAATCTTCATTGTCTTCTATTTTGTATGCTATGTCCACATTTTTTGTGTTCCTTTTGTAAAATGTTCTGAGGCAACACACACATACACATGGTTTGGTACTTCAGCCGATGCCCTTTTAAATTTTAGTATTTCTTTTCTGTATGTGTGTAATAGAAGGGTGCTATGTGCAGATTTGTTGCTACTATGCTGTAAAACTATTGCATTTTGTAAGTGGCTTTCACTTCCAAAATACTTTCTCTGAATACAATCAATTTCTTCTTGTAAGTATTTGGGTGTACCATGCAGAAGAGTGTTATTTAAATTGCCTAATTCTGAAGCTGGACTTTTTGCATAGTATATTTTATACACTAGATTTCTAACATTTGAATGATGTACTGATATCCTTTTGATATCATGGAAGGTGCTTTTGCAAATAGGCCCAGAAATGCAGGCTAATGAATGTCCTTGTAGTCCTGTGTATTTGCGCACTCGACAAATATCCATATTTTGCAGCACTTTCATTTTACTTTTGTCTTTCCCTTTTACATGCAGATTGAGGAACTGACGTAAGGATTTGAAAGCTTTGTTTGGAATGGCACACATTGATGTGCATGGCCATTTGTATACTGGACGGTGTGGTTCTGTCGAATCAAGATGTAATTCTGAGTTTTCAGGGGATACTTTTGTAAGCAGTGTTTCTTGTTCGGTGATGGTACTATTCATTTTCTCATACCCTCGTCCGCTGCCATGGATGGCAATTGTCTATGTTTAATTTTCTTTGTATGTTTCCTCAGTAAAATATGGTTCTGTGGTTGTCGTGTGACTCCACAAACATTTAAGAAATTATTTTTGTTCACATTCCGTTTATTGCTGAGTTTCTTTTGTAGTTTGGTACTTAGTTTTGTTAGTGCTTTCATCCTACTTAACACTAATATAAACAACTTCCTTTTGAGAAGTGGGGCTTATTTTTAACAAAGTTGCTCTGGCAGGCGACTCCTTTCAATCCCTATTCAATGTCAGGTAATTAGGCAATATTGGTTGCACTAGTTATCACCAATTGTCGCGGGTCACTGGATTTGGACGGATATTAAGCCCATACCGTCCACAAAGTAACAGGAAAAACAGGAAACTCCAGGACTCAGCGCCAGTTTAAGATTTGATTGTTTAATTGCACAATCTGTTACAAAGCCCTCTACTTGATTACGCGTTTCGGCTCCCACGAGCCTTTATGAAATCAGGACCAATAATACAACTATTTGATCTGTACGACTGTTGTCCGAAATATAATAATAGGGACAAATCCCAATGGTAGAAAATTCTGCCGCTCAGAAATCCCTTGCGTCGGCTGCTCGAATGCTGGCAGAATTTTCTACCATTGGGATTTGTCCCTATTATTATATTTCGGACAACAGTCGTACGGATCAAATAGTTCTATTATTGGCCCTGATTTGATAAAGGCTCGTGGTAGCCGAAATGCGTAACCAAGTAGAGGGCTTTGTAACAGATTGTGCAATTAAACAATCAAATCTTAAACTGGCGCTGAGTCCTGGAGTTTCCTGTTTTTCCAGTTCCTTTTGAGAAGGATTGCACTGTCCACGAGAGTTTGTAGGATTAACTTTTTATGGTAAGTTTTAAGGGGTGAGGATGATTTCGGTCCTCTTCTTAGTAGATTCTGAAGCACTCTGTGACAAAACATTTTTGCTAAAATACTTTTTTTACTAGGGGTTCTTGTTACTATATCAGGATTATTAGGAGCATTGTTAGCTGTACTAGTAGCCGATTCTTTGCCACGCTTTTTGTGTTTTGTGACACATTTTGATGGAGGAGGTAAAGTTTCGGTAGTTGAAGCTTCCTTTGTTTTGCTAAACGACTGCATTAGCTGGTTTGTTCTAACGTTCACTACAAGCTCTACTACAGATGGATGCTTACATTGAACACTTTTATTTGTATTTGCTCTAGTTCTGCGTTCCTTTCTACGAAGTTGCTTTTTGGTGGGCATTCTTTGGTGTCTGTTGAAAAAAAGAAGGCATCCTTTGGTCTGTTGTTCGATGTATGTGTGCTGTGAGTATGCGTGAATGAGTCTCACGGGGAAGCTCTTTGTCATGGTGTGTGAATGTGCATTGGCCTCTTACAATGATTTGGGAAGGCTATTTTACTGTTTGTATACTATTACAATGTGCTTCAGATGAGAGTACAAAGTGGCCTAGTGGTGACAAGAAGCATTATTAGTAAACGAAATGCCATAAACTTGAAACAGCAACTTCTTTTCTAGAACTAACATTCGAATGATTTTGTATGTTATTTGAGTTCCAAACACACAGGGATTTGTGAGCCCTTCTGCCTGTTATTCTCTGTTTAATAAATGGGTATTTGTAGGTAGAATGGTTCAGAAACCAATGTTTGCTTTGGTGTACAAATTAAATAAATAACCCACGCAGCCTCTTTGAGGAATAGTTACAATATAAAGTTACTACCATGCTTACTTTTTTTTGCGAAATGACCAGGTTTCTTCGGATATGTCGTTTGCTGTGTAGATGCTGTTGATTCTCAGGAGAGTAGTCTTCACTGCGATTGAAGAAAAAAAAACGAATTACTTTGTGTGTTTACAGCAGTGATGATACTGCACACATTCATTGTGCATCTTTCGTCAGAGCATTCTCCTTTCATATTTCAACCCAGTGCACGTGTGCACTTCACTTCACTCTGTGCAGCTTGTGTATGTTACTTGCAATATGTTACTTGCGAGTCCTTCTGAAATGAGAAAAATTTTAAGGTTATGGCAATGCCTTGTTTTTTAAAAGCTATACTATCTATAGGAGAGAGGTTTGTATGCGATAGGGCATAATAGTAGATGTGAAAAAATGTTCTACTTCCAAATTATAAGCACGATGCCGACACATCAGAAGACCCTCAGAGGGAGATGTCACCACAGCAATCGGGTGTGCTTATTTTTCTCATACCATTACATTGCAAGTACCAATACTGAAGGCCGTACACAGTACACAACTCCGACATTTTCGAATGCAAAATCCAGTTTTGCCCTAAATAGGCATGCTTGTAACATATGTATAGGTTATGCGGAAGACAGTAAGAAGTCGTGCGGTTTGTCAATGATAAATCAAACATCTTGCACTTAAAAGGGGGAGCGTTGGTATGTATTGCGTATGCACATTTAGCGGCATTAATTTATTTAAATTATATCATAAGGGTTTCACATGTTCTCTGATTAAAATATGCATACCTGTACTCTATACTCATGCATGTGGGCATGCATGGAGCTGCATGTAGAAATCCGCAACACTTGTACAGTAGTTTGTGAAGTAGGCGCTTTGCAATGATATGCGACTTCCAGTCAGAGTCATCGACAGTACATTTGAAGTGCGCAATGTTGATGACGGAGATAGATTTAGCGATGTTGAATGTGATTGGTGGATGGTTGTGTGACTGCTTAGTTGTTTCCAATGAGGGACTCGATTTGCTACCGATGTGGAAAGGGTAGAAGGACTGGGTAAGAGCTACGTGCCGCACATAGGCAACGCTTGTCCATGGGTAGGGCATGTCACATACGGGTTTCTACCGCAAATCCTGCATCGAAAGGGGACTGTAGGCATCAGCCAATCAGATGTTCACATTACTCTTTTGTGTCGAAAGACGGTGCTTATACTGAAGATGGCAGAGGTGGAGAGGGTCAGGGTTTTGGTGCTTGGAGACATTTTTGTCCATGGCTTTCAACACCATGCCTAGAGTGTGATGTCATCTTTGATGTTCTGGGTGTTAGTGTTAGCAATGCACGTAGGTGGTGTGAGTTATGGTTGCTTAGCTTACCGTAATTAGGGAATGTGCAATGTTTTTTGGTTTCACTGTGATGTGTAACATCTGTTTAACAAAGTTTTTTTACTGAATGTACATACACGTAAATGGCAGTGAACGTAAACAAAGGGCCTAACATGTGATGTCGTCAGTGATGTCAGCAATGACATTTGAGATGCCATCTTTCATGTTCTGGGTGTTAGTGTTAGCAGTGCATAGTGGTGATGGCAGGTATGGCAGCTTACTCTACCATAACCTGCACATTTCAGGGGTTTTTCGGTTTTACCTTGAAGCATAATGGGGAGGTTGAAAACTTTTTTTGTAGTGAAGTGCACAGGTCCCCTTAACAAAGTTTTTTTTCTAGTGAATATGTATGTATATATATGTATATATTGGCGCATGCCACAATCTATCCACTATAAAGCTAGCCTCAGGAATACTTTGTCTGCTTCCATTTCTTTGCATATGTACACGTGTAAGACCGCTTGACATTTTCATCTCGTTAGCATAAGCTTCTTCATCTTGATCCCAAAGTGACACTTATCTTTGATACTTTCTTGATATCTTACAGAATTGCCTACATTCTCTCGTCTCTGCATCTCTTCTATGCACGTCAGTCTTGCTTTGTGTGACGTCACCATTCATCTTTGCCATTCATTTTTCCAGTTTCTTCTGGAATTTCATTCAAATGACCATCGCACTGTCTCATATGTAGATATGGCTTTCTCAATGGGCACCTTGCTTCCCAGATTCTCCTTGGTATCAGTGTTTTCACTGGTAATGCATGTGTCTCACACTCTGGCTGCCAACATATAGGCACTATGGGTGAGTTGGTAGAGGTCCACTGTCCCTCCCACTAGCAGTGATAGGCTAAGAGGCGTAAGAAACCTCTTAGAACAATTGGGCTATGTTCCACTTTTGCTCAGTAAGTTTTACAATGAACTTGCATGTCCTTCTGCTGCTTTCAACCCAAAGCTCACGTACACCATTATATTACAGCATTAGAAACTTCAATTCTGTGACTTCATGACAGTAGGAATTTCAGGTGCAACACAGTCATTTCATCATCTTCATGAAGAAGAAAATCAATTATCTCAACGGGCATCTCCAGGCTAAGCAGAGCAATGGGAAATGGGGGCTTGGGTGACTAGTCTGGCCAATTTCCCAACATTATTTTACAGGACATTTTACAGTAGTAATTAATGATCCCACTCACTCATTCAAAGGGAAGATTCACAACTCATTTACTGGTGGCCTATGGCTTATGAATACACCTAAAAATGAGTGACATTTTTGGATTCTGTGGCTGTAAAAAACCTACAAGAATGAGTACAAATAACATGGGCAGACAGGGAACGTTGACAGTCATGAGGGGGCAGAATAACATTTAATTTGTGGACCATTCAGGGGTTCTAAAGTAGGGGATGATAAGGAGCATCTATTGGAAGACACACACCACTACAATAAGATGTATAATTTCTCCCTGACAATCTGTATGGCTATCAGTGAAACCAATTGGACTCTCAACTTTCCCTGAAGGATCTAAAGTTTCAATTCTACTCAGGATAGACAAATGAGTGATTTCGTAGACCGCAGCATTGGAAATGACAAGGAACTAATGGTCTGTCATTATATGACTATGTAACTGATGAATGGGGCATTCTACACTAACATGCGGGGTGACATCCTTGATGCATCAGTTCTCCATAGGAATTCTGGGAACACACTAGCCATTCTGCCATCACCAGGCAGAAAGCAGATAACAGCTTTTTCAGAGCCCTGTTTGCTATCCTTTGCAGTGAGCAGAAGCGATGGGCACACGCTTCTCAGGACATAAGGGCAGCGGAACCTTTGTCACCAGGCAAAACCTAGCACACTGACCTAAAATAGAGGACCAACAAGCAACACATTACACAGAGCCTTTAGCACACTGAGCAGCACTCGTGGCAGATTGAGCAGCTTTCATGCCATATTGAGCAGCCCCACTGAAATATCTTAAAACAATGGTCCATAAATACTCAGGACAATACTCACCGGTGATTGGAAGTGTGTGACTGTTTGCAGGAAATAAACACACGAGAATGAGTAAGGAAAAATCACATTTTCAGACTGCAAGTTTTTTTCAGAACAATTCTGATGAAATATAGAAACTGTATGAGCATCACATCTATTGACACTGTTTCAAACTAGTGTATTTTCTAATGGCACATGTTACGTTTTTCCACTGGGACACAAGGTATCAGAAGAGAAAGCAGCTGAAATAATAGACTACATTGTGAATTTTGTATGCAATCCCGCTTGAAAAGCTGCATTATGTAGCCACTACAAGTGAAAATATGCTTCAAATTCAACTATTTGCCTATTGGAAGGGTGGCAGAAGGCAATCACAGTCCTTCCCCAAGTTCTCTACCACCTTAAAAAGAGTGTGCGCGCCCACTGTGCTCTGTCAGCCCTGTTTGTAACCACTAAGAAGTCGATGAAGCAATCTTTTGGGCACATGTTTGAATATCACTTCTCAATGTAAATAAGAAGGAAGGCATACATGAGGACTCTGCGATTCACATGCGGTTGGGGAAGCGGGCCTTGTGTCTGCAGAGACAGTGTGTCTGGCATGCACAAACTGCCGGGCAGAGGCCCCGGCACCCGTGCATTGTCCCGCATTTACTAGTCCTGCCTGTAACACTCGTGAAACGGTGGCTGCGCGCAAGGAATGCTTGTAAACCAAAGACGGGATCCCTGGGACAGCTGCAAGTCAAGCCAGCTGCCCAAGCAAAATCCGCAGGGGGCAGCCCCGGCTTACCACCCTCCACCGGGCACTACCATTCTGTCTTGGGCAGCGCAGAGACTTCCAAGGACTTAAGGCCGGGATCTACCTAGGATGCAGCAAGGAATTTGGAAGCATCACAAATTAGCGGACAAGCAGAAGACAATGAGCAATAGTGAAATGTTATGCTTTTTTGTACCCACTGCACAGTCTATCAGTGTGTGTGTGTTTGTGTGTGTGTGTGTGTACACTCATTTATGCTGAGAGTATTTTGTAGTTGTGTGGGTTTTGACCTTCACATTTGTAATAATTGTAGAATAAATTCAAGGGAAACTGTTGAATGGGGTAGTCATAAAGTGTCCCACAATGTACACTGCAAATGTATTCAGCCAGTTTGATGTTTGCTGTGCAAGTGGCATTGCTCGAAAATCCACTTCCGAGGCCGTCTGCCAAGAGAGTGAGTGAAGAATTCGCTAACAGTGAGAGATGTAATTGTGTGGGAAGCCGTTAGGGGCGTTATTGAAGAGGTATACATGTACTTGGTGAAACGCAATAGTCATACACTGACATGCATATTTATATTGCATGTTGAGGTGCATGCTTCAATGTAAATATGGTATACTGAGGTGCATGCATTACATACTGGGCGGAGAGGCGCGCAGACATACACACATTTGCTGGTGGGACTGGTGCACGTTGCTAATCTCTAAACAACAGCGTGCTTTGCATTTGAAAGCCCAGGAGCACAGCAGACGCCGGATACACGTGCGAGGATGAGGTCTCTCCTTCCGGTGAAGGGCCGATCTTGGAGAATTAGCAATTTTATGGCAGTCTACCCAGTGGTCGAAGTGTACGAAAAGAAGTAGTGGAATTATGTTCCCTGCTGGTCTGCCCCACTCCTCACAAACCCCATCTCTGCGTCCCCTCCCCCACACAATCCAAACACCCAAACACACCTGCTATTTATGGGAATTTGCAGTGCAGTGCACTGAAGTGAAAGCTTCAACTTCTTCCTGCACTTTTATTTTACAACTAAACCATTCCAGAACGGTTTCTTTTTAAAATAAAGTATAGGAACTGTGAAACTTAAAAACAAAAAGTATGGGAGCACCGCTCCCAACCGCTCCCTCCCACTTCGACATCTGAGTCTACCTGACAAAGCTTTGAAAGAACGTGTCAGGGATGCCATTAAATAGGGGTTCTGAGGGCAACACTGTACGAGATAAGGGGCGAGCGCCAGGCAGGACTGGAGACAAGCGCATCTGCAACCCTGCCACCTACCCAACTTACCCTTCATGCGCAGGTTACGCTTGCCAGTTTCCCTTCTGCTGCCCGGACCCAGTGCACAGCACGTAGCACCTGCAATCTGCCCACCACTGCACTCCCTTCATTTGCTAATGTTTTGAACAACACTGGTAAACCTTTTCTTGCCATTCAGATGTCTGGTTTGACACCCATACCCAGGGTTGTTGCATGCATGCCTATTTCCTGCTGTGAAATTGCAATGATATGACATGATATGGCATTTATAACGCACCTGTACACAAGTGTTTCCAGCCGCGACAAGACAGGGAGGAGGAAACAAAAGGAGGACAAAACAACGATCTTACTAAGCCTTGTGTCATTCAGATCACGCAAGAGCAGGGAAGGGGGCAGGGGAGAAGTGCTGAGGGTAGGGGGAGGATGGAGAAGTGCAGGACAAAGGAGAAAAACAAGAGTGCAGCCAGTGGGTGGCAAGTGCGGGTACTCATAAGTGCAGCCAGTGGGTGGCAAATAAGTGCAGAGGATGGGACTGTAGGGTTACAGATGCAGACTACAAGTGCAGGGGAGCCAAGAGGTAGTGCAGGATTGCAGCTAGACAGGCAGGGACCTGGGCCTGAATTGCAGAGGCTGAGCTGGTGACCAGTGCATGGAACAGGCAGGTGATCAGGAAGGCAGTGGAAGAGATTCGGCAGAAGCAAAGAGAAAGGTCTTGAGTTGCTTCCGGAGATGGCAGGGAGGCTGTTCCAGAGGGAGGCCCCAGCTGTAGAAAGAGATCTGCTCCCAGCTCTTTGTTTGGAAAAGCAACTGACCCTCAGAGAGTTGGAGGAGGAAGAGTGGAGAGCTCGAGAAGGCAGATATTTAGGAAGAGAGATTTGGAGGTAATGTGGTCTCAGGCCCCAGAAAACTTTTTGGACAATGCGAAGGGTTTTGAACTTGATCCTTGACGCCACAGGGACCCAGTGAAGGGATTTCAGAGCTGGAGAGATACGATCCCTGCGCTTGAGGCCAAGGACAAGTCTTGTAGTACTGTTCTAGATGAGTTGTAGAGTACTGAGAGTAGAGGCAGGAAGATTTAGAAAGAGGCTGTTGCAGTAGTCCAGCCTAAAAAGAACCAGAGCTCTGGAGACAGTGAGCTTCTGGGGGAAAGTGAGGAAAGGAAGAATACCTCTGGGGTGGTTTAGCTGGTAGTTTGACTTGTCAGAGACATCAGAGATGTGAGGAGAGAAGGAGAGTGTGGAGTCGAAGATGGCCACGAGGTTCTTAGCCTCACAGGTGGGAGCAGGATGATGGTTGAGTGTGGGCGTCCAGAGAGTGACAGGAAAGGAAGGTGCAGGTGTGCTGATGAGGAGGATCTCCGTTTTATTGGCATTAAGGCAGCGATCATTGGCAGCACACACTCCTGGATTTCAGACAGACAATCCGGGATGAGAGCGGGAGAAAAGGCGGCTGAGGGGAGCCTGACGTAGAGCTGAGTGTCATCTGCATTGCATTGGAAGTTGGAACAGAGGGCGGCTATGCGGTGGGCAAGAGGTGCCAGGCATTAATTGAACAGCCAGGGAGAAAGATTAGACCCCTGGGGCACACCATAGGTAGAGAGAGAGATAGAGGAGAGGAAGGACCCCAGTTGGACCTGGGTGGGATGATCAGTTAGAAAAGAGGTCAGTCAGGCAATGGCCTGATCAGTGATACCAAGTTTATCACAGATCCGGTTCTGCAGGATGGCATGGTTGACCATATCGAAAACAGAGGAAAGATCGAGGAGAATGAGGACAGAAGGAAGGTTAGATTCGAGGTTTGAGCACAGGTCTTCATGGATGTTCAGGAGAGCAGTTTCCATTCTTCTGGCCGCTATGAAGCCAAACTTGTGGTCATGGAGACAACCAACAGATTCAGTGTGAAGGTTAAGCTGGGAGATGGCCAGCGCCAGATTTTCCAGGAGTTTGCCCAGGAAAGGAGTATTGGAGATCGGGCAATAGTTGGGCAGACAGGAGGGATCAGCTGAAGGTTTCTTAAGAAGGGGGTGCACAAGGGAGTGCTTCAGAGGGGGAGGGTAAGGTTCCAGTGGCAAAACAGAGATTGCAGAAATTGGCCAAGGCTGGTGTGAGGGTGTCAATGTGGTCTGGAATTTTGACAAGACTTTCATAGATCGGACTTGTCTAGAAACGTCATCAAGAGTGAACAAAGGAAAGGAGGAGAAGGGAGGAGCAGAGGCGGTCACACGTGGTCCAGGAGAAGAGGAGGATGGAGAGGAGGAGAGGGTGGACAGGATGCCCTGAGTTTTAGTGATGAAATGAAAATCCCGGGCTGTGCAAAGGCCAAGGGAGGGGACAGGAGAAGTAGAGACTGCAGCAGGATTGGGCAGCTCCTTTCAGATTTTAATGAGTTCGGCTGTGTTAGAAGCCACAGAGATGCAGGCTTGGATGAGCGCTCTCTTCTTAGCAAGGACAGAGAGTCTGTATTGCCTTTGGAGAAGGCAGCAGGCCAGTTTGTCAGAGGGTGTACCTGTTGCCCTCCACTGCCTCTCAGCCACCCTACACTTGCGTTTAAGGGTGACAAGTTATGAGTCGTAACACGAGTTGCACTTGGATTTGGGCTTCAGGCGGATCCTCATGACAGGGGTAAGTACATCAAGAGTGTCAGAGATAGAGCAGTGAATGTAAGAAAGGGCTGTGTGAGTCAGCCAAAGGTGCAGAGGGAGGAGAGAAAGTCACAGCAAAAGCCTCAACTAACACACGCTTCATGGGTCGGATGACCAAGAAGTTGGTTGGCAGAGCTGGAGTAGGCTTGGCCTGAGGGGTAGAGAGAGAGAGAGAGAGAGAGAGAGAGAGAGAAGGAGAAAGTGATCACTCCAGGAGAGAGGCGTGGTGAGATGGTTAGAGAGAGGGAGGTCTGAGAAGATCAGAACATCCAAGATGTGCCTTGCAGAGTGAGCCGGGGCAGAGGGGTGATAGAGAGAGAGAAAGAGAGAGAGAGAGAGAGAGAGTCACAGAGGTTGCAAAAGAGTCCAGAAGCAGGACAGGAAGCATCCAGGTTGAGGTTGATTTTGAGGTCTCAGAGAAGGAGAAGTTGGGAGGTAGAGGCTAGGAGGGAGGATGCAAGGTCCACCCACTCCGAGAGAAAGGTTGTCACCTGGCCGGGCGGCCGGTAGATAGTGGCACATTGAGAGAGAAACCAGGAGAGAGAGAGAGAGTCCGCAGACCAGGCATTCATAGGAGGAGTAGTCCTGCATGGGAATGATAGAGGCAGGGATCCACTCCGGGAAGATGAAGGCTACACCCCCACTGGGATGGTTGACTCTGGGCATGGAGTGGATCTTGTAGCCATCAGGGAGGAGAGTGTCAAAACACATGACAGATCTGACTGTGAACCACGTCTCAGTCAGACCGAGAACATCCAGTTCGAGTTCTTCAAGGAGACGGTAGATGTCAGAGGAGTTTTTGACAGCTAAGTAAGTGTTAAGAGTGGCAATGTGGAACAGGTTGCCATCTTTGGAAGACTTCTGTGGTGGGTTACAGGCCTGGGGTTTGCCCTGAGGAAGTGTAGAACAAACCTGAGGATTGGCAGAGGAGGAAGCAGGAGAGGGCAAGGTAGCCAAGGAGGAGGAGGAGGGTGCCATAGGGGTGGCAGAAGAGGGAGGCAACAGAGCGGTCATAGTATCAGTAGAGGGTGCCAAAGAGGTGACAGAGGATGGAGGAGGCAGAAGAGCCAGAGAAGAGACAGAAGGGACAGCAGGAGAAGAAAGGAAGTTGAAAAAGCATGAGTAGCATCTATCAAAAAGGAGGCAGTCGGCCTGAGGGCCTTGGATCAAGACAGTGCCATTTAGATAAACATTTATGATGGTCTGGACGGGGGAAGGAGGGCCTCCCACCGGGTGCCACTATTAATGGGTGAAGAGGAAAAAGGAGAGCGCACAGAGACTATATGGGGGGTCAATAACCCTGAAGTGGGAACGACAAAGAGGATATTGGTGAGGATCTGTCTGGAGGAAGCGCTGGTGTAGGTATTAGCGATAGGGAGGCCTGGCTTGGAGACCTGGATATCCCTTTTGAACTTCCTCCCTGACTTAGTGAGAAGGACAGGATAGTCAATAAAAAAGCAGTTGGAGAAGATAGATGAGACAGATAGCCCCATAGAGGATGCAAGAGAGAGGGTGGGGGAAGGTGTTGAGGAGAGTTGGGGGGGGCACCAGGGTTGGGACACAAGGAGGAGGTGATCAAGCAGACAGAAAATTCAGAAGAAATAATAGACAGTAGACATTTACATTCACGTGGGACCTAGACGGAGGAGTGGACACAGCAATCAGTGACAAAACCAAATTAACAGAGCAGACGACCAAGGGAACCTTGAAGAAAGAGGTGCACAACATGGATGCAGGCAGTACAATGTGGGGAGACCACCTAGAAGTGGACTCCAAGTTAAAGAACAACCAACGAGGGGACCTAGAGGAAAGAGAGAGAACAAAAAGAATGCAGGCAATATGATGTGACAGTAATCAGGAGAGCAGTCAACAGAAAAAGGAAACCTAGAAGAAGAAAATAGCATAATAGAACACAGAGCAATATGATGTAAACAACAATCAGGATAACAGAGCATCTAAAACAGAGCAGTCGATGAAAGAACCCTAGAGGAAGGAAGAGCGCAACAGAACACAGAGAAATACACAAAAAGAAGGGGAAATGGCTGGGAGGAGGGACAGGGCAGGGGAAGGCGGGGGTCAGGGCTTGCAGGAGAGCAAGGACACACGACTAGTGTAGGATTGCAAGGAAGCGCACACGATCAAGGGATGCGCTGGAATGCACATAGCCTTAGGGGCGAGTCCGCCCATGATCGAGGAAGCAAGAGAACCACGTAATCAATGATGCATTGAGCGCACAGAGCCTAGGGGGTGAGTGCATGTGATGAAGCATAATGAGGGAACCACGCAACCGACGATTGCGTAGGAGAGCACGCAGCCTAGGAGGCAAGAGAGTGCATGCGATTTGGGATAGTGCAGAAGCTAAGTGATAGAGAAATGTGTGGGCGTGCACGCAGCAAGGGGGGAACAAGCCAAGCGACTTCAAGGAAAATTAGGGGTCCGCACGATCACAGGGTGCGCTAGAGAACGCACATCCCAGGAGGTGATCAACAGGTGAGGGAAACACATGATGAGGGAAGTGCAGGAGCACATGCAGTCTAGGGAGGGAATGGGCACACACACGATTAAGGATAGCGAGGGAACTGCACGATGAAGGGATGCAAGGGAGAACATGCAGCCTAGGATGTGAGTGAGCGTTGGAGATAAGGGATAGCGAGGGAGCCACATGATCGAGAAATGTGCAGGGTGGGAATGCAACCCAGGGGGCAAGCCAGCCCTGCGATTTCAAGGAAAACTAGGGGACCATGAAATCAAAGGGTATAAGGGAGGGCATGCAGGGGGAGCGTGCACAGCGATCAAGGGTAGCAAGGAACCCTGCTAATGAGGGAAGCACAGGAGGACACATGACCTGGAATGCAGGCAAGCATGGGAACACACATGGCAAGGGATGCGGAAGCGTGAGTGGGCTGAGGGTGAAGGCAGAGGGACCAGACCAAGGGAGGGGGGAAACACCGGTCATGGGGCAAGGGGCACGGGGTCAGAGAGCTACGTGGAATAAAGCAAGCTAAATTCTCCCCACAACTCCTTACCTGGCTGCCGTAGACAGGATGGTGAGGTCGTCAGCACTCTGTCAACGCTGCAACCCCATAGTCACCAAACACCTGCATCACTCAGCACTGTGACCTTGTCAATGCAAATCCTAGCCAAAATGTGTTACTTGGTGTTGCATTTAATTGCATTTACAGTGCTTGCACGTGTTGCAATACATGCACATGGCATCATTTTGTGAAATTTCTTTTGAAATGAATAGGGTCATGTATATGCAAGACGAAACACATTTGCACAGAAATGGCAACACACATGCGTGTTAGGCACTAGTGCTGCAGCCCTAATTATTCATTTATGCATGCTCGCCCTGAATTTGATTTATTTATTTTGCATTTGTTAAGCAAACTAAACCCTGAGGCATAAAGGCACTGGTTACAGGTTAACACACAAAGGTTACAGGCTTATCAGGTACTTAGGCCAAAACAAACTGGATCAGATGGAGAATAATAATGTGCTCTAGCACCTTGAAGCGTCTCTTGTGCTAGATGGAATTACCAATAAAGATCTCAGACCAAGTAACCGAAAATACTCTAAAAATGTGGCAAACTACTACTTTATTATCAATTTAATAAAGAAGGGCAAACTGACAAACTGGTGAACAATGGACTGATGCTCGAACACTCACACACAAACTTGATTATACACAATACTTATACCCATATATGCATCATCTATGACATCCTACGGGGCACACTGCAAAACTTATTGACGGGGAGGATTGGGCAAGGAAACATATGTACCTATGGTATTCCTATGGGTTAGTACTTATCTGTAAGGCACACCTAAAACTACCTCTAAATACATATAACACTGATTACAGCAAATAAAAAATGGCAGCAGATTAGTCTATGCAACATGGTATAGCATGTTGCCCCACAGACCCACTGATTGGTTGGCATTCCCACCCAACTTTGGACTTTCGTTAGCAGCATGTAAACAAAACGAAACCCAGGTGTTTGAGTCACGTGAGATTACTCCCCACTTTCCCAATTAATCCTTCATCTCTCATCAGTCCGGCCATAAGACAAAGTTTTCCATCTATAGTTGACCTTGTAGTCTACTCTCTGTTCTGGGACATTTGACGGAGTGTTGGCACATCACTATCTTCATCTGAAGTTTAATGAACAGCCCTTTTTTTCGACTTCTGAATCACGTGTTAGGAGACCACTAATTTGTCAATTTTGATCTCCTATTTACTGCTATTACACTGGGTGTTCTTGCTCCTCTTGGCCTCTAGAGGCTTGCTCACTCCATCTTGTATAGATATTACCCACTGTTAATTTGTTCAGTACTTGGCTTTTGCAAATGTTCTCTTCTTTAATCTAAGATAAATATGTCTTACATACATATTTATCTGTCTGCCTCCCTTTGTGCCTTGCATTCCTTAAAATGGCACCCTTGATCCAAGGCCAGCACAGACTCCTCTTTATTTTGCACACAAAGCTATTCCTCCAACGTCTCCTAACTCTGCATCCCTGGTCTGTCTCTGAGGTAGCTGGATTCAGTCTTGACACGTGGCGATGTCCATCTTCCTATTATGGCCGTCTTAGCCACGTTATATTTTCTCATCAACCTTGCGTTACTGCATATGTACACTTATTAATCAGCAAGTTACTACACCTTCTTTGTATATATGATTACTTTATCATTTCATACATGTCTCTATTGTCACTTCAGTTACATCGTTACACTTAAGTATTTTCATATCATTTCAGTATGCCCGCATATATCTTCTTCATTACATCACTCGGCCCTCGTCAGATTTCACTCAGCGCTACATGATGTCCAAAGGTGCGTGCTGACATCATTCCACTCTTTCAGTACAAGGATACATTCGGTATGGTTGCCTGAGTGCATATCGTCTCTCATACACGTGCTGCGATATAGGGATAAGACATAGGGTCCCACAAATAGCCCTTTTCCTGCTGTTCCAATATGATGGCGGTGAAGGGGCGGGAGCGAGGGAAAATGCATCCACCTGCTTCTCTACAATAAAGTCTTACAGTCTTAAGGTGAATGCATGCTTGTGGATGGTGCAGCACATTAGTATGCACTGACCCTTATTACAGTGATGTGGAAGGCAGTAAACAGTGCATACATGGTATCACCGCACAATTGGCAAGATTTTCCTATGGAAAAATATAGGATGTGATGTGGAGAACATATATAGTAATAGTACATTCACATTTTTCTGCTTTCTTCCTAGTGAATTGGGGCTCAAGTTTATAATTAAAAACTTTTGCATTTGTAAAATTGGTACCTTCGAGATGCGTAGAGTTGAAATAATCTTTCTCCAAAATGATGTAATCATTTTTTTAAGAAGTGGTATTTTTTAAGGTGTTTTCTACATGCCTTTGCTTACTTAAACGCACAAGGGAGGTATACAAGAACCTACAAAGCTATACCTTCTGAAGAAAATTGCGTTTTAAATGAAAAGGTCATCACTTTTGTTCTTTTCCCCATAAATTGTTCTAAGTATACATCACACAATCATCAAACAGATCCAGGGAAAACAGGTTTTCAGAAAGTGCTATGGTTACTCCCTATGAAAAAGGTTTAAACGTAAAGCCCAAAATAATAGCAGTGCCAAAGTCGAGGTGCCAACGCTCAGTCCAAATTCCCAAATCATACCTTAAATCACCTTACACCACTACTTCACTAGACTCGGTTTAATTACAGCATTTTTGTATGCTACTGGATATTTAGTAGTGTAGCCAGGATTTCTTGCGAGGATAGTCTTGCACCATATGCATGTGGGCCGCAAACTAAAGGAGATACCTTTATTTAATAAGAACATCTTCTTGAGTTTTCTCCTATTATCAGGTCAACGTTATAGTTCATTAGCACCCGGAGAGGGACAATCAGATTGTTACAATCAATCTGATTGGCCCTCACCGGGTCATTACACGACCAGGTAAGACTTACCACTGTGAGGGACGGGTGCTTCGTCCCTCACTGTTCCTTACCTTTTTCCATCTCGCCGTCATGGAAAGGGATAAGGGGCTACATGTAGTCCCTTCGTCCCGATCATTGGAGGCCATTTTCTTTATTTTCTATTTGTTTAATGGCCCTCATGGAAAGGGAGAAGAGACTATGTGTAGTCCCTTCTGCCCAATCCCTGGTGGGCATTTTTTCTCTTTTTTTTCTCGAGTTGAGAAACGGTTGCAACGCTGTGGCTCAACTCGAGAAAAATTGCTATTAGTACCCTGGTACAATGTGCCGGGGTACTAACAGCAATAGAACCCTTGGAGGGGGGATATTACTGGCCGGGGGTAATGCCCTGTGGCTATGTTAAAGCCCTAGCTTTGCCTGGGCTTCTATCACCCCAGGGGCATTACCTAATGGTAATGCCCTCCACCCGGGTTCTATTTCTTGATTGAATACTTTTCACTAAAAAGTTAAAAGGCATATGTCAACAAAATACTCCTTTCCGTTGTACCAGAATGGGAAGAGATGTCTAACCCCAGAAAATCTCCTCTGGGCTTCCAAAAAACGTGACAAAACATGTTGTGACAAGGGCATCTGCATGTAGTCATTGTTTGACAAGCGCTTGCAGATTGTTGAGTGATATGAAGAATAAAAAAAACTTAAGTACTGTGAAAAAGGCAACAAAATGTTTTAATGTTTAACAAGCAGAGATTATGGAGATTAAATAAACCATTTAAGAAGGAAATTATTTTGTGATTCAGTTTGTCGTCTTGAAAATTGTGTTGCCTGCTGTGGCTCTGCTGGGGAGTGGAGGCCAGATTCACTATCGGTATATATTAGTAAACTATTATATGTATTTCACTGTGTATCACTCTAACATTTCCAGTTATGAGAAAGAAATGGGACAGGTCATTTTCACTCCACTGATCAATTCTCCAGTCATTGTCGTTCCACAACGAGAGTCTGAGCCCACCTGCTGAACTCACTGCTGCAGTGGAGTATCTAGAATGGCAGGACTGAGTGGGGGAACTATATGAAAAGATGTATTTTCTATGAGAATCTGGGTCCCCCACTAGCTAACCAGCCATCAACATTGTCTCCAAACCTCTATACCAGAAAAATGACTGCATTCGAAAGGCTACCTGGCGCAAGCAGTAAGATTCACCTCATCACTTTGCCTGTGCCCCGTCATTTATCTGAATCATGAATAAACCACATTTCTACCATATTCGGTATCTGCCAAACTTCCCAAACTTTTAAGAGATTCCAGTAAATGAGTTTGGGCAGCGAGATTCCCGTGGTTATTTGTAGGGTAGCTGCTGGAGTTCTTCAGCAGTCGCTGAGAATCTTTCAGTGAAGGAGACGGGTGGTGCGGAATGGTGTTTGTTGCGGTTTGAGAGCTGGAGCATATAACTTTTTTTTTTCAGGTAGTGCTTTTTTATTTATCAGAAGAAACAGAAAGAAGGAACAGTTTGAAGGAAAGTAAGCTTAGATGCTTCTTTAGAGCAGGAGCATTTTACTTTAATTTTTATTTGCAACTTTTTTAGACTTTGAAACAAACATCATTGAATGTTGTACATTAGTACCCAGCGAGGGTCAATTAGATTGTTACAAAAAATCTGATTGGCCCTCACCAGGTTCTTACCTGGCCGTCAAAGACTTACCTCTGTGAGGACGTGCGCCGCATCCCTCACAGTTCCTTTTCTTACTCCTGTCAGGCAGCAATGAAAATGGAGAAGGGACTACTTGTAGTCCCTTCTCCTGGATCCCCCTGGTGGGCATTTCTTTTGCTTTTTTTTTTCGAGTCGAGAAACGGTCACACCGAAGTTTCTCAACTTGAGAAAAATTGCTATTAGTACCCCGGTATAACGTTCCAGGGTACTAATAACAATAGAATCTCTCGCAGAGTGGGCATTACTGAGCGGTAATGACCCCCTGCCTCGGGTTCTATTGCTTAATTAAATATTATAGGGCAGAACTTGGGTACAGTGATTTTAGGCACAGCACAACAGAATGTAATTGTATTTTCTATTTTTGAAAACATCACTTAAAAGCAATCTGAATTTTAAAGTAAGGCATACTAGCCTATGTGGTTTGTTTTAAGAGATGACACTTTCTCTGCCAGGCACCCTGGCAATGTACTTTACTTATATTCAATGGGCAGCTCAATTGAAAACGCGTTCACACACAAGCAGATGCATTGAATGTGTTTGCTATGACTTTGAGATAACAGAGAAAACAGTGGGGTTGCTGTAATACTTGTTTCAGTTGCCAATCATGGGCGGTTGGTACTACTGGCAGATTGATTGCCTTTGGTTATTATTTGAGAGATTTCACTTTCTCTGATAGGCACCACAACAATTTATTTTGCATAAATGCACTGGTGCTCCTTGAGTGAAAGCACATTCACACAGAAGCAGTTGAATTGCATTCATTTGCCTCAACCTTTGGGGAACAGAAAGATGCAGAGATGTTGTGAACATTGATGGAGGTGGGGATCACAGGCAGTAGACATTGGAGGCAGGTTGACTGGTTCTGTGGTGCAACACACCACCTGCTTCAGTACATTGAGAACAATTTGTGCTGGTCCAGCTTGTTTGACGGCCACACTCACACACAAAACAAGCACTTGAATTGTCTTTGGGGGAAAAGAACATTTTGGGAGTTCCGGAATAATATTTAGGGTTTGTCAGAAATTAATGGAAGGATGACTGGCTGTGTGACGCAACACACGACCTGCTTGAGCACGCTGAGCAGTAGATTGGAGGCGGAAGTCACACTGGGCCAAATTGTTTGAATGGGCGCACTTACACACAAAATAAGAAGTTGAATTGTTTTTGGATGAAGAGAAAATGTTGGGGGTGTTGGAAAAATTGTTGGAGGTGGTGAGCACAGGTGATGGATATATATAGCACTACCCATTTTGGAAAAAGGGGCTGCAAGTGTCTGTTGTTTCAGACAAAAACATTATCAGTTAAGATGTCCTCAGATCCAGCAGCCAAACATGTGAAGGGAGAGGAAAGCGCAAAATAAATGTTGCAAGGTTCACTGCTGAAACAGTAGCTGCTGCAGTTGCTGTGTATGTACAAATTGGTGGTATTAGCATAGTACAACGTTAGTCAATAACGACAAGTTGTACTTTCAGCGCTGCTGGCACAAATACTGCAAGTATTCAAACTCTAGCTGTGGGTGCGGCAAATAGTCCTTTTGATATCATCTCTAGTTTAGCATTTTCTGCTACTTCAGTGCAGCCATCCAAATTCTAAAGTTCCCTCAAATCAGAGTCTAGCACAAGTGGGAATGTATCCCATGCTCCCTTGTTGGCACATACCAGTATACACATCCAGATTCTGCAGGGGTCTGTTGAGATGCCAGATGAAGAGACTGGGCCTCTTTACGAATGTTGCGGTAAGGCATCTATGGCTCTGGTAGTGCTACTGGCGCCATTATTACCATACCGCCACATTACGAGTTCTGCTTATGGGTGGCACCCGCAAGCAGAACTCGTGATTGCACCTGCACCGTTATAAACGGTGCCGGTGCAACCATGCTCCCCAACACTATTCTGCCCTATGGGGCAGAATGGGGAGCGGGAACCTGCCCATACCGGCACCCACAAATGGGCAATTACTGGCCCATTCAACTCGTAATGGGCCAGTAATGGCCCATTCGCGGGTGCCGGTAGCGAGTTTGGAGGTAGCCGTGCCCTTATTAAGGGCACGGCTACCGCCAAACTCGCAATGAGGCCCACTGTCACTGAATATAGGGCAGAAAGAGCAGCTGTTATTGAAGGGGGTTGGAAATGCATCTCTCAGTAGTGGGTTAGGGGAAGATGAGCCATGCCCAATTGCCAATGTTAGAGAGGCTAGATGTTTCTCAGCCGAGCATACCCTCTGCCTCTCCCACCTCTTCCCCTCCTATAACCTATGATTATGATTATGGCAACGGTGCTTATAAAGATGAAGGCGATGTTGATGACCAGGACATTGATTACACTTGCTGTTCTCATAAGAGAACACTGAGAGAGATTCTAATGGTTATAAGCACTGCTACTGTGTCCAATCCTAGCAGTGGCGCAGATGGAGTGTTGGAGGAACAAGCACAACCTGAAAAAGCACCTATCCCAACCACATCCTCCTCATGGTCTCAGAGTGTAGACATGCTACCACAAAATACTTGTCCTTTCTACGCTCCCTTTGCAACACCTCAGAGATGCCAAGCTGGAAGTGGTGAATGTTTAGCAACACAAGCACCTACCAGACCATCACAGCAATCAGTACCATCACATGCACCTGTGCTCTCAACAGCCAATGTCATCGCCTGCAAGTCCAGGGAGCATGTCTACGGTGTGGAATGTATTTATTGTGTAGGGTCAAGAGCAGAATCTTGCCATCTGTACTTGGTTGAGAACAGTGATGTCCCATCAGAAACCAGGGACAACTCTGGGCATGTCGTCATGTTGGTGTATATGGAGCGGCATCATGCACAAGAGTGATCCAACGTATTGCACAGCAGACCCCCAGAAGCCAACAAAAACTCATAATCATGCTTGCACTGGGACGTGAATTGAACTCATAACTGGGAGGTGTGTCCCTTTGGGAGAAACGTAGTGTGTCTGTCAGTGCCATCAGCAGCACCCAAACATAAAAGAGCAGTAGTGGAACAATGCATATGCTCCTGCTCAGTCTGAGAGATCCTTTGAGAAGTCAGACATTTCACTGAAACCATCCATGAGTACAGCTGCTCAATGCTAAATTGAAGATAATGCTGGCAGTAGACCTTCTGCTTTATGCCTTTGTTTTCAACAAAGGTTTCAGGGAACTGATGGCAAGTGGCTTGCACTGGGGACTGTATCTGAACCCACACAGCCCCCCCTCCATTATTTTTTTCTTCTTTTTCTGCACTTATCAGACTATCCAGTCTGCTGCCTTAAACACAGCACTTGCCACTTGTTGGCTGCACTACCACTGTTTATTGCCTCGATGTTCTATTTATTTTTATTTATTATTATTTATTCTGCTCTCCTCTGCTCCGCACTTTTCACTCTCCCCCTTCCATGCACCTTTTCCCTTTTTCCCTTTCCCATGCACTTGCGCATTCTCAATGTCACTGGGCCTAGTAAGATCGTTGTGTTGTGTTGTTTTCTCCCCTGTTACCCTCCGTTGCCTAGTCGCGCTCTGAAAAACTTGTGTACAAGCGTGATACAAATAAAATATCATATCATATCATAAGTGATGATGCCCACTGGCAAATTGCCAATCAGACTTACATTTCATGCAAGGCTGTTCCTGCATTTTTTGATTCAGTAGTTCTTGCAGTGAGAAAGACTTTGGACAAGTCAGAAGGTGAGAAAATCCACTTCACTATGGATATGTGGGCAAGCAGGCCAAGCACGAATACGTGACTGTAACCACGCATTGGATCCCCTGCCATTCCCTTGGTGAGCAAGGAAAGTGATCTGAGAAGCTGAATGTTGTCAAACGACTAGCCACTTTGTGTATACAATGTTTTGATGATAGGTTCCACACAGAAGAAGACATCTGGGAAAACGTGGAGCAGGTGGTAGAAGAGTAGTTAACTCCCAGGCAACCAGCATTGAACTTTGTGGCAGCAGACAATGGCTCCAATGTCATTGATGCACTAAGGGTCAGGAATTCAATGCATGTGCCCTGCTTTGCATATCTTTCACCTTGTGGTGACACAATTTGTCACTGATTGCCACCCCTTTTGTGATATACTTGCTGTGGCATCCAAGATCTGCTTTCATTTTAGCTAGCTATACAGAAGCAAAAATGCATTGAGTGCACTGCAGGTGTGTTAGGAAAGATTCTCTTAGGAGCAATGTTCCCTCCAGTTATAGACCACCCAAACTTTGTGCTTTTGTTTAAGTAACCAAACCTGACTTTTTCCCGTGGAGCAGAGCCTTCAGCTGCGCTCCTCTGGGCTTTTGCTCATCTGTTATGGGGAAACTGACACATCCTTCAGGCTGTTAGTACTGGGAAACTATGTTTTCCTTATTCTTTGACTATGTTGCCATTTCTTGGTAACTTTTTATCTATGTGCCAAGTACCTTAAAGTAGCGCGCATAGGGGTCCTTTTGTTTTATGGCCCTAGCCACCCTCTAAGAATTATTTAGTGATTGTACAAGAGTGCCTATGACCAACTGGTGGCAGCAGTTTACTTTTAATTTTTATTTATTTATTTTTAATGAACCAAAATGCCTTTTGACTGAAGACTGTGGCCAGTGCTAAAAATGGCTGTGCCACAAAATCTTTTGTTCTGTCCTTTGACCATTTTGTCCCTTTGCCTTCCCCCTTCAGCTGCACTCCTTTGGACCTTTGCTCATCTGTTATGGGGAAACTGACAGAATGTCAGTACTGGGAAACACTGTTTCCCTTGGACTTTGACTATGATGCCATTTCTTGGTAACTTTTTATCTATGTGCCAAGTGCCATACAGTACCGCACTTAGGGGTCATTTTGTTTTATGGCCATAGCCACCCTCTATGGATTTTTTGGTGACTGTACACATGTGCCTAGGATGGACTGGTTGCTGCAGTTTACTTATAAAGTATTTTTACTTCTTTGTAATGAACCAAAATGCATTTTGGCTCAAGACTGTGGACAGTGCCGAAAATGGCTATGCCGCAAAGTCTTTTGTTCTGTCCATTGGCCATTTTGTCCCTTTGCCTTCCCCAGTTCAATTGACCTGGGTATTCCTTATTTGGGCATGCAGCCTCCTGCGAAAACCGCATCTTTCGCAGGATCCTGCATGTCACGTGTTCTAGCACCCAGGAAGAGGGTTGGGACTGTGTGGTCCCAATTCACACTTTTGGTACAGTATGCCTGGTATGCCTGAATGAACGATTGGCCCACACCTGGCGTGATGCAAGTTATCAGTTCTTCCATTGGCTGTCCCAGATTTGAGCACAAAAGAAATCTTGGATAAGAGAAGGGGCTCTGCATCCATTTCAGGTCAATCAACTGACGTTCACACCGAGCTACAGAAGGAGCCAAGTATCCTGAATCAAAAAAACAGACCCGTGGAACCAGCAGAGACATGCTGGAAGGTTTGGCACCCTGACCCTGCTGTTGTCCCGTCGGACCCCTGCTTTTGTATTATTCACAGAAGACCTTGAAGGGCAATTTCACCCTTTGGAGTAGTGGGAAAAACTACTCTCAGCACCTCCTGCTTACCCTCAAAAAGAGTCTCTTCGAAAGTGTTTCTGGGCCAACCAGCAAACTGACCAGCTTCAACCTGGGGTATCATATAGGAGCACTGCCATCCCGATTTGACACTCAAGACTTTGGGAATCGCTAACTTGTGGTCATGGGCCCTCTCCCACTCATTGTCCTAGCTTCTCTGGGTCACGACTTATGAGAGTGCACCACGCCGCAAGCATTTGCGGTCCCTGTGTCACCCTGCTGTGGTGATGGTCATTGTAGGATCCTTACATACCAGCCTCCGTTTGTCCTGAGATGTGTTGCACTGGAACTGTCTTCCTTTCTTCATCGAGAGCTGAGAAAAGGATACTGTCCCACCACAGATGATCGTCCAGTCCAACAGCCGCTGAGAGCCAGAGCAACGTGTAACTGCAGGGGTTAAACCTACAAGTGACCTGGACTAGACTGGCAAAGTTCGGCCCGGACTGTACTGAGGATTGGTGAGTATTTGCATCACTTACCAGTGGCCCCCTAGCACAGCCATTGTTCTTTACACACGAGAATCCCTGAAAAGCTAATCAACTTAGCTGGGCTAGCCTGTGCTCCCCAGCTGTTCCCGAAACTCAAAAGTTGCTCTACCGGCAGGGCTAGAACCTCCTCTAACAATAGGACAGCGTTCTTCATCACATCAAGCCCCTTCCTGAACTGCTACAGCTCCCAGAAGAGGACCCGCTTTCGCTTTTACGCACAACCATGTGTTGTTAAAGCACTGCTGTACTTTTGAGCATAAGGCTCCCCACTTCGTAGGGCTGGACTGCAAAAGTTAGAGAATGACTCAGAAGACTGCCTGATGTAATACTTGTGTTGAGTTACCTCTTCTGTTGCAGGTTGTGGTTGTGTTCTCCCTCTTATCCTCATTGGGCATAACGCATTTGTATATATGATAAATAGTGTAAGGCATGAATGGCAACTGTTTATTATCACTGTGGTTTATTCATATTTAGTTATAAGGCCTATAATAAATGTATGTTTTTGTCTATGAGCAATCTGTGGAGTTTTACTGTGTGTGCTCGCTGTGGGCTTCCGATCACTCTCACGTCTCCTGAGATTTAGTCATGACCGCCTTTCAAGCTACTGTAGATTGGTCTGGTTTGTCCAGAAGGTTCCCCTGCTCCACTGTACTAGGGTGGCCTCCTAAACTTCAGCCCACCAGGTCAGAGTTTAGAAATCCATCTTAACATGGTGCAGCACACCACCATTTAAAAATGTCTGTTCCAAGCCGATGGAATTCAACATTGCATGTTCTTGACCAGTTGTGTGAACAACGTAATGTTGTGAGTGCCTAAATACATACTCACAGCCGAGAATTGGATGGGACCTTTGTCACCTTGTTCCGTAGCAGCTCATGAGCAAAGTTTGATGTTGGCTATGACCCTTTGAGGAAGCCACTAAGTGTCGGAGCCCAAACTCTGGGTCATTGAGTGAGATACTTGCAATGAATCTACTTTCTAAAAAAAAGTTGTCCAGAAGAGCTACATAATGATAAATGGGATGAGTCAGACATTCCGCAGCTGATAAAAGAACTGATGGAAATATTTCAGAATGAACCAAGTACAAAACACATTAAATAAAACATTGAGTACCTTTTGGTGTCATTCATTGACCCATGATTAAATATAAAAGTGGCTGTATTTGAGACTTTGGGCTCTAGGAGACTTATACAGAAGACTTAATTAACATTTGCAAGACTGAACGGAAGAGGAATTTGCAAAATCACTTGCTTGCAAAGCAGAGGCTTGAAGCAAAGGCAACCACGACAACAAATAAACATCCCCAAAAGGCAGTATAAAGTCTGTCTTCATCTGGTTGTGCCCTCTGCACTACAACTGTGTGAAGTACCGGTGGACTCCATGTAGGATGTGCTATTCTCACACAAACACCCCTGTGGGACTCGCTTCCAGATTCTGCATTCTTCAATGTGTCTGGGCCTTGGAGATCCACAGGTACAGCTAGTGGGCCCACAGCTACACAGATGGTGGATGCATAGTTGAACATCAATTGATAGCTTGGCAAGGACAATGACCCACTACAATATGGGTTCTCCAAGTAGTCTGTGAGCCAGAAACACTTGTCTGTATAACCAGTGAAATGCTAAGCTACCTCCCAGCTAGTTTACATTGTGGGTACATTTTTAGTGCTGCTGGCGATAGTGCATTTTGACCACAGAAGTCTCTCAACAGACGATCATTAAAATGAATGTGCACCATGAACTGGAGGGTCCCCAGCCGGCGCCTTTAACTGGAAGTCTCCAAACAGCCCTTTAAGATGAGTAGCAGCACCCTCGAGATAGATGGAGATGCAGATTAGTACTCTTGCATCAAATAACTATGACAACTCAATAGTTTGGCAAAGGGAGTCCGTTTAATGACAAGTACAAAAAACGGGGAGTACAATTAACATCAGCAACCGCTTGATCTTCCTTCTCGCTTCAACTCCACTTAATTTTAGAAAAAACACAGTATTTATATCAAAAACTCATCATCATTGGCGCGCAATCTTAAAAACCTAACATGCGATGTGATTAGTTATAGGAAGGTAACGTTAACATAGGTACTATAACTGTATGTGGTAACGGGGGGAGGGGATTGGATAATCATTGTCAGGTGGGCAACTGAGCCCTTCCTACAAAATGGCCACTATAAACGTCACTAAACGTACGACATCTCATTGGTTCTACTCACTATAGGACCCTAGATTACGCAGTCCACTATGATTGGGTTGGCATCAACCCCACTCATACTTTTCCACTTATGTCTAGCAGCATGCAGAATAACCAGCCAGGTGCAGGGAGTTTGTCTGCACCCCAGATTACCTCCAGTTATGTGATCATCAATAATCACCTCAGTGATCATGTGTCAATTACTTCTTTGTAGTTTGGCCTCGAGTCTTCTTCTTGGTCTGAGAAAGTTTAAGGAGTATGGGTATGGCAGGGATCCATGCGTAGGTGTGAAAGTCTCATCCCTTCCTGCCTGTCTTGTCACATGATTCGGACACCGTGAAATCGGCCTCTTCTTCATGTATTTTCCTGTATTTGATTTAATTCTGCCAGTCTTCTACCATCTGTAGCTTATCTTGACCTTTCTGAACAGGATACTCTGTTCTTTTTCTCTTAAATTGTATCCACTGTTGGCCTCTTCCAGCCTGATACAACCTTGGCTACTTGGCATGGTTACCTTCAGCTGGGTTTCTCTCCATCTTAATTCTCGATTTGTTTGCTGCAACACTCTCCTCTTGAGACCTTTAGTAACATTTGTTCAATTCTGCTTATGTGCTTAGTGGATTTACACTCATCTATAAAGTGCTTTCGAGGTATATATATGTATAGGTTGGCGCTTGCCGCAATCTATTTGATACTGAGCATGGGCAAGCTTAACGATTTTTTATTGCTTCTTGAAGTTTTTTGCATCTGTACACGTTTAAACTAACTGAATATCTTCATTGTGCATATAGCATAGGTTTCTGCTTCTTGACATCAACTGCTCCACTTTAGGCTCAAGATGTCACTTATCCATGGTATTTTGTCTCTTCATCAGTAATCTTAGGTCATTATATCTCCTATATGTGCGTCAGTCCGATTTATTATGACCATTCACCATTCATCTCCCTTTAATATCATCTTGGCTTCTTCGGGTATTCCATTCTGACACCCGTCATTTTGTCTTGCCTGTAGATATGGTTTTCTCAATGGATACCTTAATGTCCAGCTTTTCTTAGGTGTTGGTACTTCAATAGGTGCTGTTATTCTGATAGGCTCTGGGCAGAGCCCAGCTGCGGATCTCTGCTGGTTTATCAGTTCATCATACATCACATATTTTGATGTGAACGTACCTGGCACTTCGAAGGGGATGGCTGGAGTGTGGATGGTGCTTGACACTTCCTCTTCACTCCACCCTCTGGGTGATTCATCGACCACTCTCACTTCATTCTTTGCATTCACTTTTATTTCATCCTCTGGATCTAGACATCTAGATTTGAAGAAATGCTTCTTTGGGGTCCATATCTTTATGACTCCCTTCAGTCATCCTACTGTTCTTACGTGCTCATCTTTGTTCCATGTCATTAGTTGACATTCTCCACTTGGATTGCAATAGATCCATTTTCCCACATATTTTCTGTGTTTCTTCAGATATCGGAACTTTGTTCCATCTGGTGCATAAATGCTGGCCTTCACAAAGTCTCTTATTTCCTTGTCAGTTACATCCTTGGGCTTCCATCCTGACCCAACATCAACCATGATTTTCATCCCTATGGCCTTTTTTGCAATTTTCTGACACTGAGAGATTATCAGCTTGATTATACAAATCCAAGCAATATCATCACCAACAGGGCTCCTAGGAACTTGAATGCATCTGCCACACATTGTGGAACCCATGAAAACAGTGATCCAAACCAACTGTCATTGTCAACTTCATCTATCATCTGATTCTGTAGTTTTGTCAGCATACCTATGTTGTTGTTCCATTTTCATTGTTGTGTGATGGTACAAATTTTGAACATGATTCTCCAATGTTTGCACAAACACCTCCACCCATAGCTGTGATCATGTCTAGGACATATCTGTTCTGGGGCATCATTAGTCGAATTGCTCTTAACTCTTCTTTGATTGCATTAAATCCTTTGTGGTTGTGTTAATGGTCTGCAGTAACTCCCATCTTGTTATCTGCAACCATTTAGTATTTGCTCCAACCTGAACTCTTGACATCAGGATTGTCGTGAACACTGATGAGGTTAAGCTGAACATCCTATGTTCATATGGGATTGCATCAAGGGCTTCTATCGATTTGGCAGACAAGTAGTTTGCTCTCTTCATCCTGTTTATCAGTTCCACAGATCTCTTCTTCCTCAGGTGAGCATCTACTTTCGTGCTTTCGGGAAACTGTCAATATTCAGATCACTTCTTGGAATCACCAATGCTGGAACATGGACATTTACCAATGTACATATACCTCCCCAATTCTTTGGGAATCTTATATATGCTTTGGATCCACATGCCCAATAATGATCTATGATCACTGCTGTTCCATGCATCAAACCTGTAGCATCGAAGATTCGACCACAGTTCTGAATTTCTCCCATTTTTGTTGTACCATTGTTTCTGAAGCACAGTTTGGAATTCTCCAATGGCACTATCTGTAGGGGTCCTCCTCTGTCTTTGACCCATGTTAGCAGTCTTGCAAGTCTCAGCCATAATGGTTTGCATATCATCTGTGCATTTCCAATTGTTTCTTTATAATATCCAATGATCATCCATCCTTCTGGAGAAAGCAATGTTCCCCAAATGGCCATTTGACCTCTGTCCTTCCATCTGCAAGCTTGTTCTGTAGATTTCCCTTTGACATTCAGCCTTTTGTTTGTTTCTCTTCTGATCTCAGCTCCTTTAACTTCAGGTTTCTCATATCTGATCACATTGTTCTTTGTTTTGCCATTGTTTCTCGTCTTTATGTCTTGGACATAATCATCTTCGTCTGGGTCAGTTGCTTCAGTTGCCCATTTGAGTGAAGAATCACTTCCCATGAACTGGCCTCTCGTCGTGCACATTGCTAAATGTGGTAGGCAGTGCGCTGTCTTGACATCTATTTCAACAGCTATGAAGATTTTTGACTTCCCCATGCTGTTCGGTAGGAGTGCACAAACAAAGCATTCTTCCTCTGAAGTTTGCCTTAGAAACTTCCTTCATATGTTGTTTCCCAAGTGTGCTGCGCTATCCAGGTAATCCTTCAATTCGTTATTGTCTTCTTGTGTGCTTCTTCTAATTCTTAAGGTCTTTCTGTAGTTTACTAAAACCACATCTTTGAACAAATCCGTATAGCTTCTTCTTGCTGGACGATTTTCAGGCATCTCCATCAATGATCCTGGCATTTTCATCTGTATAATTTGAGTAGGAGGAAGTCCCATACATCTTTCCTTGTCTTCCTGTCTCTTTTTGGCTCTGTTTATGAACATCCATATTGATGTTGCTATAATTTCAGCATCTGATTGTATTGCAGGACTTGAGCTTGATCCTTTCATCACTGGATCAGGTGTGCTTGTCGGTGCTGTCTCTGTTCATTCATTCTCTAGAGTCTTTTGTCTCCTTAACAGTTCCTTTTTCCATGTGTCTTATAACACCCATGGAAAAAAAGATTCTTGTTGAGCTCTGTCCAAACTCTCCCCATTTTCTGGAATGTGATTCTGCAGTCATAGACACTAGACCAGGTGTGAATGTACTCATTATTTGTGCACGTGTACCTTTCATCAACTCCTTCTTGGGGTTACTTTGCCGACCCTGTCTCTGGCGTTTCAATTAATTTGTTACTACAAGTGTCACATGTGTGTCATTGTTTATCACATCCATCTCATGCTCAGTCCCTCTATCATTCTTTTTAGGTACTTATCATGATGCCTGCTCCCGAGGAGCCAGGTCAGGCCCAGCGTCCCCGGAAGCAGACTTCATACTCACCAAGCAGGACCCAGCAAACCCCTATAGGGGCTCTTTGGACCTTGTCCTGGCGCCTTTGGCGCCAGGCTCATAAAAGGCATCTGTCCTGGCGCCATAGGCGCCAGGCTCATCATGGCAGAACATATGGTAATGCTTGGGTGAACTCACCTGAGGCAGACCATGCTGCATACTCACCAGAGGCAGACCATG
Organism: Ambystoma mexicanum; assembly: GCF_040938575.1. Classification (NCBI taxonomy): domain Eukaryota; kingdom Metazoa; phylum Chordata; class Amphibia; order Caudata; family Ambystomatidae; genus Ambystoma; species Ambystoma mexicanum. Next base: position 118,836,723 of record NC_090926.1, on the reverse strand, counting down.
CTGTCTGAAGCTCCAAACCAACTAAGGCTGGGGAGGAACTATTTTCTTTCAGGAACTCTTTTCTTACTCGGGTGGGGCCAGTGGAAGAACACTCACCTGAAGCTCTTCCAAGGCTATTTAAACCACGCCCGGATGGCCACAAGTGCTTCGCGTTATTCGGCATCTGCAGCAAGACGCTCACCGAGTCGGCTCCTGCATCCTGGTTCCTGCCACGCCCGCCAGCACCTGGAACACCTGCAAGGAGAGAAAGGCAAGCATTAGGACATTACTTACCTTCATCCAGCATCCGGATTCTTCACTCCGTCGATCCTGCAAAAGAAAGTCAAGGGTTAGAAACGGATCTCATCGCTCGCTGCAGCGCCGCTTCCACTTACATTCACGTGGCACTGTCTAGCTCTTCAGCGGTCCTAGGCGACATCGGCCGCATCCCAGCACCTACGGAAAAGAAAGACAATAGTTAGAAGCGCTCCGCTTCTCACGCTGCCGCGCCGCTTCCACTTACCTTCACGTGGCGCCGGCAACCTTTTCAGCGCCTATAGGCGACATCAGTCGCATTCAAGACCTACGGAGAAAAAGGACAAAACAAGGTGAGCAACGAACTAATTGCAAAAGGACAAATTACTCACCTTAAGTCTTACCTGAATTTTGTTGGGACCTCAGTTCCCTTTTTGGGTCGGAGCGGCTTTTCTGGCTTTTCCGTACCCCGACCCCTATGGGGAAATAAGACACACTCATTAAGGTGTCGGAGCAAACCACTACGGCACACCTTCATTAAAAGTACTCACCTGAGTTTACCTCGGCAAATCCATTCCTCCACATGGATTCCTCACCTAGTCCCTGAAAATTTAACAAAGGCCAAGGGACAAATAAGACTTAATCTTTTGAACTATATACTTACGGCAGCATTTTGGTAAAGGCAAGCAGACATCGAACCCTCGCCAAATCCGAGATCCAGTGAAGTAACTGGAAATCTACGCGCCCCTGCGTCAGAAGCAGGATGGAGCGCTCGTCCATACAGAAATTAAGGTGAGAGTCTGCGGAAGACACAGCTAGGGTTCGAGGAGGGTGAGAAGGGGAAAAAGGGGGGAATCTCACACACAATCTAGCAGACAGTTAACTCCCTTTTCCCATCTACAGAAGGATTATTCTACGGGCCAGACAGACGAGGTTTGGGGGTCCAGTCCAGTCCATCTTCCAAGCACTATGCTTTACCGTGGAAGAAGTTGTAGCAGTCCAGAACGGATCGGCGCCTCCGTGGGAATCAGGTGAGCGTTACAGAACGCAAAGCTTACCAATAACTTCCTACCCAGGCGCCATGGAAACTTCCGAGACAGACCAGCTGGCCCAGCTATTAGGGGAATCACGGGCCGAAGTTCATTCCGCTCGCCAGGAGACGAATGCCCTCAGGAGGGAGTTAATTGTGTCAAAGGAACGAACTGATGATCTTGCCCGCCAGTTGTTGCAGAGTCAAGCTGGTCAAACTCCTCTACCAAGTTCAGGGGGGTCAACTAATCCAGTGCAAATCAATCTACCTGGAAACGTGCCACTGGCCTCGCCTGAACGTTTTGCTGGAGATCCCAAAAGATTTGCAGTATTTATGAATCAATGCCAATTGCATTTCCTCTGCAGACCTGGGGCCTTCCCGAATGACCAAACCAAGGTAGCCTTTTTACTTTCTTATCTCAGCGGCAACACAGCTGATTGGTCAATCCCATTGGTTACTCAAGACAACCCGATCCTTCAGAACTTTCAAGCCTTCCAGACAAGTATGGAAAGACTTTTTGCGAGGCATTCTCAGGGACAGGCCCTGGACAACAAACTCCTATCTCTACGACAGGGTAATCTGGACCTCTTAGCTTACATTGCGACCTTCAATAGGTTAGTTGTCGAAACAAGATGGCCAGAGGATGAGAGAATTACGCTATTCCATCGAGGTCTACGTGGAGAACTTAAAGATGTCTTGGCCCAGTTCGTAAATCCACCCCAGGACTGCTCGGACTATATTGACTTAGTGGTCCAACTGGATCACAGGCTTCAAAACAGAAAAGCAGATCGGTCCAGGTTTGAAACCCGGGTTTTTACCAAAGCCCAGGTTCAACCCAAGGGTGTCGATGCTACTGAACCTATGCAGATTGGAGTAGTCAAGGGACCTTTGACCCAAAGGGAGCGTGAAAGAAGACGGCAAATGCAATTGTGCCTCTACTGGAACTTCCGGACACTTCTTACGAGACTGCCCTGTAAAACCGCCCAAAAAGGCGGTAGGAGCCACGGAAAAAGATCTTGTAGAATCTGCGCTGGGAAACGACCACGCCCGACAAGCGTAGAGGTCCGCTTGCCGAGCTTAAAAACCAACTCTTTGACCTCGCACTTCACCATGCCAATGGTCCTCGTAAATCCAAAGCAGCCTGAACGGTTTCATGCAATTAAGGCATACATCGATAGTGGGGCTATAGGAAACTACGTGGATCGCGAATTGGCTTCTAGGATGAACCTCCCTCTTTGCCCTAAAACCAATAAAGATGTCATCACCACTGTGGATGGAACCGAAATCGCCTCTGGGCCGGTAACTCACTCCACCACGGAAGTGACATTGCTGGGTCAAGACGGGCATCAGGAGGCAATGGTGTTTGACGTAATCAAGGCTCCGCGATTGCAAGTAATTCTAGGAATCCCTTGATTGGAAACACACAATCCTCAAATTGATTGGCGAGCAAAGAGGATAACCTTTCCAGAGTGTGTACAAACCTGCTATCCACGAAATACAAGCATTGGCCTAGCTACCGTAACTCCTGTCAGTTGCAAATACCGCCAGAGTACCAAGAGTTTCAAGACGTCTTCCAAAAGGAACAGGCCAATACTCTACCGCCCCACAGGCCACAGGGCATAGATTGCCAGATAGATCTACTACCCGGTGCAACACCCCCTTGCAGCAGGATCTATGCCAGTTACCGAGCCCGAGAATCTTCATTTACGACAATATCTGGACCAATACTTAGCCAATGGTTTTATTCGCTGGTCTAAGTCTCCTGCATCCTCGGCTTTATTCTTCGTACCAAAAAAAGAAGTTGATCTCAGAACTTGTATAGACTACCGCGCACTGAACCAGATAACTGTCAAAAACAGATACCCTTTGCCTTTGATCCCTGAACTCCTTGACCAACTGAAAGATGCCTGCATATACACCAAGCTAGATCTCCGGGGGGCTTACCATCTAGTGCGAATCAAAGAAGGCGATGAATGTAAAACTGCCTTCCGCACTAAATATGGGCTGTTCGAGTACCAAGTTATGCCTTTTGGACTGGGCAATGCACCGGCTGCCTTCCAATATTTCATGAACGATGTCCTCAGTGAACTCATCGATGTTTGTGTTATCGTATACATCGATGACATTCTTGTATACTCCTCTTCAGAATCAGATCATCGAAACCATGTCAGGGCAGTCCTCGAGAAATTGCGCCAACACAAACTATTTGCTAAACTTGAAAAATGTGTTTTCCATGTCACGGAAGTCGAATTTCTAGGTTTTATCCTGACACCTAAAGGAGACCACATGGACTCACGAAAAGTGGATGCTATCCTCAAATGGCCATCACCAGTTCTGTAAAAGGTGTTCAAAGCATGCTTGGCTTTGCCAATTTTTATCGCAGGTTAATTCCGGAGTTTTCACGGGTAGTTCAACCCATCACTGCACTCTTAAGAAAAAATAAACGTTTTGAATGGTCTAAAGAAGCTGAGCAAGCCTTTCAAGAACTAAAAGCTAAATTTACTTCTGCACCTGTATTGAAACACCCACGCCCGGATCTCCCTTATATCGTCGAAACCGACGCATCCAGTCTAGCTATGGGAGCTGTCCTTTCTCAAAGGGACCCAGAGACTAACCAACTGCATCCCGTTGCGTTCTGGTCCAGAAAATTCTCGGCTCCCGAGATTAACTACGCCATCACGGACAAAGAACTGTTAGCGATTAAATCTGCTTTTAAGGCCTGGCGACATTATCTCCTTGGCGCAAGACATACCATCACGGTGATCACCGACCATCGGAATTTACAGTACTTGAAAACCGCCAAGGCTCAGTCATCTCGACAGCTCCGTTGGGCTTTGTTTTTTGCTGAATTTGATTTCATAATCACCTACCATCCTGGCTGTAAGAATGGCAAAGCGGATGCTCTATCCCGAATTAGAATGGGGGACACAGTCACTAACTCAGAGCCTGTGCCGATAATTCCCGAACAGAGGATCTTAGGTATGACTTCTTCACAATCGCTAGAAAATATCCAAACTAGAGTACAACAACTCCTGGACCCAACAGACTTGCAGGACTGGGTTCAAAAGGGATCTGATTTTACTATAGATAACGATTTACCTTATTTCCGAGGACGATTATTTCTTCCACACACCGATTTACAAAAGCTAGTTGTTTCTTGTTATCACGATAGACTAATAGAGGGACACCCCGGCATTGCTAAAACTGAGGAAAAGGTGAAAAGACAATTCTGGTGGCCTTCTTGGCGAAAAGATGTAAAATCATTTGTGATGTCCTGTGGTGTGTGCGCCCAAAATAAAGGCCAAAAGAAAAGACCAGCCGGTCTTCTTCAACCGTTAGACATTCCACCATCACCCTGGCACACCCTGTCATTGGATTTTATTACGGACTTACCCCCCTGTTCAGGATATAACACTATTCTTGTTATTGTGGATTTATTCTCCAAGATGGCACACTTCATTCCATTAAAAGGTTTACCTTCAGCTTCGGTTCTAGCTAAAGAATTCCTTGAAAATGTTGTTCGGTTACACAGATTTCCGTCTGTGCTGATTTCAGATCGAGGAAGCCAATTTATTTCCCACTTTTGGCGTAGATGTTGTCAATTGGCACAAATCGATGTAAGACTATCAACCAGTCATCACCCCCAGACCGATGGTTAAACAGAAAGAACGAACAGACTCTCGAACAATATTTACGTTGTATGCTGCAACAATCTGATCGTAACTGGAAAGACATTCTTTGGATAGCTGAAGATGCATACAATAATTCTGTGCACTCTGGAACTGGGCAAAGTCCTTTTTACACTTTATATGGGCTTCACCCTCGAACCTCTGACCTGGATCCACCTCATGATCTCGGAACACCCGCAGTGGACCAGCTGCATACCGCAATTACCAAAGCCTTCAAAGAAGCAACTGAACATTTACAACAAGCCAAGAAAAGATACAAGAAAAGTGCTGATCGGCATCGAAGTGAGGCACCTCAGTACCAGATTGGGGACCAAGTCTGGCTGGCTACCAGACACTTATCACTCAAAGGACCTTGAACTTTTAATCCCAAATACCTTGGAACATATTCCATTACGGCCATAATCAATCCTGTGGCCGTTAAACTGTATTTACCAGCTCAAATGCGAATACATCCTGTTTTTCATGTGTCACTTTTGAAACCTGTGCAACCTGGAACCAGACCAATCAAGCCTCCAGAACCCATTCAAGTGGAGGGAGAACCTGAGTTCGAGGTGAAGAACATTTTAGATTCTAAAATGATAAGATCAAGGCTTTTCTATCTAATCGATTGGAAGGGTTACGGGCCTCAAGAGAGGTCATGGGAACCCCATGACCATGTACATGCTCCTCGGTTAATTAAAAAATTTCACCGGACCTTCCCAGACAAACCAAAACCCCCGGGGAAAACAACCTTGGGAGGGGCCTTGGGGGGGAGTGCTGTCATGATGCCTGCTCCCGAGGAGCCAGGTCAGGCCCAGCGTCCCCGGAAGCAGACATCATACTCACCAAGCAGGACCCAGCAAACCCCTATAGGGGCTCTTTGGACCTTGTCCTGGCGCCTTTGGCGCCAGGCTCATAAAAGGCATCTGTCCTGGCGCCATACATGCCAGGCTCATCATGGCAGAACATATGGTAATGCTTGGGTGAACTCACCTGAGGCAGACCATGGTGCATACTCACCAGAGGCAGACCATGCTGTCTGAAGCTCCAAGCCAAGTAAGGCTGGGGAGGAACTATTTTCTTTCAGGAACTCTTTTCTTACTCGGGTGGGGCCAGTGGAAGAACACTCACCTGAAGCTCTTCCAAGGCTATTTAAACCACGCCCGGATGGCCACACGTGCTTTGCGTTATTCTGCAGCAGGACGCTCACCGAGTCGGCTCCTGCATCCTGGCTCCTGCCACGCCCGCCTGCACCTGGAACACCTGCAAGGAGAGAAAGGCAAGCATTAGGACATTACTTACCTTCATCCAGCATCCGGATTCTTCACTCCGTCGATCCTGCAAAAGAAAGTCAAGGGTTAGAAACGCATCTCATCGCTCGCTGCAGCGCCGCTTCCACTTACCTTCACGTGGCGCTGTCTAGCTCTTCAGTGGTCATAGGCGACATCGGCCGCATCCCAGCACCTACGGAAAAGAAAGACAATAGTTAGAAGCGCTCCGCTTCTCACACTGCCGTGCCGCTTCCACTTACCTTCACGTGGCGCCGGCAACCTTTTCAGCGCCCATAGGCGACATCGGTCACATTCAAGACCTACGGAGAAAAAGGACAAAACAAGGTGAGCAACGAACTAATTGCAAAAGGACAGATTACTCACCTTAAGTCTTACCTGCATTTTGTTGGGACCTCAGTTCCCTTTTCGGGTCGGAGCAGCTTTTCTGGCTTTTCCTCCCCCCGGCCCCTATGGGGAAATAAGACACACTCATTAAGGTGTCGGAGCAAACCACTACGGCACACCTTCATTAAAAGTACTCACCTGAGCTTACCTCGTCGAATCCATTCCTCCACACGGATTCCTCACCTAGTCCCTGAAAATTTAACAAAGGCCAAAGGACAAATAAGACTTGATCTTTTGAACTATATACTTACGGCAGCATTTTGGTAAAGGCAAGCAGACATCGAACCCTCGCCAAATCCGAGATCCAGTGAAGTAACTGGAAATCTACGCGCCCCTGCGTCAGAAGCAGAATGGAGAGCTTGTCCATTCAGAAATTAAGGTGAGAGTCTGCGGAAGGCAAAGCTCGGGTTCGAGGAGGGTGAGAAGGGGAAAAAGGGGGGAATCTTACACACAATCTAGCAGACAGTTAACTCCCTTTTCCCATCTACAGAAGGATTATTCTATGGGCCAGACAGACAAGGTTTGGGGGTCCAGTCCAGTCCATCTTCCAAGCACTACGCTTTACCGTGGAAGAAGTTGTAGCAGTCCAGAACGGGTCGGCGCCTCCGTGGGAATAAGGTGAGCGTTACAGTACTGGAATGACTATATAAGGTCTGGGTACCTTTGTAGGGTTCATGCGTACATCAGTAGGTGGGTGCACGGGAATCTGAACGCTTTGTGCACCAATGAAAAACACAGTTCTAATCGTCAATGACAGTAATATGATAATGAACACAATTCATGTGTAAATGATACATTTATATGTCAATTTGTAGCATTTGTGCGTGGGCCAATATGAATGTCTTTCCTCATGAGGGAGGACAACATTGCTGTTCTGGTTTCCCATCTCGATCATCAAAGGAAGCAAAACTAATTGTTTAATACATGCTAAGCATTGCCACTTTATCTGGATTCTGCTGCCTCTGCTAGCATGTCACGAGTGCTTGACTGATTATCCTCTTTGTCCGAATAATAGACTGTCTCTGAAAACAGTTCTTTTTCCATTAACGAAAGTTCCAAATGAGGCAATAAGTTCAATATGTCTTAATTTGCATGTTCCATCTAAAGCAATTCCCAGTCTATGCCGCTAATCTGTTTCACTCCAGATGACATGTTGGTTCTTTGTCAGCATAAACAAAAGTGAAGTTCTTGGCAACATCATCACAATCTGTCCCTCAAAGGAAAGTTTACACTCTTCTCATGTGATTCTGATGCTGACTAGAAAGTTCGACCTGCATTACCATACCATGCAGGAGCATACTCAGATGTGTAGTGTTCGCTGGGTCTCTGATGAAAGTGAGGATGTCGACATTTGGCATGTCTCCCCACAAGTTCTGAAAAGTCTTCAATTAAGAGAAAAAATACATTACTGGCTAGTCTGCTATTTTCTGGTGACAGAGACATTTGTCTTGTCCTCACTGTACTCCGGGAGCAAAAGAAACTGCTCTGCAATCACTGTAAGTAGCCTCTTTATGTCTTTTCGTTTCCAGGATCTTGAAGAAACTGTTATGTTTGTGAGCCAATGACGGGTATGACCTCAATACTAACTCGAAATAGATCAGAATGTCCTTGGTGAGGTCACTATTGTGTGACACCATAAGTAAGTCTAAACAGGTATTCTGTGTTGAAAGAATCAGGATACTGTATTCTCTTCCAATTTATGTATCCTTGATCAAAATTTGGCATATCTTTTCTTATCAAGGCTTCGGTGTGCCTCAGTCCAAATTTCAAAGTCAACAGGCTATTTTGTGGCTTATAAGTGCAATTCTTCTCCTTCACCCTGCAACTAGGCTGCACAGAGTGTCCGTGTTTGTATGTCCTTCTTCCCTTATTTTGCTCAAAGGAAGTGTCCAGAACTAAGCCACAACTTTGCAGAAGAGTTCTTTGCCTTTGCTTGGCTGGTCATGCGTCCTTCTTTCTCGTCATGGATCTTGTCTGCACGTGCTGTGGTTCTTCCCCGTCATCTGTAGTCTGTTCGCGGTGGGGCGCAAGCAGAGGGATTTCTCCGATGTATGGTTTGATGTTGCCCAAGATGATCCAAGCTCTTCTTCCCTGTAACTTGACAGCAGAGGGTGTGACGTCCTCCACACTAAAGGGCCCGTTGAACCTTGGCTTGTCCCACTTTTTCTTTGTGTGATTTCTCACCAGGACCGTGTCCCCAGGGAATATTGGTGGAACACATAATTCTGGAACTTGGTCTGTTGCAGCATCTCCTTCTGTATTCTGTACTGCCCTACATCCTTCTTGTCGTCTCTGCAGCTGTCCTGAAATTACAGTAAGACAAGATGTCATGCAATTCAAGTAGTTTTGCATTTCGGATCCTAACATTTCTCCTGTTGGCTGAGCATCACATCTAGCTCTATTTTGAGGTGTTAATGGCGTTTGCATCCTTCTGCCTTTCACAATTTCATGTGGTGGGAGATGGTGGTCAGAACCAGGCTGGTTTCTGTGTGCATACAGTGCCAGTGGAAGACAGCGCAGCCATCCCTTCTTCAGAGTAAGCTTCAACTTGGCTATCCTTTCCTTTAACAAGCCATTGAGTTTCTTGCATATCACCTTCCCGTGAGGATGATACACTGAAGAAAGCTTGTGCTTTATACCAAGCAACAAGCTAATCTGTTCAAATACTGCATTAACAAAATGAGGACCTTTGTCTGACCTCATCACTTCACACACTCCCCATCTGGGAAACACCTCCCTCACCAGGAATTTGGCCGCACAGGTAGAGTCTGGGTGTGTACATGGACCTGCTTCTATCCATCTAGAGAGTGGGCACACCACAACAATTATATACCTGTACCCGTTACATACTTGAATCATATCGACATATTCGATATGCAAGTTCTGAAAAGGCGCATTAGTCCTTGGGATTCTCCTTTGTCATGTGCGCTGGATAATGTAACTGTTCCATTGCTATTTTCAATAAGGCTATAGGCATCACCAGTTTACCAGTGCTGTCTTGTCACCACAAGCACTCGGAGGGGTTTAAAGTACACCCTCTTCGCTTCCATAGGTTCTTCTCTTCCTGTGGTGCTTCTCCTTGGAGCTCCATTAGCTGAGTTTTTGCCATATTGCTATAGCCTTCTGGCTCACTTCGCGCAACAATAAATCTCTAATACACATCAAGTATTTCCACATTCATTATTATTTTGTCTGTGGTTGCCACATGTTTGCCTTCAGTGTCTGCTGCTTGATTTCCATGTCAGATAAAATCTGTCCCTTTCGTGTGGGTGGCGCATTTCACCACTGCTATGCCCACTGGGAGTTGCAGTGCCTTAATGAGTCTGTCCAATAAGGCTGCGTGCTGTACTAATGTGCCGTCCACTCGGAGGTAGCCCCTCCTTTTCCAGCACGCTAGGCCTCCGTGCACTGTTGACGTCACACAGGCAGAGTCACTGTAAACCGTCACTTCCTGGTCTGCGTGATTCTCGATATTGAGTATCAAAGCCAATAATTCTGCAGCTTGTGCTGAATAATGTGAGGGCAATCGTGCACTAAGGAGTACTCGGAATTCCCCATTTGCTGTGTGCTTCATCACAGTACCACCTGTATATCTTTGTCCATCATTTTGACCGATCCTCGAAGAACCGTAAATGAAGACGATTTCTCCTTCAGCCAATGAATTCTCTTTCACTCTGGGAATCTCATCATAGAATTCCTCATAGTTCAAGCAATCATGTATTGGTTCTCCTTCAGTGACTGGCTCTGCTATAAACATAGCTGGGTTCACTATTTTGTATGAAACTATTTTAATCGTTGGATTTGATATGACCACTTCATAAGCAGAAGCTCTCTGAGATGTCAATGTGCCTTTCGGTTCCCTAAAATGGCAAATAATACATGTTCGAAGAATAACGTCATTGGGCATCCCATCACAATGGTTGTAGCTTTCTCTATGGCGAATGCTGCGACAGCCAAACTTTGTTTGCACGGGTAGTGGCCCCTAATTACTGGGTCTAAATTCCCACTGTAGTATGCAAGGGATTTGTACCCTAGTGTGGTTTTCTGTGTGAGTCCTACTGTGATAACACTGTCACATGTGTGAAAACAGGTAAAATTCCTCTGCATAATTGGGGATTCATAAGACTGGTGCTGTGCAAATGGCCTTTTTTAGTTCATCAAACCCTTCTTCCATGGTCTCAGTCCACGTGATTTTTCCTTTTGTTGCCTGTGATTTCTTTAAGGCTTGTAAAAAAAGGCCTGGTATAAAAGCTGTAGTCAAAGACCCATGCCCTGACTAATTACATAATCCTAGAAAACTCTGCATTTGTTTTATCGTGTGTGGCTTGGATGGTTTTGAAATGGCTTCAACTCTTTCAGGGGTAACCCTTTTCCTTTCATGTGAGATAAACTGGCATATGTACAGCGCTTCTTGTTGACACTACTGTTAACTTCTCCTTGTCAACTTTATATCCTTTCTCAGCCAGTATAGTTAATAGCTGAATAGAATCGTGTCTGCACTTTTTCTCTGTTGTACTGCAAATTAGAATGTCATCCACGTATTGCAAGACAACACTTTCTAATGCAATATTGCTTAGGTCCATTTGCAGGACTCTATTGAAAATCGAAAGAGACTCACCATATGCTTGAGATAACCTTGTGCTTTTCAGGTGAACTTGTCTGAACGTGAATGATGTCAAATCTTGTGAGTCTTTGTGCAATGGGATTGAGAAAAATGCATTTTTCAAGGCAATCACCATGAAATACCTCGCTTTAACGGGTATATTACATAGGACGGGTTTGGGAGTAAAGGGAACTCGGCCTCGACTATCCGGTTTATTGGGCGAAGATCTTGCATTAAACGCCAAGACCCTCCCTTCGATTTTTTTATTGGATAAACCGAAGTATTGCATGACGACTTTGAGTCACTAAGATGCACTGCTCCATCATGGCAAAAATTGTCTTAAAAATCGCTTCATCTACCTCTCTAGACATAGGATATTGTCATGCTTTTGGTAATATTGCTCCTGGTTTCAATTTAATCTTCACTTCTCCGACTCCTTTCAGTAAGCCTACGTCATAAGGGCATGTAGTCCATACTGAGACAGGCACCTATGCCATGTCGTCATCAAATATTCAGGACGATTTTGTGCCAGCATCATTCTCTAAGGCACCTCTCTTTGGATTATTTTCACCCAATAAATGACATTAACCTCAACTGTCATCTCATCTTCACCTATTTTCTCTTCAAATATTTCATCATCAGTGACGTCAGTCAATCTGTAACCTTCCCCAATGGCGATTGCTGCGCACCATTGTCTGTCTTCATCATCACAACCATCAAGCAAAACCATTTCTTCTCACACTATGGCTGCTTGTATTGTTAAGTGAAACACTCATCCCTTTTCCTCATGCATAGGCATCCTCGGTCTGAACAGAAACTCATCTGGGGTTCTTATTGTTTTGTCTGCAAGGCCTGGTAGCCATGATATTAATATACGCACTCCATATGCGAATATTTCCGGTTCTAACAGAATAGCTCTCATAGCCATTTGTCCTGCGTATGCTCTAATCATTTCGCACACGTTCAAATAATGCATTCCTGGAGTTGAACATACTATGCGCTTCTCCGTTAACGATATTGTCATGTTTAACTTTGTCATTAGATCTTGTCCCAATATATTCACTGGGGTCTGCCTTGAATATAGCAGTGGCACTTTCACGTCACATTCTCCTATGGAAACTGGAAGTTCTTTTGTAAAAGGAACACGATTTGTTGCTCCTGTGAAGCCCTGAGTATTTATGGCTTCGCCAGACAAGAAAAACTTGCCTTCACGTATACACAAGCGTTTTGCACCTGTGTCAACTAAGAAAGAATATTCCTTATCCCCTATAAAGACATCTATGCTTGGTTCCTCATGAGGGTTTGGTGTCACTGATAGGATAGAACACATCAGGTCTCCCAGTGAGCTGTCCTAGTCCATATATAATCTTGTCCCATTCTAAGTGAATGGATTTCCCCCATCACTTGTTGCATTTCCTATTCCGGACTTCAGTACCTGTCCTGTGCCTGTTGTTTGTACCAGTTGCATTGGCGACTGTTGAGACTGTCTTTGTGGAAAATGTATCACCTTCTGCTGTGGTTGTAAGCTTTGCTGTACTCTTGGCTCTTGCTGCTGCACCGTGTGATTCTGTAAACATCCATTTCCACCCGGCTGCGAGAACGCAGATGGATTCACCATCCCTCCTCTTGTGAATTGGTCATTTTGCACCAATCTTTGACTAATGCACGTGCTTACTAGATGCCCTGTCATCCCACACGTCCAACATGTTGGCGGTGGTCTGATCATTTGCCCATTTTGCATATCCTGGTTTCCGCTTTGCATATTTTGAAAACCTCCCTGATTACTCTGCCATCCTCTTCCTCGAAAGCCTCTTCCTCTTGGGTAAAACCCATTATTACCTTGATCAAACTGTCTTTGGCTATTGGCCTACTGCATGTTTGATCCATCTGTATTAGTTATAATTGCCTCCTCGATGTCATATATTTAGATCATTTTTTCTGCACTAATTTAGCCTCTTCACCTTTTCATATAGCTTCCTTTTTGCGAATCGTCTCTTGCAGCAATCTGCAATAGTGCGCGATGGTCAGCTGTATTTCAGACCATGGCTTAGCCTCAATCGTTACCAATTTCTTGAGCTACTTCTGTTCCTGTTTTGGCAACCCTTGGCATAATATATGGTAAAACACGGGTATAGATTTCCCCAAGATTCCCGCGTTTCCAGTACCCAGGCATCTTAGAAATTCTGAATGTAAAGCAACGGATCATCTCCCTCCTTCATCTTGCGTGTCATTATAGCTCCCATATCAGAAGTGTCTCGGTATAGCACTCAAAGTGCTTTCCATACTGAGGTTCTGTAATTGTTAAATGGTGCTCCAGCATGTGCAGTATTAACTGTAGTCACCCCAGGGTAACCTGCACATGTCCACACATCGTCAGCTCTATCACCAAGTATGGCGATTAAAAGACCCTTAATATCCCCAATAGCTAACGTGTTCCCTCTCGTCATTTTTTCTAACTCATGTATCCATTTTCCAGCTCCAGATGTCAACATTGGGAGCTTATTTTTCAGGTTTTCTCTATCCATGTGTGGCCAAGGTATATATTGTGGCCTTGTTCCTCCTTTTTCTAGTAAAGGGAACTGTGACACATGACACTCCTTTTCCTCTCTCATAATTTTTCTGTCTACCGCAGGGGTAATATTCCTGCATCGCTGTCTACCTGGCAATGTCCTTAATCTGCTCACATAGGGTGGTGGAGAGACCCCCCTCTGACCATATGATACTCCCTTATGCCGATCGGTTTGTTTGGCTAACTCAGATGCTTTAGGTGCAGATCCACTAGAATCTGAACATCTTATTTCCTTTTCCCTAGCGAAGCGTCTTTCGCGTCTCGTCTCGTCTCATCTTCTGTTTCTTCACATTCTTCTCTTTCTGAATCGGATATTGTTTGTGCCCAACTCGTGCAACTTCTCTCATCCTCCTCATTCCAATTTAGAGTCAGCCTAAATAAGGACAGCTCTCTATTTCTGCTACTTTGGGAGGCATCCTCAGTATCATACAAGATGCTCTTAAGACGCTCATCCTCTCCTTTCCCTTGGGGTACCTTTACTAGTCCCATCTCATTGTATATTCTTTTGATAGTCTCCCCGATGCTTCTATTGTTGAAGTAATCTTCTATATTTGCCCTAGACGTGCCTGGTACTGAATCGTACTGAGGAAAGAATTCTTCTATATCTTCCCAGTCTACTACTGGATCGTGTTTTTTAACCTCTCTTTCCAGATATTCGAGATCCCGTGCTCTCTATCTTCGCTTGCGCCCTCAGTCGTCGTCAAAACCTCTACGCTTCCTCGCTTCCTCACTGACCCTATCTTCTTCTTGCTTCCTCACATCTCTTTGTTCATTTCCCCTTCGCATTTCCTCATCTCTTTGTCTTTTTATTATCTTCTCCCATATTTTTTGTTCTTCTTCTTCTATTCTCCTTTGTTCTATTCTATCCTGATCATAAGCTCTTCTCTGCTTATGATCGCGTTTTCTTTGTTCCTCCGCCTTTTCCTGTTTTCTGACCTGCTCATCACTATATGACTGCTCTCGTTCTACCTACCTTTTTTCTTAGCCCCTTCATCCCTTACTCGATTTTCCTTTTCCTTCTCTTTCCTTTCTAATTCATGTTGTTCTCCCCTTTGTCTCATATTCTCAATGCCTTTACCATGGAGTTTCAATAAAATCTGACCTCCCATTCGTTCATTCTGTGTGAATGCCATCTCATCAGTCCTATCCTCATCTCCTTTCCATCTCTTTCCCTCTCTTCCCGTATCTAGAGATATACTTGCCTGTGCTTGGTCTCCTTTTTCCTTTTTCACATCTCTCCTTGTCCTTCGGGACTTTGGAGGCAATATCTCTTTATTTATCCTTTTCTGGGCTTTCGTCACTTCTTTGCGTAGGCGACTCATATGACGGGTTGCTATATCCCGTGGCTGCTTTAAGTTCCCTCAACGGGTAAAATCCTTCGTCTTTACCAACTTCATATATTGAGTATCCAATCTAATGGTGGCTCCTCCTCCTTTTCCTCTTGGTACATTTTTCAAAGTTCTAAACTAGCTAGGCGTTTGTCTAACTTTTTGCCAGTATACGTGGCATGCAAATATGTAGTCATGTGCTGCAGGACCGTTTTAGATAGCGATCCGCCTTGTGGCCATGGCATAGATATTTTGTTTGTGGTCCCTTTAGCCCATTCTGCACTATACTGTTTAAGCTTGGGTGCATGCTTCAGCAGCTGTTTGCACAAGTGTATCAATGGGGTAATGTCTTCCATGCTTAACCTGTTTATCCTCTCCTTATATAACACTTTGTTATGTTTTACGTTTCACAAACAAGATCAACAATATGAGCTAGCACCAATCGTTGCAAGCTCCAATCCCGTTTTTTAAACAATAATTTAATTTTTTTTTTGTTATTGTTAACTACAACCATCAATCCATGCCATGGAACATCTTATCATTAAAATTATGCAATTTTCATGCTTTTTAAAAAAGGTTTTTTACCTTATGATGTCATAGATTTACTAAAACACATAAAACAGATGGACAGACTTCGGCCGGCTACACGCATGTCATGCCATCTGCTTCCTCGGATGCATCCTGCCCCTAATTTGTATTCCGACATGGAATTTAAGCCCATTTATTTCAGATCGCCTTTAATCGATCTGGTCTTCTACGTCATCCTATCAATTCAGGACCTTAAATGAAGTCTTCTTCTAGCACTCTTTAAAATCTAGGTATTTGGGTGGATACTCTTATCTCGGCCACTCCAGGTATCTCTCTATATTGCTCAGCCACCCTCGAGTCAATGTTTTCCCCTTATATATCTATTATACTTTTACTCTGACGTCATTTTTGTCCCACCTGCCTCCGTTACCTTTCCTTTACTTATTTTAAGGCATGCAACTTTTGCCAAAGCATTCAGTCTTTTTCACTCACTGTTCCTGTGTTTTTCCTCTCTGGACGCTTGTGATCACTGCCTTCATTACCGCCTTTCCGTGCCGTTCGTTCGATCGGCTGCTCGTAGAAGTGGGAAGGGGTTCTTGGGGGAAAGCAAAGGTCCCTTCACACCTAACCTGCAGGGTTTTCAATTAAACTAACCACTACGGGGAGCTTCTCGTTCTATCAGCCGGATGGCAAACGACTTGTGATATTGCTGAGGACCCGAAGTTACTTATGTTGACGGCCAATAGGTGTCTTATCTAATTGAACCATCTAATCTCTGCTACTAAGTGAACTGGATGGACCCCAGCCAGCCCATTTAACTGAGGGTCTCCAAACAGCCCTTTAAGATGAGAAGCAGCACCCTTGCGATAGATGGGGATGCAGATTTGTACTCTTGCATCAAATAACTATGACAACTCAATAGTTTGGCAACGGGAGTCCGTTTAATCACAAGTACAAAAAACGAGGAGTATAATGAACATCAGCAACCGCTCGATATTCCTTCTCACTTCAACTCCACTTAATTTTAGAAAAAACACAGCATTTATATCAAAAACCCCTCATCATTGATGCGCAATCTTAAAAACCTAACATGCAACGTGATTGGTTATAGGAAGGTAAATTTAACATGTGTACTATAACTGTATGTGGTAACAGCGAGAGGGGATTGGCTAATCAATGTCAGGTGGGCAACTAAGCCCTTCCTTCAAAATGGCCACTATAAACGTCACTAAAAGTACAACGTCTCATTGGTTCTACTCACTATAGGACCCTAGATTACATGGTCCACTATGATTGGGTTGGCATCAACCCCACAAATACTTTTCCACTTACATCTAACAACATACAGAATAACCAGCCAGGTGCAGGGAGTTTGGCTGCACACCAGCTTCCCTCCAATTATGTTACAATCAATCATCACCTCAGTGGTCATGTGTCAATTACTTCTTTGTGGTTTGGCCTCAAGTCTTCTTCTTGGTCTGAGAAAGTTTAAGGAGTATGGGTATGGCAGGGATCCATGCGTCGGTGTGAAAGTCTCATCCCTTCCTGCCTGTCTTGTCACATGATTCGGGCACTGTGAAATCAGCCTCTTCTTCATGTATTTTCATGTATTTGATTTAATTCTGCCAGTCTTCCACCATCTGTGGCTTATCTTGACCTTTCTAAACAGGATACTCTGTTCTTTTTCTCTTTAATAGTATCCACTGTTGGCCTCTTGCAGCCCGATACGACTTTGGCTTCTTGGCATGGTTACCTCCAGCTGGGTTTCTCTCCATCTTAATTCTTGATTTGTTTGCTGCAACACTCTCCTCCTGAGACCTTTAGTAACCTTTGTTCAATTCTGCTTATGTGTGTAGTGGATTTACAATCATCAATAAAGTGCTTTTGAGGTATATATATGTATAGGTTGGTGCTTGTCGCAATCTTTTTGCTACTGAGCATAAGCAAGCTTAATGATTTCTTTGCTTCTTGCGGTTTCTTGCATCTGTACACGTTTAAACTAACTGAATATCTTCATCGTGCATATAGCATACGTTTCTGTGTCTTGACATCAACTGCTTCACCTTAGATTCAAGAAGTCACTTATCCATGGTCATTTGTCTCTTCTTCAGCATTGTTAGGTCATTATATCTCCTATATGTGCGTCAGTCCGATTTCTTATGACCTCACCTTTGTCTTCCTTTAATATCTTCTTGGCTTCTTTGGCTATTCCATTCTGACGCCTGTCATTTTGTCATGCCTGTAGATATGGTTCTCTCAATGGATATCTTACTATCCAGGTTTTCTTAGGTGTCAGTAGTTCAATAGGTGCTGTTATTCTGATAGGCACTGGGCAGAGCCCAGCTGCCGCTCTCTGCTGGTTTATCTGTTCATCAAACGTCACATATTTTGGCGTGAACATACCTGGCACTTCGAAGGATATGGCTGGAGTGTGGATGGTGCTTGGCACTTCCTCATCAACCATATCAAGGTTCTGCTGCTTTAACAAGCACAGAAACAGGATCATCAAAATCAGAAGCAAATCAGAGCATGGCCTACTGTCCCCATGGACAGGGCAGCCTGGGTAGTGTAAGCGGGGTGGCTACTGTGTTTTTCATTGATACTACTAACTCAGGCTCTGGTGATTAAGTTGTATTGTGGTGGTGATGGATGGTGGTGATTAATGATGACCAACATTTGTGATGATGCACCCACTCAGAATGTGAAGTATGTTATGGTATGTTATGTTAACTGAACATATTAAGGGCACACACACCACAAGGGCAGCTTGGTGGTAAGATATCATGGAAGGCCAGCCAGGGGACCCAATTTAGAATAGGAAGATTTTCACAGACCATCGAAACTGAAGGTGGCCCTCAAGCTTCTGTGTTGCCATGGGTAGCTCATTTCAGAGCTTTCCAGCTGCAACTGAAAAGAAGCAGCAATGCAACTGGGCGCATTGAAATTTAGGGATAACCACTAGATTGGCTGCCTCAGAGAAAAGAGCCCGAGTTGGAATATGAGGCGTTAATTTGTCTTGTAAAAAATCAGCGCCCAGATGATAGTAGGCCCGGTGTTCAAGACAGAGGGCTTTAAATCTGATCCTCTCTGCTACTGGGAGCCAATGCAATGCACGGCACACCAGGCTAATATGGCAACCCTTGTTGCAAAGACACTGAACCAGACCCTTTGGTTGAGAGAGATACAGAGCATTGCAGTAATCAATGTGACTCATACTCAAAGAGACAACCACCTGGGGGCGTAGGGCCACAGGCTCAGAGAGAAGCATCTACAGAGAGGTTTCAAAGCATAGAAACCTGTCTTACACACAACACTGATTTATGGAGCCATTGCTAAAGAAGATGAAAGACACACTCCACCACCATCACCTCTTTCTTGCCCCCGTTCACCTTAAGCCAGTTGATAGCCATCCAGCCCTTCACGGCTAACAGGCACTTGCATAACCCGATCACACCACAGGTTGGCTGCAGTCAAGGCGAACCAAAATCTGACTATCGTCCGCATAGGCATAGCACCTGAAGCCGCGAGAGTGGATGAGAGCCACTAGCGGCTGAACATATATGTTAAAAAGAAGAGGCGACAAGGCAGACACTTGTGGGATACCACAAGAGAGAATGTGAGGTGTAGATTGGAAAGGAGGGAGTGAAAGCACCTGATAATGATCTGACAGAAAAGAGGAAAACCAGGCCAGGACGTGCCCCAAGAGGCCTGCAGAAGCTAAGCAAAACAGCAGAATGGGGTGGTTGACCGTGTCGAAGGGCGCCGATAGATCGAGGAGTGTCAAAGCTCCCACCCCATCCTGATCTACCAGCATAGTTAAATCATCCATTACTGACAACAGGACACTCGTGGTGCCTCGCACTGGTCGGAAACCTGATTGGAAAGCATCAAGACAATTAGAGTGCTCAAGGAAAGAAAAAAGAAGCATGGCCACCAGGGTTTCCAAAGGTTTACAGAGAAAAGGAAGGAGTGAAATAGGTTGAAAATTAGATAAGACCACAGGGGCAATGTGATTGCTTTTTCAGAAGGGGAAAAACAGTGGCTTGCTTAAACTTAGGGGAAATACTTCCCTGTTGAAAAGAGTTGTTAGCAATGGATTTAACTCAGGTAATGACCAAGGGGAGAATTTCTCTCAGGATTGTCGCCAGAACTGGGTCAGACGAGCCTGCAGATTTCAACGTACTGATCACAGAAAGAGCCTTCTATGCGGAGAACGCAGGGAAATAGGTCCATACATGCAATGATGTAATATCAGTCGTTCTCATTTCTCATACTAGTATCAGCATTCTTGAAAGAATTGCTGTGAATTTGGTCATGAATACCATTAGCTTTAGTAATTAAGAATTCTGCTAGGAAGTCACAAGAGGGGGCGGCTCCAGGAGAAATTTGGGTAGTACAAGTGAACGACACAGAAAACAGTTATTTTGACTGGTTGCCCAATGAGAGTACTTTGTCTGTGAAAAAAGTCTGTTTTGCCAAGTTAATAGCATTGTGATAGCTATAAAACAGCTTTTTGAAATACATTTCTTCCAGCAGGCCATAGGGCCAACGCCATTTGCGCTCTGCTTGTCTCAGTTCCAGGTGGGTGGCTTTCAGCTCTGCCGAGAACCAAGGCACGGAGGAGCATTTGCGAGGGTGGCTATGTTTCTGAGGAGCGACCAGGTCAGCTGCTTCTTTCAGGGTCTGAGCCAAAAAAGAAGAGGTTAGGCGTAGGGGTAGATTTACACTTTTCTGAAATGATGGTGGCCATCTTTGTCAGGTCTGCGCCTCTCCAATTACATCGTAACATAACAGCAGGTCTAGGTATCACAGGGCTTTTAATGTATAAGATGCAAAAAGGTATCAGATAATGATCGGACCAGATAACTGGAATAGGGGGGGGTCTGTTTAAATATAAGGGTCAGCTGAAAATATAAGATGCAGAATACCTCCAAGTGAGTGGGTAAGTTTCAAAACAAGCGGATTAAGTCCAAGATCAGCCATAGATTTACAGAACGGGGTGTGGCCAGGGGCCAAAGGCACATTGAACCGAATATTAAAATCAAATCCCCCAATACCAGTAGATCAGGATATTTCAGTTGGAGGCCAGCAGTACAGGTCGAGGAAAGGGTCCCAAAAGCCTGAGTAAATGCCAGGTAAGCGATACACAATTAATAAATGAAAGACAGAGGAGGCAGCGACCAGAAGAGCTTCCATCTGAAAGAAGTGTGACATGGAGATGGATGTAACAGTTAAAGGTGACTTGGCAATAATTGCAAGACCCCCCCCCACCAGGATGAGGTGCTTCCCTGTCTGGATGGACGGTACTATAATCTGGAGGAAGAGCGGTATTAAGCGTGTATGCCACGGTATCAAAGAGCCAGGTTTCCGTCAGGCACAATGGGCCTGGGACTTGGTTCAATAATAGATCATGAATGAAGTTTGAATGAGCCGGTAATGATCATGTATTAGGAAGGTGCAGTGCCTTAATGAGTCTGTCCAATAAGGCTGCGTGCTGTACTAATGTGCCGTCCACTTGGAGGTAGCCCCTCCTTTTCCAGCACGCTAGGCCTGCGTGCACTGTTGATGTCACACAGGCAGAGTCACTGTGTGGGGTTGTTTCTACATTAGAAGTAGACGTCTCAGATCCTGTAAGAATAGCGTTAGCAGGAAATATGGTGTTGGGAGGAGCAAGATTCAGCAAGGCGCTGCGAGTCAGTCCATCCTTAGCCTGCATTAGCAAGTGTTATGCAGTATGTGTGTCTATTAAAAGAGCATTACACAGTTGTTTGTGATCAATTCAACATAGATGTTCCAATAATTGAACAGAGTTATTCACACCCTCAATTTGTACATCTTTCATGTCCTTCAGGGGTGAGGGCACTGACTACATTTGTATGTCTCTCCTATCATGTAGAGGTAAGGGCACACACTCAATATGTACATCTCTCCTGTCTCAAAGGGGTTGGGGACACAGCCTGAATTTGTACATCCCTCTTGCCTTGCATAGTTCGGGGCACAGCCAAAACCTATACACTCAAATTTGCTGTCTCTTCTGCACGCCAGGGTTAAGGGCACATACAAAATGTTTCATATCTCCTGTCTTTCAGGCAGCACAGTCTGCATTTTTAGATCCCTTCTTTTACACAGGAGTGGGGCACACACTTTGTTTGTACATCTCGGCATTCAGCAGTGGTGGGAACACAGCCTACATTGTTACATCTTTCCTGCCTTGCAGGGGTGGGGCCTCACACAATTTGTAATGCCTCCCATAACTCAATGTTTACATCTTTCTCGTTTTGCACATGTTGGGGCGCAGCCTGAACTTTTATGTCTTTTCTGTCCCACAGCCAGCATTTTTATTTCTCGGAGGAGACGTAAGCCGGAAGAGGGAGGAGTTGCTCGATGAACCACTCTGAAGTCTGATCTGAGAACCTTCACGTGGTGGGACTTGTTGCAAAACATCATTACCAAATCTTAGCAAAGCATACTACCTAGTTGCAACAAGGTAGACTGTCAAGCATCATGAAATATTGGTGCTTGTTTTGTTAGGAAAGATGTCCCTATGTACAGACTTTCTCAAGTGAATGGTGCATTGCCTACCTAAAAGAAGATAGAGAGACTAAGGTCTCAGTGAGTAGCATATGATCCCAATCCTATGCAAAAGAATTCCATCCGACATCCTCAAGTAGGGTACCCACTTTTCAAATGTCTACCCTCAATAGAATATTTATTCTGCAACACCCAAAACATCAAATTAAACTAAATGTAATCAACTTTAACATGCATTTTTGTAGGGTATTTTATTTTTGGTTTATAGAATCTTTCTTTAAAATGTTGATCTTTTGTCGTTTTTGTTGTAATTTATGTTTAATTAAAAATAAAAACAACTTAAGTAGCCCTCCTCCACAACCAAATATTGTTTACAAAGGTCACTGGGCAACAACATCACAGCAAAACTCTCAGCATGTTTAAATACCGTCGGGTAGAGCTTCTCAAAATGATGCTGTGCACTGGTCATTACTGCCTGATGCATCAATTCTCCCCAGCTGAAGATGTGCCTACACACTGGGTACAATGTCCCATTCTTCCGGGAAATGGTGTTTATGCCATTGCCCTCTGGGGTATTAACCCTGTCTACCACATCCTCTTGAATGGCACCTGGGATTTGCCTGCCCCTTTTGTGGGTAGGTACGTACCCATCACTGTATAGCAGGACCCAATCACTGCTTGCACAAGTATTCGCTTTGAACTGTGGCGTCACTGCTCCCTTGTGTTCTACTTTGAGGTCCCTACTGCCGTCTCATCATTAACACTGGTATGGTGTTGGGATGAGTTGAACTTGTCATACACATCCTGGTGCCAGTGCTACAAGTGGTTGAGGAGGGCCCGGGTAAACACTGAATGGGTAGCAAAAATCTCTAGTGTAATAATTGCCTTTGGGCCTGGGAACAGGGTGCATTCGAGAATGTAGCTGAAACCCCACCCGGGACCTTAAAGTAATCCCGTGCCCAAGAGGGTGGTGGCAAAAGCGGACATACTCTTCCTTCAAACTGAACTTTGGGCCACTTCCTAACCCTTACTATACTGGCTCTCCTCCTGACCCTTGAGGCCGGGAGGATAGCTCAGGGGCAACACGTGTATCTTGGAAGCAAGATATAGCATAGCAACACAGGTTTGAATCACAGGCTCACGTTTAGAAACCTCTCTGGTATTAAGCGTGTTATAAAAGAACAATTATAATAATTATACAGACACTCCTCCTCCTGACCCCAGTCCTACTGACTGTGACACCGGCTCATGTTCCTCCCCTGCCTCTTTGTCAGTGTCACAACATTTCCCATCATCATCCCCATTACCCAAGTAACATCTTCATCACCACCGATCCTACCACCAACAGGGAGTCAGATTGTGCGTCTCATCCCGGAGATGCTCAGAAACTGTGCCCCCTCCACATCTAATTATAAGTAGGAGAGTAAGAGATCCACGTTCACTGGATCCACATCATGGTACTCCTCATCCACAGCAAATTCCTCCTCCAATAAAAATCTGGCTCTCCTGAACAAAATAAAAATACAATTAATTTTCTCTAACGAAAGAACAAAAATGTAGGTTTCTCTCCTAAAACATCAAAGGCTTCCCTAACAACTGGCTTCCTAAATAAACTGGCATGAAGTAAGAAAAAATAAAGGTGTCCTCAATTTAAGTAACATGTTTTTAATTTAAAGATGTAGTGCCACAACCACAATGTCCTTTGAACAAAGTGTTGACACTGAATTTGATAGGTTGATATAGGAGCAACTTAGGCTCTGATTCATGGAATTATTTGCGTGTAAAACGTGGGTTTGCGCGCCATTCTGCCCACAAATCTCCATTCGTCAAACAGGGATTTGCACGCAGAATGGCACGCAAATCCTTGTTTCGCATGCAAATAATTCCATGAATCAGGGCCTTAATCATTGCGTTCCTTTAATAACGATTTTTCTCTGAATTTCTCAGGTTTTATTGGGCAATTTAACCACAATGTATCTTTAACCAAGTTCTTTCACAGAGTTTTAATGATTTTTAGAACTGTTTTATGACATTTCTGAATTTGATGTAAATCATTAATAACTCTACTTTTAACATATATCGAAGAACTGTAATACTACTTAAAAAAACTTGTTTTGCAGTGCATACTGATGTGTGTCACTTGAGCAGTATGGGATGCATTTCATGGGTGACTTGCCTAGTGCATGAGGCTCATGAACCTGGCCCCTCCAACCCACCCTCAATATCCACTGCACCTGGTCCAGTGTCCACTATATTGCCATAATGGCATCAGGGCTATTGCACATGCTTTGCTGCCATGGCTATGTCCACTGGCTGCCATCCCAGGGGCATGGGCTTCAGCCATATCATAATCTCTGCCAACCAATCTGCAGTAGAAATTAGGCAGTGCAATCTAACCATAATGTACTTTTAGCAAAGTTTGGATCAGTGAATCTGCAATGCTTTTTATAACTGACGATGTTGCATTCTGTTCCAGTACGGTATGTAAAATTCCTCCTTAAAATATATGTAACAGTTACAAAGTTTTGCTGCACACATTGACATGTGTCACTTTGAGCAACACAATACGTTGCTGCAAGTTATGGCTGAAGTTACTGGAGCATAAGGTTCAGCCATGCTCCAGGCCTTACCATGCCACCCACAATAGCCACTAGACCTGTCGCAGCCTGGTGCAGTACCCACTATACCATCATGGGACGATGAGCTACTATCAACAGCTTTTGGCTATGGCCTGTGGGCACAAACCATGAGGCATGAGTCTCAGAGATTTTACCAGCCCGGGAATCAACCCACAGTAGCGATAGGGCCTGGACTGCAACGTGGTCCATAAGCCACTATACTCCGATTGAGGGACCGTGGGACTCAGTTTATAACTTGCGGCCATGACCACTGGTCGCACTCCTTTGGCCATGGGATTCAGTAAACATTGGCCATGGTCTGTAGACAGGCCCATTAGCCACTATAGCCCCATAATGGGAGCATGGGCCCCTGTACATACCTTTCACTGATGTCCATTGTCACAGTCCCTGAGGCATGGGTTTTAGCCTTGTTGCAGGGCAGGCCCAGCTAAACATCTCTGAGTAGACACTTGACAATGCCGCAGGACAGGCACAGTGTCAACATTAACCACATAGCCGGTCGCTGGCCAGATTGTTTGCCCATGCCCCAGACAATCTGGTCACTGACTATGGCGAGAAGCCATGTCTCAGGCACCAAAGTCACATCCCTATTTTTTGTACCTACATTTTGCACTTTTTAAAAATAAAACACAGGTTGGATCAGCACTAAATGTGCAAAAACACACTTTCGGGACCAAGCTGCCACTCCTTGTGCACGTTTTGGTGCAAATCTGTCCAGTAGTTTGGGCTATAGATGCAAGCAATTTTTCCCCAGTCAAATCTATCTGGATTAAGAACCTTTAGCGACCCTCTTAAAACTTCTCCCCCATCGATGAAACAGTACAAAACTTTCCAAAAACATTTTGAGTTCTGTGTATAATTTGTTTGCATTCACCGACATTCTAAACTGCAGAAAAAGACCTCTTCTTATTTTGGGAACCCCCTATAACTTTAACCCCCCTTGGGCCTTTATTTTTGTTTGCAAAGGGTCGTGCAGATTCGTCGAACAGAACCAAAGTTATTAGCTGCCCAAAACTCCCCTTCCAACTTAAGCATAGTTACAGGGTCGCTACAGCATCTCTCTGGTGCTTCTCCTGATCCCAGATAGGGCCGGAGCATGCCCCATAGGTGTGGAATAGGCCACTTTAGTGAAAACAAATGGGAAAAAGTTGCAGCCGGGCCCATGGATATGGAGCCAGACCCATTACATAACTAATATATAAGCAACATTTGTAAAGCTCTGTAAAGTTAATTCCGTAGTGAGCAATGTTAAAAAGGGGATCCCCCAAAAAACTTTATCCTTCAACTTTGCCACCCCCCCCTTTCCCGTATATGAAACTGCTTACATTTTTCACAAAACAAATACCGACAGCTTAGAATAATTTTGAAAAACCTGGTGACATTCTCTTCAGCGGGTTTGGGGTGGCGAGTTAGGGGTGGGATCTAGATAAATTATTTATCATCCAAATTGCAATAGTGAAGAGTGTAAGCACAGTGGGATGGATATGTGTATCCGGTGCCCAATGTACTCCCCACAGTGACCACTAGACACAGGGCCTCATCACGAGTTGGGCGGTAACACCGGCGCTATTAGCACCAGCGTTAATAGCCCTACAGCCAAACCGTCCGGCGCTAATAGCGCAAGATCACGGGTTTAGTAGAACGGGTATTGCCCATTCCCCACTAAGCCCATTCGGGAATTCCCCATTCCCCATTGGGCTCAATGGGGAATTTTCACGCTCTTACCGCAGCGGATTTCCCGCCGGCGGTAATAGCGTGAATTTTTGGCGGATTTCCCCCCAGCTCAGAGCTGGGGAGAAATCCGCCGAAGCCCTGATTTGGCAGACCCTTAAATCCGGCTGTAATACCGCTACCGCCGGATTTAAGGATTACAGCCAAACTCGTGATGAGGCCCACAGTCTTTGACTGTGATCAGCATACAGTGCAGCTATGGCAGAATCCAGGGCATGGTCACAGGCCATTCCCTGGGTACAGCATTTACTGGGCATGGCTGCAGGTCCTATTCAGTGAGCAGAGCATGGCTTCCAGACATACCCATTGAGGAATGCAGGGAGGAATAATACCATTGAGGCGCCAAGTTTACTGCGCCGAGCTAAAATGCCGAAAATGGTGACTCTTTTTTCAACCCCCCTTTTCTCAGCATATATATGTGGGGGATGGGGAACAGTAAATCATTATTTTTGGGGGCTCTAGCAGGAGTTGCGGGGGTCTCCCCCGCATATATAAGCTGTGAAAAGGGGGCTTGGTGGGGCTATTTTTAGCCGGCGCACTAAACTCACCGCCTTGGGTGGGTGGCTCTGTCCAGAGCATGACAACAGATCATGTGCTATGGGAAATTCACTGGATGTTCCCGGCCAATGGCCAACCTTCATGCCGTAGGTACAGTGATCATTGGGCATGGCTGTAGCTTATGCCCGGAGGGCTGTACCTAGAGGACTACCCTACTTGGGATAGTGCCAAAGGCAATACCCGGGCACAGTGTTAGCTGAATATGACCACAGGCTATGCCCAACAAGCAGAGCAGGCCAGGTCAGTGTGCCTGGTGCATGCCTCAGGTATTTTGATGTGCAAACCATTGACATTTCTGAAAAACCTTTAGTTGGAGCTGCTTTTATTTTTACAATGTAAAACCTAAAAAGACTAACATTTGACAGTTATGGTTGGCATCGGAAACATAACTTGCTGCCCCCACCAAACAATCACACCACAGATGACTTCACCAGTGGAATTAAAGGACAGTAAGAATTGTTTTTGATAAAACACTTCACTGAGTATAAGCACAATATCAAAAAATTGAAAATAGCCTGAAAAGGTAATCGGAAGAAGCAAAAAGCGACTCTTAGAATAAACTAGCTGGAAAGGAAGAGAAATTGACATGCAAACTGTACACTTGTCACAGCCTGAAAGGCCAAGTGAATAGCTAGAAGGGATGGCTCTACTACAAAAGGAGACACCTAGATGTGTGTGGAAATTCCAATGAGTGTAGAGTTGGCATTAAACCATTTTTATGGAAATCATAGTAAAAGTGAACGTATTGTAAGTTGCACACTGTGATACAATAATGGATACATTTACATTATAAACCCCTATGGGGCTGCGTGTAGCCATGGCTAGCTTTGCTTTAAAGTGTGAGGACTTGGGGCTAGAAATCAATGCTAGCAAAACTAAGACCATGGTATTTAACCCAGGGAAGCACAAATCTAAGCCCCTGTGTATTTATTTGGGAGTGACTGACCTGGAGCAGATCTCCTGGTACGATTCCCTAGGGATAAGATTTTCAAGCAATGCCAGTTGGTCGAATCAACTTCTGAAGGCCCAAATTAACCTGGAAAGAACTAGTGGTGCCATTAAAAAGCTTTACTTTAAGCAGGGTCGGGGCCCTCTTAAGCCTGTACTTTTGGCTTATCAAGTGCAAGCCAATGCTGTGGCCAACTATGGAGCCAAGATATGGGGCTACGCAAATAATATGCCCCTGACCGTAATAGAAAATGAGTTTCTTAAATCCTTACTGTCAATCCCACAGAGCACACCTACGGCGGCAGCCTGATTAGAAAGTGATATGAATTTTATTGGTGAGGAGGCTGTGGTGAGGCCAGTCTTTTACTGGCTAAGGGTGTGGAGAACCCCACAACTTGTTAAGTATGGAGAAGCACTCAAGTCGGTGTCGTCAGTTGGAGGTGGTTTATCCATCCCCTGGATTTTACATGTCTGCACTTAGCTTAAGGGCCTATTAGGATGACCCTGAACTAATTCCAAATAATGCAAAGGGATTAGTCAAGGAGCTGCTTCTGGCTTATAGGAGAGACGGGTCACTGGCTTTGTGTGGTGTGCTTTCTGGTGGTGCCGACTATCCGGGAGGCAAAAGCACACTTGCATATGAAAGTTATCTTGACATTGTTTCCTCGCTGTACGCTCAAGCCTTATTAATTAGGTTCAGGGTAGGATCTCTACTAGTGAGATCTGTAACAGATTTTATGACACGCCACACTCCAGCCAGAGACTTCTTCCGCTGACATTGAAGGTGGCGCACAATAAAACACACCTTTTTATTTTTATTTGAACCCTGGATTCTTTCTTGAAGAGGCATCCAACCTGTCTCACACACAACTTAACAAACACCCCATGTCGGAATGGACCATGAATATGGCCAGTGTGTAACAAAGAAATATTTATTGATTTTTAGTATTCAATGAAACTCAGAACAAAACAAAATTTAAGGCAGCAGCCACCACTGTGTGGCAATACAAATGCAAAATCTTATAATACAGTTAATTAAACTTTCTGACATCATCTACATAAACCTTAAATAGAAATGGAAATAAACACACTTTTCTTCACAAGCATAGATGGCAAATAGGTTAGACACTCCCCCTGCAACACTTCCGCCAAACACCTGCTGACTAATTTCTGTTAGGATAGAAATCAGTGGCAAGGAGTCAGAAAGAGGATGGAGAAATTGTTTTTTAAATTCGAACAACTGCTCAAGAATGGGAGGCCAAAAACAAAAAATGAAAACCTTCAAAAGGAGCAAAATAGCATACTCGGATTGCACTTGTTATTTGTAGATCAGTTTACACTTGCGGTAGGATAGATAGGACAGAAATGTGTGTAGCTGCACTAAAGAGACAACGAAGCTTACACGCTACTGAGCAGGGCACCAAAGCAACGTGAACACAGGTGAGGAAATCAATTTTGGGAGGAAAACAATGCAACAAAAATCACACGCAGTAGAATTACAATTTCTTATTTCACACAGGCTTTAAAATGGAAAACAGCTAAGAAACTGGGTTAAGCAGTCAAAATCAGAAATCGTTTTTGTGATGGGAAAAAAAGACACAGAACAGATAGGATATTAAGGGAATTGGATGACTCTTATAAGATAATCGGATGGGTTCTATTATGGGCAATGCAAGTCGGATTTTAAAGAAAGCAAAAAACAAGGGCAACATCAGTTTTGTTAGCACAGTGATAAGTTCTACTAAGACTATATTTTAAGGACTATAATTTTTAAAGAAAGGCACTTGTCATGAGGAGGTTGAGTCTTGAATTACAACCAACTCACCGTGAATCTCTTTATAGGAGTATTAATTGAGTTATTCCAAATGATACTAGGGACTTACACAGGTCACTGAAGGAAATAAAGAAAAATATGCTAACAGTTATGGACATATACAGATTTTTCCAAGGAAAGGGTGAACAGAGGATGCTGGCAATTTGGGAAATAACTAGGGTTTTTATAGGATTTTAATAGGGTTGGAACAGGATGCAAGGTAAAATAGTGGGATATGCAGTTTTTGGGTACTGGGTGATGGGATAATTACAAGGCAAGCTTGGGTTTGGTAATTTGGACAGCCAGCAGGGTCTCTAGACAGTGGGCCAAAGATCTGGTCATGGGCAGCGAGGTCAAGAGATCTGGTTACTAGATCAGCTGGGCTCTCCTGGTAGGGAACAGCTGGGAAACGTCTGGTCACTGTGGACAGCAGGATGGGTCAGCTGGGCAAAGGGTCTGGTTACTGGATTCTCCTAAAAGGGATCAGCTGCCATTCCTCCTTTCTCCCTGGATTACTGGGATGAATATGGTTCTGGATAAGTGGTTCTGACTGAATGGGATCAGCTGCACCTGGACCTGGTTCTGGAGTCTTGGAATCTTGCAGGGTGAATTTTGAATGTTGAATCCATCTGTCTTTCCCTGTCTACCCCTTACATAGGCAGAGTGACATCAGAGAATTTTACAATCTGGGCGGAAATACTCTGGACTTACCTCTTGCATGGGATAGGCCAGCCTACGGTGTCGCCTCCTCCCTCCACGCTGATTGGTCCCAGGGAAGTGACCTCACCTTATGTGTTTGTATTTTTATGACTCCCTTTGTCTCACAAGCCTATTTTTCACAGAAATGAGTTATGGAACAAAACTTCATATTTACAATAGTCACCATCATACAAATCAGATAGGCCAATCCTATATTTTACAAGCAACATGCGGGTTCGAACACCAATTCTGTCCGATGTTGCCTCATCCTTGGGCACAATTTCACCGTTTTCAGGAGAAACATATTATATAAAATTCTGCAAATGGCAACAAATATGCATAATAGTATTTGGCATAGTTTCCCCAAATTTAATATCTGTGCCATTCATGCTTCCCCCAGAAAAGCATTGTTCCGGCTATTTCAGTTCACCATGTGCCAGAGAGATGCACATGGTCTTATTGTGCTTGTCCAAAAATCAGATTAAAAATGTCATAATATCACATTACTGCGTATTCAGATTGCAGGGAAAAATGTCTCAAGTATAAATGTCCTGCATTGTCAATGAGGTGGATTTGTCCGAGATGTGGGCGGCGCTGCCACCCCCACAATCCAAATTGTCTCCCCTGGGTCAGCTTGCACAAGGGTTTCCATGACTCCCCTTTAAAGTCCTCCAGTGGAGGAAATCACACCTCTGAGGCAAAACACAGGGCTTCACCCCCATCCTTTGTCCTTGGGAGCAGTTCTGCCTGGCAGTCTGGGAGAACCTGTAATTATCACACTGTCAGGTCCATAAGAACAGGGCACAGGCCCTTGCAGCATCAGTTCATTGGGAGGTGCGACATTGGCTTTTCTGGCAAACTGCTTTGACAGAAATTCCTGGGCCCCAACCAGGATGATTTGTCTTTTGGGGGGAAAAACAGAGCACAATATACATAATTGTGCAGCCCCTTTCACATGTAAAATTGTGTTTCTGTGTGAGCTACAGTATTATTTCACACTAAGTTTTCCCAATGTCATTTTCTGCTTTGCAAAAGCAGATTTACCCATGTTCTTTTTCTCTCAGGTTCATTTCACAAAATGTTTTTTTTTTCCACACACAGCTTCCTTTGCATTTACTTTCTGAAAGGCTTTTTATAGAGCTGGTCAGTTTCTGGACACAGAGTTATGCTTGAAAATGGTTTCCTGGTAATTGACACGAGACAAGAGAGAGAGCATCTTTCCTTTGAAGTACTTTGCGTGTGTGGGTTTATTTCAAAAAGTAAATACAAGCCGTGTGTACTTGAAGAGGAATTATTTAGCTTTTCATGGACTTTACTGATGAAACAATGCAGTTCTCGAGGGATGGCCTTATTTGATGGTGTTCAAAATGAAATACACGGACAGGGCTCTGTTTTAATAGAACAAAACTGTGTGATGTGTGAAGTGAAAGTAGCACTGGTGCGATGCTGTTTTAAATGCAAGTCATTTTCCTGTGCAGCTTTGAATATTTACATGACAGAACAGCAATGCACAGCCATTCTGAATTTGAGTTGTTTTCTCTGGATTCACGTGAATGACAACACAATGCATTTTTGCTGAAGGGGGTTCTGCCTTAGGCCTTAAATGTACCCCAGAGATCATACAGTAGTAAGTGGGCAAACTGTCATGCCGTTACCTGCCCTACCTGTGGCATTCCACCAGAAATAATCTATTTGAAACTGTTGTTTAACTTACATGGAATTTGCACGATTGACAAAGCCCTATATTCTGTACGTTGATAGCTAATTTGCACATTGTTTACTTTGTCTCGAAGTAGATCTATCGATCATGGCTAAAAAGAAGCAAAAGACTGAAAAATAAGGCATGAACCCTGTCTTGTACTCACTCTGCATTGGCACTTGGACTGCTTGTTTTTTATCTGAATCTCTGTCTTATATTCACATTATGAATTGGATCACTTGTAACACTTTTTAAGATGTATGTGGGTTTAAGGGGTTGCATATTGTATATACTTTTTATATCTTTCTGTTTTTTATGTAATGTGTTTTTGTACCTAATGGCATAATGTTGCATAAAGGTTTATGATGATGATTAACAATATAAAGCACCATGGTCATTACAGTTTCGTTTTGGTAACCCAATTTCAAATCAAGTCTGATTAATGCTTTAATGACTAGTGCACAACTGTGCGAAACTCTAAAGCAACATTTATGGCCCGATTCATGGAACTTTTAGCACAGTGCATAGTGACTTTGCACTGGTGCAAAGTCACTTAGCACTGCCAACAAACACCCCGATGCACAGAACGGTGCAAAGTGCAGTTTTGCAGTGCAAAGTGAGTACAAAAGTGGTGCAAAGTCACCTTGCACTGCAAAAATACACTTTGCACTGTTCTGTGAATCAGGGTGTCTATTGGCTAAAAGTTCCATGAATCGGACCCTGCGTGACCAATTCTAAAAAGAGGTGGGTTATGTAAAAATGTTCCAGTGAGTGTTCATTTACTACAAATACTATGGCAACCCCTATGAAGGTACCCACATGTGTGATTTGTATGACTGAAGATGGACGAAGGAGATAAGCAGGGAATTAAAGTAACAAGTGGAAAGAGCTGTTCTGCTCCTGCTTATTTTCACAGCAACACTGAAAATTAATTCAACAAAATAATGTCCCTGCACATGGGCTGTTTCTCCCAAACCGTCCATAGATGCACTGCACATCCCTACCTTTCCTGCACCAGAGCCAGTGCACTGACTCTCCTGCAGCACCGGTTGCAATGCCTGCGCATATAGTACGTTATCTTGCACAAGAGAACACTGTGTGGCAAAAGGTGCAGCTTAGTGTGCGATTGTTCCCTTCAATTCGTCACGCGCAATTTTCGAATCCCCAATGCACACTGCAGTGGCTGATGCAAGACGCCATCTCGTCGCGTGCCGCCCCTGACACATGTATATTCTCCCGAAGCAGTGGCAATCAAGAGGGTTACTTCTCCATCCTCGCTACACAGACGACCCAGTTCCAGCTAATGACTGTAACCTCCACCCTCCAAACACCGGTGGGATTGTATCTTGCCTGGTATACTGTACTAGGTACAGAAAGATGGCCCACTCAGTTGCAGCCGCTGAATGGTGGTCTGATATTCTCATCCCTGTTCCCTGACTGACTGTCAGGACATGTCATGAGCCGGTGCATATAGCATGCTTTCCTACCTAGTAATAGTCACACGTTGACGAAAGACTCAGTCACATTCACTCAATGGAAAGCTCCTGCATGCCTGAAACCAATGGGGTTTTTCTCCACCCTGGTTACTAAGAATCAATGTCACATGGGTGTATGTCAGGCATAGTGGTCACTGGGATCCCCCCTTAATAATACTTACGAAAATATGACAAACTATGCAATAGTCATTAAGTGGCAAACTTCTAGCCTGTAACCAACTCTGGGGTTCTGCACACAAAACATGCCCTACGCTCCCACAATTAATGTAGCAACCTCCTGGCTGTGCCCCTGCCCACAAGACTGATCAGAAACTCCCACCATGCGTGTCTTACATGACCTACATGGCTGAACATGACATAACCTCCATCACCCTTAACGCTAAGAAACTTTGACAAAGTTCAGCCAAGACGAATTGGTTTTCTCAAATAATTTCACCAGGCCTTCTCTGTTCATATCTGGCTGCCAGTTTCTTTGTTCTTTTTCTTTTCCAAGGTGCATAGACAACTCATTGAGGCTCATTAGAAGTTTGCGGGTATTCGGGCGGTAAATATGCTGGAATACCGAAAAACTGAATTTCTGATACCACCACTTGGTCAGGCGGTATTACTCTTGGAGGTATTGCCTCTGGCGATAATACCACCTCATTACAAGTGATGGTTTGCTGGTTTAAATCCCCATTTAATGGATTCCATAGGATCCCATTGAGGATGTTTGACGGTATTACAGCCACTGGTATTACCATATGGTAATACCAGTGATTTTTGGAGGTAAAGTGGAGGAGTTACCTCTGCCTTGAAGCTGGACATGATTCCTCCACTTCACCATAAAAGATCGGAGGTATTAACATGCAGTAATACTGGTGGCGGTAATAATGGCAAATGTGTAGTTTGGCTATGTGAGAAAAATGGAGGCAAACAGTGTTACCACCACTTCCTTCCTGCACCGCCAAACGAGTAACGAGCCTCTATGTCTCCATAAAAGCAATTGCTTTTGAAATTTAAAATTACATTTGAAGGATAAAGTGTTCTCAGATTCTGCTAAGAAAAACTGAACTATTTCGTGATTATGAATTTTAATTAATTTTTATGGAGGTATTTATTTATGATACATAAATCAACGAAAATATTGTTAGGAAACCAGAAAATACATAGCAAGTAACTGTTTAATACTGCTCACTAATGCATGATTGGATTATGATGATATGAGTAATGAGATGCATAGGTTGAACGATGCGTAAATGTTGCCAGAATGCACTGTTAGCCATTATCTTTTCCCTATTTCATTGTAGAATTTTACAGGCTTTTTGCCCATGTTTTAAAAGATGTTTGACACTGTATTCGTCCAGTTCTTTAATCACATGTAATCCAAGTTTCAGATGAATGCATTCCTCACCTGGTGAAGAAGTGAATAGGACTTTTCCAAGCTAATGACCGTGATACAAACATGCACAATCCTGGAAGGACAAGGAGTGGCGCCTATGAGTCCTTCCTTCCTCTTTGGGTTTGCCACTCCAGCGGCCACATGATATGACTGGTTATTTATAGCGTGCTAAATACCCAGAGGTTTCTAAGCCCGGACCCAGGGATGGAACCAGTGTTGCTCCGTGTGGTCTTGCTGCCAAGGCGAGCACATTGCCCCTGCGCTATCCTCCCGAGCCAAACCTGACAGGAGTCAGATATTTCCTTGCAGACCCTTTCTTGGAGGGGCCTAGAACTGCATGGACGAGCACCCCTCTACTATGTGGGAAGAGGCATGCCATCCTTGCTTGATGATTTAGAAGTTCTTCATTTTAGTTCTAATCCTTACTTCCCCCCTACTGACCCAGACACACAGTGACATGCAGCAAAACGTCCAATCAATATTTCCACTGGTGGCTGCCACACATCTGAAAACAAGCACTGGCAATGGCAACAGTTTGGGCTTTTGTGTAGGCATGAGAAAGGCATTTGCCTGGTGCTGCTATAAAGGTATTAACTGGTAAGTGATGGTAACAGCTGCAAAATGGTGCAAGTACCTGGGCATACTAGCAGTGCCTGGCAAATGATAGATACTTAAAAACAAGCCAAAGCTGTTGGCTTTGCCAGTGCTTGTTATTAACTGGACTTTAGTGAAGGGCATGCATAATGCTTATGAATGGAGTGGCTGAAGGCAGACCTGGTTAAGAAATGTTTATTACACAGTAGTGCGTTTGCAGCTCCAATTAAGACATTGGGCCTCATAACGACCCAGGCGGTAAGTTACCGCCTGGGTCGTACCTTTACCGCCATGGCGTAAACTACGTTTACACCATGGTGGATGGCGGATTTACCGCCCCATTCCAAGGTGAGTGGGGCGGTAAATCCCCATTTCCCATTTTACCCTTCCCCATTCCCATTTTTGCCCCATAGGGCATAATGGGAGTGGGGAAGGCGCAAATTACACCATCGTAAATTACGGTGGCGTAATTAGCACCATGGTCCCTTAGCGCCATGGATTTTAACGCCTGCAAAAAGCAGGCGTTAAACTCACCATGGCGCAAAGGATGCCTCGGAATCAGGTGTTAAGGGTCGGCGCCGTTTACGGCGCCGTTAACCCCTTAACGCCTGATTTGTAATGAGGCCAATTGACTCGCAGAAGACTGCTTTGAAAAACACTAGCATGCACTTTGAGCGCACAGATTGATAGTAAGGCTTGAAAAAGCTAGCTCAAAGACATCCCAGGAGGATGTGTTTTGGTCAGGTAGGCGCTGGAAGTGGGCGGGAATGGTTATAGGTCAAAGGATCGAATCAAAAGAATCGAATGACAAAAGGGTCGAGTCAAAAGGACCGAAAAAAAAGGATTCAAACTTTATTTTATTTTTTAACTTTTTTGTTTGGGGACCAACCCCCGTTTTTGTGGTAAAAACCACTTTTATTACCTAAACGAAAACCCCAAAAAATATAAATAATTAAAAAAAATTCTACCCTTTTGTTTTCGATCCTATTGACCCTCACCTTTTGCATTCGACCCTTTTGTATTCAATCCTTTGACTGGACACCGGCAGATACACCAGAGGGTGGGTAAAAAGCCAAACAACATCTACAAGCTGTGTCCCTCTTCCTCATATGCCATTTCTCTCTAGCTATACTGGAGTGCAATAGTTTCGGCTTATACCTGATTGCCAAAACTAAAAGGAAAGGGAGTGAAAATGTGCAGTCTTGCAGGGCCTGCGGGAAGTCAGACATGTAACAATATATACATCCATCCGTTGTCTCAATGTTTTGTGTATGAGCACAGTACAAACTTCCAATGCTTTTAAGGCGGTCGTGGAATTGAGTGTCTCAAAAGCCTTTAAAATGATGTCAAGGAGTTAGCTAATTACATGTTTGCCTCCAGAATTGGTCACAAAACTTCATTTTCATCCCTGTGCTGAAACCTTCCACTACTAACAATACCCCACAAGTATTGCCTTAGTCCTCACTTTCACCACCTCACAATAGGATAATTACAAAGAGCTCTACCCAGGTCCCGCAGATAATGGCACCCACAAACTCAAGGGGGCGTTTGTAGTGTATAGCATACACCACTAACATGGTCTCTTTGTGCTATAGATAGATCACTAATGTTTATTGTTATCCACCTCCGTGGTGCTCATTTTACTTACTTCAGAATGATGAAGGACCGAGGGGAAGCCCCACCGTTTCAACCTGTGGGCGTGGGGTCCAGTGCAATTCCTGCAGTGGTTGCATTTGTAGATTGAACCACAAGCCCAGCATTTTACTCGGTTTAAGTCTGTGTTACCACACACCGAAAGGCTCTGGGGCAGCTATTTGCATGATCAGTCATCTATAAAAGACTCAAATAAATAAATAAATGCATCTGATGTCATAATGGCATTAATATTCAAGGACTAGGGGGTCTTATATGTGTACATAAAGAAGCATCAAATGCCATTATAATTACTCAAGGGTCAAGGAATCGGGAATTAGAGGTGGTTTGTCTTTTTATCACCCGCAATGTGTTTGACGGATCCTTTGCTTTACCCGAACTACTCGCCCCTATTATTTACAATGAGTAGTTGCATATTTGTTTACCCCAGGTGGTCAACATATGCCATTGCTTTCCTTTCCTCCCAAAATCGAATCCCTCTGCCTTCTCTTCTGCCCTTTTAACTCTCTCCATGTTCGCAACCTTTCAAGGTGTATATAATTAATGTTATCTTTCATTTGTATAACGCCTCCTGCCATAATCCATGGTGTTGTGCGTGTGTGTGTGCACATACATACATATATATGGGTTTTCCACATTGTGGTGGGTGTGCTCAAGATAAAAGGCACCTTTCAAATGGCAGAGGGGAGCAATTCCCACCTACTTTATTCTTGGGGTACACATGTATGTGCAGAGTGGCCTTGAATGCCCTCCTTACCTCCCACTTGAAGTACAATCTCAGTCTACACCTAGGCTATGTCAGGTGGTCCCAGAATTCCAAGCAGAAGTTGTGAAGTTACAGTTATTGCATGCTGATCTCATATTTACACCCGGGGAATACGCTATGTACCGCCCGCTCTTTCAAGCCACCCAAAGCCATTCCTCGGGTGTTGCCATCTTGATTGTGGAGCTTGTCTCAGGAGGATAGCTCAGGGGCAAAGTGCTCAATTTGGTAGCAAGACGACGTAGAGCAACACAGGTTTGATCCCCGGGTCCGCACTTAGAAACCTCTCGATATTAAGTGCGTTATAAATAACCAATTGCAATTACAACAGGGAGCCTGTTGCATCCCCGGGTCCCCACTTCACCTACCCCCCCAAAACAAACCTTACCCTTTCCCCAACACCCTCCCTCCGCTTACCTGCTGGGTCGGAGCTATGTGCTCCAGTCTCAGCGCTCCTCCCGCCCGTTGTCACCATAGAAATGGAAAAGGGACTTTCGTGAGAATGGGATCATGCAATACATGCGGAGCACATCTTCCCCAAAAAATTCAACCATTTGCACCCCGGATGAAGCCCGACACTGCTGTAGCAGTACTTCATGGACCTGTTAAACCTTGTGGCCACCTAAATGGCTATGCTCAGAGCTTGAATGTTATTGGGGGGGAAGAACAGTAGCCCAATTTATTCAGAGGATGTGTTCCATTGAAGCTAACCAAGACTACAATCTCTCTGAAAGTGATAAAGTTGCCATTAAGTTACTTTTAAGGAGATTATTGAGCAACAGGAGAATAATATTTAAGAAGAGGACACGTGTGCTCACTACAAAATGCAGTGAGCATGAGCAGTGATGAATATTATTGAAAACAGTTCTCATACTTAATTCATGGGCCCCCACATGACTTTAGACAAATGTATTTGATAGAAGCAAGCCAAGAATACATCTCCCAGAATGCAATTGGCGGGGAAATGAAAGCTCAGAAATGTGAAATGTGGCCCTGATTATCCAAACCGTCAGACCGTCTTGATATAATGTTCAGTGTTGGGGAGGAGGACAGATGTGAAGCAGATATCGGATAGCCACACTGCGGCGCATGCAGGAACAGCAAAGGGACAGAAGAGCAACATCTGGATATGCTAGAGCTGCCCATCCAGGAGAATCAGAGATGGAGATCTGCACTAGCACAGAAACAAAATATAAAGAGCATTATAAAACAAACAAAAAATCCAAATATATATTTTCTGTACAGTAAGAGTAAGCATTTACTACATACGCTTGAACACTGGCAGCTCTGTCCTTAACAAAACTAGCTGGGCACTTGCCAAATATTCCATATTGGTTGAACTGTGCCCTAAGAGTATAGGAGAAACAGATTGCCAACTGCACAAAATAAATGGAAAAGAGCATTTACCCTCTAGTGGGCAACGGTTCTGTGAAATGTGGCATGACCACATACATGTGCATCGTTCATTTCCCTGTGAGCTAACAAAGCCACGGGTGAACCCGCATCTCAGCTCTGAACCGCCCACACTACTGCGCTGAACACTGCTAGCGCCACTAGGCTGAGTAAGAACGCTATTTGCAATGTGGGTGAACTCTTTGAAAAAGAATGGCTTCAGAAAGCTTACCAAATATTCCAACGTTTTTCCAAATCCGGAAAAATATGCAGACTAGCTCTAGGGTCTGGCAGGGCTGGAATAAAATGGAAGGAAAAGAGCATTGGTCATCTGGGTGGGTGCTCATTCCTACAGGTGTGACTACTGTTAAAATGATGTGTGACTGGCCACTCTTTCCCACTCTTGAAATGATGGGTATTAGCTATTTTCTATGTTCTTCATTGTTTTTATTTTGTGCCATTTATTTTGTGCCCACCCATGTTTCAACATCTGGATTCTCCAGGGCTTGCCAAGTTGATAATTAGTCCTGTTTCCCATTATCTCACAGTGTGAAGGGACAGGAGGGAGGCTCCTAACAGGGGACAAGTCCTAAAAACAAGTGGGGGGGGGCTCATTAACCTATCAATTGAATGTGGCGTTACCAGATATTAGCCTGTCAAGGTGCCCTCTGAAAAAAGCGAGGGGGCTTCTGACAAAAGTGGGGGGACTCCGTCCACCCTGTGTTCTCCCGACTTGAGCCTTGTGTTGATAGTTTCTCAGGTAGGCTCTTGGGATGTTCTCCAGTCCTACATGAAGTGGGCCTTGCGCCCTTTTGGCAAGTGACACAACTAACTGCATGTGCCTCCTTGGCTAAGATAGTGCCTATTTTTTTTAATTTATTTTTTTGTGTTTGGTTTATCAAAAACCTTACAATGATTTTATAAAACAGTACATTGCATAAAAAAATCATATTTAAGTTATTAACAATTTCCATTACATTTCATTTCACTAAACACATTTATAGTATTTGTCGGTTTCGCTTTATAAAACGCGGCGATTATCCATGATACATATCCAAACATATTAAACACTAAACATATTATAAAATCCAAACAATCAATAATATTATCAAATTCTTGAATACTCCTCCAATTTTACACATAACTCCTCATCAATAGCATAAAGTAAATGAACAAATGATAAATTAAGACTCTTACTGTCGTCCCCTCATAGCTTGGTTCCATATGGTCTCCAGTGTAAACGGCCCTTCATTACTCAGATAATGATTCAACATCCTATCTCTCTGATGGTTAAAGTGGGGACAGTCCATTACAAAGTGCTTCAATGATTCAACACAGTTACACTTGGGGGAAAATCGGCATATCCCATCCAATTGGAGACCACTCAGAGTCTTCCCAAATGTTGATCTTATCTAATGTAGGTAACTGATTAAGTAGAAAATCGCTTGTACATTTTTCTGGCTTTGGGACATGGAAATTGTATCAAATACAATGGTCTATCTCCCCATTTTCTTGCGATGACTCTGGTATTCTAGGTATGAGTGATAGGTCCCTATTCGACAAAAACACTAGAGTCCACACTGCTATAAAATTTACTTTGAGAGAACTTTTGGTAGTAATTTGGTTATTAAGTGTATCAACCTGATATCACTAAAACAACAAATTGATGGCTGTAGCAAACTCTGAAAACAATCAAGATAATCTCTTGGTAAGAAAAAAGGAGAAATGTATTGCTTGTGTTTCAAAGAACATAATAAATGGAGGGAACACAGTCTCATGAATAATTAAACAAATCTAAAGTAAGACAATAAAACAAAATCAGAAAACAATAAGTTTGAAAAATCACTTTGTTCATCACAATGAAGTGGCAAAACAGAAAAATGAACAATAAATAAATAAATGTCAACGCCAGGTATTAACTTAAATTCAATCAATACTCTGATTGTTGGATTGATGAATTTTTCAATTTTTCAGTTAACAAAGTTTTCCTATTAGTTTAAATGACAGGTCCCTATTCGGTCAGATTGTATAAGCCAATTATATTCTTGAAACTTCTTTTTGTACAATGGTAAATATGCACATAGATCATCTTTGCTGACATTTATATCATTAAATATACCAGACATTATTTCACAATTGATATTCATAGATCGCACCTTCTTCTCATTAGCAATCCGATGTAGATATTCATATATCGTATCTTTGGGAGGAGTCCGAATTCTAATATAATTCCTCAGATTATGCCACTTTCTTTTGACTGATAATGGCAAAACATTTAGCTCATGACAACCCTGCATAATATCAAGTTGTTCCTCAATCTCACTACCACATATGTCTAGACAGTATAATACAATCGGCTCAACCTTGAGGATGTAAAATTGGATCAGTGGATCAAGTGAAAACATGCAATATTTGCGCTTTATCATTTG
Organism: Ambystoma mexicanum; assembly: GCF_040938575.1. Classification (NCBI taxonomy): domain Eukaryota; kingdom Metazoa; phylum Chordata; class Amphibia; order Caudata; family Ambystomatidae; genus Ambystoma; species Ambystoma mexicanum. Next base: position 118,794,761 of record NC_090926.1, on the reverse strand, counting down.
TGATGTTACTGGTCTAAGTTTGCTTTTTAGCAAAACTGGCCACATCTTAGCCGAGTAGTTATCAGCTAAGGTGTATCCTAAATATCAAATTGAAGGCATATACGCCACCAGCACATTGTTTAATGACCAGGTGAATTTTGTAAGTTTGCATCTGCCATCTGCGAAACTAATGATGTTCAATTTGGAGGGGTTCACCTCTAGATTATGTTTAGAGGCAAAGTTTGCAAATTGATCTAATTTGTGCTGAAGCCCAAAAGGTGTATTGTCAAAAAATAATAGATCATCTTGAAAGGGGCCCCTAGGGGTCCCTCGCGATATGGAAACAAGGCAATAACCATACACGAAAAGATGCGGCAGACACGAGGTTCAAATTCCCAATGCTAGGGTTTATTGCAAGCAAAAATAGTCCCAATTGGCCAACTGTGGTCTCACGCCCCGCGACGTGAGTTTTCTAGACCTCGAGGGACGCAAGAGAGTGAATTACGTACATCAGTTACATATATACAAAATGCATATCATACAATCAGCTATGTCATGTTTAACACCCCCCTTTATTAAGTTTCTTTGAACTCGGGATGACGATGGACATTTCCGACGGGTATGACAATTATGACACTTTCGATGTTTATTCTAGTAACAATGTGCAATTAGAAAGTGCGGAGGCATCTTTTAGTTGTTGAATAGAACACGGTGGTTCTGATCTTGGAATCAAGCTGCACACGGGGGAAGAGCCACATTCCAAGCTTTGCTATCTATGAGGTACTATTCGTGTCCTGGGAGCCGACACGCTCTAAAGGGTTTTGTGAAGGGGGGCCGTAAGAAGAGCATTATTCAAGCCTTTAGCTGTTTTATTCTAACATATTCTACCACAGTACAAGACTGGCTGGCAGCTGTGAAATGATTAAATGCCCTGCAGCTCTCCCTCAAGGCTACAGAGAGGGAGCGTGGGCATTACTTTCTGGGCTACTCATGAGGAGTTTCAACGAACTCCTCAGTCCCGCGACCTTGCCCTTTCATATTCAGACAACAATGTTATCAGTTGAGCAGAGTAAGCAGAATTCGCAAGGATTGCAAGCTGCAAAGCAGTTTAGACAGAAAGCAATGAGCAATGGTTAACAAGCAAAATGGCGATTCTTGCTACGTTTAAAATGTCTGCTTGTTGGTCAAGCATAGCAGTCTGTATTTCTATAATCTGGTGCATAAAACGGTTGGCCTTCGGCCATCAAGTTACGTCTGTCCTTCAAATGAAGGGTATTCACTTTTCCAGATTGACAAACCCTCCTTTTGGCCGTATGCCAAACGTCTTATTCATTCATTGCATCCTCTTCCGATGAGGATAAGTCTGGGGTATCTATGTCTGAACCTTTCATGCTATCATGAGCATCATCTTCATCATTAATGTCTATAGCCATGAATTGTTTTACTGTTTTTGTTTCATCAGTGTCTCTGTTATTTCGGCCATGCATTTGTTTTCCTCTCGACACCATGTGCATACATCCCTTAGTACATCCCTCAGTTGTCTCAGTGCAAACTATTGGTAGGCATTGTATGCAACAGCAACATGTTATGAATATACCAAGTACCACCATTAGTATCGAAATTAACTTCCATCCCCAGGACCGCAATAGTCCCCACAACCAGGATCCTATCTCCCAACCCCCTTCTTCAGTAGAGAGTGTGGAACTTAGGACATGTAATTTCCGGATTGCTTTAAATATTGTAGGGGAGTAATCATCTATATACACAGCATGCAGTTTTCACAAGTTTGCAAACTCCCCCACAATCAACTAATATTATATTGAGAGCCATCCTGTTTTGTAGTGCCATTAGTCTTATTCCTTTCTCTTCTAACGTCACATTCAATAAAATATCCGTTGTTGAATCTATTATATTTTTTAATATTCTAGACAGTTTTCTTATATTGTAGGAATTTTCTATTTGGGACAAGAATGGTATAAATGATTTGGCTATATCTATTGCTATCATTCCATCCTTGCTACTCCTTTGAGTTCTACCTTTTGTTCGTCTGGCTACTTCTGCTGTCTCGAAGAGGAACACTCCTGAAAACAGTAGACCTAGGTAGCATGTACCTCCCCAGTTCCTAGGTAACCATGGATATGCTTTTTCCCCACATATAAAGTAAACAGGGTCCCCTACGTACACAGGTTCTATTTCGTGCTTTAAAACCACTGTGTTCAGGCAGCTGCTAAACGTTCCTACTTTAAAGGAACCTTTTTTCTGTAAACATAGGGGAGCAGTTTCGGGGCTGTGATCCACTGTATAGGCAGGGGGCACAGCATCTTTATTCCATTCATCCCTCATTCGAAATGTCATTACTGATGTTTCTTCTGCTGGCGTGGTCGGTCTATTCTGCCTATGTAATCTATCTAGTCTTGTTGTCTTTTGTGTATTCTTCCTCATGGGATCTGGTGAAAACACGCGAGCTTTGTGGAATATGGAACAACCCACAGGTCTCATGATCACTTCCTCAAATTCATTCATATTGGTCTCATCTAGCTGACCCGTATTACTCTTGTTCCATTTCCCAAAGAACATTGCACTCAACGATACTTCACATGAATAAACCAATGGTAACGGTTGTACATACTAACCTATCCCTTTCCCACCATGCTGTGGTAAATGGGCACAAACCCAGCAATCTTTTTTCTTTAAAACCGCATGGGTCATCTTCATGATGAGCAACAATGTATTATTGCCATATCCTTCTCTATGTCTTTCTTCCATTGGGGACAAAGTACCAGTGATTACATGAACCGGGCTTTCAGTAGCTGCTTTTTGCAAAAGTGTTTCTAATGGGTGCGCAGACTCCATGAACCACAGTGTAATAGCTGTTATTGTTGGTACTACCATACTTAAGAAACACGGGACCAATGTCCAAATCAGTATTTTATTCCTTTTACCATGCTTTTTCCCTAAATTTACAGTCTCTAAATCTATTATCTTTTCAGCAGGGGTGCAGGAGGAGGCTGAAACCGGTCTTGACTTGTTCTTCATCGTCCTTCTTCTTGCTGGCAAAGTTCGTCACAAATGTCTCTCGTTCTTGATGCCAGAAAAGTTCAACGAAAATGTCACTGTTCAATTCTGCCAGCCCTTTCTCAGCCTAGATCACTTATCCACTCCGAGCAAGATTAGTTGTTCTTTCTCCCACTGCTCACACAATTTCTGAACAGTTCTTTATTGATAGAGTACTATGTGCATCCAGCTTGTCCCGCTCTGGTTTAGGACACATGTACTCTATCAGCCTTAGTACTTATGTGCGTCCAGCTTGTCCTGCTCTGGCTCCTGACACATGTACTTTTTATAAGCGCACCGAGGAGCCATGAGTCTTGAATTATCCGACTTGCACAACACTCACACTTCTCTCCTCTACGCCCCTGGCTCCTACTCCGTCCGTGAGTGGAACCAAAAGCAAAAGAAAAGCACCAAAGATCTGTGGATTACTTTGCCTGTCGAGGCCGCAAATTATACCGTTTCACTCCTGGTATTGTATGATCCGTGAATAGTGCCGTTGTACTTCTAATATCAGGCTCAGTGTCAGCCTGCGGCACAATGATGGGTAGCGATGAGCGCCGTGGCAATGATGTAGTTTATGTAGACTGGCGGGCACCAAAGGGGTGCACGCATTGTTTCTGCTCGTGTTTGCAATGCAGGGTTTGTGTCGCTCGGCAGTGACGTTGTTTCTGCTGAGCAACATTGGGGCATTTTTCGCCTTTCCCCTTACTGGCAGCCTCCTCGGGCTCTGTTTCGAGTTTCACTTCTCGCTTGGGCTTTGTTTCAACTTTCACTTCTCGCTCAGGCTGTTGCTGTGGCAATGGACTGGCAACAGTTTCTTTCGTTTCCGAGACCGTTTCCTTTCTCTGGTCGTCGGAAGTTGTCAGCAGTCCTGGGAATCTTTTGGCATGTGTCGCATGGATCCATGCCTTCCGTCCGTCCACTCGAATGGCCGTTTGCGTCGCCAAAAGTACTTGGTAGGGGCCGCGCCACCTGGGTGTTAATGCTGTCTTCCGCACAAAGTTCTTTATCAGGACCCAGCTTCCAGGCTCCAGCGAGTGCCCCAGTCCGGTGTATCGTACTGGTAACGTCTCCTGCACCTGCTGATGAATTAAACGCAACTTCTGCATTAAAAGGCCACAGTACGTGCTTAACATAGCATGCTCGACCTCACATAATCTTTTGGGCTGCGGTGCGCACCATACATTTGCCGGTCTCCCCATTATAATTTCATAGGGGGAGAGCCCAGTTTTAGCCTGCACAGACGTGTGCATGCACAATAGCGCTAGGGGTAATGCATCCACCCAACTCAACTTGCTCCCAGCATAGATTTTATCTATCTTTGACTTTAGGATACCGCTATGTCTCTCAACAAGCCCGGCAAAACTGGGATGCCTGGAACTGTGGAATCGTTTCTCTATCTGTAGACCTGCACAGATCTGTAGTACTACTGCGCCCACAAAGTGTGGGCCCTTGTCTGACCACAGGACACGGGGCAACCCGAACCGGGAGAAATACTCTTTCAACATTACTTTTGCCGTTGACATGGCAGTGCAGTATTTTAAAGGATATGCCTCCACCCACTTGCTAAATGCACAAATCACCACTAACACATATTTGTAGTTCTGGCACCTTTCCATTTCTATGAAATCAAAATGGATCACCTCAAATGGCATAGAGGGTGGGCCAAAACTACCTACTGGAGTCACGGTTCCCTTCCCTACATTGTGTTGCAGGCACGTTGTAGGGTGTCCTGACCCACGTTTAAGCTATCCTGCTACAACATTTGGTGCTGTGGGCTTAGGAAATTCAAGATGGCGGAAAACCCACATGTGCGCCGAAATCCAGGAAAGCTGCGCAGTTTGTGCGCCCACCAAAATGGTTGCCTCACTTGCCACCCACCAGTGCGAGAATGAAAGGCCGGGTTGCCATGAGGGAAATGGGTTGCCAAAGGAAAAACAGTAGCGCCGGTTAGCTTCAAAGCGCTTTAAAACCACCATTGGACTACCCGCACAGTAGTCTGAAACCATTGGGAATGGCAATGCTGATTGCCAAATGCAACCTAGAAGTGTGGGGAATTCATTTCTTAAATCCCAAAAATGAGTGCAGTACCAGTACTCACCACTATCCAAAAGCCGGCGTTTTAAAACCACTCTGTGTGTTTCTGAAGGCAAGTCAAAATGCCTATTTCTAACAGTGCAACATGTGCAAAATATTTACTGAACACCAGCAGACATTGGCAGAATGGAGTTTTGTGTGCCTACAGAATCTGGGAAATGAAGATCATAAGACAAGGTTTATAACAAGACTGGCTGAGCTGTGGATTGCAGCAGTTTAAGTTGCACTGGATTTAAAGACACTAAAATCGAAAATGTTAAATTAAATGAGTGACCTATGTTTGGTGTCACATGCCTTTGTAACTGTTGAAATGTCATAGTTTTGCACTTAGAATCAGCATTCTAGCTGCATGTGTAAAATTACAAGTTATTTTAAAAGCAACAAAAAGTTAGCTGAAGGTCCGGCTTAAGGAACTGAATTCTGCCTGGCAACTACCCCCAGCAGCAGTGAAACTTGAGTCACCACTGTGTTCCCAGGCCATCTGCCCTTTTGCTGCTCACACAAAGGATATGCCATCTATCTGATAATTGAATTATCTGTGCTCTGCAGAGAGTGAACAAAGCCCTCTCCACTCAGGCAAGGGTTTTTATTACAGACGTCGTAAAAAGTGGCTTCCTCCTGGAGAAGCTGGGAGGAGCACTGCCTGTGAGAGCAAGCTGGCTTGGCAGAACTGGAAAAAACCAGAAATTCAACCTTGTGCTGAGGGTAAACCACACCCCTTTGGAGCCAGAACATAACTTTAAAAAGATGAATAACTCATAGAGCGGACATGTGAAAATTTTATAAATGATACCATAATTCTTGTGATTTTTCTGCCCACAGTTTAAGACGTGGTAGGAACCGGTGGTATGTTCAGGGGGGTTTTAGCGGAAAAGTGGATATTACTCTAAATGTGTGCATGTTAAAAATCTGAAACTTCATCAGTTGATGTCCCTACCCCCTGCACACATGTATGTAAAGTTGGGTCCATGTCGGAAATTGAAAAAGCAGTTAAAAAGTCAATTATGTACACTCTTTGAATGCAAGCTCCGAGAATGAGCAGATTTGGACATAGACATGGCTAAATTCAGCCACACCATGTATATGTAATTTCAAACAACTGTGTAACTCTGAAGTATGGATTTTGATCATATATATATTTGGGTGCACAGATGATAAAGGGAGGATGTTTCAAGAGATCATAAAATGACATCAATCTGACTCACAGTTCAGTTTGCCAATCAAGTAAGGAATGAAAATTTGACCAATGACGAGTGAGAGGGGCAAGGCTAGTGATGCTGCACACACACCCACTCTCAAGAAACAGATAAAAGCAGAGAGTCAGGACACAGAGACATTCAATTTCATCTGCCGCTGGAAGCCCTGCCGGAAAAATCCATACTTACCTCCATCAAACTCCAGAAAGCCAAACTAGAGACTTCAATCTATCCAGAGCAGAGACCAGACCAGAGAGAAAGCAGTGCTGTGCCTAGCAGAGACCAGACCAGAGAGAAAGCAGTGCTGTGCCTAGCAGAGACCAGACCCGAGAGAAAGCAGTGCTGTGCCTAGCCGAGACCAGACCAGGCGCTGTGAGCAGAATCCGGAAAGACCTGACCAGACTGAAGATCGTGACCAAGTCGCTTTCCTGTTCAAAATCTCTTGTGAGTACTTAGCAAAACCCAGAACACATCTCTTAGTTTAAATTCATCTAATTCAATCTATTTAACCTAAGTAGAACTGCCTCCTAGCTGTCACCTGTCAATTCTAGTAAAATTTGTCACTTGTCAAAGTGTGCGTTTAAAATTGACAAAACCAAAAACGACCTTTACTAAATTGCTCATATCTCCGCAACCGTTTGGGCTAGAGACTTGCAATAACTTTCATTTGGAACCTGAGATCCTAGGCTTTCCTAGGACCCCAAAACGGTAGAGATAGTCCTCGCGGTTCCTCTGTAATAGCGCTCGGCGCATCCGCGAATTTTGCCGCGATTTGCAAATTTCTTCACATGTAAAAAAACTGTTGCTGCCTGATTTTCATTGCCAGAAATTCGTTTAACCTGCTAACTATCCCTGCATCATTGCTAGTGTGAGCCTGGACTAATATTAACTAGATACCACTCACCCTGAACCTCTGAAAGGGAATTAAAAACATTTTAGCATATTTTTTAATTCATTGCCAGCACATATCAAAGCAATTTGGGCCTGTGTTTTCAAACTTCTGTAGTCTAAGCTTGCTGGGGTGAACTTAATCACGTTTGATTGCATTTCTGAGAACTGTGTGTTTTCCTTCCATTTCCTTGCCTTGCATCAAGGGGGGGAGGGGATTGCCAGAGAAAAGTGATTACATTGTTTGGTTGAAATCATATTAAGTATTTTCTGTACTGCATTCATTGAATATTGCATCCATTTGAACTCTATAAAGCATTTTGTACCACCTTCTTCTTTTGTTCCTATTTACCAGTGTGCTACCTTATCCATTTCATCTCAACTCCTTAGTAATTATAAAGAAGTGTGCTAGTGCCAGATTCTCCGTTGTTGATCTTTATCATATCAGATTAAGTGTGCTATTCAATTATTAATTTATTATAAAGCGTGATATATATATATCTATTTTAAATTATCAAATAAACCTTTTAAACTTGCAAAACAGAACTACTTCTTGGCTCAGTGGGGTCAGGGGGATTCCAAGAGAGGGGTGTTATACAGGGGTAGTCATCCAGAACGCATGAACTGGACCTAAAGATATATCAATAAGGGTTTTCATTCAGTATTCTAGACTAGGCGTTAACTTGGCTGTAGTGCTGAATTGAATCCTCTTACAAAGTGGGGGCTCGAGCCGAGACGTTGGGTTAGATTTACCAGTTGTGCAGCTTAATACAGTGTGCTAACTGACGGGATACATACACCCGGTCGGATCACCACGCTGCATTACGCTGTGAAGCATTCCTCAAAAGGGACACTCCAAGAAAAGTTCTGTTCTGCAAAAATAAAATACTAACTTCTGTAAGTCAGGACAGAGACCAATCTCTAGAATGACGACCTTAGTAGACATGAAAATAGCCAGAGAGCACCTCTTGCATAAGCTATTTGTGAGAGGTGAATGGACCGAACAGGGCCAGGATGTGTGGTTGCAGGCCATCACGCAACAGGTCACTGAAACAGGGTCAGATATATATAGAGATCAGGGTCCATTACACGTGGCCCTGAGTGAACTATATATGGCTCCTAAGGCCAAAGATGAGCACGACAAGATTGTTAGGATAGCGGCATATTTATATTTATACATGGGAGCCATACAGAATAAATGTGCTGAAGGCCATGATCTGGCAAAAAGGCAACAGATGGCGTTAGAGAAGGCCCAATCTGATCTGGACTCTTCTGAGCAAAGGCTGCACAGAAGCCAGGAGTCAGAAAATGAGACCAGACAGTACATCACTAAAATAAAGGAGGATATGGATGTGCTGCAAAAGGAAAAGTCAGAACAGGATACCAGATTTCTGGCCTTGCAGAAGGAACACCAAGAAGGTTTGGACTCCCTACTGCAAAGCCAGAAAAAGCTGGAGCAACAGCTAGACTTCAATAGGGCATGTGCTGAGCAGGTAGTCACCCTGCAAGGCCACCTAGATAGAGTGAAGGAGGAGAGCAATAAACTGATTCTGAAAGACCTGGATACCCAGGCAGAGTTTGATCAGGAGCGCCAGAAAGCTGGTGCCTTCCAAAGGCAAAGGGACGACCTGGCGGCACAAATGCAGGCTCTTAGTCAGGAAAGAGACGCCTTAGGCCAGGAAGTCTGCCATTTAAAAAGAAACATGGAAGAAAATCACCTGGCCCACCAGGGGCTGGGTGACCTCCAAAAAGAAAACCAGAACTTGGTAGAGCACACCAGAAGGGTGGAGGATGCTCTAGCAAGAAAGGAGCAGGCCAATAGGGACATTGCCCAGGAGGTAACCCTCCTGCAGCAAAGACTGGCCCAGTTCTCCAGGACCAATCAGGAAACACAGAGGGAAAATGAGGCTCTCTGCCAGCACAATGAGAGGCTCCAACAGCAGGTAGCGATGCAGGAGAGACTGATAGAGTCGAGTAAGGCCTTAACTGAGGAACTGAAAGCACAAATGCAGGCTCTTGCATTGCAACAGGGAGAAGGGGCGGATAGAGATGAGGTCCGCTGGGAAAGAGAGACTCCTGACCATAACCGCAGGAGCCCTAACACCAGGGGCCTTCATCTTCCCCAGTCCCTGGACTCTACCACCCCCATGTCCCCTGGCGCACATGAGCACAGGGCCACAGGGATGGCAGATTACTATCCAGCTAAGAGTATGGGGCTCATAGGCCAGTACCACTCAGGAATGGAGGGGTGGGCATCCGGGTATGGGCACCCAAGTACAGTACAGTTCAATGGGGAACCCCAGGAGAGTAGGCCCATTAAGGGCATCCTGAAAACCTCTGCCCAGTTAGGTCAGTGGAGGGGGTACCCATCAAATCCTGGCAGCAAGGAGGAATCTGAAGACTCCTCTGAACTGCGCAGGACACAGGAGACCAGGTCCCCACATTCTGCCAGCCATTCCCAGGCTCGCAGAATCCGGGAAAACCTGGAAGAACAGACGGGAACCTCTGGGAGCAGTGCCTCCGAGTCCGAGGACGATTGGACCAGGGTTACCCGAACCAAAAAGGCCAATAAGGCAAAAAGGGCCTTGCTTAAGGACCCCTTAAAGCAGATTAAGGCGATCAGGAGCGTCATCACGCCGTACCATAAGAACGCTAAGTATTCTGTTTGGGAGCACTTAGAGTTGTTTGAACAAATGATGGAGACTTTCCATTTGAAGGACAGCCAAAGCTGTATTCAATATGTAAAGTGGACATTCTCCCCGGAATACTCCAGTTTCTTTGCGGGGCTGGAGGACCAAAATCATTTAAGATGGTCCACATATAAGGCGGCCATCCTGAAACATTTTTCTGTTCACAGAAATCCTCAAGAGGCTCGCAAGGCGGCCTACAATTTGCAATGTGGGGAGGATCAGGCCCCACGAGAATTTGTGCAGGAGTTAAAGCGTGCTTTTGCGCAAACCACCAGAAGGGTGCGCACAGATAGTAGAGAGTTTGTCAATACATTTTTCCATGCCTTGCCCAAATATATAATGACCCAGCTCGTGAGAGATTTTCATGAGAAAAGATCTTTAGACTGGGTCATTGAACAGGCTACCCGGATCTATGAGGTGCAGAAGCCCATAGAAAATAAAAGCAATGCCCAGAAAAACCCCAAAGCCAACAGCACCCCTGCTGCTGTCAAGGTGGCAGAGGTAAAGGTCACCCCCGTTTTGGATCTGGAGATGGGGGGGCCTAAAAACCTACCTGCACCTAATAATGCTAGGCCCAGAAGGTCCTCGGGCCAGTCACAGACAGGGAGCCAGGGAGGCAGCCCCACAAATGGGGTCCCTCGCTCTCCTGACTATGTAAGTCCTCGCTACAAAGGTAACAGACCCATCCGGGGTTATGTGTGGACTCCTCCAGCCCAAGGGGGGGGATCCAGCCAAGCACCTAACCCAGGGAACTTCCCTCCAAACTTCCCACAGGAGGGCAGAAATTTACCAAACCCTGGGCAGAACTTTTTCCCCAGATATCCTCCCGACTTTCAGCCCCAAAACCATCCATCCTTCTTTCCCCAATTCCCTGAGCCCAGACCACTGAATCCGGGAGAGGGGAGGCCAAGGGTGGAGGGGTACCCAAATCTTCCCAACCCGGGGTATTACCAGAGGAGGGACAGCTACCCTTCCCGGGATCAGCCCAGGGGAGAAAACAGGGCCCCGTATCAGCCTGAGCGGGTTTCCCAGTTAGAGCGCCAGGTTCAAAACATGGCGCGGGATCTGGGTTACATACTGAGGGCTCAGCAGAACCCTCAGATGGGCGTGCCGGCGCAGAACGCACCCAACTCTGGACCTGGTGCTCCAGAACAATGACGGGGGCAGCACCCCGATAACTCACCGGTTCCCAGGGAGGAGGCACAAAGGGAAGGGGGGTGTAAAGCCTTGGAGGAAGCTTCCTTCCTCACTTGTAAACAGCCCCTGGAAACCCAGGAACCGGAAACAAAATCTCTTGCCCCTGAAAGTCTGCCTCCTAAGGAGCAGAGGGGGGGTAGGAGAAACAAAAGACCCAAACAGACTCAGTTTGAGGAGGAGGTACAGATCTTCCAATTTGAGGGAGAGGGATCCTCAGAGGATCCTGGGAAAAGGATCTTCTCCTTTAGAGAGGGGGGAACTCCTCCCAAAGAAAAATGGGTCCCTAGGGATGCAAATCCAGACTGGGGAGATGTGGAGACTGAGCTACCGCCGCCCGCCATCTCATCCCAGAACCAACAGCAAGAAAATCCCCTGGTTCAAACCCATCCTGGTGACTGCCTCCAAAAAGGGGGGGGCGGCCCAGAACCAGAGCCAGGGGAACCCACAATGGCACTGATCTCCAGTTGCCAACTTTTTCTTTCAGATTCCCAAGGCTCTCCACAGAATTCTGCCCAAATCTCTTCGCTAGCGATGTCCAAAACCAGAAAATTAGCCCACCAGTTGTCCAAAAATGTACATTATCTGTGCCCCCTTGAGGAGAAGGAGGGAAGATATTATGCCCCGGTACAAGTACAGGGGCAGGGTACAATCTCGGCACTGGTGGACACTGGATCTCAAGCTACCCTTCTCTCCAGAAGGGCCTTTGATGAACTGAATGCAGGAAGGGGAGAGAATTACCAAATTCCTCTCACCTCACTTCCTGGACAACTCCAGAACTTTGACGGGAAGGAAATTCCCGTCGAGGGGACGGCAGACTTGGACATTAAGATCGGGCGACACAAGTTGAAACACCCGGTCATAGTTGTGACCCCAGAGGGCACCCCTTGTTTACTAGGGAATGACCTCCTGAGAAGGTTGTCACCCCTAATAGATTGCGTAAACAAGGTCCTCTGGACCCAGACTAGCCGACCAATAAAATTAAAACAGAGTGTCAACCATGTTAGTTTAAACGGCACATGCCACATGGTTGAACAAAAATCTGACCAAGTAGAATTTCACTTCCAGAATAGCCAAATTCCAGACGTGACAGTAATAGCAGTAGGACAAGAGACTGGTGATGGGGGGTCCTCTCTATTTCTGAAAATCAACCTTCCTTCCAGTCTAAAGTGGTATTCCACGCTGGAAGGAAACACTTTGAAATTCTATACCAATCCACAATCTGAAACTCCCACTCCTACAGTCCAGAAAGATGTGAAATCAGCTCAGAGCCTGGCTGATATTCAGCAAATTGGAGAGCAGTTGTTCATCCCTGTTCAGTTAAATGATGGGAAGGACTCTGTTCTCGCTCGAGTGTGTGTGAACAACGGTAAGAGCTTCATCAGCGAAGCCATGTTTCGCCAACTCCCAAAAGATCCAGCCATTCCCACCTTCAAACTGATAGACAAGTGGGAAATGGACCTGGAAGCACCCAATTCAAAACATCTCCTGCCAAGCAGGTGTATGCTCAAAATCTCCATTGGCAACAAGAGCATAGTCCACAATTGTTGGGTCGTGCGAGACGTCCCTGCCGCCTTTTACTTAGGCAGTGACATTCTCAATCGCTTTGCCATTAGTTTGGACCTAATAAACTTCAAAGCTTGGTCCCGATTAGCGGATAATCCCATGGGCTTTGATGATCCAGAAAAAGCATTTAGGTCAGCTCAATTGCTACCTTATGCAGTTGAAATTCAGGTTAAAGAGGAAGTCACCATCCCAGAAAGGACCCGACAATTCTCCCTGGAAGTGAAAGTTAAAAGGGGACAAGAGTTGAAAAACCCTGATGCTTACATACATCTAAATGCTTCTCTCCAACAGCAAGGGTTGGGGGTAAACCCAACACCATTAGTCAACATAGAACATGACACCATTCCAATAGAGGTGGATAACAGCGACTTAAAGAGTGTTACTCTAGCCGCAGGCACCATTATTGGAATGGCGGTTGATGACCGACATTTTTCCATGGATTTAGGTAACGAACTGTTAGGACCAATCCCCAAGGACTGTTTTGACAGTGACAGTGATGACAATACAACACCAGACAGGATTTTCACCCGGCATGGGGGGAACTTCCTGGTGTACACTTCCTGCCCCTATGGTAAGGAAGATGTGACGTGTGACTTCAGGAGGGATGAGGTGATTTTCCAGGTCCATGAGGGCTGCCTTTCCCACCTGAAGCCTCCGGTCCAAATCAGCACTCTGACCAGGGACTTCTCCACCCAGCTGGAGGAGGCCGCGGAGATAGCCAAACCAGAAGTCTTCCCGGGCTTCAGGCAGATGGTGGAAGAGAGAGTTAACCTAGCTGATGCCTGTGTGACTCTGGAACAAAAGCAAAAGTTGAAACAAGTTTTCTTGGATTTCCAAGATCTCTTTGCGGTAGACTCCTATGACTGTGGTCGCACTGACATCCACACAACAACAATCCCCACGGACCCTGGCATGACTCCAGTGTTTGTGAAGCAATATCGCTTGCCTCTCGCATCCATGGAGTCCCTTACTGAAATAATTAAGAACCTTGAGTCCCGGGGAATAATCCGTCCAGTCCACAGCACCTTCAATAATCCGGTGCTGGGAATATTGAAGCCAAACGGCCAGTGGAGACTCTGCGCCGACCTCAGGGAGCTCAACAAACGGGTCCATACTTCCCGATGGCCTCTGCCCTACATTGACCAAGGGCTGGCCCAGATTCAGGGGTCACAGGTATTCACTGCAATAGACCTGACCAATGGATACTGGACCGTGCCTGTCAGTAGGGAGGACCAATACAAGCTGGCTTTTACCTTTGGGGGCCAGCAGTACACATGGACCCGGACTCCCTTCGGATACCTTAACTCCGGTAATGAGTTCAATATTTTCCTACATAAGGCCATGCCCGACCTGGGTACGAGGGGTAACCTGGCTTATGTAGATGATGTCCTCATCAAAAGTTCATCTGTGGAGGAACACATAGCGGAGATCCGTTATGTTCTGACACAGTTGAGGGCCGCCGGAGCAAAACTTTCCTTTCAGAAAGCACAGTGGTGTAGAACCCGTGTTAATTTCTTGGGGCATGAGATTACTCCTCAGGGTCTCTGTCCCCAGGAAAAGAAAGTGGAAGCACTTCAGAAACTGAAAGACCCCACAACTCTGCGGGAACTAAGGAGCCTCCTTGGACTGACTAATTACAGCAGAAAGTTCATTGAGGGCTACGCAGAGATCACCAGACCCCTGATTCATCTCCTGAAGGGGGGGGTCAAGTGGGAATGGGGTCCAGAACAAGCCGAGGCAGTAAAACAACTCAAAAGAAGCCTCTCACAAGCGCCTTGCCTAGCTTACCCTGTCAGAAACAAGGAGTTCTTCCTGGAGACGGGGTTCTCTAATACGTGCTTGACGGCAGTATTATACCAAAAGCATGACAAGGTCAATAAAGTAATCTCCTATGCGAGCAAAACTTTATCCTCTGTGGAGGAAAAATTCAACGATTGTGAGAAGGCACTCCTGGCAACGGTGTGGGCATTGAAGAATTACCGCCCGTTTATCCAGGGGGAACACATCATAGTGGAGACTCCGCACCAGCCTCTGCAATATCTCCAAAGTGACAGAATCCGGGCCGGAAATGTGAGTAATTCCCGAATTACTTCCTGGATTCTGTCAATGCAAGGCTTTCCTGTGGAGGTCCGATATGGCCAAAACAAGAAGAGTACCCTCGCGCAAGGTCTGGCTGACTTGCATGATTGTGCCAGAGAAAACTGTCTCGAGGACGAAAGTCTGAAAATCAAGGACAACATGGAGGCATACCTTAATTCCCCACACAAAGTCTTGGAAGAAGACAAGTGTGAGGGAATGCCCACTGTCTATGTGGATGGATGCTCTTACCATGTTGACAACAACGGGGAGAAAGAACTGGTGGCTGGCGTAGGGAATGCATGGGTGAATGAGTCCCCAGAACCCTCCGCTGGATACAAAATTGGTCCCCGAAGTAGTCAGGTGGCAGAATTGATGGCTGTGCATCAGGCCATCCTCACTGCTGTCCAGCATCAACTCCACAAACTGGTCATAATCACAGATTCGGATTATGTACGGAACGGGTTCGTGGAGCACCTGGTTAATTGGAAAACCAGAGGCATGTTATGTGCTAACAACAAACCCTTGAAACATGGGAAGTTGATCCAAAACATTGATGATCTGGTCACATCGAATGGGATGACCATCTATTGGAAAAAGATCAAGGGTCATTCCAAAGTAGAGGGACCAGACAAAACTGGAAATGACTTAGCTGATCAGCTGGCCAAAACCGGAGCCATCCAAGGGGATCTAATTGAGATTGAGTCCCTGTTGGGGGAAATCCAGGTCACTGCCATCACTAGGTCCCAGACAAATGCTCACAACAACCTTTCAATTGCACAATGGAGTAAGGAGACCCCTGATGCTGATTTGATTACCGCTCAGAAGGGGGATCCAATTATTGGTAAATTTTACCAGCACCTTGAGGACCCTGAGAACTTTCCCCTGACGGATACCGATTACATTGGGAAAGAGGACCTAAGAGTGTTGATGAAATGTCCCAAAATGTTCCGGATCCAAGACGGTTTGCTGGTAAGGAAATCCAAAGCTGGCCACGACCAGTGGGTGGTTCCTACCTCGTTCCGAAGCCTGATGTTAAGTCACGCCCATGATGCGGCCACCGCCGGTCATAGGGGGTTTCACACAACATTGGAAATCTTAAGAGAGGTTGCATACTGGCCACACATGGGCCAGGACCTCAACCAATACTTGAAGGGGTGTCTTGTGTGTGCACAGTTTCAGCCATCATCCCTCACGCACCGGGCACCTTTACAAAAGCGGGGGATGACACTGCCATGGTCAGATTTACAAATTGACTTTGTAGGCCCTGTGATTCGCTCGGCTAGGGGGAATAAGTACATGTTGACTGTGACATGCTTGTTTACCAAGTGGGTGGAATGTCTCCCAGCCCCAAATTGCAAGGCAGAAACTGCAGCGGCCTTGATGATTAACCACATCTTTTCCCGTTTTGGTCTACCTCAAAGGATTGAGTCAGACAGAGGTAGCCACTTCACCAGTGAAGTAATGACAAAGATGTGGGAGATACTGGGGGTCAAGAGAAAGCTGCATATTGCTTATAGACCAGCTTCTTCTGGGGCAGTAGAGAGATATAACCGGACAATTGTGAGCATATTAAAGAAGTTTGTGGCAGATTCTGGGCCAAGTTGGGATATCCGATTACCTCTGGTCCTAATGGCCATCAGATCTACCCCTTCATCTGCAACCAAAATGTCACCATTTGAGTTGATGACTGGGCGCAAGATGGTGCTTCCTCAGCATTTGCTCTACAGGACCCAAGAGCAGACACTGATAAATGCCTCCACTACTCATGAGTATGTAGAGAATTTAAGGAAACACCTCCAACATGCTTTTGCTTATGCTCAGCGGAATCTAGAAAGATCGGCTGATAGCATGAAGACCCATTATGACCTGAAAACTTCCAGGAAGGAATATCAGGTGGGAGACCGGGTCTATCTATACAACTTCCAAAGGAACCAGGCCAAGCAGCGCAAATTTTTGCCTACATGGAAGGGACCCTTTGAGATCGTCGATAAGATCTCCCCTGTGGCCTACAAGATCCGCATCCCCAAAAGGTGGTTCGGCAGAGGGGGAAGACAAGTGGGTCCACATAAACCAGTTGAAATGTTGCCATCCCAGGCACACTCTGCAACAACTGGAGGAATCCTCTGGAATCCTAGCGGGTACTGTATCAGACTAATTCAGTTCCAATCATAAAACCTACCACATCTAGTCTCTAAAATATGGTGATTTACATGAAACTGTCCCTAGTGATGCTGTTTTTTTTTTCAAAATAAGAATGTAATATTTCGTTACGATGAAATGCATATGCTGCCCCACTATCTCAACAGTGGTGGGAAAAAAAATCGTCTATGAGTAGATATTGCCGCTCTTCCTTTATCATCCTAGGAGAGATGAAACCATGAAGGATGACCAAGAAGGACGATCCGGAGACCGGGAGCAAAGACACAACGGGCCCGGGGTACCGCCCAATCTTCCCATCAGGACCGGCGAGGAGAACTGATCGATCTGACCGGATGGAGAAGAAGATGCTGAACTGTGCCATCTACAGAAGAGGAAGAAGATTATGCGGACAGACCGGTGCGTGGGTCAAAACCCTTGGGCACGCGACTCCCCATCGACCCAAACTCAAAGTGCAGTCACGTGGGGGGGGCTTGTAGGGTGTCCTGACCCACGTTTAAGCTATCCTGCTACAACATTTGGTGCTGTGGGCTTAGGAAATTCAAGATGGCGGAAAACCCACATGTGCGCCGAAATCCAGGAAAGCTGCGCAGTTTGTGCGCCCACCAAAATGGTTGCCTCACTTGCCACCCACCAGTGCGAGAATGAAAGGCCGGGTTGCCATGAGGGAAATGGGTTGCCAAAGGAAAAACAGTAGCGCCGGTTAGCTTCAAAGCGCTTTAAAACCACCATTGGACTACCCGCACAGTAGTCTGAAACCATTGGGAATGGCAATGCTGATTGCCAAATGCAACCTAGAAGTGTGGGGAATTCATTTCTTAAATCCCAAAAATGAGTGCAGTACCAGTACTCACCACTATCCAAAAGCCGGCGTTTTAAAACCACTCTGTGTGTTTCTGAAGGCAAGTCAAAATGCCTATTTCTAACAGTGCAACATGTGCAAAATATTTACTGAACACCAGCAGACATTGGCAGAATGGAGTTTTGTGTGCCTACAGAATCTGGGAAATGAAGATCATAAGACAAGGTTTATAACAAGACTGGCTGAGCTGTGGATTGCAGCAGTTTAAGTTGCACTGGATTTAAAGACACTAAAATCGAAAATGTTAAATTAAATGAGTGACCTATGTTTGGTGTCACATGCCTTTGTAACTGTTGAAATGTCATAGTTTTGCACTTAGAATCAGCATTCTAGCTGCATGTGTAAAATTACAAGTTATTTTAAAAGCAACAAAAAGTTAGCTGAAGGTCCGGCTTAAGGAACTGAATTCTGCCTGGCAACTACCCCCAGCAGCAGTGAAACTTGAGTCACCACTGTGTTCCCAGGCCATCTGCCCTTTTGCTGCTCACACAAAGGATATGCCATCTATCTGATAATTGAATTATCTGTGCTCTGCAGAGAGTGAACAAAGCCCTCTCCACTCAGGCAAGGGTTTTTATTACAGACGTCGTAAAAAGTGGCTTCCTCCTGGAGAAGCTGGGAGGAGCACTGCCTGTGAGAGCAAGCTGGCTTGGCAGAACTGGAAAGAACCAGAAATTCAACCTTGTGCTGAGGGTAAACCACACCCCTTTGGAGCCAGAACATAACTTTAAAAAGATGAATAACTCATAGAGCGGACATGTGAAAATTTTATAAATGATACCATAATTCTTGTGATTTTTCTGCCCACAGTTTAAGACGTGGTAGGAACCGGTGGTATGTTCAGGGGGGTTTTAGCGGAAAAGTGGATATTACTCTAAATGTGTGCATGTTAAAAATCTGAAACTTCATCAGTTAATGTCCCTACCCCCTGCACACATGTATGTAAAGTTGGGTCCATGTCGGAAATTGAAAAAGCAGTTAAAAAGTCAATTATGTACACTCTTTGAATGCAAGCTCCGAGAATGAGCAGATTTGGACATAGACATGGCTAAATTCAGCCACACCATGTATATGTAATTTCAAACAACTGTGTAACTCTGAAGTATGGATTTTGATCATATATATATTTGGGTGCACAGATGATAAAGGGAGGATGTTTCAAGAGATCATAAAATGACATCAATCTGACTCACAGTTCAGTTTGCCAATCAAGTAAGGAATGAAAATTTGACCAATGACGAGTGAGAGGGGCAAGGCTAGTGATGCTGCACACACACCCACTCTCAAGAAACAGATAAAAGCAGAGAGTCAGGACACAGAGACATTCAATTTCATCTGCCGCTGGAAGCCCTGCCGGAAAAATCCATACTTACCTCCATCAAACTCCAGAAAGCCAAACTAGAGACTTCAATCTATCCAGAGCAGAGACCAGACCAGAGAGAAAGCAGTGCTGTGCCTAGCAGAGACCAGACCAGAGAGAAAGCAGTGCTGTGCCTAGCAGAGACCAGACCCGAGAGAAAGCAGTGCTGTGCCTAGCCGAGACCAGACCAGGCGCTGTGAGCAGAATCCGGAAAGACCTGACCAGACTGAAGATCGTGACCAAGTCGCTTTCCTGTTCAAAATCTCTTGTGAGTACTTAGCAAAACCCAGAACACATCTCTTAGTTTAAATTCATCTAATTCAATCTATTTAACCTAAGTAGAACTGCCTCCTAGCTGTCACCTGTCAATTCTAGTAAAATTTGTCACTTGTCAAAGTGTGCGTTTAAAATTGACAAAACCAAAAACGACCTTTACTAAATTGCTCATATCTCCGCAACCGTTTGGGCTAGAGACTTGCAATAACTTTCATTTGGAACCTGAGATCCTAGGCTTTCCTAGGACCCCAAAACGGTAGAGATAGTCCTCGCGGTTCCTCTGTAATAGCGCTCGGCGCATCCGCGAATTTTGCCACGATTTGCAAATTTCTTCACATGTAAAAAAACTGTTGCTGCCTGATTTTCATTGCCAGAAATTCGTTTAACCTGCTAACTATCCCTGCATCATTGCTAGTGTGAGCCTGGACTAATATTAACTAGATACCACTCACCCTGAACCTCTGAAAGGGAATTAAAAACATTTTAGCATATTTTTTAATTCATTGCCAGCACATATCAAAGCAATTTGGGCCTGTGTTTTCAAACTTCTGTAGTCTAAGCTTGCTGGGGTGAACTTAATCACGTTTGATTGCATTTCTGAGAACTGTGTGTTTTCCTTCCATTTCCTTGCCTTGCATCAAGGGGGGGAGGGGATTGCCAGAGAAAAGTGATTACATTGTTTGGTTGAAATCATATTAAGTATTTTCTATACTGCATTCATTGAATATTGCATCCATTTGAACTCTATAAAGCATTTTGTACCACCTTCTTCTTTTGTTCCTATTTACCAGTGTGCTACCTTATCCATTTCATCTCAACTCCTTAGTAATTATAAAGAAGTGTGCTAGTGCCAGATTCTCCGTTGTTGATCTTTATCATATCAGATTAAGTGTGCTATTCAATTATTAATTTATTATAAAGCGTGATATATATATATCTATTTTAAATTATCAAATAAACCTTTTAAACTTGCAAAACAGAACTACTTCTTGGCTCAGTGGGGTCAGGGGGATTCCAAGAGAGGGGTGTTATACAGGGGTAGTCATCCAGAACGCATGAACTGGACCTAAAGATATATCAATAAGGGTTTTCATTCAGTATTCTAGACTAGGCGTTAACTTGGCTGTAGTGCTGAATTGAATCCTCTTACAACGTAATACAATTCTGCACTAGCCTTTCTGCATTCTTTTTTATGTGCTCATTTTTCCATACTGTGGATAAATGTTGTACCATCTTCTTCGCTCAAATGTGGGTAGGGCTATGCGCCATTGTAACCTTTGCGGTTAAGTAACAATTTGGCAACATCCAGTTCTTGCTCTCTTTGTCCACCCAACATCCTTCCAAATCTAACTCAGCAGGCCCTCAGCCCACCCCTGAATCTCTTCGGTCGTGGCCTCAGCCTGCATTTCTTTGACTGTGGAAACTCCATTCTCTATCATACAAGGCACTTCCTCAGTCTGTACTGTCATCATATTATTTCCCAAATCTGTGGCTGTTTGTTTTGCAATCCTGTCTGCAAATGCGTTTCCCTCTCCCACTTTACATGTTACTTTTTTATGCGCCTCGCATTTCACTATAGCTAGGCGATTTTGAAACGTGAATGCAGACAACAATCGTACAATCAAAGGCCCATGCTGAATCCTGGCACCATGTGATGTCAAGAAACCCCTCTCAGCCCAGAGTCGGCCAAAGTTATGAACCACGCCAAAGGCGTACTAGCTGTCAGTATAAATATTCAGATTCAAATTCTCAGAGAGTTCACAGGCTCGGGTCAGTGCTATTATTTCTGTGGCTTGTGCCGAATTGTAGGGGATTCTTCTGCTTTCTACAACACTCTCTAGGGTAGTAATTGCATATGCGACCGTTGATGTGCCATCAGGTAATTTAAAACAAGAGCTGTCACAAAACAACTCCCCATATGGCTCTTTCTGTGGGATGTCGCTCAAGTCAACTTTTCCCTTTGTTTCTTCTTCAGTGACCATTAAACAATCATGGGGTGGTGATTCGTTGTCACCAATTTCTGCTATGGGCAGTGGCATTAATTCTGCAGGATTCAATGCACTACACCTCATAATTTGGATGCAGGGTGCAAACAAGATGAGCTCATATCTTGTTAGTCTAGCAGAGGTGAGGTGTTGCGTCTGTGTTCTGTTTAATAGAACGTCTATGGCATGTGGCACCATCAGAATTAAAGTGTGCCCCAATACCATTCCTTCCGTTTGTTACACTGATGCAGCAGTCGCTGCGACGGATCACAAACATTGTGGTAGTGCGCGCGCTACAGGTTCCAGCGCGGAAGAATAATAGCCGCACAGCCTATTTCTTCCACCTTGTTCCTGTGTCAAAACCGCCAATGCACATCCTTCACTCTCGCTCACAAATAGTCTAAAGATCTTTTTATAGTTAGGAGTGCCTAAAACTGGCGCAGCACACAATGCAGCTTTCAATTGCTCAAACGCTTTCTGACATTCCTCATCCCACTGTAAAGGCATCACTGCATCCTTGTTAGTTAACTTTCTCATCGGCTTCACAATCAACGCAAAATTACTGATCCACTGCCGACAATAAGAGGCCATGCCTATTACAGCTCTCACTCCTTTTTGAGTTTTGGGAATAGGCATACTAGAAATACTTTCTATGTGTTCTGGTGTTAATCTTCTCCCTTCTTTCGAAAGTAGGTAACCCAAATAAGACACCTCCTTTTGATTATACTGGAATTTCTTCAAACTTGCCTTGTGACCATGGGTCGCTAGGTTTGTCAATAGTAATATAGTACTTTCTTTGCAGATCTCTTTTGTGTCAGCAGCTAGTAATAAGTCATCTATGTACTGCAAGACTACGCAACCTTCGGGTAATTCTAACATGTCTACCTGCTCTTTTAGCGCTCTGCTGTAAATGCTCGGGCTTTCTGTGTATCCTTGTGGAATGCCTGTGAATGTGAATGATCGACCTCCTAGAGTGAACGCCAACAGATATCTACTGCTTTTATCCACTGGAATGCTAAAGAACGCGTTCTTCAAATCAACTACACTAAAGTATTCTGCAGTGGCCGGTATCATTGTCAGTATTGTTGTGACATCTGGGACCAAAGGGAATTGTGGGTCTACCACTTTGTTCAATGCGCGCAGATCAATTATGAAACAATATGGTACTTCATTACCTCCTTTCTTGTAAACTGGAAGAATCGGGCTGTTGCACGTGCTACCTGCAATTTCTTCAACCACCCCAATCTCACCAGGACAGTAAGAATACTCTTTAATCCCTTCTTACCTTCAACAGAAATGTTATACTGGGGGATTTGTGGTAATGTAACACCTTCTTTCAAAGATATTTTTGCTGGCTCTATTTTCAAGCAGCATCCTACATCGTTATCAGGCATTGCCCACAGAAAGGTTGGTACTCTACTTAGCTCTTCTGGGAACGCTTTTGACATAAATTCCGTCACCGGTGCATTGTGAGGCCAAATCGTGAGGGACACCCCATCTGCCGTACAATGTATAACTGCCCCCAATGTTCTCAACAAATTTAATCCTGGCAAGTTCTCCCCACAATTTTCTGTCAGAAGAAATGGACAATGTTCCGTAAATGGTCCTATTGTAATCGGGACAGCTTCGGACATGGGGTTAATTACTGGTGTACCTGCGAACCGTACAGAAACATTCTTTTGCCCCGACAGTGGGATCTCCGGAACCAAGTGGTGGTCTATCGAACACTTCTGCACCCCTGTATCTACAAGGAAACGGTGCTCCTTATTCCCGACTCTCATTTCTACATAGGGTCCTCTCTGATTCACGGCAATAGACACTGGTTCCGACCCCTGCCATGGGCTGTTCTATTGCGAAAATAACACATCGTCCGATGTGTAGTCACCACTGCTGCTATAATACGTGTTTGGCTGTGTATCAAAAATATTCCCATTTCCCCCTCGGTGTCCTCCACTCTGATCATTTCTCTGTTGGCCCTGCCCGCCCTGATTTTGGTTCGGAACACTTTGGTTCAATGCCTGGTTCTGTTGCGCTTGGTTTTGACCATAGGATTAGTTTTGAGTACCTCCATTGGTATATCCCTGCTGCTGCTGCATGCTATTTCTTCTTGGGCCGTTTGACCCCTGATGTCCTCTTTGAGGCCTTCTCTGGCCAAACCCACCTCTATTCTGTAGGTGCGGGCATTGCGCTCGCCAGTGTCCTTCCTCCTTACAGTACGCACATTGATTTACTCCCAATGACACCCCGTGCATATTATTCAAATTTCCCCTGCCTTGTGCATTTCCTCTACCTCTATTGTATCCAATTACCTGCTGCAGTAACACTCCTACTATCGTTCGCATCGCTTCTTTTCTCATCTCCAATGGGTACCCATTACATATCTCACTTACTTCCTTCACTGACGTTCTTTTGTTCAACATCCATCGCATTGTTTCCCCCACCCATGCCTGCAATCTTTGTTTATCCCCTATTTGTCCCGGTACCGGCAAATGCTCTGCATCACCTGAAAAAACTCTCGGCCACGATTTTTGCATATACAACCTCGACGCCTCCTTCCTACCTTTTTTAATACACTCACTACTATATTCAGGTGTAGCAAACATTTCAGCATATCTATCTTCCATTTCATTTTTCAGTTCAATGAGTTTGTACACATGTTTTCTTACATCCTCATCTCTTTGCTCACTGCGTGCTAACTTATTCAAATCTAACAATCGTTGTGGCCGTAAATTCCCAAGTATCTTTTTCCATTCTCCCACCAAAATTTCCCCCATGCATTCCAACACTACCTGTCTCTCGTTGCTTCTTCGGTACCCATACAATGAGGCCAGTGCTGCCGTTCCATCATTTCCTTCTATGTACATTTCTGCCTCTTACTGTAATTCAATCTTTCTTTCTTTGCTGAGCGCTTCGAGTTACCCGTCCAAATCCTGTTCCTTTAGCCCGCCTCTCGCCTCCCCGGTCTCAATTTCGACTTCGGGAGGGGCGGATGGTGCTGAATCTGTCTCTGGAGTCGGAGGTGAGGATGGGACAAGTGACACAGGTGGCATCTGTGAAGGTCCTTCCTGAGTGCTGGGAAATTGTGTGTCTGCGGTCTGCGTTTGTGGGAGGGCTCGAGCTGTGGGTGGGGCTTGGGTTAATGCTTGCGTGAGGGGAAGTGCTTGGGCTTTGGGAGGGGGTATGAGAGCTACTGGTTGGGCCTGCGCAGTCACTACTGGCGTGTTTGGTTTCGATTCTGGTTTTGGGCCTTGACCCGTATTAGTTAGCAAATGTTCCATTAATTTGTCTGCTATGTGTAGTTCCCGCTGCAGGTATATTCCTTCTATATTCATTTGCTCACGTCTCCCTTCTCGTCTTAGACTTGCCGTCCACTCCTCCTCCTCCTTTTCTTCTGCTACCTCAAGCTTCGATTTGTGCCTATGCGCATGCTTCTCTCTACTCCTAAGTCGGAGCATTGCTTCCCTCCTCCAATCTTTGACAGTCTCAAAAGCTGCGGGTCGCGCTTTTTTCCTTATCAACACCCTTTCAAAGTTATCTATCCTTGCAATCTCAAAGCTACCATTAATCGGCCACTGATGGTCCTGTTGCTTTCTAGTTTGCCTATGCCAAATTCCACAAAATATTATCGCACCCACACCATATTTTGCAACATGTCATAAGCCGGCGTTCCCCCAGGCGGTGCACTTTGGCCATATTCCACTTTGGCCATATTCCAAGGACTGTCTACCGCAGCGGAAAAGCCCCGCTAAAGTGGACAGTACTCCAGGCATGTTTTTAAACTTCCCCTTTGGTTAGCTAACCTTTACCTGGACGTTTGAATTTGCAAAATCAACACTCTACCAAAAATCAGGTTTTCGTTTGAATCGGGGAATGACTCACCTGATAAAACAAGTCGCCTGTCCTGACGCAACCTCTCCCAACGTCGTGTCTGCGCTTCTCTGGCCTCTGCCTCGCTTCGGAACCCTCGCCTCCTTTGCCCTCTGGCCCGGTACGTCGATCAGGGATCAGATGTGTGCAGATCTGAAAAGGAATCTCTCCTCACTTCTACAGGGCGCCCCGTACACCTCTTGATCCCGGCTCGATCGTCCCATCCTCGCCGTTCTTCCGCCTTTACTCCATTACAACGTATACGATGGGGCAAGTGGGGAAGGGTCCCTATTCGGGCACCATCTTGAAAGGGGCCACTAGGGGTCCTTCGCGATAGGAAACAAGGAAACACGAAAAGATGCACCAGGCACGAGGTTCAAATTCCCAATCCTAGGGTTTATTGCAAGCAAAAATAGTCCCAATTGGCCAACTGTGGTCTCACGCCCCGCGACGTGAGTTTTCTAGACCTCGAGGGACGCAAGAGAGCAAATTACGTACATCAGTTACATATATACAAAATGCATATCATACAATCAACTATGTCATGTTTAACACCCCCCTTTATTAAGTTTCTTTGAACTCGGGATGACGATGGACATTTCCGACGGGTATGACAATTATGACACTTTCGATGTCTATTCTAGTAACAATGTGCAATTAGAAAGTGCAGAGGCATCTTTTAGTTGTTGAACAGAACACGGTGGTTCTGTTCTTGGAAGCAAGCTGCACACGGGGGAAGAGCCACATTCCAAGCTTTGCTATCTATGAGGTACTATTTGTGTCCTGAGAGCCGACACGCGCTAAAGGGTTTTGAGAAGGCGGGCCGTAAGAAGAGCATAATTCAAGCCTTTAGCTGTTTTATTCTAACATTTTCTACCACAGTACGAGACTGGCTGGCAGCTGTGAAATGATTAAATGCCCTGCAGCTCTCCCTCAAGGCTACAGAGAGGGAGCGTGGGCATTCCTTTCTGGGCTACTCATGAGGAGTTTCAACAAACTCCTCAGTCCCGCAACCTTGCCCTTTCATATTCAGACAACATTGTTAACAGTTGAGCAGAGTAAGCAGAATTTGCAAGGATTACAAGCTGCAAAGCAGTTTAGACAGAAAGCAATGAGCAAGGGTTAACAAGCAAAATGGTGATTCTTGCTACGTTTAAAATGGCTGCTTGTTGGTCAAGCATAGCAGTCTGTATTTCTATAATTCGGTGCATAAGACGGTTGGCCTTCGGCCATCAAGTTACGTCTGTCATTCAAATGAAGGGTATTCACTTTTCCAGATTGACAATCTGCGAAAGCGATCCAATCAAGTTTTAGTGAGCCTAGATTTACAGGTAAATTATTAAATTGCTCCAATCATTATCTAGGTCTGATAGGAAGAAATTGAACAAAACCGCTGCCATGTTGCAGCCCGGTTTTACTCCAATGGCAGTGTCGACTTTTTCTGTACGGGCTCCCTAATCTAATCCTATAACTAGTTTATGATGGAGTTTTGCGATCATGGTAAACAAGGTTTTAGGGAAGCCTCTTTTAACCATTTTCTCCCATAAAACAGCTGTGATTACGGAATCAAAAGCTGCTGTTAAATCTAGGGATGCCATATATACTGCTCCAATATTAGCCTGCTTTGTCTGTGCTTGTAGATGTTGAAGAATGGTGGCATTGAGCGGACATCCCATTGATTTGTGGAAGCCCACATGGGAGTGAGATAGTACCTTATGAAGATCTATAAACTGTTGAATCTGTTTTAGTAGTAGAAGGGAAAAGATCTTAGATGATACATCCGTTAATGCAATGGGTCTAAAATTTACGGGATTTTCTGGTGGTCCTTTTTTATATATTGGAATGATTATTGCTGTGGACCAAGAAATTGGGATTAGTCCACGACAGTAAATGTTATCAAATTTAACTTTCAATATTTCCACCCAGAGTTCAGGATCAGCTTTATATAAAGAAGCTGGAAGCCCATCGGGACCCGGGGGTTTGGACCTCTTCATTTGCTGGATTGCATCTGTAATATTTTGTATAGTCCAAGGGCAGCGCTCGCCAACCAATGCCTCCGACACCTCATTAGATAGGCACTTGAATTTTTCAGGGAGAGCATATTTCGTATATATGTAAGTGACCCATACTTGGGCAGAAATAACAGGTTCCAGCAGCTTTTCTGGTTGAGAACAAAAGTGACCCAAACTTGGCGCATATCTTGCTTTGACAAATGATAGAACATTTTTTGACTATCTGCAATCATAAGAGCGCTCTTTAAATATTTATTTTTATTTTTGTAGAATTGTTTGATTATTCAGGTTTACTCTCGTATGCGAGCAAACTGTTAAATTTGATTCCTTAAATCTCTCAACAAATAATTCTTTTCATTTTTCAATCATGCAATATCAAGATTGAAGAGGTGTCGACACTGGATCGCTGCACCAGTGTCTCCCTTAGACTGTGCTATCATAGCTCTCAAGTGGAGATCCATATATCGATCGAGATGCTCTTCAAATTCAATTAGAGAGCATCTCTTGTAAACAGATTTCCAATAATTTTGTACATCAGACCTAATTTTATTAAAAATCTTTCACAAGTGATGGACGACCATTTTACAGAGAGAGTGTGACGTTTTGACACAATAAGTCCCATCCTAAGTTCTTTCTTATATTTGGAATATGGGAGCTTTATGACCAATTTTATCTCCAGATGATCGCATGTAGGGGCTTGAATGGACACAGGTTTATAAGAGTGGTACAGTTCAGTAGATATGAAATAATAGTCAATAACAGAAGACCTATCACCACAGCACCAATTATAGGAGTTGGGCCCCTCTTCCATAAGCACCATCTGTGCATCCCAATCTAGAAAGAAATCAAACCATATTTTTCCATTAGACGTCGCCAGAGAATAATAATTGCCCTTTTGTTATTTTGTAACTACTGATGACACATAGCACCATGAATTTAGGTCACCCCCGCCAAGTATTTTCGTGTCAGAGTTCCTAGAGAATGCCTCTTCGAAAATATTATTGAGATCATTGTGTAGCTGACTTAAATTAATATTATTTTTATTCCAGTAAATGCATACCAACAAAATGCATATTTCAAAGTCAGCACCAATGTATATTTCGACAGCCAAAATCTGATCAGATCTAAACACCGGCACGGCCATCGCTAGGCATGCAATATTAAGAAAAATAGCGATCCCTCCTATAGGGCGACCAAGCATACCACGGTGAGCATGCTGGATGAAGGCCTGATAGACTTGCAGTTGGAAGTCGGTTGTACACATCGTTTCCTGGAGGAATATTATATCAGGAAGCCTCATCTGATCAAGTTGCGTATGCCATCTCAAAAAATTATTGAGACCGCAGGAGTTCCATGAAATGATTGCTAACCATGCTTCACTGCTAAACCGAATCAAATTGTTGTTTGCTTGGACGCTCTATTTTCTGTTGATCAGGAGCTGATATGCCCTTAACTGCTTCAAGAAAAGCTGATAATTGTTTTAGTATATCTTCATTGAGATTGGAATTTGTTACTCGCTCTGGGCTCCATTTTCAACTCCATTGTTCTTTGTTGGAGTCTCTAGGAAGCTGGCCACCTCTTTCTCAGATTTAAATATGTACGGAGCCAAACCAATGTAGGAGAAGTCATCTTTTTGAGTCCATATCATTTTCATGATTAGACTGGAATTGAGAGCACAAATCATCCGATTGTTATTTGCGGATGCTAATTTGACCAAATTCATATCATCAGATCTAATAGTGGAGAGGGCAGGAATAGCTTGGAAAGCTTTAAGCATATATGCGCGATTTAAGCTTGCATCACCATTGCGCACCTGATCGTTTAACCATCCCATTATAGTGGGGGGGTATCCTCAGAGAACCTCGTTGTATCATTCTCAGCTCCAGTTATGTCACACCCAGCCTCCACTGTCTTCGCGATTTTATACTGTGACAGTGTACTATTACTCAGTTTTTGTTGTGGTGTGCTAGGCTCATTTTTTAAGTTGTCGCCCCCTGGGATTGCCACAGCCTGAATGGGCCTGTGCTCCACAGGTACAGCTGTTTGGCCATTCAGCTCACCAGTCATTCTGAGTCTAGGTAACCCCTCATTTGTTACCCTAGTGGTTCTTTTAAAACCTCTTGAGGGGAAAAAATTCCACAGTGGAGGCTGTTTTTGTGAGAGTGAGAAAGGCACAACAATAGAGTCGATGTTCTACTCACCTTGGGTTTATCTCAATAGGAGATGTGGAAGATTTAGCATCAGCGTTTTTCAGAATCTCAATAGGCTGCTTTTTTGCTTTTTTTGTTGTTGTTAATTGACAGCCCCTACGTTGATCCCTTCTTTAATGCTTGGAGGATTTTCACTACGCCCATTGGGTTGGTTTGAATGAAGTAGCACTTTCGATTCTTTATTGAGCTGTTGTAGGTCAATGATAACATCTTGGTCAGAGATGTTTTGGAGCCCTTTCAGGTGTGAATTGTGGTGGTCATCTTTCAACTTAACCTGATTTTTCGTTTTCCTTTCAGTCCTTTCGTTAACTTTCTTACCCAAGGCTTTACGTTTCTCCACTATTTTTTTTTTGTCTCTGTGTGAGCTTTTACACCTGGACCTCCTCGATTATTGAAGGATCACACAGGCCTGTCTTATTTGAATTCAGCTGGTTTCGCCACTCTGACAGATCGATGAGATCTGTTAGCGCAGTTGAACTATCGGGCGTGACAGCGCAGGGACAAAATATGGGGACAGGTGCTTTCTCCTCACATATTGAGTTATTTTTGCTCGCTGTTGAGCGAGAAGTAACTCATTAACTTTGCTTGCCAGTTCCCTCAATTGGATCGAATTGTCAGACAATATTTTGTTAAAAGGGGCTCTCTTATCTCTGGCGGCTGAAGAGTCATTGATAAATTCGCAGCTACCACATCTGCATAAGAATTTGTTTGAGTGGAAGCTGCTATTTTATCATTTTTGCCTTTTGGATGTGCGAGGACTGCAATAGCATCGCATGTAAATAAGAGTCTCTCAATCTTATTTACCTTACCCATGAGTTCATTTAAGGAAGCCTGGAGGGCTCGCATTTCCCAGTGGGTCCGTTCGTGCCCCTTATGCAATAGGTTTAGAATTCGCGAAATGACAGGAAATACCTCCTGGTTTAGGGAAACCTCGTTCTGCAAGATGTCATGAGGGTCTTGCATCTGTATTTCATGTGACGCCCCTTTGGGCGGGCTTTGATCATCCACATCAATGGGTCTCATTATCATGGAATGGTGGTTTTCTTTATGTAGATCTCTATTACCTGAAATGGAGGTTTGACTTGTCGACTCATCTGCGTCGGGATGCACCATTTGTTTAATCTGCATCCCAGTGCACGTAGTCATCATTCCTTTGAAATCACATTGCGGTTTTGTTACATGTTGTGGCATACTTTTGTATAGGTAGACATTTTCTCTACCAAATTTCCTTAAAGTTATAGGAGTCGTGGGCTCATGTGAGAGCGAAACACGTTTGCCTAGTTCAGCCTCAACTACTGGCGCTAGCATGAAAATGTCCGCTATATAATTGTTAAAACGTTCCAAGCCCATTTCTTTTCTTATTGCCTCTCGATCTAATCATTCGTTAGATTCTTCATTATGACTGATCCAAGGCTCCTGAGTTGAGTCATTTGCGTCATGAACAGTATACTTCCCGGGAGCTTTGTACCCTTCCTTTGAGCAATTGGTGTTATTTCCGCCCTGCCAGTGCTTGCCTTTGGAGCCTCCATACAGGACAGTTGAGAGATGTGTTCACTGATTGCCTCGTCCATCAGAGTGTCAGTGCTCCTACCTAATTGTCGAGGGATCATAGTTGGCATATGGGAAGTGGTGTTTAGTAATGTTTCACATTCTTTATCAGGCTTCTGAGTTTGGCCATTTGAGCCAAGGGCCAGAGTGCAGCTTTCAGACTTTGTTACGGTGACAAGCTGTGTTTTTGCAGAGGTTGGAGGGGGTATGTGGCTGCAATTCAGATGAGTTGATCAGACCCAAGACTGGTCCTTGCGCTAGGCTGTTTACTTCAGTCAGCGCACTGGCGAGTCCTACGGTCAATTTTTTCCGCTCCTTAGGCCATTAAACATAATTTCTTTTGAAATATAATCTCGATTGGAAAATTGAGGCCCTGACTCGTTAGGGCTAGCGTGTAGAATCTTAAGTGTAGTTCGAGACTGCCGTTTTCACATACTTATCCTTATTGTTTTTAATATCTCTAAAATTAATTCAGGCTTCTATCAATCTGTGGCACAGGCTAAGTGTCTTTGGACCTGGGCGCCAACCTAAATGCAACGTCCACCTTCGCCCTGACAGAAATCTTATTGGAGCGTCACTCTCCTAATGAGATCTGTTTCTCTAGGTATTACCTTGCGAAACCACGCGAGAACAGGCGAAAATAGGCACTTACTGGGCACTTCCGGGGCACGCGCCGTGGGCGCTGTCCCAGTGCCTTAAATACCAAAAAGGAAGTACTAGATGCCGTAAGCTGGTAGGCGGGGCTTATTGACGCTGCTAGCAACCACAGCGGCTAAGGATAGGAAAGAGCACCATTATAAGTGGGAAATGTAGTTTCTATAAAGACAGCACAAATCAACAACACTCATTTGCCTGCTTGCAGTACCCACTTTATTCTCCCCTTCCAAATGGAATAATCGTTACTATTTCCATAAATGTAGCATTTCCTATTTTAGATAAATGTAGCATTTACCGTTAGCTACAATAATAACAATTGCCAAATCGTCTGACCGTAGCATGGACGATTCTGCTATAAGAGTCAATACTTCGTTTGCATATGGGTCCGGGACTCCTTACGAGCTTTCGTAAAGTAAAGTCTCTGATGGACAAAATGACTTGATACCAGTTGCGTCGCTAGAGAGGAGACTGGGGGGGCCAGGGCCCCCCTGTGAAACCCTGTGCCCCCCCATATGCTCCCCCACCTAAAACGAGCAGTGACCATGTTCTCCCCTTACTTTTGTCTGTGCCCCCCTACTTATGTCTTTGGCCCCCTCTGTGCCCCTCCTAAATTTGATTTCTGGCGACGCCACTGTTGATACCCACTGTAGCAGTGGCCTTTTTCTGGGCTCACATCGTGGCATGAAGCTTGCAGATGGTTGGAGTTCCAAGTCCTTCCCCATAGCAGGTTGTCAGCAAATGTTCAGCGTGCCAGGTGAAAACAGGCACTTACTAGGCCCTTCTGGGGCGCGCCCATGGGTGCTTTCCCAGTGCCTTAAATACCAAACACGAAGGACTAGATGCCGCAAACCGGTGGGCGGGGCTTATTGACGCTCCTAGCAACCGCAGTGTCATAGCAGCGGCCTTTCTCTGGGCTCACAACGTGGAATGAAGCTTGCAGAGGGTTTGACTTCCAAGTCCTTCCTATTCGCAATGCTCGCTTGACCATTTCCCCTAGACTAATAACTTCCTGCCTGAATCTGTGCTTGACGTTTGTCCTTGTCAGTGTTTTTGGTCAGAAGAAAAATAAACAAAGGTTAAAGGACAGCATCAGTGATTCAGCTCGAGCCTAGCGTTCAAGACTG
Source organism: Ambystoma mexicanum (assembly GCF_040938575.1). Lineage (NCBI taxonomy): Eukaryota > Metazoa > Chordata > Amphibia > Caudata > Ambystomatidae > Ambystoma > Ambystoma mexicanum. The sequence goes on along the minus strand of NC_090926.1, from coordinate 118,761,960 downwards.
CTTGCCTCCCCGAGGCAGTGTTTTGACCTCTGATCCTGCAATGCTCTGCCTGTGACGTGCAGATGAGCACTGATATGCTGGAGAATGGCATTCCCATGTACGCTGTGAAGAAGGTACGCATGTGCAGGTATGATGAGCCGCTTAGGATGAGAAAGAGAGAACTATTATCGAAAGGATGGCGGCATGAGCACTTGTGGAAAATAGCAGCCAGGGGACCATTTCAGGGAACAGAAAAAGAAATGTATGTTCAAATGTTTCCCTTCAATACTGTATGGGAATCGATTTGAATAGTAATGGGTAGGCAGCACGCAGAAAAGTAAGATGGTACAATGTGTATATTAGAAAAGGGCAAAAAGCATGAATGCTAGAATTGTAGGTAGCATGCTACCTACAATTATGCTTCTATTTTATTATATTTTAATGTATTCTTGTTGTTGTAATGTTAAGTGCTTTGGCGTAAAGCGCTATATAAAATTTAATAAATACAAGTACAATGTCTTACAAACCTGAAGGATTTTCAATATGCGTTTGCTTCCAGATATTAATGCGTACGTGTTAATTGCAAGAACACCGTAAACTGCTTGTCACGGTTATGCAATCATTCTCAGAAGGCACCTTAAATTAGCAATATGTAATGATTGGGTTGATTTTTGAAAACTTTAGACAAATCACTGGGTGTGCAGCATACGAACAAAACCTGTTGTAACACCTATGTTGCACACCATGTTATTATCCTAGGTAAAATACGCTTCGAAAAAATGCACTCTTCTGGCAGAAAGGGACAGGCAGAAGCTTGCAAGGCTAGGCGGAGAAGCTGACGAGTGAGCAGCGCAAAGGACCTGGGCCACGAAGCGCTGAGCTCAAATAACTGCAATATTATTTATTTAATAACGACTGACCAGAAGAGAGAGGCTTGGCTGGTAGATCATTTCCATCCCAGGCTTTACCCCACCAGGTTATCCATAAAGAGTTATGCCAGACCCTCTGGACTTCCGTCTACAACAGACTAAAACTATAAAACAAATGCGAATAGTTTGTGTAACATGTTCGGCAGCTTCCAGATCTGTCATCTGGCTACGATTTTCTGACCCATAATGCCCTGAAAATTCTAGAAGATCTAAACTGCACCCCCCCCTCAGTTGGATTTTCAAGGGCAGTCAAATTTGCAACAATGTCAAAAGCGTAATGTCAATGCATTCGCAAACAATCCCTCCGTTTCTTGTCAAGTTTTCTGGTTGTAAGTTTTGGTGTCCTTGTCACTTGACTACTGTGTTTGCCCAACAGTAAAAATATAGCTTTGAAATTGATCTTTACATTTCATGCGCTAAGGAAAGAGGATACATTAAATTTTTCAGTTTTTATTTGGTCATTTTTTCATTTTCTGATGTTTTTATAATAGTCAGTCCATTGTGTTCATCCAGAGACATGAGTGTACATTGTTCAAGAGGAACTTCTGTAAATTAATCAAGAGAAACCTCCACACGTGTTTCACCACTTAGTGTGGATCCACAGGAGGTGAATGGAGCACATTTGTTCATTTATCCTGTTTAGGATGTGGCTGTTCACTTTGCTAGTTGACCACCCAAGAATTAGATCTGTATTTGTGCTTTTTATCTAAAGGTTTCTAGAGTAGAAGGAGTGGGTACCTCTTATCCCTTCAGGCTGTGAAGCGTACAGATGTTCCTGGCAACCTGTTTACATTCTGCTCAAATGATTCTAGGAACAGCAGGGAGTGAATACAATAAACAGCCTGCGCGACAACCACAGCTCAGTGTCTGAGTAATTAGCCCTCAGCCTGGTAGAGTGCCGCTTCCACCCTTGCATTAGAGTTCTCAGAATAGAAAGTCAGGCTTTTGTAACCTTTTCAGTGACAATCACGCCTTTGGAAACTGTTGGCTCTTCATGTGCTGGTTTCCATTCCAGGTTCTTTCTTCTCCGCTCAATGATGTTCCTTTGAGGTAGCCAAGAATCTCAGAGTTGTGCCTGGTCCACACAGATGGATCAATGCCATTTAACTCCCTGTCTGGGGGCGACCACTGGGGCCACAATAATCTGAACATATTGAACAAATTTTCCCTCATTTTCTTAAGGTCTGATGACATAGTGGTCATGCACTTCTAAAAACTCTGATAAACAGCAACAAACTACACAGGAAGAAAACAGAAAAGTCCAAGCTTTGTCTCAGGAGGATAGCTAAGGGGCAACGTGCTCGCCTTGGAAGCAAGACGACACAGAGCACCACAGGTCCGATCCCCAGTCTGGGCTTAGAAACCTCTCAGTATTAAGCGTGTTATAAATAACCTATCATATCATGTCATAAACTGATTTGATTTTTTCTTTAAAAGGTTTTCATTTGTTTTTTCAGGCACTGCATATTTTAATTGCATCTAGGTGCATGGCAACAAAATATCACATTAAGAAAGAACTTAAAGGTACTGGAGAATTTTAGAGCTTTCAGAAAAATTAGGAAGTTAGATAAATATCACATGTCCAATTGCAATACCTTTCATAAAGAAAGAGACAGCACAGAGAATCACCTTCCTCCTGGAGAGGTTCATCTCACCTTAAGAGTGGCTAACAGATGCGATGAGCTGGATCAGAGTTTCCTTCCAGGAACGTGGGAGATACCAATGTGGTCAAGTTTGCTGGTGCAAGCCCGTGAAGATAAGTGTGGGCCTAAAAGCATAGCCTCAAACTTTTAATCATTTAGCTTCAAATCACTGTAGTTCATCCCAGTCTTAATAAAGCTGAAGGCCAAGAAAAGATCAGCTGACTCGCATACGAGGCTGAGCATCTTCAGTGTATGAGTGAAGAGCAAGTTCTGCATTTCTGGTCAAGAATAAATGCAGGTAGAGGTATATGATAAACAGGAGCAGAGAAAGAGGGGCCCCCCTTGGTAGACCCACAATCAACAAGAACAGGGCTGGACAGAAAATGTCCTCGACTTCTCCAAGATAATGCATGACAGCCATATAAGAGCAACGTACTAGACTCAAGCCACGGACAAAAGCTGCATAATGACATAATCATGGTTCACAGTGACAAACCTGGCAGAAAAGTACAACATTGCTGGCAAGAAGAGTTTACCATTGGTTGCCACGTCCATCACCTTATCCAAAACCGCAAATATTGCAGTTCCAGTCTGTTTTTGGGATTCCTGGAAAGGAGAGCATAGAAGATGGTCTCTTCCTTGATTAAAGATTGTAGCTGGGCAGTAGCTATATGAGGAATTCGACCAACCACATGGTGGGGGTCTGTTCACCTTGGCTTTTTGAAATGTCATATTAAATTGAATGATGGTAGACCAACCTCAGGGAAATGTGTGGGGCTAATTAACACGCATTTTCCTATACTCACACCACAGCAAACACATAGACCCCTGTTCCCTGGGTGGACAGAGCCTGCAGACACAGTCTGCCCTGTCATAATTAGTTGGAATGTGACAGCCAGGAGTACACTAGGTCATCTCCAGTAAGAGGGAGGACCAATCTTCCCCCTGCCATGGCCAACCTGATTAACTAACAAAAGCTTCATGGATCGGCCCTGCTCTTTTGTTAGGGCCTGCATCTGGTGGCAGTGATTAACATACCAAATGAAAGGGTACTTCAAACAGGCCCGCATGGGGCCTGGCTGCAGAGGTTAACAAAGGAGACAGGAAACCCAACAACCTTTCATATTTAACTGTTTCAACCTGAAGCCAGCTCCCACCCTCAGTATCAATGACAGTGAGCTGTCATGCCAGGGACTGTGCGTTTAGAGTAGGCCACCCTGGTAGGAGGATCCCATTCATAAGGTGCGAGACTGTGGTTTGCAGGAGCCAGAGAGTCTGGTGTCACTGCAGCATCAAGGGAGACCTGTCAATTTTATCAGGAACCACAGAGAAATCCATCAACCAGGGAGACTCTTTGATCAACAACAGACAGGAAAATGGGTGGGACTTAGTATCACAAGTTTTCACCCCTTTACCTTACCTGTTGCAAAGCTCTCTGGTTATGACCTCATGCATGGAGGTGATTGTTGGTTGGGACCCCAATATTGGTTCATTAAGGTAGGCTTAGCCTACACCAATCACTGTGGCCCACTTGGGTTTAAAAGAGTACTGAGACCCTCTTTTAGCAGATCATCTGACAACTTCACCAGAAGTAACAAAGCAGAGCTCATCCTTGGACTCTGGCTGAAGGTATAGTCTGCATTACATCTTCCGTAAGTGAAAGAAGGGCAAGATTTCTAAAGAGGGAAGCAAGATTCCTTCCCTAAACATCTCCCAGGGAAAAAAGGGAGATCCAGAACTCAGAGGGCATTCCAGCCGCTCCAGAACAGGTACCCAGTCATCACAGAGCATGCCCTGCTGTCTCTGAACCTACAACCAAGGACAAGTCAGCTGTCTACAAAACACTCCGCAGCTGTGGACCGTCTGCCTTAAAGGAAGACACAAGCCCATTGAAGAAGCTGGGAAAAATGCCTCAATGAGCATCTACCAACGTCTGCCTTAAAGGACATTTTTGTGCCAGTCAAGTTCCTCACTCAGCAACTGATGGCAACACTGACTGTTGTCAAGCTGCTGTCACTTAAAGACATCTGAGACATCTCGACCAATGTTTCACAATCGCAGATCAGCCCTGAGACAACGATTCCTAACCCTGAGACACCATGTAGGCCAGCCTGTAGCCATTTGTCTAGCTTTTCTTGGTGAACCATCTTGCTGCCTGATATCCCCGCAGCTGACTCCCGTCTCAAACTCTGTCACAGTAGCCTGCAAAGCACCTTGAAGCCGACTCGACCCGGCCAGGCACCAAGAATACCTACAGCACAAGTTACATTGTGGTTCTGTCCGCGTGGTCCTCCCCGGAATGCCCCTAAAGACATTATAAGACCCATTTCTCCCTTTGTGCTGAAGCCAAGAAACCTTAAACTGTTGTGGTTTTTACTCATACCGACTACTCTCCTGTCAGTATCCAGAGTGCATCCCTTTTCCTCCTTTGAAACTGTCTGTCCTCTGTATTCCTTTATAGGTTGGGTTGTTTTCGTAGTGTTGCTAGAACTGTCTGTTGTGATATAAATAATGTAGATATATTTTTATATAACCTTGAATGGACAGTCCCTTATATCATTGGGTAATAATTGTATTTTCGCTGTGTTGCAACTAACCAACGATCCACGAACTTTCGGAGATAAGCCTTCCGTTCCATTCACGTTACCAAAATTGGACAAGGAGTTTTATAATTTGCTTGTCATTCCAATCTGTTCTGAACCCTTGTGGTGTATTAGAAAGTGTGAGGCTGATTGATGGTTTAGAAACTGATATTCATCCCTGGACCACTGGTGCCCCAGAAGTTGATTCATCACAAGCTATGTTTTCCAATATATTTGAGGGCAAGGGAAAGCTGGCAATGGGTTGAAAACTATTAATATTAAAGTCTGTTCGGCAGAGGGTAGCATTTTTTTGCAAATTGATGCTCTCTTAGAGCTCAGGGAACTACCTATTTGAGCACAGAGAGGTTAACCAAATGAGTATGCAAGGAGGTTTTTACCAGCATGTTTTTTAACTGCGGTGCCAGAAGGGCATGCTCTTGGCAACAGATAAGAAATGAAAGAAGGGCATACATATCAGACACCCCCTAAGTAGAAATGCTTTAGAGGATGGTTGACAAGGGGCTCCAGAATTTAAACACCCAGAAACAGTAACTTTTTTTCTGGAAGAATCAATGTAAATGTATTGATTTCTTTTATTAAAAAAAAGGTCAAATTCATCACATTATTCATGTGGATCTCCACTTCACCTAGGACACACGTCACAAGTAAAAGGGAGGCATTACCACTGAATTCCTGGCTACAGTGAGCGAAACACATGCATACAAAACTGGTGCGCGTCCCCTGCTATGAGGAAAAAGCAATAGCAATGCCAACAGTTTGGACTTTTGTGAAAGCATGGGAAAGGCACTTGCCAGGCACAGCTGTAGCAGAATTAACTAGCCATTGTTGTAGAAGCAAAAACATGGTGCAAGTTCCTGGGCATCTAATAGCAGTGCCTGGCAGAAGCTTACATCGTATGCACAAGGCCAAATGTTGGCTTTGTCAATGCTTGTGTTTGAACAGGATCTCAGTGGCATTGCCAATGCTGTTTTTAACAGGACTTCAGCGAAGGACACGCAGAGTGCTTATAAATCGGGTGCCTGAAGGGCTGCAGCAAATTAATTTTGTAATGTGAGCTCCGCAAAGTGAACTTTTAAAGCCCCATAACAAAAACATTACAAAAATGTATATATTGCAGCATTATACAACTGATGACTGGCACATGGTGGTAGTTGCTGGTACCTTCCTTACACATTGTACTAATGCTTATTCTGGTGCAGCTTCAATGTTACAGGCAGTTAACTCTCTCTCCTTCATGTGTGAACACCATTTTAATACTGCTCTGAGCCTATGTTGCCCTTTCTCAGATCAGTCTCTTGCCTTCTCTGTACAGACCATCAGCAACACCTTACATGAACAAATCCAACCAGTCCACGGTAATTGTGAAACTAAAAACATCGGACTTCAACCTCCACAGTGCATCTTCCGGGATTTGGATTTCCCATAGCCTGCGAAGGAGTTCATTGCAGTGACCATTCTCCAGAACGAGATGAAATAGCATGAGTCTTTTGTAGGGTTTGGTGCTCAGGGCACTCCAACTCTGTTTGCGTTCATATCTAGTAAAGAAGGCACACAGCTATCTTGTTTAATTTTTTTTTAAAAGAAGCCCATGTTTGTTGGGATCAATGAGGTGGGGGAACATCGAATGAACAGTACAGACTACAGAATGGCATCTCTGACTAGCTGAGAGGGTGGCATGTGAAAATGGAAAGTCATACATATAATGCAAAAAGGCCTGCTTATAAATCAGACCTGGTGGGCTGTCAGGCACCCGCGGGCACAACTCGTACTATGACGGTACGGTAGCAACGGCACCGTTGTTACTGTACCGCCATAGTCGTAATGAGGCCCAGTCTGTGACTAAAGGAATGAATATCCATTTACAACTGCAGGCCACTTTTTCATTGTTGCCTGAGACAGTTTCATGCTTCAGCCCGACCATGTGAGCCACCCCTGCACATTTCTTTTTTTTTTTTTTTTTTATATTTCATGCTCAGCTCTCAGGACCCCCCAGGGATGCATCCGCGGACCCCTGGGGGCGCGACCCACAGTTTGAATACCGCAGCTCTAGGGGCTGTCAATATATAGCGGGGAGAGGAGAAGTGGTACAGAGGAATTCTAGCGGTCCATGGAACCCAGAAATTGGAGATTCCAATTCTTGCTTCTGCCTTCTAGGATTTGTTAGCAACCTCTGTATAAGTTTAGGCACATCACTTTATCTCGTGACGCTTAATTTTGAATATGCAAATTCTAACTACAAAGTGTGCCCTCTCATGAGCCCTCCACGCTTTGAAGCAACTCGCTCGCTGTGTTGCCATCCCCTCCCCGTCTTTAAATCCCATCTTGGACGGGCTCCACATTTCCATGGACATCCCCTCAAGGTTCAGCTTCTTCAAATGCAAGCAAATGTGCTATGAAAGTGCTATGCTGCTTCTCGGCGCTTTGTCCGCCCTAGCCCTAAAAAAAAGTCAGCATTCACGCATCGCCTGCAGTCTGAGGTGTGTGTGTGTGGGGGGGAGGGCGGGGGCAAGATGCACGCGCGCTTACTTATACACACACCCATAAACGAACAACTTGAACCTTTTCAAACTAGCCATTACTTGCATGCAAAGGAACAGAGTGTGACCGAAAAGCGATATTTTAGTATTCAAGCTTGCCTTTCTGTGAAGCATTCCTCACACGCCTTTCTTTAACTGTGCGTCGCGCGCAGGACCAACTGCTCTGCACTGGGACCATTTTCAGCTTAGGAACTCCCAGGCCAAAATATTTCTCTCCTGTTAGAGGAGTTAGATTGGACGTGAGAAGTACCCATATTTGGTTACGTCAACCCCGTCCTCAGATAATGAATCAGTACCAAAATAAGCAGGGCCATAACTACAGCATGTCGTATCTCGGCGTTGCTACAGTCCAGTCACAGCGCCTTCTCTCTACGTTCTGGGAGGGACACGTTCACGTGGTGAATATTCCCGGACACCCGTGTGAGCGATTTGAAAGTAGGCCGATATGAGCTAGGCCCGAGTGACCTCGCAGGTACCAGGAATACGGTGCACCCGGCTTTAATTAGGGTGGTAGCAACGTTATTATTAAAATATGCTAATATGCGTCACAGAGAGGCAACCGCAAACCTGCAACAGAACAGGCATGAAAGAGTCGCATTATGACCGTTTTTAACGTTGCAGTTTTCACTGGAACACTACTGCAGCGCGAGCGGGCCGTTGTTTCTTTATGGTTGTTAACGACCAATATGGGTCAATTTTTAGAAGTAAAGGGGTGAGCTAAAGACCCAGCCCAAGTCAAGGGCCCGGATTATTCTCACATGGTCTTTAACCACAGAAACATGATGAAATACCAAAACAGTTTTTCCCCCTCTGGTAACAATGTTTCTACCCTAGTTGCTGGTAAAGTTCGGCGATTCTGATCAACCAGAGCGGGCCAATCAAAACCCCTCTCATGCTTCTGCTGTAGAATGAAGACTGTGTGCTCGAAATGTATGCAAGATTGCTTAATAGAAGATGGACGTTTCTGAAAGAAAGAGAACCATGTGTTTATTGGGTCTCTTCGTAACATGCCGTATCTGTAATAATCTGTCAATTCCAGAAACCGAAGTCAAGGTCGGGAGTAAAAAGGTTATGTTGTGGTGTGTTATTTGTGTCTTATACTGAGCACCTCACCCCCATAGGCGAGAACATGTTACTGTCCGTAAGCAGGTTGCCGGTATCACCCAAGCCCAGGCTGTGATGTGCTCTGTCCCTTCTGTTCTGCCAGAATAAGTAAGTAGTTTATACACATTTCATAGGACACCTTTTCTTTTTATTCCAATTCTCTGGGGGAGAAATGGAAAAATCGCAATTTCGATTTTTTTTTATTTGACACCAGCATCGCTTAAGGTGTGTGAACAATACGTCCTCCTCATGAAAATGATGTTTCAAAACTTGATGGTGTGCGAATAATGCTGCACTGCAGCCAAATGATTCTGAATGAAAAACAAGGGACATCCTGTAATGCAGAGCCAGATGGTGCTTTATGATTGAATCTGCCTATACTGATACTGGAACACTAACAGATAGCATCCAATTAAACAAGGGGACTTTTACAAGGAGAATCTTTCAATTACTTTCATTATTTGCAGGAGTGCTGCATATCATAGGTAATCGGAATCCACAAGTAGCTTAGAGAGGAGTATCCATTACAAGTTAACTCATTTCTTTCATAGAATTGACCCCTCACCCATAATTATAGAGCTAAGAAAAGATTGACTATTTCATGACCAATGAAGAAACCAATTGTAACAAACACATATCTGCAGCGCTGTTCCATTCCACCCCTCATCAACGTTTTCACATTGCGTTATTAGCGAAATGGTAGATCACCTACATATCTCTCTACCAGAAGAGGGATCAAAGTAGTAATACTATACCCTGATGAATGTCTGGCAAAGCTTGTTAATAGCAGAAACATGTTCACACCTATGGAGCCGTGGAGAGTCTTTGAGAGTATATGCATTGTCGCAATTTATTACGCGGTCACACTCAACTCAGGTAGTTCCTTTCTCCCAATGAATGTGGCGCACCATAAAGCACTATTAGTTTGTTAAGGTTCACTTTGGTAAAGCCTCCAACTGGTCCCGCACCCAACCCCAACAAATACCTGGTGCCACAATGGTCTAGGAACCATGCGGGTGTGTAGTAAGAATATAGATTTATTAATTTATTTAAACCAAATTTGACAAACAGACTAACATCAGTCGCCAATGCTGTGGCAACACAAGAACAAACATGATTTCCGTAATGGCACCAAAACAGAGATAATACTGAGATATGCAATCACAAGTTCCTGCAGCTTTGTTTTCAAATCACTCACCAATACAGAAAAAGAACAATTCAAAGCGCACAGCGATTGCTGATTTGGTTATAATACTTTTCTACCAGCAATCCCCACCCTCCAAACCTCAATTAGACTTGAACCCTCTGAATTGAAGGCCAGTGGAAGAGAGTGGGAACATAAGCGGAAAATCATATTGTGATTCTGATAAAATGTACTCTTTAGAAAATGGGATTTGAGGGGCAAAATCGTTTTTTTTACTTATGACCACAGATGCAATATGAGGGAATGAAAAGCAATGGGAAAATTCGTTTTGCCACACCTAAAAAGAACAGGTAGGGCTGTGTGGTTTTAGTCAGCGCACAATGGGAAAAATTGGCTTTTTAAAAAAGAATTATATTTTTATTTGTATATGGTTATAAAAACAAACTTTATAAAATAGAACAATTAAATTAATCTTCATACTTAGTCCAACATCAAATTCTTCATACTATTACAAAATCAAAACATTTAAAACAAACAAGAAAGAGATACAAAGACTAAAAGGGAACAAACAAAGGTGAGGAACCACTTTTCAAAAATTACATGAAAGGGCTACATTCCTGATAATATACATATAAGAAAAGAAAATACGGTTGTAGGACAATAACAGAGCGGAACATAGCAGCATTTCTATCACTAAGTTTTTGCCTTCAGCATTGACATTTGAGGTTCACAGTGTTTAGACTGCTTCTCTTTGAAGGGCGTATTATAACAGCACAGCCAATACAAAAATGAGCCATTTCTTTTTGCACCCTGCACACTCACGTGGAGACAGGGTTTTGGGATTCATTCTTTTGACAAATCTTTTTGTCTATACCGGCTCAAAACACACTGGGAAGAGCTTGTTGGTGTCAAATGCCAACACAACACATCACATGATTTCCTAAAGGGAATTAATTGATTTACTTTAATTAAATATGCTAAGGATCTACTCAGACAAACAGGATATTTTGCTATGGGGGAATAACTAAGACAATGCTTAAAAATGCATGGCCTACACAATCTATGGTTTTGGGGATAGTTTTACTTGCAGGAGAGGCCTTGCAATGAGCATCAGGGAACAGCAGGACACTTCTGGGACAGCAAGGGTGTCAGTCCAGGATAGTCCCCTTTGGCTCCTCCAAGGGGTTCCAGTCAGCTTCTATGTCCCCTGGTCCCTATCTCCAATGCAACATTTGGGGCCTCTCTGCTTGGGTGTTTCTCGCAAGGGTTCAGCAGCAGGTTACCTCCTGGAATAAGTGGGAAAAGCCCAGTTCTAATGCAAACTGGTTTACTTATAGTGCAAATGACATCACAACTTGTCATGATTCCTGTGTAATGGATTGTTTTTTTTTTTCTACCCACCTCCCACCTGTGTGCTAATAGGACAAGGAGATGAGGGGTGAGAGTTAGGAAATCTGTGGGAGGAGAAAGCTTCATCATTTCTGCCTTGTACCTTTATATATGGATTGTCTTTTGTGTTTTTGTTTCTCAGCGCCCTGATGCCTGCGTGATTCCGGTGCTCTATAAATACATACATAAATAAATAATATAAATAAATAAATCCCAAACTGACATGTGGGCTCGGCATGTTCAGAACTCTGAAAATCTATCAACATGGCAAGTACCCTAAATCTTTACATGTATGAATATATTTTTAAGAACTATATTTTAAGGCACATTAGTTGATGCTAATCTAAAGTCAGCACACCCTTCCTATGCAGAGATATGTTTTTTCTTAATTTACTGACGGGCCGTATCAGGGAAAAATATGCCACTTCATAGTTCCCAGGTTAACTTTATCCTTCACCCTCAAACCAACTTTCAAATATCTCGGAATCAAGGGAAGGCCCAATTTAAAATTTTCATTAATAACTTTAGTTATGTTTATAACACAAAACTCGTTTTGGCATGGTTCAAAGGGGGCTACTGTCACCTTTAATAAACATATGGAATGACTGTTGTGGCATATACGCTGCCCCTTTTATGCAATAGTATGTATTTTTCTATTAACTAAACTCCAGTTTTTCTTTATTTCCTTTCAGTTTTGTTGTCCCTTGAACATGTGATCAGACAGAGGCTGGCTCATGTTTATCTTCACCTACCCCTTCATGGCCTGTAATGGCCCTGGCTGCAACTTTAATGGACATTTTATAGGAAATTGTGACCTCAAGGTCACTTCTGCTGAAAGAACAGGCATGGCCTTATCTGTTCCACCGTTGGTTTAAATCTAGGCAGTGTATTTCTTTCTATATTTTTGAGCATTGGCCCTGATTGACGGTTGAAAACCAGACCCCCATCTCCAGGGTCAGCAGAGGAAAGGTCTAGGAGAAATGACCAGCTGCATGTAAAATCCTGCAAGCAATGGCTTTTAAACTCACACACAATACATTTTACAATCGATTTTATAAGGCTCCTGTGGCATATATCCATGTATAATGTACTTCTTTAATCTCACAGTTGCAAAAAAAATGAATATTACTTCTGGATTGTCCATATGTATAGGGCAGTTATAAGAGAAAACCATTTTCAAACTGTGAAACTCTAGTGAGCACTTCTCTTAGCATACTGTCATTTGGATGAGGAAAGAGGAAGTTCTTTTATTTCATTTAATTGCAATGAGCTCGGTTTCACGTGAGATGACTGGAGCACAATCTGGTATTACATTGAGGTTAATGTACACACTGCTATCTGTCTCTTTAAGTAAACGTGCAGCACTCCATGGATTCAGTAAAACAGCATTGTCAGCCACATGTGTTTCTTTTTTTTGCTGAAATGTATTGTGCATATCTTCGCACCTTTTTTTTATTCAAGCCCATTTTCTTTCCTTTGAGATTTAGGCCTGTTTTTGGTCCAATAGGCCTCATGTCTGACATCACAATTTTTGTGCTGGCCTTATACTTCAATGGGACTTCCCAAATCACTCTGGCCTCTTTATTTCCAGCTGGCATTCATGGGCTATATTTCAACCCACAGTACAGAGTGATGACTGCAGATAGAAATAACTAGAGTGGTAAATACACCATGGAAATGGCAAATATTGCACCATATAAAGCTCAATAACATATAGCTCCAAACACTTTCATGGATACATAATATTCCTTCTCAGTAATCCTATTCTAACCCAGTTTGGACACACCTTCCCGGTTGCATTCTTCACAGTAAATTAGAGCAGGCCCACTTTGGTCTTGATTGCAGTCCTTGAAAGGGCCAGATATCACATCATGGGTGAATTCTACTCTAATCAATGAACTGAGCCTTGTCTGGCTTTTCTGCTTGTACCTTCTTCTGCTGGAGCTAAGAAGGGAGAGGGTCTTGGTTCCGGATAGGTATTGATACTTCAAACTTTGATGGACATCACATTAAAAATGCTGCACCCTACGGAGTGCCTGATCTTGACTTACATGCTGACTCATGTGAGTGAAGCGAGCAACACCCATGTCTCCCCATTTATACTGCAAGCCGACAGGTCGAGCCCTGAGTGGAGCCATAAAAACACTGTCCCATAGAAACCTCCTTTTTTGGCACAGATTTATTATTGGTCTTAGTGCTGGGGCAATGGCCAAATTTACTTTTATATTTGCACTGCTGCAATGACAGGATCTGCGCCAGAGGGAGTAAAGGAATAATGGCCACCATAAGAGCTGGTGCTATCTCACTGGTGCGGACACCAGCGCACGTCTGTTCATTGTGCTAGCCCCCAAATGATTATTTTCTTTGCACTTTTGCTACCACCAGAACAAATTGGGTAACTTCATGAGCGTTGCTAGTTATAGTCTCAGAGCCATTATTACATTTGCCTTTTCTATGCCATGGTGCAATGACCACATTTTGGTTGGTGTGAGCTTTGGAACCAAAACCAAGGCCATTTGGTCATTCTACCAGCTCCAACACTCATGCAAACCCTGCACCAAGTTTGTAGCATATGTGGTCATTGCACTGATGCTACAGCTAGCAACATTCGCTGTGCAAAAAATGAGACCCCATGTGCAACAGCCACATTCTAGTGCTTACGTTAACACTAGATTCGAACCGAAGCTAGTGGCAGAAATAACATAGAAATTGTATACCTTGTTAAAAAAAAAAATTCCACCACAAAATGGAAATAAAAAGCTTTTCCCCTCCACATCAGCACACACTGCGAATATGATAAGGAAATGTTGCCTCTGTGTAGCTCAACTATGTTAACCGCATTTGGAAAACATAAGACTGGGACAGTGTTGTAAGGCCCAACATTTGCTTGATCCCAAAGATATAACCTTACGTTGGCAGACCATCAAACATATAAGGACTACAGCAGTCAACTCACTGACATAGAAGACATTCTCGAATGACAACCTTTTTGAAATCAAAGACGACTTAAACGGAAGGTACTTGCAAAATGTTGAGAATTTTGGATTTATTTTGACTATACAGTCAATTCTTTGTTATCCAGAACATTGGGTTATCTGAAATCTCCCATTGCCAGTAGTAAAACCGTCCTGGCTAAAATAAAATCCAGATAATAAAGTTCTCATGGTGGATAGCTGATTGTGCTGCTTGAAGAGGTCCACTAAATAGAGAAAGAAAGACCAGGAATCTTAGATATCTTGCATTTTCACTCTGTTAACTTGCTCTCTGTAACAATTAACGGAGATCTGGTTATCCTATTTCACACTTATGCTGGATAACAAAGCTTTTAATGTAGTCCACCTTTTTCAGAAACAATTTATATCACTGGTATGCATTTTTGGCAAATTGGATGGTTTGGAAAGCAGGTTTGCTTTCAATTCAGATGTCACAGGCTCAGCCTTTTAACATCAAAGCTATTATGCACATTAAACAAATCATCGGAGCTGTGGGGTGTAAATTCAGCCCCAGAATGACATGAACTGAAAGTCCAAGGAAGGCCTTCACTCTACAGCACTGAGGCCTAGTGAACGTGAAAAGTGGACTTCACTGAACATTGCCAAATGGAAAGGCACACAGTGTGCCTTAAAACATTAATACAGCAGAGTGTGCCCGATGGATTCTAAAAGAAATGAGCTTCTGCAAATGCTGACTTCATGTATAAGTGGGAAAGGCACATTATGTTTGAGAAAGACAAATAGCAGCATTATACATGAAAAACCCATACACCCATCTACCCATGTCTTGGAAGGATAGCTCAGCAGCAACATGCTCAATTGGAAGCAAGACGACACAGCAGCACAGGTTCAATCCCCAGGTTCGCGCTTAGAAACCTCTGGGTATTAAGTGCATTATAAATAACCTAACCTATCATATCATACATGAAAATGCTGTGCTTTTGGGAAATAAAAAGAAGGAACTGTGCATTATATCTGAAGCAAGCCACATATTTCATTTGAAATGAATACAACACTTGCTTTTCAAAATACAAACTGAAATTATTGAAATGGCAATTCCTACTTTGTTTTAAAGTAGATACTGGCTTCACATGTTAGACAGAAATCAATGTGTGGATATTTTTTTATGTTTTTTTGTGTGTGTTTTATTGTACACAATGTACATTTACACAATCACATAAAAAAGACAAACAAATGAATAACCTCAACTCATCCCGTTTCAAACAATGTGATCATATAAGAAAAAAAAGAACAAACAAATATAAATGAGGTATTAGTCTACATGGCGTCTACACTGCACAGTTTAAACTAAATCATTTAAAATTCAAAAACTTCGATTAGGTCATGGGTGCCTTGCTCCATGACTTTATCTACTCCTAAATAATATCTATTAACATTTTAACCAATGCTATTAGTGGTGGTGTGTGAGATCCAGTGATAAATCGCTGCCGTAGGTCGTCTGTTTGAATAGCAGATACTGAGTGTCTGAACCATTTGGAACTACGCGTCCTAAGGTTGGACATGACATCACCAAATAAAACAGTGTCTGAATCGAGTCTGAGCTACACATTCTACGGGTTCCTAAATCTCTCTTAAGTCCTATTTTTGGGCCAAGGACCTCTAATGTGGGAAGACATTTTAACCTAAACTTCAGGTACCAGTCATGATTTTTAGAGGATGGAAACTTTACTAAATGCGGTTTTAAATTCTGAACTGGAAGAAAAAATCGGCCATTCCCTCCATATAATTTTAAACAAGCGAGGTCTGACAGATGCGTGGATTTGTTCCTTCCTTTGATTTTATTCTTGACAGCTACTTCAGTTTCAGTACCATGAAGGTCGACCAATATTCGAAAGTTAACACATCTTTTCTTAAGCTTCTTCAGGAATGGGTTTGTATCTTGTGTCAATAAGGCATTTAGATGGAAACCGATTGTGGAATTGTCTGCTTTTTCAAGAGTGTCAACCAAGGCTATTGTCTTGCTGATATACTGAGACCACCAGGATGTTAGACCTAGTTCCAGTCTGATGATGCTGATTGGAAAAGGGATCGGGAGGCCCAAGACGTGTTTCAAGATCTTTCCTTCAAGAACATCGAATAATTTCCTGTCAGTAATTTCCATCAACTCACACCCATGCAGGACTATAAGAGACACTTTTACTTTGTAAAAGCTGATCAGTGGAGTCAGGGAGTAGAGGCATAGTTTTCGGTTTACCATTTTCAACAATGACATGCATGACACAATTTTATCTTCTATCTCGCCACTTGTTTCTCGTGCTATTTTTCAACGGCAAACTTGAAGCCCAAGTAGCAAATTGAATTTACTTATTGTAGTGTCTCATTATTCAACTTCCGGGAGTATTCCCTGCACTTTCTTTTTGTGGTACTAACCATAACATACAATTTGCCAGTATTGGATTGCAAGGAGTTGGTTTTAAAATAACTTTCAACTCTTAGAATTTGTTGTTGGAGAACTGCCGGAGTATAATCCATAAGTAGGATATCGTCGGCAAAAGTTATGCACCTTAATTTCTGCCCTGACCAAGTTGGTACAAAGCCTCCCCATTCCTTGCTCTTTTCTCACAAATCCACCAAATAAAGATCAAACAAAGTGGGGGCAAGCACACACCCCTTTCCCACGCTTTTTTTAAGATCTCTTTTGTGAGATAATTCTCCTAGATTGTTTAGCCTGACCCTTGTGGCGTTGTTAGAATATAGTAGTTGTAGCATTTTTAAGAGTGATGGGTTTATTCCCCACTCTGTCAGCTTTTCCCATAGCTTTGATGTGTCAACGTTGTCGAATGCAGAGGACAGGTCGATCACTGCAATGTATAGGGAGCCTTCAAGTCGAGGCCACTCATTACAGTACCTACTCCTTTTCTATATCCTGTCTGTAACAGGCTCAATCGATGGCTTTTTCCTACCCACGCTGTCAATTCCTTTAGTAGTATATTTGAAAATACTTTGGTGGAGGTATCCAGCAATGAGATTGGTCGATAACTTGCTGGTTGAGCCCTGTTCCCCTTTTTAAAGATTGGGACAAGTATTGAGTCTGACCAGGATGTTGGGCAGATGTTCTCTTCGATTACGTGGGTGAACAGATGGAAGAGGATATCAGCCCAGAGTTCTGGGTTGTCCTTAAAGCCACCATCGATTACCTCATCTGGTCCACACGCTCTTCAGTTCTTTGACCTGCTTATTATGATTTTAATGTCAATTTGATCAAATGTGAAGGAGTTGAAGGAAGTGATGGGTCTTTGACATGATGATTGATGTGAAGCCTCACTGATGCTATCATATTTTGTTGAGAAGATCTCTACCCACGCCCCCTCGCTGACCCCTATCACTTGAGCCACAGTCTGTTGCTTATTTTTATTGTTTAGTGTCCACCAAATCGCTCGTGTGTCCTGTTTCAGGGTTTTGTGTAACAATTCCAGATTATTTACAATATATTTTTGGGAGTTATGTAATTTACACCAGTTGTTGTAGCTTTGTTTTAACTTCTTTTTTCATCAGCTTTGTCTGCCCAGGTCATGTCTCTTAGTTTAAGCAACTTTCTAATCTCTAACCGCATTATGCGGTTATGGCTTTGTAACTCAATGTTTTCTTTGTTCTTGTGGGGATGACAAGGCAAATGAAGTTGGGCAGACCGCTGTTTCTCTCTCAGTCTCCTGAGCCTGGCAATTAGTTTGGGTTAATTCTCAGGAATGGAGTTTATGTATTTTTTTCGTGACTGCTCAACATATTCCCATTCTAGTAAATCAAAGTTCGCTTCACTCGGATTGTAACAGTACTGGGCTACCCTGTTTTTCAAATTGGAGACTACAAACGAGTTGTTTAACATACGGTCGCTTCCTTCCCTGAATCCTCCTATTGTTACAGAGATTTTTAGTATTGAGTGGTCACTATTTTTCATTTTCACTATAACACGCGAACCCACTTGCTCTTCCACAACATTTTTCACAAAAATATAATCGATGACTGAGGAGGCAAAGCTTTTCAACCATGTTTGTATGTCTTTGGCAAGGCCACTGTTTAATAGATTTGTTTTGATGAAAGCCCACCTTGAGTGACATTTTGTCCAATTGCCTCCCAGGTTGGCTCTCCCCACTGTGTATGTGGTAGGTACAGTTTGCCCTTCATCTTCGAGATCATCCCAGTCAAACTCGGTGACTGAACACTGACAGTTAAAATCCCCTGCTATCATGATACGGCCTAGTGGATTTTGATTAAACCATGCAATTATCAAACCATCAAGACATTGGGCCTCTCTATGACTCTGGCGGTAGCTGTGCCGATAAATACCGGCATGGCTGCCACTGGAGTTATGATTTTACCGGCGCCTGGGAATGGGGAATTACCAGGGCATTACAGCCCCGGCGGACCGAGTATTGCCCATTCCCGGGAGCCGGTAAATATTAGTCCCCATTCCCATATGAGTCCCATTGGGCTCAATGAGAATGGGGAGGCCGGATGCACCAGCACCATTCGTGAATGGCGCCGGTGCATCCGACATGGTCTGCTCACGGGTGCCAGTCCACCCACCAGGTCAGATCTGGCGACCGGAAATGCACCAGCGAGCAGACCTCATAGTTTGCCGGTCCGGTAACAACAGTACCGGAAAGCTTACCGGTACTTGTTACTGGACCCGCATGCTTATAATGAGCCCATTGTCCTGGATTGTGTTCAGTGAATTAAAATAGATAATTATCAGTGCTAGGGGTACACTCGGCCTAGTCATTGTATTTGTTATCGTAATGTCCAAGATCGCGTCATACCTAGTAGTAATTTCTGAAATCGTGAGAGCCGTAGTTACCTATACAGCTGTTACAAGTCCTCCCCCTGGTCGATCTCTAATACCTTTTTTTTTGCAAATGTACTAGTGATAACAAAGCCATCCCACAGCCATGTTTCCTGTAGAAGTATAATGTTGCAGTTTTCCCATTTCACAGTGAAGTTGTCATTTAGAAAATAATTGTGTCCTCTAGAGTTCCAGCCAAGAATATGCCAGGCATTAGATAAAGCCTGGTCTGTTGCGGACTGAGGTTGGTAGAGCAGAGGAGAGCCAACCCCAGGTCGATGCTTCTTGGTTCTGAGTAAATTCACACCGATAATCTTTGTCGAAATAATGCGTTACTTTTATTGTAGGTCTCTCTTGCTCTAAGTTCTTGTTTGCAGATTGTCGTGCGTAATAGCATTCATAGCCCTGAAGCAGAATTTCCTCCTGCTGTATGATTACCAATCTCTCCACTGTTTTTGAATGGAAATGAGCAGCACATTTTCCCAATTGATCGTAATCAAATAGATGAACATACTTTAGTGGTAATTCATAGAATTTAGCGCAGAAGCAGCGCACGCGGGCAGCGCAGAGAGGGAGCATGCACCATTGTGCACCAGCCGCATGCACCAAAACCCATTTTCACGATCAGCGTATTCATGGATACTTACATCCATAACCAGCTGTGGCGCAGCGTGGAACAGCGACCCTGCAGCAGCGCCAGTTACGCCCCCAACTGTGCCCCGTGCGCCAAAAACATTGCAAAAATAGCCTACATGGCGCAAAGACCAGTGGACAAGCATATAGCCCCCCAACCACGAAAAAACACTAAAAACGCCACTCAGCCCTCATGCGACAACCCAATCGCGTTTAAAACTTCCCACACACCCCTCAGAATATGAGTACCCCGCTCGCGCCAGCAAAATCACATGTAAAACTCCCAGCGCACCCCTCGGACTATGCGTATCCCACTCGCACCAGCGAAATCGCGTGTTAAACTCCTCGCCACCCTCAGAATATGCGTACCCTGCTTGCGCCAGTGAAATCGCATGTAAAACTCCCCGTGCACACCTCGGATTAAGCTTACCCCGCTCGCGCCAGCAAAATTGCATGTAAAACTCCCCGCCACCCTCAGAATACATGTGCCCTGCTTGCGCCAGCGAAATTGCATGTAAAACTCCCCGCGCACCCCTCAGATTATGCGTACCCCACTCGCGCCAGCAAAATCACATGGAAAACACCCCGCGCACCCCTCGGAATACCTGTACCCCGCTCGCATCAGCAAAATCACGTGTAAAACTCCCTGCGCACCCCTGGGATTATGCGTACCAAGCTCGCGCCAGCGAAATTGCATGTAAAAGTCCTTGCGCACACCTCGGAATATGCATACCCCGCTCGGGCCAGCGAAATCATGTGTAAAACTCCCTGCCACCCTCAGAATACGAGTACCCCTCTCACGCCAGCGAAATCGCTTGTAAAACTCCCAGGACCCAGAGCACCCCTCTGAATACAAGTATCCTGCTCGTGCCAGCGAAATTGCACGTAATTCTCACTCCCGTACCCCCAGATTCACGCAGCAGTGTGGCGAGGAGCCACATGCACCCCCTGCAGCCAGACCACGCCACACGGGTCCCCCCTACACCCCTCCCCATGCCCCGCAGGTAGCCCATCACCCCTGACCATGCCCCGCAGGCAGCCCATCACCCCTCCCCATGTAACGCAGGCAGCCCATCCAATCTCCCCATGCCCCGCAGGCAGCCCATACACCCTGACCATGCCCCACAGGCAGCCCATCCACCCTCCCCACGCCCCGCAGGCAGCCCATCCACCCTGACCATGCCCCGCAGACACCCCATCACCCCTCCCCTTGCCCCACAGGCAGCCCATCCACCCTCCCCATGCCCCGCAGGCAGCCCTTCCATCCTGACCATGCCCCACAGGCAGCCCATCCACCCTCCCCATGCCCGCAGGCAGCCCATCCACCCGGACCATGCCCCAAATGCAGCCCATCACCCCTGACCATACCCTGCAGGCAGTCCATCCACCCTCCCCATGCCCTGCAGGCAGGCCACATGGCACCATGTACTTGGGAGCCCGACTCATGCCCCCCCAATTGACAGACACCTGCCAGCAGGCCCTGACTCATGTCCCCCCGACCCGACCCCATTGACAGGCACCTGCCAGCAGACCCTGACTTATGTCTCCCCAGCTCCACCCCATTGACAGGCACCTGCTAGCAGGCCCCGACTGTGTCCCCCCATACACCACGTCATAACTATACAGACCAATGGCCCTAATGCCAACCCAAATGCTACCCCCACCACCCCTCAGTGCAAACACCCAATGATCCACTGCACCCACTCCCTAGTAAATTACCCATTCGATGATAGTCTGAAAAGAACCATCATGGCCATCAACAAATGTCCTACAGAGCCACACAGTGGCAGAACATTACTTAGCCAATCCTCATGGAGACATGCACAAAATAAATCATAGTACACCACACCAATAATGTTGAATTATGAAATGTATTAAAAAGTAAAACAAATGACAAAATGAAAACCACACATGCAAATGAAGAAATAATTAGTGCAATAAGAAAAAGAAAGTCAAATCCAGGGAAAAAAACAAATCCAAAACATGAACAAATATAAGTGGTCCATACCCAAAGTCCATAGAAAAAAAACATTCATCCATGTGAACATCTAAAAAAGAAAGTATGTACATGTCTGGAACAATTGTAAACGAAAGTCTGAAGGGTCCATTATCCCAAAACAAAAGGAAACCTACCTAAAACCCTATATAAAATACAACTTTATACAAAAGTAGAACAAAGTCTGTGGACTCCAAATCATAATAAAAACCAAATGAAACCTAAACCTAAATAACTATATACAAAGGTGGCGGGCTAGTCCGACGGCTCACTTATTGATGTTCCGGGCCAGGGAATTATTAAACTCCATGTCGATGTTCCGGAGGTGGGCCTGTTCACTGGCCTTGAGGTCTCGCAGGGATTCAGCCATGGACGCCTCCAACTCCCTGCGAGTTGCCTCGAGGCACTCAGCCCGCCTCAAAGCCTGGTGCATGGAGTTCTCCGCTCTGACCATTGTGAGCCGTGCCCTCTCCGCTCGCCGCAGCTCCGCATCTATTTGCTGGCCCAACCGCTGCCACATGGAAGACACTCCCAACACCCGGGGCCGTCGTGCAGGTGCCGTGCTGGTATATGCCTGCACATCGTCCGTTGCCAGGGGTCAGTTGCTGGGGTGACAACCTGTGCTGGAGCTCCGACTCCTGACTGTGGCAGGGATGGGATCTCCACCAGCCTGGCTGCGTTGGTTGGGGCAGGTCCACAGGTCCACAGGGGGCCCTGGTGGCATCTGGGCCAGAAGACGGCATGGAGAACGACTGGCGTATAGTGTGCACGGTATCAGGTAATATTATCCCCATATATATGGTTGCCGTAAATAATATCACCGGGAAAAAGGTTGCAGCGATATTATATGGGGGACCATATATATGGGGACAGGGTAAAAAAAAAAATAACAAAAAAAATAACAAAACAAATAACAAAAAAAAAGCTTGGGGGTTGCGGGGTTGTCCCCCGCATGTTCCATGCAATAATGTCGCCACAAAAAAGGCCATTTTTCGGCGATATTTTTGCATGGCGAGATTTTTGTGGCGACATTATTACATGGAACCGTGTGCACAGAGGAGGAGAGGGCCGCAAGACAGAGCAGCACATGGAGGAAACCCCCAACCACGAGCCCTCTCAGTTGGGCCACGTTGGCACACATCTGTTCCTGATGACATGCGTGGGCACTCCAGGAAGCCTGCACGTCATCACAAATGTCATGTGTGCGCAACACGACACCAATCAGGATGGACTCAGTCCTGTCACGTGTCCCCACGTCTGCAGGTACAGGAGTGCCAGATGACGTGGACCTCCCCCCTGCCTGCAGATGGGCCTGGGACGGGGAATCCCTCTTGGTGCATGGTGATGCAGTCACAGTGTCAGGGACAGTGACGTGCACCGGCCTCTCTGCGGCGACCTGTGCTGCCTCCTCCACCTGTCCCTGGACTGCACCACTTGCACCAGTGGAACCACGCCCTCCAGGCCCCTTGTGCGGATCTGAAGCGGCCTCCTCCTCCTCTGTACACACCACCAACCTGGATGGCTCTGCACCATCTTCCGCCTTCGCCAGCCCCTGTAGGGGCTCACCCGCCCCTTCCGCTGCAGCCGTAGTGGCGGACGCGGCACCAGTCCCCTCGCTCCCGGATGATAGAATTACCTGGGAGGGTGACTGGGCCTTGCGTGGCCGGCCGGTGGAGGTATCCCTGCCGCTTTCCTCCACAGCGCTGTCCCCGCCCGCTTCTTCACTTGCCGCTGTGTAAAGGGAGACATTGAACACAAGTATCAGGGTACTGTACAATAGTCCCCTAGACACAAAGCAATAGCACATGGGTGGCACTGTCAAACGTCACTTCCATCATGTCCCTCCACAACACATGGATCAGTGCAGGCAACACACATGCAGGAACAGGCATGGCACATGCAATCAACATTTGCATCAATTTCCAAGGCACCTTAGAAACATCCAATGGTGGTCTGAAACTCACGTGCATCATGGGACATGATGATCACATGCACACACATCACCGGAGGGTCATGCATCTGGCCCTGTATACCCCCAGGCACAGTTGATACAAGGATAACTAGGCTGTATCAGTGAATCAACACATTGTCACAGACATGTGTCATGCATCCATGGCGTTTACCAGTCACTCACACACTACTCAGACACACGGACATGTAAACCATGTATGTCCATGACAGCAGCACCCATCTCTCACACTCCAAACATGCCCTAGTACAGACACAGGCATGCATACATGTGTGCATTCAGCATGCTGCTCCGCATGATGCATTGTAACACATACACCATCCATGTGGGTCACGCCTGACTGGACTCACATGCAGCACCAGCATGTCCCTGCACACACACATCCATACATGACCCATGTCACACATACAGCCAAGTAGCTTACTACCACCCCACTGCAACATGCACTGTTTTAAACGGGAATTCATGGGCACTTACCGCTCAACTCCAGACAGGCCTGCATCCTGAGGATCTGGTGGTGAAGCACTGGGCGAATACGCTCCAGGACCCTCATCTGCTGGGCGGTAAGGTGGCCCCCTGCCCCACTGCGTCCGCTGTGTCCAAGAGGCGCCGGAACCTTCTTCAGGGTCCTGGACTTGTAGTCCTCCCAGTGCTTCTGGACGTGTTTGATGTCGCGGGGTGCCACCCCCTCCGCCTTGATGGCACCCACTATGTCCATCCAGATCCTCTTCCGTCCTGCCTTGTCAGCATACGATGGTGAGAAGAGGGCATCATAATGCCCCAGGACTTGCTCCACCAGGATGCCAACTTCATTGGCAGTGAAGCTGGCAGCCCTCTGCCTCTTTGCTGGGGGGTTGCCACTGGTGCCGGATGGTGTTGTGTCGGACATGGCAACCCCCGAGGCAGGTGTGGGTAGGCAACTTGGTCCTGGGGCTGGGCTGTGGAGCGATGAAACACCAGTCGGGAGTCTTTGGTTCCAGCAGGGGTGGTCACAGCAACTGGACCCCTAAAGATGGCTGATGTGCAGGCACCAAATGGCAGGGCACTGTTTGCAGCAGGCAGGTAGGCAGGCAGGCAGCAGCAGATGGCTCGTAGGAGGCTCCCCGGGCCTCTGGGGGTCAGGAAAATGGCCTTCTGGTCTTCCATGTGTTGTCGCGTGGCCAGCTTGATGCAGAGTGAATTGGCATGTGAAAAAAAAGCATGTCAGCATGTAATTCGAGGAAAGGGCCTTAGTGCGTAAGCGCGTAAGTGATGTGATGCGCGCAGGCGTTTCCCTCGTACAGGTGCATAGTGAATCCGCACATGCAAAAACAGCACGTCCTTGTGTGAATGCGTGTAATTCGAGGAAAGGGCCTTAGCGCGTAAGCGCGCCAGTGACGTTAGGTGAACGGGCGTTGCCTTCAGCACGGGTTAAAGGTCCAGTGGGGAAGCAGCCCACTGTACGTTCTGTTCGTGTAGACCGACACGTCGGTTTACTCTTCTGGATTCACACGCGATCACTTCACAGCGTATGAAGTTCGTACCTCTTCCTTTGGCAGGGTGGTGCCTACGCGCACAAGCGCCTGTGTTTTTCTTTTTCTTTTCCACTCCACGCAATGCAGGCGGTGAGTCGCACGCACTATTTTTCCCACTGTGAGTCCCCCTGTGCATCGCGTACCATTTACAAGTTCATAGTAGCCCGCGTGTTCCACGCGTATGTGGTTTTTGTGTCCCTGGGTGCCACACAGTATTTCTGGAGGTAAAATCCATGCACGTGGGCTACCGGGGTGGCGTGCACGTTTTTCTTTTGAAATTGTACTACTTTTTTAATGTTTTATTTTTTATTTTATTTTTTATTTTATTTTTTTATTTTTTGGGGGGGCCTGAGCGTTGCGTGACCCGTCATTTTTCCCCAGGGGTCACAGACAGCCTTGCAGGAGCACCGGGGTACCTATTCCATCCAGTACCCTGCCCCCTTCAACCCAATTGCCTAGGACAATTGTTGAGTGCACCTCCCATCGGCTATTTACCATCTGTGCCATGGTTGGGAGGCCACCAAAGGCTAAGGGCGGCAAAGCTGGGCATCCTCCCAGGGCTGGGCATGGTCGGGCATGTGGGCATGGAAACCAGGGGGGACAGGGAGTGCAGGGTGGCCACAGAGGGGGAAGAGGCAGGGGTGCCCGACTGGGGCAGGATGCCCAGCCACGTGCTGGTGCAGACATGCCACCACCCGCTGTGGCTCCTGGAGATGCAGCTGTTGCATCACAACCTGGTGCCCATATACCCCAACAGCAACTTCCATCTGCTGTCACAGGCCCACCGGTGATGATAGCTGCAGGCGCAGCGGTGGGGACCACCCCCCAGGCTCGGGGTCAGGCAGCGCATGTTGCATTGCGTGATGAGCACTCCCTGGACGATTTCCATCTTGTCAGGAACTGCGGGTCACGTATGTCCAGTGTAGCTGTGACCGGGGCACACGTATCTGGGGCGGTTATGACATCTGCTGTCCCAAGCAGCCGGGTGGTGGTAACTGCATGGGCAGATGCAGCCAACACCATCCCGGCCGTGAGTCAGACCCAAGCCAGACCTTCCGTCCTCATTCAAACACCCACTCCCTTGGTCCAGTCCACCAGCGCTACTGCCCCCACTGATCAGGGCCACATTGGCCACTCAGGGTCAGTACCAACGCACAAAAGGAGTAAGAGTGCTCCTGCGCAAGAGGCTGAGGACCCAGACACGTCTCCGGCCTCCGGCACGTCGAGGAAGAAGCCTTTCGGCAAGCAGGAACTGGACTTCCTTGTGGACTACATGTCGGCACACAAACATGATATGCTTGTGGGCCCACAGTGCCATTCAACGCCTCCCCAACATTGGGTCCACTGGCAGCATGTTGCAGATGGTGTGACAGCCATGGGAATCCAGGTGCGCACGGCTCAGGACTGCTACAAGCGTTGGAATGACCTCCGACGCTGTGCAAAACAAAAGCGTGCCTCCAATTATTCCATGTCTCAGGTGACTGGTGGTGGGCCAGCACCAGAGGAGGAAGAACTCACTCAGCACGAGGAGATCACTGCAGAGTTCATCCCGGAAGAACAAATCTGTGGAGTGGGAGAGATGATGGATTATGATGCATCGTCCGGTGAGCATAGATGCCTGTTACTCAATGACATGTGTGTTTGGCGTGTGTGACCCTCCCAGCTACAACGTGGGTCCTTCCTTTAATGAATGTCCCTCTATGCCTGTGGTGTTCACCAGGGGTCTTACCTCTCGGACTGGCTTTCCAAACAGCACCTGGGAGCTCTCGCCTACTGCATTTTCATTTTCTGCTACAACTTCCTTTGCTATGCTGATCACACTCAACTTATTTTCAAGCTCCCCTCGGACACCTCTTCTGCCTCCCTCATTTCTGATAGCCTCATTGCCATTTGAAATTGGTGTACTGCCAACGATCTTTGTCTGGATGCCAGCAAGACTGACATCCTCCTCATCGGTACACCTTCACCATCCTTTCCCCTCACTCTCTGGCTGGCCTCCCTTGGACCTCCTCCTACCCCCACCTGCAAGGTCAACAACCTCGGGTTCACCTTTGACTCCACACATTCCTTCTAAGCACACATTTCTGAAATCTCTTGAGATATATTAAGTTCTTGTTTATCCTCCGCAGGGGTACTGTGCCTTTCCTCTCGTTCAGCTACAAGCTCACTGTCTCTCAAGCTCTGGTTGTCTCAAGGTTGGACTACTGTGACAGGCTCTTTCAAAATTCTACCTGCCTCCACACTCCGCCCTCTACCACTAATACAGTACAGGACTGCAAGACTTGTCCTTGGCCACTAGCCCTGGGATCCTATCTTTTCAGCTCTGAAATCCCTTCATTGGCTACCAGTGGATGCAAGTATTGAATTTTAGACTCTCTGCATTGATTGTGCACAAGGATTTCTGGGGCCTGGGTCCAAAATACCTTCAACTATCCCTCTGCCAATACCTCCCCTCTCGAGTCCTTTGCTCCTCTACCTCAAACTCCCTCCGTGTTAGTCGTTTATCGAAAAAACAAGCTGGGGGCAGATCTGTGACTACGGCTGGGACCTCCCTTTGGAACAGCCTACCTGCCACGTTGAAACTTGAAGAGAAACATCTCTGCTTCTGGAAGCACCTCGAGACCTTCCTATTTGCTCCTCCATTAGCGCCTCTTCTCCCGAGCTGAACTGTTTCCTCTCTTGGCACTGTGCACCTGGACACCCTCTGTCCTTTGGGCACAGGTACCTGCTCACCCTGCCTCACTGCTGCATTGCCTCAAGGCGTTTCATTGCAATGGGTCCTGTACGTGTACCCATACAGTCCCCCACTCTTCTTCTGCACTCATCCGATTTGCCCTATCCAAATGATCTTGCACTTGCCACTTGCTGGCTGCACCACCACCTTTTGAATGCATATTCTATCATTGGATTTCATTTTCATTCTTTGGTCTCCTCTGTTTGGCACGTTCCACTTCTTCCCCTTCCAGGGACTACAACCATTTATCCCTTCTCCATGCACTTGCATGTTCTCAATGTCACTGTGCCCAGTATGATCGTTGTTTTCATTTCCTTTTTCCCTTGTTCCCCTCCCTTTGCTTGGTTGCGCTCTGAGCCACTATGTACGAGGGCAATCTTGATGAGATGTCATATCATGTCATATACATCCTTTGTCCTTGGTGCAGTGTGTCTCACTCTGACTGTGCTGATGGCAGTGGCTCACCGTGCACATGGGTGCACATTCATGCTCCATGTGCATTCCATGTATGCCCCTAGGTGTCCTTGACCGCTTGCTCATTGTAGTATGTCTCCAGGATGATCCAAGTGTCATGTTATTTGGACAGCCATTTCATGCTCACTGTGGGTCTGTGTGTCATCACACATGACTTTAGGGTGCCCACATCTGTGTCGTGCACATGGCTCCCCCTGTTGCAGGCCCACTGCTGCTTTTCAACTAGTGTTGTGTCTTCTGCATGCATGGGTGTACTACTGATGGTTCCTCATCTGTCCTGCATCATGTCCACTTCTCATCGGCTCTAGTGACATTTGAATGACGACATGCAATAGACGCATGCCAACACTGTCTGCCAATGCACAGTTCTGTTGTGAACCTTTCATTGCCATGCAGAGTCTCCCTGCTATTGCCCAGAGGGTGGCTGTTTCACGGTATCCATGCTACATGGTGCATGCCATTTGCACATGATGGCTGCAATTGCCCTTACACTGCCGTCACGTTTGGAGATTGGCATCACTACGTACTTGTTGATGTTGGAATTTGAGGGGGTACACATGCACTGCACCGTACACACCCACTCCTGTGCCAGGTTCAGCCCTTTAACATGCCAACACAATGCTGCTGTGTGATAGTGACCTGCCATGTATGTACCCATGTCTCTCCTTTCACTGTATCGAAACGCAGCAGCGTAGGTGCCTCCTGTGAAACATGTACTCTACATAGTCAATCGTTGTTGAGTGCTGCATGTAAACATGCATGTTTCATGTGTCATTATGTGTTTGGTGTGATTGCCAGCTGTGGCTATTTGTGTGTTCCAACATGCTTATGCTACGTGCCATCTCTTTGTTGCCATCTCTCATTTTTGCCTTGGATATGTGCCAGCTAGAGGTTGTGTGGGATGCAGGTGATGGGCAACATGCAAAACATGTGTTGGCTTCACATTTTGCACACATCCTTTTCTGCTTTCGGTAAACCCTCGCGTTGCAATGCCACTGGATGCATGTTGGGCTTTGAGTTGTGTGTGACATGTCTGCTTCATGTGATGGCTGTCAATGTTGTGATCTGTATGTGTGTGGTATGTGCTACTGACATGCATGTTCTTGTTTGTTTTGTTTATGTTGCAGGTGATGAAGCACAGGAAGCAGAGGATGAAGATGTCATCCCAGACACGGTGGTCAGTTCACATGACCATCCAGGCACCAGTGGTGGTTGTGGGGTGGCAGCCCGCGAGAACCCACTGGTGCTCCAGGCCATCATGTCAAGAGCGGACTCTGAGTCAGGCTCTGAGGTATCCTCTAACCACTATGTTGAGCCGGATCTGCATCATGACATGTCCTCACCGGTAAGTGTTCTGTGTTGAATGATATTCTGTCCGTGACACCTGCAGTATGGGGCCAGGCAGGGTTGGAATGTCTGCCTGTGGTGGTTACAGGTGCAGGGTCACACTCCACACCAGTTGGCCATGTTCCTGGGGCATCAGGGCGACGGAGGGATGCAGTCCTGCAGCCGCGGGTGGCACCAACCCAGCAAGGACCACGGCTCCTTGGGCCTGGCAGATGTCGTGTCTGGCAACACGGTGGCCGTGCGCTACCGGGGTCAACTTAGTGGGAGCATGCCGTTATTACCATAGCACAGCAACAGGGGGGAGCAGTTGAGATGATGGCTCAAGGTATGGAAAGTGTGGCCCATTCTATCCTCCCGCCTGAAAGGCAAGTGCAGCTCCAGCAGCAGGCTACGCTGTCCACAAGCCGCTCACTCAGACTGGGCATGGCGGCCTCTGATAGGGCATGCCGGGCTGAAATGGTGGCTCTGCATCAAGGAATTTCTGCTCAGGCAGAGGCACACCGTGAGGCCATGAGGATCGAACACCAAACCCTCTGATCTACTCTGGGTGCTCTCATGATGGACGACAGTAGGTGGCAGAAGACAGGATGGAGCAGCTTGAAAGAACCATCTCAGCTGAACTCCATGCAAGCCGGGAGGGACTCCATATGTCATGTGAGGCCATGCAGGCAGAGCACCGTATTACACGTGAGTCCTTGCAGGAGGAAGCATGTGTGACACGTGAGGTAATGCATGCAGACCTACATGTCATTGCCATGCAGGACCTGGCTTACCAGACCTGCATGCTTGCTGCCGCTGAGGGGCAAGGCGCGGATAGGCATGGTGAGGCAACTGTGCCGATTCCACCTTCTGATTTCCATCCAGAGGGTGACGACGACAACCTATCTCCCACATAGGTTGGGCTGTGCAGGCGCTGAGCCCAGTGAGGTTTTATTTTTTTATCTGAACATCTACACATCGGGTGTTGAGGTGCACCCTGTACCTCCCCCCTCCTGGGTGCCCCTCCTTGGTTATGCTTGGTAAAAGACTGACAGTTCTATCTAAATATCAACTCCATGGAAGGTGTGAAATGTGCGTTATACATCCAAATGTGTTTCTGATTTTCTTATAAATGGTAGAAATCTGAACGTTGGAAAGATAATAGAATGTGAAATGAATTGTTGGATTATAAAGTGTCATAGTCCCGACTATGTTAGTTTTGGTACAAAGGGTGAAATATTATAATGCGCTCCAGGAAGGTTGTGCCGGGACCAAATTAGTTTTTCTAGGCCCAGAAAACATTTTTGAATCAGAAAATATATATATATTGTTGTGTTTAGTTGTAAGTTACAAAAAGTTGTCAAGTTGTGACTTTTTGGAGTTGCTAAAGTGTAAGTTTAAAATGGTCATTTTAGACAATCCTCTCTCCCCTCCCCTCATTATCTATAATCTAGATCTCATAGGGGAACATTAATGTCCAATCCGAGGTGTGAGAAAATGAGTTGGCATTGCAAAATTATTCATAATGGGATGGTGTCATAGGTGCTATGTATGGTCAATCCCTTATGACACTGGACACTTGGAAACTTGCTGGAGTTTGCCCTATGTCTTTTTGCTGGAGATTTTCACTTGGAAGACTGGGAGTACCATCTGAGGGAGATAGCCTAAAACCTGACTGGCCCTGCTGTGACGAGCTGAGCTATCCTTGCTTGAGGTATGAGCTGACTCCTACTTGTTCCCAAAAGAGGGTTCTTATACCTGGCTGGCCTCCTGAGCTAATAACAGAGATCTCTCATGTAAGTAAATATATCTGAGTGATATTAAATGTGTGTTGAACTACCTGCGCTAATCCATTCCCTTAACTGTGGGTGGGGGCAAAACAGTATAAACCCATTAGCAGTATTGATTACAAATAATTAATTAATTCCTCTATAGAAAAGATCATGGGATGATTCTTGTTAAAATTCAAAATAAAGAAATCTCATTCCAGTGTACTTTAACCACTATAAAGCAAAAACAAAGAGGTGATGGCGGGAAGGTTTAGAATGAATCTTAACCACTGGCAATGCTCTGGGCAACCCTCCAGACCACCGTTCTTCGCCTGCCAAGCCATTACAGAAGGGGAAAGACCATATGCAAATCAGGCTTGGCCCCACCCCAAAAGGGGCAGTCCAGCCCGAACTGCTAGGCCACATCCCTTCTGCACGAGACCACAAGCATCCCCAAACTTGTTTCGCCCTTGTTGGGGCTCATCAGTGAGGAGTAGCTTGGGTCTCTAGGCGCAGCAGGCACGGGACCCACGTCTGGGCATACCCGTCCCACTCGGGGTGACAAAGCAAAAACAAAGAGGTGATGGCGGGAAGGTTTAGAATGAATCTTAACCACTGGCAATGCTCTGGGCAACCCTCCAGACCACCGTTCTTCGCCTGCCAAGCCATTACAGAAGGGGAAAGACCATATGCAAATCAGGCTCTGGGTTCATTGCTGGGTCTTCTCTGTCTGCCCAGAGTGCTCCTGCTGATCCGTTCGTTGTCCTGCATTCAAGCTCTCTATCGCAGGCTCCTCTCTGATTGCGGTGGCTCCAAGGTGGTGAAGGCTGGGTGGTTGGAAGCTCTCTCCACATACACATGGTTCAGTGGCTTCCTTCCTCCTAGCTTCTTTGCCCACATGAGTGCTTCTGATGCCCCGTTTGGGTCTCCCGCATTTTCTTTCTTGCGCAATTTCCTCACTGGCTACACCGGCTCCGCACCAGTGAAGGCTGGCAGCTGGAGGCTCTCTCCACATCCACATGGTTCGGCGGGTTCCATCCACCTGGCTTCCATTCCTTCCAACCCTCTGCCCAGTCTGCCGACCAAAAAGGGATGCCTCTCAAGCGGCTCTTGAGTCCTGGTCTCCCATCCCCTCTTGCGTGGCACAGCTTCTATGCTTGATGCTGCTCCTGGGAGGGCTCACACTTTTCTTCTGTCCTTCTTCCCTTTTTACTTTCCACTGATTTACAGATTGTCCGTATTGACTAGAATGTTGATCATGGTTTCACAGGGTATTCTTTATTACTCTTCTTCATCTCAGTATTAGTGTTCTCAACTGGGTTACTTGTACTCTTCCTTGTCCCAGTTTCTACATAAGACTCACATAGGTAGTCCCTACTGTTCCTCATCACAGTACTTTTTAGGGGGGGCAAATCATCTACCTGATACAAGTACATGGGAGTGTGTGGGATTATGGGGCAATTAAAAAACATACTTTCCTATGTTTCATTGATTACTCTTTATTGAAATCAAAATCAAATCCATACTTAATGCACACAATCCAGAAATTAATATAATGACAAAAAAGAAGGCACCATATGTGTGGAAGGTTGTTGCATATGCAAAACCAGTGCTACTCAAAATGAGAGGGTTCACAAATGTAAAGGGCTAGGCTGCACTGAACAAATTGGATACTGAAATTTGAAACTGTCTTTGAAATTCGCAAAAATTGCAATCTCTTGTGAGCTGCAAGTTACCTTATGTGGAATGTGAATTTCGAACCTTCCTTCCAGCTCACACACACATGTATACATGTTTTCTGTTTGCTCATGCAGGAAACCAGTCAGGGGAATCAAACAAAAAATGGGTAACCTCTATGTCGCTGACAGAGAGGAAGCAACAAATGTAATAAGGACACAAAGCATGCCAGCGGAATACAAAAACAAATTATAAAGGGGACAGAGCCAGGGAAAGGTCCCACCGATTCGGAACTACAGGTCAAAGCAAGAAAAAATCTATTGAAAAATATGATGATTTTATTTAAATTTCATTATTTGTTTAAAACATACATATTAAACCTTATTACGAGCTTATATTTAATATGAACATATTGTTTATAATAGTAAAGTGCATAGTCAAATAAAGTGCTTATATAAAACCAAGACTGTCAATCCAGTCAAAACTAACATAATGCTACCGAACTATCTGAACTCCAAAAGGATGAAGGGGATCACCTGAGTGGGGGTCAGGAGCTACGGATTCATCAGCAAAATTTACAAAACAAGCTTAAAAAGATCACAAATATACAATCAAACCAGTGTTGATTTCTTCAAAAACTAGTAAAGGGGTGCCGTACGTCAACTACTAAACTGTCATAACCCAATGATTAACAATACGTCTGGCATGGGTGGAAAAAAGGTACTTTCGATGGTGCAGAGCATTTAGCTGTTTCACGGTTGATGCCCATCTTCTTCAGGACGGCGCACTCCATTAGCATAGTTGCCACTTGACATTTCGATATATATAATGTGTATAAGACAATAGTACAGACAGCTATAAAGATTATACAAGCTAAATCCATGGTCTCACCTAAAACATCATAAAAAGAAGAGACAAAAAAGCAAAGAAGTAATAAAGCAAAACCATAAATGATTGCATAAAAAGCAAGAAAGACAAATAAAGGTAAATAGCGAATAGGAGGCCCCAGGGGTACATGTGAGGTAAGTGAACTCCATCTTCCTACTTTTTATTAATTCCCTCTCCCATAAGCCAAACATGGAAGAGGACTCTGCTGGCGAGGCAGATAGGGTCAGGGCAGGGGTTATCACACATAGAAAAGTCTGTTATGTGTTGGAATCTGTCCTAACCCCACAATCTCAAAGAAAGCACTTGCTTGTTGAGAAGTCACTCAATTCCACAAAATCGTAATCTACATCCACCTACCCACCTCCCTCCCACCACATTATTGGATTCAAGGCTCTATGGCCTTTTCTATGCCCCTCACTCTTTAAACCTCCACCCCACAACACCAACAGATGCAGTGCTCACTATCACACTGTACTCTCTCCTATATTTCCTGTTTGTCCGAACTGGCCCATAGTGCTATTTGAGATATGTTCCTATAGGAAAGTTCTCTAAAGAGGCCAAAATTGGTTGGGGAATGTTGGATGGATCTCTTGTTACCTGGCATTTAGCTTACTTATCTCCCGCCTTTATTACAACCCCGGCAGACCCGGTAGTTGCCCATTCCAGGGCGCCAGAAAAAATTCTTCCCCATTCTCATTGATCCCCATAGGGCTCAAGGGGAATGGGGAAGCCACATGAATGGGAATTGTGCCGGGGCATGCGGCATGCTGTGCTCGCTGGTGCCGCTCTGTCTGTCAGGTCCAACCTGGCAGGCAGAAAGGCACCCACGAGCACAACTCGTAGTTTGCCAGTCCGGGAACTACGGTACCGGCAAGCTTACTGATACCGTAGTTCCCAGACCGACAAACTTGTAATGAGGCCCTATGTCCCAGGGTCCTCAGACCTGTTTTCCTATGCTCCCTCTGACAGATTGACTCACAGGGGATCTGGAGAGATTTTCAAACACAAAGTTCCTCAGAGTGGAAGGCAACTCATGACATTAATAACCTTTTTTCATAGGCACTTCCGATAGGAATACACCATGCTCACCTCTCACTCATCTTCACCACTCGCCTCCAATTCACAGACATATGCACTGTAGTTATATATTTAATCAGGAATACTTTCATGCAATGTTTAATTTCATACCCATTGAAAACTACACTCCATATTTGACTCTCTGAGTTATATTGCATTACAATGAGGTGACAAAGTATACGGCTGGAGCTGAGCAGCAAGAAATTATTTGGCCGGACCAAATAGCAATTTTTCAGCCAGAATTTGGCTGAACACTTACTCAAGGTTGAAGTTAGGTACCCCTTTAATTCCCACTTTACTAGTGCCAGTTCAGTTGCAGTTTAACAACCACAGCATATTTCCAGTTTACTCTCTGGTGGTATGTACCTGTCTTTATCAGCTCAGTATATTTCTAGTTCAACTATCCTAGTTGTGTCCCCATTTTGCACAGTATACTCTTATACACAATTGCAGTATACTCATTTTGCATAATTTTAGGACATTCTTATTAGAAAAAGCAAACATATATCCAGTCTGCACAATCCCAGTGTACTACCTGTTTGATAATGCCAGTATAAACTCAATTTGCCAATACCAGGATACTCACAGATTTCAAAATATCAGTCTTTCTATTGTATTGCAAATTGTCATAGATTGTATGATAAATCCCCTACAAGACATGGCAGCAGAAAGAACATATCTACGTCATTTTCCCTTGTTTTGGTCAGTACAGCACGTTCAAAAAGTCAATTTAAAGAGTAAGGCATGGTCGTCGTCAAATACGCATTTGTGAAGAGGATGATCAGTAGAGAAGTACAAGGCCTGCAGCAATGCCAGTGAAAGAGAGGAACTTGCTGAAAGGGCCATGCCATTTGCTGGTACAACAGGAACATGTGCGCAAGGTGTGGCTGAAGCAGAGAGCCCATTTCACATCAGCTACCAATGAATTGTCATCCAGTGAGGATGAAAGGACAAATCCCACTGAATGGAAACGAATCTGTAGACTATTGAAAGAAAAATGTAATTAAATGAGCCCATGCATGTTGAAAGCCATTGAAGACAATTTAATAGACTGTGGAACTTGAATATTTGTGTTCTATAAATAGATGATACACAGAAGTAAAGTTAGATATGGATAAAGGAATGTATTGTTTGATTATTATTTCAAGTAGAAATCGTTTCAATTGAACATTTTTTTGGTACATGTGACAGAATATATCTCATGAAACATTGGCAATCTGTGAATTTATAAACAGTGAACTTTAATTAACCTGAAACACATGTTCATGCAGAAATATCCATTACTCAGCTCTCTGTACAGCAGGTATTTCCAGACCTATATTAACAATTGTTATATCAAGACTGGACTACGCTAACCCCCTCTACCTCGTAGTCCACGCATAGCAACTGACTAAACTACGAAGAGCACAAAACGCCAAAACCAAACTGCTACTAAGACTTGGCCCGAGAGACCACATCTCCCCAGCCCTCAAAACCCTGCACTGGCTTCCGGTTGCCCGAAGGGTGACTTTCAAAACCTTATGCATTTCTCAGCGAGCACTGCATAAAACCGGACCTCAATATCTTCAAGACAAACTAAAACCCTATCACCCTGCAAGTACTCTAAGATCAAGCTCAGCCGGCCTCCTAGTCATACCAAAAACAAACTTAGTCAGGTTAGGCGAATCATCATTCTCAGCCTTGGCCCCCATCTGTGGAGCGCACTCCCACCCCACATCCGACTCATTGAAGACCTCATGTCTTTCCGCAAATTACTGAAAACTTGGCTCTTCCCCTAAAAAGGACCCCAAACTTAAGCTAACTCAAACTGGATAACAGCATCGCAATGACTCTGCCAAATGCTTGATCATAAATTGGAATGCAGCATCATGATTCGAGCAAAATAGATAAAAAGAGTAAGATGTACAAGAGCAGTAAAGTGGATGAAATTAATGAAATGGACGAAATAAATGTTATGGACAAGAGGATCAATGTGGACATGAGGAATAAAGTGGATAACAACAATTCAACTAACCCAAACTACCAGACCTTAAATAACAATAAAAAAAATAACAACACTACATCAAGACCCAAGCGAGAAATCAAAAAGTAATAACCTCTAATGTAAACCAAAAAGGACAAACAAAATAGAATGAATAAAGTAGATCAAAGCAGTGAAGTGGATAAAAGAATAAGTTGTACGAAAGCAGCAAAGCGGTTGAAATAAATGAAATGGATTGCAATCCACGATAGGAACAATAATGAACGAAAGGAATAAAGTGATTAAGATGCTAAGATGAATACAGGAGACGGATGAGTGCACAGAAAGATGGCATGGAATGTATGAGTGCATGGTATAAATGGAAAGTACAGAATAGACGTTTCGAGTACATGAGACAGGGGTAGTGCATAGGACAGATGGAGAGCACGGAACGGATCGAGTGCGTGCGACAAGTAACATAGGCTGAACCGATAATGCAGAATGAATGACCGAAGTGAGTGGAGCGGATGAAGTCGGCAGAGTGGATGAAGCGTGTAGAAAGCATGAGTGCATCGAGCAGATGAGTGCGCCAAGCAGATGAGTGCACTGAGCGGATGAGTGCACAGAACGGATGAGTGCACAGAGCAGATGAGTGCACAGAGCGAATGAGTGCGTAGAGCGAATGAGTGCGTGGAGCGAATGAGCGCGTAGAGCGGATGAGCGCATAGAGCGGATGAGTCCGTAGAGCGGATGAGTGCGTGGCGCGGATGAGTGCGTGGCGTGGATGAGTAC
Organism: Ambystoma mexicanum; assembly: GCF_040938575.1. Taxonomy (NCBI): domain Eukaryota; kingdom Metazoa; phylum Chordata; class Amphibia; order Caudata; family Ambystomatidae; genus Ambystoma; species Ambystoma mexicanum. The sequence continues at coordinate 118,724,029 of NC_090926.1, read as the reverse complement.
GTGGCGCAGATGAGTGCATGGAGCAGATGAGGGCGTTGAGCAGATGAGGGCGTGGAGCAGATAAGAGCGTGATGCAGAGATAGGTTGGTGCGGATGTAGGATGTGAGTGGATAATAGAATAGAGCGGATGTAGGGTGTTGAGCAGATCTAGGGTGTTGAGCAGATGTAGGGCGTGATGGTGTTGAGCAGATGTAGAGTGCTGAGCAGATTTAGGGTGTTGAGCAGATGTAAGGTGCGGTGGTGTTGAGCCGATGTAGTGTGTTGAGCGGATGTACGATATGGTGCAGGTGCGGAGCGGGTGTAGAATGCGGAGCGAGGAGCGGGTGTAGAATGGGAGCGAGGAGCGGGTGTAGAATGCGGGGTGAGGAGTGGGTGTAGAGAGCAGAGTGGGTGTAGAGTGCGAAGCGGGTGTAGAGTGAAGAGTGGGTGTCGAGTGCATAGTGTGTATCGAGTGTGGAGCAAACGGGTGATGTATGAGGATGGAATGGGTTAAGTAATTGGAGGGGGTAAAGTATGAGGAAAGAACGGATGAAGTATGTGGACAAAATGGGTCAAATATATTGAATAGAACGATTGAAGTATGTGGATGGAACGGGTGAAGTGGATGAATCAAATGAAAAATGTGGTTGGAACGTAGGAAGTATGAGGTTGGAACATGTGAGGTTTCTGAGTGGAACGGATGAACTGGGTGGAACGGATGAACTGGGTGAAATGGATGAACAGGGTGGAACGGATGAACAGGGTGGAATGGATGAACAGGGTGGAACGGATGAACAGGGTGGAACGGATGAACCGAGTGGATCGGATGAGCAGGGTAGAACGAGTGAACAGGGTGGAACGGGTGAAATATATGGACGGAAAGGATGATGTACGTAGATGGAAAAGATGAATCATCTGGATGGAACGGGTGAAGCATGTGTATGGAACGGGTGAAGCATGTAGATGGAAGGGGTGAAGCATGTGGTTGGAAAGGATGAAGCATGTGGAGGGAACGGGTGAAGAAAGTGGATGGAACGGGTGAGGTATGTGGATGGAACTGGTGAAGTATGTGGATGGAACGGGTGAAGATGGGAAGCCACTCCCATCTGAAATCCTGTGGCAATGCCAGGAAAAAGATGTACATCAATGGGGTTGAACAAGCAGTAAGTGAGGATACCAAATTACATCCAGAGAGGTGGGGGGGGGAGAAAGCCAAGAAAGGAGGTGAAGAAACTCAACTGTTCCTCAGGGATAGATAGGAATATAGTTGTAGTCTGAAAACAAAGATTGTGACAAGATTTGAACAGTCAAAGAAAAGAGAAGGAGAGAGAGAATCTCCTCCATGTGTCAAGGAAGTAAATCTCCCTACTGTGTGTGCGGAGCCCATAGTGCCTTGGTCATGGATAATCCAGTACAGCATTGACAAGCTTTGGGCATAGAATGGTGCATGCAAGAAATCTGAGAGGCAGAGAGAGATAACGAGAGCGATAATCTCCCGGGTTCGACGAAGTAAATCTGTCTAGGAGGGCACAGTCTAAGAACATTCACCACAGAGAATCCAATACAGCACTGCCAATATGTATGTGCAGAACTCTGCTTGCTGGAAGCATGAGGAGCCAAAGAGAGGGAATCACCTGGCATCAAGGAAGTGGAACTGCCTTTGCAGGAATTGTGTAGACAGAATCATTTTAACCAAAGAAACTTCAGTATATCATTTGACAAGCTGAGCATGCATAACACTCTCTGCAGTTTCTTTTCCTGAATATTGCATGTTGAGAAAGTGACATCCAAAGGATGTAGTATATTGGACAGTCGTTTGTCCACACCACTGCCTAATGGGAAAGAGAGTTTAAAGCGCAGAGTGGGCTGAGCTGCCATTTCTTTTGTGTTGTGGCATATTCCATGCTGGAAAGAGAGTAATGCCAGAATTGCTCTTGATGTAGCAATGTGGGGTAGATTTACAGTGCCCTACAGAAAGAACACTAAGCTCAGACCTGGATCTCAATCCACAAGCTGGATGTTTGAATAGGGCATGTTTAGATGGTAAAACGTTATGTGCTGCTTGTTCAGCTCTTTGCATTCTCTCCGAATATATCTGAGAGCTCATTACGAGTGCGGCTGTAAAGGTTTAACGGCACCGGCAAGGATGCCGGTGCCGTTAACCCCTTACCACTGCATTCCAAGGTCCCTTAGTGGCTCCCACTAAGGCCGGCTGGTTTTACCAGCCGCCCTTAGCGGGAGCCGCTAAGGGACCATGGAGCTAATAACAGGCCTGCTATTTGCGGGCCCGTTATTAGCTCCTTCCCCATTCCCATGAGCCCTATGGGGGCTCGAATGGGAATGGGGAATGGTTTTCAGAATGGGGACTTACCGGGTCCTCCAAGATTGGAATGACCCGGTAAGTCCCCATTCCGAGAACCAGGACACGAGTTTGGAGACACACATGGTGCTAAAAGCGCCATGGCTACCTTCAAACTCGTAATGACCCCCATTGACTTCCTCGCCCCTTTCAACTTCATGATTGGTTAGGTCTAGGCTGGTCCACTGTAAATGTATTTGTTGTGTGTTTTTTATCGGTTACTATGGTTTCTGTTACATTGCTATACGTTACAGTTGCATTGATGCTGTTTTATCAAATGTTGCAGGTCGGGATGCAACTCCCGAAAACACCTAGTGAAGTTACCTATCACATATACAAAACATTGCCTTCTAGGGTACGAAGTCCTGCAACATGCAGTGTGCCATGGAGCACCTCATAAATAGTACCAAATACTTGACAGTCTCGACTGTCAGACAAAAGCCTAACGTGAGTTCCACAATACTGTGACAGTGTAAAACATCATGGTAGACCTTTAGTTTGAATAGTCTGCAGTTTAATATCATAGAGTTTGTCACATTTCCCAGTTGTGTCACCACAGTAGTATATTCCTAGATACTAAACCCAACACAATCCCAGTTTGACAATCTCAGTTTGTACACTTCCAGTACATTCATAGTTAAGCCTTGGCATAACAAGTTGGTTAGTGGGTTACACAAACCAACATGTTACAGGCCGAATCTCTCTAAATCTCCATTAAGAGCTATAACTCTTCAGGGATGTTGGGGCTGATTGTTGGGGAAAAAACAAACAAAACATAACTTCAAAGGCTGCACAAAGAGAGAGAAAGTTTAGGGGAAAGAGAGGTGTGGCGGTGTGGCTTGATATGGGAGTTAGCAAACGGAAACGGCTTCCTGCAAATCTCTGAATGTTGCCCAATAGGACAGCACATTAACTTCTGTAGCAGTGACGTCAATTTACCAAATTGCCTGGGGTAGCAGAAGTGACATCATGTACTGATGACATAATAGAAAGTGGCATAACGTGAACTTTGACACGGACAACATTGCAGGAAGTGATGTCATATAACCTTTTGTCCAGGTGGCATCACAGGAAGTGACATTGCAAAAATAATAAACAACCTACAATAGGTATGATTAATTAAATAGCACTTCATCTCAAATGTCATCGTCTCATCTTTAATTTTACACCAACATACTAAGATTGTTTCCTATTTGGTGTTCTTTCATAAGCAGACATAGTTGTTTGTCGTTAACAAATTGCATATGTGAAGGACAAAGCTACAATCTAAATGAGTCTGAAAATATAAAATAAATAGTTATCGAAACCTGTTGGGTGAAGCAAGTATGATATATTGTGCTGGGATGCAGGAGGAACCCATCCATTTCTGCATGCTGGGTAAAGTTAATTTCCTAAATGTACAAACTGCCTTATACATTGTGCGATGAAGTGTCATACATCAGATCTAAAACATCACACTTGAGCAAAACGAAAACACAGAGATGTCACAGACAAAAACACACTCACACACACATGAAATGCAAGCATAAGACTACACCTACTCACACAATATGAATTCTGAAGATTCCATGGCAAGTGTTTTGTGGAAGATTTGTAGTTTCCTTTTGCAAATGAGCAAAGCATACACTCCTTACGGAATTACTTGTGGTGGTGTCTCCCATTGTAAAAGCATTCTTGATTTGGAAATGCTGAATGGGACTAAAAACACTGGGGGGCTAATTTTCTATTCCACCTGCGTTAAGGCAGATGTAAATTCCTCAACCCAGATTTCACACCTATTTTACTGCTCTGGATCATTTAATAAAACCTTTGCAGGCAGAGAGGGTAACATTTATTCCTCTTCCTTCCTACTCTGCCTTTAAAACCTCTTTGTTTAGACTCCACGAGACCCCTTTGGGAATGCTCTCGGCTAAGCGTCACTTGCAAGATGCATTGACATCTTTTAAAAACAAACACTGATGTTGAAAATAAGAGTAAAGACGATTGTGCCTGTTGTTACTCTTTACTTCCAAAATACATTTTTAAAAAAGTTGAATATTGACTTCAGGGCACCCAACAGCATGTACGTGCTATTGTTGGTAGTTCCCTTTAAGATGGGTGTCCCCAAACAGCCCTTTAACAAGAGTAGCAATACCCTGGAGATGCGTGGGGATGCAGATTTTTATTCATACATTAATAATCAAGACGACACAAAGAGTTTGGCAAAGTTCGTCTGTTTTAATGTCAAGTATCTAAAACAGGGAGTACAACGAACATCAGCAACCGCTCGATACTCTGACTCTGCTTACTTCATAAAAAACATGGGCTTTTGTAACCAAAATTGGTCATCACTGACGTGTTGACCTGCATCATTACCAACATCATCCTATGTGGCAAACTACAAAAACCTAACGGGAAATGGGATTGGTTCTAAGTGAATAACTAAGCATAGGTGCCATATCTATATAGGGTAACGCAGAGAGGTAATTGGATAGCTAACATCAGATGTGGCAACCAAGCCCTCCCTTCAAAATGGCCACTATGGACGTCACTAAATGTACAATGTTCTATTGGTTAGACAAGCTATAGGACCCCAACTATGTGTGTCCCCTACAATTGGTTGGCTTCTAGCCCCTGTCAGTACTTTTCCACCTACGTTAGCAGCATGCAGACTGAACAACCAGGTGCGGGTGAGCTCGTCTTAGCACCAGCTTCCCACCAATTAGCATATCATCCATCATCACCTCAATGGTCCAGTGTCAATTAGTGCTTTGAAGTTGGCCTTGAGTTTGTACTGTTCTCTGAGAATTTTTAAGGAGTATGGACACTAGCCGGCTTCCGTGCGTAGGTGTGATCATCTCGTTTGTCCAACTTCCTTCTATCACGTGACTGGACACAATGAAATTGAGCCTTTTTGTGTATTTGATTTTATTCTCAATAGTCATCTGACGTCTTTTATTTTTGCTTGACTTTTCTGAACAGGAGCTTCTGTTCTTTCACGTTAATTGTATCCAATGTCAGCCAATTCAAGTTTGATAAGGCCTGGCTTTCTTGGCTCAGTGAACTCCTTAGCTGAACTTTTATTCTGTTTAATTCAATTGCTTTTCTTAACTGCAACACTGAAATGAGGCCTTCTTGCTTTGTTCAGTACTGCTTAAATGCGTAGCGGAAACATCCATCCTTTCTTAGTCCATATGCATCTATAGAGGTGTATATATATGTATATGTTGGCTCTTGCCGCGGTCTATTTAAAAGCATGTGGGTAGCTTCATGATTGCTTTGCTGCTTGCATTTCATTGCATCTGTACACGTTTAAACTAACTATCTTCGCGGGTGGCGCTGTGGAGCAGCCCAAGATGGCTGCTTAGCTTTTGAGCTCCGTGCGGCTCCGGCTTACATCTGCTAACATCTGCGAATATTGGAGCCTCCTACACTTCTGTTGCGGCTGGCCAGTTGCCCCTGTCTACTGGGCGGCTCCTGGCGAAATCCTGGTCTTATTTGGACACTGAGAGGCCGGCTGCGGCCACGTTTCGTTTGAGGCCTCGGAATGACTGGGGCCCCAACATTTACCCGGACCTCGCCTCCTCTTCCCTGCACGCTCGGCGGGCCGTGGGCCGCGCGGAGAGCGGCCCGTGTGCCTTGTCTCTCTTCCCAGGGGGCCCCGCGGAGCTGCCCACTGCCTGGCTGGGAGGCTGGCACTGAGCCAACAGCTGCGGCGATCCCCTCCCGGGAAACGCCGCCACACCAACACTCGGCTGCCGGGGCCGTCGCCGGAGCGCGCCCCGACCCATTCCTGTGCCTCTGGGGCTGGAGCGTCCATCGCTGTGCTGGGGAGCCTGAGCGCGGACAGGGGACTGCGCTGTCGAGGTGAGGAGCGGAGGGGTGATGTGCTTTGAGGAGGGTGCGGTGCCCCCGGCCTCTACCCGCCTGCGGCCCCGTGCGCCTGGGCCGGTCCACTCTCCTCGTTCCACGCAATTTGGGGAGCGGGATCCCCTATGACTGTACCTGCCTTGCCTCCGACGCTGGACTGCAACGCCTACATACTGGTTGCCCTGGGAGCGCTGGGCGATTGTTCTCTGTTCTGCTCCCTGATGGTGGGTGCTCTGCGGGCCCGGCCCCCGCGCACATATTGGGGAGCGCCCTCTCATAACGCCGCATCCGCCTGACGCCTGCTGCCACCCCTGGGCTGGCGCCCTCCTGCCTGTGTCCCCAGGAGCGGCCACGGATCCTTGATCGGCCAGCGGCCACCCTGTCTTTGCCGCGGCCGGGGCCTGCGGGCTCCCTCGTCCCCCCGCCCTTCTCTGGCCGCGCCTGGACATCGCCTGTGGCCCGCTCCCGTTGGGGACCGCGCAATCACCGGACTTGCCCTGCGGGCACCTCTACCTCACTACTGCGGGCCGGCGTTGGTGCACCTCGCTCGGTGCTACCAGTGTTATCTGCATCTACATCTGTCTTCCATGGCCTGATTTGATCCCTGAGCCCCACGCCTCTTGTTTCCTCACGGGCGACCTTCATTGACCACGTTGGCTTTTGCCACCATCCAGCATGCCGAATAAACCGAAGGGGAACACCAAGGGAGGATCTATGGATAAATTTGCTAGAGCGGTTTCAAGGACTGATGCTTGCTCATCGCCGCCCTCACCGGGAGAATCTGGGGTGGAAGCACACGCCGGAACATCGGGACCTGACCTCACAGTCATCATGGAGTCAATGGCCAAAAACTTTGCCTCTTTCCACGAGAAATTGGACGATATAAATGCCAATGTTGCCTCGCTCAAGACACGTGTAGATCAAGCTGGGACTCGAATAACAGAGGCCGAAAGTAGGATTTCTACAAATGAGGATTAAATACACGTACTGCAGTCCACGGTGGCGGCCCTGTCACGAGACATGAAGGCGGTTAAGTCTAAGTGTGATGACTTGGAATCCCGCTCTCGTAGAAATAATCTACGCATTATTGGTGTTCCCGAGAACGCGCTCAAAGGGCGCATGGAGGATGCTATGGAGAGCTTGCTCAAGGATCTTCTGGGCAATCCAGCCTTGTCACCGCATTTTACAGTCGAGCGTGCACATCGGGCATTATCCCCTCGCCCCAGGCCTGGTGACATTCCGAGACCCATCATCGCCAGGATCCTGAACTACCGGGACAGGGACCTTATCCTACGCTTGGCACGGGAGAAGGGAGAGCTGCGCCTGGAAGCCAATACCGTCAGGATTTTTCACGACTTTTCAGTTGCGGTTCAACAGGAGAGGCGCCAATTTCTTGGCGTTAAAAAGCTGCTCAGGGAACGCAATGTCCCATACGCTATCCTATTCCCGGCTCGACTGAAGTTGACTCACAACGGAAAACTCTACTTCTTCACGGTCCCCGAGGAGGCAGTGAAGTTCATCGAGTCGGAAATACCATTGCATAATCCAAGAAATGATCCCGCGGCTGCCGTGTGAACACTCCCTGTAGTGCCCTATTCTCTTTACCATTTACCTCCGCTCATCTGAAATGTGATGGTGGCAATACTGTACTGCAACCTCAGCAACTTAGACCCTGTGAGTGGCCATCCGGCCTGGGGTTTACCTTGGTCCCTTGGACGTTACTCCTTGCTCCTCGTACACTGTATGGTCCTGCTTGAGTTCATTTACTGTTCCTCCACTACCATCTGATTTCATCTGTGTGCTTAGGAATCCGGGACCTGAGCTTGGATCCGTTACTGCAGAACTTGACTCGACGGCACATGCCGTCCTATATGATGCTTAAGAAGCCGTCCGCATGGCTACAGCGCCCCCACTGCGTTTGCAATGTTCGTGTTTGGTTTGCTGTCAAGGCTGGGTGGCCCCTGTTGGGCCAGATTATGGGCATATCCCCGTTGGGTAGTGCTCTCCGTTCTCCCCCGGTTGGGGAACTCCGCCCTGTCTGCTGGCCCTGGCGCCGGTTTGGCTGGGGACTCAGGTTTTGGGTGGGGGACAATTCCCACTGCAAGTTGTGGGTGGGCAGTGAGGGTGGTCGGTGGTGATGTTGGGAGTTTTTGGGATTGTATTACAAAAGACGGGAGTAGTATGGCAGAAAGCGCGACATCGGGGCACCCTTGTGGGGACTCCATTAAATCACTAGCTGGACCCCGGCAGAGAGTGTGGGATGTACCCTAGTTTCATGTAATGGCAACTGTAGTGATGTCTTGGAACGTTCGGGGTCTTAGTAACTACACCAAAGCTCGTAAAATTATGGCCTACGCCAACAGGCATAGCTGTAAAATTTTGCTCCTGCAGGAGACGCACTCTGAGGGCCACTTGGCCAGATGCATGGCCCCATCCTGGGGCCCCAATAGATATTTCACCTCCTACTCGTCCCGGGCCAGGGGGGTTTTGACGATGGTTCATAGGTCGCTCAAGTTTGCACTCCATAAGAACTATGTAGATCCAGAAGGAAGATATGTTATCCTACATTGCTCATTGGATAATAGGGAATACTTGTTGGTTAATACATATGGTCCTAATGTGGACTCTCCTGATTTTGTCGATCGGGTGGCAGCGATATTACTGGGCTATGTGGGAGTGCAGATTATCTGGGGTGGGGACATGAATTTCATAATGGATACCACACTGGACAGAACGGGCACTGCCCCTAGATTGCTTTCTGGTGCGGCGCGTAGACTCTTAGCGCATAGTGTGACGCTAGATATTCGAGATGCATGGCGGGTAATGCACCCGTTAACGCGTGAATATACTCATTATTCCTCTGTGCACGACAGCTCCTCGAGAATTGACATGTTTTTCTTGTCTAGTACGCTCCTGGGAAGGGTGGCTGAGACTCGGATTTAGGCGCGCACCTTATCGGACCATTCTCCTGTCCAGCTGTCCGTGGACCTGGGAGTTCCCGCTCCCACAATTAACACATGGCGCTTCAAGTCTTCAGCCCTGCAGGACATAGTATTCAAGGCGGATATTCTTGCAGACATACAGTCCTACTTTGAGTTTAATCTATCCCAGTCCACTTCCCTGGGGGTCCGGTGGGAAGCCTTCAAAGTCTACATCAGGGGAATGTCCATATCGAGGGAGGCGGGAGTACTCAGAGCCATACGAGCAGCTCTTACCCGCTCCGAAACCAAATTACGTGACCTGGAGAGCGCGCATCCTACCTCTGTTGACCCAGCCACTCTTTCCCGGATTAGTGAGGAGCTCCAAGTTTTTAATGAACAGGCCATCAGGGAAGTTCAATATTTCAGTCGCCCACAGGCGGCCCGCAAATACGGTGAAGGGGACAGGCCGGGTAGGACACTGGCTGCGGTGGCCAGGGGCGAGTGGGGTCATACACAGATTGCTAGCATTAAGGACAGGTCGGGGTTGGACCAACTGACTCATCAACGGATCCTGGAAGTTTTCGCAGACTTCTACACTGACCTATACTCCCAGCCCCTTGAACATAGCGAGTCTCAAATGCGTGACATCCTCAGCCGGATCCCCACGACACTCATTTCCCCCACAACTAAAGACCAATTAGACTCCCCCATTCTGTTGGAAGAAATAGTTGAGGCAATATCCAATTTCCCTAAGGGAAAAGCTCCTGGTCCGGACGGGCTGACAGCACAATTTTATCAGGAGCATGTGGCCATTTTGGCCCCCAAATTACTGGAAGTTTGGAACGAATCGCTCCGACTGGGCGCCCTCCCTCCGACATTGCGGGAGGCCGTCATCACGGTTCTCCTCAAACCGGGTAAACCTGCTGATGAGTGCGGATCTTATAGGCCCCTCTCATTAATGAATTTGGACACTAAAATATTTGCCAAAGTGATTGCCAATCGTTTTCTTCCGGTCATGACTTATATGGTGCATGATGACCAATCAGGTTTCGTCCCCGGGAGGTCGACGTCCCACAATATTAGAAGGCTATTTAATGTCATGGCCCGCATGGATCAGGGTGTCAGTGCAGTGGCGGTTACGCTGGATGCCCAGAAGGCTTTTGACATGGTGTCCTGGAAATATACCTGGTTGGTACTGGAAAACATGGGTATAGGGCCAAACATGATAGCGTACATTAAATTGCTATATACTTCTCCGGTGGCTAGGGTACGGGTTAACTCCCAGACGTCAGCTCTGTTCCCCCTTTCTAGGGGCACCCGTCAGGGCTGCCCGTTCTCTCCGATCTTATTCGCCCTGGCAATAGAACCAATGGCGACTATATTAGGGAGCGGCACGCACACCAAGGGATTAGGTTAAAAGACGCCCCGGAAATCGTCTCGCTATATGCAGACGACGTGTTACTTTTCGTGAGAGACCCGGATGTACACCTGGACCCGATCTTACGCGATATTACCCGAATTGGCACATACTCCGGGTTCACCATTAACTACACCAAATCTGAAATTTTCCCCCTTACTAGTTCCACGTCACAACCTGTTACTGAGTACCCGTTGCGTTGGTCCCCGCTGGGGATTAGATATTTGGGGGTCCAGGTGTCTTGGACCAGGGAAACACTGCTGGCGGATAACTACCGGGCAGTGGCGGAGCAAGCTGAGGCCAAATCGCGCGCTGGCGTGTCCTTCCACTGTCACTGGCCGGTAGACTCTCACTGGTGAAAATGATCCTGCTCCCTAAGTTATTGTATGTCTTCTGCAATGTCCCCGTCTGGCCAGGTAGGAGATACTTTGCAAACCTTCATAAAACACTTGCACAATTCCTCTGGCATTCTGGTGCGGTACGTAAGAAGTGGTCGGACATGTGTCTGCCCTATGACAGAGGGGGCTTCACAGCCCCGGACCTGCTAAAATATTGGACGGCTGCCCAGGCACAATTCGCTTCATATTGGTACCCTGGACCCCCAACCCGCCCTCACGTCAAGTTGGAGGTCCTGGCGGGGGCGCGCTGTAACATGATGTCCCTGATTCTGAATAGGAAGTACGAACCGGATTCGCCTATCGATCCGGTCCGGGCCACCGTACAGGCCTGGGGCCAGCTGTTTGCAACCTGTGATGAACAATACCCATATTACAAGTGGCTCCCCGCCTGGAATGTTCCCGGGCTGGAACCCACGCACGACACCACAGTGGCGCGGCACTGGGAGGCGTTGGGTTACCGCGCCCTCACTGACTTTTATCCAGAAGGGCAATTTATAACACCGCAGACGTGGAGGCCGGGGCATTCTGGTTCAGTTATGGAGCTGCTGCAGTTCTACAGGCTACGCCCAGCCTTCCGCAGCGCGTGGCCTGACTTTCCTACTGAACCCCGGGACTCCCCTGGGGTTGCCTACATTGCTAATTCGGGAGGTGCACGCGGCGTGGTCTCCTCATTATATAAACTGTTGCTGTCCGCCGCCTCTCCCCGACCATCCAGGGCACGGGAGGATTGGGCCGCTGAACTGGGGACGGAACTTACTGACCAACTGTGGGGAAAAATGTGCTCTCATACCAGTGGGGTGTCCTTGAACTTCCGTTACCGCACCATACAATATAAACTGCTCAACAGGCTGTATTATACACCGGGTAGAATATCAAGATTTGCACGCTCTGATCCCCGGCTCTGCCCTCGCTGTGGTGCCGAGGGTGCTGACCACCTACACATGTTCTGGGCCTGCCCGGAGCTGGCCATATTCTGGTCTAAGATCATACAGACATTGTCTGCAATTGTCGACTCCGTGGTCGACCCCGACCCGCTGGGGGCATTGTTTGGGGTGTGGGGCCCTGGGGAGCCTAGAGATGTGGTTAAGTTCCTGAATGTGAGTTGTGTGGTGGCCAAGAGATGTGTCTTGCAGGGTTGGAAGAGCTCGACCCCCCCCTACATATCAAAAATGGCTGAATCTGCTCACGTGGTCTCGGAACTGCGAGGAGGGATTCCTGGACATGCTCCCGACCCGTTCCCGTCCCCATAATATTTGGTCTGCCTTCAATAGCTATCTGAATAGTTTAAATGACACCTCCTTGTCGGGCGGGTCCTCCCGGTCCTCTTCAATTGCTGTCTAAGATGTTGGTGACTCATGTTTTGTTGCTAATTGACCTCCGTTTCCTACCTCCTGCATATAAGTCCATGTATCCATGTATATGTATACTGAATTTGTTCTTATTGTCCCGATGTAAGTGTGTATGCTAGCTGCCTCTGTCAACAAAAATAAAAGTTTAAAAAAAAAAAAAAAAAAAAACTAACTATCTTCATCAGGTCTGTGACATACGTCTCTTCACTTTGATCCCAAGATGTCACTTATCCTTGATACCTCCTTGTACTTTATAAATTGTCTGCCTCTCTGGTCCAGTTATCCATCTATATAGGTGTTGATTCAACTTTGTATGATGTCACCATTCATCTTTGCCATTTAGTTTCTCTGCTTCTTCAGGAATCTCGTTTAAATGGCCATCATATTGTCTTGTTTGCAGGTATGGTTTCCTCAATGGGTACTTTACCTCCCTTATTCACTTAGGTATAGGTTTTCTTATCGGTACTGCACAGAGTCCACGCTCTTCTCTTTGATGGTTTACCCGTTCAGTATATGTCACATACTTTGGTTCATACTTTTCAGCTAATGTAGGAGGGGCAATTGGAGTGGGGGTACTTGGCTCCTCCTCTACACCTGTTTCAATCAGAACCTTTAATAAAATAAGGCCTCAGAAAGCTGAAACAAAACTGATTCATTTCTGGCCACAGTGTTTCTTCACTGAGCAATAAATTACGTTGACACCCAAGAGTGAGGGCCAGTAGGCCAGGGGTCATGGAGACAGTGCCAGGGGTACCAGGGAGATTGCCATGGGTAGAGGCTGGCACCCCTGAATACCCCCAAATTATGTTCTCGTACTGCCCTAAGATATCTCAGTAGGTTAATTCAGCTACTGCAGAGATCTATGTGTAATCTTCGGGTCCCAGGATTGAATCTAGCTGAGAACAACTCAGCCTTTTATCCTCCTGAAATAGATAACATTTGTAAAGTTGCCATGGGCAATTGAAGGATTCCATGTCAAATTGAGGGTTAAAGTATTGCCCATGAATGGCAGAAATAAAAACTCCAGGCCAGTATTTCAGAGTGAAGCTGACTGGTGCTTCACATTGGAAAAGTCAGGCCAGGCCCAAAACACTTGTTTCTGACATCCGGCCAAATGACATGGCCAGAATTGGGCCTAGTTACACGCTATTAAAATGAACAAGTGCGCTAGTGGTAAAAGGCCTACTTGGAGCATTGTGATACTCTTGTTATTTCAGCTGTTATATTAAAGAAATATACTATGCATGGACAGATTAAAAACTGCGGCAGAACACATGGGAGGAAAAGAAATAGTGGTGAAATTCAAAGCTAAGAAGGAGAAACAATGCATTTGCAATCCAGAAATAAAGTGAAGGATAGATTACATTCCTTAGCAGGGAAGAGACCTGGTTTCATCATATAAAATGACAGCATGGACAAGGAAAGGCCTATTTTGTTTGGTGCAGATCGGAATACTGCGTCCTTATAAACTATGGACTATCTGTGTGGGGAGAGTGAACTTATTGCTGTTTATACAGTATGTAAACAAAAAATGGCATCTATGAACATCAGGCCTAAATATAATCTGAAATGCAACATGTGAAACGCACAGTGTCAATGGGAAATGTTATTCCTTTAGGACCATGCAGGTAACCGGCTGCTGTTATTTTGCTCCACTGAGCTGCTGGGTATCTGGGATTGTGACCCCGACCTTTGGGTGCTGGGTTCATCAAGGCCACTAACCTGTAAATTCAGTAAAATATAAAGAAACACAATTGAGATCGAATTTGTGGTGAATTGTTGATAACACAGCCAACTGACACGCCCTTTAAGGTCAGGTTCTCCATAAACAGTGCATTTAACTCTGAACAAAGACCCTTTGAAATCTGAACTCCAAGCTTTTTGGAGCTGGGCCTACCAAGAGGAATGTCTGGTTGTCAATTAGTTGCTGTTAACATGTCCTGAAGATGTGACCTTGAGGTCAAGCTTCACATAAACTGTGCATTAAGTACTGAGCAAGGCTTTGAAGCCCAGCAGAAGGACATGTTAAGATAAACACAGATAAACCAGATGACTGGTCACATGTCTTGAGAGAAATGAAACTTACTGAGGCCATGTTATGCCCTACCATTGATTAAACATTGAGTACAGTGTTTCCTTAATAAAAGGAGCAGCGTGTGTCCTGGAGAGCCCATCCTGGGTTCAAATTAAACACGAGAAAAAGCCCATTGGGACCCTAGAAAAGTGAACATTTTGTGATGCACATAATTTAGCTTATTTGGAAAAGTATGATTTTTGCCATTTACATACACCTTGGCAATGGGAGAGTTAACACAGGGGTAGATCATGAAAGTCAGGTTTAAATGGGGAACTATCCCAGATTACGCTAACCAGCAGAAAACCATGAAAAGTGGTAGCACCGCTCAGGAAAGGAGTGCCGAAGAAAAATGAGTATGGTCTGATTCGCCTTCGCCGTAAAATATAAAACTCATATATATATATATATATATCATCATGGGGTTATTTGAAATACCTTAGGGAGTTATTACCATATGAGATTTTGCAGAACAAAAGATGCACTAATCCTTGTCAATTTGAAATGATGGATCTTTGAAATGATGGATCTATTTTCCTCCCTCAGCCTACATCATACATATCTCTCAACTCCTGGTCCTATCAGTAGGCAGGGGGTTTGATGGGGGGAGGTGAATGGAGCAAACTAGCCAATCCTGACAGCAGGAAATATGACCATATTGCAGTGACATCCATGCTATAAAAGGACAGGTTTGTATCAGAACTGGGCTTTTTGTGAATTATTCCAGGAGAGAGCTGCTGCTGGACTCTTGTGAGGAACAACTAGCAGAGAGGCCTCAATCCTTGCATTGGAGACAGTGATGGGGAAATAGAAAAGCTAGCTGGGACCCAAAATCAGAGGAGCAGAAGGAGTCTGGGTGCAGGAGAAAATCCTTGACTGAAAGCCCTTGACAAGACCTGTGCTGTCCTCAAAGGAGCCCCGCTGTTTTCCCTGACCAAAGCCTCCCATGTAAGTAGACCCATCCAAAAGCCATCAATTGTGGGGAGAGCTAACTGACTTATTACTTTCCATTAGTGGATAGGGGAGGGGGGTGGGTGAAACTGTGTAGACCCTTAGCCCAAATGATTACATCTCACTCAAAGTTATTTCCCCATAGAAAACCACCCCTATGTTGAAATTGCATTGTGTTGGGAGCAGCCAGCCTTAATCCTTTCCTTTAAAGTGTGGGTTAGGGGGAAGCTGTGTAGATCTTTAGCACATTTTGTTAAAGTAAATCAATTAATTCCCACATAGAAAATCACAGGATGAGTGTTGTTAGAATTTGAAACTAACAAAATCTCATGCTAGTGTGTTAGAGCCGGTATAGCCCATAAAGGAGGGGGGGGTGTCCATAGTCCCAAAAAGAAGTAATCCATAAAACACCAACGTTCAAGTCAGTGTGGAGGGTGTAAAACGAAATTCCCCATTCATTTTAAACCAGAATTACGAAGTATTGTATCTCATCTGCATGTGTGTTGCAAAATGAAATTTTTCTTTTGTTTTAATTTTTCTCTGACCTCAAACTAACAAGTACTGCCTTTTATTTTCATGTGTGTTGAAAAACGATTTTCATTAGCGTTCCTTTTTCCCAACCTTGCCTTTTAGATCAAAGTTGCAAAATGATTTTGCCCATTGTGTTCCTTTCCCTAATATTGCATTTCTAGTAACAAGGCCAGAATGATTTTTCCCATTGAATTCCTTTCCCAAACAGCGCCTTTTTAAATCAGCAGCAAAATGATTTTTCCATTTTGCTCTCACTCCCTACACCTTGCCTTTCAATCAAAGGGGTCCTATTATATTGAGGCCTGGATGGTGTGGGTTGCTCGGAAAAAAAGTATTTTTTCAAATTAAGTCATTCCTGTGGATTTTGTATTGTATTGCGAATATCTGTATTGGTTAAAGTGAATTCAAATCCGTTGTAAGTTGTGATTGCATGTTTCAAAATGTCATCTTTGTTGTTTGAAGAATAGACATATTTTGGTGATATTGGGTGTTGACACAGCATTGATGGCTGATTTTAGTCTGTTTGTCAAACCTTGATTAAATAAATAAATGAAAATTCTTACTATACACAGGTCTGATTCCTAGTCCATTGGTTACACAGTGTATTTATTTGTTGGGATAGGGTGCGGGACGGGTTGGGGGCCACACCAAATTGAATCTGCAATAAAAGTGCTTTATTGTGCGCCACTTTGCTTGAGGGGAAAGGAACTCCCTTAGTTGAGTGTGACCGGGTAATACACCACGACAAGACCAGCAGAGTCCATCACATGTCAGGCATGCTTGTACATGGTTTTCATCATTCTGAGGTGGATACCTGGAGTATTAATGAGGTTTAGAATATTACAATATGGAGAATCCATAACAGAATGTTCCTCAAAACATGGGAAGCGAGAAGTTAACATTAGTAATGATAATCACAGTACAAGAGCTAGTGAGTTGTATTTCTTATTTTTTTAAAAAAAGGATATTCCATTTGCTTGTGAATTGTATCCATCATCTGAAATTCCACCCCATTGACACTCCTCCAGACACACCCACTTGCAATACATAAAGTGTATGTTAATAGAGGTACCCAGACCCCGCAACTCACACATGTTAAGTCATAGAGATGTTGACACTGCAGCATTTTACACATTTTTCCACCTGCAAATCGATTTGTAGCCACGTCAAAGCATTGCAAATTGGCCTCAATGACCTTAGGAGTGGCAACAGGGCATACCCAAGTAAAGATAGGCTCACAGTGAGTTCTAAAATCTCAGAACAACCGAAAATAACTGTGAAAACAACCGGCCGGATAGGAAGCAATTGTGTACAGATTACAATGTCCAGAAGGTTCATTCCCAACAAAATAAGGGCCATTGATGGGAACTGAATGACCTGCGATTGTGGGCATTTTTGTATTTCTCAAATGCATTCAACACTTCGTTACATCATTTCACAATGCTTGTTGTCATGCAGGTAGTTGTTGAGATGGTGGGCAGGTTGGTGCCAGTGTCTTCCATGGCGAAAGGTCCTGTGCATCAAGGCCTAGATACACCTGGTGGCACCCAGGCAGCTCTGCTGAGCTGCACCTGTATGGAAGCATGCTCAGAAACGGTTCAGTGTGTGACGATAACAACCCACAATCAGCCACATCCAGTAAATGTGTGGCAGATTAAAAACAAACAAAAGCGCAGGCTGCTACTTGGGTTATTCGCACATTTTCCCAGAAATGTAACTGCATCGTTCATGATGCAGGACATAAACAGAAGCAATCTGTTCAGAGCATTTTATTGGCTGCATTTGCTGTGGACCATGAATGTTGGAAAGGCCCAGGGAATGCCAACATCTCTGAAAACATCCCCGTAAATGGAGAGCAAAGAGGGGCCTGATTTAGATAGTTCTAAGCTGGCAAACTCTGATCCAATGGATATTTGTGGGCAGCATAGAGTTTGTTTGTAGTGCATTTAAAATAGTGCCTTGTATTAAACAAATAAAGCGAATACTGTGAAGAGTCTCGGTTTTCCTCCTCTGTGATCATTTCTGGGCATTGAGAAACCACTGTGTACTTCTAAGCAGCCTTGTTCGTGTGACTAGTAGCACGTATTTCACTTTCGATGGCATCCTTGAGTTGCCGCCGTTCCATTGACACTAAATAGATGTGACTGCAGGCGAAGGTGCATCCATAGACTCAAGCACGGAGAAAACCGCTGGATGATTTTGTGCCAAATAAGAAATAACTTGGGGACAAAGGGGTGCCTCTTGGTGGTGTGATGTAAATTCGGCCAGTATTTTATTTTGGACAGAGAATAGGGTTTCACTGGTCTAAGATAAAAAAATAAAAAAAAGGTTATATATTCCAATGAAGCACTGAGGATTTGCAGGAATAAAAGGCTCGTTTTCCTTCAATGCTAGACATTCTTGCAGGAATGCCTGCGAGAATGGCCAAACACAATATTGGGCCCCATTCCGAGTTTGGCGGTAATTTGGTGGTAATTCCACTGAATTTGCACAAAAACCAGATACCCCTACCACCAATTGGCCCCGTGGGTTTGCCACATGACTAAAAGTGGTGGTAGGGCCGTGTTAGTCACCATTTATATTTTTAGCAGATTTACGGAGTGGTAATTCTGCCGATTTGTGGAGGATTTACTTCCAGCATCATATAGGTAGTCAGTAGTTCCACAGATAGTAATTCTGTCAAAACTTGCAATTTGGCTGTGGGGGAGAAGGAGAGGGAGGGGAATGGAGGTAATTTCGTTACCACCAAAAGAAGCGGTGGTGATGGAATTACCTCCTCTTTTTTCCTGCACCGCCAAACTCGGAATGAGGTCCAATGTGGTTTAAATGATTTTAGAAAGGGGTTAAAGGGATGTTTGACTTCAGGGTGAATGTGACGAGGCTGGGTCAATGGCAAGTGCAAAGTTGAAGGGTTTGTGGGGGCCAGGGATAGTATTGCGTTTTGTTCATTTTTGTCTTTTTGCGACAATGGTGACTTTCTCGCAAGTATGCTTTTTTGACTGAAATGAGACCTTTGTGTGTTTTCATTACACATTGTGGTAAATTATCATGGTATTTTGTGGTAATTTTGTGGTATATATTCTCGCAAGAACAAGGAGGATCACAAAAATCTCTTTTCTAAACTCCGGCTAAAACACAAAATATTGCAGTCATTGGGCCTCATTACACGGACGGAGGTAAGGGTTTACCGGTACCGGTATTTTACCGGTACCGGTAAACCCTTACCGCCTTCCTACGAGGTCCCTTTGCGGGTTGGAGAATTTAAAGCCTGCTTTTTGCAGGCGTTAAAAACCAACCCGCAAAGGGACCAGGGAGCTAATTACGGCACCGTAATTTGCGGTGCCGTAAATAGCACCTTCCCCATTCCCATTATGCCCTATGGGGCAAAAATGGGAATGGGGAAGGGCAATGGGGGAAGGGGGAATTACCGCCCCACCAACCTTGGAATAGGGCGGTAATTCCCCTTTCCACCAAGGCGGTGCCAGTATTTTACCGGCATGGACCAAGGTGCTAATAGCACCTTGGTCCTCCGCCTACCGTGTAATGAGGCCCATTATCTTTCCGGTTCCACATTATGGAAAAGTGATTCCTGGCCATCGCTGTAGGCCAGTGTGTCAGTGGGCAACGGACCCGTAATTATAAAAAGTACAATGATGCCTCGATGCATAGCTTAGAAACACATTGATAATATTGAATGTGCCGTCAGGTGGTGTGAGATATAACATAACAAAACCCCTGAAATTGGGATTAAAAACTTTAGTTGAAGAGACATTAATGTGATGTTTTAAACATGACAAACCTCTTGAACTTTGGCAAGTGTTGGGTGTTAAGTCATCTTAACTTTGTGCTACCCCATTCAACAGGCCATGATCACACTGATTATCATCACAATGCACCCCACACACTTCTTCCACACATAAAGGGTTAAAGAACAGGTCCAACCCCTTGGTTACTACACCCAGTTTCCTAGCCATCTCACTCTTTGCAGCCTTCCTGACATTTTAGGTCTTTTCATATGCCCTATTTTGCACCGTTTGTTTTCATCCCCCTGTGCTTCATTGGCAGGACTCACCCATGTTGAAAGCACTTTGGTGTTTTCCTTCCGTTAAAACTTCAAATGCAATGAGAAAAGTCACACTGTGGGATGGAAACCTCACGGCTGTGGCCGTGGCCAAGACATCATCCTTGCTTCTCACACTGCACCACGATGACATTCGAATGGACTCCATTAGATATCTGTCAACCCGTTCAACAGGGTGATATATTGATGTTTCTGTTCCCATATTGCTCCCAATACGTTTGCATGTTCCTGCTCACAAAGCGCGCCCCTTTGTCCATAAGCACCCTTCACTACAGAATATCCCTTTGGAACATTTGATAATGGCCCCAATACTTGCCTCTCACACCACTTTGAGTTTCCCTCAATTAAAAACACAAGTCAAACAGCACAACTATAAATCATCCTTGTACATTTCCCATCCCCAAAGGACCCACCCATCCATGGGCAATTCTATCCATGCTCCACCAGGTACCTGCATTCTTGGGACTGTCTTTCACTCCCACAAAAGAATCCAAAACCAAACAACTAATAGTCAGACCTGAGCATGTTCTTCATCCTGGACACAACTATGTGTCATTCATGGCCAATGGCTGCCAGTTTTTCCCTTACTCCAGGGGGGGGGGGCATACCTTCCCATATCTCTATAGTGTCCAGCTCTCCACACTCAACTCTTCTTTCACAGTCCAGTGTAGCCCCTGGCCCAATTTACACAAGCATTGTAAGAGCCCCTCTTTGCTGAGAAAAGGGGCTCGCAGACCTTTTTGTTGATTTTAAAGAACTTTAAGTTTCACCCTCAACTACCTCGGGTAATCCAGTTGCTCACTGTGCTTAGAGAGGCACAGCTTCACCTCACTGATGAGGCCAAACTAGATCGAAACACGTGTCTGGGGTTGCTGTTGGTACTCTTGTTCTGAGAAGTATTGCCTAGAATTTTGGTGCTGGACTGCCTAAGTGGGCGGGACCTGACTGATATGCAAATAGTTATTACTTCTTTGTGAAAGGTACAGTGACACCTTCCCATAGAATAGGTTATTTGGCTGTGTTCGTTCTCAGTAGAAGGGCTCCCAGATCTTTCTTTGGAAAGTTATTTGTGTATTTTATTTTATAGATGGGTAATAAAGAGGGATACTCTTTGTGAGGCAGGAAGGAGAAGTGATGGTCTGCTAAAGGCCACCTATGGGATGGGACCACCCACCCGTGCCAAATCCTGCACCCTCCTCCAAAGTGCGATGTGCTGGGGCAGGCATATGGGTCTGTCCTACCAGTTGAACCCTATGAGTCTATCCTTGAGCCCTCCCACGGAGGGTGAGCTGATACGGCAAAGCCCTTAGACGCAAATCACACCAGGGGAAAAGGGAATATGAGTATTAAGTTGTTTAGATTAATTCAAGTTCATTTATTGTGTCATGTTTAAAATAGAACATGGTCAATTGGAGAGGTGTGATCAGTAAGGACATTACTCAGGAATCCATCCATCTCCTTTAGACGGAAGGGTTTAAAATCTATCTTAGATTTTCAGGTTGTCTAGCGCCCGATTTTGACAGAGTGCATATTAAAGGGCTGTTGAGGTTTCCTGTCTCCTTTGTTTAGCCTCTACAGCCACTTCCCATGTGGGTATATTTCAATTAAACACTGATTAGTATACAAAGCTGGCACCAGCAGAAGAGCTTGAACAAAGGGAAAGGGCTGGTTCATGGAGCCTTTGTTAGTTAATAAGGGTGGCCATGGCAGGAGGAACAATTGACCCCCCCCCCCCTCTTCTGAGATGTCAGGTGTAATCCTGGCTGTCATATCCCAACTAAATATGACAGGGCGGACAATGCCTGTAAGCTGTGTCCAACCAGAGTAGACAGGCGTATGCTTTTGTCATGCAGTGATCATAGGAAAATGTGTGCAGATTATTCCCAAAACTTTTTCAGAGGTTGATCTACCAGCATTCAATTTCATATAAAATTTCAGAAAAGGTCAGGTGAGTGCACACCCACCGTGCATATGACCGAATTCATCACACATATCAATGTATTATTTCTGATATTTAGGGCCTAATTCACAAAAGCATTTTATAATGGCAAACCCCCATTGGAAAATGCTCTGTGAATTAGACCTTTAGCTTGCTAAATGTATTTTCAAATCATGCCTCATTTAAGGACTGTACCATTAAAGAGCTTACATGTATGTCGTTCTTTTAAGACCTTGCAAGCTGCTCTATTTTAATGTACCTTATAGCTTTATTAGCTGTAAGAAATTGTTGAATATAATGGACGCCCTTCTTTTTAAAAATAACAGAGGGTTTCCAATATGTAATAACCCCACAGTAGGGCTCTAGGGAGTCCCGATAAATGGGTTCTTTATCTTTACAGACACTGAAACCACACATCGAAGACAGCAAGAAAGCTATAAACATGTTGGACATAGTAGCCATACTTATACACACTGTACAAGTATAAACCAATCAGATTTGTGTGTGTTTGTAACCATGGACTTAATGTTGTTTTTCTTTGTGGTATATTAAAGAAAAATAATTGATTTGAGGTTGAAATGCTAACAGCATCTACAGTATTTTTATCTATTCATGTATTTTGCTCCAGTTTACAACAAACCTTGCACACATACCTTTATAAAATTCATGTATTACAAACATTATAAATAAAACCAATAATATCCAAAATATTTAATTAAGATGAAAATATTGTTCTTACATATCTAATTTCAGCTGAAATCGAAGGGAATTGGTTACCATTTAATATACTGCTCCAAAATTCCATTGAAGCTAAAATACACTTATCATGTGCAACATTCCTAAAGCACAATAATCTCAAAATGTTCATTTTTTTACAGACAACTAATAAATGGTCAAGAGTCTCTAGACTTGATTCATGTTTACAAATCCTTCACCACCTTACTTCTCAAGGAATTTGTAATCTTGCACCAATTTATTCAGTAAGGGTCTCAAGAACTGGTGGTGCCAAAATTAGCTCAGAATCTTTTTCTAAATAACATGTGAGTGGGTTTAGTGGCTTCACTGTAAGGATGATATCTCTAAAATGAGTATAATTCCCAACTTTTTGCCTAGTATTACACCAGTCATACTGGTGAAGTTTCTGTTTAACCTCTAGTGGTTGTGACTTCAAAACATCCAAAGTTGTCAGGAGATCAAACAAAATATAAATACAAAACGTAAACATATTCCTTAACTCTAGAACTGAATTGTTCTCCCCTAAAGGTTTAGTAAACAATGAGTGAGGCAGAGTGCAGATTTTTAATTTTTTAAAAGACTGCCTGCCTCCTTACGAGTTTGATGGTATTTTGGTGGTAAATCCACCAAAATAATTCAAAATCAGTTGCTGTTACCGCCACTTGGTCCCATGGCTTTACCACATGATTACAAGTGATGGTTAGGCCGTGTTCATCTCTATTTATGAGTCCTTAGAACTCCATTGGGGATTTTGGCGTAATTCCACCAAAACATGAAGTTTGGAATTGCAGGAAAAATGGAGGTAATTCTGTTGCCACCAAATAAAGTGGCGGTAACGGAATTACCTCCACTTTTTCCTGCGCCGTCAAACTCGTAATGAGCCTGAGAATTTTCCACCACAATGTGACTTCCAAAGAAGAAAGACCCAACTTATAACGAATGACTCATGACTGTACCCCCTTCAATAAATGCAAAACATATCTCCAAAATAATCCTTCAAGTCTCGGCCAAATGTTCAAGGATGCAGGGCCAAGAACTTTGGCTCCATAGGTTAAAAATGGAACCACCTTTGTTTTTGTATAATCTTTTCACAGATAACATGGAAAAACGCCACATGTTGGATGGATTATTTTCTTTTGGATAGCCAAGTAGAGGTTCCCTCCTCCATAGAAAAGCCAAGAAAGGCAAAGCAATTCTTTACTTCGAGCGTCTCATGATTTGAAGACCAAGAGAAGTCAAAGTATTTTTGATAATTATCCACAGACAAATCCAGAATCTTGAAATTAACAATGTTAATTTCCAAGTCGTTAATGTGTATATACTGATGAAATGTATCGAGAGAGCATTGTAGGCCAATAGGTGTCTGATCACATGGTCATTTCACAGGAGTTGAGCTAAAATGAGGGGGGAATAATCTAGCGCCCAAAAGAGCCTCTTCTATGTCCAAAATAAAGAGGTTAAACAATGTAGGAGCCCAAACGCATCCTTGGTGCAGTTCTCTGAATGTGTCAATTAGCCTAAACATTTAGCCGAAAGATGTTAGTCTTACTTGGACTGAAGTGTTGGGGTGAATATATTTCCAGATGTCAGGTAAGGATGGTGGAGAATCCTATTTATCATGTTTCGCCCAAAGGAGAGATCAGTTAACTCAGTCAAAAGCACGGGTTAGGTCTGTAAAGGCTAAAAGAATAGGACACGAACATATGATAGTTATTTTCTGCAACAGGGTAAGAATTGTCCCATTAAGTACCATCCCGAAGATTTTCCTAAAACCAGACTGGACATATCTATTCTACCAATATTCTGGCACCATCAGTCCAGGTCTTGTAAAATCAAGGAGGAAAAGATTGCACATGTCACGACCAGGAGTGCTATCGGATCATAATTAGCTGAACATAGCCCATCTGCCATTTTAAAAATGGGCAGAAGGTATAATTTTACCATGAAAGTGGCACCAAACAGGTTTTCAATATAAAGGAAAAAAGACGGAACAACATTTTTCTCCAGATATCAGGCCTTAAGGGTGAAATTTGACAGGGCATGAGGGCTCGAGAGTGTTTTGCTTTAAGTATGACTTCATGTATCACCGCAATAGAGCAATTAAAATGCCTTTTACAGGGCCACAAAACACTAGAAGACCCGTAGGCCTTACGTGCAGGAGTATACACTTTTGTTAAGTGAGTCATCCAAAAATGCTCATAAATTGGATTACATTGAGGATGAACTTGTGGGTCGGGCTCTTTATTAATGAGTGTCCAGAAGTTGGGTAGGTGTTTAGATGTCAAACACTGTAAAAAAAAAAAATCAGAATCCTTCTGTACTAATTGATTTCCATAGGCCTTCACCCAATTTTTGTAATATTGTTTTTTCTTTTCTTTGGCGTTCTAAACCGCTTAGTGCTCTTATATCACGCTGCAGCTTCTTTTTGTTGTAGAGCAACATCAAAGACATGTTTGCATTCTACTTCGATTTCCATGTCCTAAATTCATCAATGTTTTTACGAACTCTTCTGGGGCGTTTAGCATATTAGATCATTTGGTAGACAGAATTCTAGAAACATTAACCAAGTTATTGTTGGAATTCTTAACAGCATGAAGGTTCTATGAAGTCCTATTTAAGCCCCTTAACTTCCAAAAACTGTGCAAAACGTAATTCGCTATCAATGAATATTTTGAGTTCTCAATTGAGGCAGAATGAGACTTGGAGAGATATACAATGCTAATATTGACCTAGACACAAATATGTAATCAATAATCGATCTGGAATTACAGCCAACCATGTGTAGTTTGGCAGATTGTCGCCAAGTATGTTCCCATTAATTACAGTCATTATTACCCACAATGTGGTCCTCAATGTTTGGGCAGGCTGAGTTACCTGACCAGGGTATCGAACCCGTGACACACAGAATCGTACTGTTATCAGTTTTCTCTTGAGCTAGCCTCTAGGCTAATGATAGGTGCCCCACCTGCAGTTCATCAGTAAGTAAGTTATTTCCAAAACTAGACAAGTACCCAAACTCAGGAAACACACATCCCAAAGGTACTGCCGATGACACATGGCCTAATACGATATACAAAAGGAAGAATTGTAGGGCTATGGGTGCAGCATGGAAATGTGGCTACCACACATTGTGCAGCTTCTGTGGCCAATCACCTGCTCTTCAGCCCTTGCCCACTGTGCCATGCTCCATGCCGAGACACAAAAACTGAAGGTGGTGGTAATACCCAACATTTTCCAAATGTGCAAAGCTGCTTCATTTTAGAGAGCCAGAGGCTCAGGTCATGCTCTCAGGAGAGTAGCAATTGTGAGCAGTGAGGAGATCTGGGAGGAGTCAAGTAAGCAGGACAGAGAGCTGTGCATCAATGAGGTGCTAGGAAAAGGATGCAAGTGCTCTCTTTCTCTGCAGAGCAAGTTTGAGACATTGCATCCACTTAAGTTATATTATGTTATCTTCCATTTGTATAGTGCCTCCTGCCAAAAGTTACGGTGTTGAAGCACTTTTTCCTGTCAGAGAGGCAAAGGAGGAGTATGATAGAGCGTTCAGTAGTGGTAGGGGGGAGCAAGGTCGGGTAGATAGTTGGGATGAGGGCAAGGAATATATATGATGCTCTGGAAGGCATGAGAAGGAAAAGGTGGAAGAGCTATGTATACAAAATGTATCATGGGTCTCAACTGTATTCTGTGGAGTGAAGTGCCGAAAGGAGAGACAGCCGGAGAGTCATGTTCACTGCGCCAGAGGGTATGTCTCTAATTTACTCACTGCATGGTGAGCCTGAGAAAGTTAAAGCCATGCCCAAGAGAAAGCAGACAGCAAAGCCCTTCTACTTACTTCCATAAGACCACAACAACTTTTGGGATGGGTTGTATGTCAGAAATTCGTATTTGCCAAGTTTGCAACAGTTCCCTGAAAAGTGAGCAAATCAACTTTGTGGTGGGCTGGGGGGCTGGAGTGGGGTCCTCTTTTATGACATGGTAACAAAACATATTTTTTTTACGAAAGCCCTAGGCGTGTTCCTCTGTGCAAAGTGCTCAAGGACACAAAGCCTACCTATGGCTTGGCAGTGGTCCGACCTTTGAGCCTTCCAAAGTGTCAAGGTGGACCAAGGCATGAAGAAAGCATGCCGAAGAAAACACAACACGGAACGCTTTTCTACTTACTCCACAACAAAGCTCAGAATAGACACAAACGGCCAGGTTCTATGGACGGGGAAGCTGGAAGGAAACATGGACTCATTTTACTGTCCCAGCCATGAAGGTGCACAATTTCCACTCACTCCTTTTATAGGCATCTGGGATATCCTGGGTCGACATAAAATGTATGTCTATGTAGCCATGAGGCCTGATTTGCAAAATCATTTTCTATGGGAAAATCTAATTGAAAAATGCAATGTAAATCAAGTCCATAGTATTTATTTATACTGCTTGTTAGCTTGAGTATAATTTCGGTATTATTTCGGAAGTGGGTAGAAGTGGTATGTGGTACCTGTGTGCCACTCTGCTGGATATTCAAGGCTCAAATACAGGGAACGTGTGATGGCAGTGATTTCACCTACACTGGCCCTTTAAGTGAACTGGCCTGGCCTTCCGGAGCTGAACAGCTCACAGCAAGGAGTTTTTGCCCATAAAATCTCACTCCGTGCGCAGAGCGCAAGCGCAGAAGTGGGAAGATGTGGTCTGTGAGTCCACATGGGAGTGGACCCAGCCCCCTGGTGGAAGGAGCAGATTGGATGCATACACAGGGGCATGATAGGTGTTTAGTCTGACTTTGTCCTTGCCCCCCAGATTATCCAAGTCTGTGTGAATTACTGAGCAGACTGAAAGTCCTGCTGCTTTATGGGGCAGGGGCGAAATTAAAGCCGACTTAAAATCTCTGCTTACTCCAGAACATTTCCTCCTGAATTGTGCTACTCCCCTTGGAAAAATGGTGATACCCCCGGCATTCAGCATCTACAGGGAAAATAAGACACAGGGAAAACGGATGAGAAGTCTGACTATGAACAAATCGACTTTAAGATAAGTCCTGCACAGGAAAAAGATTTCTGTGCTGCCAGTGCCCACAAATATCCCTACACAGTCGAAGATAAAAACATATTTTGCACCCACAAAGCTATTCCGGTAGTCCCCTTGGCTACAGCAAATACCCTGCTATCTGAAGACTCAGGGTCGGACTTTGCAACGTGAATAGATAACAATGGCTTGTTGCTGAAACTTTGGCTTGTAGTAAAAAGGAACTCAATGGCACCGGCAGATTTTGAGACAGACAATGGGCCTCATTCCGAGTATGGCGGTAAGGGATAGCGGCCACCGGTAACGAGACCGGTGGCGGTATACCCTTACTGCCATACTCCAAGTTCCCTCTGCGCCCTCGCCCTTAACGCCTGCTTTGAGCAGGTGTTAAAGTCGAGGGCGCAAAGGGGCCTCCAAGCCAATAACGGTGACCGTAATGAACGGTCACCGCTATTTGCATCTTCCCCATTCCCATTGAGCCCTATGGGGGCTCATTTGAGAATGGGGAAGAGCCTTGGTGAATGGGGAATTACCGCCCCGCCAACCTTAGAATGGGGCGGTGATTCCGCCATCCACCAAGGCGCTGCCGGCCCGGGTACGGCGTCAACCAAGGCGTTAATAGCGCCATTGGTTAGCGCCGTACTCGGAATGAGGCCCATTGTGATGTCCTCTAATCTTTCCCGTACACCTAACTTGGAAAACTGTATGACCTCCATGGAATCTGCGCCCAGGGAGAGTGACAGGGAGGAAAGTTTGAAGGAAATCAGAGAGCCGGGTGAGGACATTGACCAGTCCATCCCCTTAGAAGAGAAAAACATATTGAGGGCTCTGGAAAAATCGAGGCTCTATTCCTACTCTGTACTACCATGGTGGAGGAACAGTGGACTCTAAAAGAGTAGATGGCTGGAATAGTATGCCTACTAAAAAGTGCAAAAGGCATATTCTACCAGGAAACTGATAAACAAATAGCCACCCACACGATTAGCGCTACTTACTCACCTAGGGAGGAGGAGAACCATCAAGAAAGGGTATTCATAGTAGCCGAATCAGACAGTGGGGTGCTGGAGGCCATCAGTCCTGAACCTTTGATGCTAAATGCACCAAATTCACCTCGCTGCAACATCAGACTGGAAAAGAAGAGGCCAAGAAAACAAGGGGCCAATTTGGTGACGCTGGAGAAAAAATCAGTCTGCTATGGGACAGTTGAAAAGTTAACACATGAGCAAGGGGGTTTGGGGGTCAGTGTTTCAAATACTCTAGAGGATGGGCAGATCAGACAGGTGCGCCCCAAAGTTCCCATTGATGGCTGGGTCACCAGATAGTTGGAAAAGGCATCTATGCCTGGTGTCCCCGCTATGGGGCCACTGGTGCAGCTGGAAAGGCCAGCAACAAGTTGGCGTTGGGCTTAGGGCCGACCGAGGTGTGCCCAGTGGGACCTGCAGGTGGGGAGGCTCCGGTGGGGAGGCCACAACAATGTTTGGAGAAGTGATTCTGCCAAGTAGAAGGGGCGATGCCAGAGGGGAATTCTTCCTGACGCCGGCATTACCAATGGAAGCTGTTTTCCAAAAGTTAACCCCCAAGAAACTATCATGAAATATCAAAATGCCCATTTACCGACTTCTAACGTGCAACTATGGTGGGCTAACCGGGTTGAACAATTAAGGCCCAGGGGCTGGAGTACAGGACCACAAAAGATTGACCCAGTATGGTGTGCAGACTTATTACACATTATGTTTATGGAGAAAAACACTACAGGGCACAACCCTTCCTTAAATAGATCTTGGTTGCTCTAGCTTCTGCACATGATCCCTGACCTAAGCCTGATCACGACAAAGGATCTTAGTAAGCTGGAACTCCCCAAATATAACAGTGCCGGCAATTGGGTGGTGGCAACCTTTGTGTCCCATCTGGCGGTGGAACAGATATGTAAAAACATCAGGGCATTAAGCCAGCTGGGTTTTGAAATGTTGGTTTTTGTCCCTACTGCTTTAAAAACTTCAGGTAATAGGGCAAGGCAACCCAAGGAACCGCTGAGCAGATCCTGGGTAAGGAGACGGGGCCTGAGAACCTCTGAGACAGAGGGGAAGATGGGCTGAGATACTTCTGCTACTACAGTGACAGTGGGCAGAGGTAGCCACAGAAGCTCTGCAAATTCTTTCATGGAATTCTAGAGGCCACAGTTCTTTTTTGTTGAACCCCAAAATCTTGAAAATATTGATCGGCACCATGTGTTTTTGTCTGCAGGAGACCTGGCTGTGTGACATGTTTGACCTAGATGGCTACTCCTTAATCTTCCGGGTTGACAGGGGTTCCCTGAAAAGGTAAATCTAAGGGTAGCCTTTGTATTAGTGCCAGAGTAACCTCCAACCTTGCAGAGTACTGCCCAGGTCCGGCCCACCCCAACTTCCTAGCAGCATCCATAAAGAATCTAGGAGGCTGCATTGTGCCAACCTTGCTGGCAACCCTGTATAACCCCCAGGGAGGTGCCTAAACTATCGTCATAACTGGGAATTTCAATATAGACTGTATGCTTGAACTTGAAAGGGGGTGGGGCTTGGTAGGAAAATGGGACAGTCTGTGAAGGTGAGAGCCGGGGAGTTGTTGGGAGCCCTGGCTAAGTTTGAACTTTTACCAGTCAGGGAGAAGGGATAGGTAAAACAACTTGGTCAAATGGTCACTTCAGCAGTCGAAATGTTTTCATATTTATAAACGACTATCTGGCAGGGCTTAACCCAATGTTGGAGATGATAACCACTAAGGCAAGTGTTCGTGCAATACTGTTAATGAATTATGGTAGGATCCAGGAGATTGGTAGAACAAAACTGGGATGCAACCCAGTGGTCAATCCGGGGGGAAACAGACTTTGCTGGTCAGTGAGTATGATTGAGCAGCTGAATCTATATTTGAGAAACATTGGTCTTTCTGAAAGTGAACTGCCGTTACAGTATAATAAAGATTTAAGTAAGCTATACTCCCTGCACGATCCGTTGGAGCATAGACAAGTTGCTAAACAAAATGGTTGCTGCAGGGCGACTCGCCGCTTTGATAGTGTTATCGCCAAAAGAAGCGTGAGTTAAACGCTGATACACGAAACATAATATAATTAGAAATAGCACACTGTTGCCTGGTGAAAAGGGAAAGGGACTAGCCATTCTTAGGACCAGGTATAAGAACTAGCTCAGAAATCGCAGGTTTTCTCAAAATTACACGGGTTGGAGATTCCTAAATAGACTAGTTAGGATAAGTGATTCCAAAGAATTCTGGCACTTGTTGAGGGGATCGCAAACAAATGCTGAGGACCCCAGAGAACTGGTAGGGGTAACCGAGGATAACTGGGTCAGGTTTATCAAAAGGTCCTTTGATGGTGGTCGAAACTGGTCTTGGGAAGCCAAATCTATGGCAAGTTCAATAGTGAGCCTGCACATAAAAAGGGCCTATCTAGAGGATTATATTATTTATTAAAACTAGGCCCTGGCGGCCTCTCAGATCTGGTTTTGAAGGCAGACACGCCACTTTGGGCCCATATTCTACAACAACTGTTCACATATATTTATGAAACAAGAATCATTCCAAGAACTAGGAAAACCGCAATTCTAATTCCAGTACATAAAAAGGGGCCAAGTGATCTCCCAGACAACGATAGATTGCTGGCTATGTTGCACTGTAGTTCAAAAGTATTTGCCAACTTGTTGTTAGAACTACTTACTGCTTGGGTGGTTGAAAAGGGCCTACTAAGTTACCACCAAACAGGCTTTAGAAAGGGCTGTGCTACATCCCATTCAATCTGGACGTTACTGACATTAATGTCGGATAGCCAATGTTACCCAGGGACCTCGCTATATGTCTGCTTCGTAGACTTCTCAGCTGCTTTTGACAGCGTTAAAAGATCAAAACTGTGGGCTATGCTGGAAAATTGCTTGCAAATAGATCCATCCCTGCTTTATTTTAACAAAGCATTATACAGTGCGACAAAGATTAGAATTGGACTCTCCCAGGATGGGGACCTATCAGCACCCATTTCCACCAAGAGGGGATTAAAACTGAGGTGCTTATTAGCCCCCCTGATTTTCAACCTATACATTTCCCAGATCATACAGAGGCTAGGCGAGATGTTGAATTCCCACAGTACAGGAAGAGGGGCTGCCGTGCATGTCAAATGCAGATGATGTAGAAATATTAGATCGTACAACAATAGGGCCACATTGTTCATTACAAGCATTATATGTCTTTGCGACTGACCTAAACCTGAGAGCAAATACCAATAAGACCAAAGTTATGGTCCTTGGTGATGGGGCACTTGTAAAGAGCCCACACAATTGGTAGGTGGGGGGAAAAGCTAGAAAGGACTAAGGAGTATAGATTACTAGGCATTTCCATAAGGACAAATCTCTCTGGTGCCCATTTGGTGGGTGTTATTACCCAGAAAGTCTGCCAAAAGTGGCTCGCCCTCAAAAAAATGATTGATTCTCAGGGAGGAAGATGCATAGAAGCTAAGATTCTGGTATACAAGACCTCAATTGTCCCTACCATGATGTATGTGCTAGAGGCTTTCCCATGGCGGTTGGTGGCTCCCTTGGGTAAGTTAGAGGGAAGGATACCTTGTTGAACCTGCCCCCCTGTATCCCGGTACAGGCGATCAGGCTCGAACTTGGACTACCTTGCCTTTCCACAATATGGTCACTGGTGACCTGTAAAATCTGGGCAAGAATACAATATGAACTAGGGTGAACAAATACTTTGTAGGCCCGCTTAGTCCAACATGCCTAGAGATATGCAAAGAGTGAATGGTTTAAGAATCTATTCTAATGTTTGAGATGTGGTTCTGTAGTTCAAGGGATTTTTTAATTTGTCCTTTTGAGTGGGTTTGCATTTGCTACTGATCCATTGACATGGAGGGGTAGGCCCCCTACACATTCTTCGATTTGACACGAGATAAAAAGAAAAAGCCAAGCCGTTTTTTACTTGCAATGTTTAGAGCACTGCTGTTCACATGAAAGGGAAAACAAAAGCTGTGTCCGGTTGCAATGTTGAAATCCTTGCCCCTCATGTGATTTAACAATAAGACAAGGCCGTTTTGGATGTAGTGCATAACTTTGATGTTCAGATGCAAGAAAAACAAATGCACGGCTGTTTTTGAATGCAGAGCATAACTTCTTATTATTCAGATGAAAGAGAAGCAGACGCAAAGTCCATTTTTTGGTCAAATGTTTAACTTTTGGTCATTCAAAATGGAATAAAAGCAATTGTGCAGAGCCCTCCTTGGTGAAATTTTTTAATGCTTCCCACCCATGTGCCAGGGAAATCAAAGCACAGCCATTTTTGGTGGCACTGTTTTATGCAATTTTTCAGGTGACAGGGATTTCTGTTTCAGGGCCATAAATTCACCCCAGAGATCTGCCCCCCCCCATACTCTTGCATGACTTTTTGCTGGGGAAGATTAGGGCAGAGTGGGGTTTCCTTTGGCGGAATGCTCCTTCATCAGGGAGCAGCACTCTAGGATCCCCTTATGTCTTTGGGTTGGAGAGTATGGTGTGGCACTCTCTTTCCTTCCTTCGCTTCCAGATCCTCGGGCATTCCTCTCCAGGCTGGAATGAAAGGATGTTAATGCTCTAATAAAAGATAGAAAAAAAAAGTTTTAGTACTTTTTACTGACATTTTTCTCGGAAGATTTAAAACAATGGAACAAGGACAACAACTTGCAATTTTCATGACATTGTTTTCATTTTTACAATAACACCAAGTAAATTACTCAATGGAACAATGACACAATTTGCAATTTTCATGACATGTTCTTTTTCATTTTTACAATAACACCAAGTAAATTACACCCTGTTATCTATATGAATATGATTTTCTTCCATCCGGGTTCCAGTTCCTTAGCTGTATCATTTAGATGATTCCTGTGCTCTATCCTCACAGGGCTCTTCAATCAGCCACAAGTTCTGCTCTCTAAAATTTGAGTGGGATGGTGAATTGTTGGGCCTGACCTGAGATGGTGACCTCTTCTCTATTTTTTAACTTCAACTGCTTAAGGTAGGAATGGAGCTGACCAGAAGGCTTTTTCAGGATTGTCACAGCCCCTTGGGTTACCCTCCAGTTGGGACCGGACTTGGCAATTAATGAGGTCCAAATTAATTGTGACTGGATTGAAAATGTTACTGCCTAAGTAGAAGGCAAAGGGGACACCTCGCACGACCCAACAATTATGCTTGATGCTTTTACCAAAAACAAAAAATGTTACCATGCACCTGCTAAGCAGGAGATGTTTGGAATAGGGAATTTTCAAACCCCATACTCACTGATAAATCGACTCAACAGTAGGAATTGTCTGATCTTTTGGGAGTTTCCTGAATAACACTTTGCTGATGAAGGTTTCCTTACTATTCAGGCCTACTCTGGCGAGAACAGGCTCCCCCTCCTTGATCTAACTGAATGGGGAGGAACAGCTGTCCACCCTTTTTCTGAATATCAGCCAAGCTTTGAACTGGCTTCTCATCACTTTTCATCATGGGATGTGGGTTTTCAAATTGTGGATCGCTATAACATTTCAGGGTATTTCCTTCCAGTGTGGAATGCCACTTGGAACTGGAAAGAAGGTTTTTTTTTCAGAAATTGAGAAGGGTTCCCATCACCAGTTTGTTGTCCTACAGCAATTACAGTGATGTCGAGGACTTGATTCTTCCTGAAATGGAACTCAATTTTGTGAGATCGCTGCTCAACCATGTGGCATGTGCCATTTAGACTGACATAGTTGGCGCTCTGTTTTAATTTTTTTGGTTAGGCTGCGTCCAGAGGACCTTGTTCACACAGTCGATTAGTGGAGACAACCTCCGAAGGAGGTCTTTCCCTAAGAGACAGGGGGTCCGCTCTGAAGTTATGACTACAACCGGGTGTTTCATCTTGTGTCGCCCAATTTTGATCTCCAGATCTGAAGTCCCTGGAGTTATGGAGTTGTCCAAAATAAGTTGCTCAAATGCCCTTTTGGACAGAGGAATGGCTTTGGATCCGGTGTCTACCATGTCCACCAGCTTTGGAATTGCACACTGCCCTTGCCCTACCTTCTTTCTTCTCCAGGGGGCAAAGGAAATGGGTATTTTGGGCAGCTGGGCAGTTAATTTCTTTATTTTGTACTCTGAAACTGTGGGATCTTGGCCAGTTTTCTGTGTTGCAGTTCGAGAATCTGTAAATAAAATTTAGCATTCTGAGATTGGTGGGATTTTGGAATCCCATTTTTCCCTTGATTCTGTGCTGTCCCCTTTTTCCTGGAGACAGTGGGCCTCATTACCCGGTAGGTGGTGAGCCATGGCGCTATTAGCGCCATGGCTCATGCCGGTAAAATACCGGCACCGCCTTGGCGGAAAGGGGATTTACCGCCCCATTCCAAGGTTGGAGGGGCGGTAAATCCCCCTTCCGCCATTGCCCTTCCCCATTCCCATTTCGGCCCCATAGGGGTCTATGGGAATGGGGAAGGCGCTAATTACGGCACTGCAATTTTGCGGTGCCGTAATTAGCTCCGAGGTCCCTTAGCGGGTTGGATTTTAACGCCTGCAAAAAGCAGGCATTAAATCCCCCAACCTGCAAAGGGACCTCGTAGTAAGGCGGTAGGGATTTACCGGTACCGGTATTTTACCGGTACCGGTAAATCCCTACCGCCATCCGTGTAATGAGGCCCAGTCACTTGAACCAGTTTGTGGGGAGGATCCCTCATTCAATTCTGATCTCTTAGGATGACCTTTCTGGGGTTCAGGGATAGGCAGTTCTAGGTCAGTCCCTAGACCTATCCAGTATGAGTTATGGTCGGTTGGGACCCATTTTCCTTGGGAGGAATCCCCATCTTGAATGAGAAGACTTTCTTCCCGGAATCTACCAAAGATTTTTCCCCTTCAAACTGGAGGACGCAGCCCTCCTCCACAAAATGGATCTTCTTTGTCTCTTTGTTTCTTCTACTTACCCTCTGTTCCCTAGGTTGCAGATTTTCGGGGGTAGGAGATTTGAGTTCAGATTCAGAAGTTTCTAGGGGCTTTTCATGGGTGAGGAAGGAAGCTTCCTCTAGGGCTTTGCATCCCCCTTCCTCCCGAGCCTCCTCCTCAGGAAACCTGCCGGTTGTCGGGATTCTCTCCCAGTCATTGTTCCGGGATCCCAGACCCTGAATTCGAGCTGTTTTGAGAAGCCATGTTCAACTGAGGGTTCTGCTGAGCCCTAAACATGTGACTCAGGTCTTGGGTCAAGCTCTGGACTTGGCGCTCCAGTTGTGACACCCTCTCTGGCTGATATAGGGGTCTAGAGTCAAATCTTGGCTGCTCTCGGGAAGGGTAACTGTCTCTTCTCCCTGAGGAACTTGGGTATTGAGGATTCCCCTGGTAGCTCTCCATCCTTGACTTCCCCTCTCCCTGATTTGGGGGTCTAGACTCCTGAAAGTGGGGGGAGAAAGGAGGGTTGTTCTGAACATTGGGGTCTTGAGGGTACCTGGGGAAGAAACCTAACTAGCGGGTGGAAGATTACTGCCCTCCTGAAGTAAGTTTGGAGGGAGGTTTCCTGGTGCCGTACTCATCTTATTGGATCCCCTCCTGGGCCGGGGAGTCCATAGATACCCCAAGATGGGTCTATTCCCCTTGTACCGGGGGCTGATGTAGGTGGCAGGGTCAGGTGACACATTTGTGGGGGGTACCCTACCTAGCTACCACCTACTTGGGACTGGTCAGAGGGTCTTCTCTGCCTCTGGTTTGATTGGTTAGTGGGGGAGTATATTTTAGGCCCCCCCAGTTCTAGGTCCAAAATGGGGGTAACCTTCACCTCTGCCACATTGGCAGCAGCAAAGGTTTAAGTTTGTTTGGGGTTTTGGGGGGAATTCCTTTTTTCTACTTGCTTTTGGACCTCATAGATTAGGGTAGCTTGTTCTGTTACCCAGTCCAGGGTCCTTTCATCGTGGATGTCCCTAACCAACTGTGTCATAATGTATTTGGGGAGTGCATGGAAGTAGGTAGTGATGAATTCCCTACTGTTCGTGCGCACCCGCCTAGTGGCTTATGCAAATGCCCCCTTTAATTCTTGGACAAATTCTCTCGGGGTCTGATTCTCTCCACACTGCAGGTTGTAGGCCACCTTGCGAGCCTCCTGGGGGTTTTGGTGCATGGAGAAGTGATTCAAGATGGCCTCCTTATAGGTAGACCACCTTGAGTGGATCTGATCCTCCAGCCCAGCAAAGAAGCTGGAGTATTCTCGGGAGAATGTTCATTTGGTAAATTCCATTGAATTTGGATCATTTTTAATGCCAAATGATGTCATCATCTGGTCATACAGCTCATGATGCTCCCAGACTGAGTATTTGGCATTTCTATGATACAGGCTAATGAAACTTCTAATGACTTTTATCTGTCTAATGGTGTCTTTCACCAGAGTTCTCTTTTGTTTGGCAGCCTTTTTTTGGTCCATTCACCCTCAGACTCAGAGCTGCTGCTATTTAAGGTCCCATCCCTATCCTCTAGGCACTCCCTGATTCTTCCTCTCCCAAAATGATGGGGCCTAGACTCTTCTCCCCTGTTGTATTGTGGGCTCTCTGGGTCACTTCCCTTGGACTCCCTCTTTCGCACAGGGGAGTACTCATCTGACTCCTCCCTTCTTCCGGGCTTGATGGAGAACTCCCCCCACCTCCCTGACTGGGTGGATTTTTTCAGAATATTCTTTTGAGGGCTAGACTCAGACTCCTTTTTATCAGCAAAGTGGAGCAAGTGGTTCCTTTGTAGCTGATGTTTCTGCGAGTCTAACTTGCTGATTTTCTCTTCATAGGAGTCTTCCTGGTCAGATACATTGGCCACAATATTTTTGAACTTGATCAGGGAAGCACGCCCAACAATCTCTGATGGATGCTGGCCTGCTGGCTCAATCATGCTACGCCTAGTTGAGTCCAGCTGCCTCATGGTTCCTGGTTCTTGTGAATCTGTGGACATGAAGTTAGCAGTGCCTTGCACATACAGGGTGGTAAATTGGCTTGAGCCCCCTGGTACAGAGGGCATCACACTGTGATCAAGGGTTGCCCTGTCACTCTCTAACTATTCGGGTTCCTCAAGTCCTTATTTAACCTAGCATACTCTTTTTCTAACCTCCCAAATTTCTCTTTCTCAGCCCGTATTTATTGATAGTATGCAAAGGCCTGAGCCTTGTGCTCTGCTATCAGGGGTTGGCTGACCTCTATGACCTTCCCTTGTGCCACTACTTGGCTCTGGAGTTCCCTGTTCTCATCACCAAGGGCCTCTTTTTCTTTCTTGGCCTCTTGTATTGTATGGGAGTACTCAGACCATTTCTGTTGTAGGAGATACATCTTCTCACTCTGAACATTTTCTGTCTGTATTGTCTGCTCTAGATCATGTTCTATTTGCCTTATGTGCCTCATTAATTTTTCATTCTCTACTTTTAGGTTAGTCAGTTCCTGAAAACATGACTCACTTCTCTGTGGGTCTGTTTTCATCTTTTTCCTTATATAGTGTACAATTCTGTTCACTAAAGTTATCTCTATGTTGTTTTATAGCACCTACATTCTGGCGTTCCTGGGCAAATTCTGTTTGGGAATGGACTTCTTTAATTATTAACCTATTATTCTCCTCTTCCAGATGCTTAATTTGCTTCTGAAGAGTGCACCTGTCCTCTAAGCACATTCTAGTGTATGTTACTTGTTGGGTCACTTTTAGTTGGCTCTCTTTCAGGGAATCAACCCTTTCTTGGCACTTTACTTTTAATATAGACAATTGGGACTGCTCAGAATTATTTTGTTGTTGTACTGCCAACTCCTCCTTGAGCTGCTTGATGAGCTTTCCGAATTCTAACTCAGAATTTTGACTCTCACATTTTCTCCTCTACCTGCCTTAACTAACTGTGTGTTTGATTTAAAGGCTCAGACTGATTTTGCACAGAGGTTATACTTTCTTGGTACCTTTCTTCCATGACTGTCATGTGGAGGTACATGTACGCAGTAAGTTGGACCATTTTGATTTGGTCATATTTGATGTTCTAAGTCATATAGAACTCAGTCAGGGCTTGATGTGACAGGCCACTGTCCTGCCACACATCCATACTTATAGAGGTCACCTAGTGCATCATACTAGAGAGCCAGGCCTCCTGTTTTTGTTCTGCCCATTCCGCTCTAATGAACAATTTGGACAGAAGGTACTGCCTAGCCATATTAATTTCCACGGTGCACATTAGGAAGAGTGTTCTTCCTTTGGTTATCTATGCAAGGACAACATCTCTACCCTGCTTCTGCCTAGTTTAGGGTTACATTTTGTTTTATTTTGAGACACAGGCCTGATATCTAGGGTACATGTTTTTTGATGGCACCTTTACAGTGTAACACAGTTTTCTAGCCTCTACAAGTAACACTACCTTCAGTGGGTTAGTCTGCTGTGTTGGACTGTCACAGGTGAAACTTCTAACCTCAATCACGGCACAAGCATCCTGTTAAGGATTTTAAAGAGGCGTCACACTCCAGACCAGGACCCTTGATACTGGCCAGGGATGCAGCACACAATCAAAACGGTTTTAGATTTATGAATTTGGATTCAACTTTGAGAAGGCAGCCAACCTGTCTCACACCCCCTTAACGTACACCCCATGTCACAATGGACCATGAACCAGGCGGGTGTGTAATAATTAAATATTTATTTATTTTAATTTTGAATAAAAATCAAACACATTCAATATAGGGCAGCAATCATCAGTGTGGTGATAATTACACAGGAAAATGATAGAATACACTTAGTTTAACCTTCTAGCACAGGAGACATAATGCACAATTGAAAGAAAGCAACATTTATTTTGGGGTAGTGCTTTAAATGGCACCACAGTTAAGCATTTCTCCTGCAACACCCCCTCAAACCAAATTGTGTGTGGGTGGAGAGGTGTAGCAAAAAGTCACATATACTATGCTAAAGTCGGGTTGAAAATTAGACCTACCACCCCTGAATGGAAGGCAAAAATCGGATTGAGCTGCCTTGAACAATGAGCAAACTGGCACTCAGAATTACTAAATATTGATTTTACATGTGCAGTTCAATGGATAAGGCAAAAATGAGTGTGGCTGTACTAAAGAAGCACGACACCTGACAAGCTACAAGGCAATGTACTACACAGAGTTCCATTTTAGGAACAATAAAGTCCTGAGATCACTGTAATGATTGCTGTATTACAACAAACTGGTGATGGGAACCCTTCAACATTCCTTAAAATCAACCTTCCTTCCAGTTCCACATGGCATTCCACACTGGAAGGAAATTCCCTGAAATGTTATACTGAACCACAATTTGAAAGCCCACATCCCATGATAAAAAGTGATGAAAAAGCAGCTCAAAGCTTGGCAGATACTCAGAAAAAGGATGAACAGCTGTTCCTCCCAATTCAGGGGTGGGGGGCTGTTCTCACCAGAGTACACCTGAATAGTGGAAAAAGTTTAATCAGTGAAGCGTTATTCAGGAAACTGCCAAAAGATCAGACCATTCCCACATTTAAAGGAATAGTGCACTCAAAAATATTATAGTCCCAAAAGATGGGCAATAATCCAAAACATGCATTAAACATATTTTTAATGGAAGTTAATGTGTAAACTTTTGAGCAAACGAGGCTCAAAGCGTTTACATGGGAGCATCCATTTTGCCATTTCAGGCAGCCTCCTCAGCTCATGTTAAGCTCTGCCCTGGCAGCACTAAACAAGCAGCAAAGCCCCCTAGTGGGAGGTTTTGCTTACTGCAGCCAGAGCAGAGCTGCATGAGCTGAGGAGGATGCCTTCACCTTCATTTTACATTTTCGGTGCTCCCCAAGCCAAGGGAAGCACACAAAATGTAAAATATAAGGCAAAAAGCAAAGGTGCGGCAATTATAACTACAACGTTGTGTATTTGTGAGTGCAGTGGTTGGAAAACACGGCAACCACAAATACAACAACGTTGCATTTCTGACTGTAGCGGCTTTCGCTTTGAGTCCCTGGGCTCCTCTGACCCGTGTCGGGGAGCCCAGGAGACTCAAAGCTGAAGCCAGAGCAAACATAAATACAAGTTATAAATGCTGTGGTTTTCTTTCTAAGTTAGAAAGAAAACCGCAGCATTTATTTTCCAGTGCTTTTAAAAAAGAAATGTAAAGCACTTACCAGCAGCAGGTTGTGTTAATCTCTGCTCTGCGGCAATAATGAAGCAAAAGCCACCTGCTGGTAGCTTTTGTATATTACAGCTGGCTGGCTTTAGCTTCATCAGTGCCGCAAGTGCAGAAATTAACACAAGCACAGGAGTCTCTTCCATTTCACAAAATGGATGCCTCCTAGTGCTTTAAATCTGTGACTTTGAGCCTTGTTTGCTCAAAAGGTTACATAGCAACTTTCTTAATGAATATTTTTTATATATATTTTTGATGAATGCCCATCTTTTGAGCCAATAAAATGTTTGATGGCACTACCCCTTTAAATTGATTGGTAAGTGGGAAATGGGCCTGGAAACTCCCAATTCCAAACATATCCTGCCTAGCAGGTGCATAATATACATTTCCATTGGTGATAAAAGTTTACAGCGTAATTGTTGGGTTGTGTGAGATGTCCCTTCTGCATTCTATTTAGGCAGTGATATTCTCAATCGGTTAGCAATTAATTTGGACCTCCTTAATTCAAAGTCTGGTCCTCATTGGGAGGTAACCCCATGGGCTTTGACAATCCTGAAAAAGCATTGTGGTCAGCTCCAGTTCAAAAATGGAGAAGAGGTCACCATCCCTGGACTGGCTCGACAATTCACCATTCCCCTAAAATTAAGAGAGCAGGACTTGTGGCTGATTGAAGAGCCCTGTGAGGGTATAGCCCAGGGGTCCTCCAAAGAATACAGGTAAGAAACTGGAACCCGGGTGGAGAGAATTATATATATATATGTATATATATATATATATAAACAGGGAGTAATTATCTTGGTGTTATTGCAAAAATGAAGCAAAAAAGACAAAGTGATGTATAAAAATTGCAAGTTGTTTTTGTTGTAATATCTTTGTAAATCTTCTGCGAAAGATGTCTATAAAAAGTACTGAAACTTGTTTTTTTTCTTCTATTAGAGAACAAACATCCTTAAATTCCAGCCTGTAGAGGACCCCAGAGACCAGGGAGGAAAGGGAGAAAGGGGGTTATGTGCCATACCCCCAACCCAGAGATGGAAGGGGATACTGGTGGATCTGCTCCCAAAGCAAGGAAGGAAGGGGGGTGCCATACCCCCAACCTAGAGATGAAAGAGGCTACTGGAGTGCCCACTCCCTGATGAAGGAAAATTATGCCAAAGGAAACCCCACTCTGCCCTAATTCTTCCCAACAAAAAGTCATGGAAGAGCAGGGGGTGATTTAGGGCGGGTTGATTTCAGGCCCTAAACAGAAACCCCTACACCTGAAAAACTGCTTTGAAACTCTGCACCAAAAACAGCTGTGTTTTGCTTTCCCTGTCACAAGAGTGGCAAGCAGTTGAACCCTGCTATCCACTTGAATGACATGAAGTTATGCACTGCATCAAAAACAGCCTTACTGTACTTTCATTCACATGAGGGGTAAGAATTGCAATCCTACAACCAGTCACAGTTTTTGCTTTTCATTTCACTTCTGCCCTTTAAAACATTGCAAATGAAAAGCTGCTTGGCTTTTTCTTTTATTCAGTGTTAAATCAAAGAACCCTTTGGAAGGGCACATACCGCTCATTGTCAATGGACCAACAGCAAATGCCAACTCACTCAAAAAGGACAAATTAAAGAATCCTGTGACAAACAAGATAGGAGTTCAAACATCAGACACAGAAACAGCTTGTACACGTGTAAAAAAAATAAAGAGATGACTTTAAAAAGCCACTGTGAAAAGATAGCTTTGCTCGCACAGAAATGTCAGTGAAAAATGCTGTGCGGAGGGAGGTTGACTAAGCAATGTACATTATTTTCCCACCCGCAAGACTTCAATCACCTTGGAAGAGGCTCACAATACTGGAAAAAACTGTTTTGGGACACAGGCAGGCATCTTCTTAATTGAAAGCCCCGCTCTCCACTGAAAGTCGCATCTACTAGTGAATCAGCATGCAATGACATGTGATGTACTCGGGGAGGTATAATTCCCTGCTCTGCCAGACTTGAAGGTAGGGACTCAGGGACTTCAAGGAAAGCAAGTGTGGCTAAAAACTTAACTGGGAAGTGTGAGTTCCTCCTGCACCCACTACCAAGGACAAACTGACAACTTCAAAGGTGGTAATCAAAATCTCTGGTCATCGACTGTGGGGGATAAAGCGCCCCTCCCACAGAGATTCTCCAAATTGACATTAAAGGACTGAGTCAATTTTTAGGCATTTTTGTAATAGTTAGAATGAGAAATTATTTTGTTTTATGCTATGTTTTTATGTAATTTCCAGGTGCATTTTCCAGGGACTTTGGGGACTGAAATGGCCAGTTAAGACGAGTTTCTGGCTGCTCGGAAGATGTGACAAGTATGACATTTGATGGAAAGATCGAAGGTGAAATTAGGAGAAAATGTGATCATTTGCAAAGTCATAACTATTATACATTTTAATGAAAATGGCAGAAATATGCCAAAGGGCCATGCTACCTCGTCCGGAGTTGGCGATCGGCTTACCTAATTCCTAATGACCCTCTCAAACCACATATATGATGCATATGTCAGGGGCTAGTCGAAATGTGAAGTTATGAGACATAACTGTGTTTTTGTCAAAAAGTGTCCAAGAGAACAAAGAAGGGTAATAAAATGCCAATAGACAGATGGTGCGCTCTTCCCTTGGACCAATCATGTCAGGGGCAGTGTGAGGAAGGGTGAGCTGTCCTATCTGAGGGGTAGGGGTAATTATAGAGTACTCCCCCTAGATTGTAAAGTGAATGATGTAATTTGGGCTATATAAGGGGCACTGTACTAAGTCACAGGACACACAAGAGTCCGGGGAGATAGGATAAGGAGGACAGAGAGGAGGCAGCTGAACCATGCCACAGAGAGTGCAGAGGCCCGATCCCTTGCCTAGCTGTCCAGAGGGCCCTCAGATCCAGCTGCATTTCCAGAATCCTAAATCAAGGCTTACTTTATAAGTAGCAAATAACCCCAGCCATAAATTGCATAAGCCCTTACTTTTTGTAGTATTGCACCCATTAAAAACCCATAGAAACCCACATCAGAAACCCCATTGGCACTTATTGAAAATCCAATTGAAAACCTCACATTGCTAGTGTAATTCAGTCAGTTTAGCCTGTGTATGTTAGCATATTCCCTTTGGTAAACCTCTCAATGTCTGTGTAAATCCTTAGCCTATTCTTAAGTAAATCAATGAATTCCCCCATGAAATTCACAGAACAAGTTGGTTAAAATTTTGAAATTAACCCCCTTGTCTCTGATGTCTTTCTCTAATAATTATAGTAATTAAAGTATTGCCTCAAAAGCATTAGTCTCGTTGTAACTGAAACTGAATTTGCCTGTGTATTATGTGCCTTACCCCACAAATTCCTATTTGCATCTGTCCCACTGAAAAACCCCAAACCATAGTCCCATTGAGAGCAATCCCTTTTGCCTACAAATCTCTCTGTCATCTGTCCATGAAAACGATTTTCCTATTCTGAGCTATACCCCTTCCCGGGCCTGCCTGTCATTGTAAATCCAGTGTAAAACGAATTTCCATTTGCCGTTTGTATTTTTTCCTTTTGCCTTTGCTTTCTTTCCAAAATCAATTTTCCTACTTTATTTCCATGTTGCCCTGGTGTGCTGGTTAGTAGTCTCTAAGCTTCCCTATCTCCTCAAGTGTAGCAATATGAATTTCCTTTCATTCTGTCCCATAGCAGTTGTGAGTAGCCGTGTGAGTAATAATCAAAATCTGATTCTGCCATTTTGCTCCAAAAATGGGTTTTCACTTTCTTAGC
Organism: Ambystoma mexicanum; assembly: GCF_040938575.1. Taxonomy (NCBI): domain Eukaryota; kingdom Metazoa; phylum Chordata; class Amphibia; order Caudata; family Ambystomatidae; genus Ambystoma; species Ambystoma mexicanum. Next base: position 118,679,544 of record NC_090926.1, on the reverse strand, counting down.
AGGCCTCTCATCCTGGGGTGGTGGGCTTTACTCAAAATCCGATTTTCTCTCTCTATCCTTACACCTTTCCACTGCATTCCATTCAAACGAATAAAGTTAGCTAATGTTAAGCGGTGAGTGTTGCAGGGGGGAGGGCTAAACCATTGGGGTTATCTCTTTCTAAAAATTGCTCTTTTTCTGTGTTACCGTTAAAGATTGTGATAATTGTAACAGTATATCTTCACTGAATCGGTTTGTAGAGATTAGTGCAATTGTGTACCATGACAGTAGTCACTGTAAAATTGTTTGATGTTCCTTTTCCATTAAATAATAAATTAATAAATATCTCATTGATACACACCGGCCTTATCCCTGGTCCATTGTGACATGGGTGTTTGTGGAGGTTGGGTGTGAGACGGGTTGGAGGCCTACTCAAGTAAAAGAACCAGTGGTTTATTAAAAATAAAAAGTGCTTTATTGTAGGCCACATTCATTGTCGGGGAAGGAGTCCCTTGCTGGAGTGTGCTGTGTAATAAAACCGTGACAGCAATCTCCTGCGAAAACCGCATCATTCGCGGACTCCTGCATGTCACGTGTGCTAGTTCCCAGTAAGAAGGTTGGGGCTGTCTGGTTCCAATCCACACTACTGGTGCCAGGACATCTGTTGTGCATGAATACATGGGGACCACCATGGCCCATTATTGGACCAAGGCTGGTGTGCATGCAAGGGAACAGATCTTCTATTGGCTGTCCAGATTCGATCATGCATCAGACTTTGGATAACGAGAAGGGGCCTTGCATCCATTCCCGGTTGATCAGGTTGATCTACAGTGGTTCATATCGAACTACTGAAGGAGCTAAGTATCATGTCAACTAAAGCAGACCTGAGGAAGCACCAGAGACAAGCTAGAAGGTTTGGCACCCTGAGCCTGCTGCTGTCCGTTGGGCCCCTGCTTTGCTGTCCACCTTATAAGGCCTACAAGGGTGATTCAACCCCTTTGAGTAGTCGGAACTACTCTCAGCATCTCCTGATTTCCCACTAAAAGAGCCTTCTCGAATGTTTTCCTGGGCCATCCAGTGAACGGACAAGCTCAGTCCCGGGACATTGCATAGGAGCGCCACCATTTTGAGTTGGGACTCGAAACATTGGCAATACCTAGCTTCTGGTTGTCGATACTCTACCATTGAATTTCATAGGCCTAGCTCTTATGAGTTGTGAATTAGGAGAGTGAATCACTCTGCAAGCCTTTGCAGTCCCTGCATTGTGGTGACAATCATTGTGGGTGACTTCCCCGTCTCTCTGCTGTGCCCTGAGTCCTGCTGCACTGGAATTTTCTTCCTCCTCCCTTCGTGGGTGGAGTTGTTGTTACTGTCCCGTCACGGACTACTGCCCCATCCCGCCCACCTCAGAGTTAGATCAGAAAAGTAAAGGTCGAATTTACAACCTCGATGAAGCTGACATAGTTTGGTCTGGATTGGAGCAAAGGGCGGTGAGTACTTGAATAACTTAAAGGTGGCCTCTGGTTCATCCATTTGTTTTTAACCACAAGGGTTCCTTGGGATCTTCTAATTGGCTGGGATAGCTCATGCTTCCTGGCCTGTTCCGAAAGTCGGAAACTGCTCAGCGAGGGCAGACTCTTCCCTGGCGATTGGAACTTCTTCTACCCCCTTCAGGGGCCTTACCTAACTGTCTCAGCATCTTGAAAAGGTACTGTTTTTGCGTTACGCACGACTGTGCATTTTTATGCACTGCTGTATATTGAGCAAAGCTCTCCCCACTTCGTAAGCCTGGACTGAATAAGTTAGGGTTTCCATCCTGAAGACAGTCTAATGCATTATTCGTGTTAACCCCCCTTCTGTTACAGGATGTGGATGTGTTACACCGTTTATCACATTAGGCTGCAGTAGTTGTATGTATATTACATAGTGAAAGGCTTGTGCAGTAAGTGTTGCATTATTCGTTTGTTTATTTGTGTTGATTTTTGGGTCTGAAATAAATGTATATGGATTTTTGATATACACCTGTCTAAGAGTATTCTGTGGTATCTTTACTGTGTCTGCTCATTGTGGGCTTCTGTTCACTCTCAACTCTCCTGAGACTTAGTCTTGACCGCCTGCCAAGCTACTATGATTGGCCTGGCTTTTCCAGAAGATTCCCTGTTTCACTAAACTAGGGTGGCCTCCTAAACTTCTGTCCCCCAGGCCAGAGGTTAGTAATCCATTCTAACACACACACACAACGTAAACCACACTGTCTGCACACATACTAAGTGCACCCAAGCACTATTTACTACCCTACTCTCTCCACTGACCTGGACTATGGTCCCAGAGGGCGTTCAACCCACAGTGCTTTGAGATCATACCAATGGTACATAAGGCGCTATACAAATGCACAGTAACATAACATATCTGTGTGGTTTTAACGGAATCCTTGTATCTGTTTCCAAGTGTCCCAATGTTGCGATGCTCCTAAATAAAATCTGATCTGGCTTCAAATGCGAATGGGCTCTGTCGCGCTCTATGTCATACCTTTGTGGTAGCGCCTAGGGGCACTTGGTTGGGCCTTGGCGCTAGGAAAGATTATTTTATGTGGTTTTAGATGATATGTGCTCTCTGTAGACCTGTCATAGGAAGGTCAGATGGGTGAGAAGGCTGGCCGTGTGTTGCCCCAGTATGGTGTGAGGCAGGGGAGGAGATGTGAGGTAATGATTTGGGGATATATAGATATATGGGCACTTGTTTGTCTGCTTCCAGTATCACTATGTCCGGCATGAGTGAATTCTATTAAACCCGGTGGAGCTGCGCTGGTGTGAGAGTACAGCTGCGCTGGTGTTAGACAGAGCTAATGGCTGGCACATGTTCATTGTCTGTGGGTATCCGGTGCCGGTAGTGGGCAGACAGCATCCTCCCGACCAGGCCTCGGGCTCTGCACGGCGAAGGGTCTCATGCAACGCCTCCCAGAGCCCGAAACCACAACTTAGAAGAGAGGGCCCATAAACTTGCGAATAATGTTTCCCCTTTAAATCAGAATGACCTCCGGGAAATTCACAAAAGTCCTAATAAATGGGATGGCGGTGGGGGAGGGCGGCTGGTGGGCATGGTCGCACACACAATCCCCCTGCCAAGAGCTCACTTCTCTCCAGAAGATGGACGCTGAGGGCTCGGAGCCCGTCGCTGTCAGAATGCTGGAGAAAGCGGGGCTCTTTGCGAGCCAGGGGCCGGTGGAAGCTATTTAGAAGCCGGCAAAGGCAGATGGCCGCACTGTCCATGTCCTGTAGCCCTCCATGTGTCACTGCGCATCTCTGTCCGAGCTCCACCACGTAAGTCGCTCTGCCCGCGTGCTTCTGCTTCCACGCCTCAAGGGCCGCACGGGACGGTGCGCATCCGGCTACACCCGTGCTCTTCAAACTGTGGGACTGGCCTAGGGGGGCACGAAGGATGGCTAGGGTTTGGGGGGAGGGCGTGAGGCTCTTCAAAAAAAGACGACGGTGACTGCTTTCAATAGAAAGTACAAGCAGATAAGGCATGGCGGGCAACACTACTCAGCAACAATCTTTTTACTCAAGGTGGGGACTCAGCATAACAAGTTTAAATGCCTCTGGGCTACACCGTCAGTCTATAGTCAACCCATACTGCATGCACATGCCTTTACAAGTAGTCTGTCACGCTGTGATGCACGGGCATATGGGTGTGTGGGGTGTGTGTGTGTGTGTGTGATATCTAATTCTGCTGCAGGTCTGCAGATCATGTGTACGTACCCTGGGTGGAGTCTGTGCACGGTTTGTTCTGTCACTGCTGTGTTCCTGCATACACTGTTCGCCCGGCTCTGCTGCATGCTAGTTGTCTGTTCGTTGGGGTGTGCACTAAATCAAGATGGACGCCTGGTCCATATGCGTCTGGCTACGTGGCTGCACTTAAGCTTTACATGTCTGCAATGAGTGTGTGTACCAGGTCCACCTACACTGTACTTCTAACTGTACTGTGGGGCAGCCCATCTGTGCCGTTTCCGGCTGCACATTTTGTGCATGTATGCACGCATGGCTTGTCAATATTAACGCTGTTAAGCTATCCATACTGTCAATATTCATTAAATTTATTATTCCGATTGCATGTGTGTTTGGAACCGATTCGTGGAATATTTGCCCTCTTCAAAGTGAATTTGCACTGCTGAAAAGTGATTTAATGTCCCTAAATCGCTTATATGTTGTGGATTTTGACAATATGACTGTCCAGCTATGCGTTCCCCTACAGTTTATATATCCTTTGTATGTGTTCACTCTGTGCCCATGAATTCCCCTATAGTTCCCTTACAGGGCCTGCTTCTTGGAATGTTTTGCATGGTTCAAAGTGGCTTTGCTCTGGCAACACAAACCCTGAATCATGGAACCGTGTAAAGTGTATTTTGCAATGCAAAGTCCGTGCAAAATAATTGTGTGCTGCAAAAATGACTATGCACTGACTTTGCGCTGCAAAAATTCACTTTGCACAGTTCCATGATTCAGGGTTTGTGTCGACAGTGCAACGTCACTTTTCATCAGTGCAAAGTCACTTTGAACCGTGCAACACATTCCATGAATCTCGCCTTTAGTGTCTGCTTGTCTTTCAATGTCCCCTTGGAGGTTTTGCCTCTGCATCCCCTGCACTGTCTGCTTGCTTTCTCTGCCTGCTCCTGGACCTCTATCGCCCACCTCTGCGCGTCCCCTTAGTTTCCATCCGCTTCTCTGCCTGTCTTGCATGTGCTGGATTAGACTGGCTGGCTTCCCGCCTACGCATGTCCACGTTCGTGTCCATGGGTGTCTGCCTGGCTTCTATGCGTGCATTGCGATGCCGACCCGCTCCTGGGCGTTTCGGGTCCCTTGTGCCTGGGCTCTCGCGTATGCCTCCATGTCGTCACCCCTATGGGTGCCCGTTGGCGCTATGCGGGCCCTCACCCTTATGCTTTCTCTCCTCAGGGGATCCATTATGAAGCAGGGGCTCTGAGCGTGAAGAGGCGCGAGCTCTGCTGCGTCACGGCACGGGTGGCGGCCGCTCTTTTACCCATTCATGGGTGCACCGCGCTCACCTCTTGCCGAGGGGAAACTGTGGGCGAAGAAAGCCAGGCTGTCCCCAGTAAAGCGCGAGGCTGGGCGCGCCTGAGCCGCCGATGGCGCGACACCTGAGGGCGCGCAGCAATGTCACGATAGGACCCACAACCCCGCGCCGAGCCGTGGCCGTCTGTACACCCAGGCGCTAAAGAGTAGGCCACCATTCGAGTTCAGATCCATAGTAGTAACTAAATAACTATCGAGTATCAGTGTGTGCGATCAATGTGACGCACACACGTACGAATAATAGTTATGTATAACCCACAGGCACCCGCGCATATGCAGTATATGCACATGTATGCAGCTTTACATAATGTGTGCGTTTCCAAATGTTCTGCTATATTACAGATACTACCTAGTACACACGTATTCATGTTGTACATACACGCACGCGCATGTGTACGTATATATCACACACAAATTATGCATTTTACATGTGTGTCCGTGTGCATTTTTTTCATGTATTTGTTTTGCTTCTTATAGCGCGCAGTGTGTAGGGTGCAGTACATTTAATATAGCATAATATTTAGAAATACTTACCTATATAGATGCATTACTGTGCACGCACATATTTTAGCTTGAGATTTTTCGAGTCTTATTTTGCAAATATCTTCGGAGCAGCTGGGTGCAATCACGAGTATCGCCAGATCACCGCCGTAATGCACGATCAGTTCATTCCTTTGGTTTTCCAAACGCTATATCTCGTCAATTTTGGATCACGCCGAACATTGCACATGCTCAATGCCGACTATTTTAATGTTTATATGGTGTTTAACTTTGCCTTCTTTCTGTGCTTGGCGTATCTCTCGACTCGGCCAAGTGGCTGTTTTGAAGGCAGCAGTTTGCAGATCGCACGCCGTCCGAACCCGAACTAGAAATTCGCCCGAGTTCTCCGAGGTGCCGCTCCAGAATAACGATTTAAAGACTGGCAAGTGCACGATGCACTTGGACGCTCGATTTCACGTGTTACCCCTAGCCCAGCTTTAAGACGAAATACACTCTCCACAGACCACCCCGCCCCCCCCCCCTAGACACACACACACACAAACACACACACACTAAGCCTATTTAAAATCACAGGTTAGACGTGAGAATGTTGTCATGTTATGGGGGCGTCACTAGGAACGCGCTCAAGGTTGCGACGGGTAGAGGTGTGACCCTCTCCCGGCGTCCACTCCCACCTTGACAACGTCGCGTGGTCCTGCGTTTTTCTCTGCCTATGCTCCTGTCCCCAATCATGCTCATCTTCAAGCGCTTAGACATCTTTTGTCGCCACATTCAAGCGCCGCCTCTGATATTTGCATAGAAATGTACTATGCATTCAAACAAACTTTTTGAAAATTCGTTTGCAACTTTGTTTAGAAATGGAACCACGGTATTGTCAGGCCGGGGCACCCCACCTCGCCTTTTAGTCACCTTTGCAACAGTGCAGGATGCGAGGTGTCCCCGATCCTACCAGTTCCTCCGTATATTACTCATTTGGTCGTTTCATTTTGTGACTTCCCTTTTGTCATAAAGCGGTCCTACGTGGCTGTTTTTTTTATTCTTACGAAACCTAGAAAAACGAAACAGAGGATGCTGGGTGCATGTATGTATTTTTTTTTCTGTGCGCGTGAAAGAGAAACGAAATTGGGCCGGATTTACAAAGCCTTTTTAATTGGATTGCGCCACTGCAAAACGCTTTTATAATAATAATAATAATAATAATAATAATAATAATAATAATAATAATGGAAAGCATTTAGTTCACATAATTAACTTTTTTACAAAACATAACATATTTATACGCAATTGGTTAATAAACACCGGTTCAATTCATCATTTTCTGCAGAACAATAAACATGCGCCGAGGTTTCCACAACACTATCGTTATTCTCATGCGAACATTAGCTTCTATCGTACTTCACGCCAACATGCGTGGATGTTCTCATTTCAGGCCATCAATTGTACAACAGTGTACATTTCGCAGGACACAATCGTCACTCCACTTCACATCCTTAGTTATCTGGCGATTTGGGCTTCTGATTTGAATCTTTTAGATGCCCGCTTTGCATTTTATGTCACACCAAAGACGATATAGTGCGATTTGAACTGTCTCTGTGTCGGTATTTCGACAATACTTCCAAAAAACTTCTGTTTTCATAGAGTCACACCGACTAACGCATGTGCTAGCAGACACATGTACCTTGTGCTCATTTGACTAGATTTCGCCATAATGTGTCTGGCTGTCTAGAGTCTGTCTGGATCCTTACAGATACAGCAATGTGGTCGATCCTTAGGCATCTTAGTGTAAACCCCTTGAACAGTAAGTAGAGGGAGCTGATTTATCTTCAGGTATTTACAAAATACCTTCAACTATCCCTCCGCAAATACCTCCCCTCTCGAGCTCTTCGTTCCTCTACCTCTAACTCCCTCAGGGTCCGTTGTTTCTCCAAGAAACGAGCTGGGGGTAGATCTCTATCTTCGGCTGGGGCCTCCCTCTGGAACAGCCTCCCAGCCAATCTAAAAGCACCTCAAGACCTTCCTCTTTGCTTCTGCCTTCGCCCCCCTCGCCCCTGCTGATCGGCTCTCTCTTGGCACTGTGCCCCTGGCCTCCCTCTGTCCCCTGGGCCCAGGTACCTGCTCACCCTGCCACCCTCCTGCACTGCCTCCTGGTCGCCACTTGCACTGGGGACTGTATCTGTACCCATACAGACCCTCACAGCCCCCCATTTACTTATTTTTCTGCACTTATTTTGTCCTACTCAGTCTGCTGCTGTAAACACAGCACTTGCCACTTGCTGGCTGCGCTACCACTGTTTATTGCCACTATTATCTATTTATTTTATTTATAATTTTTTATCTTTTCTCCACTTCTCCGCACTTTCCACTCCCCCCCCCCGCCAATGCACTTTTCCCCTTTGCCTTTCCCATGCACTTGCACGTTCTCAATGTCACTGGGCCTAGTAAGATCATTGTTTGTTCTCCCCTGTTCCCCTCCCTTGTCGCGCTCTGAAACACTTGTGTACGAGCGTGCTACAAATAAAATATCATGTCATATCAAATCATATTCTAAGCCGTAGCCTAATGTCCTGTACCAGAGGGCGTGGGGTTCTTAGGAGGTAGGACTGAGTTTGTAAATATTTGTGCGTTACTCCCACCACCGATCCATAGCTCTGTAATTTTTCCAGTGTGGAATAGTTGTTGGCTGAGTCGTATTTTTTCATTTTATTTACAAACATACGTTTAAGTGTTTCATACCGGGTTCCCCTTTGAAATTCCAGGGACCAGCCGATTTCCAAAAAACACTCCTCATTTATTTTATGATAATTTTCCTTTTTGGAAGACCTCTGCATATCATCATAACTTTTACCCATCATGTCCAACAACGGGCATTTTGATTTGCTATTAGCTGTAAGATAGAGCATGCCACGTCGGGTTTGCACCGGAGCTTTAAGTAATACCAGGCCCAATTCCAATCTTATAAACGCCATGGGTGTCGCTGGTGGGAGTCGCAGTATCTTCCTCCAAAAATGACCCTCCTAGACCCCTAGCCAGGCCAAGACCACCATCGCTAGCGCTTGAAGCCCATACAAGATTGCTGGTGTAAAACAGTGGTTGTAGAGTTTCAATATGCCCTCTAATGTATATCCTGCTGTCTCACTGGTGAATTTGTTAATAATGTATGTTAGTTGTCTAGCCTTTTGTCACCTACCCTCAATAATCAAGTAGTAGGTGCCTCTGGCTGAGGGCTCCATTCCCAGGTAAGGATAATTACTCACATATCCTAATGTGCCCACTTGAAAACCCAATTTGACCAGATTTATTTTCCCCCTGGCAACGACCATCATCTTGGTCTTGCTCCTGTTGATCGTAAGATCATTTATTTCGGCAAATTCCAATAATGCCCCACATTTCTCTCTCATCCCTCTGACCCGTCTATCTATAAGTACCAGGTCATCGGCATAAAGGACACTAGTGACTAAGGTCGAACCCACTTTTACAGAATGTCCTGACCCTGGTCTAATCACTACTTTTTTTTTGTTTTTGTTTTTTTTGTTTTATTTGTTATATTTGTTACAGTTGGTGAACCAACTTTTCAAATATCGAATCTTAAACAGTACAGTGTATCAACAAATTGCAAAAATCAATACAATGCATTCTAATCACCACAGGGAGGTCCGACATGTATAGGTTGTATAACAGGGGGGCCAGCACACAATCTTGTTTGACCCCCCCCCCTGTCTACCGGTTCTTCGTCTGACAAGGAACCTTTGTCATCCAGGTGCACTCTCACCTGTCGTGTTTGTACGCAGCCATTCTGGACAGCCCAATTTTCGAAGTCTTTTCCAGAGCTTGTCACGATTTACTGAATTGAAAGCCGACTTGAAGTCGACAACGATTAAATACAGTACTGGCGCAGCTCTACCCGAGGTTTCTACCATCATTTGATCAAGGAGCCTGATTTTGTGCGAGGCACTAGAACCCGGGCGAAAACCAGTTTGCTTCGTATGAAGTATATTACGATTTTCTGCCCATGTTTGCATTTCTGCCCGGATAAATCAGGCAGATAGTTTCCCTGTGTCATCTAGTAACAAGAGAAGCCAGTAGTTCTCGGGCTGAAGTCTATCCCCGTTATTATAGACTAGCAGCATAATTGCACTTTGCCAGGAGAGTGGGACCACCCTCAATTTACATAGCTTATCGGAAAGGATTTTTAGAATTTGGGACCATTCCATTGAATTTGTTTTAATACCGCGTTGGATAGCCCGTTAGGTCCCAGGGTTCTAGAGCCCTTTAATTTTACAATGGCAGTGTGGATGTATGCCATCAAAGGGACAAAGGCCATTTGGCATTTGTCTTATGTTCCCCGGGGGTGGGGTTTAATTGGACATTTTTGTTTGTGAAAAAGGTTGTCCATTTCCATGACGGGATTGGGTTAATCAGCTTCCGCTGCCCATCACCTATCATCTTGGACAACATTTGCCAGATGTCTCGGGTATTTTCGCTACACAATGCACTTAACATTAATTGCCACTGTATATTTCTCTTAGAGAGTTTACGCCTCGATAGCCACTTTTTATATACGCTTTTGTGCTTTCTTATCTGACTCAATTTTTCCTCTGGTTTAACTAGAGATTTCTACACTACCCTGATGTTTCTGTCGTAACTGTCGTTTCTCACGTTTCACTTCACGGTCAAAGGGTGTATATGCTTATTTCCATGGATCAGTAGGTTTCGATGTCCCAAAGACCGGTATTCAATGCAAGAGTGCTTAAACGGTCACCATTCTCGCCCAAGTCATAAGTAGAGAAACGATGCAATTCGCGTCTAAATAGCAACCATGTTGCTCTAGCAGCTCTACAGATATTTCTTGGGGTCCACTTTATTTGTTTTCCCGCGTTATTTGTCTGCATGTCTTCTACCATATTAAGAGTCAAAATCAACAGAGTGTGGTCACTGAAGTCTCTCTCTGCAAATATATCACTGGAAAACAAATAGTCAAGTTTAAAATGGTTGTTGTTCAAGGTCCACGTACAATTCCCAGGCTTATCACCCGTCGTTCTCACATTTAACATAATTAGACCGCATTCATTCATTGTGGCTATCCATTTATTCTCCTTCGCATCCGCTCTACTTTTTACCCTGAGACTCACTGGACATACATGGTTGTAAACACCACATTCAACCGGATCTCGACAACTAGCATTAACATCGCCCCCTATTAGGACGAATTCATGCACCTCTGTCGCCAGCCATTCCCCACATACATCATCAATTGTTTCAAGGACATCTTCCAAGTTCGCAATTTTTGGTGCCACATATATGCTTACGAACAAATGACAGGAACAAGTCTTTCCTTTTCCTACCATCACCTTCACCGCCAGCACGTTATCTGTTTCTACCAGAACATTGGTACTTTCAGTTTGTATACTCTCTTTTAAACCAATGATCAGGCCAGTATAAGGCTGCCGTCTGGGGCCCCTTTCGGAAGGTCTCTGTATCAAAGTGTAACCCGCAAGCTGTATGGGGGTTGTAAGCCAAGTATCCTGAAGAAATATTATATCGTTTTTATGCAGGCTAGGCAACAATCCTTTTTGGTCAAGAAAATGCACATGCCCTCTGGTATTCCAGGAAACCACTTTTAATGTTCATGTGCTATCGGTAAGGTTTTTCATTATAAACCTCTTGAACCACTCCTAACCTGCCGCATCTTCTATTTTTTCGTGTGATGTTTTGGCCTCTATGTTCGTGGTTAACTTTGTTGCCAGGCCCCCTTTAAGTACTTGGGCAAAGGATTGAACTTGCACCGTTTTCTTTACTGGGACATGGGTTTCACAGTCAATTACATAGGCAACTTTTTGTATACTTTCTTGGTGTGCTCTAACTAACTCAGACACTTCAGTGGAAACCAAGTGTACAGAAACGTAATTTCCCCCATCTGAGATTACTCGTCCCATGAAGCTAAATTCCGCCGAGGACAACACTCGGGGAGCCAGAACCTTATTGCACACCAATAAATACGTCCAATCTGTTTGTTCTGTTTCCAGTAAAGGTCAGTGGACTTTTCTCATCAAAACACCTTTGACTCCTCCTTTTGAGTACCGCCTTGCTTAGGTTCCAAGGTCTGGGCCTTATTTTCCAGCCCCTGAGACCGAATTACCCGCGTTTGTTCTTTTTTGCCTGCATGCAATTCTTTTGGCTGAATGACACTTTGGCGAAGCTTCCTCTCCCATCAACCAACTTGTCAGGGTCCCCAGTGGTCTTACAGGGCGTTTTTGATTCCTTGCCGCTTTTTTCTTAGTGCGTCTTTTATTTCATGATACTGATGGAATGATAGTAGAAATTCAGGGCTCCAGTAAAGGAAGTGAAGGGATTTGAGTCTCTTGATGAACGCTGTTTTGGTTAACTGCGGCTCGTGCTTCAGCACGTTTTGCCATCCTTCTCTCCTTCCTGGTCAAATATGGCGAAATGATATGCGAGCTGGCCTCCAAGTTGATTGATATCTCCAAAGGAGGAGGGACTTTTGTTTGGACCCCTGGATAATTTTTCCTTTTCCTGTACTTGCTCAATCTGACAAGTTCTCTTTGTTTGGTTACGTTTGTCATTTTCAGCCATGTTTGCCCCTGTTAGTTCCACAGTATTATTTTGTTTATGGACTCCGTCAAATATTAACCCACACAGCTTCAGCAGTATTTTTACCACAAAGTGAACCACCCCCGTGGCTGATCTGTTTGAGCATGTTTGCTCCAGGACTTCGCTACCAACAGTGAGGTCAGCATCTTCACATACGGATGCCTGGAATAGGTCTGGGGATGTAGAAAGCCATGGGTTCCCAGTTTGGGTGGTTGGGGCGTCAGGGACCGAGGGGATAAGTATAGATTTCTCAGCCTGGCAAAACTCCTGATTTGGGTCCTGAAACCTTCGTACTGTTTGACCTATCCCATTTGCCCCCGCTGCAGCCTGACGTGAGTAGCATAGTTCAAGAAAGGAGTTATTGTCAATGTCCCCAAAATCACCCGACCCGGAAGTGTTTTTGGTCATACTCGTTTTTACCACTTCTTGATCCGGGGCGACTTTGTCTGACTGGTAGTAGTCAGTAATTTCCCCCCGATTAGTAGCCGACATGTTTGTCTCTTGGTTTAGCTCAGGGGAAGCCTCCCTGTGAACTATTACATTTCTCAGGTGAGTATCAGCACAGGTAACGGTTTTAGAATATGGCTTACCCTTTCTGGTGTAGTGTGTCCTTGATTTCGGGTTGGCTTTACCATGCATCAGGTCAATTTCAGTATTCTTTTCCCAGGTGCTGTATTGGTTTGCTGTAGCCCGCACCGCCGCCAAGCCACAAAACACTCAGGCACTCCGCGCGATCCACGAGAGGCCAGCGTTTTCAGTAGTAAACTCCACCCCCAACTTGATCCACACTGAAAACAGACTGCTGTCTGTTTGGAAAACTGCTCCTGCAGTCAAGTTTGCAGCTTGACCGACACAGTAACTGCAAAACACAAAACACTCAGGCAAAACATGTTTAGAAACCAGGCCCTTTTTCTTTCCCACTTCCCTGATAATGCCAACCCATAGGTTTTTCTAAACGTTTCTCACATTTAACTGATACGCCAGGCTTTCCGATTGGCCGATGACTATGATGTTACGAGGCAATGTTTCTCTATTTCTCTCTGCGGCCTGATGATGTCATACACAATGGACCATTTATGCTTTCAGAGAGAAGCTCTTCTCTCTGCTTTCATTATGGTTTGATAATGTTCCAGTGAGAGCTTTCTCTATTCTCTGTGGTTTAACTTAGGTGCGATGGTGCCACAGTAGCAGGTTTATCTTTACTTCCACCTTAGTTGCTTGTTCTGTAGTGAGATGGGGTTCTAGTCTGTCTCCTTTGACTAATTATGTCACAGTGAGCTATTTCTCCATGTCTTCACCTTTGTCTGAGAATTTCCCAGTGAGTTGTTTCCTTATTCTTTTGTTTTGATTTGCTTATGTCACAGAGGGAACCTTTTCTAGTTTGTCTCCCGTCTTTGTCGCAGTGAGATAACTCGCTCAGCCTTCAGCTTTGTCTGAGGATGTCACAGTGAGTTGTTTCCTTATCCTCTCGTCAGGCTTTGCTTATGTCACAGTCGGATGTTTTTCAGTCTGTCTCCATTTATATCACAGTGAGATATTTCTCTACGTCTTCACCTTTGTCTGAGGATGTAACAGTGAGTTGTTTCCTTATACTCTTGCCTTGGTTGCTTATGTCACAGAGGGAAATGTTTCTAGTCTGTTTCCCGTCTATATCACAGTGAGATATTTCTCTAGATCTTCACGTTTGCGGATGTCACAGTGAGTTGTTTCCATATCCTCTTGCCATGGTTTGCTAATGTCACAGAGGGATGTTTTTCAGTCTGTCCCCATCTATGTCACAGTGAGATATGTCTCTGTGCCTTCACGTTTGTCTGATGATGTCACAGTGAGTTGTTTCCTTATCCTCTTGTCATGGTTTGCTTATGTCACAGAGGGATGTTTTTCAGTCTGTCTCCATCTATGTCACAGTGAGATAACTCGCTTAGCCTTCACCTTTGTCTGAGGATGTCACAGTGAGTTGTTTCCTTATCCTCTTGCCATGGTTTGCTTATGTCACAGAGGGATGTTTTTCAGTCTGTCTCCATCTATGTCACAGTGAGATACTTCTCTATGCCTTCACCTGTGTCCGATGATGTCAACGTTAGTTATTTCCTTATCGTATAGCTATGGTTGCTTATGTCACAGAGGGAATTATTTCTACTCTGTCTCCGTCTATGTCACAGTGAAATACTTCTCTATGTCTTCACCTTTGTCTGATTATGTCACAGTGAGTTGTTTCCTTATCCTATTGCCTTGGTCTGCTTATGTCACACATGGATGTTTTTATAGTCTCTCCCCTTTGACAAATTTTGTCATAGTCAGATACTTCTCTATGTCTTCACCTTTGTCTGGTGATGCCAGAGTGAGTTGTTTCTTTGGCCTATTGCCTTGGTTTGCTTATGTCACAGAGGGGTGCTTTTCTAGTCTCTCTCCGTTGTCTATGCCATATTAGGAAACTTCTATATTCCTTCATTATTGTCTGATGCCACAGTGAGTTGTTTCCTTATCATATTGACTTGGTTTACTTATGTCACAGAGGGATGTTTTTCTAGTCTGTCTATGTCACAGTGAGAGACTTCTTTGTGCTTTTCACATTGATGGTTTTACAGTGAGTTTCTTCCTCATCCTATTGCTTTGGTTTGCTTATGTCACAGAGGCATATTTTTCTAGTCTGTCTACGTCTATGTCACAGTGAAAGACTTCTCTACGATTTCACCTTTGATGATGTTACAGTGAGCTGTTTTGTTATTCTTTTACTATGGTTTGGTGATGTCACAGTCAGATGTTTTTCTAGTCTGTCTCTGTCATGTCACAGTGAGGTACTTCTCCGTTCCTTCACGTTTGTCTGATGATGCCACAGGAAGAGGTTTTTCGATGTTATCCTTCTGGTTTAATAATATTGATGTGAGATTTCTCTTGGTTATTTCACATTGCTGATATGATGTTACAGTGAAATGTTTCTCTATGCGTCACCATGTCCTGATAGCGTAAAATGAAAATGTTTTGTATGCCAGCACCCGCCTCCAATGATATTAAAGTAAGATGTTCCTCGGTGGTTTCACCTTGGACATATATAACATGCTACAATCAAATGGGTGCCTATGTTTTCTCAGTATAACAATGTGTCAGTGATACCATTCTCTAAGTGTGGTCTGAGGATGCTAGTCGTCGATATTTCTCATTGTTTTTACTTTGGTCACATCGCAGTGAGATGTTTCGTGTGTGCGTGTGTGTTGGGCTGGGTATGTGTAGTGACATGTTATGCAACGTTTTTGTGTGAAGATAGGCTTGTTTTGTTCCCATGCATCTTAACTGTAAATATTTACGTGATACTTTTCGTTTCTACATTAACCTTTTTTGCCTTCTCCACCACACACACACACACACACACACACAACACACACAGACACACACACCTACCTGTTCGGACTTCGACTTCTTTCCATCTTTGTGTTTTACTTCAAATATTCCTTCCAATTGTCGATTTTGGTTCCGAAAACCATTGTTATTTTTTATGTGAGTTTTACAAATTGTTCTTGGTTTATCTGACTGTTTATTTACACATGTATCCCCTCTGCCAATCTTCTTGTGTGCATGTGTGTGTTTCCATGCATGCCTGAGACATATTATGCAATGTTGGGCTTTGAAGATCTATGGACCTGAATTAGAAAAGCATTTTACAATGGCGCAAGCTCGAAAAACTCTTTCTAAATCAGAACCTATGTGTTTGTTCCCAAATCTCCCTTGGCCTGAAATGTCATCACGAAATCCTGCTTTTTAATGTACACCTTCCTTCCGCCCTTGTGTGGTATCCCCAGGCACCGGGCCCCAAAACGCAAACTCATGCTGGAATTCCACTATTTTCCATCATTATTGTTTTACATTTATTTGTTTTATTTACAATTCATGATAGGTACATAATAGTTGCAGAAAAGCACCCACCTCCACCCTCCCTAACAATGTCACATACATTAACAGAATTCCAGAAATCTGCCCCAGATATCTTCAAATAACTTATTTTTCTTCTGGTGCCTGTAAATAACTCTCTCCATCATCGCAAGCTTGTCCATTTCATCAATCCATGTTCTCTCCCTGCAATGAACCGTCGACTTCCAGTGTCTCAAGATCTTATTTTTTTATTTTAATTCTTCCTTTCAAACGTGAATTATGTTACCGTAGGCCATTTTCATTTTGAGGGAGTTTTGCTCATTTATTGTTTTATCTATTTGTACATTTATTGCACCCATTTCAATTTTTTGACATAATGGCAGTTTAAAAAAAAAAATACTGATACTTCATATGTCGTATTGTGTCATGCTATATTATGTCATGTTGTGTTATGTTGTATTTGCAGTGTAATGCCACTTTGTAGAAGCCCGACACGTCTGTGAAACAGATGAACAGTGAATCGTAGCCCCCTCAAAAACCCAAATAATTAAATAATGTACACTAGTGGTACTGAATTCACGAAAAGGGCCATAGCATCCAAAGTAGACTTGCAAATCTAAGCTGCATAGCAGAACGTCTACCCCTTATGAATCCAAGATTCCCCTCATGTCCTCTATTGACAAGAAAAGGTCACTGCAGCCCACGTTGAGAAGGCTCTATAAGCCTGATTATGCAGATTAACCCCAGGAGGTCCCAGCCTCAGCCCAAGAGGAGGCCAACCTCCCACCCCACCACCCACATAAATCTCCTAGAAGGCCTCAAAACCTTTCAGGCAGCCCGATCATGGGCTTTGTTCCCAGAAGAGCCACAGATCAAAATGCTCCCTCATTTAAGAGGGCCCATATTTCCTCCAAGCTTTTCTGTCGATATAACCTGTCCATTCATGGCCATTCAGGGCCCAAGTGATTAAGTGGAAGAGCGATTGCTTTCCTGTTCCCCTGGGAATCAGCTGAACATACCTAGTCATGGAGGAATGGCCTCAATGCCTGTGCCTAAGGACACAAACATCCTCTCCGTACAGGCCTGATAATCAACACTTGCCTTCATACAATGTTGTCCATATGTGAATGGCTCCTCTGACCTAGTGAGCCTACCATGCATTATTTTATAACCCTAACTCAAGATTAATTCTCTCAAACTGCACTGCAGTGGATTATTTGCCAAGTCACTACATACAAGGGTGATATTTGCCCTCTCTTCTCTACCGAGGCCAGTCTGCTATGGCTCGGTGTGGGAGAGATCCTCTGTCATTCTCTCCTCTTAGATCCCCCAACACTCATTCTGCACACAGCCAATTCCTGGCTCTGACCTCTCCATCAGGAGGGCTTAACATTACCAACCCCTCCCCTTGGGTATCAGCAGGAGGCAATTCATTATGATTTTCTGGCTAGTAACCCCCGTAACTCCAAGGAGCTCTTGAACACCATCTCAAGGCTATAAAGCATCCATAACATGACTTAAAGTAATATCACCACCACACTAGTAACTGCCTCTATGAAAGCTCTTCTGGCAATTAGAGAAGCTCTCATCACTTCTTTTACTTCGACTTCCTTCTGGTCAAAACTCTAAAAAGTATAAAATCATCCCAACGATCACTGTCACTCACCCATATGTTTTCATTTTCCCTACATATTGTGAGATAATACTGGACGTTTTTGTCTTCCTTACTTTCCTTCTCAATGCCTGCTCTCCTGGATTTTCACCCCACAGACCAAAACCTGGCTGGCAGCATGGGTGGAGTCAACATTTGCCTACATACGAACACGTCTCAGTCCTTTAAGACTACTATGGTGGTGATGCGTGTGTCATAAAACACTGTTTACATAATAACATATCGTAACATTTGATAATTTTGCTGTGAGATGGACTGATAATGTCACAGTGAGATGTGTTTATTGGTATCACAAAGTTCTGTTTTACATGAAATCAAAATCAGGTGTTTGTCGGTTTGTAGTGATAGAAGGTTTCTGTGCATTCTGGCAATGTTCCGATTTAATGGTGGAACATATCCCATAGACACATTGACATAGGGTGCGCAAGGAGTTAAATGGTATTATATGGCGTGTTGAAAGTGAAAATCTGCAGCAACACTGTTTGTATAATCGCACAATAAAAAGAATAAGAAATCTATGTCATGTACTCTACAGTTACACTTTGCTATCAGGGATGTGTCACTGTGTACATTTCTTGAAACATTGTTTGAATGAAATGATGGACTTTATCATTAGTATAATGTATTTCACTTCCATGTTTGCGTGTGTTATGTATAAACATTTTCTTTCATATTTAACAATAGTTTTGAAACCCAAAATAAGTAAATATATGTAAGTTGTATTATTAAACACAATTATTACTTTACTTCCTATAAAAGTTACATCTTACAAATGTTGGAAATCCCAATGTGAAGGCTTAACAAGATAAGTAAAGCCAACATTGTTGGATGCTTAAATAATCATTTCTTTTTTTGGATTGTTGCTAATTAATGAATGTGTTCATTTTTTATTTTTATTTAATTGAGCATTTGTAAGGCCCTTTAGTGTTCATAGTGTTTTGTGTTTATACTGCTGTCGTATGCATTCTTTTCTACACCCAGCATGTGAATATTAGTTATTGTTTGCTGTGAAATTTAGTATGAAGATGGTAGTAATAGTTTGTGTGAAAGTTTGTTGTCTATGAGTGGGTGCATTTTTTTATGTTACATTAGGACCATCGTTCAAATTGTAATGTGTGTTTTTTGCCTGTATTGTGTCTTTGATATGTATCTTGGTATGTTGGTGATATATGTTGTAAAGTTATACATATGCTCTGATCTTAATCTTTGACTTGTTATTTGTTAGGGTGAGCTAAGGGTTCGACAATATTGTTTTTATTTTATTTTATATGGAATAACAGCTTTTTCATACTTACATTTTTATGCATGGTAACCTTAACTTTAAAAACATCCCACTGATTTCTTTGATTTTATAAAAGAGTACTTTATGATTTGTATGTGAGTTATGATGACAGATTTGTCTTGGGCATGGTGGATCATGTGCATTTTGTGGTATATTCTTCATTTGCTTTGTCCCACCAACACTACTGTGCATGTAATGTATTCCTATTGCATATCATGTGTGGCCGATCCTTCGTAGATAATATTTCATGTTGATGCATGTTTTTCATTTCTTTTTGTCCCACCAACCTACTTTACATGTACAGTGGCACTACTGCATGTTGGGTGTGGCTGAGCATTTTGTGCATTCCATGCAATATCTTACATTTCACATTATGTTTTTCATATCTATCTTGTGTGTTTCATAGAATAGTTTCCATTTCGCAGCATTGTTTTCATTATTTTTAATGTCTCTGACACTGGCTCTCCGACCCTACTGCTGCTGTAAAGCAGCCTTACTGTGTATGTCATCATCTAGTGCATTTGGTAGAATAGTTTTCGTTTTGCTGTAACATTTTTATTTAGTTTTGTCCCACCTACCCTGCAAAACATAACGAATGGGAGTGTATATTCTGTGTGTTTTGCGATCTGTAGATGTTTTTGTGCACCATACATTTTTAATTCTGATGTTTTTGTGTGGTTTGTACATGTGTTTGTGCATTGTGCATTTTTTATTCTGAGTTGCCCATCTAATCTCACTGCAGAAGTGCAGATATATATCAGATGCATTTTTTTATCTTTGTCTTGAGTTTTGTGGATTTGATTTTCAAATGTATTCTGGTGTTCCTAACTTCAGAATAACGGCCACAGGTGTGCAAAAAATCTTGAAAATGGTTCTGATCAATTTGGAAATATAAGGGTAAAAAGTTGTTATTTTTCAGTTTGTGTCAAAATAATAATACAGCAACAATATTTTTCAGCAGTGATATTGGTCAATAAGGTGTTGCTGAAAATTCACCAAATGTGGCATGAATGTTGGACCTGGCCGGGTTAGGTGCAGTCCAGAAGGACGAGAACCAAAGTTAGTGAGGATATATTTTTTTCATTTTCCTAGGTAAAGTGTCATCTAACCATAACCACACTACAGCAACCTCAGCAGTATTATATGTATACACGTACACACCAAGAGGGTAGTTATCTGCCTATGGGACTCAACACCCCACATTTTTCGTCAGGATTCTAAAAAGTCACATGGTTTGAACAGACTGGCTGTGACCTTCTTTTAGCTCCATGGAATTTGTCAAGTCATGAAACATATTTTTGTTCCAAAAAGTGCCACATCTAATACAAATCTTTGTGTAGTCCATAATATATAAAATCATATATTTGTCACCATAGTTAAGCTTAAATTAGGCTTTACATAGGAATCTGAAATATAATTTTCCCTGTAACCTTTAAACTCATCCTGGGAGCCTCACTAAATATGGCCAATCTTAAAATATTCCATTTTATAGTATAGAGGCCACAAGTGACATTTCAAGAATGTGGTCATAATTAAAATAAATGTAAAAAGGGTGACATTTTTCTTTACTAGAATGGGGCTTTCGATAGAACAAAACAACACAATATTGGTACAAATATTTTAAAAATGTCTGTTTCGAGTTCCACTATTTTTATCATGGTACAAATTTTTCAAAACATGGAATAGTGAGTTTTGAGTTATTCACTTATCAACATTTTTCAATGTATATTTCGCTGTGTGCAGAACATACAGAGAACACAGAAATACAGAAGCATACAGAAAGTTTTTTGGCATGCGCAAAACATGCCAAAAACTAAACCACACTTACACAAATGGAACACACATTCCCACATAAATCTAACCATATTCTGGGCATGCGCACAACATGCAGAAAAAACAACAACACTTAAGCATGTTGAGTAGATTGAGGGGATATTTTACACCCCACCTCCCCGATTCCTGCACTTCCTTGGTAGGCCCAGCTGCGGCTTCTTTGGGTCCAGTGCCCCAGCCCCGAAGCACTCAAGTGGGAATGCCCCTGGAACTGCCCCCTCCCCCTGTGACATGCCTCATAGTAAGGTAGAGCTAGAGGTGGACATGACTCCATTTTGTAAAACACCAACTCCATTTTGTAATGCTAAAACAATTGTGTGATTCCAATGCAAGCCTGCAGCTCTCTCAGCCAGGCGTGCACCGCGAGCGAGTGCCTCCCCCACCTCCTCCCCCGTTCACCATCTCTGCAGCCGTTTAGTTCCCATGAAAAGACTGTCTGCGAGAATGAAACAAAATCCACACTGTATCTTCTGCCTTCCATCTTACTTCACTGATTCAGATACAGCCCTGGGCATGGGCCAGGGCAGAAGCCATTCATCTCCATAACACCGCCCAACACACCCATAGACCCTGGACATAAAAACATGATTCCCCTGGATAGAGTCAACAGCCAAGAAAGACCTTTTGAGGGCGGCTTTGATCCATCACGATTGTAACATAAACAGAGCGAGTACACCTCCCGCAAACATAATTATGTAAATCTAACGTGGGCCAACGTGTACATGAGCAGCCAATGTAATATGTAGATATAACCAGAAATGTTCATGCTGAACCTTAACAATGGGAGTATAACACTTGCTAATACAGGATATGAGAGTGCTCACTGAAACAACGTATGACAATGCAATGTGTAATCGATAAGACTTTGTACGCACTAGCATGGAGCTACCTCGTGTCTAGTAACCTATGAGTTTAAGTGTAAATATATATGTGTCATAGTGTGCAAGAATAATGTAGTGGCAAGTTTTTTCTAGTAAGCCATAATCTGTGTAAGAGGTGCGCACATAGGCCACAAGTCGCGAATCATCTTGCTCTCTCGCTCTCTCGCTTATGTAAAAGATGAACATATGTATTTTTTTAACTTTGTTGTTTCCTTTTGTAATGATAAGTACATTGAGCTAAATGGGTAATACAGTATGACTCAAGTGCAACTCAATAACACATGTAAAAAGCCTGAATGTACAATTGTGTTTTAAATAGCCACGTTAAATAATGCAACATAAAACCAATTCACAAGAAAGCCTCGACACTACCATGCCATCAGGGTGTCAAAAGGGGTCAGCAAAAGAGTTAATGGTGTGCGGACACTTGATCATGGAATCCCACAATGAAATGTAAACTCATGATGATATGTGCCTTCTTATGACCCAGCCCTTTTAGTCATATATTCAGCATCTCCTTTATTGTTACCAGGTGGACACCCTAAGCCCAGCAATGACTCCAAGGACTCTACCCTTTAGTCAGTATATCCTGAATTGTCTAAACAAATCATGCACAGCGCTTAACAAACAAAGCCGGATCTATGACCAGTAATAAATAATGTACCCCTGAACCATGTTTTGCAAGTATTAAGATACAGGCCTCTGAGGTCACCAGATGAACAAATGGTAGTGAATGAATGGGAATGCGTGGCCACAAGGGCAAATGTTACATGACTCCAACGATACAAGGAATTCAAATCTCGACATGGCATGCCAGCATGATGAGCCCAGCTGACAGATTGACCCAGCATACCAATCAAGTTCGTCCAGCCCTATGGCACCTATAGGCGACCACTCTTAGTGTCCAATCATGATACTCTGTGACCCTTAGGCCTCCCCTCTCCTGGATGATTAAAAAGCTGTATAAAAATGATTTGTAACATGTTTTCTGCAGAGCGCTCTCGGAGTGAGCAGAGTAGTTTCTGCTTGCCCTATTTTAGATAAAACTTTCTTTACCTCCAGCACTTGGTCTTGGTCTCATTCCCTCTTGGAATGTATCCTTGTTGTTTTTTTTGTTTGTTGTTTATTAAAGTATAATGCGCGCCAAACCCAGAAGTAGCAGGGTGCAGCAGTAAGAATATGCAAAGCTTACAATGTTACAAAATATACAGTTTGCAATATTACAGAAATATACAGTTTACATGATTGATTGCAAATATATACAGGTAGTGGAGGTAGGAATAATGTACATAGTTGCAGTATAATTTACAAATGTTATTAAATGTCATATACATTTGTTAGCAAAGTTATAAGAATACAGGTTGTATACAATACTGTTGGGGCTAAGGCGCAGAGTATCTAAAGGGAGGGTGACTACAGGTTATTGGAGTTAATGTATTTGATGAAGTTCCTTCTGAAGTGTAGGTAGGGTTGGTCTACGCTCAAGTTGTGTGGCAGGGAGTTCCAGAGTTTAGCAGCTTTCACAGGAGTTTGAATCTTGGAACTACCAGGCAATTGGAGTTGGCTGTTCTTGTATGTCTGATGGATATCTTTCTCTTTATTTTATTCATCTGGTAGCTAGGGGCAGCATTATTAAGGGCTTTATGGGTCAGGGAAATCAGTTTTAGTTGGATTTTGTTGTCAGTAGAGAGCCATTTATGTTGGCGTCTAATGGAGGATATATGTTCTGTTTTATTTATACCGAGCACAGCTCTTAGGGCATTGTTTTGTAGAATTTGTAACCTTTGGGTAATAACTTTGTTTGCACCGCTGTAAGGGGCACTGGAGTAATCGAGTCTGGAGAGTATTAGGGCTCTCACCAGGATCATACAACTATCATTGGATAAGAAAGGCTTACCCGCTCTTATTAATTTACAGGTATAAGCAGTGGTTGATGCTAGTGAATTAACCTGTTTAGTGAATGACATGGTGGAATTAAGGTAAAAACCAAGAGTTTTTACTTCCCTAGATACCTTGATGACGTTTCCGTCTATGCTGAATGAAGAGTATTCCAGACCTAGTTTGTTGATATTTGCATGCGTGCCCAGGATGATCAGCTCAGTCTTATCGTCATTCAGGCATAGACCATGAGATGCCATCCATGCCTGAATGATAAGATACACCCTATTCACCAACTCGCTGTCCTTGCTGTGATCCCCAGAAAGCGGGAGGAGAATCTGAGTACCATCTGCATAGTTAGTGTAGGTGATACCCAGATGGTCCAAATCATCGAACAAATGTTTGGTGAAAATGTTGTATAAGGTTAGTGAAACGCAAGAACCCTGGGGGACTCCGCATGTGATGGGTGTGCCGTCTGCTGCTGCCGAAGGGGAAAATACTCTCATCGTTCTCTCGCTCAGAAAGGATTCTATCCATCTGATGGCTTCGGTGGAGAACTGAGCTGGTGAAGCCGAATATCTGCAAAGGACCTTGTGGTCTACAAGATTGAATGTAGCTGAGAGATCGAGTAGGAGGAGGAGCGCTGTCTTTCCCTTATCTCTCAGCTCATCTATTTGGGTCTTTAAGTGAATAAGGGCTGTTTCCGTTCATGTAGTTGGCAGAAACCAGATTGTCTAGCTCCTAGTAGCTTGTGCAGTTCAAGGTATTTTTGAATCTGCGTATATGCCACTTTGTCCAGCGGGACTCCGGCGGGAGGTTTAATTGTATTTTGGGGGTCTCTTACTTACAATGTGTATATACAGTCATCAACACCATGAACACATGCCTGAAACACGTAAATAAGCACTCTGTTGCTTCCCGAAGCTAGGTCCACACACAAAAAAAGACCCTAATAATAATCATTCTGACCATGTGCATGATACATGAACAAACAGAAACAAGCATGGTAACAGTGCACGCATACACAAACAAACCCACAAGACTGTTTTAACACAGGCATGAAACATCATAATTCATGCATGAGCAAGACACCTGTAAACCTTTGGAAACTTTCTGATTATTCGCTCATGCAGATAACACATGCAAAACACTAACACGTACAGATACACAACTAGTCTTAAAGCATGCACGAAACATACATATTTATGCATGCCCAGTACTCAGCATGCATACGAACAAGGCCACAAGACATGAGATCAAACACCTCCAGGAAAAAACAGTGGGTATTAACTTTTTTTTTTTACAGGTAGTTAGGATTACCACTTGTACAAAGTAAAGTCTTCAAACATTCACAGCACTTGCGTTAAAGTAAAGACACAGTTCATAGAAACTATTTCCCCAATAGAAACCAGGTTCATCAAGCTACAAATAAAACCTTGTCTCATACTTAAACTCAACCTCAGAACACTCAGTTAATTATTTGCGTTCTGTGGTGCGAGTTAAGATTGCATTTTTGGCATGATGAACTTTCTGTATATTCAGAAAATGACTGTTCATTTGGCCTTTTCCTAATTTAACATTCACATTTTCAGCATGTGTACACTTAATTTTTCAAAGCTAGTAATCATAACGTCCTGTAAAATACGTGTTCCATGTATGTGGGTGTCTGAGCATGCTAAAAGCATAGCGGTTTGGGAGTATGCAGGAATCTTCCTCTCCTCGCCTTTTGCTGAGGTCCAGGTATTGCAGACGTTTAATCAATAAACAATCGCCACCTATTGCAAAAAGAAAATGGAACCTAGCGTTAAAAGAGGCTCTTTTGAGGAGATGCTTTGCAGAGTAGGGTTATTTCTTACAGCTAGCTCGGCACTGTAGAGATATCCAACCAGGCTCAAGTCAAGGGTACACATGGGTGTACGCACCCCCCCCCACTTTTATCAGCAGACACCTTGATATGCTAATTTCTGGTGACACCACATTCAATTGGTAAGTTCATGAGCCCCCCCCTTTTTCTAGGACCTGACCCCTGCATCCAACGATACTGGAATGATGTCTTTCAGGGTGTCTTTGATATACTTGGGGTGCAATAGGCCCTGACCCCCGTGGTGGGACTCCCGGGTTTCACCAGAGACATTCCGGCATGTTTGCGTAAACTTTACAGACTGCTGTTTGTAATAGTAAAAAGATTTATCATTAACACATGGTGGCAAGGCTCATCGCAAACTGACAAAACCTGGCTCAAGGATGTAGCATTTTGCTTTGATATGGAGGAATGACATGGATACATTGGGCCTCATTACAAGTTTGCTGGTACATTAACAACGGTACTGGTAAGCTTGCCGGTACCGTTGTTACCGTACCAGCAAACTACGCGTTCTGCTCGCGGGTGCCTTTTTTCGCCCGCAAGGTTTGACCTGGCGGGCCGACCAGCACCCACGAGCAGAGAATGTCAGATGCACCAGCACCATTCGGAATGTGATGGTGCATCTGGCCTCCCCATTCCCATTGAGCCCTATGGGCAATTACTGGGTCCGGCGGGGCCGTAATGACCTGCTAATTGCCCATTCCCGAGTGCCGGGAAAAATATGACTCCGGCGGCAGCCATGCCTGTTTTACTGACATGGCTACTGCAGCAGTCATAATGAGGCCCATTGTGCTGACAAGTTCCAGACCGGAATATATCTGATTGCCATGCAAGAACTACCTGGTGACTCGATCTAATGCAGGAATTGGATCAGAGAATGGTAATGACGGACAGGGAGTAGGGCGGCTTGTAACCTAACTTCCATGGTGAGATTTTTATTAATATTGAATGGGATGATGTAGTACCAAGCTGGGCTTATGATACAGTCAATTATGTATGAATTGGATGACCCTTTTCAGTACGAATTTGGCAATAAGACTCTAATGCATCAGTAGCTGTGATCAATGATCTATGCTGGATTCTTATACAATGTATTGTTTTTCAACAAACATTAATAAAGTTTAAAAAATAGAAATGCTGTACAAAGCCTACTAAGTAGAGCAATTAATATATATCTTTATTTTGGTAATCATATGAAACTTCATCAGAAAAATGGAGAAATGAACACATGTTTTTTGTGAACATTTCTCCATTCTTGGGTAAGTTTTGAAAAAATATCGCGTTGGGTGAGGTTTGGCAAATAGTTGAGGTGGGGAGAAGAGGGAGGGACGGGGTGTCCACACCCTCAATTTAACACCAAAAAAGGTGATATTTTCTCCATTCGAAATTCCAACGTACATCCCTTCATTTTTGCGTGATGTGTGATATGAATCTCAAAGAAATAAGTATATAATGACCTTTTTTTAAAGAATATGTACGATCATGATAAAGTGACATTAGGCCTTATTTACACAGCGTTTTTGAATGGACTTTCCCTTTGTAGATACAACAGTTCCACAATCAGAGAAAATGTATGTGTTTCAGCCAGGCATAGGCGATAATGAACTTTGCACACAACTGAAACAAGAAGGCTCACTTCAGATACATGACACATTGCACATAATGAAGAATAGGGGCCATATCTGCAGCTCCACGGAGGCGCAGATTTGGTAAACACAACAGTCCCTATGCGCAGCGACTGTGTACGCATATACTACATACACAGGGAATCACTGTAACACTATTTTATACACTGTGGTTACAACTGTTCAAACTCAAGCACTTCCAAAGTAGCAGCTCACAGGTAAGACCCCATGAAAGCAGCGTCTCGCGCTTCCTTTATTCCCACCTTGTCCCCATTTTACAAAATCCGGGGCACTCAGCAGCTTCCTTTTCCAAAACATGGAAAGCAGAGTCTCGCACTGGCTTAGTTTCCATCTTGGCCCCATTTTAGTAAAATCAGGTGCACTCAGCACTTTCCCCTTCCAAACCAGACCCTCTTCCTGACCCCCCCACCCCTTTCCCAACCCTCCCACCACCCGTGATTGGTCTGTGCATCTGTGCACAGAAACACAACGCCAAGGGAGTAGCTCTTGCCTCGTGGGCCTCAAGCTCTTCCCAAGCTGCAGCTCGCAGGTAAGACCCCACTAAAGCAGCATCTTGCACTGCCTTTATTCCCATCTTGTCCCCATTTTAATAAAATCAGGTGCACTCAGCACTTTCCCTCTTCCAAACCGCTTCCTGACCCCCCACCTCTCTCCCATCCCTCCCACCAACCGTGATTGGTCTGTGCATCTGTGCACAGAAACACAGTGCCAAGGGAGTAGCTCTTGCCTCGTGGGCCTCAAGCACCTCCCCATGCCTCTATCCCGCCCCACCCCCTGATTGGGTAGCTGCAGTACTTAATAGTCCCTCCCAGGACAGCCCACTGCCCGGCAGCCCTTGCGGCTAAGGGCCCCAAGGCAAAGGGCGGCTCTCAAATTGTCGGCTCCAAGGTATCAGCAGGTGTCCGCAGGGGATGCCAGTGAAGCTAGCAGTCAAGAAACACCGACTAAAATTGTAAGTGTGGCATGGGTGGGATGTAGAGCAAATTACTCTACTCCAGAAAGCTCCTGCCACTCTAACTTACATTTCTATAACTGAGACACACAGCATGCATTCTTAGAGAGACATGTGACCACAACCCTAAACATATTAATGGCTGGACAGCAAATATTGCTGGCATCACAATGTTAACTAGTACCATACCTAGAGAGAACCATGAAGATTAGCCTGTGCCACATCTAGATACAATTGTGAATGTTAGCATGTGCCACACTTAGATGGAATTCTTAAGTTTAGCCTGTCTTGCATCTAGATAGAACTGTAAATGTTAGCATGTGCCACATCTATATAGAATTGTGAATGTTAGCATGTGCCACACTTAGATGGAATTCTTATGTTTAGCCTGCATCAAATCTAGATAGAACTGTGATTGTCAGCATGTGCCACACTTAGATGGAATTAAGTTTAGCCTGCGTCGCATCTAGATAGAATTGTGAATTTTAGCATGTGCCATCCTTAGATGGAATTCTTAAATTTAGCGTGCATCGCATCTAGATAGAACTGTAAATGTTAGCATGTGCTACATCTGTCCCTTCTTTCTCACCTTTTTATCCTTGTTGGCGTTCTTCTGGGATGTGGCTTCTTTCTTTTTCACCGACCGTGACTTGTATAAGCTGGAACGCGAGTCCTCGGGTTCCAGCGTGGAAGCCGGCTGCCAAGCTGGTAGCGTTCGAATATCCAGGAACAATGGTGAATAATCCAGGAAGGAGGATAACGAAAGGCAAGGAATAGAAGGCGGGGGTTCCAGGAGTAAGGAAGATAGAAAGCACGATACACAGGGAGCGAACTCCATCACGTCTAGTAACTCGTAGGGGTAGAGTTGAGACGTGTGGAGCCGCGGGGGCGTGCCGGTTTTCTAGGAAGCTGGCGAGTGCACGCAAAGGCTAGACCGCCGCAGTTCTGTGTCGGCGGCCATTTTGGATGGGTTGCAGAGTTAATGCCCCGGTGTATCAAGGACCATGAAGTCCAGAAGGGTCGAACCCAGCCATTCATGACAGCATGCCTCCTCCTGAGCCCGGATCCGCCTGGTTTGCCTGGGTGTATTCGATGAAACCTTTGCAGTAGACGAGGAGCATTCATGTTAGAAACTGGTTCTTATGTACGCTCACTAGGGGGATATCCTTTCCACTCCACCAAGTATTGTAATTGACCTCGTCTATACCTGGAATCACATATCCTGGAGACCTCAAATTCGACTTGATTGTTGATGAGCACAGGATTAGGCCTAGGAATTGTCTGATTGGATTGTACATATGGCTTCAATAAGAAGGTGTGAAAGACCGGATGAATTCTTTTCCAGGAGTCTGAGAGCTGAAGTCGATATGCCACTGGGTTCATGATTTCTTTGATGTTGAAGGGTCCGTAATATTTGGGAGCCAGTTTGTTAGGCCGTAGATGTTGAGGAAGGAGTCTGGAGGATAGGCAGACTTCGTCCCCTATTGAATAAGAAGGGCTAGGTCTTCGCTTAGCATCTGCATATCGTTTAACAGCCATCCTGGCCTTTTCCAAATGTTCTTTAGCATCCTTGTGAACGTTCACCAACTTTTCAATCCCGGAATCTACTGCTGGTACCGGGGTAGGATGTGGCAAAATTGATGGTAGAACCGAAGGATGGAATCCTTGAATGGAGAAACAAGGGCTTGTCTTGATGGCCGAATGGTCTGAATTGTTGTAAGCGAATTCAGCTACCGGAATCAATAGTGACCAATCATCCTGCACCTTGCTAGCAAAACAGCAGAGATATTGCTCTAAAGTCTGGTTGGTTCTTTCTGTGATCCTGTTGGTTTGAGGATGATACCCTGAAGACAATGCTCGCTGAATGCCTAGTATTTGACAGAGGTGTTTCCAGAACTGGGATATGTACTGGGGACCTCTGTCGGAGATGATCTTGGATGGTAATCCATGAAGTCTTAATATGTGTTCAATAAATATCATGGCAAGTTCAAGTGAAGAGGGCAATTTGAACAGTGGTGTGACATGAGCTGTATGGGTAAACAAGTCAATTGTAACCATTATGTAACCATCCCCTGGATGGTGGTAATTCCACAATAAAATCTGTAGCAATGAACTCCCAAGGACGTGTTGGTAATGTAGGTTGATGCAGAAGACCGGCAGGTTTTCTATTATCGTGTTTGTTTTGATTGCACACAGCACAGGATTGAATGCAGTCCTTTATGTCAGTGGTCATTCTTGGCCACCAAAATTGTCTCTATATGAGCTGAAGGGTAGTAGTGATACCTTGATGTCCTGAATGAATGGTGTCATGACAGAGGTTCATGACTTTATTTCTCAGTCCTTGTGTAGGGATGACCAGTCGTTGATCCTTGAACAGATAACAATCCTTTGTATTCAAGTTCCAATGATTACTCTGCGTGTATTCCTTCCAGAGATCTGAGGAAGGAGCATGGGCATGGATGTCTTCCAGGAGACAATAAGCTTGTGCCACAAACACAGTTTTTGGAAACATCTTGGGAAATGCCCTGACCTCCACAGATTCATAGTCAGGACGTCTGGACAGGGTGTCAGCAATTATGTTATTGATTCCAGGAAGGTGGTTGATCTGAAACTGGTACTGCGCAGAAAAAAAGGCCCAACGGGCCTGATGACTGTTTCTGCACTCCAGGTATTGTAATACTTGTAAGTTCCAATGATCTGCTCGTACTTGCACTGGATATTTAGCTCCCTGGAGTAAATGACGCCAATCAGTGCATGCTTGTCGGATGGCCAAAAGCTCCTTCTCCAGGACCGAGTAATGGCATTCACTTGGGGTCAAGGTACGGGATAGGTGGGAAATTGGATGTTCCATCTTGTCCTCAAATTCTTGTTTTAGGACTGCCCCAATAGCATGGTCGGAAGCATCGGTTTCCAGCAGGAAGATTCGATCTATGTCGGGTTGGGCTAGGATAGGACCTTCAGTAAACTTCCATTTTAGATGTTGGAAGGCCTTCTCTTGTTCTGTAGACCAAATAAACGGTGTATCCTTCTTTAAAAGAGCCACGATGGGTTGTACAATTGCAAAAAATGTAGGAATTAATTTTCTGTAAAAGTTTGCAAGTCCCAAGAAGGATTGTATTTGCTTCGCAGTGGTAGGCGCTGGCCACGAAAGTATGGAATCTATCTTGCCAGGGTCCATTCCAATTCCTTTGGGACTGAGTACAAAACCCAGGTAGTGAACGGTTTGGGTATGGAATAAACATTTTTCAGGTTTGGCCAGGAGTTTGTTTTCTCGTAATCACTGTAGAACTGCCTTAACATGCTCTTCATGAATCTGAGGGTCTTTAGAATAAATCAATATGTCATCCAGGTATGTGATAACAGAAAGAAACAACATATCCGAGAACACTCTGCCCATGAATCATTGGCATACCGCAGGAGCGTTGGCAAGACCGAAGGGCATGACCAAATACTCGAAGTGGCCAAAGGGAGTTCTAAAGGCCGTCTTCCATTCATCACCCTCCTTAATTCTAATGAGATGGTAAGCACCCCTAAGGTCGAGTTTGGTGAATAAAACAGCTCCTCGAACAGCCTCCAGAATATCTGAAATGAGTGGCAATGGATAACGGTCCTTGAGGGTACATTGGTTAAGACCACGGTAATCCAAACAAGGTCGTAACTCCTTTGTGTTTTTCTTGGGAACAAAAAACAAGGACGCACCTGCGGGAGACTTTGAAGTCCGGATGGTTCCATTTGCTAAATTGGTATCGAGGTACTCACGTAAGGCCTTCTTTTCAGGCTTGGATAATATAAACATTCTCCCAAATGGAATCACAGTGGAAGGGTCCATTTCAATGGCTCAATCCTCAGGTCTGTGGGGCGGAAGAGCTTCAACAATGTCTGTTGAAAACACATCAGAAAATGCCTGGTAAGTTTCCGGTACTTGGATAATGTTGGACATGCTTAAGGAGGGTGGTTGATAGTTCTGAGAGTTTACTTGAGGGATCCGGGATGTGTCCTGACATAAACAGTGTGACATACAATACTCAGAGCCAAGGAACAAGGTACCCGCTGTCCAATTGATGTAGGGGTTGTGCTTCCGTAACCAGGGCATGCCTAGTACCATGGGATAGCGGGCAGCCTTTATGATGTCAAACCGTATTCTTTCCTGGTGGTTGTTTATTGATAATTGTAGTTCCTTTGTTTGGTGAGTAATAGGACCTGAAGACAAAGGTCTTCCGTCGATTCCTTCTACAGGTTGAATCACTTCTTTGAACTCTCTCGGAATCCCATGAGCGGTGGCCCATTCATGATCAATGAAAATCCCCATGGCACCGCAGTCCACGAGAGCCAGGATGGGAAAGGATTCATTCTCTGTAGATGTCAGTACAGTTTGTAGAAGTACTAAGGTGTTCTGTCCAGGAGTATTCAAGAAAGGAATGGATGCGGAGCAGGCATCTCTCTCCCGAAGCTGCGCTCCGTTTAGGATCGCAAGCTGGCGTTTCCCAAACGCCGGGGTGGTGCTATAGGACATTCTCTGACCAAATGTTTGTCGGTGGCACAGTACATGCAGAGACCAGTGTCGATTCTGTGGTGCCTTTCTTGTGGAGAAATTGCTCCTCTAAAGGCACCTAGTTGCATGAGTTCCGGATCAGGGGTTCGTGGAGCAACCGTCTCTTTGGCAGTTAAGTATTCCGTAGTTGTCTTTGGGTAGGTTTTCATCTTTCTTTTTTCAGCCTTTCTCTCCTGGATCCTGAAATCTATCTGCAAGGAAAGATCCATAAGGGCCTTAAAGGTTGCTGGACGAGCCACTCTGGCTAGCTCATCCTTAACCTCATCGTTTAAACCTCTTCTGAAGAGGGTGAAACTGGCTTCTTGCGACCAATCTGCTTCTTTGGCTAGCTGCTTGAAGCGAGTGACATAAAAGAGCATGTCCTGAGTCCCTTGTTTAAATTCAAGAAGTCTTTCTTGTGCACTGTAGACGATCTCAGGTCGATCGAATATGGTTTTTAGGGCATCCACAAATCCTTCGTAGTCATCCAAAAGCTGATCTCCAGAATTAACCAAGGGAGTAGCCCAGGTTAATGCATTACCAGTTAAGTGGGATATCATGAATCCAACCTTTGCTCGTGGTGTTGAAAAATAATAGGGTTTGAAAGTGAAGTGCACTAAGCATGAATCAAGGAAGGAATGTAGGGACCTAGAAGATCCATCATACTTATCCACAACTCCGCCTAGCAGAACGCTTTCCTTGACTGCGGAATCCCAGGATAGGACCAGCTGTTTTAAAGCTGCATTTTTGGCCTTAAGATTTTGAACCTCGGTAGTTAATTCCTGCATACCTCTCATGAGGTCTTGGACCGCCGCTTCCATATCAGTTTCCGTATCAGGTTCTGGGCATCTCAATCTGTCAGAAGCTCCCTTCTTTCTCACCTTTTTATCCTTGTTGGCGTTCTTCCAGGACGTGGCTTCTTTCTTTTTCACCGACCGTGACTTGTATAAGCTGGAACGCGAGTCCTCGGGTTCCAGCGTGGAAGCCGGCTGCCAAGCCGGTAGCGTTCGAATATCCAGGGACAATGGTGATTAATCCAGGAAGGAGGATAACACAAGGTAAGGAATAGAAGGGGGGAGGGGGTTGCAGGAGTAAGGAAGACAGAAAGCACAATACACAGGGAGAGAACTTGAACATGTCTAGTAACTCGTAGGGGTAGAGTGGAGACATGCGGAGCCGCAGGGGCATTCCGGTTTTCTAGGAAGCTGGCGAGTGCATGCAAAGGCTAGACCGCCGCAGTTCTGTGTGGCGGCCATTTTGGATGGGTTGCAGAGTTAATGTCGCGGTGCATCAAGGACCATGAAGTCCAGAAGGGTCAAACCCGGCCATTCATGACAACATCTATATAGAATTGTGAATGTTAGCATGTGCCACACTTAGATGCAATTCTTAAGTTTAGCCTGCGTCGCATATAAATGGAAATGTGGTTGTCGACATGTGCCATACTTATATGGAGTCCTCAACCTAGCCTGCGTCGCGTCTGGATGGAGTTGTGAATGTTAGCATGTGCCACATCTAGATGGAAGTGTGAATGTTGGCATGTGCCACACTTGGATGGAATTCTTGACTTTGGCCTGCGTCGCATCTAGATAGAACTGTGAATGTTAGCATGTGCCACATCTATATAGAATTGTGAATGTTAGCATATGCCACACTTGGATGAAGTTCTTGAGTTTGGCTTGCGTCACAACTAGATGGAACTGTGATTGTCAGCATGTGCCACACTTAGATGGAATTCTTAAGATTAGCCTGCGTCACATCTAGATAGAACTTTGATTGTCAGCATGTGCCACACTTAGATGGACTTCTTAAGTTTAACCTGCGTCACATCTAGATAGAACTGTGATTGTCAGCATGTGCCACACTTAGATGCAATTCTTAAGTTTAGCCTGCGTCGCATCTAGATAGAACTGTAAATGTTAGCATGTGCCACATCTAGATAGAACTGTAAATGTTAGCATGTGTCACATATATATAGAATTGTGAATGTTAGCATGTGCCACACTTAGATGGAATTCTTAAGCTTAGCCTGCGTCGCATCTAGAAAGAAATGTGATTGTCAGTATGTACCACACTTAGATGGAATCCTCAACCTAGCCTGCATCGCGACTAGATAGACTTGTGAATATTAGCATGTGCCACATCTGGATAGAACTGTGAATGTTGGCATGTGCTACAATAAATGGAATTCTTAAGTTTAGCCTGCATTGCATCTAGATAGAATTGTAGACGCACACTTAGACAGAATTCTTAAGTTTAGCCTGCGTCACATCTACACAGAAGTGTGATTCAATGATTGACAAATGATTCACCTGCCGAGCCTGGACCAAGCGTACAATCATGAATCAATAACCAACTTACTAACAATCTTGCCCCTCTGCATACACCTCTCAAACTCTAAACAAACACAACCACAACTCTATAGCACAACAAACCGCACAAACTTCACTTCACAGCAACAACAAAACAAAACACACATATACTCGCACAACAGTACACGACGGCTACCGAACGGAAAGCACCCCAAGCCCAGCTGACAGACCCACCGGCTGAGGCCACCAACAGCACATCACTGCTCTCTTGCACTTCTCCAGCTTATTCCCACTAACTCACCCCCTCTTGCCTTTTTCAGAGCCGCCAGAGCACCAGGGGACCACTCCGGTGGTGATAGTGCACGTTACAAATATCCTTTAACATTAACATTATCATTAACATAACTGTGCCAAGTGCACAAGCGATTAGAAAGAATGTGAATTATTAGCAAAAAACCAAATATATTTAAGAGATTTAGAGCCTGGATTGCAAAGCATTTTTCAATGCGATTGCACCATTGTAAAAGGTTTTTGTAAATCCAGCCCTTAATGTTACAAAAGTATCTCGAATTGTGTGAAATAACAACATTAATTCGTTAATATATCTGACATTGCCCAAAATAA
This sequence comes from Ambystoma mexicanum, assembly GCF_040938575.1. NCBI lineage: Eukaryota > Metazoa > Chordata > Amphibia > Caudata > Ambystomatidae > Ambystoma > Ambystoma mexicanum. The sequence continues at coordinate 118,644,023 of NC_090926.1, read as the reverse complement.
AAGTAGAATGTCCAAAGTCATGCGAAAGTACCTGTTTGCATGAAATTCCTACCTTATGGGAACAATGCAAAATTTTCTAGACCCAGCACGAGTCAGCATTAATTCAGCAACATATATTGAAAAATACATAATTATGGAGCAGTTACAAAATATGATTGAGCACAAGTTAAGTTTTAATTTTCTTGCAATGTTATAAGGGGTTCTCGAGATGGAAGCTTAAGTGGCTAAAAGCACCATCAGGACCCCACGGCGGCCTTGTAGAATCAAAATATATGTACAACTATCACTTAGGCAAGAGCTTCATCCACACCCCTGATTTGGGATGGACGAAGTTCAGTGAACCTATTTTTATTAATTCATGCAGCTGCAATCAATTTGAGGTAGTTTTATTATAAAGGATCCGTTTTTCTTCCACAACGTTTAAATCAATTTCAGACAACATAGTTCAATTGTGTGCCATGAGCAAGACTATGTAAAGCCAGGGTGATACCCTACTGGAGTTCGATGTGTATTTGGTAACAGCCAAAGTATACACCTTGACCATCAGTATGGAAGTGTTCCTTCTTTACATGAACTCACCAACACTCTGGAGGGGGCTCTAACAAACTAATCTCTAAAGAATAGTATGGCTTTCACAACCCCCCACCAATGTAGGGAATGGATATGGACTTTAAGAGCCCACCAGTCCAAGCCCAGGAAGGCTCGAGCAAAGCGAGGGCCTCAACAAGGACTCTGACCCATTAAAGGCCATATCCGCTCTCCCACAGAGGGGGTGAAAGCCATTCGCACCCTGGGGTTTATCTAGGATGCAAATGTTTTTTTTCTTTCCCTCAGCAGATTAGCGTTGCTTGTGCAGTCAATCTCCCAAGGAAGGAAAAAAAGTGAAAAAAGATGACTGCCGCCATAGGGAGAAGTCCCTTTTCCATTTCTATGGTGGCGGCCGGTAAACGGGTGGAGCACCGGGCAGGAGCACAAGCTCTAGTCCAGCTAGTAAGTGTGGAGGGAGGAGGTGGGGAAGGGGTAAGGGTTGCTTTGGGGGAGGGAGAAGTGAACAGGGAGAGCCTCCCTGTTGCCTCCCCACATAAAAATAAATAAAACGATTGGCGCCACCCAGGGAAGGACCTTGGGTGGCTAAAGGCAGTGGGCAAAGAATCTGTATTCTCGCCTGCTGTACCAGTCACCTGATTGGCTAAACACCCTTCCACGTGTGCAGATCTAATTTTAGATTATCTCAAATTGATTGCAACAAAGTTAATTCATAACAAAGTAATTTATTTCCTGCTATGCAACCTGGCTTTCGAACAAGTTATTAATGCAGAAACTGTCCCCTCCATTTTTCTCTTTAGGAAAAACCTGAAGATCCTTGTTAAGTGACTTCAATTCAGCACTCCAACTAAGTCAGTGCCTAGTCTGGGATGCCCAATGACAGCCCTTATTTATATATTTTTATGACAAGTTCATGAATCTGGATGATAAACCCTTGTATAACGCCCCTCTCTTTGAATCCCCCTGACCTCACTGAGCCAAGAAGTAGGCTGGTTTTGCAAATTAAAAGATTTATTTGAAAAATTAAACAAGATATATATCACACTTTTATAAATAAATTAATATTTTATAGCACACTTATGAATATGACAGTGAACAACAATGGATAATATTACACTAGCACACTTTTTTATTACTTAGGAGTTGGCATAGAGAGGATAAAGTAGCTGATAATGCTTTTATGGGTTCAAGGAAATGCAATGATGGAAAAGAATGCAGCACGGAAATAACTGAGATGGTTTCCACAAGAGATAATATAATCACTTTTCCCCTTGTGGCAATTCACTCCACCCTATGCAATATAAAGAGATGGAAGAAGAGCACACAATTTTCAGGAATACAGTCAATTGCAATACCAATTCAGTTCCCCCCTAGCAAGCTTAGAGCAACCGGTATGCTTTTAAACAGGCAAACATACTTTAAATGTGATTTGCAAAGAAGTGAAAAATATGCTAAAAATGATTTTAATTCCCTATAGGAGATTCAGGGTAGGTGACAGCTACTTTGAATTAGTTCAGGACAACACTAGCAATGATTCATGAGGGATTATCAGGTTGAAAACGAATTTCAGCAATTCAAGCAAAAGACAGCTATTTTTGACAGCTGAAGAAGTTTGAGTCAAATTGCAATTCGCAGCACTTTTTCTGAGTGTGTCGAGCGTGATTATGGAAATACTATAAGGAGTAGAACGTTTTAGGGCTTGTTGGAAAGCTAAGGATCTTAGCTTTAAAATGAAAGTTAAATCCCGTTCCTAGCACGGTATGGTTCAAAAGATATGGACGATTTTGTGGAGGTAGATTTTGAGAAAGAAAGGAAGATTCAAATGGCAAATGACACTTTCACAGGTTTGAAATCACAGACTGGACACACAATTTCTATGCCGTTCTAAATAGGTTGAAATGGGTTGAATTAGATTATTTTAAACTAAGAGATTGTTTTGCACAGCCCTGGCTGGATACTCACTCCTAATTTTGGAAGGAATGGGCCTCGTCACAGATCTGGTCAACAGGTTTTGCTGCGGTTCTCTCTGCTCTGCTGGTTTGGAACTCTGGTTCTGGCAAACGTTCTGGCACTGCACAGTGGTCTGGTCTGGGTCTGGTCTTCTATCGGCACTGCACGGTGGTCTGGATACAGCTCTGCTTTCTGGGTTCTGGCACAGGGTTCTAGGCCAGAATCAAAGAGCTCATCCGGCTGTTGAATAGTTTGCAAAAGATTTTGAGGTCTGCTGAAAAGGATTCAGCTTGTGGATTGGCCTTACTGCTACAAGTTCTGAAGTCTGGATTCTAAGTTCTGGTTCTGGAGTCTTCTGGATTTGAAGTCTGGATTCTAAGTTCTGGTTCTGGAGTCTTCTGGCAAAGCACTTCGCAAGAAATCAGTTTGAAGTGGAAAGTGAATGTCTCTACCTGGGTCTCAGTGGCTCTTTTTATGTCTTTTGAAAGTGGGTGGGAAGGCTGACTTTCTATGCCCAACCCTCTGAAGATCCTGATAGGTTAGTGGATTTTCTGTGCTCTCACTGGAGAACAGAGTTGTGAGTCATCCGGTGTCATTTTTATGGCATACAGAAAGAACACTCCCCTTGTCACTTTGCACACAAATCTATTTTTGACTTAAATGCATGTTTATCTATGTACAATTTTTCTAATATTATATGTCCAGTTAACATATTTTCTGTAGCGCCAAACCATCCGATCCCTGTCTTTGTAAGATGTTGTGTCCACTTCTGACAGAATTCTGCCCTTTTCATCCAGAATACAACCTCTAAACCTTTCCAGAATTTACACAAATGTGCGCAAGGAATATGGGCATTAGATGATGAAGTGTCAGATTTTTAACATACAGCCTCTTGGAGTAATAGCTTATTTTCCGCTACTGCCCCCCAGAACATACCACACAGTCCTAACACCTCTTAAAATGTGCACAGAAAAATCACAGGAATAATGATGTTATTGATATAATTTTGATGATTATGTACTATGAATTATCCATCTTTTTAAAATTATGCTCTGGCCCAGAGGGGTGTGGTTTAGGTTCCAAAGCACATGGGGGAATTTCTGTCTGTCCCTGCCTCCAGCTCAGGTGCCTCCCAGAGGCAGCGCCCCTCCCATTTCCTTCCAAGAGGAAGCCATTTACGACCCCCTAATTTAGCATTTGCCTGAGCCAAGGAAAGTTCATTGTTCTGTTTCCTGCAGTCTCAGGTATTCCTCCCCTAATTCAATCAAAGAGGTGTGATCTCCTTTTGGTGGGGCAGCAGAAGGGAGGCCAGGCCTGTGAATACAGTTGCTGGGCAAGTTTCAACTCCTGTCGGGGGTAGTTGCCAGGCAGAATTCAGTCCCTTTAAGCCAGGCTTCAGCCAACTGTCACTTTGGTCCCATTTTTCTTCATTCAAATCAAACTTACAATTTTGACACATGCAGCTAGAACGCTGATTCTAAGTTCAAAACTATGACATGTAAACAGTTGCAACCTATGTGACACTCCAAAGTAAATCACTCATTTATTTTAAACATTTCGATTTTAGTGGCTTTAAATCCAATTTCACTTAAGCTGCTGACATCCACAGCTCAGCCAGTTTTGTTATGAACATTATTGTAGGCTCTTCATCTTTCCAGATTTGGTATGCACACAAGACTTCATTCTACCAGACGTCTGCTGGTGTACAGTACGATTTTTGAATATCTTGCAATGTTTGAAATAGGCATTTTGAGCTTGAATTTCAGAGAAACAAATGTGACTTCAAAGCGTTTTTTGAGCTAACGGGCACTGCTGTTTTTCCTTTGGCACCACGTTTCACTCATGGCGCTTCTGGCCCATCACGCTCGCACTGGTGGGTGGCAGGTCAGGCGACCATTTTGGTGTGCGCAAAACTGCGCGGTTTTCCTGCATTCGGGCGCAAATGTGGGCTTTTCGCCCATCTTGGATTTTCTAAGCCCACAGCACTAAATGTTGTAGCATAATAATTAAAACGTGGGTTAAGACACCTGACATCCTTCTATTCAGAGAACATCTCAAAAATCACTGATCGCTCCACTCAACTCTTTCTCCCCCTCTAAAGTTACCTCCCCCTGCTCTTGCCACCGATCCCAGCTCCTCTGTTAACTGTGCCCCCTACATTTAATCCCCTGGGTGCTTCAACTTCGTACAGTGCTCTGTTGCTTCCCAGCTAAGGTTGAAGAAGGTTCATTCAAATTAGTCCATCTCAAGTGTATGTTAAAGTTGTAGATGATGTTCTGATTATCTACTTCATTCCTGTTCTATTACTTTTCTGAGCAATACCATAATATATCTGAACTTCTAAACATTGTTAGTGCTGGTCATTTTGAATGTCCAACTTCCCCTTATGTATAAATATATTTAAATACAAAAACAGGCTTTCATCTATTGGAAAATATGAAATAAAGTGCAATAAACATGAATGAGGGAGAGGCATAGAGAGAGGTAGAGAGCGAGAGAGAGAGAGAGAGAGAGAGAGAGAGAGAAAGAGAGAGATAGCAGAATGCATAACAGGAGACTATGTACATTAATACAGGAGAAAAGTTACCCAATATGTTCTTTATCTTATAATATCAATACCAAGTTTGTATATATTGCTTCACGATCAAGTTCTCCTGTATACAGGTGTTGTGATAATACATGTCCTCAATTTTTCACACATAGAAAGATGAAGGCGGAAGTTGGCCCTACCGGGATTCAAACCTCGGGTCCTGCAAGCTGAACAATGATGTGTGGGGTGAGCACTTAATTAGCATGCTTATATATCTATCCTAATCTTGCTATCCTTTCCCAAAAACATTTTGTAACTTTATTTTCAAATCCCACCTTTTCAATAATCGAACCATGTAAAGTCCTCTACGACCCTGTGGGTAGGGCCAGTGCTAAACAAACATTCAAATGAATAAGTAGGAATACATATATAAGATGTACAAAAAATATGCAGGATTCCGATTACCTGAAATCCTACATTCTAAGGAATGGTGTGTAATAGCAATAGCCAAATGCGTGTCATGAATGCATGTACTACAGCAATATTGCCTTATAATTGCCAAGGACTTGAGGGTGACTTTTTAATGTGCATGGGTTGGAATGCTTTATTATGAGCTGAACATATTTTTTTCAATTAATTTAGTAGTCCATAGAAAGAAAATAGAAAATGTACTTCATTTATTTTAAATGATAGGTGGGTTAAGTGAGGCCATTTTTCACGGTGAAATTATTATAATATTTGTTTTCTGCAGGAGTAGGGATGTTCACAACTGACCTATGCATTTACAAATCAGCTAACAATGGAAACCCTACGCATCCTCATGATGATCCTACTCACTCAATCCTTAACATTTACCAGGTGACTCCAAGCACCTCTCCTCTGCCTCTGGAATCCTACCAAATTCTGTTAATTCCCAATTGCCAGATTGATTGTAGAGTCATTCTACCCATGCCCCGGTCCTTATTGTTTGGCCACCTGGTGCTCATAACCCTTTAATCCCAAGATTACGACATCCTAATAAAATATCGGTCCTCTGAAGTCCACTAGTGGGAGATTTCAAACTCCTAAACATGACTAGGGCCACCATGTTCAACTTGACTCCTGGTTACCGCCACTCTCTGGCCATCAATCCACATCCATAGCAATGGATCACATCTTTATCTCCTCCTCTTTTCAGTCCTCACCTCCTGTCCTTCTCTCTCTGACTGTTCCCTCTGTCACTTTATTCTATCCAGCCCTTTACTATTCTGCCAATCCCCATTCATCAGCAAGTGCAAATGTCAACCTGAATCAAGTGAGGTCCTCTAACTAGGCAATCTCTCTGCTCTGACCTGGCTGAAAAGGCCTAAGAAGACTTCAGCCTAGCACTTTCTTCCCCCTTGGAGGACCACTATGCTGCTAAACCTTTCACTTCCTCCCATCCTGTACACATCTCACCTGCCATCTAACAGCATTGAAGAAATATACACCTTTTATTTTGCTGCTGGATGAAAGCCTGTCCTCCTTCTCTCCTTGCTTCCTACAAGAACTCCCTCCACATACTCTCCTCCACACTTGACTCTGCCAAGTCTTCCATCTACACCAACCTCCACTCTTCTTCCTGCTCTAATCTCTACAAACCATCCAGGATTCACCATTCAATTCCTGCCCTTCCCACCTCCCCCCATCCCTCTCCATTCCTTTACCACTCTCTCTGCTGAAACCTTTTTGTGTTATTTTTCTACCACAATCTCAACAATCGGTGACACCCTCACTACCCTACTCTTCCCTACTCACCATTCCTCCTTCTGTCCTAAACGCCTGCACCACCTCCCATCCTCTCCTGATTATGTTTCCTCCACCCTGGCTCCACTAGAACCCACTCTGTGGTATTCCAACCCCACTATCGGCCCTGCAAACCTATTCACACCCCAAACAATTAAAGAATTTGCACCACTTGCCTGCACCCTCCTGTCGCCCTTCCCGCTTTAAGCTTTAAATTGGACACCAGCATATCCCACTTATATCCCAGACTACTGAGCCTGAATGGTAACATTAGCATGATGTATTTGCCTTTCTGGCCATCTACATTACCCAGTGTGCTTGCATTATCTTCATACTGGATTTTCTGTGTTCTTTCTACAGGGGTAGCATTTTTTGTGTTTTCATGGTACAGTTATGGCATATCGTATATTTAATTAAAGTATATATCTTTTTCCTTGAACCTTGATTGGATATTCCTTTATTTTGGACTGTTGTACTTTTGCTGTTTGAGTTGCTACTGTCATCACATTCCAACCCCTCATAAGAGTATAGCCTACCCTCGGTCCAGGTTACCACAAAAGACAAAGGGCTTATCTCTTGGACTTTGCCTGTTTCATCTTCATGGGTCTCGGGAGGATAGGTCAGGGGCAACGTGCTCACCTTGGAAGCAAGACGACACGGAGCAACACAGGTTTGATCCCCGGGTCTGTGCTTAGAAACATCTGGTTATTAAGCACGTTATAAATATCATATCATATCATGATTGGGATCACTGTTGTTTTGTAGAAGAGTAAGGGCTGAATAGGCAGTTTAGCCACTACTCATCCTGGTACTCTTGTGGACAGTAGTCATTTCGTCACATAAGGTACTTAACATTTCTATTTGCACTCTCTTTAACCTCACTCAGTCATCATCCACCTCTGCATAGCACCTCCACTTGGGGTGCCAGTCCTTGCGCAATCAATCCTTCTTTAAATTCCTTTGTATCTACAATTCAGTCCATGGACTACATGGCATCAGTGACCCCTAGTTACTGTTGTCAACTGGTAACACCTTCTGTCTACCGCTGCCTTCAACAGAAGTTGTCTCCTTGAAATGGTGGCTCTCTGAATCCTTCAGGGACTTTCTAACTGTTTCTGTACTACCAATGGTTAATACTAGTGGTTGGCATATGTCTCCGTTTGACCTTCGAGCCCTCTATCTCTTTACTACATTCCTTCTCCTCTACTTTCTTTGTCCAACTCCACTCACCTGCTCTCTTCCCCACGTCCTTCTCCTCTCTCAGCAATTACTACCTTCCTTCAGTACCACCCTCCCCTCTCCACTGTACCACTACTTTACCTTCTCTGCATTGCAACTAATTTTGCACTACTACTGCTTTCCCCCTTTCTGCACTACTACCCTTCCCTTTCTGCTCTGCTACTACTATCCTGCATACCACGGCTACTACTCTCACTGCTACTACTCTCACTACTACTGCTTCTTCTCTTACTTGTCTGCACTTCCCTTCATTGACTTCCACACCTCTAGACCTCACCTCCACCCTTTGGCATTACTCCTCTGCCTTTTCACTAGGGGTGAGCAAAACCTTCGCCGGTGAAGCGTAAAGTGCAGAATCTGCACTGGAATCCGATTCTGCCCGTTCAGTGAAATCAGCATTACGGTTCCGCTGCCACTGACATTTCAGCCAGTTTTGTGCAGTTTTACATGGAGTGTGGTGTTTCGTTCCCATGTTACTTTTGTGTAGCACGCCGAGAAACTTTGCATGGGTCTTTTTTTTTTGTTCTGTCAAGTTTTGTGCAGTGGCACAAGAAACTTTGTGCAGGTTTTTCCGAAGTGTTCCAGTTCCGCGCAGTACAATGAGAAACTTTGCAGTTTTTCAACTCGTGGTAGGTTGAGGCAGCAACATGGGAAACCTTGTGCGGGACTTTTTTTGATCAGTGCTTAATCGCACAGCGACACAAGAAATGTCGTGCTGGTCTTTTTCAATTTCGTTTCGTGAAGCGGCACAAGAAACTTCACATGGTTTTCTCCGATCCGTGCAAGTTTTGCTCAGCGATACAAGAAACTTTGCACAGGCTTATTTTAGATCCGTACTGGTTTCGCTTTGAAGCACGAGAAACCTTGCACATTTTCTTTAACGATGCTAGTTTTGCACAGTGGCACGAGAAGCCTTTTGCCGCTCTCTTTGATTGGTGCTAGGTTTGCGCAGTGGCACAAGAAACTTTTCATGGATAATTTCAGTTCATGTAATGGTTGAGAAACTTTGCATGGCTCATTTCAGTTCGCGTGACTGCATGAGAACCCTTGCAACATTGTTTTTGATACACAGGGATAGCAGAACAGGGGTTGGGGCGAAACAGATTGAAATTTTACAGATTTTGATTCAGAGACAGGCAGAACGTAATTTAACTATTTCGCCAAGCCTTGCTTACCACTACCACGCCCTCTGCACTACTCCTACTTGTCCTCGCTCTGCTACCCTCTCTATCCAAATTCAGGGATATGGTTCCCTCCTCTGCCTTCAACTTCACTGAATACTACTACTCTCCCTCTTCTCATTCCTTCCCACTTCTCTCCTACACCTCTCTCCGCACACCCCACTTCTGCACCACTCTCCACTAGCCTCACTCTCTCCTAACAATCACTCCCTCTCAACTGGTACCATTCTCTCTCACAATGACCTCACCACTATTCCAACACTCCACCATCCGTCTTTCGCCTGGTCTCTCAGTCCACCTTGACCTCCTCCTGTGACCTCACCTGAACAACCCACACTATGGTTTTCCTGATATCGCTTTGTATATTGTTGAGCTGGTGGTTCTGTGTCTCCTTCCCATTGGCTACAGTGCTCACCGAACAACCTGCACCAATCAGTGCATGTCTTTTCCTTAAGTCCCAGGTTGATTGTAATGCTTTAAAAACCCCTCTAACCCCCCCCCCCCACCTCCATCTTCAGCTCTGATGTTCCCCTGCTGTGCTGGGTGGCTGGAAACGATTTGTTCTGCTCGGGTGGTGAGTTAACTGCGTTCCTGGGGTGCTGGTCGCTGGTTAGCTGGTGGATCCTGAGTCACCTGAGTTATTTTCATCCAGCCTGGATATTCTGTATCACTTCCATGTGGATTCCAGGAGTTGCGGTTCTGCAAAAGATAAGCGAGAGCCCTGGCCAGCAACTGTCTTGGGGCACATTGGAAGATACAGAGTGGTACCAGGGATGGGATAAGCAGCACATGGGGGAATTCTGGGGGCTGAGGACCATCAAACTGCCACTTCACATATCAGGGGTAGGACTGGTTCTGATTCTTGTTTCAGGAGCATTCTGTCCCAGGCTGAGAAGGGTTCCTCCCCTTCCTCTTGATAAGGTTGTAATCCCGACCCTGACCCTGTCACAATAGACTTGTGAATATTAAAAGTGATTTTCATGCTTATAGGAAATTGTGCCCAAATAACCAGTTTCATACTCTATGCCATAATTCCATCGAAACCACTGCATGTGTGCAAAAAATATAGCAATTTCTTTTTTAATTTTTCATTTATTGTACTTTGGTTTAAAAACAAACCCTTCACAACAATAAGAACAACGTTTCTAAACAACTTATAATAATATCTCAAATATAAATAATAATAAATATTTACAATATATCTTAATATGCAAGACTTGTAAAAGATACTTATAATTAAGACATCTCCCCATTGGAAAAGGAATCTAAAAAGCCACAACGTATCTTACTTTACAATCCTTATAATGCATGCATATAGATAAAACAACTCTATATGCAGAATTAATCTAGAAAGCTAGAATTTAACGAAATTGTGTAAGAAAACGAGTAAGGGTTTGACTCAAAGAGCCTTGATCCCCATTAATCAGTCTGAGGCAAAGAGACTCAATAGCATCATGAGGTTCTCAGACGCATATAAGCACATCCACGGGCCTAAGACCTCTAATGTAGGCACTAGGTGGAATCTAAATCTCATATAGATGGTCTTTAGATTGCTCTCTGGGAATCATATTAAGTACTTCTGTAAAGAGCCCCTTAACCTAGGACCTCTGCTTCGCTCAGGCTTGTAACTATGGGCCCTAGGGCTTTACATGACTCGGAAATTCCCCAGCGGCTCGGGCTTATTGCTTAAATCAAAACCTTCCTGTTTCTACCAAGAGAGTCACACGTATAGGTGAGTTTTCCTGTTGTCTAACATTCAAGAGTAGTGCGGTAGAACATTTATTTACAATTTGATCATTTCCAAGTTCATAACTTTCCTAAACAGGTTAATCATCGTATTTACCAAATCATCAAAATTGAGCAAGGATGAACATCGACAGATCACAATTTCAGAAGGAAACATTGGGCCTCATTACACGGAAGGCGGTGGTCCAGGGTGCTATTAGCACCCTGGACCATGCCGGTAAAATACCGGCACCGCCTTGGCGGAAAGGGGATTTACCGCCCCATTCCAAGGTTGGAGGGGCGGTAAATCCCCTTTCCGCCATTGCCCTTCCCCATTCCCATTTCTGCCCCATAGGGCTCTATGGGACTGGGGAAGGCGCTAATTACGGCACCGCAATTTTGCGGTGCCGTAATTAGCTCCGAGGTCCCTTAGCGGGTTGGTATTTAACGCCTGCAAAAAGCAGGCGTTAAAACTCCAACCCGCTAAGGGACCTCGTAGTACGGCGGTAAGGGTTAACGGTCACCGTTGCCATTAACGGTGACCGTTAACCCTTACCGCCGTCCGTGTAATGAGGCCCATTGACTTTTTTGGTTCCAGCCTTCTTACATACTTAACCGTCTTCAGATACTACAGAACACCCCTGCCAGAGTGGGTGCTGGTATTTCTATTCAGGATCACATCTTGCCCCACTCTGCCTCACCTTCGTTGGCTCCCCGTTAGCCGTTGTATTCAATTTAAGTCTGTCTGCAGTGTGCATCGGGCTATCTATGATCATGGTGCTGAGTTTTTGCAGGCGATGTTCTGTCGCTACATACCAGATAGAGCTCTGCAGTCTGCCTCTGATTTTTTGATTCAGGTCCCCAGGTTTCATCGGAAGAGGATTTGTGGGCGTGCCTTTTCGGTGTCTGCCGCGGTTCTATGGAATAAGCTTCCGCGCTCCCTCCACACCATTGATGATCATTTGCTTTTCCGGCACGGCCTTAAAACGCTCCTGTTTTTAGCCTTTTTACAGCTTGCCTTTCGTTATATTTTTGTCTTTTCCATTAGCGTCATGATGCCTCCGGGTGCTAGCGCGCTCTATAACTATAAAGAACATAACATAACATTAGCACGCGTGTATCTGACTACAGATTCTAGTTCAGGAATAGGAATGCAGTAAATTCCATAGTGGCGACAGGGAGTCTTGTCATGTAATTAAGCACAATGATGCACTGTCACATGTCGTTCTGACCAATCACATGCCTCTATTGCCAAACCACCAATATGTAAAGGGCTGCATTGTATCTGCCATCACGAGTTTCAGGATATTGATAATTTATGCCTGTTAAAGAATTTGCCAGGAAATGGAAATGCAAAGTACTCTGGTGTGTGTCCCTGTATGCGTGCTTTCTGAAAGTTTCTAGTCAGAAATACAGAAGTATAAAACTAGAAAACACATGAGCAAAGCAAGAAATGAGAAGAAATGTGAAAGTCAAATACAATATAACATAACCGAAGAAAGTGACAGTAACACAACAATATTAAGTCAGCAACAAAATATGTATTTTAAATATGTAGTGTTATATCATGTAATTGGGTCTTGCCTAGCACGTCTTCTGCCATTTGGGTGGGGTCTTGGTGATAGGTTTTGTAAAAGGGAGGGAAGGTTTGGAGTTCATGGGGAAGAGGGAGAGAGGCAAGTTGCAAAATCTAATGTTGATGGGTGCAGATTAGAGGCACTCATTTTATATGCTCAAATGAGTAGGGATGGGAGACATTACATCCCATTGTACCACAGAAGCAGATTGAGTAATTGGCAGGAAATCTTTGATTTGACTGAATCTCGCCCTATTCATAAAAATCCTGCATAGCGCACATAAACGTTTCAACTAATCATGAGGTCGGAATATCTTTTATGCTCTGATTGTCTAGAATCCAGCAAATCTGGGTGCAAGGGGCATTGTGTCTTCTTGCTTTGCCAACGTTTTCACACGCACTATCATGGATTTCCATGGCCTGGCTGGGATTTTTGAATGTGACTGTGCATTCATCCTGGAAAAAATGGGGCTGTCTTGTGATGCACTTTCTACTGAGAAGGGGGCAGAGTTAAAAGAGGCAAACATTGTCTTACTCCACTTTCATCAAAGAAATGTCGGCCATCTCTACTAGTAAACATTCCATAAGGGTTGGTTGTGGCACGTGAAGTGTGTGTGTGGCCAGAGGGAAGCCCTGGTTGTTGTTATCCAGCTCAGCTGCTTGCTTAGGAGTTGCACAATGTGAAATTAGATAAGCTAGTGGGTTTGCAGGGTGGCTGTTAAGGTGTGCGTCCCTTGAACGCTGCGTACCTGTGTTTTCAGACAATGTTCATACCGGAGAAGCCAGAACGACAGGTCCAGGAGCAGGGTGAGGAGAAGATGGCGCAAGGAGGCAACCCCGACTCAATCCTAATGATACAGGGATGGATGGGGACCAACTCCCGACGCCACAGATACACTTGCCTGCGGATTAACGTGACGTCAGGACAGTGCAAGCACTGACAGGGAAGGTGGTGAATTCTTCAAACAGTAGATAAATCCAAGGTGTGTGGCAGTCTCTGTACTCCAGGACGGCAGGAGATATTCTTCGGAAGAACTCCACAAGCTGTGCTGAATGGATTGGAGGAACACCGTAGAAACTTGTACCCCAGCCAGGCAGGCAAGAGCTGGCACCCAACTGAGCAAAAGAAGAGAATCCCGGAGGTGGTGCAGGATACCCGGGTAAGGAGACAATTGGGACCCCGGACGGAATTTGAGATACTCAAGCACGCAAGAGAATAGGGAAGGGAAACCAAGGACCCCAGGACAGGCAGCCAAGGAAAACCTAGGAGGGCGAGAACCTCAGGAAGGCAAGGGAAACTAGCTAAACAAGGAGGGAACCAAGGGAAAAGCCAGGAGACTTCAGGAATGGAACAGGAAAATACAAGGGCCCCCCATGTACATATCAGGGAACCCAGACCCCAGGATGGAACCCAGGAACCCTGGCGGGGAGGGAGCACAGAGCCAGGAATCAGGCCAGAGGTTCAGACAGGAACAAAGAGCGAAGCACTGCGGTAGGTCAGGAACAAACCACGTTAAGACGTGGCTTGTTCCTGAAGCCGTATGCTATTTACAGCGTTCAGCGTTGGAGCGAGGCATGGAGCGTAGGCAGGACTGCGCATGCGCAGTGGTCGAGTGGGAACCAGAACGAGGCTTGGAACACAAACTTGTCCCCATAGTCATGGTTACCCGCGAGGCCTGCGCATGCGAACGGTTACGCCGGCAAGCAACTTGCTGGGAAATGCCGTCCCTCCAGGGTCGGAACTGCGGATATAACCGCCAAGCCCAAGGATGTGTACTGGGCGAAGACCAGGTAGGTGCCGTAACACCATAACCCCCCTTAGAGAGACCAGGAGCACCCAGTTTCTAGGGGTGACAGGAATAAAACTCCTTCACCAAACGAGGGGCATGAACATTCACCATTGGTTCCCAAGTACGATCACAGGCAGCATAACCCTTCCAATCAACCAGGTATTGTCATTTCCCCCGAAAATAACGGGAATCACATATTTCTTGAACTTCAAATTCAGGTGAGCCCTCGATATCAATGGCAGCAGGTCGGGGACAGGACCAATCGTAAGGGTTCGGGAGGTAAGCCTTCAACATAGAAACATGGAAAATGGGATGAACTCTCCAAGAGTCGGGTAACGCTAGCTTATAGGCTACCGGAGACACCTTCTTGGTTATACGGAAAGGACCAAGGTACTTGGGAGCCAATTTCAAAGGAAAATTTCGAGCAGGCAGATATTTGGAGGATAACCATACTAGATCCCCCACCCGAAATGAAGGCTCAAGGTTCCGATGCTTTTTGGCCTGCACCTTCATGTTCTCACGTGCCTTGACCAGGGTACCAGCCGCTCGATGTTGCAGATTTTGAATCTCAGTGACCAGTCGATCAGCTGAAGGAACCACACTGGGTTGGATCGGCACGAGAGGCAGCAACCTGGGGTGAAGACCAAAGGAACAACAAAAAGGACTCAGTCCAGTTGCAGAGTGAACAGAATTGTTGTACGCCACTTCGGCCAAATCAAGATGTGACATCCAATTTGATTGAGAAGCATTGATAAAAAAAATAGAAGCTACTGCTCCAAAGTCTGATTAGTTTGTTCGGTCTGTCCGTTGGTTTGTGGATGATGACCAGAACTGAGTGCCCGGTGGATACCTAAATGTTGGCAAAGCTGACTCCAAAAGGATGAAACAAATTGAGATCCTCGATCAGATATAATCTTGGCAGGTAATTCGTGCAAGCGGAAGATGCTATGCAAAAAGGCCTGTGCTACCTGAGCGGCCGTAGGAATCTTTGTAAAGGGAATGAAGTGAGCCAACTTGGTAAAACAGTCGACAACAACCATGATGCAAGTATGATATTCAGAAGGTGGAAGGTCAACAATGAAATCAGTAGCGACTGTGTGCCAAGGATATGGCGGTATTTCTGTGGGATGTAACAGGCCTACAGGTTTCTTGCGCGGAATCTTGACCTGGGCACAGATAAGGCAGCATTCAACATAACGCTAGACTTGAGTAGCCCATCTAGGCCACCAAAATTGTCGAGCAATGAGTTCTTGTGTAGACCGGATGCCACGGTGGTCCCCTATCTTGGATTCATGAAAGCCCTGTAACATTGTCTTGTGAAGATCCTCCGTTGGTAAATACAATCTGTTCCGAAAAAGGAGCAATCCGTCCTTCTCTCTCATCTGGGAGCATTTTACCAAAGTGGCTCGTGTGGGATCCGCCAGGGTTGCTTGAGCTACTCTCTGTAGGAATGATGGGAGAGCCAGGAGAAAATGTTTTGGGGCAATCACAGACTGGTTCCTACCCTCGTGTTGAATGCCATCAGCCAAGGAACGGGATAGCGCATCTACTTTCATGTTTTTGCAGTTTGGTACATAGGTGATGTTGAAATCATAGTGTGAGAAGAAGAAGGCCCATCGAGCCTGACGGGAGGTCCTACACTGAAGAGAACGTAAGAATTGTAAGTTACGATGGTTTGTGTGTACCTCCACTGGAAATCGCCCCCCCAGAAGATGATGACGCCAGTCTTCAAAATCGATCTTGATGGCCAGGAGTTCCTTTTCCATAACGGGATAATTTCGTTTACTTGCTGTGAGCTTTCTGGAATAGTATGCCACAGGGAATTCCATCCCATATCTTGGGTCGTTCTGAAGTAGTACCGCTCCCACTGCAAAATCCAAAGCATCAGCTTCCACAATGAATGGCCTGTCGTCCTGAGGATGGTGTAATATTGGAGACGTGCTGAATGCTTTCTTTAGTTGTCCAAATGAAGCAGCAGCTTCATGACCCCAGACAAAGGGTTTCTTGGTACAGGTCAGACTGGATAGCGGGGCAGATAACTGAGAGAAGGACGGAATGAATCATCGATAGAAATTGACAAATCCAAGAAAACGCTGAAGAGAACGCCTATCACTGGGAGGTCTCCATTGCAGAATAACACAAATCTTAGCTGGGTCCATATGTATGCCTGAACCACTGATTACATAAACAAGGAATTCAATTTGATCTTGGTGAAAAATACACTTCTCAGCCTTGGCATATAGATTGTTCTTGTGTAGCCGTCTGAGGACCTCCTTCACATGAAGTATGTGTTACCTTAGGTCCTTGGAAAACACCAGAATGCCATCCAAATACACCCGGACCGATATTCCAATCAAATCAGTGAATATATGGTCCATGAGTCGCTTAAAGACTGCAGGGGCATTGCACAACCCGAAGGGCATGACTCGGTATTCGTAGTGCTCAGATGGTGTATTGAATGCCGTCTTCCATTCATCTCCTGATTTTATCCGTACCAAATGATAGGCCCCACGGAGATCAAGCTTGGAGAATACTCATGCATCATGTAAGGATTCCAAAATAGACCGGATCAAGGGAAGTGGATATCGATCCTTCCTGGTGATGTGATTCAGCTGCCTGTAATCGACACATGGGTGCAAGATACCTTCCTTCTTTTTGACAAAGAATAAAGGGAATCCTGCAGGTGAATTGGAGGGCATGATATACCCTTTTTGGAGACAGTCTTCGAGATACTCCCGTAACACCTCTTTCTCCTGAGTGGTCAGTGTATACACCTTACCATGTGTAATCACAACGTCGGGTAACAAATCAATGGCACAGTCAAAGGTCCTGTGAGGGGGTAAGGGAATGTCCTTTGGTTTAGAAAAGACCTTGTGAAATTCAGAATACTCAGAGGGTATAGATGAAACTGAGAGTAGGCGGGACATGCCATCACCCACCGTCTGGGTAGAGATTGACAGTTGCATCGAAGAAGGCCCAGTACCACAACACTCCTGCATACAACGATCAGAAGAAAAAACGAAAGTCTGAGTCTTCCAATTGATATTTAGATTGTGATGTAACAACCAAGGTAACCCCAAGATGATGGGATATGAGGGTGTCTTGATAACATCCAGAGATATCTGTTCATGATGTCCCTCAATCTGCAACCTCAAAGTCTCAGTGTGTTGATGGACTGGACCAGAAGAAAAAGGAGTGCCATCAATGACTTCCACCACTGAAGCCAGTTCTTCTCAAGCAAGGTTATACCATTTCTAGTGGCAAAATTGGCATCCATATAGTTACCCAAGGCTCCACAATCCACAGGCCCTGCACCTCGATAGGCTCTTTTCCTGTCCAAGAAACCTTGATACACAAGGCCATGAGTACCACCGGTTGCATAGGTTGTCGGACTTGCATGGATTCAGGAAGGACTGAAGAGGAAGAAAAGCCCACCCTTGCCTTCCCCATATACGACAGGCCATTCAGATTTCTGACTTCTGAAGTGGTCTTAAGGGACAAGTGCTGAGATAATGACCAGAGGCCCCACAATACAGGCACAAACGAAGGTCTCTTCTTCGTTTCTTCTCAGCGTCAGATAGGGGCCCTCTGACCGCTCACAATTGCATGGGTTCAGAAGGTGGATCAGCGGGACCGGATGTCTTGACTGGTACTGGCACATATCTCGGAACAGTTCTTTCCAAACAAAGCCTCTCACCTCTTCTCTCGGACAATCTGTGATCAATCCGCATTACTTGTTCCTGAAGGGCCTGCAAGGATTCTGGTTCGGGGATGTGAAGCAACTTATCCTTGTACTCCTCCCTTAATCCTCTACGGAAAAGGGTCTTCTAGGTAACTTCAGGCCATTGGGAATCAGTGGCCAATTGACGAAAGCGACTGATGTAAGTAATGATGTCACTAGATCCTTGTCTCAAATCCATGAGCTGTTCTGAGCAGTGGCAGCAAGGTTGGGGGACTGGAACACCTCTAGAAAAGCCTTTTCAAAGGCCACAAAATCCTCCAAAATAGGACTCTTGGCTACCACCAAGGGTGTAGCCCAGGCCAGTGCATTACCGGTTAGGTTTCCCAGGATATACCCGATCTTGGCCGTATCCTGATTGAAATGCGTGGGGCGACACAAGAAATTAATCCTGCAATGGTTGCAGAATTGGGCCACCCAGCTAGGATCACCATCAAATTTTACTGGACTGATCTGAGCCATTACTGACTCAGCCGATGTACTGGAAGTGGCTCCTTGAGCAACCATCTGACGCAAAGCTGAATTTTCTTGATGCAATGTCGTCATCTCGGTGCGTAGGGCCCGGATCTCATTCCTCAATTCCTGAGAGTCGTCCATTTCCGAGTCAGAACTGGCAGTAAGGCATCTTAATCTGTTAAGGTATACGTCCCTTGAACGCTGCGTACCTCGGTTTTCAGACGATGTTGGTATCGGAGAAGCCAGAATGACAGATCCAGGAGCAGGGTGAGGAGAAGATGGTGCAAGGAGGCAACCCCGACCCAATCCTAATGATACAGGGATGGATTGGCACCAACTCCCGATGCCACGGATACACTTCCCTGCTGATTAATGTGACATCAGGACAGTGCAAGCACTGACAGGGAAGGTGGTGAGTTCTTCAAACAGTAGATAAGTCCAAGGTGTGTGGCAGTCTCTGTACTCCGGGACGGCAGGAGATATTCTTCGGAAGAATTCCACAAGCTGTGCTGAATGGATTGGAGGAAGTCTGTGGAAACTGGTACCCCGGCAAGGTGGCAAGAGCAGGCACCCAACTGAGCAAAAGAAGAGAGTCCCGGAGGTGGAGCAGGGTACCCGGGTAAGGAGACAATTGGGACCCCGGACGGAACTCAAGATACTCAAGCACGCAAGAGAATAGGGAAGGGAAACCAAGGACCCCAGGACAGGCAGCCAAGAAAAACCTAGGGGGGCGAGAACCTCAGGAAGACAAGGGAAACTAGCTAAACAAGGAGGGAACCAAGGGAAAAGACAGGAGACTTCAGGGATGGAACAGGAAAATACAAGGGGCCCCCATGTACAGATCAGGGAACCCAGACCCCAGGATGGAACCCAGGAACCTGGTGGGGGAGGGAGCACAGAGCCAGGAATCAGGCCAGAGGTTCAGGCAGGAACAAAGAGCGAAGCAGGAAGAGCACAAAGCGCTGCGGTAGGTCAGGAACAAATCGCGTTAAGACGCGGCTTGTTCCTGAAGCCGGACGCTATTTACAGCGTTCGGTGTTGGAGCAAGGCTTGGAGCACAGGCAGGACCGCGCATGGGCCGTGGCCGAGCGGGAACCAGAACAAGGCTTGGAACACAAGCTTGGCCCCATAGTCATGGTTACCCTCGAGGCCCGCACATGCGAACGGTTACGCCGGCAAGCAACTTGCTGGGAAATGCCGTCCCTCCAGAGTCAGAACCGTGGATATAACCGCCAAGCCCAAGGATGTGTACTGGGTGAAGACCAGGTAGGTGCCCTAACAGTGGCCTGTATTATGATGGCTTTCTGTATCAGGTGGCTGTGAGTTTAGTGATGGAGGTGCTGTTCAAGCGACCGCGCTGCTGCAGTATGTGTTTTACCTGGTGTTTATTTGTAACAAAATTTGAAAAGATGGAGAATGAGAGGGTGAGTGAGGTGGAGGGTTGGTTATAGGCGTCCTTATCCATGAGCACCTTAAATGCTGGCAGACCTTAATTTGCCAGTGGATCGGTGTGGGAAGACCAGTGCATGTCCCATTGCTGAAGTTTCCAGTTGAGGCATGTGATCCTAGGCCTCAGATAATTTCCTTAGTCTTAGGTGTTCACTTGCCATTGGTAGAATTGGGCAAACTTTCTCAAAAGGGATCCGTGGGCTCCTGCTAATCTCCTACTGAGATTCTCATAGGTTTGCAGGTTCCTGCAGATTTTTCTTCCATCCCAAATCTGCCCAAATCTTCATTAAGGGTCATAAATCTGCAGAGATGTGCAGAAAAAGTTCGAGGAGGCTCAGATGATTATTGGGGGAAACACCACAGAAAATAACTTTAAAGTCTTCAGGGAGGGAGAGAAAGGTTAGAGGGGAAGTGAGGGATAGGTGAGGCTGCAAGGCGAGGGGTTAGTTAGAGAAAAACAAGTCCTGTGCATCTGTGAATGTTATCCTAGTGGGGCAGCACATTAAACCCTGCAATGGAATATCTCAGCAAAATAATGCAACTACTGCAGAGATCTATGTGTAACCTGCATGTCCTTTGTTTGAATCTGGGTAAGAAGTTCCACACTGTAGAGCCTTTCATCCATCTGAAGTTGATCAAATTAGTGACGTTGAAGTGGGGAATTGAAAGATCATATGCCAGATGGGCAAAGCCAGGCACGTTCCCGGCATGCTTTGGTCTGCTTTTCATCATTCAGAGGTCGACACATTGAGTATTATTGATTTTTATAACATTACAAGATAGGAGATTATATCATTATTTATTCATAAAAGACATGGACCTGTGAATAGCATATGGGGAAGAGTCAGCCATGCATTAGGGGTGCACAAGGTTTCATCCTGCAGAGTTTACTTCAATGAAGACTACTGGGGTTATTTTTCTTCGGGTATTTATTGAGTGCACACTGTAGAGAAGCCCCTCAACGCTCACACCAGAAAAAAATACTACCCACTAGGGAAAAAGGCCCAGCACACCTCTTGCAAGGAGAACAAGGTTTATTTCCATTAAAAAAGACAAAGACGCGTCACCAAAGAACTCTGCTGCCATCGAGCGCTCTGACGAAAACAGCATAAGCAACAAATTAGAAAAGGCACACAGTGTCACAAGTGACGTGATAACATAGGTTACCGATCCAGATGGCTGGTTGGTGCGACCATGTCCATATACCGCCTGCTCCATAAGGGATGCCAGGCCATTTGTCCCTGACCTCTCTTGTCTGCCTTCTTCCATGTGGGGTAATTCATTGCACGTTATCGGGCGCAGGGCTCCTAATTGGCACTTATAAGCACAAATCATAGCATTCCCTATCTGTGGCCTAATGTGCACCTGGTACTGCAGACATTGGCGCAGAGGATACTTTCGAGGTAACTCTAACTTGCAAACGCCAGCTCAATCCCAGACACGGCGAGGCCTTCCCAAATCTTCCCATCCTTGCTTTAGGTTGTTACTTTTTCCCATTGTCACCTTGCAGCACAAATCACACAGCCTGAAGGTGGGGAAGAAACAGAGCACTTTATAATCACAGGGGGAAGAATAAGGTTAGGGAACAGATAAACAAGGAAGTGGGCTTCTAACAACAGGGCAAGGAGGGCAATACCAATGGATCTACAAGTAACCAAGGGAGGAAACAGTGATCAGATGACCCAGTCTCAGGTTAGGTGGGGAGTGGGTGGGTCTAGGTGTTAGGGAGGAGCCATTCCTTGAAGAGGTGGGTCTTGAGATCCTTCCTGAACTGTAGAAGTAAGGGGGGCAAGTCAGATGTTGGTGTTGGGGCATAGACAGAAAAAGCCTGCAACAGTGGTGTTCGAGTCTGCACATGTCCTTACATGGTGGATCATAGGCCTCCGGAGATGCAGAGTTTCTCAGTGAGGTAGCTGGGGGACTTCAGGGTGACAACCATGTATATGATGCAGAAGGATTTGCAGATGATACAGGCTTTCAGCGGGAGCCAGTCCAGTTCTGTGAGGGTCCGTTATGTGGTTGAATTTGCAGAGTCTTTGATGAGTCATGCTGCAGCATGCAGGACACGTCTCAGGGGAGAAATGTTAGTTGCTGGAAGGCCTTCCAAAAGGGCATCCAGGTGGGAGAGGACGGAGGCTTGGACAGCAGATCTGAACTTGTTTTCTGAGATGAAGGGTTTGATTTTTTGCAGGAGACAAAGTTGTTACCAAGGCGTTTGTGTCTTCCTTGCTATGTGCTGCTTGAAGGAGAGGTGTAAGTTATGCCGAACCCAAGGGACTTGGCGCAGGTTGCCAGCTGGGGTGTGAAGCCCTTGGGTGTATAGCAGAGAGTCAGTTCTGGATGTCCGGGTTTCGGTGTTGTTGGTCAGCAATAGTAATTCAGTCTTGGAGGAGTTGAACCTCAGGTAAGCACTGGACATCCACGACTGGATCAATGAGAGGCAGGCCTCGAGCCTGTGGATGTCTTTGATGGAGGATATCTTGAGTTATAGCTGCATGTCATCTGTGTATTGGTGGATGTGGATGTTGTATGGAGAAAGAAGAGTTCTAAGTGGTTCCATGTAGAGATTGAAGTTCACAGGGGAGAGAATGGAAATTTGTGGGACTCCACGGGAGATTGGTAGAGTTGGTGATCTGGAGGAATCCATGTGTACAAACTGGTGGCAATTAGCAAGGTATGATTGAAACAAACTGAGGACGATCTCACTGATCCCAATGCAGCAATGTAGATTGTTGGTGAGTGTCTGGTGGTCTACTGTGTCAAATGCTGCTGAGAGGTTGAGGAGAACCTGGAGGCACGGATGGCCATCATCAATTATTTTAGCGTTGGTGTCTATGTGTTGGCAGATCATGCTAATCTTATTGATAAAGAAAGAGTTGACAGTGGTGGGTTTCTCAAAGGAGTGCAGTATGGGTGGTTCAGGCAGAGGGTTGATGCAGTGCTTGATGGCTTTGAAGAGGGCTCTTCTTTCATTGTTGGCCTTGGCTATGGTGTTTTGGTAATAGTTGACTTTGGCAGTGGTGATTAATAGTCTCCGTGTAGCAAGGAATTCCTTTAACAGAGCAAGATCTGATGCGCTGTAGGATTTTTACTGGTTCTTCTCTTGTTTTCTGATGGTTCAGTTGAGTTCTTGAGTGTACCAGGGCTGTGGAAGGTTTAGGCTTGAGGGTGCATTGTTTCACTAGGCATGGTGGTTTATGTTGGTTGTGAGGGTGGTGTTGAGTTGTTGGAGGAGCGAGTCGCAGTCCTGGTTAGACAGAGGTAAATCAGCCCATGTGAAGTGGAGATTGGTGAGGTCTTCCATGACAGCACCCACTGGGAAGTTCTTGAATGATCGGAAGGCTCGTTTGCAGGGTTTACAATGGGTTTGCTTGACTGGCGTGGCGTGACTAATGTAAAAGGCGCTTGCCAGATGGTCTGACCAGTTGAGCAGGATTGAAGAGCTGTGATGGAGGATGGGCAGGGCAGTGATGATGAGGTCAAGGATATTTTCCTTCCTGTGTGTTGGGTCTTTCATGTGCTGCATGGGCTTCAGTGTGATGAGTAGGCAGTGGAGATCCTATTTCATTGAATTGGTTGCTTGGTTGCCAGGGATGTTGAAGTCACAGAGGAAGATGTTGTGACATGTGTGAGGGACATGGTGGTGACCAAGTCTGTGAAGTCTTCGATGAAGGAGGTGTTAGGCTTGGGTGGTCTCTTGATGACATGAAAAGTGACACTGTCTGAAGTGGCAGGAAAGACTTTTGAAAGAGCCAATGGTGGTGACATCCAATTGAGGGCATGGGCATGATGCCTTGGGAATGATGTCGAGGCCTCTGCCCACCTTGTTTGGACGACATCATTGCGTTATATTGTATCTATTGGGGATAAGGACATGTAGGATGTGGGTAGAGGTGGGTGGCATCCAGGTCTCAGTAATGAAGATGGCATGTAAGTCATGTGTGGTGATGAGGTTGGCAATGTCTGCTACATGGTTGATTGCTAAGAGGACATTGGCGAGTATCCTTTTTCTTGTAGTTTTGGATGAAGAAGTGCTCATGATATGAGTGAGATTGCTGTGATGCAGTGCCCATGATGTTGCTGGTGAGCAGCATGGCTGGTGATGAGTGGTGATGGTAGGAATAGGCTATTGGGAGAGAGGGGTGAAACACATATTTGAGGGAGCTTACCTGATGTTAGAGGAGCAGGCGTGCTGGTCCTGCGTCCTCCCAGTCTGAATAGGTCCAAACAGGATTTGACCTTTTCTTTGTCTGCCTTTCGCTTCAGACACCCGGGCGAGAGACACACTTGATCTAAGAGTTAATAAAGGAAAGGGGGGGGCAGGGAAAAGCAGCTGGTTGGGGCTTAGGTCACATGGTCAGCAGGCTCCTCAATGCTGCCTGCCTGGATCTGGCCTGGAGTCCTTAGGTAGCCGGCTGGAAGGTGCAAAATTCAGGTGGTGGGCAGAGCAATTGAGTCACATGACCTGCAGCCTCCTCAATGCTTTCTCATCAATTTTATCCATAATAATAGGAAAATGCCATGGCTGAGGACAGTGACCTCAGACAGGCCCCTAGGGTTCAGTTAGAGACAGTCACATGTCAAGCATTCATGATGTAAGCCATTATGTTCCTTAAAGAAATATAATATAGTCATGTACGATTTCGAAGTCATGGGAAAAACTCATAACATGTATCTAACATAAGAAGGCAAACTATTCTCAAAATGTTTGTTGGCACAAGTGATGAGATGTGCTAGTGCATCGCATCACTTGCACCCAACAAACATGTGCCCTTTCACAAAGATACTTTGAATGTGTGCATCATTGATGCACACATTCAGAATCCCCTTTTCATCTCCTTTGCATATCTGCATAAAGGAGGGGGAGTTTTTGAAAATGTTAATGCACATCCTGAATTGATAAACAGGATGCACATTAAAACGTGCAGAACACAAACACACCCCCTTTCCCTCTTTTGAATAAGCAGAGGGGAAGATTAATGCAGGGCAGGGTAATTTCTGACTTGTTCATGCATGTTCTTTTAAAGTGTGGAACAGCGCTGCCATGAACCGCTGCTGTCCAAATTGCATTACTATCGCTCAAACAGGGATAGAATGTTTTTTTTTTTAGTTTGCTTTACACATTTCACAAAGTCAGGCCTTTTAAGTTCCCTTCAAGATGAAATGTACTCCCATCATCCAGATGGGTACAGGGAGCACCATATATGTGTCACACACTAATCTATGCAAGGAGGCTGGCCAGCAAATCATTTGTGTAGCAGCAGAGCCTCTTGGAAATGGGCAGGCCACATTTGTGAATAAGATGAGTCTTGCATTTTTCAAAGGTATACATATTTAAAAAAATGCATTATCAGAAAATGTTTTATTTGCAGTAGTTTTTGTGAATGTGGCAGTAAGTGGTTTTATTTTAAAAAGATTGTTTTGACAGCTGCAAAGGAAGAATTCATTTTGTTTTCTATAATAAAGAAACAGCCAGGTGCAAGCCTACTCCAGTAGCTTTTGTATCGTAAATGTGCTGGCAGTAAAGCAATGTGTCTGCAACCAAATGCGTACAGCAACATTTCATCACCATGAAATTGTCATGTGTTTAACTGAAATCTGTCACCCGAATCTCGTAAAAGTTCAGCCGAACCCAAATCAACCGAATACAGTGAAAATCATGTGATTCGTCGTTCAGCCTTTATCATCATCATTTAGGTGTGCCATATCTCTGTGATTTAGTGCCACTGTGTCATGGAGTGCAGTCCAGCAATGCTGTTGCTTAGTGAACAGTGTTGTGTTGCAAGGCTGGGGAATGTTGAGTGATCCTCCAGGGGCATTAGCCAATAAACCATTAGTTTGACATTTAGTAGAGTGTTACCTTTTTAGTGCTTTCAGAATAAGAACACCCCTCATAACATGTAATTGAGTAGAAGGTGTTGTAGTGTGATAGTTTGTGGCCCATTTAAAATGATTGTATTTTTGTAGCATGTTTTATGAATTGGCTTGAAGTATTTTTTGTCTTTCTGAAAACATTTTAAACATTTTTGCTTTCAATGTTTTATCGCTTTCATTGAAATTAATTTTCTGAAATAAAGCTTGTTGATGATGCAAAATGAAATCATCTGGGCATGGTGTTTCAGAGTTTAGTATCTAAGATGTTAAAGGATGCACTTCTGTGTTTCTCTTTGCTCCAAGGGGCCGTCCCTATGGCTCCCTTACTGGATCATAGCATCTTGCCCGGGATATGTGGCATGGACCTCTTCACTGCTGTGCAAGGGTCTGTGACTGATGTAAAGGGGTTTGAGTTGGGGCCTACTCTTGACTCAAAGCCAGTGACGGGTGAAGAGTTTTGGGTGAAATGGTGCCATCATTCCAATGTCAGCAAGAGCTGGGCTGCTGCATTTTGTGATCTCTGATTGTGGTACAAAGGGCAACTTGCAAGGCCTTTTTAGAGGCTGTTTGTATAATACAATCTTGAAAGTAGCAGTGCACTACCTATGAGGGTTCTCTGTGTGAAAGACAAGTATGGCATGAAGTGTTGGAGTTATCTTTGGCAAAAGAAGCAGTTTCTGGCTAGTTCTATGACTTGTGACTCACAGATAAGGGAGCAATCCATAAGAAACCCATCATTTATGACCATCTCAGTGGGCTGAAGGCTGTCACCCACCTTCTCTGGCCAAGCTATTGGCAGTCGGTATGCTCTCTTAGCTGGGAGGGTCATACAATTTGCTTTAATGTTAGTTCTAATCTGTTATTGATCATTCAGGGGTCTAACAAGGATCAGCTTTTGGCAGTGGCCACTTAGAAATGTGCTGAGAGCAGGTTACGTTTTTTAATTAGTTATGTGTCATCTATGTACTTAGAGCAGGTAAGTACTTGCTTGCTAATGATGCCCCTGAGTGCTGCCATATATATTTTCAAAATGAGGAGTAAAATGGTTGATCCCTTTGGTAAACAGAACGTGATATTGCAGGACTTCAGTTGAACAGTGTGGATGGTCTTCGTAATCCAATTTAAAGCTAATCTGTCCAGACTTGCACTGACCAGCCTTTTTATGAGAATCGTTTAGCTACTTGTATTGAAGGCAGCGGGGACGTCTTTATTTAGATTGTCTCAGATAGAGGAGTGTGTGTATATTGATTCTTCCGTTGGCATGAATCCTATCTATGTCTTATGTAGTATGTTCTTATACTCCACATGGTCCTCAAGCTGCTGATAGAGGAATAATTCCAGGAGCTGTCTTGGGTGACAACATGTTAAACTAGGGCTAGCTAGCCATGTCAAGTAGATAAGCTTTTGGCATGTTTGAGGAGTGGAGAGGCTTGATGTATGCAGACCTGAAGGCTTGTTGTTGTCCTATGAATCAATTGAGAATGTTCTGGGAGAGGTAGATGAACATGGGTTCTCTGGAGATCTTGCTGAGTTTCTGATGCTGACTAATGATGAGGATTCCTGTTCTGTTAACAAGTAAACATCTCTCAAGTTTCAGAAGTCAGAATGTTATCGTGGTCTGAAGCTGCATGCTTATTGTCCAGGTGATCATGGATCTGTGTGACTTTGTTAATATAGTGGGGTGTTAGGCCATTGCAGAATTGGTCTAATTCTATCAGTGTAATGCCTTGGGTCAGAGGATTCTTAATCTTCACTAGAAGTGCAATATTCATTTTTGTGGGTGCTGATCTCAGTCTGTCTGGACCACTTTTGCAAGTTTCATCAATACAGATGTCGTGATCCAGTGGGTGTAACAGAAAGAAACCCCCACCAAGGAACTGGTCACCCTCGGTTTTATATCCCTGGAACAGTAGACCGTAGACAGTAAAACCTTCCCCCCAAGAGCACGGCTTGCAGGACAATAAACACCTGATAGGCCAGGGGCTTGGGTGAAAAGTCAAGAGCAGCAACAGGCTGCTGTGATTGGTCACAAGATGAAGAACCTACTTGAGTGTGGAAAATCGGTGCTGGAGATTAGTGTGATTGTACAGGTGAGTTCAAAAAGGTAAATTGTCCAGCACAGCCAACCCGAACGGCACGAGGGCGCAACTAATGTCCCAAAAGAAAAAGGCAATCCAAAACAGCAGAGCGTCCCAAATAATAGTCCTTCACGTGCAGAAAAGCGTCCCAAGAAACAATCCTTCAGGTGTAGTAAAGCCTCCCAAGAAACAATCCTTCAGGTTCAGCAAAGT
The DNA here is from genome assembly GCF_040938575.1 of Ambystoma mexicanum. Lineage (NCBI taxonomy): Eukaryota > Metazoa > Chordata > Amphibia > Caudata > Ambystomatidae > Ambystoma > Ambystoma mexicanum. Next base: position 118,615,913 of record NC_090926.1, on the reverse strand, counting down.
GTCCCAAGAAACAATCCTTCAGACACAGAAAAGCATCCCGAGAACAATCCCAATAAACTCAAAGTGTCCCAAAATAAATCTTCTTCCCAGTGAGTGAAAAAGTGACCTCAATGATCAACTGAAAAGCTTCCAAGGATCACTGTAGGTGTGCTGTGAGCCAATACTTCCGCGGTCACTGCAGGAATACTTTTCCTCCGTGGGAAGAACTGCACACCAGACGTGGATGCCGACACGCAGTGTTAGCGTTCAGATTTCGGCAGGTAAATTTTTAGAAAGAACCATACAGGGCAAGGTGAAAAGCAGAGTCGAATGGAAAGCCAAGGGTCAGGAAGCCAGGGGTAACAATACAATAGGGTCCAGGCGTCGGAAAGCAAAACAGGGAAATACAATTTCGTAGTCAGGAAAACAGTCCAGGTCAGGATATAAAGCAGGAATTCAAGAATCAAGATGCGACTCAAAACGGAAGCGAAAGCAATGGTTAAGGAGCACCCCCTCGGGGAGACTGAGAAGCACGTCGCATGAGAGTCACATGACCCATGTGGACTCGAGAACGCCGGGATGTGTAGTCTTTCAATAGACGGCGTTGTGATAAACGCCAAGGCAATCTCTACAACTTTGTGGACACATGCTGTGCCATGTGTGGGATGACACAGGTCATGACAACAGAGCTGCCAGTACTACAGAAGGCATACTTGTGTATGTTCCAATCAGTTTTCCTCGAGATTTGTTCCATTCTTCTATTATTTCTTTTCAGGTCACTGAAGTCACCGGTGTAACATCTGGCTGTTTGTTTTGAAAGGCTTCTTCTGCCATTTGCTAGGAATGCTTTTACCTGGTTTCATGGTGAAACCGAGATTCGGGCTTGTGAACATCAGCATATGTATATTGGACTGTGGTAATTAATAAGAATGTTTACTTGATGACTTGTTAAATTCTTGCTTCCAGTGTTTTGCTCTATGATCTGTGCAGTGCTTTGCTGCTCCTGAGCTAGGTTTGCACTATAAAAAAATATAATAACCAAGATTCCTAGATTTCAGGGCCGAAGATGACAAGTGAAAGAATGGGTAATAAAGAGGGTCACAGCAAGAATAGAAATAATAAAACAATACCAAATTAATACAAATAAAGCAAAATGTTTTCAGATACTGATCAATTTCCAAAAACAGCTAAAACAGAAGCAGTGAACAAACGGAAGTTACTGAAAATATAAGTGCTAATAAAAAGGAATGGACAAGAACAACAAATGAACAAACACTTTGGAAACTCATTGACTATTTACAGCAATGAGGACTCAAGGTTTATTATTTCATTTGCAGATTTCCTCTCACACTGTTTTTGTCAAGTGCCATTCAACATTTAATAAAAGTACGAAAGAGAGAAAGAGAGAGAGAGAGAGACAGAGGGGGTCATTCCGAGTTAGCAGGCAAGGGGAAAACGATGCCGGAAAAGGATTACCGGCATCGTTTCCCGTTACAGACTATTCTGCCCTACCAGACCGTTATTTACGGCACCGTAAAGTACGAAGTCGTAAATAGCGGTCTAGTGGCGCGCGCCCGACACTCCATGCCGAAATTAGCGGCATGGCATAAACCGGAACTGATCCCAAGTAATGCGGACATGCAAAAAACGGCATCCACAAGGCCGCAAAGTACCTTACCGGCATCGAGTAAATAACGACATTGCTGAGAAGGTGTTAAGAAACATGAGCAGTGTTTCCAAGAGGCACAGGTGCACTCAATCAGCACAGGTGGAGGCAATGGAATCTGGCACAGCACAAAACGAGCACACCCACACACCACACCCCCTCCCACACCAAGATGATACCAATTGTAGCAGCATTCCTGGAGCTGGAGGCCCTGCTTGCAAGGCAGCAACTACAACAACAGCAACAACAACAACCACAGCCCCCACCACAGAGGATACACAGGAGGAGAAGGAGGGTGAGACAGGCCCAGCATGCCCTACCGGTGCAGCCAACATTACCACGCCGCCAGCCCCCAATCCCCGGCATCAGAGCCACCCCCTTCAACCTCACACCTGAGCAGATCCACACCCTGTACCGGCTTGACTGGGACACCATTACCACCATAGTGGACCTGATACATGACGATATAGTGAGCCTCATAGAAATCACCACTGCCATCCCCCCTCTACTGAAGGTAGTGTCTGTGCTCCACTTCCTTGCCACAGGCACCTACCAGCATACAGTGGGACACATGCATGGCATTTCACAGCCCATATTTTCCCGGATACTCAACCAAGTGCTGGATGCCCTCCTCAACCACACAAGGGACTACATATCCCTACCCTGGACTCCACAGGAGATATATGATACAAAAGTTGCCTTCCATGCACTGGCAGGCATGCCAAATTGCATAGGTGCCCTCGACTGCACCCACGTTGAATTGGTGGTCCCGCATGGCATGGAGGTGCTGTATCGCAACCACAAGCAATACCACTCCATCAACGTCCAGATGGTGTGTAATGCAGTAAAGCCATCACACATTGCAATGCCCGATACCCCGGATCAACTCATGACTCCTTGGTCCTGCGGAACTCCACACTACCACGCAACATGGAGCGACATGCCGGACGACGTGCCTGGCTGCTTGGTGAGTAACCTGAATGGGCCATGGCATGCATTGGGGCTGTGAGTATGTTGGCTGCCTACTTCACCTGGGTGCGAAAGGGGGGGGGGAGATGCCTACTGTTCCTGGGTGGGAAAGGGGGTGGGATGCCTACTGCACCTGGGTGGGAAAGGGGGGGAGATGCCTACTTCACATGGGTGGGAAAGGGGGGGAAGGTGCCTACTTCACCTGGGTGGGAAAGGGGGGGGGAGATGCCTACTTCACCTGGGTGGGAATGTTCACACCAGTGCACAATGTGCACCTTACAGAACACTGTCCCCCAAGGCAAGTGACACGGCACATGACTACCTAACCACACAGTGATGATTTAGAGCCGACACCTAACACAACATGACTAACAGGAAACCTGCCCAAATACCACAACACATGCACCACTCATCGGCGGCCCTTACACACCGTAAGGGCATCCTGCACTATGCAGTGCAATAGCACCATGTCACAGACTCCTGCATCTCACCACACAGGACAGTCATGCCTGGGAGTGCATAGAAGTGAGTCTAACAGGGATCCCACAGCGTGTGACTGGTCCTGCACACCCATACGATTGCTGCAAGTCACCATGGCACAGATCAGTGCAGAATGATGAGTATGCTACTAACTACAGCCAACCCCCCCCTGTCACCAAAACTCGCACAACACATCAATGAATGCAGTCCAACACTGCAGCATGCATAGACGATGCACATGCAACAAGACGTGAGTGCACACCATAACCCATCATGAAGAAGCTACCCCCTCCATCATTCCATTGCACAGGACACATAGCCGGGCCAGTAATGGGGTGAATGCATCCTGGGACATGTTTGTATGGCCAGTAACACCTGCTGCCATGTAAGACTAGTACAGTTCTCCACCATGAATTTACAAACACTTACCTTCATTCCACTCTCATGCAGGTGATGCTGGCTACCCTTTGAAGCCGTGGCTCATGACCCCGGTCCGCAACCCACAGAACAGGCACGAGGAGGACTACAATAGATCCCATACCCGTACACGAGTGGTGATAGAGCAGACCTTCGACCTGTTGAAGGCACGATTTCGTTGCCTCAGCCGGTCGGGTGGAGCACTCATCTACAGATACGAGAAGGTGTCCAAGATCACCATGTCATGTGTAATGCTGCACAACATGTGCATCCGTCGGAACGTGCCACTGCCCCCTGACGTGGAACTGCTACCACCAAATGATGATGAGGGGGAGGAGGAAGGAATGGCAGGACAGCATCACGTTGCCGATGCACAGGAGGGACGTGCCGTGCGGCAATCATTGATCGGACAATATTTCAATATTTCTGACTCACTAGTCAGCTGAGGGTGTGAGGATGACAGGACATCAGGCACTGGGTGTGGGGATACATGTACACCATGCACTGTGGAACATTAAAAGACACATGCACAATGATCAATGTCCACTCTGTTTTTTTGGATGATCAACCGGTGTATTGAATAATAAAGTTCTAACGTGTACATCAAAACCTCCACCACCACCACCCCCTCCCCCAACTCCCACACACACACCCTCAGCCCCCTCCCCCTCCCCCCAACTCCCACACACCCTTACCCCCCTTCCCCACAACTCCCACACACACCCTCACCCCCCTCCACCTCCCCCCACATCAACCCCACAATTATTCAATTAGGACAACATAGGCCACATGTGTGTGCCGGCATGGTCAATGTGCTCTCCCAGAGCCAGGGGGATCCATGTCGTGGCGGCGCAATGTACGCAGTGAACAACGGACCGGGCTGGTCTGGGTGGAGGAGCTTTGTGAAGGTGGGTCCTCCCGCTGGGGCTGTGGTGTGGGGTGTGCTGCTTCCAGGGCATCTGCGATCCGGCCAAGGACGTCGCAGAGCCGGTTTGTGCTCGCTGTGATCACCTCTCCCAGAGCCTGAAGGTCATTGCGCCACTCCACCCTTGATTCGCGATTGTCCCTGATGAACTCCTCAATGAGGCCTGTGAGGTGCTGGGAGCGCACTACATCCATAGCCGATGTGCTTGGCAGGCTTGGTATTGGGCCTGCAGGCCTTCCCGGAGATTCTGCAGGGGAAGTGGATACAGGACAGGCAGGTTGTACTGCTTGCCCTGTGAGCCCTGGGGTATCACTCTCCCCAGAGTCGCTGAGTGCCACCGGCTGTATGATGGTGTGTCAGGGGGATGGCCAATGTCATTGGTGTCCTCCATGTTGGCTCCCGATATTGATGGGGGGCTGTCTGGCACATCGAGGAGGCACATGGCTGCATTCTCACCAGCCACACTGGACTCCTCAGAGTGCAGCGTGGGACATGTGTCAAGCGGCACTGCAGGCATGGGTAGGGGTGTGGGTGGGGGTTGTGCACCCTCCATGGGGGTTGCTGGAGCAGGTTGTGTTGCCTGTGTTGTCTTCCTGCTTGCAGGTATGCGGCGGCCCCTGACTCTGCCCTGGAGGTACTGGCCTGGGTGCTTTCCTGGTCCTCGCTGTCATGCTCGCTACCTGTGGGGGGGAGAGATGGCATGAGCAATGATTTGGGGGTCAGCATTTCTACATGCCTCTGGTATCACAATGGGATTGCAGCGGTTTGATGACATTTGGGTGGTGAGTGGGACAGTGATCTGGGCTTGGATGTTCAATGCATGCAGATGTCTGGGTCACTCATGTTGGCGGAGTATTGTGATGACTCACATTCACAATGTTTACAATTACTGCCCCGTGTGCCTCACAGATTCGGCCTCTTTGTGTGGTATGGCCCATATGGGTTACAGCCTTGCACCTGACATCATCCTGGGTCCCACTTATAACAGCATGATTTCATTGGGGGGGGGGGTTGCCCAACCATGACGTGACACCTTGCCCAGCCCTTGGCAGTGACTTACGTTAGGAATGCATGATCTGTCGTGACTCATGACACTCACCTCCATCAGCGGATGACGCTGCACCGCACTCCATTTCTCCAACACCTTCTATGGCTTCTGTGCCCATCATGCCCGCACACGTTTCCTCCCACGGCATCATTTTGATGGGGAAACCTGGCCCTCCTCCTGTCTCCAGGGCCTGACTTCGGTTTTCCGAGAGGATGGACCGCACCCTGAGACGGAGGTCATCCCAACGTTTCCGGCAGTCCTTGGTGGTGCTGGGGGTGTTTCCCACGGCGCTCACCCTCTGTGCCACCAAGCCCAGATCTCTTTCTTCCTGACGACGGTGGGCCTCCGCATATCACTGCTGAATACAGTGTCTGAATGTTCGTGCAGAGTGTCGACCAGTACCTGGAGCTCATCCTGGGTAAAGCGCTCCTTTCTTATGCGTGCAGCACCCTTTTTTAATGCTTTGGGCATGATGCTGGTCTCCAATGCCTATTTCTCTGATCACTATATGCCTCCGGGTCCTGTATGGAGAGGATGGCAATGGATTGTGATTTTAAAGATGGCCGCCGTGCTACTTCCCGTTCCTGTGGGATGACGATTTTTCCGGTTCTGTTTTTTAACGGTGACCGTAAATAGCGGGGACCGCTATTTACAGTTACTGCTAATTTCTCTATGTCGGTAGTGTTATGTATGGTGCGCTTGTTGCCGGTAAGGGCTTTTGGGGCCCTTTTACGGCATGGCGCTGAGGTGCATTACCGGCATGGCGCAAAGCGCGTGCACGCGAAGTCGGAATAGGCCGATTTTTACGGTCTTGTGCCAGCACGGAAACACTCTTCACGCCATGCCTGTAATCGCCTATACTTACCGCCCTACTCGGAATGAGGCCCAGAGAGACACAGAGAGATATTTAAAATGATGACTGTTCAAGAATGATCAAAAGTGTGTTACTTTACTGTCCGGACAACATCACCATCCATTATGCTTAGTGTCAAGCTCTATATTCACTTAACAATGTTTTATATTTCCTGGCTAAGTACGTGTTTTCATTGAGTAAGAACACACAGACACTACTCCCTGAGGTGAAGACTACTGAAGCACCCATTCATATAATTTGGCTTGTAGTAGCCCGTCATGCGAACAGCACAAGAGCAATTGGGGGGGAAGGGCATACAAATCAGTGCAAGTATTTCAGCTATCACATCAAGTGTTAATTCATCTTGCAAAGTCGAGGAAATGGTAGTGTATACTGAATATAATTGCTCCGCGCACCATTGCAGAACATCTATAACTAGTTCAATATAAAAACTCTCTAAACACTTACCCTTCCCATCTATCCTGTCAACACACACATCGCCGAAAAACAAACACAAACCTTGCACGTAACTTGGTGTCACATTAGAAAAAAGAACCCATTGTTGTTTAATAATGTCCAACTGGCACGCAATCTGTTTTCAGCAACAATGAAGAAAACAGAACGAGCTGAGGACTGTCCACTCCGTTCAAAGGTAAATTAAATGCTCAAATGATCACCGAACAGTTAAACTGCTGTCTTTGGGTGGCGGCATCTTTGCAATAGGAAATACTATTAAAAAAAAAAACATGTAGGGGCGTGGCCTGGAGCGCCACGGATATGGCTGCTCCACTGATGGCCTCCGTTGGGGTCCGCGGCTTCAACTAAACATCAGCCGGTTCCCGCTATGCTGTTGCGATCTTCGGAGGGGGAGCCTGCAGTAGAATATCTCTGGCACCCATTGCTGCAGTTCCGGAGCTAAACGCGGCAGATTGCTCGAGAACGCGGCACGGGAACTTGGTGATGGTGTTCCCCGCTGCGTTTTAACATGGCAGTCGAGACCGAGGCACCTTCCTGCTGGACTGATGGCGCTTCCCTGGGGGCCATGATCTGGTGCAGGGGTGCAGCCCGTCTCTGGGGCGCGGCCCGTCTCTGGGGCGCAGTATCGCTCCATACATAGTGCCTCCTGTTCCCCCCCGCACCCACCGCCTCCGCGTATTGCGTGCCTGGAGGCCGCCTGGACCTACCTCGGCGCCGGGAGCTGCAACAGACTTTCCCCCCCTGCCTGGGCCTGTCGGCGCAGGGGATTCTGGCGGCTGCAGCTACCCTACCTTCCTCGGGAGACTCAGCGCGCGCTCTGGACTCCTGTGGAGCCGCGGCCCGGCACCCGGCGCCCTGGGCCGGTGGAGGAGGCATCCCGCCTGCAGCCATAGGGGACTCTCCTGGAGGAGGGCTCCCTACCCAGCCTCTACTACGCGGCCCGGCTCCCTGGGGGCGGGGGGCGCGCCCTGAAGAGTGAGGCGTGCATCTTGCTCTTTGACCCGGTGCCTGTGAGGCCCCTGTCACCCGCCCCCCCTTGCGTGGGGCCGCTTCTGCTCCCCACAGCTTCACCACAGCTACACCTGCCACCGGCCTCTTCCTGAGGGGCTTGCTATTGGAGACCTGCCACCACCTTGGGACTCACCTGATTTTTCACCCCCCCTTGCTGGCTGTGGCCCTAAGCGCCCCCGCTTCGGGTCACTCAGGCCCTGACCCTCCGGCGATTGCCCCCCAGTGGTGGGCTTGGTGCCCCCGCGTCTTCCTGGGATGCTCCGGCCCACCATCATCACTTGCCAACGACACAGAGCCGCCTCTAGTGTCCTGGACCCTGGTTGTGGTGAGGGGGCCACGTGTCTCCTTTTCCTACCTAGTTTGGCTTCTCATCACACCACTTCTACCACTTCGTGCAGGTACACCCGTGCCTCTGACCTTCACAACCTCTGGGGGCACCCCGGCCCACTCCACCCCCGGCCGCCATCATCCCTGGCCCGGTGGCCCCTGGCACTGAGTACAACTCCCCCCACGCTGGGCCAACTTTTGGGAGCCACCGCTTCTCCCCCATAACCATGCCCAAAGCACTGAAGGCATCAAGGTCCACCGACATTACCACCATGCTGCTGGCCCCGGAGAAGTGGAAGAAAACCGACCCCCCTAAACTAACTCCCCAGAAGACCTCCGATGAGAAGGACACGCTCGCCACCAAGGAGGATCTTCAGGCCTTCATTTAGGATATTAAAGCGGAATTTCGCAGCTGCATGACAGAACTCACAGCCAAGCAGGAACAAACAGAACAACGAGTTGACAACATTGAACACCGAATAGTGGAGGTTGAGGAACTGGCAGTGGACCACTCTAACTCGCTCACGGAGCTGCAACGCACAATCCAAACATTAATGGATAGAACCGAAATCCTCAAATTCGAGCAAGAGGATATGGAAAACCGCTCCCACCGCAATAATCTACGCTTTCGAGGGGTGCCTTCATCAATCACAGATAAGGAATTCCCTGAATACATAAGCACCCTCCTTCAATCTCTATTGCCAGACCTGGATGAAACGCAACTCCAACTTGACCGCACCCACAGGATGCGCCCCCGACGAGGAGCCGGCGCAGACACCCCACCAGACGCCATCACAAGAGTCCACTTTTTCACCACAAGGAGGCCATCTCCGTGATTGCTCGCTCAAAGGACGAACTCTGCTTCCAGGGATCCCCAATCCAAATCTTCCAGGATCTATCCCCGCTAACCCTTCAAAAGTGCAGAATGCTTCGTCCCCTCACCCTCCATCTCCAAGACCAGCAAATTCGTTACCGATGGCTGTTTCCCAAGGCGCTACAATTTTCATATAAAGGTACCCTTTGCACCATCAGCCATCTCAACGACGCGGCATCCATTCTGTGGCCAGATTCCCCCGGGGGAACGGGGCCTTCACTACTGCCCCGGGTGGATCCTGCCCTGGCGTCGGGCTGCCCTTGTCTGAGACGACCCCCTGGTCCTGGGTGCAGAGAGTCCACAAGCCCAGATGACGGCTCGTGTCCCCCCTGAGGATCGCATAGCACTGGAACCATCAACACCTTTTCAAGCCCGCGACGGGCCCCATGTGGCCTATACCCTCCTCCAAGGTGGATGTCATCGTATTACCCTTGGAGAAAACCTCGACCATGTTGGCCAGGTTACCCGTTGACGGCCTGGATGGCCGGGGGACCCACCGACAGTCCTCAATGAGTCCTCCCGGCCTCAGTTAGGCCCTCCCGTTGGAGGCCGAAGTTGGAAGTCTGGATCTCCCGTTGGAGATGGTTATCAAAAACCTTCAGCCACAGGAGCTCTAAAGTTTCAGACACCTCGCAGCTATGGCTAACCTAGCGCCCTCCCAGGCCTCCCCCCGCAGCGGTCGACCTCGGAAGGCAAGCCGCCGCACCTAAAGCTGAAACTCACTACCCTAAATGTCAGGGGCCTGAACTCCCCCCCCGAAGAGGAAATCTATCTTACACAGGCTGCAAAATGACGGAACCTTAATCGCTTTCCTACAGGAAACACACCTAATTCCAGCGGACTTCCCCACGCAATTCTTAGCATCCAACGGTACAAAAAAGGGAGGCACCGCCATTCTCTTCGCTGCAGGCCTGAACCCTCAGATCCTCGATATACTGTGATGTCAAGAGGGTCGCTTCGTGGTAGTCAAATGCATCATTATGAGCCAACTCTACACCCTCGTCTCAGCTTACGCCCCGAATGAGCTCCAAGAAGGGTTCTACCAAGACCTGGAGGAGGCCCTCCTCCCGTTCACTGAGAGACAACTCGTCATCGGGGGTGATTTTAATGGAGCCCCGGACCCCCTCAAAGACAGATCTCACTCCCCCACCTCCAAGGATCAGAAGCTGGCAGCAGCCTTTCTCCACTTGTTCCGCACGCTTAACGTCGTTGATACCTGGAGGTTTCTGTACCCAGAGGAGAAAGACTTCATCTTCTACTCATACGTACAGCACACTTTCTCCAGAATCAACCTGGTGCTGGCCTCTCCCCAGATCCTGGCCTTCACAGACAATGTCATGATTGGCCCCTGGATCCTCTCGGATCATGCCCCAGTATCGCTGTCCCTCCGAGCCCATGACCCGGACCCCCCTCCTCGCCGCCAATGGAGTCTGTATGACCCGATCCTGGGAGACATGTCAGTGAGAGATGCGATCGCCAGGACAATTAAAAACTTCTTCACTGAAAATTGCAGCGAGGACACCTCTCCAGCTAATACCTGGGACGCCATGAAAGCCGTCCTCAGAGGGGAACTGATTGCCCAAGGTGCCGCGTTTCATAAACAGAAGAAGGCGAAGCGAGAGGCCCTGCAGGCCGAAGTCTGCGCAGCCGAAGCTACCCACAAGCGGAAGGGATGGTGCCCGAAATCTTACAAAGCCTTACAGATGGCAAGGAAGACGGCTTGAGGCGCACCACGCCGACACCACCGCAAACTTGCTCGCTAGAACCAAACAATGATACTATGTCCACAATAATAAAGCCAACAAGCTGCTGGTCGGTAAGCTGGCGAGGGAGAAGACCCGGAGAACCATCCTAGGGCTTTGCGACCCGCAGGGGACGGTCCACTATGCGGACCCAGAGAAAATACAGCTAGCAGTGGCCCATCAATCTCAAATCATGACGGCGGTTCCGAGGGACATAGACGAGCAGCACGCCTATATCCAAAAGGCAGCCCTCCCGTGCCTGTCCCCGGAGGTTGGACAAGAGCTTGAAACCCCCATCATGGACGAGGAGGTGGAAGAAGCTATAAAAAGCCTGAAGCCCAGGGCCCCTGGCCTGGACGGATTCACCACCCGCTTCTACAAACTCTTCCGCCCCCAACTGGTGGTGCCCCTGACCCGCCTCTTCAACTCCTTTTCGTGCCTACCGGGTTGGTCACTCCATCCATGAAGGAATCTATCACAGTCCTCATCCTTAAGCCTGGAAAGGACCCCCAAGAAAACAGCTCGTACAGACCCATCTCCCTACTAAACTTGGATACCAATATTTACTCCAAGATCCTGACCAACCGCCTTGCTCCGGTCCTGCCGGGCATCATAGACCCGGACCAAACGGGCTTTATTAATCATCACTCGGTGAAAGACAACATCCGCAGGGCACTGGACCTTATAGAGGTGGCCATGCAGAAGTCCCAACAGCTAGCCTTACTCGCCCTGGATGCGACCAAAGCTTTCGACAAGGTGGACTGGCTGTACCTGACCCTCACCCTCGAGGCCTTCAGCTTTGGCCCAACCTTTAGGAAAATGATTTTAGCAAACTACCAAGCTCCCAAAACCCAGCTTAGAATTAACGGCCGCCTGTCGGACTTTATCCCTCTTACCTGCAGAACGAGACAGGGATGTCCACTGTCCCCCTTACTTTTCGCTCTAGCTATGGAACCATTGGCCCAACGAGTTTGAGCTAACCCGCAGATCAGCGGTCCAAAGATAGGCGCCACACAGCACAAGATTGCCCTCTACGCGGACGATGTTCTGCTGACCACCACAAACATTCAAACCTCCCTGAGAGCAGCCCTGGCAGAGATCCGGAGCTTCGAAGAGGTAGCAGGATTCGCCATCAACTTTTCAAAATCAATATCCCTCGGAGTGGGACTGAGTCCCGACGAGAGGGACGCCCTGGAGAAGCAAAGCCCGTTCCACTGGAGCACTCAAGCAATCCCATACCTGGGGGTCCAGATCCCTGCGCACCCAGCGAAAGTTTACCAAGCAAACTTCCCCCCACTCTTTGAGGAATTGGAAAGAGACCTCGTTCGCTGGCAATCCCAGGAAATCTCCATGTTGGGCCGCATAACAACATGCAAGATGAACCTTCTCCCCCGCTTTCTGTACGCCTGTGCCTCCCTCCATGTCTCAATCCCTCTTCCCCCTATACAGAAGCTCCAAAGGAGAATGATCGACTTCATATGGAAAGGCAGGAAAGCGAGGATTCCTCGGAAAACAATGATGACCAGTGCAAAACTGGGAGGGCTGGGAGTTCCAGATCTTTGCAAATACCACATAGCAGCACAGCTGGCCCACCTACAAGCATGGGGTCTGGCCTCGGGCCGTCCAAAGTGGGTGGATATCGAACAATCCTGCCTTCCCCTTCCTCTTTGTTTCCTTCCATTTTTCCCTAATGCTTTACGCCGGAACTGGCCAGAGGTGCTGAGGGCCATGAAACAATCGATAAAGGCATGGGAGTGGGCCCGGTGATAGAGAGGAGTCCCAAGTGACCTGAGCGCTCTCTCCCCAATTTTTCACAACCCAGCCTTCTCCCCACGAGCTCACCCACCGAACTTCAGGAACTGGATCGCAGGTGGCCTTGAATCGCTGGGGCAACTCTTTGCAGGGGACTCCCCCCTCACCTTTGAACAATGCAAAACCACTTTCCGGCTAGCCGAGACGGACAGATTCGCCTATGCCCTACTGAGACACTAAGGCTCCGATCCCCAACCTCGAACGGCGGCACTCCGACCTCTAACCCCCCCTAGAGCTCACAGCGACAGACCTGCCGGCCCGGGGAAAGATCTCAGCCCTCTATAAACTTCCACACTAAACCCTCCTATATGTCCCAATGGGAGGCAGATCTGGGTCATGCTATAGAAGACCATACTTGGGGGGACATCTGGACTAGGACACGCACTGCATCACGCTGCATTACCAACGGGGAATGCGCCCATAAACTGCTCTTGCGATGGTATTACCCCCCCTTGCACCTCCACCACTTCCATCAAGCCCTGGACCCTCACTGCTGGCGTCTCTGCGGCCACCCAGGATCCTACTTCCACATGTGGTGGACTTGTCCTAATGTAAGGGAGTTTTGGACCCAGTGTCTCGCTACTATAAAAGACATCATCCAAGTGACTATCACGCTGACTCCCGAACAGGTCCTCCTGGGGATCCCGCTCCCAGACACTTACCCGAGATCGGGGAGGGGGGCCACGCTGATAACTCAATTTTTGTTGGCTGCCAAAATTACGGTGGCCCGCACCTGGAAAACTGCGGAAGGCCCCCTAATGCCCCTATGGTGGAGTAAACTCTGGGACATACTAATAGCCGAGAAGGTCATGGCAGCCAAGGCAGGCTGACTCCACCGATTCACAGACACGTGGGCCCCGGTCCTAGACTATGACCAGAACTATCCAGCATTAACCTTTAAGCCACGCTTAATTGCGAGAGCACTCCACTACATGGGGGACACCTCGCTGCCTTGTCAAACAGAATGAGGCCCGGAGATTATGGCCTCAGGGGGCGCCCGGGGTGGGGGGGTTGGGGAGATTTCATGTTTCACATGCTGCCTGCCACAGATGCAATGCTATTATGTATGTTCCTGTCCGCTGTTAATAAATAAACAAATTAAAAAAAAAACATGTAATGGCATACGTGAATTGAAATGTACGTACGTGTAAAAATGAGTGAAGTAATCGTTGTGGAGGGACAAAAACATCAAGTCACAGCCATATTTATCGTACCAATAGTAAAAAGCTACATTGGGGAAGCCTGTTAATCTCTAAGCCAAACCAAAGCCTCATTAGAGTCCTCCTGATCCTAGTGCCTCTGGGCAAAAACAGTTTCATGATGGCTGGTTTAACTAGGATCGCTTTGATGTTTTTTTCCCTTGCAAAAATCTTTGTCTCTCCAAAGTCCGTCCTCTTTGAAACCACCTTTTTGGGGAAATCTGGAAAGATGGTGAAGGGATCACTGTTATATGTTGCTGGACTTCTATCTCTTTCCACCTTCAGGACTTTTTCTTTAGCACTTATCTTTGTAAAAATCAGCAAACCTTGGCGGGGCTTATTTGTAGTAGATCTGCCAATCCTGTAAGCAAAGTCTACACTGTGTTTGCAATACGATACATGGCTGGTCCGGCTGGTAGCTAGGACGAATTGTGCCTCTTATCTGTAGAATGAGTGCAATACTTACCACAAATCAAGCATTGGCTCTGTGTAGCAACAGTAAGTCGCACAGACTGTCTTGAGAACTCTGGCTCCATTGGAGGCAAGTGATTAGTACTTGTGACCTGGCATGGGAAGTGTACAATGGAACTAACTGATACATTCATGCAGACCAGTTACATAGTGCCTAAACACTTACCCTTCCCATCTAGCCTGTCAACCACACACATCGCCGAAAAACTAACAAAGACCTTGCACGTAACTTGGTGTCACATTAGAAAAAAGAACCCGTCTTTGTTTAATAACCTCCAACGGGCACATGATCAGCTTTCAGCAACAATGAAGAAAACAGAACAAGCTGAGGATTGCCCACTCTGTTGAAAGGTACATTAAATGCTCAAATGATCACTGAACCGTTAGGCCTGCTGGGCCTAGAGACTCAAGTTACTCACTGATGAGGCCCATGAGTCTGAAACAAGTTTAGGGATGCTTGTGGTCTTGTGCAGAAGGGATGTCACCAAGCAGTTTGGTCTGGACTGACCCCTTTGTCTGATTTTCATATGGTCTTTCCCCTTTCGTAATGGATTGGCAGGTGCAGAAAGATGGTCTGGAGGGTTGCTCAGAGCAATGCCAGAGGTTAAGATTAATTCTACACCTTCCAGCCAACAACTCTTTTATTTTGATAGACCAGAGGCATAATTACATACACAGAGACTGAGAAGTAGGGAGACACATACTTGTCTCAGGCCAGGACTAGTATTCTGCTCATGCCTTCTGTTGTATGTACTGCATCTAGGGGCGCTGTTCAGTGATTAGGAACATTAGAGAGCTTATGCCAGTCTATTTTGACATTTTTGAGGTCTAGCCTTATGGGGAAGGAAGGAGGCACTCAGTTGCTGAATGTTCACTTATGGATGTTCAGTTAGATTTGGAGGATTGTGCATAATGTGTTTGGGCCTCATTACGAGTATGAGGTAGGCATGCCGGGTACCAGGTCTGACCAGGCGTCCCTTAGCAGGACCCGCTGCAGACCTCGTATTAGGGTGGACCGGAATGAACGGTGCCGGTCCCTTACCGGCACCGTTCATTCTGTGGCCACCTGGGTCGTAATGAGGCCCTTTGTTTCCACAATAGATTTGCTGTTGAACCACTCAGTTGCAACTCGGTCATTTAGTTTGGTTTTATTTTTTAATTGTTTTTGTTTTGCTTTTCTTTCTTTGTTTTTATAATTGATACTCCTCTCTTCTTTGGGAATACATCTTGGATGAGATGTTGGCCAGGGAGTGGCAGCGTCATGAGTCTTAATGTTGCTAGCAGCTAACTATAGTCTCTTGGAATGTGAATGGAACTTTTAATCCCATTACGAGGAAGAAGATTTGATCTCATCTGAATTATTTGAAGGCAGATATTGCTCTATTGCAGGAAACATAACTAGTTCACTCCAAGGCTGAACAAATGTGCAAAGGCTGGGTAGAACTGGTGATGCATTCATCTTGCTCCTCCATTTCGAAGGGGGTGATGATTCTAATTAGGAAGAACTTGCCAGGTGTGATAGGCTCCTCACATAAGGATAAGGAGGACGACTGGTTTCATTAATTTTGAAGATCCAGAATACTGCAGTTATTGTGTTCAGTATGTATCCCCCAAATGTGAACAATAGCATGTTCTTTGCGGAAGTTGCATGCCACTTTCAAAATGTACGTGATCAGAACATTTTGTTAAGGAGTGATTTTAATGTAGTACGGGACCCTTATTTGGACAGGAGCAATGGGAGACTCTGTGATGGTAGGAACCGAGACAGGGATGCAGTTCAGATCTTTATGAGTGATATCAATCTTCTAGATATCTGGAGACTGGAACATCCCACTGGAAGGAAATACACCTTCCATTCTGGTGTGCATGATGTTTACTCTTAGATTGACAATATATCAACCTCTAGTATGGTCAGTCAGAACTTCATTAAATTGAGATTGAGAGTATTCTGATATCTGATCATGCCACAATCAGAATTGTCTCTTTCATGGAAAATTAACACATCCGTTTTAGAGGACGAGGGATCAAGAAAACAATTGATATGCGAGGCAGAAGAGTTTTTAGAGTTGAACATGAATGGAGAGGTGGAGATTGATATTGTGTGGGAGGCTTTCAAATGTTTGATGAGACTCTCCAGTCAAAATCAGAAGGTGAGAGAACTTGAGCTGAGCTCAGTGGGTGCTTCAGTTAACGATTTGGAGAAAGACCTGATGAGACACCCATGTTAGGTTAAGCAAAAGGAACTTATTAAGTGGAAGTATGAGTTAAAGGTTAAAAAATGGTTAAGTGAGATTGCTGAACAGACCCCTTTAGGTGCACCTTCTATGAGGGAGGTGAGAAATTAAGTTGTTTGCTAGCACACTGTTGTATTTAGCTCTGCCTGCATCTGGTGCAAGTGAGTGGAATGTTGAGGTGGAATGCAGAGCAGAGAATGTTTACCTATGAGTGTGTTCCAGGGTTGTCAGTTGTAAAGATGTAAGCCCTGAGAGAGGGTGCCGGTGGGTGTCCTATGTCCCCATATCTTACTTGACTCTGTGAACTGTATTTGATGAAACTCAGACTTACTAAAAGAGTTAACAGTTCACATGGAGATGTCAGAGTCATTTTTTGGCCAGGGTCACATCATAACAAGTTGCGACAAGAATGAAACTGGCTGTGGTGGGGGGACAGCACCAAGGAGAGACACCCACCGCCCCCCAAGAGAAGTGATTCTCTCTTAGGTGAGAAGCGCTGCAAGGGCTGTGGGGGCAGGAGAGGCCCAGACAGAAGCGCTGCAGTGGCAGCGGGGACAGAGAATGTCAACAATTGAGAAAGAGTTGTGGAGGCAGTGGGACAGAGGTCGAGCCAGAGGGGCTGCAAGGGCAGTGGGCCAGAGGTTCAGCCGATGGTGCTGCAGTCCAGCCAGAGGTGCTGCAGAGGCAGTGGGACAGAGGTCCAGCCGATGAGCTGTGGATGCAGTGGGACAGAGGTCTAGCCAGAGGTGCTGCAGGGGCTGTGGGACAGAGGTCCAGCCGATGGGGCTGCAAAGGCAGTGAAGAGTGTTGAAGTGGCAAGTAAGCCCCATATGAGAAGTGCTGCAGAGGCAGTGGAGCGCTGCATAGTGACATGTGTTTCAGAGGACCATTAAATGACAAGGAGCTGCATGTTGCAGTGAAGGAATGACTTTCAAGGTTAAAGTGCTATCTACCTGGCTAGGCATGATGGTGTGACTTGCAGAGTGAGACTGGAGCCCAGGGTTGTGAAGGGAGCGCTGCTCTGGGGAGTTCGTTGGAGTCCAGAGCTGTGAAGTGAGCGTCATCCAGCAAAGTTTATTGGTGCAGAGAGCTCTGTTCGCCTTGGTGTCCCAGCTCAACTGGTGACATAGGACAGTATGCCGTGGGTGATGGCCATGGCCCTGTGTAGTGACGTCGTCAGTACGAGTAGTGTTCGTTGGTTTGGAACGTTGGAAGGAGGGAAAGAAAAGGAACCCTGCTACATGCGGAGACGTGGCAACGTAGCATGTGTCTTTGAAGGTTTTTTCTCCTGTGATGTGTGTCAAGCAGCGTGTTGTTACGGGAGCTGCCGTAGGAAGAGGAATGGAGCCAGAAGAAAAGAGGTTGGGTATGGCGTTGGCTGCATGATATATGTGATGGAAGCCAGAAAAAAATAAGAAAATGGGAGAGGCAATCCACGTCTGCGTAAAGGTGGGTAAGCTCTGCCCTGATGTGCCATACGCTGTGCTTATGTGAGTAGCAGCGAAAGGAGCAGCAAAGTAACTTTGCAGTTTGTCGGTGATAAAGGGGCCGTGTCCCCGCAGGTACTGCATATGGGGCACATGAGTGAGCTAGTAACTGAAACTGTTCGCCGTGGGAACAGTGGTGCTGTCAAAGGGGGCCCGTGTTTCTCCAGAGGTACTGCTATCATCAGCAACGCATCCAAGAGGAGGGGCAAGATGCGAGATGGGATTGTTCAAATGTTATTGTTGAACTTGAAATGTTTTTAGGCAGCAATGTTATTGCAATGTGACTGGAGGTTGATGGTGAAGTTACATTAGGTTGATCTTGTGTGTGTGATGTGCTGCCATTAGTGAGATGTTAACGTTCTGCTTGTATGGTTGGGTGCTGTGCCTAGCTGGGAAGGTGCAGGGTGGTTGGTGTGTGTGGAACTGTAGTGAGCAGGTTACGTGAGAGTTTTACCCATAGTTGAGAGGATATGTGGAGTGTAGGGAGTGAGTGATCTGTTAGAGGATTTGATGGCAGGTTAATATGTCTCTCTCCTTAGTTGTTGTATTGTAGGTAGATTAATATGTTTCTCACTGCAGGTGGAATTCTGATTTTAATCCACATATGGACTTTTGGTATTAATGGATTTTTAAGAGGAGACAAGGTCATAACGTGTTGGGAATGTGTTTTGTGTTGTGAAATGTTTTGATTAACCTTTTGATTTCGGGTGGGACTGTGATGGACCAATTATTGATGAATTGTTGATCTTGTCACCCATATCTTACTGCTACTGTTGTTGTCCCTAAAGGGGGAGGTTGTGTTGTATTTAGCTCTGCCTGCATCTGGTGCAAGTGAGTGGAATGTTGAGGTGGAATGCAGAGCAGAAAATGTTTACCTATGAGTGTGTTCCAGGGTTGTCAGTTGCAAAGATATAAGCCCTGAGAGAGGATGCCGGTGGTTGTCCTATGCCGTCATATCTTACTTGACTCTGTGAACTGTATTTCATGTACCTGAGACTTTGTAAAAGAGTTAACAGTTCAACTGGAAATGTCAGAGTCATTTGTGGCTAGGGACCCAACTTAATAAACACCAGCGAAGAGTCATCTCTGGAAGCAGAGCAGTTTTTGCCAGTGAGAGGGGATCTGGAGGGGTAACATATGATCCTGCTGAGATTAACAAAGAGTTTCTGGCTTTTTATGAGAATCCTAATTCTGAGTTGCAGGTCATCAATGATGAGGCGACTGTATGTTATCTAGAGGGGCAGGCTTTACCAGGTTTGTCAGCAGAGGATCGAATTACTGTAGATCCTGGTTTGTCAATTGATGAAATTAAGAAAACAATATGCAGTCTCAATTTACGGAGATGCCCAGGCGCAGATGGAATGCTGGCATCATTTTACAGGGTAACGCCAGATGGTGTCTTTTGTCTGTTTGGAAACATGTTTAAAATGTGTAAGAGCAAAGGCACACTTCCCACCACACTTAGACATGTCACGATATCTGTTCTTCTTAAAAAGGAATTTAATGAATCTGGTGAGCTCTAGGCCTATACGCCTCATACACTCCGACAGCAAGATTTTATCAAAGGCCTTCGCACAGAGACTGGAAATAGTTTTGCCAAAACTGGTAAACCCGATTCAGATCGGCTTTGTCAAAGGGAGACACTCAGTGATAAACATCCAGACATTATTGTTAACAGTATCTCAAGGCAGCAAATTGAAGACAGGTGTAGCAGCAATCTTGTTGGATGCTGAGAAAGTGTTTGACTGCATCCACTGGGATTTCCTATTCTCACCTCTGGAAAGCATGAACTTTGGCTACAATTTCTGAGCTGGGTTACAATCGTATGCAATGGTCCCACTGTAGATGTTATGACCAATACTATCTGCTGTGCAAAATGTGAACTATGACAGGGCACCTGACAAGGTTGTCCACTTTCGCCCTTGCTATTTGGTCTATCGTTGGAACAACTGGCAGCTGCTATCAGATCAGAGGAGGAAATAATCGGTTTACCATTTCATGGCATTATGCAGAAATTATCGTTATATGCTGATTACCTTTTGTTGGTATTATAAGAACTCTCATCTTCCATACCTTCTCTGATGGGCATTGAAAGATGTGGTCATGTTTCCAGTTACAAGTTAAACTGGCTCAAATCAGAGGCCATGTCTTGTTCTCATATTTTCCGTAAGACTGATTTGACAAACCATGGATTCCGATGGTATCCTATTAGGATGCTGTATCTTGGAGTTTGGTTGACCAGTGACATAAAGGTTATGATAGAGACTAATTTGAAAATGGCTGTAGACAAACTATCAAGAGACTTGATGTGATGGGAATCCCTCAAACTTTCACTGCGGGGTAAAGCGAACACATTAAAGATGACGGCGGCACCACAGATCACATATATCATCTGCATGATTCCCCTGCCATCTACAAAATCTTTGATGAGGAAACTGGATAGTTTGATCCATGCATTTTTATAGATTCACAAACCTTCAAGGATGAAGCTTTGGAAGCTGCAGCTTCCGAGCGGCAAAGGGGGTCTGGGTGTGCCTAACTTCACAAAATATCACCCTGCCTTTATGACCCATCACATGCTGCCTTTCTTGCAAGAACCTTTGTGATGTTTGGACAGTGGCAGAAGCGAGTTAGGCTAGTCCATTGAAACCAACCGCTTTGTTGACTACAAGAAATGACAAGAAGAAGCACACCTCTGTTCTTACCAAATGTTTAGGTACATGCTGGCAGGAGATATCTAAAATTGCTGAAAATAGATAGAAGCACTGCTTGTGAGTAGGGCTTCAATATGGTTGAATTCCTCTATAAAGATCAACAAGATGTTTTTCTGGCCCACTTACTACCTAGGAGGGATTCGATGGATTGATGATTTATTTCAGAATGGGTCTTGGCTATCCATTAAGAACCTGCGGTACAAGCATGACCTCAGGGCTTGTACATATGGGGAGTATAGGTCACTTAAGTCTGCTATACCATTAGAAAAGCTCCCTGAGGATGACCTGAATGGGACCTTTGTTCACCTGTCTGAGCAGGAGCATGTGGCCTCAGTGGTCTATAAACAGAATGGAATGCCCAAATCTTACACTAATGGTCGAGCTTTCTCACATCAGAGATGACGGTTTCAAGATGGGAAGCTCTTTGTAGAAATATTCCTTACATGTCTATCAATGTGGATGAAAGGGCGAGGCAAGTCAAGTTAACGAATAGTGTGTACTGGACTCCAGAACAGATGTGCAAACAGGGCTTTAGTGCATCCAATGCCTTCTCGGGCTGTAAACAAAAAAATCGTTTGTTGTAGCACATGCTGTGGGACTGTTATAAGGCAGAGACCTTTTAGAGTGAGATCTCAGACATTCTGAACTTGGTTCTTGGTTTCGATATGGAATATGATTTTACGACCTTGATTCTGGGAGAAGATACTGACCTGGAGAACCTATCTTAGTCACAGATGGCCTGACTCTTTAGGCCCTCTATGCTGGCCAAGAGATTTATCTTGCGAACTAGAAGTCTGCCATCTTCCCTACCAAGTCTATTCGGCTTCAGGAGATATATTCCCTTTCCAATATTGAGGGAGTTGCCTAGCGATGTCAGAAAAAAAGTAAGGCATTTGAAGATATATGGGGCATATTTCTTGAGATGGATTGACACATTCTTGGTGTACTTAGAGCTGGAGTTTCAATATAATCTCGTTTTTCTTTTTTCCCTTTCGCTTTCCCTTTCCCGTTTGTGTGTGGTACTTACATGTTGTTTTCGTTATGATGTTATTGTGTTAACACCAAAAAACAACAAAGAAAATGATCAAAGGGGTAAAATACAATGAGTGGTATACTGAGGGCTAGAGGATTGAACAAACGGGGGAATGTGCTACAGAATTTTGGAGAAATGTTGGGGAAGATTAAGGATGCACATGGAAGGGGCAGCAAAGATGTGTTCTACACAAACAACAATGCAAAGTAACTAATGAGAGCAGACTAGGCATGTGTGATCAAAATAGTAGACTCTTCTTTTTTGTCTACTTTTTGCTGACATATTGTGCTTTTTAAATTGTTATACGCTGCAGGACATATACTTCAGGGCTCTACAAAAGCATTGTGCAAAGTATGAAGTATAGAGCAAAGTATGAAAGTAAAGACTAACAGAGTAAAGTACATTTGGTTAAAAACAGATAGACTAACATGTAAAAGTGTTTAAATGTACACTTAGTACTGCACAGTGTTCAACTATTTTGTGAATTTGAACTTTTCTCCATGTGATCTTAAATATGTTGTCTTTTGTTTCTTATGTTCTTCTTTTTTCAGTGAAATAATAAATTATTGTGATTAAACGACAGAAGCACATTAATTTTTATAATTTCAAGATCCAACAATATATATCAAGTTTTTTTAAAATAAAAGTGGACACTTCAAAATATTTCCCTTGAGGTTCTTGCCTTATTAATAATCAAATAGCTTGTCTGTATTTCTGTTTGTTGGAACCATTTTCACTTCAAACGTTTCTTTCATTTAGGAAAAGAGAGTTGGAGGTAAAACACGTTTTTGTTCATAGAATTCTTTTTACTAAGTAAAAATGTATTTACTGCAGTATTTCATATTATTTTGACAAATACATGGGCTGCTACTTCATTGCTTGTTCTGTTTACTGTATTTTTGGATGCTGGCATTAATAACGTGTGTAAATGTTACAAAACAAAAAAAAATATAAATGTCTTCCTTCTTTGTAATATTACAAAGAGTGATAACAAATATCCAGGGCCCAAAAATATAAATATATTGCAATTTGTTTTGGTGTATTCTTCTTTGTTTCAATGTATTCAAATATATCACACTCGATTAGTATAATTACATGGTGTGAACATTATCAGCATGATTCATGGAATTATTTGCATGAAAAACACAGATTACCGCGCCTTTCTGCCCGAAAATCCCTGTTTGAAGCATGGGGATTTTCAGGCAGAAAGGCGTGCAAATCTGCGTTTTTAACGTAAATAATTTCATGAATCAGGCTATATGTATGCTTGTAAAATACAGCTCCAATGTATTACATGCTACATTAGTTAGCAACAGGAAAATGTATTTGTGTCAGTGTGCAGATTCAATTATTCTGCATGCAGTATAGCAAGTTTAATTATTTGTGTTGCACATGTTTTTTGTTATGTTATATTATCTTATCTTATGTTATTAGGCTCTTAGACTGCACTAAACTGTATGTGGTTTACATTTGTGTAGATGAAGTATACAGGTTAATAAGTAAACATGCATAAAATGTATGCATCAGTAGATGACATGGTGCATCTGTTGAAAATATGCATTTGCAGGTTTATATACATTTGCTGAAATGGAAAATGTTTTTAGAAAACGTTAAAATGAGTTCCTATAAAAAGTAAAGTAAAGTGTACAAATGTTGGAAATTCCAAAATGTATGTCCCTTCTAATAAACAGTCCTGTGCAAGCCCATCATAGTAAAAATTAATCCTAATCTTACACTACATAACTATTTCAAAATATCCACTTTAACTAATGTACTAGTTTAAGGAACTTAATATTTAAAATCAGTGTTGTGAAGCAGTTGTGTACACAGAGTTGTGGTTTAAATTTTAGCATGAGAATTTTGTTTACACCGAGTATTTGCAGCACCCTTTTAACACTGGTATTCCCAATGTTTGTTGACGGTACTTTTGTACAGGTACTGTGAGGAACTTATGGTGGCAACAGTAAAGACAGACACAAGTGATCACAGTTCAAGTGTGTTTATTGAACACTCTTTGCCAGGTGGAAAAACTCCTAAACTAAATCTAAATCTAAGATGGGAGCAAGCGTTGACTATCAAATGAAAATAAGGCAGTCCTAGTGTCATTGTGTCAAAATAAAAAGGGTCTATAATAATAAACCTATTGCCAAACCTTACAACTACTGAAAAAGGGTGTGGGATGGTTTTCAAGAAAAGAAAGAAATGTTCTCAAATAATATGTCAGAATGCAGTAGCTTGGGTCTTCCTTCCCCACGTTTTGAGCATGTGGTAAGGTGGGACCTCGGAGCACAGTACACACTTAAGCTTCCCCAGCATGAGTCGCCAGTTCTGTTCCAGTTTATCAGGAGCTTTGATGGCCAAGTCTCATTTCTCTTGAAAGTCTCTTGCATTTGAGCGCCTGACCTATTCAAACAACAAAAACAAAAGTTTCTTCAACAGATGCAAGTTCATTTTTTGCTTTCACTTAGGGTGTGGATTCTTCACCCTTGGGTCCCCCTCTTACAGGGCGCTGACCCCCTCTTCCGATCAATATCAGGGCCTTGGTTGCTGTGTCTCCTGTTTCCGAGGGCCTAAGAGTTTTTGGAATAACAACAAACCAACACAAAGTTCTTTTCTACGTATTTCTTGGGTGATGGACTCACCCCCGCATCTCCCTCTTCCGGGCGCTGACCCCTCTTTGCTTTCAGCCTCCAACCTCCGGGTTCACTATAGCTTTTCTCGGGTGATGAATTCACCCCTGGATCTGCCTCATTCAGGTTCGGATCCCTCTCTACTGTTGGTCTTTTTACAATGATGGCTTCACCCCTGGATATCCCTCGTTTGGACTCAGACCCTTCTTAAATGTAAATGTCTTTTTAAACAGTTCATAGTGGACATTCCTCGGCCGTGTTCACGTTTGTCAACACACTGTTTCTTGGGACTTTAGATTTGCCCTCTTTTTTGTCAGCATCCTTCGTTCAGGTTCACTCTTGCCAACTTCACATTCACAACTGTTTGCAGGATTCACTTCCCTTGCTTTCTCACAGTTCTTAGATCAAAGGCTTTCGACTATACAGGGATTTTCCTTGACCTCCTGTATGACCACTTTGACCTCACTTGGCGGCTCTCCTTAGGCCTTCTGGTACCTGTAGTTTCATTCAAACAGGGATTGACCAGAATCTCTCAAGTTAGCAGCCATGTGGTGCCGGTTCCCTCTGCAGCTGGTCTCCCTTGAACAATTTTACAGTTCTTTGAACTTAGTTCCACTCGCCACTTTGTGTCTTTCATTCACCACAGCCCGGCTCTTATCGGCTCTCCCCTCGACTCACTGGCTGTGATGAACCGCATGGCTTTCCACGTAATTGGAGTCAAGGCCGGTACCACGGAAGCAGGAGTTT
Organism: Ambystoma mexicanum; assembly: GCF_040938575.1. Classification (NCBI taxonomy): domain Eukaryota; kingdom Metazoa; phylum Chordata; class Amphibia; order Caudata; family Ambystomatidae; genus Ambystoma; species Ambystoma mexicanum. The sequence goes on along the minus strand of NC_090926.1, from coordinate 118,590,818 downwards.
CCCTCGCACCCTGCATATCAGTGTCGACAAGCTCTGTGTACTGTTGACATGTGCTGCAACACACTTGGGCTATTGTCCTCGGTCTTACCATTCGCTCTGCAGAGGGTTTGCGGGTCTGCATCGAAAAGGTCAAGGTTGTGTCCTTCCTTGTCAGCCTCTCAATGTTCGCTGCCTTTCTCCTCCTTTTTAACTGCCAGGTCTGGATAGCTGTCTTGTCATGCGGTCTGCCTTGCTCGGACTGTGTTCTTTTGCTCCACCTTTTATCCCTGTGGGGAAAGGAAAGGGCTGTTAGGTGTCTGTTATTCTGGGAAATTGCCTGACTCTGCATCTTGTGTCGGGACATGTCAGGTACGCAACTCTAGGTTTAGTCCTTTGGTTTTTATGTTGGGGGAAAAGTGTTTGAGACGAAAAAGGGGTGGGGGATTGGAGTGTCATAGTATCCTATGCGGTAGGATGGAGAGGAGGTGCTATAAGGAATTACAACCCTCATGTCAGGAGGGTTGATGACCTTGGAAGGGGGAGATTGGTAGGGTTGGTGAAGGGAATGGGAATGATCAGGACATTTCTCATAAAATGAACAAGGGGGATTGTAGGAACAGTACTTTTTTATCTGAGCAGATTGGGAGGGCGGGAAGAAAAATGACTGGGAATATTCGTGGAGGTGATAGGAGAATAGGAGTTCTGAGAGAGGTAGTTTCCTGGTGTATCGGGGTTTGGGCTCCTAGTTGGTTTACCAGAGGTGTAGGGGTGATTGGATTTTATTAAGGGAGCTTCTTTGGGTGGAAGGGAGGTAGAAGTGGAATAACCAAGTAAAACCTCAGGGACTTCGTCCCCCTCACCTTCTTCCTTGGTATGATACGGCACCTCGGAGATGCTGATACAATTCTGTCAAATTTGAGTGCCTTTACCTGCAACTGCATAATTATAGTGGAGCCCGTGAATTGTCACAATTTGTTAGATTGAGACTTACAACAAAAAATGTTGTGATCTGCAATCGCTTTTCAAGACTTCAAGCCTCAGAAGAAGAGCTCTTAAGCTCGAAACACGCGTCAGGCTGCATTCCGATTAAAATCTTAAACAACTGCACCTAACTGTAGTTTTTGTGCGCAGTGTGATTGCAAATAACCCTCTCGTGATACTGCATCTCACTTTGGATATTCACGCTAGCATAACCCAAGTCTCCCTCACCTAGGTGATCCTCCACCCCTGTTCCACCCCCAGTAACTGGATCCAACAACAATGGCTGTGTCCTGGCCACCTGTATAAGCGATTCCTGTGCTCTTCCTGGGCGAATACCCTCAGGTTTCTCACAGTTCTAACCTTAACTTCTTGCAATTGGTTCTCTCTATTGTTTTCTTTATTTTAGACTTTGTGTGCGTGAAAATGGCTTATCCATATCTGTCAGTGTATCTGAATAATCCTCTTGGCAGTTGTAGGTGTGTGTGTGTGTGTGGATTTGCACATGCGCTATCTGTATTCTGCTTTTCTAATTTGCAAAACAATAAACCACATCTGTGTTATTTGTCTCCTTGGCTTTGCCATAAAAACATGCCTGTTTCTCTGACACTTGTGTTTATTTGTGTATGTGTTATCCATATCTGCTGATGTACCTGAATAATTCACTTGGTGGTATTACCTTCTTGTGGATTGTTGCATGTGTTATCCCTAATCTGCATTCATAATCCACATGCATAATCCCCAAATGTAATGTGTTACCCACATTTTTGGGTATGTCTGAATAGTCCACTTTGTGGCCGTACGAATGTGCATATATGCTAAAATGATATATGACTCGGTTGGTATTTCAGAATATTCTGCATTGTAGTTATATGTGCGTTTTGATTTTCTAATGAATTATCCATCATCCACATTCATCTTAAATATCTTCAATCCTCATTCATAACATGCATTTGGAATTCACATTCATAATCCGCATTCATACATTTATAAACCACATTTTTAATTGGGTACGTGTTAGCATGTGTGAGCATCCATAATCTACATTCGTAAGTGTGTCTGTGTAATTCTCCCTCCAATGGGCAAGCCTAAATTCTAGCCAGAGTTCTTCAATCTTAAAAATTGTCTGATTCACTTTTCAATCTTTGGCACAAATCTTGAAAATCAAAGCGAACCGTTTTGAGATATTTGTCACAAAAGCATGTTTTTTGGAGTCCGTGTAAAGGCAAATGTAAAACACATTGTATAACACCTTTTGTTTCATCTTGAAAAGTATCTGACGTTCCGTACTAGTAGTGGTGGGGAAAAGGTATAAGGGGTGTTGGAAAAAGTTATATTTCCCTTTCAAACTGTCATGGGGAACTTACGCTCTCACCCACAGCAAAAACTGCTGGGTGAATTAATGACATGCTGGCAACTGGGCCCATTTGCAAGCCATTCTGTATTCGTTTGAAGATTTGTCCAGCCGTTTTTGTAAAACAAAAATTGGGCTGAACTTATTTATGGATTTTTAGTTCATTGAGGCCATGCCAAGTGTGCATTACTGGTATGTTACCATCTCTGGGGAATGGGAAACGACCATGAAAGGTAACAGCCAACAGCAACAAAACATAAACCATGCAAAGGGTAAGATCATCTGAAGCAGCCAACACACAGACGCTCACACTGATATCAGAAACATACCATGACTAATTACAAGACACTTGGAATAGTACCCCCTAAATAACATGCACGTAATACAATTTAGCATAATAGCCAGACGCACACACAAAAAGAGGAAATCAGTGGAAAAACAAGTTTTAAAAAGAGTAAACGATGCTACCTATAAAAAGGTGAAGGGCACACATTGTGCTAATGCTGAAATTAAGGTACAGTCAGACCAAATGTAAAAAAAAAGTAAACTCTACAAAGGCTGGGAATGCCGACAATAAGATGCAAACACTGTCAAAATATAGTATTTTAATAATAAAAACTATGCCCATGTTTGTAGTCTGATGAACTTTGCTTGCATTAGGAACATACTTCACTGTCCTGGTTACATTAAACAGTGGATATAGCCTCCATTCCCTGTGTCTGTCTCAAATAAGAGAACAAAAGCGGGTAACATGCGGCAATGTCCTCACCCATTGCTTTGCATGCAGAGCCAATCATTACTCCCAATCCCATAACAAAAGCCCACTAAACCCTTTATAGACAATAGTCCACAGCATAAGCTCAAGGAAAGTGATCTTGACATTTGATTGCTCAAGTAGGATAGATAGCCTTCGGGTCTCCACTTGTCTTCTGTCTCAAGTATGCTTTATACACCTGGGCACACTTTCCCCCACAAACCTTGTATCACATGAATTTCAGATGATTCGATCAGGTCAAACCTCAGATGACATTTTTGAAAACTTTGCCTGAAGTTCAACCAAATGGCTTAAAGGGGTACACAAGGATGGAGCAGCTTTCTGAGGCAGGAGATCATTGATGTAGGCAATGTGAGGAAATCTAGGAAAGAATTTATGAATTTAGATGCATTTTGGAATGAACTTGCAGAACGCCATTTGCTGCCAAGCATGGCGAGGATGAACACGTCATCTCATAATTATTGATATAACATGTGAACCCTGGCAAAATCCAAAGTACCACTGAAAACGTCCCCTATAGAAGGAAGCCAATGGGCATGTTTCAATCTTCTTGTGTCTTCCACAAAACCCTCATTCGATTTCCACGTAGAAAAAAAACCTTTTGGCCTTGAGAAAGGCTATTGTGCCAAAACATGTGTTGGCTGTGATATTGTTAAACTGATTTTCTTTTAACTAAAATTATCTTTGGAATATTAAATTGGACACTGGTCACACCTGGAAATAATCTTATCAAAACTTAAATTCATTAGTTTCTACATAGGTTAGTTGTATTGAAATAAAAAAAAAAATTTCAGACTGGCTAAGCATGATTACACTGCAGTAATTCTGTGCTGTTACCTATCTTTCTGGTGATGTCAATGCATCACCATCCCCTACTAGTGCATGCAGAGCTACCTCAGCCCAATACCAATTGCTTTTAATAGGCGTGGCTGTAAAAACATTGTATTACCATCCACATGATCGATTGATTTGTGTAAAGAGCACATAACACCCTAGCCAAGATTCTCTATTGTGGTAGCAATGGACGAGCAATCGAGGTTTAGCTCTCAGGGGGTGATGCAGGCTGGTTCTTAAGTACAGTGTAAACCTCAATCCCCCACAAAGGAAGGTCCACACACTATGTTAGTGATAATACAGTTCTTTATATAAATAAGGTTCAGAATATATACACACACAATAACACACTTTGTGCTCAGGCAATACTAAAATGATAAATATGTAAAATATCTATGTGGTACCACAGTTAACTCTTGACTCCATTAAAATGCATCAATGGCTGACAGTTGTAAATGACATTCGAGTCTAATATCAATGTGAACCAACACCAGATATGGGAGGAAAACAAGTTGGGTTAAGCAATTGGCAGAATACCGTGTCCCTAACGCAAGACACAGTTCTGTGTGAGGATCCCCCCATCTGGGCAACCTGTAAATAAGATATACTGACAAGCCCAGTCCATATATTGTTTAGCATAGTCTTGTTTCCTTCTAAAAATGTTCGACTACTCCAATGTACCTGGTTTAGCAGAGTCCTTCGATGGGTCGTCGACGGATCCGTCTTGAGTGAACACCGTTTAAGGCTGGAGCCATGGATCGTCGAGATTCCTCAAAGAAACAGTGAACAGTGTCGTTGAGGCAGCAGCTTCAGTCCTTGTGGTGCTCTTCAACGATCAGTCGTGGACGTCCTGCGAAGATGAGGCATGCGCTGCACCTCAATGACGAGAGTTTGTTGCCGCAAAGAGTACTGAATGAAGAATGTCGGCCCAGCAAGGGCGTTGGGTCATCGGCGTTGGCATCAACGATCAGGACTCAACCACAGTTGGCTTTTGGATCTTTGTCAGCGTCTTTGTGGACTTCGGGTGGCGGCAAACCCATCGGCGGATTCTCCTCAGTTCGTCTGCAACCTTGACTTTCTCTGGCAGGACAAAGTGGTTGATGGTGATGAGCAAGGGGGTCCTTGATTTCAAAGTGTCTTAGGCAATGCAGCTTTGCGGCTCTGGTCAGCAAGGTTACAGTGGTCCTCTGAACCTCGGTCGACGGTGGCTGTCGTCGATGGCCTCGACAGCCCGGCGCTTCACTTCAGATTCCTTGGCGGTCCCCAGTCCGTAGCCTTTCGATGACTGACTTTCAGGGTGCCTTGGTTAGCTGGTGCACGATGTTCCCTCGTAGCTCGGGAAGTGGTCTCCGAGCCAGGTCCTCTCTTGGATCAGTTCTTGGAGACACGACAGCCTTTGGATTGCGTCGAAGGAAAGCAGCAGCAAAGCCTTCTTCTTCCAGCCGGGCTTCAAGTTTAAGCATCAAGTTTTGACTTCAGCTTCTGAATGATTCTAGTCAGTGAAAGGTCCTCAGGTATACTGTTCTGTCTCTCATTCACAATACTGAGTCAAGCTCAGGCAGCCAATCATTCAGAATGGCATTCAGCATTCATGCCATTCTTCTCCATCAGAAACTCACAACAAGGAAAATGGATTGGGAGAGGTACCCAGCCATTCAGCACTCCACACTGCATTAATACCAGTTTAGGGCAGGGCTGTCTCATTCATTGTGTCACACAATAGAAACCAGACGCCCATAACATGAAATGTATATTGGTCACACACTCCATTCACCCGGTCCCACCCCAAGGGCGTACCCACAACAAACAGTCATTGGGACAGCTACAGCCAGTCTGGCCTGGACTTCCCCACAATACCATATATGGAACTTCCAGCCAACAGCCAGTCAGGGGAAGGGAGAGAGTCAGGGCTTCCCAGGACTTTGGGAAATCAAGGTAACAGGCAATAGAAAGCAAGAGGCCACAGGGGCCATCTTGTCTCCTATCAGGAATCAACTGATTCCAATGGCAGGGCTTGGGTATCCCAAAATGGAGGATACTCAGAGCACCAAATTCAGCATGGAGCTGTCATCAGCCCAGACCCTGCTCTGTGGGCCACACACAGGTGCCCCAAAACATACACTAGGGGTACAGGGTTGTGCCCTCACCCATGGGTGCCATAAGGGTATCCCAAGGGGATTCCAGGATTGCACATGGTCAATCCAACTCACAGTGCATCCTATCACAAGCATCTCAGGGGTACATGCACCAGTGCAAGTAAATGCACGGGCATTGCACCACAACAATGAATATGGACTCAGACTGAGAAAAGAGATTGCACATTGAGTTATGTATTATTTCGGGGCCTAGAAGTGGGAGGCGCACAGATCTTATCTACTAAATATCAGGGAAGAGCAACACATGGGAGTAGCGGACAGTGGTAAGAGTTTGACAATCCTAGGTTTCTGTGTCAGCTGCCACATCCACTGATAAGTTAGCCAATGATGATGATGAGATGGATGATGCTCAAGACAAAGATTATGATTAATTATAGTCCATACATAAATGAATGTTGCTTTTGGAATGTCGTAATACAGGGATGGATGAGGGGAATGCCACCACACACATGCAGAGGCTGTATCATTAAAAGAAGCCCATCTTCCACTATGTACAGTCCCCTCAAGAAATAGCAATCCAGTTTAAGATCAGAAAGCATATTTTATTTATATTATTGTATTGGATATTTGCAAGGTGCCCATACAACAAATGGTGTGTCAAGGCACCAAAAGACAAAAAGAGGGGTGAAGGCAAGAGAGAAAGATAACAATAACGGTCCTACTAGGCCTTGTGACATTTGGATCGTGCAAGTGCAGTAACAAGAAGTGCAACAGGGGAGGTCAGGGGTTGGGGGGGGTGAGGCTGCTGGTCTTGCCCAGCCTGTGTGTTAGCTAACAACAAACAGTATTTCACACAGAATGAACCGTAATCGAATCTGGTCACTAGCATAATCTGCTGGAGTGTGGGATGCTGATGGAGGGCAGAAACCAACTTGGGTGCCCCATCTATGAGGTCCCATATGCTGTGATACCATGCACAGAAATGGGAAGGAGTCAAATGATCTGAGGTTAATCTGTCCACATACCACATGAGAAGTTGCATACCTCCACCAGTAGACACAATCACTCATGAAAATATTGCAGCTGTGTTATTGATTGGCACTGGGGCACCAAGTTCTCTCGCCTGTACAGCACTAGTGCAAAGCTATGATCTCCCATTGGGTAAAGCCAGTGTTGTGTAAGCGTTTGAGCATGGCCAAAAACATCACAAGTCCAATTAACAGATAGCACAGGCTCAATGCTAACCTGCCCATAATAATGGCAATGGATCTCTTTCTGTACTCTTTGAGACAAAACTCTGAATTCCAGTGCCTTATTGTTAGAGTCGATCATTGCTACGAAGTTCCCAACAGACATTTCTTCTCTGGCAAAGCAATACAGAACTTTACAATGAGGCGATGGCCGCAAATGAGTGGGTATTAAAGAGGTCCTTGGGGCAAAATGTCCACTTTGCCATGGACAAGTAGACGAATGGTCGAAGAATTGTCTTCATGGCCATCACATGGCCTTTCCATCCTCTAATAACAAGAGGCGCTGGAGTAATACAAGGGGACAGCAGGTGTATGCAATTCAGCACCAGGAAAAATTGTGCAGGCAAGGGTTTCAGGGCAGGAGCCACAAGCGAGTTAACACCAGGGAGACAGTGAAGGAGTTGGAGGCACAGTGTCTAAGGCCTCAAGTTTGCATGTGGGCTTTGTTATAGGAGTCAATGAATTACATGTCCTTGTTGCCTGACAAACTGGCAAGGCAATGCAAGTCCTCTTATTTGCAAATGTCCTTCACTTCTGGTTCACATGTTTTATCAGCATTTCTGAGCCTGTGAAAGAAGAACAAGTTACTTCTTACCTTGTAACGTTCTTTCGATGGGATGTTCCTCCGACGTATTCCTTATCTTTGATAATTCGTCTCCAGCTTGCTGCCCTCGGAAATTTTTTCTCTGTAGAGGGCGCTGCGCGTCGACGTCTGCCGAGTCGATGTCCCTCGACAGCCACCGTATCGGCGCCGACGTCACCATGCCCATAAATAGCCACGCGCGGCGTCCGTTGCTCAGTTACGTTTTGTAGCATAAGATAAGTCATGCCTGAATTGGTTATTGAACTTGAAGGAGCGTAAGCTGCAACCACAAGGGAAGTATTACTGCGAGGATGGATGGGAGGGGCGATAAGGAATACATCGGAGGAACACCCAATCTAAAGAACGTTACAAGGTAAGAAGTAACTTGTTCTTCGAAGGGATTGTGTCCTCCGACGTATTCCTTATCTTTGATAGACTCCCATAGCAGTGGCATGTATTTGGAGGTGGGAGTAAAAATGTCATGTATCCCTTTTAGGAATGAACCGAATGTAATACGGCTTTGCCAAATCTGGTCTCTTGACTAGTGGAGGAATCCAGGTTGTAAAATTTTGTGAATGTATGTGCAGACGACCATGTGGCAGCCGCACATATGTCTCGGACCGGTACTCCTCTTTGGAGGGCCGAAGAGGCTGCGATACCCCTGGTCGAATGAGCCCTAAGATTTTGAGGTGGCTCTTTCCCTGCCAGTTTGTAACATTCCAGAATGGCCAAAATAATCCACCTGGAAATGGTCTGTTTTGTTATGGGTAGTCCCAACTTGTGACCTGAGTATCCTACAAACAGTTGGTCTGCTTTCCTAATCCTAGCCAGTCTGCTGATGTAAAAGCTCAGAGCTTGCCTTGGGTCCAGCCTATGTAGCCTTTCTTCCTCTTTCCCCGGATGGGGAGGAGGGTATAACGAAGGTAAGGTAATTTTCTGAGTGATATGAAATTCAGAAACCACCTTTGGGAGGAAATTAGGCTTCACCTGTAGGACAACTTTGTCCTTATGGAAAATTGTATGGGGGGGTTTACAAGAGAGAGCTTGCAATTCGCTCACCCTCCTAGCAGATGTTAGTGCTACCAATAGGACAGTTTTAAGAGTGAGAAATCTCAGCGAACAAGAGTGGAGTGGTTCGAATGGAGTACCCATTAGGAAATTTAAGACTAAATTTAAGTCCCATAAGGTAACTTGGAATGGTCTTGGAGGGTAAACATTAGTTAATCCCTTGAGAAATTGTATTACTAGAGGTAGTTTGAAATACGATGGTTCCTCTGCAGTGCGCTTGAAGATTGAAAGCGCTGAGAGATAGCCTTTTACAGTGCCAACTTGAAGGCCTGAGTTTGCCAAGTAGAGTAGAAACGATAACACCGTTGGTGTACCACATGAAAAAGGGTCGATATTCCCTTCTCTACACCAGCTGCAAAATGTGTTCCAACGGCAGCGGTTTAAAGACTTTGTTGCTGGCCTTCTGACGTCATCAGGGAGGTCCCAATCCTTGTACCTCACCCTTTCAGAAGCCAAGCGTGAAGGTTGAGGGTTCTGATGTCTGGATGGAGAACCTGACCTCCCTTCTGTGAGAGAAGATTCTCTTTGAGTGGAAGACGGATTGGAGGACAGATGGACATATCTAGAAGGTCCGGGTACCACGTTCTCCTGGCCCAGTCCGGGGCAATTAGGATCATGGTTTTCCGGAATCTTCTCAACCTCCTGATCATTTGAGGAATAACAGGGACTGGTGGAAACGCATAAAGAAGTGGGAACTCCCAGTCCACTACGAATGCGTCCCCTAGAGCTCCTCTCGGGGGAAATTCCCTTGAACAGAACAGATCGCACTTCCTGTTGGTGCTGGTGGCGAACAGATTCACCTGAGGGGTTCCACAAAGGGCGAAGATCTCTTGAAGGACTTCCTGAGCTAGCTCCCACTCGTGGGAGACTGTGCTCTGCCTGCTCAGAGCGTCCGCTGTCAAGTTCTTCTCTCCGGCTAGGTGGACTGCCGATAGAGAGATTCCTTCCTGAATTGCCCAAAACCAAAGCTGCATTGCCTCACTGTACAGTGGCAGTGACCCTACACCTCCTCTTTTGTTGAGGTAGTGCATGGCCACCGTGTTGTCCGTCATTATCAGGACATTTCTCCCCTGTACTGATGGCAGGAAAGCTTTCAGCGCTAGTCTGATCGCTCTCAGCTCCTATAGGTTGATAAGTAGTCTGGACTCCGATGAAGACCAACGACCGCTGATGGTCAAGTCGTTGGAATGGGCTCCCCACCCATTGAGTGAGGCGTCTGTGACTACTGTTATCTCCGGCCATGGTTGCCAAAACAGTTCACCTTTCAAGATCTTCTCTGGATAGGCCCACCATTGAAGGTTGTGGGCTACCTTGTCCAGAATCTGGAGGAGATCTGTCATTCTCCCTGAGAATTGCGACCACTGAGTTCTCAGTGCCCACTGAAGAGATCTCATTCTCAGGCGAGCCTCTGGCACAAGGAAGATGCAGGATGCCTTGAGGCCTAGCAACCTCAAAAAGTCGAAGGCTGGGAGACGTTGGACATTTTGAAACTTGTTGACCATCTGCAGAATATCTTGAGCCCTCACCTCTGGTGGCAAGGCTTTTCCCAGGAAGTGCCCAGGACCGCTCCAATGAACTGGAGTCTCTGTGATGGTATCATATGTGACTTCTTTAAATTGAGGGAGAAGCCAAGTTTGTGAAGGAAGTGGCAGATATAATCTAGCTGGATCTGAGCTTGTTCCGAAGATACAGCTCTGATCAGCCAATCGTCCAGGCAGGGGTAGACGTGGATCCCTTCCCTCCTTAGGCTTGCAGCCACTACCGACATTAGCTTGGTGAAGACCCTCGGGGCGGAGGTCAGCCCAAATGGCAGAACTCGAAATTGATAATGAGAGTCGCCAATTGCTAACCTCAGGTATTTCCTGTGTTTGAGATGGATTGGCACATGGAAATAAGCATCCAGGAGGTCCAGAGATACCAGCCAGTCGTGGAGCTGGAGGGCCTGAAGGATCTGAGAGAGAGTTACCGTCTTGAACTTGTCCTTCCTGAGGAACTTGTTCAATTCTCGTAAGTCCAGGATGGGTCTCAGTCCTCCGTCCTTCTTTGGTATGAGAAAGTAGGGGGAGTACCAGCCCTTGTTTCTGTCGGCTACAGGTACCGGTTCTATGGCACCTTTCTCTAGCAGGTCTATAATTTCCTGCAAGAGGAGTGGATCTGGAACCTTTAGAGAGCTGTGCACCGGTGGATGACTCTGAGGGATGTGTAAAAAGGGTAGGCAGTAACCCTGGACAACTGTATCCAATGCCCAAGCATCTGACGTAATAGCCTGCCATTCCGTCAGATGGTGAGTTAACCTGCCCCCTACAGGTGTTTTGTGTTGAAAGACCTCAGAGTGGTTTGGGGGTGGCTGATGCAGATGCCGAGGGTAAGGAGGCACCTGCTGCTGCTGCGGCTTTTGTACTTTTGACCCGTCCATCTCGGGTGGATCTCCTTTGGCCTCTTTGAGCCGGCTGTCCTCTGCCTTTCCCAAATGCGGAATAATAGCGAAAGGAGTTTCCTCTCCCAGAGGTTCCTGAGGGGCGAAAAGGAGCTTGGCGGATTGCATCTCCTAAAGATTTTGCCACTGCTTTAGATGTCTGCAACTTTTCCAGACTGTCATCAGCCTTTTTACCGAATCAAGAAGAGCCGTCAAAGGGCATATTCAAAAGTCTGGCCTGTACATCTGGAGAAAAGTCAGACTTTTGTAACCACGCATGCCTGCGGATTGTCGTACTTGCCGCCATGCCCCTGCTGATACTGTCAGCAGAATCGATGCCAGTTTGAAGTGACTTGCACATGGCATCTTTGCCATCTTTAATGATGTCAAGGAAGGCTTCCCTTTCCTCTCCTTCCGGTATGCAGTCAGCCGCTGATGAAGCACACTCCCACAGTGTGTGACTGTACCTGGCGAGCGTACAGGTGACGTTGATGGACTTCAACGCCATACTACAAGCAGAAAAGACTTATTTTGCCATAGAATCGTACCTTTTGTCATCTCTATCCTGTGGGACAGTAGGGTAAGTGGATCTGCTGCTTGATGAAGTTGCCGCTTGAACCACCAGACTCTCTGGAGTCGGGTGTTTTGATAAGTATTCAGGGTCAGCCGCAGCTACCCTATACTTGGCTGACAATCTTTTATTGACTGCAGAGATAACCTCAGGAGTTTCCCAATTAGATGAAATCTTCCTTTGCAAGGCTGCATGGAAGGGGACCACAGGATCCTCCTGTGGACCTTTGTCTAGTATGTCTGTCAGGTCATCCTGTTGAAAAACAGGTGAAGGCGCAGACCAACCCATAAATTTAATGATCCTTGCCATCAGGGTTCTTTAGGGTGTTTCGGCATGTTCCCCTGGGTCTGGTTTGACAAATTCCACTTCTGGGGAAGTGTCCAGCCCACTTGCCTCATGTAATGATTCCTGTAGGTCTTTCAACCTTCTTTCCTCAGAGGTAAACTCCTCTGAAACTGGTAGTGTGATCCCCTGCAATCCGAAAGTTTCCTGGTCAGAATCCTCCCCTTCTTCATAGATTGAAGATAATCCGGGGTACTCTGACCTCGGAAATGGTGTAAAACCCATTTCTAAGGCAGAAGGAGCCAAACTCATCATTATAGGGCGAGAAAACGTCGATGTCGTCGACGCTGATGTGACAGGCTTCAAAGGCACCTGGAAAGGCGTCGAAAAAACTGGAAGAGGCCTCGAAGGGATCCTACTCGTGGATGTCGACGACGGTCTCGGCGTCGTGCCGGAGGCTCTTGGTATCACCGTGGGCTGTGAAGTAGCCATGGTTTTCTCTTTCATCGGCGTCGATGTTGGCGTTGACGATGGCATTGATTCGATCGACCGATGCGTTGAAGAACCCTTCGACAACGGCGTCGATGGTGCCCATCCATGCGTCGAAGGGATCTTTGACAACGGCGTCGAAGATGGTGCCTTCTTACCCGATGGCCCGTGGCTCTCTCGGGTGGACTCTTTCGCTGGGTGCAACGACTCACGGCGTTTCGATTTTTGGGGTTTTTCACCCGGGGTATCACCCTCAGCTGTCTTCAAGGGGGTCGAGGCCGCTTTCTCGAAGACGCTTAGCATTTTCTTCCTGAATTCCTCCCACTCAGCCTGAGAGCTGTGTTTTGTGTGACAGAAAATGACAAGGAAGGGGATCTTCGACGTCTCTTCTTTGAGTGTCTAGATCTCGACGAATGGTGGGAGCTACTTCGAGACCTAGAATGGGAATGCTTTTGACGGCGAGGGGACGCATGCCTCGACTCGGCCGAAGAAACTTTCAAGGAGATTTTGACTGACTTACCTCTCTCGAGCTTCCCCTTGCGCTCCTTCAAGGCTTTCGCCGTCATGGACATGCAGTCCTCACACTCCGAACAATGGTGCTCGACTCCCAAGCACCACAAGCAGATCCTGTGTGGATCTGTTATCGACATTTTCTCACCGCAGTCTCGACATTTTTTGAAGCCGGACCGTGGAGTCGTTGGTTCCGATGAAGAAGCCATCGAGAACGATGTTGGTATTTCGAGTAAATATAAGAGGTTTTATCTGAGTGAACTGAGCAACGATATTCCGAGGCCCCACGAAGCACAGAAAAACGGAACTGAGCAACGGACGCCGCGCGTGGCTATTTATGGGCATGGTGACGTCGGCGCCGATATGGTGGCTGTCGAGGGACATCGACTCGGCAGACGTCGACGCGCAGAGCCCTCTACAGAGAAAAGATTTCCGAGGCCAGCAAGCAGGAGACTAATTATCAAAGATAAGGAATACGTCGGAGGACACAATCCCTTCGAAACAATAATTGTTGCTCAGAAGGACGTCTATCATTTAAGCCACTCTTACCACGCCATAAATGCACTGTTCAAAATGCAAGTGCACCACACATTGCCAATGCACAACCTAAAGACGACCTCAGTGGCCACTTGTTGGAATTCTACTTTGTACTTGTTGAAGAGGATATTTGAGCAAGGCACTTTTTTAACACTGTGTCTGTGGCGCCCACTTTATTCCTGCTCCACTCTACAACCTTTTGAGAAAGCTACTAATGAGTTGGTTATAACAATGCATTGCTGAGTGAGGCACCCACTTGGGCTCAACCTGATCAACATTGCAAGGGCCTGTGACCTGGCAGGTGATGCTGAGGTGTCACAGCTGGTGAAGGACTTGCTTTAAACCTTGTGTGGCAAGCCTCAGGGCTGGACTTAAAGGCGACATTAAGTAACTTATGACTTCCGTTATGGATCCCTATTTTAAAGTATTTTAAAGTAAAAGTGGCTGCTTGTCACATGCATGTATCTTGGAAAAGGACCGAAGCAAGCATCACAAAGAAGATACATTATGATAGTACTGGCATCAACAACACAGGGAGCAGGAAGAAGATCAACCAACCCACATTTTGCCAAGTACACTGGAAAATTCAAACCCAAAGTTTACAGAATGAAAATACCTCATTGACACCTGCTGAAAGCTTTGTGAACAGTACAGGTACAGCCTACCAGGAAGAAAATCCTGGACACTCTCATGCAGACATCCTGAATACATATGGATCATCAACATGAACAAACATCTGACCATCACCTGCACAGTATCTTGAATTCAATTTGCTGGACACTTCACCTATGAGAAGTGAGGATACGCCATTACAGGACTGACAGCGCAAGCAGTCTGTCTGGCCAGAAGCACTATGCAATTTGCTCTGCATTTGCTAAACTGTCACTTACCAATGATAGCTTGAAGTGCTGCTGGGCCTATTGTCTATAACTACAGTACAAACCTCATAGCACTTTGTGTTGAGCACTATTATTTATGAAAATGAACAGTCCCTTCATTGTGGAAGACTATGGTCTACCCATAGCCATTCCCATAGCCAACACACCAGATCAGTTGATGATGAGAATGTATTACCAGGTACATTTCAGGCACTGAAAAGTGGAGCAGGGTTCTTTTCTTGGTCTTTGTGGTTGAGATACAGAAAGCTTTTGCAGTGTCTGAAAGGCATTGACCAGGTGATCTCTTACACATTCCATTTCTTATTGTGAAAGTCATGTTTTTAAATCTTTGTTTTGTATAGGATCTCATCACTTGTCAAAAGTTCTCATATTCTCTTATAGTGCACAGACACCCATTAACATTCTATGGTTCACCCACAGAGTACAACTACCCACTAATGTGCTCGGTTCTCCACTGGGGCATAGCCAACCCCTTAAGGTTCTCTGGCTGTCTCACAAGGCAAAGCCACCCACTAAAGTTCTCTGGCTCTTTTAAAAGTTGCAACGACCCACTCAGGTTCTTGGGCTATTTCACCAGGCACAGTCACTCACTAAGGATCTCTCACTCTTTCACAGGGGGCCACTGACCAATACAGTTCTCAGGCTCTTTCACAGAGTGCAGTCACTTACTAAGGGTCTTGGGCTCTTTCCCAGGGTGCAGCCACCACCGAAAAGGTATCAAGTTCTCCCACAAAATATTTTCAAAAACTCACCATCTCTCCACAGACCACTGCCACTCTCGCAGCAGGTGTTGGATATTCCCTGCAAGGCCAGTCCCTACCCCACAACGGTCTCATTGCTTCACCTGCACAACGGGAACAAAGAGTAGTGGAGCTCCCGCTGGCTTACAGATTGCCTACAATAAATGCATACTTTCCTGTATGGCCTCATGGAATAGCTGAGGGGTTCCTGTTGAAATGTGGATGCTGTTGGTGGGGCACAACTTCCAATGGTTTGTTTGGGCAATGCTGGCAACAGGGGCCTGCCACAGGCCATTTGCTGCTGGTGCAACTGGCCCTGATTGGGCATCAGGGATAGGTGTGGAGGTTTTAGCCTGGTGTTCACTGTATCTCCACCATGCTGCACACCAGGAAGTACTAGGGCCCTCTCCCTCCTTCCTAACACTGCTTTGAGGGGGTGGTGACAGCCAGATTGCTGGCAGGACCATGGAAGCAGAAGACTTGTTCACCTGGTATAGTTTCTTGTGTCATTGTTGAATGTAGTTTCTCAAGGCTGTAATTTATATGGTGTGGCCCTTGCCCATATCCATATCCCCCACGTCCACATATTTCAAAGTCTTCCACCATGCAGAAACCTCTGGCTTCTCCCCCGACTGTCCTCCCTGGAGGTAAGACAAAATAGCCCTACATCGCAGACAAATTGGATAGTGTGGGGGATTGTAATTGCAACTCCCTCTGGCTTCTCGTGTGCCAGACTTGCCCTATTCATCATGGCAGGAGCTGGAAGAGGCTGTTCCTCCACCACCAACTCGATGTACTTCTCTCCATTCTCCTCCTCGACTTCTCATTCAGTGAGGTTTACTGCATGCTGTGGAACTTCCATGGGCTGGTCCTCCCACTGACCCATTTCTGGTGCCCCCCCTCATCCTCTGCAGCACCCATGTCATGTGGGGTGGTGACCATTTCCTCCTAAATCCCTCCCATGCAAACAGGAGCCGTCCCATACTCGCCCTCTAGGGTGCTTGCTTCCCACTCCTTTTGCATAAGGAATTTTCCCTAGTATTCCTCTACAGGCCCCGCCTCCATAGGATATCAACTATAGCTGGTGTCTCCCATACATCTGTGTCCAAAACAGGCCCTGCTGCCCCTTATTCTCTGCTACTAGTTGGGGCCTCCTCAAATAGCCCTGCCTCTTCTTCCAGTCCTTCTCATGAGGCCAGGTCCAATGCCTCAACCTACCCTCCGAATCAGAGGATCAGCCATGCTGCATGGCCTTGGCCTGGGACCGGAGCAAATAAATAGCACAAGCTCCTCCCTCCACATCTATCAAGGGGGGTATCTTTATTCTCCTGCAAGGAGAAACCCAGCTTTTCCTTTCCCACTCCAACCTTCTTCTACTTCCCATCCCAGTATCACAGGTAAACCCTGAGAACCACAAATTGTGGAGCTGCACTGAGCATCTGAAACCCGAGAGCCCAAATGTGTGAGGCCAAACTATCCCGAGAACAAAATCAAAACCTAGTAATAAAAGAATTATTATACTAAACTAATTCAAACAAGAATTTGTGGCAAAACAACAGAAAAGCAATAAGCGGGTGAAGTTGACAAGAAACACCCTGGGGAAAACTGGGTAAGGGTAAAGCATTAAGGGCAAGGAACCTTTTTTGGCTTTTTTAATTATTTAAATGTGACACAACAGGGAAAAGGCACAAGAGGATAAGGCAAAGGTTTCTTTTCTTTTTAATATGGGGAAACAAAGAACACAAGACAACAACTGAGCAAACCCTTACACAAAGGGCACAACAATGTCCTACAAAGACACAGTAAAGACCAATAAACTAGACAAAAGGACATTAGCAAACAGCTGCAATTCCTCAAAACACCTCAAAACCCTGCACCACCACTCTGAAATTTTTCCAGACACCATCCACATGTGAGCCTGCCCTGTTACTCCTTCCCTCACAGTCTAATACACCCCCAATAGTACAGCAAGTGTGGTGAGCTTTATGTAGAGGGTTGGACTTCCTTTATGAAATTCGAGGACTCAGATTGGCTGAACAAACTTGTACAAATTCAATTAATCAGCCTGAGAGGGCTCTGGTCACCTGAATACACACCAGGACTATATCTATGGTGCCAGCAGAGATCCAAGGCTCACAAGTGGATGAAAAATTATTGTAATAGTCCGGAGGCCCACTGCGAGTTCGACGCAGGATTCATCTGCACCAAAAACCTGTGTCATTCCTGTAGTAGGGGCAAATCTTTCACACACATTTGAGAGTCCCACTGCATCAGATTTTAGCAATTTCATCCATGCCTAATGTTGTACACAACTGCCTACATGAGGTCTTGTCCAATAGTCGCTGGCCTGCATTTCTTAATTACAAGCAATGGTTGATGGTGATGGTTTCTCAATTTAGCCTCAAGGCCTTGAGGCCCAATGATATTTGTACACCCGTTACAACTATTAGCCATGTAATTGTCACAACTCATTGAAGGGACAAAGCATTTGTAACATCAGAGCTAGAATTGTTTTAACAGTGGCTTCAACACAATCCTCTCTGCAAATACCAGAATCTCCGACTCCACCTCTATCTTCATAATTACAGTGCTTTCCTGCGCAAGAAACAACATTTGGGAGGTTGAGTTTCAGGCCCTAACCAATCTAGGAGGAGGGCATGTCCCTCCTATCTGTATTTGTATTTGGTGAACCACACAGGAAACATGCGTCTCGGCACAGATGCAACAACCCAGCGGATCACATTATCGAACGGGTTTATAGTGACAATTTCGAATTACACAATTTCGAATGCCAAAATGTCGAAAAAATGATACCTAAAAAAAAATTTGAATGTCTTTTTTTTAAAATTTTTAGTTTGAAATGGGGGGGTTCCCCCAACCCCTGTTTATTTATTTATTTTTTATAACCCTTTTTTACACGCGAAACAACAAAAAAACATGTAAATTAAAAAGTAAGGCATTCGAAAAAAACATTTTAGGTATTTTTTTTTACATTTTTGTAATTCGAAATTATTTTTCCGACATATTAACTGGATACCTATCGAACGCAGTCCACTTTATTGAAACTGAAAGGTTTAAATTTTTTCCTGAAAGAAAACTCAGGGAGTCAGTTAAATGTATTTCCAAAGAGAGATGTTTCCAGTGACTGGGCCTGGCAGGAGAGTTCTTCACCCATAACAAGCAAATCAACCAACACAATGATGAGGGCTTTAGCTACCTTGTCAATGTACAAGTAAATAATAGGGCCAAGAAAAAAGATCCTTGCCAAACACCTCTACAACTGGGAATGAGGCAATCGATTTGCCACTGCTGCAGTCCTTAGCCACTATCCTGTTGCCTACATGACATGATTGCATAGTCAGCAATAATGATTGGTCAGTTCCTTTGGTCTTCAGAACCTCTCAGAGCATTGGTAAGACAGTGAGGTCAAATGCATGTCTCTGATCTATGAAGACCATAAAAAGGGGTCCCCTTTTGGGTGCATTATACTTGGAAATTGTTAACCATAACAAAAAAACATGGTCTCTTGTTCCCCTGCCGCATATAACTCAAGCTTATAAAAGTAATAACTGTCCTCTTCCTTTATCCATAATCTTAGTTTTTCTAACATAATATTTCTAAAGATCTTGGAGGCAGAATCCAGCAGGGACATTGATCTATAAATGCCGGATTGCTCGTGTACATTCTCTTAAGAAGTGGGACGGTGACAGACTTATCCCATTTTGATTAAGGCATTTAATACCATGCATACATATGTCCCCACAAATCTGTGTTTTCCTTATAGATATTGTTTGAGACCATATCAGGTCCAGGTTCCTTACCTGCATGCTGTGATGTAATGGGCGACTGACCTTTTCCAAGAATCGGGCTAAATCTCTAGCAGCTGCCTGGGTTTAGATTTGCCATCTAACACTGTCTGGTTGCCTGGCCCATTATTTTAGGATTTCATAACAATATTCCTCAGAGCACTCTGGGTTACTGGTAGGTTTGGTGAGAAGCTGTGTTCCTCTGTATTTATTGTGTACCAAATGGTTACTGTATAGTACCCCTGCGCGGTCATCTTAAGCATGGCCCAGATCTTATCTCGGAATTCTGTCTCCACATTATGGATTGGTTTGTTGTAATTTCCCTCTTGGGTTGCTTGCTGGAGCCCAGCCAGCCCACCTAATTCCTTATCTAGGCCAAATGGACACACACATTCTGAGCCTTTTCCGAGAATGTTCCCATACTCAGGACTGTAGTTCCTAGGGGCGTTCCCACCACCAGCGCGTTGAGACCATATTAATGGGAAAAGGCGCTATGTACATTACCGCTACTACTACTAAATAACATTGCTAATTTGATGCCTGCCTCATCTTTCAAGTGCTGAACATGCATGGCTTCCTTTTCTCTCTCCTGCCCTTTCCACTAAATCATCTCCTTAAACGTATATCTACTGCTAGCCGATGAAGTTGTAGTTAGATTCGTCCCCTGTGTTTGTATGAAGATCTCAAAACTTCCCACCCAAGCCACACACACTCGTTACTGACGCAATGCGATTAGAAAAAGAAAACATATATTGAAGGAGGCAATGGAGTTCTATGTTTTTTTATGGTTTAAAGTAGAGTTGTCCAACTCCAGGCCTCGAGGGCCAGAAACCTGATGGGTTTTCAGGATATCACTCATGAGCAAAAATATGCATACATTTAGAATCATTGTATGCAAATTTATCTCATGAATATTAATGAGGGATATCCTGAAAATCCGAAATGGATCCAGCCCTCGAGGCCTGGAGTTGGACAACCCTGGGTAAAATAAGAGCAGAAGTGACAAAGGCATCTTCTGCGGTGGGAAATGGCCTGGTATTTGAAGCCATACATTGACGTTACCTGTCTCCTGCAGGAGATTTCCATCATACTGACAACACATTTTCCATAACGGGTAGGGTAAAGGGACATAGAGAGGCTCAACGGATCACTATGGTGGTCAATAGTAAAAAAGACAGGGATGGCCTACTTTTATTTTTTAGTCTACATGGGGTTCTGAAAAATCTTGTAAGGAACAAGATGGCCAGACTACAGGCTCCACATCAGTGTTTGCATTTTCTGATTGTTTTGTCGATTTCTTATGTTTGTGCACAATGTAACAAATGGGGAAATCAACAGAGATACAAAACAATCAGTGGCCAGCATGTAAACCTTGTTTTGGTGCTCAAAAAAGAAACAAATCATTGGTTTTAGTCTGAGTGCAACCCCTTGCCAGAATGAATGGCATTTGTAGAGAAACAATGGTATGAATTTTCAGCAAAAAACGAATAAAGGAAACAATATTTAATTGTGATCTAATTTCAAAATGTTTGAATGTTCATTTCTAAGTATCACTTTCAGTATTTGATTCGTAGTGATACTAGGAATATCACACCTGCCTTCCTGACCAAAGAACATTATCAAACCTGGAATAACGTTTACATTATTTTCTGACAGAAGCATATCATTCCAAGATGGACAGTCTGGTACATTCATAATGCACTCTTTCTCAATACTCCTACAAGAAATGGGAAGAGAACAAATAGCACCAATGAAGGTTCCGCCTGCTTTATCAAAGAGCACTCTGGGAACATAAGAATAGCCACAGATCGTTATGCGGCTTTAATATGAAGGTTAACCTCCAAGGATGGGCACTGGGTGCAGCTGTGGCATGTGGGGCTTGGCTGAAATCGCCTATTCTGTTCTTACATTTCAGGTAGATGGGTTTGTTCGTGTTTTTGACCCAAAATGACATTGATAGTGTTTTCGAAACATACCCCAATGCTCTAAACCGAACAGCCACCTATACTATACTGACTAGCCCTAATGATGGTGAAATGCGTATGTAATTATTTGCATCCTTGAGAGATGTCTGTCTTTGGTTGATAAACATAGGTATAAAATAGTGCTGTCCTGTAAGACAAAAAAACAGTATTCTGGAGCAATAATCATGCCTTTGGGCTAATTTGAATACCCACCATTTAAGATGAAAGGTTTGTGCATGCTTTTATAAACCCACCAAAGCAATGATAGTGTTCGCTCACTCTTTCTCTCACCCCATATTACACACACACACCCCCCAACGCGAAACACACCCCACCCCTGCATCCATGAACTCCTGCACGTCCCCCACTCACACCTACCCTCCCCTACCCCCCACTCCTGCACCTTCACCTACCCAAACTTCCATGCCTCGACTGATGACAATCTACCGTGAACATCCAGCAAGCATGGAAATGGCTGACGCTGCACTTTATACGTGCCACTTTCCATTAAAGCCTCAAACATGTTCTCTGGAGAACTCAACATGTGCACACATGTTTACTCCGATTGGTCCCAGTTCCCGAGCATCTTTCGGCGTGTATTTAGGGAATTCTTTGGAATGAGTGGTCTCTCCCTGATTGTATTTCCTTGCTTCCGTTTGATATGTGTACCAGGTGTAGAATGTGATCATTTACTGAACTTCATTGGATCACATTCATCTGATAAGGGAATGAATAATGAGCGTCAATTCAATGAGGATTTATTGAAATAAACACATTTCAATGTGAAACGAAAGATTCTTGCAATCATGACTGCAATACACATTTGCACACTGTAACGTTTCTTCTTGGATCTACATATTTAAAAACATTGATTCATTTTGACCAAATTTCATTATTGTCACAACACAAAGAGACCACCCAGTGGCAACAGTGCGCGGTATAAGAAAGGTTCTTATAACACACTGACCTTCCTTTTACTCTAAGCCCACTTTCCTTTAAATTGGCAAAACATTGATGTTACACTATAAGTAAGTGAATAGACATGTGCACTGCGCCAGCTGTGTCCATCGTGCTCTCTCGGCAGGAAGGCTCACCTGCAGTACATATTGTACCTACACACCTGGGGTAACCAGCATGAGACTGTGCGGATGGAAAGAAAAATGGGGAAGAGTGAAGAGGGCGTGGCCAAAAGGGTCACCTAATGCACAGCCTGCACTGTTGGGTGGAACAGGAAGAGGGCTTCGCATGTGTGTCTGTCCTGGGATGTGTGGGATCTCACAGGTGCTGGAACAGGCAGGAGGTGTTGAAGAGAAGGAAAAGTGACCATGGCGCGTCAGTGGTTGGTAGCTGCTCTGGCAGGTCTACGTACGTCTTTGGAGTACAAATGAGGTGTGGTGTCCAAGGTTATCTGGAGGGCTCAAGATGTGTTCAGGTTCTGCCTTTCTAAATGGAGCCAGTATGCTGTAGGATTGTATATCCTTTTTGCCACCGAAAAACCAAGCTAGTCATTCCTGAGACCTTTCTGTCTTATACTCTCCATCAAAAGTTATTAGTTGGCCATGTGAGAAGGTGAATGGGAATAAGGAGTTAAAGGGGAAAAGCATGCAACTGTGGAATGGAAGTGAATTAATCATAAGTGTGCCTAAACTATCTAGTGCTGACCTGTAGAAGGGTGGCTCATTAGTGTAATGGTCTAGAGCACAATGACCCCACACAGGAAGTCGAATTCATAGAAGCAGAGCTGCACAGAGCTGTGTATGACTCGAGATATTGACTCGAGTGTGTAGGACGACTTGTTTAGGGGATTTGTGACTGTCTCATTCTGACTGACCGGTCTGACTGTCAGATGGGCTGATGGCTTAAAGGAGATCGAGCTGGTGAAGAGGTCTCCATTGTTGGGGTGAAAACCAGATTTTCGTTGTACAACCTGCAAAACTAGTTGCACTAAGACATAGAACAGGTTGCTGGTTCAAATACAAAGAGACAACGCACGTGAAACATCAGCACTTTCCTGCCAATGCCAAGTAGCAAGAGACAATGGGATTCATTAGAAGTTTGGCAGTGCAGGAAAAAAGTTGGGTAATTCCGTTACCACCCCTTTTTTTAGCAGTAACGGAATTATCGCCATTTTTCCCATGCCTCCAAATTATATCCTTGGAGGTGAAGTGCAAGATTTACCTCGAGTAAGAAGCAAAAATCGGCAGATTTACCACAAAGTAATTTCCCCAAGAGTAAATCTGCCAAAAATCCCCATGGAGTCCTATGGGCTCCTAAAAGGGGGAATTGCCACCAAGTGTAATCCCAAGGTAAATCTACGGGACCAAGTGACGGTAACGGTAATGGTGTTTGATGGTACTTCACCAAACTTGTAATGTGGTCCACTCTACATGAAACATCATCACGTTCTAATCGCTTGTGCTCAGCCACAGCTGGAGATTTGCCATTTTCCACGCTGCATTTGAGCAGTCAAGCGCATACTTTTTTTCCTTTTTTTCCAACAGATGCCTAATACGCTCTTATGAACATGTTGAATGCACATGTTAATATCTGATCTGCACTGCTTGTTTTACGTCCTTCATGAGCCAATCTCAAATATTTTAAACCCTATCTATTTGCTCATCATATTTTACTAGCCAGAATCTGAGAGTTACTGTGAGTTGTAACCAGGAAAACAGATGGATATTCCTTTAAACATCAAATCCACAGCTTATAACATTCATGTGTTAAGTAACTGAATTAAAACTTTGAACGCAAACTATTCCATTCACATATTGGTGTCCTCATTATGAATCCACTTCAGAGTACTTTCCAGATATATAATTGCATTGTTGTATATGGTTCCCAGTGAACCCATTTAGAAAATACACACCATTCGCTCCCGGGTGTTGGCATTCAGCCAATCAGGTGGCTGGAAATGCAGGCGAGAACACACTGTGTACTGCCTGCATTTTTCAGCCACCGAGGCCTATCTTCAGATGGCGCCATCTTGATTGTGGGGAGGCAACATGGAGTCTCTCCCTATTGCCCCTCCATGCCCCCACCCGCCCCCACCCCTCTGAGACATCTCAAACCCTTCTCACTCCACACTCCTTCCCAACCAAGTTACCTACTGGACATAGCTTTTTGCTCCGGTCTAGGCGTTCCTTCTTGTCCAGACTAGGTCCCTTTTCTATTCTCTATGGCAGGGCCATCTTGCTTTTGTTTCTTTTCATGGGAGATTGGGCTCACACAATATTGCATATCAAATCATGCACAGAGCATGGATGTTCCACCTAAACAAAACAAAAGATTTGCAATCCAGACGGAGCCCCAGGGTGCGATCAGCAACTCACACCCTTGTTGCAGGGCCATACATGGCTGGTAACTACCCACAGCCCTTGGTGAAATCCTTGCTTTGCTTGGGGTTGCCTAGACTCAAGCTGGCAATCCATTACGGGCCACGTACGCCCCTAATGCAGGGAAGATAGCCATATTCAAATAACTACAAATGAAGGGGAACAGATACTGTCAATAAATTCGGTGACTCGCATTAACAGAGCTTCAAAAAACAGTAGCCACTTTAGCCATGAACAATGGCGAAACGGCTGCCACATAGGAACAAGGATGCTGCACAGTAGTACATTATGGAAAATATCAAAGTCAGGCCGCACAGCAGTAAGCATACTTGGAAAGAACATAAAGTAAATTTCTCTATACATTATTACAAAGTTTTATGGATTAAGAATGTTTGCGTAATTCAATTCTGATGAATATAATTGACATGTTATGTTACAAAAATATTCAATATATTCAATTATAAGATTATTTAGAAAGCTACATTTCTATTTTATTCCATCATATAAATCATTTGATCACCAATACATGCATACACGTTAAATCCCATGAAGTCTTATAGAGTGCATAGATGAGATTTACATCGCCCTGCCCCCACTTTTAATCCCATGGTAATGCCACGTGACCAAGTGGCAGTAATGTTAACAGGTTTGCTGGTAAATCAACATATATATGTGAGGGTGTATAAGTAGAAGACTGACACAGAGGGGTCATGATTTTGGTTAAAGAGTTTTATTTTCAATACCAAAAGCCTACCTCTCCCGACTCTATGAGGGGTTTCCCTGCCTCAACCTAGGAAAACTAATGCTAATATCAGAATGTCAGTCAAAATGATAACTTCTCTGTCCTTTGTCAAAACCTACTTCTGGATTTGCAAGATGGCGGCAGGCAGAGGAGGACGTGTGTAGGTGTCTCTCCCCACCGGGCCACGCCAATAGCAGAAAATGCACAGCAATCTCGCCGGTGTTTCACCTCCCCAAGAAATGGCACTTGACATAAGAGAAGGGTACCTTCTCATTAAGCGGACACTTCCAGGGAAAGCATCTTGCGGCAGGGACCAGAGACCTCGAACGCAGCACGCATCCAGCCCCAGCGTTCCAGAGATCTTCAGGTGGACCGTAACCCGAATAACTGGGGAAAACAGCAGATATGCACCAAGAAGGGGGCAAGGTGTTCCAGCCCAAATCCCCCCAACATGTAGGAACGAAGGGAGGGGAGACACTCAGCTGGAGGACTCTGACATCAGCGCCAGCCCAACCCAAGAGCTGAAAGACAAGGGAACCCAGTGGGGTGAGTGGCTCAGGGAGGACTGGGCCGTTCAAAGTGGAACATCGGAGTAGCCCCATAATAGGAGGCACAGGGGCATGGCCACCCCCACTCCCCTAGTGCATACACAACTAGAAGAAAGTGGCACCTCTCTCCGCGCAACCAGCGGGGTTGTGCAGCCACAGAGACTGGAAACACAATTGTATACCCAACGTGAGGGACGCCCAGTGGTTGGGGCCCGGCTGGGATGTGAGGGTCGGCAGCACCCAGCAAGAAGGATCCCCCAAAAGGAGTACCGGAGCATAAAACATAAGTTCAAACATCCTGCGGCACTACGGCAACAATACAATTTTTCTATTTCTATTCATTTCTAATGCGCCGGTAATTTACAAGTCTCGGGGCAAAGATACATGGACACCTGGGACAAACACAAATAACGAGACAGAGCAAATGTCTAAGGAAGCCTCTTGGTGAATTTAAGCAACAAACATGCAGCGAGAAGCCACCTAAAATGAGGAATCCAAGGGATAATGTGTGCCATCCATACTGGCCAAAAAAAGAGTCCCACACGAAGAAGCAAGCACAACGCAGGTCTCCACCAGTCTCCACAGACACAGGGACCCAGCCCCCCACCCACCACACCTACCCATACATCAGTCAGCAAACCCCATCGGGGAAAACCAGTTGCAGTGGGGATCCCGACCGGAACCAAACACTGGCATAGTCGGGGGCAGTGCACCAAATCTGACCCGTCAGGGGGTTGATCAGCACTGCAACAACGAAAGGATCCCCCTCGGGATGAGACAGGAGAGCAGTAGGGGAAGAAGACAGACCCCCTCACCAGCACTGACGGGCACCCCAAGAACAAATGGAGGGAGGGAGCCCATCAACGACCGCCACCAAGGGGTCTGCACCTTGAGTAGGAGAGCGTCACAGAAAGAACCACAAGAGCAACGCTACTACATCAGCATATATGTCCAAATCCAAAATAAAACCCACAACCCCAGCACAACAATCCCAACAGGGAGGCAATCAAAAAATAATTGAAAACTCTGGAGCATGGAGGACCCAACAAGACACGGGGAAACCAACCGAGAACTGGCCCCCAACTGGCCCCCCAGGAACGACAGGGGACAGGAGAGAAAGCAATGACTTAGGAAGACATGCAAAACTACTTAAAAAAATTTCAGAGCAAATTCATACTCTCCTTGCAGGAACAATTCCAAACTCTGAAAGAAGACATGAAGCAATCACTGCAAGAAGTAAAAAAAGACATTGTGAAACTGGAAGAAAGGACCGATACATTGGAGAAAGTGGTCCAACAAATAAAAGACGACACTGGAAAATCAAACGAGGTGCTAGAACACATATCTCTTCTATCCAGCAACTTGGAAATCCAATGTGAAGATTTGGAAAATAAATCAAGAAGATCTAACATTAGAATCAAGAATCTTCCGTAAACAGTGGAAGACAAAGATTTGACCAGTACGGTCCTCCAGCTATTTGCAGAAATATTGTCGGAGGACTCTGAATCCCCAATCCAGGTTGACAGACTGCAACGGGTAGGCCCAAAGAGGTCGAACGAGCCGGGGTTGCGACCAAGGGACGTGCTGGTGGCTGTGATGTCGTATGGTCAAAAATAAAAAATACTGCGCAAGGCAAGAATGATGGGTCATCTGAGAGTGAACGGAAAGAAGGGCCAGGCATAAATTACACTCCAGAAGAGAAGACGAAAGGGACCAGTAGTACATCTAATGACCAACCAGGTAAGATACAAATGGACATTCCCAT
The DNA here is from genome assembly GCF_040938575.1 of Ambystoma mexicanum. Classification (NCBI taxonomy): domain Eukaryota; kingdom Metazoa; phylum Chordata; class Amphibia; order Caudata; family Ambystomatidae; genus Ambystoma; species Ambystoma mexicanum. Next base: position 118,563,297 of record NC_090926.1, on the reverse strand, counting down.
TCAGCCTCCTGTTTACATGGGAAGGGCGGCAGCATAGGATCACAACATGCAAGGAGGGAGAGCAGATTCTGCATCTACACCAGGAAGGCGAAGACGATCGCGAGCAGGCACATGGGTGACCAAAAGGCCCAGGAAAAACAGAGGGCTGGAAGACAGTGGGAAGAAGAGGTCAAGGAGGAAGAAAGAAATTAAACCTGTACAAGTCCAGCAACCAGAAAAAGCAGGAAGCTGGAGGTAACTCGCCCAAACGGGGGTGGGGGGAGAGGGTGATCCAACTGGGATAAGACACTTGGAGGCCCAGGGGGAGGAACTCGAAGGGCGAATCTGGAATCTCAAATGGGGTTTAGGACTACCCACTGCTTCTTCTTTGAAGCCTTGCCATTGGTTTAGCTCCTTGCAGACCCAGAAGGACTTGCACAGCCTGCCACCAGCATCCATTGTATAGTCTTTCTTCTGGTCTTCTCCCGGAGTTTGAAACTCCTGGACTCCAGCAGGCTCCTGGCTTCCCCGCTGTACAATGACCAATAGTCCATCATCTCTTTCCTCTTTATAGGACTGACTTTGCCCTGGTGTAATTTAAAGGGTCACAATTGACCTTTTCACAATCACAATTGACTGTATATATATATATATATATATATATATATATATATATATATATATATATATATATATATATATATATATATATATATAGGGGTTTTGGGGGGTTTGGCGTTGGGTGGAGGGTTGTGGGGGGTTTCCCCCCACATATATGTTACAATTGACCTTCACAATTCGGTCAATTGTGAAAAAGTCAATTGTAATTCGAACAGTTGTAAAACGAACAATTTGGATACAACCATTACCACCCCTATGGGGAATATTGGTTAGTGGCCTCACCTGCCTAGACTCATGGAAAAGGGCTCCCCTTTGGGGAGAAGTGAAGAGATCTGTTGAATAATCACATATACCACATATACCACTGATTTACTGCCAAACTTGTAATGAAGCCTTGTGTATCTCCACTTTCAACTTAAAACCACCTTCAAATTTGTTACTAGATCAGTATAAGAAGCAGGTTACCTGATTTGCAACATAACGTAAATTAGAAATTTGTTTTCCTTAACTAGCACATAATTGTCTGTCCTCTTGCAATTAACTATGTATACATTATTTCCGGAATATACTTTCATAGAATGATTATTATATGGTTGTCTTTCAATTGCTAAGTAATCTTGCTTTATATAAATATGCTAAACATTTTCAACAATAAATGAATATTTGTTACTATTTCAATTACTGAATAGATTGCTCCATAGTACTCAATTGAACAATTTCAATAATCCATAAATGCATGTACTGGAAGCCTCACAATATAAGTAATCACACATAATTATTTGATGTCTTTTACATCTTTTTCCTACATCTTTTTCTCCGTCTGTTCACTCTACTCTTACTTCTTGCCTTCTCGGTATTCAGTTTTGGATGTAGGCCCTCCAAGACTGAAGTTCTCTTCTTCCCTGCCGTCACTGTGCCCCCTCCTCTCCCATCCCCTTTTATCTCTTTTCTCCCTTCTTCTCTCCTCATTTCTCTCTCTGCCCAGAATCTTGATGTTCTTCTTGACTTGTCTCTCTCTATCTCCTGTCGTATTCTGCTCTTGTCTGCTCTTGTTGGTTTCATCTTTTTAACACCTGAAAAGGCTCAAACCTTTGTTTCCTTTATTGCCACCACAATTCTGGTCTCTCCTCTTATTGTTTTCTGCCTGTTCTATTGTTGCTCTCTTTCCCTTGGCCTTCCTGCTACTCATTTTTCTCCCCTCAGCTCCAACTAACTCAGCCATATTTTTGCTCTTTTCTCTTTCCTCTAGCACCTCTATTGCAGCTGATCTTAACTCACTTCGTTGGCTCACATTTAAGTCATGTTTGTTATTTAATTTTCTTTGCTTGGACTTTTAATGGCTTCATGATGTTGCCCATCCCTATCTTATTTCCTTCTATGTTTCATCCTGTTCCCTCTACTCTCAATATCTCTTTTGTCTTACAGTTCTTCATCCCCTTTATGCTAATTCCCATTTCCGCTCTTTCTGTCTCTTGGCCCCCAAGCACTGGAACATGCTTCTGCTCTCTCTTTGATACCTCACTTCTTTCCCTTCTTTCTGATCATGCCTTAAAATTCCCATCATGCCTAAAAATTCCCATGGTTGCCTGTTAATTTATGTTTTTCATTTTGTTTTTCATGAATTGTAATGTGCATTTTATTTTTGTAAAGTGCTTTGCCGTATAGCGCTATATGAATAAAAATCAAATCAGAAATCAAATGACATTATCTTGAATTGTCATGTTGTGTGAAAGGATATATTTTTTATTGTTTTTACCTCTACGACCCACTGCATATTCTCAAATGAATCTCTTACACTGTGTTTGGCAAAGGAAATACAGAAAACAAATGTCTGCCTTACTTTGGAGGGTCCCATCATTGTTTTGCTCTGTTTTTATGTGCTCTGCCTTTAGAATACTATAATAACTCCTATAATAGCTCCAAGGGCACCCCCAAAGGTTCCCCTTAGTGTTGCAGAGATATTACCCTCTCTCTGACAGTCATGCGCCTAGGCTGGTAGTGGCTTCTTCACCTGTATGAAACCCTTTCCACAAAGTGGAATCCATTTGACCTAGTTCAGTCCTTTTTGACCCCCTCATTTTTCGACTACAATGGAGGTTGTCTTTTTTTTGCCTTGAAGACCTGAGTGGTTGCATGTTTATTCTTTGTCCGTCTCTGTGTGTATAATGGAAGTTGCCATCTTGAACCTCTGGTTGCCTGTATCGCATGACTGTGGGATCGAGTCAGCATGAAACCAGGGCTGACTGGCCTATGCAGATGCTTGTCTGTGATAATGTGGTTTAATTCCTTTGTGTTGAGATCTTCCTGTGTGCATGGGTTTAATTAAAGGGATGGCTGGCAATTGGCTGAACACCCATCTGATTGAATTATACTTGGTGTGTGATTGGGTGCTGTGTTCAGACTTTGCCTCCCAAGAGGGATATGATCTGTCCCCCTTTCCCACTCACCTCATTACCAGCTGGAGACTCAACCTGCACTCTGGATGACCTGTTGCTTGGGAAAGAACTGAAGCTCTGCTCCAGCATCCTTTCTCACTCAGAAGGATTTGAGGGCAAAGGGAGGAAATTATGTAGTGAAGAGATTGAAGCAGCACTTGACGCAATACCAGAGATGCACAGGCTGTTCAGCAGGATAGAGATGTTCTTTGCCTCTGTCGCAGGGGAAATTGTTACAGACTATCAACTCAACAGTAAATGGTTTCAATGTCATAAAAGAAGAGCTCAGCGCCTTAGAGCCTTTGAATCTCCTGAATAGGTATGTCCGCAAACTCATTACATCAATGGAAGGCAATTTCTGTACAAAAATAAGGCCGTCCTGTTGTACATACAGATCTGTACATACAGACCGGCCGATGATGAACAAAATGGGACCCTCACAGAAGCAATAATATTGCTGTCAGACTTGCATGCCAAGATGGATCAAGAAACAAACTTGGTTGGGGAAGAGGATGACTGACTAGTGTACAACCTTTCCTGGATTTCATCCTGGATGAGATACGGTCTAAAGGTCCTCATAGCTGCACTGGTGTTAGTATTATTTGGATTCTGTGTTATTAGAATAGCGATAGCCCAATTTAAGAAAACAACCTGAAAAACAATAGGAATGAAACTACTAGTAGACATGAGTATAAAAAAAGCAGACAAGAATACACAAACCTTTGGAGTGCTGCAGTCACACCTAAAGCAAAGTCCCCTCTTTCCTCCAGGTACACAAATCTTTGATCCCCAGGACACTTGTAATTATGTGCGACATTGGGTCTTCTGCAAACCAGATGGGGAGTGCTGCTATATGACCTGGAACGTGGATGAACATATAAAGAATGAAGGCAACCTGAAGGGGGTGACAAACGTGTGGATCCTCAAGATGCCAAACAATGGGGAGGAGCCTCCAGTTAGTGTGGTCTATGACTGGACCAGACGAGGAATGAAAAGAGTCAAATGAACATGTTCATCATTGCCTCAGCCCTTCCCTGTTTCGACCGTATAGACACGAATGGTGCACATCGCTCATATCATCTACCCCCTCAACACTGTTATACCACTGATGCGAGAGATGCTATTCCTTGATGCAACCGTAGAGACCCCACCCAGATGACATCACTCAAGCAATATCCCTGCAAGCGATGGAACCCCTGGATGAACTGTAATTACAAAGGAGACAAATGGCGTGAAAGCGGAGGCCAACACACGTAGGCGCATGTCACGGTTTGCCGCGCAAGGGAAAGCATGCACAGCAAATGGCTTTGGCACCCTTTGTCACTGCTACGCAGGTGGTGGTTGCCTTGGCACCTACGGCAGCAGCGTGAGCACAGGTGAGCTGTCCCTACAGCTGTACACTTGCGTTGGGTAAATTTACTCGCTGCTATGGTTACCCGATGCAAGAAACCACCGCAATGACGAAGGACTTCCGGAATTCCATATAGCAATTCTCCTTCCGGGTGTCGCGCTTCTGATTGAAGTTGACTCCACTACGTTTGTCCTGCTCGTTTCTCTCCGAAACACTTCCTGGAATTTGGTCTTCATTGACATCTTGATTCCTACTCAAGATTTACTGTTTACTCTTGTGCTATCCTGTAATGCAACAACTATTTCAGATTGTCCCTGCGGATCCTCCTTGATCTTGTTTGTTCGTCAGCATTCCATCCTGATTCTAGATATAACATCTACTCTTCAGTTATGCAGCAAACTAACCCACTTTGTCCCTCGGATGCCCCTGCCCCCTTTGAACTGTTCTCAAACTGAACACTGGATTGAACTGGATTACCTTGGTTTTGGATTTATGAACTTTAATTTTTCTTTTTCTTTCCTTGAATTCCGGCAGACATTTCCGAAAATACTTGAAGGAGCACGCCTCAGAAAGAGACATTTTGCAGAGTTCTAGGGCCTGCAGTAGTGTCGCTAGAGCGTCCTTGTGCCACCCGGGGTCGATCCTTACTAACCTTCCTCTTTATTATTTTTTCCTCTACTTGTCTAATGGATAGTTCTGCCTACTGTCTATTCATGTGACTGTAGTGTAAAGTGTAGATGCATTGGCGTTGGTGCATTGATTCAGTGAGCTAACCATCTTGCATATTAGGTCTAAAGCTTGCTTTATTAACAGCTAAGACTGATAGCTTATTTGAAGAGTGTACTAAATGCTGATAAACAGAACTTTATAGATGGCTTAGTAATGCTTTAGCAGTGCCTAGATATCAAGCATAGTGAACTATATTAAATGTGCAGGCCTCTAACAGTTGGAATGTTATATAATGCGCAGGTGTAAAACCTGCTGAGCTGACTACATTGTGCACAAGTGCATAGCTTACAAAGGCAGGACAAAGGACCAAGTTTAGAAGCTGATAGAGGCGTGCATTGAGTGCTTGCAGACCTGCAGTATTAAAGCATTATAGCGCCTAGATGGCCAGTCTTGTAATATTATGACACTAACTAGCAGAGTGCAGGGCCTGTAGAGCTTGCTCACTAGGGATTAATTGCAATGCATATGCTTCAGCTTCCCCTGGAAAAAATTTCTTTCGCAACAGTGGTGCTGTATCCTTCGTGAACAGGCCCTCATTTGCATGAGAAAAGCAGCTTGATCCAAGCACTTCTGATAAGAGACATACCAGAGAGTTTGCAGCTCTGCTCCGAGTTAGGAGGGGAAAGGAGTGCCTTGGATCGATACTGAGTGGGGTTTTTCCACCAGCACAAACGTGTTTTGCACTCAAGGAAAGTTCTGGAAAATTGCATAATTCTGATTGACAGCCCAATCTTATAAGAATGCATGCCCACATCATCAAGGACTCTCCCGTGGGCTTGTGCTTGTGCAGGTGCCCAGGGTTTGACTTGCCCCTAAGCAGCATTCCTTGCCACGTTCTCACTTAAGGACTAGGAGCAGGAGGGTGCAACGTCTTACCAGAGGGATGACATCTTGGGATGAGGGGCCGGTCGTTAAGCTGGGCTGGGTCCGAAGCACTGGCTAAAAGGAACGTGAGACTGTGTTCTAAATTTCTCTGATTTATAACATGCATTTTCCTCCCATTTTACTAAAATTGCTGTCTTTTGCTTATTGTCAAATAAAGGCTACGTTTTTATGCTTAAAGTGTTATCTCTCTGGCATGAGTTCATGGCCCTAACGCAAAGTCAAACCTGGGAGTGTGAGTGGGGAGTGTGGGGTGTGTTATGGTAAGTGGGCTGGTCCCAGAATTGTGCTTACCCCCACTTCCTAACACAGTGATCTAATTGAGGATTCCGTTCTCAACTATTAGGAGGACTACAAATAGAGCAAAACCACTTAAGAATAGGATAAAGGTGTTGGCGCCCACACTATCAGGTTTGTTGTATAACTCTTATTTAACCACAGTATCCTCATTTCCTTCCAGATACTAAATCTCCTCTTTTTCTTTACAGCCTGGTGCATACTAAGGCAGTATGAATGGCTCTTTTGCTCTAACCATAGTTTTGTCTGTAACCTTAAACAGATAGAGTGGTGTTTAGAGAAAAAGGTCACCCTGTATTCCGGAGACAGGGTTTGAGGTAGAGCCGACATAGAATAACGGCCTCTGCCTTGCTCATGAGTATATTAACCTCTGGTGGTGGACGTAACAGCGCATTAGAAACAAAGCACATGCATCCAAGCACTAAGATACCCAAACACTAGGTCAAACTGCACTTAGACGCGAAGAACATGCTTACAATCACTAGGGTAGAAAACATATACTCTCTCTCCCTCCTATGCTGAAATGCAAGTCGCACAAGAATAGACATAAATGCTTGCTTAGCGCTGAATGCAACTAACATGGGTGGCCATGTAAACCAAGATGGAGGACGCAGTCACGTTCGGTCAATGGGAAATATTGAGACACCATAGCCCAGCAGACAGATTTCATTTGCTTAGTCAGCAGGAGGACCAAGACTGAACAGCGCAGCTAGCAAGTACATAGGATTGCCAAGGTTAGCACAGAAGGAACTGGAGATTGCCCGATGTCCATGACTAGCCCTGTTTTATTTGGGTATCATTAATAAAACAGCATCTTTGCCACTTTATTGGACTCTTCCGATGTGGGACGCTCCCTGCCTGTCCACTGCGTAACCAAGAAGGGGTCGTCTTCCCCAACCTCAACAGTATGGTTTTTTTCAGGGATTACATCAACTGGAACAAAAACTATAGGATTGAGCAAAGATATGCTCCAATGATGGCAGATTCAATGGCCTGGGACTTTTAACTACTTAGGGTTTCATTAGCTAAAAGGTGGGAGTAAGAATTGGACTTGAATCTCCAGATAACTATAGAAAGAACCAGGAGACTGATTGACTTTTGGGAGTCTGTCGCCACTGGCAGTGAGGGGTAGAGTTGCCCTAAGCAAAATACCATTTCTTCCCAGACTCCTTTACAAGTTCCAAAGGATTCCTATAGTTATCCTCAGCAAATCTCTATCAAGCTCTATTTTCTGCGTATGTTGCTGATATGGACGGGAGTTAAGCATAGAAAGGCACAGAAAGAAGTACAGATATAAAGCCCACTGTAGGAGTGTGGAAATGGGGCTCCTCAATCTTCAGAGTACTATTTCTCGGCGCAGATGCAGAATTTGTCCCATTGGTTTATGGAAGGTGTTTCTCTGGAAAAGCAATTGTTATCCTCCAGCATAGGCATTCAAAGAAATTAGCAAATACTGTTACATCACACAAGCCTGGTACAGGGTGAGCGAAGACTCACTGAAACAGTCAGGATGACCTTCTGCTGATAGATGAAGAGGTGAGGTGGGAGACTTTAAGAAAAGCCCCCCAATAAAGGGACTGGAATATTTTCAGGTAGTGGCAGGAAAGCTCAACATTTTAAAATGAATTAGACCCACGTGCTGTAGAATTGAACAGTTCATAATAGAGTTTGTTTTTTCCTTTGAATATTTGAGAGTCGAGTATGGGATTCAAGGTAGGCCATTTTTACAATATGCTGTGTTCTAGGCTATGGTGAGAAAAGATTCTCCAGGATGGCAGCGGAGGCTGTAATCTAATGCTTTAAAATGTGTTGTAAATTGGGTCAGCATCTAGAGACATATCCGCTGCCAGATGTTTTCTCAATGTTTTCTCAATGGAAAGTAAATTGCATTAAAAGATATGGTATGAAAAATATTTAATGACGGTATAGTATAATGATTAAGTTGTGCGCAGGTGCAAAACCTGCGGAGCTAACTGCACTGTGCATATGTGCACAGCTTGCCAATGCAGGATGGGGTAATGGGTTATAGAGGTGTGCATTGAGTGCTTGAAACCTAACAGTGCAGCGCTTATATATCAACTAGCAGAATGCACAAGCCTACATGAGGGTTACTTGCCTTACTCTGTGAAGCCTACATGGGCATGCAGAATGCTGGCTTTGGCTTTACTGAAACACACTGCTTTTTTTGCCAGGCGATGCTCCATGTTCTTTGGTAAACTGATATCTGATACTGACTGATACAGCGGAGTACAGACTGACCTTGGACATTGATAAATACACATTCCAGTGAAGCACTTCCCAGCCCTGCAGCTGGGGGGGGGGGGGTGAGAGGGGGTAACAGGGCTTTGGACATGTCCAAACTGTACTTTTCCACCAGAAAAGATGTTTTTTTTTTCACTTAATTTTCTAGAAGGGCATAAATCACGTTGAGTGACAGGCACACCTGATACAAGTGGGAACTCACGTGGGCAAAGGATGGACTCTCCAGTGAATGTGCAATAAGCACGTGCAATTGCCCTGGTTTGATAGCTCCTAACGGAGGATCCTGTTTGCCATGTCTCACTTGGGGGCTGACCAGAGAGAAGAGGGAGAGATGCCAGTCCAGTGGCCGAAAGAGACAGAGGCCAGTCCTTAAGCTAAACGGTTCCTTGGCATGTGTACATCCAAAGGAACGTAAGACTGTGCTCTATGTGATCTGTCACTTGCATTTTTCCCATTTATGCCAAATTGTGTTATCAACTAATTGTTAAATAACTGTCAAGTTTATTTAAGTGAATTATTATCTCTCCAGCGTGAGTTCATTGCTGTTCCAGGAGAGTTGAACTTGTAGCATGGTGGGTGTGCTTGTTTTGGGCTCATTCCAAAAACATAGCACACACCATTATAATACAGACGGGCCTCACAAATGTAAATATTTCAGCTAAATAGTTGTGTAGATGCTGAATCTGTAAATAATGTCATTTCAAGTACACGTTTCATAATGTGCACAACAACATCAAATAACCCCATTTTCAATGAAACACCCCATGTGTTAAGAAAACTGTGAAAAAGAATGCTTTTTCAAAGTAAACAGATCTGTTGAAGCTCTTTTGCTATAGCGTGATCCAGATTGACAGACGTCAACATGGAATTGGCGAAAACAGATGACTTCATAAATAATGGCTCCAAAATAAACAGCCTCAATTTAAATACATATACTGTGCTAATTTATCATGTTTTAAAAAAATGTATTGTGGTTGGTTAATATGATTGTATAAACTGTGAGATGCACAGGATATATGTACATGAAATTGTGGAGTTTGGCTGCCTCAAGGAAGTAACTCAGTGATGTCAGATGCCAGGGAGAGGGCTTATTGGGAAATAAACCTAGCCAATAAGCAAGATGTGTTTGTGAGATGTGCATTTTTCCCTTATATACAGGGATCAATCAAACGCATTGGCCAATAGGAATCGGACCTACTCACTTTCCGCTTTTGAGTAGGGTTGCTTGTTTTTTAGGATCAAACAAATAGGAAAAAGGAAGAGTCTGGGGAAAACAGAGAAGCAAGAAAGCCCATCCGACAGTAGAGCAGCATCCGACAGCTGGTAAAATAGCTCAGTGGGTTGAGCGCTTGCTATTGCAATCTGAATGTGATCTGCAGGTCGCAGGTACGAATCCTGGCAAGGCCAACTCAGCCTTTCATCCTTGCCAGGTTGATAAATGGGTACCAACTTCGGTTGGGGGGTATTGTATGTAAATATGTGCTCTGTGAAGCGCATTGGAGAAAAGTGCTATATAAATACACACATCATTATCATTATCATAATGGATTCCAACTGGATGAAGCTGATGGTGAAATCTCTTTAAAACGGCCTTGTCCAGATTGGACTGAATGCAGAGGCCTTTAGCAAAGCACGGCCAGATTACCTGAGAGGGATGTTGGAGCTTGTGCATAGACAGAAGGGAGATCTTATCTAACGGAGCAGCCTGACTCCAGACAGTGGACCTCATTATAAGTTTGCCAGTCGAGTAACAATGGTACCAGTAAGCTTGCCGGTAACGTTGTTACCGGACCGGCAAACTATGAGTTCTGCTCATGGGTGCCTTCCCACCCGCCAGGTCTGACCTGGTGCGTATACCGGCACCCGCGAGTAGAGCATGTCGGATGCACTGGCACCATTCACGAATGGTGCCAGTGCATACGACCTCCCCATTCCCATTGAGCCCTAGTGGGCTACCTATTATCCTGGATTATTTATACATTTTTCCCCAAGAACAGATTAAATCCCAGATAGCATAACATATATGCAAATAAGATTAAGTAACCTGCTGACTAATAAGTGTAAATATGCAGAAACACAGGGCAGATGAGCCAAATAAAAGCTTGCTGCAGAGGAAAACATAACATGACTAGAGCGGCCATGATGGAAAGATGAACGTCAGACTTATATTAAAACCAATCAAGCTACCTCAGAGACAGACGAGGGCTACAGAATCATGATACACTGGAAAAACAGCTTTGTGTGAGGAATAAAGCGGAGTCTATTGGCATGGGATCAAGGATGCTACTTCAAGGAATAATTGCATGGCACAAGGGGAGTCAAAAGGATAAGCCATGTACGCAAGACTTATTTCTCTTACATTAAGCAAAGGAGAACACATCTACAAGAGCAAGTTATTAGACAATGAAAAATGCGGAAAACCTGTGTAAGATGGAGTGAGCAGGTCTCTAGAGGACAAGAAGGGTAATGACACCCAGCTCAATTGAATCAAATAGCAGAAAATAGAAGGCTGAGATAGACACATTTGTGGTCTCCTCAAACGTGATTCAGAAGCCAAAAAAGGGCTATTCATTAAGCCCAGACAGAGATAATGGTGTGCCTACACTCCCTTGAATGTCACACAATGGAAAACAGGCTATGAGGTCCACTACAAAGGAGAAGCCTTGGCGTGGGCCCTGACCGATGAGAGACGAGGGACTAATTGGGAAAGTGGGGAGTAGTCTGGCATTTTTTCCGGGACCTGAGTTTCGTTTTGCTTACATGCTGCAAACGAGCCGAAAGTGCAAAGTTGGGAAAGTATGCCAACCAATCAGAGGGTCTATGTAGCAACATGCTATACAATGTTAGAAAGTCCACCCAGCTTCCATTTTTCCACTATAATCAGTATTATACGTATTTAGATGTGTTTCAAGGCATGCCCACCAGATAAGGGACATCCAACACTTATACATACTATAGGTACATATGCTCCCTTAACCAATCCCTCAGTTCAATAGGTTTTAGTTTGCCACATAGGATGACATCATAGATGATGCATATCAAGGTATAAAACCTTTGAATAATCACACTTGGGTGTGAGTGCGTGAATTACTGCCTGATATTTGCCAGATTGCCCTACTTTATTTTTCTGCTAATAATAAAGTAGTACTTTGCCATATTCTTTGAGTCTGTCCAGTTATTTGGGTCAGAGAACATTATTGAAAATTCCATCTAGTACATAAGACGCTTCAAGGTGCTAGAGCACATTTTGGTAGCGCTGCAGATGGTTCTGGTCTAATCGACCTAGGCCCAGATCTAGACTCTCAGACTCTTGATTGATTCTGCCATTAGCCAGAAGACTGTGGAGCTTCCTTTGGATATCGGTGCGCAAATACACATGTGCGAGAAGAATCAGTCGGCAGGTGATGAAATTCCCGTCCATTCCCTGCAGGTGCCCGCGTACTGAAGGCAAACTGGTCGATAGGGGAAGAGTCAACGCTGAGGGACTCGAGCCGAGCCACAGAAGTAAGTAGAACATCAAAGGTGGCAGAAGTACGGGGAGGGACTGCATTGTAAATATATGTATAGAAGCAACTGGATTTTTGTGAATTCAAAAAAAGAGAAATAGATACCTCGATTCCTGGTTCCAAGAGAGGCAGAAGGGTACGTACTAAAACTCCAAATAGGGGTATTATTTAAGGATTCCTGAGGCAAGGCCAAAAAGAAGAGTACAAATCAAATTCCAAAATGTGGTACATAGTGAGATGAGGTACATTTACTACAGATAGTAAAGGAAGGCGCAGGCAGAACATTTAAAAGTTCACATGTATGGGGTTATAAGTATGTCAGTATAACACTTTTATTGTGTCTCAATTATGAGATATACAACGATAGTAAAAAGTGAAGGTGATCATCAGATTTTTAAATCAAGATATTGACGTCAATCAGGAGGTTAAAAATCAAAGGAAAATAATAAATAAAGAAGAGATCTCAAAAAATCAATACTAAAACAACAAAATGGTTACGATTTATAGAAAGTGTAAATGAAGGAACAAAAAAAACATCATTGCATAGATTTCTAAAGTGATTTTTTAAAAATGGTGTTTTTTGGTAACAAGATGCAATTAATGGTGCCTGCTCAAATTAATCAGTGTGGTATATGTGATAAAATGAATAAAAGAATAAAAGATCTGGTAAGTATTGACAGTCGAGATCGAATTGTCATCATGGGTGAAACTCATCTTCAACACTTATGCAATAGGGATGTAACGGTATAACGGTGTACCGTTAAAGATACCGTGAACCACTTAATTGAACAATAATAACCGTCACATTGTTTATACCGGTATACCGTTTATACCGTTAAGTGTGCTTTTCAATCTGATTTGTAAAGGGTGCAGTAAGCAACTGCTGCACAGTCTTGGTCTTGCACTGTTGATGTGCCGCCATCTGCCAAGTAGTTTCAGTTGGAGCAGTTTTTAATGCCATTCCATAAACCACACGTGCCTGACACAAAATCAGTATGTTAGCAATAGGAAGAATAAATACAGTACCAAGAAGGAAAAGGGTTTACTTTGAGTTGGCGGCTTTGGGGTTTATATATTTATAATGGATAATGTTTGTTAAACATATGACAATGGGGGATTTCCCTGGTTCTATCATTGAATTTACATATAGTAAGTCACACTGCGAAATTCACTCATCTCTGTGGGTATTCCCTGCTAGCATACCAAAGGGTAACATGTCCGTGATTACTGAACACCTTTTGGCCCGCAAGTAAACTAAAGGCTGTAACATAAAGAGAGCGTGTGTGTGTGTATGCGCACAAGCGTATGCTACCATCAGCCTCCATTGATCTGTGTTATGCAGGTTATAAAGATGGCAACATGTTCATCTTCACCAGTAGCCAGTGGGGGAGCTAAAAGCCTAAATGACCACTTGAGAAAAGCTATTCAGTTTGCTTTGCAAGTTGCAGCAGGGCTCGTCCCCCCCTCCTCCTCTCCACATGTGTGTTTGTGTTTGGTGGAAGCAAGGGGTGGCATTTCAGTGGAAAGTATGTTGAAAAGCCCAATTCTGGCCCTGGGTGCCTGGTTTTGTTTGTGATGATAAATCTGACAATTTATGACCTTTTAGAAAATATTTGTTAAGATTGGTTAACTCCACCTGTTATACCGCGATAACCATGATATACCGTCATTTGGCAAGAAGGTTATCGTACCGTGGTAAACTAATACTGCCGAGATACACACCCAAGATAAGACAGCAACACAGGAAGTTGGTACGAGGCACGACTAATAAAACACTCATGCCGTGGCCTCAAGAGGGTTCATTATCAAAAATAGTATTGCAACATATGACAGCATATTTGCATGCTAAATACAAGGGGAAGAAGTTACAGAAAAGATTGACCATTTTAGGGTTGTGAGAAATGTATCAGAGCGAGAAAGAAGATCCACCTGAGAAGGAGCATAAATTTAATCAGCATAAATAGCAGGATATAATGCCTCTTTCCACTTCTGTAAAAACTCCTCTTTCCCTTTCTGAAAACAAGAGCAGAGATATTGAGGAACAGGGATTTTATCCTTTAAAGAATTTGAAAGCAGCAGCGGGGTATGTTAATCCGACATACGAGCCCCCCACTTATAATAGTGAGGATAATGCGGAAGAGAGCAAAAGAAGAGAACACAAATATATGTGAAAACATAATGAAAGTAAACAGCATGAGGAAAGAAAGGAAAGACAGGACAGACAGATGGAGATAGAGGAAGACGCGAGCAGACAAAGGGAAGTGAAAGATAAGGCTAAGAAGTAACAATAATACAGAATGAATGACTTTGAGGACAGATATTACTTAAGTTAGATGATAAGGGCATTGATAGGGTTCAAGAAAGAGAAGATCAAGAAAAGAAAGAAAAAACACAAGAGAGAATAAAAAGTAGAGAAGGAAAAGGAGATGAAGCAAAAGGAAGAACAAAGAAAGTATGAGGCAAGGAAAGAAAAATAGACTAAAAGACGCGAGAGGCGATAGAAATACAGAGAATGAAAGTACGCAGATTGCAAAAGAGGCAAGAGGAAGAAAAGAAAAGAGATGAGAAGAAGGGAAGATGAGATGAACAGAAGTAGAGGACTAAAGGATTATCTCTTTCATAGAAGCATAGTGGTGATCGAAGCACAAAAACGATTTGAGGAAGAGAGAGGGTCACTACAGCCCTGCAGTGAGCTGCAAAGGATACAGAGAATACAGACATGGGCTGATGGTTATGAAGCAGAAAAAATAGGGCACAGAATTGGGGATTTATATCGGCAAATGAGAGATATAGATGGGACTAAAACCCAAGAGGATGCTGACAAATCTTTATCGAGGGAAACAGGAGGAAGGTCAGGTAACGCATTAACAGATGAGCATTGTGTGCTGTCTTTATCTAGACTAGATCTTGATTATGTGGAAAGGGATGAAAGTCATACAAGCCCGAGCATAATGATGTCAGATGAAGAAAGAGAAGAAAACAAGCAAGCGCAAACAGAGGGTGCAGCTGGTTTCTCGAAAAATTTGAGTGTAGAGAAAGGGGTAAAATGGGCTGACCTAGAGGACCCTAAAGAAAAAAACACCAGAACAGACACCATACACTGAGCGACCACAAACACAGTTGCACCGTGCAGGCGGTGTATACCCGCCTTATGCAGGCAGATTAAGTTAATTATCAGGATGGAGACAAATGGGGAGACTAGCCCCACCTGGAAGGCACAAAGCGTAGGTGGGTATGATTATGTATCAGGGTTTTCACAATTCCCATTATTAGAGAAAGGGGGTGTTCATGAATGGACAAGGATAATTTGAAATGTAAATTACCTAGTACGACTTCAGGTGCAGGAAAATGGATTAATGAGTTAGAAAGAATGACATCAGGAATGACATTAGCTATAGGTGACATAAAAGACCTGCTAGCAGCCATTCTAAGGAGAGAGGGCTGACACAATTTGGAAGTGAGCTGGATATGCAAGTGTGACTGCACAAAACATGACACACGATGGAGTGCCATTTAATAATTGCAGAGCAGATGTTTGGCAAGCACTCAGAGAACAATATCCCGATACAGATATGGTTGCGATCATGACTTGGAAGATGGGCGAGAATGAAGATCATGTTGCCTTTATTCAAGATATGCAAGTGAGATGGCATCTTGAGATGAGAGAACCGTGGGATAAAACAGTGGCATTATTTTACCACATTTTATGTCAGGTACTGCCCAAGCAAATGCAAAGGCAGATGAAGAAACATGTAGGGATGGAACTGAAGCCATGGCCAGATATTCAATTGACTATTGTGCACCATTGACGATTGTTACAAGAGAAGAATAAGAAGAAAACCGAGAGTAGAAAGCAGGAGAAAGCAAAGTTAGTTCCAAATAAATTGTCAAACCTAGCCATAGAAGGAGCGGTACTGACGAGTAATGAAGGTATGGCGACACAAGAGCTGGGCCAGTGCAGCAAAGTAATGCACTATACCCAATGGATCAGAGTGGGTACCATTTTTGGCCAAGGCGAAGAGGGAATGGGCCCAGGGTAGGAGGATGAGGTAGATTTCAGAACCCTCAGGGAGGAGGAGGATTTAATGGCAGACAGCCACAACAATGCTGGAATTGTGGGAGAATGGGACATATAACTAGAACATGTAGAAGTAGAGGGGGCATGCAACAAAAATGGCCAAACTCCAAGAAGAGGGGTGGGCTATGTCCCACAACATAATACAGAACCACAGGAGTAGTATGCCCAAGATCACATGCAAATCAGGCATATGCACCGCAACCACAGCAAACACAGCAAGCTCCATTACAAATGCAATCGCCACAAGGGCAACTGTAACACGTGCCTATGCAAGCACAACAGATACAGACGCAGCAAGCACAGACACAACAGGCCATGGTACCAGAATGGAACACAAATGTAGGAATACTGAAAACACCTGCACCTAAACTAGGTAATGTGACCGTGGTAGAAGGAAATCCTTTCACAGGTACAGGGAGAAATTCATGTCCACAATAGGACCGCCCACAGAGCAACCTGATGTGTTCAGTACTATCAGTGACCCTGGACCCCCAAGAGGAACCAAGGGTCAAGGTAACGATAGGAGACAAGACATTTAATTCCTTGTAGACACTGGAGCAACTCATTCCTGTGTCCAGGAGTGAAAATACCCAATTATCAGGCATTGCCATTAATGCGCAGGGATTTTCTGGGGTGATGAGTTTAGTTCTTTTTACAGATGAATTGCCAATCATTAAAGGAGAACACGGCAAGCTTACTGGTTCGTACCATTGTATCCAGACCAGCAAACTCGTAATGAGGCCCAATATCTTTTACTGACGAGGGAATAGTGTGTTCCACTCCAGGGATACATTATATGAATGTGAACAAATTCATATTAGCCTTCACAGGCCAGAAAGTATTGCGAGGAGTCCCTTTAGATCTAGAAGTACTTTTGTACTGAGTGACTGTTTTATTATTGTGGTTACCTATGTTGGTAGGTAAAATATTTAGAATACCTGAAGAGTTTTTGTTTACACCAGAAATACCCATGGATTATGAAGAAGGACAGGTTATCCCTTTAGAGTTAAAAGCAGCAGTGGTCAGAGAGGAAAGAGTGGTTGCTCATGGAACCGATGATATGGGGAGAGGGTGGAGAGCAGTGATATCCCTCAGTGAAGGATATAGGCTGACAGATTTGACAGATGAAGAGCTTTATAGGGATAATTATTCTGATGATGAATTAGTATTTTTCATAAGACTCACTTATTGGATTAAAGTGTAGAATAGAGAAATACCACAGAGAATGGCGATGGTAAAAAAGAAACCATCATTTTTCCAGGAAGATTTGGAGAAAGTGGCAAATAATTTATGGACCACCAGTCCATATTGCGTGGGCCTATTGAAAGGAGCAGGACAAAACCATATCCCTTGTCCTGAGAAGCGGATGAAGGTATATTCAAGACCCTTTCCGCTTTAATGAAGCAAGGAATATTGATGCCATATGAGCCCCATTTAACACAGCAGTGTACCCAGTGAAGAAAACAACTGGGGCATTGTGAGGGTTTATTCAGGATCTTTGCCCTCTAAACAATATTGTTGAAGAAGAGTTTCTTTTAGTTCCAAATCCTGCCACGATATTATGTAATATTCCATCTAAGGCTAAATATTTTAAAGTTATAGATCTAAGAAATGCGTTCTTCTCAATTTCCCTCCATAAGGACTCACAAGATTCGACTTCCTTTTTTATTGAAATATCCACCTGAAACATAACTGTTTGCCCCAAGAGTGCTGTGAGTTTCCATCAATCTTTAACAGGGTCCTTCAGATGGACCCGGGTAATGTACAGCTCGAGAGTGCAATCATTCAGTATGTAAATGACATTTGATGTGCAGTTACATAGAGGAAAGGTGCAGGAAAGACTCAGAGCAACTCATTACCATATTAGCAGAGAAAGGATACAAGGTAGACAAAGAAAAGTTCCAATATTGTCAGGAAGAGGTCTTGTACATAGAACAGCTAATCTCTCTAGGGGGGTAGAGGAGTGACACCGGAAAGAGGAAAAGCAACTATAACGAGTTCTGAACATAAAAAATTGAGGAAATGAAACCGTTTTTTAGGCATGTAACTATTGTAGGGCCTGGGTTTTCCATGATAGCACAAATATTCAACCACCTTTAATAGGACTTAAAGAAGCACAGGTAGACAAAAGTAAAATAACATGACAGATGAAATGACTGAAGGATTTGAGGAGTTAGAAAAGGCAATTAGTACAGCCCCTGTGCCAGAAATTCCAGAATTTTACTTATTTTCTCATTCAAATGGAGAAGTCATGGCAGCAGTTCTCACATAGAAAACAACATTAGGACATGGACACAAACCATTGGCTTATTACAGCTTTAGCTGTTTCTGCATTTGCAATTGAAAAGGCTGCAAGTATTACCATGAGGTGTTCAGTAACATTATTTGTTGAGCACGCATTATTTGCCATTCTAGAGAAACTCAAAAGTACATTGATCACACAAAGAGCATCAGGGTATGAGGTAATTATCTCGAACCCTGTGATCAAAATTGTTAGATGCAGAATAGTGAATCCAGCAACATTCATAGCGGAACCAGTAGGGGAGGATGATTATGTACATTACTGCACAGCGTATACTGAAGTTAACAATGACATTCCCCGTGCACAGGCTGCATAATTAGTGGCGCTTATCAAAGCACTCCAAAGATATGAGGATGCAGAAGTGCCAGTGAACTCTAACTCCACTTATGTGATGCCAACTGTGCACGCAGGTTTGTCGCGCTAGAAAAGGGGGGGCTTCTTTCGCACATAAGGCATTCCAGTGCAACATGCAGGACTATTGGATAAGATAATTGAGGCATTAAGACTCCCATTGACTATCGCAGTCATAAAATATGCAGTGCATACTAAAAGGACAGATGTAACTTCTCACAGAAATGAAGTTGCACATACTTAGAAGTCAAAAAGGCAGTATATTTCCCAAATGTTTCTGATTTTGCAGTAAGAAGTGTTAAGCAAATGACAGGACGATGCATGAACGTAAAGAAGGGCTTTAACATGCTGTCTAGTGTTCAGTTAATTGAAATACAAGGTTGTGCCACACAGAAGGAGCAAGATTTATGGAGAAAACAGGGGTGCTATTTATCCCCCACTGAAGCAATCTGGAGGCAGGTTAGCACTGGAAAGCCAGTTATGCCTCTAGCATTATTGAGGGTAGCGCTTGAGCAACTTAACTACCCCGCACATACGACTTGAGAGAGTCTTGCTGCTACAGTTGCAGAAGATTGGTTTTCACCAAATTTGTTAGAACATGTGGCACAGTTTATTGTGAATTGCATCATGTGCCAGAAATGTACTGCAGGTCACACTTTACGAACAGTGTGAGGAGCAATCCCTAGACCCAATGGCCCATTTCAGCATCTATAAATAGATTATGTGGACATGTTGCAGACATGCAACGGTTTTAGTTACATGCTGGTAGTGGTATGTCCCTTTTCTAGATCGATCGAGGCAGGTTCTTGTACACACTCTGATGCCATGCGCCACCAAGTTAGTTTTTTTTATATGTGATGTGTTCCTAGGATGGGGTGTGTGCGAGGTGCTGTGGTCTGACAATTAACCGGATTTTGTAAATTAACTGTTTGACCAAGTAACTCTTTTATTTGGTATAAAACACAAGTTCTCTTCTGCCTATCACCCACAGGTGATTGGAGTTTGTGAGAGACTAAACAGACTCCTTAAAGAGAGGATAAAAAGGATTAAGATAACTTTGAAGAAGGGGTGGTTACACTGCTTGCCCCTTGCGCTATATGCACTGCGAAATCAGCCTGGCTCAGATCACCACCTAACTCCTCATGAGTTGGTGACTGGACACCGATTGAGAACACCCCTTGCTCCTTCAACTGGGGTAGATAGAAACTTATGCCCACAATGTGGCAAAGACATTAGGTGATGAGATGCATAATTAATTGGCAACTATGACCGCAAGTGTCTCTTTTATTTCTAAACAGATCAAGAACCAGAGGGAGGGGTCAAAGATAATTGAAGAGGAAAGCCAGCCAACGGATCCAGACAGCCTTTTGAAACAACCCAGCTTATATCAAGGGGACTAGGTGCTGATACAAAATTGTGTCCACACTTGGACCTCACCTGGTGGAAGCAGTTACTCCCACAGCTGTTAAACTGCAAGGAAGGAGAGCCTAGCTGCATCTGCATGACATCAAACCATGCAAGGGAAAATCCTTGACCCTTCCTGCATCTACTAACAGTGAAGCAAGAGAAGAAGTTCTGTGTATGCCGACAAGATCAGCAAACCAAGAGCAAAGAAAAAGAGTTTATGGAATAATAAAAATACCATTGAAATGAAGTTCGTCATTTCTTGAATCTAATAAAGAATGAATTAACGTGCAGTTATCCTTGGACATTTATAATCAGTACAAGGAACAATGTGTTGATGCACCAGAGCCGCCAAAGGACCAGGAATACACTGAATATTCTATGCTACCCATCAAAATAACATTACACACATTCTTGCATGCTGTTTTCACCTACATATTGCAGTATTGTCCAGCTCTGATAAGACGACATGTTGGCATCATAAGATGTTTGAGCAATCCTAAAAACAATCACATTATTTTCAGAATCATTGTGGCAATTATTTTGCAAGTTCTTGATATAGAAGTGTGAGTTACAGAAGATAACTCAATGACATAGTGAATTACACAAAATGGGAAGGTTCCAAAATATGAGAGACTCACTAACATCAAGAAAGTCGATAAGGATTTCTGGAATGGTAATTGTGATTTCATTTTGTCTTATGATTTGTCTTTTCTTCCTTATTATTATGGCATTTAGACGCATAATGATTAACAATGCAGATACTGTGTGGGACAATGAAACATCCTTTATAATCCCTAACAAATGCACAAGCACATGAAGGAGGTGGGAGATGTCTGCACATGATGCGAAGTGCCTGATTCATCTGGCAGTGTGCATTACCATAGGACAATTCTAAGGAAAATGGGCAACCTTATGATGGCAATCAAGGGGAACATTTCCAAATGAAGATACTTATGTGAAAACACAAAGGATGGAGAAAAGGATGGTTTTGACAAACAAAAAACAAATGCATCCATCCCAGATTGGAGAACGAATAAAAGTTGTCAAAATGAGGAGGATGGAATGTTCAGACATAGTGGCAAGATCAGGATTACCAGGATGCTGGGAGAGACCTCAGCTATTGGTGTATGGATGAGTTGCTACCAGCAGAGGATGGGAAGAAGGAATGTTATCTTGACCTGTACACTTATTGAAGGAGGAACCATTGGCATGGTACAAATAGTGAATGACATGTGCTTAGAGTCATGGGCCAAGTACTCTAAGCTATTAACATGGGTTGACAATGAAGCAGGACCAGTATCTATAATACCACCGAAAAATGTGACAGCATGTTTCAAGAATGAAGGCCTGGTACTGGTTGGAGAGAATAAAGGATGTAAGTGGGCTGTGAGAAACATAGGGGTCTTCTCCCATGTAAACCCCAAGAGCCCTCTCTTCAGGGGGGCAGGGGAGGGTTGTATTCATGGGGTTGCCCCAGGCAAGACGCGATAATCCAATGGGATAATAGGTGGAGAAATCCCAGAAGCCTTTGTCGGTTAGGCAGACCCCATTATCCCTAACCCAGGAAAGAGACAAAATCAGAATCCGGATTGCTTCATTAAAGCAGAAATGGCCTTGAATATACCTTCATCCGCTTGTCAGGACAAGGGATATTGTTTTGCTCATGTCAAAATTGCTCCTGGTTTAAGCGTGATTTAAACTGCTCCTACTCCTTTTAATAGGGCCAGGCCATATGGACTGGTGGTCCATAAAATATTTTGCACTTTATCCAAATCTTCCTGGAAAATGAAGTTTCCTTTTTTACCATCGCCATTCCCTGTGATATTTCTCTATTTTTCAATTTAATGTTTCTTTGTCTTTGCCCCATTCAGATCATAGGAAAGGTTATACCGACCCGTACTTGCCTATCCGGGCAATTAACATAGTGAATACTTTAATACAAAAGTGTTCACCTTTTGTCTACCAGATTAGGGCCAAGGGATCTTCCCGTATTCATTCCACATCACCTTTTATAGCCTGTCAATGTCGAATCCAATCTAACCGCAATCCCCCTACCCATTTCCAACAAATACTCAGACGAGGAAGAGGCAACTAAGATCAGTAAAGATTACCCATAGGAATACATTGGGGAAAATAAGGGCAATCTACCCTAGAAATAATCCAAACTGTTCAACTAATAAAGTCAGGCAGGGTCAGGATTTCACTAGTAACTATTCACACCTGACTCCACTTGACTGGTCTTTTTGCTATAAAAGAGGTGGTCTCACAAAAAATGATGAGCAAGTAGGAGAGCAAGCAGAAGAGCAGGTTGGGAGCAGATCCGAGAAGCCAAAGCTGCCCAGGAACAGAGGCCAGAGACTGGGATACGCTGATGAGCTGCATTTTGCAAGTGCAGAAGCATGGCGAGGGAGCCGTGTCTCCAGGGAGCCAGGAAGAGTCTGCAGATGGGAGCTGAGGGGCGTGATGGTCACCTGTAGCAACTGTGGTTGCAAGTGCTTGTTCCCCTGGGCTGGTGAGACAGCCCAGCAGTGTCTGAGGGGCAAGCAGTGAGACCCTGACCTCAGAACGAAGAACTGTTGAGAAGCCGAAGAGCGTAAGTCAGCCCAGTGAGTCTGAAAGCAATGCAGAGCCAGGTGGTGAAGAGCGCAATACAAAGTGGCATGTTAAACACTTCAGAAAGAGGACCACATTTGTTAAAGTATTCGAGTGAAGTTAAAGGGAAGACTTCAAAGATTTGAAAGTAACAGTGTTAGCCCGAAACTGGAGAGACATGTGTGTGTGATGTAATAGGTGAAATAAAAGCAAACATTGAAGAGATAAGTGTAAAAGGGGCCAGAAGCCCACGGAAAAAAGGTGCGAGAGGCACAAAAGTGGGAAAGGGAGAAGATGCAAGAGGCACGAAAGTGTAAAGAGGGGCAAGAAGCCCAAGGAAAAGGTGCAAGAGGCATGAAAGCATAAGAAAGTGGAAAAGGGGTCCAGAAGCCTGTGGGGAAGCATGCAAGAGGCACGATCAGGAGGAGGATTAAAAAAGACCGTCCAGGGGCGCACAGCAAAAAGAAAGAGAGGCCTGAAAGTGGTACAGGAAGCACCGGAAGATAAAAAGTGTAAGAAGCAAGAAATCAAGAGAGGGGCAAAAGGGTCAAAGAGGTCGCACTGAGGAAAAGAAAAGAGCCTGGCCTTTTCGAAAGTCTCTGATTCTACCCCATGACAAAGTGATGTGAAAGAGAGACTATATGTAAAGTACAGGCATATCCTGACCAGCTGAATTGATATTTGGAACTAGAAGGGCCTAAGATTTAGGAAAAGCGCCCTGTGAAAGCAAAAAGGAACTGTTCTATATTTGTGTTTTTGAAAGCTGGAAGAGGCCTGAGCTTGGGGAAGGAAACCCTGAGAGCCTACTGATGAATCATCTTTGTGACATTGACCAAATTGTACCTGGTGAGCAGACTAGCAAGAACCAACTCTGATTTTGCCCTTTTTTTTGTTAAACTACAATTGTTCCCTTTTGAAAAGACTTCCTATCACATTTTTGTACCGCGCGAGGGCAAGCATAGGTTTAGATACAGATGAATTTTTATTTTTGACTATTAGACAACAATGTCCATTAGAAACATTAGTTAAGGGAACTTTCCCTTTAGAGTTAGGGCCAGTCAGGCATTCTACAAACCCAGGAACCTTAGTAAATAAAGGTTTTAAAACAAATGCTTTTGAGTCTGTTTCTCTCTTGATACCATGACAAGGTGCTCGAAGTGCCAGGAATCAATGGAGGAGCTGCTGTGCTGATGGATCGATATTGGGCCTATGGATCCAGAGCTTACATGCAGCTGCCTAAAAATTCGGGAGCAGTATGCTCCCTCGTGGTCATACACGTTCCTGCATTAGTGATTCCTCAAAGTGACCTCCATATTTACGAATTTCCAAAAATGGATGAACACCAGAGAATGAAGAGGTCGCTCAACCTCCGCCGACTGAAGAGGGAGAAGTATTTCTCATCAAAGTCAATAGAAGCCTATAATGACATACCAGATGAGCATAAATTAAGCAGCAAGATGTTAATGATAAAGACATCTATTTTTACGCCAGGACTCCAGACTGCAGTGAATGCCAAATGGCTGCAGATCACCAGATAGGAGCTGCTGCAAACGATCAATGCAACAATAAAAGGATTTAATGTAATCATAGAACAACTGAGGGCCATTGGGCTTATGACCCACCATAACAGGTATGTCCTGGACTTAAATACAGCAATGGAAGGAGGTGTGTTCACCAAGGTCGGGCCTTTTTGCTGCACATTCATACCTTCCCAGGATGGAGAAAGTGGAACCCTGACAGAAGCAATAACTATGCTGATGACTCTGCATTCGAAGTTGAAGGATGCAGTTGATGAGACAGCAGGAGATGACTGGTTTTCGTATCTGTTTTCGTGTAATCCAACCTGGCTGGAAAATGCCTTCAAATTACTTACAGCAATACTTGTGTTGGTATTTCTAGGATTCTGTCTCATAAGGGTAATTTTGGTACAATGCCAGAAAACCGCCAAGAAAGCTATTGGGATGAAGATAATGACTGACATGAATGGAGATCATGCACCACAGACTGAAGATACCAAATGTGAGAACATAAATAAAAGTCCACTGGCACCCCCAGGAATAAAGTTCTACTACCCTAAGGATCACAAGAAATATGTAGGACGTTGGTTATTCTGTCAACCAACTGGACAATGATGTCACAAGACATGGAGGGTGGATGAGCACATAAAGAATGCAGATGGCCTGAGGGGGGTGACGAAAATATGGGTCCCAAAGAAACCTAGATGTGAAGAGAGGATGAAGAAAATTGAAGAAGAGGAGGTGGTTGAGGACTCGAATGTAGAGGAGCAGGTGGACATGTCATCCCTAGCTTCCACACCTTCACCTCCGTCGTACTGGAACAGTAGGAGGCGAGCCCTATATGGAATACCAGGTATCATCTCAATACTGCATCTAGTGTATGAGAGACAATATGCACTCAGACAACTGTATCGAATGTACCCTTGCACTGAGAAGGTGGAAGGAAGTCTGCACACACCATTGGACATCATAGAGCTATACGTGAAATCTGACAAGAGCAAAGTGATGTCATAGAGGAAAAGATACTGAGACCCATAGAAACGATATGAAAATACTCAAAGACTAAAGATGTAACTGAAGTAACAAGAGAAACATGTAATCAAATATGAAGACATTGTATATTCAAAGAAGATAAAGTAACCTTCTGACTAATAAGTGTATAGTGTTAAGAATGATGGCAAGGCGTGCACTCTGGTTCCCGGTCAAGTTTTCCTGCTGTAGCAACAAATTGTCTTCTCCTCCAAACGTTTTCTTGACTCCATCAATCATCAGGGAGGCTGAGTTTCTTTTCCTTTTCAGGTGTGTCTAGTTACATTTCCTTTTCAGGCATTTCAGGTTAATTCACATTGATGTCTCTAAGGATTCTGGTACTTGTATTCTCACACTTTTTTCAATTGAAGGTGACTGGGAAACAACTCCCTCCAAAGCACAAGTCTTACCCCACCAGCACCAGGGCCATCATGCCTTACAATGGAGAGCCACAAACATGGCTTTCCCCCTCCCCCTATCGAGGGTAAGATCTGTGCTATGGAGGGAGTTGTTTCCAGTCACCTGCAAGAGAAATTAAGTGCGAAAAATACAAGTACCAGAATCCCTAGAGACACTATAGTCAATTAACCTGCTACACCTGAAAAGGAAATGAAGACACGCCTGAAAAGGTAAAGAAACACAGCCTCCCTGAAGATTGATGGAGTCATGAAAACGTGCATTTGAAGGAGAAGTCAATGCAGGAAAACTTGACTGGCAACAGAGTGCGCGCCTTGTCACTAATTCCTAACGACAAATAAGTGTATATTTGCAGAATCGCACGGTAGATGAGACATATAGAAGCTTGCGGCAGAGGAAAACATAAACATGGCTAAAGCAGCCATGATGGAAAGATGGACGCCAGACTCATATTAAAATCAATCAAGCTACCTCAGAGACAGACCATGGCTGCATAGGCAGGTGACGCTGGAAAACCGCTTTGTGTGAGGAATAAAGAGGAGTCTATTGGCCTCGGATCAAGGGTGCTACTTCAAGGAATAATTGCAAGGCACAAGGGGAGTAAAAAGGATAAGACATATTTCTCTTAGATTAATAAAAGGAAAAAAAGATCTGCAAGAGTCAAGTATTAGACAATTAAAGATGCAAAAAACCTATGTAAAATGGAGTGAACAAGCCTCCAGAGACCAAAAAGGGTAATGCCACCCAGCTCAATTGAACCCAATCGCAGAAAATAAAAGGTCGAGATGGAAAAATGAGTGGTCTCCTTACACATGATTCAGATGTTGAAAATAAGGGCTATTCATTAAGCCAAAATGAAGATAATGGTGTGCCTGCACTCCCTTAAATGTCCCAGAACAGAGAACAGGCTTCGAGGTGAAATACAAAGGAGAATCCTTGGCTTGGGTCCTGACTGATGAGAGACAATGGACTAATTGAGAAAGTGGGGAGTAGTCAGATGTTGTTTACGGCACCTGAGCTTCGTTTTGCTTATGTGCTGCTAACGAGCCAAAAGTCCAAGGTTGGCAAAGCTGGATAACCAATCAGAAGGTCTATGTATCAACATGCTATAAAATGTTGCTGAGACCAACCCGCTGCCATTTTTCCTCTATAATCAGTATTATACATACTCAGAGGTGGTTCAAGGCGTGCCCACCAGATAAGGGGCAGGCAATGAAGTCATTAACACTTATACATACTTTAGGTAGATATGTTTCTTTAACCAATCCTTCCCTTTGATAGGTTTTAGTTTGCCACTTAGGATGACATCATAGATGATGCATATCGAGGTATAAAACCCTTGTATGATCACACTTTGGTGTGAGTACATGAATTACTGCCTGTTATTCACCAGATTGCCCTACATTTTTTTAACTTTAATGTTTATTAACATTTCTTACGGAGATACAAACTTCCGAGTTCAAGCACAAACATCACCAAACTTCCTTGAACATATCGGCTATGGCGACACTCCCTACTCTCAGAATTGCTTCACTAATTTTTGGGAATCTGGGTTCGTTACTCTCTTCATCCGGGACACCCAACAATACTTGTAAGGGTGCCAGGTTGGGGATACTCCAACTGTATCTTTTATTCAACTAAGGACTTCGGACCAGTAGACTTTTATCTTTGGGCATGACCACCACATGTGATACCAAGAACCAACCTGACCACATTGTCTGGGACAGAGGGGGGAAGAACCCCCAAACATCTTGGAAAGTCTCAGTGGTGGCAGATGCCAGCAATGCAATACTTTGAAGTTGTGCCCCATTGCAGATGTATAATGATTACCAGTGGACATTAGCTTATAAATTGAACCCCAGGTCTCTTATGATATTTCCCGCCCTATTTGTTCAACCCAATAATGTTTAAAGACCTGTCTCCCCTCTAGCTATGTCGTGACCATCACTTTGTATAGTTTAGAAAGTAATCCCTTTCTCGAGGTGGCTTTATTAATAACTCTCTCAAAAGGTGTAAGAGGTTGTGAAATCTTGGAGTACCATCTTGGGTCGGACATAATCCCTTTCAGGCGCAAGTACTCAAATACACTCAGTGATTCAGCTCACAGGGTCTCTGTCAAGGAATAATATTCAATTAAATGATCCTCTGTGAACAGTTGCCCAGTGCTTTCTAGCCCCATGTCGGACCATCTTTTTGAGTGGCGAAATCCCAGACCACCAATATCTAACAGGGCCACCAACACAGAACTTAGTGGAGAAGGCCAGGCTGATAGGAGGTTATTAAATGTACCCTTTTTCCACAGACTCCACATGACTGCAAGAGTTGGATGTCTCCTAACCTTGTCAGGAATGGCTTTTATTGGGGACCACAACAGGTCTCTGACTTTCTTTGGGTGGGTGTATAGGTCCGCGATTTAAGTCCAGTAAGTACCTAAGTAATCTCTAAGATGTTCCAACATGACGCGTAATTTGGCTGATTTGTAATACAGCCAAAAGTCAGGGAGGCCGAATCTGCCAAAGTCTCTAGGAAGGGTTAAAGTAGCCAATTTAATTCTAGGCTTCTTCCCTTTTCATATACATTTATTTACAATGAGTTTTAGTTTGGCAAAGAAGGATTGCAGGAGAGAGGTTGGAAGAGCAGTAAACAAGTAAAGCAACCAGGGACGGACTTTCATCTTTACTGTCACCATTTGCCCGAACCATGAGAGTGTTAAGGAGGCCCGCCACAATAGGTCTTTTCTAATCGCAAGACCACCAAATGCAACCCCACCCTTGGGCTTTTTTTATACCTCAATATCACTTCTAAGCCCCCTCCAGTAAGCCCTCTTCCTTTACACTTAACACACAACCAAACTCCATCTTCAGTTAGAAGAAATAATCTCACATCCTACATCATGTAGACAGATGGAAGAACAGCGTCTTCAAACCCTCCAGAATGCATCAGCGCATCTCGCTCTTGGAGCCCCCAGACTCGGTTCCCAGTATCTACGGACTACCTCAAGCAATTGGGAGTCGTTTCCACACAGCGCCACCAGCGGAACCTGCTGGGAGAGCGGATCCGGATCACCCACCGTTCTCCACATCCTGCGCCAGACCTCCCAACCCAGCTCCAATAGTCTCCCTCTTCCCACCAGTTTACTCTTTTGTAGCCACACCGTCTCTCTCAGAAAGTATGGAGCCAAGTCGCCCTGCAAAAGTCTAGCTTCTGCCGAGTCCTCTGATGACAACCACCTGGCCACAAACAACAGCTGCCCCGCCAGATAATAAAGCTCAAAGTTCGGCAAGTTTATGCCCCACGAGTTCTGTAGTTTCCACAGGGCTACTCTGTTCCTGGAGTTACCCCTTATGAAGCTTCTGCACATACCATGAAGTCTCTTGAAAAAACTTCTGGGAATCAAATACGGGACATTTACAAAGAAATGTAAGAGTCCAGGCAAAACCACCATTTTGAGCATAGCTGCTCTCCCCATCATAGATAGGGGTAATCTAGACCAGAACACCATACTATTCTTAACTCCCTCGATCGCTTTCTCTGTATTTTGTTTGTGCTCTGTTTCCGTCCTGTGATAAATGTTTACTCCCAGACACCTAAATTTCTCAGGTTGCTAGGGTATTCGCAGGATAGGCAGCCTCTCCAACGGGACACTCTTATACCTTCCCAAGGGGAACAAACTAGACTTCCCGGGGTTCACCGATATGCCCGAGAGGGTGGCATAACGATCCATCACCTCCAATACATATTGCAGGTTTTCCTCCGGGTAGCGCAAATAGAGGAGCATGTCATCTGCATACAGCGATATCAGTTGCATGCCACTTATCGTACGAATCCCCACCTCCTCGTATTGTTGTCGCAGGCATATTGCCAGCGGCTCTAGTGCCAGTATGTATAACATGGGTGACCAGGGGCATCCCTGTCTGGTCCCTCTGCTGAGTTGCCATTTGTCTGCTACTGGGGTGCTATATAACATCTGAACCCACCTGATGTATCCAAGGCCCATTCCGTATCCTTTCAGGGTCGCTTTCAACCATGGCCACCGCACTGAGTCAAAGGCTTTGACCGCGTCTAGCGACATGATAGCCAAATCACCCGTGTCCTCCCCGGTGTAATCAATGATATGGTGCAGCCTCCTGTGGTTGTCTGTGATATTCCTACAGGGACATAGCCCGTCTGATCTGGGTGTATCAACTTACCAATCACCCTCTTTAGCCTATTGGCTAATACTGCCGTGAGTATTTTACTGTCCTGATTGAGCATGGACAAGGGTCTATAGGACCCGCACTCCATGGCTGGCTTGCCTGGTTTCAGAAGTGGGATGATCACTGCCTCGCAGAGGGACGGTGGCAGTTCCCCTCGCTCGTAGGCTTCATTAAACATGTCAAGCAATGGCTGGAGTAGCTCCTGCTTGTATGTCTTGTAAAACCCGTTAGGCAACCCATCTGACCCAGGTGCCTTACATGTGGGCAGATGTTGGATCACCACTTCCAGTTCGTCCGAGGTAACAGGGGCATCCAGATCCGCACGTTCTAGGTCATCCAGGGTGGGCAGCCCTATATCCTCTATTGTTCCCAGTATGTCTTGGTTCGTATCCTCCCCTGTGTCCTCATATAGTTGTCTATAATACTTGAGGAACTCCTCATTTACCCCCTCCTGGGTGTTACGGGTTCGGCCTTCCGCATCCCTGATCTCTCTAATCACTGAGCGGGGGGTCTCGCTCGTATACAGCCAGGCCAGCAATCTACCCGGCTTATCCCCCCCTGCATGTAGTCTCTCCGTGTATTTCTTGTAATTTAATTTGCATAATCTATCCCAGAGTCCACTGCAGGTTAACTGTAAGTCTTTTATCTTGGCACTGTTCTCCCGGGTTGTCTCCTCATTTTGCATAAGACCCGGCAGCTCTCTTTCTGATTCCTGAAGTTCCCGTTCAATGCCCCCTTGGAGCCCTTTAGATTTCGATATCGCGACCCCCCGCACCACCACCTTAAATGCCTCCCATACTGTAGCCACAGAGCGTACACTGCCCGTGTTAGTTTCAAAATATTCCTCGATGGCCTCCCTCAGGTCCTCTCGAAACCCTGCATCTTGTAACGCCTCAGTTCTGAGTCTCCATGTCGGGATGCGCGCCCTGGGGGGTTGATATCGCCACTCTATAACCAAAGGCGAATGATCGGATACTACCCGTGCCTTATATTCCGCTCCCATCATTTCTCCCAATATCTCGGAAGCTGCAAACACATAGTCTAGCCTCGTGTGCAAGTCATGTGGTGCTGCGTAGTGCGAGTATTGTCTATCCAATGGATGCAGCTTCCTCCAAACATCCACTAGGCCTAGGTCTTCCAACATTGTCCCCAGCGCTTTAGCCGCTGGCGCTAGCTTCCCTGATTTGTCATCTGACCTGTCTATTCTAGGATTTAGGGTACAATTAAAGTCCCCTCCCCACACTATCGCGCCACCCACCAGGGGGCTAATCTTACTGTATAGGGACCTAAAGTAAGCCGCCGTATCATGGTTAGGGGTGTACAAATTGATGATGTGCACCTCTCTGTTCTCCAGGAGTCCCGTTACCACCACCATTCTGCCCTCTGGGTCTATTGTCGAACTGAGCACCTGAAACGGCACGTGCGGTGCCACCCATGTGACCAACCCTCTTGCATATGTCGAATACGTGGCCCCCATGACACTACCCCTCCATTTTCTCCTGACCACCTCCAGCTTCTCCTTCGTGAGGTGGGTCTCTTGTAGCAAGGCTATATCAATACGCATCCTTTTTAGATACAGCATCACTTTGTTGCGTTTTAAGTAACTGTTTAGGCCCCGCACATTCCAGGTCACCACTCTAAGATTACCCAATGCCATCTAATCGGTGTGCTCCTAATCCACTCCTCCCTCCGATGCTTCCCGTGATGGCCCGTTTACCGACTCTTACCCTTCCCAGCCTCAACAATTCCCCCCCCTGTACCCCAACTCCACCCCACAGCACACAACCCAACCCCTCCCCACACCCTACCCTACCCCAACAAATGCCCAGCTCCATCCCTGGATCTCAGGCCCACCCACGTCTGGTCCTATCTAGCGTCCGAGGACTAGGACCCCGCAGGGCGTCACCGATCTAACAGTGACCTAACTAGGTGTACTACTAATGGGTTCAAGGGATGCCTCCTAGGTGCTCCCACTTATCTATGTAGGGTTGTTGCGCCCAGCGGATCCCGCTAGCTTATCTTGCCGGGCACTCCCCACAAGTTTAATTTAACTCTATATTCAAGTCCCAATGTCCCAGCCATGTCCCCGAGGAGGACACAGCTGCGTGTTACTTATCTTCTGCAGCCCCCATCTGGATATCCGGTTCTTGAGGGCGGCCCTGCATATCCAACCATTCCATCGCATCTTTCGGCGTCTCAAAGAACAGGGATTTGTTCTTGTAGAACACTTTCAACTTGGCTGGGTAAAGCAACATATAACCATGGCCTGCTTCTTTTAATCTTCTTTTCACCGACCCAAAGTTCATCCTGCTACGCTGTACGTGCAGCGTATAGTCCGGATATGCCGTGATTTTTGCTGACCCCCTTTCGATCGTTCCTACCTTCCGAAAAGATTTGAGTATCTTCTCCCGGTCTCGATAGTTCCGAATTTTTGCGATCAGCGGTCGCGGGGGGGTTTCTGGGGGTGGTCTTCTTGTCAAAGCCCTGTGCGCTCTTTCAACCGCAAACCCCTGGGTCAGCGCCCCGCCAGTTATCTCCTGCAGGAGCATGGTTTCCACATATTCTGTTGGGTTGGGCCCCTCCATTCCTTCCGGCAAGCCGACAATTCGTATGTTGTTTCGTCTGGCCCGCCCTTCCGCCTCCTCTGCTCTGTCCTCCAGGTTGCCCACCCGCTGCACGAGGGCATGTAGCTCCGATCCATGTGCAGCGCATGCCGCAGTATTCGGGGCCATCTCCTTCTCCAAGTTCCCGGTGCGCTCCGCAATCGTCCGCACGTCCAGTCTCAGCAGGTTCACTTCCTCTTGGACCGCACCAATCTTGAGGTCCAGGCCCACCTTCAGTTCGTTCATTGCCTGGCCCAGTTTAGTCTTCCAGGCCACTTTCAAGTCTGCAATTGCTGCTAGCACCTCCTGGATTGTGCCCGGTGCCTCCGCCTCTGTCGTGGGGGTCTCCTTGCTTTTGCCTCCCTCCACACCTGGGGGCGTCTTGGTGTAGGCCTCTATCGTGGGCTGTTTGGTCCTGGGTCTGACAACTTTATTAGACATCCTGCCATGTTGTCTGGGCGTAAACCAGCTGCACCTCCCCGTGCACAAACGTCTGCGTGGCACCAGGCCACTCTGGGCAGTATAGGGCCGTAGCGGCTATGCCCATGTGTGTCTTGTTCGCTCGCCTCACCCTTAGAGTGGGCTGTGTCCACCCACGTGCTTGTGCACTCTCGGTGTCGTGACCCCGGTCTCTGCCTTACTCCATGGGCACCTTCCAAGTTCAGTCTGGCTTCACTGCGGGCCCAGCATCAGCCGCGAGTGCGCTCGGCGGGTCTCGTCAGTTACCATCTATGCGCATTCGGGCTCCGGGCGTCTTGCTGTCTCGATCTTGTCTCTCGGCTCGCAAAGCATAAGCGCGGCCCGGGCTGTCCGCCTTATTTCCTCTGCTTCTCCACACCACGGCCCCTGCGGGTCTATTGCTTAAAACAGGTTCCTGAAATCCATTACTGGTACCGTCTGATCCTTCCATCAGCTATCGCTGCAGCGCGCCCATGTCCCTCGATGATCCCTTTGTTCCCGCAGCCATTTTGTTTCCATTTTTCAAGTCAGGCCCGCAGTTATACAAATGGATATAACTTTGTGTCCGTGCATCCCATGTGCACCAAAGGTTCAGCGAGTACACACAGCGCTGGCAGGCATCTGTGCGTGCACTTTGTCCCCAGGATCAATACAGGATCGACGGAGCTCCTCCGGAGCACGTCCCTTTACATGGCCGTCCTAGCCACGGCCCTAGTCTGACCTTCATTAGTCTCCCTCTCACCCTCAGCGCCTTGATACCTTACTGTCGTTGTGCGCTTTATAAATACCTCATACAATACAATACAAGAGATCCATTGTGAGAGGCTGGGGAGGCCTCCCAGTATTTCAAAGACTGTTGAGTACTTGTTCAGCACTTGTTTGAAATGATCACTGGCTCCAGATTCTATTGTAGCACGGCCGAGCAGTACTCCAGAATCCTCTCCAAAGCAGAGCCAATGCTCGTCTTGTCCCCTCAAGACTGTGGGGGGGAGAAGGGATTAATTTTCTTAAATTTGTGAAGACATCTGGCTTGGCATCTATCCACTGCACCTTTACTTTGCGGGGTCTTACTCTGTGCCCCCACCGGAGCAGCAAGGGTGGGATCCGGGGCAGCCTCTCCATTTATTCCCTGCATTACTATGCCGATGTCATCCTCTGTTATAAGGCGGTATTTGTATCCTTCAAACTTGAAGGTGAGTGAGAAGGGGATCCCCCAGTTTTATCGTACTCACTTGGAGCTGAGCCATTTCGTCAAAGGGGTACAGAGCCTTCTGTGGTTAGAGTAATGGCTGATAGGTCCTGGAATATGGTGATTTGCGAAGCTCCCCAATCTACCAGACCCTTCTTTATCGCCATGTCCAAAATCTTTGCTTTCTCGTATAATAATGAAATTTGGTCAACACCGACCATGGACCACGGGATCCCCCTGCCGCTCTGTGTGCTCTATCGATGGTGGGCTCAGTGGTGTTATCATCATTGAAGACCTTTCTAATGACGTAATTTATTGATTTATTGATTGATTGATTGATTGTTTATTTGTATAGCGCCTATACACAATGTGTTTCAAAGTGCTTCAAGGAGGGAGGGAACATGGGAGAAAACAAATACATTCTAACAAGCCCTTGAAACAGATCAGAATGTGAAAAATAACTATCAATCATAACAGATAGTACAAGTGCATGGAACAATGATGGGGAGACCAAACTAGCAGTAACATTACTATGCCTGACGACAATTGTTGCAGTGTAAGAGTGACGAGAGGAGGGGGGAGTAGGGGAGGTGGGGGTATAGGAATAGGAGGGGTAAGGTGAGGGACAAACAAGTTTAAAAAAGGTTGACGACTGTTCAGGGGAGGGAGTGGGGGATAAAACAAGAAGGGAAAAGGGGAGACAGACAAGCTATTATCAATGGTCAAAGGGATGAATGATAAAAGTAAGTGCTGAGAAAAAAAAGATGAGGAGGGGGTGGGGGTCAGAAGGCTGCAAAGACAGGTGGCTACGGATTACTATGCCTAACGGCAATTGGGGTAGTGCCAGAAATTGACAGAGGAGGAAGTAAAGGGAAGGAGGGGAGCGAGATGGAGAAGAACAGGAGGGACAAGGAGTAAGGCAAGAAGTGGAGAGAGGGGGCAGGAGATAATCATGGTGGTCAAGGAGTGAGGGGTGAGACTGGACATGGTGGGGGCAAGGGGGGAACGAGGACGCACTGTGGGAGGTCAGGGGGTACCAGTACACATGGACACACTGGTAGGAGGGGTAGGTGGGAGGACATGGACACACTGGCAGGGGGGTCAAGGGGTGCATGGACACACTGGCATGGGTTCAGGGGACACATTGACACACTGGCAGAGGTAAGAGGGCCATGATGACAATGGCAGTGGGGTATGGGTAGGGCGGTGGGGTAAGTGTAAGGGGGCACAAAGACACACTGGCGGGTTTGGGGGGCATGAGGACACTGGGGGAGGTAAGGGGGCACATAGACACACTGGCGAGGGGTCGGGAGGAGATGAAAACAATGGCGGGGGTAAGGGAGCACAAAGTTTCAGTCACACGGGGCAGGGAAGGTGAGTAGGGGGCACATTCAGACCCATGGGGGTAGGGACGTGGGTACATTCAGTCACATGGGGGTAGGGAGGTGGGGGGTCACTTTGACGCACAGGGCAGGGAGGTTGCGGGGACTATTGGTCACACGTGGTGCAGGGAGGAGGGCAATTTCAGTCATTGGAGGGTAGGTGAGGGGACGCGAGCGCAAAGCGGTGCATCAGAGGGGGGTGGGGGATGCAAGAACGCAACAAAGGGCATCGAAGGGGGGACGCAAGGACACCACACGGGGCATCGGAGGGGGGTGAGGGGATGAGAATACACAGCAGGTGAATCGGAGGGGGATGGGGGACGCAAGGACACAAAGGAAGCATCAGATGGGGTGGGGGACACAAGGCCACCACACGTGGCATCAGAGGAGGGTGGGGGGACGAGAGTTCGGCTGGTGCCTCCCTCTGAAACAGCCTTCCTGCCTCCCTTAAACTGGAGGAGAACCATCTCCGGTTCTGGAAGCACCTCAAAACCTTTCTCTTTGCTTCAGCCTTTTCTCCTCCTCTCCTCTGCTGACCTCCCGGCTGTAACTGGAACTGCACTGGCTACCTGGACACCCTCTGATGTCAGGCCCAGGTCCCTCCACCACAAGCGTCACACCTGCACTGCCCACCTGGCAACATCCGCACTTGGGGACTGTTTATGTATCCCTACAGTCCCCCTACCAGCTCTTGACACCTGCTGTCTGCACTTACCCATGCACTTGTCACATGCTGGCCGTCACTTTACTTATTGTTATTATCTATTCCCATGTACTGCACTGTCCCTGCCCCCTTCCTACGCACTTGCGCGATCTTAATGACACCTGGCATAGTAGGATCGATGTCCGTCCTCCCTTTGTTCCCCTTCTTGCCTCGTCGCGCCCTGAAACACTTGTGTATAGGCGTGTTATAAATGCCATATCATATCATCATATCATATCATATCAGAGGACACAGCAGGTGGATCGGAGGGGGGTGGGGGGATGCAAGGACACAAAGCAGGGCATCGGAGGGGGTGGGGGAAGCAAGGACACAACACGGGGCATCGGAGGGGGGAGGGGGAACGCAAGGACATAACACAGGGCATCAGAGGGGGGATGAGAGGACACATCAGGTGAATTGGAGGGGGGTGGGGGGATGCAAGGACACAACACGGGGCATCGGAGGTGGTGGGGGGACGAAAGGACACAGCAGGTGAATCAGAGGGGGGTGGGGGGATGCAAGGACACAACACAGGGCATCGGAGGGGGGACGAGAGGACAGAGCAGGTGAATTGGAGGGGGTGGGGGGACGCAAGGACACAACACGGGGCATCAGAGGGGGCTGGGGGGATGAAAGGACATAGGTGAATCGGTGGGGTGTGGGGGGGATTGGGGGATGCAAGGACACAGCAGTTGAATTGGAAGGGGGTGGGGGCGATGCAAGGACACAACACAGAGCATCGGAGGGGGGGACGCAAGGACACAACACCGGGCATCGGAGGGTGTTTGGGGGATGAGAGGTCCGATTCAGCAGGTGAATCGGAGGGGTGGGGGTTACGCAAGGACACAACACGGGGCATCAGAGGGGGTGGGGGGACAAGAGGACACAGTAGGTTAATCGAAGGGGGTGGGGGGAAGCAAGGACACAAAGCAGGGCGTCGGAGGCGGTGGGGACGCAAGGACACAACATGGGGCATCAGAGTGGGGGGACGAGAGGACACAGCAGTTGAATCAGAGGGCGGTGGAGGGACGCAAGGACACAACACAGGATTTGTGGATTTTATTTAGCGCTTTGCGCTTTTCTCTCTCTTTTCAGAAGACCAGAAAATCGCAGGTTATTACGACGTTTGCAATTTTTCCTTCTCTCCAATTCCTAGATTCTCATATCTATCATATCATCTCTAATATGTCAATCGAGGATTGATTTGCCTCAAGCCCCTGGATTCTGTCATCCATATTGTCCTCTTTCTTGCCAAGCCCATCAAGCTGTTTACTGATGTCCACTCTGAATCCGTTTATTTCATCAAGCAGTACTGCCATGTCCTTCCTCATGGATTGGGTGTCCGCCATGATGGGTGATGCTGCAGAGGGCTCAGTTTCCTGTGATCGGTGGCAATTGGCTTTGTATTGATATTTTTGAAGTGAGGATGACCAACTCATTGGTGTATAACTACCAAGTGGCTTCCTCTGGCGCGGCAAGGGGTCCCCCAAGAAGGGGAGCCAACTTAGAGTAACGTCTTGGGCCAGAAACAACCAGCCTCCACCCCAAACCTGGTACAACTCGTAAAGTAGGTTAGGTCAGCTCTTGGTTCGAGACCTGGTGCCACCGTGAGGTAAAGTATACTGATTGCTGGACACGTGCACACCCGCAGTCCAGGGGATGTTCAATGGTGACCCTGGGCAGTTGTTGGGGGGAAAGGGGTGCAAGTTAAGCCAGGCGAGGTGATCTTGCTTGATTTGGCCG
Source organism: Ambystoma mexicanum (assembly GCF_040938575.1). Classification (NCBI taxonomy): domain Eukaryota; kingdom Metazoa; phylum Chordata; class Amphibia; order Caudata; family Ambystomatidae; genus Ambystoma; species Ambystoma mexicanum. Next base: position 118,525,267 of record NC_090926.1, on the reverse strand, counting down.
CCTTGTGTCCGGGATGAGGCATGGTGTGGGTCGCCGCTTAATAGAATCTCTCTAGGGGCAGAGTGCCCCCTGGAACTCTATGCAGGTTGATTGATCGACTGAAGAGAAGGCTGGGAGATGCACGGGACATAAGGCTGAGGCTGTCACTGTTTTGGACCCTGTATTGTGTTTCGTTTTGCCTTCCTTAGAATTTGGCGTTCAAATGTCTGCTCCTGTCCACCCCACACCCGCTCACTGCAGTCTCTAATGGTCTGGGGACACCTCTCCCTCCTACTAAGGGGGAGCAGCAGGCCTCAGGGTCCCAGCCCGGGGTGAGGGGGTGGGCAGAAGCCTTAGAACGTCAACTGCGGCGCTGCTTCTCACCAGGCCCCTATCAGACCCCAGGCTCAGGTATCTTCTGCTCGGTGCACACTAGCAGCTCAGGAGCAGGGCTCGTCACTGGCTAATGGTCCTGCGCTGTACCTCAGCCAATCTTGGGCTCCAAAACAAGGGAAAACTGTTGGCTGGAGCACAGTGGCTGTGGGCGAGGCGTGGGGGGTCCTGAAAGTTAATGGGAGCGCTGGTCCAAATTAGGCCCTGTGTGTGGGGAGCAGCACAGAGAGGTTACTGCATCTCTGCGCCCCCTGGTGGCCGATCATACTTTATTTTTATGCTAATAATAAAGTAGTACTTTGCCATATTCTTTGAGTCTTTCCTGTAATTTGGGAGATCATTATTGGTAATTCCATTTAGCACATGAGATGCTTCAAGGTGCAAGAGCACAAAACCTTTCCAGAGGGCAGCCCCACTTGTACAGGGTTCCCAGCTGCTTCGCTTGTGCCCAAAGGAGACCACACATACCACATAAGAAATCCCATGCCACACTACATTGGTGACCTCATCTCCGAAACAGGGCATGCAGAACACAAAGTCTGCAGAAGTCGGCCTCACCAAACCGTGACTAAACCCTTCTCAACAGGCATAGAAAAACAGATGACATCACTGGATGACTAAGTCCACCACAAGGAGAAGACCCAGAGACATCACCACTATGCCGAGTGCAGCAGGACAATTAGGAGTTCGCAAATTACATACACACAACCTTGTCTGGGGAAAGGCCCACGCCATGTGAGTCACAGTGCAGGCTGGTACGATGCTCCTACTTGCAGGACGCACCACCCAACGCATCACTGCTCCCCCTCGAGACCCATGCAGGACTGGAAAAGGGCACCACACATGCAACTGCTTCCCACGCACACACAGAGGGCTGTCCCGGGGCTCTATTACTCCAGAAAGTCTGCCCCAAGTGTTGAGGGCCAAAACAGAGGGCGATCCCTCTCCAACAACTAGGCAGGACAACCGTACAACTTTTAATGGCCCTGACTAATAATAAGCTGGGACACCGGAACAACCTGTAATAGGCCTAACCAACAGTCATTCCCAGAAAAACTCTCCTCCCAGTTGGCACCCCTTGATCTTACTCGTTGGTGTGTTTGCGTTCTTAGGGGGTTAGTGGCTGTATTGAACTTCACCTCTGTTCCTCTACACAGAAGAACCCACCTGGTCTCCAGTGAAGTAACCAGAGTCTATCGACACAGCATTCAGGAGTCAAGGAAAGGTACGCTCTAATGTCCACTGGTACGCCAGTAACCTGGAGGTACATACATAAGGTACTTTGTTAGGGACACAGCTACTGGCATATCCACAGCACATCAGCATCCAAAACCAACTGTCACCAATAAAACACTCAGTTGCAGGTGTTCGAGACCACATTCCACAGTGACATCACAGGCCCTGATTGCTTCAGCCTACAATACAGAAGCAGCAGATCACAACACATGTTTGTCCATCTTGATCTGGTGGCTGTCAACTTTGCCGATCCGTGTAGTAGGGCTCAAGTAGAGGGTACACGTGGGTGGACTCTTTTCAGAGGGCGGACGCAGTCCCCCATGGCTGTTTTAGGGCCATGGGTAAAATAAGAAACATTAACTTTCTTTTTTGAACGCATGAAGTTACGCCGTCCTTGGGACTTGAACTGTGGTTGCCAGGTTGGCAACTTCAGCACTGCACCAGATAAAATGATGAAAAATAGCAAACAACTAAAGGTGAAAGGTCACATTTCGGGATTGCATGTTTCTGGGAAAATATTTTTATTGATTCTTGTAGTTTAAAACATGCACACCTTTTAACGTTTTCAAAACACTCTTCGAAGAAAGTATCCTCTCGGTTTTTTGTGTGCGTTGATTTTATGAAAGGCAAATGCCTTTCGTCCTGTGCAATTTGTATAGTTATGCAAATCCAATTGAATGATATTTGCATATTTCACCTTGATATGCTAATTTCTGTTGCTGTCACATCCCACTGCATTTGTTAATGACTCCCCCCTCTTTTGTTTTTATGACTTGACCCCTGGTAACAAGTTTTTATTTGACTCCATCTATATTTATTTATTTATTTAAACTTATATAGTGAACTTACAGCCTGAGGGCATCGAGGCACTGTTATGATATGGTAGGTTAGTTGCGTGATACGTCATTGCTTAATGGTTACATTGGGTGTAGCAATGTAGTTACATGACATGGAGTTGCATGCTGGTTACAACAGCTATGCTCCATATGCATGACTTTCACTTCGGAGATCTCCTGCGCTGCATTGATCTCCACTGAACAGGGTGGACCTGACGCTTATCATAGGGCAGGTTGGTGTCTTGTCTATCTGATTATCCCATTTTGACCAATGGAGGGAACACCAGGCACTGGGAAATAGCAGAAAATAAGGATCAGCCAGAAGAGGCAGCACAGGTCTTAGAGTTCGCAGACACAATATTCACAGCTCTCTTTTAATCCGTAGCTGTGGTTGGAGTTATCCTTATAGATAATAAACATGGGCTTTGCTTGTGACATGGTCATGGTCACTACAGCATCTGCTGCGCTCACTCCTCCATTCCAAGACCAAAAGATTCCAGACATCGCTAGGGAGCAGATGGGCAAGAGCAGAACAGAGGGCCGCAACCATAGGGCAAGACCAAAAGTATCCAGGATGCCAGTGCATCATCCTTATTTTGGGACCCTGCTGGATTCAGCACCAAGGCCAGGCAAGCAGCTCTCCTGTCCCGCAGATTGGTCCCACAGTCGCCCCATCATATTTCTCTCTCCTTTACCACTAGATGGTCCAGGAGATAACCAAAGGGCAGGCGCGATCCCACTCCTCAAGCTCACTGCTGGGCGCCTTTCACCTGTTGGCTTTTGCAGAAGAGGGTTGGACACCTCGACCAGGTGGCGGGTCTCTGGTATAGGGCATTGGCAAGGCCAAGTAAAGAGACTCTGCAGACCAGAATGTTCAGCTCAAGTGGACACAGGGTTACCAGAGGAAGTTACAATTTGTGTGTCCTGCAGTTGTGACCTGTATCAAAGTCCTGCAGCGTACACGTAGGGTGGCATAGCCAGCAGAGTGCTCATGGCTGCAATGAGCTGCTCTGCCCCCCTACTCCGTGCCATCGCGGGTGTATTTTTAAATATGTTTTTTTCTCTCGAAGTAACCCAGCACAGAGTATGGGTTTGGGGTTTGCGGAGGCTGCCTCTGGCCGGATCCCGAGATCCAGCTACACATCTGGTGCCGAATCTCGGATCCGGCGAGAGCCGGCCCAATGACCAGCACTGTATATAGGCACAAACACATGCTAACACGTGCGTACAAAGAAACACACACACGACATAGAGGCACGGACACACTGGAGCTAAAAGCTCACTAAAACACTGCGCATGCAGGACCCAATCTGCAAAACAACGAGTCAATTAAAAAATTGCAAAGAATGCGCAAATCATTGCATTCACAAAGCAAAACTGCCTATTTCTCAGTGGACTAGCGCCATCGCAAATGATCTGATGGCTCCCCTTTGCTCTACTTAAGTTCTGGGGGTGTGTCTTTCACAACGAACATCATGGTTAAATTCAAAAATGAAAAAGCATGTCTTTTCCTGTGACTATAATAGAAATGCATGGGGCCAATGTTTCATACTGTGGCTGTCGCAAGGAGAAATGCATTCATAGTAGGGACAGAACTACCCATTTCACATGCCCACGGGCCAGTTCCATAACATGGGCACTTGTCCACATACCACACCATAAACATACTTGCATATCTTCATTTAGTACCCATGCCCTCTACCATGTATCACATAACTCATGGAGACGGTTGTTTCTTTGAGGCATAACAGGCCCCACAGCCCTGCATTTGAACAATTGTACACTGTGATGCATAAAGGACAAAAAAGATGGGCACATTCTCATCTCCTTTGTGAATCGCTTGCAGCTTTTTAATGAAACTAAAGGATGCCAAGAGCATAAAGACTAGCATGCTTTAAACAGAGACACAAAGACAAACATAGAGTAGGCATACACACTACTATACAGAGAACCACAAGCGCACCCACACATTTTGTGACAAAGTCACCCTAGACCCTTAAGCAACCAGAGAGTGGGGGCATTCTAGGGGCCAGGTCCAGCCACTCGTTCTATGACTCAACCCTTGAATGTGGTAAATGGTGGATCCAATCGCGTTCACACCATCCCACCCCCCATCACTGGCAAGAGACATCTAGAAAACGTGGACCTATTAGAGGCCTCCAGTAGGGTCTCCATAGTGGAGATAGAAACAATTTCCGCACATATGAAGAGAGCTGGACCTTGAATGGGGTGCATGAGTGCAACGGGTGCCCCAGTGTTGTGCATGTCAAAGCGACCAATCCCGACATGAATAGTGTAGTGGACCTCATACAGCAGAGCCAGAGATCAGTGCGTGTGCTTGGCATGAGACCACAAACCACAGTGTTCCATCATATGTGCACAGCCACAGAGTAGAGAGACGATTCCTAACAAACCTGGCATGCTGGATGCTGGTGTGGGATGCTATCATTATCCCCTGTCTGATTCTAGCATGGGGGACCATGCAGGGGACACACTTCAACAGTTTACAACATCCCTAGCCTGGGGAAAAGGAGGCGGGAGTTTGTTGTAACGAGACATACAGGTAAGATTTGAAGCAAGTTTCTTTATTCGATCAACTGAGCCCAGCGGACTCCACCTTCCTTACACTCTCCTACAACTGCCTCCCATCCGAATCCCCACACGTAACTAAACATGTTATAGAACAACAGGGTGTGGAATTCTACAGCAGTAGAATTCCACACCAGAACATAATATAGATTACAACAGAGTTCTACCCACAGGGGGAGGGCGTGAATTCCAGGGCCCATGGCCAATCAGAACAAAAGAACCCCAGGCATGAACAGTACCGCGAATTAGAACAATTACTGCCCCAATTCCACTAATAGCAACACTTTAAAAGGCTGGTCTGCTCTAATAGCATTGTGGGGAAGAGGGCCGTGTTCCAGTATGGGGAGAGAGGGATGAGAGAAGGAAGCAGAGGTGGAGTAGCAGATGGATAGAAGGAGGGTGATGGTGGAGGATCGCAAGTAAAAACAAAAGCATGAAGAGGTGCAGGTGTAGGTGAGTGAGAGCTGGATTGTACAGACCAGTGGGTCATCTGGGTATTGAGCCAGTGACTGGAAAGTGGTCAATTCTTGGGAGCCACAGTGACCCAAGGCTCAGATCAAGAAACCAGGTGAAGACAGAAGGCATGTGAAGTACCTTGGGAACGAATTTGACTGTGGCAGGCAGAGAGTAATAGAAACGTTGCTGAAGGCTGTAAGAAGTGCTTTATCCCCCAATGGCTGCTCGAGTGAGTAAGGGTCACTAAATCCCCTACCTCCTGCTGAAGTGATCAAGCTGTGCTATGCCCCCTAAGGTTGGAAAAGCGAGTGGGATGCTTTATCCCCAGTACCAGAAAAACAGGGTTGGGGTTCAGAGTATGTTTGTGGGGAGCAGGCCACCATCACAACTAAACTGAATACCCAGGTAGAGGGGAAGAACATCCTATCAGGAATTACCCAGGTAGTGGGGGGATAGCTACCAGAACTGTACCAGGTGAGCCAGCCAAGCCAGGAGACCCCTAGGGTAGCAGGGGGAACTGGGCATCCTCCCACTGCAGAGCCCTGAGGACGCAAGTGTTCCAACAACTGCTGGAGGCCATCTTACCTTCCTAGGATGGGTTAGGGACAAGGCATGAAGATTGAACCCCAAACAGCATGTAAGTGTACAGACCCAAAAAGATAACAGGTGTATGCAGACAATGTAAATCCATGGCACTTTGAGTGACTTTGTTGGCCACTATCCTGAGTGGGACCAAACAGGAAACGTGTTTGCAAGAATATGGCCTAAACCTCTGGACTTAGGTCCAATGGTCCATCTGGACTAGGGTATAATGTGTGTTCACACCCGGGGAAGGGCCATCAGCTAATCAGGTGGCTGGAACAGCGGGCGAGAATAGACATTCTGCACCCACTGCTTCCAGCCACCCGAGGCCCTTCACCAGGTGGCAGCATTTTTTAAATAATGAGGGAAGGCAACAGGGAGTCTCTCCTTGTTGCCTCCCCACCTCCTACATCCCCTCAAAATAATCCAATACCCTACCCCACCTCATCCCTTCCCACTGAAGTGCCTGTCTCCGGTCCACCATAAACATAGAAAAGCGACTTACTCCCATTTTGCTATGGAGGCAGCAATCTTCGTTTTTTCCTCAGGAGGTCGAGTAAGTAAGCAGCGTGAATCTTCCGGGGCCAACAAAATAAATCTTTTGCACCCCAGATAATCCCTGGGGTGAGAATGGCTTTAAGCCCCTTGGCAGGTGGACGGACATGGCGGCAAAGGTCCACAGCCTTCGCTCTGCTTGGGCCTCCCTTAGCTCGGGCTGGCGGGCCATTACTGGCCATGTCTGTCCCCCGCCAAGGGGGTGAAAGCCATTTTTTTCTGACCCATCCAGACTCTTTGTTTTGATTAGTTTTGAAAAGAGAAATCACCCTTATTCTGTTATGTAAAAAAACACTACGTCCAGTGGGAAGCTCCCCACGGCTGGACTGGACCACAGGGAACTCTGAAGATGTTCAAAAAACAGAAACAGTGTGTTAGGGAGAATTCTCATTTCTGTGCTATTTCCCTTCAACCTTAGCTCTTTTGCTGGACTTTAGTACTTTTCAATTTTAACCCTGGATTGAGTGAGACCTTTTTCTCACTCTCTTATGTATTTTGACCTGATTTGGAGTATATGTTTCCTCTGTTTTAGGATTCTGACAGACTCCATAGGCATCTACTTTTTGTATGGTGACACACAGCAACTTCAGTGCAGTGTCACTGAGAAATAGATTAGATTTATCATAAGGTTTAAATACATTTTCTTGTGTGAACTACCGTTCCCAAGAACAGTGAAGTGAAATTCACTTTACTTACCTTTTCTCTTCGTAGGTCCAGCGCACACCATCTTATGTGGAGTGCTAGGGGGTTACCTAGTAGCCCCTTATCCTACATTCTCATGTAACATGTTTATGTTAGCCTCACTACTTTAAATGACTGGTGGCAGTGGGTTAATTTTCCTAAAATTGTGGTTTTCTACTGCATGCGGAATCCTCAGTTGCAGCATAACACCCACGGGTGACTATTTTTGTCAAAAAGGCCCATGTCTTCTTTTTCCACCATTTTCTGTTTGTGAGGTCTTTCTTGGGTTTTACTCTGTGTGTCGAGGCCGAGTTGAGCCCTTTCATTCATTTTGCCTTTGGCAGGTTTCAGCCCTGAAGCACGCCTCTGGCTCCAGTGTGTCTGGAAAGGCAGGATGTGAGGGAGGTTCCCGAAACTCCCCTGTCCTTTGTCTCTAGGAATACCTGAATGTAACCAGTCCTGATTGGCTAGCTGGCTACCACCTTGCTGTGTGATTGACAGTCTAGGCTGTGCATGAATGGGAGAAACCTGCTTAAAAGGTGAGGGTTTTGGGACTAGAGGCAGAGTCGACCACTAGGAGAAACACCCAAAGAAGACACCATGAACGAAGCTTGCTGCACCCCCCTGGACCTTGGAATTGCCAGGTGAAGCGCTGCTGCTGTGTTGAAACTCCTTTTTCTGATCGAAAAGAGAAGCTCCGGAAGGGATGACTTCTTCCTTTGGGTTAGTGAGACCAACTCATCCTGAGACAAACTCCACTGGACGATCTTCCCTGATTGGCTGTCTTCTTCTCTGCTGCAAGAACCTAGTGCCAGGGGACGAGAAGTCCGTAGTCGATTGGAACATTTGAAATCTGTCCAGAAGCTCCAGGTGTCTCCTAAGGACCGTCCAGAAGCAGGACGATCAGAGCTCAAGTCCCCTCACAAGAGTGCATGACCCAAGGAGTAAAGGAAGCCCAACCAGTATCCGAGATCTGCGGTGATGCTGTTTACCAAGCGCTGAACCCGCAAAGTGCCGTTGATCCAAAAAGAGCCCGTAGCTGCCAATGATCTCCAAATTGCGGCCGCAGGAGCCCTCCAGACGTCCTCCCTCTTGTCCCCACACCTGAGGCTCAGGAACCCAGGGTCTACACTGCTGCAACAAGACAGAATCCAGCTGGACCACTCTTCTTCAAATCAGAGGTAGGGTTTAGACTTGGGTACTTACCTTGGTGTCTTTTTGAGCTGAGTTTTTCTCAGTTGAGACTTGCAGTGGCTTACCTTAGAGTTGATTCCAGCTCTGCTTTTCACAGGCTTTACAGCTTGTGACCCTACAATTGATTTCTACAATACTCTCTAACTTTGTGCAAGACATTTATTATCTAAGAAGTGCCTAAGCTCCATAGACTGTGCTCCAATTGACGTTGGCCTTCCTGGCTCCCTACAGACTCTTCCAGTCCACTGACTTTGATATTTCTGTCTCTCATAGGTGGTAACTTGTTTTAGACTCTTATTGCTGGGAAAGACTTGTCTAGATTTCATTGTAAGATTTAGTTGTCCTTACATATATTGATAACCTGTTTAACCTTGGTTTCCTGCCTTTAAACTTTCCTTTCTGCAACCTCAGAATCTGTAAAGTATAACTAGTGATATATAAATGCCATTACTGCCCTTGTGAATAAAGTTACCTCTGGTGTAGGAAGTGTGTAAAAAGCAGATCCAAAGAGTATCCACTACTTTGTGCTGATTCTGGAGAAGTATTTTAGAGTATATTTGATTGTTACATATCTTGCCCTTTTTAAAGAACGCTTATTTAAAAATGTATCTTAAATAAATAAATAACTATTTATATCTGAAACCTTGAGTGTAAGTTTTACTTTGATACTTGTACTTGCAAATTTCATTGCTACAGCTGTGCATCTCACATTTACCCCTCTTGGGATAGGTCTGGCTGCTCAGTCACACTATCAACTTGTGTAGTACAGACCTATACCAAAAGGTGGGTTACCTAATACCAAGCAGGGTTGTGTAGTCTCACACAGTGTTACTACACCTAGTCTTACCTAACACTGGTGGCAGTGGTGGGATTGGCGTAGAGTGGTTACATTGACTATTTGCTGTACTTGTGCCCAACTAGACCAGCCACAAAGCTAAGCTCCACCAAAAAGTTTAGCAATTGTAACATGCCGAATATGGATACATTTAATGAGGCAGCCCTGATGGTCCTAACAGTAGAACAACTGAAAGATATGTGGAAAACCAAGGGGTCTGACCAAAAATGTGGATTGATTGTAAGGTTGTTAAATCACCAAGGTTTGGGTAGTAGGCCTGTAACACCAACTCACCCAAGTAATGTGGAAGGTAATGATGACGATGCTAGTTTAGAGTCAAACTCCAATCTGCCAGAGGAGATAGAGGAGTCTCCAGAAGGGAGAACCCCTCTGCCACAGACAGAGGTACTCCTGTACCTCAGTCACTTCCCATTGGGACCCCACAAGGTCCAAATCTAAGCCCAGAATACATTTCTCTTCAGAGACTAAGATTAGGGTTGGAGTTCAAGAAACTAAATGTCCAGGCTGAAACCAAACATCAAGAGGTAAAACTAAGAGAAAGCGAGTTGCATCATGAAATGGAAATGAGAAATATGTCCCTTGATTCTGCTTCCCTTTTAGGGTCCTCTAGGTCTATTAGTCCCAAGGGGTCTCGCCTGCCCAAAGATGTGTTGGATTGACTGGTCACGTTTGAAAACACCTACGGTCTTCAAGGAATATGTGGGAATTATTTAATTCCATGGCTTATGTCTAGGCTCTCCTTGAATGGCTGTGATGCTGTGATGGAATTGGGTACCAGCGAGAAAAAGGATTACGAATCAGTGAAACTGGCATTAATAGCCAGGTTTGGGAAGACTCCTTCCCAGGACCTTAAGAGGTTTAGGACCCTCAAAAAGACTGATGGTACTCCTTGGGCTACCTGGGTGTGAATGTTTGAAAAACGTAGATGGTTGGGTTAAGGGATACAGAGTACACATCCTAAAAAGCTAGCACAAGCTGCTGACCTATGGATAGCCAACAGGGCCACTCACAGGTACTCTGGGGAAACTCACAAGAAGGAAGAGGGGAAGCAGCACAAGAAAGAAGGGAAAAGGAATTCTAATTCCAACCATCCCAAAGATGGCCACAAACATAGCAAGGGTAAATTCCATGGGAAACCTGATAGGTCTAGTGAACCCTCTGGTGCCAAACAGAAACCCACATTCCAGAGAACATTTGGGACATGTTTTGTATATGGGTCTGTAGACCATGCGAAAGGGGATCCCAGATGTAAGGGTCAATCCTCAGGGGTCCACACTGCCTCCTTAGCCTTCATCCCTGAGGGAGAAGCACAAATAGCAAGTGCACACTTTCAATTACTGGCTGAAGACCTGTGGGAACAACAGAATGTGGATATGTACAACTCCATTCCAGACAACACCAAAGAATATTATAAGGACAGTGTTCCTGTAAATTGACAGGAACCCCCTGCCATCAGAGACACTGGGGCAAGCATTACAGTGGTAGATGAAGGCTTTTTCAGACCATAGGATGTAGATAAGGCACCCAAGGGACCCACTAAACTTGCAGGAGGCCCTATCAAAATCTTTCCTATTCTACCAGCTCTCATCCAGTGCAATCATATATCTGTTAGAATTCCTGTTAGTGTACAGAAATAAGTGCCAGGGAGAGTCCTGTTGGGAAATTATTTGAAAACTCTAGGAGGTGTATCTAGTACTACCAGGCCTCCCAGAGAAAAGAAGCCGGAGCAAACAAGTTTGTCCAGAGAGGCAACCTTGAGCGACTACTGATTTGAAGTTGAGGAGATGTATATATAATACTTCCAGTCCACAGGAATGCCACTCTTCACTTCCCAAGTAAAAGAAAGAGACAAAGGAGAAATCCAAGATCTCTGGTAAAAAGAAGGGTCTCAAACCTAAACCTGTTCATGGTACAAGGACATCCCCAAGAGGACTGTCCCAGGTCACCCCAGTGAACCCTTTCCCAACTGAGGCTGAGTGGGAGGACCAACCAAACTCTGTGTAAACAGCTACTGGTGACACAGAGCTGGAAGAAAACCTTCCCTGCATTGGATATCTGAATCCTAGAGACCATCCTGAGCTGCAGACTTTATTTGCAAAAGATGGACCCTCTAGTGCAGGCTTCAGCAGAGGACAAAAGAGTTTCCCCCTGTAGAAGGTCTGCAGCAGCAGACAGCTTCCCAGCTGGAATGGCAAGAGCCAGGGAAGCATAGGCTTTACTAGGAGGATGGCCTCCTCTACAGTGAACCTACTGAATCTACCCCAGGGGGCTACACAACACTTCCTACAGTTAGCACATGAGAGTCCTTTGGCTGGCCACTTGAGTTTCAAGAGGACAAAAGAGGACACAAGAGAGGCTATCTATGTACTTCTACAGGCCCAAGAAGGGGGCTAATGTAGATAAATTCTGTAAGAGCTGCCACACTTTTCAGACTTCTGGCAAGAGTGGGTCTAAGAATGTGGCACCTTTAGTACCACTCCTTGTGGTGGGAGTCCCTTTTGAGAGGGTGGAGATTGACATTTTTGGTCTCCTAGACCCTCCGACCTCCTCAGGCAACCGATTTATATTGGTTGTCGTAGACCATGCTGCCAGGTATCCTGTAGCCAGACCTATGAGAACTGTTACTGCCCAGGCAGTGGCTAAGGCCCTCCTTGCTAACTTTACCAGGGTAGGTTTTCCTAAGGAATTCATCACTGGCAGGGGATCAAACTTTATGTCCCACTACATGCAGACCATGTGGAACAACTGTGGAGTGACTTACAAGTTCTCAACAGCCTACCATCTCCAAACTAATGGGTTGGTGGAGAGATTTAACCACACTATGAAGAGAATGATAGGTTCTTTAGAGGAACCCCTTAGAAGAAAGTGGGGCCTTCTACTGCCATGCCTTCTCTTTGCTTATAGAGGAGTCCCTCAAGCAGGGTTTGGGTTCAGCCCCTTTGAACTTCTTTATGGTCATCCAGTCAGAGGCCCTTTGGCCCTGATCAAGGAAGGGTTGGAGAGTGCACCTTCTCTGAAGCCAGCGAGAGTCACTGACTATAAGCTAGGCCTCAAGCAAGAAGTTGATGGCACTGATGATGACAGAAGCTTCAGAAAACCTGAAAGCAGGCCAGGCTCTGGTCAAACATTGGCATGACCAGAAGGCCACCATGGTGGAGTTTTCTCCAGACCAGCTTGTCTTGGTTATGGTACCAACAAGGCAGAAGGCCTTACAGGACAAATGGATTGGACCCTTCAGGTTTGTGGGTAAACTTGGAGAGGTCAATTATTTAGTGGACTTGGGCAACCCCAAGGAGGCCCGTAGAGTCTATCACACTAACTGTCTGAAGGCTTATGTTTCCAGACCAGAACTACAAGCTTTGCCTCTAGCCTCTGATCAAGAGGAGGAGGAGAGTGAGCCTCTCTCTGATCTCCTCAGGGGACAACCTTCAGATGAGACAATTGAAGGAGTGAAACTCTGTTCAGATTTGACTCTGCAACAACTGTAGGAGTTCAAGGCTCTGTTGGATTGGTTTGCCTCCCTGTTTTCACTGACAAAGGTTTGCCCCTTTGGGGCCAGCATGATATTCTCACTGGTGACAGTCTCCTTGTCAAAATCAGGGGTTTAGGATGTCAGATTATGTCAGAACCCACATAAAAAAGAGGTCAAGAAGATGCTTGATCTTGGTGTTGAGCCATCTACCAGTCCATGGGCTAGTCCAGTTGTACTAGTGCCAAAAGAGTTGAGGTTCTGTGTGGACTATATTGCTCTTATTGCAGTCCCTGCGACTGATGCCCAAACTTTAAGCAGGACAGATGAGCTGGTGGGTAAACTGTGTTCAGCCAAGTTCCTCAGTACATTTGACCTGAACCAAGCTATTGGCAAATAGCTCTGACAGACCATGCCAAGCGGAAAACTGCATTTTCCACCCCAGGAGGCTTATACCAGTTTAAGGTTATGGCTTTTGTACTAAAAAACACAGCTGCTATATTTCAGAGGATGGTGAATCAAGTTTTGAATTTGTTAGAGGACTTCTGCATGGCATACTTGGAAGACATTGCCGTGTTCAGCCCCACTTGGGAAGATCATCTTCACCACCTACGATATGTTTTTCAGGCTCTGGAACAGGTTCATCTGACCATAAAGGCTAGTAAATGTCAAATTGGTCAGAGCAAAGTGGTCTCCCTTGGACATGAGGTAGGAGAACTATGGGACCATAGCTTCTCTCTTGAATGTGATCTCCTCACCCAAATTCCCCAAGAAGGTCAGGTGGAATGAGGAGTGCACTAAGGCATTTGAAGGACTGAAGAAAGCCCTTTGTCAAGCTCCAGTCTTGAGAGCTCCTGACAACAACAAATCCTTCAGCGTACAAACAGATGCTTCTAACACAGGGATGGGTGCAGTTTTGAGCCAACTGGATGAGAAAGGCAGGGAACACCCTATCTGCTTCATCAGCAGGAAGCTGAAGGACCGTGAGACAAGGTAGGCAAACATAGAACATGAATGGTTTGCCATTGTGTGGTCTCTGAAGATGTTTAGGCCATACTTGTATGGTGCTACTTTCATTATACAGACCGACCACCAACCCTTGAGATGGGTAATGCAAATGAAGGGGGAGAATCCAAATTTGTTGAGATGGTCAATCAGCCTCCAAGGGTTTGATTTTACCATAGAACACAGGTCATGGTGTAATCATCAAAATGCTGTTGGTCTCTCCAGAAAGTATGACCGACTGGAATAGGATATTCATCCAGGAGTGGATTAAATCCTCCTGTCCCTTACTCTGAGGGGAGACGAGTGTTAGGGAGAATTCTCATTTCTGTGCTATGTCCGTTCAATTTAGAGACCCCCAGCTCTTTTGCTGGACTTTAGGACTTTTTAATTTTATCCCCGGAGTGAGTGAGACATTTTTCACACTCTCTCATGTATTTTGACCTGATTTGGATTATGTTTCCTCTGTTTTTGGAGTCTTACACACTCCATAGGCATCTACTTTTTGTATGGTGACACACAGCACCTTCAGTGCCGTGTCCTTAAGAAATCCTTTAGATTTCTGATAAGGTTTAAATACTTTTTCTTGTGTGAACTACCGTTCCCAAGAATAGTGAAGTGAAATTGACTTTACTTACATTTTCTCTTTGTAGGTAGGTCCAGCGCACATCATCTTATGTGGAGTGCTGGGGGGTTACCTAGTAGCCCCTTATCCTACATTCTCATGTAAGATTTCTATGTAACCCTCAGTACTTTAAATGGCTGGTGGCAGTGGTTTAATTATCCTACCATTATGCTTTTCTACCTCAGGCTGAATCCTCAGCTGCAGCATAGCACCCATGGGTGACCATTTTGGTCAAAATGGCCCCGGTTTTCTTTTTTCGCCACTTTCTGTTTGTGAGATCTTCATTGGGTTTTACTCTGTGCGTCAAGGCTGAGTGGAGCCCTTTGTTAATTTTGCTTTTAGCGGGCATCAGCCCTGAAGCCCGCCTGTGGCTCCAGTGTGTCTGGAAAGGCAGGATGTGAGGGAGGTTCCCGAATCTCCCCTGTCCTTTGTCTCGAAGAATGCCTGAATGCAACCAGTCCTGATTGGCTGGCACCCTACTGCGTGATTGACAGCTTAGGCTGTGCATAAATGGGTGAAACCTGCTTAAAAGGAGAGGGTTTTGGGACTAGAGGCAGAGTCGACCACTAGGAGAAACACCCAACAAAGAAACCATGAACAATGCTTTCTGCATCTTCCTTGACCTTGGAATTGCGCAGTGAAGCCCTGCTGCTGTGCTGAAACTCCTTTTTCTGATCGACAATAGAAGCTCCGGAAGGGACGACTACTTCCCTTGGGTTAGTGGGACCAACTTACCCCGAGACGAACTCCACTGGACCATCTTCCCTGATTGGCTGTACTTCTTCGCTGCTGCAAAAACCGAGTGCCAGAGGTCAAGAAATCCGTAGTCGAGTGCAACATCTGAAATCTGGCCAGAAGCGCCAGGAGTCTCCTAAAGACCCACCAGAAGCAGGACGACCAGAGCGTGAGTCCCATCATCAGAGTGCAGAACCCAAGGAGTGAAGGAAGCCCACCAGTATCTGAGATTCATGGTGGTGCTGTTTACCGAGCGGTGAAACCGTAAAGTGTCGCTGATCCGAAAAGAACTTGTAGCTGCCAACAACCTCCAAATTGCTGCCACACTAGCCCTCCAGACGTCCTCCCTCTTGTCCCCACGGCTGAGGCTCAGGAACCCAGGGTCTGCACTGCTAGAACAGGACAGAATCCAGCTGGACCACTCTTCTTCAAACGAGAGGTACTGTTTAGACTTGGGGTATTTACCTCAGTATTCTTTTTTAGCTGTGCTTTTCTCATTTGAGACTTGCAGTGGCTTACCTTTAGAGTTGATTCCAACTCTGCTTTTCACAAGCTTAATAGCTTGTGACCCTACAAGTGATTTCTACAAAACTCTATAACTTTGTGCAAGACTTGTATTATCTAAAAAGTGCCTACGCTCCATAGACTGTGCTCCAATTGACTTTGACTGCCCTGGCTCCCTGCAGACACTTCCAGTCCACTGGCTTTGATATTTCTGTCTCTTATAGGTGGTAACTGGTTTTAGACTGTTATTGCTGGGAAAGGCTTGCCTAGATTTCATTGGAGGATTTAGTTGTCCTCACATATATTGAGAACCTGTTTAATCTCGGTTTCCTTCCTTTAACCTTTCCTTTGTGCAACCTCAGAATCTGCAAAGTATAACTAGTGATATATAAATGCCATTACTGCCCTTGTGAATGAAGTCACCACCGGGTGTAGGAAGTGTATAAAAAGCATATCCAAAGAGCATCCACTTACTTGTGCTTATTCTGGAAAAGTATTTTAAAGTATATTTCATTGTTACATATCTTGCCCTTTTTAAAGAACACATAGTTAAAAATTGATGTTAAATAAATAAATAACTATTTATAACTGAAACCTTAAGTGTAAGTGTTACTTGGATACTTGTATTTGTGAACTTCATTGCTACAGCTCTACGGCTCACATTTACCCCTCTTGATATAGGCCTGGCTGCGCAGTCAAACTACTAACTTGTGTAGTGCAGACCTATACCAAAAGGTGGGTTAGCTAATAACAAGCAGATACGGGTTGTGTACTCTCACACAGTGTTACTACACCAATTCTTAACAGTGGAAGGACAGGAAGCAAGATCATTGAAACATTTTGCACTCATCTACGAGATCTCAACAGGGCCATCAATACAACCTTTCTGAAAGTGCCTGAAGACGTTGCTTTTCCCACCGTTTGGATAAGGACTGAAAGAATTCCATGCATTTGATTGGAGCGATTTTTGAGTGCCACATTGAGTGCTGAACTCACTAAGCGTGCCGACTAAACTGCAAGGTTACATTGGTACCATTTTTGAGTGCCACATTGAGTGCTGAACCCACTAAGTGTGCCGACTAAACGGCAAGGTTACACCTCCATATCGTGATAAGGCACTGTTTTGCAATATGCATTAACCAGCCAGTAAAGACAAGTGAGTGCGTTGTATAGCATATATATAAATCCCTTTATGACTGAAAAGGGGCAGCATCATTAAAAGGAAAGGATTTTTTGCGACTGTACTTAACATCAAAGTTCCTAGCATGGTGTGCTACCTGAGCAAAATGCTCTTTAATAAAAAATAAAAAATAAAGGTCACTCTACCCCAATCAGGCTTCTCAAGAGACTCTCAGGCTTAACGTTGTGCTCACTTGCTAATCCAACATTGTGTCTAGAAATAGAATTCACTGATGCAATTAAGGGTGTGCCTCATTAGGAGTTTGGTGATGCTGTAAATAAATTGTGGTAATTCTATTGCTGTCCCTTTTTATGGTGACAACAGAAATACTGCTATTTGTACCGCACAGCCGAATTCCGAGTTTGACCATGAAGTTGATGGTTTATCATGCTGGAGGCAAATGTCTGAAGAATCGGTGGAACTACCGCCAAATTTCCACCTAACTGGTAGTGAGGCCCATTATGTCTGGCCGTTTCAGGATGGGCTGTATCCAAGGTTCACCACAGTTCATCGACTAGAGGGAAGAAAAACAAACACTGACTACGCTTGCCAGAGGATTGCTAACAGCGACACGGCCTGTTTTCTCTTGGCACGTGGCCCAGAAGGCAGAGACTGACTATTACTCAAGTTTCCACACGTGCACGACAATTTGACTTATGTGTGCGCTTTTACATTTTCAAGAGAAGTCTATATTTCCAAATAGGGTGAAGTCTGTGTACTATTGTGTGGCGTCCAGGCCTTCAGCTACTGTCTCGCACCTCATTGCTAAATGCTTTAGAAATATCCTTAGCAGTGCCTAATGAGAACCCCAACACAACTTTCACAACGAATTATTAGTTCAAATGGACTTGATTGACATGACAAATTATACAAGTGTTGACACATTACAAAATTGCACATAAACAACGGGCAAAATCGATGAATTAGCACATTTTTATTTTCCCTTTAGACACAATGGGATAGATGAGATAGCAGAGGAGGCACGCTTTGTGGAGGCGGGAACTAGAGTAGTTGTGGGCTCATTCCTTTGCCAAGCAAAACAATCCGGCCCCTGAGATTCACGCAAAGGGTAACCAGAACACTATCAAATGGAGGGGAAAACTACTCCGCCCGCATCATCAACACGACCAATGAAGCTGGAGAAATCCAAATCCTCTGTGAAATGTCAGAAAGAAACTAAGACAAAAACTCAAGTAGGCGATCCGAGAAATTGGCTCTCTGACTTCTTCACGTAGCAAATCACTAGCACCAAAGAATGAACCCCTGTTCACAATTCTCACCCCTTCTTGCCATTACCTAGCCCTTCTCCCAGTTTTCACTCTTTATCCCTATAAGAGAAGCCTGCCTCAGGAAAATTAACATTCTCATGATGTCTTCCTTGGAAGATGCGCCCCATGGCCAGCCAGCTTACAACCATCTAAGAAAGGGTTCTTTAGTTCTTTACTGGATGTGCCTATGGTGTCAGAACTCAAACGTAATTAATAATACCTCTCGTTGGAAAAATACAGAGGGATGTGCCTTTCCTTTCTAATTATCATCCAATATCGAATCTCCTGTTATATTACTTCCCCCTTCATTGATTCTGGTTTCTATCAGCTGTTAAAGTGCTGGAGATGCTTTTATGTATTTTGACCTCCAACGAGATGAATTTTCTTTTTAAAAGTGTTTTCTTTAACCATGTTAACCACCAAAAGGTACATGGTGGGTTGTGGTCAGGCATTATTGGGTGCAGTGAATGGTTGAGAGGAGAATGGGTCAAGGGCCCTCCCCCTGCATTCAGTAAAAAACATTTTAAAAACATTCCACCTGTTAAAATTCCATTAAACACATAGCTCTCTGAGACAATGCCTTGGTCCACAAATGCTTGTTGATCTCAGCTGTGTTGTTTGAGGATCTATTCAATCGGTAACATTTCATCAAGTAGGTTGAAAGGTGAAAGTTCCATGGCCTGGGTAGTATGTTTGTTCCTCCATAACAGGTTCACACTGTGGGGTTATTAGTTGGTGATTTGTAGTTGACAGGATCTGGGCCCTTTGTGATGTATGCATCTCAATCTGTGCATGCAGCCAAGAGTCCTCTCCTCCATTTCGTCTCTTCCCTTGTGGTGCGTCCCCTGAATGTCCATGTCATAGCGGTGTTGTTTAGTGGTTTTGGTGTGAGGGAACCTGGTTACTGTTGTAGATCCTAGGTGATCTTGACTGGTTGGTCTCTGGGCTAGGTACTCAGCGGTGGACGGATGAGAATGGACTGGGCTGGGAGGAACAGAGCATAGCTTGGATTAACCTTTGGGGGGTTGGAAAGACCTGGCGTGGAGGAAACAGGGGAATGGAATGAGAGACATGCAGAGCATAGTGCAGCATGCCAAAGGTTGCAACCAGACAATCTGTTTTATGAATGTGGTAGCGTGCGTACCTGGCTGATAGCGTAGAGTAACAGCCGCCTATCTGAGGAGACAGTGTCAAATGGGTGTTGACAGTGATCTCGCTGGACAAGAAGGAGCGAGCAGGAGAGGAAAACCTATGCGGAGCGCTGATTCAAATGGGCTGTGGTCCTGTACTTAGTTCCTTCCCTTTTACATGGACTGAAATCCTAGGCCATCTTCCCGTCCCAGTGGTGGTGGTTTGACATTTGGTTGTCCTTCCAGACACCTCAATTTCTTTTGAAACCCAGATCAGAGTTTTTGCAGAGTCCCTATTGCTAACTTGCCCTCATTGCTCATTTATGCCCCATGCTCAATCCTGCTCATTGGGATACCCTGATCCAGGCTCTGCTATTATTTAGGGTCAGCTACTGTAGCAGTGTGTATTTGGTCTTGCTGCAAAAAGCCTGAATAAATGCCAGAGGATAAGAAAATAGAGACATACGTCTCAGCTCGGGTCAGCTGGGGTTTAAGGGAAAATGATTGTGTCACTTCCATGTGATAGAAGTCAGATTGGCTCCTTACGCAGCAAGAAATCCTGCTGAGGACAATACCTGATTTATGGAAGTCCCATGGGGCCCTTTCCCCACAATATTCGGAATTGCAGGCAGTTTCTTTAACGTGGCGATTTAAATTTGAAAATAGTATGGTGCCTTTGAAGATTTGTAAATGAAGATGGGGTGTTAAATGCCTTCATGCATGTGGTGTTCATGTGTGGAACTCATTCCCAAAATCCTTTTAAGGATGTTGTATGCAGCAGGCAAAATCATATTTGTAGGAACATGGGTAGCGCGTTAAAAAGAGTCAGTAGATCTATAAAGTGGGCTGATGGGTGGTTGCCTGATTGTATGATTTGAGGAAGGCGGTGGTGCTTTGTATCATTTCCTTTCCTGTCAATGTCGGTGTATGCTGTGACTTTGTGAGTGCAGAAAAGTAAAGTGTTTGGTATTTGTCTTATTAAGAAATTAAATAAATTGGTGGGGTATGGAAGGTTCGAGGGGTAGGGGTCAACGTGCTGGGTTCATACAGGATCCCCTTACAGGGAGAGGTGATGGAGCTTGAGGTTAGCGTTCAACTTCAGGATGATGGTGATGTTTTTGATTTCTGGGTGTAGGGTGTTACAATGGTGTGGAGAGGCAGCTGGACCAAGAGTCAAGAGTATGCACTAGGTGGGTGAAGAACAGAAAGACTGAGAAAGGCCCTCGAGCAGAGGCCAAGAGATGACGAATAGCTGAAGATAGCAGCAGCCAAATAAGGGAAGCAGGGACCATCCATGAACTGATCTAAAGACAAGGGAACGGAATTTGACGTGGGACCAGTGTTGAGAGCAGCTGGCGTGGAGGCAGTAGTGAAAGGAAGAATTAGAGTGGGAGGTTGTGCAGAGGGTGAGTTGCAAAGTTTTGAATTATATTGAGGTGGAAAAGGAGTAAAGAGGAAAGCTCATGGTGAGACTACAGTAGTATTTCAGGTAAGCGATTACTAGAGTGAAAATGAGGGTTTGATTGAAGTGGTAGGTGACAGCAGACCAGAGTGTCTAGAGGCTAAGCAGGTTGAACCTGCTGGAAGTAGCAGGATAGGTGATGAACTTAAGAAGTTTAAGGTTGCTGACAAAGGGCCTCATCACGACTTTGGCGGTAACCCTTAAATCCGGCAGTAGCGCTATTACCGCCAGATTTAAGGGTCAGCCAAATCAGGACTTCAGCGGATTTCGCCTCAGCTCTGAGCTGTGGGGAAATCCGCCGAAAATTTGCGCTCATACTGCCGGCGGGAAATCTGCCGGCGGTATTAGTACGAAATTTCCCCATTGAGCCCGATGGGGAATGGGGCATTCCCAAATGGGCTCAATGTGGAATGGGGATTAACATTACCGCCAAACTCGTGATCCTGCGCTATTAGCGCCGGGGAGTTCGGCGGTAGGGTAGATAGCGCAGGAGCTAATAGCGCCGACGTTACCGTCCAAGTCGTGATGAGGCCCAAAGAGTACCCCCAGGTGTCATGGCTTGCAGTAGCACAAAGGTGGCTAGGAGGAGAGGAAATGCGTAATGGAAGGAGAGGAGGGGGATTCTGGGCATGAAAGTAGATAACTTCAAACTTGAAGTCTAGCCTGAAAGAGCCTAGTGTTAGTCAGTGATGGATGGGCAAAAGACAATAATGGATCCTTGAAGATAGGTCCTGGGAAGTAGGGAAAAGAGAAGAAAATGTGCATATCATGTCGAAAGAGTTTATGTATTTATTTATTTTTACATTTATATCAGCGTGCTGGTTATGGAAAGGGTTTGGTGCATTTCAAGAAGCGCATGAAATGCATAATGGTTACAGAAGCACAATAAGTCTTTGTACAGGCTGGCAAACACTCACCTCATGGTACGGATGGCTACCTCAGGCATGCACACAAGAAAATAAGACAGAGTAGGCATATATACTTGTGGGGTGAAAATACAGCCCCAGAGTGACAGAGATTGAGAGGCCATGCAATTCCCTATCATAAGAATGAAGCTGGGTGATGTTGATACATATTGGAATATGCAGGCCAGTCCAAAACATTTTTATTCCCACATGAGGCCTAGTGAGGGAAGGCAAATGGGCCTCCCTGAACTTTGTCAAAATTGAAAGGCACTTAGCTGAAGGAGAATGTGCCTCAGAACTGTAATATTGGTAGCTGTGTCCAATGGATTCCAAAATGACATGTGGTGCTGCAGATGCTGACTTTGTGTAAACTGGGAAAAGGCACTATTTGACAGATTCAAAACTGCAGCAGTACACATGGTAAAAGATACATTGAAATGTTGTGCATTTGAAAAATATAAAGGAGGGATTGTGCCTTACATTTAAAAAGTGAAGCCAAGTGATATATTTCATTTGACACAGAGAAAGACACTTACTTTCCACAAATAAACTGACATCTAAATGGAAAGGCCTACTTGTGTAGAAGTGAACAATAGTTTCCTATCTTAACAGTGGCCTATGGGTGAATAATACCAAATGTGAACTCATATATGTTTAAATATTGTATTGTAGATATAAACAGTGGGACCAGATGTGATACAAAATGCCATGTTGAACACATCTTTTCAATCTAAAATGCTATTCTGTTAGAATTATGTATTTATTAAATATTAACAGAAGAAATCAGTGTAACAAAGAGATACAATTGAAAATTTAACCATACAATAATAATGAAAAATATATTGAGAACAAAAAAATTAATAATAAAATTAATAATAAAAATACGTCCTTCCCCATTCACAGAATATATCACATTTTCAATATTGCTCGTGCGATACATCTCCTCCATCCACATGTTCAACGTCGGGTGAACATCTGATTTCCAATTTCTCAGGATCAGTTTTTTCGCCATCATAGCCCCACGTAAAATCCATGTAATCTGATGTTTCCCTAAATCGTCCAGCATGGTGGATTCCCCCAGTATTAGAGTTTCAAAGTCAAATTCCAAATCTGCATTGACAACCTTGTTCATCATACTTGTCACATCCGACCAGAAATTCCTCACCATGTGACACTCCCATAGCATGTGTTCCATAGTGCCACGAAAGTGACCACATCCCCAACAGCTGTCTGACTCTGTTAAATTTCGTTCCTTAAGTCTTACTGGTGTCCATAAAACTCTATTCAAGAGCATTACTGGTCTGGATCTCTCTCCAACATTCAGGGACATTCTTTTAATATTCCTACATAAGTCACTCCACCTCTCTGCAGTCATCTCTTCTCTCAGATAGCAAGACCATTTGTCCTGGAGCTTCGCATTAGCATTAGTGAAACCACTCAACATTTTATACATTTTAGATGCTGAATGATCACTTCTGCCAATCTGTTGAATAGTTAGAGCCAAATCAGAGATAACCAAAGATCGAATGTTCACAGCTCTCCTTAACTTTCTGTATTCGCCATAAGTACCTGTGGGTAAATCAAACTCTAGTTTCAAAATCCGAAATGTTTTCCAAGCAGTCCCATCGAAAAGATCTTCAACTTTAACAATCCCTGCTGCGAACCACTCTGGCCAGAACAAGGTCTTATTGTTCAGTTTGATAGCCGGGTTCAACCAGATTGATGACATACCCGTCTTACCAGGCATAAACCCGGCGGACTGTTCATATGATCTCCATGTAGTTCTAAGGAAACTTGTTAGAACAGAAACGTTTTCCCCATCTGTCGTGACAGTGGAAAGGAGAGCCCGAGGGCGCAATGGGCCAGCACCCTTTGCCTCAGCCACGGCCCATTCATCTTCCATATCTTCCAAAAAGGTCAGGACATGCCTCAATGAAAATGCTTGATGATATAGTTCGAAATTTGGGACATTCAATCCCCCTCTGTCCTCTTGCAGCTGCAACTTCCATATTTTTAATCTCTGTGTTTTCTTACTCCATAAAGAGTTCTGCAGAATAATTGAAATCATTTTCCAATTCCGTTTACAGACAGGAAGGGGGCTAAAATCATCTTAATAGCATTCACTTTCCCGCCAATGGATAGGCCAAGCTCACTCCAACGGTCCAATTCCAATCTTAATTTTTGCAGAAGTATATCCAAATTCAGGCCCATCATGGTCCTCAGGTTCCCGGAGATCCAAATTCCCAAATACTTCATTTGTGTCGGACACCATCTGATTTCTTCTGTTAATATTTAATAAATTGGTTTAAAATAGAATTATGTATTAAGCTTGTTTTCCCCACTGAACTGAAAGGACTGTGCCTCTGAAAATTTGAACTGAAGACCTTTAGGCTGGGCCCACCAGGAAAAGCAGATATGGTTTTCAGCATAAAATATAAAGAAATATAAAGAGTAAATCAGAATTGTGGAGTGGACGGTGAGCACAAATGACCTTTAAGGGGTCTGGCCTCCCCATTAAGTGTGCATTACCTTCGAACAGAGACCTTTGAAGACACTTAATGGCAGCGTGGAATAACATGAGCCTGACAGATTTCAATATCATGTGAACATGGAGATATGAAACTCATGAGGGGCTATGTTAGGAATAAGAAACTACGAACTTCCATATGTATGCATTGCTATCGAGTAACATTCAGCGCCCTTTTCTTGAATAAAAAAAGAATTGTGCTTCGCAGTGAGCTCATCCAGGACTCATATTAAAGATCACAGAAGGCCTGTCAGTTCTAAGTATCTTTTAATGTATAGAATTAGAGTTAGGAAAAAAACCATGATCCTAACCTTCTCATAATTCAGAGGAACTTGAAAGTGTGAACTTATAGAATGCAAAATTAATGTTTGAATAGAAGTGTGACATATTTTTCACTAATTCAGCTCAGGAGAAAATTGCGAAAAATGATAGCTCCTCCCAGGAAGGTGGTGCCGAAATAAAATGAGTACTTTCCGATTCACCATAATATGTAGAATTAAAAAATATATATGTTCATGCAGTTATCTGAAAAAATAAGGTAGTTGCCATGTAGTGAGATTTTATGTACATAACGATGCAAAAACATGTCATTTTGAAATGATGCACCTTCCTCCTTCCACATTATCCATAATACATACCTCTAGACTCCTTGCCCTATCAGCTGGCAGTGGGCTTGATAGTGGGAAGGGAGAAAGAGTGATGTCCAGTCGATATTGTTGGAATATTCATATTGTGTAAGTATCATCAGCACTATATAATATCAGTTTTCAATCTAAAGGGGGACGGAGAGACAGAAGGGAAAATAGAGAAGAGAGGAGACTGACAACAACAGAGGAAGGGTGATACCTTCCTCTGTTAATAATATCAAGTCTCGGGAGGATAGCACAGCGGCAGCGTGCGCGTCTTGAAAGCAAGACGACACGTAGCAACAACAGTTCGATCCCCGGGTCCGCGCTTAGAAACCTCTGAGTGTTTAAGTGCGTTATAAATACGTAACTAAGACAAAAAAACACAATTACGCAACTAAGAAAAATAAAGAATTCCTGTAACAGCGCCTCGATGCCTGCGGGCAGTGTGCGCGCTTTATAAATGTAAAATTAAATTAAATACCCAGGGGAGCAGATAGACAGGAGACCCTGGGACACGTGCTGTGGACTTTTGCCTGGAAGCTGTGAGCCCTATTTGAGAGAGAGAGAGAGAGAGAGAGAGAGAGTGGGGGGGGGCTAAAATATGGCTGGAGAGACCTTGCTGTGAATAGAGACCAGTGATGGTTGCTGCATACCTATTCCTGAAAGAGGGTCTGAAGTCTGGCTGGCCTCTTAAGCTAAGAACAGAGATCTCCCATGTAAGTAGATATATCCCAAAGCCATCAATTGTGTGGAGAGCTACCTGCCTTAATCCCTTTTCATTGGTGGGTAGGGGAGTAGCACTGGGTAAACCCTGACCATATTTGACTAAAAAGATAACTTAATTAATTCCTCATAGAAAACCCCCCGATCCATTTAAATTGAATTGTCTTGGGATTTATCTGCCTTAATCCTGTTAATTTAATTGTGGGTGAGGGGGCAAAACAGTGTAGACATTTAGCACATTTAATTAAAGTTAATTCAGTTAATTACCATCTGGAAAACATCACAGGAGGAGTTTTGTTACAATTCGAAACTAAGAAATGTCATACCCATTGGGTTTTAGACGTCATAGTCATTAAAGTACTTAGGTGACTCTACCTTTCTGAAACCCTAGACTTCCTTACAGAAGGGGTTTGTCCATAATCCCAAAACAAGCAACCCTAATACTCTGCCATTACTGTGAATGTAGAATGTGCAAAACAAAATTTCCCATGTATTATGATATATGATATGATACATGATATGATGTGGCATTTATAAAGCGCCTACACACAAGTGTTTCAAGTGTATTCACTTGCATCCCAAATCAGAATCCCAATGGCCTGCATTTTATTCAAATAAAAAGCTCAAAATGATGTTCCCATTGTGTTCCTTTCCCAACCCCTGCCTTTCAAATAAATAGCCCAAAACTATTTTCCCAGTGAGTTCCTTTCCCAGACCCTGCCTTTCTAATAAAAAACCAGAACGATGTTTCCACTGCATTAATACTCCCTGTCTCTTGCTTTCCTACAAGGGTTCATATATAACTGATGCCTGAGATGGGGGGTGCTGGGAGAAGAGACCATTGAGATAAACTAAGAAATAACTGTGGATGTTTGAAAAAAAAACACCTATCTGTTAATGTGCAAAGAAATCCTATTTGTGTTTTAATATCAAGTCTTCAAATTCAACCTGTATTTGTTGTGGTAGCTGAAAGTCTATTAAGAAATACATGTCAGTCATTTGATGTCAGTAATTTGCATTTTATTATGTTGAGCCACAGAGATGGTGGCTGGTGCTCTGGTGTTTGTTTGTTATTCAGTGAAGACATTTTAAATAAATATACACTATTATTTCTATACACCAGCCTGGTTTCCAGTTTATTGCTGATTCAGAGGGTATCTGCTGAATGGTGTTATACAGCTTGGAGGCCTAACCTAATTTGAATCTGCTACGTGCTTTGTTGTGCAACGCCTTCATCAGAGGGGAAAGGAACTCCCCGAGTTGAAAGTGTCTATCCAATAAACCGTGACAAAACTTTGGGCTTGTGGCCAGGACTTAATTGAGAGTTTTCACTTGTGACATTTGCAGTAGCAGCAGACTACTCATTTGGGTGTAATTGCATTGCAATGGATAGAAAGTTGTGTTTGCACTGTTAAGGTGCCACTCAGACTTGTACCCTGGATTCCAGGGAGGTCTATAGAGAACACAGTTTTGAATAGAACTATCTTGAGTTGTCATTGTGAGTAGAGACTAAGCCGGAACAGGTTCGAGAATTTTCCTCTGCATAGGAAGTATATAAAGTTGCAGAACACATTTCAGAATGAGCACCATAGAAATTGATATGGCCAGGAAGCACCTCCTATCCAAATTATTTATCAAAGGTGAATGGGTGGAGGAAGAACAGGACATGTGGCAAACTAGAATGATGTAGGAGGTTACCCCTGCAAATGGTGAAATCTGGCAGGATAATGGTCTGTTGCATCAAGGTCTAACAGACATTTATTTGACACAAACTACTAAAGATGAGCAGACCAAAATGGCTCAGCTCACAGCATATATGTACTTCCATTTGCTGATAGTGGAAGAATGACATCAGAATAGTGTGGCCTCTGTGCAAAACCAGGCTCAGCTTTTTAATCAAGCCCAGCCACAGCTGAAACAATTACAAACTAAAGTGCAGCAGAGCCATATTATGGAGTTAAAGAAGGAACATTTTATTTACCAGCTAAAAGATGAGTTAAAAACGCAGCAACAAGACAGTGTAGAGGATGCAAGAGGAGAATAAAGAGTATGCAGAAAATCTGGGTGCACTGCAATACAAATTAAACAATCAGGTTGTTCATAATAGAGTCATGTTGGAGGACATGATCAAATTCCAATCGCAAATAAAACAATTGAAAACCGAAAATAGACAATTAATTATCAAAGGGCATGACTCGCAAGGTGAGTTTGATCAGATGAACCAAGATCTGAACACCTTGAAACAACTGAGAAATCAGTTGAGGGAAGAAAAGGACACAATAAACCAAGAGAATAGTGTGCTGTTTCAGGAAGTGTGTCAATTAAGGATGGATGTGGAGAAAAGTGAGTCATGTGCTCAGGAACTGACTGATATTAGGCTCAAAAATGCACAATTAATGGAACGTGTGAGGCAAGCAGAAATTGACCTAGTGTAGGCAACACAGTGCAGAACTGTGCAAGAGGAAGAGATTAGTCTCCTGAAAAAGAAACCATCTGAATATAGGCACACAATGAAAGACTCACAGGGTGAAAATGAATCCCATTGTGAAGAAAACAAGGGACTAAAAGACTGATTAATGGCCCACGGTAAAGTGCTAGAAGTCACTCAAGAATCTTGTGTCAAAATTTAAAATCTCAGGTCTCTGCATCCCTCGAAGAGATAGGGACCGGGAGAAATAGGTGTGAGGTTGGCAAATGAAATAGCCAAATATAAATAGGCTTTTAGACACCCTGAACAATACGGGTATGTCAAAACATCCTCCGATCACGGAGTGGTGCCATCTCTACCAGGGACCTAAAGCCAATTAACCACTTCAGATGTCCAGAATGCCACTAACCTCATGCGTACCACTTATCAAGAACAGGGAAACATGAGACAGCTTCATTCACCCAAATCTAGTCAAACTGATCCAGAAGACCAGCCCTTATCTAACATAGATGAGCATTCAGGGTCAACAAGCAGAAGGGAAGGTGGCTGGACCAGTCGGATCTGGGAAATCAAAAGTACCCTAGCGAGTACTTCTGAGCAGGACTCCTGTGATGAAAAAATCAGGGAGTTGGACTGGCAGAAAATGAAGCAACAAATGGGTCCCCTGGTCTGCTTTGCAGAGATAGAAGAGCCAGAGTTCAGGCCTCAAAAGAGTATTTTAAAAACCTCCACACATTCAGGGAGATGGGGAGAATTCCCCAGCATATCTGGAAGGAGGGCTGAGGAGGATAAGTACTTTCCTGTGCAAAAAGGGGATTAGAAGGGAAGTAACCCTGAGAGTTCACGGCACCACAGGAGAGAAGTGTCCAGACCCTGTCATTCTCAGAGATTTCTCAGTCTCATAGAGGTAGGGAGCGCCTAGAGGACAGGGAATAAACCACCTATAGTAGGAGCTCTGAGTGAGGGGGTGAGTGGACTCATTTGCAGTGGAAAAGGAAGTCTGCCACACAGAAGAAAGGTCTTGTACAAGATCCATTTCAGCAGGTAAACGCTATAAAGAGTTTCATGACTTCCGACCATAAGAATGCCAAATGGGAGCATCTAGAGCTTTATGAGCAAATGATGACATCATTTGGAATCAAAAATGATAGAAATTGCATGACGTTTGTCAAATGGACATTCTCCCCTGAGTACTCCAGGTTCTTTGCAGGGCTGGAGGACCAAGATGACCATAAATGGTCCACCTACAAGGCAGCCATTTTAAAACACTTCTCCATTTAATAGAAACCCACAGGCAAGGCAGCATGCAACTTGCAGTGTGGGGAAGACCACCTACAGAGTTAATTCAGGAACTGAAACTAGCATTTGCCCAGACGTCTAGGTGGGTGAATTCCAATAGTAGGGAGTTCATCAATACATACTTTCATGCGCTCCCTAAATTCATTATGACCAAATTAATAAGGGATTTTCTTGAGCGTATGACCCTGGATTGGGTTATTGAACAGGCCACCAGGGTCTATGAGGTCCAAATGCCCTCTGAAAATAAAAACAACCCTAAAATCCCCAAACCATCCAACAAACCTGCTACTGCAAAGGTAGCAGAGGTAAAAAATACCCCTCCATTGGACTTGGAGATGGGGGTCTAAAAATACTCCTTCTGCCAACAAGCAGATCGACAGGCAGAGGAGACCCTCTGATTCAGCCCAATCGAAGGGGAGTCAGGCACACCAGACAAAATGACCCTTCTGAACCTATCACCTTTGTAAGTCCAAAAAACTAAAGTACAAGACCTATACCCGTATATATATGGACTCCCCTGGCACAAGGAGTGAGATCCAATCAGATAGGTGACACCCCAGGAAACCTCCCTCCGAACGTCCCTCCAGAGAGAAGTAATACTCCACTTCCCAACTTGAACTTCTGTACAAGGTACCCAGAGAACCCCAATTTCCAGAATAATTCTCCTCTCTCTCCCCGCTTTCAGGACAATGGATTCCTGAATCAAGGAGAAGGGAGACCTAGGGGAAACTTCCAATACCCAAACTACTCTGGGAGATAGGACAGTTACCCTTTCCGGGAGCAGCAAAGGTATGAATCAAGACCTCCCTACCAACCAGAGAAAGTATCACAACTGGAGCGACAGGTCCAACAACCAACTGAAGGCCAGTGTTGCATGTTAAGGGCTCAGTCGAACCTTCAACCGGAACTTGCAACCCAGAGTAACTGAACATCTGGGTCTGATGCCCCTGGGGGGAGTGACTGGAAGAAATGTTTGACAACCGACAGGTTCCTGAGAAGGGGCTTCGGGTAGAAGGGAGGTGCAAAGCCCTAGAGGAAGCATCCTTTCCCACCGGGAAAAAGCCCCTGGAAGTGTCTGAGCCTGAATATGAATCATCTACCACCAGAATGCTGGAACCTAAAGAACAGAGGGCAAGTGAAAGAAAGCAAAAGAAAACTCACTTTGTGGAGGAAGTCCGCCTCATCCCTTTTGAAGGAAAAGAATCCCTGGAGGATTCGGAAAAAAATCTTCTCTTTCAGGATTTGATTACTGCACAAAAACAGGATCCTATTATTGTGAAATTTTATCAACATGTTGAAGATCCCGTGAATTTTCCTCTCACAGAATCTGATTATATTGCGAAAGAGGATCTCCAGGTGTTGATGAAGTTTTCCAAACTGTTCCGAATCTAAGACGGTTTGTTGGTATGGAGACCCCTATCTGGATGTGACCAGTAGGTGATACCTACCTCATTCCGAAGTCTGATGTTCAGTCACCCCCATGATGCGGGCACTGCTGGTCATTGGAGGTTTCAAATGACATTAGATATCTTGCGCAAGGACATGGGTCAGGAACTCAACATCTACATAAAGGGGTGTCTTGTGTGTGTAGAGTTTCAGCCAAGTTCTCCCACACACCGAGCTCCCCTACAGAAAAGGGGAAAGACACTGTCTTGGTCAGATTTGCAAGTTGATTTCATTGGGCCAGTGATTCACTCCATTAGAGGAAACAAAAACATGCTGATGGTAAAATGTTTGTTTACCAAGTGGGTAGAATGTCTTCCAGCCCTGAATTGTAAGGCCGAGACTTCCCAAAGGATTGAGTCAGACCATGGAAGTCATTTTACCAGCGAGGTTATGACCAAAATGTGGGCGATTCTAAGGGTAAAAAAAAAACTCTACATTGCTCCACCCAGCCTCAAGGGGCGGCGAGTTGAGAGGTACAATAAGACAATTCTGGGCATCTTGAAGAAGTTTGTGGTGGACTCTGGACCTAGTTGCGACATCCAATTACTGCTTGTCCTGATGGCCATTAGGTCCAACAACTAACAATGAGAGACCAGAGGAGTAATTTAATGACGCCTGGACCTAACTCCACTAAAGCCTTCTAGACAATAAAAGACAAAAAAGGGCCAGCCGTCAAACTCCTGTATGATCAAACTCCTTTCTTCCAAACCTCGGTCCATGGACCAAATAGAGACTGAGTCGTAGGTTATGAAAATATCAATGCATAATTTATTGAAAAAGAACACACAATGTTGATGTCACAATTCATAAAACATACATCACATTTAAAAAGTGTAAAACCTAGTGCACTTTTCTACAACATACAATACAAAACAATCATAAATGCTCAAAATGTGTCTAAATAAACTATTAAAAACCACTTGCCCTGATGTAACCTGTACACCAAGATAATCTTGGCAACCTGCCTATACAAATCTACCAAGTACAATCTGTAATAAACATTACAATGTACCCAGTGTATAGTAACAGAACGGTTGGTAGCACCTCCGAATGCTAACACTTAACTGTCTTCGGAGGTCGCCTATTAATGGTTTGTCAGCTAATCGTCTACCCTTCTAACAGCTACTAGGGTGACTCTAACAACTGAATTTATTAATGAATAGCACCTCTCAAGTTCAGGGTACTTTTATGCCCGACATGTTTCATTCATACACATTAATACCATTAATAAATGAACGCCTTCAGGGGATCCAAGATGCCCACTATACACATACACAAAAAAAACACAACAGTAAGCGTTGTTAAACTGCCGTGGCGATGAGGTCAAGCACAATGTCAAATCCACTGTCAATTTTGAAGACCTGATGTATACACAACCAGCTAAGAACAGAGAAAGAAAACACAGGGGAAGAAAACAGAACGGAGATAAGGATTATTCACGTATCTCTATTCAACATCCTAGGTTAAAAATGAGCTAAGAAAGACTTACCAAAAAATGCCAACATGTGGTCAATACAACTCGGTTCTGGTGATGTGGGGAGCGTCTCATCAGTAGACGGTTATCACATTCTACAAAGCTGAGAGAGAGAAGAAGAGACGGGAACACGTCCACAGAAAGGACCGGTTAAAAATGTCATAAAAGTAAACCTTGCTGCAGCATGGGGGAGGGGACAACACTGGGTAGACCCTGACCATATTTGACTAACATAATTCCTCATAGAGAAAATCCCAATCCATTTAAATTGAATTGTGTTGGGACCTACCTGCCTTAATCCTGTCCATTTAATTGTGGGTGGGGGGGAACTGTGAAGACCGTTAGCAATTAATTGAATTAACTTTCGTTAAATGTGCTATCTAGAAGAGATCACAGGGTGAGTTTTGTTACAATTTGAAACTAACACATTTCATACCCAGTGTGTTATAGCCGTCATAGTCAATAAAGTACATGGGTGACTCTGGGCCTCATTACAACTGAGGCGGTAAGGGTTTAAAGGTGCCGGCACCATTAACCCCGTACCGCCTCATTACGAGGTTCCCTCGCGGGACCCGCTGTGGACGTCTGGTCAGACCAGACGTCCTTTGCGGGATCCGCGAGGGGTCCAGCATGCTAACAACGGCCCGTCATTAACGGGCCCGTTGTTAGCATGCTCCCCTTTCCCATTGAGCTCTATGGGGGCTCAATGGGAATGGGGATTGTCCGTCTCCGGGTTCCCTGAATGTGGAAATACGGGGCCCTCCAAAGTAGGAATGTCCCGGTATTTCCCCATTCAGGGACCATGGACCCGGACCCGAGTTTGGAGGCAGCCATGCCCTTATTAACATAATGAGGCCCTCTGTCTTTCTGAAACCCCAGACTTCCTTACAGAATGGGGGTGTCCATAATTCTACAATAAGTAACCCTAAAACTCTGCCATTCAAGTGAATGGAGAGTGTGCAAAACGAAATTTCCCATTTATTCACTTGCATCCCAAATCAGAATCCCAAAGCCCTGCATTTTATTCAAATAAAAAGCTCAAAACGATTTTCCCATTGAGTTCCTTTCTGAAACCTTGCCTTTCTAATGAAAAAAACAATGTTCCTTCTATATTCACACTCCCTGTATCTTGTACCTTGCCTTCCAACAAGGGGTCATATATAACTGATGCCTAGGGGTGGGGTGTGTTTGTAGAAAAAAGCATTGGGATAAACTAAGCAATCAATGAGGGTGTTTAAAATAATTCTCCTTCCTATCTGTTAATGAGCAAAGAAATCCTGTGTGTTATGATTTCAAGTCTTCAAATTCAACCTGTGTGTGTTGTGGTAAGTGAACATCTATTAAGAAATACATGTGAAAAAGCTGGACACAAAACTCTGCTCAAAGGCAACTATAATATTCCTTACAAAAAAGCTAGACACTGCCAAATAGTCATGGTAACTCTCGATGGGTCAACAGAGTCAGAGACCCAGGGGGGATTTTGGGGTGAAAATACAGCCCCAGAGTGACATAGATTGAGAGCCCATGAAAGGCCCTATTATATGAATGAGGCTGGGTGATGTTGATACCTATTGGAATATGCAGGCCAATCCAAAACACTTATTTTCCAACATGGGGCCTAGTGTCACGAGACGATCCTGGAAGCTGTGGGAAAGATGGAGGGTCGGCAATCGGACTCCTATAATCCTTCGTTCACAGACTAGATGTCCATTGTCCAGCCTTATATATTGTAGCCACACCCCCTGCTCATAGCATTGCAACTTTTCAGTTACTGACGCTCAAGCTGCTACCCGCTGGTTTGTGATATTTTGTTCCTGTTTCTCCTTGCATTCTGAGCTGCCTCCCTCCTAGTTTCACCCTTGCCCTTCGTGGTTTCCTTCTGTCCTTTGTCCCTCTTGTGCTTGGTTCCGCATCCGGCTCTGCTTCCTTGCCACTTTTGTTTTCAGAGACGGCTTGCGATTTCCTCCTACTGGCATTTCTCTCTTTTGTGGATACGTTGTATCCTTGGCCTTTCTCTCTGCCGGCTCCTTTTCAGCAGGCAGTTCTAGAGTGTATCTCCCTCCATTGGTTGCACGTCATATCTCCCTCCATTGGGTGCACGTCTTATTTTCTTTCTTTGTTCCTAGTTAACTTTTATTTGTCCCACTCTTGATTACGTCCGCTGTCTCTCTCTTTTTTCTCTCTCTCTCTCTCTCTCTCTCTCTCCTTTTCTTTCTTGCAGCCCTTCCATTTTTATTCTGACCAATTTTCCCTGTGTATCCATCGCTTCAGCCCGGTACTTCAAACCCACTTTTAGTATTCTACTGGTTTTCTTCTACTTCCCTGTCCTTGAGATCTGTGTTTTTCCCTTTCTTTCTTCTTTCTGTGCCTTAGCTCTTTGTATCACTGCTCTCGGTTTTACTTTACATTTTTCTCCATCGATCTCTGCTCCGGACCAGAGCTTTACACGGATTCTACCGCCTCTACTTACCTCCTTACCACCTTCCAGAGGTACAGTGTCTTACAAGACAGTGGCACCGGGTTTTTTCTGCCAATTTTGGCTTTTTCCCTGTTAAGGGGCTGGCTCCTCTGGATACCCCTTTGGCTGTGTTCCCTTGCGGTCAAGGTGGCTTCTGGAAGAGGAAGACCCCAAGAAAGCAAGAAGAAAGAAGAGGACTGATCCTTCAGGCAGAGCTTTGGAAACTTCAGGTGAGGAGAGCCGGTGGGAGGGGTTCTCTGAACATGACCCCTAGTGAGTGAATGAAGATAGGCTTCCCTCAACTTTGTGAAAATGGAAAGACACTCAGCTGAAGGAGAGTGTGCCTCAGAACTGTAATATTGCTAAGTGTGTCCAATGGATTCAAAAAAGACATGTGGTGCTGCAGATGCTGACTTTGGGCCTCATTACACGGAAGGCCGTGAGCCATGGCGCTATTAGCGCCATGGCTCATGCCGGTAAAATACCGGCACCGCCTTGGCGGAAAGGGGATTTACCGCCCCATTCCAAGGTTGGTGGGGCGGTAAATCCCCCTTCTGCCATTGCCCTTCCCCATTCCCATTTCTGCCCCATAGGGCTCTATGGGAATGGGGAAGGTGCTAATTACGGCACCGCAATTTTGCGGTGCCGTAATTAGCTCTGAGGTCCCTTAGCGGGTTGGTTTTTAACGCCTGCAAAAAGCAGGCGTTAAAGCACCAACCCGCTAAGGGACCTCGTAGTAAGGCGGTAATGGTTAACGGTCACCGTTACCATTAACGGTGGCCGTTAACCATTACTGCCTTCCGTGTAATGAGGCCCTTTGTGTAAACTGGGAAAAAGGCACATTTTGACAGATTCAATACTGCAGCAGCACACCTGGGAAAAGATGCTTTAAAATGTGCATTTGAAAAATACAAAGGAGGAATTGTGCCATACATTTAAAAAGTGAAGCCAAGTGGCATATTTCATTTCACACGGAGAAAGACACTTACTTTCCACAAATTAACTGACATTTAAATGGAAAGGTCTACTTGTTATAGAAGTAAACAATAGTTTCCTATGTTAACTGTGATCTAGTGGTGAATAATAGAAAAGTGAACTTATATAATATTGTATTGTAGTTATAAACAGCAGGACCAAATGCAATACAAAATGTCATGTTGAACACATCTTTTCAATTTAAAATGCTATTTTGTCAGAATTATGTGTGTAGCTTATTTTCCCCACTGAACTGAAAGGTCAGTGCCTCTGAAACTTTGAGTTCAAGTCCTTTGTGCTGGGCCCACTAGGAAAATCAGGTCTGGTTTTCAGCTTAAAATACAAAGAAATATAAAGAGTAGATCAAAATTGTGGAGTGTAAAGATGAGACAGGAAGCAGAAATGACCTTCAAGATCTGGCCTCCCCATTAACTGTGCATTAGCTTTGAACAGAGACCTTTGAAGATACTTAATGGCAGGGTGAAATAACATAAGCCTGGCACATGACCGTGTCATGTGACCAGGACGAAATGAAATTCATGAGAGGCTTTGTTGGGAATATGAAACTACGACCTTCCATATGTATGCATTGCTATTGATTACCATTCGGCCCCCTTTTCTTCAATAAAAAAAGAGAATTGTGCGTTGCTCATCCGGGACTCATATTAAAGATCACAGAATGCCCACCAGTTCTATTTGTCTCTTAATTTTCTGTTATGTATTGAATTTGACTTAGGAAGAAAACCATGATCCTGACCTTCTCATAATTCAGAGGAATTCAAATGTTTTTGAACTGATAGAATGCAACATGAATGTTTGAATGGTGGAGTGGCATATTTTTCACTATTTGGGCTCAGGAGCAAATCGCAAAAAATGATAGCTATTTCTAGGAAGGTGGTGCCGAAAGAAAAGTAGTATTCCCTGATTTACCATAAAATGTAGATTTCAAAAATATATGAGTCCGATTCATGGAATTAATGTGTGCCGAAAATCGCTGCGCAAGCATGTGAAAGCGTGCGAATCGCAGCGCAAGCGCGAAAATCGCAGCGCAAGCATGCGAAAGCCGCGCACATCGATTCATGGAAGTCCGTGCGCATGTAAATCCTGGGATGTGTGCTAAAATCGTGCATGGCGCATGCGGGCGCACACGTCATCAAACGGCGTGCCAACGCGCACAGCGAAAGCGCACATAGCGCGGCGCACACAACAAAAGTGGGTGGGTGGAACATGGGGCGTAACACGCAGAATGGGGATCAACGCGTGAAAATGTGGGCGTTACAGGGGAAGTACATGCGCTCCTTCAACACGTATTCATGGAATCGAACAGGGGTAACGTGTGCGCCAAAAAAGATGCGCTAATACGGAAACACGTACGCCAGTAGGAAGCCGGCGTACGCGGCCCCGCACAGCATAAAAGTGCACGCAAACAACAAACAAGCTCAGATGCTACGATGAATATACCATTCCTCACAGCAGTGGTCGTGGGACACCGGAGGAGGAGGATAGACAGGCCCAGAATTTTTACACCCAGGACCAGCCTTTTTGGGATGCCTGATGACCAGGTGTATGGGAGGTACAGGTTCACACCACACATAATACTCAACTTGGTGAGTGAGTCGGAGGATGACCTCACATCATCCAACCTGTGCTCCCAAGCACTGAGCCCCTTGGAAAAGGTGCTCAATGTACTGCACTTCTTGGCCACTGGTTCATTTCAGCGGACAAGTGCCATAGTGGGGGGGTGTCACAGGCCACGCAGTCACGCTGCCTACACCAGGTGTTGGCCATCATGACTGCACGCTCTTCAGTCCGCAGGCACATATACATGCCCAGAACACCTGCAGAAAGGCAGGCTTCCGTCCAGGACTTTTACGGGGTGGTACACTTCCCCAAAGTGCTAGGTGCCATTGATTGCACCCATGTGGCTCTACGTCCTCCCAAGGCAACTGAACACATCTATAGAAACCGCAAGCACTGGCATTCCATCAACGTGCAAGTAGTATGTGATGCCAAGGGAATCGTCACCTCAGTATATGCCAACTATCCAGGGTCCACCCATGACTGTTTTATTTTCAGAATGTGACCCCTAAACCGGGACCTAGAAGCTGGGCGGCATGGCGATACATGGCTGCTTGGTGAGTATAAATGCCTCTGCACATCGATGCATGTCAGATACTGAGTAATGTCACAACTCCATTAATGATACGCATCATCACCTCCCTAGGGGACAGTAAGTACCCTCTGAGCAGCCGCATGATGACGCCAATTCGGAACCCCACCACACCACCCGAGGTAAGATACAATACAGCCCATATTGCAACCCGGGGCATAGTGGAGCGCACATTCGGAGTGCTCAAGTCACCCTTTCGCTCCCTTCGCTCTGGTGGGCAGCTGCTATACACACCCCCAGTAATGTACAGGATCATAGTGGCAGCATGGGTCCTGCACAACGTTGCAACCCGCCGGGGTCTGCCGGTAGACATGGTGGTGCCCCCACATCCCCAACCACATGCACGGCCACTGCGCATGGGAGGAGAAAGGGCACGTGGTGAGGTAGCCCGTACGCAGCTGGTGGCTAATTACTTCACCTAAAATCACACCCCTGTGGAGTGCACACAGCCCTGGCACATACCAGCTGACAATCAATGATGATGGCATAAGGGGCAGTCAACTGTCACAACCATACCAGCCTGAGATTGGTCACCTGGAAGTGTTACAATGTGTGCATCCCTACCTACTGAAAGACAACCAATGCTGTGTCACAAAAAGACATACATTTATGCTGCATGAATGACTACCCCCTTGTAAAATACAACATGAAAATAGTGCCATGTCACCAAACCCCTCCCCATCTCAGCTTCCCAACACACCATGGCATGTCATGCAATGTGAAAGCAACAAAATGAATGCACAACACATGACACATGTGTCACAAAGTGCACTGTCCCAAATGGAAACAGGCCACAGACAATATGCTCCCAGTAATCAATAACAAACAGCACACATGAACAAATACTTACCAGCAACACAATACAGCAACACAAGATGAAACAGTGGCAAAATATGACAGTACAAAATCAAAGTAGTGCAAGTCTTACAACCTGAATAAGCCAGCACATCGACCCCTTCCAACTGCAGAGTGTTGCTGTCAAGCAAATGTGTCAGTGTACTGCATACAACATGAACTGCATCTGCAAAGGAGACAGCCTTATGAAGACATGCAGAATGTACTTGTGAATAAGGAGGAAGACATGTCTGCACAAGCATATATCAATACACCATGCAGTGTTCAATACAACAACATTCCCCACTAGGGATGTCCACACAGTTTTGACTACAGACTGCCCACACAGCTCATGGGAGCCCAATGTCACTGTGTAAGTCACTGTCACTTGGTCACACCCTTTGCAAGCCCATGGAAAGGGGACGCAGGAGGGGTGTGTGCGTCATGAACCCAAGCATCTAACCCAAAGACAGGACAAGCCTGCATGTGCCCAGCTGGAATACACAGTGGATGCCCACGGGAGCCACACAAGGCAACAAACTGTAAAAAAAAAAATACTAAAATCAAAAATGGCCATGTGTGGACCAGGGGGGAGGGAGGCCACCCAGGAGGTTCGAGGACAGGGTGCACACCAACACCCACCTGCGTGGATGTTGCAGAAAAATAATTACCTCCATGGGCTCATGGCCTGCACGGCTACGTGAATGTGGGAGAACTGCTGTCGCTCTCTTCACCCTCTGCTGCTACATCAGGAGGTGGCGGTGCTATGGGAGGCAGCCCATGCAAAGCCCTAGTATGGTCCTCCATGGCAGTAAGCATGCGGGTGTGGAAGGTCTGGTTCTGGAGGATGATAGTACGGAGATCCCCATGCAGCACCTAACGGGTTGCCTGCATTTCTGCACACATGGCCTCCCGTGATGCCCGGATCTCCTCATGAGTTGCCTGCAGCTCAGCTGAGAGCAAACGTGTGAGCTGCTCCAGCTGCTGTTCTGACCTAAAATTTCGGGAAGTCTCAAGTTCACCCAGAGACTCCCTGAGAAAATGGAGTTCTAACCTCAGGGCTTCCCTGTGGCCCTGTGACTCTACAGATATGGCTTCGCACAGATTCTCCAGTTCCGCCCGTCGGTCCGTGTTGGACGCCAACATGTCTTCCCAGTGTGATTGGCAAATGGAGTCTGTTGCCTGCTGTTGTTGCTCCATTTGCCTTTCAGGGGGGAGAATGGAAGTGGCCACCCTCTCCATTGCCTGAGCCATCATTTCAACCGATGCTCCCTGTTGTGCTGCTATACTGTAAATGTAGTTTTCCCATACAGTATTACCTGGTGGCGTACAGCCACCGCGTCGGCGGGCTCCACACCTGTTTGGGGCAAGGCGATCTGCACCTTGCTGTGCTGGCACTGCCTGAGGCTGCAGGACTGCATTCCCCCTCTGATCTGCTGGTCCAGGAACAGGATCAGATGTAGTGGAGTGTGACCCTGCATCCGTATCGCCAAAGGCGGAGTTACCAACATTGACATCCCCATAGAGGGGCCTACCACCGGTGCAGGTGGGTTGGACAGAACAGCATCCCTGCCAGAAACACTCACCTGCGACAGCACTTAAGTCCCACTGTCCGATTCAGCACCTGAATCATAGAGGTCTGGGGAGGTGCACCAAGAGACACCCATGGACAGTATGGTCTGCAGGAGGATAGGGTTTTCACCTACCACCACACCACGTCCTCCACTGGTGCCCAGTCGTGGCTGAGATTTCTCCTGGGTCTGCACCATCTCCTCCACCTCAACAGCATTAAGTGCGTGATCACCAGCAAGAACATGAAAGACAACAAATGGAAACAGGCATGAGCACCATAGCACACACATAGGCCTGACAAGGCAGAGATCCAGTACATGAACAACACATGTCCCACACAACTATAACCCTGGCATGCATGCACTGTCAATGAGTTGGAAGGGGAGGCAGAAAGCAGACACTGAGGACTCCAAGATGGAAAGTCAACACATGTGCTAGCACTGGCATCACAGATTAGCCTGTGAGTGGCATGGGTAATCCACATACATGACACATGCCAGCACACAGATGGCACGTAGCATAGCCATGGTACATTTGACAAGTACAGCCATATGTCAGTGAATGAGTACTGTCACCCATCCATGTGAGATGGACATGATGAGATGAAAAATGCAAAATAGTGTGACAAAATATGCATGTGCCACACAGTGCAACACATCCAGTGTGCAATAATACAGTGTTGGCAGGCAGATGGATACATCAATGGTTGGTCACTTCAACATGACAGGAAACAGCAATCATGTTGCACATTCAAACAGGCCCCAACAACTTATGTGAGCAGGCCCTTACTCAATCAGCCTGAATGGTCAAATCATTCCCATAACAAGGTAATAAATGTGGGCCAATGTGGGTTGTAATCTATGACAGAAGCATGTCACATAAGTGGCATTAGTGCAGAAAAATGCGTTGCAAAAATGGGAGGATTGAAACAATCAGGCTGAATGAACACTGAAAAATCAGAACAATGTTGTTGCAAGATGAAAGTTCAAGGGCAACTGCAGTAATGTGGCGCAAATTGGCTACTGTGGTCAGAAGGGATACTGTCAAACCCAAGGCCGGTGAATGGTTTGGAGGAAGCACATGTGTGACCCATGCCACTC
Source organism: Ambystoma mexicanum (assembly GCF_040938575.1). Taxonomy (NCBI): domain Eukaryota; kingdom Metazoa; phylum Chordata; class Amphibia; order Caudata; family Ambystomatidae; genus Ambystoma; species Ambystoma mexicanum. Next base: position 118,483,995 of record NC_090926.1, on the reverse strand, counting down.
AGGAGTACACACCCTCACCTGGCACTCAATCCTTACACATCACCCAAGAAACATACACATGGATTACACACACTTACATGGGCACTCACCGGACAATGCCTCATAATCTGGTAGGTCTCCCATGCCTTGGATCTTTTCCTCTGTGACGAAGGTTCCAGCAACAGACTCATGTTCAGTGAGTTGGTCGTCCTCTGGTGGAGACCCACCGCCAGTCACCAGAGTAGAGGCATGATTGGAAGCCAGATTGTTCTTTGCTCTACATTTAAAGTAATTTCACCGCTTGTAGCAATCATCAGCTGTGCGCCTCACAAATCCAAGGGCACTAATGTGGTCTGCGATGGTCTGCCAGTGGGCCCTACGTTGAGCAGTCGTAGTCTTACAGCCTGCAGTCACCAACATTTCGCGGCTGTGTGCCAACACATAGGCCACAAGTGCATCAAGTTCGGCGTCATTGAAGCTAGGCTTCCTTGACGTGCCGGAGTGTGTAGCTGTGTCTGGGGTCCCAGCCTGTAGTGCAAGAGCACCCTTCTTCTTCTTCTTGTAAGGTGGTGCGGATCCTGAGTGGCTTACGCCGCTCTGGTCAGTAGGGGCAGAAGCGCAGGTGGACTGGGTACTAGAAGCCTATAAAGGCACAATGAGCATAGGTCTTGGTGCAGGCATTGGCTGCAGGGTGATGTCAGCAGGGCCAACGTCGGTGTGATGGACCGGGACCGACACTGTCCCGGCTGGGAGACTCAGAGCTGGGGTGGATTGAGCTGCAGCTGCCCCTGCAGCCTCCCCACCCTGCCTACTTGGGGCAGCAGATGACATTGCTGCCCCAGATCCACGTGGCCTGGTGACAGCAACTTTCACCGCCACACGTGGATTAGACCTGTTGACCTGGAAGTCAGCCTGGGAGTCATCCTTTGCCGGTTCAGGTGACAAAATGGGCCGGTCCAACAAGGGCTGAGCTGGGATGGTGTCAGCTACGTTTCCCACAACCATTGGGGGAGGGCATAGGTGGCCCCAATTGGTCCTCCACACACGGGGCTCTAAGGGGAACCTGCAAATCCTGGCCACGTCGCCTACCGCGCCCACCACGCCCACCTTTTGGAGGTCAGCCACCTTTTCTTCCCTTACTGCTTGGTCGCCTCCCAACCATGGCACTGATGTTGTTGTGCGTATGGGAGTTGCAGTAAACAATTGTCCTGGGCAATTGGGGTGAAGTGGGTAGGGTACTAGATGGAATTCATACCCTAGTGCTCTAGCAAGGCTGTATATGACCCCTGGGGGAAGATGACGGGTCACGCAACGCACAGGCACTAAAAAACAAAAGTACACGTGGACGCAACCCCTGGTAGACCACGTGCGTGGAAAAATGAACCCGCACTACGCTGTGGCACCCAGAAACACAAAAATAAGCGTACACGTGTTACACGCAGCCTATAAAGACCTCTGAAGGGGTACGCGACACACGGGGGCAACCACAGTTGGAAAATACATGCGCCACTCACCGTCTGCCTTGAAAAACAATGTGAAAAAGACAAGCGTGTGCGCGTTGGCAACACCCCCGCCAAAAGAAGAAAAGAACGCAGTCTGAGGAAACAGGGAGTATGAACTGGAAACGATGTGAAGGAATCGCGTGTGAACCGACAAGAAGTACAAGAATCACCTGCTCACTCTCCACAAAAAGCACGTACAAGGAAATAGCGTGATACTCGTACCTTTTAAGCCAGCCCACACATGCAACGTCACTTACGCGCTTACGCGCTAAGGCCCTTTCCTCCAATAGCACGGTGACATGCAGTTTTCTCACGTGCTGATTCACAATGCACCCATGTTGTGGGGGATGCCCGCGCACGTAACGTCACTTACACGCTTACGCGCTAAGGTTCTTTCCTCAGATTGCACACGGACGTGCACTTTTTTCACGTGCCAAATCACTCCGTATCAAGCTGGCCACGCGAAAACACACGGAAGACCACGCTCCTGCCCAAAAGGCTATTTTCCTGCCCCCAAGAGCCCCGAGCACGCTCCCACCAGCCATCTGCTGCTGCCTGCCTGCTGCCCACGTGCCCTGCTTTTGGTGCCTGCACATCAGCCATCTGCAGGGGTCCAGTTGCTGTGTCCACCCCTGCTGGAACAGAAGACTCCGGATTGGGGTACCATCGCTCTACAGCCCAGCCCCAGGACCCAGTTGCCCACCCATGCCTGCCTCGGGGGTCGCCATGTCGGGGCAAACACCATCTGAGACCACTGGTGACCCCCAGCCAGAGAGGCAGAGGGCCACCAGCTTCAGTGAGAAGGAAGTTGGTGTCCTGGTGGATCATGTCCTGGGGCATTATGATACCCTCTTCGGAACATCACGCACCAATGAGGAAGGATGGGAGAGGATCTGGGAGGTTGCAGTGGTTGCCATCAACGCAGAGGGGGTGGCAACCCGCGACATCAAGCACCCCCGGAAGCACTGGGAGAACTTCAGGTCCAGGACCCTCTACAAGGCCCGGTGCCTCGCGAAGGCAGAGGATGCAGAGGGGTGCCGGGCCAGCATGAGCAACATCCAGATGAGGGTCCTGGAACGTGTAGGCCCAGCGATCCACGCCCAGATCCTTCGGAGGCAGACCCGTCTGGAGTTGAGCGGTAAGTGGCCAAGTATTGCTGTGTGAGACAGGGCATGTTGCAGTGTGCTGGTAGTCTGATACTTGCCTGTATATGTGACATAGGCCATGTATGGATGTATGTGTGCAGGGACATCATGGTCATGCATGTGAGACCAGTAATGTGTGAACCACATGGATGGTGCATGTGTTCCAATGCAACATGGGGAGCTGTATACGGAATGCACACATGAATGCATGCCAGTCTCTGTTCTTGGACATGGAGGGGGGTGAGGGATGGGTGCTGCTCTCATGTACATGTATGGTGCACATGTGTGTGTGTCTCAGAAGTGTGTGTGTGACTTTGAAACGCCATGGATGCATGACACATGTCTGTGATGATGTGTACATTCACTCATGCAGTGCGGTCACCATTGTATCCACTGTGTCTATCCACTGTGTCTGTGGTGTACAAGCCATGATGCATGACCCTCCGGTGATGTGTGTGCATGGGATCAGTGTGAGCCATGATGCATGTGAGTTTGAAGGCAACATTTTGGTAAAATGAGGCCCTTGTACATGGATGCTGATGTTGATTGCTGGCGCTGTGCCTGTTTCTGCATGTGTGTTGCGTGCATTCACCCATGTATTGTGGAGGGACAGGATGGAAGTGACATTTGACAGTGCCACTCATGTGTTATTGCTTTCTGTCTAGGGGAATATTGTACTGTACCCTGATGCTTGTGTTCTATGTCTCCCTCTACGCAGCGTCAAGGGAAGAAGAGGGCAGAGACAGCGCTGTGGAGCCAAGCGGCGGGGATGCCTCCACCGGGCGGCGACGCAAGGCCCAGCCACCCTCCCAGGAATTGCCATCATTCGGGAGCGAGAGGACTGGACCGCGTCTGCCACTACGGATGCAGCAGAAGGGCCGGGTGAGCGCCCACAGGGGCTTGCAATGGCGGAAGACGGTGTGGAGACATCCAGGTTGGTGGTCTCCACAGAGGAGGAGGAGCCCGTTACTGAGCCGCACATGGGGCCTGGTGGGGGTAGTACCACTGGTGCAAGTGGTGCAGTCCAGGGCCAGGTCAGGAGGCAGCACAGGTCACCGCGGAGGGGCCTGTGCATGTCGCTGTCCTTGACCCTGTGACTGCACTACCATGCACCAGCAGGGATGCCCCGTCCCAGGCCCGTCCACAGGTAGGGGGGAGTGCCACGTCATCTGCCGCTCCACTACCTGCGGACGAGGGGTCCCATGAACGTATGGGCTCCGTCCTGATTGGTGTCGCGTTGCGCATGCATGACATTCATGATGACGTGCGTGCTTCCGGGGTGGAGCACGCATGCCATCACGAAGAGCAGCGTCGTGACGTGGCACTGTTGGGTGGGGCCCTGGTCGGTGGGTTCCTACATGTGTCGCGCACTCTAGGGGACCTCTCCTCCTCTGTGGAGACTATGCGCCAGTCATTCTCCCTGCCGTCTTCCGGCCCAGATTCCACCAGGGCCCCCCGTGGACCTTGCCTGACCAGCACAGCCAGCTTGGTGGAGATCCCATCCCTGCCACAGTCAGGAGTCGGCGGTCCAGCAGGGGTGGACACCACAACAATTGGAGACCAGCTGATGGAGGATGTGCAGGCATCATCAGACAGGGCACATGGACAGCAGCAGCAGGCTCTAGGTGGGAGCAATGATGGCTCGGGGCAATCGACATCAGAGGGGCAGGCATCGGCCAGAGGGCAGGAGGACCCTGGAATGGGTGTGTCTTCCGTGTGGCTGCGGTTGGGCCGGCGTATAGATGCGGAGCGGCGGCGGGCAGAAGAGGCACGGCTCACAATGGTCAGGGCGGAGAACTCCATGCGGAGGGCACTGGGCCGGGCCGAGTGCCTCGAGGCTATTCGCAGGGAGTTGGAGTCCAACATGGCATCGTCCCTGCGAACCCTTGGGGCCATGGAAGAGGACCACCTTCAGGACATTGAGCAGGAGTTCGATGATGCCCGGGCCCGGGAAATCGGAAAGTGAACCGTCGGACTAGCCCGCCGCCATTGTATATAGTTTTTAGTGTTAGGTTTTATTTTCGTTTTCCTTTATTTTGGGGTGTTTGGACTTTGCCCCACACATTTGTATATAGTTTTTTTATTAGGTAGTTTTTTTCATAGGTTTCTGCTCTTTCGTTGGGCTCATGGATTTTACTTTTTGCGTTTCCTTTGGATTTGCTTTGGTGGAGGGAGAGTTTGTACTATTTTTCTTTTGGATTTCTTTGGATTGGTTATACTTTTCATGTACTTTTCAGTTCATTGCTTTATGCTTTCATTTCATTGCTTTATTTTTGTCCAGAATACATTTTGATATTTTACTTCCATGTGTGTAATTCGCTCTTTGAGTTCATGCATGTGAAAATGTGGGTTTAGACAATCAATGCCAACCAGTGTGTGTGTGTGACGGACATGTGTTGATGTACATAGTAAACTTTTGGTTTGTGTCTTAAGATAGGCATGTCAGTGTGGGGTGGATTGGGAAATCATTGCGTCTCAAGACTGGGTGGCGTGCTTTGGTATTTTGGTGTAGATGTGGGCTATGATTGTGCATCTTTATGTCATGTAGGGGGGACATGAGTCGGGGCCTGCTGGCAGGTGCCCCTCACTGCTGAGGGGTGGGGGTGCTGGGGGACATGAGTCAGGGCCTGAGGCTCACTGCTGGGTGGGTGGGGGTGCTGGGGGACATGAGTGAGGGCCTGAGGCTTACTGCTGGGTGGGTGGGGGTGCTGGGGGACATGAGTCGGGGCCTGCTGGCAGCTGCCCCTCACTGCTGGGGGGTGGGGGTGCTGGGGGACATGAGTCAGGGCCTGGGGCTCACTGCTGGGTGGGTGGGGGGGTGACATGAGTCGGGGCCTGCTGGAAGGTGCCACTCACTGCTGGGGGGTGGGGGTGCTGGGGGACATGAGTCGGGGCCTTCTGGCAGCTGCCCCTCAATGCTGGGGGGTGGGAGTGCGGGGGGACATGAGTCGGGGCCTGCTGGCAGGTGCCCCTCACTGCTTGGGGGTGGGGGTGCTGGGGGGCATGAGCCAGGGCCTGAGGCTCACTGCTGGGGCGTGGGGGTGCTGGGGGACATGAGTCGGGGGCTGCTGGCAGGTGCCCCTCACTGCTGGGGGGTGGGGGTGCTGGGGGACATGAGTCAGGGCCTGAGGCTCCCTGCTGGGTGGGTTGGGGTCCTGGGGGACATGGGTCAGGGCCTGAGGGTCACTTCTGGGTGGGTGGGGGTGCTGGGGGACATGGGTCGGGGCCTGCTGGCAGCTGCCCCTCACTGCTGGGGGGTGGGGGTGCTGGGGGACATGAGTCAGAGCCTGAGGCTCACTGCTGGGTGGGTGGGGGTGCTGGGGGACATGAGTCGGGGCCTTCTGGCAGCTGCCCCTCACTGCTGGGGGGTGGGGGTGCTGGGGGACATGAGTGAGGGCCTGAGGCTTACTGCTGGGTGGGTGGGGGTGCTGGGGGACATGAGTGAGGGCCTGAGGCTTACTGCTGGGTGGGTGGGGGTGCTGGGGGACATGAGTCGGGGCCTGCTGGCAGCTGCCCCTCACTGCTGGGGGGTGGGGGTGCTGGGGGACATGAGTCAGGGCCTGGGGCTCACTGCTGGGTGGGTGGGGGGGTGACATGAGTCGGGGCCTGCTGGAAGGTGCCACTCACTGCTGGGGGGTGGGGGTGCTGGGGGACATGAGTCGGGGCCTTCTGGCAGCTGCCCCTCAATGCTGGGGGGTGGGAGTGCGGGGGGACATGAGTCGGGGCCTGCTGGCAGGTGCCCCTCACTGCTTGGGGGTGGGGGTGCTGGGGGGCATGAGCCAGGGCCTGAGGCTCACTGCTGGGGCGTGGGGGTGCTGGGGGACATGAGTCGGGGGCTGCTGGCAGGTGCCCCTCACTGCTGGGGGGTGGGGGTGCTGGGGGACATGAGTCAGGGCCTGAGGCTCCCTGCTGGGTGGGTTGGGGTCCTGGGGGACATGGGTCAGGGCCTGAGGGTCACTTCTGGGTGGGTGGGGGTGCTGGGGGACATGGGTCAGGGCCTGCTGGCAGCTGCCCCTCACTGCTGGGGGGTGGGGGTGCTGGGGGACATGAGTCAGAGCCTGAGGCTCACTGCTGGGTGGGTGGGGGTGCTGGGGGACATGAGTCGGGGCCTTCTGGCAGCTGCCCCTCACTGCTGGGGGGTGGGGGTGCTGGGGGACATGGGTCAGGGCCTGCTGGCAGGTGCCCCTCACTGCTGGGGGGTGGGGGTGCTGGGGGACATGAGTCATGGCCTGCTGGCAGCTGCCCTTCACTGCTGGGGGGTGGGGGTGCTGGGGGACATGGTCAGGGCCTGAGGCTCACTGCTGGGTGGGTGGGGGTGCTGGGGGACATGAGTCAGGGCCTGAGGCTCACTGCTGGGTGGGTGGGGGTGCTGGGGGACAGGAGTCGGGGCCTGCTGGCAGCTGCCCCTCACTGCTGGGGGTGGGGGTGCTGGGGGACATGAGTCAGGGCCTGGGGCTCACTGCTGGGTGGGTGGGGGTGCTGGGTGACATGAGTCGGGGCCGACTGGCAGGTGCCACTCACTGCTGGGGGGTGGGGGTGCTGGGGGACATGAGTCGGGGCCTTCTGGCAGCTGCCCCTCACTGCTGGGGGGTGGGAGTGCGGGGGGACATGAGTCGGGGCCTGCTGGCAGGTGCCCCTCACTGCTTGGGGGTGGGGGTGCTGGGGGACATGAGTCAGGGCCTGAGGCTCACTGCTGGGGGTGGGGGTTATGGGGTACATGAGTCGGGGCCTGCTGGCAGGTGCCCCTCACTGCTGGGGGGTGGGGGTGCTGGGGGACATGAGTCAGGGCCTGAGGCTCACTGCTGGGTGGGTTGGGGTCCTGGGGGACATGAGTCAGGGCCTGAGGCTCACTTCTGGGTGGGTGGGGGTGCTGGGGGACATGAGTCGGGGCCTGCTGGCAGCTGCCCCTCACTGCTGGGGGGTGGGGCTGCTGGGGGACATGAGTCAGAGCCTGAGGCTCACTGCTGGGTGGGTGGGGGTGCTGGGGGACATGAGTCGGGGCCTGCTGGCAGGTGCCCCTCACTGCTGGGGGGTGGGGGTGCTGGGGGACATGAGTCGGGGCCTGCTGGCAGCTGCCCCTCACTGCTGGGGGGTGGGGGTGCTGGGCGACATGAGTCGGGGCCTGCTGGCTGGTGCCCCTCACTGCTGGGGGGTGGGGGTGCTGGGGGACATGAGTCAGGGCCTGAGGCTCACAGCTAGGGGGTGGGGGTGCTGGGGGACATGAGTCGGGGCCTGCTGGCAGGTGCCCCTCACTGCTGAGGGGTGGGGGTGCTGGAGGACATGAGTCAGGGCCTGCTGGCAGCTGCCCCTCACTGCTGGGGGGTGGGGGTGCTGGGGGACATGAGTCAGGGCCTGAGGCTCACTGCTGGGTGGGTGGGGGTGCTGGGGACATGAGTCAGGGCCTGAGGCTCACTGCTGGGTGGGTGGGGGTGCTGGGGGACATGAGTCGGGGCGTGCTGGCAGCTGCCCCTCACTGCTGGGGGGTGGGGGTGCTGGGGGACATGGGTCAGGGCCTGGGGCTCACTGCTGGGTGGGTGGGGGTGCTGGGTGACATGAGTCGGGGCCTGCTGGCAGGTGCCACTCACTGCTGGAGGGTGGGGGTCCTGGGGGACATGAGTCGGGGCCTTCTGGCAGCTGCCCCTCACTGCTGGGGGGTGGGAGTGCGGGGGGACATGAGTCAGGGCCTGCTGGCAGGTGCCCCTCACTGCTTGGGGGTGGGGGTGCTGGGGGACATGAGTCAGGGCCTGAGGCTCACTGCTGGGGGGTGGGGGTGCTAGGGGACATGAGTCGGGGCCTGCTGGCAGGTGCCCCTCACTGCTTGGGGGTGGGGGTGCTGGGGGACATGAGTCAGGGCCTGAGGCTCACTGCTGGGTGGGTTGGGGTCCTGGGGGACATGAGTCAGGGCCTGAGGCTCACTTCTGGGTGGGTGGGGGTGCTGGGGGACATGAGTCAGGGCCTGCTGGCAGCTGCCCCTCACTGCTGGGGGGTGGGGTGCTGGGGGACATGAGTCAGAGCCTGAGGCTCACTGCTGGGTGGGTGGGGGTGCTGGGGGACATGAGTCGGGGCCTGCTGGCAGGTGCCCCTCACTGCTGGGGGTGGGGGTGCTGGGGGACATGAGTCGGGGCCTGCTGGCAGCTGCCCCTCACTGCTGGGGGGTGGGGGTGCTGGGGGACATGAGTCGGGGCCTGCTGGCAGGTGCCCCTCACTGCTGGGGGGTGGGGGTGCTGGGGGACATGAGTCAGGGCCTGAGGCTCACAGCTAGGGGGTGGGGGTGCTGGGGGACATGAGTCGGGGCCTGCTGGCAGGTGCCCCTCACTGCTGGGGGGTGGGGGTGCTGGGGGACATGAGTCAGGGCCTGCTGGCAGCTGCCCCTCACTGCTGGGGGGTGGGGGTGCTGGGGGACATGAGTCAGGGCCTGAGGCTCACTGCTGGGTGGGTGGGGGTGCTGGGGACATGAGTCAGGGCCTGGGGCTCACTGCTGGGTGGGTGGGGGTGCTGGGTGACATGAGTCGGGGCCTGCTGGCAGGTGCCACTCACTGCTGGGGGGTGGGGGTGCTGTGGGACATGAGTCGGGGCCTTCTGGCAGCTCCCCCTCACTGCTAGGGGTTGGGAGTGCGGGGGGACATGAGTCGGGGCCTGCTGGCAGGTGCCCCTCACTGCTTGGGGGTGGGGGTGCTGGGGGACATGAGTCAGGGCCTGAGGCTCACTGCTGGGGGGTGGGGGTGCTGGGGGACATGAGTCGGGGCCTGCTGGCAGGTGCCCCTCACTGCTGGGGGGTGGGGGTGCTGGGGGACATGAGTCAGGGCCTGAGGCTCACTGCTGGGTGGGTTGGGGTCCTGGGGGACATGAGTCAGGGCCTGAGGCTCACTGCTGGGGGGTGGGGGTGCTGGGGGACATGAGTCGGGGCCTGCTGGCAGGTGCCCCTCACTGCTGGGGGGTGGGGGTGCTGGGGGACATGAGTCAGAGCCTGAGGCTCACTGCTGGGTGGGTGGGGGTGCTGGGGGACATGAGTCGGGGCCTGCTGGCAGGTGCCCCTCACTGCTGGGGGTGGGGGTGCTGGGGGACATGAGTCGGGGGCTGCTGGCAGCTGCCCCTCACTGCTGGGGGGTGGGGGTGCTGGGGGACATGAGTCGGGGCCTGCTGGCAGGTGCCCCTCACTGCTGGGGGGTGGGGGTGCTGGGGGACATGAGTCAGGGCCTGAGGCTCACAGCTAGGGGGTGGGGGTGCTGGGGGACATGAGTCGGGGCCTGCTGGCAGGTGCCCCTCACTGCTGGGGGGTGGGGGTGCTGGGGGACATGAGTCAGGGCCTGCTGGCAGCTGCCCCTCACTGCTGGGGGGTGGGGGTGCTGGGGGACATGAGGCAGGGCCTGAGGCTCACTGCTGGGTGGGTGGGGGTGCTGGGGACATGAGTCAGGGCCTGAGGCTCACTGCTGGGTGGGTGGGGGTGCTGGGGGATATGAGTCGGGGCCTGCTGGCAGCTGCCCCTCACTGCTGGGTGTGGGGGTGCTGGGGGACATGAGTCAGGGCCTGGGGCTCACTGCTACGTGGGTGGGGGTGCTGGGTGACATGAGTCGGGGCCTGCTGGCAGGTGCCACTCACTGCTGGGGGGTGGGGGTGCTGTGGGACATGAGTCGGGGCCTTCTGGCAGCTGCCCCTCACTGCTAGGGGTTGGGAGTGCGGGGGGACATGAGTCGGGGCCTGCTGACAGGTACCCCTCACTGCTTGGGGGTGGGGGTGCTGGGGGACATGAGTCAGGGCCTGAGGCTCACTGCTGGGGGGTGGGGGTGCTGGGGGACATGAGTCGGGGCCTGCTGGCAGGTGCCCTTCACTGCTGGGGGGTGGGGGTGCTGGGGGACATGAGTCAGGGCCTGAGGCTCACTGCTGGGTGGGTTGGGGTCCTGGGGGACATGAGTCAGGGCCTGAGGCTCACTGCTGGGGGGTGGGGGTGCTGGGGGACATGAGTCGGGGCCTGCTGGCAGGTGCCCCTCACTGCTGGGGGGTGGGGGTGCTGTGGGACATGAGTCAGAGCCTGAGGCTCACTGCTGGGTGGGTGGGGGTGCTGGGGGACATGAGTCGGGGCCTGCTGGCAGGTGCCCCTCACTGCTGGGGGGTGGGGGTGCTGGGGGACATTAGTCGGGGCCTGCTGGCAGCTGCCCCTCACTGCTGGGGGGTAGAGGTGCTGGGGGACATGGGTCGGGCCTGCTGGCAGGTGCCCCTCACTGCTGGGGGGTGGGGGTGCTGGGGGACATGAGTCAGGGCCTGAGGCTCACAGCTAGGGGGTGGGGGTGCTGGGGGACATGAGTCGGGGCCTGCTGGCAGGTGCCCCTCACTGCTGGGGGGTGGGGGTGCTGGGTGACATGAGTCAGGGCCTGCTGGCAGATGCCCCTTACTGCTGGGGGGTGGGGGTTTTGGGGGACATGAGTCAGGGCCTGAGTCTCACTGCTGGGTTGGTGGAGGTGCTGGGGACATGAGTCAGGGCCTGAGGCTCACTGCTGGGTGGGTGGGGGTGCTGGGGGACATGAATCAGGGCCTGAGGCTCACTGCTGGGGGGTGGGGGTGCTGGGGGACATGAGTTGGTGATCACTAGTGCAAGGTGACATGTGGGCTGGCTGGGGAGCATGCCCATGGTGGATGGGCTGCGTGCGGGACATGACCAGGGGTGCTGGGTAGTCCCCTGTGGTGTGGGCTGCCTGCAGGGGCCGTGGAGTGGGTAGAGGGCACACCTGGGAGGACCCACACTGCCAAATCACGTGTGGGACTCCCCGCGTGCCCCACTGGATACACGTACCCTGGCCCTGACAGCAAAATCGCGTGTGAAACTGCCCGCGAACCCCCGTAATACACGTACCCCTCTCGCACAGGGCCAATCGTCTGTGAAACTTCCCGCGAACCCCAGTAATACACCTACCCCGCTTGCACAGGGCCAATCGTGTGTGAAACTTCCTGCGCACCCCCGAAATACACGTACCCCGCTCGCACAGGGCAAATCGCGTGTGAAACTTCCCGCGCACCCTTGAAATACACGTACCCTGCTCGCACAGGGCCAATCACATGTGAAACTTCCACGCACCCCAGTAATACACATACCCCGCTCGCACAGGGCCAATCGCGTGTGAAACTTCCCACGCACCCCAGTAATACACGTACCCCACTCGCACAGGGCCAATCGCGTGTGAAACTTCCCACGCACCCCCGAAATACATGTACCCCGCTCGCACAGGGCCAATTGCGTGTGAAACTTCCCGCGCACCCCAGTAATAAACGTACCCCGCTCGCACAGGGCCAATCGCATGTGAAACTTCCTGCGCACCCCCGAAATACACGTACCCCGATCGCACAGGGCCAATAATGTGTGAAACTTCCCACGCACCCCAGTAATACACGTACCACACTCGCACAGGGCCAATCGCGTGTGAAACTTCCTGCGTACCCCAGTAATACACGTACCCCACTCGCACAGGGCCAATCGCGTGTGGTACTCCCCGCAAACCACAGTAATACACGTACCCCGCTCGCACAGGGCCAATTGCGTGTGATTCTCCCCGCGCACCCCAGTAATACACGTACCCCGCTCGCACAGGGCCAATAACGTGTGAAACTTCCCACGCACCCCAGTAATACACGTACCCCGCTCGCACAGGGCCAATCGCGTGTGAAACTTCCTGCGCACCCCAGTAATACACGTACCCCACTCGCACAGGGCCAATCGCGTGTGGTACTCCCCGCAAACCCCAGTAATACACGTACCCCGCTCGCACAGGGCCAATTGCGTGTGATTCTCCCCGCGCACCCCAGTAATACACGTACCCCGCTCGCACAGGGCCAATCGCGTGTGAAACTTCCCGCGCACCCCAGTAATACACGTACCCCGCTCGCACAGGGCCAATCGCGTGTGGTACTCCCTGCGAACCCCAGTGATACACGTACCCTGCTCGCACAGGGTCAATTGAGGGTGATTCTTCCCGCGCAGCGGGGTACGTGTATTCGGAGGGGTGCGCGGGGAGTTTTACAGGTGTGTTCGTGGTTGGGGGCCTGTATGCTGGTCCACTGGCCTGTGCGCCATGTATGGGATTTGTGCGCTGTACATGGCGCACGGGGAGGGATTGGGGCGTAACTGGCGCTGCTGCAGGGTCGCTGCGCCACTCTGCGCCACGGCTGGTAATGGATGTTAAAATCCATGAATACGCTCTGCGCGGAAATGGATTTTGGCGCACGCGGTTGGCTCAGACTGTCGCACGCGCACACTGTGCGGCAGCCGCGTGCGCCACTTGTGCGCTGAATTCTATGAATCACCCCCTATCTGTTCATTCAGATATTTGAAAAATAAAGATAGTTGCCATGTAGTGAGACTTAATATAAAAATCAAAATGCAAAAACATGTCATTTTGAAATCATGCATCTTCCTCCTTCCCCATTATCCATAATATAAACCTCTAAACTCCTTGCCCTATAAAGAGATATCCAATCCATAGCATGGCAATATTCATAATATGTAAGTGTTACCAGCACTATATAATATCAGTTTTCAATGTAAAGGAGGAACGAGATACAGAAGGAAAAAAGAGAGGAGAACAGACTGACAACAACAGAAAGCTGCCAGATAGAAGGCTGATGCTCAGGAGAGCAGATAGAGAAGAGGCCCTGGGACACTTTCTGGGGACTTTTGCCTGGAAGCTGGGAGCCCTATCTGAGTGAGATGCCAACATTCTGGCTGGAGGGACCTTGCTGTGAATAGAGACCAGAGGTGTGAGCTGCCTTCCTAGTCCTGAAAGAGGGTCCGAAATCCGGATTGCCTCTTGTGCTAAGAACAGATCTTCCATGTAAGGCGATACATCCGAAAGCCATTAATTGTGTGGGGAGCTACCTGCCTTAATCCCTTTCCATTAGTGGTGGGGGAGGGGACAACACTGGGTAGACCCTAACCATATTTGACTAACTTAATTCCTCATAGAGAATATCCCAATCCATTTAAATTGAATTGTGTTGGGACCTACATGCCTTAATCCTGTCCATTTAATTGTGGGTGGGGAGGGGAACTGTGAAGACCCTTAGCACATTTAACTAAAGTTAATTCAATGAATTGCTATCTAGAAGAGATCACAGGGTGACTTTTGTTACAATTTGAAACTAACACATTTCATACCCAGTGTGTTATAGCCATAATAGTCAATAAAGTACATGGGTGACTCTGGGCCTCATTACAACTGAGGCGGTAAGGGGTTAAAGGTGCCGATAAAGGTGCCGGCGCCATTAACCCCGTACCGCCTCATTACGCGGTTCCCTCGCGGGCCCCGCTGTGGACGTCTGGTCAGACCAGACGTCCTTTGCGGGATCCGCGAGGGGTCCAGCATGCTAACAACGGGCCCATCATTAACGGGCCTGTTGTTAGCATGCTCCCCATTCCCATTGAGCTCTATGGGGGCTCAATGGGAATGGGGATTGTCCGGCTCCGGGTTCACTGAATGGGGAAATACCGGGCCCTCCAAAGTTGGAATGGCCTGGTATTTCCCCATTCAGGGACCATGGACCCGGACCCAAGTTTGGAGGCAGCCATGGCCTCATTAAGGCATGGCTGCCTCCAAACTCGTAATGAGACCCTCTGTCTTTCTGAAACCCCAGACTTCCTTACAGAATGGGGGGTGTCCATAATCCCAAAATAAATAACCCTAAATCTCTGCCATTCAAGTGAATGGAGAGTGTCCAAAACGAAATTTCCCATTTACAGAATCCCAAAGCCCTGCATTTTATTCAAATAAAAAGCTGAAAACGATTTTCCCATTGAGTTCCTTTCAGAAACCTTGCCTTTCTAATAAAAAAACAATGTTCCTACTATATTCACACTCCCTGTACCTTGCCTTCCAACATGGGGTCATATATAACTGATGCCTAGGGGTGGGTATGCTTGTAGAAAAAAGCATTGGGATAAACTAAGCAATCACAGAGGGTGTTTAAAAAAACTCCTTCCTAACTGTTAATGTGCAAAGAAATCCTATGTGTGTTATGATTTCAAGTCTTCAAATTCAACCTGTGTTTGTTGTGGTAACTGAACATCTATTAAGAAATACATGTCAGTCATTTGATACTTGTAATTTGCATTTGTGATTATTGTGTTGTGCCACAGAGTTGGTGGCTGGTGCTCTGGTGTTTGTTTGTTATTCAGTGAAGACATAAATATACACTGTTAATTCTATATATCGGCCTGGTGTCTATCTTATTGGTGATACATAGAGTAACTGCTGAATGGTGTTATACAGCTTGGAGGCCTCGCCAAATTTTAATCTGCTAAGCACTTTTTTGTGCAACACCTCATCGAGGGAAAGGAACTCCCTGAGTTGAGAGTGACTGTCCAAAAAACCATGACAATACAGACTTGCAAAGCCTCACCTCATAGTACGGGGCAGGGGATACTTCAGGCTTGCATACAAGCAAATAAGACAAACTAGGTATATACACAGACTGGCAAAGCCTTACCTTATGGTGCGGGGGCTACCTCAGGCATGCAAACAAGAAAATAAGACAGAGTAGCCACATATACAGACTGGCAAAGCCTCCCCTCATAATACGGAGGCCACCTCAGGCATACATACAAGACAATAAGACAAAGTAGGTATATATACAGACTGGCAAAGCCTCACCTCATGGTACGGGGGCTACCTCAGCCATGCATACAAGAAAATGCAAAATAAATGTGTTACGCATAGCCACTGGCAATGCCTCACCTCATGTTAAGGGGGCTACATCAGGTGTGCATACAATCATATGAACAAGGTAATGGGATGGTGGAAGGTTTCATGCAGAGGACATATGAAGGTAGCAGTAAGGGTGTGTCATCAAGAGGATAGTATGCGCACACTCCTGGTTAACTGCAACCATATGAGAAGGTGGGCACTTTGAGAATACGGAAAACAGCAGAAAATGGTTAAGATAATGGGCATGTCAGGGTGGAAGCAGGCACGCTGCCATAGTGCAGAAATGTGAACTAGGTATATAGACAATACAGAGAAGTTCATACGCGCGTCCTCCGGGTAAGCTACAAACCTCGGTCATGGAGCTGCATCTGTGATGTAATGTGACATCATGCTCAAGATGGTAATTGTGAGGAGAGTCCAGATATAAGATCAGGCCAGCATCATCCCATAAGGCAGCTAGTCAAGACGGGGCTCATGGGAGCATCCTCCAAAGCAACACATTTGCAGCATTGGGGGGCACAAGTGAGTAGGAAGAAACAAAAGTGGAAATGAAATAAAAAGTGGATACGATGTGTACCTCAGTCAATACAGGTGCCCCCTTGAACTCCAGACAGGCCCAGAAAGTGGTTGAGCACCTTAGACAGCGGCCTTCGACATAGGCCAACTTCGCCTTCCGGCACCCCTTGATAGGCTTGAAGAACACGAATGCCCAATCCACTTGTAATGTAGGTAGGACAAGGGCTGTTCTGAGCCCGCTGAGGATTGTAGTAAGGCCGCGGCCATCTTTCAGAGAACCCACCCGACTTTCGACTCGTTCACTCCAATATCAACTGACCAATTTACTAAACCTCTCTCTGCCTGGAAACCATCCGGCTCCCCGCTAGACCCCTGCCTCAACCCTCAAAGAGAATACACAAGAACCATCATAAACGAGTCCCTCTCCTCAGGAAGATTCCCAGACGCATTCAAAACTGCTCATGTCAAGCCCATCCGAAAAGAAATGTGCCTCGACCCCAGAAACTACCACCCCATCTCAAACACCAGGTTCCTTGCTAAACTCATCGAACAAACCGCTTACTCCCAACAAAATGCCTTTGTCAAAGCCAACAATCTCCTAGACCTCGCACAGTCAGGCTTCAGTCCCCGGCACGGAACCGAAACCACCTGACCGCAATCTGGGATGACCTTAAAAACACTGCAGACTCTGCGGATACTAATCCTCTTGACCTTTCTGTGGCCTTTGACACAATCAACCACTCAATCCTCCTCGACCACCTCCATTCCCTAGGAATCCATGGAAACGCTCTCAAGTGGATAGCATCCTTCCTTAACAATAGGAAACAAATAACCCTCCTCTCCTCCTTTGTCTCTGCCGCCTGACCAGTTAATACGGGTGTTCCACAAGGAGCGTGCCTATCAGCCCTCCTGTTCAACCTCTATATGTCCACCCTCCCACGAATAATCCGCTCGCACAACATCCTGTGCTACAACTACGCTGACGACACCCAACTAATCCTAAAACGCCTTAACTCAAAACCCAACTGCCAGCCCGACCTCGCCGCCTGCCTACTTGACATTGATCACTGGATGACTACAAACCACCTCCTCTTAAACCCCACCAAAACTGAAATCATGGAGTGTGGCTACACCAAACTTCTTCCGCACCCTCTACCCTGGCCATCATCCATGGGCAATCCCCCCGACAACCTCTACTTCAGTAAAAAAACCTTGGATGCACTCTCATTCTGGCCTAACCCTTTCACACCAAGTCCTGCCACTACCACCTCAGAATTCTTAGGTGTATTTTTCCATACCTCTCCTTTCCCAACAGACTTGCCACGGTCCAATCAATTGTAATGTCAAGACTGGACTACGCTAACTCCCTCTATCTCGAAGTCCAAGCATACCACCTGACTAAACTACAAAGAGCACAAAATGTTGCAGCCAAACTACTACTAGCACTTGGCCCAAGAGATCACACCTCCCCAGCTCTCAAAATGCTCCACTGGCTCCCGGTTGGACGAAGGGTGACCTTCAAAACCTTATACATCTCTCACCGAGCTATGCATAAAACCGGACCTCAATACCTTCATGACAAGCTAAAACCCTACCATCCACCGCGCAGTCTAAGATCAAGCTCTGCCCACCTCCTAGTGATACCAAACACCAACTAGTCAGGTTAGGTGGATCATCATTCACAGCCTTGGCCCCCACTCTGTGGAACTCACTTCCACCCCATATTCGACTCACCGAAGACCTCATGTCATTCCGCAAATTACTGAAAACATGGCTCTTCCCTTAAAAGTCGACTTTTAGCACAAACAGAATAAACAACCATAATAAACAGAAACCCAAGTTTTTGAATCAAAGATAACAATCCAGCATAGAGACCCGATCGAACAAAGAGGAAACTAAAATGGCTGATGTAAATAAAACCGATAAACTTAGTAGAACGGATGAAGTGGATGAAAGGGATGAAGTGGACGAGACGGGTGAAGTGGACGAGACGGATGAAGTGGATGAGACGGATGAAACGGATGGAGCGGATGGAATGGATGGAGCGGATGAAGCGGATGAAGTGGACGAGACGGATGAAGAGGACAAGACGGATGAAGTGGACGAGACGGATGAAACGGATGGAACAGATGGAGCAGATGGAACGGGTGGAGCAGATGAAGCGGATGAAATGGATGACGCAGATGAAGCGGATGGAACGGATCAAGTGGATGGAAAGGATGCATTAAAGAAAAAAAAAGACAAAATAGATGAAACATGTAGAGTGTATGGAAAGGATGGAGTGGACAGAAAGGATGCAGAGGATAGAACGGATGAAATAGATGGAACCGATGGAGTGGATAGAACCGATGGAGTGGATGGAACCAATGAAGTGGATGGAACCAATGGAGTAGATGGAACAATGGAGTGGATAGAACCGATGGAGTGGATGGAACGGAAGGAGTGGATGGAACCGAAGGAACGGTTGGAACACATGGAATGGATGGAGTTGATGGAATGGAATGCATGGAACGGATGGAGTTGATGGAACAGATGGAGTCGATAGAACGGATATGACAAACGAGTATATTGAACGAATGAAAAGGATGAGTAGTTTTACAGAATGGAACAGATGGATTCAATCAAGTGGATGGAACGGATGCAGCAGATGAAATGGACAGAGTAGACTGAACTGAAGGAGTGGATGGAACAGGCAGAGTGGATGGAACAGGTGGAATGGATGGAACAGATAGAGTGGATGGGACAGGCAGAATGGATGGAATGGATGGAACGGATGGAGCAGATGGAGCGGATGGAGTGGACAGAACAGATGACCACCATATTACACTACCACGCTTACTCTTTCCTATACACCAACACACAAGTAGAACACAGCGATACTATGACACATTCGGTATAGCTGTTCTCATAATAACACCCGCCACATACTCCTCATCATCCTAATTGAACATCAGCTGAGCATACCGCTAGCTTAAGTGTCTCCTCAAGCCTAACACAGCCACAAATAAGTCTGGGAGTCATCCCTCCAGAATGAACACATATATCTGACTTCCCAACCGCTACACCTACCGCTAAGAAGCAGCTATCATGCAACTGCCACAACGGCTGCACACACATCCGGTGCACACACGCACCTTATGACTCTTTCTCTCTCTACTGACTTGAACTACGGTTCCCAAGGGTGTTCAACCTACCAGCGCTTTGAGATCATACCAATGATACATAAGGTGCTATATAAATGCCAAGTAACATAACATAACATATGGATGGATGGCTAACAAATCCAGGCTGCAGGGGTTGTTGAACCCGTTCATCTATAAGTATCTTGCAATCATTTTGAAGATAACGCATTTCAGGATTTTGGAATAGCGGGGAGGTGAGAGACAGCCTGGTAGCTGGTGGGGAAGCTAATGGTCAGCGGAGAACATCTTGAAGATGGGTATAATATTGCCCATTTTGAAGCAGGCTGGAAAGAGCCCAGCCAAGATGGAGAAGTTGAAGAGGCAAGAGAGCAGGTTAGGGGTCCAAAGTGATTGACTGTTTATGGAGTGAATGGATCCATGAGAGCACAGGAAAGGTTGACTACCAATATCAAGGGAGGCAGCTCAATAGGAGAGGTTGGGGTGAAGGAACCAAGGGAGGGTGCAGTAGAGGTGATAGGGGTGAAGTAGGGATGAGTTATGTGGGGAGTGCAAAGTTGCTGGCTGAATTGGAAGAGGAGATAGCTCGCCAGCAGGGCATGAATGGTAAATGAGAGTTTGAGGGGGGCAGAGCTGAGGCAGGATATTAGGTGAGTGAGGCAAGTAGACTGATCTGCATCCAGAGTGACACTGAGGACAGAGGGCCTGGCGGGGAGTGGTGTGGTGTGGGATTCACACCATTGCCACAAATGCAGGCACATGTCTGGCTATGAATCTCGGAAGTGATCCTTGATACAGGGTGGGCGGTAGATGGAAAAAAAATTGTGAGCTATTTAGTGGTGTTCAAAGTGGGATCTGACAGCCAAGTTAAAGTCTTTCAAACAGTGTTCAGTAGAGGAGTCCTCGGGTGGTGTGAGGACTAGCAGAGAGCATCTGACCTTAGGGGGAAAATTGCTTTCATGTATAGAATAGACTGGAGGACTTGGGGTGGTGGGGAAACAGATATAAGGGGGCAAGGTAATCCATAGGAAGAGAATCAAGCAAGAGTTAAAGGTGAGGAAAGTGGCATTTGAGGGGACCAGGGTGTCTGTAGATCAGGAGAATAGGACATTATGTGGGGCAAGTGGTTAGGAGGATGTGTGCCTAATGGAGAGTGGGGACAAAGTCAAAGAGTGGCTGAGGGGTTTATGCATTGGCTCTGTTGACCATAAGTGCGATCCCTCCACCTCACTTGGACATCAAAGGAGATTGAAGTAAAGTAGCATGGTTAGTGCATAGGGCAATGAACCTGGCACTGTCTTGGGGGAAATATTGGGCATCACGCATATCCCTTTTCTGGGGAAATTACTTCAATGCAGATAAAATCTACCACTGCAAACTTGTGTTCACCGCTCCCTTCTTGGCTAATTTTATCAATCAGGATTCCACCCAAGATGTAGCAAGGAAACAGCAACTATTCAGGTAGTTCAAGGTGTGCAACAGCTACTGCACATAGATAACCCATACTTGTAATCTTCAGTGATCTGTCCAACACAGTAAATTGCCTAAATATTCTTTACACCAGATCCACAAGATAGGTATTGACCACACACCTCATATTTATTTTTGAAGCAGACAAGAATGACAAGGGCTAATTCCAATGGATGCACATACCAATGAACAAACCTGAACTCAGAGTTCTACACTACTATGAAAAGATGCCAGCCCAAATACTGGCTCACACTCTGTACAGCGCTCTGCTCTTCTCAAGCTAGGTCGGCGCTTTAAACAATAAAATAAAATAAAAAATAAAAAGTATGTACAAAATGAAGCTTTTAGATGGCCCACCTATTAATCAAATCTGACTCCCCTCCCTAGGGTTTCATCAGAGAGCCAGTCATATTTCGCCTATTTGTGGAATGTCTGAGCATCATTTTGGGTAAGCCATTCCTCAATATTCTAGGACCACGCATGTATTTCTTTAACTGGTGTCGGCATATGACATAAACTGTAAGCTGTATTTCATGCTTCAGTGCAAGGCCTTGTGTTAGTGGACATAGACGGTGGCAATAACCCTTTGACAGGCCTCTTAATCACGAGTCTGACCCTGCTGAGAGTAAGTAGCTTCCTTTGCAGCTACTCAGCTAATAGAAGTCACAAGAACGTGTGAACATATCCCTCTACCATTGGTCGAATTGGATAGGATCCCACTTCTAGCCAGGATCGTGATCCAAACACATGGCATCATCTATAAGATAGTCATCACTACAATCCAGAGTACTGGATTAAATAAGGCTACCCATCTCTGATGGATCCTGCCTCATTTTGAGCCAAGTCAGAGCCAGGGTGGAGATCATGGATGCTGGAAAAGGAAAGACCCTCAGACAAGCATTTTCCATCTACTCCTCATCTGTCAAATGATTGACTGATTTATTTGATTTGATTTGAGTTTTTATAACATGCTCAGAGTGGACTAAACCGTATAAAGG
This sequence comes from Ambystoma mexicanum, assembly GCF_040938575.1. NCBI lineage: Eukaryota > Metazoa > Chordata > Amphibia > Caudata > Ambystomatidae > Ambystoma > Ambystoma mexicanum. The sequence continues at coordinate 118,462,556 of NC_090926.1, read as the reverse complement.
TGCCGCTGATATCAAGAAAAGATGACAAACCAAGAGGCATGAAAAGAAGTGCACATGTGCATTTCTTAGATAAGAAGAGAGGAAAGGGCTCACCTATAGCCCCACCTTCTACTATTTAAAAAGGAAGGTCTTAAGGGCCTTTCAAAACTGAAAAAGCACCTCGAAGGCCCTGATGTCTATGGGAATGCTATTCCAGAGTCTAGGGCAAAGACTGCAAACCTTCTGTGTCTCCTCTGGAAGTGCATGACGATCTGGGAACACTCAACAGCTGCTGGTCTTTCGATCGAAGCATCTTTGACAGTTGGTAGCGGCAGATTTTGACACTCAAATAGTCAGGAGCCGAACCGTTTAAACATTTAAAAATCAAACACACCACCTTAAATGTTATGTGATCGTCCACTGCCAATCAGTGCAATGTTCTGCGGAGAGGGGAAACATGAGCTGATTTGCCTAGATGGCCGACCAGTCTGAAGGCCGCATTTTGGGCTTTTTGGAGCCTATTCATTTGTTTGGCAGGAAAGCCCATCAAAAGACTATTGCAATAGTTCAAGTGAGCACCGTCGCATGATCCTCGTCAGGGATAAACGGTAAAACCTGACGAAGCATACGCAGCAAGTAAAAAACTGCCTGTACCTTTGCGCTGACCTGCGCCTCGCTTCCAAGATTGTCTTGCCAAGGGAAGCCTATATTTTTGCTCCCAATCCTTCCTTACAAGCTACGCCCCATCCATTGAATGTGTTCCAGTCTTCCAACAAGCATTCTCCATCTACGCCCTAATCCATCAAATATGCCAGGTTCTTAGTAGATATCAGAACGTAACTAAGAATGTTTATTGCCAGATGACACCTGAAATGTTTAAATCAATGCCTGCTCGGTCACCTGCATATTTCAAATTTATGGTCCAATGACCACTTACAAACACTCAGTATCTGGACAGCCAACTACTGATATAACTTAAAATTTGAGTCTGCTTTTCTGGCTTAGACCTGTGCCAGTACCCCCCTGTTTCTTCCTTATCTCTTGCACCAGACCATTTCCACTTATCACTCCTTGAAATGAACTTATATTCATGTCATTTGAATGTCCTTAAGCACCCTAAAATGTCTTTGGCGTAAAGAGCCTCAAAAGTTAGCGAACTGTAGGCTACAAAAATATCTTCAAAAAATGAAATGATATGATATGATATGTTATTTATAACGCGCTTAATACCCAGAGGTTTCTAAGCACGGACCCGGGGATCAAACCTGTGGTGCTCCGTGTTGCCTTGCTTCCAAGGTGAGCGTGTTGGGTTTATGGTCTTTCCATCAATTTTTTGCATCGAAAAAATGTGCATCAAATGCATTTTTCTTTTTTTTAATGGGGGGTCCCTCCAACCCCCTGTTGTTTACCCTTTAAAACCCCCCAAAAATGTTTGAACCCTTTAGCCCTCAAAAACATGCATTCGTTGCATAATTTTTCGATGCAAATCCCTCGATGCAAACGAATTCGATGGATAGTCCATCGATGGATATACTAGATACCAGCGTGTTGCCCCTGAGCTATTCGCCAGAGACAAAAGTGATTACTCTCATGTTATTTCATGGCAATAGAGTGAAAGCAGAACTTTGCAGCTGACATTTTAAGCATGTATTTCTACAATTAGGATAATCCTTTTCTGCCTTTCTTGCTGTACAACCAGAGGTGTGTGGGCATTTACAGATGTTAATTTAGCTATGGTGGGCCCAACGGTTCCATGTCATTTCATCGCGGGATGTTTTTTCGTGGGGATTTTTACCGTGATTTTTTTTTCGAAAAAAAAGTCACATTTTTTGGGGGGGGTTCCCCCTCAACTCCTTGATTTTCAAAAAAAATCGATGTTTTTTTTTTAAATAAAATTTGGGGTAAAAAAACCATGAAAAAACATCCCGTGACGAAAGGACATTGTACCGGGACCAACTACATTAGCTTCAGGTTCTACTTGTTAGACAATCCTCACTACTCCTCTGTCCATAGAATGCAGAAAGGAGAACACTAAGCACACCTGTATAGTAGTGGAAATATGTTTAAATGGAGATATCAGAGATAAATGTTAAATGTATTGATCTATTGACGGTATTTTGAGGTGCAGGAGAGAAACATTCAGCCTTGGTATCTAGGCTGTTGGAATGATCTGAGACAATCTGAGACAATGGTGTCCTAATTAGGAAACCTGTGTCGCCTGCACACTTTCTAGATGGCCTAAGCCTAAATTCATATTTACAGGAAACTGTTTAGTCTCTACCTCCCCATCAGGGAAAAGAGAAAACGTAACAGGCTGTCCTAGTACTATTTGAAAATTGATATAGGATCTTAATCCAAGAATTTGTTTTATCACCTCTTAATATAAAGCACATTTCAAATATAGCAATAATGTAAGTTGACAATTTAGGATTTGTATAAAAAACAATCAATGTCTTTATTAGTTGAACAATGGCCCAAAGCGTTTCGAGTATGAATCACTCTTCAATGGGGGCATACATTCGTTTTCATTCAATTTCTAGAAAGCAAAAAAATATATATACAGCCATTACCATCTGTGATTATGTCTAAGTTAGAATTCATCAAATAGATACAATTTGAATTTCCCTAGAGGTTCTACACTTGTTTACATTTTTGCTGTGCTTAAAAATTCATATAAGTAGTTTACATAGACATTTCTGAACATTACACTCTTTTGTACTCAGACCAGACAGCGAGGAGATTATGAATATTCATGAAAATCTATTGGTTTCTAAAGGTATACATTATTTTTTATTTTTATTTTTATTATTTTTTTTAAATATTTTTTAACATTTTGAAATGTTTAATTAAAAAAAACACAAAAAGTAACATGTTATAATTATATACAAAATACCTACTTCTGTTAAATTCTAATTACAAGTGTGCATACATTATTAAATTATTATTTAATAATAATAATAATAATATAATAATAATATAAGTGGGCATATATTATTATTAAAGGTATACATTCTAGTCTAGAGCTGCTCTCAAAGAGCGTATTACCACGTCCTTGGAAATGGGATGATCGTGCAGATGTTAACGAGAAAAGGCTTGTCTATATATCTATGTCAAGATGGTCTTACCTAGTAATCATCAGGAGATCTCTTCTACTTTTTGCGTAGCGTCAAAAAAAATCTCTCTCCCGAATATATTCCTGGGTTAATGGGGCCACGGTGTGGTCAGGCTTCTTGTAACAAAAGCCTGTAAAAACATATCACTAGTTATTACTTGTGTCCAATGTTCTAATATTGCTTGAGTTCTGTTTTGTGGACATGTGTGCAACTTACCAAAATATGGACTGCAGAAGTCCTAACAATTATTGATTTGGAACCAAAGCTATGTGATTTTCATTCCCTCCAATCACCAAGTGGAGATCTGGGTCCTTCCACAAGTGGAAGGGAAGGGTTCTGTCTGATATGGTGAGACGGGTCATATACCGAAATCTAAGAAAAAATCCATATATATATTTATTTTTTTTAAAAGCGAATTATAAATAATAAATCATCAAGAAGTGAGCCAGTACCACGTGTCCAATGCCGATCTCTGGAATATTGGTAATTATAGGGTAAGTAAAAGGCCTCTGTGGATGAGTAAGCCTCAATCTCCAATGTGCTATCTTCAAAGCTTATTTGTGTCTAGCGTCTCGCATAAGGCAATGTGGTCAAGAAGAGGCCGTGCGGTTCCAGGAGCCAGGCGAACGATGTCTGCTATATTCCTCCCAGGGGTCTGTTTATATATTTGTGTGTCATGAGTGACGTCACTCGCACATGCGCATGAGCGAGTGACATCACGTCGAAATCCGCCCGTGATTTTAGTTTTCAGATAGTTTTGCTACAAACAACATTACAGAAAAGGGTCAAACCCTGATGTCTATTCTATGGTATGTAGTGTGTTCAGAAAAAAAGTCCAATATGAACCTATGTATATTTGGGTGAGTGACGTCACATAGCGTATGCTCGAGTGACGTCACGTCGAAATACGCTGTGATTTAAGTTTACAGATAGTTTTGCTACAAACAACATTATAGAAAACGGTCAAACCCTGATGCCTATTCTCACGTATGTAATGTGTTCAGAAACTATGTATATTTGGGTGTGACGTCACATCGCGCATGCGCGAGTGATGTCACAAAAAACAAACAAAAAGAACGTCCTTGATGTATGTCAAAAAAAGGGAAGAGTAACCCGCAATTTAGGAAAACAATAGCCAGATGTGTAAGCAATAACTAGCAAAGTCTTAAATAAAGCTGGGTGATGTAATGTGCAAGACGCACGTATACATTAGTGTAAAACCTAATTCCCAAACCACACGAATGTAAACCATGTTTACTTGGTACTTTAGGAGCTGAGTCCTGGAGACATGTGGGAGGATAGCTCAGCGGCAACGTGCTCACCTTGGAAGCAAGACGACACGAAGCAACAAAGTTTCAATTCCCGGGTCCGCGCTTAGAAACCTCTGGGTATTTAGGCGCGTTATAAGTACGCAACTAAAACAAAAAAAAAACAATTACGCAAAAAAAACAATTCCTCAATTCCGGTAACAGCGCCTCGATGCCCGCGGGCTGTGTGAGCACTTAAAAAATGCAAAATAGAGATAGAAATATCCAGACATTCAATGAAAAATAATGTGGTGTCTACAAAGTAATTTAACCAGGTGAGGTGTGTGGGCATTTACAGGTGTTAATGTCACTGTGGTGGGCCCAACTACATTAGCTTCAGGCCCCACTTGTTACACAATCCTGGCTACTCCTCTGTCCATAGCACATGCTTTGTTGCTCCAAATCAGAAGAGGAGTGTTGACATCATCAATGGGACTTGCTCCCCTGGCTGTCCAAGTAGAACGATATAACATATTGCAGTCACACGACGGTGACAACTTACCTCGTCCCTAGATCCCATTCAGACTTCACCCAAGTACCTCACTGTATACTGTACCAAGTTGCGCCTTGCAGCCGGAGACGTAAAAAATATGGGCAAAGAAACTACATGCACTCTCTTACCCTTCACTTCAGCCTTCCCTAACCCTACTCACTGACGCATCAAGCTCAAACTCGAAACACACACACCAACCAAGCTACTCACACATGGCTTCTTAACAGAGGCGTTGCTAGGGGGGTAGCTGAGGGGGCTATAGCCCCTGGTCTTTTGGTTGCAGCCCCGGATAGAATCGCAAGGGCTTCCACCAAAAGGCTAACTAGCTCCGAGTCCTGACAGTCCCGACATTGGTATCGTCCCAGATCTTTTACAGACCTAGCAACAGCCCTGCTTCTTAATGCCCCTCTTACATAAGGGCAGATAGCAGTGCACTACACCTCTGCAGGCATATTCTATGCCATAGCCCCCAGCCAATTCATTATAGCTCGATGGGCATAGGCGAAATATGATACGGTCACGTGTGGCTCAGCCCCATCAATAATCCATGCACTGGGGCACCGGCCAGGCCAGGCAGCCTCACATCCACGAAAGCAAGCAGTCCTCTGGCAGGGGCTGCTGATGCTGGCACTGGGGCCTGAAGTCTCTTTTCAAAGAGGGGGCTTCTACTACAGGGGGCCACTTTGTCAGTACCTCACACCAACATGCTGCCCACTTCCTGCAGTGATTCAGCCTCTGCAAACACTTAAACAGGCAAAGGAGATCCCTCCCGCCACGGGATCCACATGTGGAGCAGCATGAAGGCTTCTCCTCCATAGCTTGTTGCTTGGCCGATCACTGAGGATACCGGCCTGTCTGATCGAGGCCCCAGCAGCGACTGTGTCAGGCCCCCAGGCACAGATTCCATTGCCTCGCCTAATAATTACGGATCACTCTCTTGCCCCTGCCTGTTGCTGCCTCTGCCTACTGCCTTTCGCCTTTGGATCTTCGTCTTGGCGATTGAACCCTACTGCTGTGCAAAACTATACAAGTCCAGATTATGGGCCTCATTAAAGGTTTTCCACTATTCCGGCAGTAAATCCACTGGAATACCGAAAAACATAATTGCTGTTACCGGGACTTTGTCTGCTGGAATTACCAACAGATTACAAGTGGCGGTAAGGGTGGTAAATCCCCATTCCATGGATTCAATGGCGGATTTTCCTGCAATTACTGGCCGTGGCGGTAATAAAGGCTGTTTTTTTGCCGGTAGGGGGCAGAGTTACCTCCAGCTTCTAGCTGGAGATTAATCCTTAACACCGACCAGCAAGGCTGCAGTTGGCCGGTCCAGTAAAAGTACCATTTTACGTTATTATACTATTTATAAGTTATATACTTTTACTGTGTACAGGCCGCCCAACTTGGAATAAGGCCCTGTGTGCCGCCCCAGCCAAAACAAATAATTTAATTAATTTAAGTGTGATCATCCCCTCTGACCTTTGCCAGTATTTCCATATTTTTATTTAAATTGATTTTTTTTAACTGTTAACTGGGCAGGCACTATTTGGTTAGGACGGTTATGTATATTTGCAGAAATGTCTTTTCTTTGCATTCTAGTTTTGCTTTTTATATTTTAAGGGCAGGACTACAAGTCCCAGAATGTAGACTAACTCACACATTGCTTTTTGTGCTTGACTATTATCCTGGCTGCCTCCCCTTTCTCCTTCTGTCTAGAGTGCATAGTTCATTATAATTGCAAACTCCAACCATCAACAAACACAACTGTGTATGACGATACTTGTTGGCTCCCATCCATGATGGGGGAAAATAATGCAACAATCATACTCTTTTTGCTCAACTTCTTTTTTTAATGACTTATACTTTGTCAGGTTGGTTCATTATTTGACTACTTATTATCTGACTTCCCTTTGATGTCATTGAGGGGTCAATGAAAAACACAAGGGTAGGCATGCCCATAAACCCTCATTCCATGGACATAAGTATATGTGAATCAACAACGGACATTTGGAATGAAGGTAAGGGGAATCAAAAAAATTATATATTTCTTTCATTTTTGGTTATTTTTATATAGCCGCGTTATGCTGGCTTCGGCACAACAAGGTAAAATACAGATGAACAACATACACAAGTACCCAAACCATAGAGCATATATAAAGTGCAGTGTGCATGCGGTGTGCAGAAAGTGCCTCCCTCAAGAACAGCGATGAGAATTAGAGAGAAGAATTTAGAAGAAAAATATCAACAACCCTTGCTTCCTATTAATTTAGGATAAAAGAAGAATTTTCCCATTTGCTTCATACTTTAGCATAATAGATTAATGAATTCCTGGGGAAAAACAATGTTTTCTTTTTTTATTTTTTTATTTTATTCTGTTAGTTTAAAATAAACGTTTACAGAATATCATATGAACAGGTCAAGAACAAGTTACATTTTTAATGTGTATTTCCTCCTGGAATTTCCAATAAAAAAATAAACTTTTCATCTAACCTCTGCCGTTTCTGCAACATACAAGAAAAGGAATCTATTTGTCATTTACTTCTGAAATGTGCCACTAACCAACATGATAGAGAACGTTATTTTAGATCTATCTTCTCGGATTTTACCATTGTGGATGAACAAATATGTTGGGCTCGTTTAATAGGAGGAGAAAGGACGAAATGGCAAATAGCAATGTACAAGATTCTGGAAGCACTACATTTATTGGGGCCATAGTTAACAAAATAAACGAGGGCACATTTGGGGGAGACTGTAAATTGATTTTGAAATTCACGACAGCAAAAAGAATACTTTTGTAAAAATCTTTTGATTAAACACAAATAAATAAAAAAAACAAAAAAAAGTTTTTTTTTTTTTAAATGTCCTTGCTCTGGATTGATTCAGCTTGTGTCTCTGCAGCCCCAGCTTCTTCTAGAACTCAGTTTAAATAGTTCACCACAGCAATTTTAGACACATAACATATTGGTACATAGTGCGAAGGTCTGTCATCAATCACAGAAACACAAGAAGTCAGATCTGCCATAGATCACAGAACAACAAAAAGTCTCCCAGGTGCGACAATCTGGGTTGACATTGACGGTCTTCAGACAATTGAATATCTTCAGCTCTGCAGAAGGGAGTGTCTGTCACAGCTTTCCTTTCTTCCTAGTTTCAACATAGTTCCAACCATCTGTTGGGATAGTTTCGTCAGGACTTGCTGCCTATATATACAAAATGAAAAAAGGGAGTCAAAACTGGGGTAGCTGTTGAAAAGTATACTACCTAATTCTCCGCAGCTTTCAAAGAAGTCCAATACATAGTGTAATAAACGGGGGCACACTTACACGGTTACAGTGAAAGTGCGTGTCCCACTCAGGGCTCCAATGCCCGATCGCCGAAAGGAAGCTGGGGAGCCAAGAAACCAGAAGAGAACCGCCCCTCCCCCCGCCTCCCTAGGGGTGAATGTTCCGGTAAGAAGGTCCAAACTATGCCTCTCTGATGTACCAAATAGCTGAAGGGAAAGGGGTAAAAGGGATGATAAAAATGATTGCACGTGGATCGGAGATCCCAGTAGGACAGGCGACAATGACTGCAAACAGCGAAATGAAATCGCAGTAGCCCCCTGCGGCGCGAGGCAGACCTAAAACAAAATCCCCAAGTAACACGCCGTCCACTAGGAGCGCAGAAGTGTGGAGGGGCCGATGGACACAGAGTCACTTCTACTACAGCTGTAAGGTGGTGTTTTCACATCACTGCCTGGGCCCCAACCAATGCAGTCATGAAGTTGGCGCCCATGACTATGGGCACGCGGGATCTCCTTTATGGACACAAACGCCTGGACACATTAGACAGAAACAAAAACTAGCAACCCAGGTGCACTCAGAGTTCCGGGTGCTTCAACACACGAGCACAGCTGTCTCACATCCCCGCCCGACCGATCGAACGAACGAACGCACGCACTCACTCACTCACTCACTCACTCACTCACGCGCTCTCCGATCCGCCTGGCGCCCGGGACCAAGCTGCTGCTGCTGCACAGCCTAATGACATCCGGTAACACGTATCACACCATGCTGGCACAGTCCTGGGCTGCTCCCTCACTTACAGATCTGTTCACGGGTAGTGGCCACCGCTTCTTATTACGTTTCATTTATACGTACGTCATGTTGCTATGTGGGGGCGAGTCGAGTGCTTTCCCATCAGATGTGTGAGGTCACTGTGTATTGTAAATGCATTTGCCTTATGGGGTGGATTTGTTGTTTTTCCCATTTATTAAAGTTAACTACCCTTTTTATATTTTAAAAGGCATGCGTCTTTTGTTTGGGTTTCATATATTCACCACCGCTCCAAAAATAATTGTGACACAACGAAGAGTTGTGTCATTCGAAAAGTGCAGCATTAAAGCGCAATTCTGACCGGCGACGTGTTGCTGCTGCCCGGCGCAAGGCCGCTTCACTCGGGCAGCGCAAGAGGGGCCGGCTTGCGATGCCAGCCGCCAGTGGAACCGGCATAAGGTCCCTTATGCATAGGCAGAAATGAGGGCACGTGCTAAGAACGGCAGATGCATGATATAGAAGCAAAGCTACACAAACACCTGCGGCAGTGGGTGTGTGGCGTGTGAGAACACACATATACATTTATATAAATATACGTACTTGTATATAAACATGTGTGCATGTTTTATACACATAGTTGTATATGCGTGTCTTCGTATGTATTGTACATGTATACTGACAGAAATAAACACACTGACGCGCACCTTCACACATAGATGCATCGCTATGAAATGACACCATACCAACACACACATACGTTGGGTGCCATGCATACATATTTGCATCATCTATGTCCGGAACTGTGCATAGAGCACGCGTTCTATTCAACCCATCCGAATACAGATTACATCTACCGGGAAACCATACTGATACGGCCCCGAATATGCCCGACCCATCGGTGTTTCGTACTGCGCCCAACTTCCGTTATTATAGTTTCGCAGCGCTTGTTGGGGCGGTATATCATCGAACGCACGTCCACTGATATCGTGAAGAAGTATCCCCCTGTGCGGTGGGCTGGCAGCATCGTTTATTGTGGTAGCATAATTATAGTGGACGGAAAGTGTCCATTTGCCACGTTTGTAAGCAAGTGCATCGGCCAAGACAACCGATCAAACGGCAGAATGCGCGTGCTGTCGCATGTTTCAAGTTTTCTTGCTCCGCGCGCATGTGATACAAAACACAGAGACAACGCAATATTTATCTGAGCTAAACACCCAGAAATTGGGCGCGTTGGCTGTTATAATGAAATAGCGCAAGCAGTCATCGAATTTTTGATAGCGGGTGCCAACCTGCTCGATTTTTAGGAACGAAAAGCCTGTTTTAAGCCACAAGAAAAAGAAAAACAAAGGTTCTACGCTAAACATAGACGATAACACGTGCACATAGTCCCAGTAACATAACGGAACCAAGCGTGTTTCCGGTGTGCACACAGATGACGTGTCACTCCTTTCGGCATTGCTGTCGTGGAGACATTATTAAAGAGCTTATACTGGAATCGAGAGGTGCGTGCCCGTCCCGATGACAAGGAAATGGGCACTTTAATCCCACACATCCTATGCATATCCCAGCGTGTGAACGAAGAAGCCACAGCCACTGGCCTCCATATCAGAACCCGAGAGAAAGAGCGGGAGAGTGAAAGAGAGAGGACGAGATAAACCGTCGCCTCGGTGGCCTCTTGGGTTAAAGTTCCGTATCTGCTGCTTGCAGGAGACTTCGCGACAAAGCAGCATTTCCCGTCACTATGAAGCAGGGAAGACCAGGGTACCCGCTACTGTTATTAATTGTATTGTTATTGATAGTGAAATAGCTCAGACACAGTCGCCCACTCCCAGAAAGAAGCATGCCCCGTCTCCTGCTCTTGCCCGCCTCTAGGTGCACGCGCCGGCCGCAGCCTGTGGTGTTTCTACAGTCCGTGCCCGCCACCCCACTTCGCCACCGTGGGAGCTGCAGCAGATGTGCCCCTCTGCAGACCATGCGTTTCCCGGGCATGTCTAGTAGCTACGTAATATCCACTGCATACATGCAAGCAAGCCGCACCCGCCTGCAGGGATAGCCCCAGTGAGGATGCAGGAATAGCCCCAGTGAGGATGAGGCATGCAGAATGGAGGTGGCGAGACGGGTGGATGATGGGAAGGAGGAAGTGCGGGGTGTATGAAGGCGAGAGTGGCGGAATGGGTGGATGGTGGAAGTGGGGGATAGATAGGACATTAATGAAAGACAGAGCGACGGCGAATCATAGGCAGTTTGGAAGGAGGGAGTGCGGGGATGGATGGGATGGAACAGGGATGCACTAAGGACAGAGTGAAGGTATATTGGAGGGATGGGGATGGGTGAGGGAAGCCTGAGGGCCAGAGTGAGGGCGGAGGGATGGGTGGGTGGAGGAAGTGTGGAGATGGATGATGTATGCTGGGCGGGGTGGATGGTTCCATGGAGGAAGTGCAGGGATAAATGGGAGCTGCATGAAGGATGGAATCAGGGTGGTGGGATGGGTGGATGGAGGAAGGGAAATGTTGGGATGTGTGAGGAATGGAAGAAGGACAGACTGAGTGTGGTGGGATTGGTGGATGAATTGAGGGAGGACGTGCAGGGATGAACGAGAGATGCATGAAGTACAGAGTTAGGGAGGTTGGATGGGTGGATGGTGGGAAGCAGGGAGGAAGGAAGAATGGGGATGGATGAGGGATGCATGAAGGACAGAGTGAGGGCGGAGGGATGGGTGGGTGGAGGAAGTGTGGAGATGGATGATGTATGCTAGAAGTATAGAGTGAGGGAATGAGTGAAGGTGCTGGGCGGGGTGGATGGTTCCATGGAGGAAGTGCAGGGATGAACGAGAGATGCATGAAGTACAGAGTTAGGGAGGTTGGATGGGTGGATGGTGGGAAGCAGGGAGGAAGGAAGAATGGGGATGGATGAGGGATGCATGAAGGACAGAGTGAGGGCGGAGGGATGGGTGGGTGGAGGAAGTGTGGAGATGGATGATGTATGCTAGAAGTATAGAGTGAGGGAATGAGTGAAGGTGCTGGGCGGGGTGGATGGTTCCATGGAGGAAGTGCAGGGATGAACGAGAGATGCTTGAAGTACAGAGTTAGGGAGGTTGGATGGGTGGATGGTGGGAAGCAGGGAGGAAGGAAGAATGGGGATGGATGAGGGATGCATGAAGGACAGAGTGAGGGTGGTGGGATGGGTGGATGGTCGAAGGCAGGAAATGCAAGTATGGATGAGGGATGCATGCAGTGCTTTAAGTGGGTCGGGCCTAGCTGAGGTGGAGCCCTGACTGTCTCCAAAACAGTTCCCAAGCCGGGGAGGTGCTGGTGCTCCCTGTTGCCCATAAGCAGCCCATGTTTTTTATTTTTCTATGCACATTCAGAGCGCCTTTGCCTCGGCTCCCTGTCAAGTCTTGTCAAATGAAAAGGAGATGCTGGGAAAGGGGATAGGGGGTAAGATTTACTCTGGCAGACCCCGTTGCGCACAGCACCCAGAACGTCCACCAACAATCAAAGTGAGAACAGGCAGTTAGAATCCCCACTCACAACATAATAAGTAAGTGTCCGATGACAAGTTGCATGGAACCACTATAACACATCTCCCTCCTTAACAAAACACAACAACAAGGAGAACACAGGCAGGGTGAAAGGAAGGACACGTACACATACAACACAATGGGACAAGAAATGTAACAGAAACTGGAACCCCAGTCCAATAGCAGAACAGCAAAATGTAAACAGAGCTTGGACCTCAATGCCCATCCCACACGTAATCTCTGAACCTCACACGTGGGAACCTTGGCCTTGACACATGAGCCAAGACCACGGATACCCGAGCACCACAAGAGTAACCTGATGTTCCAACACCTGCCTCACCCTACGCAACAATGGGTGTTGCATTCTCCTGCACACAGCTCTCTCCCTCACGCACACAACTCACCTTCTCTTCCCCCACTACTGAACAAAAGGGACTTTCATCATCAGACCAATAAAACGACCCGCCTCCAGCACCACAACCCTCTTCTTGCTCCACTGTGAGCTATCATCCAAAACTATGTACTCTGCCCCCACTTTAACCATTCACACTAACACCACACGAGGGGGAGACAGAGGCAATGGGTCTAGCTACCCGATGACTCCACGGATGCAATGACAGTGCTAGCACTGTGGGATGGCTTTTCCCCACGCAAGAACATGCCTCGTACTCATTCAGAGTTGTGGAAATTGTGGGAGAAAAGGACACTTCGAGTCAGTCTGCAGGGAAGGCAGACCGTTTCCCACACCACGAGCACCCACGACGCCACAATACAGGTCATACCAAAGGACACTGCAGTACCAGACTTACCAAATGCACCCATACCAACAAGGGTCAAGAAGGTATGTGAGAGTTGTCGAAGAACTATACCCGGACGACAAACCTCAAGAGCCTGAGGCACAAGATCAGAACCCACAAATTTGTGATGAATATTATGGACCACCACCACATCAAGGATACTACAAAATGGCACCCTATGGCCAAGAACATGAGAGTGAACAATATGACCTGTACTCACAAGATGAATATGTGAACCTCATTATGGATGACAGGGAAGCCGGAGAAGCACCGTGGATACCAGTAGAAATATGCGGAAAACAGTTTTGCTTCCTTATTGATTCTGTGGCCACTGTGAATATCATGGGGGAGAGAGAATTTCAACAGATCAAAGACAGACCAACACTGATACAAACAACTTCCAAGATTTTTCAATGGGGTGCTGAAATCCTGCTACAGTCCATAGGATTTTTCAAGCGTTGGCTCATCCATCGAGGTCGGGTCACGACAACAGTCATCCACTGTTACACTCACTTGGTATCCACGGGGGCACCACACGATACTGGATGGAGATCCAAGTGCTATCTTGGACCCCTCTCTGCTTGGTTATGTGCCAGACGTTGGGTCGCGCCTATAACAGGAGAATGGAGGGTTAAGATACTGGTTCTGTGATGGGTTGACTCCCACCTCCCTCTGGTCCAAATCCCCTCCCTTGGGGTTATTGCTCACCTTAGGTTTTTGTGCGTTGAACTCTCCGTCCTGCGTCTTTGTGCAGGGGTGCATGGCTGGTGTGGGCGTTCCGTGGACCTAGTTGCTTCACTGGTCCGTGTGGCCTTATGTCGGGTCCAGACCGGCTGTGCCTCCGACTCTGCTTGCTGTCTTCCCGGTGAGTTATAATGTCTTTATTCTGTCTCTTTCTTTCCCTCCGTTTTCTCTGTCTTCTCAGCGTCTTGCTCCACTACGCTGTTCCCTAACAATGTCTCTTTTTGTTTTCACAGGGATGGTTGCAGTCTCGGAGTTGCCGCACGATGGTGAAGACCACGGTGAGTTATTGATGCGCGGATTGCTGCGCTGTTTATTGGTGTTAATTGCTAACCTGTGTTCTCTTCTCTTTGTACAGGTTGCGGTGATGTTCCGAAGTGATGAGCGATCGAAGCGCTGCTTGCCCAGGTAAGTGCTTTGTTAATGCTGACCTTGTTCCTTCTCCCTTGTAGGTTGCGGTGAAACCCAGAGATGGGCGAGGTAAGAGAAGTGCAGGGTGCTGCCAGGACTCGCTACTTGCCAGGTAAGAATTGTTATTAATGCTGTTCTTGTTTCTTTACCTTTGCAGGTTGCGGCGAGGTAAGCGAAGCGCAGGATGGTTTCAAGACCAGTTACTTCACAGGTAAGTGTGCTTGCTCGCTAATGCTGTTCTTGTTCTTCCAGGTTATTAATGGATACCAGATCTAGGGCTTCAGGATCGGGCCACCGGAGAAGCAGATGAGCAGGAGCTGGACACAGTGAGCGTTACGCTGCAGGAGTGCAGAATAACGCAAAGCGCATTCTGCTGTTTGGGTGTGGTTTAAATAGCCCAGGTAAAGTAGTTCCAGGCCAAGTAGTTCCAGGCCCAGCCACACCCGAAACACTAGACCGCATGGCTTGGTTCTAAAGAACTGAGCTTTGTAATAGGCCTCTATGTTGGATTAAGGTCCAAAACTGGTATTGCTTTATTCCTGATAATGAGCCTGGCGCCAAAGGCGCCAGGACTGACTACATGTATGTTTCTGATGGAGTTTTAAGGCCCTTGGGGCCAGTGTGAAGGGCTTTAGCCCCACTGCTGCCAGGGGGCTGTTATACCTCAGGGGGTCAGGGGCATGGATCTTGACAGCCACGTGATCCGGAGTCAACCAAGGGAAGGTGCCTCCTGAGCTACACGACGGCCTTATGCCTAAGTCTAATTGACATTCATATCCAAGAAGGCAACAGCATCCTCTCGACAGCCCCCAGGCTTTAAATGAAAGGCAGGAATCTGCAACATGGAGAACAATCAGCAAAACCTGCCATCACGAAAGAGACAATACTGGAAGAATTTCCGCTCCTATGTAGAGGGCTACGCAAAATGAACTGTCCTCCCATCAAATTACACATCAACCTGTCAATCCGCCCGGTCCCTCAGCAACCACGTAGGGTTGACTTTAACCTCCAAGCAGCCGTATCCAATGAACTCAACCAACTCCTAAAGGACAACATCATTGAACCTGAAATTGGCCCAACCCCATGGGTCTGACCAATTTTCATCATGCCGAAAGAAGGAGGTCACCTAAGACTCTTTGTGGACATGTGAATGGCCAACACCACCATCCAGCGAGAACGACATCCCGGGCCAAGGATAAAGGACATGATTGTCCAACTTAACAAGGCTGTCCTCTTTTCCAAACTCAACCTCAACCAAGGCTACCACCAAATGGAACTTCACCCTGATCCAGAGGTATCACCACTTTTGCCACCCATCACTGGCCAGCCTCTCTTGGCCCTCCTCCTACCCCCAACTGTGAGGCTAAGAACCTCTGGGTCATCTTTGACTCTAGACTTTCCTTCTCCGCCGGCATCTCTGATGTCTCTAAAAAGTCAAACTTCCTACTGCACCTCCTGAGAGGTACTCTGCCTTTCTCTTTCCTTCCCCCAAAGGTCACTGTCTCCCAAGTTCAGGTTCTTTCTAGGTTGGACTATTGTAACATCCTTTTTCTAAATCTACCTGCCTCTTCTCCCCACCCTGTGCAACTAATCCAGAACAGGACTGCAAGACTTGTCCTTGGCCACAAGCCCTGGGATCGTATCTCTCTAGCTCTGAAATCTCTTCATTGGCTCCCACTAGATGCAAGGATTAAATTCAAAACCCTCTGCATTGATCGCAAGGCTTTCTGGGACCTGGGTCCAAAATACTTTCAGCTATCCCTCCGCAAATACCTCCCTTCTTGAGCTCTTTGCTCCTCTACCTGGAACTCCCTCGGGTCAGTCGTTTTTTGAAGAAATGAGCTCGGGGTAGATCTCTGTTGTTGGCTGGGGCCTCCCTCTGGAACAGCCTCCCTGTGACTCTGAAATTTGAGGAGAACCATCTCCGGTTCACGAAGCACCTTAAGACCTTCCTCCTTGGTTCTGCTTTCTCTCCCCCTCCCACCTGCTGATCTGTTCTCTCTCAGCATTGTGCACCTGGCCTACCCTCTGTCTTCCGGGCCCAGGTATCTGCTTACCCTGCCACCCTGCCTCTGGGCCACCCCCTCGACTGGGTTCTGTATCTGTACCCATACAGCACCCCTTTTTTCTTCCTGCACTATCAGACATATCCTGTCTGCTGCTTTCATTAAGCACTTGCCCTCGCTGGCTGCACTACCATGATTTGTTTTCTCATTATTTATTTATTATTGTTATTATTATTATTATTATTATTATTATTAATCTGTTCTCCTTTGCTCTGCACTTTCCACTCCCCACATGCACTTTCCCCTCTCCCTCTCCCATGCACTTGCACATTCTCAATGTCACAGGGCCTAGTAAGATCGTTTTTCTTGTTCTCTCCTGTTCCCCTCCCTTGCTTGGTTGCGCTCTGAAACACTTGTGTATGAGCGTGATATAAATAAAATATCAATATCAGTATCCTCACAGGACCTAGTCCAGCCCATCCAGAACTTGCATGTCACCCTACCTTTCTACACCAGGAACCCTGCCCCCCAACCACTCAGCAGACCTGCACTGTTCCACACCAACTGACATCCTTGGTGCACTCCTCCTACAACTCACTCTTCTCCACCGCAAGAATAATGCTAGCCACTTGTGTACCCTCATCCACCTCATCAACTCCACCACATGTCGGACTGGCTAACCTAGAAAGACAACCTGCAACCACATTCTTAGAACTGGGAATGTACTCTACTCCAGAATTGAATTCCTGCAGATCCACCATCCACCTTGCTATTCTGGGAGATACAGATCCTAAACCTTTGGTGGTCAACACATATGTGAGGGGCTTGTGATCAGTCCTTATGACATAAGGAACACCCGACAGGAATCTGAAATGCTTAGACGCCCAAGATGCAGCCAAAGCCTCCCTTTCGATTACTGCATGCTGCTTCTTGGCATCCAGAAGTTATGTTATGATTTATACCTAAAGGAGAATGGAATAGGCTGATACACTGCACCAGAACTACCACCAAACCTATCTTACTGGCATCTGCCCTAAGAAGCATCTTGCACTTGGGACCAAATGAACACAAAAATGCTGCCTTGTCTAGATCCCTGTTCAACCGCTCAAACTCCGCCTAACACTTAGGCGTCCACTCAAACTTGGCATTCTTCTTCAAAAAAGCACAATACTGACTGTCTAGTCCGCATTAAAAGGAATGAACTTGACGTAATACTCCGTCTACAATCTCAGCTGCTCCTTACTCTCAGGAGCAGGCATAACTTTCATCACCTCCACCAAACCTTTCCTGGGCCTTATTTCATTGGCATCAGTAGTGTGCCCCAAATAGGTAATGCAATGAAAACCCACACGACACTTCCCCAAATTTACCACCAAACCTCTCCCCTACAGAATTTGCATCACATGGTGCACATGCATATTGTGCTCTCGCTCATCTCTTCCCCACACCAAAATGTCATCCTGAAAGTAGCTCAAGCTGGGCACATCCCAAACCAACATCAGCATCAATTGCTGGAACATGGCAGGAAGCCATTCTAGGCTGAATGGCATATGGCAGAACCTATATGCCCCAAAGGTGGTAACAAAAGATGTGAGGGTGCACGACTCCACATGTAGGTCGATTTAATGGTACGCTAAGGATAAGTCAAACATTGAAAACAACGTGGCTTGGCCGATAGTCGCCAACAACTCATTAATATTCAGCAAAGGGTGCCTGTCCACCAAATTGCTCTCGTGGAGCTCCCAGAGTTCGACACACATTCTCATGCTGCTGTCCTGTTTGCACACCAACACAACGGGTGACAACCAATCCAAAGATTCAATCTCCCCTATTATGGTTGCCTGTTTTAACTTGTACTGTTCACTCTTAAGTACATCCCTGGCAAGCATCAGCACGTTCCTGACCTTATGAGCTTCTGGCACTGCTCCCCTCTTTAGCACAATCTTGTGAAAAAAAACATGCAATATTCCCAGAGTTCTGAAAAAAACAATACTCCCCCCTCCAGTCCTATGCAGATGTACAGGCCACTGGCTGATCGCTATCCTTAACACACAAAACAGGCACACTCCTACCTGGACAAATCTGTATGTCTAACGCTGCCTGCTCATCCCATCCAAGTATGCTCGCCCCTTTGTTTGCTAAATACAATTTCCCTTCCATGCGTCGACCCTTTAATTCAATCTTGGCCCACTCACAACCAAATACCTATATAGGTACTTGCCCGTAAGTGCTGGGGTTGATGTCTGCCAGCCTGAGTGCAGACAAGTCCTTCCCATAATTCTCTTTATAGACTTCCTTTATAGACCTCCGGGGAACTCATAGTATAGGGTCAATCCGAGTCCACCAACATTTCAATCTGCAAACCATTAACAATCAGCATGTCCCACAGTCCTTTTTTCTGTCCTTTGAACCTGCAAAAGCGCCAGCTCAGCCACCACTTCAGTGGCACAGTCATCCACTTCAATCATTCTTACATCCTGTTGGAACTGCTTACTGACCCCTGTGCCATAATTCAAAATGTACATTCTCACGAAATGGCCTTTGATTTTGACATTACAACGCTTACATTGGGCAGCCCAAGCTGGACACTATTTGGCACCAGTAAGGTGACTAGCCCATCCACACTTTTTCACAGTTGCCTCCCTGAGACAGTGGAGGTTCTATTGTATCTTGTTCCTTGTCCTTACACTCCTGGAGATGATTTTCGTTTGTTCTTTGCTTCACCACCTCCCTTCTTGGTGGTCAATACCGCCTGCACACTGTCACCTTTTAGGGGTCTGTTGAGTCTCTCTGTGACAACCTGAATGCTGGTGCAGGACTCCTCAATAACTCTGCCAATCTTTATAAACTTGTCCAAAGGAGGGTTCCGGTCAAACCACAACCTCTCACGCACTTTCGTGTTGCTAGTTTTCATCATGATCTGGTCCCTGATGTACTCCTCCTGTATGCCTGTGTGGGATGTAATCGAAGGCCCCAAACCAACAGAACGAAGGGCCATGTGAAAAAGGCCGACCTATCATTACCAAATGAAAAGCAGCATTTTAATTCACAAAGGCAGAAGAAATTCAAAGGTCCCTTTCACATGAAAAACAGGATTTTTAAACACTGACACCAAAACGGCTGTGCATGTGTGTTTGCAAGTTAAAGCAAGACATGAGAAAAATATTCCCCTGTAAACATAAAAATGTCAGGGAAAAGACATGGGGCCTGACCGCAAGTTTGCCAGTCCGGGAACTACGGTACCGGTAAGCTTACCGGCACCGTAGTTCCCAGACCGCCAAACTACGAGTTGTGCATGCGGGTGCCTTTGTGCCCGCCAGGTCAGACCTGGTGGGCGGAAAGGCACCTGCAAGCACAGCATGTTGGATGCAGCAGCACTGTTATAAACAGTGCCGGTGCATCCGACCTCCCCATTCCCATTGAGCCCTATTGGGCTCAAAGGGAAGGGGGAGTAATGGATGCCAGCCCCTGGCAATGGGGACATACAGGGTCCGCCAATGTCAGAATGGCCCTGTATGTCCCCTTGCCAGGGGCCGTAAAAATTGCAACTCCTGTGGCAGCCGGCTACCGCCACTGTTGTAATGAGGCCCATGGTGTTGGCAAAAAGTAAAGTACATTATGCTTTACATGTAAAATACCGGCAAACATTTGAAAAGAAAACCCCACTTGGTTACCATTAAAAGTTTCTGTAGGCCCAAGGCAGACTATGTGGGTGTCTTTCTGCAGTGGAAATACAGAGAAAGCTAAAACTAAAATGTAATCTGAGTGCAAAGTGGAAAAGCACATCACTTTGCTGGTTGAGAAATAAATGCAGCATATTGACTGAAACTGACATCCATCAAATGGGGGTGCACGGTCACAATCCAGACCTACTTTGCAGCAGAAAAATAAACAGATGATAATTAAAAGGGTACTTTATTAAAGACTGAAAGAAACAGCCCTGTACTTTCAGCTGTCATCTTTAAAAAGAAAAACAAAGCTGTGTGAAAAGAAAGAAGAAATCCATTGATGCAAAAGCAAAGTGAACCCTGATCAGTAAAAAACACAGTATGTCAAAGAATAAAGGCTGATGTTAGAAAATTCAATATGTGAGTTCCTCTCAGCCAAGGACAAATGGTGGGGCTCTGGGCAAACTTCACAAAGGACTTCCCCCCCACTGCCAGCCTAGTTTGTACATCCCAACTGATTACAACAGCAATAAAGTGTGGCCATTAAGAGTGTTGAAAGCCAAGTGTCCACCAGACTTGCTGTCTCTGAAAGCCCAGCTCTGGGCAGGACAAATGGCACTGGCCGATGCATCCGAGGTATTTCGATCTGCAACAAACTTCAAACACAAAGAGACTAGTGGAAACACTGGCTAAGAGAGACGAATGGCTTGGAGAAAGCAGAGCTCCTATTTGAAATAACCTAAAGATTTACTATTAATTTAAAAGGACTATTATAACTTCTGCATTTTTCTCAGCAACCACAGGTTGCACTGATTATATGTATATTTCATTTTGTAGATTACATGCGATTTTGGTGATATAAAATTCGTCCACCTGCGACTCAGGGAGCTGTAATGGCCATCTAAAATAGGTTTCTGGCTTTCTGAAAATTTCCGAATTTAAGAGTTCGTGAACTGGTGGAGTGTAAAATTAGGTATGTGAGAAATAAATGGCATGTTCCTATTGATAACGCCTTTTGAAAAAAACTGCGTAAAAATGCCAAACGGCCATGCAAAATGGTGCAGGCCTGGCTGTCATTTAATTTTTTTCCCCATGTTTAGCGAATCAGAATATATTTTAAATCACAACGTTTTTGACACATAAGTGGTTTTTGACAAAAATTTGCCATGAGAACAAATGGGGATTGCAAATGGAAGATACCATATGTCTGCTCCAGACTCTTAAGCCAATCCTTAGAGAGAGGCTGGATTTGGGAGGAGAGAAAAGGGTTACTGTCCAATCCTATTTGCGAGAACTCTTGCAGGGTACTCCCCAAGATTGTAAACTTGGTGGTGTCATCACTGCTATATAAGTGTAGATGCACTATGAGGAAGTGATAGAGCTGGAGAAATGTACCATCCGATGGACGCATGGAGTCAGCAAAGGAGATTGCCTCTGGCTAAAGCTGTCCATTGCTAGGGAGGCCTAAAAAAAGATGACTGGACTTTATGGCGAACAGCTGGAGACCATCCTTTAGAGTGAAGTGACCACACCCCTTCCCTGTCCTTCCAGAGGGTCCTGACATGCAGCTGGCTTTCCTGAACGTTAAACAGACATTTTCTATGTAAGTAGAATTTAACCCTTTGCAACCAAAAGGTGGGGATCTGCTGGTCTTATATCCTTTCCCTTTATAGCGGGCGGGGGCGGGGGAGGGGAACTGTGTAGATCCTTAGCCCATTTAACTAAAAAATATTAATTTAATTAAGTACCCTTGGCAAAACACCACAAGGTGATTTATGTTCAATTTTGAAATTAACAACACTTTTCCCCAGTGTGCGCTGAAAAATATAGATTATAATTTAATTGAGTAATTCTATGGGTCCTGGTTCCCCAGCACAGGCCTTTAAGTGGAGGGTATCTGAAATCCAAAATTCTTCAGTCATCCCAATTTTTTATGTCAGACTTTCCAAACACAGACCAAAGTAGGGGGACCAAATATGTACACAAAACTGCTAGCCTGGTCACTCCCCTCCCTATCTCCTCCCCTCTGCTCTACTCCTCTATTTCTAATATTCTTGATGCTCTTGCCCCTGTCATGAGGATCCGTTTGAAGTCAATTTTAAGAGTGCACAGAAATCGAACTTGCACAGCATTGCATACATAGTTGTTTTTGTTTCTTGATCAGTTTAATATTTTCTTGAAGTGAAATTTGTAGAAAGTAAATAATTTCGATTTGTGTTCTTTTCAACTGACTTGTGCAATATATTTGTCTAACAAGAAGTTAATTGCGAGCCGCAAAGACGGTGGCACGTGTAGTTTAGTATGATTTCTATAACCTATAATTCAAATAAATACAAATATATTTCCTGTACACCGGCCTGGTTCTTGGCTCATTGGTAGCTCAGGGGGAGGGACCCAAGGGGCATGTTATGAGACTGAAATAGGGCTGAATAAAAGAACTGACATTAACCATTTTTTGTGTGACACTTAGCTTGGGGAGGAAAGGAACTCCCTGTGTTGAGGGTGGCTTCTCAATAAACCATTACACCTGTAAATGTACAAGTAGCAATGAGAGTCCTCAGACCCATAACGTACACATCTGTCAACTCTCCTGCTTTCTGCGCCCTCAAAAAGTAATGATAACGTTGCAGCACTACGTTGGGCCTCCTGCAGAAATGCTTTAATAATTTCTTGAGTGCCGTTTCGTACATGCTCACATAAATTTCACCTTCCCACGCCACCTGGGGTCACCACACATATGTTTTCTCCTGGCTATAGCCTGACAATTCTGAGTCCTTCAGCACCCAGACAATTTAAAAGGGCTGCCTCCCTCTAATCATCGCTGTAGACAGCACCACTAGCCATCCTCAGATAGACTTTGAAAGCATCCACCCACAAGTCCCACAAAACTGGTGGCTTACCAGGGTTTGCCAGAAAAACCAGCAAGGGGCTGGCATTATTGTGCTGCATTTTTCAGCTGCACTGTACCAGTTCGCCTCCACTGCAGGCTGCAAGTCTCAAACTTTTAGTTTCCTCCTTTTTTTTGGGTTTTACAGTCTTCACCGCACTGGTATTACGTCCAGTCTCGAAGGCTGTCTGCCTTCGTCGGTTGATGCATGTCTGCACGCACGCATTGCCCAGCAACTGGAATGCTGCGGAGTGCCGCTAAGTGTACACAGGTGCTGCACATGTGGACAGAGGTCTTTTCCTCTAGCCCTGATGCATCCTCATGTCTTTGTCGTGCTGCAGCCATGTGCAGCCACCTGGCCTTCCTCAACATCTTCTCATGCAGCCAAGCATAAGCATAAGCTGCACCGCCTTTTGCCACTGTGCTCCGGCACTGCATGCTGTGATTCCTCACCAGGTGCAACTGCCCCGGCCCGCACATGTCCGCCAGACTATTGCCACTGAAATTAAGAGGAGATACCGGGAGTGGGTCTACATAATAAGGTATATTGTAGCAGATCCCATGGCGCACTGCCAGCCAGAGCGCCCACCAACAGTCAAAGTGAGAACATACCGTTAGAATCCCCACTCATAACATAACAAGCAAGTGTTACATGACAAGGTTGAATGGAACCACTTTAACATCATGCATACGCTTCCGGTGTGGTACCTAGTTTCCCCCTGCCATCCCCAGTGTCTTCAAAGTTCACAAGGAGAGAGAGACTGACCAGGACCATCTCAGAGATTGCATATTGGTCCTCTGCATTAATATGCAGAAACGGATGAAAGCGTGCTTCACTCTACACGCATGCCTTTCCGCATGCAAATAAAAAGGGTGAATCGGTTGATCACTGGTGCTATCAGGGTGGTGTTCTACACTCCCTTTGTCCATTAGCACTTCATTCCCCTAGAGCAGAGTCGCGGCAGAGTGCTAGATGTCTACAAAAGGAGCAGCGTGAGTACAGGAGGCCCCCACCTTGGTTCAGCTCTGCTTTGCACACCGAGAGCACTGCTCTGTCGCCTTTCTTTACCTAGTATCGAGGCAGAAGCAAGCCCCAAAGGATATATTGCTGCCTGCCAACTATGCTCGGATCTGATCAATTGATCCAGTAGTGCATTCCATGTTATTTGCAATTCATTTGCTTTGTGCATTCGCTATTGCATAACTTTCAAAAAACGTTCTTTATTCGTTTTTTTCCAAACAAAAACCTGCCATGTCAGTATAGCAAACCCCTCAAATTGTCAATAGTTAGAATAATTAACACGTCAATCACCCTTCTCCCATGCACCCTCACATTAAAACCTACTTCTCTGATTCCTCCCCTTCAGTATCCCTCCCACACAGTTTCCCTCACCGTCCATTTCGTTCCATCTCAATCCCTTTGCTTGCCATTCAGGGGGTTGGGTTTCAAATCCAGGTAAGAGTC
Organism: Ambystoma mexicanum; assembly: GCF_040938575.1. Lineage (NCBI taxonomy): Eukaryota > Metazoa > Chordata > Amphibia > Caudata > Ambystomatidae > Ambystoma > Ambystoma mexicanum. Next base: position 118,438,138 of record NC_090926.1, on the reverse strand, counting down.
AAGCTTTTTTTTAATTATTATTTTTTTATTATTAAGGTTATTGAACTTTACATAAAAACATGCAGAGCATTAGATTCATCAGCGCTATAAATATAGAATTCATCACAATGAATCTTCCCACATACCACCATACCCTACCCTATGTAACATAAATCAATCTAAAATATCATTACAACTCATCCAAAAATCTACCCCACATATCATCAAACAATTTCATTTCTTTGTTTCTGCGGAGAACAACCTTCTCAATTCTGGAAACCTGCCTTAAGTCCTCCATCCACTCTGAAAAGGTCAGCCTCTCAGCACATTTCCATTTCCTCAAAAAGATTTTCTTGGCTGAATTTGCTGCCCTGAAAAACTAGCATCTCTGTGGGTAAGTAAGTTCTTCCACCTTGTCATCCTCCCCCAAAATGACAGTAATGTAGTCAAAATCTTCCTGCAACATTAGAACCTCATTAATCTTCTCAGTGACTCTCCCCCAAAATGTCCTCAATTCATAACAATCCCAGATCATATGTTCAAAAGAGCCAACTTCATGTTTACACCTCCAGCAAGCCTCTGAATCAATCATTCCTCTTGCATGAAGTCTTTGGGGAGTCCAAAACACTCTGTTAAGAATTTTGATTTGTCGGCTTTGCTCTCCCAGATTAATGGAAGTGAGAGACACATTTTTACAAATACACCTCCATCGGTCCTCAGACATATCTGAACCAAGTATCTCAGACCACTTCGATAGTAATCCCTCTGCCGGTACACGACGTTGGGCCAGATTCTTGTATACCTTAGACGCCATACTTCCCTCTGCCTTATACGCAGACAACCAAATCTGCCATCCCTTGCCATCATCTGCACCCTCATTCCGCAGGATTCTCCTCAATTTCCTGTATTCTCCCATTGTACAGTCACTGAGATCTTTAACTTGTGCAAGTCTTTTAAAACTGATCCATTTGCCATCTTCAAACAAATCACTCAGCCATATTACACCTCTTAGAAGCCAGTTCAACCACAGTAGTGGCCTTCCATTCACCAGTATTCCTGGATTCAACCAGATCGGGATAAAATCATAATCACAAACTCTGCGATTACTCTTCTTCCACAGCTCCTTCCAACACGTTCTCAGAAATTTTGTTGGCGGAAATGACCGATACCCAGATCCATCCACCGTGGACAGTATAGCCCTAGGTGGTAATGGAGATGAACGGCTTGATTCCGTCAGCGTCCAGAAATCATTTGAATTGTCAACAAATGGAACCAGATGTCTGGCTCCAAAAGCCAAATGATAATTTGCAAAGTCCGGAACCCCCAAACCTCCACAGTCATGGGGCAGCTGAAATTTCCACAATTTGAGGCGTGGTTGCTTATTTTCCCGGAGAAAAGATTGGATGAAACCCTCAATTTTCTTCAAAAAGCTTTTTTTCACTTCCAAGGGGATCATACTTAGCACATAATTGACACGTGGCATGGAAGTCATTTTGATGGCATTTACTCTCCCCCATAGACTCAATTTAAGTTCACTCCATCTCTTCAAATCAAGCTCCAGGGATTGAACCACGCTAACAAGGTTGACATCGATAATTTTTGAGATATCACTAGTCAACCAAATCCCAAGGTATCTCATCTTACTCGGACACCATTTGAAGGCAAAATTCCTCATTTTCAAAATAGTGCATGAGGTCGATGCTGGCAATGCTTCCGATTTGGCCCAGTTGATCTTGTATCCAGAAATTCTGTTGAATACACCAATCAACTCAATCAGTACAGGAATCGAGTTCTCCACATTCTGAACCACCAATAACATGTCATCCACATATAGCCAAACTTTTTGGTTGGCCGCACCATAATAGACACCCTCAATTCTCTCCTCCTCTCTTATCTTCACAGCCAACAGTTCCATCGCAATTACAAACAGGATGGGGGACAAAGGACAGCCCTGTATCGTGCCTCTTTCAAGTTCGAAAACATCAGAGTTCATGCCATTAGTCCGAACACATGCAGTAGGGCGTGAATACAGCAGTCTTATCCATCCGATCATGTTTTCCCCAAATCTGAATCCTTTCAAGGCACTTAAAAGATATGTCCACTCAATACGATCAAATGCTTTTTCGGCATCCAATGATAATGTCACCACATCATTCTGATGCTCCTTGCTTTCAAATAAAGTCAGTAACAGCCTTCTCATATTATCTGATACATGTCTTCCCTTCACAAAACCTGACTGACCTTCATCTATAATATTCATCAGAGAAGATTCAATCCTCAAGGCCAATGCTTTGGCTAAAATCTTATTGTCTATGTTCAATAAGCTGATCGGCCGATAACTGCCTGCCTTAACTGGTGACTGTCCATCTTTCAGAGAAACAGAGATCGAAGCGTGCCTTGTTGAAACTGGAAGGCACCCATCTCTTAAGGATACGCGCAGCATTTCCAACATAAGTTCAAAAACCTCCCCTGGGAAGATTCTATAAAGTTCTGCTGGTAGTCCATCTGGACCCGGACATTTTCCAGCGTTCAATGCACAAGTCGCCTTCCTGAGATCCTCCACACTCAACTCCCTTTCCATGCACTCCAATGAATCTGCACTTATTTTCTTCAAATGACAGTCCTCAATGAATTGACAAATCTCATTCTCAGATAAGTTGACTTCTGAAGAATATAGGGTTTTGTAATATGACTGAAACGTTGCATTAATTTCCATAGGATCAAAAGTCACCATTCCATCCGGCCTCTCTATTGCATTAACATTTCTTTCATTATCCATGACTCTCAAGCGATGAGCAAGCAGCCGATCACATTTTTCGCCTTTTTCAAAATAGTTGCTCTTGATTCTAAAAAGTAGACACTCAGCCTTCGAAGAATACAAATCCTCCAATTTTTCCTTTTTCAGTTTCAGTATTCTTAAAGTATCACTTGAAAAGTTATGCATATTAACCCTTTCAAGACCTTGAATTTCCTCATTGAGCTCCTTCACTTCCGCATCTTTCAGTTTCTTTTTCTTGCTTGACAATCTAATCAGCATACCTCTCATATATGACTTAAAGGCTTATCCACAATTTCATCGTCCTCTAGAAGTGAGACATTCATCCGCCATGTGTTAGATTTTGGAACAGGAAAGGCCAATTGCAAGTCTATGGAGATTGGAGCATGATCCGAAATCAGTAACGGTTTAATTTCTCCCCCTTTGAATGATTGCGTGCAGAGGCCAGAAGTCAGAAGTAGGTCAATCCTTGAGTAAACATTATGCCTTGCAGAGAAGAATGTATATTGTCACATTGAAGGGTTCTGCAATCTCAAGACATCAGAGAGGTTCCATTCAGCCATTAACCTCTTCAACGCTGACCTTTTCAGAGTATTTACGCCATCCATTGCCCTCATACTTTTATCAAGTTCAGGTTCCAGAACAACATTAAAGTCCCCACGCACAATGACATTACTTGCATGTATATCCTGTAAAAACTGTGTTAGGGAGACAAAAAAACTACCATCCCCCCCATTCGGAGCATATATGTTACAGAAACAATACTGAACAACTTGAATATTTGCACTGACACAGACAATCCTCCCTTCTGCATCCTTTTCACATTTCATCTCCGAAATCTGCAAGGTCCTTCTAAACAGGATACACACGCCCCTAGAACTAATAGTGAAAGATGAGCAATAAGCATCTCCCACCCAACCCCTTTTCCATTTATCTATATCTGTATCTAGCAGATGAGTCTCCTGAAGCATCGCCACATCTGCTCCCATTTCTTCCAGTTTAATCAAAATCATTTTCCTCTTTGTAGCACAATTAGCTCCATTCACATTCCAAGATACCACCTTCAAATTCCTCTGAAAAGAGTAAGACATGAGTGGATCCCGGTCCCCGATCCTAGTGATGAATTCACAAAACACAATAAAACTTAAACCTACAACTACTATAAAAAAACAAACTGAAAATATTAAAACACTCTTGGGTATGAACCACCCAACCCTCCAGAACTTCCCTTCCACTTACACACAGAGGCAAGCTTGATATGATATGATATGATATGATATGGCATTTATAACGCACCGATGCACAAGTGTTTCAAGGCACGACAAGGCAAGGGAGGAGGAAAAGAGGGAAGACAGAGATAACGATCTTACTAGGCAAGGTGTCATTCAGATTGCGCAAGTGCATGGGAAGGTGGAAGGGGAAAAGTGCGGGGTGAAGGGGGAGGGGACAGTGCAGTACATGGGATACATAGAATAAATAACAATAATAAAAAATACGGCCAGCTGGTGGCAAGTCCAAAGTTAAGTGCAGACATCAGGTGTCAAGTGCTGGAAGGGGACTGTAGGGATACAGAAAAACAGTCCCCAAGTGCAGGGGGTGCCAGGGAGGCAGTGCAGTTTCAGTTTCAGCCAGGAATTCTGTACGGGAGAGGAGGAGAGAAAGCAGAAGCAAAGAGGAAGAGTTTGAGGTGCTTCTGCTACCCGAGACTTGATCAGGACTTAATCCCAATCCAACTCCATCCCATCCTCCGAGTAGGGATCTCGAGTTTTCATCATGATCTCTACTTCCGCCAGACCCCATCTATGCATATATCTTCAATCCACTGTCTCAGCAATGGCCCTTTTTTCCAGGAGATCGTCATTCGTCTTTTTGCCAGGATTAACATTAATTGTGCGATCCTCTTTCTGGTTATATGTCTTTTTTCCCTGGGATTATTCCCCACAGACAAACCTGTGGGGTACACAGGTAGTCAGAGTGCAATCACCCATTGATATGAGAAACCTCCTCTTTCCAGAAGTCACTGTAATTGGACAACCTCACACTACATGCCAAAATCCTGCTGGACCAGTCCCACATCTCAGACAGTCATAAGTTATGGAAGCCTTCATGGTATGCAGCTTCACTGGAGTCATGTATACCCTGTGCAATATATTAAATTGGATGAGTTGGAATCTCGCATTGTGGGATAACTTCTTCACCTGTTCCCACACTTTAACCCATTCCTCCTCCACGATCTGAGAACCAATATCCCCCTCTCACCTTTCCTTTATTATAAGGGATCCCTGGGTTTGCACCCCCTGTAGCATCTTGTAGAGTCTCGAGATTGTCCCTTTTTCTCCCCCTGTGATAGCAACAGCTGGATCACTGGGTTACTCCATATACCGTTCTCCATTGGTCAAAAGACAATTGTTTCCATCTTCAAACAGGTCCCCCAGTACCGTGCAGTTTTCTTCTCCATAGTGTGGCTAGTCTCACTGCTTTCATGGCCATCTGGATATCTGCATCAGCCTTCTATGGCAGGTCCTGGCTATTAAAACCTTTCACATGTAGTTTAGTCAATAATTGCTTCGATACCATCCTTACAACCTGGAAAACATTTGTGGATCCTTTCATTACTAAAGGACTCCATATTTATTCGCCCCCCCCCTGGCGGTGTTGTGCAATGCCTACCTGGAGGCCAACTATTGCATACCCCGCAGGTTCATTCCATTCAAATACCACCTTTAGTTACAGTTTGTAATCTGGTCCATTGAAACCCCCCTCCACGAATGAGTATCTCAGTGTCGCCAGGGATACCCGCTGTCTACCCATGTCCTCCAATCTTCTCATCTAGCATTTTTAAAAATATTTTTTGATCAGATATGGGATATTAGCAAAGAAATATAACATCCTGGGAAGTACTGCCAATTTACACAATTCCACTCTCCCCATCAATGACAAAGGTAGTGTCTTCCAGAATTGAACTGCTTCCCCAATCCCTGATAATACCAGGCCTGTGTTGTACACAAAAGTCTCCTCAATATCATAGAAAACCTATATGTCCAAATATCTGAAAAACTCTGGTACCCATTGCACTCCCCAATCTGGAAGGGCAGAAGCCTCCCAGAGCCTGCTTAAGGAAACAAAATTGACTTTTCTAGATTGACATAAAAGCCTTACAATCTGCGGAAATTCTACTCAGAACCAGACGAAAACAAATGAAAAACATCCACAGCCCTCGGAATGAACACACATATCATGTGGAGGGAGGTGGAGAGACTTCTGAGTGGGCGGGAGACCCGGGTTTCATTGGAGGGCCATACCAGAGGTTAACGAGAGAGATTGGAGCGTCCTAGGTTAAATCACAGACTGAGGCTGAAGGGAAAGAGTGGTGATTGAACAGATAGACCACAATGCCCAAGTAGCTCAAGGGCAGAGGCAAGAGCCCCCCTGCATAAAGGGGCCAGGAAAGCGATGGCAGCTGCATACCAGCTTATGCCGGGGTCAAAGCGATGTAGACATCCATCAGTCTGAACAAGTGGAGGAGACATCACCACTAAATGGCCCTACAGACAACCAACAACCATGCACACAATATGGAAGGGAGACCCCCACAAGCACACCACAATACGCAACACTGGCAGGGACGCATACCACAGGTGGCCAAAACGGAGGAGGTACGATGGAGTGCCACCACTGACCAACCCACTAAAAAACTAATCTCTCTGCTTACACCTCTCAAACTCTAAACAAAAGACAACCATACCTATATTGCACAACAAACGGCACGTCCTTCACTACACTGCAACAACAAAACAAGTCACACATAGCCTTGCACAACAGCACATGACAACTACTGACCAAAAAATCACAACTGCGCTCAGCAAATGGTGTAAACAGAACTGAAGCTACCAGCAGCACACCGCAGCACTCTTGTGCTTTTTCCCACTCAGTCCTATTAACTTACCCTACCCTCTTGCTTTTCAGATCCACCAGAGCGCCACGGGACCACTCCAGTGGTGATAGTGCATGGTATAAATATCCTTTAAAATAACATAACATAACGCCCCTACCAATATACCTGTTGTGGGGTAAAAAGACAGCCCCAGAGCGACAGAGATGGAGAGGCCATGCTAGGTCCCATTGTGAAAGAGAAGCTGGCTCAGTGTGGAGTTCCATTGACATTTAAAAGCCAGTACAAAACAGTAATTGCAACATGAGATCTAGAGAATGAGCGAGAATTGGTCTTGCTCCATTTTGTTAGAATGTACAGGCATTCAGCCGGAAAAGAGTCAGACTTAAAACTGGAATATTGTTAACTGCGGCCAATGAATTCCAAGTACATGTGGCATTGATGATGCTGACATTGTGTAAATGCACACTTTGACAGATTCAAAACTGTAACAGTGCACATGGAAAGAATGAATACATTTGAAATACTGTGCATATGGAAGTTAAAAAGGAGAAATGATACCTTACATTTGAAAAATAAAGTCAAATGACAGACTGCGTTTTCAGGAGTAAAGAGACTCAATATCAGCACATAAAATGACAACATTTATAGGGGAAGGCCTATTTCATTTTTGCATAAATTAATACTGGTTCTTCTGTAACTGGCCTATCTGTTTGGACAAGACTAATAGTGAATCTACATTTATTCTAATGTAGTAGAAAAGAAAGATTGTATTTATGAACAGTGGGCCTAGATATAATGATAAAATGTTACATGTAAGCACATCTTGTCGATTTAAAGCTGTATTTCTGAAGGCTGGGCGCAGCTGATGTTTTACCCACTAAACTGAAAGTTGTAAATTTCAACTAAAGACCTTTGGCTGAGGACCCCATGGAGAAGAAGGCCTGGTTGTCAATTTAAATGCTAAGATATACAAAGAAGTAGATTGAAATGATTGGATGTACAGATAACACAACCAACAGAAATGACCTTGAGGGTCAGGCTCCCCATTAATGGTGCATTCCCTCTGAACAAAGACCCTTTGAAGCTCAGGAGCAAAGGGTTGGATAAACATTGGCTCGAGCAGGTGGCTGGTCAGATGCTTACCGAGAAATAGAAATTTAGGAATGGGATGGGGCCATCTGTAACTGGGAGCACCTATTATGCAGTGCCATTGATTAAGGAATGGGATGGGGCCATCTGTAATAGATTTTCTGGAATAAAAAGTGCATTTTGTGTCCCATCAAGCTCACCCCGGTTTCATTGTAAAGGGGATATAAAGCCTGTTGGGACCATGTAAAAAACTAATTCCGTGATGTACAAAAGTAGGATTCTGTCATTTAAAAAAATCTAAGGAATTTGAAATAGTGATAGACTAATAGGTGGTGAAATTAAGTTGGAAGTATGTATAACTATCTTGTCGCAGTCGCAAACCATGAAAGATGGTGGCTCAGCCCAGGAAGGACATGCCAAAATAAAATACATATTTTCCTACTTGCCATAAAGTGTAGAATCCAAAAATATATAGATTTATATAGTTATCAGAAATTAGCATAGTTGTCATATGGTGAGATTTTCAGAACACAAAAAGTTTAAACCCACATGTCATTTTGGGATGACAACTATTTCTCCTCCCTCACCCTACACCATACATATCTCTCAACTTCTGGTCCTATCAGCAGCCAGTGGGCGTCTTTGTGGGAGGTGAAGGGAGAGTGCTAGCCAATCCTTATCATGGGAATTATGATATTGGTGGAGTGTCATCAGCCCTATGAGAGGACATGTTTGCATCAGAACTGGGCTTTTCACTTTATTCCGGGAGATAGTCTGCTGACGGACTCTTGTGAGGAACAACTAGCAGAGAGGCCTCAATCCTTGCATTGGAGACAGTTTCAGGGAAATCTAGAAGCTAGATGGGACCCAACCAATGGAGCCAGAAGGAGTCTGGGTACAGGAGAAAATCCTTGACTGAAAGCCCTTAACCAGATCTGCGCTGCCCTGAGAGGAACCCTAGGTTTTCCCCGACCAAAACCTCCCATATAAGTAGACCAATCCAAAAGCCATCAATTGTGTGGGGAGCTACCTGACTTATCCCTTTCCATTAGTGGGTGGGGGGGCTGAAACTGGGTAGGCCCTTGGCACATTTTGCCTCATCACGAGTTTGGCTGTAACCCTTATATTCGGTGATAACGCTATTACCGCTGCATTTAAGGGTATGCCAAATAATGGGTTTGGCAGGATTTAACCCCAGCTATGAGCTGGAGGCAAAATCGCCACGATTTTGCTGATTTTTGGTGCTATTACTGCCACACTAATACTGCCGGCAGTAGTAGCGCCGAAATTCCCCATTGGGCCCAGTGGGGAATGGGGAATTCCCAAATTAGCCCAGTGGGGAATGGGGACTTACCGTTCCGCCAAACCCATGATCCGGTGCTAATAGCACCGGGGGTTTGGCGGTAACGCTAATAGCCTGGCGGTAATACCACCGGGTATACCGTCCAACTCGTGATGAGGCCCATTGTATTAAATTCAATTCAAATTAATTCCTCTATAGAAAATCACCCTATCCATTTAAATTGCATTGTGTTAGGAACAGCCTGTCTTAATCATTTACATTACATTGTGGGGAGGGGGGAAGCTGTGTAGATCCTTAGCACCTTGAATTGAAGTTAAATCAATCAATTCCAATATAAAAAAATCACAGGATGAGTGTTGTTAGAATTCAAACCTAACAAAGTTCATGCCCAGTGTGTTAGAGCCAGTATAGACCATAAAGACGTGGGTGACTGTCCTCCTGAAACCCCTGACTCCTGTCCCGAAGGGGGGATGTCCATAATCCCAAAATAATTAACTCTAAAACGCTGCTATTCAAGTGAATGTGAGGGTGCAAAATGAAATTCCCCTTTATTATCTTGTATCCCAAACCAGAATTACCAAGCATTGCTTCTCATTTGAATGTGTGTTAAAAAACGATTTCCTTTTCCAACCTTGCCTTTGAAAGAAAAGTTGAAAAATGATTTCCCCATTTGAGTTCCTTTTCCCAACTGTGCCTTTCAAATGAAAGTCTAAACACAACATTTCCCATTGAGTCCCTTGCCTCCCAAACCAGAATCCCAAAGCACTGCCTGTCCTTTGAATGTGTGTTGCAAAACGATGTTTCCATTCTATTGTGAATGCTTTCTATTGGTTAGTTTGTAATAAAATCTGTTGTAAATTGTGACTGCATGTTTGAAAATTTTACCTCTGTTGTTTTAATAATAATACAATTGAGTTTTGATATTGGGTGATGCCACAGTATTGGTGGTTGAGGTTTTTGGCCTGGTTCTTAGTACATTGGTGACATAGGGCATTTGTTCGGGTTGGCGCAAGATAAGTGGGAGGCCTCAATAAAGTTGAATCTGTATAAGCGCTTTGGGTCGGTGCCACCTTGTTTGGGGGGGAGGAACTCCCTGAGTAGAGTGTGACCGCCTAATCAACTGGGGAAAAGCTATGGAAATGGAAAACCCCCTCATCATAACCTTGAAGGCTTCCCACAAAGTCCCTATGTCCTCCACTGACCCCTCATCACTCAATGACACACCAAACACCTACAGTCGCCACTGCCAGAACACTGATCGGCCCTTGGGTCCCTGCAGTGTCGTAATAAGAGGCAAATGAGCAAACAATATTATCCCAAAATATGCAGTGTTAGAGAAGCAATAAAAGGATTCCTTCCCCACAAAGATAACATCAAGAGGGGAATGCATGCCATGTGCCTCTGAGAAGTATGAGTAGCCCATCTCCAGCCCATTTGATTCCCTCCATAATTTGACTAAGTCCAACTCTGTGATCACTCTACGTAAGGACAAGGGTGTCAGATGTTTCAGTGGTCCTGATTTCCTGTGCTATCTAGTTCCTGGTCCAGAAGGCAATTAACCCCCTCACCCTCCATATAAACAGATCAGCCCTGTAAACCCTGCCAGGTTCATCACTGATAGGAAGTAATCCTTGTCATCTGAATTGGGAGCATACGAATGAAATGACAACACACAGAACCTTCTGCTCCAGTCTCCCAAGTACCATGACCATTCTCCCTACTTCATCACCCACAATTTTGTCAATATATAATGGAACCCCCGCCACCCAGATTAAGACTCCTCTGCCATAAGACGAGTGCAATGATCCCACCACCCGGCCTCCACATTTACAATTTAGGTAATCCAAATCTTTCTACAGCAGATCCATCTCCTGCAGCAATGCTAGTTGTATCTTAATATGCATCAGGAAACCCCTAACCCACATATATTTGTACCTCTTTACCAGGCCCCGAAGGTTCTATGTTCCAATCTTTAAATGACTACCCTTGATTATGCAGAATACAATAATACTCGTCCCTGCCAAATCTCCCTTTCAGTTTGCCTGAATAGACCCGAGAAACTTCAGCTGCGTATGTCAGTAACATGGCTGCAATAACCGCATCCTTAATAAACTCCTGCCAACAACCTCCCTTCAAACCCAACCTCTCTCCCAATCCCCCCTTCTCGTCCCATCCAAACCCTCCCTCCCCAAAACACCCATAACAGCCATCCCACAACAATTCCCCCTCTGCACCCCCCCTCAATCGCCTTGACCATCCAGTCGCATCATCCTCTCTCCACTCCCTCCCATGGATATAGCACCAAGGGTCCAGGAACCAATCTATCTGACCCCGTCCTATCCGCTCCTATGGTCTCATCTCACTCCTACAGCCCCCCAGAAGCCAACAGATCACCAAATCTCTGGTTCAGGTTATCCTTTATGACAACAATCCCCCCATGTCGAAGTCCAAGATCAGTTTCCAGACTGCAGGCTACCCTTCACATCTGCTCCCCGCTGATCAGGGCGTCATACCCTAGAATCCAACCAGTTCCATACTTCCTGCAGCGATATAAGGAACAACGATTTTCCATCTGCAAGAACCTTCAACTTCACTGGGAAAAACATTATATATTTTATATTCTTTTTTCTAAGGTGCCTTCTTACTGCATCGAAAGCTCTGCCCTGAAAGATGTGTAATTTCATATTGCCCACCTTGTAATGACCAACTATTCGGGACTCCTGCAGGATAGCATCCCTGACTCTAAAGTTTAATATTTTTGCAAATGAACTCTTGGCGGGCATCCTGGTAGTGGAGCTCTCCACGGCACCCTATTCACCCTTTCCACAATAAAGAATTTTGAAAGGCCCTTCAGTCTCAGCTTATCCATGATCAGCTTTATCAAAAACAGTTAAACACTGGGTCCCTCTTCTCTCTCCGGGACACCCATCAGGCATATATTGCAATGGGGGAAGCGGCCCTTTGCATCTTCCGCTTTTGCTTCCAGTGCTCTCGTCACCCAGATAAGACGTGTCACCTGTATTTGAGATGCATTAGATCGTCCTCCAAGGTACTCACTCTCTGCTCCACTTCCCCCACTCTCTCTCAGACCTTGCGTAGGTCTGCGTGAACCAAGGACACATCCTCTCCCACCCTTTGATGCTTCCTTCCAGTGATGATCTAGTCGCTTGAATGGCCTACATCAGGTTTTTCAAGGTAACACCTCCATTCGCTCCTAAAGTAACATGTTCCTCCACAGCCTCTACTGCATTATGTTTACAATGTCTGTGTTTGTGGTCCACAAATGTTCCCATCTTTTGTTGGCCTTTGACCATGTTAAGCAGTGCACAGCCCAATTCCACCAACCTACTCTCCGTCTCCAGAAGTAGCCATTTCACAAGGTCTCAATAAGGCTCAGACCTGCAACGGGCACCCAATCAAACCTTAAAAAATGACAGTGCCCCAGTGCAACACTGAGCAGCGTCGTCAATTTCTTCTCTCCTTCACAGCACCCTTGAGCATCCATCCCTCTATCCAGACTGGCCGTGGCTTCTGCACCTCGCTCCACTACGGGTTCCCTAATCATGGGTCCCACATTGTCTCTCTGTCTTTTCAGTAATCACCTACTTTGGCAGGCTAACAGCCCGATCCGCGCTCGGTCTGTCGAGCTTGGCAGGCATCCTCTGTTGTTGCCACCACCCGCATTCAATGCTTTCTCATTGATGCAGCGATCCAGCCATTGGTACCTGCACCCTGCTATCGCTCCTCCTGCCTCCACGATCCAGCCACGCACCTCCGGCCGTTCTTCGGGATCTCAGTGGCACACACTTTCCAGCCACTCAAATCCGTAGTCAAGATGGCACCCCTCAGAGAACTGGGCAAAAAGCTCTGCGTCCGCCGCTCCTAATGGGCTGATTTTCAGTCAGCTCGTTCTCCCTCGATATCAGTGCTGGATCGTGCTGTTTCCATCTTCCGACCGCTTCAATATGTGGATTATTTCAGAAAATAACACGGGCGACCCGGGAGCTCAAACACCACATGTGTACATAGGTTTAGGGGTTAGGACCTTTCCTGTAAACCTTCCGGCGTTTGTGAGCCCTCGGCTGCAAGTTTGAGCAGCATCAGTTCCCGTGGCCTGAGCGGGGCATGCCACGGTTTTTCCACGGCTTTCTACTGCACCCCGCATTGCTCCTGCCTGCCTACCTTTCACGGCTTTCTCCTGCCTGCTCACTGGGGGATTCCAACTGCCCCACAGCCCTTGGGTGGCGCCCTCATGCAACGAAGAGGCAAGCAGAGGCATCGCGGCCAGAAGCTGGGTAACCAGGTAACGGAGGGACGGAACTTAGGGCCTCATCACGAGTTGGGCGGTAATGCCGGCGCTATTAGCGCCGGCGCTAATAGCCCTACCGCCAAACCCCCCAACGCTATTAGCGCCGGAACACGGGTTTGGCGGAAGGGTTATTGCCCATTCCCCATTGGGCCCATTCGGGAATTCCTCATTCCCCATTGGGCCCAATGGGGAAAATTTGCGCTATTGCCGCCAGCAGATTTCACGCCGGCAGTAATCGCACCGAAAATCGGCAATTTTGCCGTGGATTTCCCCCCTGGATAAGCTCCCGTGTGGCAGAGATAACCTATTACTCAACAACTTGATCACCCGTATCTTGTGTTTAGGGTATTGTGTTCGCTCCAAGTTGATTCACTGCTGATACCACTTCACTGACTGCCATGGCCTTTAGCGAAAACCCTGGTGGGAATGGGGCATCGGACCCGCTGTGTGGGTACATGAGGGACACTTGCCTGCAAGAGTGCATGGGGGACCCGAGATAGTGGATCTTGGGGAGTTAGCCTCTACCCCTGATGCACCTACCCAATTGGAACAATGGCCCCTTCTCATGGCCAGTATCGCCAAGGAACTCCTCCTTTGCACCAGCCCTTTCGACCTGGGTACTCTGGTGGACGCACTGAAGGACTGGGTCCTCGAGCTACGGCAATCTAAAGCACCCCTACTCTCTCAGACCGCTGTGCCCTCTAGTCTGGCTGCACTGTCACTATCTTTTAAAGTAGACAATGGGTGCCAAGTCAATCTGCATAGGGCCACAAAATATCAGGATACGCAAACTGGTCTTCCCACCAAGTATTCCCTAGGAGACAAGGGCTCAACATTAGTCACTGAAGTAAGAGTCAATTGCTTCAAGGCTGATCTCATAAAACCACTACAGGAATTATCACCATTGGCCCCTAATCCTAGCCAACATGCAGTTAAACAACTCGCAGTGGTCACCGTTGGATCCAAGAAGCCACCCCAATGGTGTTTTCTACAGAAAAAAACACAGATGCCTAAATTAATTGATCCGAGTACTTTTAATTTCATTATGGATCAAAGGAACATTGTTATTACCAACATCCCGAGGCTGGAAGGATTTGAATCCAAACAAACCCTACGTCTTAAAGTCCTCGCTTGGCTACAACAGAGAACCGTTCCGGGGGTTGTCAGAATGGCTGATCTGACGATTCTGCGCAGATTGGATCTAAGTGACTGGTGTAGTCAATCTAACTCTGAGTGGGTCATAGTCAGCTGTGGGGGTAGCTCTCTGCCGGCTTATATAAAACACTGTAAATATATCCCTAAAGGAGCCTCATACTGTAGTCTAATACTGTAAGGTGTCTTCCTCCATGTTGTCCTTTATTGTTCAATGTCTATCTTGTTAGCACCCTACCTGGATCACAGCTATCCTCATAATGGCTATTTTTATGATGACCCTTTGGACCTCACATAACCACTCTTATCCCTATTTTCTCTTTTTTTAAAAATCATTTTATGTTCTATGTCGCTAATGTTGTACTTATTCTGTTTTTGTCTTTGTATGCTCCCTCACGCCTGAGGGTCCAAGGCTGCGCGTTATAAATAAATTGAATTGAATAGAGCAGCTGTCAGCCACGCCCCTCCCCACTATTGCACAACTTGAGCAGCATTATTCTCTTTGTGGACGATGTTGATCAAATGCAATAATCAAACTTGAAAGGCGTACTGCTAACTTTGAGTGCTGCCACGTTTAAATGGTAGCTCAGTGTTTTTAGTACATGCTGCAGAGATCTGTGCTTATGTGCAGTACCAAACTACCTATACTGGCATGGCCATTCCTCTGTCTAAGGATGATATTTTTGTATATAAACACTGTTGGTAGTAACACTTACTTTGAAACAAAGCAACATAGCATAAAAGCCCAGATAAATTATGTTGCAATATGCAGACTAGATACAAGCAATGCCATCTTAGATTATGCTGAATGACTTCAAGCACATGATTGCAGGGTCACGTCGTGTGTTTGACGCAGGCAGCACCCCCTTCAAGGCCATGCCCATCACTATTTAGGCTACGCTCCCTTTTTAGAGTTGCCCCTCAATTCTGAATCCCATAAGTGTCAGGCTATTATTGAAGTCTATGTAAAAAGGACAAGTATACTTAAAGAACTTGATGGATGACAGATGGGGTAGATATAGGGATATGTGGATGAGTGGATGGATGGGTTGATTAGGTGGTTCTGTGCAGTAGTCAAGGTGTTACGAAAAGAAGTATTGGCGTTATGTTCCAAGCTGGCCTGCCCCAGCTCCCTACAAAACCCATTGCCAGGCCCCTCCCACATGCAATTCAGGCTGCCAAACAAATGCGCCTACTGTTTAAGGGAACATTTGGTGCAATGCACTTACAGGCGCACAATGTTATTGAGCTAATCGGGCTCCAGCATCCCACGAAAAGTGAGCTGAGGGGCGGGGCTTATGTGCAGGGTATTTGTTACCAGCAAAGCCATTTAACTTTGGTGTCCTGTTCTGTCCAGCCACGGCTCTGTAGGTCAGCCAGGGGAGTCTAGAGCCCGATCTACTCAATGGTGTTGCTCTAGTGGTCAGGCGTGCACAGGTTCTGCTAACTTACACCCCAGACACAGCTGAAAGGCAACATTCCCTTGAAAGCAGAGAGATTTGTTTTGCCTGTGAGCTGCAGTTATCTGTGTGTGCCGTGCTTCCCCTCACTGGAGAAGAGTCCTTCTGAATACAGTACTTTTAACACGAATAAACAATTTTCTTTGCACAGGATGTAGCGCTGACTCTACTTTAACTTGCCTCCTCACTTGAAAACTGTTTTTATTCAACGAAGGTGTGGTTTTGCAATCTAATGTAAGCTTTGAATGGAATTTAAAGGCATTGTGGTGTGCATCAGGAGTGACGGTGCTGACAGGCGGGTGCAGGTCAGAACCATCCGAGTGATGATCATCTTCAATGGGTTTAAAATTCGGAGAACCCGAGGTCTGATCCCTTGAAGTTCTTTGTGGAAACCTTGGTTATGTGGGGTGAATTTAAAGGCCCCAAACAGAAGTTCATTTCATATGAATGGCAGGCATTTTAAACACTGAAAGAAAATCGACCTGGACTTTGTTGTTGTATTTCAAGTAAAATTAAAGATCCATGTGGAAAGGCGCCTTGCTGTTATTACCAACGGACAAGCAGCCTTTTAATTTACAAAAGAAGGAGGAATTAAAGATCCCTGTCACATGCTAAACAGGATTTTTAAACATTGAAAACAACGCCCAGCACATGTGTGTGTAAATAAAAACGGTTTTAAAAAGTAAAAGTGAAAAAAATATCACTGCTCACAGAAAAATGGCAGGAAAATAAAACATGATGTGTGGGTTGACAAAAAGCAATGTATATTATGTTTCACCCATAAAACTCCAGTGACATTTGAAGAGCCACTTTGTCTTCATGAAAAAAATGTCAGTCCAAGGCAAACCCTTTTGCTTGCTGTGGGCAAAACTTCAGAAGGAAAACTCCCACTTCCAGCCTGGTTGTCACATCTCCCATCTAACAACCAATGAAATATCCTGCTAAAGTTATCAAAATTGGGTGTTCTCCAGAACTGCTGGCTCTGAAAGCATTGACTTCAAGAAAAGTTACCCCTTGGCTGAAGCATTACTAATATGTGAGAAAATGGGGGCACCCACTTCAAAGAGCAAGCTTCCAGCACAAAGGGAATTGATAAAAAAAGATTTTAAAAAAAACTCTCTGGGCACAGGCTGACCAAGTGAAAACAAATGTGCAGAAGGCAGGAGTCAGGACCATTTACCCCACATGAAGATTCACAATTAAATTAAAATGACTATTATCATTTAGGCCTTTTTCTCAGCAACCATAATGTGGATTGATTTCATTTTTGTACCATTTTTTATGTAATTTCTAGGGGATTTTGGGGATAAAAAATACATCTACCTGTGACTCTGGGAACTGTAATGGCCAGTTAAACTAGGTTTCTGGCTGATCTGAACATGTTCCAAATATGAGAGTTGGTGAGTGAGTGGAAAATGAAATTAGTGATATGCTTAATAACATACATATTCATAACTGTTGTGCTTTTTTATGGAAACTGCAGAAAGGTACCACATAGCCATGCTATATGGTACGGATTTGGTGGTCAGCTTATCTAATTCTCCAGGATTAGCTGAATCAGAAAATATGTTTACTATGGCAGTTGCTAGTAAAATTATGAAGTTGTGATACTTAACTATTTTTTGCCAAAACGTTGAAAGGAGAACAAAGGGCAATGACAAATGGGAATTGCCATATGTTGCTCCAGGTCCCTAAACCAATCCTGACTTGGAGGATGGGTTTGGGAGGAGAGAGACGGGTAACTTTCCAATCCTAGTGGCAGGGTATATTGCAGGGTACTTCCCCAATATCGTAAAATTGGCGGTGTCATTGCTGCTATATAAGGGAGACTTCACTAGGACAGGGGAGACTCAACAAAAAGGAGTGAACAGAAAAAGGAAGGAGAAAGAAAGGACAGAGAGAAAAAGGAGAGGAACAGACAGACAGGAGACAGACCATCAGGAAGGCTGCTGAAACTTACCATCTGACAGCTGTAACGAGACACCAGAAGAGAGTGCATATAGGTGGAGCTGTCTATTTCTAGGAAGGCCTCAAAGCTGACTGGGTTCTATGGTGGAGAGCGGGGGGACATATTTGAGAGTGGGGTGACCAGACCCCTGCCCTATCTTTCCAGAGTGTCCTGAGATGCAGCTGGCTTTCCTGAACCATAAAAAGAGACTTGCTATGTAAGTAGAACTGAGCCCTGGGAAGCCAAAAGGTGGGGGAGTTGGAATCCTTTCCCTTTATAATGGGTGGGGGGGGTGGGGGGACTGTGTAGATCCTTAGCCTGTTTAACCAAAAATATTAATTTATTAATTCACCATTTGGCAGAACACTACAGGGTGAATTTTGTTAAAATATGAGCTTAACAAAGCTCACTTCCCAGTGTGTGCTGAAAACTATAGCCTATACATTAAATGGGTAATCCTTGTTGTCCAGCAGACCCCAACTTCTTTAAGAAAGAGGAGTGTCATTGTTCTTAAATCAGTCCAACCTTTTTATCCAGCTTCCCCAACAGGGGCCTTTCATTGAGGGAGGGGGGGTCTGAAATCCAGAATTCCCCAAAGCATTCACATTTTTCGTCTGACTTCCCAACATAGACAAAAGCAAGGGGGTTCTGAAAAACAAAGCGATAAATCACTGTGTGTTTATTTTAAACCAAAAGAGTGGGCACAATTATAATGCCATATGTATTTTTACCAACCTTGAAATCCTAATGCTACCCTTTTAAGCCTGCAGGAAAATCAAAATCGCACAACATTACAAAAGTGCCTTTGTTATTGATCAGTGTAATTATTTCATAATGTGAAATTTGCAGACAGTAAGAATTGTGCCTGTGTTCTTTTTAACTCACTTTTTTGATGTATTTATGCTGAGAGAAGTTGGTTGTGATGTGTGACGGATAAAGTGGTGTTTTTGATATTTTTGTGCTAATTTCTATTACTGTTAATTTAAATAAATACCAATATATTTCCAGTACATCGGCCTGGTTCTTGGCTCATTGTTAGCTCAGGGGAAAGGGATCCAAGGGGCATGATATAAGTCTGAGACAGGGCTAAAAAAAAGAATCTGTTAAACAGTTTGTTGTGTCACCACTTGAGTGGGGAGGGAAGGAACTACCCATGTTGAGGGTGGTTTCTCAATAAACTGTTACAAATTGGGGGCTCATCCAGGATTTAGCCTCCTATTCCTGACTGACCCATGACAAGCACATTGTGGCAGTCTATTCATTTTGATGAAATTGCATTAACGTGGAAGGAATGTCAAAATAATTAAGAGTGTGTAAGAATGTATTTGAGTAAGGAAATCAATCAGGAACAGGGTAAGTTTGCCCCTGAATAAAGAAAGTTTTATTAAAGTGCAAAAAGCCAATCGTGAAAATGACTACTGTACAAAATGGGGAAGCCAGGGAGCATCTCCTAACTAAATTATTTCTCAAAGGAGAATAGATTGAGGACGATGCAGGAACCTAGCAAACCAGAATTGTCGGAGGTTACCTCAGTAAGCAATGATAATTGGCTTGAAGCCGGAATATTGCACAAAGCAGTTGAAACATTTTATATGACCACAAATGCTTGTGAGGAACAGATACTAATGGCTCAGCTAACTGCTCAGTTATATTTTCATTTGTTGTTAGTAGAAGAGCGCTGGCAAAATAGTGTGGCTAGTAGGATGAATCAGGCCCAGGGTCTTGTTAAAAAACTCAAAGCTGAGTTAAAAACACTGCATCAAGAGAGTACAGAGCGTTAAACCCAGTTTTTTGGACTGAAAAATTCACAAAAAGAGTGTGTAGAAAATCAGAGCACACTTCAACGCAAGCTAAATGACCAGTCTGCTCTTAATAGAGTCTTTCTGGAGGACATTATCGCATTCCAATCAGAAATAAAACAATTGAAAACTAAAAATAGTCAATTAACTGTCAAAGGGTTTGATTCCCAAAATGATGCATCAGCAGGTGAGTACTCTGAAACAACAGAGGATGCAGCTGGCTCAGGAAAAATACCTCTTGAATCAGGATAACAGCGCCCTATTGCAGAGGATAAATCAGTTGGAAATGGAGGTAGAAAAGGAACAGTCAGTTTATCAGGAACGGACCAGAATTAGAGAATAAAGGAATGAGCGTGTAGAGCAAGTAAGGCTAATAGAAGCTAAACTATTAGAGGCAGCAAAATGTAGGGCTGAGCAAGAGCGAGGGATTAGTTTCCTGAAGGAAAAGCATCCTGAATATGCACGCAGCATAAAAGGCTCACAGAGAGAAAATGAATCACTTCAGCAGGAGGTGCAGCAAACAAGGGATCCGTTGGTAGCTCAGGGCAGGGTGCATGAGATTAATCAGGCCTTAGTGTCAGAATTAAAAAGCCAGCTCTCTGACTACCAACAGCAAATAAATAAAGAGAGGCACAGGGGTGAGAGCCTCAACAAGGAAATTAAAAAAATTATAAACAGGACATGAGGCACCCTGACCAATCAAGATACGGGACAAGGCCCTCTGATCAAGGTGAGGTACCCTTCCCAACAGTGGCCTCATGCCAGTCATTTATAACCTCTCCTGCACAAATGTCAACCAACCTCATGCATGCCCCCTATCAAGCGCAGGGTGACATGAGGCATTTAGACTTACCCAGGCCTAGCTCAGCTGATCAAGAAGGCCAGTCCCTGTCGGATATTGGTGAGTATTCATCTTTACTACACAGAAGGGAATGTGGCCTGATCAGTGTGTCCTGGGAAGTATGAAATAATATGGTAAGTACTTCAGACCATGAAAACTCTTATGAGGAGAAAGTCAGGGAGTTAGAATGTCTGAAGATGTGATTGCAAAGAAACCACTGTGCCCACTTTGCTGTAAGAGAAAAGCCAAACCCACAGTCTAGGAAGGGTATTCTAAAAACCTCTTTATATTCAGGGGAAGGGTGGGAATTCCCAGACTCCCTGGTAGGAGGGATGAGGAAACTGGGTTCTATCCTGGGCCTGAAAGGAACTCCAGGAAGAGTGACCGTTAGCGTTCACTTTGGTCCAGGCAAGAGGAGTCCAGACCCCATGGTTCTGGTAGATATTCTCAGTCTCATAGAGATAGGGAGCACCTAGAAGACATAGAAGGGAGTACCGGTAGCAGTTCTGAGTCCGACGGTGAATGGACTTGGGTGCATAGGAAGAACAAAACAGTGAAGCAGAGCAAGGGATTTGTGAAAGACCCAATAAGACAAATCAAGGCCATAAAGAGCTTCGTGGCCCCATACCACAAGAATGCCAATTACTCAGTATGGGAGCACCTGGAACTTTATGAGCAGATGATGGCATCATTCCAGATCAGGAATTATGTGAATTGTATAGCATTTGCTAAATGGAAGTTCTCACCTGACAACTCCAGTTTCTTTGCAGGACAGGAGGACCAGGATCATCATAAATGGTCCACGTATAAGGTGGCCATATTGAAACATTTTCCCACCCATAGTAACCCACAAGAGGCCTTAACGCTGCATATAACTTGCATTGTGGGGAAGATCAGGCACCTAAGGAGTGTGTGCAGGAGTTACAGCGGGCATTTGCTCAGACTTCCCGGCGGGTCAACACCAATAGTAGGGAGTTCATAACTGCATAGTTCCATGCTCTCCCTAAATACATAATGACTCAGTTGGTGCATGACTTTCACGAACATGGAACCCTGGATTGGGTGATCAAAGAGGCCACCAGGATTGTTTTGGTCCAAAAGCCTGCTGTGAGTAAAAAAACTGTCAAAACCCCCAAACCATGTAACACCCCTGCTGCTGTAAAAGTGGCAGAGGTAAAAAATGACCCCTCCATTGGATCAGGAGATGGGGGCCGAAAGGTAACCCTCTTGCTAACAAGCAAAATGGAAAGCAGAAAGTACCCCCCAACCCAACCCAATCGAAAGGAAGTCAGGGGGAGGCCCAGAACAATGATCCCTCTGACCCTGCCACGCATATAAACCCTAGGTACAAGGACGCTAAACCAATCCTGGGGTATGTATACACTCCCTCGGCCTAAGGAGGGGAACAAATCAGGTAAGTACAGCCCCGGGAAACTTTCCCCTGCCAAATTTCCCTCAGGAGAGAAGTATCCCTCCACCTCCCAATCTGAACTTTTTCCCACGATATCCCCCGAACCAGAACTTCCAAAACAATCCTCCTCTCTCTCCCCGGTTCTAGGACAATAGATCCCTGAACCCGGGAGAAGGGAGATTCAGGATGGAAAATAAGGTATACAGTCTTTTCATTGAAAAATGTCTCATTGAAAAGATGTTTCATCGAAAATGTTTCAGTGAAAAACAAATGTATCATTGAAAACCTATCTTATCTAAAAATGTTGTATGTATGTTTGGGTGGGGTAAAGGGTTACATTTGGAAAACAGGGGTTTGGGGGGACCCCCAAATTAAAAAAAAATATATATTTAGGAATGTTTGGGGTGTTTTAAAGGGCAGAAAGTGGGGGTTAGGTGGGGGACCCCCAATAAAAAAATGTAAAAACATGGTAAATTCGATGTACACATTTTTGATGAAAAATGTAATTAATCTTCATTAGATGAAAAATGTTTCAATGAAACATTTTTCGATGAAACAGCTTTCATTGGAAAATTTTTCAGTGAAAAGACATGGAACCGAAAATTATGGGGGGAATTTCCAGCACCCGAGCTACTCAGGGAGAAGGGACAGTTATCCCTTTCAGGTGCATCAGAGGTATGACTTGAGACCTCCCTACCACCCAGACAAGGTCTTGCAAGTGGAGCGACAGGTCCAGTAACTGGCCAATGATCTGGGGAGCATGCCTAGGGCTCTGTCCAACTCTCAATCTAACCCTGCTTCCCAGAATTCTCCAGGTATGATGCTCCAAGGGGGAAATCACAGGAGGAAACCTTCGACAAACCACATGTTCCGGAGGAGGTGGCCCAGGTGGAGGGGAGATGCCAAGCCCTTGAGGAAGCTTCCTTTCTGACCCAAACAATACCCATAAAAACCTCTCAGTGTCTTATTCCCCCAAAATGTAAGAACCCAAAGACCAAAGGGTAAGTATGAGAGGCCAAAGAAGAACCCAATTAGTGGAGGAACTCCGGATTATCCCCTTTGAAAAAAAATAATTCCTGGAAGATTCAGGTAAGCAGACCTTCTCTTTCAAAAGCAGGGGGAGACCTCCCAAAGAAAAATGGGTCCCAAAAGACCCTCAGTGGGACAGTATGGAGACGGACCCAGAACCAGAAAATTCTCAACCCCAAACATGTGAGCCAAACAGAAGTGAAATGGAGGTGGTGTCCTTTCTCCAAACAGGTTCTGAAAACTATTGTCACGTAATGGGGGACAGCCAAGGAGCTGGCGAAACAGAGGATTGCGAGTTGCAAACTTTTTTTTTACAGATTCCCGAACTCTGACACAGAAAACTGCCCAAGATCGCACAGTATCAGAGTTCAATATTAAGAAAATGACCATCGGGCTGTCAAATAACTCACACTTTCTTTGCACCTTGGCAGAGAAAGAAGACTGATTGTATGCACTGGTGCAGGGTCAGTGTGAATTAACAGGTCTGTTGGATACTGGATCGCAAGCCACCCTCCTGTCAAAAAGGGCCTTTCACCAACTAAACTCAGGACGGGGGAGATCCACCAAATTCCACTCACACCACTTCCCGGACAACTGCAAAATTTCGACTGGAATTATATTTCCGTCGAAGAGACTGCTGGTCTGGACATAAAAATTGGACGGCACCGGCTGAAACATCCGGTGATTGTAGTGACACCAGATGGCACACCTTATTTACTGGGGAACGATCTCCTGAGGAGGTTATCACCTTTGATCGCCTATGTAAAGAAGGTCCTCTGGTCCTTGATAGGACTAACCGCCCTATCAAATTAAAAATGAGTACCAAAAATGTAAGCCTGAATGGTACCTGTCATGTAATTGATCAATGTTCTAAGAATGTAGAGTTCCATTTAATAAATACACTGTCATCTCTGAAAGAGAACAAACTGGTGATGGGAAGCATTCTCCATTCTTGAAAATCAACCTTCCTCCCAGTTTTAATTGGCAATCCACACTGGAAGGCAACACCCTAAAATGTTACACCAGTCCGAGATCAGAAGAAACCTTGAGTCCCATGAAACAAGACAAGGAAGAATTCGCTCAAAGTCTAATGGACATTCAGAAAAAGGGTGAGCGGTTGTTTTTCCCCATTCAGTTAAATGAGGGGGAGGAACCAGTGCTCGCTAGAATATGTCTGAATAACGGAAGGAGCTTTATCAGTGAAGAATTATTCAGGAAACTCCCAAAAGATTAGACCATTCCCACATGTAAATTGATTGACAAATGGGAATTAGGTCTGGAAACCCCAAAATCCAAACATCTCCTACATAGCAGGTGTAGGCTAAAGATTTCCATTGGCAACAAAAGCATATACCATAACTGATGGGTAGTGAGAGATGTCCCTTCCACCTTTTATCTGTGTAGTGACATTCTCAACCGATTCGGCAATCAATTTGGATTTAATTAATACTAAAGCCTGGTCCCGACTGGGGAGTAACCCCATGGGTTTTGAGAACATTGAAAAAGCATTCCGGTCAGCTCAATTGCTGTTTTATGCCTTTGAAGTTCAAGTGCGAGAAGATGTTTCCATCCGAGGACATGTGCAACAATTTACTCTTCCCCTCAAAATTAAGCGAGGACAGAACCTCAAACATCAGGACACATATCAAAATCTAAATTCTCATCTCCAACAACAATGTTTATATTTAAATCCGACACCTCTAGTAGACCTAGAACACAACACCATTTGAATATCTGTGGATAACAGCAACCCTCGAAGTAACACTTTGTGCGCAGACACCTTTATTGGAATGGCGGTTGATGCCCACCATTATTCTATTGATTTAGGTAATGAAATCATGGGACCAATTCCAAATGACTGTTTCGACATCAGCGACGGTAGTCCTCCAGAAAAGATTTTTACTAGGCATGGGGGAATTTCCTGGTGTACTCTTCCTGCCCCTACGGTGTGGAAGAGGTGACATGCGACATTAGGAGAGTAGTGCTCAGAGTCAAGGACCACTACCTCGAATTCCCTGTCCAAGTCAACACCATAAATATAGATCTCTCCACCCAACTGGAGGATACCACTGAAATTGCCCAGCCAGAGGTGTTTCCAGGTTTCACACAGATGGTCGAGGAAAGAGTCAATCTTGCTGATGCCTGTGAGACCGAGGAGCAAAGACAAAAGCTAAAACAGGTCTTCCTGGAATTCCCAAATATCTTTTCAGTGGACTCATATGACTGTACGCATATCCATTCAGTCAACCACCATTCCCATGGACCCCGAGATTGGCTCCCATATTTGTGAAACAATACTGGTCACCTCTCGCATCCATGGAGTCACTCATGGAGATTATTAAGAATTTAGAATCACGTGGGATAATTTGTCCAATCCACAGTACCTTCAACAACCCGGTACTGGGGATCCTCAAACCAAACGGCCAATGGAGACTATGTGCAGACTTGTGGGAGTTGAACAAATGGGTCCACATGTCAAGATGGCCCCTACCCTACATCAATCAGGCACTGGCCCAGATTCAAGGGTCAAAGGTGTACACCACCATTAACCTCACCAATGGTTACTGCACAGGACCCGTATGTAGAGAAGACCAGTACAAGTATGACTTTACCTTTGGGGGGCAGCAGTACACATGGACCCGAACCCCCTTTGGATACATAAACTCTGGCAATGAGGTGAACATCTTCCTACATGAGGCCATGCCCGATTTGGGTGAAAGGGGAAACCTGTCATGATGCCTACCCCCGGAGCATCAGGCCAGGCCCAGCACCCCCGGAAGCAGGCATCATGCCCTCGGGTAAAAGCCCAGCGGCCCCTTATAGGGACTCTTTGGACTCAGTCCTGGCGCCATAGGCGCCAGGCTCATAAAGGGAGGTGTTTTGTGCACTTACCTGATGCAGACCATGCTGCACGCTTCAGGCCTCCCTGAGACCTGAAAGGGACTATTTTTTCATAGGGACTATTTTTTCACTCGGGCATGGCCAGGGAAGGATACATACCTAGTTGGGGAAGGATACATACCTGGGACTTCTTTGGAGGCTATTTAAGCCACGCCCAGACAGCAGCTCATGCTTCGCGTTGTTCTGCTTCCTGCAGCTTAACGCTCACCGTGTCTGCTCCTGGACTACAGCTACGCCCGTCTTGAACCTGGAAGACCTGCAAGGAAGGAAGAGAAGAGAAAGGTGAAAACCAAGGATTATTTCAAGCTTCTTACCTGCATCCGGAATCTTCTCGCCAGCATCCCTGAAGGAAGACTTCAATTTAAAAGCATCGCATTGCTCGCTGCAGCACCACGCTTCACTCACCTGTCCTGTCCTCGAGACATCTCCCGGCTCCATCGCGGCTGTCAACATCGGATGCCACACCTCTGCACCTAGGGGAGAGAGGAAGAAACAAAAGGTGAGCAGAAGGACACACAGAAGGAAAGCCTGGTTAACAGCCATAATACTTACCGGCTTTTCTTACACATTTCGGGTCGCCGCCGCCCCGTTGGCAGGTACCGTACCCCGGCCCCGATGGAGAAAGGACTAGAGACATTTCAGAGGAATGATAAGGACATCTAGAGGGATCGCCCTCATTACTACTCACCTCGGCAGGTTAACCCCTCGACGCATCGCCTTCATTCTGCACCTGAAATAAAGGACAGATCACAGGTGAGAAAGACAGCATAAAGGGGGCCTCACTTGAACTTTGAACTTTCATACTTACGGCGCATCGCTCAGGAAAGTCAAGTGGATTTTGCCAGCGCCATTCTGAAAACCAGTGAAGTAACTGGACGAACGCGCGCCCCTGCACCAGAAGCAGGATGGAGAGTTCAACCTTCCAAACCATAAGGTGAGCTTAAACCGGGTTTGGAGAGGAACGGAGGGGGGAAGGGGGGAGATAGCCCACCATTCTGCAGACCGTTAATCCCCTTTCTCATCTGCAGAAGGATATTCCTACGGGCCAAGGAAGCACGATTTGGAGGTCCTGTCCAATCGGTGTTCCGGGTCCTGCGCATCACGCTAGAAGAGGCCGCAGTAATCCATACTAGATCAGCGCCCCCGTGGGAACCAGGTGGGCGTTACAAAAACTGGCTTATGTGGATGATGTTTTGATCAAGAGCTCATCTTTGGAGTAACATATAGCAGAAATCTGCTATGTTCTTACACGGTTGCAGAAGGCTGGAGCAAAACTGTCCTTTCAAAAGGCACAGGTGTTGTAAGACCTGGATGAACTTCTTAGGGAATGAGAGCACACCTGAGAGCCATAATAATAATAATAATAATAATAATAATAATATTAATCACCAGGCGAAGAAGGTGAACGCCTTATTGAAAATTAAAAGACCCTACCACTCTGCGAGAATTAAAAAGCCTTCGTGAACGTACTAATTATAGTCGAAAGTTTAATTAAGACTACCCAGAGGTCACTCGACCCTTGGACCATCTATTAAAGGCTGGAGGCAAGTGGGAGTGTGGTCCAGAAAAATCTGAGGCAGTTAAACAACTGAAAAGTAGCCTTTCCCAGACTCCTTGTTTGGCTTACCCCGTAAAGAACAAGGAGTTCTTCTTGGAGACAGGGGTTCTCAGATACTTGCCTAACAGCTGTATGGTACAAAAAGCATGACAGGTCATCTCATATGTGATCAAGACTTTGTCCTCTGTGGAGGAACAATTCAATGACTGCAAGAAGGCACTCCTGGCAATGGTGGGGCACTGAAAATATACCACCCATTCATACAAAGGGAGCACATCATTGTCGAAACTCCTCACCAACCCTACAAAGTGACAGAATCTGGGCGGGGAATGTGAATAATTACAGAATTACTTCCTGGATTCTGTCCATGCAAGGCTTTCCTGTGGCGGTCAGATATTGCGAAAACAAGAAGATTCCACTAACGCAAGGGTTGGCGGATTTACATGATTGTGTTAAAAAAAACTGTCTCAAGGACGAAAGTCTAATGACCAACAACAACATGGAAGCGTAATTAACTTCCCAACACAAGGTCTATGAAGAAGACATGTGTGAGGGAATACCCACAGTTTATGTGGATGGGTGCTCCTACCATGTTGATAACAATGGGGAAAAATAACTGGTGGCTGGCAATGGGAATGCCTGGGTGAATGATATCCCAGAACCCTCTGCTGGTCATAAAATAGTAGTCAGGTTGCTGAGTGGATGGCCGTTTTTCAGGCCATCCTCACTGTAGTGCACCACCAGCTCAATTAACTGGTCATAATCACTGACTGAGGAATGGGTTTGTGGAGCACCTGATTAACTGGAAGAATCAAGGCATGCTTTGTGCCAACCCCTAAAGCATGCCAAACTGATCCAGTCAATCAACAATCTCATGACTGCCAATGAGATGAACATCTATTGGAAGAGGATAAGAGGTAATTTCAAGATAGAGGGGCCAGAAAAAAAGAGGGAATGACCTGGCTGACCACCAGGCTAAAACCAGAGCTCTGCACAGGGATTTTATAGAAATAGAATCACTGCTGGGTGAAATCCAAATGGCAGCTGTCAACCAGTCACAAACTCGGGCTAACATCGAACTCTCAACATCCCAGTGGAGTAAAGATACCCCAGATGCAGATTTGATCACTGCACTGAAAGGAGGACCCGATCATTGGGAAATGTTATCGACACATTGAAGACCCCGGAAGCTTTCCTCTAACAGAGTTAGATTATGCCGGTAGAGAGGATCTCTGGGTGTTGAAGTTTTCCAAGATGTTCCCGATCCAAGATGGTTTGTTGGTAAGGAGAGCCATATCTGACAGTGGCCAGTGGGTGGTACCTACCTCATTCTGAAGCCTGATGTTGAACCACGCCAATGACGCAGCCACTGCCGCTCATAATGTCAGGACCACTGTGAGGGTAGCACAAGTTGTGGCTGAGGGGGAGCAGAGGGGCACTACTAAATGAAATTAAAAGCAGTAAAGGTAATGTGCTTCAAAGTAACTGAAAAGGGTTCAAAAAGTCAAATAGTAACAGGTAAGTATATTTCAGGTGCACAGGGACTGTAAATGTCTCAAGACCACTAGAGACAAGCAACATAACATAGAAAACAGAGCCTGTCATATTCTGACAGGTAGTCCCTATAATCACTCCAATGGGGTACCAACCCCTAAGCCATTAAGTGTGGAAGTTATCTAGGACTTCCCATGAACTCTAAGACATAAGTAATAATTTCAACTTAATTTGTGATTTTCAAAAATAAATATTTTATAGTGGTTAATACATCATCAACCCAAAATTTCAGTAGAGCGATTATAAAAAAACAAGTATTTCAACAAAAACATTTCAACAAATTGCACCATTATAGTTTCAAACACTCAACGCTGCTCGCATGTTACACCTTTCCAGCGATGGCAATTGAGACGGCAATGGTCGCTATGCGGTTCCGCTTTACGCGGATATCCCAAGATGGCGATGCACTACGGGCACAGGAGAAGCGACGGTCTAGCTGTTGCACGTCTTCATTGTACGCGATCAGAAGATCACATTACTACATTTAAGGATCGAAACTCCTCTCTCCTGTGCGTCGCTTCTGTTTTTCAAGACGCTTCGTAAGTTCACTACTCTATTTGCCTAAAACTTTGTACTATTCTCTTATAGATCTACCTTAATCCTACTTTGCTGTCCTCCTTCCTGCATAGCAACCCTTCGGACATCCCCTCTCGAGCGATGGTTTCCTTACCGGACTCAGCAGTCCGCAGTCCTCTGTCTACGCGGCTGCCACTTCTCCGATCCAAATCCTTCTTTGGGCCAACCTTCCGTTTAGACAGAGTGATTCCTGTTTCTCCGCACTAACCACCCCCAATCCTCTCTGGCTTTCTCTCTCTCATCCTTGTGATATCCTTTAACTTTATTAGGAATCTCCCTCGCATCCGCTGGGTGAACCTCCTTGCCTGATAGCAAGACCGGTATTCTCTAAACACAGATTCCCGTGTTGATTCGAAGTACTGTAAGTGTAATTTTCCTTCAACTGAGTTCCTTCCTGAGACAGTCTATCTCTTCCATTTTCTTACCTGCACATTCCTTATTCTATAGACATTGTGATTCCTGCTCCACCAGCCATCCTCCAGAGACGAGCCAATCCTCCAGAATCACTCAAGAATACCCAGGGTTTTCTTCCCCCCGAGGGTATCCTTGGGGTTCCTGTCTCTCCCTCTCCGGTTTCCTGTATCCATAGTAGTAGGGGGAGCAGGGGTTTCAGGGAGATCCTTGCAGTCATCCATTTCTGCTCCAGAGGACAGCCATCAATCCAGGTTAGTGACAGAAACTCGAATTCTACCTTTAACAATCATCAACAGTATAACAGTAAGCGACGACATAAAAAAAAGGCTTACCTGGGTTGGCGGCTTCATCATGGAGCAGCAAATGCAAAAACTAATGGCGGCAATGCAATCCATGTCATTGGAGATGCAGAATCTTAAACAAGATAATGCCCAATTTAGACAACAGATGAATCTGCCCTTTTTTGAGACAACCCCTATAACATTAAGCACGGGCAAGTTTTATGGGAATCCACATAAATTAAAGGAGTTCCTAGACAGCTATACAGTCCAATTTACGTTTAAACCCCGGTTTTTTCGTTCAGATAAGGATAAAGTGGGCTTTCTTATTTCCCATTTGACAGGTCCTGCCTTAGCGTGGGCCACCCCCTTAGTTACATCTGGCAATGCCATATTGGATTCATATCCCGCTTTTGTCAATAGCCTGAGATCCATGTTCAGTCGTCAGGAAATTTCTGTACACACTCAGGAGAGACTTCTGGACCTCCGACGGGGCAATAAGGATCTGATGTCCTATATTACCCTCTTTAAACAGTTTCTTCAGAAATTGGGTGGCCCGATGATGGATAGGTCTTTCGGAGGAGCTTAAGGTCGGAATTTCTAAGGTTCCCCGGCCTGCTAACCTCGCTGAAATGGCAATGCAAATTGATTATAGAATACAAGAACGGACTCTTGAGAAGAAGAGATATAATGGTAGTTGTTCTCAAACCGAAGCAGTTTCCAGTATGAGTAAGACCGCACCAGCCGAAGAACCTATACAGATCGGAACAGTCAAAGGTTCTTTATCGAATGAAGAAAGAGACCGAAGGAAGTCATTAGGACTGTGTATGTATTGTGGCTCTTCCTCCCATATTTTACAATATTGTCCCATTGTCCCTCCTCGTCGACCAAGATCCACTGTTCCGGGAAACGCCAAATCCCTACCGTAGAGGGAACCACGGCAAGGGATTTAGTTCAGAGTTCCCCTCATAGAGTAGGATTATCTTTAGAGCCATCTGTTATCCAACACTCTATGGCAGTCCTTTCCTTGACCATCAGCCTGCCTGATCGAATTATCCCGGGTATTCCGGCACTGCTGGATTGTGGCGCAGCTGGAAACTTCTTGGATGATCAATGGGCAGCTACCAATGTGATCCCTAGAACCAACAAATGTTGTGCCACTCCGATTTAAGGTGTCGATGGGAACTCCTTGATCCCTGGTCCTATTCAAGAGCAGACCAAACCGGTTACGTGCTTGATTGCTTCCCATAAAGAACAACTAGTGTTCGACCTCATAAAGACAGCCATTTCCCTGTGATTTTAGGACTTCCCTGGTTACGCACTCACAACCCCTTTATCAATTGGAAAGCAGGTACTCTTTTCAGAATACTGTATCGGTCACTGCCTGAGCCAAGATGCGGTAGGAATACAGACCCCTTCTGAAAAGACTAATGCTACGGGTATATCTTCTATCGGCCAGCTACAACTGATTCCTTCTTGTCATCGACATTACAATAGGGTTTTCCCAAACCCGCTTTTTCCCACTTTACCTCCCCATCGTAGGGACGATTGTCATATCTCTCTGCTCCCGGACCAGCCTCTTCCGTTCAGGAGGATGTATGTTTTGTCCCAAAAAGAAAAAGCAGCTCTCAAAGATTACCTCCACTCTAACCTGCAAAATGGTTTGATCACTGAGTCCAAATCCCCAGCAGGCGCCGCTCTGTTCTTTATACCAAAGAAAGATTCAGAGGAGCTCCGCCCCTGTATTGACTATCGGGGACTCAATAGGATCACCATTCCCGACAAATACCCTATGCCCCTGATCAAAGACATCTTGGAGGCTGATCGAGGAGCCGGATTATATACCAAGTTAGCCCTTCGGGGAGCATATCACTTAATTCGGATTGCACAAGGAGATGAGTGGAAAACAGCTTTCCGAACTCCCTTTGGTAACTTCCAATACCAGGTGATGCCCTTCAGATTGGTAAACGCACCCGCCGTTTTTCAGAGATTTATGGATCATTTGTTTGCAGATATTCTTCTACATTTCGTTATTGTTTATTTATATGACATCCTGATTTTTTCCGCGAACAAGAGTGACCATATACATCATGTCAACCTCGTCCTGGATCGGTTACAGGCCAATCAGTTATACTGCAAAGCCGAAAAGTGTGAATTCCATAAAACACAAATTACCTACCTTGGCTTCATCCTCTCAGCCCACGGCATCTCCATGGACCCAAGAAAAGTTTCAGCAGTCGTGGATTGGCCACCCCTAACAACAGTTAAAGAGGTTCAACAATTTCTAGGGTTTGCACATTTTTATAGAAAATTCATCGCGTGTTATTCCGAAACTATTCTACCTATTACTAGGCTTCTAAAAAAGGGAGTCACATTTCATTGGGATGTATCTGCCCAACAAGCATTTGAGACTTTGAAAGGCCTGTTCACTTCTGCTTCTATACTAATTACTCCTGATCAGACACAACCTTTCATCGTGGAGACGGATGCCTCACACCATGCGTTAGGCGCAGTTCTCTTACAACGGGTAGAACAAGGGGAGGAAAGACCAGCAGCCTACTTGTCCAAGACCTTCACCTCCTCTGAAGAACATTATTCGGTACTAGAAAAGGAACTACTAGCAATCAAAAAGGCTTTTGAAGAATGGAGACACCTCTTACTGGGGTCTCCCTTTCCAGTAGAGGTACGCACTGATCATCAGAACCTCAAGGTGTTACAACAAGCCCATACGATGAACAGCAGACAAGCACGATGGGCCCATTTCTTTTTACCCTATAAAATCGAGTTCACCTTTCTGCCTGGGAATCTAAATTTACGGGCAGACGGTTTGTCTCGCAAGAACCCTCAATCTTCAAAATTCTTTTCGGAAAGGATGTTCCCTCGAGCCCGATTTGTTTCCGTTATCTCGGGTTTCCTTCAGATTCTTAAACAGGAAACTGCTCGTCATCTACGGCAATGTGAAGAGTTAGCTACCACTTACCACCTTACCAAGAACCAGAATCTATATTTTCATGCAGACCAGGTGTTGGTTCCCACTCCTTCTCTACAAATGGAGGTTCTTCAGATGTGCCATTATTCTTTAGCAGCCAGACATCGAGGTATTCAGACCACTCTCGATCTAGTCAGACGGCATTTTTGGTGGCCTACTCTTCAGTCGGATGTCATCAACTATGTCAAAGCATGCTGCGTATGCCTTCAATCTAAAACAGAACAAGCTCCTCCTTTTGGACTACTTACCCGAATGCCCATCCCTGAAAGACCTTGGCAAATTATTTCTACCGATTTTATAGTGGACCTTCCACCTTCCTCTCAATATACTACTATCATGGTCACCATAGACTACTTCACAAAGTTCGCCCATTTTACTCCAATGCTTAAAATCCCAGGAACTGCCCAGATGTCCAAAGTCTTCATTTCCGAAATATTTTCTCGACACGGTCTTCCTGATACAATTGTCTCTGACAGGGGTCCCCAGTACACTTCTCAATTTTGGAAGAGAGTATGCCAGGTTCTGGGTATCAAGAGGGCCCTTAGCTCCGGGTATCATCCTCAGAACAACGGACAGACGGAGCGATTAAATCAGACTTTGGAAGGCTATTTACGCTGTTTTGTTTTGGCTGCTCAAGACAATTGGGTAGATCTCTTACCTTTAGCAGAATATGTCTACAACAATGCCAAACATTCGGCTCTGAAGACTAGTCCTTTCCATTGCTCTTATGGATTTCATCCCTCGTTCGTTCCTACTATCTCCTCGTCTTCCTCGAGATTCCCTGGTGTTGACAGCCTTCTTGCGGACATCCAAAGGGGCCATCGGATGGCTCGCTTGTCCCTTCAAGCAGCACAGGACCGGGCCAAAAAGTATGCCGACAGACATCGCCGAGATTTACCATCTTGTGGCAAAGGGGATAAGGTCTGGCTGGCATCCCGATTTCTCCCCAAAAATCTGGTCCCTTCTAAGTTATCCCCTAGATTCTTTGGACCCTTTTCAGTGATTGATCGAGTGGGTGCCTCTGCTGTCCGTTTGTCTCTACCTCCCTCCGGGTTTCGCATCCATCCGGTTTTTCACTTGTCCCAAATTAAATTGGCAGTACAAGATCGTTTTCAGTGATCTACCAAGCTTTTTCCTCCTCCTGTCTTGACCAACTCTGGAGCTGAATTCGAAGTAACCAGCATTTGTGACTCTCGGTATCATCGAGGTAAACTGCAGTTTCTAATAGATTGGAAGGGACACTCCCCTGCAGACAGGAGTTGGGAACCTGCTTTGGGGGTCCACTCCTCTCGCTTGGTGCAGCGGTTTTTTCGACTTCACCTGGGCAAACCGGGTTCGCCTCCTCTAAGGAGGGGGCATACTGTTACACCTTTCCAGCGATGGCAAACAGGCACAGGAGAAGCGATGGTCTAGCTGTTGCACGTCTTCATTTTACGCGATCAGAAGATCACATGACTACATTTAAGGATCGAAACTGCTCTCTCCAGTGCGTCGCTTCTGTTTTTCAAGACGCTTTGTAAGTTCGCTACTCTATTTGCCTAAAACTTTGTACGATTCTCCTATAGATCTACCTTAATCCTTCTTTGCTGTCCTCCTTCCTGCATAGCAACCCTTCGGACATCCCCTATCGAGCTGTGGTTTCCTTACCGGGCTCAGCGGTCTGCAGTCCTCTGTCTACGCAGCTGCCACTTCTCCGATTCAAATCCTTCTTTGGGCCAACCTTCCATTTAGACAGAGTGAGTCCTGTTTCTCCGCACTAACCACCCCCAATCCTCTCTGGCTTTCTCTCTCTCATCCTTGTGATATCCTTTAACTTTATTAGGAATCTCCCTCGCATCCGCTGGGTGAACCTCCTTGCCTGCTAGCAAGACCGGTATTCTCTAAACACAGATTCCCGTGTTCATTCGAAGTACTGTACGTGTCATTTTCCTTCAACTGAGTTCCTTCCTGAGACAGTCTATCTCTTCCATTTTCTTACCTGTACATTCCTTATTCTATAGACATCGTGATTCCTGCACCACCAGCCATGCTCCAGAGACGAGCCAATCCTCCAGAAGCACTCTCAAGAATATCCAGGGTTTTCTTCCCCCCACGAAGGTTTCCCTGGGGTTCCTGTCTCTCCCTCTCCGGTTTCCTGTAGCCGTAGGAGTAGGGGGAGCAGGGGTTTCAGGGAGATCATTGCAGTCGTCCATTTCTGCTCCAGAGGACAGCCATCAATCCAGGTTAGTGACAGAAACTCGAATTCTACCTTTAACAATCATCAACAGTATAACATCGCATGAGTTTCTTCATACATTAATCAACATTGATTCACAAATTGATGTGAAGTAAAGTCTGTTGTTAGATCAGAATAGAGACATACACTTCATATGGGATATTGTAACATTCATCGATGGCCTACAGAGTGGCAATACACCAATGACTCAAACATATATTGTTGATTGCATCTGATTACATATCCAATATTGATGTCACAATGTGATCGAAATCTGTGGGCAGTATCCACGCTGTTAAAAAAGAGTGCCAACACGTTTCGGAAATAATCCTTCTTCAGGGCGATTACTGCAGTGCTTAACTTTTCATTCAAACTCTTGCTGTGTAACTATAGATAAATACATAAGTATACGAGTGGGTTAGACTATACTGTCACTACTCTCATCATCAAGAACATACCGCTAACTGGAAAACATAAATTACAAGAACTGACCTTCTGTCGATCTCGGAGTCGGGGCCACTGCGGTCGGACCCGGGGCTTAGATGGATATAAGAGAATTACACATGAGGCTGTAGGTAGGACCTCACATAGTCACCACGGCCCACACCAGGTAGTACGGGTTTAGCCAACTGCAAAGGAATAGTGGGGGGAGGAATCTTAGTGCCATCAATGCCATGAGCATACCAGTATAAGTAGTGTGCCGCTAGCCTTAGTTCCTAGTGTAGAGGTGCTCAATATGGAACAAACCATTCCCATCCGCACTACCTCCAATCCCCATAACTACGTGCTCATCTGCCAGTACGCATCCCATTCATTTGGCAGTTCTCCCAAAAGCAAGTTCAAAGGCGCTAATTGTCTGCTCAGCACTAAGCCGAATACCCTAGGTGTCCAGGTTGTAAAAACCAGATACTACGTGGGTGGAAAGCCATAAATTAACAAAGGGTCTCATACATACGGTCTACTAAAGTCTAAACGCGAGAGAAAGCAGACTCACGATTGAAGGGCACCAGCGCAGCGCGTCTGGAGCGAGTCCATGCTGCAATGAGCCCAGCGTATGTGTGTTGTCAAGGAAACCGGCGCGCGTGCGTGTTGCATTGCAAGTGCGCCATGTTGGTAGGGGCTAATGTGAGTGTAGTCATGGCGACGTAAACACTCAGGCCAGTTCGACTCGAACCTGCCGACTCCTATAGAGGATGTGTGTGTGGACGAGAACAGCTACTGAACTGCACCCTCATATGATGGTCGTAGAGTGTTTATATTATTAGCAGACTTGAGCCGCTGGCAGTCACGCCAGAGTATTCCGAGGTCGGCGGGAGAAGGGACCAAACGCCAACAGTAAGTAGACGCTTGTGTCCCTCCTCACCACCCGAAAAGTAGCTGATGCTGCTAAGAGCCAGTGGATGCGTAAACCCCACTGCTCAAAGGTAGTGGATGTCGGTCCATCCACAGCCTCAGATTCTCTAATGTTTAAGTGTCCCTCTCGGTCCTTTGCAATAGCAACCAAAAAAGTTGTGCCACAAGCAGGCTCTCACCAGAACCCTGAGGGCCTTAAAACCACTGCAAAAGGACTCATGGAGCCAGTCCTGGCGCCTTTGGCACCAGGCTCATATGTACGAAGGAAGGGCTGTTCAAACTAGGTCCCATTTATGTACATGGGCCTTTAAATCCAACATGGAAGCCCCCACACAGTCTAGTTCTAAGAACCAAGCCATGCGGTCTAGTGTTTTGGGTGCGGCAGGCCTGGAACTACTTTCCCTGGTACTACTTTACCTGGGCTATATAAACCACACCCTGACTGCAAAACACGCTTCATGTTATTCTGCAGCCAGCAGCGTGACACTCACTGTGTCCAGCTCCTGGTCTTCAGCATCTTCCTGTAATCCTACAAGAACAAGATTATTCTGTTTTACCTGAGAAAACACCATCCAGCACTCAGCATCTCAACTGGGCTGCAATCTGTGGAAACCGAGAGAAGAAACATCACTGACCTGTGAGTGCTATCTTAAGGACTTCCAGCGAACCGCTACCACAGCTGCTGTTCGAACATTGAGACCTGCAATAACGAGGAAGGGAAAAACAATATTAGAACGTGTGCTTCCAAAACTTCGAATTCCAACAGTCTTACCTGAATTCCATCGCACTACGTCACGCTTCCATCCGGAGCACCACAGCAACATCTGCAAAGGAAAAGAGACATCTTCAGGTTTGCTTTCAATATTTAAACAATTGCACAGCGCTGTACTTACTTTAACTGATTCCGTGGGCCTGTTTTTCATTGCGCTCTCATCCACATGCAGCACCACAGCAGCCTGTGAGAAGAAGAAGAAGAAAACACAGGTTAGCTTTAAAAGACAATAAAGGTGCTGCACTTCATGCTTTCTCTTACTTAGAAACGTGCCTCTCCATCTGGCACGCCAGCATCAAGACCTTCGCACCTGAAAAGAAGGAGATAAAGACATTAACGAATTCCCACCATAAACAGAACAAAGACTTACAACTGACAAACCGAAATGCCTACCAGCGGATTCGAAGTCACAGCAGGCCTGGTCCCAAGGAAGGCGTACTGCAGCAGTAAAGCAACTGGGGCAGCTCGCCAACAAACGTCAAGCGCCCCTGCACAAGAAACACAGAACGAATAGCTCACCCTACAAATAACTAAGGACAGAGGGAGGTGGGAGATTCACCCATTAGAGACAGTTATCACAAATCCTCCCTTCTGTAATGGCAGATTCATTATTCAGCACTGGGCAACTACGCATCAAGGGTTCCAGATCTCAGAGCCTTCCAGACCCCCCCGGGGATATCAGGTGAGCATAACACATAGGGGGTTTCATACGACATTGGAATGGTTGCCTACTGGCCACACATGGGCCAGGACCTCTACATTTACCTAAAGGGGTGTCTTGTGTGTACTCAATTCCAACCCAGTTCACTCACACATAGAGCTCCCCTACAAAAAAGGGGAATGACACTGCCTTGGTCATATTTGCAAGTCAAATTCATCGGGCCAGTGATTTGCTCCACTAGAGGATACAAGTACATGTTGAATGTGAAATGCTTGTTCACAAAGTGGGAGGAATGTCTTCCAGCCCCAAATTGTAAGGCGGAGACAGCTGCTGCACTAATGATCAACCACATCTTCTGTCGTTTTGGACTCCCGCAAAGGATTGAGTCACACTGAGGAAGCCATTTTACCAGTGAGGTGATGGTGAAGATGTGGGAGAGTCTAGGAGTACAAAGAAAACTCCACATTGCCTACCACCCGGCCTCAAGGGAGGGGGAGAGATACAACAAAACTATTTTTGGGTCCACATCAACCAGTTGAAAAGCTGTCATCCCAGACACGCTTTACGACTGATTGATGAGCCAAATGAAAGTTGAGCAGTGGAACCATTTGAAGAATGAAAAGGAAGGATGAAAAATCAGATGGAAAAATATATATGTATAACAGGGAGTAATTTACTTGATATTATTTTACAAATGAAGAAAATAAATAAAATGTGTTTTGTGAAGTGGAAATGTCATGTTATAACCGTATGTTGTTGTAAATTCTATGTAAACCTTCCTGGGGAAAAATGTGTGTAAAAAGTGCTGAAATTTGTTCCTTTCTTTTACTATAGAACTAATCTCCTTAACTTCCAGCCTGGAGGTGAGTGGGGAAGGGAAGGAAGAAAGGGGGTGCTGTGCCATGCCGTGCAACCCAAAGATGGAAGTGGAGGTTGGAGTGCCCTCTCTCAAAAGAAGGAAGAAAAGGGGATGCCATGCCATACCCCCATCCGAGAGATGGAAGGGGAGACAGGAGTGCCCACTCCCTGATGAAGGAAATCACGACTAATGAAACCCCACTCTGCACTGCTCTTCCCCAACAAAGAGTCGTAGAAGAACAGGGGGGACATGTGTGCTGCATTGAAAGGCCCAAAACAGATGTCTCTTTCAAATTAATGGCAGGATTTTAAACACTGAAACAAAAACAGCCTGGCCTTTGTTTTTCTTTTCAGGTACAATTAAAGAGCCATGTGGAAAGGGGTAAACCTGTAATTACCAATGGATAAGCAGCATTTTAATTTACAAAAGAAGGAGGAAACAGAAGTCCCTGTCACGTGGAAAACAGGATTTTTAAACATTGCAAACAAAAACGGCCTACACATGTGTGAGCAAATAAAAGTTTTAAAAAAAGAAAAAGTTTAAAAAAATCACTGCTCACAGAAAAATATTAGGAAAACAAAACATGATGTGTGGGTTGACCAAAAGCAATGTACTGTGACGGTGCTTGCCCCCAGACATCGGGAGCAGACCAGCCTTCCCCAGGTACTGGCACATATGGGGACCTTTAAGACCCCAAAGGATTGCCTAAGGGCTTCCTGGACTCAGTCCTGGCGCCAGGCTCATACTGCCCTCTCAAGCACGGCAGTTTGCAGGGGAAGAGGAATCATGTGCAGCCCAGTCTGAGGCATGCTGGAGGGACTTCTTTACCTGGGACTACTTTGATAGGGTGTGGTTGGAGGGACTACTTCACATTGGGACTACTTCTTGAGGCTATATAAACCATACCCTCAGAATAGAACACACTTCGCGTTATTCTGCACTCCTGCAGCGGAACGCTCACCGTGTCTGCTAGCTTCAGCCCGGTCTTCAGCCACGCCCATCCAGGTCTTCACGAACCGCTGCCTGTAAGGAAGGAAAGGAAGAAAGAGGAGAAAACAGAACAAGACTCTTACCTGACACTCCATCTCGATCGCTCTGGAGCCTCTGCATCTGCCGAACAGAAAAGGAAACACCAGGTTAGCGCACAGAGCAAAGGACTACATTAAAGACATTTCAACACTGCGCAGCACTAATCCTCACCAGAAGGCTGCTCACTCTTGCGATCCATCGAAGCACCATCACACGATCGCAGCTCCGGAGCTGCCGCACCTGCTGAACAGAAAAGAAAGCATCAGGTTAGCTGCGCAAAGGGAAAGGCCTCATTAAAGACATTTCAATCTTACACAGTGCTAATACTCACCTGAAGGCTGCATTCTCTTGTGGTCCCTTGAGACACCGTCACGCGATCGCCACTCCGGAGGAACCGCACCTGCAGAATAGAAAAGGAACAGCAGGTTAGTTGCTCAGAAGAACAATATCGCATGTTAAGACATTATCGCATCACGCTAATGTGGAAACTCACCTTGGAATTCTGCTCACCATTTTTCGGAGAGGAGTCACTCTTCAGTAGATGCACCAAAGGGGAACCTGCAAAGAAAAAGGCACAGGAGCAAACTTTTGGCAACTTGAACTCTAAAGCAATCTATACCAAGGAGTATTTGCATAAAGACTTACCCACTGAGTCATAGTTGTCTGGAACTCTTCAGTAATCTGCAGGATCAGTGAAGTAACTAGATCCTTGAACTGCTATGCACCCCTGCATACAGTCGCAGGATGGAGAGTCCGCCATTCATAACACTAAGGTGAGACATAGTAGAGGGGTGCATAAGGAGATCACGGGAGGTGGAAGTCGGTCCTCCTCCTTACGGCTAGTTAACATTTTAGGCAAATCTTCTTTCGTGGCGGAAGGGCAAAAAAGAGAGGGCATGTGGAGCTATTCATCACTCAGCTATGTGTGACGCTGGTGGAGACAGTTACCGTCCAGCTTCGTTCGGCGCCCCTGTGGAGACCACGTGAGCGTAACATGTACATTATGCTTCACCTACTAAAATTCCAGTGACATTTGAAGAGCCACTTTGTCTTCATGGAAAATGTCAGCCCAAGGCAGACTCTTTTGCTGGCTGTGGGCAAAAATTCACAAGGACATCTCCCACTTCCAGCCTGAATGTCACATCGCCCATCTAATGACCAACCGCAATAGAAATGTCCTGCTAAATGTGTGAATATTCAGTGTTCCCGTGACCTGCTGGCTCTGAAAGCATGAACTTCAAGAAAAGTCATCCTTGACTGGAGCATGACTAATGTGTTTGAAAATGAGGGCACCTACTTTAAGAGCAAGCTTCCAGCATACAGGAGATTGATAAACAAAAGAAACTGTGGGCACAGGCGGACCCAGTGAAAACAAATGGCTGAAAGCAGGAGCAGGACCATTTGTCCCACATGAAGATTCACAATTTATTTAAAAAGGACTATTATCATTTAGGCCTTTTTCTTAGCCATTATAAGGCAGATGGATTTCATCTATGTACCATTTTTTATGTAATTTCCAGGCAATATAAAATGTACCTACTTGTGACTCTGGGTACTGTAATGGCCAGTTAAACTAGGTTTCTGGCTGATCTGAACATATTACAAATGTGAGAGTTGGTAATTTACATATTCATAACTGTTTTTTTTAATGGAAATGGCAGAAAGGTGCCACATGGCCATGCTGCATGATATGCATTTGGTGGTTGGCTTATCTAATTCCCCATGATTAGCAAAGACAGAAAATATGTTTAGTATGGCAGTTGCTAGTACAATTATGAAGTGGTGATACATATCTAGTTTTTGCCAAATAGTTGAAAGGAGAAGAAAGCATGATGACAAATGGCAATTTCCATATGTTGCTGCTGACCCCTAAGTCAATTCTGACTTGAGGCTGGTTTGGGATGAGAGAAAAGGGTAACGGGTCCAATCCTAGTGGCAGTGATTACTGCAGGGTACTTCTCCAAGATTGTGAAATTTGTGGTGTCATTGCTGCTATACAAGGGGGACTGCACTAGGACAAACAGAAAAAGGAGAAAGAAAGGAACAGACAGACAAGAGACAGACCATAAGGAAGGCTTCTGAAACCTACCATCTGACAGCTGTAAGGAGACACCAGAGGAGATTGCTGAGAGTGCATCTAGGTGGAGCGATTTCCAAGGAAGGCCTCAAAGCAGACTGGGTCATATGGTGGAGAGCGGGAGTCCATCTTTGAGAGTGGAGTGACCAGAACCCAGCTCTATCTTTCCAGAGTGTCCTGAGATGCAGCTGGGTTTCCTGAACCTTAAACAGAGGCTTGCTATGTAAGTAGAACTGAGCCATTAGAAACCAAAAGGTGGGGGAGTCTACTTGCCTTGAATCCTTTCCCTTTATAGTGGGTGGGGGGGGGGGGAAACTGTGTAGATCCTTAGCCTATGTAACCAACAATATTAATTTAATTAATTTCCCAATTGGCAGAACACTACGAGGTGAATTTAGTTAAAATTCAAAATTAACAAAGCACACTTCTCAATGTGCGCTGAAAAATACCGTCTATAATTTAATTGGGTAATCCTTGTTGTCCAGCTGATCTCGACTTCTTTAAGGAAGAGGGGTTTCTTTGTTCTTAAATCAGTCCACCCTTTTTATACAGCTTCCCCAACCGAGGCCTTTCAGTAACAGGGGTCTGAAATCCAAAATTCCCCAAATCATTCCAATTTTTCTATCTGACTTCCCAACACA
The DNA here is from genome assembly GCF_040938575.1 of Ambystoma mexicanum. NCBI lineage: Eukaryota > Metazoa > Chordata > Amphibia > Caudata > Ambystomatidae > Ambystoma > Ambystoma mexicanum. The sequence goes on along the minus strand of NC_090926.1, from coordinate 118,395,270 downwards.
GACCAAAGCAAGGGGGGTGGGGGTCTGACAAACAAACGGTCCCTTTGTGCTATTTCATGCGTCTTAAGAAAATGTATTTTATGAATGCATACATACAAAAAAGCAATAGCAAAAGCTAGCATTAGTATCAAATGGAATGATGCACCTCAATTGTACATACAAAACAAGTCGGGCGGTCCGTAAATAACAGTGGCGGTAAACCCACCGCCACTGTTAATTCCGGACCATCCGATCTCGAGTCCTGCAGGCGGGAGGTGCCGTTCCCGCCAGGTCTGACCTGGCGGGTTTACCACCGCCCACCTGCAGGCGGACGTGGAAACACCGGCACTATCACGAGATGGTGCCAGTGTTTCCATGGTCCCCATTCCCATTGAATCCTGTTGGACTCAATGGGAATGGGGATTTACACCATTCCGCCTCCGGAATTCCCGGGTCACCAGGGTTGTAATGCCCCGGTAATTCCGGGAATCACGGAGGCGGAATGGTAATACGAGTCCGGCGGTAACCAGGCGGTTTTACCGCCTCGGTTACCTCCGGACTCGTAATGAGGCCCACTGACACAGTTATCATTACTGCCATACTTAAATATTCACATTGGGGAATATTCCATGCGTTAGATGTTTATTAAACCGCTATTGTCTTGTGTTCTTTCCTTCTCATTCTCAGTCTACTGGAACTTGCCTGTTCATGTAAGTTTAACAAGTGATAGCATGCAGAATGACAGATAACATGCAAATCAAACCCATTTCTCTTTAAGTTAATATGTTCTCTGATGTCACATGTTCTATATGTGACTAATATTGTAATTTTACCATGACTCTGCAGATAACACTGTGCACTGGGATGATTAAGTGATATTTTTGTTCTATAGTTTGTCAAGTCTCCGCCCATCCATAAATTAGCAACATTGTTATTTTTACAACCCACCTCTTTTTTTTTTAGCAATTAGCCAGTGACAACATTTAAAGAAATCCCCTTAATGCATGATCAAGTTCGGCATGGCGTGTACGCCTGTCAGCCATTAAGCACATTCCCTTACATAGCACACACTGTGAATTGCATTTCTTTGAGGAGTTTTTGTGAATGCCAAGGTGATATGCAACACCATATCAGCTCTGCCTTTTTCCAAGTATTTATGACTCCCCGGGGGATACCCGAAGGGTGTTATTGCCCACGGTGAAGCCAAGAGATATAAATTCGGGAAGATCTTTATCCCAACTAATAACTCGCCCTCGGAAATGTCTTTTAGGCTATTATCACATGGAGAAGTGCAACTAAAAGGGAAACCATTTTTATTGGGAGTCGGGCACACACAAGTAACTTGCAATGTCAATTTAATGAAAAAAATAACAATAAACTTGTTCTGGTTCACTGCTGTTTGCAAATTTGGGGAACTGGACTGAACATGCTTCTCTCTCTCCTTATACAGCTGAAGACGTTACAACAAGGTCTATACTGGAGATTATGGACTGCATTCCGAGCATTCAGTTTGGCTGTTAGGGGATATATAATGGATTGAAGTGCTAATTAAGCCTTGCAGTCTGTGGGAGGGGTTATTACTACAGGATTATAACCCACCCTCAAGTAATGGTCTGAGGTGAAACCGAGGGATATAAGTTGGGGAAGGGTTATTATCTCATGGGGTTTTTGAAAAGGAAGTTTTGCAATTTTAAATGAGTATTTTAATTGTACATTAAAAAAATAGCACAGAAAGTAACTTGTAATGTTAACGTAATGAACATGGAACTATTAACAATAAACTATACACATTTTGTGTTTCATTGCTGTTTTGTGATTTGGGGAATTGAACTACACATGGTCCGCTCTGTCTTTACACAGCTGAAGAGAATTGTTTCTGTGCTGCTTGTCCTGCTTCTGCTGAGGTCAGAATGTCTGGAATGAGGTCTGGTCCAGACATTATAGACTGCATTCCAAGCATTCTGATTTGTTGTGAGGTGGTCTATTATGGAATTCATGTGCTAATATAACCTTAATAATCTGCTAAGGGTGTAGGCTTTTCTAGGAATGGCCGACTAGCCAGAGTCATAGCGGGCTTGTGAATATTCGAGGGCTCATTCCCTGTGTTTGTAGCATCTACGTCCAGCTTGCGCATCCTATTAGCTTCCCCGCACTAATTTCTTTTTGTCCAACAGACTAAGGTTGGGATAATCCTGATGGGGGCACAGTACGACCCTCAATGGATACTCCTTGGTGCTCTGATACTACTTCAGTGGTGGTGATTTAAAAGCATATTAACATAAATAACATGTGCACTGCGGCACTGCTTCTGGGGTGCTAATTTCCTTTATTTTTTAAGGGAATCGGAACCGCACACCCCTGACTTCCTTTAAAAAGAAAAACCAAGATTGCGGCCATGCAATCTCAGTTTGTCAGAGGGTGAGCCGGAGGTTTGCCACTTCTGTCCCACAGCTCTGCTCTTGCGTTTCAGGGCTGCAAGTTTGGAGTTGTACCATCTGTTACGCTTAATGGCATGTTTCAGGTGGATCATCATGATTGGGCCAAGAGTGTCAAGGGTATTGGTATTGGCAAGATTGAGGTTGCTTAGAGTGGAGTCAGAGGTATAGTCTCCAGTGGGGGTAGAGAGGGGGATGAAGGTAGATGCAAAGGCAGCAACTGACACTTGTTTCATCGGACAGATGTTTGTGAACAAGGTTGGCATTGCTGGAGGAGGTGTAGTCAGAGGGCTGAGAGAACCCAAGTGAGAGGAGAGGAGAGAGTGGTCTAGCCAGGAAAGTGGGGTGATTAGTAGGGAGGGGAGCAAAATATCTGTGGGAAAATGGGCATCTGAATGAGCGTATCTAGGATGCGCTCATTCAGATGCCCTTTGAGAATGGGGCATCTTTATGCAGAGTATTTAGTGCAAGCAAGTTGTAGATAGTGTGGTCCCTGACCCCAATCAGCCTTGTGGGTGATGCAGAGGAATTCGAATTTGATACATGAAGCAACCCGAGAGCCAGTACAAAGTTTCTAGTGCTGGAGAGATGCGGTCCCTGGGCTTGAAGCCAAGGATACATTTTGCAGCCCTATTCTGGATTAGCTGGAGGGGTCGTAGAGAGGAAGAGGGTGAATTAAGGAAAAGGCTATTGCAGTAGTATAGCCTAGAGAGAACTAGAGCTCTATAGACATTGAGCAACTGGGGGAAAGTGAGGAAAGGAAGAATTCCTTTGAGGAGGTGGAGTTGAAAGTGGGACTTCTTGGCAAGGTCCTGTATGTGAGGGATGAAGGAAAGAGAGGAGTCAAAGATGACTCTAAGGTTTCTGGCTTCAGATGAAGGAGACGGGGGAGAGCCCATAGAAGATGGCCAGTGTGAGGGACAGAAAGAGGGAGTAGGAGTCTCAATAGGAAGGATCTCAGTCTTGCTGGCGATGAGGCAGAGATCAATGGAAGTACACCAGGGCTGGATGGCCGATAGGCAGTCAGGAATGATGGAGGAAGTAAGAAATAGATAAAAGGAAAGTTTGAAGAAGAATTGTGGGTCATCTGGGGTCATCTGCATAACACTGGAAGTTTGGTGAGAATGTGGAAATGAGGTGTGCAAGCGGAGCAAGGTAGTTGTTATAGAGCCATGGAGAAAGGTTGGAGCCCCGGGGGATGCCGCAGGTGGAGATAGAGGTGAGGGAGGAGAAAGAGCCCAGAACGACATGGGACAGATGGTCACTGAGGAAGGAGGTCAGCCAGTCCAGTGCCCGCTCCGAGATACCTAGGGTATAATGGAGTCGTTTTATGAGGATGGAGTGGTTGACCGTATCAAATGGGGAGGAGAGATCAAGTAGAATGAGAACAGCTGGAGAGTTGGTATCAAGGGATGCAAGCAGTTTCTCATGTTCAGAAGAGCGGTTTCCATGCCTCTGGATGCTCGGAATCCAGATTGATGGTCGTGGAGGCAACCAACAAGTTCAGTGAGCTGGGTCATTTGGGGGAAGACCAGCTTCTCCTAAAGTTTCCCAAGGAAGAGGGTGATAGATATAGGGTGGTAGTTGGCTGGACAAGATGGGTCTGCAGAGGGTTTTTTCAGGAGGGAGCACACAAGGGAGTGCTTGAGAGAGGAGGGGAAAGATCCAGTAGCAAAAGAGTGGTTGCATAAATCAGTAAGTGCAGGGGCAAGAGGGCCAATATTGTCCTTAATGGTTCTGGAGCAGCAGGGGGAAACATGTTTGCAGGTGACCTTCATAGAGCGGACAACTCTGGTGACCTCATCAGGTGTGATAGGGGAGTAGGAGGAGAGAAAGTCAGAGGAAGGATGGGAGGCAATGGTAGGCACAGGGGTGGGTGACGGGGTGGGGGAGAGGGACACAAGGGTGCTAAGGATGTCCTATGTTTTTGCAATGAAATGTGTGGCCATTGCGTTGCAGAGGGCCATGGAGGGAAGAGGTGAGGAGGAGAGTGAGGAGGGGCTGGCAAGTTCCCTGCAGAATTTAAAGAGTTCATCTGTGTTGTTGGATGCACTAGAGATGTAGTCTTGGATATGGGCCCTTTTCTTGGTGTGCTTGGAAAGTCTGCATTGCCTTTGGAGCAGACGACAGGCCAGTTTGTCAGAGGGTAAGCCTGAGGTCTGCCACTTCTGTTCTACAGCTCTGCACTTGTGTTTCAGGGCTGCAAGTTTGGAGGTGTACCATCTGTTACGCTTAGAGGCATGTTTCAGGTGGATCATCATGATTGGGGCAAGAGTGTCAAGGGTATTGGTAATGGCAAGATTGAGGTTTCTGAGAGTGGAGTCAGAGGTATAGTCTTAGTGGGGGTAGAGAGGGGAATGAAGGTAAATGTGAAGGCAGCAACTGACACTTGTTTCATCGGACAGATGTTTGTGAACAAGGTTGGCATTGCTGAGGAGGCGTGGTCAGGGGGCCGAGAGGACCCATGTGAGAGGAGAGGAGAAAGTGGTCTAGCCAGGAAAGTGGGGTGATTAGTAGAGAGGGGAGCAAAAGATCTGTGTGGATGAAGGCATCAAGAGTGTGTCCAGCCGAGTAGGTAGGACCAGAAGGAAGGGAGAATAGAGGGTGAGAGTGAGGTGCAGATATCAAGTAAGAGAGTGGAGGCCCTGATTGAGGAGTCAAGGTGGATGTTAAAATCACCCATGAGAAGGTGGTAAGTGGTGGCAGTGAGGAGAGAGGAGGAGAAATCAGCCCATTCAGAGAAGAACAGGGTGGTAGAGCCAGGTGGCCTGTAGATGGTGGCAATGGTCAATGAAGAGGCGGGAGAGATGACCAACTTTCAGACCAGGCTCTCGAAGGAAGATTAGGCTGGGTGTGTATGAGGGAGGAAGGGACTCACCCTGGGAAGATAAGAGCAACCCCACCGCCTACATAGTTAGGGCGAGGCTTGGAGATGATTTTATAGCCATCAGGGAGAAGGGAGTCAAAAGCAATGACTGACTGGCCTTGAACCACATCTCAGTACGAGCAAGGATATCGAGGTCAAGGTCTTCAAGAAGGAGGCAGATCTCGGCAAACTGTTTGATGGCAGAACGATCATTAAGCGTGGCTAGATGTAAGAAATCTCCAACTTTTAAGTTTTTCCAAGTAGGTGTACTGGGGCGTGTTACACCAGTTGGAGGGGGGATCAGAGAGAGTGGAAGAAGGAGTAGCAGGAGTAGGGAGGAAGTTAATGAGGGATGGCAGGCACCGGTTAAAGAGGCAGAGGTTGGGTTGAGGACCCTGAACCAAGATAGTGCCAGTGTGGTAGACATTAATGATACACCTGGATGATGCGAAGCCCGCCCAGAGGTCTTCCCATTTGGTGCAACCATTAATGGGAGAGGATGTAAGGAGGGAGGGAGAGAGAGTAGAGATGAGATTGAGAGTGCATAGATCTGGAGAATGGACAGAGAAAAGGATATAAGTAAAAATCTGTCTGGAAGTTGCGCTGACATCGGTGTCAGCGATAATTAGGCCAGGGTTAGTGGTCAAGATATCTCTTTTATGCTTTTTTCTTCCAGACTTTTCAAGAGAGGGAGAATAGGTGATAGTATTGCAGTTAGAAAAGATCGGGGAGACAGCGAGTGCCATAGTGGTGGAGTTAAGAGGATTGCTGCATAGCACAGAACAAACACAACTTACCAGGCGGCCTAGTAGCCGAGGGAAACAAGAAACATATGCACTAGGATAGCAATCAAAGTGCACAAAATATATGTAGGGTACCTAAATTCGCTTTGTGATACAAGGTACTTTAGACATAGAAAAACGAAAATTTCAGCACAGATGTGAGGACTGATAAAATCGAGTCTTGGTGCAAGGTACTTTAAACATGGAAAAATAAAGATTTCAGCAAAGATGTAAGGACAGCTAAAATCAGGTCTTGATGCAGGTACTTTAAACACAGAAAACATAATATGGTAGCACAGATGTAAGGGCAACCAAATTCGAATCTAGATGCAAGGCACTTTAAACATAGAGAAACGAAAATGTCAGCGCAGATGTGAGAGCTGCTAAAGTAACATCTTGATGCAAGGCACTTTAAATACAGAAAACTAAATTGGCAGAGCAGATGTAAGGTCAGCCAAATTCCAATCTAGATGCAAGTTACTTTAAACATGGACAAACGAACATTTCAGCATAACTTTTCAGAAGGACAAATTGAGATGTCAGTAGAAATGAGTTAGAATAAGTAAGTCACGAAGGTAGGGTGTTGTGGGCACAACATGGTTCAACGGCTATTAGAGATTACTGGAGACATAGTGCCCAATGCACAGTCATTACCCACTCCTGATCCGCAGGGTACAATTGGTTGCTGCCCAAGTTTGTATTGTAACAGGTTGTCCACCTGTCGGCCACTCCATGCTTTGTGGGGGGTGGAAGAAGAGGGACCCTTGCTCGGTGGGCTGGCTTTCACACCTACCAGTTAACCAATGGCCTTAAGGTGTTGCGGGCATCCAATCAGCAGCCCTGATAGAGAGAGGAAATAGGAGGCACTCAGGCGCTTGGTACGTTGTAGATGGGGGCGGCCATGTTTAGATGAGAACACAGCCTCAGTAGAAATGGGCCCACAATGGACAATGAGGCCAGGAAAACACGTGCAGCAGTAAATGCACACACATGAAAAAGAGGGATTGATGTAAAACCTCTTAAAGCAAAAATGGTGCAGAAATGCAGACTAAATGCTCATGGAGCTTTACAAGTTTCCAAGTTTAGGAGTCATGCCTCATACTCCTCTCTAGGAAATCAGTTGACAGTTGATTATTTGCTAGTGCTTGCACTCTATCTTAGACTTTGCTTATTCTGTCTTTTATCTCTGCTGCAGTTAACTGCAGACCGGAGCGTAAAGCATTCATTTTTCATTAGTATGTCCAAGATATCCATCTTTGTAGTCACATCCACTGGACTTGATCTTTCCTCTTGGAGTCCCTCAATGCAGCTTTTTTCCATCATCTTCCTACCTCTTACAAAGCTGTGGAGAGATATGGCCGATGTTGATATCCACCTTGTTATTTTGTATCTTTTATAAAGAACCGAATGCCCCAATGCCCCTCCACATTGTTAACTAAGTCCCTCCCCAGATGGGGAATAGCCTTCCCTTTCCATATGATTAGAGAGAACCATCTACACCCACTATGACAGTCAGCGTCACTTATCTCTGATCTTCGACAAGGATCAGATCTCCCATTTCTTCCTCATGGCCTAAGCTTTTACCTTTCCTGTATCCACCATTATCTCACAACCTTTCCATCTGTTTCCACCTTGCCATGTTCACGGTCTCATATCTCCTTACTTGCTGTACGTGCTCCACCTTTTGAGTGCGGTTTACCCACCTCCACTCCTCTCCAGTCACTAACATCCAGCACCCTAGGGAGAGCTCTGAGACTGCCTGGAACTCCCCATTAGGAAGAGAGGCATTGAAGATATATTTTTGGTGTTGAGCCTTCCTTTGCACCTTGTCTCTCTTGCTGAAGTCCTCCTCTCTTCAGTATCCTCACTCAAACCTTGCCTTGGCATTTCAGAGTTTAGTTTAGTTTAGTTTATTTTCTCATATAGCGCGCATAACCTTAGGGTCACAGAATATATTTCAAGTCATAAATGCAAAGCAAACACAGCACAAATTTACAGTGATACAAGGTTGAAGCACATTCACAAATTCACAGTATATATACAGTCTTTACAGTTGTTTCATTAACTCTGCTGAGTTGTGGTTTGATGGAGAAAAGCCATGATTTGGTCTTTGCTCTGAAGGACCAGAAAGAGGGTTCTGCTCTTATGTCTTGGGTCAGGGAGTTCCAGCATTTAGCCGCTAACACCGGGAAGCTAGATCCTCCCGCTGTTTTTAAGTTGTGTTTAGGGGTGGTGAGTTGGTGAAGGTGTTTGGATCTGGTGGGTCTTTTTGACTGATATCTGCGGAATGTATCTGTCAGGTATTTCGGGGCTGTGTTGGAGAGTCATTTGTGTGTGATGACTAGCGATCGTAGAGTGATTCTGTCACGCACAGGCAGCCAGAGTACTTCCTTTCTAAGGGCTAAGATATGGCTGTAGCGAGGGATGTTTAAGGCTGATCTTAGAGCATTGTCTGGAGAACTTGGAGTTTATTTAAATTTCGAGGAGAATAGCCAAGCAATAAGGTGTTACAGTAATCCAGCTTCGATAGGATCAGAGCTCTGGCCAATTTAATACAACTGTTAGTGGATAAAAATGGGTTACAGGCATTAATGAGTTTGTTGGTGTAGGCCGTGGATGAGGCTGTGGTGTTGACTTGTTTTTTTAGTGATAGAGTGGAGTCTAAGTAGACCCCAAGCGTTTTGACTTCGCTGGAGACTTTTATAGTGTTCCCATCAATGATGAATGCTGAGTAGCGGTTATCTAGTTTGTTTAGGCGGGCTTGGGAACCAATGATCAAGAGTTCTGTCTGGTCATCGTTTAGACATAGACTATGAGTCGCCATCCAGCTTTGGATCTCAAGATAGATGTCGTTGATCAACTTGGTATCTTTAGTGTAGTATCCAGTGAGAGTGATGAGGATATGGGTGTCATCCACATAGTTAGTGTATGTGACATCCAGATTGTCAAGACGGTCAAAGAGAAGCTTTGTAAATATGTTATAAAGCGTGGGGGAGACGCAGGAGCCCTGCGGCACTCAACAGTGGAAAGGGATTGGTGGCCCAGATGCTGATAGCACAAAGACCCTGGTAGTTCTATTAGCAAGGAAGGATTGGATCCAGCTGGCCGCATTAGGAGAGAAGGCTGCTGCTGTGGTAAGGTGTTTAGTCAGGATTTTATGGTCAACCAGATCGAAGGCTGCTCAGAGGTCTAATAGAAGGAGAATGGCCAATCTACCTTTGTCTTTCACCTCGTCCATCTGTATTTTTAAGTCTAGAAGAGCAGTCTCAGCACCGTGTCTGGGTATGAAGCTGGACTGTCGGAGACCTAATATTGATAATGTGTGTACCATTAAACTGACTTCCCTTTGCCAATGTATTGAGTCTTGGTTATTGAATCTTGCTGGAGTATGTGAATCCTGCACTCTGTCCTCACATGGTGCAGCTATCTTGTATAACTGGTTTTTGAGGGTGAGTACTGACCAATGGGCCCGTCAGTAATTTCCTCTCCTCGTCAACACTTGGTAGCGTGAGGATGGTTTCGGCCATCGATTATAGATCATCGATTGATATAGTTATAAGACACCTTTAGACCGACGGCACGAAGTAACTCTGGGCCTTCGATTACATCACGAGTCCTTGTGCCATTCCGGCTGAGGATGAGAAGCTCCCCATGGACAATGATAGTGTAAATATTCAAAAAAATCTGCAGTGGGTCTGAAGGAACCCACCTTTCCAAGCATAACCCTTCTCATTCCCACAGGCATTGGATCGGACGAAAACCTTCAAAGCAGGAAGAGGAAGGGGCGGTGATCCTGAAGTTCTAGAGCGGAAAAGAGGCGATCGGTGAGTGAAACAACGAAACTCATTATCCTGGCAAAGGTTTTATAGGCCTTAGAGTAAGGAGGGGAAGGTAACGGAGGGTGGCAGAGAAAAAATAAAACAGCTAGAAGTAGAGAAGACTGTATATATATAGGGGTAAAGACCCGAGCACCTGAAGTAATTGGGGAAAGAAATCTGGGGGCCACTTGAAATTAAAAACTGTAAGGAATACTGGGGTGGGGGGCACCCGAGAGAAAACTGTAAGGAATACCGGGGGGGCACCCGAGAGAAAACTGTAAAATTCGCCTTGTTCCTGCGCTTTAAAGAGTGGTCAGAAGGAACGTGAACCCAGAGCCAACAGAGGGGGGACATTAGGCTACAGAGGCGTTTAAAGACGCCATAATGGGGTTCGTTCAAATCCCATGACGGGGTAGTGATTAGAAGGCAGGTATATGTATGACCAGCTGGTGTCCGTCTAGTCTGTCAAGCGTCTGTCCTATATGTCCTGTGTATGCTGAATGTGGAATTGTTGTATTATCGATTGATGGCAATGCATTTTTGCTTTACGCGATTCTGTAAATGAGAGGAAATCGCCACTGAATTGATGAGTCTTAAGTAAACTGTTGGTATAAAAATTTTGCGCAAAAGTTGGATTGGAGCTTGCGTATGTGGTGCTCGCTCATAGTAGCGAAAAGTTGAAAAATTGTGTGAACATTGTTGGTGACAAAATTAAGAATGGAGGAAGTTACCCCACTTGCACATTTGTGCAAACAGTTGCCAAAACATGCAACAAAGCTGAAGAAATAAAGCCAGGAGTGGGTTAAGGGCACCGCAAATAAAATGTTTATGCCGTGGCCCCAGAATGGGTCATTGTCTAAGGCTGTTTTACAGCACATGACCACCTTCTTACATGCCACATATAGCAGGAAGAAGCTCGAGAAACACCTTGCTGTTCTCGAGCTTTGGAAAATGTTTGAACAAGTAAAGAAAGAAGAACTCCCTGAAGACTGGATATTAAATGTATGTACGGAGGGGGGTGAGACGCCTACCGCGCCACCTGCCCCGCCGGAACCAGTTGCTGAGGGAAGTAAGTCGGAGGGTCTGTACCCACTAAGAGAACTTAAGGCAGCCACTGGTTAAGAACCCTGCATATGAGTCACCTGCATTTAGCAGTGATGAGACGAAAGAGAAGGAACAGGAAATTGACTCCTGTGGGGCAAAGAGAGGTGAGGTGAGGAAAGAAAGGGCCAGGCACAAATGAGTGCACCTCTCGATAGAGAGAGAGAGAGAGAGAAAGAAGCGGAAAGGAACCAATGAGTTAACATTTGCAAAGGACGAATGGATGGGAGGGCAGATACTATTGAAATTAGATGAAAAAGGAAATGATGGTGCAAGGCCGAGTGAACGGTCTGACGAGGCGCAAAGAAAGGAAAGGGAGAAAGAAGTGGACATAAGAGACGAGAGGGCAAGAAATAAGGATAGGTTAAGGCGAGAACAACTATATCGCGAAGAGCAAGGTATATCACTCAGTCGCACGCAATATGCAGCCTATGAAAAGTACAGGCAGAACATGATAAAGTTGGAGGAAGAAAGGAGAGTGCACGAAAGGAAAGTGAAGAAGAGAGAAGATGAGGAAAGTAGAAGGGCAAAAGAACATAGAAATGAACGGATGAGGGAAGTAGATAAGGCTAGAGAGGAAGAGAAATGGAGGAGGAAGCATAGCGTAAACACAGGCAAAGGGCGAAAGATTTAGAATATTTGCAACGGGAAGTTAAAAAACCCAATCCTGTTGTAGACTGGGAAGACATAGAAGAGTTCTTTCCTGCAAGCGATGCGGTACCAGGTACAAGCAGGACAATTATTGATGATGACTTCGACACCAGAAGCATCGGGGAAGCGATTGATAAAATTTATGATGAGATGGGACTGGAACTAATCTCCCAAGAGGGAAAGGAAGATGAGTGCTTAAAGAGCACTCAGCTATATGACACTGAGGATGTCACCCAAAGTAGTGGGAGTAGGGGACGTTCCCTAGATAGACTAGAAGTTGGGCAGAAGGAAGATGATGCAAGAAGTTGTGTAAACTGGGAGTATTCAGAGTCTGACTCCGATGGGGAAGCGGAGGAAGTGATGCATGACGAAGGGAGACGGTGCAAAAAGCGGCTCCCAGGGAACCGAGAGGTACGATGGTCAGATGCTGGCGGGTCCATAAATAGGACACCGAAGTCTGCTGGACAGTCCAGCCGACATGAAGAAACACACCGCGGTCAGAGGGGGGTGTCAGCACCTGCCTATACAATTAGATTAAGGGCATTGCCAGCTAGACAGCAAGGCGGGAATGCCACCCCGGCAATAGACCAAGGAGGTATAGAGAAGGAAAAGGAGGATTGGGCATTCCAATTCCCACTGTTAGAAAAGGGGGAGCAAGACCGCAATATATTCCATGGCCACACATGGACCGAGAGAATCTTAAAAAGGAGCTTCCAATGTTGACATCAGGAGCTAGAAAAAATGACGGGGCGTCTCCCTAGCGATAGGGGACATCAAGGGTCTCCTAATTGATATACTCGGAGAAAGAGCAGATGATGTATGGAAAAGGGCAGGCTACCCTAGGGTAACCATAACTAACACCTCTCATGACGGAGCACCATTTAATAACTGTAGAGCAGCAGTATGGAAAGCGCTGCGTACGCTATATCCAGACACATCTGATACGGGAGCTATAATGACTCGAAAAATGAAAGAGTCAGAGGATCCGTTGCCTTATATCCAGAGTTTTCAAGACGCGTGGGTGCTCGAAACGCAGGAGTCATGGACGAAATCTATCCCTGTATTCTATCATATATTGTGCCAAGGGTTACCAGAACCGGTGCAAAAACAGCTAAAAAAATTGGTAGGAATAGAAGCTAAACCGTGGGCCGAAATCCATTTGACAATTGCACATTACTGTAGACCATGGGTGCACAACATACGGCCCGCGGGTCAGTTGCGGCCCGCCATGCCGTTTTGTCCGGCCCGCGAGGCACAAAGACTTTCCTAATGGAGGGCAGCCCGCAAGCAGCATCGGCCGCCCTCCATTAGGAAAGTCTTTGTTGTCTTTCGGGACATACAAAACACTGGCCCTCATTGGTTCAGTGCACACGAACCACGCAGCTCCTACGAGCCACGTAGTGCGTGTGTGCTGCACCAATGGAGGGCCAGCACTACGGCTGGCGTGGCCAGTAAGGCTTGATGCCGGAAGGCATTTCAGCCTTGCTTGCCACGCCAGCCGTAGTGCCAGAAGCCTCGCCAGCGTTCCAGCACGTCTGGTAAGTACATTGGGGGAGGGGGCTGGGCTGTATGTTGTGTGTGTGTGTCTGTCTCGGGTCCGCCCTGACCGTGTTTTTTGTTTTTGTATGTATGTTGAGATGCAGAGGTGGGGGGGGTGTGTTGGGTGTGTATGGGTGTGTTTGTATTTGTATGTCTGCAGTGTATGTTGAGATGCGGGGGTGGGGGGTGTCAGGTCTGCTTGAATGTGTTTGTGTGCAAGTGCAGTGTGTGTTGAGATGCGGAGTGGGTGTGTATGTGTCGGGTCTGCCTGAATGTGTTTGTGTGCAAGTTCAGTGTATGTTGAGATGCGGGGGTGGGGTGTGTGTCGGGTCTGCTTGAATGTGTTTGTGTGCAAGTGCAGTGTGTGTTGAGATGCGGAGGGGGTGTGTGTGTCGGGTATGCCTTAATGTGTTTGTGTGCAAGTTCAGTGTATGTTGAGATGCGGGGGTGGGGTGTGTGTCGGGTCTGCTTGAATGTGTTTGTGTGCAAGTGCAGTGTGTGTTGAGATGTGGAGGGGGTGTGGGGGTCGGGTCTGCCTGAATGTGTTTGTGTGCAAGTTCAGTGTATGTTGAGATGCGGGGGTGGGGTGTGTGTTGGGTCTGCCTGAATGTGTTTGTGTGCAAGTGGATTGTATGTTGAGATGCGGAGGGGGGGGTCGGGTCTGCCTGAATGTGTTTGTGTGCAAGTTCAGTGTATGTTACGATGCGAGGGTGGGGTGTGTGTCGGGTCTGCTTGAATGTGTTTGTGTGCAAGTGAAGTGTATGTTGAGATGAGGGGTGGGGTGTGTGTCGGGTCTGCCTGAATGTGTTTGTGTGCAAGTTCAGTGTATGTTGAGAAGCGGGGGTGGGGTGTGTGTCGGGTCTGCCTGAATGTGTTTGTGTGCAAGTGGATTGTATGTTGAGATGCGGAGGGGATGCTGGGGGGTCGGGTCTGCTTGAATGTGTTTGTGTGCAAGTTCAGTGTATGTTGAGATGCGGGGGTGGGGTGTGTGTCGGGTCTGCTTGAATGTGTTTGTGTGCAAGTGCAGTGTGTGTTGAGACGCGGAGGGGGTGTGGGGATCGGGTCTGCCTGAATGTGTTTGTGTGCAAGTTCAGTGTATGTTGACATGCAGGGGTTGGGTGTGTGTCAGGGCTGCTTGAATGTGTTGGTGTGCAAGTGCAGTGTGTGTTGAGATGCGGGGGTGGGGTGTGTGTCGGGTCTGCCTGAATGTGTTTGTGTGCAAGTGAAGTGTATGTTGAGATGTGGGGGTGGGGGGTCCGGGTCTGTATGCGTGCATGCTTGTGAGTTTGTTTGGCGAGTTGGGGGGTGGGGGGTTCAGGTCTGTATGGATGCATGGTGTATGCATGTGAGTTTGTATGGTGAGTTGGGGGTGGGGTCTGTATGGGTGCATGGTGTATGCTTGTGAGTTTGTGTGCTGAGCTGGGGGTGTGGGGGTTCGGGTCTGTATGGGTGCATGGTGTATGCTTGTGGGTTTGTGTGCTGAGTTAGGGGTGGGGGTTCGGGTCTGTATGGATGCATGGTGTCTGCTTGTGGGTTTGTGTGCTGAGTTGGGGGTGGGGGGTTCGGGTCTGTATGGGTGCATGGTGTATGCTTGTGGGTTTGCGTGCTGAGTTGGGGGTGGGGGGTTCGGGTCTGTATAGGTGCATGGTGTATGCTTGTGGGTTTGTGTGCTGAGTTGGGGGTGAGGAGTTCGGGTCTGTATGGGTGCATGGTGTATGCTTGTGAGTTTGTGTGCTGTGTTGGGGGTGGGTGGGTTTGGGTCTGTATGGGTGCATGGTGTATGCTTGTGGGTTTGTGTGCTGAGTTGGGGGTGGGGGTTCGGGTCTGTATGGGTGCATGGTGTATGCTTGTGGGTTTGTGTGCTGAGTTGGGGGTGGGGGGTTTGGGTCTGTATGGGTGCATGGTGTATACTTGTGGGTTTGTGGGCTGAGTTGGGGGTGGGGGGTTCGGGTCTGTATGGGTGCATGGTGTATACTTGTGAGTTTGTATGGTGAGTTGGGGGTTGGGTCTGTATGGGTGCATGGTGTATGCTTGTGAGTTTGTGTGCTGAGTTGGGGGTGGGGGGGGTTCGGGTCTGTATGGGTGCATGGTGTATACTTGTGAGTTTGTATGGTGAGTTGGGGGTGGGGGGGTTCGGGTCTGTATGGGTGCATGGTGTATGCTTGTGGGTTTGTGTGCTGAGTTGGGGGTGGGGGGTTCGGGTCTGTATGGTGCATGGTGTATGCTTGTTAGTTTGTATGCAGGGGTGGGGGGGTTGGGGTCTGTATGAGTATGTATGCATGGAGCATGCTTGGTGGCATGGGGCATAGTGTTTGCTTGAGGGGTGGGTGTCTTGGGGCATAGTGTTTGCTTGAGGGGTGGGTGTCTTGGGGCATAGTGTTTGCATGAGGGGTGGGTGTCTTGGGGCATAGTGTTTGCATGAGGGGTGGGTGTCATGGGGCATAGTGTTTGGTCGGGGAGTGGGGGCCATGGGGCATAGTGTTTGCTTGAGGGGTGGGGGCCTTGGGGCATAGTGTTTGCATGAGGGGGTGTCATGGGGCACAGTGTTTGCTTGAGGGGGGGTGTCTTGGGGCATAGTGTTTGCATGAGGGGTGGGGGCCATGGGACATAGTGTTTGGTTCTGGAGTGGGGGCCATGGGGCAAAGTGTTTGCTTGAGGGGTGGGGGCCTTGGGGCATAGTGTTTGCATGAGGGGTGGGAGCCATGGGGCATAGTGTTTGCTTGAGGGGTGGGGGCAATGGTGCATAGTGTTTAATAAAAATTAGGGGTTGAAAAAGCCTCCTGCCACGCCACGCCACGCCTACTGCCCCACCCACATTTACTTTTCGGCCCACTATAGCCATCATGTAGGGGACGTTCGGCCCTCTGTCAAAATCAGTTGTGCACCCCTGCTGTAGACTGTTGCAAGAAAAGAATCGGAAGAAAGAGGCAACGCGTAAGGGAGAAGAGGCGAAGCTAGTGCATAGCAAGTTCTCAAAGTATGCTCTCGAGGGAGCCATGCTAACAAGCCCAGCCGAATCGAGTGCACAGTGTGCAACTAACCCGCCACAGACTAATCAGGGTAACGTGGGATTTTACCCGAGAGGAAGGGGATTTGGAGGAAGAGGATGGCAGAGTAATCAGGGAGGGTTTAGCGGTAACCAAGGAGGTTTACAGAATGTTCAAAATGGTCCCCAGAGCGCACCGATGGGCAGTCTGACTATGCCAGATGGACAGATGGCCCGACCACCGCCAGTGTGTTGGCTGTGTGGAGTGACAGGACATGTGGCGCGCATGTGCAGAAGCCAAAGCATGTTGCAGAACAACCAAGGGATGGGGCAGGCATGGTGAATCAACCCGCTACCCCACAACAGGGCAGTGCACAAAACTATACCGTGCAACAGCAGGCGGTTGGCTTGCTGCAAGGTGCACAGCAAGTGGTCCAACCACAGAACATGGAGAATGTACCACAGGGACAACCCCAGGAGACACTGCCACAAGTGGCTCAGGGCACTAATTCTGGTGGGGGAAACCCACAGGTATACAGTGGACCGAACCTATATATAAAATAGGACGGCTCACAGGGAACTCTGATGTGTTCTATCCTATCAGTGACACCAGACCCTAACAGAGTAAATATCACCATAGGGGGGAAAGAATATTCCTTCTTAGTTGACACGGGTGCAACGTGCTCGCGCATACGAGAAGGCAGGTTCTCCTTGTCCAGCGAGGCCATAGATACCCAGAGTTTTACTGGAGCTCATAGCAGAGTTCCCTTTACTGATGCACTCCCGGTCTCAGTGGGAGAGTGCGACATGAATGTACCTTTATTGTATTCTCGTCAATCCCCGGTGAATATCATGGGTCGGGACTTGATGACAAAGTTGAATATGACCATCTCGTTCACTGAGGATGGCATAGTGTGCTCAACCCCAGGAATGCATTATGCAAACATGTGCGAAATGATCAGAGCATACTCTGGACCTGCAGCTATGAGAGCTGTACCACTGGAGCCAGAAGTTTTTGCATATGGTATACGAGTGCTTATGGCGGGATTGCCAGGCCTCGCAGACAAACCTATGAGAACCCCTGATGAGTTTCTATTCAGGCCAAAAATACCCATGCACGAAGAGGAGGGACAAGTATTTCCATTAACAATACAATCTGCCGCGGTGCGAGGAAAGGTAGTATTAGTTGAAGGATATGATGATGAGGACAGACCATGGTGTGCGATTGTCGCCATCAAAGAAGGGTATCGAGTGACTGACGTCACCGATGATGATCTGTTCGAAGAACACCCTGACCTAGAAGAGAAATGGGTGGAAGTGAGTCTCATATTTTGGGTCAAAATGATCAAGCGGGAGGTGCCGCAGAAGATGATGTTAGCGCTAGTATGCCCGGAATATTTCAATGACGACATGGCCCGAGTGCCAGCCAAAGTATGGACTACAGGGCCTTATGATGTAGGTCTCCTGAAGGGGGCCGGCGAAGTAAAAATTAAATTGAAACCATGAGCAATTCTGCCACGGGCACGACAGTATCCCATCCCATGTCCAGAGAAGCAGATGAAGGGACCGCAAAGACAATCTCTGCCATGATGGAGCAGGGCATCCTAGTGACGTCAGAATCACTGTGCAACATGGTGATTTATCCTGTCAAGAAATCAAAGGGAGGGTCCTGGCATTTAATCCAGGATTTACGAGCATTGAACGACATAGTCGAAGCCAAGTTCCCTCTAGTCCCTAATCCATCCACAATTTTGTGCAACATACCCACTGAGGCAAAATACTTCACGGTGATCGATTTGAAAAATGCATTTTTCTCGATTCCATTGCACCGTGACTCACAAGACCTGACATCATTTACTTTCAGACAAATGCACCTGAAAAGTACGAGGTTGCCACAGGGGTATTGCGAATCTCTGTCCATTTTCAACCGAGTCCTGCAAATGGGCCTAAGCAATATTGTGGTGGACAGTGTTGTTTTGCAGTATGTAGATGACATTCTAATCTGCAGCATCACTGAAGAGCAATGCTGACATGACTCTGTCCAGCTATTGACTATATTAGCTGAGAAGGGATACAAAGTGGACAAGGACAAGTTGCAGTACTGCCAACAGGAGGTGTTGTACAT
The DNA here is from genome assembly GCF_040938575.1 of Ambystoma mexicanum. Lineage (NCBI taxonomy): Eukaryota > Metazoa > Chordata > Amphibia > Caudata > Ambystomatidae > Ambystoma > Ambystoma mexicanum. The sequence goes on along the minus strand of NC_090926.1, from coordinate 118,376,988 downwards.
AGGGCAACTAATCTCACATGAGGGGAAAAAGGTAACTCCAGAAAGGGCTGAGACCATCACGAACACGGCCAAGCACGCAAATGCAAAGCTTCCTAGGCCTGTGCAACTATGTCAGAGCATGGACCTTTGACTACAGCTCATATACCAAGCCCTTGTTACATGCCCTTAAAAAGGCCCAGGCGACGAGAGAAGAAATTGAATGGAATGAAGAAATGGAGAAAGGGTTTACAGAACTCAGGGGGGCAATTTGTAAGGCCCCAGTCCTCGGGATTCCTAATTATGCTGAGGAATTCTATCTGTTTTCTCATACTGATGGCAATCTTATGACGGCAGTGCTCGCGCAGCGAACCTCGCTGGTGTATAAACCCTTAGCATATTACAGCAGGAGTTTGGACTCGGTCATGAATCTGCTGCGTTGAGAAGGCGTCATCCATTGTGATGGGGTGCTCCATGACACTATATGTTGAACACTCACTATTCGTCATACTAGAGAAGCCAAAGGGCACGCTGACTTCTCAGAGAGCATCAGCCTACGAGGTGATTATCTCGAATCCATCGTTCAAAGTAGTGCGATGCAAAACTGTGAACCCTGCTACGTTCATAGCTGAGCCAGTCACAGAGGGAGAACCTATACACGACTGTGCGAACTATGAGATATTCTATGATGAGATCCCCAGGGTAAAGGAAAATGCCCTTGCGAGTGGGGAGATCGTCTTTATTGACGGGTCTTCGAGAATTGACCAAGAAGACGGACAAAGGTATACAGGCGTGACCGTGATCAAACACATGGCGAATGGAGAGTTCCAAGTACTTGTCAGTGCACGAATACCATCTCATTATTCTGCACAGGCTGCAGAACTAGTGGCATTGATACTCGCCATTGAGAATCACGCAGACCAGGAAGTGACAGTGTACAGTGACTCCGCCTATGTGACGTCAACAGTGCACGCACGACTGGCGCGCTGGAAAAGGAGGGGCTACCTCAGAGCAGACGGCACGCCAGTGCTGCACGCAGCCCTGTTGGACAGGCTGATAAAAGCACTACAGCTCCCAGTGGGCATAGCGGTCGTAAAATGCGCTGCTCATACCAAGGGGACAGAATACTTGTCACGTGGGAATCATGAAGCGGACACGGAAGCCAAACGTATGGCATCCAAAGCTGAAACAATCATGGACGTGGATGTGGCACGTACCCATGAGAGAATGATGGTAGCACGAGCCATACCAGAAGCCTATAGTAATATGGGGCAGTCTCAGTTAATGGAGCTCCAGGGGGAGGCACCTCAGGAGGAGAAAAATCTGTGGAAGCATCAAGGGTGTTCTTTAAACCCCTCAGATGGAATGATGGCAAGACAGCACTGGTAAACCAGTAATGCCTGTCACCCTTCTAAAAGTAGCGCTAGAACAGCTTCGCTACCCCATACACATGTCAAGAGAAAATCTTGCCGCAACGCTCGCCGAAGACTGGTTTATACCGAATTTAATAGAGCATGTTGCATTCTTTATGGTAAACTGCATTGTCTGCCAACAATTTACCTCTGGACACACTTTAAAAGTAGTGAGAGGAGTCATCCACAGACCAAATGGACCTTTCCAGCACCTTCATATTGATTATGTCGATATGATTCAGGTGGGTAATGGGTACAGGTATTTACTTGTGGTGGTGTGTCCCTTTTCTAGGTGGGTAGAAGCAGGTCCCTGTGCACACCCTGACGCTCCCTGTACTGCTAAGTTCCTGGTGAGGGAGGTTTTCCCTAGATGGGGGGTGTGCGAGGTAATGAGATCAGATAATGGGGCTCATTTCGTGAACGTAGTGTTCGAACAGATTAGCTTGTTGCTTGGTATAAAGCACAAGTTCTCGTCGGCGTATCATCCAGAGGGAAATGGGATATGTGAACGAATCAACGGCTTGCTCAAGGAAAGGATAGCCAAGTTGAAGCTCTAATTATGAAAGGGATGGATGCACTGCCTACCACTGGCGTTGTATGCGCTTCGGAACCAACCAGGCTCCGACCATCATCTCACGCCACACGAAATAGTTACTGGGAGAAGGATGAGGACTCCCCTTACCCCCCGAGACAGAGCTAGATATGATGCCCAGACAACTAGGGAGGTTCTAGGAGAAGAAATGAAAGCTTATCTGGACTGTCTCAAATCCAGTGCCACTGTCATTACAGGCCAACTGCAGCGACGGCGGGAAGGGGACAGCACGGCACAAACCACAACCACAACAGATAGTGCTGATGCAGGCGCAGCTCACAGCCTTTGTGCGCCTCTTGTCTTCCCTGAAGACAGCATCCTCGTGAGGAATTTTACAAGGAAAAGATGGAACGAGCCATGGTTTAATGGCCCTTTTATCATAGAGGACTGCACCCCGTCCGCTGTTAAGCTCGTGGGCAGAAGAGCCTGGACCTTCCTGAACGATATCAAGCCGTTCATAGGAGAGAGCACTCCTACTGCATCTACCGCTGAGGAATCCACAGACAACGGGGAAGGGCCTCAGCACGTGCAAACAAGGTCTATGGCAAGGAAGAAGGATGCACGAGCAGAAGAGACAAACTAAAGAACTCGCTGTGAAAATTGTGGCTGTACACTGAACTTTTCCTCCAAGCACTGAATGAGATACAAGACTTTCAAACGAACGCAATGTGCAGCTGAAACTGCAGGCTAAAGAAGGAAAACGCATATTCTGAAACTGCAGTGACACAGGTAGCTTGATCACGTTGAGCCACAATGCATTGAACATGAACTCTCAGACTCTAATAAACAGTAAAATAGGACACTCCTGTAAACTAAAACCATTATCCTGAAGCATCCAGTATCAAGACTTTGTTCACGGACATATGATTCACCCCAGCAGAAGTCTTAAGTGGGATGTACTCACCCACTTTCAGTTAGTAATACTGACCTATCCATCACTCATAGGGAGAGAAACAAGTGTCACAGAATACATTCAAGATCCAGAAAATAAGAAGGTAATCAGGCAACTACTGACTGTCATCACAGAGGTCTTCGCCGAGTTGCCCGAACACAGTGAACAAAAGACTAATGCTCCCACCTCAAGCGGTCATTGATGAACTTACCTACTTTTTATTCTTTCGAATCATAGAGGAGTGCCCAGGACTGGTCGGGAGAACCACAGATACACTGACTCTCATCAGAGATCCCCATAAATAATGACTTCTTGAATCAAATATGGGGTAAATTGAATCATGTAGTAGCAATCCCCGCAGCAGGAAAGTGCAAGAACTGCTCACGACAACAAAAAAACTTGTGATCAGGACCCAGCAAAACAAAGCAAATGTCCCTGTCCCCTGCAGACACGCAGCAAGCCCACAACGTCCTGATTAGGCTAGTCACAGACTATCCAGAAATGGTGGGAAGGCCTGCTGATGTTGACGTTGTCACTTTCCTTAGAGATCCAGTCAATTTCCTACACATGAAGACCCTTCTCCATGGCATCATGCTCCAAGTGGAACTGTCCAACTTCCAGCGAGAATTCCTAAGGAGATTCCAGTGAGACCTTTCGCTGAGGGACAGATCAAGGAGACAAAGACTGATCACCCTGCAAGAAAGGCCTGTGACCTAAGAGCCAAAGAATCAGAGCAAATGTCATTAACACCTGAAGACAGTCGGTATCGATTCATGTTTTCTTTCATCTCATTGAAGACTTTCCAGAACTAGTGGGCAGACCCTGCAGCATTGATGTGCCCGCTTTTGTTAATGATCCAGCAAAAAATGCTCAATTGAACAGACTCCTGAGGGCTATTGCGTCACAACTAAGAAGCAACTCTGCACATCCACTGCTAAGAAGAGCCTTAGAAGGGGGAGATCCAAGATAAAACCTTTCATCATCCTCCCACCGGGAACAGAGCAAGGAAGCAAAGACATAGTTCTTCATGCTGCTAATGTAGGACAGATCGAGAAAAGCAAAATCGAGGATACCAACATCTTGGTCTCATTTTTCTTATTTTTTCTATTCCTTCATCATCGTTCCACAGTGGAGTAAATGAGGGAAAGAGAGACTGTTCAGCAACTCGACCTCGAAGGACTAAGTGAAAGGAACAGAGACACGAACTTCACAGCCGTGTTTACCTTTTTCAAACTTTTTCTTATTTTTTCCTACCTTCTCATTCACTTTTATTTTTATTTTTATTTTTTAAATATTTTATTTTTGCGTGATTTGTACCAAACCCATCCTTTCATGGTGTCACTGTGAACATTTTCCTGCATATCCTCAGGGCTAAGGCGAGTTGGAAGAGTGCCCTGGGAATGCGGTTCCCACAACAATACAGATTAAATATGATGTGCTGAAAACAATAGTCTAACCTTTTCCCATAGTCTAGCAAAGGAACTGTACTCCATACTCAGAGACTATCATCATCACTCGCAAGAGGGGGGACATTGAACAGCACTTGTCACTTTAGTGTTTACTGAACATTTGAGCGACGAGATTAGAATAAGAAGAAAAATAAACTATTGACTATGGACTTGTTTGAAATGGGGGTCCAAAACAGTAACGTAGTCGTGCCACCAGCGGAAGGGCGCACCCGGTTTCCTGGAAGGAGATGCTTAAGCTGCCTTTCAAAGCCATTATATGTATATGCAAAGTGATTATTGTAGTATTTTTGTCTCTATCAGAACTGCATTTTGTATTGGTGCACGAAGAGTCCCAATGTCTGTGCATCCACCAGGTAATGAACGTCTGGGCCCCACAAAAGCACCCAGACCTTATATTGTCATCCCTGTTTCAAGAAAAACTAATGATAAAGCAAACGATTTATAGTTGAATGTAATTAGCAGTAATACGTATACACTTGAAGTAATGAATGGTGAGAAAAGCTGGAGACAGGGTCAGCACGGAATGAATGGTAATGCAGCACTGTCCACGGCACGCACCCATACACTGAGTGCACACAAACAAGGGCAAGAGTCAATGGCTACGCAACCGCAGGCCAAAACAACTGAAAGAGAAAAGTCACCCGTGGAACAAACAGCTCCAGAAAACAGGGAACCAAGCGAGAAACCAAACAGAGATGGCATAGCAAAATCCCTCAATAACACGGGGGAAGCCACGAAAGAACTCACTGAGAAAACACATGAGGTAGTCGAGTATGTGTTTCCGCTCATACTTAGAGCAAAGAAGCTACATGAGGAGCTGGGCAAGTAAACCACTGAGACAATAACAAAGAGCACGCCAGCTCCAACGCCAGAAGTAACTAATGAGCCACACTGCCACGTGGTGGGAGGATGATAAGCCAAATGTGGTGGGAGGAGTTCTACAAAAGAGTGCATGAGGGGAGGAAAAGAAATGCAAGCCCTTCCTCTGCTACTGCAGTGCAGGAAGTGAGACCTGCACCACCAAGGATAATACCTGAGAGACTACCTGAACGAAAGAGCAGCACAGACGCATTCATAGACATAGTAATAGCCAATTACAGAAAAATGTTAAGAATCAAGAGAAGCCCATATAAAACTGACAACGAACTAAACGATTACTTGGACAGCACAGCCCATCTTGGAAACAACATTTGGTACTGACACATGAAGGAAGTAGGACGAAGGCAATCAGAAGGAGAATGTTTCGTCTGTGCACTCTTGCCGTACAGCATGGGCAAGTCCAAAATCTTTGTGGCTGTAGAAATCGATGTCCCCACAGCACACTGTATGTCACACGTAGCGATGTGCAACACCAGAGGACAATTTATGGGAAGAGACGCCTCATTGATAAGGGCCAACGAAAAGGACTACCCTGATGAAGACAGGTTTGTCCAAGACATCAACACAAGAAACAGGGTGCACACCAAGAATCATGTGATTAGATATGAAAACCCTGAGGTCAAAGGATCAGGAATAAGGTGGGAAATAAACTCAAGACTGAACGTCCAAGGGAAAACGGCAGAAGAAGCTCAAATCTGGAAGAACCGAGGCCAAATGCAGATCTGGGGATCAGTAGTTTCCCCAGACGGTTGGGAAGAAGGAGTTGTAATCTGCCGAGCTTGGATGGTCCTTGGAGCCTGCCAAGAAGCAATAGAAAATTCACAAAGACTATGTAAACCACTATGGCCAAAATTGGTAAAGCTGTTAACGTGGGTCGAAGACAGAGGAGGCCCCCTGCAAATAGTACCGCTGGAAAACCGGAAACTGTGCTTTAGAAGTAATGGCACGAGGAAAATGGGGGAGAACCAAAACTGCGGACGAATATATGAAGCCCCAGGGATGTCGCAAGGAACCACAGTCCTGATGGACCATTACTGGGCATGTGGATCCAAGGCCTACATAAGACTACAGAGGAACTGGGGAGGCATATGCACACTGGTGAACATCCACATTGCTGCACTAGTGATTCCAAAAAATGAACTGAATTTGGACAGTTTCCCGAAAGCAGATGCTCACCTGAGGAAAAGGAGGTCTGTGGAACTAATGTCAAGGATGAAGAGAGAGAATTACTTCTCTGCCAAATCAGAGGACGCATTTTATGCCATTCCCTACGAACACAGGCTGTTTAGCCTGACTTCATCCGTATTTACAACAATACTCTTGCCGCATATCCAGGTTGGTGCAAACACCAAGTGGTTGCTGATAAGAAGATGGGAATCAGTGCAGACCATCAATACCACCATAAAAGGATTCAACGCGATCATAGAAGAACTAAGAGCAGTCCGGCTGATGACTCTCCAGAACATATATGTGCTTGACATGATCACAGCGATGGATGGAGGTGTTTGTGCAAACATTGGAGAATCATGTTGCACTTTTATACCATCACACGACGAAGAAAATGGAACCCTTACAGAGGCCATAAGCATGTTGACAACCCTGAAGAACCAGATGATCGATAAAACAGATGAAGTGGAAGACGACAGCTGGTTTGGAAACCTATTCTCATGGGTCCCACAATGGATGGCTGACATATTCAAGTTTCTGGGAGCCTTGCTAGCAATGGTGCTGCTAGGAATCTGTGTTATCAAGAGAATCATCAGACAGTGCCAGAAAACTGCAAAGAAGGCCATTTGGATGAAAATTATGGTCGATGTCGAGCCATGCTGGAAGCGTAGAGACCTGACAGATGAGGAGATAAAGGACTTTGTGAAGGCCAGTGAATTTTCACCAGAGGGAACAAAATTCACTTATCCCAAGAAACGAAGAGGTATGAAGGCAAATGGATTTACTGCAGTCCAAATGGACAATGCCAGTTGATGACCTGGAACAAAGATGAGCATGTGAGAACAGCAGGAAGCTTGAAAGGGGTAATAAAGATATGGACACCAGAATTGCATACTTTCACACCATCTTGTATAAACCCAGAAGACGATGAACAAGAATCTGAAGAATCAAAGAAACTGAATATAAAGGAGGAAGCAGAAGTGGTCGATGAACCAACCAGAGGGGTGAGTGTAGAGGAGGTCTCAGATATGACCTGCACCCCTGCCCCTCATTGCGAGTTGCCAGTAAAGTACTCGCCGAGGTACGTGACGTATGAGGAGCAAATGAACCAACAGAGAGCCGCACTGGGACTCTGCCCCATGTACATAAGGAGATCGGTACCGGTGAAGCAGCCATAACACGTCAACTCTGGGCAGCACGGTACCCTATCAGACAGCCGTACCAGCCGCTGATGCAACATGAGGAATACCTGCACACGGTCCACGAGGAGACCCCTAATGCCTTAATGGAAGGCCAATGGAAATAAACCAAGGGCCTGAGCAGCCCCGAGAACAATCAGAATTGGCTACTGAAAGCACGTATGCCAGTGTTAGTAACTGCAAGGATAATTATAACGGATACATGGGGGAGACACTGGTAAAACGTAAGAGAATGGTGCCATGAGACAAGATGGAAGCAACCGCCCTGTTGAATGTGTGTAAATAAGCTTGAAACGCAAGATGCTAAGAGGTCGATACTGCCTACAATGCTTAGTAGAAGAATAGAGCGGCAAGCGCCAACCATATATCTACCTCAATACAGCACAATGTACACTTGCGACTCCATTTTGTGAAAGCAGAAATGTACCCAGGCGGCCAAAGGCTTGACAGGATAAGTTTCGAAACTCAGCAAAGAGGCTCATGCCGGGGAAATCGAGATTGACCAGAGAAGGGGAGGTGAGCATGAGCTCACGAGACTCCAACTACAGAGCATACCAGCCCGCCCGTGAAGGTCAAGATAAGAGAGGCCCATGCAGGTGGCCAAGGGAACACGTAAATAAATGCACAAAAGGCTGGAAAATGAAGCAGATTCATGGTGAACCAACACGTGACCAGAAAGGCGCGAAGATGTACCACCGCCTGATGTCATCCAGAACCCGAGGATGCCATAACTTTTCCTGATAAGAGACTACAGATCCGAGGCCATACCCAGCCAACTAATTGACACATAGCCCTAAAACACTGATTGATGGAAGGGAGGAAGGGTGAATCTTGGGACACTAGGCACCTGGCTGTCTATTCTGCATGCTGCTAATTAAAATGGAGATTTATGTTTAGGGGTGTAACTTTGGAGAAAAAAGACCTAGGCTATTATGCCTTCGGTGTGGGCCGCACACCCCAAATTCCCACTTCGGGTTAATCGATTTCTCTTTGTTTCTTAATAAACTCAAAAGGCCAACTTTGGTGATTATTCAAAAATATAATCTTATTTAATGTTCAAAATTATGGATTCTTTAGGTACAAAAAAGTTTTGCGCTTAATTGGTTAAACATCACCAAAAAAGCTAATGCTGTCTGTTCAGGCAAAACAGAAAACCCATCCGGCTAATGCATTTTGGAGTTAATCCTTCTTCAGAGCCAGGTTGTTACTGTACTACACACATTATGATTGTTATATATTACAATATCCATTTGACATATCCACAATGTTCAGATCAAGGTCCAACAGTGCACCGTGCACAAACATTTAAAAAAAAAAAATAATTAAACAGGGCGCCCACAAGGACAGACAAATATGCAACATAAATTCGAGAGAAAGAAAAAACAAAAAGGAACAGAGGAATTTTCATCAATATGTATGCTCATTCCGAGGTATTTTTAGTCATATCAAGCATTTAATAACGTTTATCATACGTGTGATCTACAGTGTTTAGCACCGTGACCCCTCGTGTTGATTGAAATGGTAAATATTCTAACTTTCAATGTAAACCTTAACATGCTAAGGTGCATAATGGCCGGTATACTTAGTGCTAATACCATGTGACTATGCATTACGATGTGTATTTTGTGTCACTGACCTGTTAGCCAAGATATGCAAAAAAACGCAGTTTGTGCGCGTGTTGAATTCTTCCAAATAACACTGCCTGACATGGAGAGACCAAACGTGTTATCTTCTGTCATCCTTCTTTTACACTGACATTAGTATTTAATGCGATCGGAGATCGCGCATCTTCATTCTGTCTACACATCTTACCTAGAGTGCAGCAGGCAGCGTCCTGCTCTGTCTTCTACGAATGGCGTCTGATACTCGCGGTTCGTGGCATTGCCCTAGGCAACGTTAGGTAAACATTATGGCCGTGCGTATGCTTAAGTGTCGGCCATATTGGTTGTGGCAAACACAGTTCAATTCAATTGCTTGTAATTGTACGTGTGCCGCAGTCTGCACTACGTACTGATGTTTAGGAATATGTTTATCCGTGCCTCTCTATATCAATATATCAACTTATGTGTTAACACTGAGTGTACTAAGGCTTGTGAAAGCACGTGGTATCGAAGTTAACGGCTGCTTTAGTATTAGTATATGAGTACTTTAGTACTTCTATTGATGTTAAAAAATATGCACGAGTAAATTGTGAAAATAAACGTGTGTTAGGGTAAGATATGTGATACACGAAACCTAGATGCACAGTAAACGATTCATGTAGATATGTAATTATTGCATAAATCTGTGTACAGGAAAAAAGAAACTATAGACAGTGTCTATCTAAAAATTGGTGTGCTGCCACTGAACAATTATAGATTAGCAGTGTCCTCTCCAGTATTTTACAGACTGATTAAAAGCTGGACCAAACTGTTTCATAGCATAGTGCATATGCAGCATTGTGATATATGCTTACTTGATGAACATAGAACATTGCAATATTATTATTTTTTACATTACATGGTGAACAGCAGGCTTATTTATTACAAAAAGCAGTTTAGATCGAATTCCTCATTAAGTCCTTGCGGTGCCAAAGCTTCTAGGCGATCTATCCAATAGGCTTCTCTTTGTTGTCTTCTTTTTTTCGAGTCTGTATGTGTATTTGGTGCTTCAAGAGTTTCCAAGACTTGGAACTTGACTTGGGAGATGTTATGTTGTTTTTCATTAAAGTGTCTTGCTACTGCTGAGTTGGTATTTCTATTTCTTATACATGACTTGTGCTCGTTAATCCGGATTCTCAATTTCCGTCCTGTTTCTCCAACATAGTAAAGTCTGCATGGACAACTTATGCAGTAAATGCAATTTTCAGTTTTGCAAGTTCCATAACTTTTTATTGCGATCTTCTCTCCCATGTATGGATGCAGGACTAGTCCCCCTTTAATGATGTTATTACAATTGCTGCAATTCAAGCATGGAAATGTTCCTGTTCTCTTTGGTTTACTCCTTTTGGTTCTAATGTCTCTTGTGTTGACAAGGAGATCCCTTAGGTAGCTTGATCTTTGGTAGGCAAAAGTTGGATTCTCTAGAAAGAGGGTTTTAGTTCTTTCATCACTTTTCAGTATTGTCCAATGTTTGTTTATGCATCTCCTGATCTGCATGCTTTGAGAAGAATATTTCGACACATATACCAGTGATGGAGATAGTTTTGTGTCCTTTGGCACAAGGGTACTAGCTCTTGTTATGGCTTGTACCTTCACTTTTGCTGCCTGTAGGTCTTCATTCGGGTGTCCCCTTTCTTTAAGTTTTCTACTTAGTTTCTCTAGCTCTTGTTCGCATTCTCTTTCATCACTGATGATTCTTTTTAGTCGCAGCATTTGTCCATAGGGTAATATTTTCAAGGTGTTCTGTGGATGGAAACTCATGCGATGTAATAAATTATTTCTGCCGGTGGGTTTAGTAAACAAAGAAGTAGTGATCTGTTGGTTGTGTACATTGATTTTAATATCCAGATAATGTATTCCTGGGTTACCAATTTCTGAGGTGAATTGAATTTGTGGATCAACACTGTTAATGTAAATCATGAAATCGTCAAGTGACTCTCTTGTTCCTTGTCAAATGCCAAATATGTCGTCTATGTAACGTACCCATTTTTTCAATTTGTTTTGCCATTCAGGTTTTTGTTTGCAAGATATGGGTCATCTCAAATTGATACATAAACGCATTTGCGTAAGCTGGTGCCATTGTGGCTCTCATGGCTGTTCTGGAGGTTTGGATGTAGAATTCTTTGTTATGTTCAAAGTAAGAGTTCATTGAAATAAAGGAGAGTAGTGACAAAATAAATTCCTTCACTGCTCCTATCTCTTCTTCCTGTAGAAGGAGCCACTCTACGGCCTCCTGCCCCAGATGATGAGGGATACTTGTGTAAAGGTTTACCACATCTATAGTGAAAAGATTGTCATTTTCTGTGAGTTGTACTTCTTCTATGATATTCACGAAGTGTGTGCTGTCTTTCACATACGTTGATGTTTTCTGTATTAAAGGTTTGAGAAAAAAGTCAATATAGGTGCCTAATGGTTGCAGAATCCCGCCTGTGGCAGCTACTATTGGTCTTCCAGGTGGGTTAATGAGACTCTTATGAATTTTGGGCAGCAAGTAGAAGTGAGGTATGTTGGGTTTCAAGTTGAGTAGAAATGCCTTCGTTTTGCTTGTTATCATATCTCTTTCTTCTGCTTTGACAAGGAGTTCTTCTAAATCTTTTAGTATCTCCATGGTCGGGTCATGATCTATTTTTGAGTAAACGTTGTGGTTGTGCAATTGTCTCTCACATTCATTTTCATAATCTGAGGTGTTTAGTAAAACTAATGCGCCCCCTTTGTCGGCTGGTCTTATAGTGATCTTTTCATCAGAGTATAAGTTTTGGACAATTGACATCTATCCTCTACTGAGGTTTCTGTTCTTCGTTGCTCCATATTTGATCTTTTTGAGATCTGCTGGAACCATTTTTTCAAAAATGTCGATTGCTGGAACACTAATTGGTGGAGAAAAAGTACTCTTAGGTTTGAATTCAACCAAATCTGATGGTTCTGTTGTAGAGTCAGTATTTTCCATTTCTGCAAAGAAAACTTTAAGTTTTAGTTTTCTGGTCAATTTGTGTAACTCTACTTTAGTGTTGAATAGGTTGGTATTATAAGTGGGTACACATTTGAGACCTTTCTGTAGAACTTCTTCAACTTGTTTGGTAAGTGTTCTATTTGAAATGTTCACTACTAGGTTGTTCGTGCTTGAAATCTCGTTTGCACTCCGGTGCCCTTTCCTCTTGCCCCTCCTCGTTCAATTTTCCTTGTTGGTTGTCTAAAAAAGACGTTTGTCGTGATGGTGCACTGGTACTGGGAGTCGCCCCACTGGTGCCGCTCCCTCCTTCTGCTCTTTGTTCCTGAGTTTGCGAGGTCTGTTCGTCTCTGTTGGAGTCTGTGTCTGAACTGTTGTTTTCCGAGTTCGGGTTAGGGTTACGTGGTCTCTGAGGTTGATTTTGAAATGTATCTGCCCATGTGTAGACTTCGTCTCGCAAATAATCTAACGTGTCTCTCCTGAATTTCCTTATTTTTCTTGCTTCCAGATCTGTTTTGTATCCCTCTAACCTTATATTAATGTCTACTAGTATTTCGTCCAATGACTCCTTGCTTGTAAGTTCAGCGATTTCTGCAGATAAAGTTTGTATCTCTTGTTCTAGGGTCTGTAGATTAACAGAAAGTTCTTTGATTGTAAGTAAGATCAGGTCGAGTGAACATTTATTAAGGATCTGCTCCCATTTTTGCACGAACTCCTTACTTTCTTTGCATAAGGTAGGCTTAAGTCCAATTCTTAAGTCTCTTGGTATCCTTTGTGCCTTGTAATAACGGCCTAGTGTCAATGCATGCAATTTACGATTTATCATTTTTCTAATGGTGTATTCAAGTTGTTTTATCCTTCTGTTAGGATCTGCGTCCTTTAGTGTGCTACTGGTTTCCTTAATCAAACCTAGGATTTTGTTTGCCTCCTCTGCTGAAAAGCCTAAAGTTGTGGCTCTTGTGTCAGTTAGTTTTTCAATTTCCTCATATGACATAGTCGCGTGCAGACTCTCAATATTACACAGAAGTGAAAATAATGGTGAAAAGAGAGAGGCGAGAGTGCACAGCTTTTTTACTGATAATTTCCTTTTGTTCTAGTAGTTCATGATCCTGTAGATTCGTTTGTTAGTGGGGTGCAGCCCACTATCTTGTGCCACCATGTAGGGCACAGAAAGTAAACATGGAGAAAAAAGACCTAGGCTATTATGCCTTCGGTGTGGGCTGCACACCCCAAATTCCCACTTCGGGTTAATCGATTTCTCTTTGTTTCTTAATAAACTCAGGCCAACTTTGGTGATTATTCAAAAATATAATCTTATTTAATGTTCAAAATTATGGATTCTTTAGGTACAAAAAAGTTTTGCGCTTAATTGGTTAAACATCACCAAAAAAGCTAATGCTGTCTGTTAAGGCAAACCAGAAAACCCATCCGGCTAATGCATTTCGGAGTTAATCCTTCTTCAGTGCCAGGTTGTTACTGTACTACACACATTATGATTGTTATATATTACAATATCCATTTGACATATCCACAATGTTCAGATCAAGGTCCAACAGTGCACCGTGCACAAAAACAAGTTTTTTAAATGTATTTTATTAAACAGGGCCCCACAAGGACAGACAAATATACAACATAAATTCGAGAGAAAGGAAAAACAAAAAGGAACACAGGAACTATCATCAATGTGTATGCTCATTCCGAGGTATTTTTAGTCATATCAAGCATTTAATAACGTTTATCATACGTGTGATCTACAGTGTTTAGCACCGTGACCCCTCGCGTTGATTGAAATGCTAAATATTCTAACTTTCAATGTGTAACTTGCCCAATCACAATGGGCCATGTAATCTAGGGTCCTATAGACACTGTAACCAATGAGACGTCGTACTTGTAGTGACGTCAATCACGTGTGTTGTTGAGGGATGGGCATAGACGTCCACCCGATAAGAGTCATCCAATCCACTCGCTTTATTTCCATATACAGATATACCACCTATACTTAAGTTACCTTTCCCAACCAATTATATTGCCTGATCATTTTTTGTAGAATTAGACGTCAATGATGATGAATTTTGCCCATAAAAGAGGCTGTTTGACTGACGTTTGGGGAAGTCGGGGTGAGGCAGGTGTTCGTGATGCTGCTGATTTCCATTTGCTAATGTGTGTACCATTAAACGGACTTCCCTTTGCCAATTAATTGAGTCTTGGTTATTGAATCTTGTTGGAGTATGTGAATCCTGCACTCTGTCCTCACATGGTGCAGCTATCTTGTATAACTGGTTTTCGAGGGTGAGTACTGACCAATGGGCCCGTCAGTAATTTCCTCTCCTCGTCAAAAGGTATAAAAGGGAAAAAAATGAAAACGCGCTCCAGGAAGGTAGTGCCGAGACCAAAATAGTTTCTCTAGGTCCGGCATGAGGCTGAATCAGAAAATATATATTATTGTGTTCAGTTGTAAATAACAAAAAGTTGCCTTGTTGTGACTTTTTGAGTTGCTGCTGTGTAAGTTTCAAATGGTCATTTTAGACAATCCTTTCTCTCCTCCACTCATTATCCATAATCTAGATCTTATAAATTCCTTATCCTATCAGTTGGCAGAGGTCAGCCTTCTGAGGGGGAAGGGAGGGCAAAGATAAATGTCCAATCTGATGCTTGGGTAAATGGGTTGGCACTGCATAAATATTCATAATGTGGATGGTGTCATAGGTCCTATATAATGTCAATACTCTATGACACTGGAGTGGGGACACTTGCTGGCATTTGCTGAACTCTTTTGCTGGAGTCTTTCACTTGGAAGGCTGGGAGTATCATCGGAGGGAGACAGCTTAAATCCTGACTGGGCTCTGCTGTGAATAGCTGGGCTATCCTTGCCTGAGGTGTGAGCTGACTCCTACCTGTTCCCAAAAGAGGGTCTCATACCTGGCTGGCCTCCCGAGCTACTAAATGTGTGGGGGGAAACTACCTGCATCAATCCTTTCCGTTAACTGTGGATGGGGCAAAACTGTGTAGACCCTTAGCACATTTGATTACAAATAATTCATTAATACCCCTAGAGAAAAGATTACACAATGATTCTTATTAAAATTCTAAATTAACAAATCTCATTCCCAGTGTGCTTTAACCACTATAGCCTATAAAGTAATTAGGTAACCCTATTGTTCCTGTAACCCCAGACTTTTCTGACAGAAGAGGGGTGTCGCTGGTCCCAAAACGAAAATCCCAAAACCCTGCCTTTTAATTGAACGTGCTGTGTCCCAAAACGAATTTTCTCATTGATTCCATTTCCCATAACCCTGCCTTTCTTTTGAATGTGCCATTGTCCCCCAAAACTAAAATCTCTATTCATTCCATTGTCCCAAACCCTCCCTTTCAAAATAAAAAGTTGGTTTTTATCCCAAATGAAATGCCCAAAATATTCTGCTCCCTAACCCTTTCCTTTAAACCAAGAGGTGTCACATATAACTGATGCTTGGGTTGGGTGCTTGGGAGAAAAGAGTACTTTACCAAGTAAATTAAATCAAGCGTGATTCTCCAGTTAAAGGATATACACTTTCTCCAGGGAGTGATCAGGTGAAACTCATAGCAGAAAGGTTTGAGGCTGGTTTTGGGTAAAGAAGGAACCTGGGTGCTGCATAAGGGGGCATTCTAACTGACTGTGTGTTAATGTGCAGAGAAACCCCACGTTTAAAGCACTGGAAATTCAATTTGTGATTTGATTGAAAAGCAAACCTGTGTTTATTGCACTTGAAATGTTATTCAGAAATACCTACTAGTTCAGGATCACAAGAAGGTTACCTAGGTGCTGAAGTTATTTTGTTGTACCACGGGGTTGGTGGTTTCTGTTATATTCAGTGTAATTTGTAATAATTCCATCATTTAAATAAACCTATAAATATTATTCTATACACTGGCCTGGTTCCTGGATCATGGGTGGCACAGAAGGAGGGAGCGGGTGACATTATACAGGTTGGGAATCAACCCAAATAGGAATCCGTTTGGTAGCTTGTTGAGCGACACCTTGATTGGAAAGGTAAGGAACTCCCTGTGTTGAGGGTGGTCGTCCAATAAATCACTGCAAATTATTTACCACAATTACCGGCACATGGTACTTCATTGATGTTTTCTGTTAATGCTGATGCCCAAAAAATATTTGAACAAAACAATGGGTAAGAGACAGGGGAATGTAGCTCTGGAAAAGAGCAGTCACCACCCAAAGTCTTCTGAGATTAATAATTGCAAGCCCTAGTACTGCAGAAGCTGGGAAACCAACACACCGTAAAACAAACCAAAAGAATCATGCAAAGCAGCTAACATTTGGCAGCAACAGGGCAATAACTACAACAGTTATTTCAAATGTTATGGTGTGCATAGCACTATGAATGTTATGAATCGCTTTCTAATTTGATGAATTTAATCAAGAATTCGTTTTTTCATTATTTAGGGTTACAGTAGCAGAAATGAATGTAAATCACTTGCCATCTGAACCGGAAGATGGGAAGAGGACTTTGACTCCACAGCTGTGATATCAGACAGCAATTTAGGATTGTCGGCATTTTTTTGGCTCAGAGAGGGAGACAGTGAATGAGGACTGGCAGCGGGCTCCAGGGCTGAGAATGTTGTGATATGAACCCTTCCGGAAGTGACAACTCTGTTGTGGCGTGACTTTGCGTAGGAAAATGTTGTAACCCCTGAGCTTCAGTTACAGGGTCACTGTATGTGTCACTGTAGTTGATCTTTAATTTTTTTTTAATATCCGTTATGCATTTTGTATTCACTTCTGCCATTTTTTTACCAGAATCGTGGCTCTCACTGTTTAATTTGCTAAACCTTTAGGTGATCTCTAGTATTTGGTTTGTTTGCACTTTCGTACCACTGTGGGTTAGTTCATCTTTTGCATTTCCAGAAGCCTTAACCTGTATTCATCGGTACTCCCATCAAACATAAACAAAGAATGCCTCCAATCTGATGCCGGAGGTGGCGCCATTACGGTTGTATACGAATTGTTCAAACTACAATTGTTCGAATCACAATTGACCTTTGCACAATTGACCGAATTGTGAAGGTCAATTGTTACATATATGCACGGGGGAAATCCCCCGGAACCCACTATTATATATATATATATGCGGTCAATTGTGCAAAGTTCAATTCAGACCCTTGACTTTCAGTCGATTCGGTCATTCGAATAATTGTTTTCAAACCATTTGGGTAATACCGCCATTACACAAGGATCATCAGATTATGCACAGGAGCAAATGTTGGCATTCTGATCATGTGAGTAAAGCTCAGAAAAAACATATTACCATCAACTTCAAAGACAATAATGACCCCATCCCCGGCTGGGATGCCTAAAAATAACAGCAGTTCTTTCGGGGGCGCTCCCTATATTTTAACAGTGGTCATCTACCACAAAAACCTGCAGCACAACAAAAATGTCTGGTGTGCAAATAAGTAGATCGTTAGTTTGACCTTATATAATTCCCAATTTCTCTCACAATATGTTTTCAGGAGGAGAAGGGCCATGAAGTCGGATACTTGTCTGAAGCCAGCATCCTTGTCAGAGCAGTGCACAAGCACCATTGATGCCTCCCAGTGGTGGCTGGTGAATTCTTGAACTGAAGGGCGATACACTTATCTAATATACAGGAGCTACAGAGCATAGTGAGGGAGCCAAAAACCAAATAAGGGTGATGGGTGGGCGGGGCGGAAGATCCCCTGTGAACAATTTCAAAATAATACATTAAAATGGTGCATTCATGTTACAGTACTTTCAGTGAAAAACTGGGTGATATGCAATCAAGTTTGTATGGTAGGACATGGAAAAAACCCAATAGAAGCAAGTTAACAAAGGACCATTTTCCAAAAATGTTCACTATACCTTTGAGCCTAACATATTCCAGTATATAAAACATGTTCATGCTGGCTGTGCCCATTTATGCCCTTGCATGCTGGACCAATATATGCTAGTATTTCAGTATAAGGATTCCCAGCCAGTAAAAAATGTCAAACCACAGAAAGAATGTAGATCCAGACTGGCTATACCAAGATAAGCCGGTGTACCAAGTAATTACACTTATGTTTGCTTTTACACGTGATGCAAAATACAAAAAGGCCATGACACACAAAGAATATATAGTTAGACTGGAGCCACAAATGAAGGCCAGTGCAGTCATGTAATAACACTCAACATTTGCTTTGCCTCTGATGCAAAGTAAAAAGTAACAAATGTTATAATGCAGTAAGAATGTAAATTCACACTGACACCATAGGACAAGTTAGCCATGTAATAATACTTATCATGGTTGTTTTACCTTTGATGCCATGTAAAGATATCATGCCATATTGAGAAAGTAAATGTAGACTGGCACTACTAACGTAAGTCAGTCTAGCCACGTAATAACACTTATGTTTGCTTTTCCCTTGATGCCAAGTAACTGCATCAAGGGTAAAGCAAAGATAAGTGTTTTAAGTGGCTAGGCTGGCCTACATTCAATGTTGGACAGTTTAGCCAGTTAATAACACTTGTGATGTTTGCTTTACCTATGCATCACGGGTAAAGAAAACATAAATGGTATAAGGTGGTTAAACTGCCCTACAATGAATGTGGGTCAGTCTAGCAATGTAAAAACACTTATCACATTTGCTGTAGCCTTAATCCACAGAAACTGTGCACCAAAGGTGAAGCAAGGATAAGTGATATTACGCAAGCCAGTCTAGCCACATAATACCATATCACTTACGATTTTTGCCTTACCATTAATGCACCATACTGTGCATCAAGGGTAAAGTAAACAGATATTTTTTTTATTGAATTTATTTGTAGAGCATGTGGACAAGGCCGCAGACATGGCAGTGCTAGGACAGGACAGAAAAGATTACACTAATACATGAAAAAGTCAAGGGAGTAACAGAGTAGAGTTTTAAGTTCACGTTTGAAGGTCAAGAGGCTGGCACATGTTCTCTAATCTGGGGTCAGGACATTCCAGCATGTAGGTGTTGAGTGTGGAAAAGAGCCCTGTGCCACTATGGACAACTTGGAAGGGGGATATTGCAAAAGATGGGAGTTATTAGATCTAAGTACTCTGTGCGAGGGAAGCCAACAAATTCTCTCTGCAAGGTAGCAGGGGCCCTTACCATAAAGGCACTTGTGAGTAATACAGAGGGTGTGATAGGTGACTCTGCTCTCCACTGGGAGCCAGTGCAGAGCCTGTCTTGCCTTAGAGACATGATCAGTCTTAAGTATGCCTTCCGCCACGCAAACAGCATTGTTCTGGATCACCTGTAGGCGCAGCATTTCCCCTTTGCCGATGCCCTGCAGGAGACTTGCACAGTAGTTCACATGAGCCCCAATGATAGCCCTTGCAATGGTGTCACAATTGATAGGATTGAGAAAGGGCCTAAGTTAGTCTAGGAGCTTCAGATAGTAGGCAGAGCTGGAAACGAGGCCATTGACATGAGATTTCATTGTCAGTTCTTGATCCAGCACAACGCCTAGAGTTTTCACTTTGGGTAGCATAGAAATGGTGCAATCATCGATGGTAAAGATATTTCAATTTCCTTTCACACCACTGAAACCCAAGTCCAGTAATCAAATTCTTATCACAGTATCCTGAAACCGGCATCACCTCAGATTTAGATCAATTGACTTTAAATCCTGCCACTGCATGAAATCTATCTAAACCATCCAGCAAAGCCGGAATGGACACTGTTAAATTCCGTAATAACAATAGCAGATCATCCGCATAAAACCACAACTTTTGATCGGCTCCATGAAAACTTAGACCCTGTATTCCCACGTCACACCTCAAAGCAATCGCCAATGGTTCCATGGCCAAAACAAATATCAGGGGGGATAAAGGACATCCTTGTCTTGTACCCCTCTGTAGTACAAAAGAGTCTGACAATTGCCCATTAGTTCTGACAGCGGCTGAGATGGTTGTGGTGAACATGAGTGAAGTATGTAGTGATTTGAAAATGTGCATATTGAGGTGGTCCTTGCTTCATCTGTCCCTTTGGGGCAAGGTGAATGCTCTAAAGATAAATGCAGCTCCGAAAATTAATTACATTCTAGGTATGCTTCAGGTGAAAATTGGCCAACGTTATTGGAAGAAAATTGATGGTTTGTTGCAGTCCTTTCTATGGGATAATAAGCCACCCCGGCTAAAGTTATGGAAACTTCAGTTACCAGTGGAAAAAGGGGGACTAGGTGTACCGAACTTCAGGGCATATCATTTAGCTTTTTCAAGTCATTTTATTGTACCCTTTTTGATGGATCTGCCTGATAAATGGGTAATTGCTGAGGCGAGTATGTTGGGCCTGCTTCCTCCAAGGGCAATTCTCACAGCAACGAACAAATTGTGTAAGAAATTGCCTTTGACAGTTTTTCTGAGAGAGACGTGAAGACATGTACATGAATTGCTGGGATCAGTTGCTTCAAAAACCATTCATGCATCCATTTGGTTGAATCCGTTGATTTCTGTTGGGGGTAAGTCTTTATTCTGGCCGGATTGGTTTCTGGGCAGAGTTCTCTGGATTGATGATGTCCTTGTGGATGGAGAGTGGATTGGAGAGCGTGAGTTGAGAGCGAAGTTTCACATTGACAATTTCAGATCTGATGATTTCAGAAAATTGAAAAGATGCATAGGTGATGTGGCGGAGCAAGGGAGTGTAATGGTTAATCTCTTTCTTAAAGAAAGGGAGCCATCTGGTTGTTCAATTGCTAGCAGGATATATAAGTGTATTGTGTCTGCATATAGGGAGAATTCTGACTTGAGAGAAGATTGGGGAAGGAGGTTGGGGTGTGAAATTTCACCTGAGATTCGGCAGAATGTGTGTACACATGTTAAATTGTTTTCTATTGATTTGGGGGAACGGTCGAGACAGCTGAAGATCCTCAATCGTCTGTTTTGGAGCCCGGAGCGAATGTTTAAGAGAGGGATGGTGGATTCAGATGATTGTTGGTGTTGTGGAAATGGACAGGGAAGTTTGGAACATCTGCTGTGGGTATGTGTGCGTGTACGGGGATTTTGGCATGATGTTTGTTGTGTCTGTTTGCGTGTTTTGAATCTGGATGTTGAATTGGATTTTATGACAATGATTTTGGGAGGAGAGAAATACTGGAGGATCTCTCTGTGTCACGGAAAAAGTTTTTGCTCCGTGGTGCTGGTCTGGCCAAGAAGCTGGTGTTGAGGGGCTGGAAGTCGGGAATTGCACCAGTTCTTGATGATTGGATTGAGGGGATGTCTGCCCTTGCGTCCATGGAAAAGGTGGTTTTTAAGAGACAAGGGAAGTCGAGATTTCATGGGAAAGATTGGAACGATTTTCTGAATATTTACTAGTTTCTTGCTGGTTATGATTGTATAATGTTCTGCATATGCTTCACTGTTTTGTATTAATTGTTTTGATAGATTTACTTGTTTATTTATATGTGTAATCTTGTAAATAAATAAATAAATATAAAAATAAAAAAATCATCAATGGTAAAGGACAGATATTCTTTACTAAGCTTCTGCAGCCAGGCAGCTGGCCCCACGATCATGGGCTCAGTTTTTCTATTGTTAAGCGCTAAGCAGTTGTCTACCATCCATGATGCTATCGCACTGCAGATGTTGTTCACAGTGATGGTGTCTTTTGCGTGGTCACCTGACAGCAGGATCAGATACTGCATATCGTCGGCATAATTCGCATAGATCACCCAAAGGTCCTCCATCATTTCAAAGATGGGGATTGTAAAGATGTTAAAAAGTGTGTGCACGCCCCCTGGGGTACTCCACACGACAGCAGAAAATCATCTGCATTAGAATCGTTGTAGAAACCTTTCACTTTTCATCCTGACAAAAAGGAGATAATCTACTCTGCCGCATCAGATGAAAATTGGCTGATTTCTGTAGTCTTGGGACAAGAATGGCATGATCCACAAGATTGAATAGCAGAAGATAGATCAATGAGCATCAGACGTACTGTGCTACTTTTTTCAAAGTGATGTAGTTTTACCAGTCTGTATATCTGCACCTACCATGTCCTATGTATGCACCACTGATGTAGCTCCCTGTAACATGAAGAGTAGCTTTACCAGTCTGCATGCCTGCAGCTACCATGTCCTATGTATGAACCGCTGATGTAGCTCCCTGTAACATGAGGAGTAGCTTTACCAGTCTGTATATGTTCACCTGCCATGTCCTATGTCCACTACCATGTCCTATGTATGCACCTTTGATGAAGCTCCCCGTAACATGAGGAGTAGCTTCACCAGTTTGTATATCTGCACCTACCATGTCCTATGCCACCCACCATGTCCTATGTATGCACCTCTAATGTAGCTCCCCGTAACATGAGGAGTATCTTTACCAGTCTGCATATCTGCGCCTACCATGTCCTATGTCAGCACCTCTGATGTAGCTCCCCGTAACATAAGGAGTAGCTTTATCGGCCTGTATATCTGCACCTACCATGTCCTATGCCACCCACCATGTCCTATGTCGGCACCTCTAATGTAGCTCCCCGTAACATGAGGAGTAGCTTTACCAGTCTGTATACTGCATCTTCTTTGTCCTGTATCAAGCTCTTTCTGTAACTAGCGCGTAGATGACTCAGAGTTTTGTGCGCTGTAATAAATGCAAAATAAATAAAAGTAGGATATTATCCTTTAGATCTAGTCAGGTGGATTTGGTACTATGGGCGTTCTTGAAACCTGGTTGCTTGGATCCTAGTCTGTTCTAGAGTTCCAGGAACTCCTGAATCTGGGTGTATGTAACCGTGACCAGAATTTTTAGCAGGAATGGAATATTGGACATTGGGCAGTAGTTTTCAGGTAAGGCGGGTCGAGGAATGTTTTTTTTAACAGTGGCTGTTTGATTGAGGCAGGAACCACATTTTCCCTTAAGGAAGAGTTGACGAATTTGGTGATCAGTGGTATCAGCTGTGCTGCACAGGCCTTGACACTGTTGCTGGACAACTATCACCCTTACAGGTGGTAGGTTTGAGTGAGGTTAAGATTTTTAATATTTAGGACCCAGTTACTGCCCTAAAAGACAAAAGGGGAATTTTGGGTGGGTTTGACCAGGTATTGTTCCGATGTCCACAGCCTTTGGCATGGGCAGGTGTTTGGAGGTCACCTTTTCTCTAATTGTTTTCAGGTTTTTTTATCATAGCTGCCTGGATTGTCTTACACCAGTTGTCATCCTTAATGATCACACCAACCCCTTGTCATGCATTTTCTAGTTCTTTCAAGAGCTTGAACAGCTCTCTGGTGCCAGTGGATGCAACATCGATTCTGCGGTCATATGAGAGTTTTTTTTTGCCTCACAGACAACAGTTTTGTGGGCTTTTGCTGCTACAGAGTAGATGATTTTATTATCAGTTGATGGATTATTTTTCCAGAGCTGGAAAGCCTTTCTTTTTGCAGTCTTCAGTGTTTGGACATTTTAGAGGGCGTGCTCCTCGCAAGGTGCTAATTCTCGGGAGCTTAAATCATTTACTGTGTTTGTCATCATATTATGGTAGGCCTCTCCCAAATCGCCAGTTAAGGTCGGCTAGGTTGTCTGAGACAGTGAGTTTACGCATGTTCCTGACTTTGGCCCAGCACCTTGTCTCTGTGTTTTTTATAGTTTGGGTGAAACAGGGCAGATAGAAGTATACAGTGGAGTGATCCAACCATGGGCACTGGAAGACCTCAATGTTTTGCAACTCCACATTATGTGTGGTCACCAAGTCAAGCACTCTTCCCTTATTATGCGTTGCAGCTGTGACAGAGTGCTGGAAGTCAAGTTCCACCAGCGTGGAATTGACAAGATTGGCCATATTATCATTCGGGTCCATCAGCCCTAGGTTCAGGTCCCCCAGAATGATCACTTTAGATAAAGGTTTGAGGATGGGAAGGATAACAGCACTAAGATGGAGGAGGAAGTCCTGCATTTTGTCCACATGTCGATAAATCAAGAGGATATTAATGGTGGTCTTGGGATTAGTTGATAATTTAATTAATACACTTTCACAATTTTCCACAGTGATTCCACTTATTTGATGAATTCTCAGTGAGGTATCATAGATAAGAGCTGCCCCAGCCCCCTGGCCAGCTGTGCTATCCGAGCGTAGGATATTATATCCAGAGGGGACTGTTAATGCGACCAATGGTCCTGCGGCTGCTTCAAGTCACATTTCGGTGATGGCACATACATCAATCTTGTGATCTTTAATATATTCCGCCACCTACGTGGCGTGTCTAACCAGGGAGTACGTATTCAGAAGCATACACCTCAGCATGTTAGTTCTTTGGAATGGGGTGTGGGGGTTCACGGGAGGTGTCAATGGAGCAAGCAGGAAGTGCAGAGGTTGGGGACAGGGGCTCAGATGTCTGAGGACTGTATTATTAGGTGGTGTCTCAACTGTATTGTATTGTTTGTATTGTTTATTTATTTATAGAGCGCAACCGGGCCGTTGGGCAACTGGGCGCTTGAGGACATCTTGTGTTACAATTACATGATTGATTATTTACATTTCTTATGTTACAGTTACAGGGAAAGACGATTGCATAGGTATCTTAACATTTCTTATGTTACAGTTATAGGCATATCTTAGTTATAAATAACTTACATTTCTTATGTTACAAATGGAAGCTTAGCTATACAATTTCGAGCAGGCATTTTAGTATATATTACAGTTGACGATGGAAGAGGGTGGTATAAGGATGTGAAAGTGGGATAGGGGAGGAGTTTAGGAGAGCTGTGGTGAAAAGCAAGGGTGTCAGCAGTCATTGGCTTGTCGTAGTAGAAGAGGTGTTAGCAGTCGTTAGTTTGTAGCCAGAATTTGACATTGGTTTTAAACAAGTGAAAGGAGGGAATGGCTCTAAGTGGGTCCGAGATAGAATTCAACAGATTAGCAGCCATCATTGGGAAGCTTTACCCTCCAGTTCTTTTCAGGTTGAAATTAGGGATTCTGATCTATTAGCTTGAGCCTTTCTAATAGGGCAATCTGATGTGAACCTAGTAAATTTCTCAATGAGGTATGCAGGTGCTTTGTTGTTAAGACAGTTGTGTGCGATGTTCAGAGATTTAAGTTTGATACGGTCATTGATAGATAGCCAATTGATATTTCTTCTTTGGTCAGAAATTTGGAGACCTTTACAGATACCTAGTGCTGTCCTAGGGACATTATTTTGCAAGGTTTGAAGTTTATGAGTGTTGTGTTTGCTAGTGCCTAGATAGAGTGTGTTGCAATAATCAAGTTTTGGTAGAATAAGGGCTCGTGCTATGGTAATGCAGCTGTCTGTAGACATAAAAGGTTTGCAAGCGTGAATTAACTTGCAGGTGTAGCTAGTTGCTGAAGCTGCAGCATTAACTTGCTTAAGGTTGAGAGCTGAATCTAAGTAAAAACCTAGCGTTTTGACTTCATTGGCTACTTTAATTTTGATGCCATCAATAGTAATTGTTTTGTATAGGTGGGGGAGTTTGTTAAGTTTGCTAGTGGGGGCAAATGATAAGCATCTCGGTGTTATCGTCATTAATACATAAAACGTGAGTGGTCATCCAAGTTTGAATAACTTGGTACATTTTGTTTATGTGTGCAGTGTCTTTGTCGTAGTCTCCTTGGATTGGGAAGAGGATCTGGTTGTCATCAGCATAGTTAGTATATGAGACACCCAGTTTGTCTAAGATATCAAAGAGGGGCTTTGTAAAAATATTATACAAAGTAGGGGAGACGCATTACCCCTGAAGGACACCACAAGTGATAGGGACTGGGTCAGCGGCTGAGATGGGCGAACAGACTCTAATGGTTCTATTGTCTAGGAAAGAATGTATCCATGCCGTGGCCTTGGTGGAGAAGTTGGCAGCTGATTTAAGGTGATTTCACAGTACTTTGTGGTCTACCAAATCAAAAGCGGCAGATAGATATAGGAGAAGTAGAATGGATGTATTTCCTTTGTCTTTGCGCTCATCTAGTTGGTTTTTAAGATCGAGAAGGGACGTCTCAGTACCATGTCTTGGTCTAAAACCGGATTGTCTAGTGCCCAGTAAGTTGTTAATCTCCAGGTAGGATTGAATCTTTAAGTAGGCAGCTTTGTCTAAGATTTTAAGGAGAAATGGAACTGTCGTAATGGGTCTGTAGTTTGTAGGGACATTAGGGTCTAAGTTGTTTTTTTTAGAAGGGGTAATATCCATGCATCTTTGAAGTTGGTCGGCACCGAGCATGATTTGAATGATCAGTTAATAAAGGTGGTTCTGAAGGGGGCTAGTTCATGAACAGCTTCCTTGATAATAGTGGCTGGACAAGAGTCGCCAAGGCATCTCGAGGGTTTAAGAGATGTAATGATATTCTTGGCTTTGTCTATAGAGATAGCTCTAAAGTTGAATTGATTATGAGGTTTAGTTTGGTTAATAGCGGGTTCCTGTAGGATGCCTTCTTGTGTGGAAGGCACAATGTTATGGAAGAAGGATCGTTTGGTCAAAATGTTGTCTTGTAGCATAGTGATTTTATTGCATAAAGCATTTTGAATGTTAGTACACCATATTTTATCTTTAGTACATGAGTCTATAGGTGTGATGGGGGATTACAATTCTCTGAGGATAGTGAAGATTTCCCTAGTGTTGGAATTAGCTTTTTTAATTCTGTCATTAAAGGACTCTTTTTTTGCTTGAATGATTTGTTGCTTGTAGTTATTAGTGAGGGTCGTAAGGATGGTTTTGTTATGAGGGAAGGTTTTTTTTTCCAGTGGGCTTCGGCATGTTTTTTTCTTTACGCATGGATTTTAAGCTTGGGGTAAACCAAGTGTTAAGATGGCAAAGAGGTTTAGATTTACTTTCAGTGGGGCAATGGTGTCAATGGCTGTTATTGTACAGGTCAACCAAATCAGTGGGGTTGTTGATAAGATTGGCATGGTTGGTGATGGGCTGAATCAGAGGTAGGAGATTAGTGACTGTTATGTTCTTTTTACAGCGTGTGAAGGCTGGAGGTGCCTGAGGTTTAAATGTTTTAGTTTGCGGTAAGTCTGAAATGGTCAGCAAGATAAGGTGGTGGTCAGTCCAAATGCAAGGTTCAATAGCTGTTATGATTGAGGAGCAGTTGATATCTGTCACCCAGTCCAGAGTGTGACCTTTGATATGTGTGGGGCCTATATTTCAGATAGTGAGGCCTGCTTCCAGTATGGTGTTAGCTAGGATTGAGGCGTTGGAATCTTTAGGGTCAGTATATCCTAAGTTAAAGTCACCCAGTAGAAGGATTTGAGTCTCAGGTTTGGTGTTGGTGTTAAGAAGAGTGGTTATGTCTTCTTCAAAGGAACCTAGTGGGCCTGGAGGTATGTAAATAAGGTGTACAGTGATAGTGCGTGAGGCAGAGATACCTAGTTTGAGGGAGAGTAGTTCTGCTGAGGGCATAGACATATGGTCAATTTCTTTAATGGTTAGGTTGGCTCTGCAAATGAATGCTATGCCGCCACCTTTGGAATTTTCTCTGTCCTTTTTGAAGATGGTATAGTTAGGAGGGATGGCGAGCATTAGGGCTGGACCGGCTGCTTTATGCAGCCATGTTTCGTCACTGCTAGGAAGTCAAGCTGATTGCAAGTTATGATGTCTGCAATTTCAGAGACATGGGCTATCAGTGATCTAGCATTGATGACGCCTCCCTGGAGGATGTGTGTTCCTTTCATAGAAGCGCTAGTAAGGTCAACGTTATTCTCGGTCTCAGATACTTTGGTATAAAGTTTCTGAGCCAGGTTAGGTTTACTTTTAGGGTGGTGGTGCAGAGCTCATGTGGGTTCTGTCTTAGAGTGACCTAGCGTAGGGTAGGCTCGTGATTGAATAGGTGTTCTAGAACCTAGTTTAAGGTTTCTTAAGGTAGTAGGGCAGATCTGACTCTGATAAGTAGACTCTAATGTGTCATAGGTGGGAGGCGTGTATATACTTGGAGCCGGCCCACCGAAAAGGCACACAACAAAGGCACCCTGAATGTCTCGAGCCTCGAAGCTCATCTAGATCCTGATGCCTGGAGGAGCAGGAGCTCCCTCCACCTACTGCAGGAGCAGAAGCCAGCACAACATGCCCTCCAGCCCTGCTTAAATCAAGGTAGGCTATAAGCCTCCCCCAGCTGCTTTTCTGCTATCAATAGCATGACCGCACAATTTCGGCAGCCCGCTGCAGATTAAGCAATAATTTCCACGCTTCAACGGAAATGCCTTCTGGCCCCGCTCGCACCTGGTTTTGCCCACCTCCATCGGCAGGGTATTTGCCCACCATTGGCCTCCACGAGGTATTTCACCTCTCCAAGATGGCCAACCGCCACCTCCACGACCTCCTATCCAGCCCTTCCTCACCACGAGCATCCTAATTGGCTACTTGCTGCTACTTTGCAGCCAACCACAAGCCGGCAGGCTTGGAACCGGCCCACCGAAAAGGCACACAACAAAGGCACCCTGCCTGTCTCGAGCCTGTCTGTGCCTTCGAGCCTAGGGCCACGACCCCTGCCTCTCCAAGGACGCCCTTCCAGCTAGAGGGGTAAGAGACATACAGCCCCTCCCTGCAGCTGGGGACCTGTACCCCCCCCAACTCCCATTGAACTCTGTGTTCATGCCCCATCACTGATCCTTGCATCCAGCTACTGCTCAGACATGGTCCGCAGCACACCGGATTCCAGACAGCCGCCAGATTGACTGCCCGTCCTCTGATCACGTAGCCTGCACTGCCGGAAGGCGTGAGCCGGCTGTGGACCCTCGCACCAAGGTCCCCGCCATAAGGACCTGTCTGCAGCTGTCCGCCGCGTGAGAGCGGACTGATCTCTCTGCAAATCCAGATAGCAACTACACTACCACTGGAGCCAAGGTAAGCGCCTGGCTCTAGATAAACAATGGCGCCCTCTGAACTCCCTTTATGACTACTAGTCACCTAGCCGGTACCTCAATTTGCTCACTGTCTACTTTACGTATGAGCTATTTTGTTAGTGTGTCAGTATGCCATTCGAATCTAGCTGCCACTCTAAATGTGTTTGTTAGTCACTCCATTTACATGCTATCCTGCTAGTGTGCTCACAATTCGAATCTAGCTACTATTCTAAATCTGTTTGTTAGTCACTACCTTTACATACCGTGTCATTTTGAACTTAAGTGTTACCCCATGGCATTTTCGCCAAACTGTGTCATTTTGAACCTAGGTTACCCTACTGCATTTTAGCTTGGATTTAGGTGCCTTTGGTTGCCTACAGACCAAACTTGATTGTATTGTAGTAGGCTGCATCCTGTAGCCTACCTGAGACCCTTTTGGTCGCTCGCCACTGCACCTACTTGAGACCCTTTTGGTCGCTCACCACGGCCCCTATTTGAGACCCTTTTGGTCGCTTGCCACTGCACCTATTTGAGACCCTTTTGGTCGCTTGCCACTGCACCTACTTGAGACCCTTTTGGTCGCTCGCTGCTGCACCCACTTGAGACCCTTTTGGTCGCTCGCCCCTGCACCCACTTGAGACCCTTTTGGTCGCTCGCCACTGTACCTATTTGAGACCCTCTTGGTCGCTCGCCATTTTGGTCGCTACTACACATATTTGAGAACCTTTTGGTCGCCTGCCACTGCACCAACTTGAGACCCTTTTGGTTGCTCGCCACTGCACCTATCTGAGACCCTTTTGGTTGCTCGCCACCTCTCGAACCCACCACCTAGATGACACTAGAC
Organism: Ambystoma mexicanum; assembly: GCF_040938575.1. Taxonomy (NCBI): domain Eukaryota; kingdom Metazoa; phylum Chordata; class Amphibia; order Caudata; family Ambystomatidae; genus Ambystoma; species Ambystoma mexicanum. The sequence goes on along the minus strand of NC_090926.1, from coordinate 118,347,164 downwards.
CCCTCGTTAACGGACAACAACTACACTGTACTAGCCCTTTCTTGCCCAACTTCACAATGTTTCTCCATGCGCTTTACACAGTGTTACTGAGATCAATACTGTATATTCTGAACAGCCATTACCCAACCATGCCACCCAATTTACCAGCACTTGAGCCCACACACAACCTACATACACTAACTGTTATGACCTCCTCACCTTGCCCTGTTCTCATGAGGAAACTTAGACTACGTGCCAGGCTCCCTAGGCTCTATGACCCTCTATCCAAACTAGCCCACAAGGTGACTAGGAATCCATCCCTACACCCCCTTCAACTGAACAGTAGACTCCACTGCGAGCCCATCCGTGTCCAAAAAAGTATGCACGAATCGGCGCCACCACCCCTAAACACAGTAGATCTTCGGATCAAGGGTGCACTAATAAACGCCCGCTCCATGGTAGCCCACGCATCAGACATTGCCGACCTGCTTCACAACAAAGACCTGGACTTCTTAGCGGTCACTGAATCTTGGCTTCACCCCACGGCAGGCCCTGCAATTATGCTAGCGGTACCAGATGACTACACGCTATTAAGACTTGACCGTACCACCTCTAGAGGCGGAGGTCTTGCCATTATAGCCAAAACTAAATTCCCTATTACCATTGAATCCCCCACCACTGTTAGCTCCTGTGAATCTCTAACTGCCAAGTTAACACTATCTAATACTCAATCCATCTCCATTCACCTTATCTACGGGCCACCGGGCCCTTTAGGGTCATTTGAAGAAGACCTCACAGACATCTTATCAAACAATCTTAAAAACTCCTCACAACGCATCCTACTAGGAGACTTTAACCTCGGACTTAGCAACCCCGCCGACACCAATACCAGTACCATCAATAACACCCTAGAGGAACTGGGCTTCACTCAGAAGATCACTGAGCCCACCCATATCAAAGGGAGAACTCTGGACTGGCTAGCAGTGCACAACTGCCCAGTCCTGGTCTCAGCCATACTCCCGCAGACCTGGACAGACCATTACCTGATCTCGTTCACCCTTGAGGCAACCCCAGCACAAGCTAACAGCATAGCTCCACCTGTCCATTCCCGAAATAAAAAAAACATCACCCCTGAAAACTTGATCCCGCTAATCACACCAACCTTGAACGCCATCCAGGATCACGCCGATCCATTCACGATGGTGGACATCTATGACAAAATTATGCTTTCATCCCTCGATGCCATAGCCCCTTTGAAGCTAAAAAAGAGCAAGCCCCAGAAACACATCAACTCCTGGTTCTCACCCCATCTTAAAGCCCTCAGACAGGAAAAGCGGCGCTGTGAAAAAATCTGGCGAGCCCACCCCTCAGAAAATAACAAAAAAAACTTGAGCAGGCTAGCTTCCCAATACAAAAATAAATTATATTGGCCAAACAAACGTCTTATAGTACGCAAATCTCACAAGCTAAATCTAACACTAGAGAGCTTTTCACAATACTCAATGAGATTGAATCCCCGATCCAAGTGCCCGACTCGTGCATCAAAGATAAAAAACTGGTGCACAGGCATACAAAATGCCCTAGCGAACAAAATCTCCCCACTTAAGACTAAGATAAGCATCAAAAAAGAATCTCTGCTCTCCTCCACTAAGCCAAGCAACGTCACCCATAAAAAGGTTCACCCGACTCAATCATCCCCCCAGCGCACAACCCCCCTTTTAATTTCCATAAAGTATCTACCAAAGAGGTAGAAAATACTATTCTCACCCTCAAACCTTCAAACTGTCACGGAGACCTATGCCCTGCGCAACTGATCAAGGATGCAGCCCGTGATCTCGCACCATTTATTACCAAACTAATAAATGCGTCTTTCACATCAGGCACAGTACCTAATGATTTAAAACAGTCCTGGGACCTCCCTCTGCTTAAAAAACCGAACCTAGACCCATCCACTCCAACTAACTATCGCCCCATTACCACAGTTCCGTTCCTTCTTAAAATTCTCGACAAAATAGCATACCAACAGATCCAACACTACCTTGAGCACTTCCATCTCCTAGGCGTCAGACAATCGGGCTTCAGGCCACAGCATGGAACCGAAACTGCACTTATAGATCTCAAGGCACAGATAGACGAATTGAGAGACCAGGGTAAGACAGCACTATTGCTACTCCTTGATCTCTCGGCGGCCTTCGATCTGGTCGACCATGAGATCTTGTGCAACCACCTACAAATAGCTGCCCACTTCTCTCAAGAAGCAACCAACTGGATCCAATCCTTCCTTAACAACCGTACAATGAGAGTCTTCTCACTGTCAGCATCAGCCGACACTACACCTATCACTTGCGGCGTGCCTCAAGGATCTTGCGTCTCCCGTACACTTTATAATATCTTCACGAAGCCCCTTTTCGATGATCTAGATGACTTGGGTATCACCTACACTAACTACGCCGATGATACCCAGATCCTCATCCCGTTGTCGGGGGATTATGACAAGGATTTGGCCTTCGTTAATAGAGTGTACCTCATCATCCAGGCATGGATGGCCTCACACGGTCTATGCCTGAATGATGACAAGACAGAACTCCTTATTCTAGGTTCTACACACTACCTCAACAAGCTGGACCACAAATATTCAGCGTTCATAATTGACGATAACAAGATCAAGGTAGCTAAGGAGGTTAAAACCCTCGGCTTTTATCTAGATTCCACCCTTACCTTCAACAAACAAGTGAATGCAATGGCCTCCGCCACCTCTTACACTTGCAAACTCATTAGGGCAGCCAAACCCTTTCTTTCCCCCACCAACTGTACCACCTTGGCCAGGGCGCTGATCCTGTCCAAGTTGGACTATTGCAACGCTCTATATGTAGGCTGTAATAAATATATCTCAAACAAAATCCAAATCCTCCAAAATAATGCCCTCAGAGTGGCCCTTATACCGAAGAAAGCCCATATCTCTGATTCCAGAAGATCGGTCAATTGGCTATCCACCAAGGACAAGATATTCCTCAAATCGGTGTCTCTGATTCATAAATGCCTCCACCAAGCAGCCCCTCAATACCTCATCTCCAGATTCACTGGACCCACCCTCTCTCGCCCCTCGAGAACGGCCAACTCCAACCTTCTTCTTGTGCCCAGGTTCAAACGTACAATGTCAGGAGGCAACAGCTTTCCAGTAAAATCAGCGCAATTCTGGAACTCCCTTCCTCCTACCTGCAGGGAGGACCTACCCTACCACCAGTTCAGAGCCAGGACTACCCACTGGCTTAAAACTCTTGACTCATAACGACCTTTCTAATGCCCAAATGCGTCACATGGCTCCTTACCTCATTGCATGTAAATATGTATATAGCATTGCCTATAGTCGATATGGTCTACCCTTCCTACTCGGCGTGATACGTCCGGCACTGTAACCGCAGCTGGACCTCACCCTACTGTATGTATGTAACTAAGTTTTTCAACCCTCTTGCTGCCTCTGCGCCTGGCTACCCCCGGGTTAGGTGCGCATTATAAATAAAATACAAATACAAATACAAATACGATTTAATAGACAGTTCCCAAGCTTTAGGGAGTCTATAGTGAATGGCTGCCATTGCAGTTAGGGCAGTGAATGTGGTAAGAATGGTAAGGATTGCATAGGCAGATTAAACACAGATGAAGTCATAACCAGGCTGGTATAGGAGGATGCCTAAAGATGGCAGATATGGAAGTATAGGAATAACTAGGTAATGGCATACAAGGAGGTAACTGGCTATTGCTAGGTATCAGGAGGAGGTGGCGGACTCAACTAGCACAATAAGCACATCAAGCGGCATTGGGCTAAGCTAGTGCAATGGGGTGTAACCAGTGGACAAGGGGCCAGACTAGTGCAGTGCAGCATAGGGTCAGGCTAACGGGGGCGTGGCCTGGAGCCAATGGGGTACAGAGGCTGAATAGCCAAGCTCCGGCCGAGACGCCGTTTCTCGATCCTTCTTGCCGGCATAAGAAGTGCCTCCGACCACGAAAAGCTGATGCAGAGGTGGGAGAAGCTGACCCCGACACGATCTGCTTGACCAGCCGGGAAATCGGACCCTGTGGTCGGCGAAATTGTCCTCGAATCATACTCCCTCCCGCGCTCCCATACGCATCCAAGATGGCTCCCCGCGCCACTTAGCGGAACCTCCGAGAAGGAAGCCGCCGTCAAACGGCATCAGGGGATTAAGGAAGCCGGATCGAGCAGAGACAACACGTCGGAGCACGATCACCTGCGGAACATCGGACGGGAGAGCCCTCACCCTGCTTCTCACCGCTGGGCGAGGCCCGCCACGGCAGCACCTTTGCACCACCCCCGGGGTACACTACGCGGGCTCAGCTGTCGCTGAGGACGGCCCGCCGAGGGCGCACACGACCTCCGGAGGTTCCTCCCCAGCGCCGCCCCGGGGCGCAGGACAGCGAGAACCAGCAGCATGAGAGCGACTACGGTGGCCCCAGCCTGCATTCCTCGCCCCCCGATCTCCCTGCCCCGGCGAGTCGGACGCTTAGAGGTAAGGGCAGCGACGGCGACATCACAGATATAGCGGCTGCACAAAAGCTGCATGACTGGGTGCGGGAGAATATATAAGCACCAGTGAGGGGGCACCCCTAACCCCCTGCAGATTCGGATTCATTGGCTTCTGACACCTTGGGAACACCACTCATTACCCTATACACGGGGAGACGGCTGATACCCCCACTGGTAACTCATCTAAAGTGACCCAGGGGCAGCATCACTGAGACTCCAATATGACCGCCAGGAACAAAGCGAAAGCAGCCACCATGGACTCATTTGTATTCGCCAAGACAAAAACCCCTATGCAGGCTCACTCTTGTACCCCAGAGATTACCCACACGAGAGAGGGGGAAACCACAGATAACCACTCCCAAATATTGGATGCTATTGCTTCATTGAGGACACACATAGACTCTAAGATTGACAAATTTAAAATGGACATTCAACTCATGCGTCAGGACCCCCGCAACTTAACCGAGAGGGTGACAAACACCGAGACTTCAATAGAAGAAACGGTTGGGGCCACAGCAGCCTTGAAGTCCAAGGTTGTAGACTTAGAGAAGAAAGTGGCTATCCTAGAGGAGAGGTCTGAGGAGGCCGAAGGTCGGGCTAGACCGGGCAATATTAGGATCCTAGAAGTACCAGAAGGAAGCAAAGGCCCAAACACTACAGCCTACGTAGAATACTTGCTACAACAGGAGATTGGGGCCGGGAAACTGTTGCAGGGATTCGCGGTCGAAAGGGCCCACAGGTCCCTCCAGAAGCGGCCCCCACCTGGCTCATTTCCCCGACCAATAATTGCTAAAATACTAAACTTTCAGGATAGGGAAATCATCTTAAGGCACTCCAGGGAAGAATGCCCCATCGAACGTGGCGACTCTAAAATAACCATTTACCCTGATTACACTCAGAAAGTGCAGAGGGAGAGGAACTCTTTCATCCCAATAAAAGCAAGACTTCGACAACTAAACCTGAAATACAGGCTGCTCTACCCATCGCGCTTGAAAGTCATCTTCAATGGGGTGCCATATTCCTAGAAAACCCAACGGCCGCCAACATGTGGCTAGAAGATAACAACCTTGCAGATGGTAAAGATGCTCCCCAGATGGAAGATTGAGGCTCTCAGACCATCGGCACACGACACACGCTTCCATAAATGGCCACAGTAAGCACAAGCAACCGGACCTCAGAAGGTAATCCAACTAACAGTTAGCTACATAGAAACGGCCCTCGTTCGGCCTCTCCGCCAGACACCAGCCTTATCCCCCGCAAACAATCCAGGTCGGGCCAGCCACCTGCTCAACCCAGCTCGCGCCCGATACCCGGATGGGTTTAGATGGCTCGAGAGCGCCCGAGCACCACAACGAAGATGTAGTCGATGGGCGCACCAGTTTGAGTTTTGTTAACAGTTTTGTTAGTTATACAGTCTTCATACCACTACTGCCGAAGAAGCACAGGATGGGTTCATGCTACGACTCGGGGGGCGAAGAACCCAGTTACTCCCGTCTGCAGTCTCATAACCTCAGATTGGTATTACTCCAGGCTCCAGATGAGGAACTGCCAGCCGGGCTCGAAATATTGATCCGATGGCGTCACAACTCAAAGTGATGATGTGGAATGTGAGAGGGATGAGCTCATACCTGAGACGAAACCGAATACAGTCTTATCTCCACAGGAAAAAGGTTTTAATTGCGATGTTGCAAGAGATGCATTTTACGGAAGACACCATGTCCAAATTAACAGATCGATGGGCTGGGACCGGGAGAGGATCCCCCTACTCTAAATACTCAAGGGGAGTGTTCACATGGGTGAACCCGAATGTACCCTTCCAATTGCAAGGATTCGGGTCTGATAAAGAAGGAAGGTATGTAATAATGTGGGGCACTATCGAGCAGACTCCAATTTGCTTAGTCAATTCGTACTTCCCGCAACATGGAATACCATCACACCTCAGAGCAATATGCTCACGGATGGCACACCACCGAAATAGGACCTTTATATGGGAGAGGGGACTTCAACTGTGTTCATTGATGGCTCTATGGACAGGTCAGTACCACCCCCCCATCCAAGTAACCCCGCAACATGCGCTCTGACAGAAACGCTGGAACAACTCGACTTGGTGGATATTTGGAGGGAACAGAATCCCGTTGAAAAGATCTTTTCCTATTATTCAGCCCCGCACAAGCTCCACACAAGAATCGATTATCTGTTCATCGACAGAGAACAAATACCATTGGCAGAAACTACGGCATATTTAGGAAGATCAATCTCAGACCACTCCCCACTGATCATGCAATGGCAATTAAAGGGGCCTAGACCACCAATCCCCATATGGAGGATGCCTTCTGCGGCCCTCGCCGACCCTGAGTTCAGGGAGGACCTCTCTGAAAAACTAGAAGAATACAACAACATTAATAAAGGCTCAGTATCTACCTGGAGCACATTGTGGGAAGCCATGAAGGTGGTGGCTAGAGGTGAAATAATATCAAAAGCTGGTGGTACTCGCAGGCAATTGAGGACTGAACTCGAAGCACAAGAAGAAGAGATCTCTCTTCTAGAATCAACCTCAAGCATTACTCCAGAGGTCGAAAGGAAGTTGAAGGAAGCCTGCAAGAAATGCCAATCTTCCTGGGACAGATTAGAGATGTTTGACTTCACAACATACACTACCAGGTCTCACAAGGAGTCCGACAAACCCGGCAGACTGCTGGCCTGGCTGTGCAAGCGTGAACGCCCCAGGCACCTCCCAACGGAGATACTGGATGAAAACGGGATACGTCACAAGACACAACTAGGAATTAATGAAACGGTGGCCAAATTCTACTCCAAATTGTACTCCCATGACACACAAATAGACAGAGATGAAACACTGGATGAGATAGGCCTCCCCAAAATATCCAGCGAACAGAGAGAGGCACTGGAGATGGAAATAATAGCAGAAGATGTGACAGGAGCAATCAGATCGCTGGCCACCTGTAAGGCTCCCGGAAGCGACGGCCTCCAGCCTGAATTTTACAAAACATATGAATCCACCCTCACCCCAATCCTCCACGAGGTCTACCAAGAGGCCTACGAAAATGGGGTCTTACCTAACACTATGAAAGAGACAATAATTATTCCCATGCTCAAACCATACAAACCACCCACTGACTGTGACTCTTATTGCCCTCTGGCCATGTTAAATTATGACAGGAAGATTCTCACCACTATACTGGCCAGCAGACTCGCTAGGGTGGTAGGGTCCCTAATCCACGAAGACCAGAACGGTTTTGTTCCAGGACGCAATACCACAGCCAACCTGAGAAGGCTTCAACACATTATGGCCGAAACCTATGAGAGAGAAGAAGACCTAGCAGTACTATCACTTGATGCCATCAAGGCCTTTGATTCTATCTTCTGGGAGTGGCTCGTCGGGGTGCTGAGAGGGTTCGGGATTGGCGAAGGCTTTGTCAGATGGATCACAGTACTCTATAATTCTCCTGTGGCAAGAGTAAAGACCGGCAGAATAGTGTCTGAATCCTGGAAAGTACAAAGGGGCACCAGACAAGGGTGCCCACTATCGCCCATGCTATACATATTGGGCCTGGAGCCGATTGCCATATATTTTAGGAAACAGTTCTTTGACGCTGGCATCAAAGTGGGCAACGAACATAACATAATATCCCTACACGCGGACAATGTCCTTTTATACTTGAAAGACCCCCAGGTCAACGCACCGATCACATTAGATGTACTAGACAACTATGCGAAATACTCTGGGATCAAATTCAGTAGACTGAAATCCTCTGCCTTCCCCTTGGCTAGCCTGAGAGGCCTAGAAGAAACTGATCTCCCGGACATTGGGATAAAGTGGCAACTCGACACGTTTCGGTAGCTAGGAATTAATGTGAGTCACACCCCGATGCTCACACACGAGCACAACACGGCCTTTGCAGATTCATGAAATTTTGGTCTAGACTCCCACTTGCAATGGTAGGCAGAGCAGCAATCGTTAAGATGATAGTCCTCCCTCGATTTCTATATTTCTTTGTCAACATATGCCACTACGTCAGACCGCCCTTCTTCAAGAAATTAGAGGCACTTATCAAGGACTTCCTATGGGGACCTACCAGGCATAAATTGACTTTGGCTACCCTATCCCTGCCATACAAGGAAGGGGGAATACAACTCACAGACCTCAAGTTGTATTATCTTGCGGCACAGCTTAGCCACATGATGAAGTGGCTCTCGGACGATCCGTCAGCCGAGCTGGGGCTATTGCAACAATCTCCCTCCAAAATATTCCCCAGGGAAACTCTTTGGAACCCTCTACGACAATCCCCAGATGCCCCCCTGATCGTTGAACTTGGTAGGCAGATTTGGACCAGAACCTGCTACATAAGGCAGGTCAAACATCCTTACTCTCCAGACAACCCCATTCTGGTTGACGTATGCAAAACAGAATCGGATCTCTCCACAGCTAGGAGGTGGGAGGGGGCCGGAATTTATACATGGGGAGATATGTTTGAGGAGGGCGAATTCAAGGATTTTGAGTCACTGCAGGCTAATGAAGGGCTATCAAGCGGCCAGTTTCTCTGGTATCATCGGCTCAAACAAACCGCCAAGAAGAACTGGTGCAGCTGGCGGGAGGAACCCACCCCAGACCCACTGTTACAAGAGATGCACGACCTTACGGATGGCTGGAAACCGGTCTCTCGACTCTATAAGAGGCTCAATGACAAACCCAACCCCAAAAGTGCGGCACTGAAGGCGAAATGGGAAACAGACCTTGAAACTACGCTTACAGACAAGGAATGGGAAAGAACGTTACTATATCCCAAGAAGGTGTCGAGAAACTCCAGATTCGGTCAGATACAGCTAAACGTCGGACGTATTTGACCCCACACAGGGTGGCCTCCTTCAACAAACAGGCCTCCCCAGCATGCCCATGGTGTGGGAACGACAAAGCTGATCTGATCCACATGTTCTGGACTTGCACCAGAACAATGGCGCTGTGGTCCAAAGTTAAACAGACCTGCACAGATGCCGGAATGAGCAGATATGAATGGACACCCGGGGAATGCTTATTAGGGGCTTACCCCAGACCAAGCAAATACAAACATGTTGTCAAGTTGATGGACATGGCATGTATACTTGCAAAAAGAACTATAGCCATGGCATGAAAGACACCAGGAGGCCCGCGACATGAACGCTGGATGAAAGAACTAAAGAGATGGACTGCAGCCGAAACCAAAGCCTGGCAAGATGGAATCATCTCTAGTGGCGACATTGCGAGTGGCACTCTAGACTCTTGGAAGGCCCTCCTGAGAGATATACACTTCAGTGCAGACCATAAACCCCCTTGATAAACCCCACTACTTTGCCATAACTGATCCCTCGCACTCGCCTAGAGTTGGTGATCCTCTTGACCAAGATCTCTCCCACTTCCCGAGATATCGGAACCCCTATTTGCAACCATGCCCACCTGAGAAAGATGAACTGTTTCGCATGAAGACTGTTGTTGTTTATGTTTAATGTTTTAGTTAATTTTCTTGTATTTGTATGCATCCAATACAAATTCCAATAAAATACGTTAAAAATAAAAAATAGAGTCAGGCTAACACATTAGAACACATTGGGGGGCAACCAAAAAGCATGGGGCCAAACTAATACAGTGCAGCATAGGGTCAGGCTAACACATTAGAACACATTGGGGGGCAACCAAAAAGCATGGGCCCAAACTGTGGAGTGCAGAGCTCTGGGGTAACTCCACTGCCCCATCTCATTGGTTTTCATGTGATTATTGTAAACACATTCAGGTATTCCTACGTGTTCTGTTGCCTGGGAGCAGGACAGAACATTGGCCAGCATGAAGGTAACACACAGAGGTAAACCGCCATGTAATGGGAAGTCTTAGTGGCCAAGACCCCCACAGCTCCCTGCCTCTACCGGATGCAAGCCGCCGATAACCGGCCTTACAAACGTGCCGGTGCTAACGTGCCGCTGATGTTGTGTTAAGGCTGGTTATGCTGGGAAAAGTAGTTCAAATGAACTACAAAAACCCACAGCACCTGCAGTAGACAAGTACTGGAGCAAATACACAATAAAGCTCTGTAACATCTCGAGGGAATAGCCTGTTAGACTGCTGGAGGGCAGATGGGTCAGCGTACTAAATGAGATCACACTGGATACATATGAACTGCAATTTCCAAAGCTCGTGGAACAATCGAATCTAGCTGTGGTTACCACTCAATTTTTCAGTGTGAGAGCGCTTGGGTAAATGCAATACCCTGCACAAAGCTCTTCTGGTGGTTATTAAGTCTGAGCATGCACAGAGATCAAGAGTATTAGGAGGTGAACAAAATCAGATTTCCTATTCTGTGTCGTAGTCAAGCACAAACATGCTTAATGACAGATTGGAATGAAAGTACACAAAATGGTCATGAATCTCAATAAAGTATTACACTTTCAAACAAGTGGTTCAAATATATGCAGGAACCCACAAGGAGATCACAGTCAATCCCTGTGTTGGGTTCTGTAAGGAAGACATGGTATCAAAGTAAGACAGACACAAGTGATCACAGTTCAAGGGCGTTTATTGAACTTTATCAGGGGTGTGAAAAATGCCTAGCTAAACCTAAATCTAAAATGGGAGCAAGCTACGACCACCAAATAATAATAACACAGTCCTAGTGGAGTCTAGTCAAATAAAAAGAGCCTATACTAAAAAAAACTATTGCCAATCCTTACTGCTATGCTACAAATAGTGTGGGATAATGTTCACAAAAAGATAGAAGTGTTCACAAATGATAAAACAGGATTTGTAGGCCATAGGCCTCCTTTCTACATGTTTTTAGCATGGGGCAAGGTGGGTCACTCAAGCACAGCACACTCTTGGGCTTTTTCTGCATGAGGTCACAGTTCCTATTACCAACATCAGGCCCTTCTGTGCCCAATTCCCTTTTATTCAAAATCTCTTGCTTCAGAGGGCCTGATGTACCAGAAACAACAAAAAATGTTCTGTTCCAAATATTCAAGTCAGGCGATTCACTCTTTCCCTAGATCCCCCTCAGCCAGGCTCAGATCCTATTTTCATAATTAGCTTCCCTCAGATGGGTTCAGACCAGTTTCAGTTCTCAGGCATCCCTCAGTCGGGTTCACATTTGCCACTGCAATATCTTCTTGGGTGTGTTACTGTTCACCTGAGATCCCCCTCTTCCGGGCTCGGATTCCCTATTATACCATTAGCCCCCATCAGCTGGGCTCAGACCAATTTTAATTCGTAGACAATCAAAGACTTTCGAATGTGCATTTGATTCAACTTAACCCTCTGCAGGGCCACATTGATTTCACACTTCTGTAACTTTTACATGCTCAGAGGGGATACCAAAACAGAGCTCTTTGAGTGAGCAGCCACGTGGCGCCGGACCACTCTGTATATACTGAGCGATTCGGTATGCCCTTGGTGACAAGTAGCAGACTCGGGCATGAGAAATACAAAACCAAAAAGGAGGTAGAACTGCTACTGCCCAGGTTCATACCCAATTTTTGTCAATAAATGGAACAAAATATGTAATTGGAATTGGGGAACCTGGTATATTGGTACTAATGGATTAAATCCCTAAATTCGTGACCCATGAAATTGTCCAGAAAGAAAAAAAAGGGGGAAAAAGGAAATTCACACACATCAAAGGCTGTGGATATAAATGATTTGTATTGAGTTCAAAACACATCAAAAAAACATTTATAAATAACATACATATGACGAAGTTAAATAATCTAGACACAAAGAGCTGGATGAAGTAAAAAATTAAAATCCTCTTCAGTACATAAATTAATTGGAAGTACAAAACATAACCCATACGGGCTCTTCAGTGCTTACTAAATTGAAAGTACAAAACATAACCCGTGAGGGAAAGGTACACAAATAACTTTAAGTGTAAGGCATAACCCATGTGTGACACATGTGGAAATCATAGGCGTCAATGAATTGGCGCTCTTATGGACCTGTAACCATCTAGGTCCTAGATTAGCTTGTATTCAAAAGAGCATCTCATCTTGCAGGTGCCTCAAAAGAGCATCTCATCTTGCAGGTGCCAACGTGACAGGGGGAACGTGGCCAGGTTTCAATGTAGAGTACGTGCCTAATAATATGTGATTGAAGGACCCCAAAAGAACTTTTTGGTTTGTACACCCCCCTTGCACATAGTACACGTTTCGGCGGAAGAATTATCCAACTTGAAAATGCATCAGAGGGATAAGTATTTCTTTACAAGAACCACCTTCCTCAGGGCTAGTAGGTGGCCCCTGTAGCAAGAAAATCAAAACAAGAAAAAAAACAAGGAGAAAATAAGTAAGAAATTCTTATTTATCCGAACCTTAATTCTTTCTGGACATAACTGGGTTAATTAGTACCCACAAATATATTGTGTGAAAGATGACGAGTTAACGGTTTTATCAAAAGGACTTAGTTAGTTGGAGGGCAGAACAGAACAGAAGGCAGGGGTGGAAATGAATACCACTGTGATTTATACATGGTGGTGAAAAAGCATGCCTAACTCACCACTGGAACCTGGTAATGGATCTCGCTGTGGGACAGGCTCCCCGAACAGGCCGGACCAGTCAATCTGCACTATTTGTTGCTTGCTACGAAAATGTGTGGCTGGACCCAGTCCACAAAATTGGGTTGCCTAAGACCACACCTGTTCTACAAGAAAGGCAGAAATTATAATTTGAAATTGGCATCCTGGAGCTGTGTGCTGTGTTATACAGCAATTGGATGCAATAAAGGCAAAATAAGTTGTGCGGGATATGTTGAAGAGTATTAACCCACCTGGACTATGTAAAGAACTGGTGGAGGATGGTAAAAGTGCCTATACATCCCGTGCAAGAAAAGGGGGGGTGTCGCGCATGCGGACATAAAGGTACCTGGTCTGGATATGGCTGGCTTCCTGGGCTAAATAGACTCGGCGGGCGAGACGGGACTTCACTCATGCCGTTGCCAAACCAGAAGTCGGGCTCTGGCAGCTGAAAGGCTGGTGTCAGGCTTATCCTGTTTGTGCGGGAGAGAGTGAAGGAGACAGGACCCTTAATGACCAGTATGGATTCTGACTGCTAGTAAGCTTGTGACTGAGCACAAGCTACGAATATTACCTGGGGAGTAACTCATATTGCACGTCCGAAATCGTGCCGTCTGGACGCTAGTTGCACGAAGAACTTGGCGTTGCTGGTGTGCGCTCTTATGCGCACGTTTGTTTTTGGTCTGACGCGCTGCTGCAGGCTGAAAACGTCTGCATCACCGGCGTCTGTAGATTTTAGGAGGTTGTGTGTATCTGAGGGCCAATGGGAGCGCGGGACGCGTTGTGACCAAATTGGTTGCTGCACCGTGAATGCAGAACTGACTCAATATGGTCAGTTGGACCACCGGGGGTGGAGTCACCAGTACAAGCCGGTACTCGGTGCAAGGGTGGAAAGAAAATGCGAAAGTAAGATGTGAGGATCGCTATGTGGCACAGAGCATAGATCTGTGTGTCCCCATGGAGACGCCCTGTGAGGTTGTAGTATACCGGAGAGGGATACTGTGAAAGAAAAGGCGACTTGGCGCCCGATCTGACGTCGAAAAAACTGTCTGTGAGTGGGTGTGCGGCGGCTGTCCAATCCAGGCAGAACTAGAAACCACCTGATTGGGAGCAGTGCCGCGCTACCAGAGTTTGAGTGCTGCAATTGTCTGCACTATATTCTTGGATGTCTGGCAGTTCTTGCCAGCGGTGCATTGCCCGGACGAGGTCCTAGTAGTGAGATATAACTCAGAAAAGTACTGTGAGTGAATTGTGGCACGCCCGTATGTGTTGGAAATACGTGAATGGGCTCCTTGCTCAACATGACCACTCTGTGTCAGGTACCTAGTTCAGTTTCATGAAGTTCAATCGTATAAAAGTTCTCTTTCTTCATACAACGTTGCTGCTTGCACCCTAGAGCATAATACAGTCTGGTATGCTATCAGTTTCTCCAACTCACTGGCTGTGCTGGACTTGCGGACGTTGCTTTGCTGTGGGAGTCAAGGACAGTACCACAGTGGCTATCGCTTCTCCCTGCTTTGGCTATCAATGTGGGCTGGCCCTGTGTACCTCGGACACACACTACACTGTTCCTCAGATGCAATTCCCGGTCTTATGTTCCTTTTCCTTGAGGCTTCTTGAAAGTTGCAGTCCTTTGTTGAAAAGGGCAAGAGTAATTCCTTCCTTGTTGTCCTCTCTGGTTTCACTGCCTTTCTCCTCGGTTTAAAGTGCCATCTCGGAATTGCTGCTTCCTCGTGCGTTTTGCCTTGCTCAGAAAGTTCACCAATGAAGGCTTCCCTGAGTTCTCAATTTTAAGAATGCACTGGGCTAATTCGCTCCCTTTTCACAGCTCCCCCAAATGGCCTTTTCTGGCATTGGGAGCTAAGGGAGCTAAAAGGGAATGTTAAATTGGAGGTCAGGGTCTCTCCACCTGCCCCTCAGAGACCTGGGCTCACATGCCTGGCCCAGGGAAAGAGTTTTGCTGCTGGTACCGTCAGGCAACCCCAGCTGCCCCTGGTCTTGCCTTCCGGAGGTACAGTTCCCTCCTCCACACTGCAGTCTCCTCTAAAGTAGCAAGGCCAGTATTTGGGGCACCTTCCAGCATCCCCAACTTGCTCAAAGTGTGCTCTCCTGCTCCGCCTTTTATACTTCCTGGGAGTGGAGATTAGATTCAGTTGCGCATAGTTGTAAAGGAAGGCTTTACTTTGCCTTGCCTAATTAATGGGACAGTGTGCTGTAGGAAGGGTTTGTGGTTCCCTGTTGATAATCTTCATCCTCCCAATCTATCTCCTCCTCATCTCAGTGTTTGAAACAAAAAGGGAGGGGGGAGTTGGGAAGTCAAAAAACCCTGTGTAGTAGGAAGAGGAAGAGGTCATAAAGGAAAGGGGATACTGCGTCTCGCCATCGGGTGCCCCTGTCCTACTCCGCGAGGATCCCTCACCCAGGTGATCCTCCCACACTGCTCCACCCCCAGGAACTGGATCCAACAGCGATGGCTGTGTCCTAGCCACCTAGATGACAAATCCCCGGGGATCAGCATGTGAGACAGTTTATGGTTTCTCACAGTTCAGGAGGAGCTTATAAGGACTCAGCGATAACCAGCCTTACAAATGTCATGCCCCCACTAGCACACAACCCTAAATTTACCACACACCCTAACTTTAGGGGCAGGGGCTGATACACACACCCGCACATAAACACTTTCACCCACACATTCATGCATCATTCATAAAAACTCCTTTTATGCAAGCAGTCATAAAAACAAACACCAGCATGCATCCATACATACGTGCAAACATATGTGCAAACATACGTGCAAACATACATTTAAATTAAGTTTTAAAAAGTGCTTACCTTGCCTGCATCCACCCTCTCCATGTGCCCATGCTGCCATGGACAAGACCCAAGGGCCCTTCCCTCTTCTCGGCACTGTGAACACGCTGCCTGACAGGAGAGAACTACACTGCTAGCACAATAATGGGAGGAAGTGAGGCCAGTCTTCCGACTCTCCACCACCTGCCATTATTATGCAGTACGGTTTGTTACAGAGCCCAAAGGGCTGCACACCAAACAAATAAACTGTGTTGGCGGCGTGCACCCATACTCAGAGGCAGGCAGCCCAGTCCCATGTGCAGATAAAAAACATGGGGGACTAAACTGCCTTTCACTCAGGCAAGGGGATGGCCTGCCACTCTGGCAAAAATGTAATGCCCCTGCCCATAGTGATGGTCCTACACTGATGTTTCGGCACAAATGCGCTGCTAGGAGAACAGAGATTGCTTCATGTCATGAGTAGTTGCACAATTGATTTTAAGCAGTAGAAAGCTCAAAACCACACCAATCATTCAGCAATAAGAACGTTTATAGTTTCGGAAGGAATGAGGGCATGGTGACCCATTTGAGACCATGATAACGTTGAATCTCAGTTCCAATAGCCTTGAGTTGGCCCACAGCAAGAGCAAAGTTCATGGTTCTGTTTTCTTGTCTATCATTTGTGATAACACAAAATTGTCGGTCATAACCCATATGATTTATTGCGGTCATTCGAGATTCCATATTTAACTAAGGTCACAATTTCTTTGATTGTCCTCATGGAACTTTAGACTTCTAAGACATCTAAAACATTTGCATAGTAGTGGATTATTGTTCCCATTTCAATCATCTACCATGGTTGCCTACATTTGCTGGGTTTTTTCGTGTTTTCCTGGGAGATACTGATCAGATGCATTGTTTACCATAAACACTGTTTCAGATCATGCTGTCCAATTTTCTTCTGAAAGGAGCTGGGTTTCAAAACATCCTTATCCTCTGGGGACCACATACAAGCCAAAGTTTATAGACGACCATAAAACTGCTGTTTCAATGTCCTTGTGCTGGATTTCCAGATTGCTGGAGTGATTATCTCACAATGGAATCATTTTAACTCTGTATACACATTCATGCTGCTCAAGTTTGGATCAAGCAAGCCTCTGACTGCAGGTTTCTTCTAGAACCACTCTATTCGACTGGTGATAGGGTTTGGTTGGACAATTTATTAAAGGTGCTGTTTATCTGCTAGTCCAGCCAGTGTCTCTAATTCTAATTATCACTTTCATTTCCTTGCAGTGCGGTAACCACATCCTGTGTTTCATGTTTCTTGTCTGACATCAGTTTTGGAGAATAGGTGTGCTGACACTACTCCACCACCTAATCCATCTCTAATGGATGGTGTGCGAAATATGGACTATTTTGAAGACTTGATCAATGTGTATGAGGACATGTATTTGATTTTCTGCGGTATAGTCTGCAGAAGTGTACCTTGAGCGGGACGCTAATCTACATAGCCCTGTTTGTGCATGAATGCCTCATTACTATCATCTGTTCCAGACTGAGGTGGATAGTGTTGTCACTCTCCCGAATTGTGGCTGGACAGTCCCGCTGCACAGCAAGTACTTACCTGAGCTTGATAGCTCCAGAGTCAATTGCAACGGCGCATCTGCAGCATTGGTGCAGAGCAGCATTTCCAAATTCTACCAGGCCGGGCTCTACTGGATCCAGATGCATCCGAATGCACGCTGCCCTTCTTCTAGCTGTGTGGGCCTGGGGTGCGTGAGTTTGGGCTTCTGGGCACGGTGGTCTGAGACTGCATGTGTTTGTGCAGTGCCGGCATCTTGTGTCTCCCAGGCAGTAGACTTCAACTTGCTTTTTTTGCCCTGTCGTCTTGGGTGTACGCATGGATTGGAAGCTCAAGGGACAGCCATACGTTTTCTTAAGGCTGGTTGACATTAGGACATGCGCTTTGATAGACAAGTTGATTGGACAGGACAGAGGCATGCTGATACTGGAGGAGGAAGATTTTTTTTGTGAACCTCACAGTGCTACATGTTTGTTTCCAGGTTTCGCGTGTGAACTAGCGGTTTTCTCTCTCATGACTGTGACTTTTGCTTGGACTGGTATCTGCTCAGTCTTAGTGCCTTCTCAGCTTTAGATCTCCTTCGGGATGAACGAACGAGTGCTCTTGTCACTTTCCTTTTGTCTGTTTGGATCTTTGCATGTGGCATGAAAGGTTCTCTGGGTGTTCATGTTTTATTCACCCATTAGTGTGGTATACACCGTGTTGAAGCAGGTAAACATGACTGGGCACCAGAGTGCGCACCTCATCCTCTCTTGTTTTCACACTGTTTGGATCTTTGCATGTGGCATGAAAGGTTCTCTGGGTGTTCATGTTTTATTCACCCATTAGTGTGGTATACACCGTGTTGAAGCAGGTAAACATGACTGGGCACCAGAGTGCGCACCTCATCCTCTCTTGTTTTCACTCTGTTTGGATCTTTGCATGTGGCATGAAAGGTTCTCTGGGTGTTCATGTTTTATTCACCCATTAGTGTGGTATACACCGTGTTGAAGCAGGTAAACATGACTGGGCACCAGAGTGCGCACCTCATCCTCTCTTGTTTTCACTCTGTTTGGATCTTTGCATGTGGCATGAAAGGTTCTCTGGGTGTTCATGTTTTATTCACCCATTAGTGTGGTATACACCGTGTTGAAGCAGGTAAACATGACTGGGCACCAGAGTGCGCACCTCATCCTCTCTTGTTTTCACACTGTTTGGATCTTTGCATGTGGCATGAAAGGTTCTCTGGGTGTTCATGTTTTATTCACCCATTAGTGTGGTATACACCGTGTTGAAGCAGGTAAACATGACTGGGCACCAGAGTGCGCACCTCATCCTCTCTTGTTTTCACTCTGTTTGGATCTTTGCATGTGGCATGAAAGGTTCTCTGGGTGTTCATGTTTTATTCACCCATTAGTGTGGTATACACCGTGTTGAAGCAGGTAAACATGACTGGGCACCAGAGTGCGCACCTCATCCTCTCTTGTTTTCACTCTGTTTGGATCTTTGCATGTGGCATGAAAGGTTCTCTGGGTGTTCATGTTTTATTCACCCATTAGTGTGGTATACACCGTGTTGAAGCAGGTAAACATGACTGGGCACCAGAGTGCGCACCTCATCCTCTCTTGTTTTCACTCTGTTTGGATCTTTGCATGTGGCATGAAAGGTTCTCTGGGTGTTCATGTTTTATTCACCCATTAGTGTGGTATACACCGTGTTGAAGCAGGTAAACATGACTGGGCACCAGAGTGCGCACCTCATCCTCTCTTGTTTTCACACTGTTTGGATCTTTGCATGTGGCATGAAAGGTTCTCTGGGTGTTCATGTTTTATTCACCCATTAGTGTGGTATACACCGTGTTGAAGCAGGTAAACATGACTGGGCACCAGAGTGCGCACCTCATCCTCTCTTGTTTTCACTCTGTTTGGATCTTTGCATGTGGCATGAAAGGTTCTCTGGGTGTTCATGTTTTATTCACCCATTAGTGTGGTATACACCGTGTTGAAGCAGGTAAACATGACTGGGCACCAGAGTGCGCACCTCATCCTCTCTTGTTTTTACTCTGTTTGGATCTTTGCATGTGGCATGAAAGGTTCTCTGGGTGTTCATGTTTTATTGACCCATTAGGGCTAAATGAATCCTCACTTGGGGGAAAAAACACTTGTTTTCAGCTGGGCTGCCTAAAATGTTGTCTAATTGCCTTTACTTATCTAATAGCCTTTGAAAGAAGGATGCACTTCTACTTCTGCGGGATAACTTATGTTAAAGTGAATTAAAATAAGTGTTTTCAGAATCAGAGCTGAGCGTTTGCTCAGAAGCCAGATTGCGCTGGCTCCATAAGGTGTGTGTTTCCGCTTCCAGGGCCACACGGGTGAAGTGAGGCACTGGAGGGGCAACACGCCTCCTGGCTGCGCTTTCCCAATCACCGAATCCAATGTCAAGGTCACGCTCTACATATAGCGGTGCTTGGGCGCTGTGGGCATGGCCATGGTGCTAGTATGTTAGTATGTTACACATGGCACACCCTTCTCTCATATGTTGCTGAGGGTCATACACCAAAATCTAGGTATATACATATAATAATTTTGCTTGTCAGGTTTCTTCACAATATCCATATATCTTTTTTGTTAAAAGAATTAAATGGAATCAACATTGCCTTTTTTTTTCCTTTCATGCACGAGTGCTGTTTTCATTCTTTTCTGTTGTAATTATTTCTATATTAATGGATTTCGGGTTAGCACATGCTGCTTCACCAGTGCGCATTTTAGCTGTTTGTTAGCGCCGTGGTGCATTTTTGCAACTCATCTAAGCGCGTGAGTGTCTCCGTGCAGGTAACAGTAGTAGCCTAATACCAGTCATGTTCAGGAAAAATCAAACATTTCCAGGAGCGAAAGCATTCTAGCAGGTTTAGTTTCTCGAAGCTGGTCCTTGCTGCTCCCTGAATGCCATAGTAGAAAGTTAGATGCAAGTACTTTTTTCAAACTTTTGTTTTGAATGAACTTTTTACTTGACAAAATGAAGCATGCAGCCTTTAATAGGTGCCAATTTATCTGAATGGGAATTGTGCAGTTTCTTGTTTCGGGTTCTGATGGGCGGGGTTTGAAATCAAAATATGCATTTGTGCAACTCGAAAAGCCTGTCGATTCGTTTGAACTGCTTATATTGCAAAGGATTCCCATCCAGGATTTAAAAAAAAATGTCTACTGAACACGTAATGTATTTTTGAAATGTGATAAAACAGCAGTCTTTCATCCGTTGAGCATTCGTGGGCTTCGATGTGAGGTGCTATGCTTGCCTTTCTCCCAGAAACAGTCCACATAGCGCTGCAGTTCTCTATCTGCTGCATTATATTTTATTTAACCTGTTTTCTATTATTCATGTCTTTTTCCCCTTTGTAGCATCATATACACTTCATTCTCTCAGGGCAAAGGAAACAGTGCCCTTGAAAAACTATTGCATAAATAATTTCGATTACTTGCCTGTTGCATTGAAAATAAAACCAACACCTTTGCCTGAAGCGTTGAAATGCAATGTTATTATAAAAAAAGGCAACGTGGACTTTAAATATATGCACAGTGCACGCGTGTGTGGCGTTGCCCCGCAAGGGCTGCGCACGCGGCGGCGTGACGTTGCACGTCGCCGCGTGCAGCTTTAATAAACGGGGGCGTTCCCGGAAGCCGGCAGAGCGACCGGGGAGCCCGAAGCCGACAGATGTGTGTGAGTGTGCTCTGTCGGGTTGGGGGCTCATGGGCACGCATGGGGGCCAAGGACCAACCCCCAACAGTGGCGACGAGTGGTGACGGATGCCCGGGCCCGGCGGTGAAAGGCTTCCGGAATTTTTCATCATAACGGAACGTTCACGGACGTTTCGTTTCACGCCGTGGTTGTGGACCGCACACGCGGCTGGCGGCCATTTTGGACACAAGGCCGCGGAACTTCTCGGGGCTCCGGTTTGGAACGAGAAGGTGATCCGGGTCTAATTTTTGGATTTCATGGTAGCAGACTGCATAACCTGCACACCCATGCCTAATTTGTGTGTTTAACTCACATTTTGGGACTGTTACGTTGAACGCAAGCTTGGACAAGGACTACTATGGCAGGGCCTGCTTAGTCCAGTCCACCCACACAACTTAATTTTTGGGACCTCTACACTGCGGTGCATTGCTGCAAGGTGGCGACAAGGCACTTCCTCGCCCCTTTCATCATCAGGACACTCTCTCTTGATCCTCTTCATCATCACAAGGTAGTGGCAGTTGGTGTTTTTCTTTGTGTGCAAGACTCTTTGGTGGTGCTCAGGGAAGGGGACACACTTCACCGTCGTCTCCGCTCTCCAAGGTGGACCATTGCTGTGCCGGGCATGGGGGTGAATCCACCTGCATGGTGATGGTGGGGATCTGAGTTGCGGCCCCAGGACTTGAATTGGGGGTGCCTGAGCGCTCAATCCCATGTACGACAGCGACCAGGACGGTGACTCTGCGGATCCTGTGGAAGACTCTCAGGACGAAGGTCAGGCGGCCCAGCCTCAGCAGGGCCCACAGCGTCCAGTGCAACAGCCTGCATCACTGCAACCGTTGCCACCGGGGAATCAGGCGTCTGCACCCCAGGCATTACTAGGAGCGCAGCCAGCCGCTCCACAAGGGGCTCTCATCATGGCTCAAGCGGGAGCCCAGGCCGCCCTACAACCGATACCAGAATTTGATCCAACGGGCCCCCCGTCCAGCCTGGGGCCCCAATGGAAGAGGTGGGTGGCCCGCCTGGATATGTACTTTAGGGCTGCTCGGGTGACGGATGACGACAGCATGGTGGCCACCATGCTGTACTCAGCGGGAGCCGCGGTTCAGGAGATCTTCGAGTCGCTGACACGGGTTGACCAGACCTATGGTGAGGCCAAAGCGGCTCTCCTCGCATATTTCCTTCCCCTCGCCAACGTGGACTTCGAGAGGTTTGTCATGCTGTCGGCCAAACAAAAGGAGGATGAGACCCTGGACACTTTTTACGGCCGCCTGCGCCGCCTTTCCCAAGGGTGTGCGTGGGGAGACACGGATGATATGATACGAACAATGCTGATCCAAGCATGCTCCTCCGGCAAACTGAGGAGACAGGTCCTCAGAGAGCCGGGGATCACTCTGCCCCGCATACTAGAACTGGGTCGATGTCACGAAGTGGCCGAGGCACGGGCAAACAAAATAGAGGCGGGATCACGCTCGATCAAGGCCGAAGAGGTGTGCGCTGTTTGGCGGGGCGGCCGAGGAATAAGAAGGCCTGGTGGAAGCCCCCGCGACAGAGCCGGAAGATCGGGGGACTCATGTCAGAAGTGTGGCTATGACCTCCCCCACACAACAGAGTGCCCAGCCGCAGGAAGAACATGTGGCCGATGTGGACTGCCTGATCACTTCTCAAGAGTGTGTAAGTCGGCTCTCCCTGTTATGGTACCGAGAGGCCCTGCCCGGATCTGGACTCCGCGCCAAAACAGGCAATCCAACGTGGCCCAGGTAGATCAAGCGGAAGAGGAGACCCAGATGGAGGGGGCTGAAGAAGAGGAGGAGGAGAACATCTTTTTCGTCTCAAGCATGGGGGTCCTGAAAGGCAAAAGCAGGAGGCAGCCAAGGTGCGTGGTGGAGGTGAACCGCTCGCCTGTTCCCGTGTTGGTGGACACAGGGGCATCTGTCAATGTAATGGCGAGGGGACATTATGAAGCTCTTGACCCGCCACCTAATCTGGCGGTGCCAAGGGCTCGCATATTCGCCTTTTTGTGGACTTGAGCCCATACCGCTGGACGGGGCGTTCGTGGCGAAGGTGGAACATGAAGGCTCGATGATCAGGGCTCGATTCTACGTGACCCCTATAAGCAACAACACCCTGCTAAGCTGTGCGGCTGCGGAGGCACTCGGGATAGTCAGTTTTGCGTACTCGGTATACCTGGAGGACATTAACGATCTACTTGGCAAGTACGCGGCCCTGTTCAACGGCATTGGGAGAATGACCGGTGATCCAGTCAGGCTGCACATTGATAATTCAGTACAACCCGTTGCCCTGAAACACCGGAGAGTTCCCTTCCATCTGAGGGAGCAGGTCGACAAGGAGCTGGATAACCTGGTGGCCTTGGACATCATCGAGAAAGTGGAAGGCCCCACACCATGGGTGTCCCCCATTGTCGTGGCCAGAAAACCAAAACAGCCGGACTCAGTTCGCATCTGTGTGGACATGAGGCTGCCCAACAAGGCCATCAAAAGGGAGCGACACCTGACTCCGACCATTGACGACATAATCGCTGAGGTGCAAGGGGCCAGATTCTTCTCCAAGCTCGACCTCAGAGCAGGGTATCATCAAGTTGTCCTCCATCCCGAGTCCCGGTATATAACAACATTCACCACCCACCGGGGACTCTACAGATACAAGAGGTTGAGTTTCGGCGTGTCGTCGGCTGCGGAAGTGTTTCAGAACATTATCCGAGGTGCCCTTGCTGATCTTGAAGGGGTGCTCAACATCAGTGACGACATTTTGGTGTTTGCCACCACGGAGGTGATCCACCTGAAACGCCTGGCCAAGACTTTCGAGAGACTGCAGTCATTGGGCCTCACCCTCCATAGGGACAAGTGCGAATTCCTGCGCCCCTCCATAGAATTCTTTGGGTTCGTGTTTAAGGAGGGAGGAGTGTCACCCGACCCGCAGAAGGTCCAGGACATAAAGAGGGCACAGCCCCCGGAATCGGTGTCGGAGGTGAGAAGCTTTCTGGGCATGGCGACCTACTGCGGTCGGTTCATCCAAAACCTGGCCTCAAGGTCTGAGCCGCTCAGAGCTCTTACTAAGAAAGACACGGCCTGGCACTGGGGTCCACTGGAGCAGTCGGCGTTCGAGGACATCAAGAGCGCCTTAACAACGGAGGACACCATGGCGTTTTTCGACCCAGCGCTACCCTCTGAGATCGTGGTCGATGCCAGTTCGTTTGGCCTGGGGGCGGTTTTGACGCAGGTGGACCGGGATGGAAGCCTCCGTCCCGTAGCGTATGCCAGCAAAGCGCTCTCGGAAGCGGAGCAGCGATACTCCCAGATTGAGCGGGAGGCCCTGGCGGTCCTGTGGGGATGCAGACACTTTCGCCTCTATGTGCTGGGGCGCCCGGTGACTGTGGTGACTGACCACAAGCCCCTGCTCCCGATCCTGGCGGGCTCGTCCTCAAAGCCCCCGGCCAGAATTGAGAGATGGATGCTCGCATTGCTGGAGTACGGGGTCACGCTGGTGTACCGGCCAGGAGCTAACAATGCAGCGGACTACCTCTCCCGGCATCCCGGAGTGCGTGGGGGAGTGGCGGGAGACACCTGCGCGGAAGAGGCGGATGACCATGTCCGATGGTAGTGGAAGGAGCAACACCAAATGCGATGCCCCTGTCGGAGCTGGAGGCTGCAGCGGCCGAGGATGGGTGCTTCCAAATACTGAAGCAGTCGATGCAGAGCGTATCCTGGAAGTTCGTCTTGGAAGCTCTCGCGGGGCGGACCCATGAGGCGAAGGCCGCCCTTGAACAACTGTGGAAAGTGAAGGACGAGCTGTCATTCTCGGAGTCGGGACTCCTGCTCCGAGGGGATCGCATAGTGGTCCCCCACTCCAAAATAGGTGATGTGATCACGCTGGCCCATCACGGGCATCAGGGTGCCGCCAAGACTAAGGCAAGGCTGCGGATGAAGGTCTGGTTCCCGGAGCTGGAGAAAAGGGTTGACGACTTTGTGGCAGCCTGCGTATGGTGCCAGGCAGCCTCCCCGGTGCAGAGAGAACCGGCCATCGAAGCCATGCCTCGGGGGACCAGGCCCTGGGAGGTCGTTCATGCGGACTTTGGGTCCACGTCCGTGGGCACCCACTTTCTGGCCATAGTTGATGAGTACTCCCGGTCCCCCTAGGTGGAGCTTGTGGAGTCGGTGGCGTTCGAGCATGTGGTAGTCGCCGTGGAAAAGATATTTGCAACCCATGGATTTCCCCTGACGCTATGCTCGGACAACGGGTCGCCATTTCAAAGCGAGCGGTTCTCAGAATTTCTAGCCAGCTGTGGAGTCAAACATCCGAAGATATCCCCATTGTGGCCTCGAGCCAACAGTGACGCAGAAAGGCTGATGCGAACCCTGAACAAGACATTTCGGATTGCGCAAGGACAAGGTCAGCCTCTCCAACGGGCTTTGATCAATTCCTGAGAGTGTATCGCACCACTCCACATGCATCCACTGGGGTCGCCCCGTCGGAGGTGTTATTCCGCCGATGCCCCCGGGGGCTACTGCCAGAGGTACAGGAGAAAGAACCCGGTGTGATCAATGACCAGCAGATTGAGGCCGACCGGCTGGCCAGGATCAGCCAAGAGAACTTGCGCCGGGGTCTTCGTCCCCAGCGGCTGGAACCCGGGGATGAGGTGCTCATCCGGAACCGACATCCTCTCGGGAAGCTGTCCCTCCCTTACGAACCAGAGCCCCTGGATGTGGTCGCCGTGAAGGGGTCGATGGTGACGGCCTCAGATGGGCGATCGGCTGTCACCCGAAACGTCAGCTTCTTCAAGAAGTTGGGGGACTCGAGAACTGAACCCCCTCTGGACCCCGGTGTCGCTGAGACACCGGAGGATGATGGGCCCCCTCTCGGTGCCCTGGCCTCTCCGGTTCGAGGAGCTGCTGCTGATGGACTGCCGGTGCCGGAGGTGAGCGGGAGGTACCCCCAGAGGGCTGGGCGAGGGAAACCCGCATACCTCAGCGAGTATGTGTTGGGACAGTTGGAGAGTCATCCGGAGTGAGATTAAAGGGGCATGGGCTCAGGACGGGCAGTTTTGTTTTGTTGTGTGATGTGTCGTGTTTGAATAATGTTGCAATTGTGTTTCCTCCTGGAAGGGCTGCGTCGCCGCGTGCAGCTTTAATAAACGGGGCGTTCCCGGAAGCCGGCAGAGCGACCGGGGAGCCCGAAGCCGACAGACGTGTGTGAGTGTGCTCTGTCGGGTTGGGGGCTCACGGGCACGCATGGGGGGCCAAGGACCAACCCCCAACAGCGTGTGTCTTTGTGTGTGTAATGTTCAGTGTAAAATAACAGGCAGATATGAACCGTCCAACACGTTGCAGCGGGTGGTATTGCTCATGGGCGATCTGTATTCCTTGCATCTCGATATGGATGGAAAGGATCAATCTTTGCCTCTCAAATCCACGGGCAGAAGAATGGACACTGAGCTCCCCTCGATTATGTACAGATACAACGGGCCTACAACACCCACTCACCCCTTGTATACAACGAATGCAAGAAAACCCCCAAGTGAAGCAGGCCAGATCACCCGTGTGTACCTCACCGAATGCAAGAATAGCCCCAAGGGAAGCAGGCCAAATCCCCCGTGTGTACCTCACCGAATGCAAGAATAGCCCCAAGGGAAGCAGGCCAAATCCCCCGTGTATACCTCACCGAATGCAAGAATAGCCCCAAGGGAAGCAGGCCAAATCACCCGTGTGTACCTCACCGAATGCAAGAATAGCCCCAAGGGAAGCAGGCCAAATCACCCGTGTGTACCTCACCGAATGCAAGAATAGCCCCAAGGGAAGCAGGCCAAATCACCCGTGTGTACCTCACCGAATGCAAGAATAGCCCCAAGGGAAGTAGGCCAAGTCACCCCGTGTGCACCTCATCAAATGCAAGAAAAGTCCCAAGGGAAGCAGGCCAAATCACCCTGTGTGTACCTCACCGAATGCAAGAATAGCCCCAAGGGAAGCAGGCCAAATCACCCGTGTGTACCTCACCAAATGCAAGAATAGCCCCAAGGGAAGCAGGCCAAATCACCTGTGTGTACCTCACCAAATGCAAGAAAACCCCCAAGCGAAGCAGACCAAATCACCCCGTGTGCACCTCATCAAATGCAAGAAAAGCCCCAAGTGAAGCAGGCCAAATCACCTGTGTATACCTCACCAAATGCAAGAAAACCCCCAAGAGAAGCAGGCCAAGTCACCCCGTGTGCACCTCATCAAATGCAGGAAAAGTCCCAAGGGAGGCAGGCCAGATCATCCGTGTGCACCTCATCAAATGCAAGAAAAGCCCCAAGAGAATTAGGCCAAATCACCCCATGTGTACCTCACCGAATGCAAGAAAAGCCCCAAGGGAAGCAGGCCAGATCACCCCGTGTGTACCTCATCAAATGCAAGAAAAGCACCAAGGGAAGCAGGCCAGATCACCCCATGTATACCTCACCAAATGCAAGAATAGCCCCAAGGGAAGCAGGCCAAATCACCTGTGTGTACCTCACCAAATGCAAGAATAGCACCAAGGGAAGCAGGCCAAATCACCCAGTGTATACCTCACCAAATGCAAGAATAGCTCCAAGGGAAGCAGGCCAAATCACCCCGTGTATACCTCACCAAATGCAAGAAAATCCCCAAGGAAGTAGGCCAGACCCGTGTGTACCTCACCAAAAGCAAGAAACACCCCAAGGGAAGTAGGCCAAATTATCCTGTGTGTACCTCACCAAATGCAAGAAAAACCCCAAGGGAAGCAGGCTAGAACCCCCAAGAGAAGCAGACCACTGAGACACAACGGGAACTGCATGAAAGAATGACTCTACAGTGATACATATGGACCCACACTGAGGGGTATGCCAGTGATGGTATTAAAAGGTGGCATCTCATATACGGCACAAGGAAGATCATAGGCACTTCATCTAAAAATAGAGATATGAACATACATAGAGGATTTATGCACACACTAGGACCAAGTGTGAGCCCAGCACTATCGAGGAAATCACATCAACATCACCAGACAACAATCTGCCAGACCTCTTCTCATTAACAACTGTAGGACACTACTGTTCAGAGCCCCTAAAGTGTGAAGGCACAAGACATCAACAATGGCAATTGTGGGTGTCTAAGCTCAAATGGTTGACACCCATTATCAAGCAATGGTCACACTAAGATATATGACAGGTTTGCTTAGACGCCCCTGCCAGTGGAGGGCGGGAGTGTGACCCCTAGCACTCCCTCTCTTGCCAAAGCGAGTGTGGGCAAGCCCCCTCCCTCCCCTTCCTTATCTGAAGACATTGGCGGTGGGCTGCAGTGGACCCAGCCGTAGACAGACGAGTCAGCGAATCTGCAGCCTGGGCACTGCCTCCGAGGCCACCCCAGGAGAACAACAGAGAGAAGCTGCATTCACCAACCCGACGCAACGGCCTATAATGGGATGCCACAGTACATGGCCTGCACTACACCAGACGCTGGAGAGGAGGCAGATCCAGCACCAGGGCAGCAGCCATGGCATGGCAGAGAAGCTGATGCCGCTGGCTGGAGCAAGGCAGAGCTCCAGCAAATGCTGCCTGCTGGAGCTTGCGCTCCAGGAAAGAAGCCATTACACCACCATGGAACTTTAGTAATAAAAGGCCCCATGAGGGCCAAATAAAGCAAAACCCCACTAAACCACCAGGGAATTAAATGGTCACCAAAGGTCTGCCAATAGACCTGGAAGGTAGGGGACATGAAGTCCCTAGGGGCCTGCTAGAAATGCCGTAGCACCTGTTAAGTATTCTAATCGGGCGTCACACCCTAGCCCAGGACTCTTGCCACTGGCCTATGATGCAGCACACAATTAACATATTCTTACTTTATTTCCTTTATTGAGATGGCACCCAACTCATCTCACACCCCCTTTTACAAATACCCGGAGTCACAATGGACCAAGAACCAGGCCGGTGGGTGGTAATACAATATTTATTTATTTTAAATTCAAATAAAATCACACAAATTTAATATTGGGCAGCAATCCCCAATGGGGTGATAATTACAAGGTAAATTGATGAAAAATCACTTAGTTTGACCTTCCAATATATCATACACAAAGCACAAACGAATGAGAGCAATACTACTTTTCAGGGTAAATAGCACGCCGGTTAAGATTTCCCCCTGCAATACTCCCTCAGACCCCTATTAACCAAATTTTGTGTGGGTAGCAAGGAGTAGCAAGGAGTCAGGTAACCCTTTGAAATTGAACGAAAAAGCACTCGGAATTAGTAAAGATTTGATTTACATGTGCGGTTGAATGACTGAGGTAAATATGAATTATAGCAGTATCAGGGACGTAAGAACACTAGCAAACTACAAGCAATGTCCTAACAATGGGCATACAATTCAGAAAACCAACTTGAAAGTGAAAAACACAGTGCAGCCAAACTACACACGTAGAAATTGCATTTTCTTATTTTACACAGGTTTAAATGTCAAAACGGTTTGAAAAACGGGTTGTATAGACAAAATCGGAATGCGGTTTTTATGCTAAGTGACAGATCCACATCACAGGGATAATAAGAAAGTGAAAGAGTGACTCTAAATTATTGAAAGGATGAGATTATCAATGAGAAAGGAACTTCGGTTTTAAAAATGAAAGCAGTGGACAGAGACAATGAGTTTGGAAAGAAAAGGACAAGTTTCACTTAAACTAGATTTTATTGGCTAGAAAAGTGAAACGCCACCCGTGAATAGAAAGGTTAAGCTGCAGTTTTAACCCCTTCACGCTGTGTGCCTCTTTTAGGGAGAATTCATGTATTTAATCAAAACAGTACTAAGCAGACCCTCCAGCTTATTGCGATTTTGCGATCCCGCAAAATGCCGCGAAAACGGACGTTTTGCGCAAAATGCCGCAAAAAAGGCCGTTTTGTGCAAAAACAGCATCTTTTAAAAAAAAAAATTTTTTTTTTTTTTTTTTTAAGTAATCTGCAAAAATTACTGTTTTGAAAAAAAGAATCCTCAGGGTGCCAGGTGCTCAACTTTTTTTTTTTGTTTTTATTTACACAAGAAATGAAATCACTTGCGCCCCAAAAATTGCAGCCCAATCCACAAGGGACACATGAATGGGCACATTTTATATGCGCGCCCATTCAGATGGCCTTTTTCACATCCTTGATCAAATAAAGTGGCGTTTCTGTCAATTTAAAAGCACATCCCTCATTTCCAAGCAAGATGCACTTTTAAATGTGCAGAAATTGTAGGCAACCCTACGCGCACGGGATGTGGGGCTGCCACTGCATGACAGGGTCTTTCCTGTCCCTGTCATGCATTTCTTTTAAGGTATGAACCGCTGCTGAGTCGCTTGCATTTCTGTTCCTCAAACAGGATAAAAATGCATTTTTTGGGTCACATTTTACAGCGGCAGGCACCTAGAGTGCCTGTCCCTGTGAAAGGCGCTGGGAGCTTGCAGAACACTGTCGGGAGAGCGATTCTATTCAAAGTACTCCCCATTTTGATGACAAAAATCTATCGAATGTTACAATTTGACCAATTACGTGCAGTACTATTCGATCGATTTTTATAAATACTGAACATGTGTTGCGGGGGTGTCACCCGCTCCCCTTGTTTAGTATTTTTGGTCTAGGGTGGTTGCAGAAGTGTTTTCCCCTTTTTCCTCAAAATTGGAGGCGGGGACAGAAAAAAAAGGAAAATAACGAAAAAAGGACCCTGCAGAGTCGGATCCGACCCGCGTTAGAGGGACGGATCCGACCCGCGTTAGAGGGACGGATCTGGCACCGCAGGGTTGCAGGGGAAGCTGCAGCGACCAAGCGGTTAAGTAGGGGAGGGGGTCGGGTGGTGGTGAAAGGTACATTTTGGGTTGTTTGGCTGAAGTGCAAATCAATTTGCAGCAAAATTGACTACGGTCAATTCCGCCGCAAATAATTACACTTCGGTCAAACAACCCAGAACACCATTCAAGGCAGCTGCCAGCGCACAATTAGCGCTACAGCTCAAGCCTGTGGAAATGCGCCGGTCACCTTTGAGAATAAGGTGACCTGCTCATTTCCAAAAATGGGTTGTCTAAAAATAGCATATCCTCCGTTCTTTTTTTAAATGCCCCCTCATTTGAGGAACTGGGACAAAATCTACATTAAAAAAAAAATAATAAAAATGGTTACACTATGAGAGAGAGGGAGAGTGATGGGTGAGATGTGAAGTGATGGGCAAGAAAGCAGAGGAAGAGCAGTGGGTCAGAGGAGGAAGTGCTGCACAAGAGAGCAGAGGAAGCAGTGATGCGGTGGGCCAGACATCTGAGAGCGAGCAGAGGTACAGAAAGTAGAGGAAGCGGTTGGCCAGAAAGAGGCAGTGAGCTGCAGATTGGGAAAAAGGATGAGGGAAGAATGTGATAGAATGGGAGAAAAGATGCAAGATGCAGAAGCAGCACAAAAGAATGAAGGACTGTATATTGAGGGAGGAATTGTAGAGTGTAAGGTGTGAGTTGGGAGTATGATTTGGAGTGTGGCAGGGGCTGGGCAGTGCAGATTGTGACTTGACAGTGTGACATAGCACGTGAGTATTTGTATGACAGAGTGAGAGGTTAAGGAATGTAAGTTATGATGGAGAGTTGGTGAGATGTTTGTGGGTGTTTGGAGGATTGGAGAACATAGAAGGGGAATATTTTCAGCATTACAATTGATAATGATCAATTTAGTTAATACTATTAAATAGGCATGAACATTAAACCAGAAATGTAGCCAAATCAAACACTGTTCTGCCAAGCCAGAGACATCTGGGACTCTTCCTATTAAATTAATACAAAAGACACATAATAATGATACCCTGGCTCTCTTCTAGCCTTGCACTCTACCTATTTCCTGCAATGTGGCAATCTTACACCCTCCAGTTAATACAAAATGTCCTGCAAAAATGCCGCAATAAATAAAGGTTTGTGCCGCAAAATTTGCCATTTCATGCCGCAAAATTTGCCATTTCATGCCGCAAAATCCTGGAAGGTCTGACTAAGGACTTACACCAGGACAGAAATAATGGAAGAATGGCACTAACACCTGAAAATCAATGAACAGGATACACAGAGGATTCTGACAATTTTAAGGATTTCTGCTAAGGCAGTTAGGGGATTTCTATGTGATTTGACCTAATATAAGGTAACAGAGAAATGGATGCAGTTTTGGGTTATTGGGGAAGGGAAATACTCACAACAAGCACTTGAATGGGGTATTTTGGACAGCAGACCGAGTTTCTGGACAGCGAGGCAATATATGGTCACTGGTCACAGCGGTGTACTCTCCTAGAAGAAAAGAGCTGGTCAAAGGTATGGTCACGGCACAGCGGCACCTCAGCTGGATAGAGTGGGTATCAGAGCAAGCAGGTAGTACTGGATAATCCCAATGAGGATTCAGCCACCTTTCCCCTTTCTCCCTAGTTATTGGGATTTTTAGTGGGGTTTTTCTGGATCAATGGTCCTGCCTGATAGCATCAGCTATGCTCTGGCCTGGCAGTGGAATCTGGAAACTTCCAGGATGAATAACGAATATCTAGATAAGTCCTCTGTCTCTGTGAGCTTCAACTTTTTATAAGGCGGATTACATCCCAGGATTTACTATGAGGGCAGACCTTTGGCTTGACATGCCTCTAACAACTGGATTGATCAGGGGTTACTGTTATTGCCTTCCTGTCAGCCGGTTGGACTTCAGGGACATAACATCACTTTTATGGTGTGAGCTTACAATGCCCATGGCCCCCCCACAGTTCTTTTAGCCAAAATCAGTTATGACATAAATTGCACATGTTTTACAGTTATGGCACTTTTGAAAATCACATAGGCAGATTCCAGATTTTACACTGAACATGTAATTCCAATTCCCACATTTGTACGATATTGTTTCGCCATTCTAATAATCTTTCGTCATTTCTAGTGGGAACCGCTTCACATAAAATTCTACAATTTTAGATATGTGTACCTATTATC
Source organism: Ambystoma mexicanum (assembly GCF_040938575.1). NCBI lineage: Eukaryota > Metazoa > Chordata > Amphibia > Caudata > Ambystomatidae > Ambystoma > Ambystoma mexicanum. Next base: position 118,314,049 of record NC_090926.1, on the reverse strand, counting down.
ACAAATTATGTTTGCATTAAATTTCAAAGTTATACCATGTATACTTTTCCCATGATTTACATTTTTCTGCCATTTGTGTCCCCACATACTAGGGAAAGCTATAATGTCTTGTTTTAATGCCACCAAAATTACATTTAAACTGTTAAACTGTCGTATTACTGCATTTTCCGGTTGCAGAAATAAAAGTCTTAAAGTTTATTAATTCAGAACAGCCTTTTGCCCCAAATGGGCCGGTATTGTCTTCCAAATAAGGGCATACTTCCCAACCCCCAGTCAAATGTCATGCTTTAGCCAGCCTGAGTCCAATGCTCGAATGGAGTTGCCTTTGAAGCTCCCCAGTTTGAGTTGAGGGGAGGTGCTGCTAAAAAGCCACACTTATGTGTCCCAGAAATCCATTGTACCAGGCTGGATCACTGCCACATAGTCTGACTAGGGTGCGAGATCCACCACCCTTGCCTATTCATATGCCCCAGGGGTTAGTCCACTTGAAGGGAGGCAGATCATGTTGCCAGGAAGCAAAGGCCTCTGAAGCCAGGCCAGGAAAAAACCTGTTCTGTGGCTTCAGCAAATGTATTTATTTATTTATTTATTTATTTTTCTTTCCTGAACCAGAAAGCAAAACTGTTGGAATTAAATATCCTACATATGATTTAAAACAAACCCCCCTCACCCTTCTATGCAAGGATAGGGCCTTAATTCAACAATTTACCTTTAAACAAACATTTCCTTGTTTGTAAAAAGCACAATTTTACACGTGGTTCATTTGCCTTTGCTGTCACTTCACAATGCGGTTTTCTCTTACATCTAGATTCTAAACATTATTTGTAGCTGTAGTCAATTTATCATACACAGGAATCTGTTCAAGGCAAGGGTCTACTGTACTGAAACTGACATAAGCACAGAGAGGTAGGACGTCTTGTGAAGAGTTTAGCTGTGATAATTTGTTGAAAAAAATCAAGCGTTTTTCCGTACGGCTTGGAGTGAAGTTCTTTGTTATTTCACATATCTTGCCTGACACAGCCTGTCATTCTGTGAGAAATGCCCCTTTTGTTGGAGCACCACCTGAACATAGAGTGACATAGCTGGGTCTCACTGGATCAGAACTGTGTACTGTTGAAAAGATGAAAAAGAGCATCAGGGCACAGTAATTTTAAAAGGCAGAATATTTTCTTTCTCAGTGAAAAAGTTTTGAGCTAGCAGCATAGCAGTGCTGCCATTGAATTCTTTTCTTTGGTGCAATTGAAGAAAATACTAACAGCAATTCTTGGGGTGTTCTGTGTTTCATCTTGCCCATATGTGCTTGGTAAAGAAAGCGCAGCCATTATTTCAGGGACTGTAAAACGTAGTTATGGTGCAATGCAATGGTGCTCAACAATGCCAGTGCAGACATTCTGCTGGTAGTGCTGCAAAATGCTGTTGATGTATGGGAGTCCTGCTGTGCAGATAAATGTACCCCACAGATCCCCTCCCCCCGACTTTCCTGAGACGTCTTGTTGAGGGAGAGTAGGGCAAAGTGGGGTTCATCGGGTGCAGTCCTTCTTCCATCAGGGAGCGGTATGCCACAATCCTCCCTTTGTCTTTCGTTGGAGTGTGGAGCGACACCCCCTTTCCTTTCTTCCCTTTTCCGGGTCGTCAGGGAGGTTCTCATCGGTCTATGAAAGAACGGAATCAGTACTCACTATTGAATAAATAAAGACAGGTTACAACGTTTTCCCACTGATTGTCTACCCGGAAGGTTGACATCAGTGGGACACACATACATTACGTTCATTCCAGTATTCAAACAATATCTGTAAATAATTACTCAACAAGGCAAAGATAGTTATGTTTACACCATGGTTATGTGAGGCACTTTTGCAAAGATAATAGAAAAGTACTCCCTGTTAGATAGATATACGTATGGACCTACCTTTTCCCTTCTGGTTCTTCTTTTTGTTGTTCTTATTCTCCAGATGTCTCTTCTTTTTGACTTTCCCTTGGATCCACAATCAGCTGCAAAGTGTGCCTGGGATGACAACTCTTTAACTGATTAATGTGGACCCATTTCTCTTCTGTCAGCTCTCCTTTGGGGGATGCAGATTCTGTAGGCAACAGGTGAAATTTTATCTAAATTTCAAAAGGACCGTGCCAGGAGGGGAGACATTGACTCTCCTTAGTCTGGTTCCTTTGAAAATTGTACAAGTAGACCCTGTCTCCCACTTGGTAGTCCTTTTTGGTTGTTTTACGTTATATTGAGTCTTAATCCCCTCTGCTGATTTTTTCAGATTCCGCTGAGCATACACAAAAGCATGCTAAAGGTGTTTTCTTAGATCTCCAATATAGTCATTGGTTGTGGAGGTGTTTATCAGTGTCTGCTCTTGTGTTCTATAGAGCAGATGCTGAGGTAGCACCATCCTTCGTCCAGTCATTAGCTCAAATGGAGACATTTTGGTCGCAGAAGATGGTGTAGATCTGATGGCCATCAGGACAAGCAGTAATCGGATGTCCCAACTTGGCCCAGAGTCTGCTCCAAACATTTTTAGGATGCTCACAATTGTTTTATTGTACCTCTCAACTCCCCCACTAGAGGACCGCGGTATGCAATATGAAGTTTCCTTTTTACCCCAAGTAGCTCCCACCTCTTTGTCATCACTTCGCTGGTGAAGTGACTTCCTCGGTCTGACTCAATCCTTTGGGATAGTCCAAAACGCGAGAAGATTTGGTTGATCATCAGGCCAGCTATTGTTTCTGCCTTGCAATTTGGGGCCGGGAGACATTCCACCCATTTGTTAAACAAGCATGTTACTGTTAACATGTACTTGTTCCCCCTAGAGGAGCGAATCACAGGCCCGATGAAATCTACTTGTAAATCTGACCAAGGCATTGTCATCCCTCTCTTCTGCAGGGGAGCTCAGTGTGTGAGTGAACTTGGCTGAAATTGTGCACACACAAGACACCCCTTCATGTGTGGCTAGTATGCAACCTCCCGCAAGATTTCTAGAGTAGTATGAAACCCCTGATGACCGCCTGTGGCCGCGTCATGGGTGTGACTTAGCATCAGGCTTCGGAATGAGGTAGGTACCACCCACTGGTCACAACCAGAGATGGATCTCCTTAACAGCAAACCCTCTTGGATTCGGAAAATTTTTGGACACTTCATCAACACCCTGAGTTCCTCTTTCCCAATGCAATTTGTATCCGTCAGAGGAAAGTTCTCAGGGTCCTCAATGTGTTGATAACATTTTCCAATAATCAGATCTCCTTTTTGTGCCATGATTAAATCAGCATCTGGGGTCTTCTTACTCCACTGGGCAGTTGAGAGTGCATTGTGAGCATTTGTCTGGGACCTAGTGACAGCAGTGACCTGGATTCCCCCAACAGGGCTTCGATCTCAAGAAGATCCCCCTGGATGGCTCTGGCCTTGGCCAGCTGATCAGCTAGGTCATTCCCAGTTTTGTCTGGCCCGTCTATTCTGGAATTACCCTTAATCTTTTTCCAATAGATGATCATCCCATTAGAGGTGACCAGATCATCAATATTTTGTATTAGCTTGCCATGTTTAAGTGGTTTGTTGTTAGCACACAGCATGCCTCTGGTTTTCCAATTAACCAGGTGCTCCACAAACCCGTTCCAGACATAGTCAGTGATTATGACCAGTTTGTGGAGTTGGTGTTAGACGGCAGTGAGGATGGCCTGATGAACTGCCATCAGCTCTGCCACTTGACTGCTGCGGGGACCGATTTTGTACCCAGCCGAGGGTTCTGGGGAATCATTCACCCAGACATTCCCAACACCGGCCACCAGTTCCTTTTCCCCATTGTTATCAAGATGGTAGGAGCACCCGTCCACATAAACTGTGGGTATTCACAGTTGTCTTCTTCATAGACTTTGTGCAGGGAATTCAGGTACACCTCCATGTTGTCCTGGTTTTGAGACTTTCGTCCTCGAGACAGTTTTCTCTGGCACAATTATGCAAGTCAGCCATACCTTGCGCGAGGGGACTCTTCTTGTTTTGGCCATATCTGACCTCCACAGGAAAGCCTTGCATGGACAGAATCCAGGAAGTAATTCTGGAATTACTCACATTTCCTGCCCGGATTCTGTCTCTTTGGAGATATTGAAAAGGCTGGTGTGGAGTCTCCACTATGATGTGTTCCCCCTGGATGAAGGGGCGGTAATCTTTCAATGCCCACACTGTCGCCAGGAATGCCTTCTCACAATCGTTGAATTTTTCCTCCACCGAGGATAAAGTCTTGCTTGCATAGGAGATGGCTTAATTGACCTTGTCATGCTTTTGATATAATACTGCTGTCAAGCATGTATTCGAGAACCCTGTCTCCAAAAAGAGCTCCTTGTTTTTGACAGGGTAAGCTAGACAGGGTGCTTGTGAGAGACTTCTGTTGAGTTGTTTTACTGCCTTGGCTTGTTCTGGACCCCACTCCCACTTGACCCCCCCCTTTAACAGCTGGATCAGGGGTCTTGGTACTTCTGCGTAATCCTCAATGAACTTCCTACTGTAATTAATCAGTCCAAGGAGGCTTCTCAGCTCACGCAGAGTTGTCTGGTATTTTAGTTTTAATAGTGCTTCCACTTTCTTCTCCTAGGGACAGAGACCCTCAGGAGTTATTTCATGTCCCAAGAGGCTGACACGGGTCCTGTACCACTGTGCCTTCTGGAAGGACAGTTTTGCAGCAGCAACCCTCAACTGGGTCAGAACATAACGGATTTCCGCTATGTGTTCCTCCACAGTTGAGCTTTTGATCAGAGCATCATCCACATAGGCCAGGTTACCCCTTTCACCCAAGTTGGGCATGGCCTTGTGTTGGAAGATTTTGAATTAGTTGCCAGAGTTTATGTATCCAAAGGGAGTCCGGGTCCATGTGTACTGCTGCCCTCGAAGTTAAAGGCCAGCTTGAATTGGTCCTCCCTACTGACAGGCACGGTCCAGTATCCATTTGTCAGGTCAATGGCGGTGCATACCTTTAACCCCTGGATCTGGGCCAGCCCTTGGTCAATGTAGGGGAGAGGCCATCGGCACATGCGGACCCATTTGTTCAGCTCCCTAAGGTCTGCACAAAGTCTCCATTGGCCGTTTGGTTTTAAAATCCCCAGCACTGGATTATTAAAGGTGCTGTGGACTGGACGAATTATCCGATGGGACTTAAGGTTTTTGATCATTTCTTTCAGGGACTCCATAGATGCGAGAGGAAAGCAATATTGGTTCACAAATACTGGACTCATTCCAGGGACCATTTGAATTGTGGTAGTATGTATCTCGGTGCGACCACAGTTGTACAAGTCAACAGCAAAGATATCTTGGAATTCTAAGAAAATCTGTTTCAACTTTTGCTTTTGCTCCTCCGTCTCTCAGGCACCAGCGAGGTAGACCCACTCTTCAACAATTTGCCTGAAGCCTGAAAGACTTTGGGGTTCGCTATCTCAGCGGCCTCATCCAGCACGGTGGCGAGGTCTCTGGTTAGAGTATTAACCTGGACAGAGGGTTTCAGGTAGGAGAGGCATTCATTGTGAACGTGGAATATCACCATATCCTGCCTGATGTCACAGGTCACCCTTTGCTCCCTGTAAGGGCAGGAAGAGTACACCAGGAAATGACCCCAATGCTGGGTAAAGATCCTTTCTGGTGGTATGTCATCGTCATAGTCATTGTCATTATCATAGCAGTCCTGGGGAATTGGTGCTATCAGTTTGTTTCCTAGATCCATGGAAAAATGTCGGTCATCAACCGCCATTCCAATGATGGTTCCTGCGTCCAGAGTGATACTCCTAGGGTCGCTGTCACCCATCAATATTGGAAGAGTGTTATACACTGACTAATGGTGTTGGGTTTAACCCCAACCCCTGCTGTTGCAGATGGGCATTGAGATGTACATAGGTGTCAGAATTTTGCAGTTTCTGTCCTCTTTTAATTTTTAATTCAAGTGGGAATTGTCGGGATGCTGACCTCCTCTCCATTTTGAACTTCAACTGCATATGGCAGCAATTGGGATGATCGAAATGCTTTTTCAGAATCATCAGAGCCCATGGGATTGCCCCCTAGTCGGAAGCAGGCCTTGTAATTTATAAGGTCCAAATTAATTGCAAACCGATTGAGAATGTCACTGTCATGATGCCTACTCCCGGGAAGCCAGTTCAGGCCCAGCGTCCCCGAAAGCAGACATCATTTCCCCAGGGAGGGACCCAGCAACCCCTTATAGGGGCTCTTTGGACATTGTCCTGGCGCCTTTGGAGCCAGGCTCATAGAAGGCATCAGTCCTGGCACCATAGGCGCCAGGCTCATTATGGGAGTGCTTGGATGGACTTACCTGATGCAGACCATGCTGCCGGATTCAGACCTCCTTGAGGTCTGAAAGGGACTATTTTACCTATGGGACTATTTTACCACTCGGGCGTGGCTGAGGAGAATACTTACCTGGAACTACCTTGGGGGCTATTTAAACCACGCCCAGACAGCAGCTCACGCTTCGCGTTGTTCTGCATCCAGCAGCTGGACGCTCACCGTGTCTGCTCCTGCATCCTGGCTCCAGCCACGCCCGCCTACAACCTGGAACACCTGAAAAGGAAGGAAAGGAGAGAAAGGTGAATAATTGAACTTTACCTACCTCCATCCGGAGTCCGGAACCATCACTCCGACGATCCTGAGAAAAGACATTATTTTTAGAAGCGCATCGCATCGCTCGCTGCAACGCCGCATTCCACTCACCTTCACGAGGCGCCCTCGGGCTCTTCAGCCACCATTGGCACCATCCGTCGCCTTTCAGCGCCTAAGGAGAAAAAGAGACAAAACAAAGGTGAGCGAAGGAACAGATTGAGGAAGGCCTGATTCTTCCACCTTAAGATTTACCTGATTATTGTTGGGACAATCTTTCCTCACCTCGGGTCGGCGCCGCTTCTTTGGCACTTCCGTACCCCGGCCCCTAAGGGGAAAAAGACACACGCATTAGTGGGTGAAAGCAAGATCACCAAGGGAACCATCCATCAAAAAGACTCACCAGAGTTTACCTTCGGCGAATCCATTCCTCTACGCGGATTCTTCATCCTGCATCTGAAATAGAGAAAAGGACAACGGACAATTAAGGCTTGAACTTTTGCAACTGAATACTTACGGGCTCATATCGGAAAAGTCAAGCGGAGTTGAATACTCACCAAACCCGAGATCCAGTGAAGTAACTGGAAATCAACGCGCCCCTGCATCGGAAGCAGGATGGAGAGCTCATCCTTTCAGACTCTAAGGTGAGACTCTACAGGGAATCGCGGAGGGGGTTCGAGGAGTGTGAGAGGGGGAAGGGGGGGAATCCGACACATTATCCAGCAGACAGTTAATCCCCTTTTCCATCTACAGAAGGATTCTTCTACGGGCCAGACAGGCGAGGTTTGGGGGTCCGGTCCAGTCCGTCTTCCGAGTCCTGCGCATCACCTTAGAAGAGGTCATAGCAGTCCACAACAGGTCGGCGCCTCTGTGGGAATCAGGTGAGCGTTACAGAACGCAAAGCCTACCTACAATTTCCCACCCGGGCACTATGGAGACTTCCGAGACAGACCAGCTGGCCCAGCTATTGGGGGAATTACGGGCTGAAGTTCATTCCGCTCGCCAGGAGACGAATGCCCTCAGGAGAGAGTTAATTGTATCTAAAGAAAGAACTGATGATCTTGCCAGACAGCTATTACAAGGTCAGGCTGGTCAAACTCCTTTACCAGGTTCTGGGGGTAATTCCGCCCCAGTGGTCTCAAATAACCCCGTGCAAATTAATCTACCTGGAAATATGCCACTGGCCCCACCGGAACGTTTTGCCGGGGACCCCAAAAGGTTCGCCGTATTCATGAATCAATGCCGATTGCACTTCCTCTGCAGACCTGGGGCCTTCCCTAACGACCAAACCAAGGTCGCTTTTGTACTATCATATCTCAGCGGCTGTGCTGCGGATTGGTCAGTTCCACTGGTTACTCAAGATGACCCAATTCTTCGGAACTTTCAAGCCTTCCAGACAAGCATGGAAAGACTTTTTGCGCGGCATTCTCAGGGACAGGCCCTGGACAACGAGCTTCTATCCCTACGACAGGGTAACCTGGACCTCTTAGCCTATATCGCGACCTTCAATAGGTTAATTGTGGAGACTGGATGGCCGGAGGATAAAAGAATCACGTTATTCCATCGAGGTCTACGTGGAGAACTTAAGGATGTCCTGGCCCAGGTCTTAAATCCACCCCAAGACTGCTCTGAATATATAGACTTGGTGGTCCAATTAGATCACAGACTTCAAAACAGAAAGGCAGATCGGTCCAAGTTTGAGACCCGGGTTTTGGTCAAAACCCATGTTAACCCCAAGGGTGCCGATGTTACTGAACCTATGCAAATTGGAGGGGTTAAAGGACCTTTAACTCAAAAAGAGCGTGAACGAAGACGGCAAATGCAATTATGCCTTTATTGTGGGGCTTCTGGACACTTTTTACGAGATTGCCCTATAAAACCGTCTAAGAAGGCGGTAGGAGTCGCTGATAAGAACCTGATGGAATCTGAGTCGGGAAACGACCACGCCCGACAGGCGTAGGGGTCCGCTTGCCGAGCTTAAAAACTAACTCTCTGACCTCGCATTTCATCATGCCAATGGTCCTCTTAAATCCGAAGCAGCCTGGGCGGTTACATGCCATTAAGGCATACATCGATAGTGGGGCTGTAGGAAACTATGTGGATCGTGAATTGGCTTCCAGGATCAACCTCCCTCTTTACCTTAAAACCAGTAAGGATGTCATCACCACAGTGGATGGAACCGAAATCGCCTCTGGGCCGGTAACACACTCCACTACTGAAGTGACATTGTTGGGTCAAGACAGACATCGGGAGGCAATTGTGTTTGATGTAATCAAGGCTCCGCAATTTCAAGTAATTCTAGGAATCCCTTGGTTGGAAACACATAATCCTCGAATTGACTGGCGAGCAAAGAGGACAACCTTTCCAGATTGTGCACAAACCTGTTATGCAAGAAATCCAAATATTGGCCTAGCTACAGTAACCCCTGTCATTTTGCAAATACCGCCAGAATACCAAGAATTTCAAGACGTCTTCCAAAAGGAACAGGCCAACACTCTACCGCCTCACAGGTCGTACGATTGCCAGATCGATTTATTGCCCGGTGCACAACCACCTTGCAGCAGGATCTATGCCCTTACCGAACCCGAGAATCTTCATTTACGACAATATCTAGATCACTACCTAGCCAATGGTTTTATTTGCCCGTCTAAGTCTCCTGCATCCTCGGCTTTATTCCTCGTGCCTAAAAAAGAAGGCAACCTCAGAACTTGTATTGACTACCGCGCATTGAACCAGATAACTGTTAAAAACCGATACCCTTTGCCTCTGATCCCTGAACTCCTTGACCAGGTGAAGGATGCCTGCATATGCACCAAGTTAGATCTCCGGGGGGCCTACCATCTGGTGCAAATAAGGGAAGGCGATGAATGGAAAACTGCCTTCCGCACCAAATATGGGCTATTCGAGTACCAGGTGATGCCTTTCAGATTGTGCAATGCACCGGCTGCCTTCCAATACTTCATGAACGATGTCTTTCGGGAACTCATCGATGTTTGTGTTGTCGTATATATCGATGACATTCTTGTGTACTCCTCTTCAGAATCTGATCATAGAAAACATGTCAGGGCAGTTCTCGAGAAATTGCGCCAACACAAACTATTTGCTAAACTTGAAAAATGTGTTTTCCATGCCACAGAAGTCGAGTTTCTTGGTTTCATCCTGACACCTAAAGGAGTCCGCATGTACTCACGAAAAGTGGATGCTATCCTCAAATGGCCATCGCCTAGCTCAGTGAAAGGTGTTCAAAGCATGCTTAGCTTTGCCAATTTTTATCGCAGGTTTATCCCGGAATTTTCTCGTGTGGTTCAACCCATCACTGCGCTCTTAAGGAAAAATAAACGTTTCGAATGGTCTGAAGAAGCCGAGGATGCCTTTCAGGAACTAAAAGCTAAATTTACCTCTGCACCTGTATTGAAGCACCCGCGCCCAGATCTCCGTTATGTCGTCAAAACTGAAGCATCCAGCCTAGCCATGGGAGCTGTCCTGTCTCAAAGAGATCCCGAAACTAACCAACTGCATCCCGTTGCATTTTGGTCCAGAAAATTCTCGGCACCCGAGGTTAACTACACAATCACTGACAAAGAACTGTTAGCCATTAAATCCGCCTTTAAAGCCTGGCGGCATTATCTACTTGGCGCTAGACATACCATCACGGTGATCACCGACCACCGGAACTTACAGTATTTAAACACCGCCAAGGCTCAGTCATCTCGACAGCTCTGTTGGGCTTTGTTTTTTGCGGAATTCGATTTTGTAATCACCTACCGTCCTGGCTGTAAGAATGGCAAAGCGGACGCTCTATCCCGAATAGGAATGGGAGAAACTGATACTAACTCAGAAGCTGTACCAATAATTCCCGAACAGAGAATTTTGGGCATGACTTCTTTACAAACGCTTGAAGACATTCAAGCTAGAGTTAAACAACTCCTGGACCCTACAGACTTACAGGATTGGGTACAAAAGGGATCTGACTTTACTATAAATAATGATTTACCTTATTTCCAAGGGCGCTTATTTCTGCCACACAAGGAATTACAAGAGCTCGTTATTTCTCGTTATCATGATACACTAATAGAAGGGCACCCCGGTATTGCCAAGACGGAAGAAAAGGTGAAACGACAATTCTGGTGGCCTTCTTGGCGAAAAGATGTTAAATCATTTGTGATGTCCTGTGGTGTTTGCGCCCAAAATAAAGGCCAAAAGAAAAGACCAGCCGGTCTCATTCAACCTTTAGACATTCCGCCAGCACCTTGGCACACCCTGTCATTGGATTTTATTACGGATTTACCTCCTTGTTCAGGATATAACACTATTCTTGTTATTGTGGATTTATTTTCCAAAATGGCCCACTTCATTCCATTGAAAGGTTTACCTTCAGCTTCAGTTCTAGCCAAAGAATTCCTTGAAAATATTGTTCGTTTACATGGATTCCCGTCTGTACTAATCTCAGACCGGGGAAGCCAATTCATTTCCCACTTTTGGCGTAGATGTTGTCAATTGGCACAAATCGATGTAAGATTATCGACTAGTCACCACCCTCAGACCGATGGTCAAACAGAGAGGACGAATCAGACCCTTGAGCAATATTTACGGTGTATGTTGCAGCAATCTGAAAGTAACTGGAAAGACATTCTTTGGATAGCCGAATATGCATATAATAATTCGGTACACTCTGGAACTGGGCAAAGTCCTTTTTATACTTTATATGGGCATCACCCTCGAACCTCAGACCTCGACTCGCCTCAAGGCCTCGGAATGCCCGCAGTGGACCATCTGCATTCTACAATTACCCAAGCCTTCAAAGAAGCAACTACACATTTACAACAAGCCAAGAGAAAATACAAGAAGAATGCTGACCTGCATCGGAGTGAAGCACCTCAGTACCAGATTGGGGAGCAAGTATGGCTGGCTACCAGGCACTTATCGCTCAAGGGACCTCGAACTTTTAATCCAAAATATCTGGGGCCTTACTCCATTACGCCCATAATCAATCCAGCGGCCGTTAAACTTGATTTACCAGCTAACATGCGAATTCACCCTGTTTTTCATGTGTCACTTTTGAAACCAGTGCAACCTGGAGCCAGACTAATCAAGCCTCCAGAACCCAGTCAAATAGATGGAGAACCTGAATTCGAGGTGAAGAACATTTTAGATTCAAAGATGTTAAGGTCAAAACTTTTCTATCTAATCGATTGGAAAGGATACGGGCCTCAGGAGAGGTCGTGGGAACCCAGTGACCATGTACATGCACCTCGATTAATTAAGAAATTCCACCGGATCTTCCCAAACAAACCAAAACCCCCGGAGGGAACAATCTTGGGAGGGGCCTTGGGGGAGAGTGCTGTCATGATGCCTACTCCCGGGAAGCCAGTTCAGGCCCAGCGTCCCCGAAAGCAGACATCATGTCCCCAGGGAGGGACCCAGCAACCCCTTATAGGGGCTCTTTGGACATTGTCCTGGCGCCTTTGGCGCCAGGTTCATAGAAGGCATCAGTCCTGGCACCATAGGCGCCAGGCTCATTATGGGAGTGCTTGGATGGACTTACCTGATGCAGACCATGCTGCCGGATCCAGACCTCCTTGAGGTCTGAAAGGGACCATTTTACCTATGGGACTATTTACCACTCGGGCGTGGCTGAGGAAGAATACTTACCTGGAACTACTTTGAGGGCTATTTAAACCACGCCCAGACAGCAGCTCACGCTTCGCGTTGTTCTGCATCTAGCAGCTGGACGCTCACCGTGTCTGCTCCTGCATCCTGGCTCCAGCCACGCCCGCCTGCAACCTGGAACACCTGAAAAAGAAGGAAAGGAGAGAAAGGTGAATAATTGAACTTTACCTACCTCCATCCGGAGTCCGGAACCATCACTCCGACGATCTTGAGAAAAGACATTATTTTTAGAAGCGCATCGCATCGCTCGCTGCAGCGCCGCATTCCACTCACCTTCACGAGGTCGCCCTCGGGCTCTTCAGCGACCATTGGCACCATCCGTCGCCTTTCAGCGCCTAAAGAGAAAAAGAGACAAAACAAAGGTGAGCGAAGGAACAGATTGAGGAAGGCCTGATTCTTCCACCTTAAGACTTACCTGATTATTGTTGGGACAATCTTTCCTCACCTCGGGTCGGCGCCGCTTCTTTGGCACTTCCGTACCCCGGCCCCTAAGGGGAAAAAGACACACACATTAGTGGGTGAAAGCAAGATCACTAAGGGAACCATCCATCAAAAAGACTCACCAGAGTTTACCTTCGGTGAATCCATTCCTCTACGCGGATTCTTCATCCTGCATCTGAAATAGAGAAAAGGACAACGGACAATTAAGGCTTGAACTTTTGCAACTGAATACTTACGGCCTCATATCGGAAAAGTCAAGCGGAGTTGAATACTCACCAAACCCGAGATCCAGTGAAGTAACTGGAAATCAACGCGCCCCTGTATCGGAAGCAGGATGGAGAGCTCGTCCTTTCAGACTCTAAGGTGAGACTCTACGGGGAATCGCGGAGGGGGTTCGAGGAGTGTGAGAGGGGGAAGGGGGGGAATCCGACACATTATTCAGCAGACAGTTAATCCCCTTTTCCATCTACAGAAGGATTCTTCTACGGGCCAGACAGGTGAGGTTTGGGGGTCCGGTCCAGTCCGTCTTCCGAGTCCTGCACATCACCTTAGAAGAGGTCATAGCAGTCCAGAACAGGTCGGCGCCTCTGTGGGAATCAGGTGAGCGTTACAGTCACTGCCTAAATAGAATGCAGCAGGGACATCTCGCACGACCCAACAATTATGCTCTAGCTTTTATTACATATAGAAATTTTGAGCATGCACCTGCTAGGCAGGAGATGTTTGTAATTGGGAGTTTCCAGGCCCATTTCCCACTTATCAATCAATTTAAATGAGGGAGTGGCTGGATCTTTTGGGAGTTTTCTGAACATGGCTTCGCTGATGAAGCTCTTTCCGTTGTTCAAGCACACTCGGACTCCTTCCCCTCATTTAACTGAATAGGGAGGAATAGCTGTTCTATAATTTTCTGAATGTCAGCTAAACTTTGAGCTGGTTTTTCCTCACTTTTGATTATAGATTTGGGATTTTCAGATTGTGAATTGGTATAAAATTTCAAAATATTTCTTTCCAGTGTGGAATGCCACTTCATTTTCAGGAATGGAGTGGAGTTCCTATCACCAGTTTCTTGTCCTACAGCCATGACTGTAATGTCAGGTGTATGATTATTTTGGAAATTAAACTCAATATGATCAGATTTTTGTTCAACCAATGGGCATGTGACATTTAAACTAACATGGTTGGCATTCTCTTTTAATTTTATTGGCCGGTTAGTCTGAGTCCAGAGGACCTTGTTCACACAGTCTATTAGGGGAGACAACCTGCTAAGGATGTCATTCCCTATTAGACAGGGGGTTCCCTCTGGAGTCACGACTATGACTGGGTGTTTCACCTTATGTCGCCCAATTTTTATTTCCAGATCCGCAGTCCCTAGGACAGGAATTTCATTCCCGTCCAAGTTCTGGAGTTGTCCAGGAAGAGGGGTGAGAGGGATCTGGTGTCTCTCCCCCCTTCCTGAACTTAGCTGATCGAAGGCCCTTTTAGACAGAAGAGTGGCTTGGGATCCAGTTTCCACCAGTGCTGAAAATGCACATTGCCCTTGCACTCAAACAGGAGCATAGAATCTCCCCTCCTTCTCCTCAAGCGGGCAAAGGTAATGGGCATTTTGGGCAAACTGGGTGGTCAATTTCTTTATTTTAGACTCTGACATGGTGGAGTTTTAGAACAATTTCCTGTGCTAGAGTCTGGGAATCTGTAACAAAAATGTTGCATCCTGAAATAGATGGGATTTCAGAATCCTCTTTTTCCCTTAGCTCTGTGCTGCCCCCTCTTACCTGGTGGCAGTCACTAGACCACTTTGTGGGGAGGATCCCTCCATTAATTTTTTTTCTCAGGATGACAATTCTGGGGTTCAGGCATGGGTGACTCTGAATCAGTCCCCACACCCAGCCAGTCTTCATTCAGATCTATTGGGACCCCATTTTCTTTGGGAGGAATTCCCCCGTCCCTGAAGGAGAAGATTCTCTTCCCAGAATCCTCTAAGGATTCTTCCCCTTCAAACTGGATGACACTAACTTTCTCCACAAAATGGGCCTTTTTAATTTCTTTATTTCTCCTACCCACCCTATGTTCCCTGGGTTGCAGATTTCCAGGGGCAGGAGACTTTAGTACTGGTTCTGGGGTGTCCAGGGGCTTTTCACGGGTGAGGAAGGAGGCTTCATCTAGGGCTTTACACACCCTTTCCTCCCGTGCCTCCTCCTCTGGAACCAGTGATTTGTCAGGGTTCTCTCCCCATCATTGTTCTGGGGTGCCAGAACCTTGGTTTGAGAGGTTCTGACCCGCTATGTTCATTTGAGGGTTCTGCTGAGCCCTCAACATGCGACTCAGATCCTGCATGAGGTTCTGGACCTGGCGCTCCAGTTGGGACACCTGCTCCGGCTGGTACGGGGTCCTTGTTCATACCTAGGTGGTTCACGTGAACGGTAACTATCCCTTCTCCCGGAGTACCCTGGGTATTGGGGATTTTGGTAACCCTCCACCCTTGGCCTCCCCTCTCCTGGATTGGGTGGTCTGGACTCCTGAAATTGGGGAAAGAAAGGAGGGTTGTCCTGCAGGTTGGGGTTTGGTAGATACTGGGGAAAGAAACTTAACCCAGGATTTGTGGGATTACTGCCCTCCTGAGGGAAGTTAGGAGGGAAGGTTGCTGGGGCAGTACTTACCTGGTTGGATCCCCTCCCTTGGGCTGGGGGAGTCCATACATACCCCAAGATAGGTTGGTTGCCCTTATATCTGGGACAGATGTAATCAGGAGAGTTAGGGGTCCCATTGGTGGGGTTGCCTACCTGACTTACAGCTGTTGCCGATTCATCAGATGGCCTTTTTGCCTCTGATTTGGCTGACTTTGGGATGGTTTGTTTTTAGGCCCCCCATTTCAAGGTGTAAAATGGGGGCAACCTTCACCTCCGCCACCTAAGCAGCAGCGAGGGTGTTGGTTGGTTTGTGTTTTTTATCTGTTTTTTATTTTCTGCATGTTTTGGACCTCATAGATCCAGGTAGCCTGCTCTACGACCCAGTCCAGGGATCTTTTGTCATGAAAATCCCTCACCAGCTGGGTCATTATGTATTTTGGGAGCGCATGAAAATAAGTGGGTATGAAGTCTCTGGAATTAGTGTGCACGCACCTGGTAGTTTGTGCAAAGGCGCATTTTAGCTCCTGCACAAATTCTCTTGGGGCCTGATCTTCTCTGCATTGCCTTGCGAGCCTCCTGGGGCTTTCGGTGGGTGGGAAATTACTTCAAGATGGCCGCCTTGTAGGTGGACCACCTTGAATGGTTTTGATCTTCCAGTCCAGCAAAGAAGCTGGAGTACTACAGAGAAAATGTCTATTTAGCATAATGTATCCAGTTCTGGCAATCTTTGATGTGAAAAGAGTTCATCATTTGTTCATAGAGTTGCAGATGCTCCCAGACAGAATATTTTGATTTTTGTGGTACAGTGTTATGAAATTCCTAATAGCCTTGATCTGCCTGATGGGGTCTTTCACCTGAACTCTCCTCTGCTTATTTGCCTTCTTTTTCCACATCACCTGAGTCCACTCACCCTCAGACTCAGAGCCGCTACTGTTTGAGGTCCCCTTATGATCTTCTAGGCAATCCCTGATTCTTTAAGATAGTGAGTGGCTCGCAAAATGGTGGGCCTAGTTTCTTCTCCCCAATGGCGCACAGAAGAGTAGTCTTCTGACTCCTCTCTGCTTTCAGGATTGGGGGAAGATCCCCCCCCCCACTGCCCTGATTGGGTGGAGGTCTTCAGAATGATCTTTTGGGGCCTCATTTCATGCTGCTTTTCTGCAAATCGAACCAAATCATCCCTTTGGAGATAGTGCTTCTGAAGATCTGATTCCCTGACTTTCTCCTCAAAGGAGGCTTCCTGGTCAGAGACATCAGCCATAACATTTTTGTATTTATACAGGGACACCCATCCATTAATTTCTTAGGGGCACTGACCTGTCAGATCCATCAGCCTATTTAATTCTGACGCCCTCATGGTTTCTGGCTCATGTGAACCAGTATACATGAAGTCAGCAGTGCACAAAGTATTAAATGGGTTTGAGTCCCTTAGTACAGAGGGCATCACACTGTGATCAGGGGTAGCCCTGTCCCTCTCTACTTGTTCGGGGTCCCTCAAGTTTGGATTTAGCCTAGCATATTCTTTCTCCAACCTCCCTAGTTTCTCCGTCTATGCCCCTACCTCTTGATAGTAGGCAAAGGTTTGAGCTTTTTGCTCCGCTGTCAGGGCTTGACTGGCCTCTATGACCCGCTCTTCAGCTTCCAACTGCTTGTGGAGTCAATATTTCTCCTCACAGAGGGCCTCATTGTCTCTTTGCGCTACCTATAGTTTCTGGGAACACTGAGGCCATTTCTGTTGCAGATGAACCTCCTTTTCTGCACATTTAGAGCCTCTATGACCTGCTCTAACGGGAGTTCCATTTGTCTCCTATATCCCATACATTTTTCACGTTCTTCTTTTATGTCAGTCAGTCCCTGAAGGTCTGACTCCCTTCTCTCCAGATTGTTTTTTAAATTGCAAATTTCCTGGTATAGGGCCTCTTTCTCCTGATACAGAGTGGCCCTTTGTTAATCCAGGTCATCCCTTTGTTGCGTTATGGCGCCTAATTTCTGGAGCTCTTCATCAAATTCTGATTGAAAGTGGAGTTGTTTTATTACTTTCCTCTTCTAATTTTTTTATCTGATTCTGTAAAGTGGCCATTTGCTCTACACTGTCGTTATTGTATCTTACTTGTTTTAATTTCAGTTGACTCTCTTCCAAAGAGTCAACCTTTTCTTGACACTTCACTCTTAATGCATTTCATTTGGCCTCTTGGTCTGAATTATTTTGCTGTTGTAGAGCCATGTTCTCTTTTAGCTGTTTGATGTAGTTCTCAACTTGGACCTCAGAATCTTGGCTCTTTTGCAATTTCCCTTCCACTAGTTTCAGCTCAGTCTGGATTTGAGTTAAGAGTTCAGATTGGTTTTGCACAAGAGTTCTATTTTCTTCAATTTTTTTTTGCATAATCCCCATGTGCAGATATATGTATGCTGTGATTCGGTCCATTTGAATCTGCTCTTCTTTAAGATTTGGAGTCATCTAGAAATCACTTAAGGCTTGATGTAACAGGCCACCGTCTTGTCACAAAACCCATGTCTATGGCGGTGACCTATTGCATTATTTCTCCTGGCCAGACCTCCTCATTTTGGTGTGCCCATTATCCTCTAATAAATAGTTTATGCAGAAGGTGCTGCCTGGCCATATTTATCTCTACTGTGGTCATTATGGAGAGTGTTGTTTCTTTTTAATTTATTTATATAGTGGCAACCTGTATTCTTTTGCTTTTTGTCGAGTTCTGGGTTGATTTTAATGTATCTTTACACACAGGCCTGATACTTAGGGTCTATGTTTTGGGAAGGCGCTTCTACAGTGTAACACAGTGTTCTAACCCCACAACGTATCACTACCTTGCATGTTAGCCTGCTGTGTTAAGCTGTCATGGGTGGCAACACTTTCTCAATCCCTGGCACAAGCCCCCAATCTGTTAAGGATTCTAATCATGCATCACACACCAGCCCAGGACTCTTGCCACTGGCCTAGGATGCAGCTCACAATTAAAACACTCTTACTTTATTTCCTAGGAATTCAGATGGAGATGGCACCCAAATCGTCTCACACCCCCTTTTACAAATACCCCGGGTCACAATGGACCATGAACCAGGCTGGTGGGTGGTAATACAATATTTATTTATTTTAAATTCAAATAAAATCACATAATATTGGGCAGCAATCATCAATGGGGTGATAATTAAAGGGTAAATTGATGAAATACACTTAGTTTGACCTTCTAATATGACATACACAAAGCACAAATGAATGAGAGCAATATTACTTTTCAGGTAGATAGCACCCCAGTTAACATTTCGCCCTGCAATACTACCTCAAACCCCCATTAAGGAGTCAGGTATCCCAGGCAAAAAACAGAATTAAAATCCGACCTTCCCCCACAAAATGAGAGGCAACATCGGATTTAAAACCCTTTGCAATTGAACAAAATAGCACTCGGAATAAGTAAAGATTTGATATACATGTGCGGTTGAATGAGTGAGGCAAATAAGAATTATAGCAGTATCAGGGATGTAAGAACACTAGCAAACTACAAGCAATGTCCTAACAACGAGCATACAATTCAGAAAATCAACTTGAAAGTGAAAAACACAGTGCAGCCAAATTACACACGTAGAAATTGCATTTTCTTATTTTACACGGGTTTAAATGTCAAAGCGGTTTAAAAAATGGGTTGTATAGACAAAATTGGATTGCGTTTTTTATGCATAGTGACAGATGCACATCACAGGGATAATAAGAAAGTGAAAGAGTGACTCTAAATTACTGACAGGATGAAATTCTCAATGGGAAAGGAAATTCGGTTTTAAAAATGAAAGCAGCGGACAGAGAAAATCGGTTTGGAAAGAAAAGGACAAGTTTCACTTAAACTAGATTTTAATGGCTAGAAAAGAGAAATGCCACCCGTGAATAGAAATAGAAAGGTTGAGTTGCAGTTTTAACCCCTTTCACGCTCTTTTAGGGAGAATTAATGTATTGAATCAAAATAGTACTAGGACTTACACCAGGACAGAAATTAGTGGAAGAATAGCACTAACACTTGGAAATCAATGAACAGGATACACAAAGGATTCTGACAATTTTAAGGATTTCTGCTAAGGCAGTTAGGGGATTTCTATGGGATTGGACCTAATACAAGATAACAGAGCAAAGGATGCAGTTTGTGGTTGTTGGGGAAGGGAAATAATCACAACAAGCACTTGAATGGGGTAATTTGGACAGCGGACTGAGTTTCTGGACAGCGAGGCAATATCTGGTCACTGGTCACAGCAGCCTGCTCTCCTAGAAGAAAACAGCTGGGCAACGGTCTGGTCACGGCACAGTGGCACCTCAGCTGGATTGATTGGGTAGCAGGGCAAGCGGGCAGCACTGAATAATCCCAATGAGGGTTCAGCCACCTTTCCTCTTTCTCCCTGAGTTACTGGGACTTTTAGTGGGGTTTTTCTGGATCAATGGTCCTGCCTGGATAGGGTCAGCTATACTCTGGCGTGGCAGTGGAATCTGGAGTCTTGCAGGATGAATATGGAACATGTGGATACGCAGGAGCTGGGAAATTCAGATGAGAGTGTCCTTTGTCTCTGTGAGCTTCCACCTTTTATAGGGCGGATGACATCCCAGGATTTACTATGGGGGCAGACCTTTGGCTTGACATGCCTCTAACAACTGGATTGGTCAGGGGTTACTGTTACCGCCTTCCTGTCAACCAGTTGGACTTCAGGGATAAGACATCTGTTTTATGGTGTGAGCTTACAATGCTCATGCCCTCACCCCCCACAGTTCTTTTAGCCAAAATCAGTTATGACATACACTGCACATGTTTTGCAGTTATGGCACTTTTGAAAATCACATAGGCAGATTCCAGATTTTACACTGAACATGTAATTCCAATGCCCACATTTGTACAATATCGCTTCGCCGTTCTAATAATCTTTTGCCATTTCTAGTGGGAACCGCTTCACCTAAAATTCAACCATTTTAGATATGTGTACCTATTATCACAAAGCATGTTTGCATTAAATTTCAAAGTTATACCATGTATACTTTTCCCATGATTTACATTTTTCTGCCGTTTGTGTCCCCCACCTGCTAGGGAAAGCAATAATGTCTTCTTCTAATGCCACCAAAATTACATTTAAACTGTTAAACTGTCATATTACTGCGTTTTCTGGTTGCAGAAATAAAAGTCTTAACGTTTATTAATTCAGAACAGGGTTTTGCTCCAAATAGGCCAGTATTGTCTTCCAAATAAGGGCATACTTCCCAACCCCCAGTGTCATGTCATGTCCAATGCTGCAATGGAGTTGCCTTTGAAGCTCCCCAGTTTGAGTTGAGGGGAGGTGCTGCTAAAAAGTCACACCTATATGTCCCAGAAATCGATTTTACCAGGCTGGAGCACTGCCACAGAGTCTGACCAGGGTGCGAGATCCACAACCCTTGTCTATTCATATGCCCCGGGGGCTGGTTCACTTGAAGGGAGGCAGATCTTGTTCCCAGGAAGCAAAGTGCTTTGAAGCCAGGCCAGGTTAATGTTCCTTTGCTGTCACTTCACAATGCGGTTTTCTCTTACATCTAGATTATAAACATTATTTGTAGCCCTAGTCAATTTCTCATACACAGAAATCTGTTCAAGGCAAGGGTCCACTGAAACTGACATAAGCACAGAGAGATATGGCTTCTTGTGAAGAGTTTAGCTGTGATATTTTGGTGCAAAAAGTCAAGCATTTTGGATCGAAGTTCTTTGTTATTTCACAGATCTTGCCTGACACAGCCTGTCAGCCATTCTGCTGGTACTACTGAAAAATTGCCATTTGGTGATGTCGGGGAGTTCTGCTGGGATGATAAATGTACTCCAAACAGCAAGGGAGAAAGGAGGTGGGGCTTACAAGCCCTTTTGCAGCCTCTTCAAGCCCTTCCCCCATCACACTCATGGAAGTAAGGTAAGGGATAGGTAGGATAATGGGCAAACCCTGGGAGAGGATGTGATATTTAAGGGTGTGCCAGGGGGTTGTCAGTTGTGGGTAAGCCGGGTGAGGGAGGAGGATGTTCAAGAGACCAGAGTGCAGAAGGAGGATGGAGGTTACTGGAGAGAGGGGTCGGTGAGGTGTTTGTGCGTGGAGTAAGGAGTGAGTGTAGTAGCAGTAGGAGTAGGAGCAGGTAGTAGTTGTTATTGTAGGACAGTGTAGTAGCAGTGGAAGTAGTGAAGTGCTCATGGGCTTAGTAGATAAGTAGTGGGAGGGAGAGGTAGTCATAGTAGTAGAAAGATGTGGTAGTAGCAGTTAAGGAGGTGGTAGTAGCCAGAGGTAGTAGCGAAGTGGGGTAGTGTCAGAAGAGGAGAGGTGGTCAAGGCAGTGGAGGGTTAGTTGTGACAAGGAAGTGGCATAGTAGAGAGGGATGGGAGCAGCATTACATCAGAGGTAAAAGAAGACAGTGTTGTAGTAAGTGGAGGAATCGAGCAGCAGGAAGAGAAGTAACATCAAAGGGTGGAAGTAGGAAGGTGGAGTGCAAAATCAGATGGACAGAAATATGGTGTGAAGAGAACATCTTGTGGACCCAGTATGGAGAGGGACAGGTGAGCCTGAGCATGAGAGCTGAGAAAGTGACACAGAGTGGAAGGAGCCACCATCCCTAACTCCCTCAGGACACTAAGCAGAGCTAGGCGAGGGACAGTTAGAAATCCCGTAGGAAGTTAGGCAGCCATCACTTAGGGAAACCACCTCTAGAAATAGTCAGCCGAACAGACAAATAGAGGTCACTGTTGACTAATGCTAACCGCGACTAGGAACACATGGGTGAGGGAGGCGGCCTAAGGCTGGGGAAGTCAAAATAGAGAGGGACTGCCCTAGCACCAACTTCCCCAAGCCTGGTGGACCTAAAGATCCTAAGAATCCCTGAACCAATGTTTTTCTTTAAGAACTCCAATAAACACCCCATGACTATTATTTGGTGTCTGAGTAGTTCTTGGCAGGGTTGTCCCGTCACATATAAAGGTGAACATTATATCATTCAGACATGGCATAACCCATTTTATATTTGCTACATTATATGTAAGTCAGTGAGTTATATCAATCATAAAGCACAGCAAGGTAGCATTTGATATTTGGAACATATGTTGGGCCTGATTCACACAAGCATTTAATAATGGCGCAATCCCATGGGGAAACGTAATGTGAATCAGGCCCTATATTTGCTGCCAGTAAGCTTAAGGAGCTGTATTGTAGTCACTGTGCAGCACTGACAAAGGCAGCAGAAACATGCCTACATCTGATTTAATGATTTAGTGTACGCAATGATAAGCATGATTGGACATTAAAGTCACTGCAGAAGGTGCAGACATTCTCTGTGCACACTGCAGTGGTACTGGTCCTAGGGTGCAATGAATGGGGCCATGAACCTTGGGCATGCATTTGTTCTCTCCAGGGTCAGACAATGGCCCTCATTACGACCCTGGCGGAAAGTGACTGACCGGACCGCCACAGCGTATATAGCGTTTCCGCCATTGCACAATGGAGCAAAGTGCGGCCCATTCCGACCCATCGGGCACGAGCACCACGGCATGGCGGAAGTGCAAAGTCCGCGATGGCGGAAATGAACCCAAAACGGCCCACACCGCCGCCGTACGGCGCCCTAGGTGCAATACCGCCACCCATCTTAGCGGACACCGCAGTGAGCGCCTACCGGAAAGTACGGTGACCGGAAATATACAGAAACGGAAGTTAAAACATGGGCCCGGAACGGGAAACATCCCGCCGTACACCTATAAAACCACTAAAACCACACAACCACTAAAATCACTACCCTGAGACACACCCCAACCCGTCATCCACCCTAGCGAAACCAAGAAAAATGGGAAAAGTAGCGAAGAAAGCGTGCGACCGCAAGCGGCAGGTCCACTTCTCCCGTGAGGAACTCACTGTGCTAACAGAGACCCTCCAGGAGAATGCTGCCGTCGTCTTCTGCACGCAAATGACCAGGACGGCACTTGCAAACAAGAAGGCCATATGGGCTCTGGTGGCACAGCGGGTAAGTGCGGTGGGGACCGCACCCCGCACCCCACAGCAATGCCGTAAGCGATGGGACGACCTGCGGATACGCGTCCGCAGCATACTCTCTGCCAACCGCAACATTGCCACAGCCACCGGGGGAGGTCCTGAATCACCCATCAAGTTGACCCCCTGGGAAGAAATCTGTGCCTCCACCATCGGAATGGAGAGCATAGAGGGAGTCGGAGGGATGGAGAAAGGAGTGCAGACATCCGAAGATTCAGGTAGGTGGGCCAAATAAAACAATGCCAAATCCACAAAGTCCATCCATGTGAAGTACCATGCGTCCACATAGTGCAACAGAAACACATGTCCAGGAGAACGTCCACACACATCGGCCTGATAGCGCACGTTAAAACCCACAATAAATACATAAATAATTAAAAACCCCTAAAACACGCACTACACGTGCAGCAGGCACACCCTAACTGCAGGCTGCCAAACAACTGCACCCTCACTCCACACACAAATGAAAGCACCTCCAAGGCCCCGACCCAAATCACCCTCAGGTACCACCCCAATGCATGTGATACAATGCCATTCCAATTCCCACAGACCCATCAATAACCCTCGCCCTCCTTTACTCCACCACAGGGTCCGATCCAAACGACGAGCTCCAGGACACCCCTACCAGCACACCTGCAAAGAGGGCCAAGACCAACGGCCAAAGACCCTCCACCTCAGCTGCACGCATCAAGACACGGCAGCAGCACAAATCAGGTGGCAGCACAGAGGAGGGAACATCAACAGGCACCCCAGCAGCCAGCATGCCCACAACACCACCACCACAGGTCCCCCCAACGGATGCCACAGAAGGCACTGCCTCCGGTGGCAGCAGCACCATAGGTGACACCCCATTGATGGCAGCATGCTCCGACACAGAAGACGGGGATGTCGAAGTCAGATCCATCCATGACCTGTCCCAATCCCCCTGTCTGTCCCATCCCGTACAACATGAGGATACCACGCAGGGGCACCCACAAGACGACGACTGGCCATCCCCCACAAGCCCTGTGGCAGGGCAACATGAGGACAACAGCCCCTCTGTGACACCCCCGCAAATGGCCATGGCCCAGCAGAGGCAACAGTCCCTCGACCAGTTAATCGTGCAACAGCAGCAACTGGCCACGCTCCTCAAGGACCATGCCGATGAATGTGGGGGCACTAAGGCACACATAGAAACATCAACTGAGACACTTAGGGCAGAAATGGAGAGAGGTACAGAGACACTAAGGGCACAAATGGAGAGAAGCACCGAGAGCCTGAGGGGGGAACTGCATGCGACGTCCAAGGACGTATGTGCCGAACTTGCCGCAGTGCGCCGTGTGCTCACTGAGCTCTCGCAAACCCTTAGGGACATGCATGGACGTGAGCAGGCAGAGACATCCTCCGTTGCAAGTTCCGTCCAGGGCAGCCCCCAACGTAGATCTGGGAGGAACCTGCGCTCCACAGGCAGGGGTGCCCCTGATACCCGCAGAGGGGGCTTGCAATAGCGACTGCCCACTGACAATGAGCATCTTTGGACACTGGTGTTCGGGGGGGAGGTAGGAGGGTGGAGGGGGTGTGTTGGGCTCACTTGGGTGGCGGGTCGATAGGGTGTACAACATGATATCACATATGCCATAAAAAGTGCACGATCAACCAATGAGATGTGTGGACATTGATCTTTGTGTACTAGGCCATCATAGGCGTACAGTCCATATTGTGCATGTCCCAGACACACACAGTGCCACGAGTCCCGTGTCCATGTATCAGCCACCAGGCGTGAGTGCTAGAAGCATACATCAATGAGATGCTGACGAATGTCACGGGCCTCCGGTGCCTGGCAGACTCCTTGAGGTGCTGCCACATCCCCACCCTCATCATGACCATCATCAGGTGCTTGCAGTTCTGCGTCAGGGGGCATGGGCACATTTCTACGTACGCACATGTTGTGGAGCATGACACATGCCATCACCATCTTTGCAACCTTCTCATGGCGGTACAGGAGTGCCCCGCCAGACCTGCTGAGGCAGCGGAAACGACCCTTCAGTAGGCCGAATGCCTGTTCAATGACTACACGGGTACGTGAGTGGGCATGGTTGTACTCCTCCTCATGCTGGTCCCGTGGGTTCCGGACTGGTGTGAGGAGCCATCTCTTCAGTGGATATCCAGCATCACCTGTATGTGGACGAGAAACGTATGATGTGGAATGCCATTGCTACGTACGCACACCCCCCCCCCTTCCTGCCAGGTCATTGCCGAATCACATACCCCACATTATCATGCATGTAATGTGACTCACCGAGTAGCCAGGATCTGTTCCCTGCGTGTCGCTCCATGTAGCGTGGTATTGTAGAGTTCCTCAAGACCATAGAATCATGGGTTGATCCAGGGAATCGGGCACAACAATGTGTAATGATCCTGTTGGAGTCACACACCATTTGTACATTCAGAGAATGAAATTGTTTTCGGTTGCGGTACTGGGCCTCCATGGCATGTGGGACGACCAATTCCACATGAGTGCAGTCGATGGCACCAATGCAACCCGGTATGCCGGCAAGTGCATGGAATCCCACTTTTGTGTTGGTAATTTCCTGCTCCGAGCGTGGTAGGGAGATGTAGTCGTCTGCGTGCTGCAGGAGGGCATCGAGCACTTGCAATAGTGTCCGTGAGAACAGTGGCTGAGAAATGCCATGCAACTGTCCGACTGTGTGCTGGTAGGTGCCTGTGGCCAGGAAGTGGAGTACAGACACCACCTTCAGTAGGGGTGGGATGGCGGTTGGGCTATCTATCATGCTGACAAGGTCAGCCTGTGTCATGTCCACAATGGCGGCTATGGTGTCCCGGTCCAGACGGTAGAGGGTGTGGATCTGCTCATCAGTGAGGTTGAACGGATGTGCTCGGAGGCGTGGGATTGCGGGCTGCCTGCGTGGTGGTAGTGGCTGTGCTGGCGGCCCTTGCTGGCCCTGCCTTGGCCTCCTCCTCCTCCTGCGTCTCCTCCGTGCGGCCGGTTGTAGTTGGTGTTCGTCTTCTTCTTGGAGTTGGAGTACTTGCAGTGCTATCAGGTCCCCCAGGGCCAACATCGCGAGTCCTGCCGGTAGCATTTCGGTGTGGTTGTGGGAGGAGACTGGCTGTGCAATTTATGTGTTTTCAGGCTGAATGGCCTCCACCTGTGGTGATTCATTCCACCTGTGCAAACTGCTCTCCCCTTTGGCCGAGCACGTCCCGCGCACAACGCTGCAATTCGTGGAATGGCATCTTGCTATTGCAATCATGTATTTGTACCCGATGGCCGTGTAACATTGGTTGATATGTTCATTCTGCTGTGGTCCCATTGTTTCACATACTATCTGTGCAGTCGCGAACAGAGTTGTGAAGGGTCAGTGGAACGTAGTACTCGAGTGACGGTGGGCCCTCATTCATCACTGTACCGAGTTGCGAGCGAGGTGCCCGGATGCTATTACCTTGGTCTACACAACAGGAAGTCAAAGAAGTGATATTAAAAGACATGCAACGGCTAACGTAAACAAATGTGCTTGAGTGAAGAGAAATTGGAATTACCAATAAGGAAAAATAGTAAATCAGGCCAAAGATTTGAAGCAACGTTTTACACAGTTCCTGATGAAGGTCTATTATTGACCGAAATGCATTGAACAGTATAATGTTTGCTAAAGGCCTCACAAAAATACAAATGATTGAATAAAAATATTTTTACCATAAATTCACCGGAATTATCAAGATTTTCTCAAGAATTATTGAAGAAATCAAATACAAAAAGACAACTTCTATACAAAGTAAATAAGAAGAAATTTAGTGGGATATCCACACGAGTCCTTCCAGTAGACTGGTGACAATTAACCAGTCAAATATCATACATGCACGTTACCAATCCCATCAGATGGATTCTGTTTTCACAGGCGCATGCACAGGTACACTCGTTTGTGATGGTGTTTACACCTCGATATAGATAGTTATGAGTCGCAAGTGGTTTTTGGGTGGTGATGGACCTTTGGAGTGGGCTAGCATGCATGTGGCTGTGGATTTAGTGTGATCATTGCAGTGAGTTGTTGGAATGTAGTACTGATGGCCATTCTGTTCTTTTTCTTTTCTTTTGGTTGACAGGTATCTCCTCCCCTTTTGCCACTGCCATCTGTATGCCACTCCTGCAGATGGGTTTTACTCCCGACACCTGCTGCTTCGTGTTAATCAGTGGAGCAGCATTACGATCTTATGGGACGATCGCCAATGGGCCACATGCCCTTACGCAGTACTGGTGGCTCGGAGCAACATTTCGGCCTTTCAGCTGGACTAGTGCCTCCCCATTGGGACGGCCCTGCGGTTCTGTGCGCTTCCATGTTGCCTTTTCGTACGTGAATGTGGCTCTGTGTACCATGAGGGAACAGGGCGTCACACAAGTAGTGGCTGGTCATTTCTTGCGGATGCAGCCCACAATGGTGAAATGTGTTTTGGAGTTCATGGCCTGATGGCTGTATGGGCTTGGTGATTTTGATGTGCATTAAATTTCTATTCTGATTTGGCCCGTGTAGCGTTCTTCTTTGCAAGTGATGTGGCATATGCCTATTTGGGGGGCGATGTATTGTGAGGAGATCTGCACTGGGTTCCAGCTTCGGAGTTTAGTTGCGTGGAACTGTACTGGCCGCGTTTGCCTACGAAGCCCGTGAGGTCAGGGATGGGGGCTGCCAATATGACAGTTTGAATGTTGTCATGCTCAGGGGCGGGGGATTGGGTTTTGTGTAACAGATGCCGGTCAGCCAGGTGGACTGGTGGAATGATGTGATTTTCGGAATATTGCTGGTCACAGGTGCCTGTGTTTGCGTGCGTTTCTTGGTGGGAGACTGAGGTCATGTCCATTGGTATAGCTTCTGTATTCGTGCCATCTGTGCCCTGCAGCTCCCATTGGCCCCTGTTGTGTTTCTATTGTTCGTTGGCATGCATGGGTGACTTGTACATTTCACTGGTTGCATTGTGGCTTCGTTGCACCTACGGGGAGTTGTACTTTGTGGGCAGGGAGCGGTGTACGGGCACTCAGTGGGGCCGTTTACGGTTGATTCGCGATGCCGTACTTCTCACCATGGCGGAATGGTGCATTCCGCCATGCTTGATGGCGTTAGGTACATGTCCGCTAGGGTCGGAATTGGCGTACCGTTGCGCCATGGTGGTGTTTACGGTTTGGCATGGCGCGCGCGCGCGTGCTTGGTGCAGTTAGCGTTGGCGTTCACTACGGTGTCGCTAATGGCATCGTACTTTGCGGTGACGGGTCATAGTCGCACCGAGCGCTATTCGATGGCGGTATTGCATTTCCGCCATCGTTTTCCGAATTCCGCCAGGGTCGTAATGAGGGCCAATGTCGCCGAAATACTGCTACACACCACATGCAAATGTTTTGGTATCAAAGGGTCTTTGGCTTTCAGCCTAAATCTGCGACCTTTAAAAAAAAAAAAGATGACAGACGGCCATGACGTCCACAGGATTATGCATTATGCGTAGGCTGCTATATGCACATTTTGCAGCACAATATATGCAGATCAGGGAAAAGATCCATGGGTCCAAGATGGCTGTTGAACTAAAACTTGACATCAGCTGATCTCATTCCTTTGTTTAAATTCAAATTGGGCCCGTGAATTATTTGCAAACCCAATGCTCAACTCATGCTTGTTGATTTGTTTTTGCCCAGTTTTTGGAAGTTAATAAAATAGATGATTTTCATTAAACGAAATAAAGTGGAAACTTATGAATCTTTGCTAAAATTAGTTTCATAGTTGGATTGCTACACATTTTTCAAAGTTCCATGCAATTTTGTCAAACAGACCATGGAGTATCAGTAACTTTTCATGTGGTGGTCCAGCTAGCCCTAACTACAGTTGCTATTGCTGATGTGCAATGCTGGTTTGTTTTTTCTTATTCACTGGTGATTGTCCAGCTTTTTGGTGCTGGACCAGAATGATATAAACATTGATATTTTCTTCTTTGAAAGGTACCGAGTGCTCAACTATGATTGCGAAACACACCCAAGTGGGCCGCAGCCCATAGAACAGGCTAATTTACCTTTTCTTTTTTCTTGTTTAATAGTTTCTCACATTGTGTGTATTTATGTACACATATTTATAGATATTGAGCGAAAACATTAGTTAATAGACCATTACATTCAAACCGTTCAATACAACAAAACCCTTGGACTTCATCGAAAAAACGTGAAGTAAATTGATGTCAAGGTTTCGGTTTCACACAACAATAACCCCCAAATGTGGTGGTCGTTGTGCCTGGGTGAGTGAGGCAGAAGCGGATGGAGCAGGGACCAATGCCACTGCTGGCAAAAGAGAACTCAATGTTGACACCAACAAGGGTTCCGCGACTTCCCTAAATGGCAGGATGAGCTCCTTACCAGTTTCCTGGAATACAATGTTGACTTCCGCACAGTGCTTGCGCATGAGGTGCTGCGATAGGGATGAGGTCCACACCCAGGAACGAGCTCTATTGTTAGGTTTATGGGGGGGGGCCTGATGCTGGGCCTGATGCTTGGGCACCAAAGGAAACCACTATCAGTCAAGCACCTCTCGCAGCAACAATGGCTGGTATCATCCAAGTGGGCTTGGGCTGGTCACTTTGCTCACTTTCTCCTCACCAGAGGGCATAAAGACCTCCCCAACAGTGGTTGTGTCATCAAAGCTGCCACTCTACGACTCCTGAAAAACGACCACCTTAGGACCCCTACTCCTAAATCATTCTCACCATTTAAAAGAGGTGTTAAACCTCATAAACTAGTGAAAAACCCCTAAATAGTGTTACAAAATCTAACCAAAAAGCACTTTTGATTTTATCCCAGCCAATTTTGAGTTTGTTTGCAAATGCCTGTTGGACGGTATTACAATCTTCCTCCGTAGGATGAAAGAAGTGAATCAGTTCCTTGGGTTTCTCTAGAGATTTCAGGATTTCAAAAAGCTTCTTAGTATTGTGCCCAGCTTCTGTAATCTCTTTGTTAAAGAAGTCCCTTTTCGATGTAATTATTTTGGTAGCAATTGAAAACTTACTATACACTTGTGTTAGTAGAAAAAATGCATATACAAATGCACTATGCATACAAATTAGAGGCACATGCAGGGAAACTAAAGTAAGGAAGAAAGAAAGAACAGCACCAAAAAATGACAGTAACATTGGAGTTAATCATCATGTACATAAATTAATTGTGTGTTTGAGGCATGCTTATTGCCCCATGTATGGGCACTGTGAGCTCAGATTAAACTCTAAGGAAAGTACTTTTAGAACATCTAAAGAGGTTTATGTGTAGATGTATAGCCCCTTTTAAATTATAGAAATTCTCATTGTAAGTAAATACAATAAACTAGCCTAATCATGTCAGTAAACAAGAAACAAGTGGTCCATATATGTGATGTCATCAGTGATGCCATCAATGACATTTTTTATGTCATCTTTGATGTCCTGGGTGTTAGTCTTAGTGCACGGTGGTGGAGCGAGTTATGGTTGCGTTGCTTACCATAACTGGTGAATTTCTGAGGTTGTCTGTTTTACTTGTAACCCTAACAACCCTTTAGCAAAGTGTTTTCATTGAATTTCATAGGTTTTTATTAGTGGAACTTAACCATAATGTCCCTTTAATGTTTTTTCAGTGAATTAAATAGGTACTTATTAGTGCAACTTAACCATAATGTCCCTTTAACAAAGTTTATCCACTGAATTTCATGGATTTTTAGCAGTGCATGCTAATTTCCTACAACTTACTAGTATCATACTTTCCCCAATATAGCAACATTTTTGTTCACTTCATAAAGTTTCTTCTTAAACTCTATCATTCCCCTTCTAGCATCATTTTTATCACTTCTATACACTTTTCTGCAAATGTTCCCACTGTTTTTGTGTTTGTCGACGTTCGCTAACATCTGACGTCATCGCAGACTTTTCGGAAAGTGTCACGTGACCACATGCTCGCACGCGGCATGATGACATGTTCACAAACGTGTCTGCACTTCGCGAATGGGTCTGTGCTCCACGAACACTTCAAAACTGCATTTTCTACTGGTCTAGGAACTTTGAAGCTCAAAATGTACCCTTGCACAGCTCCTACACCTATCCTTACTCATTATCCATTAACAATCTAGCACAGAGCACATACTTGGAAGAATATTAGCAAAACTGCTATTTATCTTACAAATGGCATCAGCTATCGCTTTCCCTCCTCCCCAAGAGCCACCACCACCAGCTGGAGGACCTACACAACAAAAAAAGCAGAGTACTTCAAAAGACAATGAAGAGGACCAAGAAGATGAGGTAGAGGAGGTGCCTACCTCTAGCACCCAGAGAATCATGGGTGTGGCAGTCCTTTACCACTGTTGTGAATGTACGGAAGGCTAAAGCTACCAAATTGAAATGTGACTACCTGGACTGTACTCCTACGGACCACCTCTATGCACCGCCACACCAAATCCAATTACCGCAATGCTCTCAGAAAGGTGGTTCCTTTCTTAGCCAGTAGTAGGCTATCTTCTTCCACCTCATCTACCTCAACCAAAGCACAGCACTTCAAAGGACAATGAAGAGGACCAAGAAGATGAGGTAGAGGAAGTGCCTACCTATAGCACCCTGAGAGAATTATGGGTGTGGCAGTCCTCTACCACTGTTGGGAATGTACCAAAAGCTAAAGCTACCAAATTGAAATGCTCTACTCAATCACATACTACCTGGACAGTAATTCTATGGGACCACCTCTATGGGCTGCCACATCAAATCCAACTGCCACAATGCTCTCAGAAAGGTGGTTCCTTTCTTAGCAAGTAGTAGGATATCTTCCTCTACCTCATCTACCTCAACCAATACTGTACCACACAGCCTACTTCTGTGGGACACAAAATCCCACCAGCTACCTTTCAAGCGATAAAAGAGGCTGTTGATCCATATGTTCTGAAGACAACAATACTCTATATACTGCAACACACCTCTCTGCAGTGGGGAGCAATTTCGAAGTTCTTTTAAAGCTGTAATCAAGGAGCATGAGAAACACTGCCCCCTACCTTAGATACAACACACATGCAATATCTTCCCCTGCCTACCTGCCCCTCCATATTTGTGGTTGGTGCCTCCTCCCTCATTTCCCTCCCCACCTTACTTTCTGACCTCTCCTGCAAAAAACAAATAAATAAATAAACAAACACAAAAAAGGTCCATTTAGGAACCACCTTTCACAGTTAAAAAATAGAACTGAAAAAAAATCTTATAGATTCAATCAACTTTACATTTCTCAGTAAAGTAGTTAGACTCAATATGATTCTCCAACATTTCCAGAAGGAGAGTGTTTGGTGAGAGAGAGTTTTAGATAGTGTGATCCCTGGTCCCAGACAGCATTGTTGGTGATGCAGTCGGATTTGAATTTGATCCGTGCAAGCAATCGGGAGCCAGCTGAGGCGTTTTAGGACAGAAGAGATGTGGTCCCTGGGTTTAAGGTCAAGGATACGTCTCGCTGCTCTATTCTGGATTAGCTGAAGAAGGTAGATTGAGGAGGAGGCAGTTGCAATAGTCATGCCTTGAGGTTCTCTGGAAACATTGAGCTTCTGAGGGAAAGTGAGAAAGGGGAGAATTCCTTTGATAGTGAAGAGTTGGAAGTGGGATGTCTTGGCAATGTCCTGCATGTGAGGAAGGATATCGCGGAGTTCACGCAGAGTTGAGCAGTCTTTGCAGAAAGGCTGCCAGGCTGCAAAGAAATGAATCTGCAACCCTCGCAACCTTCACCAGGGAGACCAACAACAGAGGTGGATGACGCGGAAAAAAGACGTCTGCGAAGTTCGCGTCCGGCTTTACAAATCCCCCAAACTACCAGTCACTTAGACACAAAACAAACGACCAGAGCATGCTTACCAGTCTTATCAAACTCCGGCCTGAAATCGCCCCTCACAAATTCCATCGTCTCAAGTGGGGGCTCCAACTGTATTCCCATCATTGCAGCATCAAATAAAGTCACACTACTGGCCAAAGACTTTCAAATCAATCAGCCGCCATCATCAGAACCAGCTTGCGTGGCAAAACTGCATAAACAGGCCCCTCAGGCTCAAAGGGAACAACGAGCCGATCCAGCGCCAAAGGAACCAAACGCTGAACAAAATGAAGAACTGGCCCCGCGTCAACGCCCTCCAGTTGAGAGCAGCCCAGTGCAGCATGTCAAAGGACAGGCTGCGAAGGCCTCGGCTCCAACGGGAGGAGCAAACGCCGCCGAGCCAGCACACAACAAAAACACGAGCGCTGCAGACACTCAAGAAATCTTACCAGAGATCGGCAGCATCTGCGAGGAGCGAGAACAGAGGCACCCGCCCAGATCACCACCGGCAACAGCACTCACAGAGGGGCCAGCTAGCGACGAGGCCGCCCGCAGCTTTGTTGTGGCCCTGGTCCATGCACCAGAAGCCGAGGAGGAAGCGGTAGGCGGCGAAGGCTGGGAGGAATTCAGCGCACCTTCCCCACTACCCGCTCCAGAGCCCCCGTTGCCATGAAGAGCGCCCCTAGTGGCGATCGACGGAACTCAACCAAACAGTGTTTGGGAAGAGTTTGCTCCAGGCAACAAAGAAATCCACGCAATAGATTCTGAAGCAAGTACAAACACCGGCAGAAAACAAAAGACAAAAAAAGGCCCGGCTCATACTGGACTAAAAACACACAAAATAACGCCTGCAAATGGCGCTCAAGAAAAAAGAAAACTTCAAAAAAAATCGTAATCAGCAAAAAATTTTAAAAAAGCAAGCCGGGTCCATCAAAGGAAGCACTACTAAAAACCACATTCTGCAACTCCCTGAAATACTTCTTCTCAAGGCAAGGCAAAAGAAAACACAAAGTCCTTAATGAACTAACAGACGACAAGATACTGGAAGCACTTATAGACCCAGTCCCGGCACCAAAAGCCCGCAAAATGACTTCGAAGCACCCAGACTCCGAGGAAAAACCAACAGATAATACAAAACAGGGAAAGCAGCTGAATCAAGACTCAAATCGAACTCTGTCTGAACCAACAACACCAACTATTACAAAACATACGGACAAACCAACACCACAAGTGTCGATCCCACATGTACAATCACCACAATCTATTGACCCTCTGCCCCAAAAAGAAACCAAGTCACTCCCGGAGGAGAAATCACCTTCCCAAGCAAACATAAACCAGTCAGAGGCAGAAAGAAACCCCAGCCCCCAAAACAAGTCCCCGCAACCTCAAACACCTAAAATAGCCACCTAAAAAGCAATAGAACAAAGACAAGTCCCACCAGCCTCAGAAGCTGGAGTGGACTGGGAGATTTCGTCAATGCCTAGACCCTCGAGAACAAGCACCTCAATAAGGGCCCAACGAGGAAGCTACTTCCCACACAATCAATCCCAAGAAAGATCAAGATCCGAACAACTTCAAACATCACCGGCAAGACATGGCAGAAAAAGCCTCCCATTAACAATGGAAACTCCGTCAACCGGACATGATGACTATAATGTCAGCCATAACCATAGCCCTAGCACCTTTCGGTAAACTCTACGAGACACTTAACGACACGTTAAAAGACAACACATCCCTAATTGCCCTCATGCACACAAAATTAATTTTCCTAGAAGGTTTCATCACGGCCAAAGAACAAGAAGCAAAAATCAAAGGCTACACCCCTAGAGCCGAAAGGGGCGAACAAAAGCATCAGTCAACCGCGGAAATCCAAACAGAGCAACCGACAAGCCCCCAGATCTTCAGTTTTCGAAGCAGACCACTCGATGTGCCCACAACAAAGAAAACCCCGCGATCCAAAGGAAAAGAAACACACAAGAAGAACCAGCTGCCCAATCACGCCTGTATAACAATAGGTCCATCCCTTCAAGCTCCAAAAAACAGCACAGCTGCAGAAAAACATAAATCGACCAAAGACCTGAAAAGTACGACCACAGAGAGCACAAGCCTAGTAAAGACATCACTCAGCAACCCAATCACTCTCACCCACCAGCAATTTAATCCACCTCCTACTCAACAATCGAGACAACAGCAAACACAAAAATCGCCAAGATCAATAGAAGACTTCATGGCTGACACAAATTCAATGAACCTGACTACGCACTCAACGCCTGAACTAGATGCCAAAGAGGACACAGCAATCAGCATTGATTCCACACCACCTAAATCAAAGTGGGAAATAACGCAAAAAAAAGAAGACGACACAGATTAGCACCACAACGTCGAACCTCCAGAGCAAGCTCAAGATACCCGAAAGGACCAAACATCGCGACCCAACAAAATCTAGTCTCATCAGTACTCCAAAAAAGACAAGCCTCATGCTCAGATGAAAGACGAGACGCCAAAAATAAAGAAAACCACCGCCCTGAAAGAAACATCTCCAGAAGGTCAAAAGAAAGAGCGCTCGGTTGTAGACCAACAAGTCGCCCCAATAAAGAAAGAAAGCCCTCTAGAGCAAGCCCAGAAAAGAATGGACCTCTCAAGTAACAACAAAAAAAAGAAAGCGGTCAGACAAAAACCTTCAAAATAGAACAAACAGATCACAACCCTGAAGCAGTAATTCTAAATAGAGGAACGATAATGAAAATCTTTAGAAACATCAAGACCCTCAAACACTTGAGACCAGAAGACATTCCTTTAGTGGAACCGTACCACAAAGCACGCAAGGCAAAAGCATATATACATATTAAAAAAAACACAGGAATAAATCAGTCCAAAGAAACCGACGAGGACTTACGACAAAGAGGTTATCTTCTAACGGAGCACGGGGTAGACTCTCAAGCCTCCAACCAGCAGACCCCCTGCATCCCGGACAACACTCAGATGCACCATCACAGAGCCAACAGAGAAGGAGACTACAGCTCGGCAACCACCTCGCAAAATGCACGCTATCCTCTCCCCAGTAGAAGACCTACAGACAAAAATGAAAAAGATCAACTACCAGAACAGAGGGAACACAGAAAGAAAAACAACTATGTTGAAAAAGAAACGACACACGAAAAGACCTCTACATTGAGAGACAACCTTAACGCTAAACAACAGACAAAGAAAAACGGATTCTCCCTTGGACCAATAAAACAACTATGGGCTTGGCTCCCAAAAACAACCCCAAACAGGTCTACAAAATAGCAACGACCAACGAGAGCAGAGAAGGAACCATCTTCAGAAAAATCAACAAGACTGCTCTCAACGACACCTACCTTGAAAATGGCCTTGTGGAACACACGAGGATTTAAACACCTGATGAGAACAGGAAAAACAAATCTAGGAGACTTTGACATTTTAGCACTCCAAGAAACCTGGCTCACAACCTCGCCAGCCCTGGATGGCTACGAACTAACAATTTCCAAAGCCTCAAGAGGACAAACAGGCCGACCCTCAGCGGGCCTCTTGATCGCATTTCGAATAGGCAGCGGTCTGTCAATAGAAAAAGGACTATCTGCCTCACAGAGCCACCTATCAGTTAGGGTGAAGTGGACCCATCAAAACCAAAAGACGAACAAAAGCTGGGAGACCCCAATCGTAATAATAACTATGTACTGGAGCCCAGACAAAATTCAAGATGACGACTTTCTACGCACAATTGAGTCAGAAATAGATGAGATACAAATAAACTCAGAAACCACCGAAATAATCATCTGAGGTGACCTGAATGCTAAATGCCTGAACAAAATCTCTCACCCGACAGCACCCAACACCGATACCAGAGGAGACTCAAGAGGCAAGAAATGGCTAAAATTAATGGACTCTAGAAACCTCCATAATACGGCACAGCTGTCATCAACAAAACCTCAAATTCCTACGTGGGAACGAGCATCCCAAGCGGGAACAATCGACTACATATTTGCCTCCGAAGGAATGCTAGACCTCATAACCTCATTCGAGGTCCTACGCACAGAGGCAAGCGACCACAACATCATTCAAATAACGTGGTCCAGATCACATCTGGAAAAACACACAATGACAGAAGAGGTGGAAGTATCAACCCAAGGAAACCGCTTAAGACTGACCGCTGAAAGGATAGCAGATCTGACAGAAAATTACAAAAAGAAACTTGGAAATGAACTTGACAGGCGCAGAGCAGAACCAGACTACCAACCCCTGCTAATTCAATACCAAGTTAACCCTTCAATGCATCAGAAAAAAGGCGAACCCCAAGATCCCCACCAGTACGACAAACTACTGGTAATCAAGAAGACTAAAACGTCATGCAGCAAAATCCAGATCAATATCCATGAAAAAAGGACTGAAAGAAGAAGTAACAAACTACAGAGCCTGGCTGAAATCCCACCGCATGAAACTATACCAACAAGACTCGGAAGACATGCTCAAAAAGGTAATGGGAAGAAACTCTAGGGATTTCTGGTCACTCATAAAAAAGGCAGACAGCAACCAGCCCCACAAGTTAGCCAACACGGTGAGCGAAGAAAGATGGACGATCCATTTCTCCGCCCTATTCCAAAGTCCTAAAGGCCCACGCGCACCAAACACCGCCAACGGAAACTCGCCCTGGGAGGACCTCTCAAATGCGGATGACATTTGCGGAAAGTACTCTGCCTTTCCTCTCCTTCCCCCAGAAGCTCATGGTATCCCAAGCTCTGGTTCTCTCTAGCCTGGACTATTGTAACAGCCTCTTTCTAAATCTACCTGCCTCTACTCTCGGCCCTCTGCAACTAATCCAGAAAAGGACTGCAAGACTTGTCCTTGGACTCAAGCCCTGGGATCGTATCTCTCCAGCTCTGAAATCTCTCCACTGACTCCCAGTGGATGCAAGAATTAAATTCAAAACCCCCTGCATTGTCCACAAGGTTTTCTGGGGCCTGGGTCCAAAATACCTTCAGCTATCCCTCTGCAAATACCTCCCCTCTCAAGCTCTTCGCTCCTCTACCTCCAACTCCCTCAGGGTCAGTCGTTTTTCTAAGAAACGAGCTGGGGGTAGATCTCTGTCTTCGGCTGGGGCCTCCCTCTGGAACAGCCTTCCTGCCACTCTAAAACTTGAGGAGAACCATCTCCGGTTCCGGAAGCACCTCAAGACCTTCCTCTTTTCTCTGCCTTCGCTCCCCCTCTCCCCTGCTGATCTGTTCTCTCTTGGCACCATGCACCTGGCCACCCTATGTCCTTTGGGTCCAGGTACCTGCTCATCCTGCCACCCTCCCGCACTGCCTCCGAGCCACCCCTTGCACTGGGGTCTGTATCTGTACCCATACAGCCCCCCCTTTTTCTTCCTGCACTTATCAAACCTACCCTGTCTGCTGCCTTAAACCTAGAACTTGCAAATTGCTGGCTGCATTACCACTGTTTGTTGCCTTTATTATTTAATTATTGTTATTTATCTGTTTCTCCTCTGCTTCGCACTTTCCACCTCTCCCCCTTCCATGCACTTTTCCCCTCCCCCCTCTCCCATGCACTTGCGCGTTCTTAATGTCACTGGGCCTCGTAAGATCGCTGTTTTGTTCTCCCCTGTTCCCCTCCCTTGCCTTATCGCGCTCTGAAACACTTGTGTACGAGCGCGATAGAAATAAAATATCAATCAATCAATCAAAGGAGCAATCCGCAAACTAAAGTCAAGCCGAGCGCCAGGACCAAATGGAATAACTAATGGCGATTTGAAAAACAATCTCAAAGAATGAGCCGAGTTTATAAGACTCGTTTTTGAAACGGCAACAACCACAAAATCGATACCCCGCTCATGGACAATGGTGACGGTGGTCCCGATCTTTAAAAAGGGAGACAGATCCGAACCCACCAACTACCGCCCAATTTCATTACTGGATACAATCGGGAAAATCTTCTGCTTGCTGCTATTAAAAGGCTTCCAAAGGTGGGCCACAAACTCACCCAGCGGAGATCCTTTCCAATCAGGCTTTACGAAGAACATCGGAACACAAGTAAACATCATGATTCTCGACATCATAAAGAACAAACCCGTGGACAGCAACGTAAGGTCTTCGTAGCCTTTGTGGACCTAACACAGGCTTTCGACAAAATCGACCTTGGCAGGCTATGGTCCAAATTGGAAGAATGGAAATGCCCAACTCAACTCCTAGAGCCTATAAAAGCACTGCATCGAGATACATCAATGAGGGTAAAACTAAACCATGCCGGAGCCCTATCAGAAGAAATTACAATCAACAGAGGCGTAAAGCAAGGATGCCGTTAGCACCAGCACTTTTCACGGCTTTCCTCAGGGACTATAAAGACTCCGGCAAAGAACTCAGAAACTTTGCTCTGAAACTGGGTGACACTCCAATCCCAAGGCTCCTTTACGCAGATGACATTATACTCCTCCATCAAACCCCCGTCGGGCTGCAACGCTAACTAAACAGCCTAGCAAACTACATCTCAGAAAACAACCTCGAAATAAACAAAGAGAAAACTAAAATTTTGATCCTCGAAAAATCGGCAGCCAGGAAGAAAACACACCATTGGTTCATCGAGAATACCGAAATTGAAGTCGCAAAGGAGTTCAAATATCTCAGAGTGATGATCGACAGCTCGGGAAATGAGGCAAAAATGCAGCACAATCTTTGGGAAAAAAACAGAAAACTCGCAGCCCAGGGTCGAGCCATGTACAGGAAATTTGGCCGCTTTTCATTGCTACCGACCATAAAGTTCTTCAAAGGAAAAGTGGTTCCAGCCCTGACATACGGGGAGAAAGCCTTTCTGACAATCCCATAAGGCATCTGGGACAAGCTGGAGGGCCACTTCTGGCAAGAAGTAATGTGATTCCCTAAATCAACAGTGATTGCGGCAATCAGAAGAGAACTAGGCCTGTCCTCCCTGAAAGCGACAGTGGACGCGAACGAAATGTTGCTATACAGGAAAATAATCATGCCTGAAGCACCTAGACAATACAAACTGGTCGAGCAAGAAATTCAAAGAGGTAATTGTAAACTACTATCAGCCTGGCCGCGAAAAAAGAAAACATCCTGGTAGAACTCGGCTGCACCAAAGAAGACCTCTTCCTCACTCCCAACAAAATCAAGAAGAAAATGGATCTACAAGAGTGAATCCCCACGCAAGAAAAAGCAGCATCCAATAAACTCCTTGCCCATATGCCGCAACAAAACAAAAAACTGAATGACCATGCATCACTCATCAGTAGATTCCCAGACAAAACCTTAAGGCAATCTTTCATAAGGGCAAGATTAAGGGGGTAATTCATAGAATTCAGCGCACAAGTGGCGCACGCGGCTGGCGCACAGTGTGCGCGTGCGAATCCCTGCGCCAGCCGCGTGCGCTAAAATCCATTTCCGCGCACAGCGTATTCATGGATTCCAGCCACCAAAACCAGCCGTGGCGCACAGTGGCGCAGCGACCCTGCAGCAGCGCCAGTCACGCCCCCAAGAACGCCTCTCGCGCAGGGAAAAGCCATCAATATACCCAATCCAGCGCAAAGGGCTGTGCTAACCCTGTACCAGCACGGCAAGCGGGCTACATGTATCACTGGGGTGCGCGGGAAGTACCTCACGCGATTGGCCCCGTGCGAGCAGGGTACGCGTATTTCAGGAGTGCGCGGGAAGTTCCACACGTGTTTTCCGTAGGGTACGCGTATCTCAGGGGTGCGCGGGAATTTCCACACGCGATTGGGCCCGTGCGAGCAGGGTACGCGTATCTCAGGGGTGCCCAGGAAGTGCCACACACGATTTCAGCAGGGTACGTGTATTTCAGGGGTGCGCGGGAATTTCCACACGCGATTGGGGGTACGTGTATTTCAGGGGTGCGCAGGAAGTGCCACACGCGATTTCAGCAGGGTACGTGTATTTCAGGGGTGCGCGGGAATTTCCACATGTGATTGGGGGTACGCCTATCTCAGGGGTGCGCGGGAAGTGCCACACGCGATTTCCGCAGGGTACGCGTATCTCAGGGGTGCACAGGAATTTCCACACGCGATTGGGCCTGTGCGCGCAGGGTACGCGTATCTCAGGGGTGCGCAGGAAGTGCCACACGCGATTTCAGCAGGGTACGTGTATTCCAGGGGTGCGCCGGAAGTTCCACACGCGATTCCATCCGGGTACCTGTATTACAGGGGTGCGCGGGGAGCACCACACGTGAATTGCACGTGTGGGTCCTCCCAGGTGTTCCCTCTACACCCTCCACGGCCCCAGCAGGTGGCTCACACCACATAGGCCTACCCTGCACATGTCCTGCAGGCGCACCATCCACCATGGCCATGACCCCCAGCCAACCCACATGTCAACTTGCACTACTGCCCACCAACGCATGTCCCCCTGCACCCCCAGTCACCAGGGGCACCCTCCACCAGGCCCCACCCATGTCTCCCAGCACCCCCACCCCCCCAGCAGTGCAGGGGCACCCACCACCAGGCCCCCACCCATGTCTCCCACCACCCCCACCCCCCAGCCACCAGGGGCACCCACCACCAGGCCCCTACCCATGTCTCCCACCACCCCCACCCCCCAGCAGTGCAGGGGTAGCCTCCACCAGGCCCCCACTCATGTCCAACTCATGTCTCCCACCACCCCCACCCCCCAGCACTGTGGGGCACCTGCCAGCAGGCCCCCACCCATGTCCAACGCATGTTCCCCACCACCCCCACCCCCCAGCAGTGCAGGGGCAGCCACCACCAGGCCCCCACCCATGTCTCCCAGCACCCCCACCCCCCAGCCACCAGGGGCAGCCACCACCAGGCCCCCACCCATGTCTCTCACCACCCCCACCCCCCAGTCACCAGGGGCAGCCTCCACCAGGCCCCCACCCATGTCACCCACCACCCCCACCCCCCCAGTCACCAGGGGCAGCTTCCACCAGGACCCCACCCATGTCTCCCACCACTCCCACCACCCCAGTCACCTGGGGCAGCCTCCACCAGGCCCCCACCCATGTCTCCCACCACCCCCACCCCCCAGCAGTGCAGGGGCACCCACCACCAGGCCCCCACCCATGTCTCCCAGCACCCCCACCCCCCAGCCACCAGGGGCAGCCTCCACCAGGCCCCCACCCATGTCTCCCAGCACCCCCACCCCCCAGTCACCAGGGGCAGCCTCCACCAGGCCCCCACCCATGTCTCCCACCACCCCCACCCCCCCAGTCACCAGGGGCAGCCTCCACCAGGCCCCCACCCATGCCTCCCACCACCCCCACCCCCCAGCAGTGCAGGGGCAGCCTCCACCAGGCCCCCACCCATGTCTCACACCACCCCCACCCCCCAGCCACCAGGGGCAGCCTCCACCAGGCCCCCACCCATGTCTCCCACCACCCCCACCCCCCAGTCACCAGGGGCAGCCTCCACCAGGCCCCACCCATGTCTCCCACCACCCCCACCCCCCAGCAGTGCAGGGATACCCACCACCAGGCCCCCACCCATGTCTCCCACCACCCCCACCCCCCAGCAGTGCAGGGGCAGCCTCCACCAGGCCCCCACCCATGTCTCACACCACCCCCACCCCCCAGCCACCAGGGGCAGCCTCCACCAGGCCCCCACCCATGTCTCCCACCACCCCCACCCCCCAGCACTGTGGGGCACCTGCCAGCAGGCCCCCACCCATGTCCAACTCATGTTCCCACCCCCCAGCCACCAGGGGCAGCCTCCACCAGGCCCCCACCCATGTCTCCCAGCGCCCCCACCCCCCCAGTCACCAGGGGCAGCCTCCACCAGGCCCCCACCCATGTCTCCCACCACCCCACCCCCCAGCACTGTGGGGCACCTGCCAGCAGGCCCCCACCCATGTCCAACTCATGTTCCCCACCACCCCCACCCCCCAGCACTGTGGGGCACCTGCCAGCAGGCCCCCACCCATGTGCAACTCATGTTCCCCAGCCAACATGTCATCACAATCTAGATCCCTGGTCCCTATGGTCAGCCTCCATGCAAAATACCCACCCGAGTATTGCATCCACCCACTCATAATTTGCAATTACATCACAGAACACCAATTGCAAGTTCCGAAACAAACACATTTCCCTCACATACACCCAATGGGTGTCAGTGAATCTCAAAACACATATCATGAAATGCATGAAACCAATGAGATACCACACATTGAAGTTCACCAAAAAAAATATGTATTAAAGGAAACATAAATAGAATAAAAAATGAAGAAACAGAAATGTGAATGTACAAAAATGAAAATAAGCATGTCTGTTAAAAAAAGCAAAACCAAAAATAAAATTCCAAAGTAATGTTGTCCAAAGTCAATGTCCACAAAACAAAATCCAATGGGAAATAAAAAAGAAAGCCATTGCTCCATGGTTAAAAAGTGAAAAAAAATACAATCCAACTGTGAACTATGTACATGGGAACAAGCCAGGGTCCATTATCCCAACAAAATAAAGGAAACCTAACTAACTACACTAACTAATAAAATAAACTATATACAAAAATGTGGCCAATGTCCGAAAGGTCCAAATAAAATAAAAACAAAAATGAAACCTAACACTACCTACATAACTATGTACAAGGGCAGCGGGCTAGTTTCACGGCTCACTTGTGGATGTCCCGGGCCAGGGCATCATCGAACTCCTCCTCAATGTCCCCGAGGCGGTCCTCCTCCATGGCCCCGAGGGTCCGCAGGGCCGTCGACGTCTCCACCTCCAAACCCCTGCGGATTGCCTCGAGGCACTCGGCCCGCCTCAGGGCCCTCCGCATGGAGTTCTCCGCCCTGACCATTGTGAGCCGTGCCTCTTCCGCCTGCTGCCGCTCCGCATCTATGGCGTGGCCCAACCGCTGCCACACGGAAGACACTCTCTGTCCTGGGTCCTCCTGCCCTCCGGCCGATGCCTGCCCCTCCGATGTTGAAGGCCCCAAGCCTTCATGGCTCCCACCACGTTGCTGCTGCTGCTGTGCCTCTGCCCGTGCACTGCCTCCTGCTGCCTGCACATCCTCTGCCGGCTGGGGTGCAGTCGTAGATGTGGCCACCCCTGCTGGACGTCCGACTCCCGACTGTGGCAGGGATGCCTCCTCCACCAGCCTGGCCGCACCGTCAGAGGCAGCTCTACAGGGCACCCAGGTGACTGATGGGTGGGACGATGGCACAGAGGACGACTGGCGCGTAGGGGGTCCAGTTGAGGAGGGGGTCGTAGCAAGCCCCATCAGACGGAGGAATCCGGCCTGGGTGACCTGTCCCAGCAGGCTGACGTGGTCAACGAGCCATTCGAGATGACTTGCAGTCTCTTCATGAAAAGACTGCAGGTCACCTCGCATGGCCCGTTGACGCAACGCCACACCAGCCAGGACAGGCTCAACCCGGACCTGGATAGCCACGTCCGCAGGCAGAGGAAGGCCAGTTGACGTGAGCTCATCCCCTGCCTGAAAACGGGTCTGGACGTAGGCATCCCTGCTGGTGCAAGATGATGCAGGGACAGGATTGCACACAGGCACCTCCGCAGAGGCCTGTGCTGCCTCCTGTCCCTGGTCCTGCACTGCACCACTAGCACCAGTGGGATCCCCACCTCCAGACCCCATCTCTGGTGCTTGCACGGCCTCCTCCTCCACCAAACCCCCCACCAACCTGGATGACTCCGTGCCATCTTCCCCTGTTGGGCCCTGTGGGGTCCCAGCTGCCCCTTCTGCTGCCGAGGAGTCCAACTCCAACCTCCGCCTCTTGGACCTCCC
Organism: Ambystoma mexicanum; assembly: GCF_040938575.1. Taxonomy (NCBI): domain Eukaryota; kingdom Metazoa; phylum Chordata; class Amphibia; order Caudata; family Ambystomatidae; genus Ambystoma; species Ambystoma mexicanum. Next base: position 118,269,146 of record NC_090926.1, on the reverse strand, counting down.
CCCGGCAGCTGTGTCCTGGGACGCGGCACCGGACTCCTCACTCCCCGACGAGATGACAACATGGGAGGGGAGCCGGGCCTTGCGTCTCCGGCTGGCGGTGGGATCCCCGCCGCTGTGCTCCACAGCACCTTCTCCGCCCTCTTCATCAGTTGACGCTGCAGACAAGGAGAAACAAAACACAGGCATCAGGGCACTGTACAATGGACACATACACACATGACAGTTGTACATGAGTGGCATTGGCAAACCTCAGACATGTCATCACAATCCCCAACACACATGTCATTACAACTCGCACACATGAGCCATACCACAGCCATATCGCAACTGCCACCACCATCCATACACATACAACAGCATGAGCAGCCAAAGGTGAGCCAGACATCACATGCAACACAGGAAGTGCACCACACATGTACACACACCACCACACTTGCATGCATGTGTACACCTCTGCCAAGTGTCGCAGTGTTCAGACGGGCATCCATGTCACATCTGCCAATCAGGCTTCCACATACCGCTGTCACATGCATCCATGTTGCATCACTGTTGCACCCTTGTCAAATACACACACATGCACATGTACACAGTGCTGATACATGCAGCCAAAAACAACATACATGCGTGACATCACGGACATGTCTACTTACATACACATTCATCCAAACATGTGTGCCCACACAACTGCATTTGGCATGCAAGCCTACACACACAAGCACCATCCATGTCTCACACATTACAGCCTCGCATGTGTCAGCCCCACGGCCCTGTACACCCCCACCCATACTCAACCCCATACAAACAGATGTGCAACCTGCACACTACTGAAAATCACCATACGCACTGCTCACAATCAGGATGCATGTACACTCACCGCTCGACTCCAGACGGGTCTGCTTCTCAAGGACCTGGACGTGGAGCGCTGGGGATATGCGTTCCAGGACCCTCATCTGTTCTTCCGACAAGTGGCCCCGGCGCCCCTTGGCATCCGCTGCCTTCAAGAGGCGCCGGGCCTTGTTCAGGGTCCTGGACCTGAAGTCCTCCCAGCGCTTCTTGACATGTTGTAAGTCGCGGACTGCCACCCCCTCCGCGTTGATGGCAGTCACGATGTCAGTCCAGATCCTAGTCCGTCCTTCCTTGTCGGCGCGGGAACTTCTGAAGAGGGCATCATACTGCCCCAGGACTTGCTCCACCAGGACACCAACTTCGGTGGCACTGAAGCTGGTGCCCCTCTGCCTCTCTGGCCGGGGGTTGTCAGTGGTCCCAGATGGTGTTTGCCCCGACATGACAACCCCAGAGGCAGGAGTGGGTGGGCAACTGGGTTCTGGGGCTGGGCTGTGGAGCGATGGAATCCCAGTCGGGAGTCTTCGGTTCCAGCAGGGGTGGTCACAGCAACAGCACCCCTGGCTGATGTGCAGGCAGCAAATGGCAGGGCACGTGGGCAGCAGGGAGTCAGGCAGCAGCAGATGGCAGGTGGGAGCGTGCTTGGGGCTCTGGGGGGCAGTAGTTCGGCCTTCTGGGCAGGAGCGTGGCTTCCGTGTGCTTACGCGTGGCCAGCTTGATACGGAGTGATTTGGCACGTGAAAAATCTGCACGTCAGCATGTAATTCGAGGAAAGGCCCTTAGCGCGTAAGCGCGTCTGCACGCATACGCATTTTCATTGGACAGAAGGCCCCTCAAGCGCAAGCGCCCCTGTGACGTGACGCGTACAGACGTGCATGGGCATTTCAGCGCGCGTTAAAAACTGCACGTCCGTGTGTAATACGAGGAAAGGGCCCATGCGCGTAAGCGCGCGTGGAAACTGCACGTCCGCGTGTAATACGAGGAAAGGGCCCATGCACGTAGGCGTGCGTGGAAAACTGCACGTCCGCATGTAATACGAGGAAAGGGCCGATGCGCGTAAGTGACGTGACGCGCGCGTGCGTTTCCCTCAGCACGGGTTAAAGGTGAGCGGGCCCAGCAGTTCGCTGTACGTGCCTTTCGTGGAGACCGACGTGTGTTGCTGCTTCCTGTTGTTTCGCGCGCCATCACAACTTCACAGCTATCAAGGACGTATCTCTTCTTTTGGCGGGGGTATTGGCTACGCGTGTTTTTCTGCATCGCGCTAGTCAGACAGTGAGTCGCACACACTCTTTTTCCCACTGCGGGTGCCCCTGTGTATCGCACCCATTTTCGATGTCATAGTAGCCTGCGTGTCCCACGCGCACGCATTATTCGTGTTACTAGGTGCCACCGCGTACTGCGGGAGGTTGAATCCACGCACATAGGCTGCAGGGTTGCGTGCACGGTTTTACTGCAGTTTTGGAGTGCCTGAGCGTTGCGTGACCCATCCCCACATCACCGGGGTCACATACAGCCTTGCAGGTGCAGGGGGGCTGTTAACATCTTGCTTCCCACCCCCTTCACCCCAATTGCCCAGGTCAATTGTGGTGTACACCTCCCATTGGCACCACTCCATCTGTGCCAGCACTACTACATCTGTGCCATGGTTGGGAGGCCATCAAAGGTGAGGGGCGCCTCAGCTGGGCGTACTCCTCGTGGCAGGCGTGGTCAGGGACGTGGCCGTGGTGACCAGGGAGTAGGGGGACTCCAGGGTGTCCAGGGCAGCCACAGAGGGGGAAGAGGCAGGGGTGCGCCACTTGAGCACAATGTTGTGCCATGTGTCGGTGCAGCCATGCCACTACCCCCTGTGGTTCCGGGGGATGCAGCTCCTGCATCTGGCACTGGCACCCATATGACCCGGCAGTCCGTTCCATCGACTGCCACGGGCCCAAGGGTAGTGGTAGCTGCAGGTGCAGCTATGGACACCGCCACCCAGACTCAGGGTCTGCCAGCGCAGGCTGCGTTGGCACTTGAAGAGCCCTTGGTAGATCTCCAACAGGCCAGGGGGGAAACCATAGGGGCAGGCCGGGCTGCTCAGACCGAGACACGTGTCCCTGGGGCAGTCATGTCATCTGCTGCCCCGAACAGCCGGGTGTTGGCAAGTGCAGGGGCAGATGCACCCAACAGCACCCCGGTTGTGAGTCTGCCAACCAGGACCGTTGCGGTCAATGACCCTGCCACAGCTGATGTTGCTGCGCAGGGTTCATTAGTGGGCACCCAGCTGCCACTGACACAAGTCAGGTCTTTGGTCATCCCTCCACCTGCCACTCCCTTGGCTCAATCCACCGAACCCACTGGCCATACTGGTCAGGGCGGCATTAGCCAGCCAGGGTCTGCGCCACAGTCCAAGAGGAGGAAGGTTGCACCTGCAGTACAGGGTGGGACCCCACACACAGCCACGACCTCCTGCACATCGAGGAAGAAGCCTTTCTGTAAGCAGGAACTGGACTTCCTCGTGGACTACGTGCGGGGCCACAGCCGTGACATGCTAGTGGGTGCCAATAGTCAGACTATGGCTGCCCAACGTGACACCCACTGGAAGCATGTTGCGGAACATGTCAGTTCATTCGGCCATGAGGTGCGCACGGCGCAGGAGTGCAAAAAGCGTTGGAATGACATCAAGCGCAGCACTAAGGCCAAGCGTGCCTCAAATTACAACTTGACTCTGGTGACTGGCGGTGGGCCTGCACGAGAGGAGGAAGAACTCACTCCGCATGAGGCTCTCGTTGCGGAGTTCATACCACCTGAATTGGTCGAAGGAGTGGGAGAGATGCTGGACTTTGATGCCCAGTCCAGTGAGTGTTGATGCGTGTTTGTTGAGGACGTGTGTGTTTCACTTGTGGGATGTGTTGTGCATGATTGCTGCTACATGTGACGTGTACATGGTTCTGATGTGTAAGTAATGCAATGCTACCGTCATGCATGTCTCCTCTGCCTGCATGCGGGACTCCATGTAGGCATGCTCCCTTGCCCCTCCTCCGCCACTCTGCACCCCAGTTCCACCTTTGCACTGGTCTGCTTCAATCTTGCCAATGTGTACTTTCTTGTTCATGTGTCCTGTGTAGATGCTAACTTCCAGCGTAGAATCTGCCAGACATATGCCGTGTGGTACAGCCTTAGTACTCGATGCAGGGTATCTCACTTGTACTGTGCATGGGTCAGATGTCCCGCAGGGACATGAGTGCCCATTCATGCTCCATGTGCCCTTGACTGGATGATCACTGTAATATAAGTCCTTGGTTACATACATTACCTGCCATCTCATCAGCCTTCCCATGTCAACTGTGGCTCAGTCCTGCGTTGCACACATGTTTAGGCTCTGACAATCTGTGTGGCTCACAGGCCTCAGCCTGTTCAATGGCCAATGACTCTGTCCAACTGTTGTTGTGTCTTCTTCACACATGGGCGGCCTCCGGAGTTTCCATCATGTGTCCTGCCCACTGTCCCAGCATCATTTGCAGTGTTGTAATTTGAATCACATTAAGCTGTTGATGCCAGTCAACACTGCCTGTCAATACACAGGTGTGTGGTCAGCCTTTTGATACCATGCTAGGCATCCCTGCTTTGGTACTGGAGTGGAGGGGTGCTTGGCTTCTAGACATGGTACACATTGAATGCACAATGCACGTGATGTCTGAATTTGACATTGCACTGCCTTCACATTTCCTGGCACACACCATTTAGTGCTTGTACATGTAGGTAGTGAGTGGCGTACACATTTTCTGCACAGCATAGACCCACTTCCATGGAAACTGCCACCTTTCAACAGGTCTGATCACAGAAGCTATTCAAAGTAGACCCAGCATGCATGCCAGGTCATATGTTGTGTGTCACATGTCTGCCGGATGCCTTTGCTGTCGGTGTGTGTGTGTGTCGTGTGCTTCTGACATGTGTATTGACCTTTTTCTCTCTATTTTTCAGGTGATGACGCAATGGAGGCGGAGGATGGTGTTGTCATGCCAGACACAGGGTTGGTAACACCACATCAACACGGCACTAGTGGGGGCGTGGGGTGGTAGGCCACGAAAACCCCCCTGTGCTGCAGTCCATCTTGTCTCTGGCTGCCTATGAGTCCAGCCTTGATGACGACTCTGACGTCCATGTTGAGTTGGATGAGCATCAAGTCCATGTGTCAGGGGTGAGTGATTCTGATGTGGACACTCCTCTGTCTGCGACACCTGCACTGAGGGATCCGACAGTCTTGGTTCCTCCGCCCGTGGTGGATCGGGACGCAGGGTCACCCTCCACACCAGTCACTGATGTGCCTGGGACATCACGTCGACGGGGGCATGTAGTCGTGCAGCCGCAGGCGGTGCCAACACAGCAAGGACCCCCGGTCCTTGGGTCCCGCAGGGGTCAAGCCCGGCAACGCGGTCGCCGCGCGCAACCGCTGTATACTGAGTGGGAGCAAGACATGACTGCCAATTCCGAACGGCAGGGGGCAGCAATGGAGAACATCGCTGAGAGCATGGAGCGTGTGGCCCGATCTGTGCTTCCCACTGCTAGGCAGGTGCTTCTCCAGCAGCAGGCGGCACGGTCCACGGCCCGCTCGCTCAGGCTGGGCATGGCGGCCTCAGACAGGGCACGCCAGGCTGAAATGTCGCTCTGCGTCAAGCAATTGCTGCTCATGCAGAGGCGCACATGGATGCCCTGAGGGAGGAGTATGCTTCCCTCAGATCCACTCTGGGTGTCCTTATGATGTCCCAGAGGCAGCAGGCAGAGGAGAGGTTTGCACAGCTTGAGCGTACCATCTCGGCTGAGCTACAGGCTTGCCGGGAGGTGCAGCGGTTGTCCAGCCAGGCCTTGCAGGAGGAACTCCGTGTTACACGTGCTACCTTGCAAGAGGAAGCACGTGTATCACGTGAGGTTCTGCATGCAGACCTACGTCACATCGCCACACAGAACCAGGCTCACCCGTCCGGCAGACTTGCTGCCGATGAGGGGCAAGCTGCGGCTAGGGTGGCCAGGCTACTGTGCCACGTCCTCCTTTCCAGGATGAGCCAGACTCGGGCGACCATCTATCTCCCACATAGGTCGTGCTGTGCAAGCGTTGAGCCCATGGAGGATTTTTTTTTTGGCTCAGCATCATCGCATGTGGATGTTGAGCAGCACCCTGTACCTCCCCCCTCCTGGGTGCCTCCCCTCCCCCCCGGGTCGTATGTGACCATTTTTGATTTTTCTTTTAGTTTAGTTAGTTAAGTTTCTGTTTGATAGTTAGCTTAATAGGTAATGTAGGTTTTCCATAGTTAGTGTAATTAGTTAATAGTTGAGTTAGTTTAAAATTGCTAGTCTATTGTGCTTTCATGTGACGGTTGTCTTGTGTATGTGTTTGCTGCTTGGGGTCCTTGACTCACATATGCCACTCCTGCCTCCCTTATCCATGGGCTCGCAAGGATGGTTCGGTGTTACAGCATTTTACACAAGGGCCTTGGACTGTCATATCTGTGGCATGTCTGGTGCTGTGTGACTTGTGTTGACACCCCTAGTGGGGATGATTTAGGTGTCATTGTCCACTGTTCAGCTTTTGCTAGATGGAGTGTGTCATGATTAATGTGGACATTGATTGCTATGCATTGTGTAGTATGTTTCATATCTTTCCTGTACATGTGCTTGTTGCAATTCATGCTGTAGATAGTGTTCCACACTTTGGAGGTGAAAGACGGACTAATGGTGTGATTTGTGATGTGACTCTCTGACATGGTCAAGTAATGAGATGCCTGTTGTGACACACACAGATGACTTTCAAGCATTAATGATGTGTTTCATGCCCTTTCTGCAGGGGGATGAGCCTCCAGAGCACCTTTGCCAGCAGACATGGCCCATTGGACGACGGAATTTTGGACCCGTTTGTTGGTGCCCACATGCACATGTGTGCACAAGCAGAGGCACAGTGATTGCAGACCCACATCCTAGAACTGCTGACATGTTCCAAGGAACTCCAGGCAAGGTGAGCATCACAGGGGGGCCACGACACAGCAAAGCTTGCACCAGGCGAGTTGCACATGCAGGCTTAGTCACAGCACTGAGGGTGAGCTTAGACGAATATTGGTGTTGAAGCACACAATGCAGCTCAGATGTGTTTGTGGACTGATGGCTGTTGATAGTAGGGTTGTCTGAGACACATGCAGGGGCAGTGGCACATACCCTCCGGTACACCAAGGTCCATTGAGGCACTTGTATCAACCATGTAGCCTTCCGAGACATGGAAAGGGGCAGCTCACAGGGACATACAGCAAGGGACATACTCGGGTGCAGTGCATGTCTTTTCCACGTACTTCATGATAAATGCACTGCCAACTTTGTTTCGGTCATGGTGGTACGCAACTTGCTCTGTAGTCATGGCTTGCTATATGGGTCTGTCTGCTTACCCAGGGAACATTGCATGTTGTGTGAATTGTGACACATTGGTGTTCCATTTGCCATGCACCCACCAGCGGCTGACTTACTGCATTGACTGTGTATGACCCGTCACAGGGGTGATGTTATATATGGGTACGAAGCATCAACCACAGATTGTCTGTTTGTAGAGTAGTTTGTTGCTATGGGGCATGTTTGGTGTTGTGTTTTTGTGTAATTGGCACGTACAGGTTGTTGACTGTGGCTCTCTTTGCAGCATTGCAGTGCTCCTGTAACCGGACCTGAGAGTGCGCAGGCAGGAGGCCAGCACTCAAAACCAGAGCTAAGTGTCTTGTTGTTTTTCTTACGAACTGCTCTGCATAGGCTTGCTGGGGAGTGTACTGATGCATGGATGTATGTGTGGTTCAATTTGGTATGTCTTTTTCTCCCTAATCACCCGTGATCCTATGCAATTTTGACCCCTGTACCCTCTACCCGGTGTTCCTGCTTCCCGTGCCTATCCAAGCAACGTTCCCTGACCCTTTTTCCCCACTGGGGTTGCGGATGCCTGTGTAAGCCCCGAACTTGCAGGCGCCAAAACCCTAGAGGGGGTGGTTGGTTCGTACCACTCCTGAGCCTGGACTACAGAAGGCCATGACAATGATGTCCAAGTATGTTTGGATTGTGCATGTGTTCATGCAGGTTGTACATTTTCGTGCATTCCCTAGTTTCATGTGTCATTCCTCCTCCCCTCTCCTGCCACTCATTCCAGTCATCCAGTGTGTCAACACCTGTCCCGACTGCATATCCCTGAACCTCATTCCCCACCAGGGTCTCAGGGGCCTGTGTGAGTTTGACCTTGCAGGCACCCGGGACATGGTGGGGGTGGTTGTTTCGTGACACTCCCGCGCCTGTACAGGGGACCTGTGACAGTACACATCCATTCATGGTGCATCATCCTATGTCATGTACCACACATGTGTCACATCCTGTCGTGACATTGTTTTGCTGTGCTACCTTGGTTGTTGCATCATTGTGGTAGTACTTGGCCTTTGTGAGGTACTGCTACGTCAAGTCATCTACTGGAGGGTGTTCGGGTTCGTTTTTATGCCTTGGATTTTGTGATTTTGGAAATGAGTGTGGATTCTGAGGGTTCAGGCATCTTTTTACACACAAGGTGGGAGATGGTGACGAAGGGTAAAGGTGATCCTGTGGCCAGGTGGAATTGAGGTTTGGAGGCTCCATGACCCAGGTGCAGTTGTTCAGTGGGTCATGGTCATTTGTGAGGGAGGGGGGGGGTTGTTGTTGATAGTTGCCTTGCCCTGCAGTGCGATGGGAACTCTGACATAGTAATGGTGGTATCCTATGTACATGTTGTGTTCTGCTGATCAATGCCTGTTCATGTGTTGTGTTTTCCTTTCAGGTGCGAGGGGATAGTTGTGGTTTGACATGCTGGGGTGTACACATGGTGGATGTTCACATGTGATGTGTAGGGAACACTGATGGTCACTTGAGTGCACATGCATATGTGGAGTGCATGTCCTTGCAGAACCACACACTTGCACTCTGATGCACTACATGTACTCCCACCCTTGCATATCCACGTGTACACTGTTTGCCTTCTGGTGCCCACTGTGTCCCGGCAGCACATGTTCTGTGACCGATCATGGATCCAGTACATGCCTAATTTGATGTTTGACGTGGTCTGTCACTTAGATGTGATGCTCACAATGGCTGTTCACTGTGCGCTGAGCAGTGTGATGCAGTAGTAGGACACTGCACACATGAGCTGCAGTGTTGATTTTGCAATGCATAATGTGCATGTAGACAGGCATTCATTGTGATGTTACGTCTACGACTGTTGTAATGCATTTGGAAATGACTTATTTTGGGTGGGAGATTTTGTTGGTCTGTCATTTCATCTGATTCCGGGTCAGGCAGCAGTGTCCGATGCCACTGTACATTTAGGACATGGCAATGTGTACCTTATCGTTACTGCATTGGTGTATGGGTATTGCTTGCCATGTCATGTTGATGTTTGGGAGGGTTTGAGTGACATGGCAGTGATGGCCATGGCCTGTTTTGCAGGTGTGTGTGATGCACACCTTGCATGTCCGGGTCATCCGCTTCTCAGAGCAACTAGCTGGGGGTAGATTTCTCTCCGCAGCAGGGCCCTCCCCCTGGAACAGACTTCCGACCTGACTTGAACTTGAGGGGAACCATCTCCAGTTCTGGAAGCACCTCAAGACCTTCCTCTTTGCTTCTGCTTACTCTCTGCCTCTCCCTTGCAGAATTCTCCACTGGAACTGCACAGGAGCTGCAACTGGGCCACTCTCACCAACCTCGGTCCCTGGCCCAGCCACTCTCCACTTGCACTGCCTCCCTGGCAACCCCTGCACTGCAGTACTGTCTCTCTATCCCTACAGCCCTCCCTTCCCAGCACTTGTCTGCACTTACCTTTGTAGTTGCCACCAGGCGACCTATGTATTATTTTTTTGGGCTACTTCCCCTGTACTGGACTCCCCCCCACCCTTCCCCTTGCACTTTTCCCATTCCCCCTACCCCTGCACTTGCACGATCTCAATGACACCTGACCTAGTAGTACCGTTCTCTGTGTTCCCTTGTTCCCCCCTCCCTGCCTCATTGCGCCTTGGAATACTTGTGTATGGCCCATATCATGTCATATGTCATATGTGTGCCTTTTGGTCACACAGGATAGCTTGTGTTTAAGTAGCTAGGGATGCAGACAATGTGGCATTTCCATGGCAACTATCTCAGGGTGGTAGGGTTGTGACAGTTGACTGTCTCTTTGTCATCATCGATTGTCACCTGGTATGTGCCAGGCCTGTGTGCACTCCGCAGGGGTGGGAGTTTAGGTGAAAAATGTGGCCACAAGCTGGGTCCGGGCTTCCTCGCCACGTGCCCTGTCCCCTCCCATGGGCAGCGCCTGTGCCTGTGGTTGGGGATGTGGGGGCACCACCATGTCCACCGGGACGCCCTGCCGTGTTGCAACATTGTGCAGGACACATGCTGCCACAATGATCCTGCACACTACTGGTGGTGCATAGAGTAGTTGCCCACCAGAGCGGTCAAGGGAGCGGAAACGTGACTTGAGCACTCCGAATGTGCGCTCCACTATGCCCCTGGTTGCAAGATGGGCGGCATTGTATCTTACCTGGGGTGGTGTGGTGGGGTTCCGGATTGGCGTCATCATGTGGTTGCTCAGAGGGTAGGCACTGTCCCCTGGGGAGGTGATAATAGTTGAGATTATTAGGGTTTGGATATGTGTCTGTGTGTGACTTGCATGCATGTGCAAGGGCATTTGTACTGACCTAGGAGCCATGTGTCGCCATGCTGCCCAGCTTCCAGGGCCCGGCTCAGGGCGGACATTCTGTATATGAAACTGTCATGGGTGGAGCCAGGGTAGTTTGCATAGACAGAGGTGATGATTCCCTTTGCATCACATACCACCTGTACATTGATGGAATGCCAGTGCTTGCGGTTTCGGTAGATGTGCTCAATGGCCCTAGGTGGACGTAGGGCCACATGGGTGCAATCTATGGCACCGAGCACTTTGGGGAAGTGTGCCACCCTGAAAACGGCCTGCCTTTCTGCGGGTGTTCTGGGCATGTATATGTGCCTCCGGACTGAGGGGCGCGCTGTCATGATTGCCAGTACCTGGTGTAGGCAGCGTGACTGCGTGGCCTGTGAGACCCCCCCACTATGGCAGTGGTCCGCTGAAATGACCCAGTGGCCAAAAAATGCAGGACATTGAGCAGCTTCTCCAAGGGGCTCAATGCTTGGGAGCAAAGGGTGGGGGATGTGAGGTCATCTTCCCACTCCCTGACCAGGTCTAGGATGATATGGGGTGGAAACCTATACCTGCCATAGACCTGGTCGTCAGGCATCCCAAAAAGGCTTGTCCGTGGTGCGAAAATGCGTGCCCTGGCTATTCTCCTCCTCCTGCGGTGTCCCACGATCAGTGCAGCGACAAATGGGGCATTCATCGTAGCTGTATATACGCGTTTGTTGTTTGCGCGCACTTTTATGCTGTGCGCGGTGACGGCTCCGCCTGCCTTCGTGTGGGCGGACGCGTTGACGCCTGTGCACGTCTTTTGCCGTGCGTGGGTTTCCCGTATTCGGATACGGTCCGAGTGTCATCGCGTGTGATCGGAGGGGAGTGAGCGTACACGCAACTGGCCTGGGTACGTGTGTTTCGGGGTGCGCCAAGGGCCTTTCCTCGAATTACACGCTGACGTGCAGATTTTTCACGTGCCAAATCACTCCGTATCAAGCTGGCCACGCGTAAGCACACGGAAGACCACGCTCCTGCCCAGAAGGCCGAACTACTGCCCCCCAGAACCCCGAGCACGCTCCCACCTGCCATCTGCTGCTGCCTGACTGCCTGCTGCCCACGTGCCCTGCCATTTGCTGCCTGCACATCAGCCAGGGGTGCTGTTGCTGTGACCACCCCTGCTGGAACCGAAGACTCCCGACTGGGATTCCATCGCTCCACAGCCCAGCCCCAGGACCCAGTTGCCCACCCACTCCTGCCTCTGGGGTTGTCATGTCGGGGCAAACACCATCTGGGACCACTGACAACCCCCGGCCAGAGAGGCAGAGGGGCACCAGCTTCAGTGCCACCGAAGTTGGTGTCCTGGTGGAGCAAGTCCTGGGGCAGTATGATGCCCTCTTCGGAAGTTCCCGCGCCGACAAGGAAGGACGGACTCGGATCTGGACTGACATTGTGACTGCCATCAACGCGGAGGGGGTGGCAGTCCGCGACTTACAACATGTCAAGAAGCGCTGGGAGGACTTCAGGTCCAGGACCCTGAACAAGGCCCGGCGCCTCTTGAAGGCAGCGGATGCCAAGGGGCGCCGGGGCCACTTGTCGGAAGAACAGATGAGGGTCCTGGAACGAATATCCCCAGCGCTCCACGTCCAGGTCCTTGAGAAGCAGACCCGTCTGGAGTCGAGCGGTGAGTGTACATGCATCCTGATTGTGAGCAGTGCGTGTGGTGATTATTCAGTAGTGTCATACATCTGTTTGTATGGGGTCGAGTATGGGTGGGGGTGTACAGGGCCGTGGGGCTGACACATGCGAGGGCTGTAATGTGTGAGACATGGATGGTGCTTGTGTGTGTAGGCTTGCATGCCAAATGCAGATGTGTGGGCACACATGTTTGGATGAATGTGTATGTAAGTAGACATGTCCGTGATGTCACGCATGTATGTTGTTTTTTGCTGCATGTATCAGCACTGTGTACATGTGCATGTGTGTGTATTTGACAAGGGTGCAACAGTGATGCAACATGGATGCATGTGACAGCGGTATGTGGAAGCCTGATTGGCAGATGTGACATGGATGCCCGTCTGAACACTGCGACACTTGGCAGAGGTGTACACATGCATGCAAGTGTGGTGGTGTGTGTACATGTGTGGTGCACTTCCTGTGTTGCATGTGATGTCTGGCTCACCTTTGGCTGCTCATGCTGTTGTATGTGTATGGATGGTGGTGGCAGTTGCGATATGGCTGTGGTATGGCTCATGTGTGCGAGTTGTAATGACATGTGTGTTGGGGGTTGTGATGACATGTCTGAGGTTTGCCAATGCCACTCATGTACAACTGTCATGTGTGTATGTGTCCATTGTACAGTGCCCTGATGCCTGTGTTTTGTTTCTCCTTGTCTGCAGCGTCAACTGATGAAGAGGGCGGAGAAGGTGCTGTGGAGCACAGCGCCGGGGATCCCACCGCCAGCCGGAGACGCAAGGCCTGGCTCCCATCCCATGTTGTCATCTCGTCGGGGAGTGAGTAGTCCGGTGCCGCGTCCCTGGCCGCAGCTGCCGGGGGGAGGTCCAAGAGGCGGAGGTTGGAGTTGGACTCCTCGGCAGCAGAAGGGGCAGCTGGGACCCCACAGGGCCCAACAGGGGAAGATGGCACGGAGTCACCCAGGTTGGTGGGGGGTTTGGTGGAGGAGGAGGCCGTGCAAGCACCAGAGACGGGGTCTGGAGGTGGGGATCCCACTGGTGCTAGTGGTGCAGTGCAGGACCAGGGACAGGAGGCAGCACAGGCCGCCGCAGAGGTGCCTGTGTGCAATCCTGTCCCTGATCCTGTCCCTGCATCATCTCGCACCAGCAGGGATGCCTACGTCCAGACCCGTTTTCAGGCAGGGGATGAGCTCACGTCAACTGGCCTTCCTCTGCCTGCAGACGTGGCTATCCAGGTCCGGGTTGAGCCTGTCCTGGCTGGTGTGGCGTTGCGTCAACGGGCCATGCGAGGTGACCTGCAGTCTTTTCATGAAGAGACTGCAAGTCATCTCGAATGGCTCGTTGACCACGTCAGCCTGCTGGGACAGGTCACCCAGGCCGGATTCCTCCGTCTGATGGGGCTTGCTACGACCCCCTCCTCAACTGGACCCCCTACGCGCCAGTCGTCCTCTGTGCCATCTTCCCACCCATCAGTCACCTGGGTGCCCTGTGGAGCTGCCTCTGACGGTGCGGCCAGGCTGGTGGAGGAGGCATCCCTGCCACAGTCGGCAGTCAGACGTCCAGCAGGGGTGGCCACATCTACGACTGCACCCCAGCCGGCGGAGGATGTGCAGGCAGCAGGAGGCAGTGCACGGGCAGAGGCACAGCAGCAGCAGCAACGTGGTGGGAGCCATAAAGGCTCGGGGCCTTCAACATCGGAGGGGCAGGCGTCGGCCGGAGGGCAGGAGGACCCAGGACAGAGAGTGTCTTCCGTGTGGCAGCGGTTAGGCCACGCCATAGATGCGGAGCGGCAGCAGGCGGAAGAGGCACGGCTCACAATGGTCAGGGCGGAGAACTCCATGCGGAGGGCCCTGAGGCGGGCCGAGTGCCTCGAGGCAATCCGCAGGGGTTTGGAGGTGGAGACGTCGATGGCCCTGCGGACCATCAGGGCCATGGAGGAGGACCGCCTCCGGGACATTGAGGAGGAGTTCGATGATGCCCTGGCCCGGGACATCCACAAGTGAGCCGTGAAACTAGCCCGCTGCCCTTCCTTTATTTTGTTGGGATAATGGACCCTGGCTTGTTCCCATGTACATAGTTCACAGTTGGATTGTATTTTTTTTTTCACTTTTTAACCACGGAGCAATGGCTTTCTTTTTTATTTCCCATTGGATTTTGTTTTGTGGACATTGACTTTGGACAACATTACTTTGGAATTTTATTTTTGGTTTTGCTTTTTTTTAACGGACATGCTTCTTTTCATTTTTGTACATTCACATTTCTGTTTCTTCATTTTTTATTCTATTTATGTTTCCTTTAATACATATTCTTTTTGGTGAACTTCAATGTGTGGTATCTCATTGGTTTCTTGCATTTCATGATATGTGTTTTGAGATTCACTGACACCCATTGGGTGTATGTGAGGGAAATGTGTTTGTTTCGGAACTTGCAATTGGTGTTCTGTGATGTAATTGCAAATTATGAGTGGGTGGATGCAATACTCGGGTGGGTGTTTTGCATTTGGAGGCTGACCATAGGGACCAGGGATCTAGATTGTGATGACATGTTGGCTGGGGAACATGAGTTGCACATGGGTGGGGGCCTGCTGGCAGGTGCCCCACAGTGCTGGGGGTGGGGGTGGTGGGGGAACATGAGTTGGACATGGGTGGGGGCCTGCTGGCAGGTGCCCCACAGTGCTGGGGGGTGGGGGTGGTGGGAGACATGAGTTGGACATGGGTGGGGGCCTGCTGGCAGGTGCCCCACAGTGCTGGGGGGTGGGGGTGGTGTGAGACATGGGTGGGGGCCTGGTGGTGGGTGCCCCTTCACTGCTGGGGGGTGGGGGTGGTGGGAGACATGGGTGGGGGCCTGGTGGAGGCTGCCCCTGGTGACTGGGGGGTGGGGTGGTGGGAGACATGGGTGGGGGCCTGGTGGAGGCTGCCCCTGGTGGCTGGGGGGTGGGGGTGGTGTGAGACATGGGTGGGGGCCTGGTGGAGGCTGCCCCTGCACTGCTGGGGGGTGGGGGTGGTGGGAGACATGGGTGGGGGCTGGTGGAGGCTGCCCCTGGTGACTGGGGGGGTGGGGGTGGTGGGAGACATGGGTGGGGGCCTGGTGGAGGCTGCCCCTGGTGACTGGGGGCGTGGGGGTGCTGGGAGACATGGGTGGGGGCCTGGTGGAGGCTGCCCCTGGTGGCTGGGGGGTGGGGGTGCTGAGAGACATGGGTGGGGGCTTGGTGGTGGGTGCCCCTGCACTGCTGGGGGGTGGGGGTGGTGGGAGACATGGGTGGGGGCCTGGTGGAGGCTGCCCCTGGTGACTGGGGGGGTGGGGGTGGTGGGAGACATGGGTGGGGGCCTGGTGGAGGCTGCCCCTGGTGACTGGGGGGGGTGGGGGTGGTGGGAGACATGGGTGGGGGCCTGGTGGAGACTGCCCCCTGTGACTGGGGGGGTGGGGCTGCTCGGAGACTTGGGTGGGGGCCTGGTTTAGGCTGCCCCTGGTGGCTGGGGGGTGGGGGTGCTGGGAGACATGGGTGGGGGCCTGGTGGTGGCTGCCCCTGCACTGCTGGGGGGTGGGGGTGGTGGGGAACATGCGTTGGACATGGGTGGGGGCCTGCTGGCAGGTGCCCCACAGTGCTGGGGGGTGGGGGTGGTGGGGAACATGAGTTGGACATGGGTGGGGGCCTGCTGGCAGGTGCCCCACAGTGCTGGGGGGTGGGGTGGTGGGAGACATGGGGTGGGGGCCTGGTGGAGGCTGCCCTGCACTGCTGGGGGGTGGGGGTGGTGGGAGACATGGGTGGGGGCCTGGTGGAGGCTGCCCCTGCACTGCTGGGGGGTGGGGGTGATGGGAGACATGGGTGGGGCCTGGTGGAGGCTGCCCCTGGTGGCTGGGGGGTGGGGGTGCTGGGAGGACATGGGTGGGGCCTGGTGGAGGCTGCCCCTGCACTGCTGGGGGGTGCGGGGGGTGGGAACATGGGTGGGGGCCTGGTGACGCTGCCCCTGGGGAGTGGGGGTGGGGGTGCTGGGGAGACATGGTGGGGGGCCTGGTGGAGGCTGCCCCTGTGACTCGGGGGGTGGGGGTGGTGGGAGACATGGGTGGGGGCCTGGTGGAGGCTGCCCCTGCACTGCTGGGGGGTGGGGTGGTGGTCGACATGGGTGGGGGCCTGGTGGATGCTGCCCCTGGTGCTGGGGGTGAGGGTGCTGGGAGACATGGGTGGGGGCCTGGTGGAGGCTGCCCCTGGTGACTGGGGGGGTGGGGGGTGCTGGGAGACATGGGTGGGGGCCTGGTGGAGGCTGCCCTGGTGGCTGGGGGTGGGGGTGGTGGGAGACATGGGTGGGGCCTGCTGGCAGGTGCCCCACAGTGCTGGGGGTGTGGGGGTGGTGGGGAACATGAGTTGGACATGGGTGGGGGCCTGGTGGAAGGCTGCCCCTGGTGGCTGGGTGGTGTGGGGTGGTGGGAGACATGGGTGGGGCCTGCTGGGCAGGTGCCCCACAGTGCTGGGGGGTGGGGTTGGTGGGAGACATGGGTGGGGGCCTGGTGGAGGCTGCCCCTGGTGACTGGGGGTGGGGTGCTGGGAGACATGGGTGGGGGCCTGGTGGAGGCTGCCCCTGGTGGCTGGGGGTGGGGGTGCTGGGAGACATGGGTGGGGGCCTGGTGGTGGCTGCCCCTGCACTACTGGGGGGTGGGGGTGGTGGGGAACATGCGTTGGACATGGGTGGGGGCCTGCTGGCAGGTGCCCCACAGTGCTGGGGGGTGGGGGGTGGGTGGAGAACATGAGTTGGACATGGGTTGGGGGCCTGGCTGGCAGGTGCCCCACAGTGCTGGGGGGTGGGGTGGTGGGAGACATGAGTTGGACATGGGTGGGGGCCTGCTGGCAGGTGCCCCACAGTGCTGGGGTGGGGGTGGTGGGGAACATGAGTTGGACATGGGTGGGGGCCCGCTGGCAGGTGCCCCACAGTGCTGGGGGGGTGGGGGTGGTGGGGAACATGAGTTGGACATGGGTGGGGGCCTGCTGGCAGGTGCCCCCACAGTGCTGGGGGGTGGGGGTGGTGGGAGACATGGGTGGGGGCCTGGTGGAGGCTGCCCCTGTTGGCTGGGGGGTGGGGGGTGGTGTGAGACATGGGTGGGGGCCTGGTGGAGGCTGCCCCGCCACTGCTGGGGGTGGGGGTGGTGGGAGACATGGGTGGGGGCCTGGTGGAGGCTGCCCCTGCACTGCTGGGGGTGGGGGTGGTGGGAGACATGGTGGGGGGCCTGGTGGAGCTGCCCCTGGTGACTGGGGGGATGGGGGTGCTGGGAGACATGGGTGGGGGCCTGGTGGAGGCTGCCCCTGGTGACATGGGGTGGGGGCCTGGTGGAGGCTGCCCCTGGTGACTGGGGGGATGGGGGTGCTGGGAGACATGGGTGGGGCCTGGTGGTGGGTGCCCCTGCACTGCTGGGGGTGGGGGTGGTGGGAGAACATGGGTGGGGGCCTGGTGGAGGCTGCCCCAGGTGACTGGGGTGGTGGGAGTGGTGGGAGACATGGGTGGGGCCTGGTGAAGCTGCCCCTGGTGACTGGGGGGTGGGGGTGGTGGGGACATGGGTGGGGGCCTGGTGGAGGCTGCCCCTGGTGACTGGGGGGGTGGGGGTGGTGGGAGACATGGTGGGGGGCCTGGTGGTGGCTGCCCCTGGTGGCTGGGGGGTGGGGGTGCTGAGAGACATGGGTGGGGGCCTGGTGGTGGCTGCCCCTGCACTGCTGGGGGGTGGGGGTGGTGGGGAACATGAGTTGGACATGGGTGGGGGCCTGCTGGCAGGTGCCCCACAGTGCTGAGGGGTGGGGGTGGTGGGGAGACATGGGTGGGGGCCTGGTGGAGGCTGCCCCTGTTGGCTGGGGGGTGGGGGTGGTGTGAGACATGGGTGGGGGCCTGGTGGAGGCTGCCCCGCCACTGCTGGGGGGTGGGGTGGTGGGAGACATGGGTGGGGGCCTGGTGGAGGCTGCCCCTGCCACTGCTGGGGGGTGGGGGTGGTGGGAGACATGGGTGTGGGCCTGGTGGAGGCTGCCCCTGGTGACTGGGGGATGGGGGTGCTGGGAGACATGGGTGGGGGCCTGGTGGAGGCTGCCCCTGGTGGCTGGGGGGTGGGGTGGTGGGAGACATGGGTGGGGGCCTGTGGAGGCTGCCCCTGGTGACTGGGGGGATGGGGGTGCTGGGAGACATGGGTGGGGGCCTGGTGGAGGCTGCCCCTGGTGACATGGGGTGGGGCCTGGTGGAGGCTGCCCCTGGTGACTGGGGGGATGGGGGTGCTGGGAGACATGGGTGGCGGCCTGGTGGTGGGTGCCCCTGCACTGCTGGGGGTGGGGGTGGTGGGAGACATGGGTGGGGGCCTGGTGGAGGCTGCCCCAGGTGACTGGGGTGGTGGGAGTGGTGGGAGACATGGGTGGGGCCTGGTGGAAGCTGCCCTGGTGACTGGGGGGGTGGGGGTGGTGGGTGACATGGGTGGGGGCCTGGTGGAGGCTGCCCCTGGTGACTGGGGGGGTGGGGTGGTGGGAGACATGGTGGGGGCCTGGTGGTGGCTGCCCCTGGTGGCTGGGGGGTGGGGGTGCTGGGAGACATGGGTGGGGGCCTGGTGGTGGCTGCCCCTGCACTGCTGGGGGGTGGGGGTGGTGGGGAACATGAGTTGGACATGGGTGGGGGCCTGCTGGCAGGTGCCCCACAGTGCTGGGGGGTGGGGGTGGTGGGAGACATGGGTGGGGGCCTGGTGGAGGCTGCCCCTGTTGGCTGGGGGGTGGGTGAGACATGGTGGGGGCCTGGTGGAGGCTGCCCCGCCACTGCTGGGGGGTGGGGGTGGTGGGAGACATGGGTGGGGGCCTGGTGGAGGCTGCCCCTGCACTGCTGGGGGGTGGGGGTGGTGGGAGACATGGGTGGGGGCCTGGGTGGAGGCTGCCCCTGGTGACTGGGGGGATGGGGGTGCTGGGAGACATGGGTGGGGGCCTGGTGGAGGCTGCCCCTGGTGGCTGGGGGGTGGGGGTGCTGGGAGACATGGGTGGGGGCCTGGTGGAGGCTGCCCCTGGTGGCTGGGGGGTGGGGGTGCTGGGAGACATGGGTGGGGGCCTGGTGGTGGGTGCCCCTGCACTGCTGGGGGGTGGGGGTGGTGGAAGACATGGGTGGGGGCCTGGTGGAGGCTGCCCCAGGTGACTGGGGTGGTGGGAGTGGTGGGAGACATGGGTGGGGGCCTGGTGGAAGCTGCCCCTGGTGACTGGGGGGGTGGGGGTGGTGGGTGACATGGGTGGGGGCCTGGTGGAGGCTGCCCCTGGTGACTGGGGGGGTGGGGTGCTGGGAGACATGGGTGGGGGCCTGGTGGTGGCTGCCCCTGGTGGCTGGGGGGTGGGGGTGCTGGGAGACATGGGTGGGGGCCTGGTGGTGGCTGCCCCTGCACTGCTGGGGGGTGGGGGTGGTGGGGAACATGCGTTGGACATGGGTGGGGGCCTGCTGGCAGGTGCCCCACAGTGCTGGGGGGTGGGGGTGGTGGGGAACAGAGTTGGACATGGGTGGGGGCCTGCTGGCAGGTGCCCCACAGTGCTGGGGGGTGGGGGTGGTGGGAGACATGGGTGGGGGCCTGGTGGAGGCTGCCCCTGCACTGCTGGGGGGTGGGGGTGGTGGGAGACATGGGTGGGGGCCTGGTGGAGGCTGCCCCTGCACTGCTGGGGGGTGGGGGTGATGGGAGACATGGGTGGGGGCCTGGTGGAGGCTGCCCCTGGTGGCTGGGGGTGGGGGGTGCTGTGAGACATGGGTGGGGGCCTGGTGGAGGCTGCCCCTGCACTGCTGGGGGGTGCGGGGGGTGGGAGACATGGGTGGGGGCCTGGTGGACGCTGCCCCTGGGGAGTGGGGGGTGGGGGTGCTGGGAGACATGGGTGGGGGCCTGGTGGAGGCTGCCCCTGGTGACTCGGGGGTGGGGGTGGTGGGAGACATGGGTGGGGGCCTGGTGGAGGCTGCCCCTGCACTGCTGGGGGGTGGGGGTGGTGGTCGACATGGGTGGGGGCCTGGTGGATGCTGCCCCTGGTGGCTGGGGGGTGAGGGTGCTGGGAGACATGGGTGGGGGCCTGGTGGAGGCTGCCCCTGGTGACTGGGGGGGTGGGGGTGCTGGGAGACATGGGTGGGGGCCTGAAGGAGGCTGCCCCTGGTGGCTGGGGGGTGGGGGTGGTGGGAGACATGGGTGGGGCCTGCTGGCAGGTGCCCCACAGTGCTGGGGGTGTAGGGGTGGTGGGGAACATGAGTTGGACATGGGTGGGGGCCTGCTGGCAGGTGCCCCACAGTGCTGAGGGGTGGGGTTGGTGGGAGACATGGGTGGGGGCCTGGTGGAGGCTGCCCCTGGTGACTGGGGGGGTGGGGTGCTGGGAGACATGGGTGGGGCCTGGTGGAGGCTGCCCCTGGTGGCTGGGGGGTGGGGGTGCTGGGAGACATGGGTGGGGGCCTGGTGGTGGCTGCCCCTGCACTGCTGGGGGGTGGGGGTGGTGGGAAACATGCGTTGGACATGGGTGGGGGCCTGCTGGCAGGTGCCCCACAGTGCTGGGGGGTGTGGGTGGTGGAGAACATGAGTTGGACATGGGTTGGGGCCTGCTGGCAGGTGCCCCACAGTGCTGGCGGGTGGGGGTGGTGGGAGACATGAGTTGGACATGGGTGGGGGCCTGCTGGCAGGTGCCCCCACAGTGCTGGGGGGTGGGGGTGGTGGGGAACATGAGTTGGACATGGGTGGGGGCCCACTGGCAGGTGCCCCACAGTGCTGGGGGGTGGGGGTGGTGGGGAACATGAGTTGGACAGGGTGGGGGCCTGCTGGCAGGTGCCCCACAGTGCTGGGGGGTGGGGGTGGGTGGGAGACATGGGTGGGGCCCTGGTGGAGGCTGCCCCTGTTGGCTGGGGGGTGGTGGGTGGTGTGAGACATGGGTGGGGGCCTGGTGGAGGCTGCCCC